>NC_142468.1:69368333-71845000 GCF_049115385.1 Moschus berezovskii
TATTTCAGTTTGGTTGTTGTTGTTGTCTCTAAGTTGTGTCTGACTCTTGCAACCCCATAGACTGCAGTACGCTAGGCTTTCTTGTCCTTCACCATCTCCCAGAGTTCAAACTCACGTCCATTGAGTTGGTGATGCCATCCAGCTATCTCATCCTCTGTCATCCCCTTCTCCTCCTGCCTTCAATCTTTCTCAGCATCATCGTCTTTTCCAGTGTGTCAGCTCTGCATCAGGTGGTTAAAGTGTTGGAGCTCCAGGTTCAGCACCAGTCCTTCCAATGAATATTCAGGGTTGATATCTTTTAGGATTGACTGTTTTGATCTTCTTGCTGTCCAAGGGACCCTCAAGAGTCTTCTCCAGCACCACAATTCCAAAGCATTAATTATTTGGTGCTCAGCCTTCTTTACTGAGAAAAGCATAGCTTTGACTGTATGGGCCTTAGTTGGTGAAGTGATGTCTCTGCTTTTTAATATGTTGTCTAAGTTTTGTCATAGCTTTTTTCCCAGGGAGCAAGTGTCTTTTAATTTCATGGCTGCAGTCACTGTCTGCATTGGAGCACTGATTTTGGAGCCCAAGAAAATAAAAGTTTGTCACTGTTTCCATCTTTTCCCCATTTATTTGCCATGAAGTGATGAAACCCGATGCCGTGAACTTATCTTTTTGAATGTTGAGTTTTAAGCCAGATTTTTCACTCTCCTCTTTCACCTTCATCTAAAGTCTCATTAGTTCCTCTCTGCTTTCTGCCATTAGGGTGGTGTCATCTTCATATCTGGGGTTGCTGATATTTTCTCCTGGCAATCTTGATTCCAGCTTGTGATTCATCTAGTCTGGCATTTTGCATGATTTACTCTGCCTATAAGTTAAATAATCAGGGTGACAATATATAGCCTTGACGTAATCCTTTCCCAATTTTGAACCAGCCCACTGTTCCATGTCTGGTTCTAACTGTTGCTTCTTGACCTGCATACAGGTTTCTCAGCTTTTAGTTTCCTTTTAATTTCTGTTGACTGGCAATTTCCCCAGTATCCTTGTGAACTTAGAACTATTCATTTCTAAGTAGATGGAAGGTTTCAGTTTGTTCAGTTTTCCATATAGCCCAAACTGGAATCTAAAGCAATTTTAGATTCCAATAGCCTCAAACAATTTTAGACTCTTTAGTCTCAAGCTTACTGATTATAAACCTAAACTTTGGAGTTATGGGTTCAAAATAGGCTCTGCTGACCACATTTTATGTGATTTGAGGAAAATTATTAATATTTCGACTCTCTGTGTCAGTTTCCTAATCTGTTCAAAGGTGTAATAATACTGTCCACCTCTTAGGCATGTTTTAGGGATAAAATGAGTGAAATATCTACAATTTTTAGAAGTGACTAGCACCTAGTAAGTACTCAATACGTCTCAGCTAATTGGCTTTAATTCTTTAACCTAATTGGTCAGTCCTTCCTATGTTATTTTTCATGGGATTCAGTGTAAAGTCAGACACATAGTAGCTCATCACATAACTGTGTTTAACAAATTTAGAATGAAATTTTTACCATTAATTTTAGAGTAGCAAAGGATTAGTATTTCTGCTTACATATTCCTGGGTGATGATTTGTTTTTAAAGCAGCAACTTCACAGTATTGATGCACATGTTTTAAAATATAGCTTAATATTACCTCATTCAAAATTTATTTAAGAGAAATATATCAGCAATTAATTCTAGGCATACTTTACTTGAACGCACTAAGCTAAAGGTCAAAACAAACTCTAGCATTTTTATTAACCAACGAGGACTTTGATACTTATATCAAAGGCAAGACTGTAAAAGTTGTGATTTGTCTTAATCAAGTTCATGGACAATCAGTAAGGTTCATCTGGGGTTGGGGTAGAAAATCCACATGTATGCTGCATGTTGACTGCTGACTGCAAATGATTCAGTGTCTGTTAAGAACTTTTACATTGTTAGAATAATAAATCCTAGTATTTTGATTAGTTTTATTGCTCATTTATCTTTTATTAATTTCTTGCAAAAATTTCTGAGTGGCAGAAAATCAATTTAAAATGCTAGAGGTTTTTTTTTTTTTTTTTTTGCCACATGGTGTATAGCTTTTGGGATCTAGTTTCCCCATCAGGGATTAAAGCCGTGTCCCCTCTAGTGGAAGCATGAATTCTTAACCACTGGACTGCCAGGAAGTCCCTAAAATGCTAGAATTTTAACGAAATTTCTATAGTAATGGTATAGTTCTCATTCTTAGAATTTTGGTTTATTGTTGCTTCTGAATATTTTTCTTGAAAGAGCCAATTGTTGCAACTGGTGTAAAAATCTCATGGCTTTCAGGTAGGGATCTAATTGTTTGGAAGTGTTTTTATAGAATATCTACCTTTCCTGGGACTAACATGGAGGTGAAGTAGGGGACATGGAGCAATGAAAAGTGGAGACTGAATGTGGCTTTGAGAATGAAGAAATAAGAAAAAGCAAACAGGCCACAGGGTAGACAATCAGAAGGTTTGGGAATAGAGAGGCCAGTGGGCAGTGGGATGGGGAGATGGTTGGTGCTAGTGGAGTGGGAAACTGTGGATAAAACTGTGAAATGGGAAGTATTTGCCTTTTGTTCTGTTTTATGTCTTTTGTCTAATTTTTCCTGCTCATTCTAAGTGTCAGGATCATATGGGATGACACAAGTGAAAGATCTTTGTGTATCCTGAAATATGGTATCTGAGTAGTTGCTAATATCTAGTTATGTGGCTGCTGCTAAGTTGCTTCAGTCGTGTCCGACTCTGTGCGACCCCATAGATGGCAGCCCACCAGGCTTCCCCGTCCCTGGGATTCTCCAGGCAACAACACTGGAGTGGGTTGCCATTTCCTTCTCCAATGCATGAAAGGGAAAAGTGAAAACGAAGTCGCTCAGTCGTGTCCGACTCAGCGACCCCATGGACTGCAGCCTACCAGGCTCCTCCACCCATGGGATTTTCCAGGCAAGAGTACTGGAGTGGGTTGCCATTGCCTTCTCCACTAGTTATGTTCAGTTCAGTCGCTCAGTCGTGTCCGACTCTCTGCGACCCCATGAATCACAGCATGCCAGGCCTCCCTGTCTATCACCAACTTCCGGAGTTCACTCAAACTCATGTCCACAGAGTCGGTGGTGCCATCCAGCCATCTCATTCTCTGTCATCCCCTTCTCCTCCTGCCTCCAACCTTTCCCAGCATCAGAGTCAGTGAGTTACACCTGTATAAAAACCCATTCTCAGGGAAAGGTCAGCTCGATTCATTTATGCCAAGATATAAATTACTGACAGGGCTCATGTGACTTCTCCTAGCAATTTCAGCATTTTCACGAAACTGTGCAGCCTTAAGAATTTACTGGATATTATGGAATTTTAGGATTTACCTGGCCTTTCACAGAAGAATATTTTTGAACAGGAAACCCTCTTTAACACTTCCAAGATCACATAAAGTAAGCGTTTTGCTTATTATAAATTGGGTCTCTACTAGTTTCAATCCATAATGTACCTGTTTTCTTCTCTTTTAAACTGGGGCAGTAATACCTATCCCAGAGGGTTGTTGTGGGACGTGACTGAGGCAGTGTGTGTAAAGCAGTCAGCACAGGACCTGGCCAGTAGTAATTCCTCAGTAAATGTCAGATATGATTTTTATACTACTGACTCAGCTCGGTTCTCCTGGGGTTATGTCCTAGTTCAGGTGAAGAGAGATGCTTGTGCAGTCGTGTAAGCAATTAAACCCTGGCAGATTAATTCTCAGCACCACCCGCCTTCTGTCCTGGAGATTCACAAGGGGACCCAGATTGCAGTGATGAAGTGTAGACCATGAGCATAAAAGCCTCCAACGGCTGAGTCCTGCAGAGCTGGAGCAGACATTCCCTCTGTTGGAGGGGAAAGGTATGTCTCCACTCTCCCTGAGGTTTTTCCTCTCTTGTGGGCTGTGTTAATTTCCAAGGTGACTTTTACTGCCAAGCACAGCCTTCAAGCCCTGTGATCCTTGTTTTTGCTTCGTGCAGCCATGGATATCTTTTCCTGTTCTCTCTCAGGAAAACACAGCTGCACCAAACTGGTGTCTTCACCAGTTTTTAGCAAATGAACTTTGCTAAAATGGAAAGAGAAACCAAAATGAAATAGAAAAGCTGTGACTAGTACAGGAGTAAATGATTAACCAAAGTACATGGTTCTGATTTGAACTCCATTAGAAGCACACTGTCGGAGAAGGGAATGGCAAGCCACTCCAGTACTCTTGCCTAGAAAATCCCGTGGATGGAGGAGCCTGGTAGGCTTCAGTCCATGGGGTCGCTAAGGGTCGGACACGACTGAGCAACTTCACTTTCACTTTTCACTTTCATACATTGGAGAAGGAAATGGCAACCCACTCCAGTTTTCTTGCCTGGAGAATCCCAGGGACGGGGAGAGCCTGGTGGGCTGCCGTCTATGGGGTCGCACAGAGTCGGACACGACTGAAGTGACTTAGCAGCAGCAGCAGAAGCACACTGTGATTCAGACTATTCACTTTGCAGCTGTTCAATAGCCACATGTGACCAGTGACTACTATGTTGATTAGCCCTGCTCTAGACCCTTGACTCTCCATCTGAGAGTAAGCTCAGGCAGCAGGGACCATCTTGCCTCATCCTCAGAGCTTGATAGAGACAGATTCTCTTTGGGACTGATTCTTCTCTATTATTGCTAGAAAGTGCTGGAGAGTGGTGCATATTTGGTGCAAATGTTATTAAATTCAATTGTGTATGTAAATTGTATTTTATCAAGTGTTATATTAGTAGAATGATTTAACACGACTGTATGATGCATGTCCTTCAGTTCAGTTCAGTTCAGTTGCTCAGTCGTGTGCGACTCTTTGCGACCCCATGAATCACAGCACGCCAGGCCTCGCTGTCCATCACCAACTCCTGGAGTTCACTCAAACTCACGTCCACGAGTCGGTGATGCCATCCAGCCATCTCATCCTCTGTTGTCCCCTTCTCCTTCTGCCCCTAATCCCTCCCAGCATCAGAGTCTTTTCCAGTGCGTCAACTCGTCGCATAAGATGGCCAAAGTATCGGAGTTTCAGCTTTAGCATCAGTCCTTCCAATGAACACCCAGGATTGATCTCCTTTAGAAAGGACTTGTTGGATCTCCTTGCAGTCCAAGGGACTCTTAAGAGTCTTCTCCAGCACCACAGTTCAAAAGCATCAATTCTTCGGCTATCAGCTTTCTTCACAGTCCAACTCTCACATCCATACATGACCACGGAAAAACCATAGCCTTGACTAGATGGACCTCTGTTGGCAAAGTAATGTCTCTGCTTTTTAAAATGCTATCAAGGTTGGTCATAACTTTCCTTCCAAGGAGTAAGCGTCTTTTAATTTCATGGCTGCAATCAGCATCCACAGTGATTTTGGAGCCCAAAAAAACAAAGTCTGACACTGTTTCCACTGTTTCTCCATCCATTTCCCATGAAGTGATGGGACCAGATGCCTGATATTAGTTTTCTGAATGTTGAGCTTTAAGCCAACTTTTTCACTTTCCTCTTTCACTTTCATCAAGAGGCTTTTGAATTCCTCTTCACTTTCTGCCATAAGGGTAGTGTCATCTGCATATCTGAGGTTATTGATATTTCTCCCGGCAATCTTGATTCCAGCTTGTGCTTCTTCCAGCCCAGCGTTTCTCACGATGTGCTCTGCATATGAGTTAAATAAGCAGGGTGACAATCTACAGCCTTGACGTACTCCTTTTCCTATTTGGAGCCAGTCTGTTGTTCCATTTCTAGTTCTAACTGTTGCTTGCTGACCTGCATACAGGTTTCTCAAGAGGCAGGTCAGGTGGTCTGGTATTCCTATTTCTTTCAGAATGTTCCACAGTTTATTGTGATCCACACAGTCAAAGGCTTTGGCATAGTCAATAAAGCAGAAATAGATGTTTTTCTGCATGTCCTTACATATATTTGAGTTAAAATAGTCTAGAAATTTAAAATAAAAAACATTATTTTTGAAAACTATCTCTTTGGAAATAATTTTTAGGTTGATACTGCAATCAATTTGAACTCTGGTAAAGAAGGCCACGCAGAAAGCAATAATACAGAGGAAAGCAGAAACAGTAATGATAATAAAGGGGAAAGCTACTCTGAGAAAATAAAATTGCCTGAAGAGGGGTCAGATGAAGATTTGAACTTGGGTGAACATCAGATAGTCCCTGAATGTTCAGGTAGGATAATTACTTGGTAATTAGCTAATGATAATTATGGATGCTCTAGTTAAAATATTAGAATTACATATGTTTTTTATTATTTATTTTTATTATGTAGAAATAATAAGATACATTTTTTTGTGAGCTAACAAATCCCCAAGTTTTTATTTATAAGAATATTAAGAGTTCTTAAGTACATGTAGAAATGTAATAAAATATATCATATACTAAAATTGTTACTGTAATCATTTTAATCAAGTAGGAAGTATTTCTGTATTTTGTGACATGATTTATTTATCTCTTTGAAAATTGTATGATAAAATGTATCCTGTAATATATAAATGCCTTTTAAGGGATAATCCCATTTAATTTTAATAACTTCTGGATTTCAAAAGCTCCTTTTTTCCCATGGTTATTAATACTGGTCAAAGTGAATTAGGACAGCAGTTCTCAAAACATGGGCTGCAGAGCCCTGGACTCTGAGGCCCTTTTAGGAACTCTGCAAAGTAAAAACTAGTTTCATCGTAATACTGATATATCAGTAATATAATTCATTATAATACTGAAATGATTGTTTGCTTTTTTGCCCATTGAATGGTTTCACTGATGGTACAAAAGCAATGATGGGTAAAATTGCTGGTGCTTTGGCATAAATCAGGACAATGAATGGCATCAAAGTGTACTAACAGTCATTGTGTTCTTTAAAGCCTGGCATAGGCGGAAGAAAGAGCCGATGTCACTAAAGAATGTTCTTGATGGAGCAGTAAAAATTTTAAATTCTAATTAATCTTGACCTTTGAGTACACATCTTTTTTATATCCTATGTGGTAAATTGGGAGGTACATATAAAGCAGTTCTGCTGTATGCCAAAATGTGGAGGTTGTGTTGAGGAAAAGTGTGTGGTAATTTGAGAGTTGACCTGGTCATTTTTTAATGGGACTCCATTTTCACTTGAAGGAATAAGTGGCAGACAAACTATTATTGTTCAGACTTAAGTATCTGGCAGACATTTTTGTAAAAAATGAAATGGATCTGTTAATTCAGAAAAACAACTGACAATTTTTTGTCAATGATAAAATTTGAGCTTTCAAGTAAAAACTTAGAATCTTAGAAAATTTGTATATATCAATATGATCTTTACAACTTCCTAGTACTTAGACTTTTCTGATGAAAATTGGTGGTAATATTAACAAATGTGATTTGTTGATATTGTATATTGAAATGTGTTAATATTTGGAAGGTTTGAATAATTCAGTGAACCACTGGTTTCCAAATAACCAATGTAGGATAAAAGATCCATTTAACATGAAAAATAGATCCATGGGTTTATGGAATAACTAGGGTTACAGATTTCACATTATAACTAACCTGTAAGAAACTACCTCTTGTCCAGTTTTGATATTAGTATTAAAGAAGAATATCCACCATTATCTGAAAAGGGTATTTCTCCTCCCCTTTCCAACTACTGTGTAAGGCCAAATTTTCTTTATATACTTTAACTGAAGCAACAGATTACAGTAGATTGACTTTGAAGCAGGTACGCGAATCCAGCTGTCTTCTATTAATCCAGATACTAAAGATTGAAAATATCACTATTCTTCTCAACAGTTTTTTTGGAAAATATAGCTATAGTGTTATATTTGTGTTAAATGTAATAAGTAATGCCGTGTTTATTATTTAAAAATGAATATATATTTATAATGTCCTTCAATTTTGACTTCTAATAATTGTAATTATCCATAGACATAACTCACATAAACAAAAGTTACTTTGGGTTCTCCCTAATTTATAAACTATAAAGGAGAGCCGAGCTTGTAGTGATGGCCTCCCCAGCCTGAACCTGAGGCGTGATGAGTTCTTCTCTTTCTGGCTCCAACCTGTGGGCTCCAATGAGGCAGGGGCTGCTCAGCTCAGGCCCTCTCCACTCAGGCCTTGACTAGTCCATCAGACTGGCTGGCTCCCCCTGCACAAAGAGCCAGGTGGGAGCTCCACTCCAGGGGCACCAGCTCTGAGACTGCCTGGGGGTCACAGGCTGGCTGGTATGGCCAGCAGAGGGCTGCGCTCACAGTGCCCACTGCCTCAGACAATGGTTCTCGTTGCTGGGCATGTCAGCCATCTCCACATGGCCACTAATGGTCTCTGCCACCTGCACACCTTGCACCATGGGTTGAAGAATGATGTTGCTAGAGCGGCCGGGTGCTAGTTCAGACCTGGCTGCTTTCTGCAGTTGTACCTTTCTGCTTGGGGTGCAGTAGAGAAGGCAGTGGCAACCCACTCCACTACTCTTGCCTGGAAAATCCCCTGAGCAGAGGAGCCTGGTAGGCTGCAGTCCATGGGGTCACTAAGAGTTGGACACGACAGAGTGACTTCACTTTCACTTTTTACTTTTATGCATTGGAGAAGGAAATGGCAACCCACTCCAGTGTTCTTGCCTGGAGAATCCCAGGGACGGGGGAGCCTGCTGGGCTGCTGTCTATGGGGTCGCACAGAGTCGGACACGACTGAAGCGACTTAGCAGCAGCAGCAGCAGTGAGGCAGACACCAGCCATAGTGGCCCCGCTCAGTCATTGGTTGGTGCCACAGTGGGCCCCTCCCCCAAGCAAGTGACTGTTAGTGAGCAACTGCCACTAACCACAGTGGGTCCCGCCTCCTCCCCCTGTTGTATATTAAAAAGAGCCCAGATTTGGACTGATGGGGAGGTGTTTTTTTGAGATGCTAGTCTGACATCTTCTCAGTCTGCTAGTTTTTTGACTCAAGTTGTCATTTCTTGTTCCAGCAGCTCATTTTCTGATTTATTGGCCTGACATGTGGTGAGCAGAATGAGTTTGGGTTCAGTAACAAGCTCATAAAGTTTGAGAACTGATTTAAATTGTGTTTTGGATGAGATCAGCTCTCAGACCAGGTGACTCAGGATTACAGTTATCAGGAAACGAGGTATTAGAGTTGAGACTAGCTGCTGCTGCTGCTAAGTCACTTCAGTCGTGTCCGACTCTGTGCGACCCCATAGACGGAAGCCCACCAGGCTCCCCCGTCCCTGGGATTCTCCAGGCAAGAACACCGGAGTGGGTTGCCACCTCCTTCTTCAATGTGTGAAAGTGAAAAGTGAAAGTGAAGTCGCTCAGTCGTATCCGACCCTTGGCGACCCCATGGACTGCAGCCCACCAGGCTCCTCCATTCATGGGATTTTCTAGGCAAGAGTACTGGAGTGGCTTGCCATTGCCTTCTCCATGAGACTAGCTAGTGGCCCAATTTACATTGTATTGTTTACATTATATTTACATTACAGTGTAAACATTGTAATGTTTATATTACATTACATTAGATTGTTTCCGTGTAGCAAGAGTTAACTTCAGAATGCCTGCTGGATAAACCACCTGTATACATGGAGCTTGAGCATGCTAGGGCTGCCAGTTGGAATTAAAACTAGAGGCTTTTGTGTTTGACGTACGTGAACAATACAATTTGTAGAGTCTCCTTATTAGTAAGATCAGTATTCTTTTTGGGTAAGCTTCTTCCCTCTAAACGTATCTCCTTTTCATTTAAGAGAAAGTGATGTACATTATACGGAAACACCATTGGACTCTCTGTATTTTCAAAAGTTGCAAAACTTGACTTTTCTTTGCATAATATGACATTTCTGATGATCTAAGCTGGGGTACCTGAGACTTCAGGACTTGAATACCTATTCTCATTGCCAGGTTATTGTAAGGTAAAAATGACCCAGGCACCAGATGGATAGTGTAACAGGCTTTAATGGCGAGGTGCTCCCGGGTGGGGCTCTCGGACCCAAGCAAGTGAGGTTGAGGAGGTCCACGCCCGAACAAAGACAAGAGGCAGCTTACATAGCGTTACAGTAAGAAACAGCGAAATTTTTTCCCGAATAAGGCAAGATTTGGAATGGTGGTCCCTCATAGGTCAGTTAGCTGGGGTGGCAAGACCGGGTTGGTTGCCCAATCTGCTCAAGGTTGTGCTGACGCAGTGAAATAGGTCTTGCTGTTTCTGGGCAGGATGCTGTTTCTGGACAGGAGGTTAGGAGGGGGAGGTTAGGAGAGGGTTGATTTCTGCCAGGGACCGGTATATCAAGGACACTCCAGCAGTCAGGGAGGGAATGAGGGAACAAAGCACAATAGAGTTCTGGTGGGATTTTTCCCCGCCAGCGGGAAAGGGGGGAGGAGGAGGAGAGGCCAAAATGGCCACTGAGGTCCGACCTTACAGTTTTCATCTTTCATCAGACTTTACAGAGGAATTATCTCCTGGCAGAAAAGAGCTTTAGCTCTGGAGTCAACACAGATCTGGGCAGAGACTGACTCTGCCTTTTACTAGCTATAAGATGATAGATCTTGGACATGTTACAAATTAGCCTCAGTTTCAGTTCAGTTCAGTCGCTCAGTCATGTCTGACTCGCCGCGACCCCATGAATCACAGCACACCAGGCCTCCCTGTCCATCACCAACTCCCGGAGTTCACTCAAACTCATGTCCACAGAGTCGGTGATGCCATCCAGCCATCTCATTCTCGGTTGTCCCCTTCTCCTCCCGCCCCCAATCCTTCCCAGCATCAGAGTCTTTTCCAGTGAGTCAACTCGTCGCATGAGGTGGCCAAAGTATTGCAGTTTCAGCTTTAGCATCAGTCCTTCCAATGAACACCCAGGATTGATCTCCCTTAGAATGGACTGGTTGGATCTCCTTGCGGTGCAAGGGACTCTCAAGAGTCTTCTCCAACACCACAGTTCAAAAGCATCAATTCTTCTGCGATCAGCTTTCTTCACAGTCCAACTCTCACATCCATACATGACCATGGGAAAAACCATAGCCTTCACTAGATGGACCTTTGTTGGCAAAGTAATGTCTCTGCTAGTTTACTAATTTGTAAAATAGGGGCAATAACTATTCCATCTCACTGGTTTATGGTAAGGATTACACAAGATAATGAATGTAAATAAAGCATTTAACACTGTGCCTATCAGGTAAACGTATAAATGTTAGTAGTAGTGGTAGTATTAGTCGCTCAGTTATGTCTGACTCTTTGTGACCCCATGGACTTGTAGCCCGCCAGGCTTCTCTGTCCATGGGATTTTCCAGGCAAGAATACTGAGTGGATAGGCATTCCTTTCTCCAGGGGATCTTCCCGACCCAGGGATTGAATCCAGGTCTCCTGCTTTGCAGAAGGATTCTTTACTGTCTGAGGCGTTAGATGCTATTATTAATATGACCATTAATCATAATGATAATTATTAATATTATTAATCATAGTCATAAGTGAAAACTTAAATAACAGAAGTTCTAAATAGTTCCTAACTATCAATTATCCATAATTCAAGAACATTTTAGGGTGTTTTGGGCTTCCCTGGTGGCTCAGCTGGTAAAGAATCCTCCTGCAATGCAGGAGACCTGGGTTTGGTCCCTGGGTTGGGAAGATCCCCTGGAGAAGGGAAAGGCTATCAACTTCAGTATTCTGGCCTGGAGAATTCAGGACTATACAGTCCATGGGTTTGCAAAGAGTCAGACATGACTGAGCAACTTTCACTTTTATTTTAAGGTGTTTCAGGAAAATAGGAGAGCAGGAAGGGGTGTAGATGAAAGGTGTTAGTCACATGGTATACTTTTCTGAATTTGTTTCTGACATGGTGGAATTACTCTGTGTCTCTGACATGCTACATTTTACTATAGCTATTTGTGTAAGTGACTTCTCTTTCAGTTAGTCTGAAGCAATTTCAGGATAGGGTCTTTGTCTTATTCTTTGTTAATTATGAATACAGAAAGTATAGCAGAATGAGGGAGAAAGAATTTGGGGTTAAAAATAATATGAGACCCACTTCTGAATTCAGTGCTATAATTTATTAGCTGTTTGAAAGGATTAAATTATTTCAACTGTGAAAGAGAACTAAATGTCTGTTTCACAGGGTTGTTAGATAATTATATGGAAAAAAAAATTAAGAAAGCGAAAGCAGGCTTCCCTGGTGGCTCAGATGGTAAAGAATCCACCTGCAAAGCAGAAGGCCCAGATTTGATCCCTGGGTTGGGAAGAACCCCTGGAGAAGGGAATGGCTACTCATTCCAGTATTCTTACCTGGAAAATGTCATGCACAGAGGAGTCTGGAAAGCCACTGTCCATAGGATGGCAAAGTGTTGGACACGACTGAGTGACTAACACTTTCACTTTCACTTTTTTCCAAACCAAGATACATGACACCAGTGTTAGTTATTACACCAACCATAAACATTTGTTGAACAAAAGAACAAATAGTAAACGTAAAACAAGAAAAAAAAAGCTTTATGATTTTAATAGACTTCATGCTCATTCCTACTTTCAACATAATACAGATGAATTTGAATTAAAAGAATTAGATTTTCAACTTCAGGATGCTATTCGGAAGATGAAGCGGCTTGACAAGATATTGGTGAAGAGACAATACAGAGAAAAAGAAATTAAGAAACAAGGTCTAGAAATGAGAATAAAGCTGTGGGAGGAACTTAAGGTAAGAGTTGTATAACCTTACGCTGACATGTGAGAAGCAACTTCCTCTAATAAGTAGGAATAGCATGGCCTCTGGTTAGTTTGGTAGGGCAGTAGTGTTTCTATGTGTGAGGGAGCAGTGAGGGAGACAGTTTTCTAGAAATGGAGAAGGTGATTTTGCAGGATCCCAGATTTTGGGCGTTGCCCTGAGTATCTTCATTCCCCAGACAGCAAAATAGGCTTCTCTCACCAGTGTCTGGCCTGGGTGCCTGGGTTCCTCCATATCTGGAATAGAAAGGAATTTGGTGCCTACTTTCATCAGCTATATATGTCAGCTTTTTCTACAGCAAGCTTACAGTTTGGAGATACGTACACAAAAACAAAAAAAAACCTAACCCCCTGGTTACCATTATTATTTGAGTAAACTTTTGTGACGAACAAGCAAGGAGTTGACTATTTCACATGCTGGTCAAGATCTCTTTGGGAAGCTGTAAAATGCTTGTGGTCTGTGACCATGCTCTATATACTTCTGTCTTAGTGAATTTCTAATGCTTGATTAACTCTCCTTGGCCTTCTTGGACCTTTTATTCTCTGTAGTATTGAGGGGTGGAAGTTGACCAGATGTTGGCACTGACCTGTGTATAGCCATTGCACTTTTAAGATAAGGAACATTATAACAACAGATGGATTGTTTTTGATAAATTCTTCCTTGATTAGTTGACTGACTTCCTAGGAAATTTCCCGGGAAATTAACAGTAAAGTAGTTAAGAATACATTTTTACAAGGTTCCCAGGAAGACCACTGGGATGGAAAAGTAAGTCTATAAAATGCAGTGCTTTAAGCTGCTGCTGCTGCTGCTAAGTCACTTCAGTCGTGTCCGACTCTGTGTGACCCCATAGATGGCAGCCCACCAGGCTCCCCCGTCCCTGGGATTCTCCAGGCAAGAACACTGGAGTGGGTTGCCATTTCCTTCTCCAATGCATGAAAGTGAAAAGTGAAAGTGAAGTCGCTCAGTCATGTCCGACTCCTAGCGACCCCATGGACTGCAGCCTACAAGGCTCCTCCATCCATGGGATTTTCCAGGCAAGAGTACTGGAGTGTGTTGCCATTGCCTTCTCTGGTTTTAAGCTAGAGAGATAAATTTTAGCAGGAAAAGTTTGTCTATCACTTACCTCTATTGAATCTCAAAGCAAATTTTTACTTGCTTGGAAATATGAATTATAACTGGAATCAAAACAATATCAATTTTGAAATGTATGAAACTTGCTTATTACTAAACAGAAATTTTAAGCAAGGTAATTATCATATAGAGATAGACATATTCCAACTCTTAACTAGGAATACTCATTGACAGAATTTTGAGGGAACAGGAAACATGAACAGATTTCCTAATTAAAGGAGTAGAAATGACCTTTATTTATGAACAGAATTGGAAGCCATCTTAGAATTAAAAAAATATCAATGAATACAGTTGCCTTTTTCCCCCATGTTTAAGCTTTTATTCTCTTTCATTAGTCTGCAAAAAATGGTGAAGTTTTACAAAGTAATGAGGAGATGGAAAATACAAAAAAGTTTCTAGCTTTGACTGCTGCATTAGAAGAAACTATTGGTGAGTAAAATTGATTCATCTTTATTTTTATCTAGAGTCATAGAATATTTGGATTAAAGTAAAATTCCAAATTCAGTTATTTCTTTTTCTTTGTGAGTTTAATTTTTCTTTAGGAGAAACCATCATGTTAGGTAGGACTATATGAAACTATGGTGAATTTAGGTATGTTTCAGAGTCTTCTAGGGATTGTGTCTGCTCAAAGATGAGGAGACGGGGGAGTGAAAAATCAGGAAGTAGACAAAACAGGTCTTTGCCTTCAGACACCCAGTTTATGCTCACAGTCCCCTAGTTGTGTGAGAAAGTCCCATGAGGTGTCTCACTCAGGCCTCTGAAACCTTTTATAAAAATCTGTTACTGATTTGTCCTTTTCCTATTCTCTGCTTTATGAGACCAGCTAGTTAATTCTGTGCATGTGTTTCTACTCCTCTTGTGTGTGTGTAGCAGTTGATCCTTGAACAACATGGTATTTAGGAGCACTGGCTCCCGTGCAGTTGAAAATCCAAATATAAATGTATTGTTGGCCCTCTGTCTCTGTGGTTCTACATCCATCGGTCAGTTCAGTCATTCAGTCATGTCTGACTCTTTGCGACCCCAAGAACTGCAGCATGCCAGGCCTCCCTGTCCATCACCAACTCCTGGAGTCTACCCAAACTCATGTCCATTGAGTTGGTGTTGCCATCCAACCATCTCATCCTCAGTTGTCCCCTTCTCCTCCTGCCCTCAATCTTTCCCAGCATCAGGGTCTTCTCAAATGAGTCAGCTCTTCGCATCAGGTGGCCAAAACATTGGAGTTTCAGCTTCAACATCAGTTCTTCCAGTGAACACCCAGGACTGATCTCCTTTAGGATGAACTGGTTGGATCTCCTTGCAGTCCAAGGGACTCTCAAGAGTCTTCTCCAACATCACAGTTCAAAAGCATCAATTCTTCTGCGCTCAGCTTTTTTATAGTCCAACTCTCACATCCATACATGACTACTGGAAAAACCATAGCCTTGACTAGATGGAACTTTGTTGACAAAGTAATGTTTCTGCTTTTTAATATGCTGTCTAGGTTGGTCATAACTTTCTTTCCAAGGAGTAAGCAGCTTTTATTTTTATTTTTTTAATTTATTTTATTGGAGGCAAATTACCTTACATTAATATATTGGTTGGTTTTGCTATACATTGACATGAATCCGCCCCGGGTGTACATGTGTTCTCCCTCCCGAACCCCCCTCACACCTCCCTCCTCCCCATATCCTCCCTCCATGTCATCCCCGTGCACCAGCCCCAAGCATCCTGTATCATGCGTCGAACCTGGACTGGTCACTTATGATAATATACATGCTACAATGCCGTTCTCCCCAATCATCCCACCTTCACCCTCTCCCACAGAGTCCCAAAGACTGTTCTATATGCCTATGTCTCTTTTGCAGTCTCGTATACAGGGTTCAGGTTACCATCTTTCTAAATTCCATATATATGCGTTAGTATACTGTATTGATGTTTTTCTTTCTGGCTTACTTCACTCTGTATAATTGGCTCCAATTTCATCCACCTCATTAAAACTGATTCAAATGCATTCTTTTTGATGGCTGAAAAATACTCCATTGTGTATATGTACCAAAGCTTTCTTATCCATTCATCTGCAGATGGACATCTAGGTTGCTTCCATGTCCTGGCTATTATAAACAGTGCTGCAATGAACATTGGAGTACATGTGTCTCTTTCCATTCTGGTTTCCTCGGTGTGTATGCCCAGGAGGGCGATTGCTGGATCATATGGCAGTTCTATTTCCAGTTTTTTGAGGAATCTCCACACTGCTCTCCATAGTGGCTGTACTAGTTTGCATTCCCACCAACAGTGTAAGAGGGTTCCCTTTTCTCCACATCTTCTCCAGCATTTATTGCATGTAGACTTTTGGATAGCAGCCATTCTGACTGGTGTGAAATGGTATCTCATTGTGGTTTTGATTTGCATTTCTCTGATTATGAGGGATGTTGAGCATTTTTTCATGTGTTTGTTAGCCATCTTTATGTCTTCTTTGGAGAAATGTCTGTTTAGTTCTTTGGCCCATTTTTTGATTGGGTCACTTAGTTTTCTGGAATTGAACTGCAGGAGCTGCTTGTATATTTTGGAGATTAATCCTTTATCAGTTGCTTCATTTGCTATTATTTTCTCCCATTCTGCAGGCTGTCTTTTCACCTTGCTTAGAGTAAGCAGCTTTTAATTTCATGACTGCAGTCACCATCTGCAGTGATTTTGGAGCCCCCTAAAATAAAGACAGCCACTGTTTTCACTGTTTCCCCATCTATTTGCCATGAAGTGACGGGACCGGATGCCATGATCTTAGTTTTCTGAATGTTGAACTTTAAACCAACTTTTTCACTCTCCTCTTTCACTTTCAAGAGGCTCTTTAGTTCTTCTTCACTTTCTGCCATAAGGGTGGTGTCATCTGCATATCTGAGGCTATTGATATTTCTCCCAACAATTTTGATTCCAGCTTGTGCTTCTTCCAGCCCAGTGTTTCTCATGATGTACTTTGCATATAAGTTAAATAAGTAGGGTGACAATATACAGCCTTGATGTACTCCTTTTCCTATTTGGAACCAGTCTGTTGTTCCATGTCCAGTTCTAACTGTTGCTTCCTGACCTGCTTACAGGTTTCTCAAGAGGCAGGTCAGGTGGTCAGGTATTCCCATCTCTTTCAGAATGTTCCACAGTTTATTGTGATCCACACAGTCATAGGCTTTGGTATAGTCAATAAAGCAGAAATAGCTGTTTTTCTGGAACTCTCTTGCTTTTTCCATGATCCATCGGATGTTGGCAATTTGATCTCTGGTTCCTCTGCCTTTTCTAAAACCAACTTGAACATCTGGAAGTTCATGGTTCACGTATTGCTGAAGCCTGGCTTGGAGAATTTTGAGCATGACTTTACTAGTGTGTGAGATGAGTGCAATTGCACGGTCGTTTGAGCATTCTTTGGCATTGCCTTTCTTTGGGATTGGAATGAAAACTGATCTTTCCCAGTCCTGTGGCCACTGCTGAGTTTTCCAAATTTGCTGGCATATTAAGTGCAGCACTTTCACATCATCATCTTTCAGGATTTGAAATAGCTCAACTGGAGTTCCATCCTCTCTACTAGCTTTGTTCATAGTGATGCTTCCTAAGGCCCTCTTGACTTCACATTCCAGGATGTCTGGCTCTAGGTGAGTGATCACACCATCGTGATTATCTGAGTCATGAAGATCTTTTTTGTACAGTTCTTCTGTGTATTCTTGGCACCTCTTCTTAATATCTTCTGCTTCTGCTATGTCCATACCATTTCTGTCCTTTATTGAGCCCATCTTTGCATGAAATGTTCCCTTGGTATCTCTGATTTTCTTGAAGAGATCTCTAGTCTTTCCCATTCTATTGTTTTCCTCTATTTCTTTGCATTGATCACTGAGGAAGGCTTTCTTATCTCTCCTTGCTTTTCTTTGGAACTCTGCATTCAGATGCTTCTATCTTTCCTTTTCTCCTTTGCTTTTTGCTTCTCTTCTTTTCACAGCTATGTGTAAGGCCTCCTCAGACTGCCATTTTGCCTTTTTTCATTTCTTTTTCTTGGGAATGGTCTTAATCCCAGGCTCCTGTACAGAGTCATGAACCTCCGTCCATAGTTCATCAGGCACTCTGTCTATCAGATCTAGTCCTTTAAATCTATTTCTCACTTACACTCTATAATCATAAGGGATTTGATTTAGGTCATCCCTGAATCGTCTAGTGGTTTTCCGCACTTTCTTCAATTTAAGTCTGTGGATTCAACAAATCAAGGATTGTGTGGTACTATAGTACACATTTATTGAGAAAAATTTGTGTATAAGTGAACCGGTGCAATTTAAACTTACATTATTCAAGGATCAATTGTATATTGTGATTTGCCTCCTCCTCTTCCTTCTTTTCTTTTTCTTCTTCTGCAGAAGTACTATGAATCATATAACTTATTTTAACCTTCTTAGTAATGAGTGTTGTAGTGATTGGGAAGAGTTGGTATTTTTTGGCAGGACACTTTTGAAATCCTTTAACCTACATCATCTAAATTGGTCATATAGTATTGCTTGGGCATTAGACTGGCTCTGAGTAGGGCTTCTAGAAGTGGGATTGCGGGGGTCATATGTTAGTTCTATTTTTAGTTTTTAAGGGAAACTCCCTATTGTTCTCCATAGTGGCTGCCCCAATTTGCATCCCCACCAACAGTGGAGGAGAGTTCCTTTTTCTCCACACCTTCTCCTGCATTTATTATTTGTAGACTTTCTGATAATGGCCATTCTGAATGGTGTGAGGTGATACCTCATTATTGTTTTCAATTGCATTTCTCTAGTAATTAGTGATGTAATGGAGCATCTTTTCATATGCCTGTTGGCCATCTGTATGTCTTCTTCGGAGACATGTCTGTTTAGGTCTTCTGTTCATTTTTTCATTGGGTTGTTTGTTTTTTTGCTATTGAATTGTATGAGCTGTTGTACATTTTGGACATTAAGCCCTTGTTGGCAAATATGTTCCCCCAGTCTGTAGGTTGTCTTTTCATTTTATTGATGGTTTCATTTGCTATTCAGTAGGGAAAGATCGAAGGCAAAAGGAGGAGGGGGCAGCAGAAGATGAGATGGTTAAATAGCATCACTGACTCAATGGACATGAATTTGAGCAAACTCCAGGAGATAGTGGAGGACAGAGGAACCTGGTGTCAATGGATTGCAAAGAGTTGGACATGACTTAGCAACTGAACAACAATGATAAAAATCTGTATTCTAGAATGCAGGAGTTAAATGCTGATTTCTCCACTGAGGCATTTCTAAGAGGCCACACTTGCTGTGCTTGACTCTGGAGCAAGGACTTTAAGTCAGGCCACTCTGTAAGGGAATCCATGGTAGCCTTTTAACATCAGCCATTTTGATCACAGGTTCACTACTGAATGAGCTTTTGGCCCTGGAGGGCAAGACATTTGTTTTCATCTGGCCTTTCCAAATTTGAGCTATCAAATACATTTAATTTTTAAAGCCCATGGAAGGTCTATTTGGTTAAGTCAATCCTAAAGGAAATCAACCCTGAATATTCACTGGAAGGACTGCTGCTGAAGCTGAAGCTCCAATACTTTGGTCACATGATGTGAAGACCGGACTCATTAGACAAGACCCTGATTCTGGGAAAGATTGAAGGCAGGGGGAGAAGGGGATGACAGAGGATGAGATGGTTGGATGCCTCCACAGACTCAATGGACATGAGTCTGAGCAAGCTCCAGGAGATGGTGAGGTACAGGGAGGCCTGGTGTGCTGCAGTTCGTGTGGTTTGCAGAGAGTCGGACACGACTGAGCGGCTGGACGACACCAACAACAACATGGGGTTCACCGTTGTATCTCTGGAGTTCCGTGACTGCTATAGACCCTTAGACGTTTACGTTACCACTGACATTCTAACATGGAATCTTCTTAGACTTCATGAGTGGAAAGCTGGAGTTAATAGAGGCTTAGAAGCTACAGCCAGAGAAAGTCATTGCTTTAAATATTATTTCAAAGTTTCAATTTTTAGATTTTGAATTCTTAGTTGATTATTATGTATTGGCAGTGTTTGTTGTGTGCAGGGCAGATAAAATGTAGAAGCAGGGTCAGTATAAAAGGAAATGGGATCAAAGACACTTTGGGGTAAGCCAAGACGAGTCTGTTGTGCTTTATTCTTGCTGCCGTCTGTCTTGATTAGTTCACACTTGACCAGTTCACCAGAACGAAGAGACGTTATTATTGTATTCCTTGTTCTTCAGATTTAATTAGATTTTTTTGATGACTAGTCTTTTATAGGAGGCGAATTTCTTAATGAAGCTTCTTGCTGGCTCTTTACATCATAGTCTTGTATTCAGTAGTCACACATATCTGATTTTTAAAAATCTTAAAACCCAAAAGAGATGGCATTTAGCATATGCTAAGTGTCCAACTTGGAGAAGGCAATGGCAAGCCACTCCAGTACTCTTGCCTAGAAAATCCCATGGACAGAGGAGCCTGGTGGGCTGCAGTCCATGGGGTCGCTACTAGTTGGACACGACTGAGCGACTTCACTTTCACTTTTCACTTTCACCCATTGGAGAAGGAAATGGCAACCCACTCCAGTGTTCTTGCCTGGAGAATCCCAGGGATGGCGGAGCCTGGTCGGCTGCCGTCTATGGGGTCGCACGGAGTCGGACACGACTGAAGCGACTTAGCAGCAACAGCAGCAAGTGTCCAACTCTTTGTGACCCCATGGACTATATGGCCCACCAGGCTCCTCTGTCCATGGGATTCTTGAGGCAAGAATACTGGAGTGGGTAGCCATTCCCTTTTCTGGGGATCTTCTTGACTTGGGGATTGAACCCATGTCTCTTACATTTCCCGTATTAGCAATTGAATTCTTTATCACTATCGCCACCTGGGAAGCCAGCATTTACTATAGATTATGTTATTAGCCTGATCATACGTTTTAAAACATTTTATATAACATAAATTATTAGCTTATTCCCAAAGAGGTAACTTTTGGAATCTTCAGTTTATGAAATGTATTATTAGCATGTGTGAAAGAAATGAACAGAAATGCAAGAGTCCGATTTGACCACATGACACTAATTTTGACAGTCTTGTATTTCTGCTATTACAGCATAGCCTCATATCATGAAATGGTGTGGCACTGCTTATATCTGTTCCATCCTGAGGGCAGTTTCTCTCCCAGATTATTCTCTGAACTTCAACTATCCCCTCTTAATTAAAAATGTAAAAAATTTAAAACTTAAGCAATTATTTTGATCAAACCTATATATAGCCATAAAATTTAAAGTAAAGTGTTCCTGTAAAACTTATTATGAAAACAAGAAACCTTTTGCTCTTTTTACCTCAACAGTCATTTTTTTCTTTGTTACCAGAAAAGTGCAAAACCCTTGTAAACTGTCCAGTAGGTGGCGGCATCTAGTTAAAATAGTGCTTTAAGAGTACCTCTTGCAGAATTTAGAGCCAGGCTTATTTAGACTTGAACTTTAAATGCACATTTACAAATATCCAAACCTACTATTTACCATTCTTTAAATTTTTCCCCTTTAAACTAAGGGAAAAATCTTTGAGTATTCTTTATTTTCCCCGGTCATTTCCTTAACTTCTTACTTAAGAGTAATTCAAATGACTTCAGGCTAGTGGCAGAATGGCAGTTTCCAACCTGTTTTCCAGCCCCCCAGACATAAAATGCATTGTGGTCCCTTTCTAACATCACAAACAACCAACAGCAAAAAGAAAAGTTACCTGTGTATTTTTAATAGGTACTAAACACAAAACCTCATGCGAAGAGTTGACTCATTGGAAAAAGACTCTGATGCTGGGAGGGATTGGGGGCGGGAGGAGAAGGGGATGACAGAGAATGAGATGGCTTGATGGCATCACCAACTCGATGGACATGAGTTTGAGTGAACTCCGGGAGTAGGTGATGGACAGGGAGGCCTGGCGTGCTGCGATTCATGGGGTCACAAAGAGTCGGACATGACTGAGCGACTGAACTGAACTGAACTGAAACACAGATGAGGACTTGGCTCTAACAGAAAGATAAAAACCACATTAAATTAATTTTTTAAACTATATTTTAGCTTTATAAACCAGAGATAATAACCCATACTGAGGTTTTGAAAGGGACAGTATTGTACTTTCTAGACATCTCAGAAATATTTTAAAAGTCTGTCTCACCACATTTCTGAAGGATCACTTTAAAGTTTTTCAAGAGAAATATGAAATTACTGAACCAGGAGTTTTCCCTTCAGTTCAGTTCAGTTCAGTTCAGTTCAGTCGCTCAGTCGTGTCTGACTTTCCTTCCAAGGAGTAAGTGTCTTTTAATTTCATGGCTGCAATCAGCATCTGCAGTGATTTTGGAGCCCCCCAAAAAAAGTCTGACATTGTTTCCACTGTTTCCCCATCTATTTCTCATGAAGTGATGGGACCAGATGCCATGATCTTCGTTTTCTGAATGTTGAGCTTCAAGCCAACCTTTTCACTCTCCTCTTTCACTTTCATCAAGAGGCTTTTGAGTTCCTCTTCACTTTCTGCCATAAGGGTGGTGTCATCTGCATATCTGAGGTTATGGATATTTCTCCCGGCAATCTTGATTCCAGCTTGTGCTTCTTCCAGCCCAGCGTTCCTCATGATGTACTCTGCATATAAGTTAAATAAGCAAGGTGACAATATACAGCCTTGACGCACTCCTTTTCCTATTTGGAACCAGTCTGTTGTTCCATGTCCAGTTCTAACTGTTGCTTCCTGACCTGCATACAGGTTTCTCAAGAGGCAGGTCAGGTAGTCTGGGATTCCCATCTCTTTCAGAATGTTCCACAGTTTATTGTGATCCACACAGTCAAAGGCTTTGGCATAGTCAATGAAGCAGAAATAGATGTTTTTCTGGAACTCTCTTGCTTTCTCCATGATCCAGCGGATGTTGGCAATTTGATCTCTGGTTCCTCTGCCTTTTCTAAACTCAGCTTGAACATCTGGAAGTTCACGGTTCATGTATTGCTGAAGTCTGGCTTGGAGAATTTTGAGCATGACTTTACTAGCGTGTGAGATGAGTGCAATTGTGCGGTCGTTTGAGCATTCTTTGGCATTGCCTTTCTTTGGGATTGGAATGAAGACTGACCTTTTCCAGTCCTGTGGCCACTGCTGAGTTTTCCAAATTTGCTGGCATATTGAGTGCAGCACTTTCACAGCATCATCTTTCAGGATTTGAAATAGCTCAACTGGAATTCTATCACCTCCACTATTTTTGTTCGTAGTGATGCTCTCTAAGGCCCACTTGACTTCACATTCCAAGATGTCTGACTTCAGGTGAGTGATCACGCCATCGTGATTATCTTCGTCGTGAAGCTCTTTTTTGTACAGTTCTTCTGTGTATTCTTGCCACCTCTTCTTAATATCTTCTGCTTCTGTTAGGTCCATACCATTTCTGTCCTTTATTGTGCCCATCTTTGCATGAAATATTCCCTTGATATCTCTAATTTTCTTGAAGAGATCTCTTATTTTTCCTATTCTGTTGTTTTCCTCTGTTTCTTTGCATTGATCGCTGAGGAAGGCTTTCTTATCTCTCCTTGCTATTCTTTGGAACTCTGTATTTAGATGCTTATATCTTTCCTTTTCTCCTTTGCTTTTCGCTTCTCTTCTTTTCACAGCTATTTGTAAGGCCTCCTTAGACAGCCATTTTGCTTTTTTGCATTTCTTTTCTATGGGAATGGTCTTGGTCCCTGTTTCCTGTACAATGTCATGAACCTCTGTCCATAGTTCATCAGGCACTCTATTAGATCTAGTCCCTTAAATCTATTTCTTACTTCCACTGTATAATCATAAGGGATTTGATTTAGGTCGTATCTGAATTGTCTAGTGGTTTTCCCTACTTTCTTCAATTTAAGTCTGAATTTGGCAATAAGCAGTTCATGATCTGAGCCAAAGTCAGCTCCTGGTCTTGTTTTTGCTAACTGTATAGAGCTTCTCCATCTTTGGCTGCAAAGAATATAATCAATCTGATTTCAGTGTTGACCATCTGGTGATGTCCATGTGTAGAGTCTTCTCTTGTGTTGTTGGAAGAGGGTGTTTGCTATGACCAGTGTGTTCTCTTGGCAAAACTCTATTAGCCTTTGCCCTGCTTCATTCCATGCTCCAAGGCCAAATTTGCCTGTTCCTCCAGGTGTTTCTTGACTTCCTACTTTTGCATTCCAGTCCCCTATAATGAAAAAGACATCTTTTTTGGATGTTAGTTCTAAAAGATCTTGTAAGTCTTCATAGAACCGTTCAACTTCGGCTTCTTCACCATTACTGGTTGGAACATAGGCTTGGATTCCTGTAATATTGAATGGTTTGCCTTGGAAATGAACAGAAATCATTCTGTCAATTTTAAGATTGCATCCAAGTACTGCATTTTGGACTCTTTTGTTGACCATGATGGCTACTCCATTTCTTCTAAGGGATTCCTGCCCATAGTAGTAGATATAATGGTCATCTGAGTTAAATTCACCCATTCCAGTCCATTTTAATTCACTGATTCCTAGAATGTCTATGTTCACTCTTGTCATCTCCTGTTTGACCACTTCCAATTTGCCTTGATTCATCGACCTAACATTCCAGGTTCCTATGCAATATTGCTCTTGACAGCATCGGACCTTGCTTCTATCACCAGTCACATCCACAACTGGGTATTTGTTTTGCTTTGGCTCCATCCCTTCATTCTTTCTGGAGTTATTTCTCCACTGATCTCCAGTAGCGTACTGGGCACCTACTGACCTGGGGAATTCCTCAATCAGTATCCTATCATTTTGCCTTTTGATACTGTTCATGGGGTTCTCAAGGCAAGTATACTGAAGTGGTTTGCCATTCCCTTCTCCAGTGGACCACATTTGTAGCATGTATCTGATGGATAGAGATAAAATTCACTACTCTCTGAGACAAATATATCTCATGATAGGATTGTTTGTTACCGGTGTTTTGGAAAAAGTTATTCTTTTTTGCCTCTGTCACATTTGTGACTTGTGTTTCCAGCTCCAAATGTACACGTTTGTGTAAGCACAAAACAGTGATGTTTTAATCAATCAAGTTTCTCAAAATTTGCAAATATCTCTTTTAAAGTGCTTTTCTGTGAGATTCAGGAAATTGTTGCTACTGCTCTTGGATGTTAAGATGAAATATTCCAAGAAAATTTGGTTTGCAGAGGACTTGGGGAGAAAATCATGTAACTGTGCTGACTGGTATAACTAAGGAGTCTTGTTTTTTAACCTCTGTTGGATTCTCGGTATAGCTTGGCAGTTTCTCTTACATTCTCCAATATGGCTCTTCTGAATTATTACTGGGTGCTTAACCTCCAGTCCTCTTCTGCAAGTCCTTAGCCCAGGCAGTCTTAGTGTTCAGAGAAAATGGGCCAACTGGGTGGGTCCATTCTTTCTTTCTGCCTCTAAACTGCACTCTGACTGTGCTTCTCCACCCTCTTCCCTCTTCCCTTAAATGAGGATGTGTGCTCTTTTTCTCCAAGGCCGAAGTCAATAATATCCTGTGCCTTTCACTCTGCCCCTGGCTCCTGACCCATCAATTTTCTTGTCTCTTACCACCTTTATCTCTTTCATCTCCTCTGGGTCCTTCCGTTCAGTTAACAACATTTAAATCTTTTGACCGTAAAACAGAATCAAAGAGCCCTGAAATCAACTAAGTGAAAGTCACTCAGTAGTGTCTGACTCTTTGCGACCCCATGGACTATATAGTCCACAGAATTCTCCAGGCCAGAATACTGGAGTGGGTAGCCTTTCCCTTCTCCAGGGGATCTTCCCAACTCAGGGATTGAACCCAGGTCTCCCGCATTGCAAGCGGATTCTTTTACCAGCTGAGTCATGAGGGAAGCCCCAAATCAACTAAACATGCGTATAAAGCCTCCTCCGTCGGTTCTTTGTGATACTTCCGAACAGGTGGCACTCTGTTTCCCTGCTCTCTTAGGGTCAGATTTCTTGAGCGGATAGTCTACACCTACTGGTGCTACCTGGTCAACTTCCATTTACTTCCCAACTGTATTTTCTTTTATCACACTACAGAAACTGCTTTATCAGTGGTCTTCCTACTTGTAAATCTAGTGACGTACTCCTGGTTTTTATCCTATTTGATATTTCTGTAGCATCTGACACAGTTGACCACTCATCAGATAGCAACGTTTTTCCTGGATTCACTATTCCCTGCTGGCTCTCCTCTCCCTCTCCTTATGTCCCATTCCTTCTTTGGTATATTTTCTCTGTCTTGGCTGATGATTTCATCATCCTGCAGTGTCTGTGATGGCTAATTGTATGTGTCAACTTGACTGGATCACAAGATGCCCAGATGTCTGTTTAAACATTGTTTCTGGGTGTATCTGTGCGGGTGTTTGTGGAAGAGACTAGCATTTGAATTAGTAGACTGAGTGGAGTGTATTACTCTCCAGATTGTGGGTGGTCATCATCTAGTTAGTTGAAGGCTTGAGTGGAACTAAAATGTAGAGGAAAGGAAGATTTGCCCTCTCTGCCTGTTTGATTTTCTCAGGCCCTCAGTGATAATTATTTTGTTTATCCTAATTATCTTTAGTTGTTTGCTTTGGGTTTTGTTAGTTTATGATCACCTGGAAATAGTATAATATTTTTGCCCTTTCAATAATTATTCCTATTCTGAGAACTTTGTAAAGACTTAAGTGTTGAGATTTATGAAATGTATTTCAATATCTATTTAAATTATTGTAAAGTTTTTTCTTCTTGACAAACTAATGTTTCAAAATTAGTAGATTTAATTACTAAATTACTCTTTTGTTACTAGGTCAATGAATTTCTTGGTTATGGAGGATTATTCTTTTAATTTAGTACCAGATGTGAAGGTTGAATTTATTCAGAATTTTCACAGCTATATTGATAAGTGAGATGAGCTCTGTGTGTGTGTATGTGTGTGTGCGCCCATGTTTATGTGTGTCATGGGGGAGCAGGTTGTGGTGGGGTTAGTAATGGTTGTGTGTATGCTTTTTCAGGCTGTGTTAACTTCATAAAATGAATGGAGCTAGCTGTCCATTTATTTTCATGCTTTGAAACAGTTTATATAACATGGGGATTTTCTGTTCCCTAAAAATTTGAAAGATTTCACTGGAAAAAACCATCTGGTTCAAATAATTTCTTGGAGGCGATTCTCCAACTCTTTTCATTGTCTTTCATATTTACTATTGTATTTCAGTTTACTAGTCTTCTGGAGTCAATTTTGGCAATATGTCCATGTCACTGAGATTTTAAAGTTTCCATTAGTGTTTAAAAATGATAATTCACCTTCTTATTGTTTATATGCCCCATTTCTTACTTCTCATTTTGTTAAGTGTTTGTTTCTCTTTTTAATCTAGAGGTTTCATAAAGTTAATTTTTAATTTTATCAGTTTTGGATTATAGGAAAAATATGAAGTACAGAGATTTTCCATATACCCACAATCAGTTTCCCTTTTATTAAGATTAGTATGGTGCATTTGTTAAAATTAATGAACTGATGTTGATACATTATTATTAACTAAAGTCCATACTTTATTCAGATGTTTAGTTTTTACCTAATGTCCTTTTCCTATTCCAAGATCCCACTCAGGATACCACATTACATTTAGTCCTCATATCTCCTTAAGCTACTCTGGGCTATGCACTTTCTCAAACTTTTTTGTTTCTGTTGACCTTGGCAGTTTTGAGGAGTACTGGTCAGGTCTTTTGTAGATTTCTAGCAGTTGTGACTTATGTCATGGTTTTCACATGATTATATTTGTGTTGTATGTTCTTGGGAGGAAGACCACAGAGTTAAAGTGCCATTTTCATCACATCACATCATATTACCAGTATAACATCACTATTGATATTAACTTTTGTCACCTGGCTAAGGAAGTATTGATATTTGTCAGATTTCTCTACTGTAAAATTTCCCCAGTATTTCCCCTTTTCCCAGAGAAGGCAATGGCAAGCCACTCCACTACTCTTGCCTAGAAAATCCCATGGATGGAGGAGCCTGGTAGGCTGCAGTTCGTGGGGTCGCTAAGGGTCGGACACGACTGAGCGACTTCACTTTCACACATTGGAGAAGGAAATGGCAACCCACTCCAGTGTTCTTGCCTGGAGAATCCCAGGGACGGGGGAGCCTGGTGGGCTGCTGTCTATGGGGTCACACAGAGTCGGACACGACTGAAGTGACTTAGCAGCCATACTATCTTCTTTGGAAGAAAGTTACTGTGCACATCTCATACTTAGAAGTGTGGATGTTATGTGTCAATTCCTTGATGGCAGAGAATTTACATAAATTATTGTGAATTTTTCAGTGTGGGAATACAGGTTTATTCTGCCTTTCATCTAGTCTCCCTATTTATTTATATCACTCTAGACGTGGATATTTGTTTTATACTCTGGATTATAATCCAATAGCACTTCGTTTTATTGCTCAAATGTTTCCCACCTTTGGCCGTTGGGAGCTCGTTCAGTCATATTTCCTCTATTGTGAGTTTTGTTGTTGTGTGCACTCCCTTACTTTCTGCCACTGTAAGATGCTTCAGATTCATCTTCTATATTTCCTACATAAGTCCTAGAAAATCAGCTGTTTCTCCAAGAAGCCCTGGTTCCTCCTATTGGAGAATGATATTAGAAACCAGATCTGGATGCTTGATCAACTTGTTGCTGTTGGGGAGTTGTTGCTTCTGAGATAGGAAGCATATATGTGTATGCTAATCTATTACACACATATCTGTAAATATTTCTATGTATAACCATCTTTCTCTGCTGCTGCTGCTGCTAAGTCACTTCAGTCATGTCCGACTCTGTGCGACCCAATAGACGGCAGCCCACCAGGCTCCCCCATCCCTGGGATTCTCCAGGCAAGAACACTGGAGTGGGTTGCCATTTCCTTCTTCAATGCATGAAAGTGAAAAGTGAAAGTGAAGTCACTCAGTCGTGTCCGACTCTTAGCGACCCCATGGACTGCAGCCTACCAGGCTCCTCCACCCATGGGATTTTCCAGACAAGAGTACTGGAGTGGGGTGCCATTGCTTTCTCCATGTCTCTCTATATTAAGCTAAATATAGGTTCATACTGATGTCTCTGACTTTATTACCACATGGATCATTCTAGACTTTTCCTTTTGCTCGTGTGTAACCTACATTCCAACAGTGAAAAACCTGGTCCTCACCACTGGCCATCCATTTACTTAAGTGCTCAATTCTGCTGTACATGTGTAGTGATATCAGAATTTTTGAGGATGTAACCTAATCACCTGGAGTAAAAAGCTCACGTGCAATTTCTATTGCCTCTAGTCTTGCAGACTCTATTCATTTCCAGTTTACTTAAAGTGAGCATTTTTCCCTCCACCCTCTTCAGTGAAATTATTTCGTACATCAGTAACACAGATTGTTTTTAGCAAATTCTGTATTTTGTCTTGGGATTTTATTACATCCTAAATAATCTTTTGATAGTTTTCATACATTAAGATTCACTCTCTGTGCTGTGAAGCTACAGGTTTCCAAAAATGCTTAGTGTCATGTAATCACTGTTATGGTATCATACAGAATAGGTTTACCACCCTTAAAGATCCCCTGGGTGAATCCCCATTCAACCCTCCCATCTTCCTCCAAACTCCTCGCCACCACTGATCTTTTTACTGTCTTTCTAGTTTTACCTTTTCCAAATGTTGTAAAGTTGGAATCATTCTGTAAGTAGCCTTTTCAGATTGGGTTCTTTAATTTAGTAGTATACAGTTAAGATTCATCTATATCTTTTTGTGATTTGATAGCTAATTTCTTTTTGTCACTAAATAGCATTTCAGTCTATGGACAATTTCACTGTTTATTTTTCTCTTCATCTATTGAATGATATCTTGATTGTGTCCAGTTTTTGATGATTATAAATAAAGCTTCTTAAACATTCGTGTGCAGATTTTTGGACATAAAATTTCCATTTTGTGAGTTGAATATTTAGGTGCAGGACTGTTAAATCATATGATAAATGTCTAGCTTTGTAGGAAACTGTCTGTCTTCCATATTGACTGTACCATTTTGCATTCCCACCAGCAAAAATGAAAGTTCCTGTTGTTTGTTTTGCATCCTTGCCAGCAATTGATATTGTCAGGTTTTTGGATTTTATCCATTCTAATAGGTGTTTATTGGTATCTCGTTGTTTTAATTTGCGTTTATATTTCTGTAGCCTCTTGATGAAAGTGAAAGAGGAGAGTGAAAAGGTTGGCTTGAAGCTCAACATTCAGAAAACAAAGATCATGGCATCTGGTCCCATCACTTCGTGGGAAATAGATGGGGAAACAGTGGAAACAGTGTCAGACTTTTTTTTTGGGGCTCCAAAATCACTGCAGATGCTGATTGCAGCCATGAAATTAAAAGACATTTACTCCTTGGAAGGAAAGTTGTGACCAACCTAGATAGCATGTTAAAAAGCAGACATTACTTTGCCAACCAAGGTCCGTCTAGTCAAGGTTATGGTTTTTCCCGTGGTCATGTGTGGATATGAGAGTTGGACTGTGAAGAAAGCTGATCGCAGAAGAATTGATGCTTTTGAACTGTGGTGCTGGAGAAGACTCTTGAGAGTCCCTTGGACTGCAAGGAGATCCAACCAGTCCATTCTAAAGGAGATCAGTCCTGGGTGTTCATTGGAAGGACTGATGCTAAAGCTGAAACTCCAATACTTTGGCTACCTCATGCGAAGAGTTGACTCACTGGGAAAGACTCTGATGCTGGGAGGGATTGGGGGCAGGAGGACACGGGGACGACAGAGAATGAGATGGCTGGATGGCATCACCAACTCGATGGACATGAGTTTGAGTGAACTCCGGGAGTTGGTGATGGACAGGGAGGCCTGGCATGCTGTGAGTCATGGGGTCGCAAAGAGTCAGACACGACTGAGCGACTGAACTGAATGGCAAACGATTGTTCATTATCTTTTCAGGTGCTTATTTGCCATATCTGTATTTTCTTTAGTGAGTTGTCTGTTCAGATATTTTGCCCAATTAAAAAAATTGGATTGTTTGTTTTCTTATGGTTGAGTTTTCAGAGTTCTTTGTTTTGGATGCAAGTCCTTTATGTGATATGTGTTTTGCAAGTATTTTCTGTCAGCCTGTGGCTTGTCTTTTCTGCAGGGCAGAAGTTATTTAATATTCAGTTCAGTTCAGTCACTCAGTCGTGTCCGACTCTCCGCGACCCCATGAACCACAGCACGCCAGGCCTCCCTGTCCATCACCAACTCCCGGAGTTCACTCAAACTCATGTCCACAGAGTCGGTGATGCCATCCAGCCATCTCATTCTCTGTCGTCCCCTTCTCCTCCCGCCCCCAACCTTTCCTAGCATCAGAGTCTTTTCCAGTGAGTCAACTTGTTGCATGAGGTGGCCAAAGTATTGGAGTTTCAGCTTTAGCATCAGTCCTTCCAATGAACACCCAGGATCGATCTCCCTTAGAATGGACTGGTTGGATCTCCTTGCGGTGCAAGGGACTCTCAAGAGTCTTCTCCAACACCACAGTTCAAAAGCATCAATTCTTTGGCGATCAGCTTTCTTCACAGTCCAACTCTCACATCCATACATGACCACGGGAAAAACCATAGCCTTGACTAGATGGACATTTGTTGGCAAAGTAATGTCTCTGCTTTTTAATATATTATCAAGGTTGGTCATAACTTTCCTTCCAAGGAGTAAGCATCTTTTAATTTCATGGTTGCAATCAGCATCTGCAGTGATTTTGAAGCCCAAAAAAATAAAGTCTGACATGGTTTCCACTGTTTTTCCATCTATTTCCCATGAAGTGATGGGACCAGATGCCATGATCTTTGTTTTCTGAATGTTGAGCTTCAAGCCAACCTTTTCACTCTCCTCTTTCACTTTCATCAAGAGGCTTTTGAGTTCCTCTTTACTTTCTGCCATAAGGGTAATGTCATCTGCATATCTGAGATTATTGATATTTCTTCCGGCAATCTTGATTCCAGCTTGTGCTTCTTCCAGCCCAGCGTTCCTCATGATGTACTCTGCATATAAGTTAAATAAGCAAGGTGACAATATACAGCCTTGACGCACTCCTTTTCCTATTTGGAAGCAGTCTGTTGTTCCATGTACAGTTCTGACTGTTGCTTCCTGACATGGATCATACTTGTGGTGTTGTTTATAAAAACTCATCACTAAACTGAAATTCACATAGATTTTTATCCTATTTTTATAGTTTTGCATTTTACATTTGGGTTATAATCCAGTTTGATTTCCTTTTTGTGAAAAATGTAAGGTCTGTGTCTGGCTTTTTCTTTTTGAATGTGAATATCCAGTTGTTCCAGCACCATTTGTTGAAGAGATTATCCTCTCTCTATTCGGAAGTCTTGCTCTTTTATTGAAGATAGGTTGTAACGATGACCCTATATGCGAAACAGCAAAAGAGACACAGATGTATAGAACAGTCTTTTGGACTCTGTGGGAGAAGACGAGGGTGGGATGATCTGAGACAAAAGCATTGAAACATGTATATTATCATATGTGAAACAGATTGCCAGTCCAGGTTTGATGCATGTGACAGGGTGCTCGGGGCTGGTGCACTGGGATGACCCAGAGGGATGGGATGGGGAGGGAAGTGGGAAGGGGGTTCAGGATGGGGAACAGATGTACACTCATGGCTGATTCATGTCAATGTATGGCAAAAACCACTACAATATCGTAAAGTAAAGCCTCCAATTAAAATAAATAAATTAAAAAAATAAAAAGCAGGCATTACTTTGCCAACAAAGGTCTGTCTAGTCAAAGCTATGGTTTTTCCAGTAGTCATGTATGGCTGTGAGAGTTGGATTGTAAAGAAAGCTGAGTGCTGAAGAACTGATGTTTTCAAACTGTGGTATTGGAGAAGACTCTTGAGAGTCTCCTGGACTGCAAAGAGATCCAGCCAGTCAATCCTAAAGGAAATCAACCTGAAATATTCATTGGAAGGACTGATGTTGAGGCTGAAGCTCCAATACTTTGGCCACCTGATGCGAAGAGCCTACTCATTAGAAAGGACCCTGATGCTGGGAAAGATTGAAGGCAGGAGGAGAATGGTATAACAGAGGATGAGATGGTTGGATGGCATCTCTGACTAATGGACATGAGTTTGCACAAGCTCCGGGAGTTGGTGATGGACAGGGAAGCCTAGTGTGCTGCAGTCCCTGGGGTTGCAGAGTCAGGCAAGACTGAGCAACTGAACAACAACAGATCATAGTTACAGTCTCAGAATAATGCGAGGCTCAGAATAGTTCTCAAGGAGGAGTATTATGCCAGAAAAGTCAAGCTCCGTTTATCTGTATGGCTCTGGGGAAATTACTTTGCCTCTCTGAGCCTGATTTACCTCATCTGTAAATGGAGGTAATGCTTCTCTGTATTGTGGTAATGCTATGAATGTTCAGCAAAATAATGGATGTAAAGGAGACATTCACTAAATAAATAACTAACTAAAGATAAGTTGAATATGTTTTTCTGGGTCTGTTTCTGAACCCTCCGTTCTGTTGCAGTGGTCTTTGTGGCTGTTCTTTCACCAGTACCATGCTACTTTGATAGCAGTGAGTGAGTGTTTTCTCTTTTTAAAAATTATACTCTAGGATTTGAGCGACACCGTGGACCGCAGCCTACCAGGCTCCTTCATCCATGGGATTTTTGCCATTAAAAAAATGCCACAGACTGAGTGGCTTAAACAGCAGAAGTTTATTTTCTTATGGTTTTGGAGACTATACGTTTAAGATCAAGGTACTGGAAAATTAATTTTTGGTGAGCTCTCTTCCTGGCTTACAGACGGCCACCTTCTCACTGTGTCCTCACATGGCCTTTTCTCTGTGTCCCGGGGGAAGAAGAGGTTGGGGGTGAAGATACCTCTGGTGCCTCTTCCTCTTCTTGTAAGGACAGCAGTTCTACTGGATTAGAACCCTACCTAATAATCTCGTTTAACTTTAATTATCTCCTTAAAGTACAGCCACACTGGGGCTTAGGGCTTCAGCGTATGAATTTTGGGGGCATACAATTCAGACCATAACAATGTGATAAAGGCATCATTGCTAGGAATTTGTTTCTGAATAGAGGCTTAGCTCTGTACTGCGTTCTTTCTTATGTGTTATTATCATGATTCTCTGCGTGTTGTTGCTGTACTCTTATTTCCTCACTGACCTTATAGTTAATTAGAAAATGGTGCTTTTCCTTTGTTCTCCAGAATCTTTTATAAGCCCTCTGCTTCAAAAGCCAATATAGAAATCTGTAATACTGTGGGCATTGTTTTGATAGTTTGAGTTTATTGAACTTTTCTCTGTAGTCTAACAGGGTGGTTCTTAATTGCATGGGACATTTGGATGTGTGCATTTTTTTTAAAATTTGTTTTTATTTATTTGACTGTGCCAAGTCTTAGTTGCAGCATGTGGGATCCAGCTCCTCGACCGGGGATTGAACCCAGGCCCCCTGCACTGGGGGCATGGAGCTCCAGCCACTGGACCACCAGCGAAGTCCCTGGCTGTGTACATTTTTGATTGGTGTCATGATGTGCGGGGGGAAGGGGTCTGTTTCTAATTCTTAGGGGAAAGTAAGCACTCCTGGTTCTCTTCCATGCTCTAGGCCAGCCATGCAATTGTATGTCATATGTTTCTCTGTGTGTGTGTTTATTAGGAGTGGGGGAGATAGGGAGAAAGAAAGGCATGTGAATATATCATGCCCGTCTCCCTCAAAACATGCCACACTGCCATTGGTGCTTTGGAGCGTCAGGAGGAGGTGTGGAGCACTGTGAGTGGAGTCTCCTAGAATTCCAGGTGTTCAGTGAGGCAGAGCCCCCTGTGCTCTTGTTTTCCCATTTTCTTTGATGAGCTCAATCTAACTCCGGGATTTCACCTCCAAAAGGGTGAGTGCCAGGGAGCAGTCTCACTTGTGAGTCACTTGTGTCTACTCTAAACTCATCCCAGTGATGCTCTTCTGGGTCTTTCCGATTGTCTGGGATGGGCTTTCTTCCCTAGGTGACAGGAAGCAACTTAAATCAACCCTTCAATCTTCCTCTTTCCATACTCGTATTAAAAGTTCTGCTCAAAACTTTAGAAAATTGTAAAACACTATAGAATTCAATGAATCTTTCATTCAATAAAAAAAATTAATTAAAAAATTGTGCTCAGCCCTTGATCTCTGAAGGGAGATTTCTTTTTTCCCTTTAGCTAGTGAGGACATTTGAAAAACTAGTAACCTTTAAATTTGATATAATTTCAGACTGACAGTCTCAAAAGTATGAAGAATTCTCAAATACTCTTTACTCAGATATTGCATGTACTAGCATCTTACCACATCTTCTGTCTGCTTCTTGGACACACACATACACACACACAAATCAGGAAATTAGTATTGATACAATACTATGATCCAATCAACAGGCTTTATTCCTGGTTCACCAGTTGTCCCACTTAAATCCTTTCTACCAAAAGAAAATTCAAGCTCTTGCATTGCATTTAATTGTCATGTCTCTTTAGTCATTCTTTGTATTTTATGACATTGACAGTTTTGAAGACTATAGGTCTATTATTTTGTAGACAGTTGCTCAGTTTGGGTTTGTTTATGTTTCCACATGTTCGGTTCAGGTTATGTATTTTTGGCAGAAATCCCATAGAAGTGGTACTGTATTCTCAATGAATTATAACAGGAAGTGTGTGATGTCAATTGTTCCATCGCTGGTGATGTTAGCTTTGATCATCTGGTTAAGGTGGTGTCTGCTAGATTTCTCCACTGTAAAGTTACTATTTTTCTTTTTGCACTAGATAAATTATCTTGTGAGAGGATACTTGGGGGCTGTTATCCTGTTATTCATTAATTTCTACCTGAATCAGTTATTATTATGGTGTTAGCAAATCATTATTTTCTAATTCCATCATTTTTTCTACATGAATTAGATTTTTTGGTTTGCTTTTAACTATAAGGAAGAGCTTTCTAATGAAGGACTTTTGTAATTTAGAAAATGCTTTTTTCCTCTGAAGAAATTGAATTTCTACAATTGAATGTCTTCCTTTTACAACTGTTGTCTTTTATTTATTTATTTTTTAATGTAATTAATTTATTTTTTATTGGCGGCAAATTATTTTACAATATTATATTGGTTGGTTTTGCCATACATTGATATGAATTTGCCCCGGGTTTACATAAGTTCCCCCTCCTGAACCCCCCTCCCACCTCCCTCCTCCCTTTATCCTCCCTCTGGGTCATCCCCGCATGCCAGCCCCGAGCATCCTATAACATGCATTGACCCTGAACTAGTGATTCGTTTCACATATGACAACATACGTGTTTCAATGCCATTCTCCCAAATCATCCCACCCTCACCCTCTCCCATAGAGTCCCAAAGACTGTTCTATACATCTGTGTCTCTTTTGCTGTCTCGTATACAGGGTTATCATTTGCATCTTTCTAAAATCCATATATATGTGTTAGTATACTGTATTGGTGTTTTTCTTTCTGGCTTACTTCACTCTGTATAATAGGCTCCAGTTTCATCCACCTCATTAGAACTGATTCAAATGTATTCTTTTTAATGGCTGAATAATACTCCATTGTGTATATGTACCAAAGCTTTCTTATCCATTCGTCTGCAGATGGACATCTAGGTTGCTTCCATGTCCTGGCTATTATAAACAGTGCTGCAGTGAACATTGGAGTTCATGTGTCTCTTTCAATTCTGGTTTCCTCGGTGTGTATGCCCAGGAGTGCGATTGCTGGATCATATGGCAGTTCTGTTTCCAATTTTTTGAGGAATCTCCACACTGTTCTCCATAGTGGCTGTATTAGTTTGCATTCCCACCAACAGTGTAAGAGGGTTCCTTTCTCTCCACATCCTCTCCAGCATTTATTGCATGTAGACTTTTGGATAGCAGCCGTTCTGACTGGTGTGAAATGGTATCTCATTGTGGTTTTGATTTGCATCTCTCTGATTATGAGGGATGTTGAGCATTTTTTCATGTGTTTGTTAGCCATCTTTATGTCTTCTTTGGAGAAATGTCTGTTTAGTTCTTTGGCCCATTTTTTGATTGGGTCATTTATTTTTCTGGAATTGAGCTGCAGGAGCTGCTTGTATATTTTGGAGATTAATCCTTTATCCGTTGCTTCATTTGCTATTATTTTCTCCCATTCTGAAGGCTGTGTTTTCACCTTGCTTATAGTTTCCTTTGCTGTGCAGAAGCTTTTGATTTTAATTAGGTCCCATTTGTTTATTTTTGCTTTTATTTCCAATATTCTGGGAGGTGGGTCATGGAGGATCCTGCTGTGATTTATGTCGGAGAGTGTTTTGCCTACGTTCTCCTCTAGGAGTTTTATAGTTTCTGGTCTTACATTTAGCTCTCTAATCCATTTTGAGTTTATTTTGGTGTATGGTGTTAGGAAGTGTTCTAGTTTCATTCTTTTACAACTGACCAGTTTTCCCAGCACCACTTGTTAAAGAGACTGTCTTTTCTCCATTTTATATTCTTGCCTCCTTTGTCAAAGATGAGGTGTCCATAGATGCGTGGATTTATCTCTGGGCTTTCTATTTTGTTCCATTGATCTATATTTCTGTCTTTATGCCAGTACCATACTGTCTTGATGACTGTGGCTTTGTAGTAGAGCCTGAAGTCCGGCAGGTTAATTCCCCCAGTTCCATTTTTCTTCCTCAAGATTGCTTTGGCTATTCGAGGTTTTTTGTATTTCCATACAAATTGTGAGATTATTGGTTCTAGTTCTGTGAAAAATATCTTTGGTAGCTTGATAGGGATTGCATTGAATGTATAAATTATTTTGGGTAGTATACTCATTTTTACAATATTTATTCTTCCAATCCATGAACATGGTATATTTCTCCATCTATTAGTGTCCTCTTTGATTGCTTTCAGTAGTGTTTTATAGTTTTCTATGTACAAGTCTTTTGTTTCCTTAGGTAGATATATTCCTAAGTATTTAATTCTTTTCGTTGCAACAGTGAATGGAATAGTTTCCTTAATTTCTCTTTCTATTTTCTCATTATTAGTGTATAGGAATGCAAGGGATTTCTGTGTGTTGATTTTATATCCTGCAACGTTATTGTAATCTTTGATTAGCTCTAGTAGTTTTCTGGTAGAGTCTCTAGGGTTTTCTGTGTAGAGGATCATGTCATCAGTGAACAGTGAAAGTTTTACTTCTTCTTTTCCAATTTGTATTCCTTTTATGTCTTTTTCTGCTCTGATTGCTGTAGCCAAAACTTCCAGAACTATATTGAATAGTAGTGGTGAGAGTGGGCACCCTTGTCTTGTTCCTGACTTTAGGGGAAATGCTTTCAGTTTTTCACCGTTGAGGATAATGTTTGCTGTGGGTTTGTCATATATAGCTTTTATTATGTTGAGGTATGTTCCTTCTATTCCCACTTTCTGGAGGGTTTTTATCATAAATGGATGTTGAATTTTGTCGAAGGCTTTCTCTGCATCTATTGAGATAATCATATGATTTTTATTTTTCAGTTTGTTAATGTGGTGTATTACGTTGACTGATTTGCGGATATTGAAGAATCCTTGCATTCCTGGGATGAAGCCCACTTGGTCATGATGTTTGATCTTCTTAATATGCTGTTGGATTCTGATTGCTAGAATTTTGTTAAGGATTTTTGCATCTATGTTCATCAGTGATATTGGCCTGTAGTTTTCTTTTTTTGTGGGGTCTTTACCAGGTTTTGGGATTAGGGTGATGATGGCCTCATAGAATGAGTTTGGAAGTTTCCCTTCCTCAGCAATTTTCTGGAAGAGTTTGAGTAGAATAGGTGTTAGCTCTTCTCTAAATTTTTGGTAGAATTCAGCTGTGAAGCCGTCTGGACCTGGGCTTTTGTTTGCTGGGAGATTTTTGATTACAGTTTCAATTTCCGTGCTTGTGATGGGTCTGTTCAGATTTTCTATTTCTTCCTGGTTCAGTTTTGGAAAGTTGTATTTTTCTAGGAATTTGTCCATTTCTTCCAAGTTATTCATTTTATTGCCATATAATTCCTGATAGTATTCTCTAATAATCCTTTGTATTTCTGTGTTGTCAGTTGTGATCTCTCCATTTTCATTTCTAATTTTATTGATTTGGTTCTTCTCCCTTTGTTTCTTGATAAGTCTGGCTAGTGGTTTGTCAATTTTATTTACCTTCTCAAAGAACCAGCTTTTGGCTTTGTTGATTTTTGCTATAGTCTCTTTTGTTTCTTTTGCATTTATCTCTGCCCTAATTTTTACAATTTCTTTCCTTCTACTGACCCTGGGGTTCTTCATTTCTTCCTTTTCCAGTTGCTTTAGATGTAGAGTTAGGTTATTTAGTTGACTTTTTTCTTGTTTCTTGAGGTGTGCCTGTATTGCTATGAACTTCCCCCTTAGCACTGCTTTTACAGTGTCCCAGAGGTTTTGGGTTGTTGTGTTTTCATTTTCACTCATTTCTATGCATATTTTGATTTCTCTTTTGATTTCTTCTATGATTTGTTCGTTGTTCAGCAGCGTGTTGTTCAGCCTCCATATGTTGGCATGTTTAATAGTTTTTCTCCCATAATTGAGATCTAATCTTACTGCATTGTGGTCAGAAAAGATGCATGGAATGATTTCAACTTTTTTGAATTTACCAAGGCTAGATTTATGGCCCAGGATGTGATCTATCCTGGAAAAGGTTCCATGTGCACTTGAGAAAAAGGTGAAATTCATTGTTTTGGGGTGAAATGTCCTATAGATATCAATTAGGTCTAACTGGTCTATTGTATCATTTAAAGATTGTGTTTCCTTGTTAATTTTCTTTTTAGTTGATCTATCCATAGATGTAAGTGGGGTATTAAAATCTCCCACTATTATTGCATTATTGTTAATTTCCCCTTTCATACTTGTTAGTAATTGTCTTACATATTGCGGTGCTCCTATGTTGGGTGCATAAATATTTATAATTGTTATATCTTCATCTTGGATTGATCCTTTGATCATTATGTAGTTTCCTTCTTTGTCTCTTTTCACAGCCTTTGTTTTAAAGTCTATTTTATCTGATGTGAGTATTGCTACTCCTGCTTTCTTTTGGTCTCTATTTGCATGGAATATCTTTTTCCAGCCCTTCACTTTCAGTCTGTATGTGTCCCTCGTTTTGAGGTGAGTCTCTTGCAGACAACATATATGGGGGTCTTGTTTTTGTATCCATTCAGCCAGCCTTTGTCTTTTGGTTGGGGCATTCAACCCATTTACGTTTAAGGTAAGTATTGATAAGTACGATCCCATAGCCATTTTCTTTATTGCTTTGGGTTCGAGTTTATACACCCTTTCTGTGTTTCCTGTCTAGAAAAGATCCTTTAGCATTTGTTGGAGAGCTGGTTTGGTAATGCTGAATTCTCTCAGCTTTTGCTTGTCTGTAAAGCTTTTGATTTCTCCTTCATATTTGAATGAGATCCTTGCTGGGTACAGTAGTCTGGGCTGTAGGGTATTTTCTTTCATCACTTTAAGTATGTCTTGCCATTCCCTCCTGGCCTGAAGAGTTTCTGTTGAAAGATCAGCTGTTATCCTTATGGGAATCCCCTTGTGTGTTATTTGCTGTTTTTCCCTTGCTGCTCTTAATATTTGTTCTTTGTGTTTGATCTTTGTTAATTTGATTAATATGTGTCTAGGAGTATTTCGCCTTGGGTTTATCCTGTTGGGGACTCTCTGGGTTTCTTGGACTTGGGTGATTATTTCTTTCCCTATTTTAGGGAAGTTTTCAACTATTATCTCCTCAAGTATTCTCTCATGGTCTTTCTTTTTGTCTTCTTCTTCTGGGACTCCTATGATTCGAATGTTGGAGCGTTTAACATTTTCCCAGAGGTCTCTAATATTGTTCTCATTTCTTTTAATTTGTTTTTTTTTTTCCTCTCTGTTTCATTTATTTCTACAATTCTATCTTCTAGCTCGCTTATCCTGTCTTCTGCCTCTGTTATTCTACTGTTTGTTCCCTCCAGAGTGTTTCTGATCTCATCTATTGTATTATTCATTGTATACTGACTCTTTTTTATTTCTTCTAAGTCCTTATTAAACCTTTCTTCCATCTTCTCAATCCTTTTCTCCAGGTTATTTATCTGTAACTCCATTTTGCTTTCAAGATTTTGAATCATTTTCACCACCAAAATTCGAAATTCTTTTTCATGTAGATTCCCTATATCTTCCTCTTTTGTTTGTGTTGGTGGGCATTTATCTTGTTCCTTTACTTGCTGGGTATTTCTCTTTTTCTTCATCTTGCTTATAATGCTTTGCTTGGGGTGGCCTTTCCCTCTTCTGGCCGTTTGTGGAGTTCTCTTTATTATGTAGTTTCCTTGCTGTGTGTGGGGTTGGACAGGTGACTTGTCAAGGTTCCCTGGTTATGGAAGCCTGTGTCGGTGTTCTGGTGGGTGGAGCTGGATTTCTTCTCTCTGGAGTGCAATGAAGTGTCCAGTAATGAGTTATGAGATGTCAGTGGGTTTGGAGTGACTTTGGGCAGCCTGTATATTGAAGCTCAGGGCTAGTTTCCTGTGTTACTGGAGAATTTGCGTGGTATGTCTTGCTCTGGAACTTTTTGACCCTTGGGTTTAGCGTAGGTATGGAGATGTTTGATGAGCTCCTATCGATTAATGTTCCCTGGAGTCAGGACTTCTCTGGTGTTCTCAGGATTCGGGCTTAAGCCTCTTGCCTCTGGTTTTTGGTCTTATTCTTGGAGTAGTCTCTAGATGTCTCTATCTGTCATTTCCAAGGTGGTTCCCTCTGTTTTAGCTTCTGTTTGCTGGTTTCTTCAGTGTCTAATTTCCGCCCTGATACTAGGGGGTGGGTGGACACTTTTAAGGCTCAGTTGTTCAGTCCTGTTCTGGGAAGGGAGGAACGCTGCAGTCGATTATCTCTGGCGTCTGTGGGGAGTGCTTGCAGCGTCTCGGCCACACTGGGTTTGCCCCCCTTCACAGCACGTATGCTGTCCCAGTCTACACTGCACAGGCTCTAGGTTGCTCTGCCGGGAACTGTCCGAGGCCGGCACCGGGTTGTATGCACTTCCCAGGTCTGAGCGGCTCAAGTTCAGGTTCTCAGGTACTCCACAAAGGCGCAGACTTGGTTGGACCTGCGTTTTGTGCCTTCCCCAGTCCGAGCAGCTCAGGGGACCAGGTGTTTGGCGAGCGCGGTCTCTGCGACTTATCGCCTCCCCAGTCCCCGCCACTCAGTTTTCTGGGTGTACAACCGGCGCACCTTCTCAGGGGGATATCGACCGGCCCGAGCCCAAGAAGTCCTGAATAGCAACAAGCCTGCCTGCAGTTTGTATCGGATGCCTTTCTGGGGCCGCGGTTGCCCGCTCCGGCTCTGGCTGCGCTCCCTGCCTGTCTCGGCGGGGAATGGGGGATGGGCCTTCCGCAGCCGGCTCGCTCTGCTCAGTCCTTTATTCTGTGAGCGGGGCTGGCCAAGTCATAGGTTAGAGCTTTCCGCCTTTTCGTGGGGAAGCTATCCCACAGTCTGCTTTTCTCTCCCCAGTTCTCTCAAATTGTTCTCGCGGCATTCAAGCCCAGTCCTCTCTCTAAGCAGTTCAGCCGGCTCCTCCCTGCCCAGCCCCCGCTTGCTAATGGCGTATGCAGGCGTCTGCGCTGCTTCTCTGCTGGGAGTTACCATTTGGCGGGTAATCTGTGGGTTTTAAAAAAATCTCCTTTCGAAGACAATGGGCTGCTTTTCTGGGTGCCTGACGTCCTCTGCCAGCATTCAGAAGTTGTTTTGTGGACTTTACTCGCGTTCAAAAGTTCTTTTGATGAATTTGTGGAGGAGAGAGTGGTCTCGCCGTCCTATTCCTCCGCCATCTTGTTCCCTAATCAACTGTTGTCTTTTAAACTCAAAGCTAAGCTATGAGACCTTTGTGTTAGGGCTGTCCTAGCTGTACCCTTTCTGTCTGAGGCAATGATATCCTGAGACTATGCATGAAGAGCCATAGGGTCACATGAATGATTTCAGCTAAGAAAAACTCCTTGGTTTAAAACCTTCGGTATCACCTTGCTATAATAGTTTTTTGTTTTGCAGGTTTTCATATTTTTATGCCTCTATAGGTACTTTAGTATAAAATTAAGTGAAACTGCTGTTAAAGAGGAATTATGTGATCAAAAATCTATTACCATTTTGGATATATGATGCAACTTAAGCCAATAACAGAATGTTGCCAAACTGCTGACTTGCTATAAGGTTCAATGAATATTTAAGAACCCTAATAACAATGGTTGAAAAAAAAATTAAAGTTTGAAAAGAACTTCAAAACTTTTTGCCTGCTGAGTAGCTTACCTGTCTTCTTATAAGGCTTATACCACTAATTTGCTAGATTGACTCATCAAACATTGGACAAGGATTATGGTTGTCCTGTCAATCCTGATGATGCGACACTACATTATTATGCATTCCAAATTAGGGAATTTGAATTGATGAATTTGTTTTTACTATCAGAAGTTGTATGTTTTGAATTTGTTGGTATTTGTGTCATGGTGAATGTATCTTGCCCATATCATCTCCAAGCAGGTGCTTGAATCAGGTGTGTTTAAGAGGTAGGTGGTGAATCCTCTAATATCTTCAAGACATGTCATGTTTTCTTAAGCAAAAACATTTCTCTGCCACAGCCTGGCAGATTCTTTCATGTTAAGGCAAAGTGATATTTACTTATGTTAGCTGTTTCTTGTAAATGTACGGTGTCTAAATTAGCTTAGTAGAACATAAGACAAATTAAACAGAAAGAGTTAAGCACAGTTTCTTAATTTTTATGTGTAGTATCCCAAGAGAATCAGAAAAAGAAAGCTGACTGCCAAGTGTCTCTCTAGTTTTCTCTCAAATGCGTTCTCTTTTTTTAATGACGGATCATATATCTGAAATCTTGCTTTGTGGATCTAAAATAAGGACTAGAAACACGAAGTTATTCAATGTGCATATCCTCCGTTTTGAGACTGTTAGTGTTTGGGTATATTATATCCAGGTAATTAACGTGATATTTTAGCACACTCTGGTGCGTACTTCTTGCACAGAAGTTCTAGGGAAACTGTTGACTGGCTTTGATTTCTCTGTTTCAGTGGTGCATGTGTACAAAGATGATGGTACGAAGACATTGTCTTAAGAAACGTGTAGAGGAAATTGAGGAGTATTGCACAGAACATTATTAGATCTTATCTGTTTTTTTAAAAGCAACTGTCTATATAAACAATTCCTTATTTATTTTGTATGTATTGAACAAACAGTTTTTAAAACATTGATTTATTTTTAATTGAAACGTAATTGCTTTACACTATTATGTTGATTTCTGCTGTATAATAACATGAATCAGCCATAGGTATATATATGTTCCCTTCCTTTTGAACCTCCGTCTGACCTCCCACCCCATCCCACCCCTCTAGGTTGTTACAGAGCCCCAGTTTGAGTTCCCTGAGTCATACAGCAAATTCCCGCTGGCTATCTATTTTACATATGGTAGTGAATGCGTTTCCATGCTACTCTCTCCGTTCGTCCCACCTTCTTCTTCCCCTCGCTGCCCCATGTCCATAAGTCTGTTCTCTATATCTGCATCTCCATTGCTGCCCTACAAATAGGTTCATCAGTACCGTCTTTCTAGATTCCATGTATATGTGTTAACATATGATACTGAACAAATGATTTTTAAATCACTAGATCCTTCTTGTAACAAGCATGAAGAAACCTTTTTCTCGGTGTTTCACACTCAAGTTCCACCAGAAAACTATGAAAATCATATACAGAATGTCAAACAAGGTATGTGATTTTACATATTGTCACAGGAAGATACTAGCTCTATATACAAATATTTACAGATGAAATGATTTGATGTGATTTAATTTAGTGGTGAGGGGAAGTAGGTGAGGTTCTAGATGAAACAGGATTGGTCACGAGTTAATCATTATTGAAGTTAGTTGTTGAGGGTTCATTATAACAGTCGTCTTTAGGACATTTGAAATTTTGTGTAATAAACAGTTAAATCTGGCTGCTAGTAATGGAAATCTAGTTTAAGTGAAAAAGAAAATTTATGGAAAGAATCCTCCTGGTAGATAGGTTCTTTGATTCCTAAAATCATATCCTTTCACTAGTCATTGAGAAGGTGATTCAATTCCATAATCCTAGAGAAGAGACCAACTGATCCACCTTGGGTTAGGTGCCCACCCTTGGTCCAACCAATTCATCCAACCCAGCAAGAGTTGGGGTTACAACCGGGACATGGCAACTTCTACCCTGGATCACTCCCAGGATGAAGAGGAGAAGAGGACATTTCTAGGCAGATAGTTTCTACCAGACTATCTAAGACTTTTTTCCTATGATGTATTAAAAGTGTATTTTAAAGAAACTATTATAAATGTAGACAAAGATGCATTTAATTTGATTTATGTTTATATGTTGTTTAAGAGAATGTGAAACTTCAGCTGAATGGATAAACTTCAGATTTCAGTTTAAAAGACTGTATACGACTTGGATTATGGGAAAGAGTTATATATTTTATATCTAAGAAGGCCACTCACCAAAAAAATAACTTATACTTTAGCTATTGGTGATTGTAAGTCTCTCAGTCGTGTCCAACTCTATACGACCCCATGGACTGCCTCCAGGCTCCTCTGTCAGTAGGGTTTTCCAGGCAAGAATACTGGAGTGGGTTGCCATTTCCTTCTCCAGAGGATCTTCCTGACCCAGGGATCGAACCCAGGTCTCCCACATTGCAGGCAGATTCTTTACCATCTGAGACACTGGATTGATTAAAGAATGAAATCTCAGTTATAAAGCATAGAATTTTTTTTTTTTTGCCTAGACATGTGTAACTTAAATTTGAGTAAAACTTTTTCTTTTTTTTTTTACTCAAATTTATTTTAGTCTGAAAAGAAATTAAATCCAGAGATCTCACTCTTTTTCTTGGTCTTTCCAACTAGTGTTATCAAAATTTATTCTTTAATTATTAAATTTGTACTGAATCTTTGATAATGAACTACAAAAACACCAGTTGAATAGCTCCCTTAATCTTTTTTATTGAGGTTACCTCTCATAAAATAAAGATAACTTTTAAGTAAGCCTTGTCTGCATTGAGCTACTGGCTAGTGTTTTTTCTTGTTTTTTTTTCTTTTTTTTCTGTAGAATTTTAATATGGCAGTTTATCCTGTTTTGTAAGGTGGGCTCTATTTGTCATTTAGGAAGACTCTTTTTATGCATATTTTTAGAACTTTAATGAAGGATTCACATGATCTTTTTCAAAAATGTTTTAAATGTGACTACAGTGGAAACCTCATGTGACGAGTTGACTCACTGGAAAAGACTCTGATGCTGGAAAAGGTTGGGGGCGGGAGGAGAAGGGGACGACAGAGAATGAGATGGCTGGATGGCATCACCGACTCGATGGACATGAGTTTGAGTGAACTCTGGGAGTTGGTGATGGACAAGGAGGCCTGGTGTGCTGTGATTCATGGGGTCGCAAAGAGTCGGACACGACTGAGCAACTGAACTGAACTGAACAGTGGAAACAAGATATTTTATAAAGGGGATGAGAGGCCATAAGTATTTTTCTTGCTCTTGTCTTGAGCACTCAGGGTCTGAACAACTGACGTTGATGCAAAGCTCTTCAAAGGTTGAGAAAAACTGACAAACTCAGATGGGCTTTAGGGGTTTGTGCAGACAGGATGTGGGACATCCAGAGCACTTATGCCCCGACTTGGCTTAAAAAACAGGTTTGAGCGAGAAGTTTATTGTTCTGAGAAGATAACAGCGAATCAATGAGTAGTAGGTAATGATTCTAGTCTTTAGAGTAAGTTTTATATCATATAAATACTAAAATAAAATATGTTAAAATTCTCATGACATCAGCGATTTCTCCTTCAAGTGTATATCACTTGAAGTTCTTTTCATATCTCCCATGATTCAACAGCAAGAAGTTTGATATATGATAATGAATAACAAAAGTTTTATGAGAACTTCATTGCAAATGATGGTAGCACATTTATCTTTTTAAGAATAAATATTTGTGTGTCTTAAGTTTCTGATCTGAAATTTAGGACCTTTTCTATGTGTGCTTATTTCTTATATGTTTCAATGTATGCTTAAGGTAAATTCTGGCATAATGGACAATTATAATTCTGAAAAAATTTTGAACTTTTTTATTATTAGATTTTACCTATGATGTGGAAAGAAATGAGTCAATGATCAAAGCAGAAAATAAACCTTTCTCAAATACAGAAAAGATTGAGCTCAGGGGTAAACACAGCCAGGATTTTATTAAGAGAAACATTGAGGTATGTACCTGGAAATTTAGAAGCCAGAATGTGGGACTAAATGAGTTGAAAAAATGGAGATAGCTATGTTCATTGTCTTTAAATTTTTTTTTGACCATGATGCATGTATATGTAATTGAAGCAGTTTATATAACTTAAAGAGAAGTTTTATGAACCAATGCTTAATTTCACTATTTTCTGCTCCATCCTAGCCTATTCTATCTCATCCTACCCTCTTAAAAATTGCTAGCTGCAATGTAATATGTTTGTTTCATTGCCCAGAAATGACTGGTTCCTGCAATTTGAAAAACATTTATTTAAATAATAGTTTTATACACCGTTTCCCAGATTTGAAATTGCATATTAGTAAAATTGGCTTTATTTAAAGTAATGAGACTGATTTTATAGTTGGTACATTTAGAAATTTGAGTGGAAAATGCTCTTGGCAGAGGTGGAGAGGTCAACTGGTTGTCTGCCTACTGGCTCTGCCTCTCCTCTCCAACTCCAGCCCAGCTCCCGGAGCAGCCTGAAACTTGTCTCTTGCTTTGATTAGCTCACTGATATAGAGGCTTAACTTGGTTTTAAAGGCCGTGCAGTTTGACTTGGTTTGTCCTCAAGGCAGACTTAGACTAACTAAGGGCACAGGGACTCCTGTATTCGACCAGAATGCGAAATAATTAATTTATGGCAAGAAATAAAAGTATGGTGAACAGAAGGTTCATGGCAAGCTACTCAGGCTTTTAAGTCACTAGAAAGCTACATTGATAAGTGTGACATTTTAAGAGGAGAGAGTTAAATAATTCTTCATAGTTCAAGCCTGATGTTTTTTCCACAGTTAGCACGTCTTTTCCAGGCAGACTGGATTCATGGGATTCAGCCTGCCACTGCCAGGACTGGCCTCTGGGACTCTTGACTTTTATATGCTCCATGTTCCTATGATCTGAAAGAAACCTTTTCCAGCTTGCTCTTTTTGCACTGGCTCATTGTTTGTTGACTTAATGTATAATTTTCCAAGAGCAGTAGGGTTTTCCCCATATCCATTCTTGCTGACACAGATAGCAGCTCCACCATAGATTTTCCTTTTCCTTTTTATCAGTAGTAACTGAATCCTATTTAAACTCCTGATGTGATAGTTTTGAAACTTAAAAACAGTTTCATTTAGTGGATATATGTCACATAGAAAGTGGTAAGATTCCTCCCAAATGTCTCAGCAAGTATGTTGCATTTGATACATTTAATATAAAGAGAGGTTTGCAAACTGCCCATGTTTTATTTTTTTATATAAAATGTTTGTTGAGATGGTTAAATATCTTTGCTTGGAGAACGGAGCTCTACCAAAATTTAGAATAAAATAAAATTACCCAGCAAATGAAAATGCCTAATATAACAAATTTTACCTTAGTGAATCTGTATTGTGGAAGCCTCAGATTCCATTTTAATTTTTCCTGAACTATGAGTTGCTTTGAGTATTTAATATTTTCTTCTGATACATTCTATAGTTGGCCAAGAATTCGGGTAAACCAGTGGCTATGATTGACAGAGAAAAGGAAAAGCTGGTTGAACTTTTGAAGGACTTAGACGATAGTGATTCAGGGCTGTCCAGTTCTGAGGTAAGTAAACTCTGATATTCTACAGGTTCCACATGTCTTAATTTTTATTTTTAAAATCATGTTGTTGATAAAATAGAAAAGTTGCGGTAATTTTTCAAATTATAAGGCGGTATTTTTAACTTAAAAAAATCCTGCTTTACAAATTTATTTTTATCAAAATTTTCTAATTTATTCTTGTTGATTCATTATTGACTCTCTTATGTTATTATGAGTGACCTGCACATTGGCTTTCACAATAATACCCTCTGCCTGTGATGTGACAGGCTTGCTCACTGATGACATAGAGATATGTTTCTCTGGATCCTTTTATTTTGAACATTTCTTATTATCCCTAAACTGATTCCACATAATTTCAGTGTAATCTTTAGTAATCCTTAAGACCACCATCGTGCTCCTGTCCAGGTACTGTTGGGCATTCAGTTCCCTGAAGAGTCTGGGGCAAGCACAGGCTGAGTCTGAGGAGTGAATCCAGGGTGTGAATATGAGTATTTACAGGGCCTGGGCAGGTCACATAAGTAATGCAGGCTCAGCATTTGCACTTGTTTGCATACTAAACTTTTAGCCCTATTCTTACTTCCACAAAGAAATGCATTGTCCTGTGTTCCTTGAAACACTTAGCGCTGTCATCTAATTTTTATTCCCCTGTGTTTAATAGAGATGATAGGGTGACTGCTGCTGACACCCTGCAGCAGCCTTTTACCTAGCACATCTGTGCATCCATCCCCTGCCTGACGCCTTCTCTGGAGAATTGTCCTGGGCCAAATGGGAGCTGACGAGTCCAGGACAGGACGACACCCTCCCCGCAACCCTGCCCAGCCCCTGTGCTGCAGTTTGTCTTCCAGAGCTTCCCCAGGGGTCAGTCGGTCTTCAGTTGAGACAACATCCTTGTCTGGCTTTGTTCCCTTGTCCTGACACCTCTAATCCTGAAAGCACTCTTCCACTAAGTCACTTAAACAGGAATCTCTGCCTCTCTTGGGCTCTCGGGAGCCTAGCCTAAGACATGTAGGTTCAGAGGGCAGTTTTAGCTCTGGCGAAAAAGCAGTGCATGTGCAGCAGTATCTGGGCCCGTATGCCAGTCAGTGGCTGCTGCATAGAAATGCCCGCCCAGGGCTGCCTGCACCCTCCAGTTTGTCCAGAGAAGCTAGAAATTCAGAGTAAAAAAACCCAGCTCTCTATAATTCCCACTCCAAGAAAGGCTGCTGTATATTCCTCCAGGTTATGTGTTCACAGCTGACACTGTGTTCTGGCGAAATGGAAAATGGAACCTGTAGACGCCGGAGGTGGTTTAGCAGAGTGGTTGAGTGTGCTGGCTTTGACTGGAGGTGGTTTAGGACAGTGGTTGAGGGCTGGCCTTGGCAGACTGGTTAGAAAGCAGGATCCGTCACTTCCCAGTTCTGTCACCTTAGGAAGGTAGGTCTTCTCAGCTCAGTTTCTCCGGGACAGAAACCTAAATTGGTCTCACTGGACTGGGATCAGAGTGTTGGCAGTGGGCTGCTTTCCTTTCTAGAGGTTCTTCAATAATTAATTGATTTCTAAAATCTTACATCTTAAAAGGGCAGGATCTTTGGTATGCATTCATTTCCCTCTTCTCTCATTTTTTCTCCTCTAGAATGCATTGAAATCACTTGGAATTTTAGTTTCAGGATGTTATAAGTTTTTCTTTTAAAAATAGTATGCTTCTTATGTTTTAGGAATCTCTCTCAACAGTAGCCAAATTTTAAAACCACCTTATTATCTGTGTATTTAAACTCAACTAATTGTTTACTGGGGCTTCTCTGATGGCTCAGTGGTAAATAATTGGCTGCAATGCAGGAGATGCAGGAGTTGCGAGTTCGATCCCTGGGTCAGGAAGATCCCCTGGAGGAGGAAATGGCAATCCATTGCAATATTCTTGCCTGAAAAATCCCATGGACAGAGGAGCCTAGTGGGCTACAGTCCATGGGGTCAAAATCATGTTTCCTGAGTTATTTTTCTGGAATTAAAAGAATTCCCCTAAATAGGATAGTGTGCAGATAATTTTTGAGTGTTTGCATACTCAAAAATTAATTCTTCTCTCACTTGAATGATCGCTTCAAATGGCAGCCTAGGAAGCAACAGTCAGAACTGTACATGGAACAACAGACTGCTTCCAAATAGGAAAAGGAGTACGTCAAGGTTGTATATTGTCACCCTGCTTATTTAACTTATATGCAGAGTACATCATGAGGAACACTGGGCTGGAAGAAGCACAAGGTGGAATCAAGATTGCTGGGAAAAATATCAATAACCTCAGATATGCAGATGAAGTGAAGAGGAACTCAAAAGCCTCTTGATGAAAGTGAAAGAGGAGAGTGAAAAGGTTGGCTTGAAGCTCAACATTCAGAAAACAAAGATCATGGCATCTGGTCCCATCACTTCATGGGAAATAGATGGGGAAATAGTGGAAACAGTGGCTGTCTTTATTTTTTGGGGCTCCAAAATCACTGCGGATGCTGATTGCAGCCATGAAATTAAAAGATGCTTACTCCTTGGAAGGAAAGTTATGACCAACCTAGATAGCATATTAAAAAGCAGAGACATTACTTTGCCAACCAAGGTCCATCTAGTCAAGGCTATGGTTTTTCCCGTGGTCATGTATGGATGTGAGAGTTGGACTGTGAAGAAAGCTGATCACCAAAGAATTGATGCTTTTGAACTGTGGTGCTGGAGAAGAGTCTTGAGAGTCCCTTGGACTGCAAGGAGATCCAACCAGTCCATTCTAAAGGAGATCAATCCTGGGTGTTCATTGGAAGGACTGATGCTGAAGCTGAAACTGCAATACTTTGGCCACCTCATGCAACGAGTTGACTCACTGGAAAAGAGTCTGATGCTGGGAAGGATTGGGGGTGGGAGGAGAAGGGGACGACAGAGAATGAGATGGCTGGATGGCATCACCGACTCGATGGATATGAGTTTGGGTGAACGCCGGGAGTTGGTGATGGACAGGGAGGCCTGGCGTGCTGTGATTCATGGGGTCGCAAAGAGTCGGACATGACTGAGCGACTGAACTGAACTGAACTGAACTAAATTATAGATTTTCTGGAAGTTTGTAGGATTTTTCTCTTTATTTTGAGTTCACCAATTTTATCAGAACTTATTTGGGGCATCTTTAAAAACATTTTTGCTCTTGCATGACACCTTCTAAGTAGGCACTCTTACCTGAAGGTTCAATTTTTCCATCTATTCAGAAAATTATCTTCTGTAATTTCTTCTCTTCTGTCATCTCTTTTTCTTTCCTTTTGGGCTTCCTATAAAGTGGGATATCAGTTGGGAATGGGATTAACTGCAAGTCATAGAAAACTTTATAAACCATGACTTAAATAAGAAACTTGCTTTTTTTTTTCCCCCTGTAACAAGAAATCCAAGTGTAAGTAGCTAGTGTCTTTTGATCTTCTTGACTTATGGTCTTAATGTGTCTTTGTTTTTCAGTGTGCAAGATGACTGCTGTATCTGTAGATAATGTGTAAATTTTCCAGCAGGAAGAAAGGGGGAAAGGAAAGGGTAAAGAGATACCTCTGAAGCTTTGCCTTTTCATTTGAGAAGCTGTGGTCTCCCAATGACTTCCACCTGCACCTCACTGGCTAAGCTAAGACTGGATGCAGTCATTCATTTCATACAGCTGTTCAGTCAAGACTGGGGATTTAAGGATTTCACTTTTTTTTTTTTTTTAGCAGAGGAAGGCAAAGAAGGAGGAGATTGGAAAAGGGGACCAGGTCAGTCTATGTACCAAGCCCATGCATGGGTATAGAATCTCCTGGGTCTCTCCTCCAGGCCTTCAAGTATTTTTCTAATTGTCTTTATCCTTTCTGTCGTTTTGCTCATCTGCATTCATTTTACAGTTTTCCTAGTTGAGTTTCAAACATCTCTATTCTGCGTGCTTTGCTTGTGTAGTCCTCTTTTGAGATTGTTGCTATTTTTACAATTATTATTGTTTTTTAAACTCATATTTGCTGAAAGTTTTTTCTGCAAGTCCTCCGAGGAGAAAGTGTCCTTTTTTTTATTATCTGATGTGGGAGGCAGACATTTTCTATGGAGATTCTATGAAGCCAGAAAGGTGGTGACACATGATGGAATAGAGATCAGAGGAGGAAGATGTGAATGTGGCAGGAAGGGATTGCCACTTTGAGGAAGGGACTGATCTATCTATTGTTTCCTGAAACTGTCCAAGACTTCTTGCCATGCTTCAGATTTGCTGTATTCTTTCAAGTGTCTGTATGTCCTTTTGGAGTGCTCTGCCACTTCACCTCTGACAAATCCAACATAAAGAGGATGACTAACATGATAATTATGTTTGAATTCCTTAGAACTCATGCCTGCCGGTTGGTCCTTATAGTGTCATGTTTCATTGCATGGATGTAATGTTCTCTTCAATTTGTCTAGGATACTTTGAATTTATTAAAGATTTTTCCCTGTGTTGGGAACTCAACTATTAATGACTTTCCCCAAAGCCGGAAGCCTCTGCTGTCACCCTTCCCAGCAAAATGGGTTTTGCATCAGATCTTAAATTCCTCACATCTAAATCAGTATTAGACGGGTGAATCTGATTGTAGACCCTCATTACTGGCCTGAATCCTAGCTGTAAAGCAGGTGGTGAAGAGCATTTTCTGGGTTCTGTCTTAGGGAGGCGAGACTCCTACACATTGCAAGTGTAGGCAGAAACACAGACATCACTTACTACATGTTACACACCTGTATGCAGGTCAAGAAGCAACAGTTAGAACCGTATGTGGAACAGTGGACTGGTTCCAAATTGGGAAAGGAGTTCATCGAGGCTGTATATTGTCACCCTGCTTATTTAACTTATTTGCAGAGTACATCATCTGAAATGCTGGGCTGGATGAAGCGCAAGCTGGAATCAAGATTGCCAGGAGATATATCAATAACCACAGATACCCAGATGATACCATCTGTCTTAAGGCAGAAAGCAAAGAGGAACTAAAGAGTCTCTTGATGAAGGTGAAAGAGGGGAGTAAAAAAGCTGGCTTAAAACTCAATATTCAAAAAATGAAGATCATGGCATCCAGTCCCATCACTTCATGGCAAATAGATGGGGAAACAATGGAAACAGAGACAAACTTTATTTTCTTGGGCTCTAAAATTACTGTGGACGGTGACTGCAGCCATCAAATTAGAAGATGCTTGCTCCTTGGAAGAAAAGCTATGACCAACCTAGACAGCATATTAAAAAAGCAGAGACATTACTTTGCTGACAAAGGTCCGTTATAGTCAAAGTTATGGTTTTTCCAGTAGTCATGTACAAATGTGAGTGCTGGATGATAAAAAAGGTTGACTGCTGAAGAATTGATGCTTTTGAACTGTGGTGCTGGAGAAGACTCTTGAGGGCCCCTTGGACAGCACAGAGATCAAACCAATCAATCTTGAAGGAAATCAACACTGAATATTCATTGGAAGGACTGAAGCTGAAACTGCAATACTTTGACCAGCTAATGAGAAGAGCCAACTCACTGGAAAAGACCCTGACGCTGGAAAAGGTTGAAGGCAGGAGGGGAAGGGGACGACAGAGGATGAGATGGTTGGAGGGCATCACCAACTCAGTGGACATAGCTTTGATCAAACTTCGGGAGATGGTGAAGGACAGGGAAGCCTGGAGTGCTGCAGTCCGTGGGGTTGCAAAGAGTCAGACATGACTGAGCGACTGAACAACAACACACAATTTTCTTCTGTAACAGTATAAAACATGAAACATTTCAATTTCTGCTTCACTTAGTTGAACAGTTTCTTTTACCTCCAGTGTCATTTAAAAAGAATTCAATTCAAACAAGAATTTAAAATTTATTAACCAATATATAATCATTGATTCCATAATTTTTTTTTTTTGTCAGATTCTTATTTCTCTTTTAGGTCATATAGTATATCACTTTTAGTTAGGAAAAAAGATCAGAATTTATTTGTGACTAGTTAGATTTTTTTTAATAATTATGTGTAATTTTCATATGCCAACTTGCAAGTATATTTTAAATGTTTATTGCTATAGTATATTTTATATGGATATAGTAGAAACTCACTTTCTCCCTATTTTCGGGCTTTTTGCAATTATCCTTTATTAAAAGTAACATGGCAAAAAAAAATTCAGTGTTCTGGGTTGCAAGAAATGGAGGCAAATTTTGTTTAAAAAAGGAAGAAAATGAGTTTTTTTGGGAGACTTGGGTAGCTCAAAGGCACAGTGGAAAGTTTGAAGGACCAAGTTTGTAAACCAGGCAGAAATCAAGGTAGCCAGAAAAATGGCCCTAGAAACTCCTCAGAAGCAGGCTGGTTCAGGGTTGCACTGCAGCCAGCCACCAGATGCCAGACACCCATGCTAACGATCACTGCTGCCACCTTCACTGCCACCAGCCCTGGATCCTCACTGCTGTTGCTGTCACTGTTAATCTCTTCCCCGCCTTCCTGGCATCTTTGAATCTCTCTCTCCCTCAGAAGTCTTAAGTCCAGGTAGGGTGTTCACTTCCAGTTGACTGAATCTAGTTCATTTGCTTGTCTTCTTGCTGCCAGTGGGTAGGGAGAAGGAGTGTCTGTGGGGGACCTGTTCCCTAGAGAGGCTTGTGCGGTCTTAGTGTCACTGAGGCAGGAAGGAAGATAGGATGCTGGGGCCAGGGAGAGACAAATGTTAAGTCTTTCTGCACAAGTTTTTGCATGTACTTTTTCTGGTTACCACTTAGGGATTGATCCCTGGTTTTAGAGTCACGAAACCAAAGGACATGAAGTTCTTAGGCGTCCTTGCCCTCCACCTGCCCTTTATTCTTGGTGTTCTCCATGGTTCTTCTGTCTTCATGCTTCTCTTTGTGACCTCACCCATTCCCATGCTCTGAGAGTCTGAACCACTAAAGAATTATGGGTGAATCCAAAATACTTATTTCCAAGTCTCTATCTTGAACTTCAGACAAACATATTTAACTCCCTGACATAATCTGTGGATATCCTAGGGATATCTGTGAATATTGAAAGGCCCCAAACAGAATTCATTATGATCGTTTGCCTCCTCAAACCTACTGTGTGTCTGGTATTCCTTATTTTGATCCATATGACCTTTATTCCCCTAGTTGATAAAAATCAGAAATTTAGTTTTTATGCTTGATTCATACTCCTCCCTCATTCTTCCATCAAATTATCTCCAGATTCTGTACATTCTGCTTCCTAAGTATCTCTGCAATTGGTTCTGTGTTCTGCATTCCTAGGAAACATTCCAAGTTCAGACACTCATCACTCTTCTTTCAGATTATGGTTTCTGCTTCTTAATTGGATTTTCTGCCTCCCATCTCTTGCCCTCACCAGCTCCAGTTTTAAAGTGCACAGCTGATTGTGTTGTTTCTCTAAGTTATTACTAAGATTGATTATTTCCTTTAGGAAGCCTTCTCCAAACACTTTTTCTCCTTGCTCTTTCCTGTTCAGAGAGGCTAGTTGACCCTCCCTGATCCCCAATACTTTTCACACTTTGTTAAAATTTTTGTTGTCAAGGGACTGAGAACTCCTAAAGGCAGGAATGTGTGAGATTCATATTGAATCACTAGTGCCCAGTATAAGGCCTCCCCACAGTAGGGGATTTTTTTTTTTAAATTATTTTTTAATTGAAGGGCAATTGCTTTATAGAATTTTGTTATTTTCGGCCAAACATCAACATGAATCAGCCACAGGTATACATATGTCCAGTAGGGCATTTTTGAATGAAATATTATGAATGGCTTTTAACCTGTGAAGAAACTAAAATTGAGACTGACACATATACACTGTTGATACAATTTATAAAATAGATAGCTAATGAGAACATACCATATAGCACAAGGAACTCTACTTAATGCTCAGTTGTGACCTGAATGGGAAGGAAATCCAAAGGAGGGGATATGTGTATACATATACGTATATTCATTTTGCTATATAGTAGAAACCAGTACAACATTGTAAAGCTACTATACTCTGATAAAAATTAATTTACATTTCTCTGATGATGAGGGATGTTGAGCATTTTTTCATGTGTTTATTAGCCATCTTTATGTCTTCTTTGGAGAAATGTCTGTTTAGTTCTTTGGCCCATTTTTTGATTGGGTCACTTAGTTTTCTGGAATTAAGCTGCAGGAGCTGCTTGTATAATTTGGAGATTAATCCTTTATCAGTTGCTTCATTTGCTATTATTGTCTCCCATTCTGAAGGTTGTCTTCTCACCTTGCTTAGAGTTTCCTTTGCTGTGCAGAAGCTTTTGATTTTAATTAGGTCCCATTTGTTTATTTTTGCTTTTATTTCCAATATTCTGGGAGGTGGGTCTTGGAGGATCCTGCTGTGATTTATGTCGGAGAGTGTTTTGCCTACGTTCTCCTCTAGGAGTTTTATAGTTTCTGGTCTTACATTTAGATCTTTAATCCATTTTGAGTTTATTTTGGTGTATGGTGTTAGGAAGTGTTCTAGTTTCATTCTTTTACAAGTGGCTGACCAGTTTTCCCAGCACCACTTGTTAAAGAGACTGTCTTTTCTCCATTTTATATTCTTGCCTCCTTTGTCGAAGATAAGGTGTCCATAGGAGCGTGGGTTTATCTTTGGGCTTTCTATTTTGTTCCATTGATCTATATTTCTGTCTTTATGCCAGTACCATACTGTCTTGATGACTGTGGCTTTGTAATAGAGCCTGAAGTCCGGCAGGTTAATTCCCCCAGTTCCATTCTTCTTCCTCAAGATTGCTTTGGCTATTCGAGGTTTTTTGTATTTCCATACAAATTGTGAGATTATTTGTTCTAGTTCTGTGAAAAATATTGTTGGTAGCTTGATAGGGATTGCATTGAATGTATAAATTACTTTGGGTAGTATACTCATTTTTACAATATTTATTCTTCCAATCCACGAACACGGTATATTTCTCCATCTATTCGTGTCCTCTTTGATTACTTTCACTAGTGTTTTATAGTTTTCTATGTACGAGTCAAATCCACAATGAGATACCATTTCACACCAGTCAGAATGGCTGCTATCCAAAAGTCTACATGCAATAAGTGCTGGAGAGGGTGTGGAGAGAAGGGAACCCTCTTACACTGTTGGTGGGAATGCAAACTAGTACAGCCACTATGGAGAACAGTGTGGAGATTCCTCAGAAAACTGGAAATAGAACTGCCATATGATCCAGCGATCGCACTCCTGGGCATACACACCGAGGAAACCAGAATTGAAAGAGACACATGTACTCCAATGTTCATTGCAGCACTGTTTATAATAGCCAGGACATGGAAGCAACCTAGATGTCCATCTGCAGATGAATGGATAAGAAAGCTTTGGTACATATACACAATGGAGTATTTCTCAGCCATCAAAAAGAATGCATTTGAATCAGTTTTAATGAGGTGGATGAAATTGGAGCCAATTATACAGAGTGAAGTAAGCCAGAAAGAAGAACATCAATACCGTATATTAACGCATATATATGGAATTTAGAAAAATGGTAACCTGAACCCTGTATAAGAGACTGCAAAAGAGACATAGGCATTTAGAACAGTCTTTGGGACTCTGTGGGAGAGGGTGAAGGTGGAATGATTGGAGAGAATGGAATTGTAGCATGTATATTATCATAAGTGACCAGTCCAGGTTCGACGCATAAATTTTCCTCTGTTCAAAAAACAAAAAAAAAATTAATTTACAAAACTAAAAATAAAAAAGAGAAACTAATGTTGGTTGAATGGCCAGTTGTGATCTTGAAACCCAAACAACCGAGTTTATAGACTCAGTTACTTTCCAGGGACAAATTTTGAAAATAACATGTCCACTATAATGTAAACATGATTTCTTCCTATTCAACAAACCACTTTTCCAGAGTGGAGAATTATGGATGTAATGAGATTCAGACTGTGAGGCTAAGAGATTTATTCCATAGTGGGAAAACCCTGCAAAATATAAGAATATACTTTATGCAGAGTTAGCAGATAATGAAACTTAAGCTATTTAATTCTTGTACTATCCCAAGTTAATTCTGTTTTTTTAATTTTGAATTTTTATTTGTTTTTGTGAGGAGCATTGATGTGACAGTTTGAAAGGTATATTTTGGGGAAAATGTAGTGTGAGAATGACCTGGTGACCCTTGTTTCCTTTTAGGGAGGTCAGTGTGGCTGGCTGGTTCCGGGAGAAGGATACACGCTTGCAGTCACCCAGCATGAGCAACTTGCTGAAATTGATACAAAACTCCAAGAACTTTCTGCCACCTACCCAACAATTTTCAGCTCTTCTCCAAGACCAGAACATCGGAATGATGAGGTATATTTGATTCTAGAGCCTATAGATTTCAGGTTTATATGTACCTATGCTAGTTCACATTGTCTGATAAACTTCTTGTTAACTAAAGAGATTTCTTCCCAAGACTATCATTTTAGTGATAGTGATTTCCACAGCAGTGTGTATTTTCCCTGGCTGACTTTCTGTTCATTATTCTTTCAGTTGATAATTTGCTAGGATGGGGTTACTGAGGAAATATTTATTTTAATAGCTTTATGACTTAAGCTAATTCTTGATCATGAACAGAGGAGAGGAGAGGGAAGAGAATCAACACAGCACTCGTTCCTTTGAGACTCTTTTTCTCTCTCTTCCTTGGTTCTAGGAGTTAGCAATGATAGTCAACTGTCCCTTACTCTGCCACATTCTTCTAGCTCCTTTAATTTAACAAGCAGTGAAGCTCACCATATGGGTTTCCCTGGTGGCTCAGTGGTAAAGAATCTGCCTGCAATACAGGAGACTTGTAGGAGATATGGGTTCAATCCTTGGGTCAGGAGGAAATGGCAACCCACTCCAGTATTCTTGCCTGGAAAATCCCATGAACAGAGGAGCCTGTCTGAAAATATACCAGTCCATGGGGTCTGAGAGAGTCAGACACAATTGAGTGACTAAACAACAAAGCTCACCATGCTGATGACTTCTATCCTGTGAGGATTCTTCACTTGATAGTTCCCTCAGATATTCTTTTATGTAGCTAGTAGAAGGTGAAGAAAAACAGAAGAATGACAGCATCTTTGGAAAAGTAAATTCTTTTCCTGCCCTAAGTTTCAGTATTTTGTGGGATCTAGTTTGCAGTTGGGTGGTAATTTTGCCTGAAAAGAAAATGGCTGGTCTTTTGTTAGTCTACTAATCCTCTATCAATTTTGTAAATGTATCACCAAATCATTTTCTGTACAATATTAGATACATGTGATTTTACTTGTTTTTAAAAAGATTTAAATAATATCAGTAGTCTATAGGTAATAATTGTGCTTTATAGTGAATCTTTTCTTCAAGCTGCCAGCTGAAGATTAGGGATCTGGATTTCGGTCAGTTGAACTACTTTATGGGAAAGGAGCAGTGTTAATATGCTCCCAAGAAAGTTTGGTTGTGAGGGAACCTTTATGGAGCCATCACAGCTTCCTTAAATTACATTCCTAAGGACCAGACACAGCTGCCTCTGAGCCCTTTTCACAGGTCAGTGGTGGTAGTGGGAACCACTGCTTTCTGGATTGGAGTCCGAGTTCTAAGAGAGAACTATAGAATCTTTGTCCTCACCCAAATATACCCTAGGACTTTGACACATCAGCAGTTTTGCTACTAGTTTATTTATGTTTACTGGGTACCCTTTCCCAAAAGGATCAGATGCTGTCATTGTCATTTAAATCACATTTCAAAGTTAGCATTTATGATTTAAATAAAATATTTAAAAAATAATAAAAGGGAAAACCAGTACATTACTTAGTTGTTACATACTGGTATTATATATTTTTATGTGAAACAAATTATATTTAGAGAAAAGAGAAAACTGCATTTTGGGACTCCCGTTGGATGCAGACACAGAAAGGTGACATCCTAGTTATTGAAAGGAGTTAATTAATGCTCCTTGTATGCTAAAAAAAAAAATCTTTTGAGCTTTTATTCAATTTCCCGTTGGCATTTCCTCATTTCTAACTAAAACCAGTATTGCACATTGAATTTGCAAGCTAGAAATGCTAGTATGGCAGATTACTTTACGGATATTATTGTTGGATTGGAATTCTTTTTGAATAATACGCTGAAAAGTATCTCAGGATAAACCCTGCATATCTATGCAGTTGATGAATGGCCTCCAGTCTATTGCTGAACCACAAATATTCATAATGCATAGTCATGGTGTTTTTAAGCTTTCTGCAAACCATTATCTCATCAGTACTTTTTCTCCATGTTCCTTAAGAAAAAAATGTCTTTAAAGTGGAATATAAATTTCTATTTTCAACAATCAATTAAATATTAATCAAATGCTCACTGCATGCAAGGAATTGTAGAGCATTTAAAGATGAGTCAGGCACATATAGTGGAGAAGGAAATGGCAACCCACTCTGGTGTTCTTGCCTGGAGAATCCCAGGGACGGGGGAGCCTGGTGGGCTTCCCTCTATGGGGTCACACAGAGTCGGACATGACTGAAGTGACTTAGCAGCAGCAGCAGGCACATATAGAGCTGTGGAGTGAGAAAGCCTTGTTTCAGGTTCTGGCTCTTTCACTTACTGGCTCTGAGGACTTGGGTGTTAATCAGAAACACTTTAAACCTCAGTTTCTTCATCTGTAAAACAGTAATGATAATATTATTCCTGAGGGTTCTTTTAAAGTGTAGTCGAGTTACAAGTTAATATGTGTAAAGTACTTAGCACAGTGTCTGACCCCAAACTCAGCCAAAGATGTTATTATTGATACAATAAGTGACTTAAGGAACTTATTGCCTTGTGAGAGGCACAGAATATATACAGATAACTGTGGTTGCTGCTGCTGCTGCTGCTAAGTCACTTCAGTCGTGTCCGACTCTGTGTGACCCCATAGACGGAAGCCCACCAGTCTCCCCCATCCCCGGGATTCTCCAGGCAAGAACACTGGAGTGGGTTGCCATTTCCTTCTCCAATGTGTGAAAGTGAAAAGTGAAAGTGAAGTTGCTCAGTCGTGTCCGACCCTTAGCGACCCCATGGACTTCAGCCTACCAGGCTCCTCCATCCATGGGATTTTCTAGGCAAGAGTACTGGAGTGGCTTGCCATTGCCTTCTCTGTAACTGTGGTACAAGACATCATAGGCAAGAACAGTAGAAGGCTGTGAGCTGAGTGCTTTGCTGGTTCAGAGGAGAGAGAGAAAGCACATCTGTAAGGAATATCAGGAAAGTTCATTTCAAGTGAGGGATAGGAGGAGGAAGAGAAACCAGTGAGTGAGGCAGAGGAGGTCAGAGTCCCTGGGGAAGGCCACATCGCATAGCGTGAGGTTGAAAACTGGTGAAAATGGGTGAACTCATATGAAAAGTCCAGATTTCTAGTTTCTTTGGAAAAATTAGAAAATCTGGCAACATTAGGCTTGAAGCCTTGACTGACAAAGTATAGGACTGAACTGAGTAGCAACTGCTGCTTTCCATGAAGCACGAGTTCTCCAGTTTGCTGCACCATCCATCATGCCATATTGCGTTGCCTATGAAACATGGGCCTACTTCTTGCATTTAAGTCACTTGCCCAGCCCCTGCCCAGGCCATCAAAACGTCTTTGAATGCCTGTTATTTCATGAGAGATGACGTGGTGGTGGAAGTTGAGTATCCAGATTAGTATGTGGCTCTACCTCCAACCTTAAAGCAGCTCGTAGGATACTAGAGGATAGGACATATAAACATAGACCAGTTTGTGCAGCGGGCTGGCCATTCAGTGAAAGCAGTACCACAATATGGGAACTTATCTTATGAGAAGTATGGAAAACATATGCTGGGGGAGCACAGGGAAAGGAAAGTTTGATGAAGGAGTGGTATTTTAATATTTTAAAAATTCATTTGAAAGTTTTAAAATTTTGATCAAGAAAATAGCTTCCCAAACAAGTTGAAACATGCAGGGTTTCTGACTTACCTGACTGTGGCAAAATAAGATGCTAAACTGGTAGGCACATAAGCCCAGGATGAATCAATAATTTGAAGGGCTCCAGAGAGATGACTCTGAGATTAAGGAAGTATTGGTTGTTGTGAAAGGGGCAGATGAGGAATCTCTTCCTTATGAGTTTGCTGATTACAATGTTCTCATGTAGGTGCCCTTGCTGTTAGCTTCGTGGAGATATTTTAAAAGCAGCATTTGGCTTTCACATGTCTGATTTCTTTAGTGTAAAACAAAGCTTGTGGTCACTTTCAGAAGAAAGAATGGCTGCTGTTGCTGTAATGTGAGTAATATCATGTGGTTGCAGTTTTACATCTGCTTTTTATTTTCATTCATCATAGCAAAAGAGAACTAATTGAAGCAATTTTTTTCCTTAGGATCTGTGGTTTAACTGTGCATACCTTTTTGTATCCATCCCCTAACCTCCAACAAATCGGTTCTTTCTTTCCACGTACTGTAAATCCCACCATAAAATTGAGTGATGTTCTATAATTTTAGTTACTGTATTTCTTATTTGCAGCTGTGTTACATTCCAGCTTTCTCCAGAAATATCCAAGCTATAGGCGTTATGTAAGCACTCAGTTTAAGTCCTTAGCAACTGGATTCAATAATAAATTCTATTCAGTTTGGCTCTTGTAAAGAAGTGTAATTTATTCATCTCTCATGCAATCAGTCTTACTAAATCTAGTATTCCAGTTCATCATTAGATTTTGTTTTTCTGGTTGGGAGAGTGTTCAGAAATGGCTCTCATTGACATATGAGGAATTTCTTTGTTCTTAAGTCAGCTAGTTTAATTGACTATAAAGGTTCTCCTCAACTCGATTTATTTTCTTGTTCTTAAACTGTTGATTCAGTTGTGTATGATTTTGATAAGACAAACAAGTATTAACAAACATTTGATTGAGGAAAATTGTAGCTGTATTTACCTCTTCTATTGCCAAGAAAATTTTGACCAGAAATTAACTGTTTTTTGATCTCTTTCTGTTTGAATGTTAGCTGACCTTGAGGAAATATAAAACATGGTTTGATGTGTAATCTTAAAAGATGTCTTATTATTGAGTTCAGGAATTTGCAGAGTTCCAATAATGGCCAAGCTGTTCACTTGACCTCAAATTACTTATTATGCTGATTGAGGTCAGGAACTGAGGAGTTTTTTAATGTATGTTAGTCACAAGCACAGAAATCTTATTAACCATCTGTTCATTTAAAAAAAATATAGAAGTATGCCATGAAAGCATGGGTTTCTGGATTGAGGAATAAACAGGAAGTTAATTCAGACATCCTTGCCTCTGATGCTAACCTGGCAAACATGTGCATGTGCAAGCTTAGTCATTCAGACTCTTTGTGACCCCCATGGACCATAGCCTGCTAGGCTTCTCTTGGTCCCTCCTCCAGGGGATCTTCCTGACCCACGGATCGAACCCGCATATCTTGTGTCTCCTGTATTGGCAGGCAGATTCTTTACCACTGTGCCACCTGACAAACATTCCCAATTAAATCTGTGGGATTCTTGCTACCTGTGTTTTACAGATTATTTTGAAGTTTATATTTGTATTTCTTGGTTTTTCTATGCTAAACCTCTTGTATAGTCAAGATTTCTTTCATTTCATGGAAGTATTTCAAAATGATAAAAGCAATCTGGCTAAAAGATTTTTTTCTTTAGTTTTAGTACTGCCAGGCAAAAGATCCATCTGATGACAGGAAATAGCAGTAGCCTGTGGAAAAGCATACCATTAGCTTGAAAACACAGGGCAAGATGGCTTTGTTTAGGCAGGTTTGTATTTTTCTGGCCCTTAACTCAATGCCTTATTTTCATATCAGATAACTTATGAAGGCGTGAGTAATTTCCTCTGTATTTAGCTTTTAGAAATGGGTTTACTTAGCTTCAAAGACCCTTGTTGGCTCAGTCAACATCACAGATATTTTTCTAAGAATGAACTTAGAATCCCTTGGCAATCAATTAGTCAAATTGGCAAATATCTTGACCTCATGATCTGTTTTATTCTCGTGGCTCCTTCGATGTCCTGTGCATAATATAGAGAGCTTTTATGGAATTGAATTTTACTTTAAGTGAATAAAGGCATTTCTGTATGACTCAAGAAATAGAGAAACAATATGCATGGCCAGAAAATCTGCTAAAAACTTTCACCCAGAGGAAATCAAGATCTTTCTGATGATCAGGAAAACAGACGGTACTGATTGGCACTTGGATGTGACAACAGAACCTCTCCTGGCACCACAGAGCTTCTTGAATATACCAGTATGTAATCTTTGCCAGAACAAATGATTACCTTTTCTTGGCCTCTGCTTTCATCACATGCTGTCCTTCAAATATTTGTACTATATGGTTATGCTATCAAAGACTGAGGAAAGATATTATATATCCTTGGCTTTAATTGTGGTGAATTGCATACTCAGCTTTCAGAACTGGAAGAAACTTTCTCAGAAGAAGTTGAGACCAAGAAAGAAAGAGTGACTTGCAGAACTCGGCTAAAATCTAACCTTGAGACCGTATCTTTTGGTACAGAGAGTCACGTTGTTAAAGCAGAATGAAGATAGGCTTGGTAATGTTTTGTTTTCTTAAAAATAAAAAATAATTTTTTATGCATATGAAATCAGTATAGGTTTACTGTAGAAAATTCAGGAAATACAGAAGCGTCTAAGAAAAATAAAATCAAGATTTTTACCTTACCTTACCATTTACCATCAAGTTAAATTTCCTTCCAGTCTGTTTCTCTACAAGTGTGTGCACATACATACACAGATTTCTGGGCAAGAAACAGAAATTGACCCAGGTTGGATTTTGAAGATAACGAAATGAAGGAACTATTTATAGATTTAAAGAAAGGAGCCAATAAGGGATGCTGGGATACTTAAGGACTAACACCAGGGACTAGGGGAAAAAAAATTGTAATGGAACTTGGGGAGGCTAGAGTTGTGGTAGAAGAATCTGCCATCCAAAATTGTAATCATAATGGGCTTGAGCAGAGGATTAACCAACTCCTCCCTCTCCAGCATGACAATTTGAGCTGTTTCTGTGACAATCTGATGAAAGTTGGAATGTCAACAATGATAGGAGGCAACTTTGCTTATGCTAAAAATGACCTCTGGATTGGAAGAATTATGGAGACCTGAAGGGGAAGCCATAAATGCAGAGATTCTTGTGGCTGGGAATGTCCCTTGCTGAGACCCAGATAATGTACCTATGGAGTCATTTCAACAGATGAAGCTTTTATTGGATATAAAATATTTAAGCCAGGGTGGCTTTCTTGCCCCTTGTACCTATATTGTTATGATGTGGACTGCAGCAAAACCCCCCATTGACCAGGGATGCCTGACACTGTGTTTCCTGTCCTATAGCCTTTTGAGTTGGGGGTTCCCAGGTGGCTCAGTGTAAAGAATCTGGCTGCCAATGCAGGAGACCCTGGATTCGTGGATTCAATTCCTGGGTTGGAAAGATTCCCTGGAGGAACAAATGGCAACCTACTCCAGTATTCTTCCCTGGAGAATCTCATGGACAGAGGAGCTTGGTGGGCTATAGTCCATAGGGTTGAAAAGAGTTGGACATGACTAAGCAACTGAGCACGCATGCACTCATTTTTCTGAATTGACTGGCTCCAAGTGTGGCCTGTTTGTTTTTGACCATGAATATTCAGTTGACTCTAAGAAAATCCCCTTAATGGGCATGTCAAGGATATATTGCTGCCCAAATCATAGTGGCAAAGCAGGGAGCGGAAGGTGAGAATACCCCAAACTCTTTTTCTTGCTGCCCTCGAACCTTCTAACACTCCTTCCCAACATTGACTAAACCTAACCACAAGACAGAGGTCAGGGAGAAAGAGGGAGTGTCCCAGCTTGCATCAAATGTTCATTATAGTTTATCATTCTGGTCTTATTAGTAGGCATTTGGCTAAGTGCATGAAGCTGCTCTGAATATTCATGTTCAAAGTTTGAGTCATCATTTTCATTTCTCTTAGATGGAGACACAGGAGTGGAATTGTTGAGTCATAGGATTAGACAATTTAATTTTTTAAGAAACTGTCAAGCAGGTCTTAAAATGTTTGTGTCATTATATACTGATACCAACGCTTGCTCCATGCCTCTCCAATGTTTAATTTTAACAAACTTTTTCTTTTGTCCTATTCTAGTGGCTATGTTGAGGACTTAATGATGTTGAGGACTTTTTCATGTGCTTATTTGTCATTTATGTTATCTTTTTTATGAAGTATATCCAAGTCATTTTAAAACTAGATTATAAAAAAATTATTGATTCTTGTTTTTATTGAATTGTATGAATTCCTTGTATATATTGGATGGAAATCCTGTGTCATATTTTTCTCTCAGCCTGTGGTTTGTCTATTTTCTTAGTGGTGGCTTTGGATAAGTAAAGTTTAAAAATATTGATGAAATCTGCTTTACAATTTTTTTTTCTGTTTTTCTTTTTTAGCCTATCCAGTGATTTTTAGAAAATCACAGTTGTAGATTTTTAAAAAATAATGTTCTTTAAAAGATATTTTTTCTATTTAAAAATGTAGACTTTTGGATAGCAGCCATCCTGACTGGTGTGAAATGGTACCTCATTGTGGTTTTAATTTGCATTTCTCTGATTATGAGGGATGTTGAGCATCTTTTCATGTGTTTGTTAGCCATCTTTATGTCTTCTTTAGAGAAATGTCTGTTTAGTTCTTTGGCCCGTTTTTTGATTGGGTCTTTTATTTTTCTGGAATTGAGCTTCAGGAGTTGCTTGTATATTTTTGAGATTAATCCTTTATCAGTTGCTTCATTTGCTATTACTTTCTCCCATTCTGAAGGCTGTCTTTTCACCTTGCTTATAGTTTCCTTTGCTGTGAAGAAGCTTTTAATTTTAATTAGGTCCCATTTGTTTATTTTTGCTTTTATTTTTTCTTTTTGCAGCTTGAGGCAGTTGTAAAATAACTTAATGTAGCTTTTTACAACTGTGTATTTTATAGTATTTTTTCATTTGGTGAAATTTTAACTGTTAATGTTTTTGGCATTGTGCTTTGTACCATTTATTAAATAAAAATTAAAAAAAAATGAAATCCAGTTTGGGTGTTTTTCAGGTCATTATATTCTATAGACTGACTATGTACACACCAAATCCATATGTTGAAATCTAATCCCCAGTGTGATTGAATCTTGAAGGGAGGCCTTTGGGAGTAATTTGGTCATGGGGTGGAGCCCCCATGAATAGGGTTAGTGCCCTTGTAAAAGAGACCCAAAGAGCTTCTGTGTCGCTTTTATTATGTGAGGACATAGCCAGAAGATGGCCATTTAGGAAGTAGGAAGCAGGCCTTCTCTAGATATGAAATCTGCCAGCACCTTGATCTTAGACTTCCACACCTCCAGAACTGTCAGAAATACATGTCTGTTGTTTATAAGCCACCCCATCTGTGGTATTCTGTAATAGCAGCTCAAACAGATGGAGACATTGTGTATCTTAACTTCAAAGTGGGCCATAAAATGCTGGATGCCTAGAGCTGCAGGGAGACCTTGGTACCAGCTATTACAAATTCCTCCTTAACATTAGGTTTCCTTCTTAAAGATCTTGTCGCTTGTAATTTACTCAGTGGATGCTTCTAGAACTACCAGAAACGAGTTCCCTTTGGGGGAAATAAGATGTAAGAGAGTCACTTCTTGAAATTGAGATACTCTTTTAATAGTCTCTTCATTAGAGCTTTATGCAATATGAATTTCGTTAAAACATCGGTGTGATCAGAGTTCTGAGAACTAAAATTACAGTCTATTGGCAGTGCTGATCCAGCTTCAGGTTTGTGTTGGGTACAGGGACACAGGGTGGGGACCAGTCACGATCCCTGTCTGGGCAGGGACAAGGTAGTGAGTGCAGTGAGGGAACATGTGGCATGACTGGGAAAGAAATTGCCCTTACTGGGTGTGTCAGGAGTTATTTTTTAGAGAAATATGTTTGTGCTGAGCTCAGAAAAGTAGGAGTCTCTGTGAGGAGTTGGAAGGAAGAGGCATGGAGAGTGGAGAACTAGCAGTAATATCCCTGAAGTTTTGAGTCCGAGACCCAAGCAACAAGAGATGAGCCTAAAGAGCCATGAAGGAGTGAGGACTTTGTCCTTTAAGTCAGTAGTTCTCAAATTTTTGAGCAGTTCTTTCTTCAGGTGTCCCTAGTTCTTATCTATTGAGTCAGTGTCTCCAGGGTGGAGCCTGAGCCTTTGAATATTTTCACGGGCTCTGGAGGTGACACTGAAGCACACTGGAGTCTGAAAACTACGAGTTCAAGTGAATGATGAGGAGGCAGTGGGAAAGAGAGAAAGGCCTTGATGAAAAAGGCATTGAAAAAGGTATTAAAAGTGAAATGGTGACCAACTCTGAGGAATGAGAATGTGGGTAGATTCTGCCTAAGGCAACTTAAAAAATGTCACTTTTGCCCGTTAACCTCATGACAATACAGAGTAGGAAATCTATGGGAGAAATGTAGGAAGTTTAGTTATAGATACGAGACCAGATTTCTGTCAAGAAATATCCATTTTAATTACCCAGAAATAATACTAACTTTGGGAGAATATGATTCTGTCAATTCAATTATTGCTGATAGTACTGAAGCCTAATGAGATACTTCCATTACATAATGTTTATGGATGGAGGAGCCTGGTAAGCTGCAGTCCGTGGGGTCGCTAAGGGTCGGACACGACTGAGCGACTTCACTTTCACTTTTCACTTTCACACATTGGAGAAGGAAATGGCAACCCACTCCAGTGTTCTTGCCTGGAGAATCCCAGGGACGGGGGAGCCTGGTGGGCTTCCGTCTATGGGGTCACACAGAGTCGGACACGACTGAAGTGACTTAGCAGCAGCAGCAGCATTCTTTTCAAAGGACACATTCATCCTGTATTTGTTAGTTATTAAGATTTATGCATGCATGTGATGTATTGTGAGGACTTTGGGGCTAGATCTTAAAGTTATTATCATTTTGCATATGATGAAATTAAAGCTCAGAGAGGTTCTTTGATTCCCCTAAGGCCATCTCACACACTGAAATCATAATCACAGAAAACTAGTCAATCTGATCACATGGACCACAGCCGAATGTGGTCCACTGGAGAAGGGAATGGCAAACCACTCCAGTATACTTGCCTTGAGAACCCCATGAACAGTATCAAAAGGCAAAATAATAGGATAATGAATGAAGAATTCCCCGGGTCGGTAGGTACCCAGTATGCTACAGGTGAAACTGTGGAAAATTCTGAAAGAAATGGGAATACCAGACCACCTGACCTGCCTCTTGAGAAACCTGTATGCAGGTCAGGAAGCAACAGTCAGAACTGTACATGGAACAACAGACTGGTTCCAAATAGGAAAAGGAGTATGTCAAGGTTGTGTATTGTCACCCTGATTATTTAACTTATATGCAGAGTACATCATGAGGAACGCTGGGCTGGAAGAAGCACGAGCTGGAATCAAGATTGCTGGGAGAAATATCAATAACCTCAGATATGCAGATAACACCACCCTTATGGCAGAAAGTGAAGAGGAACTCAAAAGCCTCTTGATGAAAGTGAAAGAGGAGAGTGAAAAGGTTGGCTTGAAGCTCAACTTTCAGAAAATGAAGATCGTGGCATCTGGTCCCATCACTTCATGAGAAATAGATGGGGTAACAGTGGAAACAGTGTCAGACTTTATATTTTTGGGCTCCAAAATCACTGCGGATGCTGATTGCAGCCATGAAATTAAAAGACTCTTACTCCTTGGAAGGAAAGTTATGACCAACCTAGATAGTATATTAAAAAGCAGAGACATTACTTTGCCAACCAAGGTCCGTCTAGTCAAGGCTATGGTTTTTCCAGTGGTCCTGTATGGATGTGAGAGTTGGACTGTGAAGAAAGCTGATCGCCGAAGAATTGATGCTTTTGAACTGTGGTGCTGGAGAAGACTCTTGAGAGTCCCTTGGACTGCAAGGAGATCCAACCAGTCCATTCTAGAGGAGGTCAATCCTGGGTGTTCATTGGAAGGACTGATGCTAAAGCTGAAACTCCAATACTTTGGCCACCTCATGCGATGAGCTGACTCACTAGAAGAGAGTCTGATGCTGGGAAGGATTGGGGGCAGGAGGAGAAGGGGACGACAGAGAATGAGGTAGCTGGATGGCATCACCGACTTGATGGACATGAGTCTGAGTGAACTCTGGGATTTGGTGACGGACAGGGAGGCCTGGTGTGCTGTGATTCATGGGGTCGCAAAGAGTCGGACACCACTGAGCGACTGAACTGAACTGAACTGAACTGAAGGCCATCTCAGTCAGGAAACAGGAAAAGCCAGAGTTCAAAACTTCTAACTTTGAGAAGCCCAATTCTCTTCTCATTGTTGCACAACCACCTCTTGTTTTATGTACAATTGGACCTTTCCCCCGCAAATAGGAAGACATTAGAGAATTATTTCTAAGTATTATTTTGAAGAGAAGGAATATTGTATGACAAGCAAAGCCAACCTTCAGGGCTCAGTTACTCTGGAAAAATGTGTGATGGTACAGTTTCAGCCTGTGTATGTTTTTTTTTTTTTTAATTAGAAACCTGACCTTAATGGTGATGATAGAAATACAGAAGTAACTCCAGGAGAAAAGGTTCTTCAAAACACCAAAGAACAACGGGATCAGCAGAATCGGTTGAGAGAGATAGATGAAAAGCTAAGAAAGATGAAGGAAAATGTGGTAAATCTTTTTTTATTTAAAGTAATCATTTGATTGTATTAAAAAGTCCCAATTTCCTTTGACTAATTTATGACTGTTTTTATGTGTTACATCGGTCAGGAAAACATGGGGATTTGTCAGTAAGGATTTGAATAAAAGCTAAAAGTATAATTCATAGAACTTAAACTAGTGTTATAATTAATTAATGTGTCAAAATAAACCTGTGAAGTATTATCTGAAGTCAGAATAATGATCCATATGCTTATATTCTTAAGAGACATAATTGTTCTTTTTTTGTGTGGAAAAATTTGGTAGTTATTCTGTATAAGATCATCTTTATATACTGAACTTAAAGCTTAAATACTCCCACTTATGGTTCATAAAAATATTAATCGTTAATATTCAGTTTAGTTCAATCTCTCATTCGTGTCTGACTCTTTGTGACCCCATGGACTGCAGCACACCAGTCTTCCCTGTCCATCACCAACTCCTGGAATTTACTCAAGCTCATGTCCATTGAGTTGGTGATGCAATCCAACCATCTCATCCTCTGTTGTCCCCTTCTCCTCCTGCCTTCAATCTTGCCCATCATCAGGGTCTTTTCCAATGAGTCAGTTCTTCACATCAGATGGCCAAAATATTGGAGTTTCAGCTTCAGCATCAGTCCTTCCAATGAATATTCAGGGCTGATTTCCTTTAGAATGGACTGGTTGGATCTCCTTGCTGTCCAAGGGACTCTCAAGAGTCTTTTCCAACATGACAGTTCAAAACCATCAATTTTTCGGTGCTCAACTTTACAGTCCAACTCTCACATCCATACATGACTACTGGAAAAACCATAGTTTTGACTAGATGGACCTTTGTTGACAAAGTAATGTCTCTGCTTTTTAATACGCTGTCTAGGTTTGTCATAAGGAGCCAAGTGTCTTTTAATTTCAAGGCTGCAATCACCATCTGCAGTGACTTTGGAGCCCCCCGGAATAAAGTCTGACACTGTTTGCATTGTTTCCCCATCTATTTGCCATGAAGTGATGGGACCGGATGCATGATTTTAGTTAATATTAATACTCATTATTATTAATACATCCTAAATCCATCTTGAGTCTATTTCATGTTTTAATTGCTTGCCATTTAAAGATGCATTTTTGCTGATGAGAGAAAACTCTTAAATCAACTTAATTTTAAGACTGTTAGAAATGCTGTATAGTATTGTGATTTTTCCAGCTACCTATTGGATGTTTCTGAATTTTGGCTGCATGTTTAATTTTGGTTTTTAACCTAAAATGAATCATGGCAAGGCTGAACTTATGATTCTACCTATGTTGTCTCCCAGGGCTGGTCAATCATAATTGTCAGAAGTATTTACTTTGTTTCTTACTAAATCCTACTATCTTGAGTGAACTTCAGGCCTCTTTAAGTGTTAACCAGTACTTCTATTTGTGGCTCTGTCTTACCACTGTTCCTTTTTTGTTTTTGAAAATCTTTTTTTTGTCCCTACTTGTATCATCCTTCTCTCAGCATCGTTACCTCCTGTCTAACCTCTTATAATCTTGTCACTTTCTTCTCTCAGTATTCCATTTCTTAAGCTGTTCCATGAGAATCAGTATCAGGTAAGTGACTGATTAGATTCTGCTCTCCTCAGAGCTCTTAAGACTGTCCACCAATCCTGACCAAGGTTCTTCACCCTTCACGGTCCTGTCCAGCTGAACTGCTCTTCCTATTTTCCGCCATGGACAGTAGCACTGGCTCAGACTTAAAGGGTATCTGCTGCTGCTGCTGCTAAGTCACTTCAGTTGTGTCCAACTCTGTGCGACCCCATAGATGTCAGCCCACCAGGCTCCCCTGCCCCTGGGACTCTCCAGGCAAGAACACTGGAGTGGGTTGCCATTTCCTTCTCCAATGTGTGAAAATGAAAAGTGAAAGTGAAGTCGCTCAGTTGTGTCCGACCCTTAGCGACCCCATGGACTGCAGCCCACCAGCCTCCTCCATCCATGGGATTTTCAGGCAAGAGTACTGGAGTGGCTTGCCATTGCCTTCTCTGAGATACATGCTACTATATATAAAATATATAAACAGCAAAGACATATTATATAGCACAAGGAACTATCTTCAATATTGTGTGATAGTATGTGATGGAAAAGAATCTGAAAAAGTATATGTCTTATCTGAATCACTTTGCTGTACATCTGAAACTGACGCAACGTTGTAAATCAAATATACTTCAGTGAAATAAAAAGATGGCTGGATGAGGATGGTATAGGTCAGCTTCTCCAGCACAAGTAAGCGGCTTGTGTTTGGTGAGTATGTGAAGGTGCTGTGCTTTGGGCTCTTTTTCACATGTAGGGGAAGATTTGTGCTGAGCCATTCACCTCTCATCTAGTTGATTCTCATTGGCTTTGGCCATGATCTGTCAGGCAAACTACTTGTGTGGAGATAATTTGAGATGATGGAAGCAGGAGGAAATGGAACTAGCCATATTCATAGAATAGGCAGCAAATGCCAGAAGTACCCTCTCCATCATTCTTCCTATGGTACCCTCTGGTACCTTTCATCCCTGACTTTGCCATCTAGCTCTGAGAGTCCCTTTCCCTTGTTTTGGTGCTCTGTAGGCTTCTCTGCCCACACTGCCTGCTAACCCCACTTTGCTTTACATTACCTACCTGGGTTATAGTCACGTTACGTAAGCTTCTATACATGGGATATAGTGGTTAAAAGCCAGACTACTTGGGTTTGAATCTCAACTCTGTACTTACTATCTGTGTGACCCTGGACAGGTCTCTTGACCTCTCAGTGCTTCTGTTCCTAGATGTGTGAGATGGGGATCATTGTAATTAATACCTACCTCATAGGCTTATCGGAGAAGGCAATGGCAAACCACTCCAGGTCTATTGCCTAGAAAATCCCATGGATGGAGGAGCCTGGTAGGCTGCAGTCCGTGGGGTCGCTAAGGGTCGGACACGACTGAGCGACTTCACTTTCACTTTCACACATTGGAGAAGGAAATGGCAACCCACTCCAGGGTTCTTGCCTGGATAATCCCAGGGATGGGGGAGCCTGGTGGGCTTCCGTCTATGGGGTCACACAGAGTCGGACACGACTGAAGTGACTTAACAGCAGCAGTAGCAGCATAGGCTGATATGAAGATTAAATTAGTTAACACACGTAAAGTGCTTCAAACAGGGTCTGATACATTTCAAGTGCTATATAAATGTTGTTATTATTATTGTTATTATTAACATTATTAATATGGCATTTACATAAGTTTGTTTCTATGATAAGGATGGGGCAGATATAGTATAGAGGATGAAATTGAAGACGGAGAGAGAAGCCTTGGAGAAGAATCAAGATACCCTTTTCCCGACTTAGGATGAAAGCAGGGAAGGATGGTCTAGAAGGGGAGGTTCAGAGATGAAGAGAAGGTGAGAGTGGTCGTGCCTGAATGTTCTCTGTAAATTAGAGTTCAAACCATATGGTCAGAATAAGAGGTAGAGTGGGTATAGGGCCTTGAAGTAGGGTAGGAAAGGATGGGAATAGACCTTGTGAGGTTGAGAAGGAAGCAGTAGTGAATAATGATGACTGCCCAGCTGAGATTGGAAGCCCTAGCTATGAAATGGTGCCTGCTAGTAAGACTTGGAGTCTTCTCCGACAGCCCTCTGTAGTCCACCAGAAATGGGGAAAATGAGTTGTTAATTGAGCAGGGTTGAGGAGAGGTTAGGTGATTGCATTGGAAGATCAAGGAGGCAAAGGGAATTGGAGGTACTATGAGACCATAACTGAAATTTTAAAAAAAGAAACATGGGACTTCCTTGGTAGTCTAGTGGTTAGGACTTCACCTTCCAATGCAGGGGGTATAGGTTCAGACCCTGGTTGGGGAGCTAAGCTCCCATATGCCTCAAGGCCAAAAAAACCAAAACATGGGACAGAAGCAATATTGTAACACATTGAATAAAAACTTTAAAAATAAATATATATATATTTACATATATAATATATACACACACACATACATGCATACCATGGATAGCAGCTGGCACCCCTTTGCCCTTCTTCAACTGGGTTTCAATAAGTTATCTATACTGTAAGAGAAGCCTATACTGCCATCAAAAGAATGAGGTAGAGCTATATATCTTGGAAAGATGTCTGTGATACCATACTACGGAAAAAGAGCCTGTTGCATAAGACAATGATGAGTATTATTCCATTTTTATAAACAAAGCCATGGAAAAATCCTTGAATGATATATATCAAATGCTTAAGAGTGTTTTTTCTTTTAGTGTGGATGGGATAGATGGGGAGGTAAAAAAGGAAATTCACTTTCTATAATGTAAGCTATTGAGAGGGAAAAGTGTGTTGGGTTTCTGAGTGATTTTTATATTATTTCTCATACTTTTATGTTCTAACTTATATGCTTATTGCAATCATAAATAGAATTAATGTTTAAAAATATGAAATGCATTTATGCATATGAAAGATTGCTACTTACTGTCCCTCAATAGGTGGTGTTTATACGTTTGGAAAAATAGAATGGGCCATCACAAGTAATAATGTTCAGCTTCACTAGTGATTAAAGTTCCTATTCAGGCAATCATTAGGCACTATTTACATTTATCAGACCAGCAAAAACAATGGTAGATGTGATATGATCACATTACTGTGGAGAGGTGTGGAGGTGGGTACAGTAATATTTGAACGTCATTGGTGTGAACGTCATTGCTGAACGTCATCGCTCAGTCATGCAGTTGTGTCCAACTCTTTGGCACCCCATGGATTGTAGCCCACCAGTTTCCTCTGTCCATGGAATTTTCCAGGCAAGAATACTGGAGTGGGTTGCCATTTCCTACTCAAGGGGATTTTCCCTACCCAGGGACTGAACTCACATCTCTTGTCTCTTATGTCTCCTGCATTGGCAGGTAGGTTTTTTTTTTTTTTTTTTTACCAATGGTGCCATCTGGGAAGCCCTTGAACTTCATAAGTAGTTTTTTAAATTGGTTGCCTTTACTTTTGGAAAGCAATTGTTCAATTGTTATAGCAACAACTATTATACTTTTTATATTTTTGACCTGTATAATTCTAAAGAATGTTTTAGAAATATTAAACTTTGGTACATATACACAATGGAGTATTTTTCAGCCATCAAAAAGAATGCATTTGAATCAGTTCTAATGAGGTGGATGAAATTGGAGCCTATTATACAGAGTGAAGTAAGCCAGAAAGAAAAACATCAATACAGTATACTAATGCATATATATGGAATTTAGAAAGATGGTAACCTTAACCCTGTATGCTGCTGCTGCTGCTAAGTCACTTCAGTCGTGTCCGACTCTGTGTGACCCCATAGACGGAAGTCCACCAGGCTTCCCCGTCCCTGGGATTCTCCAGGCAAGAACACTGGAGTGGGTTGCCATTTCCTTCTCCAGTGTGTGAAAGTGAAAAGTGAAAGTGAAGTCGCTCAGTCGTGTCCGACCCTTAGCGACCCCACGGACTGCAGCCTACCAGGCTCCTCTGTCCATGGGATTTTCTAGGCAAGAGTACTGGAGTGGCTTGCCATTGCCTTCTCCGATACGAGACTGCAAAAGAGACATAGGTATATAGAACAGTCTTTGGGACTCTGTGGGAGAGGGTGAAGGTGGGATGACTTGGGAGAATGGCATTGTAGCATGTATATTATCATATGTGAAATGAATCACCAGTCCAGGTTCGACGCAGGATACAGGATGCTTGGGGCTGGTGCACGGGGATGACCTGGAGAGAGGATATGGGGAAGAGGGAGGTGGGAGGGGGGTTCAAGAAAGGGAACACATGTACACCCGGGGCAGATTCTTGTTAATGTATGGCAAAACCAACCAATATATTAATGTAAGGTAATTTGCCTCCAATAAAATAAAAAAAAAATTTAAAAAAAATTAAAAAAAAAAATTTCTCAAGAAATAACGCCCAAACCAAACCAAACAAGAAATAACTTAAATGCTCTCAAATAGAATGTTAAAGCATTTATACAACCTTAACCCATTTAATACTATCATGGGACTAATAAAATAACAAGTATGTGGATTTTGTCAGTAAAGGACTTTTGATTGGAAATGAGTGCTATAAAACATAAAAATTCTAGGGACTTCCCTGATGGTCCAGTGGTTAAGACTGCACTTCCAATGTTCAGAGTTTTAAAGATCCCACATGCTGCATAGCACAGTCAAAAATTAAATAAATAAATAAAAGGAGGGAATGAAATTATTAAAAAAATTCTAGATGGATTCTAAGTGTCAGGTATAACTATGTAATGTAGATAGGTATATATACTGACAGTTGTCTAAAGGGAAATACAACATGTGTTAATAGCTTAGCTTTATTTTTCCACTTTATATTAAAATTTCTTTACTCCTAAAGAAAGAGTCATAATTGAGGCAATTTCTAATTTTCTTGTTTTATTTATATACATTTTAATCCTTTAATGATGAACTTTTTGGGTAATTTAAAGAAATAATTCATGTGGTCTTATTTTTCTGAGGTATTGAGTGTTCCATTGTAATAATAAAACTAAGAGGATGTTTTAAAAAATAAAGAACATCTTTAATTTCTAGGATTAGATAAAAATTCCTTTAATGAAGTTGCATAATAATTCTAGCTTTCATGAAAGAATTCAGTTTTAGTTTTTGCATTTTCTAAGAAAGAGTAGTCAATAAATCTATCTCATTTACTCCTTTAATGATAAAATTTTCTCAGAGATGTTTTGTTACTATTGTCAGGAACTGCTTTCCACGGTTCCTATTCATTCTAAATACACTGACCGTACTTTTTACGTCTTTATTGTGTCTCTTTTCGAATCTCAATTTGAACTTAATTCATTTTTTTCATCATTTGGAATTCTCTACTATTTCTTTCTACATTCTTTTGCTTTTTGGTTTCCTGGAAACCACTGAGCCTGACCTTGTCTGGTGAACTGCATTGTCATGATTGCATCAAAATGTTCAGTACTTGAAGTCTTGTTGCTGAGCATTGAAGATAAGAATGCAGTTCACAAAGGGTGATAAATCCTTGTGTTCTGATTCTTATTTCGACATGCTCTTGCCACTTAACCTAGTACAAGAATACATAGACCCCAATCAGAAGACTGGAGGGTTTCTTCTGCTCAGTGAATGGATAGAGGGTCTACCTTCAATTGCTTTAAACATGCCATAGAATCGAAATTACAGAATGTGAGAGCTGAAGGGCCCTTAGAGGTCACGTGGACCAGTTCCATGGATCAGAAACCATTGCCTTGAACAGCTAAAGGATTTTTCAAAGACTCACAATTAGTTATTGATAGACTTGGGCCAATCCCCAATTCTTTTGATACTTAAAGCTGTGGACATTTCATTAAACCCAACCTCTCTAGATCACACCAGTATAGTTCAGTCAATTTTCAGCTAAGGTTTGGGGCTACTCACAAATGTGGGCTTTATTCTTAAACTGTTAAGCAGTCATTGTCTATACATCTTTTCTGAATTCAACAGAACTCCAAACAAACCTAACATGTTTGTGGTTAAACTAGAAGACTAACTAGTAAGCTTTAGTATTTATACATTAACTAATTAAGGTCTGAGTTGGAAAAGTAATTACACTCTTTCTTTGGTGTCATTGTTCAGAACTGTAGGGTTCATTTAATCTTTATATTTTCATTTGTAATAACTTTTAGGAAGATGGATAAAATAACATTGACACATTAAAATTGGTATTTTTTAAATAGCATATGTAACCTTTGTTTTTCTTCTGTAGGTGATGGCCGGTATGTGCAATAATGATGCAAAATATTTAGCTGTGAAATTTTGAGAGTGAGATTTACACATTGATAGTTAAACAAATCTTAAAAATTTTCTTCTCTTAATTGTAGGCCAAGAAATACATTTTGAAACAAGCGGAACATGAAAAATTTGTTCTCATAATCATAGACAGAGAAACATATTTTGAAACAAATAAGTAGAACATAAAAATTTTACACATATATTTGTGTGTGTGCATGAACATATATATATATATATATATATATATAAAACAATGCAGAAATTTGACAAAACTTCTTGCAACTGAATAGTATCATCTAATGGTTGAGAAACAGCACGTACCAATTATAGGTACATGGCTGATATTCAGAAATTATTGTGGAGTGAATAAATGAGCCAGTAACCTTTGAAAAGATATTGGTTACATGAGATATTTGAGTATAGTATAGGAAGAATTGAAAACAGCGGTAGTGCTTTGGAAATAGGATGTTAAGGATAATTAGATGTTTTTTTGTTGACTTACTTTGTTTCAGTTATCATTTTTAATCCATTTATAAAATACATTAGTCAATTTCAGATTTAAATCCATTTTGGAACAAGAAGAGTTGTAAATATATCTTATATTCTGTTTATATAACAAAAATATTTTTATAAGTATGAAGGATATTTTCTTCTAGTTTTTGACTGTTCACATGTACTATGATAATGCAGACTTGGGTGTGGTATGGTGCCTTTTCTGAATGATAATGTGCCATATCTTGAAAGACATTTTCAAAATGAAAATTTTAATGGCAGCTTTGTTTCATAATACTAAAAAACTTTGTTTTTCCTTAAAGCTTTACTATTGAGAGAGGCTCTAGGAATAGATAATAAAGCTAGTTAGATTTTAGCATAGCACATTTTGCTTTCTGAATTGATTTTCAGAATTCATTGGTTGAGGCCACGTGTCATGGATGGGACCAATGCATGGACATAATTCAAGAAGTAAGCAAACAATCACACATTGAAGAATATAATTAAATATAATTATATAAAGTAAATGGAGGTGATCTGTATAAAGTCTGGGCCAAAATTTGGATACTCGAAATAAATCATAATTTTAATATTTAAAAAAAAAAATAAAGTAAATGGAGAAGGAAATGGCAGCCCACTCCAGTATTCTTGCCTGGAGAATCCCATGGATAGAGGAGCCTGACAGGCTACAGTCCATGGGGTTGCAAGAGTTGGGCATGATTTAGCAACTAAAGAGAGAGATATGAAGAAAAATAAATATTATTAAAATTGTAATGTATACTCACAAAATATATTTAACCAGTATAGCAGTTTTCAATATAAAATTAGAATGCATAGATAAAAATTATGACAATTTTAGACGTTAAAATTAAGCCTATTACTTGAATGTTAATTTGGAGTAGGAATATTGTTTATTTTTCAACACCTAAGGTCATTTTTAGTATCATTCTTTTAGTATATTAAATTCTAAGTGAATGATTGAATGATTCTTTCCTAATGAAAATTTTATTAGTATTCATTGTTGTTGTTGTTTAGTTGCTAAGTTGTATCCAACTCTTTGCGACCCCATGGACTATAGCTTGCCAGGCTCCTCTGTCCATGGGATTTTCCAGGCAAGAATACTGGAGTGGGTTGCCATTTCCTTCTCCAGGGGATCTTCCTGACCTACGGATCAAATCCTCCTCTCTTGGGTCTGCTGCATTAGTAGGCTGATTCTTTACCATTGAATCAGCAGGGTAGCCCCTGTTAGTATTCATAGATAGTCTTTAGTCCTTTTATTATTTCTTCAACCAGCTACAGCTGGTACAGTTTTTCACTGGACCTTCGGATTCTAGCTCTACTTCTGGTTACAATCTCAGACTCCCTCTGGCCAAAGCAGGGATTATCTAAAGCAGTGATCTCAGTGTTGATGGTCAGAAAACGGTTTGCTACTGGCGGGATAAGGAAATGTGACCAAAACATAGATCTATGTACTTTTTACTTCATCAGGAAAAGCTTGCTTAGGGACATGGCTGATTGAAATTCTGGCATATCTCTTTCTCTCATAGCAGGACATTAACAATCAGTTTGAGGCCTGGCCTTGCTAGCAGGATATTCTTGGAGGAACACTCAGCGCAGGTCCATTCTTGACCTCTTCTTGTGAGGCCAGAGTGACCCATGTGAGGTTGGGGACCAGAACCACATTCATTCTGTGAAACTGGGGCCAGAGCGGAACCAGTTGGGCCATGTGGAAGACAGCCATGGAAGGACGCTGAAAAAGCTGAAGCAAAGTGAAAAATACTGACTGGAATCATATAAAGTTTTATACTTAGAAATAAGGGAAAACAATAGCCTTGCAGCCAGTCCCTGTGCCAGGTCTCTAAGTAGGTGGATTTGACTTCTAGTTATAGGGCAGACTAGAGTTTAGAGACTGTCCTCTTAGTAGGGAAGACCTAAGTATGCTGGATAAGATGTGTTGTTTGAAAAGTAATTTTAAAAGCATTGCTGAGCTGGCAGAAACATAAGGAACTCTCTTGGAGGACAGAGATGAAAGGGCAGTGTGAATCAGGGGGGGAAGTAACCACTGGAGCCAACTTTTGTCCTTGAGGTAGCTAATGATCTCCAATGGCCCAAAGCCTGGGTTTTAGCAGACCATGTATAGGGGGCTCAGGACATAGACCCTGAGGCTGAGGAACTGGCACCCATATGATTAAAACCTCAGTGAAGGAGGAAAAACTTGCTCTGGTGGGGGAGTGGTAGAGACCTTGCATTCTCCTGTGTGTATGTATGTATGTGTGTGTGTGTGTATGTCTGTATTTGCCTTTTTCTATCTATCTATATCTATCTCTGCTTTGATTGTTGGTGAAATGGAAAAAAGTCTTCTGTGAGAATTTCTTTTTTTTTTTTTCTACAGTTCATAACTTTTATAAATAAAATAAATTAAATGTACAGTGAATAAGTTCTCTGAAATATTTCAATATTTCTGCAGGTTCAGTAACATCATAAAATACATATCAACTAAAATTCACAAATCTAAAAACCTGTTAGGCATTTTTAGGCGTTTTAAGTTGGAAATGAAGACCAATGTCACATCGTAATATGCCAATTACAAATAGTACTTCAAATAGCAAATACTACAGTTTGTCCCAAACTTTAAAAACTATTCATGAACTCAACACTGAACTATTGATGGCTATGAGAATTGTTTCCTAGCCTTTTTGAAAATTTCAACCCATTTACGTTTAAGGTAATTATTGAGAAGTATGATCCCATAGCCATTTTCTTTATTGCTTTGGGTTCAAGTTTATACACTCTTTCTGTGTTTCCTGTCTATAGAAGATCCTTTAGCATTTGTTGGAGAGCTGGTTTGGTGATGCTGAATTCCCTCAGCTTTTGCTTATCTGTAAAGCTTTTGATTTCTCCTTCATATTTGAATGAGATCCTTGCTGGGTATAGTAATCTGGGCTGTAGGGTATTTTCTTTCATCACTTTAAGTATGTCTTGCCACTCCCTCCTGGCCTGAAGAGTTTCTGTTGAAAGATCAGCTGTTATCCTTATGGGAATCCCCTTATGTGTTATTTGCTGCTTTTTCCTTGCTGCTTTTAAGATTTGTTCTTTGTGTTTGATCTTTGTTAATTTGATTAATATGTGTCTTGGAGTATTTTGCCTTGGGTTTATCCTGTTGGGGACTCTCTGGGTTTCTTGGACTTGGGTGATTATTTCTTTCCCTATTTTAGGGAAGTTTTCAACTATTATCTCTTCAAGTATTCTCTCATGGTCTTTCTTTTTGTCTTCTTCTTCTGGGACTCCTATGATTCGAATGTTGGAGCGTTTAATATTGTCCCAGAGGGCTCTAATATTGTCCTCATTTCTTTTAATTCGTTTTTCTTTTTTCCTCTCTGTTTCATTTATTTCTACAATTCTATCTTCTAGTTCGCTAATCCTGTCTTCTGCCTCTGTTATTCTATTGTTTGTTCCCTCCAGAGTGTTTCTGATCTCATCTATTGCATTATTCATTGTATACTGACTCTTTTTTATTTCTTCTAAGTCCTTATTAAGTCTTTCTTCCATCTTCTCAATCCTTTTCTCCAGGTTATTTATCTGTAACTCCATTTTGCTTTCAAGATTTTGAATCATTTTCACCATCAAAATTTGAAATTCTTTATCAGGTAAATTCCCTATATCTTCTTCTTTTGTTTGTGTTGGTGGGCAATTATCTTGTTCCTTTATTTGCTGGGTATTTCTCTGCCTCTTCATCTTGCTTATATTGCTTTGCTTGGGGTAGCCTTTCCCTCTTCTTGCAGTTTGTGGAGTTCTCTTTATTACGTAGTTTCTTCGCTGTGTGTGGGGTTGGACGGGTGACTTGTCCGGGTTCCCTGGTTAGGGAAGCATGTGTCGGTGTTCTGGTGGGTGGAGCTGGATTTCTTCTCTCTCCTTTAGAAGACAATGGGCTGCTTTTCTGGGAGCCTGATGTCCTCTGCCAGTATTCAGAAGTTGTTTTGTGGCCTTTACTCTACGTTCAAATGTTCTTTTGATGAATTTGTGGGGGAGAAAGTGGTCTCGCCGTCTTATCCCCCCGCCATCTTGTTCCTTCCTCCCCAGAACACTGGATTCTTATATTCCACTTGGTCGTGGAGTATCTCTTCCCAGCTGCTCCAGCAAGGTGCAGCCGCTGTACCTTACCTTGGACGAGGGGTATCTCCTCAAGGCTGCCCCTCCTGCTTTGAATGTGGATCAGCTCCTCTCGGCCCTCTGGTGCCCAAGCAGCCACCGCCTCCTGGACGTGGTACAGCTCCTCTCGGCCACCGCCCTAACCCTGGGCGCGGGGCAGCTCCTCTCAGCCACGATTCTGCACGTGGTCGGTTGCGCCGGAGCCGGGCGTCTCTTGCGTCTGCGCCGCCGGAGCCGGGCGTCTCTCGCGTCTGCCTTCTGTGAGAATTTCTAACTAATAGCCAGCATGAAGGTAGGTTTTGGGTTTGAGTTCACACTACTTGTAGGGCCTGAGAAAGCCCAAGTTGAATGTTCAGTTGAAAGTGGTCTTAGATTGGCAGTACTCCTGAGTCCTGATAAAAGGAAAGGGAAATCTCTTCTAGAAGAATACAATTTAAATCCTCACAGAATTCCCATGAATTCACAATAAAGATCCCCTTCTCCCCTCAAAAAACCATAAGGAAATAAGCCACCATAAGCATGAATTAATAGAAAAAACATACTGCAGAATCAATTCCACATAAACTGCAGTTTGGAATAGTCTATTTCAGAGTGTAAAATAAGTCTGCTTAATATATTTAAAGAAATCAAAGAGACTTTTGAGAGTATGGCGAAGGAAGGTTTGAAATGGAACCAATAAGAACTCATAGAAATGAAAATATAATGAAAGTGGAAATTCTTGGAATGAGACCTTCCTTGATCTTTTCTCAGAATCCTGGCACTTACACTTATTTCCCCCTCATTTTTCTGTAAGTTTTCTAAAGTTTTGCATCATCCCTCTAGTGAGAACACCACCAGTGTTTTTGAACGAGCCAAAGAAAAGTTACTATGTAACTTTTCTAGAACAGCCTATCAGTCTCTGAACTCTAGGGCAGAAGAAAGAAAAAGGTATACTTACACACAACCTCCGTTTGTAAGAATCAGTTCAGTTCAGTCGCTCAGTCGTGTCCGACTCTCCGCGACCCCATGAATCACAGCACGCCAGGCCTCCCTGTCCATCACCAACTCCCGGAGTTCACTCAAACTCATGTCCACAGAGTCGGTGATGCCATCCAGCCATCTCATTCTCCGTCGTCCCCTTCTCCTCCCGCCCCCAACCTTTCCCAGCATCAGAGTCTTTTCCAGTGAGTCAACTCGTCTCATGAGGTGGCCAAAGTATTGCAGTTTCAGCTTTAGCATCAGTCCCTCCAATGAACATCCAGGATTGATCTCCTCCAGAATGGACTGGTTGGATCTCCTTGCAGTATAAGGGACTCTCAAGAGTCTTCTCCAACACCACAGTTCAAAAGCATCGATTCTTCGGCGGTCAGCCTTCTTCACAGTCCAACTCTCACATCCATACATGACCACGGGAAAAACCATTGCCTTGACTAGACGGACCTTGGTTGGCAAAGTAATGTCTCTGCTTTTTAATATACTATCAAGGTTGGTCATAACTTTCCTTCCAAGGAGCAAGCGTCTTTTAATTTCATGGCTACACCACTGTTATTTTTTTCCTAGTGAAATACATTTTTTTCCCCAGTGCTTATCTGCTTTTCTAATGGAACACTTATGGGCAGTCTTGTGTAGACACTCATAGGCAATATTTCTTCTCTGCTCAAAAAGCCAGAGATATACATCCCTTCAGATATTTGTAATGATTTTCTCTATTTGGATACTAAGTGGAAAGCAGTGAGCTAATTACTATTTTGATGCTTATAATTCCTGGCCAGATTTTAAAAGCCATGTTGGTCAGTGATGTTGGAAGATTAATTTTAACTCTTCTGTCCATTAGAAAAAAGCAAATACAGATTTAATTAAATGCAAACGAATTTCTGAGTAAAACTCTTTTAAAGGTGGAGTATAGATTCAAGCTTTTCATCTATGGCTCCTCTGTCCATGGGATTTCCCAGGCAAGAATTACTGGAGTAGGTTGCCGTTTCCTTCTTCAGGGGATCTTTCCAACCCAGGGATTGATTCTGGGTCTCCTTCATTGCAGGCAGATTCTTTACCATCTGAGCCATCAGGGAATTCCATAGATTCAAGCTTTTGAGCTAGTGGGAAAGGACTAATAAACAAATATGATAATATTAAGCAGAAAAAAACAAGGGACATGAGAGAAGTACAAAGGAAGTGCTGCAATTTGTTCCAAATAGGTAAGGATTATAGCAGAGGGATCTGGAAAGGCTATGTGGAAAATGTGAAATCTGAGTTGAGTCTTGGGAAATGAGTAGGGCTTTCCTTTATGGAGATGGGGGTGGGTGTTATAGAAAGAAGATACTTTGTAGAAAAGGGCTAGATGTGTGAAGACTTGGGCCTTTTTAGGGAATAGTTCTTGCCTGGAGAATCCCAGGGATGGGGGAGCCTGGTGGGCTGCCGTTTATGGGGTCGCACAGAGTCGGACACGACTGATGCAACTTAGCAGCAGCAGCAGCAGGCAAGATCGGTAGGATTTATAGATTAATACAAAGTTCTGACTTCATGCTGGTGACACAAAGACACATGACAATTTGGAAACTTGAACTTTGCTGTAGCAAGAATGTGAACCAAGCTTTCTGCAATATTCTTGTTTGGGAGGGATCACTTAGAGAGTGAGCATCCCTAGTTGCCAGCCCAGCACTGACCACCAGGATAGTTCTCCTAGTCTCAACTTGGCATCACATGGACCTTAAAGCTTGTGGATATTAAAAGTAATATTTCTATGTTTTTTTGTAATTTAAAAAGCTCTTCTAGTGGTGGTTATTGAGATTTGCAAAGAGGGCAAAGACACTTGTTGCTTCAGATAAATGTAGAGGTGGAATGCTGAGTTTGTATTGGATTGGATTGGGACAGGAGCTTGAAATTTTGCAAATGACTTGGCATAAAACCCTTTCTGGGATTACGGGTCTCCTTGTATCAAGCTTGACTGGAAGGGAACAGAGGAAAATTGTAAGAATAGGGCCATATTTAATGGCAGGCTATGATAAAGTTGTATGAGCAGCTTTTTCATGTGACCTGAATTGAACTTATAGAAAAGTTTTTATTGGTGTGTTAATTGAACTTTCATGACCAACAGAGTTGATGCTGAAAGTAACTATAAGGATTATTCAAAAAAGAAGTTCAGTAAAATGAAACCTTTCAGATTTGTTGTTGTTCAGTCATTAAGTTTGTCTGACTCTTTGTGACCCCATGGACTGCAGCACTCCAGGGTTTCCTGTCCTTTGCTATCTTCCAGAGTGTTTTCAAGCTCATGTCCATTGAGTCGGTGATGCCATCCAACCATCTCATCCTCTGTAACCCCCTTCTCTTTCTGCCTTCAATCTTTTCCAGCAACAGGGTCTTTTCCAGTGAATCTTGGCATTTAGGTGGCAAAGTATCAGAGCTTCAGCTTCAGCATTAGTCCTTCCAATGAATGTTCAGGGTTGATTTCCTTTAGGATTGACTGGTTTGATTTCCTTGCTGTCCAAGGGACTTGCAAGAGTCTTCTCCAACACCCAACTCAAAAGCATCAATTCTTTGACACGCAGCCTTCTTTATGGTCCAGCTCACATCTGTACATGACTACTAGAAAAGCCACAGCTTTGACTACACAGACCTTTGTTGGCCAAGAGATGTCCCTGCTTTTTAATACGCTGTCTAGGTTTGTCATAGCTGTTTTTCCAAGCTGCAAGCATCTTTTAAGTTCATAGCTGCAGTCACCGTCTACAGTGATTTTGGAGCCCAAGCAAATAAAGTCTGTCACTGTTTCCATTGTTTCCCCATCTATTTGCCATGAAGTGATGGACCGGATGCCATGATCTTCGTTTTTTGAATGTTGAGTTTTAATCCAGCTTCTTCACTCTCCTCTTTCACCTTCATCAAGAGGCTCTTTATTTCCTTTCTGCTTTCTGCCATTTGGGTGGTATCATCTGCATATCTGAGGTTGTTGATATTTCTCCCAGCAATCTTGATTTCAGCTTGTGCTTCATGCATTCTGGCATTTCGTGTGATGTACTCTGCATGTAAGTTAAATAAGCAGGGTGACAATATACAGCATTGGCATACTCCTTTCCCAATTTTGAACCAGTTTGTTGTTCCATGCCTGGTTCTAACTATTGCTTATTGACCTGCATACAAGTTTCTCAGAAGATAGGTAAGGTGGTCTAGTATTTCTGTCTTTTTAAGAATTTCCCACAGAGTGTTGTGATCCGCATAGTCAAAGGCTTTAATGTAGTAAATGAAGCAAAAGTAGATGTATTCTAAATTCCTGTGGTTTTTCTGTGATCCAGTAGATGTTGGCAATTTGATCTCTGGTTCCTCTGCCTTTTCTAAATCCAGCTTGACATCTACAAGTTCTTGGTTCATGTTCTGCTGAGGCCTAGCTTGAAGGATTTTGAGCATAATCTTGCTAGCATGTGAAATAAGCACAGTTGTATGGTAGTTTGAACTTTCTTAGGCATTGCCCTTCTTTGGGATTGGGATGAAAACTGACCTTTTCCAGTCCTATGAGTGCTGCTGAATTTTCCAGATTTGCTGGCATATTGAATGCAACACTTTAACAGAACCATCTTTTAGGATTTAAAGTAGCTCAGCTGGAATTCCATCACCTCCACTAGCTTTGTTCATAGTAATGCTTCCTAAGGTACATTTGACTTCACACTCCAGGATGTCTGGCTTTAGGTGAGTGACCACACCATCATGGTTATCTGGATCATTAATATCTGTTTTGCATAATTCTTCTGTGTATTCTTGCCACCTTTTCTTAATATCTTCTGTTTCTGTTAGGTCCTTGCCATTTCTGTCCTTTATTGTGCCCATCTTCGTGTGAAATGTTCCCTTGGTGTCTCCAATTTTCTTAAAGAAATCTCTAGTCTTTCCAGTTTTGTTTTCCTTTATTTCTTTGCAATGTTCACTTAAGAAGGCTTTCTTATCTCTCCTTGCTATTCTCTGGAACTGTGCATTTAGTTGGGTATATCTTTCCCTTTCTCCTTTGCCCTTTGGTTCTTTTCTCAGTCATTTGTAAAGCCTCCTCAGATAATCACTTTGCCTTCTTGCATTTCTTTTTCTTTGGGATGGTTTGGTCAATTCATCCTGTGTAATATTATGAACCTCTGTCCATAGTTCTTCATAGTCTACCAGATCTAATCCCTTGAATCTATTCATCACAAGGGATCACAGTCACAAGGGATCTGGTTTGGGGCATATATGAATGGCCTAGTGGTTTTTCCTGGTTTCTTCAATTTAAGTCTGAATTTTGCAATAAGGAGCTCATGGTCTGAACCACAGTCAGCTCCCGGTCTTGTATTTGCTGACTGTATAGAGCTTCTCCATCTTTGGCTACAAAGAACATAATCAACCTGATTTCAGTATTGACCATCTGGTGATGTCCATGTGTAGAGTAATCTCTTGTGTTGTTGGAAGAGGATGTTTGCTATGACAAGTGTCATAACACTGGTCGAAACTCTGACAAAACTCTGTTAGTCTTTGCCCTGCTTCATTTTTTACTCCAAGTCCAAATTTTCTTGTTACTGTAGGTATCTCCTGACTTCCTATGGAGAGTTCTGACAAACGTGGTCCACTGGAGAAGGGAATGGCAAGCCACTCCGGTATTCTTTTCTCAAGAACCCCATGAACAGTATGGAAAGGCAAAAAGATATGAGAGCAGAAGATGAGCCCCCCAGGTTGGTAGGTGCCCAGTATACTGGAGAAGAGTAGAGAAATAGCTACAGAAAGAATGCAGAGGGTGGGCCAAAGCAGAAACAACGTTCAGTTGTGGGTGTGTCTTGTAGTGAAAGTAAAGTTTGATGCTGTAAAGAACAGTATTGCATAGGAAGCTGTAATGTTAGGTCCATGAATCAAGGTAAATGGATGTAGTCAAGCAGGAGATGGCCAAAGTGAACATCAGCATTATAGGAATCAACTAAAATGGATGCGACTAGGTGAATTTAGTTCAGATGACCTTTGTATCTACTACTGTGGGCAAAAATCCCTTGGAAGAAAAGGAGTAGCCATCATAGTCGATTAAAGAGTCCAAAAAGCAGTACTTGGGTACAGTCTCAGAAACAGCAGAATGATTTCAGTTTGTTTTCAAGGCAAATCATTCAACATCTCAGTAATCCAAGTCTATGCCCCAACCATTAATGCTGAAGAGGCTGAAGTTGAACAGTTCTATGAAGACCTACAAGACCTTCTAGAACTAACACCAGAAAAGATGTCCTTTTCATCTTCGGGGATCGGAATTCAAATGTAGGAAGTCAAGAGATACATGGAGTAACAGGCAAGTTTCACATAATATTTGTTATACTCTCAAGGCTTCTAGTCTCCTAATTTTGTACCCTCCATTAAGATTGTAGGTTATGTTGGATTTTTCTGTAATCTCCATCTCTTAAGGTAGTTTTTCTATCTCTCTGGAAGAATTGCAATCTTATTTGTTAGGATTATAACATGGTATTAGGATTATAACATGATGTCTTTGGTAGACATCATCAGTTGCCTAACCCAAGTCCATTTACCCTTCTTCCTAACTGATAAAACTCTGGGACAGCCATATACCTAGTTAAGCATACCTCACAGTCTCAGATTTCCTTAATATCGATGGGTGGCCTTGTGTGCCAATTCTGGGCAATGGGATAGAAGCAGGCATGCCCTAAATAAAAAGAGAAAGACTCAGCTGACATATGCCCTTTGCTCTTCATCCTCTCTCTTTTTCTTGGTTGAAGCATAAAAATATTTCTTGAGCCTTCAGGAGGCATCTTGAGACCATGAGGGCAGAGCAGGAAGATAAAGGAGGATGCGACAGTGATACCATCATGAAGCCACTTTATCAGCCCTTGTCTGTTTAATTCTGACATATCTCTTGAGTTAGAAAAACTAGCCAGCCTTGGGCATTTTTTTTTTTCTTTTTTAATGAACGCAGTACTGACTGATATGGTATCCTACTTCCAGTTAGATACAAAATGTTTAACATTTCATGTCTTGATCTGAACCTGTCACATTTTAGGAACTCAGTATCTGCATATGGCTGGTGAAATTAAAAGACGCTTACTCCTTGGAAGGACAGTTATGACCAACCTAGATAGTATATTAAAAATCAGAGACATTACTTTGCCAACAAAGGTCTAGTCAAGGCTATGGTTTTTTCAGTGGTCATGTATGGATGTGAGAGTTGGACTGTGAAGAAAGCTAGTTGCCAAAGAATTGATGCTTTTGAACTGTGATGCTGGAGAAGACTCTTGAGAGTCCCTTGGACTGCAAGGAGATCCAACCAGTCCATTCTCAAGGAGATCAATCCTGGGTGTTCATTGGAAGGACTGATGCTAAAGCTGAAACTCCAATACTTTGGCCACCTCATGCGATGAGTTGACTCACTGGAAAAGACTCTGATGCTGGGAAGGATTGGGGGCGGGAGGAGACGGGGATGACAGAGAATGAGATGGCTGGATGGCATCACCGACTCGATGGACATGAGTTTGAGTGACCTCTGGGAGTTGGTGATGGACAGGGAGGCCTGGCATGCTGTGATTCATGGGGTCACAGAGAGTCGGACACGACTGAGCGACTGAACTGAACTGAACTGAGTGACTACTGTATTGGACATGGCAGTTTTAGAGAAGAACAAAGTGATTTATATGCTATAGAAATGCATTGGTTTATTCTAAAAAATTTTTTCACCAAAATTCTACTTGTCTAGGGTAGTAGAAGAAATATGCATAAATTAATTTCTAGGAGAATCTAACAATAGTGAGGAAAAAGTCCTGTTGAAATTGTCCAACCATCTTTTTAAAGTGAGTCTGACTTGGGTTGTTAGATATGATCTAAAAATAGATGACCAAGAAATGAAAATTAAAATATTTATTGAAACCATGTGTGTAATCTTGGAAGTAGAAAAAATACTCTCAATTTCACCTCTAGGATATATTAAGAAGTAGGAAACTTATTTGTGTCTTTTTGTAATTATTCATAATGTCTAGCTAAAATGTTGGGAATTTATTTAGCCTGTTTTACCATTCTGTTATTACAGCCTTTTCCTTCTTGAATTGGAAGGGATGAGAGAAAATGAATTTGGGGAACACAGGAAAGACTTTATTACTTCATTATTATAGTCATTGAACTTCATATCAACTCGATTCCTAAAGTTAGAATATCTCAACAATCTTTATTTGGGAACAATATTTGCTAATGTAATTGTTATTTATCTAAGTTCATTTAATGAATCAAATATTTCGAAGAGTATTTAACTCTTTACTCTCTTTTTGGTCAACCAGCATCAGATATTCTGTTTACCGTAGCAAAGAGTCTGATGTCTCTCAGCAGGGCCCAGCCGCACTGAAGTTCTTTCTGCTGGAAGTACTGGAGAACATTTGAAAAGGTTTCTGCAGACATACAAGAAGTTTTTTAGTTTGTTTTGTTTTGATATGATTAGAGACATGCTTTGTGAAGACAAGGGATTCTCTTGTGCCCAACTAGAAATAACAGATGACTGTTTCTGTTTTGTTTCTATTATTTTTATTTTTTAAATTGGCATACAGTTGATTTATAATATTGTGTTAGTTTTTGCTGTACAGCAAAGAGATTCAGTTATACACATATATACATTCTTTAAAAATTTTTTTTTCATTATGGTTTATCACAGGATACTGAATGTAGTTCCCTGTGGTATACAGTAGGACTTTGTTGTTTATCTGTTCTGTATGTAACATTGCATCTGCTAGTCTCAAACTCCCAATCCACCCCTCCTTCATCCACAGCCTTCTTGGCAACCATAGGATGTTGTCTATGTCTGCGAGAGAGAATTGCTTCTAAAGACACTGGAGGAGATTTTGTTGAAAGATTTCTCTAATAATAAAGTAATTATGTAAACCTGGTTAGCAAAAATGGCTTTTTAGAGAATTCAAGCAATCCAGAAGATATATAGAAGAAAGGAAAACTCACCCGTAGTGTCACCTCCTGAAAAGATGACCAATACCACAAACACAGTTAACCCGTGGCTGTTACCCTACCAGACTTTTTTCCTGTTCACATGCTGCTCTCCATCACACACAACCCCTTCCCGTCTTCTCTCTTTGCTTTCCTTCTGGGTTTCTTTGTCTTTGTACAAAAGTGGATTCATTTTCTACAGATATTTCATAGCCTGCTCTTTGCTTTAACATCCATTAATAGGCACATTTCCTATGTTGATAAAGTATATACCAACCTCATCATTTTAAGTCATATGCTATTAGGAGGAGTATATGAGTGTGTCTGTTTTGCGAGTCCTGTAATTGTTCATCTCTAGTTATGGTCAGTATTTTTGTTGTTATAAACCATGATGGAGTGAGCATCTTTCTTCTATGCATTTGTTGAGTTATTTTCTTAGGATAAGTTCCTAAGTGGAATTGCTGAGTCAGAGTATATGTAGAAAGAGTTTGGCTGGATGTTGTCAATGTACCCTCCAAAGATCATGTTTAATATTTTCATGCACCAGCAGTGTTCCAGAGTGCTAGATCTATGCCAGTTGTGTTATCATTAAAAAATTTGTTACCACTCTGATAATTTAAAATGATATCATTGCTTTAGTTTGCATCTTTTGGTTAGTAGTGAATTTGGACATGTTTTCAAATTTTTTTTAGCAGTTTGTATTTTTGTTTGGTAAATTTTCTATTTATATATATTAAAAATTAAGGTGTTTTTCTTTTTAATATATAGCTATCTTTATATATTTAGAATGCATACTCTTTGTTATATGTTATAGACCCAACTATTTCCAGAGTGTTAAATTATACTATTTTCCAGTATTTAAGAAGTTTACAAGGGGCTGTTTTTCTAGCTTATTATCATGTGGAGTCATTTGTGAGAAGTGTATGTGGGTTGTTGTAACTTGCTTTATGCTTCTTGAAATGGTATATCAAAAATATTTATGTCCTTTCATGTCTAAGCCCTACATCTTTTCTGGAATATGTTTTGAGTAAATTGTGCCAGGGAATCACCATCTAAATTATGTTCCTGCTAAAGTGTCTGTTACTGACTTTGAAGTTTGCTGCTAATCTGTTCTTAGCTACAGTTCTTTGGATCTAAGTTTTAGATAAGCAGTGGCAAGTAAAAACATGGAAGAATGTAATTTCTTTTCTTCAGGGAGTCTACTTTTAATATTTTAGTTTAATGTTAAAAACAGAATTAGCCAACATGGTTTTTATTTTTATTCTACCACTATATTATATGAAAATACACACGGTCAACATCAATGATCTGATATTACCCTTCAGAATATTTTATGAGCTGATTATTCAAGCAACATGCAGCAGTTAGTAAATTTTTAAAAAATGTATTAGGATTTGAAATATCTGTTAACTGATACTGTATTATATACTTGAATGTTGAATAGTCCCATGCAAAAATGAAATAATAATTAGGGACAGAATGGAGATAGTAGATAATGCTATGGTTGGAACCATTTTTTGCAACATATATCAATCAATATGTTTGTATGCCTTAAACATATACAATGTTGTTAATATATGTTAATTATATCTCAGTAAAGCTATGAGTTTGAGTGAACTCCGGGAGTTGGTGATGGACAGGGAAGCCTGGCGTGCTGTGATTCATGGGGTTGCAAAGAGTTGGACACAACTGAGCGACTGAACTTAACTGAAAGCTAGAGAACCAAAAAGTTTTGAAATACTTATGAAAACACAGGGCTTTTCATGGTTTGAAAAGTTTACCCACTAAGTGATGTTTTTAGCCACTGTTACACTTTTGAGTGTGTAAGTAACATGGTAATATTAAATTTGATGAATAATATGTATTAAATTTGTGTCTCTAAGAATTTAAGATTAAATAGAGGACATGAGACAAATAAATACATAACTAGTGGGAGAATGGACGCAATAAAGATTTTGAAGGATAAAGTATAGAAGGTGGTATTTGACGCTTTGGCAGATGTGACAGAAACCTCTGCAGGGTTTGAGTTATTCATAGAGAAGGAGGGGAATGGGACAAGTAGAGGAGTAATAGCTGGATGCCACAAGGATACGGATGGAAGTGGCAACTGTGAAGGGCAGGATGGCAGAGAATACCAAGGGCAGTGACTGACAATGGATCCTGATGTAGGGGTCAAGCAGTAACCCCAGGTAGTCAGCTGGAACTTTGTCAAAATAGTGGTCTTGACATGACTATTGCAGGCAATCTAAGAAAACGGGTAAAATGAGATACGCACATACGAGAGAAGCACAGTGTATGTGAAAGCAAAACAGAGAGCTCTAAAACCCTGTGGTTTGGGTCTGTATCCTGGGAAAATGTAAACCTCACTGACAATGTATCTCTGCTACAAATTTATGGGAGAATAAATGGACTAAGAAAAAGAGACTGTAATTCACTGTGATTTTTCAATGGGCCTAACTCACATTATGTTCATTTTAAATTATTTAATTAGTTGACTAAAAGTACCTTTGCAAACTGGGTCATAGTGTAATTCACCCCTTGTTTATAATATATGAAGACATGAACTGATACAGTTTTAAAGAATTTTGTGTATATAATTTGGATCTTTTAAAAGTTGACTTTGTTTTATAATGCTTTCTGGGTTTTAGCCATCCATCTGGTGAAAGAAAGTGTGAAAATGAAGGTCGTTCAGTTGTGACTGTGTAATCCATGGAATTCTTCAGGCCAGAATACTGGAGTGGGTAGTTCCCTTTTCCAGGGGATCTTCCCAACCCAGGGATCGAACCAGGTCTCCCACATCACAGGCGGTTCTTTACCAGCTGAGCCACAAGGGAGGCCCAAGATTACTGGAGTGGGTAGCCTATCCCTTCTCCAGCAGATCTTCCCGACCCAGTAATCGAACCGGGGTCTCCTGCATTGAAGGTGAATTCTTTACCAACTGAGCTATGAGGGAATATTCCATTTCCACAAATTTCATAATTCTTAAAACTTTGATATTCCAACTTCTATATTCTTGACTCTGGGTTCAGAGAGTCCCAATGATAACTCATAGTAAATGGAGTGAGATCTCAAGAACTCAGAGGCCAAGATGGCTACATACTAAACTCTTTGAATTAGCATGAAAAACATAAAGACTACTCAGTGATGTTTGCAGAGCATCATCATTGCCTTTGTTTTTATAGGGCATTATAGTTTGGAAAGTACTTGTCCCTGTAGCATGACTTGATCTTCATGACAGCCTTGGTGGTAGGTATAGTCATCACTGCCTCTATTGTTACAGGTGTGACACCAAGACATGGGGTTTAGGTGACCAGCTTGTAACCCATATCTCCTGACTTCTGGAAGAGTTCTTTAAAGACTTCCCTGGTGGCTCAGACGGTAAAGCGTCTGCCTACAATGTGGGAGACCTGGGTTCAATCCCTGGGTGGGGAAGCTGTCATGGAGAAGGAAATGGCAACCCACTCCAGTACCCTTGCCTGGAAAATCCGATGGACGGAGAAGCCTGGTAGGCCCCAGTCCATGGGGTTGCAAAAAGTCGGACACGACTGAGCGACTTCACTTTCACTTTCTTTCTTTAAACATACATAACCTCTGTCATCATTATTTGACCATGACTCCCTAATTAGATGGTATTGGAAGGCAATGCTTTTAATTTTTTTCTTCTTTGTAGGGGCCATACTGTTTCAGGTTTAGTGGGTTTGGTATTCAAATATTTGAATGAATTCTTTTTTTCAAGAAAAGTATTAATACAGCTCTACGTTAAATAGATTGTTAAAACCTGCTCCACTCTGGCAGATGTTTTGAAAAAATTAGATATAGGAATAGGTCAATAGCCACACACGCACTCAGCTTGATTCGTTCACAAAGATTTATTGCAGTGGTTAAGAGTGGAGAATCAAGTGGCCAGACAAATCTTTTAATTAGCCCGTGATCATGGAGCTTACCTCATTCATTCCCTAGATCTGCAGGGGCACAAAGAGAGGTTTTTTTCAAATAATTTTCATATTGTTTTTGTGGTTCGTATACTTTACTGTTCAGGGGCCACTAGACCATAAAATCCAGCCAGTGAGAGCATTGAAAGTCCCAGAGCTCAAAGGTTTATTAAGTGGTGTGAAACTCTATTGTTTTGTGCATGTGTTAAATAATTGCTGTCAATGCAAGACTGTTAAAAATTCCCAGCTAATAATAACACGAAGAGTACTTTATGGCTTCAAAAGGAGATAAAAGAATTTCTTATTCAGCACTTTGGCCATATCACAGCAGATGTCAGTTTTGTGATTGTGAGGACTTTACTTTTGGCAGATGCTCTCCCTTCTGGCAGCAGAGCTCTAATTACCATATGAATTAAGCTGGGAAATGAGTGGAGGGCACAAAGCCTGGCCCCTTCTGCTCATACCCACATTGAGAGGGCTGCTGTGCCAAGCAGGCAGAATGGGGGCCCCGGCAATGGAGAGGGTTCCACCTCCCCTTTCTTTCCATTCAGATTGATTAGAAGAACATTAAGCTGCTTAGCTGCTGTGCAAACACAAGGATCATTCTTTCCCACTCTCTCTCTCTCTTTTTTTTAACCCAGTGTCTTCTCTCTACCAGCATTCCATGAATTAGCCTAATCCATCCTGCTTTAATTCAGAGCACTAATTATACTTCAGGGTACATTCTTACACACTAAATTATAAGTATCCTTACTATAATCAGTTGTAACTAGTCCTTAAATTGAGGGTTTAGTACTTTCCTTTTATGGGATAACAGGCTTTGCTGTGTTATGTGATGGGATTAAATCCTTTAGGACTTGGAGTTGAAGATGCGGATGATGCATTTTTTTTTTTTTTTCTAAAGAACTTTGTTTTCTTCTAGCCAGGGTGTAATTCAGACTTTGCAATGTCCTTTTACAATTTGTAAAATGGTATTTGATGCTTAGGTACATTTGGGATGTGAACTAATAACCACAATTTGTTGGGACATAATTATAACACAGATGAATAATGGTTTATAGTTGCAAAGTATTTCCCATGTAAATTATCTTGTTGGTATGTAGTAACCCTCAACATGGTTAATTTAGGGATTCATATGAGGTGACTGCTGCAGGCCACGTGGTTGATTAGTAGCATAGCTGGTGTTAGAAGACTTATCTGGCTTTGGGGGGCTCTTTCCTCCCACCTTATGCTGCTTATTTACTGGACGATTCCTCCAGTGTTAAGCTTACAGACTTAGAAAATTTCTGATGAAATGACCCTTCCTACCAGCATTATTTATTTGTTTTTTATTAGGCTTGGTGGAAAATCATCACAGTTTGTAGTTTCAAGAGAACCAGTTGTGAATACTGTGCAAAATTTTACATTTTACTCATACCATAAAATAAGAAGTGGCTTCTCTGGTGGCTCAGATGGCAAAGAATTTACCTGCAACTCAGGAGACCTTGGTTTGATCCCTGGGTTAGGAAGATACCCTGGGGAAGGGAATGGCTACCCACTCCAGTATTCTTGCCTGAAGTATTCCATGGACCGAGGAGGCTGGAAGGCTACAGTCCAAAGGGTTGCATGACTGAGCGATTAACACTTACACTTTTCACATAAAATAAGAAACCATATTTTTTACTCTTTAGCTATTCTGGTTTCTTTAAACAATTATGCTTTAAAAATATGTGTAACTGTTTTTAAGCATCTTTAGAAAATTATAAAGAAGGTAGTCTGATGATTTTTCCCTTGAGAGCTGTCTATTCAGAGTGGGTAAGAGAACTAGAGACTTTCTCTTTTCAGAAAAGGCCTGGGTAAGAACCATATCAGTTGAGAGATATATCAGTTTCCTGTCCAGTGTCCCCTTTCTGCCATGAAAAAAACTGTATACCCATTAATCCTCTCTGCTGTTTTAACTTACCTCATTGGGATTTCTCCTCTTTAATATTTAGATTTTAATAGATGAGACTGGGTGGAAAGAACCTTGACTTGTCAAGGTCAGAGACTCATCTGGAACTTAACTTCTTAAAGAAGAGCATTCAGCGATGGCAATCTGAAGCAGAGGTATTTAGTCACTAGGCGCTGCCCAGAGGTCACCGGCTAAGGGTGAATTCCCTTGGGCTCCATTTGGTAAGTCCTGTCCATTGACAGGACTTGGCTTACACACATCAAGAAATGATTACCATGGTAAGTTTAGTGAACATCCATCATATCATATAGATGCAAAATGAAAAGTACTTTTTCCTTGTGATGAGAACTTTTAGGATTTACCTACTTAAAAACTTTCATATATAATATACAGCTATGTGCTTAGTTGCTCAGTTGTATCTGACTCTTTGCAACCTTGTGGACTGCAGCCCGCCAGGCTCCCCTGTCCATGGGGATTTTCCATGCAATAATACTGGAGTGGGTTGCCATGCCCTCCTCCAGGGATAATATACAGCAGTGTTAATTATATTTATCATGTTTTTACATCTCTAGGACTTCTATATCTTATAACTGAGATTCGAGAAGTATTAGAAGCCACTCTTTACTCCCTCCCCCCAGTTAGACATAATGTTTAATGTTAACCATCTTATACAGGGAGGAGCAGAAAAGATTCCTGTTATGTGCATTTAGATGATATTTGTGACAAAAAACAAGAAAATAAATATGTTCCAGTTCTATGCTGTGATATTGGAATGATACATTACCAAAGAGAGAAGGATACAGAATACTAATTCATTAATTACGGTTTGGTGAGATATTCTTTGATGACTATAAACCAAAGCATTATATGTAGAAAGTTATGTTTTCTAAATTTGTCTTTGTCTGTTTCCTTTGTTGAAATGAGGCACCTGTGTTTGTATTTTGCTTTGCTGGTATTTTGGGCCATAGTAAAGGAGGAAATAATGTTTTGAGATGAAAGAAACGGTGTGGAGGTGCCACCTAGTGGTCGCATCATCATGTCTGAATTCTCTTTCTTGCCAGTGCTGATTGGGTGTCATTGGTGGGTTGCCTGCTAGAGTTGTTTCCTGAAGTCATTTTAAGATATAAGTGGTGAATCTACCAACATACTGTTGTCCTTGGTAGGATAATGTTTTTACCTCTGTGTTATGCTCACTAAAGTTATTCTGCTCCAAATTCATTATTTAAAATTAGTTTTATTAGCTGGATGACTTTTGTTATTCTTTTTGCTAATGTTAGCTAATTATATCAGCAAGATTTGAGTTATCCTTGAAAATTGCAGCTCATGATTGTTTACCATTTCATTAAAATGGTCTCATATTTGAATATGCGGAAGTCATGTAGAGTGTCTGGAGTGCATTGTGAGACCTAACTGACTTCTGGATGATGGCCAGGTGCAGTGAGATTTCGTTAAAAGTCTTTCTTGTTCTTCTAGGATTAATCTCTCTTTAGAAGAATGCCATAGAAGAAAAAGATCAATGGGAAAACCCACCTTTTAGAATACTTTTTCAGATTAGCTATGTTCATTCAGCAAGTACATACCTCATTAGAAAGATAGCCAGGGACAGCTGACTATACTCATTTCTTTTCTTTACCCTTAAATCCGTGTATTCCAAAAGTGTCAAATATTGAAGTTTTTCGAAACAAACTGTTGGTGATAGAGATCTTAAGAGTGATCAGATTCCCAGAGGTATATCTTCTGTTCTCAGTGACAAAGGATCTTTGAAGATTCCTTTATGTGTGTGTTTGATGTGGGAGGGAGTTACAGGTTGGACAGATGGGAGGAGGGGATGCATTTATCATAACTGACTTTCATTGGGATATAAAATAAATTCCCTCAGGATGATTTTAACTTTATTAGTATTGTTTTGGTATCCATTTTGAGCAGTATTTGCACAAAGAATCTTAACATCTGATTAGGTACTAACATTTTGTCTTTATTATTAGCATATTGAATAATTTTTTTTTGTCAAAGAAATTCTCATGGTGGAATTAAATAAGATAATAAAGAAATAGGAGAGCATTTCAAAACAACATAGACTTTAGCTAAACACTTCTAAAGATGCCCTCTGAATTTACAAAGACAGCCCAGATAATACACCAGTTATTTAGGTTGTAAAGTGTCTACTGCCTGCCCAACACTGTGTAGGGGTCATGTCTGAGAAGACTACAGAAGTATGTGTGATGGAGTGTGTTCACAAGGTTCTAATGAGAGGCGCTGTTGAGACAAGTGTGGAGCCAGATTGCCTGTGTTTGCGCCCCTGCCCTACCCTTACTGGTAGTGTGGCTTTTGAAAAGTTGCTTGACCTCTCTTTGCCTCAGTTTCTTCCTCGGTGAGTGGAGATAGTAAGAACTGACCTTGCAGGATTGAAAGGAAAGTGCTTAGGACAGTGCCTGGGTATATGATGGGGAAACTCGAACATTAGGTGTTTTCCTCTTATCATCTGGTGAGGAAGCCAAAGCGTAGGCACCATAGACAAGAGGACACTTCAACCTTGTGTTTTATCAGGTAGGAAATTGTTAAGACCACTTGTTAGAACGATTCACAAAAGAAATACCAGTATCGGCTAGGATATTTTGGAAAGGAAGCAATAATGAAAAGAACTGAGATTTGAACATTAAAAAACGATCTTAAGCCATTTTCTCCATTCCCATTTCAAATAAGGAGAATTAGGATTCTCGATGCTGTTTCCTTCTGTGGTGCTAAGGGCAAAAGCACGCTGTCCCCGTGCTCGCTCGCCATGTGTTTTTCATTCATTCAGCAACGGTTTACGGATGGTGTCCCCTGCGCCAGGCACTGTGCTTGGCACTGGGGATCCAATGGGCAGTGAGGCAAATAAGAGTCATTACTGTCGTTTTTGTTCTCTAACCTTTTCAGTAATGTTCCCCATGTACCTTAGTGTCCTCTCTGGATTCCTCGTGTTCAACTTAAAAAAAGTTTTATGTTAAAAAGCCATTGATTGTGAGAAATTGCAAACACATACAATGTATTGAGAGGAGTCTGATGAAAATTCAGGTACCCATCCTCAGCTTCAACATTTATCAGATCTATGACCCCCGTCCTGACCCTATGCCCATTGGAGTTATTTTCAGGCAAATCCAACACATCATGTCATTTCACCCATAAATACTCAGTATGAGTCTCCAATTGATAGGGTGTTTTTAAGAAATATAGCCATCATGTCATTATTCACCTAACAAAATTAATAATAATTCCTTAATATTAAATAATCTCAAGGATATTTAAAATTAAAAAAATTAAAAACATTAAATTAACATACAGAAAGTTAGTTTAACATGCATAAAATGGACATTTTTGTGTGTAAGGTCCGATGAATTTTAACATATGTAAGAATACAGAACAACTCCATTGCTTCTCCAAACTCTCCATGCTGTCCCTTTATAGTTATCCTCTTCCCACATCTGCAAGAGGACACCACATAAATGGAGTAACGCAGCATGCAGTCTTGTATCTGGTGTCTTTCACTCAGCATAATGCCTTTGCAGTCTGACATTCAACTTGCATATATCTATAGTTCTCTCCCTTTTTTGCATATTCCATTGTGAATTATGAAATACAATGAGTAGTTTTTCATTCTATGGATGTGCCATAGTTTATCCTTTTATCCATTGAAGGGCTATTTGGGCTATTTCCAATCTTTGGCAGTTACAAGTAGAACTATTATAAACTTCGCATCTAAGTTTTTGTGCAAGTATCAATTTTCATTTCTCTGAGATAAATGATCAAAAGTGAATTACTGAGTTTGGTAAATATATGTTTACCTTTAGAAGAAATTGCAAACCTCCATTTTTCACAGTGGCTATACATTTTGTATTCCTCTCCAGCCACATATGAGAGTTGGAACTGTTCCATAGCCTTGCCAACACTTGGCATTGTTAGACTTTAAAATTTTAGCCTTTTTAGTGTGAGGTGGTATATCATTGTTGTTTTAATTTGTATTTTTCTGTGACTCGTCATCATTTTGTCACTCAGTTGTGTCCGACTCTTTGCGACCCCATGGACTGCAACACACCAGGCTTCCCTGTCCTTCATCATCTCCTGGAGCTTGCTCAAACTCATGTCCATCGAGTCGGTGATGCCATCCAACCATCTCATCCTCTGTCGTCCCCTTCTCCTCCTACCTTCAATCTTTCCCAGCATCAGGGTCTTTTCTAAAGCTCTTTGCATCAGGTGGCCAAAGTATTGGAGCTTCAGCTTCAGTATAAGTCCCTCTAATGAATATTCAGGATTGACTTCCTTTAGGATTGACTGATTTGATCTCCTTGCAGTCCAAGGGACTCTGGAGAGTCTTCTCCAACACCACAGTTCAAAAGCATCAATTCTTCAGTGCTCAGCCTTGTTTATGGTCCAGCTCTTACATTTGTACATGACTACTGGAAAAACCATAGCTTTGACTACAGAGATCTCTGTTGGCAAAGTAATGTCTCTGCTTTTTAATATGCTGTCTAGGTTTCTCATAGCCTTTCTTCCAAGGAGCAAAGGTCTTTAAATTTCATGGCTGCAGTCACCATCTGCAGTGATTTTGGAGCCCAAGAAAATAAAGTCTGTCACTGTTTTCATTGTTTACCCATCTATTTGCCATGTAGTGATGGGACTGGATGCCATAATCTTCATTTTTTTAATGTTGAGTTTTAAGCCAGCTTTTTCACTCTCCTCTTCCACCCTCATCAAAAGGCTCTTTAGTTTCTCTTTGCTTTCTGCCAAAGGGTGGTGTCATCAGCATAGCTGAGGTTATTGATATTTCTCCCAGCAATCTTGATTCCAGCTTGTGCTTCATCCAGCCTGGCATTTCACATGGTGTACTCTGAAGCAGGGTGACAATATACAGCCTTAATCTACTCCTTTCCCAATTTTGAACCAGTTTGTGTTCCTTGTCTGGTTCTAACTATTGCTTCTTGACCTGCCTACAAGTTTCTCAGGAGACAGGTAAGGTGGTCTGGTATTCCTGTCTCTTTAAGAATTTTCCACAGTTTGTTGTGATCCATACAGTTACAGTCAATAAAGCAGAAGTATATGTATTTCTGGAAGTCTCTTGGTTTTTCTATGATCCAACAGATGTTGGCAATTTGATCTCTGGTTCCTCTGCCTTTTCTAAATCCAGCTGGAACATCTGGAAGTTCTCAGTTCACGTATTGTTGAAGCCTAGCTTGGACAGTTTTGAGTATTACTTTGCTAGCATGTGAGATGAGTGTAATTGTGCAGTACTTTGAACATTCTTCGGCATTGCCTTTCTTTGGGATTGGAATGGAAACTGAGCTTCCTGTGGCTAATGATCTTGAATGTATTTTTGTAAGCCTGTTCCCCATGTATATATCATCTTTGGTGAAGTGTCTCTCTTTTGCCCTTTTTAAAAGTTGGGCTGTTTATTTTCCTTCTCTTGAAGTTTGAGAGTTCTTTAAATATTCTGTTTACAAGTCCTTTATCAGATAAAGGACTGATGTATCTTTTTTGCAAAGTATTTTCTTCTACTTTGTTGGCTTGTCTTTTCATTTTCTTAACAGTGTCTTTTGCAGAGCAGGAAATTTTAATTTTGAGGCAGTTTATCATTTTCTTTTTTTGGTGTCATATCTAGAAATCTTTGCCTAACCCCAGGTAACAAAGATTTTCTTTTATGTTTTCTTTGAAAAGTTTTATAGCTTTAGATTTTATCAATAGGCATATGATCCCTTTTGAGTAAATATTTATAAAAGGTATAAGGTTTAGGTCAAGGTTCTTTTGTTTCTGCATAGTGTTAGTTGCTCTGTCATATCCAACTCTTTGAGTCCCCATGGACTGTAGCCTACCAGGCTTCTCTGTCCTTGGAATTCTCCAGGCAAGAATACTGGAGTGGGTAGACATACTCTTCTCTAGGAGATCGTCCCAACCCAGAGATCAAACCCAGGTCTCCCACATTGCAGGCAGATTTTTACTGTCTGAGCCAGGAATGTCTATTTGTCCCAACACCATTTGGTGAGGACTATTTTTTTTCATTGAATTGTTTTTACACCCTTTTCAAAAATAACCTGGCCATGTATGTGTGGATCTATTACCAGAGTCTTTTTCTGTTCCATTGATCTATTGTGTCTGTCCCTTTGCCAGTACTGCACTGTCTTAATTACTGTAGTTTTATAGTAAGTCTTCAAATCGGGTCATGTTGTTTCTCCAACTTTATTTTTCTTTTATCAATTATTTTGGCTATCTTAGTTCTTTTGTCTTTTCACATAAATTTTAGAATCAACTTGTCTATGTGTATGGACAGTCATGCTGGGATTTTGATTGAGGTTGTACAAATCTGTAGGTAAGTTTGGTGAGAACTGGCATCTTTATTAAGCTGAATCTTCTAATCCATCAACATGGTACACCTTTTTATTTATTTAGGTCTTTGATTTCTTTCACTAGTATTTTGTAGTTTCAGTATATAGATCCTATACATTATAATTTTTGGAGGGGCTTCCCTGGTTGCTCAGATGGTACAGAATCTGCCTTCAATGCAGGAGACTCAGATTTGATCCCTGGGTTGAGAAGATCCCCTGGAGAAGGGAATGGCTTTGTTATTATGGCTTATTCATCATCTTTATTATGTTGAATCTTCCAATTCATCAACATGGTACACAGTTCTATTGATTTAGGTCTCTGATTTCTTTCAGTAGCATTTTGTAGTTTCAGTGTATAGATCCTGGAAGTGGAAGTGAAAGTTGCTAAGTCATGTCCAACTCTTTGAGACTCAATGGACTGCCAGACTCCCCTGTCCATGGAATTCTCCAGGCAAGAATACTGGAGTGGGTAGCCATTCCCTTCTCCAATATAGATCCTGTACATGCATTTTTAGACTCATATCAAAGTACTTACTGTATTTTGTTTTTTAGAACTATTCTAAATGGTATGGTTTTTGAGTTTTACTTATACCATGCTAGTATATATAAAAATATGATGAATTTTTATGTGTTGACTTGTATCTGTGAACTTGCTAAAATCACTTATTAGTTTCAAGAGGGTTTTTTTTCCTTCCTAATACTGTGGGGTTTTTTCCATAGCCAATCATCTTGTCTGGGATAGGAATAGTTTTATTTTTTCATTTCCAGTCTTATACACCTTTTATTTCTTTTCCTTGTCTTTCTGTTCTTACTGGTGAGAGTTTCCAGTACAATTCTGAATAGGGTGGTGAAAGTGAACTTTTCTGCTTTGTTTTTAATTTTGGGCTGAAAGCATTCAATCTTTTACTTTTTAGTATGGTTTTAGTTGCAGGTTTTATTCAACTGAAGTTCTCTTCTATTCCTACTTTTCTGCAAATTTTAAAGTCAAGAACGGATATTAAATTTTGTCAAATGCTTTTCTGCATCAATTGATGTGATTATTATTATAATTTTTTTTTTTTTTCTGGTAGACTACTACTCTGGTAGATTGCATTGGTTGGTTTTTGCATATTGAGCTAGTCTTGCATTCCCATGATAAACCTACTTGGTTGAGATTTATGTCAAGTTTTGAAGTTCCAGCTGAAGATGTTTGATAAGGGATCAACTAGAGAACATGTAGACTTGTGTTTGGACTGATACACTGGAAATCAGTTGGCTATTTGGGCTGTTATTCTGCTGCTATTCTGCTGACCTGTTGGCCAAGAACCCACCCAGAAAGCATCCATGCCTCTGCTGCTTATATACTTTGCCTCTACCCACTTCTATGTACATATATTTGGTTTTGTTCTCTTTCTTTGCTTTTAGTAGACCAGGAACTTTTATCTATTGACCACTTCTAGGCATCTACTTCCTCCATCTGTGCTTGGCATAATTAATTTATAGCAGAAGAGTTTGGGGATAAATGATATTTTAAGGGACAAAAATCTACTTTAAACACATCTATGATTAGAGCATTAAAATTTACATGATATTAAAGAATTGCTTTCACAATTATTTAGCATCCTTTCATGAGACAAGAAAACAATATGGATGTCTTGTCATATATAGTCCTCTAAGATTTGATTTTAAATTGCAGTTTATTTTGGAAGGTCCTGGAAACAAACCAGAGAGTAATATAAATGTTTGCATGTGGTTAACATAATTTGCTTGCCTCCCCAGGGGCTAAATTCCAAAGAATTTGTTTCTGTATTCTCAAGTCTGGAGACAGTACAGCAATGCAGAGATCCCTGTGAAAGCAAGCCCTTATCCACAGAGCCTTGGAACACAGAGCCTCCCCGCCTGTCCCTTCCTGGGGAGCGGTGAGGATGCCATGGATTGTGGCATGAGCTCAGAATTCTGCTTTCTGTTAAAACATAGTCTCAGTTTCTTTGCGCAAACCATTAATAGATGTCAAGTTCACATTATAGGTTTTAGTTCCCAAGCAGTGTTAAAAGCAAATGTGTGGGGTTTTATATTTCCAACTGCCTATTTTTTTTTTTTAAAGTAAAATATGTAGGTTTTGGTTTTCAGCAAGCCACATTTCTTCTAATAAAAACAGTTGGAACAAAATATGTTTTATAAGTATATAAAAATGTCAGACCATAATGATTTTAGTGCTGCATATTTAAAAAATGGGTCACTAATACTTAAGATATTAGTATCTGCAAAGAAAGTAAATTATGGAAAGTAAATGACAGTGTATCATTTATACAAAGGAGAAGGTGGCTAGAAACTAGCTCAGCAACCGTATTGAGACTGTTTTGTTTCAGCTTCTATATAATAAGCACGTCTTTCACAGCTTTAAGTTATTTAAATGTTGGCCTTAAAATTATTAAACTTTTGTGCTTGAAACTGGGCCCCAAAGTTTCAAAAATCCCATCTGTGTTTGGAGACATATCGTTAACGTGAAAAAGTACCTTCCTTCCATGGTCTCACTAGAGAAGGCATCTCAGTAGGTTCTGGTCCCCAAATTAGTTGTGTTTCCTTCTCATATGTTCATTTCTATCATCTGATCAACATGCTGAGCTCCTTTTGCCCTGTCTGCTAGGAAGCTCAGAAAAAGATTTTTCAGCCCATTTCTAACAAGGCTGTGGGACTTTAGCCTATGCATTTGGCACACTATAATTTTCATTTTATTTCTTTCATCTTTAGTTTTCTTTTGCTGAAATTTTTTCACTTACCTCTCTTCCCTTGATAATCTGTAGTGTTATAAGTTGCTGTATATCCATAGTGGAAAAATATAGTTGGAAATAGACTTTTATAAATCTGATCTCTTTGACCACTTTATCTACATCATTGCATTTTCCTAGCACTTTGCCTTTTTGTTTTGCTTTTTCTTTTGGTAATTTAGACAATTGCATATTCTTCAGTTCAGTTCAGTTCAGTTGCTCAGTCTTGTCTGAGTCTTTGCGACCCCATGAATCACAGCACGCCAGGCCTCCCTGTCTATCACCAACTCCCGGAGTTCACTCAAACTCATGGCCATCAAGTCGGTGATGCCATCCAGCCATCTCATTCTCTGTTGTCCCCTTCTCCTGCCCCCAATCCCTCCCAGCATCAGAATCTTTTCCAGTGAGTCAACTCTTCGCATGAGGTGGCCAAAGTATTGGAGTTTCAGCTTTAGCATCATATTCTTAAATGATAAAATTCCAAACAGAAAAATTCCTAGAACATATTTTAAGAGAAATTTTTACTCTTTTTTTCAGATAATAAAAGTAATGCTAACCGGTTACAAAATCTTCACAAGTAACAAATGAAAGTCCTCTATAATCTCCTTCCAAAACAAAAGCAAAACTCAAAAACCAAGACCCCAAACTGCCAACTGTTTGGTGTGACCATGGCATGACTTTAAGTTGTATTATATTGGGATGGCTATGAGAACTTTTTTCCCTCTCCCATATTTATGTCTGGATAGGAGGTCCAGGTTCCACAGTTATCAAAGATCCAGGTTCTTTGTTCTCTGTTGCTCCTAGTCCTTGGTATCCATGGGGGATTGGTTCCAGGATCCCCCATGTATACCAAAATCTATGGATACTCAAGTCCCTTATATGAAATGGTAATAGTACAGTCAGCCCTCCATATCCATGGGTTCCTCAAGGGTTGAATCCATGGATGTAGAACCTACAAATATGGAGGGCCCTCGTAACTTCCATCTGTCATTTCAGATATAGCAGAACTCTTACTTTTAAATCAGACTTCAGCCTTGTCTGAGCAGAATAGTAGCTGAGACTATGAACAAAATTTGGGTGTTACTTGGGGCAGACCTTCTTTTCCCAGACCAATTTTCCAGGGTCACAGTTCAGAAAAATGTACCTGGACTTGCACTATTTGTCCAGATCTGTTTGATTTCTAAAGCTAGATTTAAGATATTCAGGGTTTTTAGTTGCTTAGCTTTTACCCTACTTTGGACTTTTGGGCTACTGCAGTGATTATAGTGAACTATTCTCCATCTTTCTTAAAAACCTAATGTCAGTCTTTGGGACTCTATGGGAGAGGGTGAGGGTGGGATGATTTGGGAGAATGGCATTGAAACACGTATGTTGTCATATGTGAAACGAATCACTAGTTCAGGGTCAATGCATGTTATAGGATGCTCGGGGCTGGCATGCGGGGATGACCCAGAGGGAGGATAAAGGGAAGAGGGAGGTGGGAGGGGGGTTCAGGAGGGGGAACTTATGTAAACCCGGGGCAAATTCATGTCAATGTATGGCAAAACCAACCAATATAATATTGTAAAATAATTTGCCTCCAATAAAAAATAATTACCTAAAAAAAAAAATAAAAAAAAAAACAAAAAAAAAACACCTAATGTCAGTTATTTGAGTGTAGAACTTCCTAAAATTTCATGAAAATCAGTTTAGCTTGTTTTAATTAACAATGAGAAAAACCAATTCAGAGACATTAAATTAGTAAACTTGGCTGAAGATGGAAACTGTGTATGAATAGCCCAACACTCAGATAAGATCCACCTTTGCTTTTGAATTTTGTTTTAAGACTTTTACAGAGAGGATTTCTTTTGGATTGAAAAAAAAAAAAAGACAACAGCAACAGAATACCTAAAGAACTAACAGTCTTTTGATCAGTCAACCAGTGAATCTGGTTTCTAGTGTTAAATTTTTGCAGCTTTGGGGGCTTGGTGTGGGCAGTTTTTACTGGGAGGCAGACTCAGGCTTTGTGATTCCATGTTGACTTCCTGTAGGGATGCAGTGTTTCCAGTGGATGAAACCAGAAATATATTATCATCATTGATTTTATGTAGTGATGACATAAAATGACATTAAAGAAAGAAAATCATACCCTTGATAAAACCCTTGATATTAAATCATATATCAATATAAAATCATACCCTTGATAATAATTGGTAGCAGAATTTTATTTTTAGAAAGCAAAATTTGGAAATAACTGTATTTGTTATTTTAAAAGTTTTTAGAGTGTTTTTGTAAGGTGTGTTTCAATGTTATCATTACTCTACATACGAATGCTTCTATATTTTAAATAAAATATTCTCTGATATTTACCTTTCCAATGAGATATTTTATTTGCACAACTATTTTTAAAGCATGTGCTCATTTTGGTGGAGTTGCTCTTGTGGTGTTTAAACTATATTTACATATTTTCCTCTTCCTTATGAATGTCTCGTTTCTGACTATTAGACTAAATACCAACTGCTTTTTTTGTGTGGTTGTTGGGTAGCTCACAGATAGAACACACACACAAAAAGAATGGTTATTATTAACTAAATATATTTATATTTCATTTATAAAGGATTATTTTTGTTATTTTTATAAGTTTTTAAATAATCCTTTATAAATGAAATATAAGGCTATGGTTTCTCCCGTGGTCATGTATGGATGTGAGAGTTGGACTGTGAAGAAAGCTGATCGCTGAAGAATTGATGCTTTTGAACTGTGATGCTGGAGAAGACTTTTGAGAATCCCTTGGACTGCAAGGAAATCCAACCAGTCCATTCTAGAGGAGATCAATCCTGGGTGTTCATTGGAAGGACTGATGCTAAAGCTGAAACTCCAATACTTTGGCCACCTCATGCGACGAGTTGACTCACTGGAAAAAACTCTGATGCTGGGAAAGGTTGGGGGTGGGAGGAGAAGGGGACGACAGAGAATGAGACGGCTGGATGGCATCACTGACTCTATGGACATGAGTTTGAGTGAACTCCGGGAGTTGGTGATGGACAGGGAGGCCTGGTGTGCTGTGATTCATGGGGTCGCAGAGAGTCGGACACGACTGAGAGACTGAACTGAACTGAACTGAAATGTTATTAGTAAAATGTGTTAACTACTTTTAACATTTCAGTGTATTTCCTTTCTACAAGTCCTTTTTCTTTGTATACAAATTACTCTTCTATACCCATATAGTAAATTAGAATCTAAGTGTATGTGTATATGTGTGTTTGTGTATATATATATAATATATAAATATACAATATATAGTGTAGAAATAATGTTATGTAGTAAAAATTCCCCTTTTAATAATTATACTTTGTGAATCACTTTTAAATAACCACCTAGTACCACATTACGTTATGTGATATACCACATTTTACCAATTCCTTGCTGTTGAACATTTAGATTTTGTGCTATTAGAGAAAATGCTGCAACCAACAGCCCCATATATTTATCTTTGTAGCTTTGATGATTTCCTTAGGATAAATTCCTAGGAGTAGAATTAAAGAAGTTAATTCTATTAGATTTAAGAATTTAATAGGCTTAAAGAAGTATGAAAGAAACTTAAACTCTTTATGCATAATTCTGAGTTCCCTCATTCAATCAAAAAATATTTCCTGAGCACCAATAATATGTTGTGTTATTAGGACATAACAATGAATAAGGCAGTCCCAACTATCAGTTCACAGTCTAGTTGGGGGTCAGGCATGTGTATGATTAAGCTTAAGTCCATGCTCTCCAGAAGTTTACATACTGATATACACAAGTAGTTTTGGAATGTGTTAATGTGTTCTGTTGAAATTAGGGCATCATGGAATACATTGTAGGAAATATTTGTGTTTTGATTAGTGCATATCATGAATCACATACCTAATAATTTTTGACATTAGTAAGTTAGAAAACCTAACCCATTTCAATATCCTTATTTCTGTAGCAAGGCGTTTGTCTACATTTGTGTTGTGTTCTCATTTCCATAGCTTTATGAGGTCTTTCCTACCTTCTCCCAGTGTCCTGGTAACTTTCTGCCACTGCCACGGAGGAGTAGAACACTACTCTGACACTTGAAATGGTTGATAATGAACCCATTTGCTTAAAACTATCTTACTACAATTTTGTTCTCCTTTTCAAGGAAGAAAGACCCTTATTTTATATGTATTCTTTATAAATATGGACAAAACATGTAAGAGTGAAACCTAAATGACTCTAGTAGTGAAAACTCATGATGATGCTTTTGTATTTAACCTTAGGTTCTCTGATCCCTATTAAGCACTGCCTTAATAATTCAGGACAAAATGGCAGATTTTCCAGTTTTCAGGACAGTAGGTTTACTGGTTGTATTCATATAACTAGTATATTAAATATCTGAAAGTCAAAGGCAATTATTTGTCATCAGAATAGACTAGTGACATTAAGGAGGGAAAAAGTCACATAGTTTTAATGTTATCTGAAAGCTGGGAGTCCAAGTGTGGTTTTCCTAGAGCACTGAGCTGCATTCCCATGCCCAGAACACGCAGTCCTTGGGAATAATTGTCCTATTCACTGCTCGATAGGTTTCCCACATGTGAAGGCTGCCAAGCTCCTCTGGCTTCTAATTTAGGAGCTAAAGAGATTTCCTTACTGAGCTCAAGACTGATCTTTGAGCAAATGTCTGGCTTTCCCCATTCACTCAAAAATGGCTGCAGATGGATACTATACCAAGTGTTGCAAGATAAATTATGTGACTGAGCCGTTTTCCAAAACATATCTTTTCATAATAATATACCTAAAAATGTTTTTCTCAGTTCAGTTCAGTGGCTCAGTCTTGCCTGACTCTTTGCAACCCAATGGGCTGCAGCACACCAGGCTTCCCTGTCCATCACCAACTCCCAGAGCTTACTCAAACTCATGTTCCTTGAGTTGGTGATGCCATCCAATCATTTCATCCTCTATCTTCCCCTTCTCCTTTTGCCTTCAGTCTTTCCTACCATCAGGGTCTTTTCATATGAGTCAGGTGGCCAAAGTATTGAAGTTTCGGCTTCAGCATCAGTCCTTTCAATGAATATTCAGGACTGATTTCCTTTAGGATGGACTGTTTGGATCTCCTTGCAGTCCAAGGGACTCTCACGAGTCTTCTCCAACACCACAGTTCAAAAGCATTAGTTCTTCGGTGCTCAGCTTTCTTTATGGTCCAACTCTCACGTCCATACATGACTACTGGAAAAACCATAGCTTTGGCTAGATGGTTGAAGATGGGTTTGAAAAACCATAGCTTTGACTAGAAAAATATTTTTATGGTGCACTGGAATTCTTTGAGGATGTCTTTATGACTGGGTGTATGATCTCCATTCTTAAATGAGTAAATATACTGTTTTTAATAAATAATGAGGGATGGCATAACATCTCTTACTGCACACTTTTAGTTTTATCCATTTGTATTTCATTTGATCTTGATGAAGTACATATTTTTATTTAGCAAATGGAGTAAGTGAAGTAGATTGCATATTATGCCATGAAACTTCTGAAGATTTGTACTTTTAGGATACATTTTTAGAGAGGTAGGTATTTCAGTTTATTAGTTGGATTCCTGGTTTAATATACCCTTAAGTTTTATATTTGAGTTTATATTTGATAAAAGGTATCTGGTAATCTTTGGGACTTAAATTTTCCAGGCATTACCATGTTGCCAAGACCTATCTATATTTTTGTATGCATCAGTAGTGCACTTCTTCTGAGGGCTGTGTAACATTCCATTGTGGGAACGTACTTAATTTTTTTTTATACATATTCTTAAAAGCTTTCAAATTGTGGTGCTGGAGAAGACTCTTGAGAGTCTCTTGGACTGCAAGACCAAACCAGTGAAACCTGAAGGAAATCACCCCTGAGTATTCATTGGAAGAACTGATGCTGAAGCTGAAGCTTCAGTACTTTGGCCACCTGATGCGAAGGGCCAGCTCATTGGAAAAGACCCTGATGCTGGGAAAGATTGAGGGCAGGTGGAGAAGGGGATGGCAGAGGATGAGATGGCTAGATAGCATTATGGACTCAACGGACATGAATTTTAGCAAACCCCATGAGCTAGTGAAGGGCAGGGGAGCGTGGCATGCTGCAGTCCATGAGTCAGACACGACTTAGTGACTGGACAACAACTATGCCTTATAAGTAGACATTTGGGTTATTTCCAGACCATTTTGTTTTGAACTATGAAAGCTCTTATCATGAACATTCTTGTCTGTGTTATCTGCTTTACATGTATAAAAGTTCCTCTAGTTTTTACTACTTTGGAGTGGAATTCCCATTTTAGGATATCTCAATATTCAGCTTTTTGATAATCCAAATGCCTTCCAAAGTAGTTGTAGCAGTTTATATTCCTACCAGCAATACTTAGGATATATTTATTCATATTCTCTCTAAACACTTGGTATTATCAGACTTTAAAATTTATGGTCAGTATGTGAGTTTATAATGGTCATTTGCATTTTTTTTGATCACTATTAAGGTTAAATATTTATTCAAATACTTATTGTCATAATGTGTTCCTTCTTTTGAAAAATGCCTGTCCTTGTCTTCTGCCTAGTTTTAAAAATTGGATTGATTCATTTTTTCTTATTATTATGTGAATTTTTAATATATTCTTGATACTAATTCTTTGGTGATTTTGTAGGTGGGAGATATCTTCTCCCAGTTTGTAACTTGTTTTTTCGCTTTCCCTAAGGTAACTTTTAATGGTGAGACATCCTTATTTTTAACAGTCAAACTTATTAATGTGTTATAATGAATACTTCTCTTTTTTAAAAAATTAATTAATTTATTTTAGTTGGAGACTAATTACAATATTGTGGTGGTTTTTGCCTTATATCAACATGAATCAGCCACAGGTGTACATGTGTCCCTCTCTGTCTTTTAAAGAAAGCCTTTCCTTTCAAGGTCAGAAAGAACTAAAAAATATTTTCCACTAAAATTAAAAAATTTTTCATCTGATATGTTTAGTCCTGATTCATCTGGAGTTAGTTTTTGTATGATGTGAAACAGAGGTTCAGCTTTCATTTTTATTGCATAATTCACCATCTTGGTCATATATTAAAGTTATATATGTGTTTGGGACTTTTCTTCTGAGCTCTCTTCTAGTCTGTAGGTCAATATGTTTATCCTTGCCTGGTGTCATGATCTCTAAATTGGTTCTTCAGTTCAGTTCAGTTCAGTCACTCAGTTGGTTCTTAAGAAGTTCTAATATTGGATCGGGCACAACTCCCCTCTGTGCTCTTCTCTTTCAAAAGTGGCGTGGCTGTTCTAGGCTCTTGAGTGTTCCACACGAATCTTTAAATTAGCTTCTAAAGATTCATGAAGAACCTCCTTAGGATTTTAATTAGCATTGTATTGGATTTTTAAGTTAATTTGGAAAGAATGTCATCTTTATAATGTTAGGTCTTCCTAATTATGAACCTGATATATCTCTCAGTCTATTTAGGTATTCTTTAATGTCTCCCAGTAAAGTTTAAAACATTCCCCTGCTTGAATCTGGCATCTATTTTAAAATATATTTATTCCTAGTTAATTGATATTTTTAATGCTAATTGTAAATCATGTTTTTAAGATTTTTGTATTTTAGCAGTTTATTGGTGGTTTACAAAAATATAGTTAGCTTTTGTATGTTGATCTTATATCCAGTCATCTTGTTAGACTTGCTTCTTAAAAAAATAATGTTATTTGTAGATTCTTTGGGGATTTATATGTATACAGTCATAGGTTACATTGTTATCTCCTCTTTTGCATTCTTTTTGCCTTTTTTCCTCGTACTATTTAGGAGTTCCAAGACAGTGTTGAATAGAAGTATGATGATGGGCATTTTTTTTTCTTGTTCTTGATTTTAAAGGCCATGGGTTGGATACTTGGGATGTATTATAGTGATTATGAGCATTTGGAATGAGACAGATTTAAATTTGAACCTTGGCTCTTCTTTTTCCAGCTGTGTGGTCTTTAGAAAATTTAATAACCACTCTGAGCATCAGTTATCTGAAAATTTTGCATGACATCTTCTCCAAGGTCTTTGTGAGTGTTATACTACATCTATTATTATTATTGTCATATCACCATCATATATAACTAATTTTTGTATCTCCAAGTATACTGGATGCAGATTCAAGTTATTGGTCTGGTTTTTCACTCAAGTGTGCTAAAAGTGCCAGTTATTTTATTCCTTAAATTCTGAAAAGATCTGCAGTGCCAGAATATCCTTATCTTTACTTTTCAACCAGTGATTGTTTTCTATTGTGTCTGTAGAGACAGGCCCTTTCTCAGCTCAGCTCATGTATGGAGGTGTTTGGGCTGATCTCAATGCTGGGAACAATATTAATAGCAATTAATGCTCCTGGGAGCATCTCTTCAACAGCCCCTGTACTGAATGCCTCACCCTTGGCATCTCACTAGATTCTTACCCAATTCCCCAAAGCAGATTTTTCACCTTCATTTTAAACATGAGGCAGTTGGGCTTGGAGAGGTTCATTAACTAGCCAAGTGTCATGCAATTAGTAATTTTCAAAACCAGGAGGCACCCCTGGCCTTCCTGACTCCAAAGCCCACACTCATAACCACTGCCTATCCAGATGCTATTTCCTGGAGAATTTTTATATCCCATTTTTTTGGATACTGACTTGTAAGTAAGTGGAGCCCAGAACTCAGTGGGATTTGCTGAGTAGGTGATAGTTGGATTCTCTGTGCCATTTGGGGAAGCCAGCCCCTACCTGAGGCAAGAGAGGCTTTGGGATCTTTGGAGGCTAGCTGGCCATTTTCTACTAAAAATTCAATCTAAAATGTTCAGTGCTGAGGCTGGTGGGTTTGAGAGACTTTGCATTATTCACTTTGGTTAGGAATATTTAGATATGTGATCTTCATGGCTATATTTTGAATTTTTAAGTCAGAAAACTAGAGGGTTTATAAAAGTCTTTGGAAAATGTCTGTAGCATGCTGAAATAAAGTGAGAGTTTAATAAAAATATGCATTAATGCAGGAATCCACTGCCCTCACACTAAGCACAAGAGATCTCTGTTGAACCTTGGGAAAAATAAACTTACTCCCTTGGCTTTTATGGCAGTAGCACTAAAATTTGGTGGTTGTGCCCAGCACTAGGTAGGGGCATAGAGGGAAAACAGTTTGCAGGAGCCTTGGAGTTCTTTAAAACACAACCAAGTTAAACAGTAACATAGTCTTTACAGAATGAATTCCTGATTCCTTCATTCCATCAGACAGCTGATTTTTTGAAAAAGAAATTCAACTTAAAACATTAGTTTACTCTACTACTTTTACCAAGTATTTAATTAATTGTAATTAACCAAAGCATAAAAGAATAAAAATTTCCTTTTAAAAGCTTTTCCTTCTCCAGCACACCAAAAAACTGACACAAATTTTAGGAAGAACTGTTAAATTTTTATTTTTTGCTCTTTTGCTAGTTCTCTACCTTGACCCAGTTAATATTAAAATGCTCAAAAAGCAGTCATCGTTCATCTTTCAACTTGATGAACAGGTATTTTCATTGCAAATGAAGTATGTCCTGTAAATAATTAAACATTAATAAAAACTAGAATCAACCTGATTTGTTTCAGCACCTCTATTTCTCTGCAGGAGGTGACATTTTTCTGTCAGTTTGTTAAAGTGCTATTTTTGCAGCCTCCCTTTTGCTTAAGTAGTGTATATTTGGCTTGGCTTTTGAATTAAAAAATAGGATTGAATTCTAAAATGAAAAATATCATAATGCTCAGATTCTGTTTGTAAAAATGTTGCAAACATTCTTACAATACATTTAGAAGTTTGTGACTCTATGGCATCCCTCAATATTCAGCATTTTTAGTGTATTTAAGTTATTGGTAACATTGATTAGCAGGCAGTATAACATGTCAATCCTATTAGGATTTCTGTTTAAATAGCCTTTACTAAAATAACGGCTATTTATGCCTATGAAAGAAGTTAGGTGCAACATACAACCAATTGATCAATTGGCCTTTCTTCAGTACTCTTTTGTACATGATTAAGAGAGCTGGATTTCCCTGGCGGTCCGGTGGTTGAAAATACATGCTTCCACTGCCGGGGGCATGGGTTCCATTCTTGGTTGGGAAACTAAGATCCTGCATGCCACACAGTAATAAATAAAAACAACTTTCTGGGCTTCTAAAATATGCTTCCTTAAAAAAAAGAAAGTGTAAGAATCAATACTCTTTAGTTTACATCTAATATATGGTTCTTTAATTTACTCCTAATATGTGGAAGTACATTTTCTGGCACTTTCATGTGTTTTGGGGCCAAATAACAGAATTCCTATTTCTGTTCATCAAAAGAAGTGATCACTACTGGAATAGATTTACCCACCCAAATATTGATTGACACATTGTAGGTACTCAGTAAGAAATGTTTGAATGAATAAATACTGGACACTGAATGCAGGGACTTTTGGGCCTCTCTGCATGTCTAATTCAGTGGTCATATATTTAACGGTTTAGAGTGAACATTTCTTTCTTTATCACTGCTATCTATGTAATATAAATTATCCTTACCTGAATAGTTTAAAACCCCAGTCTTTAAACATCACCTTCAAATTTAGATAAAAGTAAAATTGAGGCATCGGCTATAATTAATCAGGGGAATATATTAAATTCTGTTTTTCAAGAGTGTTGGAAAAAAGACTTTCCTAGACTAATCATGATTTCACTGTAAATGAGAACTAAAATTAAGTGGCTCTAGTTGCATTAAGCCTTGGCAGTAATTCGTGAGTGGATCTTCTCTCCCTTGTTGGTTTTATATACATGTTTTGCTGACAAAACTGCTGATTGTTAATTCACTGATGCCAAGCAGTTATAGCACCAGCTTTGTGTAACACATTGAAAACTAGACTGAAGGGTGTCACATGTCTGGGTTATTATATTTGTTTTTGTTCTCTTTTGCATCATGGAATTGCATGTGCACATGTAAAAATTACCCTACTGATATTATCAATTCACTTCTTATATTTCAGAATTTACTTGCTGAGATATAGTTGAAAGTTTGTGTTCAGTAAGCAAGTCCTTTGAATGATAACCTGAAATAATGTATTATAATGAGAATGCATGTTTTAATGCTTTTTTAAAAGTACACATTTTTTTGATGTCATATGTGATCTGAAGGGAAATCTGAAGCCCCTAATTATATGAATTAAATATGCTGCTGCTGCTAAGTCACTTCAGTTGTGTCCAACTCTGTGCGACCCCACAGACGGCAGCCCACCAGGCTCCGCCGTCCCTGGGATTCTCCAGGCAAGAACACTGGAGTAGGTTGCCATTTCCTTCTCCAATGCGTGAAAGTGAAAAGTGAAAGTGGAGTTGCTCAGTCGTGTCCGACTAGCAGCAACCCCGTGGACTGTAGCCCACCAGGCTCCTCTGTCCATGGGATTTTCCAGGCAAGAGTACTGGAGTGGCTTGCCATTGTCTTCTCCAATTAAATATGCAGAGAGGCCAAAAGTTCTCTTCCATACTGATTACAGAAGGAATGTCATCTATTTTTAATGCAGCAGATCTCTCCTGTATGATGGTGCTATGGCAGTGTCAGTGCAGTGATGCTGTCATTCCTAGACATGCTACTTAAGTTTTACACTTTTATTTTTAGCTTCATCACTCTTTTCCAAAGTTATTTGAAATAAACAGATGTTCAAACTTGACCTATGATTAAATTAACTGAGGGTTTTTTTTTTTTTAAAGTATCAGCTAGGATTCAATTTACTTAGAAATAAAAATATCCTCTGTTAATGAATAGAACAATTTCAAGTCAAATTACTCAACAGACCTGTTCTTGGCATTTCAAATATTTATTGGTAGTTAAGTTTTACCTTGACCTAGAAAGTATCTCCAGTCAGTAGAATGTGGCCGTTTGGATTCTTTAGCCAAGGTGTGTCAATGGAGTTTGAGGTGCAGGATGTTTATTAGGAGCCTCACCTGGAAAAGGGAGGAGGAGGAAGCATATTTGGGTAGAGGGAGAAGCTGAGCTGCCCACAGACCTGGAGAGCCTCCACCCACTGAGGGTTGCCAATCCACAGTGTCCTGTGTTGACTGAAGTGGCTGGCCTTCCTATCCCCTCACTCCATCATTGAACGAAGGCCTTCCAGGAAAATACATGACCTCAGGCAGGAGTCTTTCAGCAGCTGAGGCCACTCAGAGAGCTGCTTGCTAGAGGCTGTCTGCTGACCACACTCCCCACAGCCGGGCAGAAGGTCCTTCTTAAGGGAGGACTTAGCTCTACCATGTGGGGCTCTCATTATTATTAGCATTAATACTTATTAACACTTATATCATTATCTTCATCTGACCAGTGAAAAACAGAAACAAAACAGTTTGCTTAAGATCTTGTGGATAATTCTAGACAAAGCTAGAAAGAATAACTTGTGTGTGTCCTACTCTCTAGCCTTCAGCAAACTGACCTCGTGCTGCAATGGGCATATTATTTTTAAATGGGTGGTCAGTGTAAGTGAGAAAAAAGTGAGGGGAAGAAAGTATAGCTATTCAAGAGCTGGTGTGGTGACCAAGGAAAGGCCCAGGTTTAAATTCCAGCTGACTTGCTGTCCTATTTCATGCTCTCTCTGGCTCTGTGAAAGTCACGTCCCTAGTCACTCTCACCTGTGGGTTTTGGTTGGTTAATAAAAGGAATGTAGTTGATGTATTGACTAAATAGGCTAGATGAAAGTACATAGTATTGGTGCTTATAGCAGGTAATACAAACAGTACTCACTTACGTTCTTAAATACCCAAAACAAGTTAAGGTGTAAAATGTTCCCATAGTTTAAGTTTTACTCTTGTATCCTATTCTGTAATTTACTATATTCATCTATTTCTTATAAATAACTATTTGAATCTAGAGTTGGTCAGTTTCAAGTTCTTTTTGGGAGAGATGAGGGCAAGACTACATCATCATAAGGCAGTATTTTTTTTTATCAAGAAGCACCTAATGTCTCATTGTCTTAAATTTTGTATAGTTAATTGGCATTAATATTCAGTGCCTTGATCCATTATTTCATGAGTGGTTAGAAATTGCTGATATTAAAGTTTCCCTCCTTCTCATCTCCTTTGTCAGTTTATACTACCACTATAAAGAGAATTCCCCTTTCTACTATTTGGTTATCTAGTGGCACTTTTTATATCGGAAAGGCAAGATAAATATTCTTTTCCTTTATCACTTTTAAAGAAATGAATTCTTTCACTAGCAACTAAATCCCTTGGACAAGATAGCCTCCCCCCAACCTAATGAACATATATGATTAATCCATTTAAAAAATTATTCTTATTAATGCTTAAATTGTCCTGTCATTGGTCTTTAATGACTTCTTTGCTGTATGGTGGAACAAGTTATTCTAGGGTTATCTTATTTCTTGCTATATACCTATAATCAGCCAATTCTCTATTACACTCTGTTCTCTTTTGGTGGAAAATGATATTTAGAGACTACAGTCTGGGTGTGGAGGATTCTCTTTGCCACTGTGTTGATTGATCATTGTTTCTACTCCTTTTTTTCTTCTTTCTTTTCTTTCATCTGTATTGTTTTTTGCTAACACTGAGAATCTGATTCTCTGGGCTAGCACGGGTGATACTTTGAGAGTAGCACATCCATATAATTATTCATTTCTTTGTTCTACTCGACCACATAGTATTCTTAGAATAGTAGTACCAGCAATATAACACCAGTAACATGATTACTGAAAAATACTTTAAAGAAGAAATTTTGCAGCTCCTTTTGTCCTTAGAGCATTCTGTTGGTGACTGAACACTTTTCAGTACAGGCAGTCCCCGACTTGTAATAGTTTGACTTACCTTGTTTGACTTTACAATAAAATGAAAGTGATATATATTCAGTAGAAATTGTACTTCAAGTGTTGATCTCTCCCTGGGCTAGAGATACGTGGTATGATACATGATGTTGGGCAGCAGCGGTGAGCCACAGCTCCCAGTCAGCCACGTGATCACAAGGGCCAACAACTGACACACTTAGAGCTATTCTGGACTTACAGCCATTATGTTTTTCATTTTTAGTTCAGTATTCAATGGATTACATGAGATATCCAACATTTTATTATAAAATTAGCATTGTGTTTAATGATTTTGCTCAACTATAGACTAACATTAAGTGTTCTGAGCACTTTTAGGGTAGTCTGTTGGATGGAGGAGCCTGGTAGGCTGCAGTCCGTGGGGTCGCTAAGGGTCGGACACGACTGAGCGACTTCACTTTCACTTTTCACTTTCCACTTTCACACATTGGAGAAGGAAATGGCAACCCACTCCAGTGTTCTTGCCTGGAGAATCCCAGGGACGGGGGAGCCTGGTGGGCTTCCGTCTATGGGGTCACACAGAGTCGGACACGACTGAAGTGACTTAGCAGCAGCAGCAGCAGCAGCAAAGAAATGAAGATTTGAACCTGAAGGCAGAGAGAACTTTTTCTCCATAATTTTTTCTTTTGTATCTCTCTTGTACCTTCAGTATTGATGAATTAGGAAATGAATTAACAGATTTATTTTTCTGGAGAATTTGCTGCTGCTCTGTGGGGTCATTCTAGACAGTTACGAGAGGGCACTTTTTTAAAAAAGGAGAAGAAACATGGAATGGAAAAGATTGACTGAATCAGCAGATATTCATGGAGACACTTACTGGGTACCAGGCCTTCTTAAAATTTGAATAACATAGTTCATTAGAATATTAATAAAAGTAACAGATCTGAGATCATTAAAAACTGCCTCCGTCTCCCTTTCCCACTGCCACTCTCTGGGTTTGCTGCTGCTGCTAAATCACTTCAGTCGTGCCCGACTCTGTGCGACCCCATAGACGGCAGCCCACCAGGCTCCCCCATCCCTGGGATTCTCCAGGCAAGAACACTGGAGTGGGTTGCCATTTCCTTCTCCAATGCGTGAAAGTGAAAAGTGAAAGTGAAGGCGCTCAGTCGTGTCCGACTCGTAGCGACCCCATGGACTGCAGCCCACCAGGCTCCTCCGTCCATGGGATTTTCCAGGCAAGAGTACTGGAGTGGGGTGCCATTGCCTTCTCCTACTCTCTGGGTTTAGTCTCCCTTTATTATCCTTGGTTTACTGAAGTAGGCTGGCAGCTGTTGTCCACCTATCTGCTGTAGGCCCACGTACAACCCATTCTTCACTCTACAGAAATTCTGATCAGTATTTCCTACTTTCATAAAGCCAGAAACACTTGGCACTGACTGTTGCCTGGAGCTCATCGACCTCACCTCTCACTATTTACATTTCCAAACCCAAATCCACAACCTATGCCCTTCCCCCTGCCCATCCCTCTTTCCTCACTAACTCCTCCAACAGGCTTTGCCCCTTTTGCCCATGCCGGTTCCTAATCTTGGACTGCTCTTTTCCCTTTCCCTCTGCACCTGGTTAACTTCTCATGTACTCGTTAGTTCCTTTGGGAACACTTTTGCTAATACCTGGGCTAGATTGGGCTCTCCATCCTCCTCTATTACTCCCTGTTAACACTGATCATAGCAGATAGTTACATGTTTGTTACAAAACCAAGCTTGGGTCTGCTCACCCAAGCACAGAAAAGCCAATCTATTGAAACCAGGCTGTGGTGAAGCAAAGTGTAGCATTTATTCCCGGGCAGCAAGTAAGGAGCTCAGGACAGCTAGTGCTCAAAAAGCCTGAACTCAACTCGAAGTCCTTGAAGGGTTTTGGCAAAGCATTTTTAAAGGCCAAGTGAGGTGGTGGTGGGGTGTTGTAGAGTGTGTGATCAGCTCATGCACAATTCTCTGATTGGTTGATGGTGAAGTAACAGGGTGGTGTCACTGGGGTGAACATCATCAATCCTTAGGCGCCAGTAGTTCTTGGGGCTACCTGCTGATGATCATCAAGTAGTTTATTTCTTCCATTTGGTGATGGTTTTAGCATCTGGAACAAAGAAGAGAAGCTAAAGGCAAAGGAGAAAAAAAAGATATACCCATCTGAATGCAGAGTTCCAAAGAATGGCAAGGAGAGATAAGAAAGCCTTCCTCAGTGATCAATGCAAAGAAATAGAGGAAAACAGTAGAATGGGAAAGTCTAGAGATCTCTTCAAGAAAATTAGAGATACCAAGGGAACGTTTCAGCAAAGATGGGTGCAAAAAAGGACAGAAATGGTATGGACCTAACAAAAGCAGAAGATATTAAGAGGTGACAAGAATACACAGAAGAACTATACAAAAAAAAAAAAATCTTCATGACCAAATAACCATGATGGTGTGATCAGTCACCTAGAGCCAGACACCCTGGAGTGTGAAGTCAAGTGGGCCTTAGGAAGCATCAGTACGAACAAAGCTAGTGGAGGTTTTGGAACTCCAGTTGAGCTATTTCAAATCCTAAAAGATGATGCTGTGAAAGTGCTGCACTCAGTATGCCAGCAAATTTGGAAAACTCCGCAGTGGCCACAGGACTGGAAAAGATCAGTTTTCGTTCCAGTCCCAAAGAAAGGAATGCCAAGGAATGTTCAAACTACCGTGCAATTGCATTCATCTCACGCACTAGCAAAGTAATGCTCAAAATTCTCCAAGCCAGGCTCCAATAGTATGTGAACCATGAACCAGATGTTCAAGCTGGATTTAGAAAAGGCAGAGGAACCAGAGATCAAATTGCCAACATTCGTTGGATGATCCAAAAACCAAGAGGGTTCCAGAAAAACATCTACTTCTGCTTTATTGACTATGCCAAAGTCTTTGGCTGTGTGGATCACAACAAACTGTGGAAAATTCTTTAAGAGATGGGAATACCAGACCACTTTACCTGCCTCTTGAGAAATCTGTATGCAGGTCAGGAAGCAACAGTTAGAACTGGACATGGAACAACAGACTGGTTTCAAAATGGGAAAGGAGTACATCAAGGATGTATATTGTCACCCTGCTTGTTTAACTTATATGTGAAATTCCAGGCTTGGATGAAGCACAAGTTGGAATCAAGATTGCCGGGATAAATATCAATAACCTCGGATATTCAGATGACTCTACCCTTATTGGAGAAAGTGAAGAACTAAAGAGCCTGTTGATGAACGTGAAAGAGGAGAGTGAAAAAGTTGGCTTAAAACTCAACATTCAGAAAACTATGATCATGGCATCTGGTCCCTTCACTTCATGGCAAATAAATGGGGAAACAATGGAAACAGTGACAGACTTTATTTTCTGAGACTCCAAAATCACTGCCTATGGTGACTGCAGCCATGAAATTAAAAGATGCTCCTTGAAAAAAAAAAACAAAACTATAATCAACCTAGACAACATATTAAAAACCTGAGATATTACTTTGCCGACTTAGGTCCGTCTAGTCAAAGCTATGGTTTCTCCAGTAGTCATGTATGGATGTGAGAGTTGGGCCATAAAGAAAGTTGAGCACCAAAGAACTGATGCTTTTTATCAATTTAAAAAGTTTGAGCATGCTCCAGGAGTTGGACAGGTAAGCCTGTCATGCTGCAGTCCACAGGGTTGCAAAGAGCTGGACAGGACTGGGCGATTGAACTGAACTGAACTGAGCATCTGTAAAACAACTCAGGAAATGTGGTTCAGATATTATTATCTAGGTACTTCAGAGAAGAGCTAAAGCAGGTATTGGGGAGGGGCCTGTACTGGCGAGGTTCCATAGGGTCCTGCTCAGTTACATTTATTTAGGTGTGTGAAACAGTCTGTTTTTCTCCTCGGAGTACAGCCCCATGAGAAATTAGGTCTGTTTTGGTTCACATTTGGCAAGCACTGTCCTGGCATAGAGTAGGGACTCTCTGAGTGTTTTTGAATGAAGGACTTAGAAGGCTCACATAATCTTCTCCAAACCAGCTGTACTTCACACTTCACTGCTGGGGCCATCTAAGGATGGACATTTGCCAGTGTAAATCCCACTCATATGAAGTTGTATATTTGCTGCCACAAAGACTAGGATCCAAACCTTTACTGTGATGTCTGCAGTTAAAAAAAATTCTGACCTTTGTTTAAACCTGGTACTCTTCATGTTTTAGGGTATGCTTGTTATGGCAGGTTAAAAGATATGGTACTTTGATTTTAAAAATTATTTTTCTTAATCAAGTCGCTGAATTATGAGAAATCATAATCTTCAAATATTATTATTAAAACCAGTTTTTTTTAAAGGACTCTTTTTTGGAGGGGGAAGAAGATTAAGCACTTTATTCACTTTTTCTCCTAAAAGCCCTCCCAATCTAATGTGTTTCCTTGGACCCCAAATGTATCTCTTTACAGCATCAAGTATTTTGTAGGAAGAGCTGGAGGAAGAGTAGGATGGAAGTGAAGAGTGGAAATCTGTAGTTTGCTTACAAGAGGGAATGTAAACCTTCTCTTAATAAGTGCATTTCTTCGCCATTTTATGCTGGTCTGAGTTCAGGCTGGCCTACTTTAAGATGGACATTTTCTATTTTCATAGGAAACACATGGAATGTCTGGAATTCTGCTGAGAAAAAGGAATCTGCATCCTGCTGTGAAGCTGCCAAGTGCTTGCTTTTTGTTAGTTGTGGTCCCAGACTTCAATTCTAAAGGCATCCTAAAAATCGCACATGATTGACTGACGTCCAATACTGTGTCTTCAACTGAAAATGAGAGACTACATATATTTAGTTTGAAAAATTTGAAAATCTGTGTTTCATTCACTTTGATAGTATAACTGGCCATTTTGCCTTTATGTTTTATTTTGAAACCATTTTCTTTATAAAACCTTCCATATGGATATTTATTTTCACTTTGAATAAATTAAAGCAACTGGTACTTTAATTGTTGCATCTTTGACATTCCAGTGGTCCCTATGTATGAATGCCAGAACTAATGGACTAAAAAATAGTTCAGAATCATTCATGCAAATAACAATATTGAAATCATGACAAGAATAACTATTTGGAACTTTTTCTTATCTTTTTAAAATTACTGTTAAAACGACTTCTTGTAAATTATGAGCTTACAGATTTATAGTTAGTTAATGTTAGTCTCTCTAAGTCTTGGCCATGTCATTCTATCATACACGTTAATTGTACCAGGAACAGGGCTGGCTGAATTTTTTAGTTGCACAGATATAGTTTTATCTTATTTTATTCTTCAGTGCAGTCTGCCATTTTCACTTTGAGGAAACAGGAATTGATAGATCAATAGAGTTGATTAGCATGGAGTTTCTTGTTTCACTGTTTATTCCTTTCATGATTAACTAGAAGCTCCAAACTGCTGATATATTATTTAATTTTTAAGTTTAATGAAGTTAATAAGTATGTGAGATTCTTCGAAGAGCATCAGTTTCTACACTGTGAATGTGAACTCTCTTGGGAAACACAAGAATTCAAGAAAAAAGGAAATTAGGTGTTTTTCTTGCATAATCATGATCTTGTAGGAATCCACACAGAAAAATAGCTATTGTGCTCTCAGGGAGTTTTTTAAAAGTGGCTTTTGTTTAGCTCTGTGTGGAATGGCCCAGAAAAAACTCTGGTTTGTTCTTATTAGTAGCTTCCCATTATGAGGTTTATTTGGTACAATTAATTAATTAAAACTTTACCCTGCCTTTGTTCATAGGTAAGATAAAATTATCCACCACCTCCATAAGAATAGAAAGCTTGAAGTCTAAGGATGTGGATTGATGGAAAATGAAAGCTCTTTTTAGTGTTGGTGAGATAAAGTGTAGTTAATTGACTTTGCTATGGAGTTAATCTTTGGAGGAAAAACATGATCAGTTTTTAGTTTTCTCATTACAGACTTAGACTGTCTTTTCATCAAAGTGATTCTCTGTGTATCAGCTTTATGTCTAAATGACTTGCAAATAAAGAAATTTTTTGGTTACCCATAAAATATTTTATGGTACATATTTTTTTGTGAAAAACTATGAGCTGGAACTTGGAAATTAATAAAGCACATTTGGTCTTTTCCACCAATTCAGCTAGTCCTTCCTGGAAAGTACAGGATTAAAAAAAAAGTCTCTCCTTTGTTATAGGAGGGATACAAATGTATGGGAGCAATGAATTTTCCCTGGACGTAGCTGTGTTTGTGTGTGCTTATGCTTAGTCAGTCAGTCGTATCCAACACTCTGCAGCCCCATGGACTTGTAGCCTGTTAGGCTCCTCTCTCCATGGGATTTCCCAGGCAAGAACATGGGAGTGGGTTGCCATTTCCTCCTCCAGGGGGTCTTTCTGACCCAGGGATCAGACCTGGTCTCTTGTGTCTCCTGCATTGGCAGGCAGATTCTTTACTACCAGAGCCACCTGGGAAACTCCAGTAGTCAGGGGTATGCTACTTGATTGAGAGTGGTGGTAGAAGAGGTTGTGATTTTCCAAAAATATTCCAGGAATCCTTTTTGCACACCTACTATATATGGGCACTCTTGTACATGTTAGAGAGCCATTGTGAACAAGACATCTGCTTTTAGGAACTTCTCTTCTAGTGGGAAGAAATATCAGTAGCTATTTTTGACAAATGGTATTCTCAAAGGTAGAGAGGAGGGAAGTTATTTCTGCATTTTCTCCCCTTGAATGGGTAGTAGATGCTTTGTGGAAGGTCGAGAGTACATGCTGGGGGCTTAGCCTTGGTTTGAGGAGGGGCACCTCTCCTTGGTAATAGGAAGAAGAAAGGGAACATGGGAATTGAGGCAGAGGTTTGTACCTCGATGGTGGTAATTTTAAGAACTCTTTGGTACAGGCTTTTGTTTTGCCAGCAGAGTTGAGTGAGGTCATCAGGTGAAGTTGGTGTCAGGCATCATTTTGAGGTGGTTAAAGGAGAGAGGAGCAGAGGTGGGAGTGCACACTTAAGAGAAATATAGCAGCACTTCTGGGCAGCACTGAGGAGAGAAATCATAAATATAAAAAGAAATCCATCTGCTTGATTTTCCTCTTTTAATAGTCTACTAATATTCAGATCCTTGCCTACAGCTTGATGTCTGAGTTCATCTAGGGCTGAGGTGTTGACTGACTGCAATACATTTGATGACTAGATGGATTCTTGATCAATTTTCATATAGATCTGATGGAACCCAAATGCTTATTTTAAAAATTCTTTAAAATGGGCTCATTTAGCCAAAATTCCAACAGATTTCTTAATTCTAATTCTTTTTGAGCATAAAGACTTTTACAGATTGACATTTAAATATACCTCACCCTTTTCAATTGCCATGTCAATTCATTAGCTTGCTTTTTAGAGGGAGTAAATTTATCAGGTGAAACTGTTATTGTGGAATGTTTTTTAATTTTTGAAGAATAACATACTTTTAGTAACACAGAAACCCTCGCCTTCTCTCAGTGCTCTCTAGTTGTGAAGACCTTTTCCCTGCCTCAAACCTTGCAGGTTATTTCATGGCTGCACTTCTCTGCCTTTGTTTCTAACAGCCCTTTAATGTTTTCAATTCAAAAAGCTTTTAGTTACTTTTAGGAATGGATCCAAAATCAGTGACAGAAATTAATAGACAATGCCTTTGAACAATGCTTTGTTACATTCCATTGCACAATATCTATCTCCATCAAATTCTTTTCTTGCCAGTGAAGTAGAGTTTAAATAGAGTGTAGGATCACTGAATAAAGCCTTAAGAAACATTCTTAAAACCTAGTTATCCTTTTAAGGCTCCTATTTCCTTTTTCTCTTCCCCTGAACAATGTTTTATCGTGGAAATTAATTCTGCAACCCCTTTTGTTTCATACCTTGTTTCTCTCAATACATTGCACATTGTTACTTCTGCTCAAGTTACCTTCAATGAAAATGGTTTAGTCCATTTTCATTCCTAATCTTATAAGGATGTATTATGAGTGTGCCAAGTGCAGTTCCTATTGTTTTAATTTGAATATAACTACTGCTACTATAGAGACCTAAGCGTGAATTTTCATTATCCTCTCCTTACTTTATATTAGAATTTAATTTGGACTGAATATTAAGTTGGATATAGTAATATTAGATTTGAGCACAAATAAACACATAGATATAGAAATTACTAGTATCTTGATATACAAAATCAAATGTATATGTATATTTACTTATACCCTAGGGAGTAAATTACTTCTGTTGCAATAGCAATTATTTGTGGTGTATTTAGAAATTCATTGTGTAGGTATATATATAGGTTTTGTTGAAAAGCTCTGCACGGATGGGTATAGTAGTGTGATCTACTTATTTTCAAGTGGTAAAGAGTTGTGTTAAATTTAGTCACCATTATATGGCATCTAGGGGATTTGAGAACACTGGTGTAAACTTGTAAGGAATCTTTACATGTCATGAATCTTTCAAGTTTTCGGCAGAATTAATTTTTATCAAAGCAAATTGTAACAAAAGAACTTGTTGAGCAAGGATGTTATCTAAGATTATGTTTTAAATATATCATTTTGTCTTTTTGCTGGATAATGTTTTTTCCAGTGAGAAAATGTACAGAGCATACGAAACAGTAATCCTTTGGCTGTGTTTTGAATTATGGCCTCTTCTTTTGTCCCATTAACCAGATTTGCAATTAGCAGGGAATTGTTTAGCTTTCCTCAGCACTATTTAATAGCAGTTGCATTATATTATCAATTAATAGGCTTTTTAAGAAAATTAATTAATGCAAAGCTTTGATTGTATTATATTTTTCCTACAATATAATAGATTTTTCTTAACCTTTCAGCCTAGTGCTGGATGTTAAGATAATTATCCCCATCTAACTGAGGAAGTCAGTTTAATTTCCCTGTACTGTTCAGTATGAAAGACTGGAGAACACCTCACTGCCTATTAATGTATCCTCTTCATTATTCTTCTTTCAGTAATATTATGCAAGTTAATTGAGAAAGATTCACAGAGTGTATGACCGCACATCTTTAATTTCCACAACATCTGTTATTTCAGAACATCTTACCTGCTAAATCTTTCCTTTGGGTAGGTACTGGGACCCTCATGATAATTCATCTTCTAAAGGGCCTTTTAGGTCCTGGGTTTTCAACTTTTCTAAATTAAAAAAAAAATTGAAGTTGAGTTGATTGACTTTTATATTTATAGCTGATATTTTAAGGCAGTTAAATCTATTCTAGGCATAGCACATCTGCTGCTGCTGCTGCTAAGTCACTTCAGTGTGTCCGACTCTCTGTGACCCCATAGACGGAAGCCCACCAGGCTCCCCTGTCCCTGGGATTCTCCAGGCATAACACATCTAGACTCTTGCTAACCAACATAACTTTATTAAAATCAAAAAATAATGCAACTTGCCTAAATATTTGCTTGAATGTATTTGAATAATGACCTTCACCCCTCCTCACAACCATTTTTATCACCAGTCCCCACTCCAGCTAGAAAGAGAGATGAGCAGTTGCACATGAAATCAAAGACAGTCTTTTAATGTTATCATTAACTATATTTCTGAAAACTGGATACCAGTCCTTCTTCCAGTTAGTCCTATGACTCATTCATTTGGGTTACAGTATCCTTCAGGGAGCGATCTAATACTTTTTCAAAGACATCCTGGCTTGTCTTAAGAATATAACCTTGACAATGCTTACACTGTATTAGAAGGTGTTAATGGAATGAAGGAGAGCAGGCTTCTGAATGCCTGAATAAGTAATATTTTTATATCCTGAAGTAATGTTAAAACCAGGCAATCTTAGTGGAAAAAAAGAGTGATTTCCAGCTGGGCAGAACTCTGCTAGATATGACCTGAAAATTAATATTTGAGGTTAGAAAATTATATTGCTTACAGAGTCAAATTTTCTCTGGTGTGTGACTTGAGGGAAGGAGTAAGGTAATAAGTTAATTAGTTCTGACATCTGTAACCAAATCCATAGCACTCTGAGTCTAGATTGTCACATTTTCAGCAATTTGGGCCCAGTGAATTTTTACCAACAGTGCTTAGAAAAAAATATACCATCTTGCAGCTTATGGTGAATAAGCAAAATCTGTTTGGAATTGTCTTCATATTATTCAGATTTTTCTCAGGGTAATCATGTAATTAGACCTGAGTGTGAAAAATATCCAAGTAGTTAGATTGTACAAAATAATCTGGAATTGATTTAAGTGTGAAACTTCTACATTTGCAAAAACAGACTCAGAAGTGTCAAAATTAGTAGCAGCAGCTCAGCTTTCCCATTATTTAGCCATCTCGTGACTTTGATGTAACCTAACTAGAAGTTTATCCTTGTTCAATATGTTGAAAGAGAGTTGGTTTTGAAAATAAATGGGAGAAAAAATTCCACGGGGGATACTTAGTTCCTTAGTATTTTGAAGTTCCTCGTTTGCATACCAACAGTCTTGAATGTTTTTCACCAGAAAAGTCTTCATTTTGTCAATGATTGCTTTTGGATTAAGGTTTCTATTTCACACAGGAAAATTCACTAAGATTTAGAACACAGATGTTAAAAATTTATATAAGATTAACTTCAACTTTCTTATAAATAAAGTTTTTCTCTAAGTTAAGCAAATAATCTTTTGTTTTAAATCAGTAAGTTGTTACATACTGTATGTTTTAAAGACTTTTCTTAGCCATTTTTCGTTTAGATTAGTTATTTATTTTCTTAAAATATACCCAAAATTACTTTCTGATGGAAGAAATCTAACTGTAAGATTTAGAATCGAGGAATCAATCCACTGGTTTATATTCCATCTAAACTATTATATTAATAATGTCATAAATACCCAATGATCTCTTCTCTTCCTCTTTTTTTTTCTGATAAGTTTAAACTTTTTCAATGATTTCAACTAACATTTCTTGAAAGTTATTAAAAAGACCACAATAAGCTCCATTTGCACAGTGTCTGGGGTGAAGAAAATAGAAAAACTGTTGACATTTATGAGCTCTTCCTTCTGTCTGGGAGCAGATTGCCTTTCCTGTATTCCATGCCTAGCAAGGCGGAGGGAAACCAAGGACACTCTGTCCTTCTTTTCACTCTCTCTGGTTTCCCAAGAGGAAGGTGGGGCTGCTCAACTGATTGGCTCAAGCTGAGGATAGATGTGTTGCTGGTTTTTACTTGCTACTACCTGATGCGACGAACTGACTCATTTGAAAAGACCCTGATGTTAGGAAAGATTGAAGGTGGGAGGAGAAGGGGATGACAGAGGATGAGAATGTTGGATGGCATCACTGACTCAATGGACATGAATTTGGGTAAACTCTGGGAGTTGGTGATGGACAGGCAGGTCTGACGAGCTGCGGTCCATGGGTCGCAAAGAGTTGGACACGACGGAGCGACTGAACTGAACTGATGCTGTCAAGGCAGATGTGGGCTCCTCTTTCTCTCTTTCTCTCTTGATCCTGGGGCAGGCTGGCCATTCTTGCTCTTGCAGTTCGGAGTTGGCCATTTTTCTTTTCCCCATAGGTGGGTACAGATTCTGTGGGAATTGTGGGGAGGGATGGGAGGAGGAAGTCACAAACAGGTTTGTGTTATTTCATGTTTTGAAATAATTTTTGGTCTCAGATACTGTATATTTAGAAAAGATTTCAGAATTATGACTAAACTCTTGCTATCATAAGAGGACCCAATGACACTGAATTTTTTACATTCAGTTCAGTTCAGTTCAGTCGCTCAGTCGTGTCCAACTCTTGTGCGACCCCATGAATCACAGCATGCCAGGTCTTGCTGTCCATCACCAACTCCCGGAGGTCACTCAAACTCATGTCCATCGAGTTGGTGATGCCATCCAGCCATCTCATTCTCTGTCGTCCCCTTCTCCTCCCGCCCCCAATCCCTCCCAGCATCAGAGTCTTTTCCAGTGAGTCAGCTCTTTGCATGAGGTGGCCAAAGTATTGGAGTTTCAGCTTTAGCATCAGTCCTTCCAATGAACACCCAGGATTGATCTCCTCGAGAATGGACTGGTTGGATCTCCTTGCAGTCCAAGGGACTCAAGAGTCTTCTCCAGCACCACAGTTCAAAAGCATCAATTCTTTGGCGGTCAGCTTTCTTCACAGTCCAACTCTCACATCCATACATAACCACGGGAAAAACCATAGCCTTGACTAGACGGACCTTGGTTGGCAAAGTAATGTCTCTGTTTTTTAATATGCTATCTAGGTTGGTCATAACTTTCCTTCCAAGGAGTAAGAGTCTTTTAATTTCATGGCTGCAATAAGCATCCCAATGACACTGAATTTTTTACATTATAGCATTTCAATTTTGGATGTGAAAACTGCAGTAAAAAATTCCAGAATCAGAATACTATAATGTTGCATGCACTGACAAAGTGTTCAGATTTATTCATGTAATGGACTTTTGTTTATTATATACAAGGAAATAAACCAGTAACAAGAAAGAGTAAAAAGGGACAAATTTTAGAGAACATTTGAAAGGCCAGTAGTTTTTCTTTTTTCATTAACAGCTTTATTGAGTTGTAATTCACATAGTATAAAGTTCACTCTTTTAAAGTGAAAATTCAGTAGTTTTTTTAGTATATTCATTGACTTGTGCATCATTCATTATTATCAAATACCAGAAGATTTTTCTAACCCTGTACACATTAACCATCACCAGTCTCTTACCACTCCAAGCCACTAATCTTTCTTTATCTATGGATTTGCATAGTCTGGATATTTCATATAAATGGAATCATATGTGGTCTTTTATGTCTGGCTTCTTTCATTTGCCTAGCTTTTGTGGTTCATCCATTCTGTAGCATATATCAGTTCATTTCTATTTATGGCCAAATAATATTTCAGTGTATGGAATATTTTTTTCATCAGGTGATGGACATTTGGATTGTTTCCATTTTTTGGCTATTATGAGTAATGATGTTGTGAACATGCGTATGCAAGTTTTTGTTCGGATTTACTTTCAGTTCTCTAGGAGGTATATTTAGAGGTGGAATTTCTAGGTCATAGGGCAACTCTAGGCTTGGCTTTTCAAGGAATCTATGACTTTTAATGCGACTTCTGAATAGGAAGCAGTCAAATATATGCAAGATTTTGGAATTAGATTATTTGGGATAAACTTGGATTGCTAAATCTAACTTAAAATCATACTTTAATGCACTGAATTATTTTGTAATTGTAGATAATTTAGGGAGACTTGTTTGGCTATATGAGTTATGTTGATTGAAGGAATAGATTATCATGTCTACTGAAGCTAAAAGAAGAATCAAATTTCCTTTTAGAATATTGGTTAATTTGCATTGATATTTCATTGTCTAAAATGGTAACCTGATAACTAATGTTAATAGAGTCCTCATTTTTTAAAAAAAGGATGGAGTAAAATAGCATAAAATAAATAGTTTTATGTCAAAGTACATAGCCAATATTCTTTTGCTGAATTGCAAATTCATCAGCGTCCCAGTGATTTTGTGCTAACCATCACTGGTTCTACTAAATATGCTGTTCTTGAATGAATGGCCAAAATCCTAATTAGGCATTTCAGAATTTTTTGTCGCTAAAATCTTTCCTATGAACTATTACAGTCATCTCTTTTTATGATAACTTCCTTTTTGCCCACAAATAGTGATTTTTTGTATCTTCTTTTACTCTTGGATGAAATCGCTTCACTGAATGTCTGCTGGCTACAATTTTGTATTAATATTAATTTCATGTTCAGAAGGTAGAGACATTGGTTGTCTTCATTTTTATGTCCCCTAGGATTGACATAGTACTGGCACATTGTGGGTGACCCCAAAGTGTTTATCAGTAAAAGAAAGAATGAGTAGAATTTCACACTGAACATTTTGTTTTCAAGAAGGAGGAATAGCAAAGTAAAAGCTTCAGTTCAGTTCAGTTCAGTCGATCAGTCGTGTCTGATTTCTTTGTGACCCTATGTACTGCAACATGCCAGGCTTCCCTGTCCATCACCAACTCCCGGAGCTTACTCAAACTCTTGTCCTTAGAGTTGGTGATGCCATCCAACCATCTCATCCTCTGTCGTCTCCTTCTCCTCCTGCCTTCAATCTTTCCCAGCGTCAGGGTCTTTCCCAATGAGTCAGCTCTTTGCATCAGGTGACCAAAGTATTAGAATTTCAGCTTTAGCATCAGTCCTTCCAATGGATATTCAGGACTGATTTCTTTTAGGATTAACTGGTTGGATTTCCTTGCAGTCCAAGGGACTCTCACGAGAGTTCTCCACCACCACAGTTCAAAAGCGTCAATTCTTTGGTGCTCAGCTTTCTTTATAGTCCAACTCTCACATCCATACATGACTACTGGAAAAACCATAGCTTTGACTAGATGGACCTTTGTTGGTAAAGTAATGTCTCAGGTTTTTAATATGCTGTCTAGGTTGGTCATAGCTTTTCTTCCAAGGAGCAAGCATCTTTTAATTTCCTGGCTGCAGTCACCATCTGCAGTGATTTTGGAGTCCCAAAAAATAAAGTCTGTCACTGTTTCTGTTGTTTCCCCATCTATTTCCCATGAAGTGATGGGACCAGATGCCATGATCTTTGTTTTCTGAATGTTGAGCTTCAAGCCAACTTTTTCACTCTCCTCTTTCACTTTCATCAAGAGGCTTTTGAGTTCCTCTTCACTTTCTGCCATAAGGGTGGTGTCATCTGCATATCTGAGGTTATTGATATTTCTCCCAGCAATCTTGATTCCAGCTTGTGCTTCTTCTAGCCCAGCATTTTGCATGATGTACTCTGCATAAAAGTTAAATAAGCAGGGTGACAACAAATAGTCTGGACGTAGTCCTTTCCAGATTTGGAACTAGTCTGTTTTTCCATGTCCAGTTCTAACTGTTGCTTCCTGACCTGCATACAGATTTCTCAGGAGGCAGGTAAGGTGGCCTGGTATTCCCATCTCTTTCAGAATTTTCCACAGTTTGTTGTGATCCACACAGTCAAAGACTTTGGCATAGTCAATAAAGCAGATGTTTTTCTGAAACTCTCTTGCTTTTTCGATGATCCAACGGATGTTGGCAATTTGATCTCTGGTTATTCCACCTTTTCTAAATCCAGCTTGAACAGCTGAAAGTTCATGGTTCATGTACTGGTGAAGCCTGAATTGGAGAATTTTGAGCATTACTTTGCTAGCGTGTGAGATAAGTGCAATTGTGCAGTTGTTTGAACATTATTTGGCATTACCTTTCTTTGAGATTGGAATAAAAACTGATCTTTTCCAGTCCTGTGGCCACTGCTGAGTTTTCCAAATTTGCTGGCATATTGAGTGCAGCACTTTCACAGCATCATCTTTTAGGATTTGAAATAGCTCAACTGGAATTCTATCACCTCCTCTAGCTTTGTTCATAGTGATGCTTCCTAAGGCCCACTTGACTTTGCATTCCAGGATGTCTGGCTCTAAGTGAGTGATCACACCATTGTGGTTATTTGGTCATGAAGATTTTTTTTTTTTTTTGTATAGTTCTGTTTATTTTTGCCACCTCTTCTTAATATCTTCTGCTTCTGTTAGGTCCATACCATTTCTGTCCTTTATTGCGTCCATCTTTGCTGAAATGTTCCCTTGGTATCTCTCATTTTCTTGAAGAGATTTCTAGACCTTCCCATTCTAATGTTTTCCTTTATTTCTTTGCATTGATCACTGAGGAAGGCTTTCTTATCTCTCCTTGCTATTCTTTGGAACTCGCATTCGGATGGGTATATCTTTCTTTTTCTTCTTTGCCTTTCACTTTTCTTCTTTTCTCAGCTATTTGTAGGGCCTCCTCAGACAAACATTTTGCCCTTTTTATTTCTTTTTCTTGGGGCTGGTCTTGATCACTGCTTCCTGTACAATGTCAGGAACCTCTGTCCATAGTTCTTCAGGCAGTCTGTCCATCAGATCTAATCCCTTGAATCTATTTGTCATTTCCACTGCATAATCATAAGGGATTTGATTTAGGTCATATCCGAATGGTCTAGTGGTTTTCCCTACTTTATTCAGTTTAAGTCTGAATTTGGCAATAAGGAGTTCATGATCTGAGCCACAGTCAGCTCCTGGTCTTGCTTTTGCTGACTGTGTAGAGCTTCTCCATCTTTGGCTGCAAAGAGTATAATCAATCTGCTTTCAGTATTGACCATCTGGTGATGTCCATGTGTAGAGTCTTCTCTTGTGTTTTTGGAAGAAGGTGTTTGCTATCACCAGTGCGTTTTCTTGACAGAACTCTATTTAGCCTTTGCCCTGCTTCATTCTGTACTCCAAGGCCAAATTTGACTGTTACTCCCCATATTTCTTGACTTCCTACTTATGCATTCCAGTTCTGTATAATAAAAAGGACATCTTTTTTGGGTGTTAGTTCTAGAAGGTCTTGTAGGTTTTCATAGAACCTTTCAACTTCAGTTTCTTCAACATTACTGGTCAGAGCATAGACTTGGATTACTGTGATATTGAATGGTTTGCCCTGGAAATGAACAGAGATCATTCTGTTGTTTTTGAGATTGTGTCCAAGTACTGCATTTCAGACTCTTTTGTTGACTAAAAGGGCTACTTCATTTCTTCTAAGGGATTCTTGCCCACAGTAGTAGATATAATTAATGGTCATCTGAGTTAAATTCACCCATTCCAGTCCATTTTAGTTCACTGATTCTTAAAATGTTGATGTTCACTCTTTGACCACTTCCAATTTACCTTGATTCATGGACCTAACATTCCAGGTTCCTATGCAGTATTGTTCTTTTCAGCATCAGACTTAACTTCCATCAGCAGTCACATCTACAACTGGGTGTTGTTTTTGCTTTGGTTCTGTCTCTTCATTCTTTCTGGAGTTATTCCTCCACTGATCTCCAGTAGCATATTGGGCATCTACCGACCTGGGGAGTTCATCTTCAGTGTCCTATCTTTTTGCCTTTTCATACTGTTATGGGGTTCTCAAGGCAAGAATACTGAAATGGTTTGCCATTCCCCTCTCCAGTGGACCACATTTTGTCAGAACTCTCCACCATGATCCGTCTTGGGTGGCCCTACAAGGCATGGCTCGTAGTTTCATTGAGTTAGACAAGGCTGTGGTCCATGTGATCAGTTTGATTATTTTTCTGTGATTGTGGTTTTCATTTTGTCTTCCCTCTGATTGATAAGGATAAGAGGCTTATGGAAGCTTCCTGATGAGAGAAACTGACTGAGGGGGAAACTGAGTTTTTTTGTGATGCTCAGTAACTCTTTTCTGTTATGCGTGCAGCTGTGCTCCCTCGCTGTAGTTTGACCTGAGGCCAAACTATGGTGGAGGCAATGAAGATGATGAAGGACCTCCTTCCAAAGGACCTCCTTCCAAAGTTCCTGTGCACACACTGCAGCGCTCAGTGCCCCCAACCCTGTATCAGGCCACTGCTGACCCACGCCTCCGCCAGAGACTCCTGGACACTCATGGGCAAGTCTGGGTCAGTCTCTTGGGGGTCATTGCTCCTTTCTCCTGGGTCCTGGTGCACACAGGGTTTTGTTTGTGCCCTCCAAGTGTCTGTTTCCCCAGTCCTGTGTAAGTCCTGGTGGCTCCTAATGGTGGGGTTAATGGCGACCTCCTCCACGAGGGCTTGTGCCATACCCAGATCTGCTGTACCCAGAGCCCCTGCCCCCCTGCAGCAGGCCACTGCTCACCCGCACCTCTGTAGGAGACACTCAAACACTCAGAGGTAGGTCTAACTCAGTCTCTGTGGGTTCTCCTGGTGCGTACACGTTTTGTTTGAGCTCTCTGAGAGTGTCTGGTGGGTATGGGGTTTGATTCTAAATGCTATTTTCCCCTCCTACCATCTTGTTGGGGCTTTTCCTTTGCCCTTGGATGTGGGGTATCTTTTTTTGGTGGGATCCAACATTCTCCTGTTGATGGTTGTTCAGCAGCGAGTTGTCATTTTGGAGTTCTGCAGGAAAAGATGAGTGCACGTCCTTCTACTCTGCCATCTTGGATATGTCAAAAGCTTATTTGCTGTATTTATAAGCATAATTTGAGCCTCCCAAAACACAGGAAGTTCACTACTAAATTAAAGGTGTGCCAGTTTTTCTCCAAGAACAGAAAAGGCAGGATAAAGCTTTTTTGTTTAAGGTTAATACAATAGAAAGAAACATGTCATTTTTTGTTTGCCAATACTTTTTTCTCATTATATCAATTGAACATAGTGGTGATGTGGATCAGTTGTGATCCACTTTTATAAGTTGTGCAACTTTGTCCCTGCTTTTGTGTATAAACTCTTCTCCACATTGAAGACATAAAATTCTGAGCATGAAACTGATTTACATAGAAGGCTTCTTGGTTGATTCTTTTTTCTTTAAAATAAATTTATTTGGCCATGCCAGATCTTAGTTGCAGTATATGGGATCTTGATCTTCACTGTGGCATGCAGGATCTTTGCAGGACCTTAGCTGGGGCATGTGGGATCTATTTCCCTGACTAGGGATCGAACCCAGGCCCCCTGCATTGGGAGCATGTAGTCTTAGCCACTGGGCCACCAAGGAAGTACCTGTTGGTTGATTGTTTTTGGTAATGCTTTTCATTGATCCTGATTCAGGTTACTGCTCCCCTTCTCTCCAGTTAAGAGGAGGTTCTGCATATCGTAAACATTTTGTGAACTTTTGGACCAAATCTGCATTTGAAAATCCAAATTTCTTACTTCTTGAAGATTTCATTACTAAAGTTCTCTTTTGTTACTTTTCATCACAGGGGGACCTACAGTAATGGTTTTGTTCTTCCAGTTATTTCTAACAAAATTCCATGGACAGAGGAGACTGGGGGCCTATAGTCCATGGGGTTGCAAAGAGTTGGACATGACCAAGCAACTGAGTATACACACACACACATATACACACAAACACAGAGTAAAATAATTCTTTAAATATATAATGAGGGCTAACTAAAGGTTTATAGAATTATGTTCATGTACAACATTCATCCTTTCTAAAGGATACTGATTTTTCTGATATTTGCTGTTTGTACTTGATAGCTTTCCATTTATTCTACTTTTTCCTTGTGCTAAGAAAGTCAAGAAAATGCATTTTGTGTTCAGTTCAGTTCAGTTGCTCAGTCATGTCCGACTCTTTGAGACCCCATGAATTGCAGCACACCAGGCCTCCCTGTCCATCACCAACTCCCGGAGTTCACCCAAACTCATGTGCATTGAGTCGGTGATGCCTCCAGCCATCTCACCGTCTGTCGTCCCCTTCTCCTGCCCCCAATCCCTCCCAGCATCAGGGTCTTTTCCAATGAGTCAACTCTTTGCATGAGGTGGCCAAATATTGGAGTTTCAGCTGGAGCATCTGTCCTTCCAATGAACATCCAGGACTGATCTCCTTTGGATGGACTGGTTGGACCTCCTTGCAGTCCAAGGGACTCTCAAGAGTCTTCTCCAGCACCACAGTTCAAAAGCATCAATTCTTTGGCGCTCAGCTTTCTTCACAGTCCAACTCGCACATCCATACATGACCACTGGAAAAAATATAGCCTTGACTAGACGGACCTTTGTTGGCAAAGTAATATCTCTGCTTTTTAATATACTATCTAGGTTGGTCATAACAGAGTGGTTCCAAATAGGAAAAGGTGTACATCAAGGCTGTATATTGTCACCCTGCTTATTTAACTTACACGCAGAGTACATCATGAGAAACACTGGGCTGGAGGAAGAACAAGCTGGAATCAAGATTGCTGGGAGAAATATCAATAACCTCAGATATGCAGATGACATCACCCTTATGGCAGAAAGTGAAGAGGAACTGAAAAGCCTCTTGATGAAAGTGAAAGAGGAGAGTGAAAAAGTTGGCTTAAAGCTCAACATTCAGAAAACAAAGATCATGGCATCTGGTCCCATCACTTCATGGGAAATAGATGGGGACACAGTGGAAACAGTGTCAGACTTTATTTTTCTGGGCTTCAAAATCACTGCAGATGGTGACTGCAGCCATGAAATTAAAAGACGCTTACTTCTTAAGCTCCTCCAATTTCCCACTTGTCTGATTTCAGCAGTCACAGAAACTACATTTTTTTGTTTAGCAGATGCCCCCTGTGCTCTTCATACAGGATTGCAGAGAAACCATTCTTGGATTTAGCAACTTTTTCAGTTATTGAGGTTCACTGAGTTGTTAGAGTTTGTTACATGATCTTCCCCTGAGTAGATCTGAGAAATTACTATAATGGCCACAGTGCTTGTTGAAAAAGAGAGTAGAGTCACTGGTGAACAGGAACAGTGCGACCAACTGTTACTGTTCAAAACTCAAGCCATCTTGGCTCAAAGTACTGAGATCCAGGATGTGAGAGCTGTAGTGCATGGTTTTAGGTGCACAACCAGTGTTCTGAGGATTGGTGCTGATGGCGTTTTTCAGGGAGTGCCAGATATATTTGGTCCTGCATCTGTGTGGTCTGTCGGAGCTCAGCCAGCAAAGCACAAAGCCCAAACCTCAGAAAGCAGATTTGGCTCTGCTGACTTCTCTTAGGGAATCACTAAAAAGAAAAAAAAAAAAAAGCAGCAATATTTGTGTTTAGCCTTTAAACAAAACAAAACAAAAAACAACAGGTCTTCAAAGTTGACTTACAAGTGCAAAACTTAAAAAAGGTCAATATTTTGAAAAACAAGTAAAACCTATACAATCTAATAATTCATATGATTCTGGAAAGTACACAGTTTCATTGGTGCTAATAACTTTGGTCTTAAAGGACTTCCCCTTGAAAAAGAGTAGGATAAAGCCTGTGTTTAAGGAGTTATAAATATGATTCAGAGAAATGTTCTGGAAGAGAATTATGGGGACTTGGGGGCGTGTATGGGCTTCCCAGGTGGTACTGGTAGTAAACAACCCACCTGCCAATGCAAGAGACGTGAGACGCAGGTTTGATCCCTGAGTTGGGAAGCTCCCTTGGAGGAGGGCATGGCAATCCACTCTAGTATTCTTGCCTGGAGAATTCCATGGACAGAGGAGCCTGGCAGGCCACAGACCATTGGGGTGCAAAGAGTCGGGCACGACTGAAAAGACTTAGCATGCACGCACAGGGGCACATATGGTGTCAGGCTGCCTGTCAGATCAGAATGGGAAAGACATGGGTTGACATTCAGACCTGCTGGTAGTTAGGATAGTGCCCTTCTTCTGCATGTGTGGGTGAAGAGTTAGCTCATACCCTGAGCACTAGTGAGGGTCCTGAGGAGTGATGACCCTCCAGTCTCCTTGGGAGCTGTTGAATCTTCTCTGAGACCCACTTCAGCCCATGTATGGAAGGGGGAGTCATGGAAGGATGCCCGGGTATGCTTTCCACAGAAGGTGTTACTTTTTCTTGGCATTAATGCTGAGGCTTCTGGCTTATAATTGGGAAAGGATCTGGGATTCAGGAAGCCTGAGCTCATTTGCCTTTGTCACCAACACCAGAGGGCCCTCAACCTGTCTTTTCTCTGTAAATGAGGGCACTAAATGGAGGAACACACGCCCTCCTGAGTATAATTAGTGAACAATAAGTGGTTATCTCTTTCTCAGAAAAATGTAAGCTTTGATGATTCTCTTAAAATGGTTCAGAATTTCCAAAAATGTCACTTAATTCAGCACATATCAGTTATCTATTACATATTAATACAAATCCACAAGATTGTGACAGTGAGAACTTCTTTGAAAATACATTATAGATAGTAGGATACTTTCCACTTATCTCTTGATTTTCAAAAAACCATGTGAGGTAGATTATTTGGCTCACTTGATAGATGTCAAAATTGATGTTCACATTGATTAAGAATTTGCCCAAGTCTCCAGCAGGTGGCAGAGTCAGGACTTGAACTCAGGTCTTCGGCTTCTGGCTCACACCCTCAGACAATTGTTCATTCCCCAGGAAGGATGCTGGATATCCTTGAGATGTTTCCCGTAGCAGGAAAGGACCAGCTTTAGAACACAACTGTCTATTGGTAACTTTGTTTTCGTGTTTAATTTCATAGGAGCTATAGGTATAAGGAATTTATATCTAATTCTGTGTTGTATGCATTGAAGTAACATTATGATAATGATAATTTAACATGAAAAATCATTACAAGCTGGCTGTGTACTATACTCAGGCATGAGAAATGTTCTGGTAGGGCACTGTTCCTTTGAAGCCTCTTGCATTTTTACATTCTTTTCTGAGCTGTTACAGCAGACTCTTCAGGGGCTCCCCAGCCTCCACACACTCCTTGCTCCAGTCTGGTCTAACAAAGTCGTCTTTTTAAGAGTTCAAACTTATTCATATCCTTCCTTCCTCTATGTACAGATGTTCTTGCCTGACATTCAAAGTCTTTCAACTACACCTGGCTGTCCTTTCAGCCTCATCTGATCTCTTAAGTTTTATTCTAGACATGGAGTTCTCTACTGAATTTCTCCCAGTACCCTCAGATAATTACTCAGTGCCTTTGGTGACATCCCCTACCCCCCACTTCCTGCTTCTGTTTGTTCAGTTCAGTTCAGTTCAGCCACTCAGTAGTGTCCGACTCTTTGCGACCCCATGGACTGCAGCACGCCAGGCCTCCCTGTCCATCACCAACTCCTGGAGTCCACCCAAACCCATGTCCATTGAGTCCGTGATACCGTCTAACCATCTCATCCTCTGTTGTCCCCTTCTCCCCCTGCCTTCAATCTTTCCCAGTTTATCAGGGTCTTTTCAAATGAGTCAGCTCTTCACATCAGGTGGCCAAAGTATTAAGAGTTTCAGCTTCAACATCAGTCCCTCCAATGAACACCCAGGACTGATCTCCTTTAGAATGGACTAGTTGGATCTCCTTGCAGTCCAAAGTCAGTTCACCCCAATGTTAAGCCTTCCCATAAGACTCCAAGCAGAAGCAATCTTTTTCCCCTATTTTTTTTCTGTTTACTTCTTTCTTTTTTTTTTTTTGGAGGCTAATTATTTTACAATATTATATTGGTTGGTTTTGCCATACATTGACATGAATCCCCCCCGGGTGTACATGAGTTCCTCTTCCCGAAGCCCCCTCCCACCTCCCTCCTCCCCTTATCCTCCCTCTGGGTCATCCCCGCATACCAGCCCCGAGCATCCTGTAATATGCATCGACCCTGAACTGGTGATTCGTTTCACATATGATAATATACATGTTTCAATGCCATTTCCCAAACCATCCCACCCTTGCCCTCTCCCACAGAGTCCCAAAGACTGTTTTATACATCTGTGTCTCTTTTGCTGTCTCGTATACAGGGTTATCATTTGCATCTTTCTAAATTCCATATATATGTGTTAGTATACTGTATTGGTGTTTTTCTTTCTGGCTTACTTCACTCTGTATGATAGGCTCTAGTTTCATCCACCTCATTAGAACTGGTTCAAATGCATTCTTTTTAATGGCTGAGTAATCCTCCATTGTGTATATGTACCAAAGCTTTCTTATCCATTCATCTGCAGATGGACATCTAGGTTGCTTCCATGTCCTGGCTATTATAAACAGTGCTGCGATGAACATTGGAGTACCTGTGTCTCTTTCAGTTCTGGTTTCCTCGGTGTGTATGCCCAGGAGTGCGATTGCTGGATCATATGGCAGTTCTATTTCCAGTTTTTTGAGGAATCTCCACACTGTTCTCCATAGTGGCTGTACTAGTTTGCATTCCCACCAACAGTGTAAGAGGGTTCCCTTCTCTCCACACCCTCTCCAGCATTTATTGCATGTAGACTTTTGGATAGCAGCCATTCTGACTGGTGTGAAATGGTATCTCATTGTGGTTTTGATTTGCATTCCTCTGATTATGAGTGATGTCGAGCATTTTTTCATGTGTTTGTTAGCCATCTTTATGTCTTCTTTGGAGAAATGTCTGTTTAGTTCTTTGGCCCATTTTTTGTCTGGTATTGAGCTGCAGGAGCTGCTTGTATATTTTGGAGATTAATTCTTTATCAGTTGCTTCATTTGCTATTATTTTCTCCCATTCTGAAGGCTATCATTTCACCTTGCTTATAGTTTTCTTTGCTGTGCAGAAGCTTTTGATTTTAATTAGGTCCCATTTGTTTATTTTTGCTTTTATTTCCAATATTCTGGGAGGTGGGTCTTGGAGGATCCTGCTGTGATTTATGTCGGAGAGTGTTTTGCCTACGTTCTCCTCTAGGAGTTGTATAGTTTCTGATCTTACATTTAGCTCTCTAATCCATTTTGAGTTTATTTTTGTGTATGGTGTTAGGCAGTGTTCTAGTTTCATTCTTTTACAAGTGGCTGACCAGTTTTCCCAGCACCACTTGTTAAAGAGACTGTCTTTTCTCCATTTTATATTCTTGCCTCCTTTGTCAAAGATAAGGTGTCCATAGGTGCGTGGATTTATCTCTGGGCTTTCTATTTTGTTCCATTGATCTATATTTCTGTCTTTATGCCAGTACCATACTGTCTTGATGACTGTGGCTTTGTAGTAGAGCCTGAAGTCCGGCAGGTTAATTCCCCCAGTTCCATTTTTCTTCCTCAAGATTGCTTTGGCTATTCGAGGTTTTTTGTATTTCCATACAAACTGTGAGATTATTTGTTCTAGTTCTGTGAAAAATATCGTTGGTAGCTTGATAGGGATTGCATTGAATGTATAAATTACTTTTTTTTACAATATTTATTCTTCCAATCCACGAACACGGTATGTTTCTCCATCTATGAGTGTCCTCTTTGATTACTTTCTCTAGTGGAGAAGTAAATGGCAACCCACTCCAGTGTTCTTGCCTGGAGAATCCCAGGGACGGGACAGCCTGGTGAGCTTCTTTCTATGGGGTTGCACAGAGTCTGACACGACTGAAGTGACTCAGCAGCAGTGTTTTATAGTTTTCTATGTACAAGTCTTTTGTTTCCTTAGGTAGATATATTCCTAAGTATTTAATTCTTTTTGTTGCAACAGTGAATGGAATAGTTTCCTTAATTTCTCTTTCTATTTTCTCATTATTAGTGTATAGGAATGCAAGGGATTTCTGTGTGTTGATTTTATATCCTGCAACGTTACTGTATTCATTGATTAGCTCTAGTAGTTTTCTGGTAGAGTCTTGATGGTTTTCTGTGTAGAGGATCATGTCGTCAGCAAACAGTGAAAGTTTTACTTCTTCTTTTCCAATTTGTATTCCTTTTATGTCTTTTTCTGCTCTGATTGCTGTGGCCAAAACTTCTAGAACTGTGTTGAATAGTAGTGGTGAGAGTGGGCACCCTAGTCTTGTTCCTGACTTTAGGGGAAATGCTTTCAGTTTTTCACTATTGAGGATAATGTTTGCTGTGGGTTTGTCATATATAGCTTTTATTATGTTGAGATATGTCCCTTCTATTCCCACTTTCTGGAGGGTTTTTATCATAAATGGATGTTGAATTTTGTCGAAGGCTTTCTCTGCATCTATTGAGATAATCATATGATTTTTATTTTTCAGTTTGTTAATGTGGTGTATTACGTTGATTGATTTGCGGATATTGAAGAATCCTTGCATTCCTGGGATAAAGCCCACTTGGTCATGATGTATGATCTTCTTAATGTGTTGTTGGATTCTGATTGCTAGAATTTTGTTAAGGATTTTTGCATCTATGTTCATCAGTGATATTGGCCTGTAGTTTTCTTTTTTTGTGGGATCTTTACCAGGTTTTGGGATTAGGGTGATGGTGGCCTCACAGAATGAGTTTGGAAGTTTCCCTTCCTCAGCAATTTTCTGGAAGAGTGTGAGTAGAATAGGTGTTAGCTCTTCTCTAAATTTTTGGTAGAATTCAGCTGTGAAGCCGTCTGGACCTGGGCTTTTGTTTGCTGGAAGATTTCCGATTACTTCCTCTAGTTCCGTGCTTGTGATGGGTCTGTTCAGATTTTCTATTTCTTCCTGGTTCAGTTTTGGAAAGTTGTACTTTTCTAGGAATTTGTCCATTTCTTCCAGGTTATTCATTTTATTGCCATATAATTGTTGATGGTATTCTCTAATAATCCTTTGTATTTCTGTGTTGTTGGTTGTGATCTCTCCATTTTCATTTCTAATTTTATTGATTTGGTTCTTCTCCCTTTGTTTCTTGATGAGTCTGGCTAGTGGTTTGTCAATTTTATTTACCTTCTCAAAGAACCAGCTTTTGGCTTTGTTGATTTTTGCTATGGTCTCTTTTGTTTCTTTTGCATTTATCTCTGCCCTAATTTTTATGATTTCTTTCCTTCTACTGACCCTGGGGTTCTTCATTTCTTCCTTTTCTAGTTGCTTTAGATGTAGAGTTAGGTTATTTAGTTGACTTTTTCCTTGTTTCTTGAGGTGTGCCTGTATTGCTATGAACTTCCCTCTTAGCACTGCTTTTACAGTGTCCCAGAGGTTTTGGGTTGTTGTGTTTTCATTTTCATTCATTTCTATGCATATTTTGATTTCTCTTTTGATTTCTTCTATGATTTGTTCATTATTCAGCAGCGTGTTGTTCAGTCTCCATATGTTGGCATTTTTAATAGTTTTTCTCCCATAATTGAGATCTAATCTTACTGCACTGTGGTCAGAAAAGATGCTTGGAATGATTTCAATTTTTTTGAATTTACCAAGGCTAGTTTTATGGCCCAGGATGTGATCTGTCCTGGAAAAGGCTCCGTGTGCGCTTGAGAAAAAGGTGAAATTCATTATTTTGGGGTGAAATGTCCTATAGATATCTATTAGGTCTAACTGGTCTATTGTATCATTTAAAGTTTGTGTTTCCTTTTTAATTTTCTGTTTAGTTGATCTATCCACAGATGTAAGTGGGGTATTAAAATCTCCCACTATTATTGCATTGTTGTTAATTTCCCCTTTCATACTTGTTAGTAATTGTCTTACATATTGCGGTGCTCCTATGTTGGGTGCATAAATATTTATAATTGTTATATCTTCTTCATGGATTGATCCTTTGATCATTATGTAGTTTCCTTCTTTGTCTCTTTTCACAGCCTTTGTTTTAAAGTCTATTTTATCTGATGTGAGTATTGCTACTCCTGCTTTCTTTTGGTCTCTATTTGCATGGAATATCTTTTTCCAGCCCTTCACTTTCAGTCTGTATGTGTCCCTCGTTTTGAGGTGGGTCTCTTGTAGACAACATATATGAGGTTCTTGTTTTTGTGTCCATTCAGCCAGCCTTTGTCTTTTGGTTGGGGCATTCAACCCATTTACGTTTAAGGTAATTATTGATAAGTATGATCCCATTGCCATTTTCTTTATTGCTTTGGGTTTGAGTTTATACACCCTTTCTGTTATTCCTGTCTAGAGAATGTCCTTTAGCATTTGTTGGAGAGCTGGTTTGATGATGCTGAATTCTCTCAGCTTTTGCTTGTCTGTAAAGCTTTTGATTTCTTCTTCATATTTGAATGAGATCCTTGCTGGGTACAGTAGTCTGGGCTGTAGGTTATTTTCTTTCATCACTTTAAGTATGTCTTGCCATTCCCTCCTGGCCTGAAGAGTTTCTGTTGAAAGATCAGCTGTTATCCTTATGGGAATCCCCTTGTGTGTTATTTACTGCTTTTCCCTTGCTGCTTTTAATATTTGTTCTTTGTGTTTGATCTTTGTTAATTTGATTAATATGTGTCTTGGAGTATTTCACCTTGGGTTTATCCTGTTGGGGACTCTCTGGGTTTCTTGGACTTGGGTGATTATTTCTTTCCCCATTTTAGGGAAGTTTTCAACTATTATCTAAAGTATTCTCTCATGGTCTTTCTTTCTGTCTTCTTCTTCTGGGACTCCTATGATTCGAATGTTGGAGTGTTTAACATTGTCCCAGAGGTCTTTAATATTGTCCTCATTTCTTTTAATTCGTTTTTCTTTTTTCCTCTCTGTTTCATTTATTTCTACAATTCTATCTTCTAGTTCGCTTATCCTGTCTTCTGCCTCTGTTATTCTACTGTTTGTTCCCTCCAGAGTGTTTCTGATCTCATCTATTGCATTATTCATTGTATATTGACTCTTTTTTTATCTCCTCTAAGTCCTTATTAAACCTTTCTTCCATCTCCTCAATCCTTTTCTCCAGGTTATTTATCTGTAACTTCATTTTGCTTTCAAGATTTTGAATCCCCCTATTTTTTTTTAATGGTGATGAAATACATGTAACATAAAATTGATCATTTTAACCATTTTTTCAGCTTGGATGAGATATGATTGACAAAATTGTAAGATATATGAGGTGATGGATATAGTAATTTGCTAGATGGTGGGAATCCTTTCAAAATTTATCCATATATCAAATCACCATGATGTACCCTTTCAATATCTTACATTTTAACCATTTTAAGGGCACAGTCAGTGGTGTTAAGCACATTCATGTTTTCCTGTAACCATCATCTCCAACTATCTTCAAGACTTTTTCGTCTTCCCAAACTGACACTTGTGTAGTCATTAAACAGTGACTCCCCAATTGTCCCTCCTTCCAGACCCTGGCAGCTGCCATTCTACTTTCTGTCTCTATCAATATGACTACTATAGGTGCCCCATGTGAGTGGAAACATACAGTCTGTGTTCTTGCTTGTTCTTTTGTGTCTAACTTGTTTCACTTACCATCATGTGCTCAAGGTGATCCATGTTGTAGCATGTGTCAGAATTTCCTTTCTTTCTAAGCCTAAATCGCATTCCATTGTGTGTGTGTGTGTGTATAAATATGCCACATTTTGTTAATCCATCCATCCTTTGGTGGACACTTGGTTTACTTCCACTTTTCAGCTATTATAAATAATCCTGCTATCAATATGGGTATATAAATGTCTGTTCAACTGCTTTCATTTCTTTTGGGTATATACCTTACATTACCAGATTGTATGTTTAGTTTTTTGAGGAACTGATGTTTTCTGCAGTGGTTGCACTATTTTACATTTCCACAACCAGTACCCCCAAAACTTCCTTTCTTTCTTAATAATAGCCATCCTAATGGCGATGCAAATTGGTATCTCACTGTGGATTTGGTTTGTATTTCTGCAGTGGTTAGTGATGCTGTGCATCCTCTCATGTGCTTGTTAGCTATCCGTGTGCTATCACTGTAGTAGCACAAAAGATTTGAAATGACCTGACATACGTCAAGACTATCAGGAAAGTTTTGAATCAACTGTCTTTTCCAAGCCAATAAGAGCAGTTCTGTCTTTAAAATCACAGAAGTCCTTGCATAAGGCATTTCCAGTTTGGAGTATGCTGGTAGCCACAGGCCAAGGGTGACATAACCCAGCCTTCCTTTCACTCCCACAATCAGCTACTGTTTTCAGAGATTTCTGGGATTTAGGGGCAATCCTGTCATATTACACTCAATTTCTGCATCTTACTGCCTTCTTGACTAACTTCTAGAAACAAAGTGAGGGTTCATCCGAACACTGGCTGTGATTGATGCCTTCAGCGTTCTCTTCATGTCAGCTGCTGTGTAGACCTACATACATCCATATGCAATGGGAATGGGACCACTCAGTGTCTCAGTGAGTGATCCTGTTCTTGGACTGGTGGAAGGATCCAGAGCGACCTGCCCAAGATTGTGAGTCGAATCCCAAAATAAAATATATCGTAATCTCCCTTTAGGTTGGTCCATGTACTTCCCCTCCCGGGGGATTGAATGGCATCTGAGTAAGGAGGATGGTGTGTCTCTAGCTTGGCTTTTAAAAAGTAGTTTCACACTAGCAACCAGTATTTTAGAGACTAAAACACTGACACTCAGAGTTCAAGAAATTTATTCAAGATTACACAGGTTTTGAGTTTCAGAGCCAAGATTTCTAGAGCATTATTACAACATGGGTGCTTCCCAGCTAGTTGCCATGGTAAAGAATCCACCTGCCAATGCAGGAGATGCAAGAGACGTGGATTTGCTTCCTGGGTCAGAAAGATCCCCTAGAGAATGAAATGGCAGCACACCCCAGTATTCTTGCCCAGGGAATCCCATTGAAAGAGGAGCCTGGTGGGCTACAGTCCAAGGGGTCGCAAAGAGCCATACATAACTGAGTGACTAAGCACACACGCACACACACAGACACACATTACATCATGGGTTTTGTGATAGGCATTCCATAAATGTTTGTTAAATGAATGGATGAATTAATAGATGGTCAGTCTGTTAATGTCAGCTGAAATGTCAGATCAGCAGAAGAATTGGTTGATGATTGCAACTGAACAGAAGATATTCATTCTTAGGCTTGCTTCTCTGAAAAAAATTCCAGAATGGAGACATTCTTTTGATATAAGAGGTCTCTAATTCAATATTTTTGAGCCTAAACAGCAACTGTTGGTGGGGTGGGACGGGGTGGGGGATCATCCATATCCATGAAGACCCTTAGAAAAAGATTTCCTATGTGTTTAAATTTCTTTTCCATAAGGACAAGTTCTCATATAACTTAGTTCATGACATGTCTTAAATCTCTTTATAGACAGTATACCTTCTCACATTGCTAACAAGGAGAAAACAGGTGCTGAGAAAACTAGTTTGGGGAACCTAGATGACAGGGAATTTCCTTGGGATCTTTCTGTACTTGTTTTATAAACTCTTATACCCTGATACATTTTGATTGGTGAAATTGATAAGACAGAGAGAATGCCAGCTTAAGCAACAGCACGTGATTATAAAAGTTTTGATGTTTTTCGTGTATTACTGGAGAAGCCATCTTTTTATCAGCTAGTGTGTCTTTTTCCAGAACATGTGCAGTTCCATGATTCACCTTTAAGCCTTTAGGCAAACAGCCTCCCTTTAAAGGAAAGGAATTTACATGGTCAGAATAGGCAACTATTTTCATTGTCATTCATCATTTACCATACTTGGGGGCTGTGGAATTTTGTTCCCTGTTTAGTCCATTAGTCATGAAAGCCATTGGTCACACAGGTCTTCCTGACTGATGTGTCTTTGTAAACTAGCCCTAATGAGCCTGCAGGCCTTGAGACTGAGGAAAAATGAATATACTTGCTATGTCTGAGAGAACATTCGCTCTTGCCTCCTCTTTTAAAACTTCCAAAGGGCTGTCTTTTTCTGACTGGGAAGACTGAATTGGATGTATTTTCTCTCAAAAGACTCTAGCAATTTTTCTCTGTCGATGCTCTGTTTAAAATTTCTCTTCAGTTGTAGTATTTCAGGCATCCAGTATTCTCATCTATTGTTCTTTTGAAATTTTCTACCTTTGTGGTGATAAATATGAGGTCATAATTTTCTGATCTAATAAATGACAAGACCAGTCCTTCTGATTAACTTTAAGAAACATGTCTTTCATGCAATTTATGTGACTTTGAGAACATTTCCTGGACACATGGACACATGAAAGGACAGCTTCTCCTCCATTATTAGGCACCCTAGAAGGTTTGCTTAAACAACTGATGTAGAATGGATGATCTTGTTATCTATTGCACTATTTAATTTAGTGATTTATACAATCTCTCCTCTAGTGATAGAAACCTTTGTAATTAGCAAGACAATCTCTGGGCTTCCTTGGTGGTTCAAGTGGCAAAGGATCTACCTGCAATGCAAGAGACCTGGGTTTGATCCCTGGGTCGGGAAGATTCCCTGGAGAGGGAATGGTTACCCACTCCGGTTCTTTGGCCTGGAGAATTCCATGGACAGAGGAGCCTAGCAGGCTCTGGTCCTTGGGGTGGCAAAGAGTCGGACACAATTGAGCGACTAACACTTTCCACCTCTTATGAATATGAAAGTAGTTTGTGGAACCCAGAGGAAAGAGAGGAAAACGCAATGAGAAACACATACCTTAAATTATTTATTGGTCATTACGCACATTCATTTTTCACATTCCCAAAGGGATACTTAGACTTCTACAGAGTTTTTCAAGAAACTTGATGTGTTTTACACATGAGATCTTGCTGATCTATATATCCAAACTCAATTTGGAATGAGAGTAGAACAATTGGGAAAATGGAAATTGTTACATACTGAAATGGCAACTCACTCTGGTGTTCTTGCTTGGAGAATCCCAGGGACGGGGGAGCCTGGTGGGCTGCTGTCTATGGGGTTGCACAGAGTCAGACACGACTGAAGTGACATAGCAGCAGCAGCAGCAGCATGAAAGTAAAAGTGTTATCTCTGGTCTGTGTTCGCTCTTCATGTGTGATCCCATGGATTATATAGCCCTCCAGGCTCTTCTTATCTATGGAATTCTCCAGGCCAGAATACTGGAATGGGTAGCCATTCCCTTCTCCAAGGGATCTTCCTGACCCAGGGATTGAACCCAAGTCTCCTGCATTTCACGCAGATCCTTTACCACCTGAGCCACAAGGGAAGCCCACACACTATACACAGAGAAATAAAATATACTATTAAAAAAGTACAAGTCTTCCTATCTAGAATCTGACATTTATAACCCTCTATTTGGTGAGCTTCTGGAGACCAAAAACTGTACTTTCGATTCTGTAATGTCCTTAGTAACCTCTAGGATGCTTCTTTTCATGTCAAGTTAAAGAGAATGGAATATTCTGAACTTCACTGCATTTCTCATCTACATCATCCAGGTTAATTATTGTAAATTGCTGTGGGTGGGGACTCTAATTAGCCTTGTTCTCCCCAAAATAGCTAGCACAAGATATAGTTAATGATTAATATATTCTTAGTTGTGTTTGACTCAGTCCAAAGGAAGGTAGTGTCTGCCTGAAGAGCTTCCATTAGTTAATAATCATTAAATGTTATAACAAATAAAATGTGCTGAAGTCTTAGAAAAACAATGTTTGAGCAATATCATAGAGTAAGTTTACTTTTCCTTTGGTTTCTTCCAGCAGAAAGGAACCCTTCTTAGATAAGTAAAATCCAAGATTAAGAGGGGAAAAATAGAAGGAAAGGTTTAAGTAAATGAAATCTTTTTGTTGCTATTCTGATGTGGAAAATTGACATCAATTTCTTTTTTTCAGCATCGCTTAGTCCTCTACAAGTAGCAGTTGCTTCTGTTAAACTCATATATGGCTAAGTATGTATTGATACTGAATGTAGCAAATATTTAGAAATTAACTTTTAACCCAAACATCACTTCATGTTGTCTTAATCCGCACTGGAAGAATTTAAGTAAATGAGTTGAGGTTGTACTCCTCAAAATGGAGTTATGCTTCATTCCTGAATAGCGCTGAGCTTCTTTTGAAAATGATAATATTTAGACTGATCCTCCCCTTCAGACTTGACTTTCCAGAAGGCAACAGTGTGGCCTTTGAGGCTGACTTTGAGTTGGAAGGGAACCACCAAGGTCAGCTAGTCTAGTGGCTTCTCCACCTACTCACAGTGACACAGCTGTTGATTGACATAAGTTGGTTATGGGGGTACAAGTTGTGCCTTCTGCCTGGGGAGGAAGAATCTCTTCTTTTTGCTCCTTAATTCATCCTCCAACCTGTGCATCAGGAATTGAGCTGTTTCAATCTAATTTCATCCGAATTCTTTCCCCCAGTTAATTGCTTTAAGCTTCTTGGATGACATGAATTGGGGGAGACAGATGCTTAGTGATTGAGATGGGGGAACTGTTAAAGGCAAAAGAAATCACATGAAAAAGATTTTCTGGGTTTTTCCTACTTGGGATCTGGCTATTTTTATAGGTTGATTTAGAGGAGTGCAAAAAAATTTTCGCTTTCAGATCAAAGTGATGTAATCTCCTCAAGAGGCTTCACAGAATCCTTTCTGTCATTTAAGAAAGAACACTACTACTACTACTAAAAAACAATGACAACAACCATAGTAAAACAACAGTAATAGCAATACAACAATGACGTGTCAAGTGTTTTAATGTTATTTTCTTGAACACTCATGACAACCCTATGAAGTAGATATTATTATGTGTAATCTTTACTTTGAGGAGGGGCGAATGAAGAAATGAGGAGGCACAGAGAAGTTAACTTGCCCCAAGTCACACACTTTAAAGCTTCTTGAAAAAAAAAATGCAGTTTCCATAGCTTGAACTAAACATCCTTTTTAATAGATGATTAGAAGAAAAAATAGGAAAATTTGAGTTGCTTATCATTTTGCAATATATCAGGAGAAAACCAATTAATGTTGCAAAATTCATTAGAAGAATGGAATAGAGATTAACAGTCACCATTTCTGGAATCTTGGATTTATGATGAGATTGTCTTTTTTCAAATGGATTCTTGAAGCATAAGAAATTTTGTATTTGTTAACTTGGAAATCCCTAAATTTTGAAATGCATTGTTTGTTTAGTTGTTAAACCATAGAACTAGAGCTATCACTAGACATGGGGACTTGCTTCAGCTGTTTTTCAGAGGTTTATGCCCACCCTCCTTTTTAAACAAGCTTTCCTTACCATAGTCAGTGCCCTTTGGGACTCCATCTGACCTGTGACCAGAGATGTATATTGTGAATTAAAGAGCACTTGGAGTGTTTCTGTCACTATTATAGCTGAGAGGCATCCCATTCTCTGTCTCATGAAACCTTGGTTAACTCAGATTCAGATCACAAGAAGCCTCAGTTAACAGGGATGTTTTTTATTAAAAGGAGGCAAATAATAAGAAAATAAAATAACATTAGAATAATGAGAAAGCAGAGCACAAAGCACAAAGACTTAATGTTCTGGGAATGATGAGTTCAGTCTACTATATGATTGTTTTGTCCTTTCCTTTATGGGGCTATACAGTGAATCCTCATTTAAAGGATAATAACACTGATATGCTGGAAGACAGACCATCAGAACTGGGAGGTTCCCATTATTATTTAGATGAGGACACTGAGGCCCAGGGAGGTGGTCTATAAGAGGTCACTGTCAAGAGTGGTGCTGTTTTATTATTTCATCCTGCCTTGGCCATCAGAGATTTGTTCATTATGCTGCTTGCTTAAAGATTGGTGGGAGAAATATCAATAACCTATGGAGAAGGAAACGGCAACCCACTCCAGTGTTCTTGCCTGGAGAATCCCAGGGACGGGGGAGCCTGGTGGGCTTCCGTCTATGGGGTCACACAGAGTCGGACACGACTGAAGTGACTTAGCAGCAGCAGCAGCAGATATGCAGATAACACCACCCTTATGGCAGAAAGTGAAGAGGAACCAAAAAGCCTCTTGATGAAAGTGAAAGAGGAGAGTGAAAAGTTGGCTTGAAGCTCAGCATTCATAAAACTAAGATCATGGCATCTGGTCCCATCACTTCATGGGAAATAGATGGGGAAACTGTGGAAACGGTGTCAGACTTCATTTTTTGGGGCTCCAAAATCACTGCAGATGGTGACTGCAGCCATGAAATTAAAAGACGCTTACTCCTTGGAAGGAAAGTTATGACCAACCTAGATAGCATATTAAAAAGCAGAGACATTACTTTGCCAACAAAGGTCCGTCTAGTCAAGGGTATGGTTTTTCCCGTGGTCATGTATGGATGTGAGAGTTGGACTGTGAAGAAAGCTGATCGCCGAAGAATTGATGCTTTTGAACTGTGGTGTTGGAGAAGACTCTTGAGAGTCCCTTGGACTGCAAGGAGATCCAACCAGTCCATTCTCGAGGAGATCAATCCTGGGTGTTCATTGGAAGGACTGATGCTGAAGCTGAAACTCCAATACTTTGGCCACCTCATGCGAAGAGTTGACTCACTGGAAAAGACCCTGATGCTGGGAGGGATTGGGGGGAGGAGGAGAAGGGGACGACAGAGGATGAGATGGCTGGATGGCATCACCGACTCGATGCACATGAGTTTGAGTGAACTCTGGGAGTTGGTGATGGACAGGGAGGCCTGGTGTGCTGCGATTCATGGGGTCGCAAAGAGTCGGACACGACTGAGCGACTGAACTGAACTGAAGGCATAGATATAGATTAATGTGTCTTAAAAAACTTTTACCAAAGATTGAGATAAACAGTATTTTCTGTTTTAATTGTTTGCTTTTAGTCATAAAGGTGGAAGGACTTAATAGTTTGGATATTGGAAAAGTGTTAAGATGCATAGAAAGGACAGAGGAATAATAGGATAATACCAGAGAGTCAGAATAATTAAGTGGTAACTCATGTACCAGTTTTAAATTGGTACCAATTTTAAATACCAATGAACAACATTTCCCAAGTAGGACTTCCGTGGAATATTGGTAAAAATATTAAAAAAGTTATCCTCCTTGTCCAAGTAAGTTTGTGAAATGCTGACTCCTTTATACCCTCATAGGAATTCACAACTGATGTTAACTTTTTAAAGGCTCTGAGAATTCCTATAGTAGGGAAACATATTCAACCTTGTTTAAACCAGAATTTTCAATTTTATTTGAGGGATGGAGCTTTTTTAATGTCATCTTTTGGTAGTTTTGAGTGTTCTTACATATCTTTGGCTGTGCTGGGTCTTTGTTGCTGCATAGGGGCTTTCTCCAGTTGCAGAGTGAGGGCTACCCATCCTTATACTATGCAAATCTCTCATTGTGATGGCCTCTCCCATTACAGAGCATGGGCTCCAGAGCTCTGGCTCAGTAGTAGTTAAGGCACAGGGGCCTGGCTGCCTTGCAGCATGTGGGATCTTCCCAAAGAGTGAAAGTCGCTCAGTCGTGTCCAACACTTTGCGACTCCATGGACTATTCTTCAGGCCAGAGAATACTGGAGTGGGTTGCCTTTCCCTTCTCTAGGGGATCTTCCCAACCCAGGGATTGAAATCAGGTTTCCTGCATTGCAGGCAGATTCTTTACCAACTGAGCTATCAGGAAAGCCCAACTGACATTTAAAATTGTGGAGGGATCTTACTGGACCAGAGATCAAACTTGTGTTCCCTGCACTGGCAGGTAGATTCTTAACCACTGGATCACTAGGGAAGTCCGAGGGATGGAATTTTTTAGAGTGTTCTAGGCCAGTGTTTCATAAACCCAGACTGAGAAATGTGTGATTTAGGGATCCTGAGGATAAGAGAAGCAGGTGGCAGGTGAGCAGAATTGAGAGCTTTGTGGAGGGTGGGGTGTTTGAGCCAGGTTTTAAACAATGGGTGAGGTGTGAATATACAGAGAGGAACAAGCATGAGCAAAAGTGTGGGGCTGGGAATGAGCACCAGACACAGCACTCAGCTGGTGCTCAATCAACATTAACTGAGTGAGTGTATGAGTGAAAATATGATTTCCATGGAAGGCAGTTTGAATATCAGCTGGATTGGCATGAAAAATTGAAAGGTGGACCCAAAGTTGAAGAGGCAGCATCAGATTCTTGAGGGTCAGGCTGAATGTTCCGGACTTGATCCAACAGGGAATACTTGTTGGTTCCTAGGCAAAGGGTGATAACAGTAAAGCAGTCTTTGGGAAGAATACCCCCAGGGTGGTGTGGAGCCAGGTAGGGGTAAAGAAGACCAAAGCTGCAGTGAGGAGCGAGGAGCCTTAGAAAGTGATCTAAGCTCTGTGGTTAAAAAGTAGGTTACATACTGGTTTTTATACATTCCCAAGTAATAGCAAAAACAGGAGACCTTTTTAAATATAAGAAGTAAGCTAGACTATTCCATCACAGCCATCTTTGATATCTTGAAGAACACAGGGATAGTGAAGTATTATCACAATAGGTAGGAAAAATGTCCCTGGAGATAGGAAACTTGTGGTATGTATATATGATATAATATCTATATATCTATTACTAACACATATTTGTCCTTCAATATGCTAGCAAGGTGTGAAATTCAGGATAAAATATTCTGTCAGGAAATGTCACCAGCCAGAGTTCCTGAAGTGGGTTAGACACTGGCTTTCCAAGTGTTTTTGTGTCCTCATATTGCAAAATTGTGTATATGAAGAGGCCAGTAATTTCTTTTTATGCATCTTATGAAAACTCTTAGGACTCTCAACATAATTCCTTTTCCCTTTCTTAAAGAAAGAAAACTAAAAGTGTTCAATGAAATGCTTATGTGCTTGTTTGTCTTCATTTTGCTGCTGAGTTATGGTTTTCTGTTTTGCTTAATTCTCTTTCATATGCTCTTAGGCTAGACAAAGAGTTCAGTTCTCTTTGGGGTGAAATATTTTCCAGAATCAACCAATATAAAAAACTTTACACACACGCACACACACAGAGGACTTAAATAGCGTTCCTTTCTAAACAGTGATATAAACATAAGTAACATCACAGCCATCATTGCGTGGTGGCTGGAATGCTCCGTTTAAGGGGTGGTCTTGAACTGCCTAATCCTTTGTTCCATATTCAGTGACTCTGTTGACTTTTACACTTTTATTTATATTGTACCTTTTCTAAGAAGTACCCCAACCCTGCACCGTTGACCTAAACCACCTATCACATCCTACATCTGTGCTTTCCAATCTACTTTTACTTTTGTGCACAGAACTAGTCTTTTATTTACATAATTAGCATGTTCTATTTGTGTGCTTATTTCTCTCAGGTTCTTAATCATTCCATCTGTCTTTTCCTAAGGAGTCAGGTCTTGGAGATCATTGCTCTGCCCCAGTGGTTCTCAACCACTAAAGACAGGAATCACCTGGAGAGCTTTCTAAGCATTCTGATGCTTAGGTTTCACCCTCTAAGATCATGAATTATTTGTAGAACCCCCTATCTATATCAAGCCCAAATCCTAAAACTATATTGTAGTGAGTAGGAGCTAGGAAAATCTATGAACATATGGTAAATGCTTTCTATTAAGGTAATGAAAATTGTTTAGGAAATTTCAAGCTGCCAGTACAATGACAAATTTCTTCTTTTTTTTGGTAACAATTTTCTAAAGATTACTAGTGATGAGCATCTTTTAATTAACTCAAGGGAAAATCTAGTGATGATAAATTCACTTTTGGATTCAGACTTTATCATCCTGGTTTTAAAAAAATCAACACACTAGACTTTATGTCCTATTAAGCAGATGTTGTTGGAACACTTAAACATGCATTTTCTTTTGGAAATTAGATATTAAAAAGAGAAGTTTTTTAAGAAATATTTTGTTGTTGTTGTTCAATTGCTGAGTTGTGTTGGACTCTGTGACCCCTGGACTGCAGCATGCCAGGCTCCTCTGTCCTCCACTATTTCCCAGTATTTGCTCAAATTTATGTCCACTGAGTCAGTGATACGGTCTCCCCGTATCATCTGCTGCTGCCCGCTTCTCCCTGTGCCTTCAGTCCTTCCCAGCATCCCCCCATTCTTGGTGTATGTGTGCTTTCAGCCTTTGAGGGATAGGTTTTGGAATGACTGTTCTTAAACTTTACCCATAAATTATTGTTCCATGGCCCAAGTGTGTTAGAGAACACCCAGACCAGTGTGTAACAACACCCTGTGAGGGGCTTGGGGGTGGGGTAGGAAGGTGTGCAAAGAGCACGTGTGGTGTGCCCAGGGCAGGAAGGGGTGGGATCAACACCTGAGCCCCACTTACCAGTAGACAAAGCCACATAATTCAACGTGGAATAAACCCCAAATTATGCATCCGCAGGGCGTTTGTTCTCATGCCTCTTCCTGGCCACTTTGTTCTGAAAACCTTTTTTCGTATAACTGCCTGATGATTATTCATCTCACCAATGCCTGGATGAGAAATGGAATTATACAATTTTACACAAGCTATTTGTAAGCTTGAATTAAATAATTTTCTCAATTTTTGAGAGCAGCAGATCTTGAGAAAGGAGTTTCTTGAACAAATAGAAACTAACTATAAAATAGTTGTACCTTTAGTTATGTATTTAAATCTTCCTTTCTGCTAAGTTTAGTTTTTCAGTACTTATAAATCACAGTGCATTCCAGAGAGGTTTTGAACATCATGCATCCAGATGCTGCTTTTCAGCTCTAGTGGAAATACTCTTCTCAGCTTCTGAATTTGAAATTGCTTTGCAAAATTCTCTTGAGTTCTTAGAGGCTATAAAGCAAGTCATGGGCAATTAAACAAAGGTCTCTCTTGTGTGTGTTTCAGATGCACACCAGAAAAGAATCATTTTGGCAGATTTGACTGATAAATGAGCACTGGTGGGGGATGCATGGTGTGCAGTCAGGACATCTTGACGGGTGGCAATGACAGAGGGTCTGGGGTGACCTGTCCCCAGGGGCACAAAAGGGTTGCAAATTTCCAGTCATTAATCACCTCTGGAACAGCTGTTTTAAATGTTCAAATCTAACTGATAGGAACGTGGCACAGTCAGATGGCTGGAGGTTAATTTACTTTCCTGTAGGGAGGGGAAGTGTTTGGATACTCACAGGCAGTCAGCTGTGATCGGCATGAAATTCCAGGAGAAGATGCACTTGGAGAGGTCAAGTGTATGGAGGGAATTTCAGAAATTGAGTTTTTAAAGTAACAAAAGCCTTATGAAACATCTAAAGATGCAGAAGGACGTCTCACAGATTATTTTGACTAATAGTTTCAGCTGAGGAAAATGACTGTCACCAAGGTTTGTTATTCATACACTTCATGACATTAGATCCTTTGTAGGCTTGTAAGCTGGGCTTCCCTGGTGACTCAGCAGTAAAGAATCTGCCTACAGCCCAGGAACCACAGGAAACGTGGGTTTGATCCCTGGGTCAGGAAGATCCCCTGGAGGAGGGTATGGCAACCCACTTCAGTATTCTTGCCTGGAGAATTCCATGGTCAGAGGAGCCTGGTGGGCTACAGCCCATTAGGGTCACAAAGAGTTGGACACGACTGAAGTGACTTAGCATGGCATGGCAGGCCTGTAAATCATGTAGCCACGTGACCGCCCCTTCAGACCTTACTTCAATTTATGGTTGGCACACTTGCAGAATTTTCCAATCATACCCCACTGGAAGGTTGACAAATATGACATTGATTGTTGAAGCTTAGATCCAATTTAAAGAACTTGCTTGTGAAAGAATATTTGCAAAGGCAGTTTGTAAAGTATGCACCAAATTGCAGGCACATCCAGAAATAAGGACCAGCCTTAATGATCCCACTTGTTGTAGGTAACAATCATTGTTTATTACTAAAGCTGAAGCACATCATCTAGATTTTTCCAGGTATATCCAGAAGTCACAGAATAAATACAAACAAATTTGAGACCTGCAAGCATTAAGTACTTTCTCATGGGTGTGGGCGAGCTTGTTTTTGATCAGAAAACAGGCTATGTTCCTCTTTTCATCTTTTTCCACATCTTTTTTTTAATCAGTGTTTCTCAGATCTTTCCTTCCAGGTGCCTCAGGATTTGATAAGACCCAAATTAGCCTACTTGGGCAGTTCCACATAGAAGCATTGTGTTGAACAGGCCCAGTTAGGACTTGCATGGGCAAATATTTTCCAGAATTACTCTCAACACTTAAGAACTCAGTTTTAACTTTCTCTAATGACTTCAGTTTGAAATCCATAAAAAGAAAACAAAAATTTTGTGATTTCACTGTTATTACTTGTCTTTTAAATATGTTCTCATACCTGTTCTAATAAAATAACAGTCACTTCATGTATTGGACGGAGAAGGCACTGGCAAGCCACTCCAGTACTATTGCCTAGAAAATCCCATGGACGGAGAAGCCTGGTAGGCTGCAGTCTATGGTGTCGCTACGAGTCAGACAAGACTGAGCGACTTCACTTTCACTTTTCACTTTCACACATTGGAGAAGGAAATGGCAACCCACTCCAGTGTTCTTGCCTGGAGAATCCCAGGGACAGGGGAGCCTGGTGGGCTGCCGTCTATGGGGTCACACAGAGTCGGACACGACTGAAGTGACTTAGCAGCAGCAGCAGCAGCAGCATGTATTGGACCTCTTTTTTTTTTCTTCTTCTTCTTTTCTCTTTCCCACTTTATAATCAAACTTTCCTCTACCAATACCTAAAATGGTGCCATTTTTCTGCCACACTTCTGACCTCAGGTGCAAAGGACTAATTACACTGCCACAGGATTCTCTCTAAAGGCCAAGTCTGAGTATGAATTTGTTGATTCAGTAGTACGACCTAAAAATGAACTGCTTTCAAGGATGAAATCAATTGTGTAAAGAATTTCTCCATTAGAGAAATTTTATTTTCTCACTAAAACTCCTGGGAGAAAATCATAGTATAAATTTATTTTAGGGATACATTCCATGAAGGTCAACAAGTGCAATGATAATAAACATCCAATTTATTCACTTTCCCAAAGAAATTAATTTGCATGTTATTTTAAATTTTATTTAATCGTATTTATTTTTTGTCTTAGATTTCATTAAATGGACCTTCATGGTTGTCATTTCATGATCTGTACCATTACTGAGACAAACTGAAATCATTTTGAAAGTTTATCCTGCATCTTCCTTCAAAGGAAAAGCTTTGGATTTTCTTAAATTTTCTTACTTTTACTGAGACGGTTTGCTCCAAGAAATGAAAAGTGACTTTATAACTTTGAACTTGCCAGCTGAGTCACAGCAGGCCTGAATATAAAATAGCTGAAAACACGTGTGTGCATTCCTACCCGAAGCAGCATTCTTTCTTTCATAGATCACTGTCACTAAAGAATTCAGTTAAATACAAAGAACCTCAGGTAGAAATGGGTTATTGAGAGCCACCCTGAGTCTCTGAGTCCATGAGGGAGCTGGAGAAAGCTACTCATATGTCTGAGCCCTGCTGGAAAGGTAATTAGTAAATGTCTGTCACTCCAGTGGTTTCTTGGACCCCAAGCAGGTTAAAAATAAATAAAATATAAGGGTGGGGGAAGGGAGTTTACATTGAAACTTTTCTGTCTTATCAAAATTAGCAAGAATGCTCAGTGCTTTATTCATTGTAAAGGCTCAGCAGATAAGGTATTTTGTCCTGTAGTATTCTGCTTCTGCACCATGAATACTTATAGTATTATATAATGATGATATTATAATATTGAATGATATAATAATAACTAATAATGGAATCATGGATTTTGTCTGTGATTCATTTCAGTTTCACTAATTCTGACAAGTATACCATTAAAATTGGAGGCTTTGTAGCAGAATATTACATATGAGGTCAAAAAAATGAAGGTTGATTTCAAGGGTCCCAATCCACATCCTATTCTTATGACTACAATTTGTATTTTTATAGCACCTTTTAATCAAGGACTGCTCAATAATTTTGTGAACATTATTAAGGCTTACAGGCTGCTGTACATTTATACTCACAGCTAGGTGATCTATTCAGTTCAGTTCAGTTCAGTCGCTCAGTGGTGTCCGACTCTTTGTGACCCCATGAATCACTGCACACCAGGCCTCCCTGTCCATCACCAACTCCCGGAGTTCACTCAAACTCACCTCTATCGAGTCGGTGATGCCATCCAGCCATCTCATTCTCTGTTGTCCCCGTCTCCTCCCACCCCCAATCCCTCCCAGCATCAGAGTCTTTTCCAGTGAGTCAGCTCATCGCATGAGGTGGCCAAAGTATTGGAGTTTCAGCTTTAGCATCAGTCCTTCCAATGAACACCCATTCTCCTTTAGAATGGACTGGTTGGATCTCCTTGCAGTCCAAGGGACTCTCAAGAGTCTTCTCCAGCACCACAGTTCAAAAGCATCAATTCTTTGGCGCTCAGCTTTCTTCACAGTCCAACTCTCACATCCATACTTGACCACTGGAAAAACCATAGCCTTGATCTATTCAGAGTTCTGGATTTTTTCCTGTTTTACATCTGATTGTTGATGCAGATGTCCTAGAACATGGGTGGTGGACTTGTGTTTTATTTATTTATTTATTTTTTGTTTATTTTATTTTATTTTTTTAAAATGAGGCTTTTAATTAATGTTTGACAGAGCTGATTCAAGTTGAACAGACTAAATTTCTTTAAACAAACTTACTTATACTCCAGAGTCCTTTAAAAACTTAATAGCATTTATACATTGAAGGTATTTTTCTTGTAACTAGCACTTTAAATGCAACAAGCATTTGAAGCAACAAGCATTTGACCCACAAGTAAAACTTTCTACAGTTCATAACTTTTATAAATAAAATAAATTAAGTGTACAGTGAATAAGTTCTCTGAAATATTTAAATATTTCTGCAGGTTTAGTAACATCGTAAAATACATTTCAACTAAAATTCACAAATCTAAAAACCTGTTAGGCATTTTTAGGCATTTTAAGTTGGAAATGAAGGCCAATGTTACATCGTAATATGCCAATTACAAATAGTACTTCAAATAGCAAATACTACAGTTTGTCCCAAACTTTAAAAACTATTCATGAACTCAACACTGAACTATTGATGGCTATGAAAATTGTTTCCTAGCCTTTTTGAAAATTTCAACCCATTTACGTTTAAGGTAATTATTGATAAGTACGATCCCGTAGCCATTTTCTTTATTGCTTTGGGATCAAGTTTATACACTCTTTCTGTGTTTCCTGTCTATAGAAGATCCTTTAGCATTTGTTGGAGAGCTGGTTTGGTGATGCTGAATTCCCTCAGCTTTTGCTTGTCTGTAAAGCTTTTGATTTCTCCTTCATATTTGAATGAGATCCTTGCTGGGTATAGTAATATGGGCTGTAGGGTATTTTCTTTCATCACTTTAAGAATGTCTTGCCACTCCCTTCTGGCCTGAAGAGTTTCTGTTGAAAGATCAGCTGTTATCCTTATGGGAATCCCCTTATGTGTTATTTGCTGCTTTTCCCTTGCTGCTTTTAATATTTGTTCTTTGTGTTTGATCTTTGTTAATTTGATTAATATGTGTCTTGGAGTATTTCGCCTTGGGTTTATCCTGTTGGGGACTCTCTGGGTTTCTTGGACTTGGGTGATTATTTCTTTCCCCATTTTAGGGAAGTTTTCAACTATTATCTCCTCAAATATTCTCTCATGGTCTTTCTTTTTGTCTTCTTCTTCTGGGACTCCTATGATTCGAATGTTGGAGCGTTTAACATTGTCCCAGAGGTCTCTAATATTGTCCTCATTTCTTTTAATTCGTTTTTCTTTTTTCCTCTCTGTTTCATTTATTTCTACAATTCTATCTTCTAGTTCGCTTATCCTGTCTTCTGCCTCTGTTATTCTACTGTTTGTTCCCTCCAGAGTGTTTCTGATCTCATCTATTGCATTATTCATTGTATATTGACTCTTTTTTATTTCTTCTAAGTCCTTATTAAATCTTTCTTCCATCTTCTCAATCCTTTTCTCCAGGTTATTTATCTGTAACTCCATTTTGCTTTCAAGATTTTGAATCATTTTCACCATCAAAATTTGAAATTCTTTATCAGGTAAATTCCCTATATCTTGTTCTTTTGTTTGTGTTGGTGGGCAATTATCTTGTTCCTTTACTTGCTGGGTATTTCTCTGCCTCTTCATCTTGCTTATATTGCTTTGCTTGGGGTGGCCTTTCCCTCTTCTTGCAGTTTGTGGAGTTCTCTTTATTACGTAGTTTCTTCGCTGTGTGTGGGGTTGGACGGGTGACTTGTCCGGGTTCCCTGGTTAGGGAAGCATGTGTCGGTGTTCTGGTGGGTGGAGCTGAATTTCTTCTCTGTCCTTTAGAAGACAATGGGCTGCTTTTCTGGGAGCCTGATGTCCTCTGCCAGTATTCAGAAGTTGTTTTGTGGACTTTACTCTGCGTTCAAATGTTCCTTTGATGAATTTGTAGGGGAGAGAGTGGTCTTGCTGTCTTATCCCTCCGCCATCTTGTTCCTTCCTCCCCAGAACACTGGATTCTTATAGTCCACTTGGTCGTGGAGTATCTCTTCCCAGCTGCTCCAGCAAGGTGCAGCCGCTGTACCTTACCTTGGATGAGGGATATCACCTCAAGGCTGCCCCTCCTGCTTTGAATGTGGATCAGCTCCTCTCGGCCCTCCGGTGCCCAAGCAGCCACCGCCTCCTGGACGTGGTACAGCTCCTCTCGGCCACCGCCCTAACCCTGGGCGCGGGGTAGCTCCTCTCAGCCACGATTCTGCACGTGGTCGGTTGCACCGGAGCCGGGCGGCTCTCGCGTCTGCGCCGCGGGAGCCGGGCGGCTCTCGCGTCTCTGGACTTGTGTTTTAATGCTGTGTAATTTTGTTATAACATAGGAAGGAGAGCAGATTTTGGCTTTAAATCATGTAAATGGCAAAGTGGCAAATAGAGACTGGGGGCATGACTCATAGTTCTTCCACTGTACCTCCAAAACATTTCATCAGGGAAACCAGAAAAATTACATTCAGTGGAAAGTCAAATAGAACACCACATTGGTTTAATATCATTTTTATGCGTCATATTTTATAGTATTAGTCATAGTGCTTATGTGATTTCAAATACCGTAAACCCTGTTAATTATAGTCAATAAACAGTTTTGAGGATTTTTTGCCTCCTTATAAAACTGGTTACTACATATGATGTGAAGAGAGGAAAAACGACAGGCATCCACGGGAGTTGTATGCATTTAATTACCTGTTGGTGCAATTGACAGTTGCCAGCCACCCATGTTAATTATAAAAATGAGGGCCTGAATTTGTTCTTATGCCCCAATGGTAGGTAATGTGGTGGTACCACATCTCTTAGAGTGAAGAGATGTGTACTGTAGGGAGAAACTCCTGCTTCCCTCTTTCTTGAGAGTAATGGGAATTAAAATAATTTCAGTTTGAATTAGAAATGGAAAAAATTTGTACATATAATTTATATATCTTCCTTACTCACATCCTTTTGTGGCTATATGAGGCATCTTTGTCTCCAAAGATTTTCAAGCATCTACTAGATCTTACATGTAGTAATGAATCGTTCCTGTTCATGAGCCTTTTTGGGATTAAAAAGTTTGAATAACAATCTTTACCATTTAGTCTTTTGGGCAGTACCTTGGTGGATGCCATCCCTCGTAGTTCTCTGTTGTACCAGGTGAGAAGAGGAATGTGGGAGAGTTGTGTTTTACACAGAGGCTCTTCCACCTTCATTATTTTTGTGTAGCCTTCATTTGGGGGGCTCCCCGAGTGGCTTGGTGACAAAGAAATGCCTGCTAGTGCAGGAGACTTAAGAGACAAGGGTTCGACCCGTGGGTTGGGAAGATCCCCTGGAGGAGGGCATGGCAACCCACTCCAGTATTTTTGACTGGAGAATCCCTTGGACAGAGGAGCCAGGCAGTCTCTAGTCCATGCAGTCACAGAGTCGGGCACAACTGAAGTGACAGAGTGCACACACACAGAGCCTTTATTTGGACCACTTTTTGAGACTCCCCTTGAGGATCCGGTGAGGGAGTTAAGCACCTATCCTTTTTTGAAGCATTTGAGTCCTATTACTACCAGTTGGATTTAGACGTCCTGGTGTCATTATTGAGACAGTTTAATACATTTGCCTATTTACATTTTCCCTAACTGTAGGTTAAAAGCCAGAGGTACAGTGGGAAAAGGCCTAACTCATGAGTGGGAAATGAGAGCCTAGACATCTAAATATTTGCTCTAGAGCTGTTTTCACTCATCCTGTATGCATCCTGATGCCACAGTGGAACTCAGTCAGCCCGTGAGTTTTGTAGAGAATGACTGTGTCACATTGCTATTAGAATGGAAGCAGAAGCAGTTCAAACCTAGAAGTGGCTTGAAAGGTCTTGAATTCTCGATGAATGGTTAAAAGTCTGGTGAATACAAGCTAACAAGTATCTTGATTGTGTCAGACTTTAGGACTCTGAAGGATGGAGGTTCAGGTTTTCACACTACTTCCAGGGCCTTGGGCCAACGTACTCAGAGCCTCTGGGAAGTTCTTCATCTGTGAATTATTGAGGTTGAATTAGATGGTTCATGTGTTTCCTCCCAGCTCTATGTAGGGTTCCTTGATTCTATGACATGACAACAGAGCCCCAAAATAATTGCACAGCCAGACAGACTTCATTTTATGTTATTAGGTATAATGGTGTGGGGGGATCATTAATCATGCCAGGAACAGTATTATCTCTTTGGTGGCTCCTTGAGCTATTCCGTTTGAAGAGCTCTATTAGTTGAAAGATGAGAGTTTTCAACGTGCCATAATCAATGGGTTGACTGCCAATAGGATTTTACAAAGGCAAGTGATATTTTTCTCTATTTGTTTTTGCTTCTCATTCTTTCATTTTCTCACCTTTTCCACTTCTGCTTATTTCTTTTTTTTTTTTTTAATATATTTACGTATTTATTTGTCTCTGCTGGTTCCTCATTGCAGCATGGGAACTGTTAGTTGCAGCTTGTGGGATCTAGCTCCCTGACCAAGGTCAAACCTGGGCCCCTGCACTGGGAGCACACTGGACTGCCAGGGAAGACCCTTCTTTGCTTATTTCTTAGTTGACATTATTTGGGGACTAAGTATATTTTAATAGATATGTGAAGTTAACGCAAATACTCATTGACTTATTCTTCTATATATTGAATATTCATTTATTTATTCAGATATATGTTTTAATCATCTTCTCTTTATCAGGTACCCTGTTAAATGTCAGCATTACAACAGTGAAAAGAGGAAATTTACCCTTGCCAAATGGTACTTATAGTCCAGTGGAAGTAAAATACAATTTCTTGTTTTAGTTTTGAGAGGAATTTGAAACTACTGTTTTATAACTAGATTAAATTGCTTGTTACTTATTTGTGAACCTTGTCTTTTCCTTTCATGGATTAGTGAGAATTTATATGAAATAATAATTCTCTCTTCTATATCACACTCTTGGGTATCCTGAGGATTCAACTGAATATTCGAACTTTTACAGTGTGTTCTTGTTTGCATTTGTGATTCAAACAGAAAAGGTGCTCTCCATATATTGCTGTATTTTGTGGGGATAGAGAGTCAAAGGATTACTTGGAGTAAAAAAAAAAATCTGATCATAAGACTCATGAAAAAAACTTCACATACTCCGTTGTGTCACAAAGTTCCAATATAAAATAGAGTTTATCCATTTCCTGACTACAGCCTTTTCAAGAATATAATTGTAGAGTCTTGTATACTAACTTGTAATTCTTCTTTGTTTTTACAGCTTTTATTGCCTTTAACTGAGATTGTTTGTTTAATTACAGACCAAGTTTGTGGTTTCCTAGTGTTCTTTTCACAAACTTTCACAAGGACTTTCAAGGATACCTAGGAAAGCTATGTTAAAAACACTTTAATGTTGCCAGAGAAATAAGAAAAATACTTTCCCTGCCTCATCACTTCCAGGGTTCAGTCATTCCTCTTAAATGTCTCTGGACCCCCCACAGACCTTCCAACTTTGGCTATGACTGCTATGGCTTTAGCTTCAGAAGAAAGGCAAGTGGTGAACTTTGGCCTTAGGTGTCTCTTGGGGACTAAGAGAATTTAGTAAATTTTTAACCTCATATTTTGAAGCTATCTGCTCTTTTTTTTTCTTTCCCCAGTATTACTTGTGATTTCACAATATCCCTCTGACTTCATAAACTACTTTTAAAATCTGAGGATATACCTTTAAATTTTCCTCAGCGTATAGCATTGGGTCTTGACCTGACATTAACTTTTTTCCCCTAGCTTTATTGAAATATAATTGACATATAACATGTATAAGTTTAAGATGTACAATGTGAAGATTTGATATAGGTTTGTATTGTATGATGATTACCATGACTTATAGTCAGTTAACATCTCCATCACCTCACTTAATTACTTTTTTTGGTGGTGAGAAATTTAAGATCCTCTTTCTTAGCAAGTTTCAGGTATATAATATGGTATTTTAAATATAGTCACCAGGCTGTACATTAGATCCCCAGAACTTATTTATCTTACAACTGGAAGTTTACACCTATTGACCAACATCTCCCCATTTTCCCCACCCTCCCCAAACTTTGGCAGCCACCATTCTCCTCTGTTCTGAGTTTAGCTTTTTTAGATTTCATGTGAAAGTGAGATCATAGAGTATTTTTTCTGTCTGACTTATTTCACTTAGCATAATGCCTTCAAGGTCCATCCTTCTTGTAACAAGTTGCAGGATTTCTTTCTCAGGCTGAATAGTACTCCGTTGGTTTCAGTGGTGGTGGTGATGGTGTATGTATATTTATCCACTGATCTATCCAATGACACTGAGCTTCCTTTCCATGTCTTGACTTTTGTTAATAGCTGGCACTAGTTTTATACTTAGAAATAATAAATATAGAATTGTGACGTTTAAAAGTGAAGTGAAGTGAATGTCGCTCAGTCGTGTCCGACTCTTTGCAATCCCATGGGCTATAGAGTTCATTGAATTCTCCAGGCCAGCATTCTGGTGTGGGTAACCTTTCCGTTCTTGAGGGGATATTCCCAACCCAGGGATGAAATCCAGGTCTCCCACATTGAAGGTGAATTCTTTACCAGCTGAGCCACAAGGGAAGCCCTTATACTTAGAAATAATAAAAACAGAATTGTGAAGTTTAAAGTTTCTGTTAAAATGGAGCAAATTTGCTAGTCAAAGCCACACACATATACACAGATATAAACACACATAGGGAATAGTAAAATAGAATAGTCACTTTCATCTTTGTCTCCTTGCTGTTTTCCTTTCCCTCTTTTCTCTCTTTCACTCTTCCTGTGGTCCACCTAACTACATTTTTATGAAGTATTTTGTCTTTTTGATGTCTATAATGAAAATACACATAGTGAGATCTATGTAACCACTCATGCTAACAAGAGGCTAAATTACTTAAATAATGTTCAGGTGATTTACAGCTAGAGGGAGGGACAGATCCTTGCTTAAGATTAGAGATCACTGTGTACTTCTGTAGGTTTGCTATTTTCTGTTTTCTTAATATGGAGGAAAAATGCCCTGCTCTTCGCCAATGGCAAAGTTTCTAAAATCGCCATGTGCTCACTAATCCCTTTGCCAAGTCACATGTTACCTGCCCATCTCCCTCCAGATAGACTTCTGGCTCTCCACTGTCGCTGTCTTGTCTTCTGTTGTTTCTCCTCTTAGCTGTTCTTGTCGGAAAGCAGATGTCTTTAACACGGGGTTCCATAATGTGCTTTAAGCACACTTAAGGAGAAGAATGGAATAAAGTTAGAAGCATTTTTTCTCTTCTTTGATGCTTGTATCCATTCAAATTGGTAGCAAATGTTCTTCCGTAGGTCCTTGTGGAATTTTCAAACATTCTTGAGAAAATATTAGCAGATATTTTAAATACCTTTTCATGAATTGGGCTTAAGTAAGAACTGAAAAAAGGATGAGGAAGAGTATTATTTCCAGATCTTCTAATTTGCATGGATAAACTCCAGGGAACTTTTGCTATTTACCAGCTTCCTTTTTTTCATTGTAAGATACAAGTTTGGGGAGGAATGGATACATGTATATGTATGGCTGAGTCCCTTTGTTGCCCACTGGAGACTATCACAGCACTGTTAATTGGCTATCAGTTCAGTTCAGTTCAGTCGCTCAGTCGTGTCCGACTCTCCGCGACCCCATGAATCACAGCACGCCAGGCCTCCCTGTCCATCACCAACTCCCGGAGTACACTCAAACTCATGTCCACAGAGTCGGTGATGCCATCCAGCCATCTCATTCTCCGTCGTCCCCTTCTCCTCCCGCCCCCAACCTTTCCCAGCATCAGAGTCTTTTCCAGTGAGTCAACTCGTCTCATGAGGTGGCCAAAGTATTGGAGTTTCAGCTTTAGCATCAGTCCCTCCAATGAACATCCAGGATTGATCTCCTTTAGAATGGACTGGTTGGATCTCCTTGCAGTATAAGGGACTCTCAAGAGTCTTCTCCAACACCACAGTTCAAAAGCATCGATTCTTTGGCGATCAGCTTTCTTCACAGTCCAACTCTCACATCCATACATGACCACGGGAAAAACCATTGCCTTGACTAGACGGACCTTGGTCGGCAAAGTAATGTCTCTGCTTTTTAATATACTATCAAGGTTGGTCATAACTTTCCTTCCAAGGAGCAAGCGTCTTTTAATTTCATGGCTGCAATCAGCATCTGCAGTGATTTTGGAGCCCAAAAAAACAAAGTCTGACACTGTTTCCACTGTTTTTCCATCTATTTCCCATGAAGTGATGGGACCAGATGCCATGATCTTTGTTTTCTGAATGTTGAGCTTCAAGCCAACCTTTTCTCCAATATAAAATAAGAAGTTTTAATAAAAGATGTTTCTCTGCTTCACAGATGCCAAATACCCACAGGTAAGTGAAACTTTTGTAACACTTTTGTTTTCCCCTTAGCATTGAAAATTTCCAACTTTGGCTCACATAAAAGTCTTATCTTCCTGTCTTTTTCTGCTGTAATGACGCTTCCCAATAATATAAAGGAGACACCTGTATGAGATGTCCTTCCCTTCCTTCCTTTCCTTTCATTTTCTGACTGCCCAGCATATGATTCCTCTTCCCCACTTTATGAATCTTAGGATTTAGATCTGACCCACTTACTATAGCATCTGGGAAGTCTCACTATTTAGTTTCACAGTGGCTTTTGCCACAGGACATACATAAGACCTAGCCTATCCATCAATCCAACTCTGAACTAATGGTTGGGGCAGAAAGAGTGGAGAATCCACTCCACATCACCACTGGGGATAGAAATGTCGGTTTCCTGAGGCAAAGTGCAGCACCGGTGGTGTGCTACGGGTCAGTAGCTCAGCTAACTTGCTGAATGGTCCAGTGGAAGCAGCAGCCTTGAATTCTTTGGCATGATTCTGGCGGTGGTTGTTAACTTCCTATTGATCCTGATTGTTTTCCAAAACCCTTCTTAAACCTTCTCAGTGATTATGTGAGAGTATCCAACATTGATGGAAATCAGTTGTTTCTACTTAAAACAGCCAGCCTCAGTTTTGCTATTTCTGTTATGTGCAACTAAGAACCCTGAGGTATGAAATTTGGTAACAGAAATGGTTGCAAAAAATGGAACCACAGAGAAATTGGATGGTGGTGGGGGCTCTGGGATTGGTTGTCTGGTTTAGTTGGAGTTAAAGGTAATATAAAGTCCAGCTGCATAAGGATTGAAACCCTGGCATACAATAACATTCAGGGGCAAGTCAGCAGATAGAGCATTTGTGAACTTCTAAAATTAAGTAGTCATTGAAGGAAAAGGTCTTTGGGAACCAAGCAGGAACTTCCATAAAATAACATGATGGGATGAGGATTTGAAGGACTGGGGTGCTATGGTAGCTGCTTCTAAAAGTGCTGGACAGATTAAAGAAAGAATTTGAGCTCAAATTCCAAAATGTTTTTCTCTGAGCATGGATTAAAAACTAGGCACTTTCCATGACTACGGTAAAAGAATCTCTTTTCTTTTGTAATTCTTGGTGACAAAGGTCAAAAGCCAAATGTAATCATGCAGGTTGCCGAATTAGTGTCAGTTGAATTCACAGGTCGGTTTCTTATGTCAAAGCTGGGGCTTTGAGAGAGAAAGGGTGGGACTCTGAGAATTAGAACAGGGGATATGGCAGGATTTGGTGAACTTGGGGTACCTTCAATCCTTAGAGTAGTCAAGCCACCCTTCCCAGCTGAAGTACCACCTGTTTTCCTGTTTGATGAGGCTAGGCTGTTCCTCTTTTGACTGAATTTTCTGACACCTGAAGGAGTTGCATTACCAACTCAGTTCTCCCTGTGTGCCTATGACCAATTCCCAGATACACAGCTAAACCTGGATCCCAGCATACCTCAAAATGCCAATAATAAAGTCAGTGTTAGGAGGAAATAGGTTAGGGTGCTAAACAATTGTAAAATTTTGCCAGTTATTATTGAAAAAAACAGGAAATGTGAAAATGGATTTTGAAGGTTCTATGTCCAAGAAAGAAAAATCTGTGCGAGCGCTTAATCAGAGGTTCTGGATTCAATGTGCTAGTCTGACAGCATAGATTCTAATTGTTTCCTTGATTGGTTGACCAAAACTGGGATGTGACCCCACTGAGAGGCTGGAAATTCCTTTATAGAATGTAGAAGTAAGGAATCTAAACACTTAGGGAGATAAGATCAACAGTGGGGATATATCACTGGTATCGAATCCCTTGAGGGTGTCCTGATGAAACTCTTCTGTGAAAGCTTGAGAGATACAGTGATGAAGGGCCCACTCACATCTTTGGGAGAAAAATTAGTGGTCATTCTGTGTAGGCCAGTGGTACTAGTGGAAGATGCTCAAGTTGAAATGGGGCTCCCTGATGTTACTAGGGATATTAAGATCCTGATATAATGGAGCTTCTGGAGGAGGGAATGGAAACCCACTCCAGTATTCTTGCCTGAAGAATTCTATGGACAGAGGAGCCTGGTGGGCTACAGTCCATGGGGTTGCACGTGGTTGGACACGACTGAGCAACTAACACATACACACATTGGAGCTTAAGTAGCAGCTTTACCATTGGAAGGCAAGATGGGAAACATGGCTGCCATAGCAGGCAGCAGTCTTCCTTCCAAGAGTAAGAAGGTTACTTAAATGTATAGATGAGGGTAGGAAAGTATAGAGAAGGGTTGTTCTGGCAGACTAGAGAATATCCACATTCTTACATTCTTCTTGAAGGCTTTTAAATTAAAAAAAAAAAGATTAAAAACACTAGGCCGTCTTAAAGAAACATATTGGTTACAGAAGTAAGAAAAAGTGATTTATCAAATTATTCAAGCAAAGATTCCAAATCATGCCAGTATCAATCATCAAGTAGGAGGTCAAATTTTACTGGAGAATAAAAAAGGATGCTTAAGTCATGATATGAGCACATACAGGTACAGCACGTACCTTTCTAAGAAAAAGTATTTCATTCATTAGCCAAATTTTGTTAAGCTCCTGCTATATCAAAATATTTTTCTGGGGTTATAGTCATGAAATGATCAGTCAACATCTCTGTCCCTTTTGAGCTTGCATTCCAGTGGAAGGAGGCAGGAAACAACAACAAAAAATTATAGAAAATATAAGAAGGGGAAGTCCTGTGTATGGAGAGAAATAAGGCAGGGAAGGGACTTCAGGAGTGCAAGTACAGAGGAAGCTCTTGTACTTTTACGTAGAGTGATCAGGGAGGGGGTTCCATGAGAAGGTGACATTTGAACAAATGCTTGAAAGACATGGGAGAAGTTGTGAAGATATCTGGGAGGTGGCCATTTCAGGAAGATGGGCAGCAAGCACAGCATCCCTACGATAGGAGCATGCCCTTCATGCTCAAGCAACGGAAGGGTGGTTAGTGAGACTGGAGGAATTGAATTGAGAGGAAAGTAGGAGATACAAACACAATGGTGATAAGGGAACCAAACTCCTAGGAGTTTGACTTTTATGTTGAGGTAGCTGTGGACCCAGAGAAGGCAATGGCAAGCCACTCCAGTACTCTTGCCTAGAAAATCGCATGGACAGAGGAGCCTGGTGGGCTGCAGTCCATGGGGTCGCTACTAGTTGGACACGACTGAGCGACTTCACTTTCACTTTTCACTTTCATGCATTGGAGAAGGAAATGGCAACCACTCCAGTGTTCTTGACTGGAGAATCCCAGGGACAGTGGAGCCAAGTCGGCTGCCGTCTATGGGGTCGCACAGAGTCGGACACGACTGAAGCGACTTAGCAGCAGCAGCAGCAGCTGTGGACCATTGGAGGATTCTAAGTAGAAAAGCACCCTGTGATTTAACTTGCATTTCTGATAGGATGCTCAGGGTTGAGAATGCTCAGTAGGGCAGCCAAGGGAAGCAGAGAGAGCAGTCTGGAGGACAAGCAGCAATCTGGTGGGAAATGATGGTACATTAGCGTGATAGCATGGAGAAAGTGAGAAGAAGCTAGATTCTGGATATATTTTGAGGTAGAACCAATAACATTTCCAGATACATTGTAGACATGGTGTGAGAGAAAGGATGGAACCAGGGATGGCTCCATGGTTTCTCACTTGAGCAGCTGAAAAGTTGGAGTTGCTGTTAACTGACATGAAGACGTGGGAGGAGCAGGATTAAGGGTGATATCAGGAATTTGACTGTGGACATGTTAAACTTCAGGTGCATCAGTTCAGTTCAGTCTTTCAGTCATGTCCGACTCTTTGTAACCCCACAGACTGCAGCACGCCAGGCTTCCCTGTCCATCACCAACTCCCGGAGTTTACTCAAACTCATGTTCATTGAGTCGGTGACGCCATCCAACCATCTCATCCTCTGTCATCCCCTTCTCCTCCTGCCTTCAATCTTTCCCAGCATCAGGGTATTTTCCAAGGCGTCAGTTCTTTACATCAGATGGCCAAAGTATTGGAGTTACAGCTTCAGCATCAGTCCTTCCAATGAATATTCAGGACTGATTTCCTTTAGGATTGACTGGTTTGATCTCCTTGCTGTCCAAGGGATTCTCAAGAGTCTTCTCCAACACCACAGTTCAAAAGCATCAATTCTTCTACGCTCAGCTTTCTTTATAGTCCAGTTCTCATATCCATACATGACTACTGGAAAAACCATAGCCTTGACTAGATGGACCTTTGTCAGCAAAGTAATGCCTCTGCTTTTTAATATACTGTCTAGGTTGGTCATAACTTTTCTTCCAAGGAGCAAGCGTCTTTTAATTTCATGACTGCGGTCACCATCTGCAGTGATTTTGGAACCTAAGAAAATAAAGTCTGTCACTGTTTCCACTGTTTCCCCATCTATTTGCCATGAAGTGATGGGACTGGATGCCATGATCTTAGTTTTCTGAATGTTGAGTTTTAAGCCAGCTTTTTCACTCTCCTCTTTCAGTTTCATCAAGAGGCTCTTCAGTTCCTTTTCACTTTCTGTCATAAGGGTGGTGTCATCTGCATATCTGAGGTTATTGATATTTCTCCTGGCAATCTTGATTCCAGCTTGTGCTTCATCCAGCACAGCATTTCTTATGATGTACTCTGCATATAAGTTAAATAAGCAGGGTGACAATATACAGCCTTGATGTACTTCTTTTCCAATTTGGAACCAGTCTCTTTTTCCATGTCTGGTTCTAACTGTTGCTTCTTGACCTGCATACAGATTTCTCAGGAGGCAGGTAAAGTGGTCTGGTATTCCTGTCTCTTGAAGAATATTCCATAGTTTGTTGTGCTCTATTGCATATCTAAGTGGAGATGTTCAGTAGCAAGTGGGACAGAAGAATTTAAAGTTCGAGGAGTGCTCCAAGCAAGAGGTATAGATTTGAGAGTCAGCCTTGTACAGATTCATGGGATCACCAAGGTGGTGAGATTAGTAGAAAAGAGGATTGATCCAAGGGCTGAGCCCTGGGGCATTCGCCAAGGTAAAGAGTTTGGGGAAATCAGGAAAAACTGGCCAAGGGGCCAATGAGGAGGAGCAACCAGTGAAGAAGGTGGAAAATTCGGAGACAGCAGTGATCTGGAAGCCAAGTGAAGAGTCATCAGCTGTCTTACACTGCTGAGAGGTCTGGTTAGATAGGGACAGACCTATTGGTTATGTCCTCCATAACCAATGTGGAAGACATTGGTTCCATGGGCAGGAGCAATTTAGATGGAGTGGTGGACTAAATCCTATTTGGAATGGGCTTAAGAGACATTAGAGGGAGAGGAATTTGATGACACTAAGAGCATTTAAAGAAATTTCATTGTAAAGAAAAGAAGAGAAATGGAGTGGCGGGTAGAGACAGATACAGGGTCAAAGTTGGGTGTTTTCTTAAGGTGAAGAGCAACAGACTTTTTGTATGCTCATAGGAATAATTCAGGAGGGAGAGGGGAACATGGTGATGCAGAAGAGGATGGGGAGAATTGTCAAAACAATGACTTTGAGTAGGCAAGAAGGGGTCATCTCTTTGTACAAGTGAAGGGGTTAGCTACAGAGAAAAGCATAGAAAGTTCATCCAGTGATGATGAGGGCTAGCAGAGCATGAGGCAGAGATTCTGGTAGATGGGGTGGTGGAGCTTGTGGATAAACTGAGGGGAAAGCCAGGAACTCATACGTGTCTTTATGTATTTGCAGATTTGGGGGTCATGAGAGTCTCAGGTTGGGGCTTCTCTGGTGGTTCAGCAGCAAAGAATCCGGCTGCAGTGCAGGAGACACGAGTTCGATCATTGGGTTGGGAAGATCCCCTGGAGGAGGAAATGGCAGCCCACTCCAATATTCTTGCCAGGAGAATTCCATAGACAGAAGAACCTGGGGGCTATAGTTCATAGGATTGCAAAGAGCCGGACACAGCTGAGGTGACTGAGCACACATGCGTGAGAGTCTCAGATCATTTAGGAATGACAATAGGCTACTTTGCTGTTACTTTTTTTTTTCCCACTTTTTGTACAGTATACATGGCAACCAACTGTAGTGTTTCAGATTACATGTAGTTGGAGATGATGTAGCTGGCACCTAATCTTTAAATAAGTGAAGTTGCTCAATTGTGTCCAACTCTTTGCGATCCCTTGGACTGTAGTCTACCAGGCTTCTCTGTCCATGGGATTTTCCAGGCAAGTGTACTGGAGTGGGTTGCCATTTCCTTCTCTAGCTCTTAAATATGAATATTTGAAATAAATTAGATTGATAATGTGCAGTGGTTTCAGTTTTGAAACAGAGCATTAAAATCTCAGATGAATCTTCAATATCATGTAATTATTAAAATAATTAACTACATCTAAAGATTTTCATTTCCATTGACTTTATAGTTATATATTATTAATTTTAATATGGTATATTAGTTTGACATGATTATACTATGGGTTGATAGATTTATAATTTATAAATACAAAATTAATTTTAACAAGTTAGTAATGAAAAATTAACTAACTAGGAGAAAGCAATGGCAACCCACTCCAGTACTCTTGCCTGGAGAATCCCATGGATGGAGGAGCCTGGTAGGCTGCAGTCCATTGGGTCACTAAGAGTCAGACACGACTGAACGACTTCACTTTCACTTCTCACTTTCATGCATTGGAGAAGGAAATGGCAATCCACTCCAGTGTTCTTGCCTGGAATGGGGGAGCCTGGTGGGCTGCCGTCTATGGGGTCGCACAGTCGGACACGACTGAAGCGACTTAGCAGCAGCAGCAGCAGCAGTGAATTCAGATAAAAATGCATTTTAATAATTAAAAAACTGGACTTATTAAGTTAATTGTTTTGGCATTTTATAAGGATGGTCTATGTGGGAAAAATTTTGGACATTAAAAAATGATAATTAGGGAATTTACATCCAACAAACGGAAGTGCTTATTTGAATCTACTTCCCTTTTTTTTAAAAAAAAATTTATCTTTTTAATTGAAGGATAATTGCTTTACAGAATTTTGTTGTATTCTGTCAAACCTCAGCATGAATCAGCAATAGGTATACATATACCCCCTCCCATCTCCTTCCCCATCCCACCCCTCTAGGCTGATACAGAGCCCCTGTTTGAGTTTCCTGAGCCATACGGCAAATTCCTGTTGACTATGTTACCTATGGTCATGTGAGTTTCCATGTTACTCTGTCCACACATCTCACCCTCCCCTCCCCTCTCCCCACGTCCACAAGTCTGTTCTCTGTGTCTGTTTCTCCACTGCTGCCCTGTAAATAAATTCTTCAGGACCATTTTTCTAGTGAAACTTCCCTTTGTTTCCATTTTTTTTTCCAAATGCATTTTGTATTTAGCCTGTCATCCTAAAATTAACTATTATTAGGCTTTAGGGGAACTTGTGTTTTTACCACACATACTTGAAGTTAAAACATTAATTTGAAATTTGATTAAAAGGAGATAAAGGCTGTTCATTATTTTGCCTGATTTGACAGTATTTTCTGTATCATAAAATCAGAAAATACAAAGATTTAAAGCTTTTATTCCTATTTTCCCTATTTTTTTCAGGAAGATAATTTTAACACATTCAATTAGATGATATTTCCGACACCACCATGTTGAACATGGATTGCACTTATTTGTCTTGATACTCTGCATATTTCATTCTAAATAAGTGACTCAGTAACCCCACCTGGATCTGGGGCTGTAGCTAATCCTTGCTCATCACTGGAAATCAAAAGAGAGAATGTTAACATGACATGATTAGAAAATATATCCTGTGAAAGGTGGGGACCCTATTTTGCCTTGTTTATTTGAAGTATTTACTTCCTAATAAACAACCTTTTTAGAAGGCTCTTTTCCTATAAATACTTATGAAAAGAAATGGTTTTCTGCTGTGTGTGTGCGGCTTTCTATATAAATACATGAGCAGATTTCCATAATTAAACCTAACCACAAAGACTGTGATTATTATTCAGTTCTATTTTCATGGCAGACCAAATTAAACCTCTATGTCAAACATGTAGTGAATATCATAGTGATAGGCCCGGAATATAGGCTTTTATTGCACTTGGAAAGTTTTGTGAATCTGAAACATTTTTCCTTGGTCAGTGGGTATGGAGTTGGCGGGGATGCATCCATAGATGGGGTGAGTCATTGCCTGTGCAGAATATAGAGAATACCAGAAGTATCTTCTCCCTTCCAGTTTGTCTGCCTGTCTGCTGTTTGGCGGCATCTGAAATGTTGGGAATTCTTTAGGAGTTAAAGCTTTGTTATCTGGTCTTCTCAAATAGTTAAGTGAAGTTTCATTAATCTGTTAAACCCTTACCTTCCAAAGTCAAATGGAGAGAGCAGGGTCCAGAGGAAGCAGCACACAGGGGTGAGAAAGGCCTGGGCCGTACCCTGGGGGGACAGGCTAAGTCACTGAGTTTAGTTTAGAGTGAGTGCTACTGTAGAAGGTGAAGGCGCACCCAAAGAAGGTCTCATGTAACGTGTAAAACTTTTTCGTGTGTCTGTTTTGTGCCACAGACGTGGGAACACAGAGACGGGAAGCATCTATTCCCAGTCTTGAGAAACTTAACATCTATCAGGACGGGCAGATGAAGGGGGTGCTGTGCTGATATAACCTGGCACTCCAGGTTTGGGGGAAGAAGGGAGCAACTGTCAGACACTGGAAGGAGTCATACTTCTGCTTCAGGTTTGTGAAGAGGAAGGGGCTCTACTAGGCTGTTTTGTTGTATAGTGTTTTCAGATGTAGAGTGTGAAGGGGACATGTCATGGTACCATACTACTGCCAGAGTGCTTCCCCTGGAAAATGGAGCTTAAGCAACTCTTCTGAGCATCTGAGTGAAGACAGTGAAAGTGAAAGTCACTCAGTAATGTCAGCCTCTTTGCGATCGCATGTCCATGGAATTCTCCAGGCCAGGTTACTGGAGTGGATAGCCTTTCCCTTCTCCAGGGGATCTTCACAACCCAGGGATCGAACCCAGGTCTCCCACATTGCAGGCAGATTCTTTACCAGCTGAGCCACAAGGGAAGCCCAGTAAGATTATGAAAATTTCTGGGTTTACATTTGACTTCATTTTTTATTACATCTGGACCTTGGACCAGATACTTAACTTCTCTGAGACTTAATTTCTTTATCTGTTCAATGTGAAGAGTGATTTCCCAGTTCCTTCATTTGGTATTTGGGAGAATGGAATGGAATAATTATGTCAGCATTCTTGGTACATACCAACAGTAGTCTTTGACTTCATATAAACTATCCATACCCCAACTCCACACCCCAACCGTAGTGCAACTAACTAATGACCAGGGCTGGAATGGTTACCTGCCTAATGTAGGACTTGATGGCCAGAGAGGTGGAAAGAGTTATCCTTTTAATATGACTTCTTGCTCTGTGTAGAAGGGACAATTAAATTGATCACTTAAGAGAGAATATGCATCAAAAAATTTAGATTCTTATGAATTTGGATCCAATTTACTATATGGATTTTTTGGTTTACTTTCTGGAGAATTTAGCTCCCACAATTTGGGTCATAGCAAAACCTAGCAGTTATTGTTCCTAGCATATTATCCTAAGTCTCAGTGGTAGCATGATTTCCCTTTCAGATTGGCAAATGTAAAAGGACAGTTCACTGAGCAGCAATATTAATAGAGAGCTTCATGTTTATGTAATGATGTTGGGCTTTGTGTGCCATGCAGAATGTATGGGGTAATTAGATGTTTCAGATACATGTCTAGACAGGGTAAAGCTTCAGAGACACTGTTGAAACCCTGGGAAAAGCTACAGGTCACCCATTTGTTACCAGAAAAAACTCTCCTTGATTATCAAGTTAAACATGGAGTTAACTCTCCGGCCCTAGATTTACACATAAGAGGAAAATCAGATCTGATGAGATTAGACAGGACTGACCACTTTATAGGCCTCACTGTGTGACTTCTTTGAGTCTGCTAAAAATGGGATCTCCCAAATATCTGCTGCTGTCCAGTTGTGGGGCCTGGATTCCCATTCTTGGAACCGCCTCTTCGAACCAAGTCATTCTATTTGAAGAGCTTGCTCCTGGTGAAGATTATCTGTAGACCTAGATTGCTTTGTCTGAGGGGCAGTAATGAGGAAACATCTCAGCACAGGTAAGTTTTGATGGGAGGGCAGCGAGACAGTTAAAAAGGTTTGGAATTGAATGTACTTTTTGAGAAGCATGGGCTCAGGGGAGAGGGCTGAGGAGACAACCATGGGGTCTCCAGCTGCCTTAGGGCAGGGGGCAGAGCAGGGAGGGGACACTGGTGAGAGGGAAACATGTCTTCTGCATGAAAAAGCCCATTTCACCTACATTCCTGTGCTTCACAAAATTCATCTTGCATCCTGACATTGATTATTTTGAGCACTGGTAAAAGTGTCTTGAAACCATCCCCTCTCTGGTCCTTTTTGGTTACTGCGGTGCTTTCTGGTACTGAAGACTCTGGAGCCTCTGCTTGAAGTGTCAGCTTTGGCAGGGGTGATGGAGATTCACTTTCAACCTGTTGCTCACGTGTGTCCTCTTCCGGCCTCTGATGGTTGCCGTAGCCCCATATGGAGTCATTAGAGGACGTTCACTCTTTGCAAACTACCATGATACAATCTGAAAAGCTCTCCTCCTGGTACTCCAGGCTCACTCTCAGGGGATAGCGGCCACTGGAAGTTGGGATGTGCAGATTTCAGTAGGCAACTTTGTAAGTGGGTCGTCTAGCCCCTGCTTTTCAAATCAAGTTTAGTGTTCCTCCTGGTGTTCCGGCATTGATTGAAGTCCTTCCTACTTTGCATCAGGGGCAGTGCCAGCAGCCTCACTCCTGTATCTCATTCTCATTGCCTATTGTTGGTTGTGAGTATTCCTCACGACCAGTTGTTAGGAGTTGGTGAGTTGTTAGTGTTTCACTTTTACAGTTTAGACATGTGAGGCTTTGAGAAATCGAGTACTCGGCCCAGTATGAAATGGAACAACTGGGAATGAGAGAGCTGGGGTTTAAACTCAGAAACGGCAGCCTCAGGCTCCTACTCTTGCTGTTAAAGGTGTTTTCTTCTCCTCTTGGGGATTTCTTTTGCTTCTCAAACCCCCCCCCCCCCCCACAAAAGAGAGCATGCAGCCTAAGAAAACTTAACTTGGGGCACTTTACCAAATGCAATGTCAACAGCTGTGGGAAACAACATGGAGAACAACGCTGGAGATGCATTTAAGAAGAGGACAGATGCCACGTATTTGCACAACTTGCCCAGCACTTCGTTTTGATCCATCAGTAACTGCTGACAAGGAGGCGTCTGCTCCTGCTTAACTCTCTTTTGAGCCTGGTCTTGAACTCTGCCCACCCAGAATGAAGGCAGACCTCCCCTGTCTTGGCAGTGAATGTGACTTTGTACGGAACACCATACCATGGCCACTTTTACAGCTTGTGTTGGTCATTTTCTGTTTATCTTGACACTCAAACCTCAGCTGTCTTCCCTTGGCTCCAGTTCATACTCTCCCTCCAGTTCTGCTATCTCTGACTGCCCTGGGCAAATGTCCCCCAGGACTACAAGTGCTTTTCTCCTTTGAGCCAATCCCTCAGGCAGTGCTCTGCTGTGGCAGTAGGAACCAGCTTTAAGCCATAAACCCCAAGGATCCCAAAGCATTACTTTGCCTCCTATGACCTTGACAGTGCTGGCCATAGCCCGGCAATGTCTGTGCCCAGCCAGCTCCGCTGTGCAAGCCTCTGACCAGTTTGTAGAGGTTAGGGCGGAGCTGCTGCCCCACTGCTCCCAGGCTGATCCTGTGCTGCTCAAGCTGCCACTTCCAGAGCCCTGCCCAGACTTGGAAGCTATGGCTTATTGTGACTGTCTCAGTCTGGAGGAGCAGAGCCTGAAACTTACAAGCTGTCACTTAATTGACTATAGTAGCCTAGAAAATCCCATGGATGGAGGAGCCTGGTAGGCTGCAGTCCGTGGGGTCGCTAAGGTTTGGACACGACTGAGCGACTTCACTTTCACTTTTCACTTTCACGCATTGGAGAAGGAAATGGCAACCCACTCCAGTGTTCTTGCCTGGAGAATCCCAGGGACGGGGGAGCCTGGTGGGCTTCCGTCTATGGGGTCGCACAGAGTCGGACATGACTGAAATGAGTTAGCAGCAGCAGCAGCAGCACCAGAAAAGCAGAAGTGGGGGGGGCAGTAAAGCTGGCCACAGCAAGTCTAGTTGATTGTTTTTTCTTGAGGGATGTCTTCAGAGGGGACCCATCCAGGTCTACATATTAGGGCAGTCCTCCCAGAGGGAGGAAGGGAAAGGATTTTATTCACTGGTTCTCCACTCTTGGTCACAATCTACTCTAAGGACCAGTTAATTTGCACAAGCGTGGAAGTGGCCAGCTGAGTATCTCCCACCTTATTAGCAAGTCACAACTCAGCCTCAGGAGGACAGCCCTGGATGAGAGGCTGGAGGGGTGTGATGTGCCTGAGGGTGACAGGAGGGGTGTGGCAGTGGCATCAGTAGCATGCCTGAATCTGTAGCTGTGGGGGCAGTGAAAGCCGTCGGCTCCGCCCCGCTGCAGGTGGGTGCACAGCTCCCAGTGATGGTTAAGCTGAATACAGTCATACTGGAGCGTTTTAATGCCAGTGCAGCTTGGTCCCGGGGCTTGTCTGTGCCGCTGGGAAACTTCTTGTACATTCAAGGAAATAGTTTTCCTTTCCAGTTCCCAGGATTGGGGCATCTTTCTGAGGACTGTCACTTGTGTGGGTTGTGTTATGGAACCAAACTTGAGTCTGCTCTCTGGGGCACAGTAAAGCCAACTGACTGATACTAGGATGTGGTGAAGGAAAGTGCAGTGTTCACTATAAGGCACCAAGCAAACAGTCCAGGGCAACTTGTGCTTAGAAGACCTGAACTCCCCACAGACTTTCAGGGAAAGGTTTTTTAAAGACAGAGTGAGGGAGGGGGTTTGGGGGGTATGTGGTCAGCTCGTGGACCTTCTTCTGACTGGTTGGAGGTGAGGTTAACAGGAAGTCACCATCATCAATCTTCTGATTACAATCAGTCTGAGACCTTTGCTTGTGGCAAAGTACAGTTCACTTCTTCTACCTGGTGGGGGCGTTGGTACCTGCAAAACAGCTGAAAGGACATGGCTCAGAATATTATATGAAGTCCTTGAGGAGGAACTAAAGATCCTTGACTTTGTTTAATGGCTAAACTATTACTGTTTGGTCCTGTTTGACTGTTTTCTTTTGCCTTTGCATTTTTTTTTCCACTTCTCTGATTAAACTTAATCTTTGACTAAAGTTTTTCTACAGACAAAAGACAGGCAGAGGACACGGGGGAGGGAAGGCTGTTCTGGGAAGGCTGCATAGGGTCCTGCTTGGTGACCGGTGGGGTCCAACTGAGTGTTCTCTCTGCTTGGGGCTGTCCAGATAATACTGCCATAATGAGATCCTTCACAGCAAAAGGCAGAAGAGCTGTTTTCGGAGTAGCTGATGAATGTGGCATTGATGGCCGCTCTCTTTGGAAAGCAAAAGTCCTCTTGGTCAGAGCCTGTAGGCTTTGTTCAACCCATTGACAGGCCGTGTGAGGCAGCCAGGTGCTACCTTTAGGGCCATGCTGTATCTCCACTTTGTTTCAGCGCCCCTAGAGATAGCCTCCTTTGTGCTCTTGTGGACTGGGTGTGAGTGGTGGTCAGTTACCCTCCTCGACACCTGTTGGATATACTCCCCTGACCTCAGAGGAGCGCTTGTTGGGGATGGTCCTAGACTGACCACAGCACCTCTGCCTGCAGGCTAGCCTTGAGATCACATGTTGAAGATCCCAGAGACAGGGTTCTGAAGTCACCTTTTCCTTAATGGGAAGTTTAGATGATGTCAAGAGAAGTATTTAGAGTTCTAGAGAGGCAGCCCTGTGGGCATACAGAGGTTCTTTAGGTTTTTGTTTTTTGGGCTTTTTATTTGTTTTTATTGGAGTAGAGTTGATTAACAATGTTAGTTTCACATATACAGATTTCATCAAAGTAATTCAGTTATACTTATACATGCATCTATTCTTTTTCCATTTAGCTTATTACAGAGTACTGAGCAGAGTTCCCTGTGCTATATCAGTTAAGTTCAGTTCAGTCGCTCAGTCGTGTCCGCATATAGTAGGTCCTTATTGGTTATCTGTTTTGATGATACCAAATTTCTCTAACTTGACTCAAGTCCCAGCTGACCTCTGAAAAAAGGGTGAGGCTTGATCTGGACTCTGGCCTACATTTAAGCATTTAAATAACTAGTGGCCTTCTTGACTTCTGACCCCATCATGACCTCCTCTGATGCAACTTATCTATACATAGTAAAGATAAACTTCAAACTGAGAGTAGAGAAAACCATGCAAATGATTTTCACAACTGTTACTGTGCAATAAATCAGCAATCTTGCTGTGAGATGTGGTTGTTTTAAAAGTGACATGCAGGATTTATTTGTCCAGGGAGTGGAGGGTGGGTGGGTGGTCCAGCCCCGTGACCAGAAAAAAATGTGTTGTGTGCAGACTTGTCCACCTCATTGCCAACAACATCCTGGTTAAGCTTTGTTTTGCTAGGAGAATGTGGGGCAGGAGTGCCAGGCTCTTTCCAGCTGTAGAGTTGGATCCCAAGCCTTGTTTCTGCAAAGAAAGTGACAGATATGTTAAAGAGGGGCCATTCCAATGACTTGCTCAGTGCAAGGGGAATCTGATTGAAGTGGATCAACTGCTGGCAATCCTCAAATGCTAATTTTTCCCCAGAATGGAAAGATGAGAGCTCCCTTTCCCCATCATTGTTTTATAAACCAAAGTTGTGAAGTCGATCTAGCTCTCCATTTGCACCCTTCTGCCTATGTCCCCAACAAAAGCTCCGTTCCTGGCCTCTTTACAAATTGGAGGAATGGAGAATCCCATACCCTGCTTCTAGCTCCTCCCATCCATGCCCACCCTTCCTTTATACACTGGGATTCTGCTGGCATCCCACCCTTCTCATCCTCTTAGAATCAGAAAGCCTGATTTCATGGAGACCAGCTCTGGTACCCAGGCTGGGAGAAAATCATCACTGAGGCTCAGGGGCACAGCAGCCTTTTCTTGAGCAAACACATCAGGCAAACCCTTCCAGGCCCTGCCTCACCCAGCCATTTGGGGAAGATAGGTGGCCTGGGCAAGGGCAGTGTCCTATGCTACAAAGTTACTTTGACATGCAGGCCTTGCAGCAAAATAGGCTTCCAACACCACTGAAACATTCATGAACTCACTTCGGAGCCACTCGTCCTGACCTGTTTCACACTCTGTGTTATTCTATCCACAGATTCTCCAGCTTCTGACCTGGGGGCTGACTCACTTTCCTGTTTACAACCTTGCCTCAGCCCTCATTCCTAATGTTTTACATAGTTTCTCTGGCAATGACCTTTGCTTTCCTTTTAACTAGAGTTCAGATTCTCCTCTGGTCGGTCAATTTCTGAGTATTCTGGGTGAAAATATGCCAGATCTTGCCTGGCCCCCAGGACTTTGTGACCTCCTAAAGAGTGTTGTACCTGCCAGACTTGCCTCTATGCAGCTGGGGCAGTCTCAGTGTCAGAGAGAAAGGGGTAGGATTAGGATAAAGAGGAAAGGAGATAAGTGGGGCGGGATGAATAAGCTCATTCCTTCTATGAATCCTTGGCACTGCATCCTGGTTGATGCAGACATTAAATGGAACACTAATCACTTACCCCCATCATTTTTTAGAGTTTACTCTTAAGAGCTGCCACTAGTGATGTGACTCTGTTGAGCCTATATGAGCAGATTGGCGGTGTATCAACTTGCAAGTGCTGTTCTGGAGTCCAACTATAAGTCTTACTATTCTATCCCAAGTGATTATTTTCTGACAAGTAATTCTGCTTTTATATCTCAGTGAGCTATTCAATGAATGCTCAGACTGAATGAGATTGGTAAAGTTCAGCGACACCTTGATTCTTAATCCTTTATACTTTATTAAATCTTAAATGTCAGGTCCCATCTATTGGTTATTTACTTAATAGCAATTTAAAAAGTTGCACAATGATCAGTAGATCCCTCTTTGCTCATGCCTTCTTCTTTGGGAAATACCCCTTACCCCAAAACATGGACTGGAATGGCCCATGTGACCCTCACCACAGGTGATTGGACGAAGGGTTGAGCACTTGAAACTGACATGGTCAGTCTGTCACCTGGTCAGTGACCAACTCAGTTATCTTGCTTAAAAATTTGAGCTAATGGACATAAAGACCATGGTCAGTCATTAGTGGGTGTTAGACTCTTAATGTCATGTTGAGTGCAGACAAGAGTTAATTCATGCTACCTGGGCAAGCTGAGGTTGTGAAAAAGCAGAAACCATTAATACATAGAGAAGGCTGATTTGCAGAGGGGAGTTGAGACCACAGGGACTTACTAAGAGAACAAGATGAAGCAGATGACTTTGGTTCCTGGCGGCTTCTCAGCTTCAGACCCTAAGAGGCCTGTTGATAGTTCATTTCCTGCTTGTCGATGATTTCAACAAACTATCCATGAGATGACTTCTTATATCTTTCATCAATAATCACCTCTACTGCCTGAATAAAGAGTTTTCCAGACAAGCAAAAGCTAAAGGATTAGTTCATCATTCCCTACCTTGTGTTTTTGAGATAAGGATTTCTGTTCCTTGTGGCTAAAAACCTTTGATTATACCACTACTTAGGTGTTGCCAGCAATGGCTGCAACAAAGAGTTGTAAACTTATATATTGGTAATTACGCAAAAGGTGGAATGTTTTCTAGTTGCTTCTTTTAAAGTAGAACTTGATGTCACTGAAAGCTGTTTACATCCATACCCTTGCTGTTAATCATTTAGGATGTTCTGGTTTTACACCCTTTTTTCACTTGTGATAATTGTATTGGCTTTATAGGGTGTGTCTTCAGGAACTTAACATTTGTGGGGGGGACATCCAACATCAGACATACGCTTACATCAAAGGACAAAATTGCCTTTGCTAGTTTATAATGCTTGACTTTCTGGTTATCTGCACCAGAGATGTAATCTTGATTGCCTTGTCAATAAATCCAGTGCGAAATGAGTAGAGATTTTTATGGCTGGGGAAACTCCAGATACAGAGAATAGCATGGGAGGCAGGGATGAGGGTGAGGTAATCCGCAGTCTGTGATCCCTCTCCAGCAATTACAAGTTGCACTCCCCATCAGATTTAGCTCCTATACCAAACTGGTGTTTATATGGGTGGAGAAGTGTAAACAGTGAGCACCCTGGGAATGGAGCTGAGGCTGTCTTTTTTTTTCTCCCTGAAATGAACTGAGGGAGAGGACACTGTGCAAATCTGGGTAAGATACTAAGCTAGTATGAGTCATAAAATCCAAAGTTAAGTGAAACAATCTACAGGAAGGGTTTTTAATATCTGAGGGAATGGACTGAAGAATGAAGCTCAGTTTGGAAAAGGACGTGTAGAGAATGGTAGAGGGAGAACTCATTTGTGAGAGGCTGTGTAGCCTGGTAGTGAAACATGTAGGCGGACCCAGACCACTTGGATTCAGGTTCCACCGCTTACTAGTTGTGTGACCAAGGGCAGTTTTCTTAATTTCTTATTACTTTAGTTCTTCATCTGTAAAATGGGAATAGCAATTGTTTCTACATAGATTTGTTATGACGATTTAAGGAATTGATACACGTAAGGTGCATAGGGCAGTATCTGGCCCAAAGTAGGTGCTTAGTGAATGCTAGTTATTATTCTGTAAGACATCACCTGGGGTGCCAACGGGACCAGCAAGATGCGTGAGACCAGACACCACAAGTGGTCTATAGTATTTTTTTTTTTCTAATGAAAAAATTGAACACATTTACTCATTGACTCTGAAGTGTGTCTGTTTTGACTGAAACAAGAAAGAAGATCCATAAAAAAGGCTACTAAAATGAGGACGGGAAAAGAGGGGCTTTCATAGAAGGAGAGAAAATAGATTGGGCTCTGGTCTGAAAAAATGAAGACTGAAATGCTCTATGATGAATTTCATAAAGGACAGGAATAGCATGAACAAACAACTTGTTTATGAAATACTGGAAAATTAGAGCTGGCATCAAAGACGAATACTTTGAGGTGAGGACTTGAACAGATGGTTACTTGACTGTGCTTGCACAGTGAGTCGTTCAGCTAATGGAGCTCATTAGGTCAGAGTTTCAAGCAAACTGGATGAAGGATATGGATTATGGCCCCTGAACTATCAGGGGTCACTGGGGATATTTGTTATAAGACCCAGTTTATTCCCATTCAGCATTTGTAAATAACTTATATTAATGTAGTACTTAGCTATTTCAAAACACTCAGCAGCCTTAATTCATTTGATTACCGCAATACTGATTTACTGAGCTTAGGTTGTGGGCAAGGCTCTGCAGAGAACAAAAAGATGAGAAAGATGGCTTGAGATGGCTTGTGTTGTGTCTGATATATTACTACTCAGAAACGCTGTGATGAATTTAATCTGCAGGCTTAATATACTTGGTTCACTTTTACTTATAATGTTTTGAGACTAGTGAATTTTTCATTAGTTTTTGAGTTCAAGATTGGTATTGTGAAGAAATTCAAGAAATAAAAGTTCTCTTTTTGTGATGTTTTGTAAATTCTACCCAGGTCACATTCTGAGGTACAGTTGAACATCTCATTCTTATATTTATTTTTAATTTTGGAGTTGTTATTCATAAAAAGCAATTTTGGAGCTGGAAGTTAATGCAGAGTTCTTCTTCAGTTCCCTATTTCATAGCTGTATGAAACGGGTCCTTAAGTGACATGAACAAGGTGGGAAAGTTTGGACTAAAGCCCAAGTTCTAGTCTTCTATGTTTTATTTCCCATTGAACTGCTTCCCCCAGAGGATCAGGGTGATTGTCGTTGAGCTTATTTCTCTGTATATATTTGTGTGTGTGTGTGTGCGCGTGCACGTGCTTAGTTACTTCAGTCATGTCCAACTCTTTGCAACCCTGTAGATAGTAGCCTGCCAAGTTTCTCTGTTAATGGGATTCTCCAGGCAATAATACTGAAGTGGGTAGCCATGCCCTCCTCCAGATTTCTGTGCTTTATCTTGGAGCACTCAGGAGTAGATGTACTATGGACCCAGTGAGGCTTAAGCTCCAGGGCCCCTCTCTTGTATGAACCTTGAGTGGGGAGAGGAAGCTAGGTTGCAATCAGGAAACATTTCTATATAAGCATTTTTGGTAAATGATCTAAAGAGATAACATAAGAGATGAACTTGATTTTCCAAGCCTCCATTAAGTTGCTGTGACCTTTTTCACATTCTAAAGAAAAAGAAACTCACTCTTGTACTTATTTTCTATTTGTACTTTTGTATTACTTTTCTTAAAGAAGTACCTTTCCCCTGCTACAAGATTATATAAATTTCAGGCTCCTTGAAATCTGGATAGGCTTCTAATACCCAAAGATATAGCTGGTTGGCATAAGACAAACACCAACAGACATAAAAGCAGAAATTGACAGTAACGCAATAATAGTAGGAGACTTTAACCCCCCACTCACACCAATAGACAGATCATCAAAACAAAATTAATAAGGAAACACAAGTCTGTTAATATAAATAGTGATGACCAGGGTAACCAAAAATTGTGATTTGACTATTTTGGAAAAGTGGTAGGAAAGAGAAGGGATATTTGAAGTAACAAAGTTAAATCTTTGGCTACCGTTAAAAGAAGTCAGCATATAGTTTATGTAATAATATAGTAGCATCGTATGATTGATATGAAATGTGAGATATTGATATAAAACTGATCAATTAGGAAAGAAAACTATTAAGAAACAGTATAAAGTTCAATGGCAGGGGAAAACTTCAAAGGAATTAAAAGGAGTTGACACTGAAAAACAAAAGAGTGGGTACAAATGGAACAAGGAGCTACCATATTTGCTTTAACATTTAAACAGTTATTTCTTTAGCATTTTATTACTTTGAGAAAATTTAAAGTAACTTAAAACATAAAAATAAAAATACTATTCAAAATTTTAAATAAAATTAATTTAAAAATAATAATTTGAAATTTTAAAATGAAATTCCAACCAGCTCTTTTTTCTTGTATGATATTTTAAATTTTATTTTAAATATTTTATTAAAGGATAATCGCTTTATAGAATTTTGCTGTTTTATGTCAAACCTCAACATGAATCAGCCATCAGTTCAGTTCAGTTCAGTCGCTCAGTCGTGTCTGACTCTTTGTGACCCCATGAATCACAGCACGCCAGGCCACCCTGTCCATCACCAATTCCCGGAGTTCACTCAAACTCACGTCCATCGAGTCTGTGATGCCATCCAGCCATCTCATTCTCTGTTGTCCCCGTCTCCTCCTGCCCCCAATCCCTCCTAGCATCAGAGTCTTTTCCAGTGAGTCAACTCTTCGCATGAGGTGGCCAAAGTATTTCAGTTTCAGCTTTAGCATCAGTCCTTCCAATGAACACCCAGGATTGATCTCCTTTAGAATGGACTGGTTGGATCTCCTTGCAGTCCAAGGGACACTCAAGAGTCTTCTCCAGCACCACAGTTCAAAAGCATCAATTCTTTGGCGCTCAGCTTTCTTCACAGTCCAACTCTCACAACCATACATGACCACGGGAAAAACCATAGCCTTGACTAAACGGACCTTGGTTGGCAAAGTAATGTCTCTGCTTTTTAATATACTATCTAGGTTGGTCATAACTTTCCTTCCAAGGAGTAAGTGTCTTTTAATTTCATGGCTACAATCAGCATCCACAGTGATTTTGGAGCCCCCCCCAAAAAAGTCTGACACTGTTTCCCCATCTATTTCCCATGAAGTGCTGGGATCAGATGCCATGATCTTTGTTTTCTGAATGTTGAGCTTCAAGCCAACCTTTTCACTCTCCTCTTTCACTTTCATCAAGAGGCTTTTGAGTTCCTCTTCACTTTCTGCCATAAGGGTGGTGTCATCTGCATATCTGAGGTTATTGATATTTCTCCTGGCAATCTTGATTCCAGCTTGTGCTTCTTCCAGCCTAGCGTTCCTCATGATGTACTCTGCATAGAAGTTAAATAAGCAAAGTGACAATATACAGCCTTGATGTACTCCTTTTCCTATTTGGAACCAGTCTGTTGTTCCATGTCCAGTTCTGACTTTACATACAGGTTTCTCAAGAGGCAGGTCAGATGGTCTGGTATTCCCATCTCTTTCAGAATTTTCCACGGTTTATTGTGATTCATATAGTCAAAGACTTTGGCATAGTCAATGAAGCAGAAATAGGTATATATATATTCCCTCCCTTTTGAAACTCCCTCCCATCTCCCTCCCCATCCCACCCGTCTAGGTTGATACAGAGCCCCTATTTGAGTTTCCTGAGCCACACAGCAAATTCCTGTTGGCTATCTATTTTACATATGATAATGTAAGTTTCCATGTCACTCTTTCCATGCATCTCACCCTCTCCTCCCCTCTCCCCACGTCCATAATCTGTTCTCTATGTCTGTTTCTCCACTGCTGCCCTGTAAATAGATTCTTCAGTACCATTTTTCTAGATTCCGTATATGTGCGTTAAAATACGATATTTGTCTTTCTGACTCACTTCACTCTGTATAATAGGTTCTAGGTTCATCCACCCCATTAGAACTGACTCAAATGCATTCCTTTTTATGGCTGAGTAATATTCCATTGTGTATATGTACCACAATTTCTTTATCCATTCATCTGTCAATGGACATCTAGATTGATTCCATGTTCTAGCTATTGTAAAAAGTGCTGCAGTGAACAATGGGATACATGTATCATTTTCAGTTTTGATTTCCTCAGGGTATATGCCTATGAGTGGGATTGCTGGGTGATATGGTGATGGATAGGGAGGCCTGGCGTGCTGTGATTCATGGGGTCGCGGAGAGTTGGACACGACTGAGCGACTGAACTGAACTGAACTGAATGGTGGTTTTAATCCTAGTTTTTTAAGGAATCTCCATACCATCTTCCATAGTGGCTCTATCAATTTATATTCCCACCAACAGTGCAAGAGCGTTCCCTTTTCTCCACACCCTCTCCAGCATTTATTGTTTATAGACTGTTTGATGATGGCCGTTCTGACTGGTGTGAGGTGATATCTCATTGTGGTTTTGATTTGCATTTTTCTAATAATGAGCGATGTTGAGCATCTCTTCGTGTGTTTGTTAGCCATCTGTATGTCTTCTTTGCATAAATGTCTGTTTAGGTCTTTTTCCCAGTTTTTGATTGGGTTGTTTGTTTTTCTGACATTGAGTTGCATGAGCTGCTTGTATATTTTGGAAATTAATCCTTTGTCAGTTGTTTCATTTGCTATTATTTTCTCCCATTCTGAGGGTTGTCTTTTCACCTTGCTTATAGTTTCTTTTGCTGTGCAAAAGCTTTTAAGTTAATCAGATCCCACTTGTTTACTTTTGTTTTTATTTCCTTTACTCTAGGAGGCAGGTCATAGAGGATCTTGTTTTGATTTATGTCATTGAGTGTTCTGCCTGTGTTTTCCTCTAAGAGTTTTATAGTTTCTGGTCTTCCATTTAGGTCTTCAATCCATTTTGAGTTTATCTTTGTGTACGGTGTTTGGACGGAGAAGGCAATGGCAAGCCACTCCAGTACTGTTGCCTAGAAAATCCCATGGATGGAGGAGCCTGGTAGGCTGCAGTCCATGGGGTCGCTAAGGGTCGGACACGACTGAGCGACTTCACTTTCACTTTTCACTTTCACACATTGGAGAAGGAAATGGCAACCCACTCCAGTGTTCTTGCCTGGAGAATCCCAGGGACAGGGGAGCCTGGTGGGCTTCCATCTATGGGGTCACACAGAGTCGGACACGACTGAAGTGACTTAGCAGCAGCAGCAGCAGCAGCATGGTGTTTGGAAGTATTCTAATTTCATTCTTTTACATGTAGGGGTCCAATTTTCCCAGCACCATTTATTGAATAGGCTGTGTTTGCCCCACTGTATATTCTTGCCTCCTTTGTCAAATATAAGCTACCCATAGGTGCATGGGTTTATTTCTGGGCTTTCTGTCTCATTTCATTGGTCTATATTTCTGTTTTTGTGCCAGTACCATAGTGTCTTGATGACTGTAGCTTTGTAGTATAATCTGAAGTCAGGAAGGTTGATTCCTCCAGCTCTATTCTTTATTCTCAAGACTGCTTTGGCTGTTTGGGGTCTTTTGTGTTTCCATATGAATTGTGAATTTTTTTGTTCTAGTTCTGTGAAAAATGTCATTGGTAATTGGATAGGGATCGCATTGAATCTGTAGATTATATTTGGTAGTATAGTCATCTTCACAATATTGATTCTTCCTACCCAGGAACATGGAATATGTCTCCATTTGTTTATGTCATCTTGATTTCTTTCATTAGTGTCTTATAATTTTCTGTGTACAGTTCTTTTGTCTCCTTAGGTAAATTTATTCCTAGATATTTAATTCTTTTTGTTGCAGTTGTGAATGGGATTGATTCTTTAATTTCTCTTTCTGATTTTTCATTGTTACTATATGGAAATGCAAGTGATGTCTGTGTATTGATTTTGTATCCTGCAACTTTGCTTAATTCACTGATTCAGTTCAGTTCAGTCGCTCAGTCGTGTCTGACTCTTTGCGACCCCATGAATCACAGCCCGCCAGGCCTCCCTGTCCATCACCAACTCCCGGAGTTCACTCAAACTCATGTCCATTGAGTCGGTGATGCCATCCAGCCATCTCATTCTCTGTCGTCCCCTTCTCCTCCCACCCCCAATCCCTCCCAGCATCAGAGTCTTTTCCAGTGAGTCAACTCTTCGCATGATGTGGCCAAAGTATTGGAGTTTCAGCTTTAGCATCAGTCCTTCCAATGAACACCCAGGATTGATCTCATCTAGAATGGACTGGTTGGATCTCCTTGCAGTCCAAGGGACTCTCAAGAGCCTTCTCCAGCACCACAGTTCTGATTAACACTGATTCAGTTCAGTTCAGTTCAGTCGCTCAGTCGTGTCCGACTCTCTGTGACCCCATGAATCACAGCACGCCAGGCCTCCCTGTCCATCACCAACTCTCGGAGTACACTCAAACTCATGTCCACAGAGTCGGTGATGCCATCCAGCCATCTCATTCTCGGTCGTCCCCTTCTCCTCCCGCCCCCAACCTTTCCCAGCATCAGAGTCTTTTCCAGTGAGTCAACTCGTCGCATGAGGTGGCCAAAGTATTGCAGTTGCAGTTTCAGCTTCATCATCAGTCCCTCCAATGAACATCCAGGATTGATCTCCTTTAGAATGGACTGGTTGGATCTCCTTGCAGTATAAGGGACTCTCAAGAGTCTTCTCCAACACCACAGTTCAAAAGCATCGATTCTTTGGCGATCAGCTTTCTTCACAGTCCAACTCTCACATCCATACATGACCACGGGAAAGACCATTGCCTTGGCTAGATGGACCTTGGTTGGCAAAGTAACGTCTTTGCTTTTTAATATACTATCAAGGTTGGTCATAGCTTTCCTTCCAAGGAGCAAGCGTCTACTATCTTTAGGGTTTTCTATGTACAGTATCACGTCATCTGCAAACAGTGAGAGCTTTACTTCTTTTCTAATCTGGATTCCTTTTATTTCTTTTTCTTCTCTGATTGCTGTAGCTAGGACTTCCAGGACTATGTTGAATAATAGTGGTGAAAGTGGACACCCTTGTCTTGTTCCTGATCTCAGGGGGAATGCTTTTAGTTTTTCACCATTGACAATAATGGTTGCTGTAGGCTTATCATATATAGCCTTTACTATGTTGAGGTAGTTCCTTCTATGCCCATTTTTTGAAGAGTTTTAATCATAAATGGGTGCTGAATTTTTTCAAAGGCTTTTTCTGCATCTGTTGAGATTATCATATGGTTTTTAATCTTTCGATTTGTTAAGGTAGTGTATCACATTGATTGATTTGCGTAGACTGAAGAATCCTTGCATCCTTGGAATAAACCCAACTTGATCATGGTGTATGAGCTTTTTGATGTGTTGCTGAATTCTGTTTGCTAAAATTTTGTTGAGGACTTTTGCATCTGTGTTTATCAGTGATATTGGCCTGTAGCTTCCTGTCTTGTGTTGTCTTTGTCTGGTTTTGGTGTCAGGGTAATGGTGGCCTCGTAGAATGAGTTTGGAAGTGTTCCTTCCTCTGCAGTTTTTTGAAGCAGTTTTAGAAGGATAGGCATTAGCTCTTCTCTAAATGTTTGATAGAATTCTCCTGTGAAGCCATCTGGTCCTCGGCTTTAGTTTTTTGGGAGATTTTTGATCACAGCCTCAATTTCAGTGCTTGTAAGTAGTATCCTATAGTATCCTTTCTTGTACAACTTTTTTTTATTTGTCATAGAGTTAATAATTATATTATTTTCTTTTGCTTAATTTTCTGAAATCTCTCTGAAAAACGACCTTTCCTTTCTTTTCGTATAGCTTCTTGTATTTTCCAGAGTTCACAATTATTTTTCCTTTGACTTAATTTTCTAAGATTATCTAGCTAAATAAATCTTTGGAACGTCTAAGTATTTATCCTATCAATATTATTTGGGGACGTGATCAAACATATCAGGTCATCTACCAATTTTCCACTGTCCCCTCTTTTATTCCCTCCCAGAGACCTCCTTCCATATTCCTTCACCCTCTTGCTCCAGTATGGACTGATTTTTTTCTAAGGTCTGGAAATTTCATATGTTTAAGCCTTTGGTTTGATGTTTGCTGAGGATAACAATCAGTGGACCATTTCTAAATGCTAGCGAATTGTTTACGCATTGCAAGGAATTTTATATAAGCAGTGTTTGAAGGTGTATTTTAGTTATCTGGTACCATATATGGATTGTTTTCATTTTCTAGCTGTCTAGCTTTACATCGGAGAAGGCAATGGCAAGCCACTCCAGTACTCTTGCCTAGAAAATCCCATGGATGGAGGAGCCTGGTAGGCTGCACTCTGTGGGGTCGCTAAGGGTCAGACACGACTGAGTGACTTTACTGTCACTTTTCACTTACACACATTGGAGAAGGAAATGGCAACCCACTCCAGTGTTCTTGCCTGGAGAATCCCAGGGAAGGGGGAGCCTGGTGGGCTTCCATCTATGGGGTCACACAGAGTTGGACATGACTGAAGTGACTTAGCAGCAGCAGCAGCAGCTTTACATAGTTGGGTGAAGGAAATGCTGCTAGTAATGGATAAAGTACTATATCTGGATACCTGAAATGTCTAGTGATTAAAAGTAGGATTTGCTAATATATGATACAACTCTTTTTTTTTTTCTTTAGAAAAGCTACAACTCCTATTTTTTTTGGTAATGCACATTAACCTTAAGGTGAATTACCTGAATTTTGAATCCCAGATGATTATTAAGAATATATTCCCAGACAATTTCTTGTTACTTTCAAACTCTTAATGGTACTTGCCACTATGAAACTTGGTTTTTAATATATGGAAGTTAAATATAATTTTAAAACATATGATATATTTTAAAAGCATGATATGAAGTTCTTTTTACATGCTACTTTTTGTTAGCTACAGTAGAGGCATTACACATTATGGGGAATTAACTATACTAGTTCCATGATAGTTCCCCACCAATATTTTGTAAATGCAGAATATTTGGTTAACTCTTACTGTGTACTACAGATTAGACCAATAACATTGTTTTACTTTATTGAAGTAAAAGTTAAGGTCATTACAAGTCATGATTATGTTTTCTTATGGGAACTTCCTGTTGTCAGATAATTCATTCCTTTGTAAAGGAGGATTAATGTTATCCTAGATAATCTACTATGTAATTCAGGTATAGTGCTAATTCTTTAAAGAAGGAGAATTTTTTTCAGTGTCTTTCAATATATTTCAGTCATGTTCCTTTCCAATCATTGTTGCAATTCAGGTGGCATGCTGTTCAGCTGAATTCTTATAGAACACATGGCTCTATAATTTTGTTTGATTAATTTTATTTACTGAGAACATTGCTGGAAGAGAAAAAAAAAGTTTTTAAATCCTTAATATCTTGTTCTAAACAATCAAATCCTGATAATGTTTACAAACAGAGATTAAATGATCAAATCCTCCCCCCAGAGTGCACTGCTGTTGGAATGCCCCTGGCCTCTGTCTAGACCTGTAGCACTGAAGCCACTGCACATCTCAGGATGCATCACCCCTTCTCCCTTCCTTTTCTGTCTTCCGTAGTATTGTCCACTGAAAGTTGTAGACAGACAAAGGAGTGGCGAATCCCCAGGGGCAGGTTAATCCACCCTGTTTGCCTGAATTAAGGAATTGGGTGGTGATAGGGTTCATACCCAGATGCATTGATCTTTGTTTTCTGAATGTTGAGCTTCAAGCCAACCTTTTCACTCTCCTCTTTCACTTTCATCAAGAGGCTTTTGAGTTCCTCTTCACTTTCTGCCATAAGGGTAGTGTCATCAGCATATCTGAGATTATTGATATTTCTCCCAGCAATCTTGATTCCAGCTGGTGCTTCTTCCAGCCCAGCGTTCCTCATGATGTACTCTGCACATAAGTTAAATAAGCAAGGTGACAATATACAACCTTGACGTACACCTTTTCCTATTTGGAACCAGTCTGTTGTTCCATGTATAGTTCTGACTGTTGCTTCCTGACCTGCATACAGGTTTCTCAAGAGGCAGGTCAGGTGGTCTGGTATTCCCATCTCTTTCAGAATTCTCCACAGTTTACTGTGATCCACACAGTCAAAGGCTTTGGCATAGTCAATGAAGCAGAAATAGATGCTCTTCTGGAACTCTTTTGCTTTCTCCATGATCCAGCGGATGTTGGCAATTTGATCTCTGGTGCCTCTGCCTTTTCTAAAACCTGCTTGAACATCTGGGAGTTCACGGTTCACATATTGCTGAAGCCTGGCTTGGAGAATTTTGAGCATCACTTTGCTAGCGTGTGAGATGAGTGCAATTGTGCGGTAGTTTGAGCATTCTTTGGCATTCCCATCACTTCATGGGAAATAGATGGAAAAACAGTGGAAATAGCATCAGACTTTATTTTTTGGGGCTCCAAAGTCACTGCAGATGCTGATGGCAGCCATGAAATTAAAAGACGCTTACTCCTTGGAAGGAAAGTTATGACCAACCTTGATAATATATTAAAAAGCAGAGACATTACTTTGCCAACAAAGGTCCGTCTAGTCAAGGCTATGGTTTTTCCTGTGGTCATGTATGGATGTGAGAGTTGGACTGTGAAGAAAGCTGATCGCCGAAGAATTGATGCTTTTGAACTGTGGTGTTGGAGAAGACTCTTGAGAGTCCCTTGTACCGCAAGGAGATCCAACCAGTCCATTCTAAGGGAGATCGATCCTGGGTGTTCATTGGAAGGACTGATGCTAAAGCTGAGACTGCAATACTTTGGCCACCTCATGCGACGAGTTGACTCACTGGAAAAGACTCTGATGCTGGGAAAGGTTGGGGGCGGGAGGAGAAGGGGACGACCGAGAATGAGATGGCTGGATGGCATCACCGATTCTGTGGACTTGAGTCTGAGTGAACTCCGAGAGTTGGTGATGGACAGGGAGGCCTGGCGTGCTGTGATTTATGGGTTCGCGGAGAGTCAGACACGACTGAGCGACTGAACTGAACTGAGGGTTCATACCCAGAAATGGAGGAAACAGAGAAACACCAACTAGATATTGTGGCAGACTTTCTTGCTTTCTATCAAAGTGGTTACTTACTACCCTGCTTGATGCCCCAAGACTTAAAAAATTGAAGGGTTTTTTTTAATATCTTCATTGCAGCCCAAGGTTATTACTATATGTAGAGTGTTAGTGGTTAGTTTGGTGCAGTAATTAATTTCCATCAGTGTCATGGGACTTTTCCTGGATTTTAGTATGTGTGATTGATTCTAAGCTTCTTGTCTAGGCTTGTTGTACATTTCCCCTGCAAGTTTGAATGGTTTAAAATGAATGATTGTACTATTCGGGTGTTTTGTGTAAAGGATTTTCTGTTACTTGCATTTATATTGTATTACTGAAAGCTTACCGAAGATAAATATGTTTACTCATTCAACTGACTATGAAAACTTTTGATTTGTCTCATCAGTTAGATTCAACATCACTTCTCTCTGAGGAACAGTTAAGGTGTCTTCTGGATGAATGCTCATTCAAACAAAAATCCACAGTTAGACTGTCTCCAGAAAGAGAAGAGAAAGACATTGAGGATATGATACCTGAATTCCCCCAGCTTTCTGGATCTATTCTCTCTGAGTCATTAAACAGGTCAAAAACAAAGGTTAGAAGCACTGAGGTCCAGGACATAAATGTGCCCAAGAATGTAGAATGTGAAACATCCAGAGGCTACTTTCTCACCAAAGCCTTGACTGGGCATCACATGTCGCCAGCTCTTCTCCTTGAAGCAGAGAATGTGAAATGCCTTCAGTTTCCTGAGGACAAGGTTATTAGTGATACAGAAGACTACTTTATGTCTAAGACTTTGGGCATTGGGAGACTGAAAAGGCCCTCTTTCTTGGACGATCCACTGTATGGCGTCAGTGTGAGCCTTTCATCTGAAGACCAACATGTGAAACTCAGCCCTCCAGAGAAACTCAAACCAGGTGAGGCTTGGAGAATGTGCTGAAAATAATCTTTACTAAACACCTCAATATAAAGGTAATACAGTTCAAAATATAGTAGGATAAGGAGGTATCCTTGAAAGTCACAGACGGGTCAATTAAGAGCACGCTAATTAATGTAAGAACATATTTATTAATGTTTATATCAGATCATTGTTGGGATTAGTACTGTTACAAAATACATTATATTTAATGATAACTAATGTCATTATTAGTTATGGTTGTTATGGTTATCCAGAAAGCAGTGTTGATTTCAAAGGAAAAGAGAAATTAGTTTGAATGGCTATAAATAATTTGAGTAGATTTGCTTAGTATTTTAACTTCCAAATATCAGTGATGAATATTTGTTCCAAGGGATGAATTCGTGGAATGCTGTGTATCATTGTGGTTCTGTTAGTTTTGGTATACGAACTTCCCGTCCCAGCTACTTGTATATTGTCAGGGTTTTTTTTTGTTTTTTTGATCCAGTGTTGCATCTTACCAATGGTACAAGATACCAATACTATGGGAAGTTTTTTGATATAAACAAATATTCAATTATTTATGTTAGAGGTCTAACGTAGTCTGTGTTATATTTGTTGAGTTTGTAAGCTCAAATTTTGAAGTTAAATAGCTTCAACTTTCCCTCTCATGTAGATTAAAATATATTTCCTATTAAATCTATACCTATTACCTATTAAATCTATAATCTATTAATTCTGAACTAACTCCTTAGCCCTGAAACTGCCATCTGGATATGAACTCCAACTAATTTCCTCATCCTTCTCTCTCAACTCAGATTTTCCTCTTGACTTCCATTTCCTCAGTCACCCAGGCTTAAAAATGTGAGTCATCATTGGTTCTTCCCTTTCCCTCGCTTCCCACTTCCAGTCTTCAAATCTTGTTTGTTCTGCTTCTGCAATGTCTCCCATGTCCATCACTCCCTTGCTGTTCCTACCCTCTCAGCTGGATCAATGCAGTAACCTGATCAGGTATCCCTGCTCTGCTGTCTCTTCTCCTGACATTGTCAACCACCTAAACTTATTCCCCCAAAGTACAACTTTGATGAACATACTCTCCAGCTCAAAAAGCTTCTATGGCTCTCCTCTGTCTGTTGAATGAAGTTTGAACTCCTTCACTTGCTGTTCAAGGCCTTCAGAATCTGACCTGAAGCTGTCTTCATAATCAGTCTCTATGTGTCTTAGATGTCATTCAGCTTATGTGGCTAATTTGGGCTCAGGATGTACAGGATGTGCATGCTCTCTATGTTGCTCAAGACTGTTTCTTCTCAGGATTGTGCAGGTATACCTTCAATGGTAGTTGAATTCTAGCCCCATCCTGTCTATGTAACCTTCCCTGCTCCTCTCTTTTAAAAGTTTTACTTCTCTTCTGAATGTCCAAGGGTATCAGTCCCCATCACATCATTTTACACGCAGACTCACATTGTTAGGCATACACCCATATACTCTTAGAACTGTATAACCTTTTTGAGGACAGAGGTCCTATCTTCTGATTCATTGTTACATCTTCTCTGGTGTCCAAAGTGCTGCCTTAAATCAAGTGCCTGTTTAATAAATAAAGGGATTTAAATTATCCAGTTTTAGACGTGTGAGTGCGTGTTAGGTTGCTTCAGTCATGTCCGACTCTTTGAAACCCTATGGACTGTAGCCCATTAGGCTCCAGGAATTCTCTAGGCAAGAATACTGGAGTAGTTTGCTGTATCCTCCTCCAGGGGATCTTCCCAACCCAGGGATCAAACTCACCTCTCTTACATCTCCTGCATTGACAGGCAGGTTCTTTACCATTAACACCACCTGGGAAGCCCCAGTTTTAGAATAATACACTGAAAATGTGGTTCACATTTATTCTTCGCATTATGAATGAAAGCAGATGGTATTGCTTAAGAATTATGCAAGCCTGATATTCTATATAAAGATTTGGAACTTTTTTTTTTTTTGAAATTCCACAAGCTATACTCTTTTTACCTAGCAGCAGAGTTTATTTACAACAGGTAATTCAGTTAAATGAGTGTGGTCTGTCTTCTCCCACCAACCTTCTTCACTTAACAAGTAGACTGTAAAAACGTTGTTCTACTCTAAAATTGAAGTGTATTTTTCTTTTTGGACGAAAAGGTTTTATTAGGAAGAAAGTATTGGGATTTCTTTTTTGTCAACTGTAATCAAAACTTATTCAGTTGGGTATGATGATTTACTGTGTATGGGGTCTCATTGTCATGGAGTCAGTGTGTGGGGGTTGAGAAGAGCGTTTTACTGAGATATGACATTACTTCCGTGTGAATGTCAGTCACACGGATGTGTATCTGACGCCAAGTAGAGCATGGAAATATGGAATGAACTAGAATTTAATGTGACATAATGGAAAGAAGCTATGGTGATTTACCTTTAACTTCTGAAAACATGCCTCTGATGACTCTAGATACTCTCAGTATTTGACTAAAACAACCCTGTGATTATGGAGGTTTAAGATAGAATAGGAGCCTGGGAGGCTGCAGTCCGTGGGGTCGCTAGGGGTCGGACAGGACTGAGCGACTTCACTTTCACACATTGGAGAAGGAAATGGCAACCCACTCCAGTGTTCTTGCCTGGAGAATCCCAGGGACGGGGGAGCCTGGTGGGCTTCCGTCTGTGGGGTCGCACAGAGTCGGACACGACTGAAGTGACTTAGCAGCAGCAGCAGCAAGATAGAATAGATGTGAATATATGAACCATATTTTACTTTGTATTTATTGCATGATAAACTTTAAGGAATAAATCCTACATTTTGGATGCTTGTCAGCCTATCCAAAGCTGGGAGTTTTTCTTTTACTAACCTCAGCATTTACAATTATTAAAATAACTTGCTAATCAATTTATTCTAAAATACAAAATTGGACATTATGTGATTTATGCAAAAGTGAACCCTAAAACTAAATGCTAAACCAGTTTTCCTGGCAAAAATCCTTTTAAAGATGTAATTATAATGAGAAATTACAGTGTATTCAACTGTTATATTATATTCCCTATCTTTCTCAGGAAACAGATATGTGTGAATATATGATTCAGATGAGATTTCTGTAAACAGACAGGAAGAAAATAAGAAGAATCATTCATCATTTTCTCTTTAAGTAGCAAATATGTTGTTATGAATTTTAAAATTCTGCTTCTAAAAGATAGAGTCAGATAAAACTTCAGTTCAGTTCAGTCGCTCAGTCATGTCCGACTCTTTGTGACCCCATGAACCGCAGCACGCCAGGCCTCCCTGTCCATCACCAACTCCCGGAGTTCACCCAAACCCATGTCCATTGAGTCGGTGATGCCATCCAACCATCTCATACTCTGTCGTCCCCTTCTCCTCCCGCCTTCAATCTTTCCCAGAATCAGGGTCTTTTCAAAAGAGTCAGCTCTTCGCATCAGGTGGCCAAAGTATTGGAGTGTCAGCTTCAACATCAGTCCTTCCAATGAACACCCAGGACTGCTCTCCTTTAGGATGGACTGGTTGGATCTCCTTGTAGTCCAAGGGACTCTCAAGAGTCTTCTCCAGCACCACAGTTCAAAAGCATCGGGGTCCAAATCTAGTGACACTGAGGACCAATTTCAATTGTGGAATTGAAGATAAGGATTTGCTTCACAGATGTATTAGAAGTTTCCAGTGTGAAGTACCTCATTTTGGGGGAAGTGTAGTTGATTTACAATATTGGTTTCAGGTGTGTAGCATAGTGATTCAATATTTTTGCATATCATACTCTATTAGTGGTTATTACAAGATAATGTCCAGAATTCCCTGTGCTATACAGTATATTTTTGTTGCTTATCTATTTTACACATAATAGTTTGTATCTCTTAATCACATATCACAAACTTGCCCCTTCTCCTTCCCTCTCCCCTCTGGGAACCATTAATTTGTTTTCTCTATGTGTGAGCCAGTTTCTGTTTTGCTGTATGTATTGATTTGTATTATCTTTTAGATTCCACATGTAATTGATGTTATACATTATTTGTCTTTCTTTGGCTTATTTAAGTATAATATACTCTAGGTTTATTTGTATTGCGGTAAATGGTAGAATTTCATTCTTTTTATGGCTGAGTAATATTCCATTATAGGTAGGTAGGTAGATATGTCACTTCTTATGCATTTGTCTGTTGATGGTCACTTGGATTGCATCCATATTTTGACTGTTGTAAATAGTACTGGTAAGAACTTTGGGATACATGTGTGTTTTTGAATTAGTCTTTTCATTTTTTTTTTCCTGAGTATAGAACCAGGAGTGGAATTGCTGGATCATATGGTAGTTCTCTTTTTACTTTTTGAGGAAACTACATACGGTTTTCCACAGTGAATGTACCAATTTACATTCCCACAGACAGTGTACAAGGGTCCCTTTATTCCACATCCTCTCTGACGTTTGTTATTTGTAGACTTTTAGATGATAGCCCTTCTGACAGTTGTGAGGTGATATCACATTTTATTTTCATTTGCATTTCTCTGATGATTACAATGTTGGATATCTTTTTTATGTGCCTATTAGTCATCTGCATGTCCCCTTTGGAAAAATGTCCATTCAGATCTTCTGTTCATTTTTTGATTGGGTTGTTTTTTTGATATTGAGTTGTATTAACTGTTTATATATTTTGGATACTAAATCCTTGTTAGTCATATCATTTGCAAATATTTTCTCCTATTCTGCAGGTTGTCTTTTTGTTTCATTGATGGCTTCTATTGTTGAGCAAAAGCTTTGGAGTTAAGTTAGATTCTGTTTGTTTATTTTTTGCTTTTATTTCTTTTGCCTTAGGCTACAGACTAAAAAAAGTTACTACAATTTATGTCAAAAATGTTATGCCTATTTTGTCTTCTAAGAGTTTTATGGTTTCAGTTGTTACATTTATGTCTTTAATCTATTTTGAGTTTATTTTTACATATGTTGTGAGGAAATGTTGTAACCTCATTCTTTTACATGTAGTTGCCCAGTTTTCCCAGCACCACTTATTAAAGAGAGACTTTTCTCTCCATTGCATATTCTTGCCTTCTTTGTCATAGATGAATCGACCATAGGTGCACTGGTTTATTTCTGGGCTCTCTGTTCTAGTCTACTGATCTACATGCCTATTTTTCTGCCAGTACCATGCTGTTTTGATTTCTGTAGCTCTGTGGTATAGTTTAAAGTCTATATTTGTGGTATATGTGTATAGTTTATGTGGTATATATGGTATAGTTTAAAGTCTATCCAGCTTTGTTCTTATTTTTTCTCAAGATTGCTTTGACAATTTGGAATCTTTTGTGGTTCCATATGAATTTTAGGAATATTTGTTCTAGTTCTGTGGAAAATGGAAAATGTCATGGGTATTTTGATAGGTATTGCATTAAATCTGTAAATTTCTTAGGGTAGTATGGCCATTTTAACAGTATTAATTCTTCCAATTCAAGAACACAGGATATTTTTCCATTTCTGTGTATCATCTTCAATTTCTTATATAAATGTTTTATAGTTTTCAGAGTATAGGTCTTCTACCTTCTTGGTTAAGTTAATTCCTACATATTTTATTCTTATTGATGTGATTCTAAAAGAGATTGGTTTTAAAAGGGAAAATTTTCTTTTTCTGATAGTATTATTGGTATATGGAAAAACAATAGACTTCTGTGTATTAATCTTATATCCTGTTCCCTTGTTGAATCTATTTATTAGTTCTAATGGGTTTTAGGTGGAGAATTTAGAGTTTTCTCTATAAAGTATCATGTCATCTACAAACATGACAGTTTTATTTCTTCCCTTCCCTTTTGTTATCTTTATAGAAAAACAGCTCTTGGTTTCATTGATCTTTTCTAATTTTTTGTCCCTATTTATTTCTTCTTTGATCTTTATTATCTTCTCCTTTCTGAGCTGACTCTGCTCCCTTTAAGTGTGTGTTGTTCCCTCTTCCTGTTCAAAACTCTTGCCCCAGAGAAGGGTGCTGCTGAAATAGGTAAGGTCCATGCACAGACAGAAGTCTGATATGCTACTTATGGAAGCAACTGTGTCTTTGCTCAGATGCAGGCTTGAGTGTTAATAACCTTTGTCCCTCACAAATGATCACTGCCCCCAGCTTCTACCACCCCTGCCCTGTGGTGGAACCATTCTCCAGGGCTGACTGGGGCCCATGTGGAGTCTTGATGTGTATCAGGAGATGAGTTGTGGTAGAGCAATTGCTGTCAGAGATCTGAGCAGTTTCTGAGATTCCACTTAAGTAAATGTCAACAATGGCAACTGCCACCCCACCCAGACTCCACCTCAGGACTGGGTTACCTCTGTGTCCTACAGTTGGGTCATTTCTTGGTCATGGGCACCATGGTGTGGCATGGGGTGAGGAGGCTGGAGCTTCGGCTGGGGCACATGGCAAGGCAGGTGTGGAAAACCAGCTGCTCCTAGAGCAAATGTCTCTCTGTCCTGCCTTAGGCCTAGCCAGTATATATGCACTTCTTACATGAACAGTCTGCTGCTGCTGCTAAGTTGCTTCAGTTGTGTCCGACTCTGTGCGACCCCATAGATGGCAGCCCACTAGGCTCCCCCATCCCTGGGATTCTCCAGGCAAGAACACTGGAGTGGGTTGCATTTTCCTTCTCCAATGCATGAAAGTGAAAAGTGAAAGTGAAGTCACTCAGTTACGTCCAACTCTTAGTGACCCCATGGACTGCAGCCTACCAGGCTTCTCTGCACATGGGATTTTCCAGGCAAGAGTACTGGAGTGGGATGCCATTGCCTTCTCCAGCCACGAACAGTCTAAGCTTCCCATAACCCTTCTAATTGTTCCAGAGGTCCTCCAACAAGCCAAGGGGCTTATCTCCCTTGTGTAAGACCCCACACTAGAGCACTCAAACTATTGCTTGAACTGCTCACTCCCCAGGGCAGGTGTCTGCTTGAGTAATCTCCATTTTCATCTGAATTCTCTTCCAGGGGCCCAGGTCCTGTCCCGATTGCTTTTCTTCCCTTCCTAATTATGTATCTTTCTTACAGCCTTGGCTGTATAAGAGTCCTTCTGCCAGTTTGTTTTCAGAGAGAACTGTTTCACATTAGATGTGTTTTTGATGTGTTTGTGGGAGAAGGTAAGCTTCTTGTCCTTTCACTCTGCCACCTTGATTGCCCCCTCCTGAAATACTTCATTTTTCATTTTGTGCTTTAAGCTTAGTGATAGCTATTGTTATTTGACTTTTTGGATACAAGGTCCAGTAAATTCAGTTTTACACTCACTTACTGTTGGGGTTTCAGAAGACCGATAAATAGCGTTTTCTCTTCCCGACTCCTATCAAACCAACTGAGAGATGTATAGATTCTGACAAATGAAGATTAGGAGGTTGGCTTTATTGCTGATGAAAAGTAGGGGATTGATGTCACCTGGGTAGGTAGCCAAATGGTCTTCTTGATGTTATGCCCTCAAGATAAACCTACATACTCACTCTGGCAGAGGTGAAAATCGTCAAGCCTCACCCATGGAGACCTGTCCACGTGGATCAGTAGTACAGAGGAGCAAAGGGCACCCTGGCAGAGAATGGTGACCCACCCTGGAGAGAGGAATGAGTTGAGCATGCTGTTTCTTCCCCTAGACTCACCAATCAGATAACTGACTATTCTTTCCCATGGTGGGGATGAAGCTGGATGCATCCCCACTGAAAGTTCCCCCACATGGAATTGTGAGAGGAGTAAGTGGACTTTGATCACATCAAACACAGAGACACTGCCAGGTACACTAGTGCTTCAGGTCTGTGGTTAGTCTAGTACTTAATCAAAGCTTCTTATGCTGAATTGATTTCTAGATAATCAAAAAGGCATCTATACATGTATAGTATTTTTTTTTCTAATCAAGCACTTGAGCCACTTATCAACAAATTCATGTAACTAAAAGGAAAATATGATTGGCAAATAACAAAGATAGCATAAGGCATAAAGGGACACAAAGTCAATCACAGAGTAAAAAAGGGGGACAAGACTACACTAATTTTTCATGGAAAACAGTGAAATTTCCCTTAGGACTCATTTATTGAATAATGTTTTTTAAAATTTCTATAACAAATATAACAGTGAATCAGATAGGGTTATTTTTAACATAACACCACTAAGTGAAAACTAAGGAGACCAACTGTCTTGGTTTGCTCAGGAGTGTCCTGATTTTACACTGAATGTCCCTTGTCTTGGGTAACCCTCAGTCTCTGGCAAACTGGGATGGTTGGCCACTTTAAATTGAAACTGAGAACATAAAATCAATGAGAAAATTAATACCCCAAAAGATAAAGTTAACAGAATCCAGCTAAGTAGCAGGATTCGAGGCTAGAACGTAGATGAGCAGAGATGCCTGGCTCAACCACCCACCAGCGTGATCTGGTTTAGGGGTTAGGAATGTGGGCTGTGAGTGAGACAGACCTAGGTTTGAATCCTTGCTTGACTTTTAGCAGATGGTCTTGTGCACGTTACTTAATCTCTCTCTCCTCTCTACCTTGGTTCCCTTATCTATAGATAATATGGCTTTAGTACTTATCCCCTAGGATTATAATAAGAATCAAATGAGAAAATTCACATAAAATGATTAGTGCAGTGATTGGACTTGGTTGGCCTACATAGTACTTAATATTTCATCAGATTTCTCATAGAAGCCTAAATTTCTGACTTTTCTAGCAAATCAGCAGGTCTTACACTTGGGGAGGAGAGCCGAATAGTATATTCCTTTTAGGAGCATGTGCTCTACTGGAAAACGTGGCCCCATCTGGCCCTCTCTACTTCACGTGCTTGACCCTTTGGGGCCATATGATATCCATCCCATGTCATAAGCCTTTGTTGCTTAGAATATTGTCCAATCACTGGAGTGTTGTTACAAGTTCAGGGCCTAAGGCCCCACCTCAAGCATACTGAACCAAAATTTGCACTTTAATAAGTTCCCCTGTGATAATTACAGTGAAATTTGAGAAGCTGTGTTACAAACCACTAGAGCATTATTCCTAATGAGGATGAATGTAGAGATCATCTGAGAAGTTTTTTGCTTGTCTGTTTTACACCTATGTCCAAGGCCCTAGCCAGAATTATTAAAATCAGGCTCCCTAGTGTGGAGTGCTCAATTTGTCAAATTAATGCAAGTCACAAGATTTTGCTGTGCATATTTGAGAAATATGGCATTCAGTTTATACATAAGAAAACTAATTATGTTATACTATTAGGGTCCTTAGTTCAGTTCAGTTCAGTTCAGTTGCTCAGTCGTGTCCGACTCTTTGCGACCCCATGCATCACAGCACGCCAGGCCTCCCTGTCCATCACCAACTCCTGGAGTTCACTCAAACTCACCTCCGTCGAGTCGGTGATGCCATCCAGCCATCTCATTCTCTGTCATCCCCTTCTCCTCCTGCCCCCAATCCCTCCGCATCAGAGTCTTTTCCAGTGAGTCAACTCTTCGCATGAGGTGGCCAAATATTGGAGCTTCATCTTCAGCATCAGTCCCTCCAATGAACACCCAGGACTGATCTCCTTTAGAATGGACTGGTTGGATCTCCTTGCAGTCCAAGGGACTCTCAAGAGTCTTCTCCAACACCACAGTTCAAAAGCATCAATTCTTCAGTGCTCAGCTTTCTTTATAGTCCAATTCTGACATCCATACATGATTACTGGAAAAATCATAGCTTTGACTAGATGAACCAAAGTAATTTTGCCAAAGTAATGTCTCCGCTTTTTAATATGCTGTCTAGGTTGGTGATAACTTTTCTTCCAAGGAGCAAGTGTCTTTTAATTTCATGGCTACAGTCACCATCTGCAGTGATTTTGGAGCCAAAAATAAATAAATAAATAAATAAATAAAGTCTGCTGCTGTTTCCCCATCTATTTGCCATGAAGTGATGGAACTAAATGCCATGATCTTAGTTTTCTGAATGTTGAGCTTTAAGCCAACTTTTTCACTTTCCTCTTTTACTTTCATCTAGAGGCTGTTTAGTTTCTCTTCGCTTTCTGCCATAAGGGTGGTGTTATCTGCGTATCTGAGGTTATTGATATTTCTCCCGGCAATCTTGATTCCAGCTTGTGCTTCATCCAGCCCAGCATTTCTCATGATGTACTCTGCATATATGTTAAATAAGTAGGGTGACAATATACATCCTTGATGTACTCCTATTTGGTACCAGTCTATTGTTCCATGTCCAGTTCTAACTGTTGCTTCCTGACCTGCATACACATTTCTCAAGAGGCAGAATTTCTCAAGAAATTCCCATCTCTTGAAGAATTTTCCACAGTTTGTTGTGATCCACATAGTCAAAGGCTTTGGCATAGTCAATAAAGCTGTAATAGAAGTTTTTCTGGAACTCTTGCTTTTTTGATGATCTAGCAGATGTTGGCAATTTGATTTCTGATTCCTCTGCTTTTTCTAAATCCATCTTGAACATCTGGAAGTTCATATTTCACGTACTTGTTGGAGCCTGGCTTGGAGAATTTTGAGCATTACTTTGCTAGCGTGTAAGATGAGTGCAATTGTGCGGTAGTTTGAGCATTCTTTGGCATTGCCTTTCTTAGGGATTGGAATGAAAACTGACCTTTTCCAGTCCTGTGGCCACTGCTGAGTTTTCCAAATATGCTGGCATATTAAGTGCAGCACTTTCACAGCATCATCTTTTAGGTGATAGCTCAACTGGAATTCCCATGACCGCCACTAGCTTTGTTCATAGTGATGCTTCCTAAGGCCCACTTGACTTTGCATTCCAGGATGTCTGGCTCTAGGTGAGTGATCACACCATCATGATTATCTGGGTCATAAGATCTTTTTTGTACAGTTCTTCTGTGTATTCTTGCCACCTCTTCTTAACATCTTCTGCTTCTGTTAGGTCCATACCATTTCTGTCCTTTATTGAGCCCATCTTAGCATGACATGTTCCCTTGGTATCTCTAGTTTTCTTGAGGAGATCTCCAGTCTTTCCCATTCTATAGTTTTCTTCTATTTCTTTGCACTTATCTCTCCTTGCTGTTCTTTGGAACTGTGCATTCAAATGAGTGTATCTTTCCCTTTCTCCTTTGCCTTTCACTTCTCTTCTTTTCACAGCTATTTGTAAGGCCTTCTCAGACAACCATTTTGCCTTTTTGGGTATCTTTTTCTTGGGGATGGACTTGATCCCTGCCTCTTGTTCAATGTCATGAACCTTGGTCCATAGTTCTTCAGGCACTGTGTCTATCAGATCTAATCCCTTGAATCTATTTCTCACTTCCACTGTATAATCATAAGGGATTTGATTAAGGTCATACCTGAATGGTCTAGTGGTTTTCCCTACGTTCTTCAATTTAAGTCTGAATTCGGCAATAAAGAGTTCATGATCTGAACCACAATCAGCTCCCAGTCTTGTTCTTGCTGGCTGTATGGAGCTTCTCCATCTTTGGCTGCCAAGAATATAATCAATCTGATTTCAGTATTGACCATCTGGTGATGTCCGTGTGTAGAGTCTCCTCCTGTGTTGTTGGAAGAGTGTGTTTGCTATGACCAGTGTGTTCTCTTGGCAAAACTCTATTAGCCAAATTTGCCTTTTACTCCAGTTATTTCTTGACTTCCTACTTTTGCATTCCAGTTCCCTATAATGAAATGGACATTTTTTGGGGTGTTAGTTCTAGAAGGTCTTATAGGTATTCATAGAACCATTCAACTTCAGCTTCTTTAGCCTTACTGGTCAGGGCATAAACTTGGCTTACTGTGATATTGAATGGTTTGCTTTGGAAACGAACAGAGGTCATTCTGTCATTTTTGAGATTGTATCCAAGTACTGGATTTTGGACTCTTTTGTTGACTGTGAGGGCTACTCCATTTCTTCTAAGGGATTCCTGCCCACAATAGTAGATATAATGGTCACCTGAGTTAAATTCACCCATTCCAGTCCATTTTAGTTCACCGATTCCTAAAGTGTTGATGTTCACTCTTGCCATCTCCTGTTTGACCACTTCCAATTTGTACTGATTCATGGACCTAACATTCCAGGTTCCAGTGCAATACTGCTCTTTACAGCACCGGACTTTACTTCTATCACCAGTCACAGCTACAACTGGCTGTTTTGCTTTGGCTCCCTCTCTTCATTCTTTATGCAGTTATTTCTCCACTGATCTCCAGTAGCATGTTGGGCACCTACCGACCTGGGGAGTTCATCTTTCAGTGTCCTATCTTTTTGCCTTTTCATACTGTCATGGGGATTCTCAAGGCAAGAAAACTGAAGTGGTTTGCCAATCCCTTCTCCAGTGGACCACGTTTTGTCAGACCTCTCCACCGTGGCCCACCCATCAGTCTTGGGTGGCCCTCCATGGCATGGCTCATAGTTTCATTGAGTTGGAGAAGGCTGTGGTCCATGTGATCAGATTGGTTAGTTTTATGTGATTGTGGTTTTCAGTCTGTCTGCTGTCTGATGGAGAAGGATAAGAAGTTTATGGAAGGTTCCTAATCGGAGAGATTGACTGAGGGGGAAACTGGATCTTGTTCTGATGGGTGAGGTCATTCTCAATAAATCTTTAATGCAATTTTCTGTAGATGGGTGGGGCTGTGTTCCCTCCTTGTTATTTACCTGGGGCCAAACTATGGTGGAGGTAATGAAGATAAATATTGACAACTTTATAGTCCAAATACATTTCATCTAGAAATTCTGCCCATCAAAGGATCTGATTGCAACTTGCTCAGTTGAGCCTGGGTGTGGGTAAACTGGGTTTGGGGAAGATGTTTTGTTGGTTTGAAGGAGGTGTGAGTGAATGTATATCCTTGTTCCTACCACCTGAACAGTCTGAAGGGAATTAGATTGTTTAGAGAGAGTTGTACTATGTATACAACAGTGTATATAGACATTGTTGTACTATAGTCTTACTGGTTTGCAGTGGAACGGTGAGATTCTGCTAGCTAATTTTTTTCCACTAAAAGTATTTTGTCCTGCTCAAAGGGTAATGTTTAAGTCATCATTGCTTTGATGGAGTTCTCTTTCTCTCAAATAGTGTGTGTCTTGAGGCCTCCTTGTTATCATTTGTGAAATTACTTTTCCAAGTCTACTAATTACTTCTCAGATGCTCTTAGTAAGCTAACCCTCCAAGTTTCTTTAATCAAAATATCAGACTTGGCATAATAGAAATTCCCAGTGTTAATTCCTGTTTTATGGAAGACCTCGCTGCTGCTGCTGCTGCTAAGTCACGTCAGTCGTGTCTGACTCTGTGCGACCCCATAGACAGCAGCCCAACTGGCTCCTCTGTCCTTGGGATTATCCAGGCAAGAACACTGGAGTGGGTTGCCATTTCCTTCTCCAATTCATGGAAATGAAAAGTGAAAGTGAAGTCACTCAGTCGTGTCTGACTCTTAGCGACCCCGTGGACTGCAGCCTACCAGGCTCCTCCGTCCATGGGATTTTCCAGGCAAGAGTACTGGAGTGGGGTGCCATTGCCTTCTCTGATGTAAGACCTTAGTATATAGTAAATTTGTATTCGATGAATTTATTTTTTCAAGTTACTTTCAACGAATTTTCTTTTTCTTCTTAACATATATTTTGTTGAAGTATAGTTGATTTACAGTGTTTCAGGTGTATAGCAAGGTGAGTCAGTTATACATATATATTATTTTTGAAATTATTTTTCATTATAGTTTATTAAAAAAATATTGACTATAGTTCCCTAATTCAGTTCTTCTTGGGGTAGACTTCATAGAAATATTTCCCCCCGATTATTTTCTTTATCATAAAATAACACTTTCTCTAGTATAAAGTGAACAATGGCATGTTGGAGAGTTTTGATGTTTAATTGTAATGAACTTATCACTTTGTCAAGTATTGGGAACTTCTGATTCCACTGCATCATTCAAATAGAGTAAAATGAAAACATGAAAGAGTTACTGAAGATCATGACTGTAGACTAGATTTATGGACCAGCAGTATTGGCATCCCTTGGGAACTTGTTAGAGCTGCAGAGTCCCAGACCTACTGTATCAGGTTCTGCGTTTTAACAAGTTGCCCCCCAGCAGGTATATACACACTGAAGTGTGAGAAGATCTGAATTAGATGGTTTACTAGTTACTCTGGGTGTTCATTGGAAGGACTGATGCTGAAGCTGAAACTCCAATACTTTGGCCACCTCATGTGAAGAGTTGACTCACTGGAAAAGACTCTGATGCTGGGAGGGTTTGGGGGCAGGAGGAGAAGGGGACCGACAGAGAATGAGATGGCTGGATGGCATCACCGACTCGATGGACATGAGTTTGAGTGAACTCCGGGAGTTGGTGATAGACAGGGAGGCCTGGCGTGCTGTGATTCATGAGGTCACAAAGAGTCGGACACAACTGAGCAACTGAACTGAACTGAACTAGTCACTCTATTTTAGGATTATAAAAAAAATAGCAGCCTATGTGGTGATGGTGAAAATAATATCAGAAAGTATCTTCTTTTCCTGTCTGCTCAAGCCCTGCTTTATCCTCTTGAATTTCATGTTAATGAAGACACTACCTTTTCCTTCTCATTTTAATGAAGACACTACCTTCTCCAGACTGTCCTCTTACCTCCCCACCCACCCCACTTTTCCTTCTTGTGTGTAACCTTCCTCTTCACCACTGAGAGCAAGCTAGTCCTACTCTTTAGTTCTCTACTGCTTTTTCATGGCTAGTATTTTATTTGGAGACATACCTAGCTGGTATGGGATCATCTGTACTTTGTATACTTTTGATTTTCAGACCTCTCTCTTTGGCATCTGCCTCAGGTCTGCCTGGCATGTAAAGCTATACTGAGTCCATCCCTTAAACAGTGCTTCTTATCTCTGACTGCACATTAGAATCATCAGGTGAGATTTAACAACAGGTTAATGTCTTGTTTCCATTCCAGAATTAAATCAGTTTCTAGGGGTTGGCTCTGGGCATCTGTGTTTTTTAAAGCCAGTTTCTGAGGATGGGGTCTGGTTGATTCTGTTGTTTAGTTATGACTAAGACCACTGCTCCAGGGTTCCCTTGTATTCATTCATTAAGGATGCTGTTCCTAGGTTATCAGGTGAGTAGGGCATGATCACTGCTCTGAATTATTTCATAGGATATTGCTGAAGGCAGGCACTTAAGCAGACAGTCTCAGCATATGGGGCCAAGTATAAGAGCTTCTGGACAAAGTATTTGGCAACACTAGAGGGAATGATGAGCGACTGGAAGATGGGGAGGTAGCATTTGAATTGAGCTTCTGAGGACAGGTGGTCACTTACTGGGTGTGTGAGAAGGATTGCACTCCAGATGGAAGGACGAGCACTTGTGAAGATGTGGTGCCGAGGTCTTATTCCTCATCTCACACGTGAGATACTCAGGTGCACTTCTCATGCATCCCACCTTCCTCTCCATGCTAATATTTCTTCTCCATGCATTGACAGTGTCACTACATTTCTCATTGTACTCTGAAACTCCAAATCATTTGTTAAATATTAGATTGATTTTTAAAATAGCAGCTCTGTCGACATCCACTCTAAACACCTGTGTCAGTTTCCTGCAGTTGCCACAACACATGATCACAACAAAAATTTATCGTCTCACTGTTCTGGAGGCCGAAGTCTGAAGTCAAGATGTCTGCAAGGCCACACTCTACCCGGAGGCTCTGTGGAAGGATGCTTCCTTGCTTCTTTCACTTTCTCAGGCTGTTGACATTCTTTGGCTTCTTTGCTTTGTGTTCATATCACTCCAATCTCTGACTCTGTCTTCACATTGTCATTCTCTCTCTGCACGTGTCTCAAATCTCCCTCCGCTTTTCTCTTATAAGGACATTTGTTCATTAATGTAGGTCCCACCTGTATAATCCAGGATGCTCTTGTCTCAAGATCCTTAATTATATCTGTAAAGATGCTTTTCCCAAGTGAGATGACTTTCGTAGGTATCAGGGATTGGGATGTGGATATAACCTTTTTGGGGTAACCTTTTAGCAATACCATACAATTCAGTGGGTTTTAGAATGTTCACAGAATTTTACATTCATCACCACTATCAATTTTACAATATTTTCCTTATCCTAGAGAAAAATACTGTACCCACTCACAGTCACTGCCCATTTTCCCCCAGCCCCCCAGCCCTAGGTGATCACTAACCTACTTTATGACTCTATGAATTTGCCTAGTCTGGACACTTCATATACGTGGGATCATACAATATGTGGCCTTTTGTGTCTGACCCCTTACTTATTATGATGTTTTCAAGATTCATTCATGCTGTGGCCTGAATCAGTACTTTACTCTTTTATTATTGAATAATATTCTTTTGGGTGAATTTACCACATTTTCTTTATCCATTCATTAGCTGATAGACATTTGAGTTGTTTCTACTTTTTGGCTGTTATATGAAATTCTGCTATTAATCTTGGTGTGCAGGTTTTTGGGTAGATATATATTTTCATTTGGGGCTTCTGTGTGAAAAAAAAAAGGCTGCCTGAAATGCAGGAGATGCAGGAGATTGTGGGTTCAATCCCTGGATCGGGAAGATCCCCTGGAGGAGGAAATTGCAACCCATTCTAGTATTCTTGCTTGAAAAATCCCATGGACAGAGGAACCTGATGGGTTATAGTCCATGCGGTCACAAAGAGTCAGACATGACTAAGGGATTGAGCTCAAACATGCTTTCATTTCTCTAGGGGATATACCTAGGAGTAGAATTGCTGGGTCTATGGTAGCCTTTCGAGCAACTGTCAGATGTTTCCCAAGTCAGCTGCCTCATTTACACTCCCACCTGCAGTGTTTGAGGGTTCCAGTTTCTCCTGATTCTCTTTTATTTGGTGCTATTGTCAATTCTGCCTTATATGAAAAGCTTCTTACTAAGATTAGAAGAATATTTACATTTCACTTCGGTTAGTGTCACAGTTTGTTTCTAACACTGAAGAAATGAAAGACGATCAGTTCTTATCTACCCTGTCACATTTACTTTTTGTTTCACCCAGCTTCCTGGAATCTTAGTACAAAGCAAATAATAGTGATAATAATAATTTTGATGCCTGTCTCCAAATTCATAACCGTTTTAGTTCAAAACCCCAAAAACGATCCCATAACTGTAAGCTCAATCAGGCAAGCCCTTTATCTTTCACTTTTTCTTGTAAATTTTGTGTACAGCTTGTGGTGACTGTGCAGTTCAGTTCAGCCGCTCAATCGTGTCCAACTCTTAGAGATGCTATGGACTGCAGCACACCAGGCTTCCCGGTCCTTCGTGTTCTTTGAGTCAGTGATGCCATCCAACCATCTCGTCCTCTGTCATCCCCTTCTCCTGCCTTCAGTCTTTCCTAACATCAGGGTGTTTTCCAGTGAGTCAGCTCTTTGCACCAGGTGGCCAAAGTATTGGAGCTACAGCTTCAGCATCAGTCCTTCCAATAAATAGTCAGGACTGATTTCCTTTAGGATTGACTGGTTTGATCTCCTTGCTGTCCAAAGGACTCTCAAGTGTCTTCTCCAGCACCACAGTTCAAAAGCATCAATTCTTTGGCACTCAGCCTTCTTTATTGTCCAGCTCTCATATCCACACATGACTACTGGAAAAACCATAGCTTTGACTAGATGGACCTTTGTTGGCAAAGTAATGTCTTTCCTTTTTTTTTTAAATTAATTTAATTTTTATTGGAGGCAAATTATTTTACAATATTATATTGGTTGGTTTTGCCATACATTGACATGAATCCGCCCCGGGTGTACATGAGTTCTCCCTCCTGAACCTCCCTCCCACCTCCCTCCTCCCTTTATCCTCCCTCTGGGTCATCCCCGCACGCCAGCCCTGAGCATCCTGTAACATGCATCGACCCTGAACTGGTGATTCATTTCACATACGACAACATACATGTTTCAATGCCATTCTCCCAAATCATCCCACCCTCACCCTCTCCCACAGAGTCCCAAAGACTGTTCTATACACCTATGTCTCTTTTGCTGTCTTGTATACAGGATTATCATTAGAATCTTTCTAAATTCCATATATATGTGTTAGTATACTGTATTGGTGTTTTTCTTTCTGGCTTACTTCACTCTGTATAATAGGCTCCAGTTTCATCCACCTCATTAGAACTGATTCAAATGCATTCTTTTTAATGACTGAATAATACTCCATTGTGTATATGTACCAAAGCTTTCTTATCCTTTCGTCTGCAGATGGACATCTAGGTTGCTTCCATGTCCTGGCTGTTATAAACAGTGCTGCAATGAACATTGGAGTACATGTGTCTCTTTCAATTCTGGTTTCCTCGGTGTGTATGCCCAGGAGTGCAATTGCTGGATCATATGGCAGTTCTATTTCCAGTTTTTTGAGGAATCTCCACACTGTTCTCCATAGTGGCTGTACTAGTTTGCATTCCCACCAACAGTGTAAGAGGGTTCCCTTCTCTCCACATCTTCTCCAGCATTTATTGCATGTAGACTTTTGGATAGCAGCCATTCTGACTGGTGTGAAATGGTATCTCATTATGGTTTTGATTTGCATCTCTCTGATTATGAGGGATGTTGAGCATTTTTTCATGTGTTTGTTAGCCATCTTTATGTCTTCTTTGGAGAAATGTCTGTTTAGTTCTTGGGCCCATTTTTTGATTGGGTCATTTATTTTTCTGGAATTGAGCTGCAGGAGCTGCTTGTATATTTTGGAGATTAATTCTTTATCTGTTGCTTCATTTGCTATTATTTTCTCCCATTCTGAAGGTTGTCTTTTCACCTTGCTTATAGTTTCCTTTGCTGTGCAGAAGCTTATGATTTTAATTAGGTCTCATTTGTTTATTTTTGCTTTTATTTCCAATATTCTGGGAGGTGGGTCTTGGAGGATCCTGCTGTGATTTATGTTGGAGAGTGTTGTCTTTGCTTTTTAATATGCTGTCTAGGTTGATCATAGCTTTTCTTCCAAGGAGCAAGTGTCTTTTAATTTCATGACTGTAGTCACTGTCTGCAGTGATTTTGCATATTTTGAATATTGATTTTAATATTCAATAAATATTAAAATAAATTTAATATTTGTTGCACAGTGGTGATTGTACGATAAATATTAAATGAGAATGTGACTTGTCTTATATGTAAAAGGATTTAATGTTTATAAAACATAGACTGATAATTTTTCTTAATTATGCACAGATATCTGACAAATTTGGTTTTTCTTTTTAACGTGCAGATGAACAGGAGACTGAAGATGTGACAGAAGAATGTAAAGAATCTTAAGCGCTGACTTGCTGGGTTGTGCTTTAAAGAGAGTTGGTAAATTAAGTTAAACCACATTTTTTCTAAATTCTTTTAATTCAGTGAATGCATTATTGAGACCATTCCTCAAATGACAATTTTAATGTTTAGATTCTCTCTTTCTGGATCATATTTTTTTTTGATATTTTTTGAGACTTGTGGTAAATTGCTCACTGGTTTTTCCTCATTGAAATTCCCAGGAAAATTGTTTTTTATTGCATTATAGAAGCCAACATTTTATGTATGTGTGCTGTGGTAAAACTAGTTGAAGTTTTATGATTGTTTTGTATTTGATATTACACATTACTGCTTTATTGTGGTTTAGATAGGTTTGTTGACCATGACTTGTAGTTTTGCCCTGATTTCCCTTCTTTCCTCCTCTCTGTGCCTGTTAAGTAAGTATAGCTTACTGTGAAGAGAAATGAATTTTCCCAACAAAACAATGTTTGGCTATCCTTGCTATAGTAGTGATACTTTTCATGAGCAGAAGTGTGACTGAATTATTTCATATATGATGTTTAGTTTGTTGTCTTCTTTCAGACTTTCCCTTTTAGAATTCAGCAAATAAAGATCAGCTGGTTTTAAAAAAGCTGTATTACTGTTTTAAGAGAGAGGGTTTGTTAGTTACAAGTCGGTAACCTGACTTTATGAGGACCTTTTATGTCTTTTCCAAACTCATGTGCTTCTGGTATTTGATTGATATGTGTGTGTGTGTGTGAGAGAGAGAGGGAGAGGGAGAGGCAGGGAGAGGAGAGGAGAGGGAGATAGATAGCGAGGAGACAGTTTCTGGCTTTATAGTATATTTCTCCAAATGGTATTTGGGGCATAGTGGACCTTTATGTTACAAAAGTTTAACAGAGGGTAGGAAAGCAGAATGATTAAGTAATTCACTTTACCCTTGAAAGGAATGAGACCCTTCCATAGCATGTAAACTGAGTACCTACCTCTAACAAAGAACTGGCAAGCTGAATTTGTATAATATACTCAACATGAGGGCTCCAAATTAAAAGATTGCCTTGATAAGAAAGAAAATGTTCTTTAAAAAGCAGTGTTTTTAAGTTTCTCTCTAGACCTGAGTGTTTGCCCCCAGAAAAGGTAGATAAAAAGTATGAAAGAGCAAGAACTAATTCATTTCAGGAATAAATTTAGGGTCTTAAAATTTGAGGTTTTTCTACTTATGACTCCTCAAGAAAACTATTGGCACCACCGTTATTGTAAATTCCCATAGGACGTAGAGTTTATCGCCCTTCAGTCCAACTCTGAAATGCATGACAATAAACTGCTATAGAAGGAGAGAGCCATCACCCTGATGGCATAGTTTTAATTTTTAACAAGTCCTTTGTTTCAGGACAGCCTGACTCGAAGGTCAGCCTTGGAGTGCGTGTGGCGCACGCCTGGTAAGAAAGCTCCACATGCGTTTCTTCTGACCCGTCCCGATACTATCAGTTACTTTTGTTCTGTTACTTAAAAGTGAATTAGAATTCTCTCCCAAGCCTTCATGTGCTGAGCTGCTCTGAGAATGAATGATGCCATGTTTCAAAGGGTATTTCTTTCAAATCGGTTTTCCAAAGTTTATAACCAACACCTTCCAGTTCCTGATTCTTCACCTAGATACTATAAAGTGATTTGGCAATTTATGCTTATCTATGACTATGCAATTTATACTTACATATGTTTCTAGAATGAGAGAAAAGTCAATAAGGGGAAAAAAGATTCTGTCTCACTCAGCCTGTCCTTTTTGTTTAATGGACCTCAAAGTGAGACCTTTCAATCTACTCATAAAACTTTTTATTCTAAAATTTTTAAAAATGCTTTTTTAAAACTAAAAATTGGGCAATATTCTACATTCATGGTTAGCATACCTGAAGCTCAGGTTCTGCTTGTTGTAAAGCTTTGGCTTTCTCTTCACAAAATAAGTTGATACTTTATATGTGTGTGTGTACATATATATATATATATATATTTTAGGATTTATTCCCAATTCTTCCTCTCTTAAGTGATCTTTCTGACCAAAGGCATTGTCACTCTCCAAAATGTGGTATCTATAGAATTTGACCCAACTTTTCAAGGAGAATTCGTCCTTCATTAATGTTTCTAAAGCTTCTTCACAGCACGCGATTGTTGCCCGCCTAGTGTCCCATTCATGGGTCAGAAGATGTAGCTGTATGTGCTTCACTCCTGTTTTCCTTTTTGTTTTCAGGAACAGAACTGGGCTTTGAAAAGGATTCAATAAATGACATTTAGTGACATTAGTAAAATATAAACTTATTTCCTTTTGAGTCCCACATCTTGTGGGGATGGTCATTTCTCATTGCTTGTGTTTAGTATGACAGGCTAATTCGTTTTGTTCTTTTATTCCACAAATCTAGCAAATACGTCATCTAAGCAACTCAGTCTTCTTAAATTGTATAGGAACTGTGAATGTTACTATTACTGTGATTTCTTTTTGTGTATGCTCTACTGGTTTTAAGGATACAATTTACCCATACCTCATAACATAAGGCCAGAAAACAAAACAAATAAACATGGATACAAGAAGTATAAATATAAATTTCCATATGATTTATTGTTGTTCCTTATACATAAGAAACAGTAATATACAACTTACACTGCTTTAGAATGTAAAATGGATAAAAATGTGTACAAAAAAGCACATTCCTAGAAAAGTATTGGCAAATAGTAAAAACAGGGAGGAGGGTAACAAGAAAAAAACAAATCAACAAAACAAAACGAACAATTCTTCAATTCAGTGTGCAAACATTTTATAAAAATAGAAATACTAACTCTACAGGCAGTATTTCCTGATAAATTATTTAAATAGCATATCTACACAATCTGAGATATCTATTCCAAAGGCAATGAGAAAATAATTTATAAAAATAAAGCAACGGTATACAAGATGGTAGAAAAAAAACAACTTTTAGAAAACGTATTTAACATTTCAATGCTATTTCCTTATTGGGAATACTTTTCTGCAAAGAATTTTTATACTATGTACAACATTGATTTTTTTTTTTTTTTTAGGTACTACAGTAGCTTTAAGTTTGTTAGACACTTAAACTCTTTCTGTTTGATCCCAAAATTCTTTACTCAGTCACACAACAAATGAGGTAATATTTGTATACAAGTTTCACCTTTGTCATTTTTTTTCTTTTGGAAAAAGGCAAAAATAATAAATGTAGATGCTTTTCATCTCCATGGAAATAGGCACAAGGGATGGGATAAGACAGTATTAATGGCCTCTTGGCTTTCTTTGCAAACTAAAAACACTTGCAAATGGACAACCAAGTAATTCCACTTGGGAAAAAAAAAGGAGAAAAAAATTCCAAATCATTCAGTCTAAGCACAAAGTGAAGAGCAGCTTGCTATGCTGGTTTCCTTGTGCCATTCCTGTGAAAGATTTGCTGATCAATCTCAACTACCTGCTCTCAAACACTTTCCATATGAAACCTAGATTCCAGGTAGAACAGAGTTAATAAATAATCTGTATTTACAATCTTACAGTCATAATGACTTGTAGCAAAGATGATATGGATAGTCCTTACACTTCTTCCTGTTCCATGAATAGTCTTTCAGACAGATCCCCCAGAATAAGTAAAAAATAAATAGTTTACATTGTAAAGTGTTTGTTTAAAACACCAAAAACTACAGTCCAAAAGAGACAACTGGAAAACTCAATGATATTCAGGAAGAAGGAGAGAAAAGGAATGTCTTAGTTGATAATTTTGTGCCTTTCTAACCATAAAAATACAAGCACGGCTGCCAGTCCCTTGGGAGACAGCCTGGTGCTCATTGAGATGGTAGGTTTTCTTATTTTCCTGCTACATCTGCAGAAGCTACATCTGGAATACAACTGACAATTTCAATAGAACCAAGCTGCGGCAGCCAGGACTGCCTTGTGTTGGTTTAACACCGACTCCCTATTCTGGTCACTACAGGTGATGTGTTAAGGGGTGGAAGTCTGGGAGGAAGTCTAGAAGCCAGTCTTTTCCTTCCTTCCCTGCTTCTATTTAAGTGCCTATTTATGTGGGTTAATCAGCTAACACCAGTCAGCATCATGAAATCCAGCAATAGTCTTTCAATCCCCTGAAAATGATTTAGTACCAAAAATGTAACAGTTCCTCCATATTTTCTTCATACAATCATCTCTTGGGTATGCATCCTCCCCTTTGGGCTTTGGCCCCCCGCCCCCACTATTCCAGAGGGAGTAGGTCAGGGCTGGTTTTGTTTGTCAATTCTAGTGAGTCCTCCCTTCTCTCACATGCCTGAAAACACTTTGGAGTCCACTGCTCAGAGCTGGCTTCACAGTCACATTCTGCTCTGACAAAAGCAGAGTGGGACAGGCACCTTCCAACCAAAGCATGTGGATGCTTTTGCTTTTGCAAAAGCCAACCAAAGTCATTGTTTGTCTCCTTGGAAGATTCTTCTCAGTCAGAGGCTGAATGCAGGGTCTGATTTGGAAAATTGCATTTTCTTGAGGCAAGTCACATGTTCTAGGAGTCCACACTCATGCAAGCAGAGAGCAAAGGCAGGCAGCGAGGAGCAATCCTGGGGGTTTTCTAAAGCCCATGGTTCCAGAAGGTGCAATACCAGCATTGGTTATGATCAGTCTTTTGATCAACAGTTTGATGATTAGGAATCTGTGAAATAAATATATAAACGCATAAATACATAAATTGATTCATTGAGGCTCTGTCATCTTAATATCCACTAATACATTAACAACCTTGGCACAGCTCTACTTTTATAATGTTAAAAGTATATTTTAAGATTGGAAGTTTATAAAATTATACATTAATGTGTTTGAACATTGTTGCTAGGTGTTTGATATAGCATAACCTTCCAAAACTTACGCTCTGCTTTCTAAGACTTTCATTATTTCATTTTTATCACTGTGTCTTCAACAGCAAGATAGAAATAACCCTGTGTCTTACATAGCTTTTAAATCAGCCTCTTGCATGACTGGCATTCTTGATACTGGTCTGAACTAGGGATTTCATCTATATATTCACTGTCATTTTGCTCCTACCTCTGCATTCATATTTCAGGTCGGAGAAGAACACCATTTCTTGAGAGAAGACAAACAAGCCTAGCCTACCACCAGCATAGGTTTTGTCATAGATGGGTCCTGAGTCAGCCATGATTTTCTTCCCTTCATACATCACCACTCTGAGGGGAAAAAGGAAATCACATTACTGCCACCCTTACTTTTGGTCCTCTCCTTCCCACCTGTCAGTATGACTTACGGGACATTTAATCAGAGCAGTCTTACCTGATGAAACCTGTCTTTGGCCTGTGGCTCAGACGCCATCTGTAGGCAGTGAAATCTTTCCAGCCAATGTGACGAGGGTCATGCCACAGTGTGCGCACCTGGAGGAAAAGCAAAAGCAAAGGTTGAAACAGCTTCATTAGGAGATTTATGTTAGATTCCATGGAATGGAATGGTACTTGAAAGGTACTGAGTTGACCTAAATTAGAGGGCTGCAATGCAGGATTTTTTCCCAAGGGCTTTATTGGCTATGTAACCTTGAATGTGCATATCAGCAAAGAGAAGGGACGTTGACATTTTTATTTGAAGAGGCCAAAACAGTTTTAGCCTTTTGATCTCAAGTGAGCTACCCTCTCAGACGCTAGGATGGTTTTCACAGTGCAGAGCTTAATGCTACAGTTGGTGATGCTGGGAACTTGATGTCTAAGACTCCCTAGTGGGAGGCTTGGCCAAACCCAGCATGCCGTCCCCTCCTGCAGGGCGCTGTTCTCACCTGGCCAGGGGTGTTTCCTGTGTGCCACAGGGCATTCCTCAGGTGCTCGCCAGGCCCCGTGGTGGAGTTCACAACCTTCACAGAAAGTCCAGAGTATCCCTGAGCCCTTGTGGGGTTGGTGTCCCAGTAGGACTGGGTGACTTGCTTCCACATCACAACATAGAAGCGGCTGCTGGACTGGTAGCCAAACACAAAGCCGGCATAGTCGTCATCCCTCTCCGTGTTGATGAAGAAGGTGCCGCTGAAGTCCACGGCATTAAATTCGTCATAACCTGGAAGAGGAGGCCACGCCCAGGTTAAAACCCGCAGCCTTCAGGAGTTCTCTGTCACATTCCCAGCCATTTTTAGCATTCAAGGGGACGCATGCAACTCTTGCTTTTACAGTGGCTTCTTTCCCCTGTACACACTGGCCTTTCGTGTGAAGAACTCTCTGCTCACCTACAGCAAGTCCAGGGTCACAGTTGACAGTCTGGACGAGCTCTTTACCCTGATGGCGCACAACCCAGTTCGGGTCATTCTGGGATGTCCCTTTCGGATCTAAAGGGATCATCTGGAATCGGCGGAAATCGGTCTCACTGATATCAACATTTTCGGGACAGATGTCATCAATGTCTGGCACCTTGTCCTGGTCAAAATCATCTTTGCAAGCATCACCTCGACCATCACCTAAAGGCAAAAAGGCAAGCGTTCAGTGAAATTCCCAAATACCGTGACTGGTGCCAGAAATTCACTGTCTTGTCAAAGTTAACGTTTAGTCTCTTCGTCCTCAAATGTATTCAGCTTTGTTTTTATTTCCTCAATCCAGACAGCCATGGTTTTGGTTACTCGCTTTAAAAGTGGCCCCAGTGACTCACCATCAGAGTCCTTCTGGTCGGGATTGGGCACCAGCCTGCAGTTGTCCCGGTCATCAGGAATGCCATCATTGTCGTCATCGTGGTCGCAGGCATCGCCCTTGCCATCCTTGTCATGGTCAGCCTGGTTGGCATTGGGCACGTAGGGACAGTTGTCCAGGTTGTTCTGATGGCCGTCTTCATCAATATCCTGATTGCTGTCACAGGTGTCTCCAATGCGGTCCGAGTCAGAGTCAAGCTGAAAGAGACAGAGGGTCAGTTGGAATGTGAGTCACTGATGCTAAAGAAAACTTACGGAGATTCTCCAGGGTCTGGCAAGACCACTGAGGTTTCACATCTATATTAACAAATCTTAAGTGTTTTGTTCTTGATCATTGTGTGTATTACACAGTTCTTAAAGGGATATTTGAAAGTTCTTTTAAAATAGAAAACTTTCTAAATAAAATTAAATTGAAAGCATCATTTCATCACTGAGGATAGAATGCCATATTAACTACTTATATCTTAATGATGAATTGAATGCTCTGGGTTCAATTTATGTTCTATTCAAATTTTCAATTAGGAAGTTGTTGACACGTCAACTTCTGCTCCAGGTCATTAAATCATGGCAACATGGCACTGCTTTTCATACATACTGGGTAACCTATATGGTGGGATAAATCATTTTCTTCTCTTTTAGGTATTTGGTTTTATACATCTAGTCCATAAGGATTGTCCAGTGTTGGCTCAGGTAAAGACAAAATTCTAATTTTTTTCAAAACCACATTTCTCAGAGTACCTTTTTTTTTTTTTTACAGTATTCAGTACATATGGAATGCTTACAGATTATTTATATACAAATTGCAATTTTGCTTGCCAGTATTTATGCTCTTTGCCATTAAGATTTTTACATGATTCATTAATTGTTATAAACTTTATTATTATCTGAAGAAGCAACACCTTATCCAGGGAGGTTAAATGGCATTGAGGTTTAATTTATAGTAAGACTCAAATTCAAAACAGATGACCCTCAATGCCATTTGATCAAGAATGCTATCCCAAATCATTCATGCTTTCCCCTATTCCCCCTATTGCCCCAAAGCAATTCATCCTGGTGGTTTTTGTTTTAGAGAAAGTTGTAAGAACAAATATTAGGAGAGTTTCTGGATTTCTCCAGAAATTGGCTGGATTTATCATTTCTTGAATCTTTTAAAAATATTTGCATTTATAAAAAGGTGGTTTCTAAATTTCCAGAATAATGGCTTTTAGGGGCAAAAAAAAAGCCTTAAGTTTCACACTGAGAAAATAATGATGAGTGATTACACCAGAGAAGAAACACCTTCAGACATGGAACTTGTTCTGGCTATGTCTGTTTGCAGCACTCCCCAGCACCGGTACAGAATTATCTGTTTGCAGTGCCAAAACACTTGAAGAATGACAAAGAAACAGGGGTTTCACCAGTTTGGGGAAATACTTTTGGTTTGATTTCCTTGCAGTCAGATTATATCATGAACCATGAAAATGGCTGTGTATCTTTCTTAAGGATATTTTCTTCCATCTCTTAGTTTCAAACATGATTAATATTCCTGTACAGTTGTCAGTCACAGATTTCTGCTTTGTATAATTTATCTTAACAATGGAAGATTCCATGGAGCAAATCATGTGGGCTTCTTATAGAGGATAAGATTGAAGTTACAAGACTGTCATGCTATGGAACTCTGCAAAGAGCTTAGGTCAGGCAAACTGTTCACATGAAAATGTAATTGGCCATGGTAATGAAAATATCTGAACTCTTCTAGTTTTAAAAGAGGCTTAGAAAGGGATATTCTAACAGTTTACTGAGAGATTCTGAACGGAATCTGCCTACCTGGTCTGGATTGTGTTCCAGGGGGCAGTTGTCGCACTGATCACCAACCCCGTCCATGTCAGTGTCCTTCTGGTCCACGTTGTAGACATACTGGCAGTTGTCCCGTTCGTTGAGGATACCTGCAGAGAGCACGGGACAGGTAAGAGCTGGAGTCTTCAGCCTCAGCTGTTTCAACCAGACTGCACACTAACAGCCAGCGCTGTTCAAAGCTGAGGGCTGAATGCCATCACAGCTGCCTACGGGCTGGCTGGAATCAGGGAGCGCCTTACCATCCCCATCAATGTCAGCTGCACAGGCATCTCCTTCCCCATTGTTATCTGTGTCAGCCTGGTCTGGGTTGTGGTTGTAGGGGCAGTTGTCACAGCGGTCTCCCACGTCATCTCTGTCATAGTCGTACTGGGCTGGGTTGTAATGGAATGGACAGTTGTCCTGCCAGGAGAAGAAGCAGAGCATTGTACAATGTGGTCCATGAAACTAGCCTCAAGTCACATGCATAATATATATAAAACTGTGAAAATCTACAACAATCATTTTCTACTTGGTGGATATACTAAGTCCCCTGTAAAACGATCCTGCAAAAGTTAAAAGCCAGGACATAATGAATGCCAAATGAATTTCTGTTGGTTATGAGTCGGTGAGGTGTAAATAGAAACTCAACATCTCCACTCTCAGTGCAAGCAGAGAAAACCTTACTGTGACCTAGAGAAGACATTTGAAGCCAATATGGGGAGCAAAGTTGTCATTTGTTCACACATTGTAACTTTTTGCTCCAACTAGGGGAAGGGCAGGCTGTGATGAAAAACAAAACCCTCATTTAAAAATTCTCTTGGCAACATCTATATCTGAAGACTACAGAGTCACAATGAATAATTTCTGATGACTAGATATCAGTAATTTGGTTGAATCTTAAGGGTTACAGGCTGTTGCTGAACACAAAAGCTGAAAGAGGAATGGAAAACAATTTTACCCTGTCATCTGGAATCTTATCGTTGTCATCGTCATCATCACAGGCATCGCCGATTCCATCCTTATCATAGTCTTCCTGCCCTGAGTTGGGAAGGTTGGGGCAATTATCCTGGAAAGAGAAGACACATTGCAGCTGCAGTTTGCAAGCCTTTTTTTCAGCTCATGCCCTAGGGCATGCACCGAAACACTGCAGACAGAACTGAATGCTACTCTGTGACAGCAAGTATTTTCAATGGGAAGACAAAAATGTTTGCTTGGAGGACACACAGACACACAGACACAGACACAGACACACACACACACACACTTTGTATAAATGCCCTAAACTTTATATATACTGGGAACAGGGGTCATGCTCTGCTGGCATTTGGTAGAGAAGTGAACTTTTTATGGACAACATAATTGACTGTGGAACACGACTGCTCAGAGGGCCTGCCCCATTCATGTTCTTGGCACCAAGTGATTTAATAAGAATTAGTGTTCCTCTGCCTTTGGATAATTTAATCCTTCAGTTCCATTCCCAAAGTTTAAGCATTTAAAATTCCTCAGCTCATTCCCTTGATAAGGGTTTTCGGGCGGCGGGTGAGGGCAGGGCTACCTTTTTGCAGTGGTAAGTTGCGTTGGCCACGCACACCAGGTCCTCGCTGGGCCAGCCATCCAGGTCTGTGTCCTCCCCACAGATGATGCCGTTGCCGGCGTAGCCAGGCTTGCACTCACAGCGGTACATGGGGTCGCTGTAGTGGCCCAGGTAGTTGCACTTGGCGTTCTTGTTGCAGTCGTGTGTCCCGTCTGTGCATGGGTTTCGGGGCTTGCATACCTGAGGGTGCAACATTCTGACGTTAGGGCAGAGCCTTGGAGGGTCCCCAGCTCCCCACTGCCTCTGGACAGAGATCCATGGGAAGAGTGAGAGTCTTCCCCATCCTCCCCTGGGAATGTCGATGCCAGGTTATGGGATGACATGGCTTTATGTGTGTTTTCCTTGAACTTGCACATCACCCTGGCACTTAGAAGCCCATCTGCTCACAACTTACTCCAGAGCAGCATGGTCAGATGTGATGGACCAATTTTCTCTGCTGGATGAACAATTCATTTTCTAGTCCTGTTTCTGAAAGCTAGATTGACACTCACCCCCTTCCCCGTTTTCCTTGAAGGGTGTGAGATGACATTCTCCCCTTTCATGGCTAGCTCAGTCAAGGACACCCTCCCTCACTCCCGTCTACTAGTCCCCTCTGCTCTACCTGTTTGTTGGCGGTGGCATGTTCCACGCCCCGGCCGAAGGGCTGCGAGCCAGTGAAGCGCGGTGGGCAGGGCAGGCAGTTGTAGCCGGGGTCTGTGTTCTCACACCTGTGCTCTCCATTGTGGCTGAAGCAGGCATCAGGGACTTCTTTGCACTGTGGAAGAAACAGGTTTGTTCATGTTTAGAGAACACTGCCATAAGAAATGACCAAGGCAGAGGAGATGCTTTCCTAGGTCTGGTAGCTCCCAGCTCCTCACCTCATCAACATCGTTGCACTTGACGCCGTCTCCACTATAGCCTGGGGGACAAGCACCACACTTCCAGCTGCCATCAGGGTAGCTGGTACACTGGACACCAGCAAAGCAGGGATTGGACAGGCATCCATCTGAGATAAGAGTGACAGGCAAACGTGGGTCTCAGCTGCTCTTACTGCCATTCTGGTCACTTAAATGGGGGTGTAATATCATAGGGTCTGTGTAACTGCTAACTTCTGAGATTATGTTGTCCATCTGGCATTTTAATCAAATCACTCAGGACTGTCCAAACTGAACCCTCATGAAAGCTGACCGTGCCATTAAGTGGTTTTGTCCTGGGCTGCCTGGGCTGTGTGGCTTACCAATGGGACAGTCCTGCTTGTTGCAGATCTGGTTTTCTGTCACATCACCAACGCAGTCCTTGCCTCCAAACTGGGGTGTGGGGTTGTTGCAGAGCCGGCTACGTTTCTGTACCCCTCCTCCACAGGTGACAGAACAGATGTCCCATGGTGACCAGGGTCCCCAACCTCCATTGACTGTAAGAAAATGAACCACAGGCCAAAGCTAAGACCACTTCAAACACTTCACCTTTACAGGAGACTCTCCTGTGTTCAAGAAACCTCCATGACCCTGACACATGGTAAGGATGTCTGGGAAGAGGGTGAGTCTGAAATGGTTCTATTTGTCGTTAGAAGAAGCTGCTGTGCCCTGCAGGACTGTGCTTCTGTTTGTTTCTCTAGGAGGCAACCTTCTGCCATCCGTGACCCATGGATGCCAGGCAGCCAGTGGGGTGGAGCTGCCAGCATCATGCCGGGTGATGCACGCACTTACTGGGGCAGGCGTCTTTCTGGCAGGCTTTGGTCTCCCGGGCTTTGCCCTCACATGGCTTCCCATTCATCTGGGGGCTGGGGGAGTTGCAAAGCCGGATCCTTGTGATCACACCGTCTCCACATGTTACGGAACAAGATGACCATGGGGACCAGTGGCTCCAGCCGCCATCCTGTTTAACTAAAGGACAAACCTGATGGTTATATGGTCCTTCCCATAAGCCAAGCTCTACGTTAACACTTTAAATGCAGCCTCTAAACCAAATCTTCAAACTCGCCAAACTAAAAATCTTTAAACTACTTTTACCCCCAATTTACAGATAAGGAAAGAGCCTCAGAGAGGGTAAGCTGTGCTCAAGGGTGCACAGATAAGCCAGAGATCTGGGATTAGATCAGAGCCTAGAAACTGTGCCCTCAACCTCTGGAGTTGCTGTTGGTGACAACAAGGACAAGTCAGGTCTCCACATCCCCAGGTGGCCAAACACTTACATCTCTTGTCACACTCCTGGATGTGGCAGGTCCGCGTCTGCACAGAGGAGCCCTCGCATCTGTTGTTGAGGCTGTCGCAGGAGCGGCCGCGCTGCTGGATTCCATTGCCACAGGTCACAGAGCAAGAGGTCCACTCAGACCACGGGGACCAGCCATCGTCTGCAGAGTCGCTGGCTGCTGAGCAAATGGGTACATTTAGTGTGTTATCATGAAAACAAGCTATTCTTTGGGCTGCTCTGTGCAGGACTTTCTTCCCATGCCAGAGAGTGAAAAGCAATATATTTGTTAGGCCAATGGCCAAGTGGTCATTCTGTGCACAGCTTTGGGGTAATTGCATGCTTTGCCTGGGGCAGTACAGCTGAACCTTTCCCCCACATATGTTTCTAGTCATCCTTGCCTCCTTCCTTCAGTCTGCATTTTAAATGAGTTTCCCTTTTTTGACTTAAGATGTCTTGGTAGGCATTTCCAGCCCCAGGCTTCCAAGAATACTTGGGTTTTAGGCAACTTATAGGAGTCACTTCTGACTTTCAGGAGAGGCAGAGACCCACGTGTTTGGCAGATGAATCTGAAGGCAGTGGAGCTGCTGTTGGCTCTGGCCCTGGATCAGTCATGAGGTCAGTCAGCGGGTTGCTCCTCTCACCCTAGCATTTGGGGCCTTTTCTGCACATATTTTCATAAGAGGGAAGTGTGTTTGTTTACCATCTGCCCAGGCGCCTTGACTACAATCACGTCCTGTATCCGACAGGAGACAGAGAACTTGTTTTCTCTTGCCATCAGTTGGAAGTTTTCCTAGTAATCCCTGACTCAAAATTCAGCGCTCCGCTAGCCCCTAGCTAGCCTTGTTCCCTTGAGCCCACATCTGAAGTGAATGCTGAACAGAAAGCAATGTATAAATGATTATGACGGTTCCACTGTCACCCACATCTCGGAAGGGAACTGGTTCTTCCGAGCTGTGATCTGTGTGTGTAGGAAACAGGGAGTGTGGGGGGTGTGGATGTGAAGGGCGAGAGCTACCCTCCTGTTTTAAGCATCTTAGTTGTGATAAATCATTCCTATGACATGTACTTACTACAGCGTCTCAGCAAAGTGATTAATTATACTGGAAGCAAAGCCCAGGGACTGGGTACCATGAAACAACACAATTTCTTACAGAGCCCTGAGACTTGAACTACTATTTTTTCTTAGATCTCCTATGCCTGTAGATAAAATGGGTAGAACTTTCAGGTCCAGTTAAGTCCATCAATTTCTCCGGTGAGCAGATTTTTCTTGACTCTAGGCCATAAGGTCAGATTCTAAATCCAGTTAACTTAAAGCTGCTGCTGCTACCAGTTCATCTCTTCTTTTCTCAAAGCACAGAATCATACTCAATAAACTATACTAAGGTTATTGTCTACACCATAATCCAGGGGGGTAATTAATTTAGTCATGATGGCATTTTTTTGGCTCTATTGCAATACTTTGGCCACCTCATGTGACGAGTTGACTCACTGGAAAAGACTCTGATGCTGGGAAAGGTTGGGGGCGGGAGGAGAAGGGGACGACGGAGAATGAGATGGCTGGATGGCATCACTGACTCTGTGGACATGAGTTTGAGTGAACTCCGGGAGTTGGTGATGGACAGGGAGGCCTGGCGTGCTGTGATTCATGGTGTCGCGGAGAGTCGGACATGACTGAGCGACTGAACTGAACTGAACTGATACAGCAGACAAGCCATCAGTTAACCAGATGCTGTAGCAACAATGAAAACATGTGACAGAGATGGGACTGGTATTCCAGCATTATGTACAATCGATCCAGTCGCTGAAGCATGGTTATACAATTTTAGGAACTTACGCCAGCACCGTGGGCAGCATTCTCCATCAGGAACTGTGGCGTTGGAGCAGGGCATGATGGGACAGGACACTTTTTTGCAGATGGTAACTGAGTTCTGGAGGGCAACAGTGAAGGAGAAATGGGTACTAAGCATATTGCAAGCAGAAGCTTACATACTGAAACATTTCAGTTACGAGTTGGAATGTCGTCTGGGCTATAAATGCTCTAGTGGAATGATTTTAATAGAAGATCTGCCTGTCTTTTGGCAGCCACCAGTACTGTAGAGGCAGTTCGAGTGCTGGTTACTTGTCACTCCATCCCTTTAGAATTCTTCTCAATTGCCACTTAGTCGCTTCTTCATGCACAGAACAGCATGAATTTATGCAATTGGAACCACCTAATATCACGAGTCAGATCTGTTCCTCTGTGTCTAAAAATCAAACTCCTGAAACTCAGCCAGGACTTTAAAATTTTTAAATTACATCTTTATGGGAAAAGAAGATCAATGAGCATCTTACTTTCTCATATATAAAAATGGCTTTATATAATATTGGACAAGAATGGGAATTTAGTAAAGGTGGCTCCCAAATCTAGCAATCCATGATTTGTATTTAAGCTTGACTTTGCTCAATGAGCTAGTAACAGCCCCCAAACCCCTCTGCCCCGGGCGTTGGGTAGGGGGTGAGCCAGAAGGACACATAGGCTGCAGGCAGTACCTTCTGAGGTAAGTAGATAGTTCTAACGATGCTGGCCTAAGTGATTTGAACAGCAATCAGTACTATATTAAAGAATCTCCATGTCATAGCTGAATATGAATCAGGTTGGACAGAAAAAGTTCCAGCTTGGTTTTACTTACCTGATATTCAACACTTAGCTCTTGAACTAAAGCAGGTAAGTTACTGAGATATTTAAATAGATATATTCTTCTAGATATTATACTTAGCCTGGGATATAATTAAGACTTTGAAAACCTCTGAGCATTTAAACGCTTTTATAGATGTCAAAACTGCATGTTAAGAAAAAGACACCACTCAGGTATCCAGCCATGGAACATGAACAGAGCCTCCACAGCCGTCTGGATCTTTCTTCAGAGAGCGTGCCAACAGTTTGTGTCTGTCTGTCGAGAGCCTTACCTGGCAGCGGCACTCAGTGCAGCTGTCCACTGTCCACTCATCACCAGTCCTGTACTGGACGCCGTTGTGGTAGCAGAGTGGGGGCCTCCTCAGCTCATTGGCTAGCTCTTTGTTCTCTTCGGTCTAAAAGGGGGAGAAAGGTTATTAGCATCTAGCCTCACTTTCAGTCCCTCAGCATCATCGGGGATACACATGCAGGGGCTCCTGCTAACAGGTTGGGGGTGGAGGCCACTGACCACTTTGCGGATACTGTCCTGCAGCGTGGTCACAATGGTGCGTAGACCCCTGAGCTCCAGGACCATGCTGGACAGCTCGTCACATGAGATGCCACAAATGGCTTGCAGGTCCTTTGTCTTGTGGCCAATGTAGTCGGTGCGGATGGCAGGGCTGGACCCATTCACCACGTTGTTGTCAAGGGTGAGAAAGACACTGGTAGCTGCCAAGGAACAAAGGAACACAGTGAGGAAAGTAGAAGAATATCTTCAAGTAGATGCTCCCACCAGCCAGTCCCTAGGCATCCTAACTGTAAAAGGCATTTCATTTTGGTTGAGGGATGCAAAAGGAGGGGACCGTTGAGTGTGGAAAACTGTGAGGTCACATTTATATAAAGGTAACTATGTTACCTGGGGTAATTTATGCACAATCACCATTGCTTAAGTTTCTCAGCTTATTTTGGGTAGAATGCCCTCACTTTCCCATATGCCCTAAAAACAGAGGGATACTTACAACTGGAGCAGCCTTTGTTCCTGAGGATGTCTTCTGGTGTGGTTCCAAAGACAAACCTTACATTCTGCAGCACCCCCTGTGAGCAGAGGATACACACTGTTTGCAGAGTGTTGGTGGGAGCTGGGGGGTCAGTGGGAGGGGGGACTGTTTATGCTAGAACAAGCACACAACAGATGTTCTAAAATTTGAAAAGAACTCCCTTTCAAGATCACCGTGTCAAAATAACACACCAAATAACTGTTGGTGAATTGCCAAATTCACGGGAATTGCAAAATAACTTCAAAAATCTTAATTGTATCTTCTGCCAAGTCTGCAGTCTTTTACAAAGAATTCAGTTATCCGCCTACTTGGGGATACAGGAAATGGAATCGGATATTGAGACCGGAGGATACAATGACACTCTCCTGTGTCAAACAGTTAAATGTGGGAGTTTCAAAGCCACAGACCCAAAGATCTAGAGGTTTAAGGAAGGAAGACACTGCAGCAGCAAATAGCCACTATTTTAATCTTTTCTTTGGGGTCAGTTACAACCCCATGAGGAAGCAAATAGCAAAGTGGTATTTATCCTGCTCATAAAAAGTATCCACTTCAAGCAATATTATAATTGGTGCAATGCATTTGAAATTATTTTCTTGAGCATAAAGAGTGTTTAAGATTTGAACAGGCAGTTACAGGAAAACCATTTCTTGTTTCCTTTAGAGGTTTTCAATGTCTGATCCCTAGAACACCAGCACAACCTCACCTTGGAACCGGTTAGAAATGTAAATTATCAGGCCCCATCCCAGACCTACTGAATCCAAAACTCTAGGGGTGGGATGCAGCAGTATACATTTTAGTAAGCTCTCCAGGTGATTCTGATGCTCCCTTCTGTGTGAGAACCACTGCTTTAGTGCACAGGCAATATTTCCTATACTGGAACCCTTGCCTCTCCTGTTATCACCCTCCTGGTCATAAACTGCCTAACAGTCAACCCCGTGGATCAGGAATCAAAGCGGCCTCACCTGGAAATTATCATTGACACCTCCTTTGGCAATGCGGAGTCTGGCGGTGCTGGCCAGGTCTCTGGTGAAGATGCTCTGGATGGGGACATCCAGCTCCGCATTCTCCATCTTCTCACAGTCGATGTACAGCTGGGCCCTGTCCTCCTGCACAAACAGGGTGATGCTCTTCCACTGGCCAGTCGCCAGGAGCGCTTCTTCCACCGACACCACGTGCTGCTTCCCCTGCACGGTCAGGCTCAGGTCCAGGGTGCCCGCCTTGCCGTTGGAGACCACGCTGAAGACCTGGCCAGAGTGGTCTTTCTGCTCCACGGCCAGCAGGGTGCCCCGGGTCTTCTTCATTTGCCTCAGGGAGGCCAGGAGGAGGAAACCTTTCTCCGCCCGCACAGCATCCACTAGGTCTTGGAACTTCTTGTCAGGCACAGGGGGGATCAGGTTGGCATCCTCGATGCGGAAAGCTGGGCTAGAAGGGTCAGGACCCTTCACCAGTCGGCGCCCAGAGCCCTTGCGGGCAGCTCCGGTGAGTTCAAAGATGTCAAACACACTGTTGTCTCCCCCAGACTCTGTTAGACAAGAGCAGGACACATGGTGAGCTCTCTGGGTTGGGTGTGGGGTAGGGGTAAGGCAGAGGGCTGGAATGAAAGCTCTTGACAGCCACTGGAAAAGCTAAATAAACGCCACAGTCAGAGGAAACCGGCATCCTGAGGTTTGGTCAGGGCGCAGGGGAGAAGCAGCTGAGACAGGAGTGCACAGGGAGGGAAGCGCACCTGGGGAAACCCGACCTCCTCCTCTTCCCTCCCCCACACACGGTATTATACAGACTCACCTGGAATGCGGTTGGAGCCGCAGACATGCAACAGGAGTAGGACACCGAGTCCCCAGGCCAGCCCCATGGTGGAGCTCTTTGTGCCCAGCAAGGAGCCTGCAGCAAGGAGCACAGAGCCCAGGGTCAGAGGCTGCCAAGCAGGGAGTGTGGGCAAAACCTGGCTGGCCTTGGGGCTGGGGCCCTGGGGATCCCCCTTTGGGCCCACATTTGCTGGAAGGAGGGGCAACCGTATTTACTCTGGAGAGAGCATCAGGAAGAAAGTAAGAGTTGAGGGGAGATTACCGCTTTAAAGAGGTGGTGGGAGCAAGACCAACCACTGGGGAGGGGTTTTTCCTTGAGAAGTTAAGGGTAAACACTGGACCAGGAGATGTAGTTTAGGGGCGCAGGGAGGCACAGTCCTTTTCTAGAGGACTGATAGGACTTGGGGAAAAGAATAAAATCTTGGGGGTGTCCTGGTGGGTTAGTCTGTGAACCCCAAGGCTGGAGAGGATGGCTCTGGAGCCCTTCCACAAGAAGAGCCCCCCAGAGGCTGGGAGCGACAGTACGGGGAAGGCAGAAAGTATTGGGATCCGGGGTTCCGGGGGCGCTGAAGCCTGGGAGCTCCAGGTGGCTTGCCAGGGCAGCGCTCCTCCTCGGCGGCCGCCCGGGACTCCTTACCTGTGCGGGCAAGGATGCAGCGGCCGGGGTCGGCGACAAGGGCGCAGCGACGGGTTAGAGCGCCGGAGAGGCGCGGGGTGGAGGCCGTGGAGTCGGAGGCTGCGGCTGGGAGGGCTCGCCAGGTGGGGCTCTCAGCGGCCGGCCCGAGCGCAGTGGCTGGCGGAGCGGAGGAGCCGCGCGCTTTTAAAGGGGCGCTCACATTCCTGGGGTTTCCGCTGACCAATGGGAGGCCGCGGGGCAGGAAGCGGGAGGGGGGCCGGTCTGGGTTCCTCTCTCCGCCCCCCGCTGCCTGGCGCACAGCTTTCCAGCTAGAAGGTGAAGGGGGGCGACGGGGCTCGGGGCCTGGGCGCCCTGGAACTTCTCAGAAAAATAGGTGCCCGCCCACGCGGCCTTGGCGCCCACGGGCTCAGCATTTCGGCTCTGGCGCCGAGCGGCCCCAAGCCCTGCGCGCGCGTCCCGCGCCCCCGGGGCCCCAGCCACCCAACCCAAGACCCTTAGAGAGGCTTTCAGGCAAACTCGTCCCCTTGAATGCCTGCGCGACGGCTGAAGGGTGGACACTTGGGGAGCGAACCCATTTGTACAGAAAGAAATAAGCCCAACGGGGTGAATGGGACCAAGAGGCAATCAGTAGTTGAAGGAGTGGTACTTGTTGACCCTCGTCCATCCATCCAGGTGGGGTGGGCACCACGGGACCCGCTTAGCGCCGCGTCCCTGCCCTCGCCCCACGCCTGCCCTCCGCCTGTCCCCCGATGGACGTGAGTGGGTGTCGCACTGGCCAGCAGTGCGGGTACCGGGCTCGGCTTCCCACGCGCGTCGGGCAGCCTTTCCGCAGGGGCTTGCCGCCCGAGTCCCTGGGAAAGTGCCATCTCCCAATTGCTGCGGCGCTTCCACGGCTGGCCGCTTGGGGGCGATGTGCGAATTCTGATCAAGGGGACGCGAGCGGACAGCTTCTTTCTAGTCAGGAATGTTAAGGAAACTTACTCTTACCCACTTTCCTAAAGCCAAATTGGAAATTGTGTCTTGAAAAACAGTTTTTTGTGCCCACTCGTGCTGCTTAACGTGACTCCTGGTTGGAGGATTTGCAGCACCATCTGGCTCCAGGGTCTTGAACTATTTACAGAATAGACTCATGGAGTAATAAATTACCTTTTTCCTATCATTTTATTTCCTTTTTTCCCCCCTCCCTGAACGTTCTTTTCATTTTTAGGCTCCCGAAACTGAGGTGTGGGTTACATTTCTGTGGGTGCACCAATTGCCATGAGTGCTGCCGCTTGCTTAATGCTTCTGTCATTGGAAGTCTGGTGTCCAAGCCACCATCCCAAGCCAGCATGACTCCAGCTGCCTGGAATTCCATTCATCTCTTCGGCTGGGACGTCAGCAGCCGCACTTCCCCTGCTGTGATCCCAGACTATCAGGCTGGCCCTGGGACCCAGGGCTCAGGTAGTAGCTTCACCAAATAAGGATCTCAGCCACTGGCCAGGGGAAGCCCTAGGGTTCACTTCCCTCCTTAGCATTCACACCTGGCCAGATTCCCAACACCCACACGTGTGTAAACATTCGTCCAACTGGCAGTTTCACTTTTTTTGTGTGGGAGTGTTGTGTGACAAGGGGCATGTGGGTGATGGAATGTTTTCTAGTAACTCAGTACACAGCAAACACCTCTACAAGATGACAAGTATGTTCCTAAGACAGTTGTTTGTTTGTTGCTTAAGTAGTTACTAAACCTGACAGATAGATTTCACATTCTGGGAGACAGAAATAAAAACCTCTATTAGATGATTAGTCAAATCAGATTCCTGTCGCGAAAGTCATAGGTAATGATTCATCAAACAGATCTGACAGTTCCAGAGTCAGCAGCCATACTTGCCCCTCCCTTTCCTTCTCCTTCCTAGCATCCTGTTAGCTCCTTGAAAGGTGACTTTTCTTTATTTTTTTCTTTTTTTTTCACTTGCTACTGATAATACCAGGTACTTAGGAACAGTTTCAGAAGATGGCCTGATGGTCCCCTGCTCCTCTGGCCTACTTGTTAATTTTATATAGATGAATGGAGGGTTTGGGGGCCACAAGAGACGAACAAAAGCAGGATCCATTGCCCTTTTTAGATCATCTCCTCCTGTAGGCTTAGCTGTAAGGACAGAGCAGAAGCTTACTGGAATGACCCTTCAGGGGGCCACTTCCAGGACTGAAGGACTGTAGGCATTCCTCTGAACTTTTCTTGGAACTTGGCTTCTTCCAACAAAAGAAGAAGAAATCTCCAACCTATTATATACCCTGCAAATAGGAAGGTGACCTGTATGGTAGCAGGGGAAAGCTTTCATGTCAGAGAAAGCTCACAGAGGCCCTCCAACACAGAGGCCTTGCCCAAGCTGTGGTACTCCAGTTTTTCTGGTGGAAAGGAAGGATCACAGGGGAAAGGGTGGCTGGGTCACTGATAGGAGCGCACCCACAGTCCTGCTAGTCAACGTGTGCTGAAAATATTCCTCAGAAACCTAAATACTTCTTGGAGAAGCAGGATGGGAAAAGAGGAAAGAAAAACTATACCTTTAATATGGGTGATATTTCCCTCTTGTGTGTGTGTATCCTTGGCCTGCAAGTTCTGGGATTTCAGGCCAATAATCTGACATGGACTCAAGGGATGGGCCTTCCAGGGACAGGATCTGGTTCTTGCTTTGCTAAGTTGTCATTATTGAGGATTACATATTTAAAATAAAGTTGTTAAGTATATGACATTTTTCAATAGGATTTTATTTTTCTAAGTTCCCTCTAATTGGATATAAAATTGATCTAAAACCATTGCCCGTGAATAGGAGGAACAGGACCGTCAGTAACAGCTATCTTAAAAACTGCATGTGATTAAAAACAGCAGGATAATTGAGGAAAAAATTGCTTACCTAGCAAAGAGAAGCAAGGTGTGCTGTATTTTGTGTAGGAATTAAAAAAAATGCTAAAAATGTTCAGCCGTTTTATTAGTAATTTCCTAGAAGTGAACAGCAGCCAACTATTGTATTCTAGAATGGACCAAAATCCTAGCATCTCTAAAATGAAGACATCAGATATTCAGTCCCTCTGTATATTTTCCCTAGATCATGGTTCAGAGTTCAGCCACCTAGATGGTCAGAGCCAGAGGGAGTTACCAACAGGTGTTTCTTATCTTTCAATCAAACATCAACTCAGCCTTCCCTCTCCTTTAGGAGATGTTCTCCTGCAGCTTTAAATTGACTTGTTTCTTTTTTGGAAACATGCGTTCTCTCCATCACACTACTCATCACCCTCCATTCTTTAGTTTTTCAAAATCGATTTTATTTCCAAATGTGTAAGGACTAGAATGTAAGTATCCAAAGGTTTGGGCTTGGAAAGAGCTCCCATATTTGAATTTCCAAATCCCTTTATACTCAGCTTATGGCCCAGTAAGACTGGAAATTCACCAGCTCTCAGACCAGCTCCAGCATTTCCTGCAGTTATGCCTGAGCTCCTGGGGTAGATGAGATGATAGACCCCCCCAAAACATTGCACCCCTCCCCCACAGAATTGAAGCAATACTCTTGGGGAATTGATCTCAGTGGGAAGAGGTAGGACTATCACTTTAATAGTAATTATGTTCCCTGCCTCCGTCTCCTTCTTCCCGGCCAGAGATTGATTTGGAGACCCAGTTCTGGCCGATGAGAGTTTTGCTGAAGGCTTCTGGGAAAACATTCTTACTTGGAAGAAAAGAAAGAGCCACGTGAAGTCAGGTTTTTTCCATTTGAGTGTGAATGCTGGCAAGCCGTGTTGGGTGCTACTAGGGGAACCAGACTTAATGTGAGACCAATTCTGGAGAAGGAGCAGAGAGATGAACAGAACCGTAAGTCAGCACATTTTTGAGCTGCCAACCTTAAAGGCCATGATACCTCCAGATTTCTCTGGATATGTGCTTATTGTGTGTGTGTCACTCAGTCGTGTCCAACTCTTTGCGACCCCATGGACTATAGCCAGCCAGGCTCCTCTGTCCATGGAGTTCTCCTGGCAAGAATATTGGAGTGGGTTGCTGTGCCCTTCTCCAGGGGATCTTCCTGACCCAGGGATCGAACCTGGGTCTCCTGCATTGCAGGTGGATACTTTACTGTCAGAGCTACTAGGGAAGCTTATTAGTTAGGCCAAGTTGTTGTTTTTCTGTTACTTAGAGCCACAAATATTGTAACTCATGAAGCTTTTAAATTCCCTCTGCTTAGGTTGTCTTTTCACACACTTTGCTTTAACCTCTTCTGAATTTTTTAGGGTAAGAGAAATAAGAACAGGTCATAGGATAAAAATGTTTTCAAAGACTCTTCACGTATATTATTAAGGTGCTTTCCAGAAAAGTTGCACTGTTCTCTCTCTCCCTGTCCTTTTGCCAGCAAGCCCTGCTAGCCCCAAGCATGACTCACAGCTGACTGGAGAGACAGAGCATGACTCCTGATGTTACTGTGTCTTTGCATCCCTTCTTTGGGGAACTGGGAGGTATAGTCCAGTGGGTTCAGGAAGAGTATCCAGAATAAGCTTATTGGAGTGAAGGAGTTGGGAAATTGATCTGTTGGGAAATTGAGGATATGGAGCAAGAGGATGGACAAAGGACACAATGAGATTTTGACCTGAGCCTCGGGGTGCAGGGCTGGCCAGCGTGGATGATGGAAAGCCCTGCCTTTGAGACCAGTCTCTGACTCCGCTTTCATACTCTCCTCTCTATTCAACTTTTTTCCAGCTTCCTTGAGGTGTAATTGACCAATAAACTTGTAAAATACTTAAAGCATACAGTGTGATGATATGCTACATTGTGAAAGTATTTCGTCCATGGGTTAATTAACATGTCTATCACCTCACATAGCTACCTTTTGTGTGTGTGAGAGAGAACGTTTAGTTCTACTCTTAGCAGCTTTCAACGATACAATATGATGTTATCAACTAGTCACCGTGTTATCCACTAGATCCTCAAACTTTATTCTCTATTCAGCTTTTTATGTTTTATCATCTTGATGCCCCTGGGGCATCAGTAAGGATGGGCTGGTTTGAGTTTCATTGTAGGAACTTTTTTTCCCATTGTTTGTCACCCTGCAAGAAGACCACACATCCATAGGCACTTAATAGGGAAGGGAGCTGGGAAAGCATAGTCATCTTTGGGACTTGATTTAATGAGTACAAAGCATACCTCCTGCATCCCAGTTTCTTCTCTTTCCACCAGGACTTCAGTTCAGTTCAGTTCAGTTCAGTTCAGTTGCTCAGTCGTGAGACCCCAGGACTTCAAGTTCCTCCAGAATAAAACCTTGGAACTTTTTTAAGCCAGAAAGAGCCTTCTGGTCCAACTTCTCAGTTAACAGATGAAGAGGTTTTTCAAGGAGGTGAAGTGACTTTTGAGCGTGTTGATTGGGGGGAAGTCCAGAAAACAGTTCAAGTGCTCGTACCTCCAGCTTAAAGTCTTGACCTTCATAGGGTTTCACTCTTTCATTTCATATGATTTCAAAAATGTTTTAGTAGTAAATCAGCAGAAATGCTTCCCAATTTTCCAGTTAACAGCAAGGTATGTGCCCACAATTGGGACTGGGAGGCTAAAGAGGGCTAGGCAAGAGATAGGAAGGAAAGACAGCAGAAGAGGAGACTGATGTTAGTTTGTTAACAAAGGCCCACCTGCACTATGTATTCCCTTCTCTTCCCTTCAAATGGAGTCTCAATCCTCCTGGATCCCACTCTCGAATTGACTGAAATGCTTACTGGTGCTCCCAGGAGAGTGTTACACTTTGGCTTGAAGTCAGGATCGTCAATTGCTTTAGAAACAAAAGGTGTGTTCAGACATGATATCACTTCAGATTTACCCAGCCTGGAACACGATGAAGAATCACTTTGATTCTCAAGCAAGTTTTATGGAAGCTGAGCCATCTGGTCTTCTGGGGTTTCTAGGAATTATGAAATAATCCTTCTGCCCAGTACCAACCTAATCTTTTATAGGGTGAGAGGTTTAGTTGTTCTGACCACAAATGAAAGGCCCAGGGAGCACCTTGGTTGTGTGTTAGAGCCATCAGTCAGTTCAGTTCAGTTCAGTTCAGTCGCTCAGTCGTGTCCGACTCTACGCGACCCCATGAATCACAGCACGCCAGGCCTCCCTGTCCATCACCAACTCTCGGAGTTCACTCAAACTCATGTCCATCGAGCTGGTGATGCCATCCATCCATCTCATTCTCTGTCGTCCCCTTCTCCTCCCACCCCCAATCCCTCCCAGCATCAGAGTCTTTTCCAGTGAGTCAACTCTTCGCATGATGTGGCCAAAGTATTGGAGTTTCAGCTTTAGCATCAGTCCTTCCAATGAACACCCAGGATTGATCTCATCTAGAATGGACTGGTTGGATCTCCTTGCAGTCCAAGGGACTCTTAAGAGTCTTCTCCAACACCACAGTTCAAAAGCATCAATTCTTCAGTGATCAGCTTTCTTCACAGTCCAACTCTCACATCCATACATGACCACAGGAAAAACCATAGCCTTGACTAGATGGACCTTGGTTGGCAAAGTAATGTCTCTGCTTTTTAAAATACTATCAAGGTTGGTCATAACTTTCCTTCCAAGGAGTAAGCATCTTTTAATTTCCTGGCTGCAATCAGCATCCGCAGTGATTTTGGAGCCCCCCAAAATAAAGTCTGACACTGCTTCCACTGTTTCCCCATCTATTTCCCATGAAGTGATGGGACCAGATGCCATGATCTTCGTTTTCTGAATGTTGAGCTTCAAGCCAACCTTTTCACTCTCCTCTTTCACTTTCATCAAGAGGCTTTTGAGTTCCTCTTCACTTTCTGCCATAAGGGTGGTGTCATCTGCATATCTGAGGTTATTGATATTTCTCCTGGCAATCTTGATTCCAGCTTGTGCTTCTTCCAGCCCAGCGTTCCTCATGATGTACTCTGCGTATAAGTTAAATAAGCAGGGTGACAATATACAACCTTGATGCACTCCTTTTCCTATTTGGAACCAGTCTGTTGTTCCAAGTCCAGTTCTAACGGTTGCTTCCTGACCTGCATACAGGTTTCTCAAGAGGCAGGTCAGGTGGTCTGGTATTCCCATCGCTTTCAGAATTTTCCACAGTTTATTGTGATCCACACAGTCAAAGGCTTTGGCATAGTCAATGAAGCAGAAATAGATGTTTTTCTGGAACTCTCTTGCTTTCTCCATGATCCAGCGGATGTTGGCAATTTGATTTCTGGTGCCTCTGCCTTTTCTAAAACCTGCTTGAACATCTGGAAGTTCACGGTTCACATATTGCTGAAGCCTGGCTTGGAGAATTTTGAGCATGACTTTACTAGCGTGTGAGATGAGTGCAATTGTGCAGTAGTTTGAGCATTCTTTGGCATTGCCTTTCTTTGGGATTGGAATGAAGACTGACCTTTTCCAGTCCTGTGGCCACTGCTGAGTTTTCCAAATTTGCTGGCATATTGAGTGCAGCACTTTCACAGCATCATCTTTCAGGATTTGAAATAGCTCAATTGGAATTCCATCACCTCTACTAGCTTTGTTCGTAGTGATGCTTTCTAAGACCCACTTGACTTCACATTCCAAGATGTCTGGTCTAGGTCAGTGATCACGTTATCGTGATTATCTTGGTCGTGAATATCTTTTTTGTACAGTAGTTCTGTGTATTCTTGCCACCTCTTCTTAATATCTTCTGCTTCTGTTAGGTCCATACCATTTCTGTCCTTTATCGAGCCTATCTTTGCATGAAATGTTCCCTTGATATCTCTAATTTTCTTGAAATTTCTCTTGTTTTTCCTATTCTGTTATTTTCCTCTATTTCTTTGCATTGATCGCTGAGGAAGGCTTTCTTATCTCTCCTTGCTATTCTTTGGAACTCTGCATTCAGATGCTTATATCTTTCCTTTTCTCCTTTGCTTTTCACTTCTCTTCTTTTCACAGCTATTTGTAAGGCCTCCTCAGACATTTTTTTTGCATTTCTTTTCCATGGGGATGGTTTTGGTCCCTGTCTCCTGTACAATGTCACGAACCTCCGTCCATAGTTCATCAGGCACTCTATCTATCAGATCTAGTCCCTTAAATCTATTTCTTACTTCCACTGTATAATCGTAAGGCCACTGTATAATCATAAGGGATTTGATTTAGGTTATATCTGAATGATCTAGTGGTTTTTCCTACTTTCTTCAATTTCAGTCTGAATTTGGAAATAAGGAGTTTATGATCTGAGCCACACACAGTCAGCTCCTGGTCTTGTTTTTGCTATCTGTATAGAGCTTCTCCATCTTTGGCTGCAAAGAATATAATCAATCTGATTTCGGTGTTGAGCATCTGGTGATGTCCATGTGTAGAGTCTTCTTGCTGCTGCTGCTGCGTCACTTCAGTTGTGTCCGACTCTGTGTGACCCCATAGACGGAAGCCCACCAGGCTCCCCCGTCCCTGGGATTCTCCAGGCAAGAACACTGGAGTGGGTTGCCATTTCCTTCTCCAATGTGTGAAAGTGAAAAGTGAAAGTGAAGTCGCTCAGTCACATCCGACCCTTAGCGACCCCATGGACTTCAGCCCACCAGGCTCCTCCATCCATGGGATTTTCTAGGCAAGAGTACTGGAGTGGCTTGCCATTGCCTTCTCCGAGAGTCTTCTTAGCGGTGGTTAAAGATTAAAAAAAAAAAATAGGCAAGTTAGCTTGCAGAAGAGTAGACTGTGGTTGAATTCTGTGCCTTTTTTGGTATTGACGTTGTAAAAGTGTTGATCCTGTTACTTTCACAAAAGATGTGGAGCAATACCAGTATCTTTGGAAATGATGAAGAATTTCCTAAAAGTGAGAATGATAATGCATCAAAATGTTCCTGAGATAGACTGTGAAATGTTTTCTGGTTGTCTTCACCAATAGTATGGATTTGGTAGTTAATCTGCAATGGTACGACCTCCAGAGGTCCCTGTCACTAAGGAAGTCTATGAGTCTGCCAGACTGTGACACAATGGAGTTTCCAGGACTGCTATGAGGGAGTTGGCTTCTGACGCTAATGAAACACATTCCTCCTAAAGCATTTAACTTTTCTGAGGTTCTATTTCACACCACCCATTTATTAATGATAATTTTTGAAATTTTTTGAACAGTTATCCCATGTGCCGTCCAGATTAAGTGGTATTTCCAATTTTTCTATTATTTTTTCTCCCTCTGGAAGAAAACTATGAGTGTCAGTTAAAACGGTAAGGCAGGCACAAATAAAGAAAACCCCAACTACTGAGTGAAGAATTTTGAAGATTAAATGTGACGTGGAGATTGGCGTCCAGTTTCAGTCCGGATGAAAGACTCACATGACGCTGGGAAATGTGGGCAGCACCCAAATGGCTGGGTTACCCGGGCATTTGTTTTAAGTGATATCCATCTCTTGGGAGATTGTTTTTTCCCGATCCCTTTCTTAATAGTGAGCTTGTGACAACTTGCATTTTGTAGAACTGAGCCAAGGGAATTGTTACTCATTCTAATTTAAGAGGATGAGTGTGTAGTTTGAAAAAGTTTTAATTTTATTATGACACCAAAGATAAGCACTGTTGCTTCCCAGGGAAGAAGTGTACAGGGAGGACATCTTTCTCTTTCTCCAACCCCTCCCCAGCCTCCTTTCTTCTATTTCCTTTCCTTTCCATTTTCCTATTTTATCACCTTCTCCTTTTCTCCTCCTCCTCTTCATTTCTGTCCTCCTCCTCTTCTTTTTTCCTTCCACTTCTTCTTAGGGATTTAGTGAGGATGAACTGCAGTAACACATGGAAAGCACTTGAACGTCATGTCCGACTCTTGCAACCCCATGAACTGGAGCCCACCAGGCTCCTCTGTCCTTGGAATTCTCCAGGCAAGAATACTGGAGTAGGTTGCCATTCCAGACCTTCCTGACTCAGGGTTCAGACCCGGGTCTCCTGCATTTCAGGTGGATTCTTTACCATCTGAGCCACCAGGCAAGCACTTAGTTCACCATTATTCAATGACCTGGAGTCTACTTGTTTGAGTTCAGAATTTTGACTTATCTCAAAACTCTATGACCACTCCCTCTGTCCCTCATTGTTCCAAGACTTCAAGGCAGAGGGCTTCTATGTGGCTTCACCCTTCCTGATTCCCTTATGGGTCTGTCTGTCCTTCTCTAAGAGTGGCACTGGGTATCTTGAGCCTCATGGCCTTGTAGGTAGGTTGGGAATTGGATTCCGTGGGGGATGGGGCATGGGAAGAGGTCAGAGGTGTTTTTACCAAGTTGATGGAACTGAAATTTCAGGGCTCCTCATGTGCCTGGGTTCCTTCCAAGGCCATAGAGGGGCCCTACTGATATGTTCACATGCTCATATGCTTGGTAGCATTTATAAAAATAAGATATTTTAATTGCAATTGGTTAAATCCACTGAATTTTCCATTCTAACTTGTTTCATTCATTCTCCCTCTCATGTTGAAGAGTTAGAGTGACGACAGGAATTTTCTGGATCTAATAAAGGGGGACATAGAAGAGAGATCTATTTATATGGCTTGCAGTCCCTTCTACATACAGTGAAGTGATGACTAGCTGTCCTTGCCCTGGGATGGCTTCTGTGAGTATCCCTAGTGCCCACCTGGTATCCGACAGGAAGATGTAGGGTTAAAGGTAGTATCATGGCATATGCAGTGTCTGATGTGGATGTGTGCCTGTGTCATGAAGAAGAAACAAATGTTGACAAGATTGCCAGGAGAAATATCAATAACCTCAGATATGCAGATGACACCACCCTTATGGCAGAAAGTGAAGAGGAACTCAAAAGCCTCTTGATGAAAGTGAAAGAGGAGAGTGAAGAGGTTGGCTTGAAGCTCAACATTCAGAAAACTAAGATCATGGCATCTGGTCCCATCACTTCATGGGAAATAAATGGGGAAACAGTGGAAGCAGTGTCAGATTTTATTTTGGGGGGCTCCAAAATCACTGCGGATGCTGATTGCAGCCATGAAATTAAAAGACGCTTACTCCTTGGAAGAAAGTTATGACCAACCTAGATAGTATATTAAAAAGCAGAGACATTATTTTGCCAACCAAGGTCTGTCTAGTCAAGGCTATGGTTTTTCCCGTGGTCATGTACAGATGTGAGAGTTGGACTGTGAAGAAAGCTGATCGCCAAAGAATTGATGCTTTTGAACTGTGGTGCTGGAGAAGACTCTTTTGAGAGTCCCTTGGACTGCAAGGAGATCCAACCAGTCCATTCTAAAGGAGATCAATCCTGGGTGTTCATTGGAAGGACTGATGCTAAAGCTGAAACTCCAATACTTTGGCCACCTCATGCGAAGAGTTGACTCGCTGGAAAAGACTCTGATGCTGGGAGGGATTGGGGTCAGGAGGAGAAGGGGACGATGGAGAATGAGATGGCTGGATGGCATTACCAACTCGATGGACATGAGTTTGAGTGACCTCTGGGAGTAGGTGATGGACAGGGAGGCCTGGCGTGCTGTGATTCATGGGGTCGCAAAGAGTCGGACACTGAGTGACTGAACTGAACTGAACTGATGGAGTCAGAAAGTAGTCTATGGAAAAGTGTTATGGAAATGTATAATACACTTTTTTTTGATTTTGTGATGTTTGTGGCATTTGTTACTTTATTTTCTAATTTGTTGTGTGACTTTTCTCGTTTTAAGTAATCATTCATTTTTACCTTTGAATTTGAAATTTTATATTATTTAACTGAGTAAAACCCTCTAAACTGTATACTTTTCAGGCCCAACCTAAGTTGAGTCCTCCCTGGTTGAGGGGCATAAGAAGGAGACTAGATAGGGAGAAAATCGAGGAGCACCACAGTCAACAGCATCAGGCCAGTTTGTGACGGACGCTTGGGGCTGGGTGCACAGGGGTCTGTGCCCATGTGCGGGTGTGGTAGGCACTGGAGACACTCAGCACCGCTATAGGCGCTGGCGCTTCTCCACACAGCGGAGGATAAATTAAGCCAGAGGGGGAAAGGAAAGTATAATTTAGCTGTGCTAATTATTATAATAATTACATGGATTGCTTGCCACTGATACCTAACTATTGTGGAGCAGAATAATAATTACGTATGCCGACTCACATTTCCATGTAACTTGTTTATTTGATTGTAACCTCACATATTCTCTACGTGCAGTCATCTTGCAAAGTTTGATGAGTGAACTCCACCAGCTAGAGCTTTCCTTGGTGTAAGATTTCTGTAGCTTAACTCATGATGCCTTCAGTGTGCCTGTGTGTCCACATCCTGTTCTGAAATGCTTCCCACTATTAAAAATAATGGACCCTATGTCTTCAGTGATTAGAGTTGCCTTTAGGCTAATTTCTCCCTTCAGGCGTTTTGGAAGATGGTGTGAGTTACATATACCCTGTGGGATAGGTCATTCTTTTATCTTCTATGTGCCAGATTTTGTTCAGTTTATAAATGTAAACTACCTTAGTGGAGTCTTTATTATTTAAATGTACACAATGAGTAATTTCTTTTTATGTTTTCCTGAAAATGCACAATCGAAAATTTCATCATTTATGTAAGTATGTGTCATTTTTAAGTGCCTATTTTGTGCCAAAGACCTGCCATTTGGCCACCAGGCCTGTGAGGGAGGGGACCCATGGAACCGCAACCCTGATGTTGAGGGCTGAGCTGTGAGGGGTAAGCAAGGATGCAAGGGAGTGAGAAGGGGCTTCTCCTGGGCTGTTGTGTGAGTGGGGTAGGTGATGGAGAGGCCACAGAAAGTTTTCACAAAGAAATGGTATCTGAGCTTAGTCTCAGAAGACTGTTCAGAAAGGCTTGGGTCTTTGGATAAAGACGAAAGACCAGTTAATGTGTTAACATTCACAGCCACCACTTTTGCTTTCACTAAACTGTTTTATAATCTGGGCAGGAGATTCTGACCAAGGGCCCTGGAGAGGAACATCTGTGTTTTTTATTTTCCCCGGTGTATTTTGGAAGAGCAGTTCTTTCAACTCTTTCTTGGCTTCTCTTGCCTTCTGTGGTAAGATAATACTACAGAGCCAGGAAAGCAATTAACCAAAGCCAGTAATTAACTTTCTCCTTGCATGGGCATAATGAATTGAGGTTTCTTGGCTGATGAAGTCTACTGTGAATTGTTCTGTCTGATATCTCCTTTGTTGGCATCTTTGCCAGCAACACAGATGCTGCATTTCCTTAGGTTTAATTAGTCCAAAATCTCCGAAGCTCAAATCATGATACTTTCAATTTGTATGTGTATCAACATCCTTCTCTTAAATACTCCAGGTTCCTTCCTGTATATTTCTCTTAGCACAGAGCCTTGAATCGGAAGGTACACAGTCAACCATTAAGAATAAAAGAGGAATGAATGAAGCAATGCATATCTAGGATAAGTTTTATTATCAACAGGACTGAGTCTCAAAAATTAATAAAACTCCACAAAACTGAGTAGGGAAAATACAAGAAGGGACAAATTACAAAAGCCAATTCAAAATATTTTCTCATTTTCCTTTAACTTTTCTCTTTGACTCATATTCATTTAGTAATGTGTACACCAAAAATAAAAAAATAAAAAAAAGGAAATAAGAAAATGATATAGAATTTTATTTTATTTTTTAAAAATTTATTTATTTTAATTGGAGGCTAATTATTTTACATTATTCTATTGGTTTTGCCATACAATGACATGAGTCTGCCCCGGGTGTACATGTGTTCCCCATCTTGAACCCCCCTCCCACCTCCCTCCCCGTCCCATCCCTCTGGGTCATCCCAGTACACCAGCCCCGAGCATCCGTATCATGCATCAAACCTGGACTGGCGATTCGTTTCACATATGATAATATACATGTTTCAATGCCATTCTCCCAAATCATCCCACCCTCGCCCTCTCCCACAGAGTCCAAAAGACTGTTCTATACATCTGTGTCTCTTTTGCTGTTTCATTTACAGGGTTATCGTTACCATCTTTCTAAATTCCATATATATGCGTTAGTATATATTGGTATTGGTGTTTTTCTTTCTGGCTTACTTCACTCTGTATAATAGGCTCCAGTTTCATCCACTTCATTAAAACTGATTCAAATGTATTCTTTTTAATTGCTAAGTAATACTCCATTGTGTATATGTACCACAGCTTTCTTATCCATTCGTCTGCAGATGGACATCTAGGTTGCTTCCATGTCTTGGCTATTATAAACAGTGCTGTGATGAACATTGGAGTACATGTGTCTCTTTCAATTCTGGTTTCCTCGGTGTGTATGCCCAGGAGTGCAATTGCTGGGTTGTATGGCAGTTCTATTTTCAGTTTTTTAAGGAATCTCCACACTGTTCTCCATAGTGGCTGTACTAGTCTGCATTCTCACCAACAGTGTAAGAGGGTTCCCTTTTCTCCACACCCTCTCCAGCTATAGAATTTTAAAAATTGACTAGAAAGCCCTTTCCCAGATGGAAAGAAATCTCTATTTTCTTTCATTTTTAAAATACCTTCATTTAGATAAAAGTATTCATTTAAAATATCATAGGAAAAAAACAAAACAAAATAAGAATAAGTCTCAGAGCATGGAATAATGAATCTGCTTAATTATGCTAACCTTCCTTTTCTCTCTCCCCCCTCACAAAAACTATACACACTCACAGAAACACTTTAAATTTCAAAAAGAGATTTAGGAAGTAGTTTTCAGTCTATTTGTAAGCTCACAAGGATTTAAAGACTAATCCTTTGTGAAAAGTCATCTAATTCAGAAAACATGCTTTGTTGTGGTTCAAGAAAAATGTATTTTCTTTGAACAGTATAGGTTTAAAACACACACACAAAACTCAAAAGGAGAAAACAAAACCCCTCCAACCATGGTTATAGCTGAATGACCAACACGGAGATGTGAATGGCCCCGGATGACATCCATAAAAAATAGCGGTGGTCCCTCTGGCTAGCCTGGCCTGGTTAAGGAAGATATGCAGGCCAGGTTCAGGTACCAGGACCTTATTCCCCTCTCAGCACCCCCAGTCAGGGAAGTTTCCGTGGCCACCTAATAGAATCTGACCTAAAGCCTGGCTGAGTTGTGTTTGATACAGAGTTGGAATAGAGCAAGACATGCCCGTGACCCTGTAATGAATTACTGCTGAGGCTGGGGGCTCCCTGCCAAGGTGAAGGGCAACACAGGTAACACTCCTTAGCTCTGATGTGTATCTAGTAAAGACCCAGCTGTGTTTCCTTTTCTCCATGTCTTTGTCTGTCACCTTGGGTTATGGGTCTAAAGTGAAATAGAAAATTGTTCTCTAAGTTACAGCCCCAACAACTAGAAACACTTACTTTATTCATATTTTCAGGCTTACACAGGTAGATTTAGAGATTAGATCTAAATGAAAAGAATCCTTAGGCTGAGAATTATGGAATGAGTTACAGGAGTTACTTTAAACAATTCTTTTGGCAGTAAGGACGAGAACAGGTGTGGCGTTGAACAATCTTTTCTCTCTAGGGCTCTGTCTCTTGATCTGCATTTAGATAATTGCTACAGTCTCTTCTAGTTCTGACACGATGTGTGTGTGTGTATGCTGAGTTGCTTCAGCCCCGTCTGACTCTTTGTGACCCCATGGACTGCGGCCCACCAGGTTCCTCTGTCCATGGGATTTGCTAGGCAAGAATCCTGGAGTGGGTTGCCATGCCCTGCTCCAGGGATCAGATCCAAGTCTCCTGCATTGCAGGCAGATTCTTTACTGCTGAGCCACCAGAGAAGTCCCTCTGACATGATATCTTTCTCTAATTCTTCCCCTTGCTGCTTTAGGTCTAATATACCCAACTGTAAACAGGTAAGCTGATCAACCTGTGACTTAGTTGTGTGAGAGGAGATAAACTACATACGGTTTCTAGAAATACTATGTGCTATATACAGTATACTATAAAAAAAGTATCAGTCAGATGACTTGACAGCAAGGAAATGGATTCTGGCTAGTTTAAGCAGAAAAGGGATTTGTCAAAAATGATCTATAAGGTAACCCACAGACTCTCCGGGAGGCTGAGAACTATTTGAAATAATGTAGTATTGCCAGAGCCCACCCAAGGTTGCTTTGGTAAGGACTCTGCTCAGATTATGGATAGCTGGAACATTTGCTTTTATCTCCTGAATATTGCCAAATAGCTAACCCTTGAATGTAGATTTTCTATTGAGGTAATTGACTGTCCCTAGATTTGAAGCTGGCATACATATATTACACCATGCATGCTAAAATATGGAGAGGAATACAGATACTGCCCAAAAAAGAACCCAGTTATATGAGTCCCCACTTCCCAGGATAAAAGACAGAAACTCACCACACCAGCCACCCTTGCTACTAGGCTGTCAACTGGGTGCCCTTGTATCTGACTGACTATGAAGTTAGTGATACCAAGAAAGAGGTAAGACTTTTTAATAAGCACAATAAAAATGAGAGATGGATTTTTAATATGAAAATAATGGCATGGATTAGCAAGAGAAATATTGGGTAAAATTAGGATATTATTAAAGACTGAATTGTGTTCCCCCAAAATTCGTATGTTGGACTCTAACTCTTGAACCTCAGAAAATGATTGTGTTTAGAGATAGGGCCTTAAACAGATGATTAAGTTAAAATGAGGCCGTTAGGGTTGGCCCTAAGCCAATATGACTGGTGTCTTTGTAGGAAGAGGATGTTTGGACACACAGCCAGAGACCAGGGATGCGCAGGCACAGAGGAGAGACCATGTGAGGAGGGTGAGATGAGAAGGCAGCTGTCTGCACACCAAGGAGCAAGTCCTTAGGAGAAACCAACCCTGCTGACACCTCGAGCTTTGACTTCCAGTCTTCAGAACTGGGAGAAATAAATTTCTGTTGCTTAAGCCTTCCAGTTGGTGGTAATTTTTCAATAGCAGTCCTACCTTGGACTACCCAAATTTTCTGAAATGTGTAAGATTTGAAAGTAAACTATGGCCTCCTAGGAACTACTTGAATTTATAATTACTGGCTGTGCTGTATATGACTATGGATCTAAATCTGGAAATCAACCACCAATAAATCATAGTAACTTCTAATTAATTTAGACTCTTTAAGGGGAAGAGAGGCTTCCCAGGTGGTGCAATGGTGAAGGATCTGCCTGCCAATGCGGGAGATGCAAGAGACATGGTTTCAATCCCTGGGTTGAGAAGACCCCCTGGAGTAGGAAATGCCAACCCACTCCAGTATCCTTGCCTGGAAAATTCCATGGACAGAGGAACCTGGTGGCCTACAGTCCATGGAGTTGCAAAGAGTTCAACATGACTGAGCGACTAACTACACACACAAGGGGAAGGGAATAAGTAACTAAAAGCCCTAATACTTTATAAATTAAACAATTGATCTTTGTATGGATTCGAATCTTTAGAGAATCTATTTGAAAATCATCTAGTTAATGCAATTAACTTGAATCACTTCTGTACCCTCCAAAAACCCAAGATACATTTGAAAAGCTATCATCAACAGTGAAAAATCGATTCACGCACACTGTTGGTGTGCGTACAGTGTGTTTAGACTGATATGGTAGTTCATTCGTGCTGTCCACCCGTACTTCCAAGTTGTTTTCCTTTTAGGCAAATGTAGGATAGAATTTCTTTGTCCTTTTGAAGGCAGGCATGGTTGTATGACTGGATTTGACCAGTAAAATGTGATGGGAAATGATGTGTGTCCCTTGCAGACAGGCTGTAAGAACCCACGCATAAACTTCCAGCTTTCCTGCCCCTAACCTGAGCAACAATAGCGGACGACACTGGATTGTGAAATGGGCCCTTGAGACAAAAATTTACAGCCTAAGTGAGAAATTAAGTCTTCATTGTTCCACGATTTTAAGATTTTATGGTTTTCTAAAGCCATAAAACTTAGCCCATCCTAGTTAATATAAATGATGACAGCAACCCCAGATGTTGCATTGCTCATTCACTTTAAGAGCTGGAAAAGATTCATATGATTAAAAAGCCTAAGTAGTACAATTATATCACAAAGAAAAATGGTGGCTTACTTAGATAGAATAAAATAGAATAAGAATATACTACTTGAAAGTAGAGGATTAAATTATCAGTATAAATAGAGATTATTTGTCAATTTAAAAATCCAAGACGATCAACTGGAAAAATATTAGTTCAACAAGATGAATGTATTCAAAATAAATATTCAGGGGTCAACAGTTTTTCTTTTCTATCAACCATTGCCAATTAGAAAATTTAGAGGGAAAAAACAACCCTTTTCGAAATGCAATCCGTTCCCTTCCGTCGCTCAGTCGTGTCCGACTCTTTGCGACCCCGTGGACTGCAGCCTACCAAGCTTCTCCGTCCATGGGATTCTCCAGGCAAGAATACTGAAGTGGGTTACCGTTTCCTTTTCCAGGGGATCTTCCTGACCCAGGGATCGAACCCGGGTCTCCCGCATTGGAGGGAAACGCTTTAACCTCTGAGCCACCAGGGAAGCCCCAATACTCTGTACAAATTCAGAAGGATCAATAAACAATTGTTTTAAAGTTTGCAAGAAAAAGCACTAGGACAAGACAGTATGATTGGATGGGGAAAGTGGGGATAGAGGCAAGATCTCTGTGTATATCTGTCTCTAGAGATTTGGTCTTGTAATCATGTAAATGCATCATCTTTTCAAAAGATAAAAATTCAGTAATATGCCATCTGAAGAGGAAGACATGTTTTAGATTTGACTATATACAAATAAAAGATTCTATGTGTTAAATGATGCTATGAATTACGTAAAAATTAAATGAAAATATTTGTAATGTGACGGCAACCCGCCAGGCTCCCCCGTCCCTGAGATTCTCCAGGCAAGAACACTGGAGTGGGTTGCCATTTCCTTCTCCAATGTGTGAAAGTGAAAAGTGAAAGTGAAGTCGCTCAGTCATGTCTGACCTGTAGCGACCCCATGGACTGCAGCCTACCAGGATCCTCCATCCATGGGATTTTCTAGGCAAGAATACTGGAGTGGCTTGCCATTGCCTTCTCCGTAATGTATATATGACCAAGGAAATATTAATATATATTCACAGTCTTTTCAACTCAAAGAAAACTATGCATAATCCAGCAGAAAAGTAGACACAAGGCACAAAAGATAATTTACATATAAAATAATACAAATGAATTTAATCAAAGGAAAAATCCGTTTAATCAAAGGAAAAATCAAAGACCAATCTCACTAGTGACAGAATAAATAGAAATCAAGATGAGACTTGAGTTTTGGTTTAACAATTTGGCAAGGATTAAGAAGAAAGCTAACATACAGTATTGATGGTACTGTAATAAGATGGATGATTTTATCGTAAAAAGTGAAAAAGCAGATGACAAAAATGTTTCTATTTTGCAATTAAAAATGCATGCCTATATGTTTGGAACAAAATACCTGTACAGAAATACATTAGGATGTCAATAATAGTTTTATCCTGTTGGCCATTCATAATTTATATTCTTTGCTTTTAATTTTAATATATTTTTCCAAATTTCCATGACAAACATGTACTATTTTTATAAACAGAAAATGTCATTAAAAAAATAATAATGTGGGAGACGCCCGGCTCAGGCGGCGCAGAAGCCCGGCTCCGGCGCAACCGACCACGTGCAGAATCGTGGCTGAGATGAGCTACCCCGCGCCCAGGGTTAGGGCGGTGGCCGAGAGGAGCTGTACCACGTTCAGGAGGCGGTGGCTGCTTGGGCACCGGAGGGCCGACAGGAGCTGATCCACATTCAAAGCAGGAGGCACAGCCTTGAGGAGATACCCCTCGTCCAAGGTAAGGTACAGCGGCTGCGCCTTGCTGGAGCAGCTGGGAAGAGATACTCCACGACCAAGTGGAATATAAGAATCCAGTGTTCTGGGGAGGAAGGAACAAGATGGCGGAGGGATAAGATGGCAAGACCACTTTCTCCCCCACAAATTCATCAAAAGAACATTTGAACGCAGAGTAAAGTCCACAAAACAACTTCTGAATACTGGCAGAGGACATCAGGCTCCCAGAAAAGCAGCCCATTGTCTTCTAAAGGAGAGAGAAGAAATCCAGCTCCACCCACCAGAACACCGACGCATGCTTCCCTAACCAGGGAACCCGGACAAGTCACCCGTCCAACCCCACACACAGCGAAGAAACTACGTAATAAAGAGAACTCCACAAACTGCAAGAAGAGGGAAAGGCCACCCCAAGCAAAGCAATATAAGCAAGATGAAGAGGCAGAGAAATACCCAGCAAGTAAAGGAACAAGATAATTGCCCACCAACACAAACAAAAGAAGAAGATATAGGGAATTTACCTGATAAAGAATTTCAAATTTTGATGGTGAAAATGATTCAAAATCTTGAAAGCAAAATGGAGTTACAGATAAATAACCTGGAGAAAAGGATTGAGAAGATGGAAGAAAAATTTAATAAGGACTTAGAAGAAATAAAAAAGAGTCAGTCAATATACAATGAATAATGCAATAGATGAGATCAGAAACACTCTGGAGGGAACAAACAGTAGAATAACAGAGGCAGAAGACAGGATAAGCGAACTAGAAGATAGAATTGTAGAAATAAATGAAACAGAGAGGAAAAAAGAAAAACGAATTAAAAGAAATGAGGACAATATTAGAGCCCTCTGGGACAATGTTAAACGCTCCAACATTCGAATCATAGGAGTCCCAGAAGAAGAAGACAAAAAGAAAGACCATGAGAGAATACTTGAGGAGATAATAGTTGAAAACTTCCCTAAAATAGGGAAAGAAATAATCACCCAAGTCCAAGAAACCCAGAGTCCCCAACAGGATAAACCCAAGGCGAAATACTCCAAGACACATATTAATCAAATTAACAAAGATCAAACACAAAGAACAAATATTAAAAGCAACAAGGGAAAAGCAGCAAATAACACATAAGGGGATTCCCATAAGGATAACAGCTGATCTTTCAACAGAAACTCTTCAGGCCAGAAGGGAGTGGCAAGACATACTTAAAGTGATGAAAGAAAATACCCTACAGCCCAGATTACTATACCCAGCAAGGATCTCATTCAAATATGAAGGAGAAATCAAAAGCTTTACAGACAAGCAAAAGCTGAGGGAATTCAGCATCACCAAACCAGCTCTCCAACAAATGCTAAAGGATCTTCTATAGACAGGAAACACAGAAAGAGTGTATAAACTCAATCCCAAGGCAATAAAGAAAATGGCTACGGGATCGTACTTATCAATAATTACCTTAAACGTAAATGGGTTGAAATTTTCAAAAAGGCTAGGAAACAATTCTCATAGCCATCAATAGTTCAGTGTTGAGTTCATGAACAGTTTTTAAAGTTTGGGACAAACTGTAGTATTTGCTATTTGAAGTACTATTTGTAATTGGCATATTACGATGTAACATTGGTCTTCATTTCCATCTTAAAACGCCTAAAAATGCCTAACAGGTTTTTAGATTTGTGAATTTTAGTTGAAATGTATTTTACGATGTTACTAAACCTGCAGAAATATTGAAATATTTCAGAGAACTTATTCACTGTACATTTAATTTATTTTATTTATAAAAGTTATGAACTGTAGAAAGTTTTAACTTGTTGGGTCAAATGCTTGTTGCTTCAAATGCTTGTTGCATTTGAAGTGCTAGTTACAAGAAAATCAAATACCTTCAATGTATAAATGCTATTAAGTTTTTAAAGGACTCTGGAGTATAAGTAAGTTTGTTTAAAGAAATTTAGTCTGTTCAACTTGAAAAAAATAAATAAATAAAATTGGAAAAAAAAAAAAGAAAAGGCAAAAAGTAAGGTGGTAGATTTAAAGAGAAATGCTACAGTAATCATATTAGAAGTATGTCAAATAAACAGTAGAATTTAAAAAAAATAATAATAATGTGAGATAAGAATCTAACGTCCCCTGAGTCCAGATTTCCTCATACTTTCATACCTCCTCCTCTTCATAAAATTCAAATTAAACTTTATTTCCTGGGGCTTTCCTCATTAAAGAAAACTCTTAAATATTTTTGTTTAAATTGTTTTTAGTTTTTAAAATTAATATTTATTTTAAATTATTTTGCCATTAATTATAATAGTGGAACAGAAGTATTTCCCCTGTTTTTATTGCACAGCGTGGTTTTAGCTGCATTGTGAATTCTGTAGTTCAGACTCGGCTCCTGTCCTTTGAACAAATATGTTTGGACCTCTAGACAATGAATTTAAAAAGAAAGTTTTGGGATACAACGCATTGGTGAGTAGCTGGTGCTTCCAGCTCCTGTACTTTGAATTTCTGTTCCTTTATTGTTCTTTAAAATTCCACAGGGGACTTTTAAGGTGTCTTCTTGTCTCCAGTATGAGACTGAACACTGCCCTGGAGGGACAAGTATACACATGCTAGGCAAATGGATCGTTTCCTGCCCTTCCTAGAGTATGTACTAGGCACTCAACACATGCTAGTAGAACAAACTGGAAAAGACTCTTGATTTGGATGGAGGCAGGTAGAGCATCAGGAAGCTGCAGAGAGAGCCCATGCTGACAGGTTACATTCCAGCAGTTTCCAGGTGAGGGCCGGGCATTGTTTTTCTGGTCCCTTTACCTGGATCCAACAAGCAGATTGCATTTCACTTCCATGGAGAAAGGCTGGGAGCTCAGCTCACCAGCTTCCCCTTAGTCCTGTTTGGTTTCTCTCACAAGCGCACATTGAAACATTGAACTGATCCAGGGAGGGGCTGCTGCCTGAAGTCTGGGCTTGTGTCTCAGATTTGATCCTTCAAGGACACACCCCTCCCAAAATTAGTTGGCTTTTTGATGGAACATCCCTCAATTTCAAAGCCCCTTCTCTTTCTCTGTCAAATTGTTCTTCCTAAAACTCAACCGTTAGAATTTAGCCAGCAATAACATAAAATTTAATTTTTATGATGTTTTGAGGAATACTCAGCTCTCAGTTTACCTATACTTTATAGTAGGGAGATTGACTCTGTCCTCTTAATAAAACTGAACCATAAAAACCTCTACATCTTCTAGGACCTTTCTCTTTGAGGGACACAGGCTTTTATGCAGAAGGCTCTTCATGTGACAAGAATTTTAGTGGGGCAGGGACTGTGGTTCAGATAATGTTATTCTTCTGGTCTTATGGGTTTCCTTCATAGCTCGGTTGGTAAAGAATCTACCTGCAACATGGTAGACCTGGGTTCTATCCCTGGGTTGGGAAGATCCCCTGGAGAAGGAAGATGCTACCCACTCCAGTATTCTGGCTTGCAGAATCCCATGGACTTTATAGTCCATGGGGTCGCAAAGAGTCGGATAAGACTGAGCAATTTTCACTTTCTGTTCTTATCTTTCAGCTGAACCAGAAACTCCTCTCCTACTGATCTGAGGCTTGTTTGCTGGTGAGTGGGTTTCCATGCTGCCCCCTGTAGTACGTGTCTTTCTGCATTTAGGTCTTGGAGGTTGTGACATCCACTATTTTTGGAGAGACCATCGGATTCCCCCAGGGCAAAAAGGTGGCTAGCACTCTGATCATCTCTGAAAGCTCAAGTTTAGTGGGACCTAGAGGGATTTTTCCCTAAACTATGAACCACAGGCTGCCTGAGTTGAAATCACTTACAGAACTTGTTAAAATGGCAAATTACTGGACCCAGCCCCAGAATCCCAGTTCCTGGGGAGGGGAGCTCTAGTATCTACATTTTTAACCAGACCCCTGGGAAATCTGGTCTGGAGGCTCAATGCCAAGTCCAGTTCTCTTTTTACCAAGCAGGATGCCTCTCATCATTCTATGCCTTGTTTAGCAAAGGGCTTTGTCCCTGTCTTCTCCGGGAGGGGGTTACAGTGACCCAGTCACCACCTTGCATGCATTCTTTCATTTTTTTCTTTCATTCTGTAGATATGATTTGAGAACCTCCTATGTTCTAGATCCTGGAGAATCTCAAGCGATCTGAGGATGGCATTCAAAGCTGCCTTTGGGGCCAGTAGCTGAAGTACAACAGTTTATATTATCACCGAAGGGTTCCCTGCCTTTCCTCTTTTCCTGTTGGAGTCTGTGTGCTAAGAAGCTCTTGCAGGTAGACCCCACCCCACTGAGTAAGCAAGGCCCTCATCCAGTCCTCTTTCCTTTGTAGCAGAAGTGTTGTTGAGTCACATCCACTTTGTATTTTGGCAACAGTGACAGCGACAATTATCATAGCAGAGGATGTTTGATTGATGGTGAGATGTGATGGGAAGAGGAATCAACGGTGCACTTGCTCATCTGTTTTTTGCTTATGTTCAGGCACCCTGAGTTCAGATGTAATTTTTCAACATCTCAACAGCGTCTGAGTTTGTCAAGAAGGTCCAAAACAAAAAAGATATATCTAAAGTCATCACGAAACATCTGTTAATTTCAGACATATTGACTGGCCCTTTTGGAATCTTAATGATTATTTTTCCTTCATCTTCACCCATAAACCCTTCCTTACTGTTTGCCCCAAAAGGCCTACTGCTGGCAGCCATCTGACTTCACTGCATACTCTGCTTGTTTGTTATTCTCCATCTTCCTTGGGATAAAGAGATGCAGGAACAATGTCAGAGGTATATTCATCTACACAAGACAGGAGAAATGAGAAATAGTCCCTGGAGAAGTAAACAAGAGAATTAAGTATATGAAACCTCTCCATCTAGGGATGTTGAGAGTGCCTTTTGAGCCTCCTTGGAATCTTTATCTCTGCTCCATTTGCTTTTCTAGCAGTCATCAAGCATTTCTGAGTGCTTCACTCTGAATGCTCACTAGCACCCATTTTACTTACGAAGAGACTGGGGCAGCGAGAACTGTTTAAATTCAGGACTTATACCCAGACACTGCAGCTCTTGCATCTGTGCTCTTAACTGCTCTGTATCTGCCCTGCTCAAGGGGTCCTGCATTTCTCTCCATGTCCTTTTAAATGTCTGACTGCTTTATTTCACCTTTTCAATCCCTTCTGCCTGACACTGGACCCTCTGGGCCTGAGACTGACTCACTAAAAGTCAGAACCACAGATTTCTGCAGGAAACATTCCCAAGGAGTAGGGGGACTCGCAGGAGAAGGGGATCTTTGCCTTCCCTGGCTGAGTGGTGAGCCAGAGGGGTATGGGGATTAGGAAAATCATAAATATCTATGTTATGGAGAGTCTTGCTTGTTGGCTGGGCCACAGTGAAAGGGTCTGTGTGCTAGTGCCTAATAATGGCTATTTCTTTAAACATTTTATTTTCTAGACAGAAACCATCAATATGCTGGTCGTCAATATACTGCAGGCTTTGCCTCTGCCTGTGTTCTGGCTGATATTGATAGTTAGGCTGAGTAGGATGCGGTGGGCAGGCAGGCTTACTGGGTCCAGTATAGCCTGACCTCCTCATGGTGTTGTCCGCTTACTCCATTAGTTGAAACCTTTTGGTGATATGGGTCCTTTTGCTTCTGTAGTATAAGGAGCTCTGATTAAAGTGCCTCCAATGAGCTTGTTTGCCTCTTTATAAGTAATCTCAGCCCTCAGTTGTTTCGTCCATAGGTTAAACCTTGTGGGCTTATCCATCTCAATTTGGACTTCTTCCGAGGGTTTGGCAACATCCACCTTTGCAAGTCTTCTTCAGATCACTTTCAGGGGTCTCTTGTCTCTCCCACATTGCTAATTAAAATGCACAAGGAAATCTAAAGTGAGCAAGCACTGACCTTGGGACACCCTGCTGAGCACCTCTTACTGAAGACTTGTCTGATAGATTCACCTTTCCTTCAGAATCTTTTCTTCATATTCAACCCATGTGACTTGCTTTCCCTGCCAACTGAACCATGTTAGCAATTAAAATTTCATGAGTTGCTGTATGAAATACTGCAACTTGAGTCCAAAAATGCAACATCTGCTGTGTTTCTTTTCTCCTCTCATATGGTTACCCTTTCTAAAACAAAAAAATCCCAAGATGTTTTGCATTCTTGTCTTTAAGCAAGATTTTTTGGTTATTTCTTGAGAATTCCACTGCCCTGGATATATCTACAAATCATATTTTAAACCATCACTACCCTTACTTCGTTAATTACAGACCCACAAGTGCTGCTTAATTTCAGGATAAATGTTCAGATCTTTCAGTTTTGACTCCTTCCACCTCTCTATAAATTCAGAGAAATAATGAAACCTTTCACTGGTTTCTTACCCAGGTCTTTGAACATCCCAAACTACTTATTACCTGGGCCCTTTGATTTGTAAATGTTCAGGTTGTCCAACCACTGCTTTTTGTGTTATTTTCCATCAGCTCTATTTGTAGAGTCTTTGAAGTAATACCATGGTATCCAATTTCTTTTATTTAGAAAAGTCTTTATCTGAGAGCAGTGGTTTTGAGCTAGGGCTGCACATGAGACTCCAGGGTGAAAACTTTTAAAAAATACAGGTGCCCAGCTACACTCCTCACGAGGTCTTCTGGGTGGGTAGGTTTGGGGTAGACTCTGGGTGTCTGTATGTTTTTAAAAGCTCCTTAATTGAATTTTAAGGGCACCTGGTTGAGAGCCACATTCCAGAGTGAGGCCCAGGTCTGTAGGGTCTAGATGAGGCCCTGGTCCTCAGACCTGGATCCTGAACTCTGCCTTCTATCACTGGAGGAGGGTCCATGTGAGCTGGAACGTGGGTGTGAGTCTGTGTGAGTGGGTGTGGGGGGAAGGTGAAGGGCACATAGGAAAGGACAGCTTTCTAGGTGGAGAGAAGAACAGGATGAATGACACGGAGGCTGGGAAGCAGGAGCTGGCTGGTGGTGAGGGAGGAGCTGGCCAAGATGGAACTGAGCGGGGGCTGCCTGATGGGGAGCAGTGGGCGTCCAGGCTGGATGTAGGTCAGGGCCTTGACTTCATGTTAGAAGCAGTGATGGAGGCCAGGCCTGTGCTATTGCCAGGAAAGAGGCTGCAAATCCTGATGATGTCACCTGCAGAAATAAAGCCAAGTCCAGTCTTTCTTCTTGTCATTATTTCCAGGACACATTATTTAGAACCCAGAACTTTTTGAAGCCATTAAGAATGCACTTTGCTTTTCATACCCTTTCTTAAGGGGATTATAATACTAATGACTTCTTTCAGCCATTTTGCCCAGTGGCCTGGCTCCTGTTAATGTGGTCCCTTGGGCCATTGCACTTTGCCCCAGGACCCCTCTCTTACCTTCCGGCCAAGGCAACCAGCAGTGGCAAACTGCAGGCAAGGGTCCCTGTTCAGCACAGGGTCTCAGCCACTGCCTAGTTTATTTTTGTTGAGTTTATGGGTTCTGTTTACAAGATGAGGAAGGACAGGATAAAAAAATGAGGAGCTCATTTGTATTTTAATCTTGCCCCAAATGTACTTGGACAGACATTACTATCTACATTTTATGGCCAAGAACACTGAGACTTGAAAGAGGTTAAGTAACTTGCCTGCGGTCACAAAATAGTAAGTGGTGGAACGAGGGTGGAGAAACCAAGTCTCTCTGGCCCCAGACCCGTGCTTTTTCCATTACACCACTCAGTCTGTCTCGGTCTTGGTCGGAGTCTTGGCCAGGGGCTGTGGAGACACCCCTGGTGAGGTTAAACCTTATTTGCATTTTTAATCAGACAGAAGTCTAATGGCATGTCTAGGCTTATTGAAGGATTGGGGGCAGATTTCAAGCAGCGTAAGTGCAAGTAGTGTCTGGGAGGTTGATAATGAGACAAGAAGAATTGGGGCGGTTGCAAGACCAACTTTGCCTGCTTTGCAGTTTTGCCCAGAACTGTGGGAGAACCTGGGGCTATTGCTTAAGCTGAAATAGCAGTACTTCCTTGGAGTTCCTAGCATCTGCTCTCTCCAATCTCATCTTCCTGCTTGGCAGAGGAGGAGAGGGAGGCAGGTGCAGCTCTGGACTTTTTTGAGTTGTCCCAGGTAATCCTTCTCTCGGGATGTTTCTGGCTAGTACTTCCCTTTCTCAGCACTTCTGGGAACGACTAAGGGATGGATGAGCTCAGAGCAATGTTGTGTCTGACAGTGTTGTCTGGCCTACCAGGTGTTATGAAACAGTCTTCTAATAAATCTCCAAGCTGCTGGAATAGGATCTACATGCAGGTGGGGTCTATAGACCTAATATAGTGCCTGACACAGAGTGAATGCTTTTGAAATATTTGTTGAGTAAACACAAGTGTTCTAGTTCCACATGGGCTTTTCTTCAGTGGTTCTACATCAAAGAGCTATCTCCAGTTCTATAGGCAGAATAGAGAGGAACTAGATTCATTATGGGCTTCCCTGGTGGCTCAGAAGGTAAAGAATCCACCTGCAATTCAGGAAACCTGGGTTTGATCCCTGGGTCAGGAAGATCCCCTGGGGAAGGGAATGGTAACCCACTCCAGTATTCTTGCTTGGAGAATCCCATGAACTGAGGAGACTGATGGGCTACAGTCCTTGGGGTTGCAAACAGTCAGACACAACTGAGCGACTAACACTTTCACTTTCAAATCCATTATACTACTCTTCTTTTCCACTGTTAGCTTTCTTATTTTACCACATGATCACTTGAGGGTCCTTTTGTCACTTTTCGTTCTCAAACCAGATCCTGTGGTATATTCTTGCATTTTAATCACATGATAGAAAGAAATGAGGTGAAAAGGAAGGAGAGGTGGTCAGCATCCCTTGGTGACTTTTGAGAACAAAAAATCTCAGGCCCCATCTGCTTTGAGGAACTCCTCACCTGTGACCAGGCTAGGGCACCCTTGGTTGGAAAGGGCAGGGCAGGGGCAGAACCCCCCTCACTGAAGGCTGGGCTCATCTCTCCTTGGAGTTCAAGTGTCTCCTTCGACAGGCAGGCTGTGGTCTAGGGAGTGTGGAGGAGTGGTAGGGATGGTGTGTTGCCATTCACTCTTTAAAACCTTCAAATTATTCATTCCAGGTGTTTGAACTATTTGGGGAGTGGGGGTCAAAACCTGGGAAAGTGAGAATGTTTGATCTTTATTTAGACCTAGAAAATGGGGCTTGGCGGTGGAAGGGGGTCAGATTCTCTGAACTTCTTTGGTGCAGTTGGGCTCTGCTGAAAGTGAGAGAAAATGCACAGGGGATTACTTAACCACGAAACATAACTTGGCATCACAGTTAGTTTATCCACAAGTAAAGCCTTGTATTTAAAGAGCACACCCCTTCCTCAGTATTAGGGCTAGGTTACTCCTTCCTATTGCCTAGAGATTCTTGGTGGTATCCTCTGAAGCGAGTTTCTTTTATTGGAATTTTTTAAATCTAATGCTTGTGATAAAAGATTGTAGGGTTTTGAGGTGGGTATTATTAAGTGAATTCCTTCTCACTGAGTTGTCAGAGACAGCCAAAGAAATCAGAAGTCTTCAAGAGTTAAGTTGTTAACTCAGAAAAACCAAGCAGAGCAAAGTAAACCAAGGGAAAGCAAAGGCAAGCAGACCCAAACCACACAGCTCTGATACTTACCCACTGTGGAATGGAATTCCAGAGGGCCACACAGTACCTTAAAACTTAAACTAATACTAAATTCCACTCTACATCAAGCTTGCCAAGTGGTCATTTTATTCTTGAAATATCCAGTGCTGGGAAACTCACTATCTTTTATCTAAAAATCAGTATGACCATGAGATAGAATTTTTACTCAATAAATCAAAATTTGACTGTTTTCCTGGCTTTTCTTCATAACTTTACCAATTGATCATCTAATTTCTTTTGTGCTTGACAGTTCTGTAAGTAATATGTTTGTGAACCATGTATATTTTTATCGTTCTGTATTCTGTTTTTACTAAATGTATTTGTGAACACTTTCCTATGTCACAATATATTTTTCAAAAATATGAATTGTAATGACTGCAGAGAGTTCCATATTATTATTATTTGTATTGCCCTCTTAGTTTTTAAAATTATACTGTCACAACAGCAAATTCTGATTTCATCTCTTGTTATTTCCTTAGATTATTTTAGACTTGAGACTACTGCATCAAAGTGTGTGAAAATGAGAAATCCTAACATCCTAAAACATTTAGGATTTTAATATATATTGTGTTTCACATGTTGCTTCAAGGAAATAGAGGTTTGTGTGCCAATAGTTTAGTTGAGTACCCTCAACATTTGTGAGAGGGTGAGCAGAAGGAAGAGGAAGGGCAGAGGAAGCAGTGGACCTGTAGTGTCCTTTGATAATGACCTCAGCTGATCCTGGGGAGCTCTGGAACTTGGGGATCCCTTTAGAATGTTCTCAGATTGAGGCGAGTGGGCCAAGCTTTTGTGCCATTATGTTGACCACTCATTGGCTACAGGTTGACTCTTGTGGGTGGGATTGTTCTAAGGTGAGGTCTCTCCCTTTAGCCAAGGGCAATTCCTAGAGAAGGACTCAGTTGCAGGCTGAGGGTAGCTAACAGTCTTGGCAGCTGGGGGTTGAGTCCTCAGAACTGAAGGGGAGAATCTGGAGCATCCACTGAAGTTACCCCTTGCACTTCCTGCACAAGAAACACATGGTTTCTTCTAAAAAAAAATTCATCCTATCTGGGAATAGGGCCTTTAGGATTCTGGTTAGCCTCTTTTCCTTGGGAAATGTACAAAAGAAATTTTCATGGGTCAAACTACAGCTCTTAACCATAGAGCTGTTCTCAGCAACACCTGATGTTCATCGAATCCTTTTTCTACAACCCACTGCTGATTCTCTTCCTCTTTGGCTAGCAGTTCTGCTGGCTCAGGGCGCATACCGTGTGGGCGACCCAGATACTCATCTTTGAAGGAGCTGAGCTGGTTGTTGTGCTCTATTCTCAAGCATGACTACTGCTCTTACTTAGTTATCATTACAGTTGGTTTGGAGGTTAGCAAGATATGCCACATAGGTCTTTCTTGATGCCATACATACTCCTCTCCTTCCCAGTATGTGACAGCAGCCCAACCTTCTTCTGATGACCAGAGTCAATTGCCCCTGAAAGGGTGATGATGATGCCTTTCTCTGCTTGTTGAACTCTCGTTACAAGAGGTCCAAAGTGTGACTGTAGCTTAAAGTTTAATGGATTCTTGCAGTGACCATGGTGGAAGTATTTCTGTTCTTGGAACCAGAATCTCTAGCACTGTAGAGCCCAGAGTTTTGGAGTTGAAAGAAAGAAATTCCCTCGGTAGGTCATTGGATGGGATGGTAAGTGGGATTACCCCTACTGCTATCCCAATCATGTGTTCTATATAGAGAGGACACAGTTCTATGCAATTCACATTGATTAGGGGGTTCATTGCATTCTGCAGGATGACACTGTATCCTTAAGTATTACCTCTAATGTGGTGTTTCAGTGATTTGTTGTTCAGTTGCTAAGTCACGTCCAGTTTTTTGCAACTTCATGGACTGTAGCGTGCCAGGCTTTTCTGTTCTTCCCTATTTGCTTAAATTCATGTCCATTGAGCCTGTGATGCTATCTAACCATCTCATCCTCTGCCACCCTCTTCTCCTTTTGCCTTCAGTAGCTTCTTCAAATGACTATTCTTTCACTCTGTAAAGTCAAGAGCTTCCATGTGGTACAGTATGAGACAAGACAGTGGAGCCCATGGTCCTGTGTTTAATACTATTTCTCCCTTGTTTTAGGTTCCTAGGTATGATGAGATACTATGTGGGATTCTGTGTTTGTGAACTAAACATGAGGTAAGCCCTTACACAGTGATACCAGACAAGACTCTATGAGCAAGAAAGGCAAATCCATACAATGAGTATGTGTTGATTTCATTCAAGATGGATTGTTGGCCCTTCCATTGAGAAAGTGTTTCAAGGTAATTAGTGCACCACAGAGTAGCTGGTTGATCTTCTTGAAGAATGGTTCTGTACCAGGCGCTTGGCAGTAATCTTTGTTCCTGCCAATCTGGTCACTTAGCAGCAGCAGGAGATAGGTCAACATTTTCATAAACAGGATTCCTACTTATCCTCCAGCCCTGCCATCATGACCTCTTTGTTCAAATGTCCGTAGGACCAGCACTGGTGTGGCAAATGAGAGAGGCTCTCAACATCAACTGGCCAAGTTATTCCATCTACTTGACTGTAAAGTGCCTCTTCATGATGAGTGCTCGTTGGTGGACATTAACGTGGGGTCCAGAGATCTCCACATTTAACATCCAGTTCCATACTCCTCTATCCTAGACCTCTCATCCCTCATCTTTTAATCTCTCTCCTGTCAGGCCACTAACCAACCAGCAAGTTATTGACCACTGACCATAAGTCTGTATGTATTTCACAAAGGGAGTGATTCAGTGCATCACCAGAAGATCACTGGGAGAAAATCCCCTCTCTGCTCTCTCTCAGGGTCACGCTTGAGTAGGACTGGGAACACTGAAATACATTTCTGGTTTGCATCTGTACATCAAGCTGAATCATTTGTTAACAACATTTGACATTTTTCTCCTCCATCAGCTGGACATCAGGAACCTCTGTGCAGCTAAGTGTGGTGCATCAGAGGTGAGTGGCTCTGTATCCACCAGTCTTCAAAGCACTGGGACATGTCCTTTTCCTCAGTTTATGATTACTGGAATAAATAGGCATGGGCCATTTGGAGAAGACTAAGGCCATCACTACCTTACACACCTGCTGAGCCATTGAAGGCTTGCTCCTTCTGAGTACTTTGACTTCTCCTTCAGTCAGAAGGTGAGAGATCTGATAACTGGTTTAGTTCTGGAAACTGGGCAAGGGATCACAACTTTTTATTGGGTGATTGCCCTTAGCCTCCTGATCATTCAGTCTTGGACTATCCAGATTGAGAAACACTCTTGTTGACAGCCCATCTTTCTTGCTCTTAGGGATGCTGTGTTCTATTAACCATTCCATTGCTCCCTGCTTGTCTGATGTCCCTGGTTTCCACTCCAGTTTTTCTGCTCAGTACAATTATTGCATTCATTTTGTTTCTGACACTTACGTGCTGTCACTTAGCCTTGATTGTGTTTATTAGTTCCTTTTATCTCCATTGGTCTCTGGGCGCCCAGCCCTGTAATAGCACTGATATGGCCCAGCCTAGAGAGCAGCACCACTGAGCTGCTTATTGCTACTTCTGCTCCTCCCAGCACATCCCTCATCATTGGCGGATGCACTGTGGTCCCAGCCTGCCTCCTGCAGTATATAATCTGCTGGTAGTTTCCAGCTTCCATTGTCTTCCCCACCTCATGTCTACCCCTTTGAGCCTTTGATTTCTTCTCCCATAGTATATCCTGGTGGTCTGGCTTTCTAGTTTTACTTACTGTGAACCGTGCTTCCTAGGTGGTACTAGTGGTAATGACCCTGCCTGCTAGTGCAGGAGACATAAGAGATGGGGGTTTGATCTCTGGGTTGGAAAAATCCCCTGGGGGAGGGCATGGCAACCCACTCCAGTATTCTTGCCTGGAGAATCCCATGAACAGAGGAGCCTGGTGGGCTAGAGTCCATAGGGTTGCAAAGAGTCAGACATGACTGAAGCAACTTAGCATGCACACATGTGAACCATTGCTTTTTTTCTAGTTTCCAAGAGCCATCCTAGCAGAATATTAATAGCATCTGCGTGGGTGCTCATGAGAGAGCGCGCTTTCATAGCAATCATCTCTCTCTCTTTTTCACTCCTATATTTATATTCCACTCCCCTTGTTGCATGTTGTTTGGGACCTGTGGCCCCTTTGGGGTATGCCCTCTTTCCTCTCTTTGCAGGCCTAGCGGTCTCCTGGCCAGTTTCAATGTGACTTTCTGGTAGCCAGAACTAAAGAGATGTACCTAGATCCTGTGGGACACCATGTCACCTTGCCAGGCAGAGACCCTTGTATTTTCTTCAACTAAGAGAAGGACGTTAGTTTTTCACAGGGATTGTGTATCAGGTCAATTGTGTATCGCCAGGAAAGTTTTTTTTTTTTTCATCTGTGCAATTAGCTTCCTTTGTAACTCCAAGGGTACCACCCTTTGCTAATTTCCCTTCTGCAGTAGCAAGCTACATTTTAGCTGTGCCTTCCACTCTAACCTTAAATAGCCAAGGGCATCAATAAATCATTTTTTTAAACCTTCCTCCCTTCTTACTCCATTCCTGGTACCTCCCTCCCTTAGGGCATGCACAGCTATTTGGAAATTCTTGGAAAATCGCTGCCAGCAGGCTGGCTCCTCCAAACAGTTATTGGTTTGTTGTCTATCCAGTAAATAGAAAACTTGGAAACATTTTAGAGAATTTCTCACCTTTTCTACCTTCCAGTGTCTGTAGCAAGGCCAGACTGGGACTGTATTCCAGAATCTGAACACAGGAAATAAGCTTAGGAACCACCTAACTCTGTTGGTTCTTGGGCATTCTTGGGACTGGAGAATGTTTCTGTCTGGCCAAAAATACTGAACTGGCTGCAGGCCGTGGAGGGCAAGGCGAGGACAGCTCTCAAGACAGAAGCAAAACTGTACCCTGTGTTCCGGGTCTGCCGTTAAAACAAAACAGGAAAAGACACACATCTTTCAGGCCCTGTGTTAATTCTATGTGAAGATGAAATGCTGTAAATGTCACACATCCATGAAGGAACTTTCTCCATGAGCTGCCAAGATGCTTGCGGTTGCCTTTCTGTTGAGAAAGTTAAAGTTCATTCTCTGGGATATTTGGGTGGCAACTCAGCTCAACAGTGCAGCATCTTTCTTTTCCTTTATATTTGACCCTGTTGCCCTTAACCCAAGACAAGGCAAATTTCTCCTGTTTCTGAGATTGTATCACACCTGGTTTACCAGAATGGCAGACTCTATTCTCTTTGGGAAGAGGTGGTATTTGGTTCCCTCAAATTGTTGATGGGACACAAAAATTAGGAAATCTGAAGGCCAGCTTTACTCTACAATTCTTTTCACCTGAGCAACACTTTGAATCAATATTTTCTGGGAGAAGTAACATGTTGTCCTCTTCACAAAAGACATATCAGAGATTATTTGACCAGAAAAGGCCATTCTGTTTAAGAATGAGGATGTTGGTTCTCTCCCGTTTAGAGGGCTTTCTATTCCCATAAGATTTTCAGTTAAGACTTAGCTGGAATGCAGTGGAATCAGCCCAAATCCTCAGCAAGCCATGATGAAAAATGTCTCCAGGGACCTGTAATACTCATGTAAAGGATGCAGAGCCATAGACCTATGAGTTTTCTCCCAAAAACTTTGCTGGTATCGAGTGAGGAGGGGCCCTGCTATAGCTGATTCATTATGAAAAGTGAAGGAAACAATTAAGTTCAGTTCAGTTCAGCCGCTCAGTCGTGTCTGACTCTTTGCGACCCCATGAATCACAGCATGCCAGGCCTCCCTGTCCATCACCTACTCCCGGAGTTCACTCAAACTCATGTCCATCGAGTCGGTGATGCCATCCAGCCATCTCATCCTCTGTCATACCCTTCTTCTCCTGCCCACAATCCCTCCCAGCATCAGAGTCTTTTCCAGTGAGTCAACTCGTTGCATGAGGTGGCCAAAGTATTGGAGTTTCAGCTTTAGCATCAGTCCTTCCAATGAACACCCAGGATCGATCTCCTTTAGAATGGACTGGTTGGATCTCCTTGCAGTCCAAGAGACTCTCAAGAGTCTTCTCCAGCACCACAGTTCAAAAGCATCAATTGTTTGGCGATCAGCTTTCTTCACAGTCCAACTCTCACATCCATACATGACCACAGGAAAAACCATAACCTTGACTAGACGGACCGTGGTTGGCAAAGTAATGTCTCTGCTTTTTAATATACTATCTAGGTTGGTCATAACTTTCCTTCCAAGGAGTAAGTGTCTTTTAATTTCCTGGCTGCAGTTAGCATCTGCACTGATTTTGGAGCCCAAAAAAATAACGTCTGACACTGCTTCCACTGTTTCCCCATCTATTTCCCATGAAGTGATGGGACCAGATGCCATGATTTTAGTTTTCTGAAAGGTGAGTTTCAGGCCAACCTTTTCACTCTCCTCTTTCACTTTCATCAAGAGGCTCTTTAGTTCCTCTTCACTTTCTGCCATAAGGGTGGTGTCATCTGCATATCTGAGGTTATTGATATTTCTCCCGGCAATCTTGATTCCAGCTTGTTCTTCTTCCAGCCAAGCGTTCCTCATGATGTACTCTGCATAGAAGTTAAATAAGCAGAGTGACAATATACAACCTTGACGTACTCCTTTTCCTATTTGGAACCAGTCTGTTGTTCCATGTCCAGTTCTAACTGTTGCTTCCTGACCTGCATACAGGTTTCTCAAGAGGCAGGTCAGGTGTTCTGGGATTCCCATCTCTTTCAGAATGTTCCACAGTTTATTGTGATCCACACAGTCAAAGGCTTTGGCACAGTCAATGAAGCAGAAATAGATGTTTTTCTGGAACTCTCTTGCTTTCTCCATGATCCAGCGGATGTTGGCTATTTGATCTCTGGTGCCTCTGCCTTTTCTAAAACCTGGTTGAACATCTGGAAGTTCACAGTTCACATATTGCTGAAGCCTGGCTTGGAGAATTTTGAGCATGACTTTACTAGCGTGTGAGATGAGTACAATTGTGCGGTAGTTTGAGCATTCTTTGGCATTGCCTTTCTTTGGGATTGGAATGAAGACTGACCTTTTCCAGTCCTGTGGCCACTGCTGAGTTTTCCAAATTTGCTGGCATATTGAGTGCAGCACTTTCACAGCATCATCTTTCAGGATTTGAATTAGCTCAATTGGAATTCCATCACCTCCACTAGCTTTGTTCGTAGTGATGCTCTCTAAGGCCCAGTTGACTTCACATTCCAAGATGTCTGGCTCCAGGTGAGTGATCACGCCATCATGATTATCTTGGTCATGAAGATCTTTTTTTGTACAGTTCTTCTGTGTATTCTTGCCACCTCTTCCTAATGTCTTCTGCTTCTGTTAGGTCCATACCATTTCTGTCCTTTATCGAGCCCATCTTTGCATGAAATGTTCCCTTGGAATCTCTAATTTTCTTGAAGAGATCTCTAGTCTTTCCCAGTCTGTTGTTTTCCTCTATTTCTTTGCATTGATCGCTGAGGAAGGCTTTCTTATCTCTCCTTGCTGTTCTTTGGAACTCTGTCATCAAATGGGAATTCTTTCCTTTTCTCCTTTCCTTTTCACTTCTCTTCTTTTCACAGCTATTTGTAAGGCCTCCTCAGACAGCCATTTTGCTTTTTTGCATTTCTTTTCCATGGGGATGGTCTTGGTCCCTGTCTCCTGTACAATGTCACGAACCTCCGTCCATAGTTCATCAGGCACTCTATCTATCAGATCTAGTCCCTTAGATCTATTTCTTACTTCCACTGTATAATCATAAGGGATTTGATTTAGGTCATATCTGAATGGTCCAGTGGTTTTCCCTACTTTCCTCAACTTAAGTCTGAATTTGGCAATAAGGAGTTCATGATCTGAGCCACAGTCAGCTCCTGGTCTTGTTTTTGCTAACTGTATAGAGCTTCTCCATCTTTGGCTGCAAAGAATATAATCAATCTGATTTTGGTGTTGACCATCTGGAAGGAAACAATGGAGGACCACAAACCAACAGTCTCTGCAAATCTTTACCAATGAGAGTGTCTCGGGGGAAGGGAAGTATGTCTTTTCTATTTTTAGAGTGGGTAAAACACATAATCCTCACCTATCTTTATTTGCCTAACTATTGCATCCTATCTGATCAAGGTATAGTTCTAGGCTACAAATCCCTAAACCTCCATGGATTGGACCATGCCCAGTGACTGCCAGTTGATATATTTAGACCTCATTGGTTCTAAATTCCCAAAGATTTTGAGGCTGCAGATGAAACTCAGCAAGAACAAGACTCCTACAGCCCAGTTTTGGCCCAGATCAGGTCAGAGAACTGAAGTTCTTCTATTAATGATCAATTTTATCAGATTTCCTTTTATATCTCAGTTATGCTTCTGACTCCACCTTTCCATGTGGGTTCCAGCAAGATGGAGAAGATTAGGATTGGCTGGTGCTTCAAGGCAAACATTACCTTTATTTGACTCTAGAAAAAAATTGATCTCTTTCTTCTCAACTGAGTAGCTGAGATTAGGAAACATTCTAATTGAAGGAGAAAATGTTGTTACTGATCTCAAAATGTGGACTGTCCTCTCTGACTATTGCTTCTTATCTGCCATCTCTCCTTTGTCCCTACATACTCAGCCCACTTGTTCTCTTGTTTCGTGAGTGTGTAAATTCTCTTCCGAAGTTGGGAAAACTCTGGAGAGGTACTGTTGCCTGTAGAGCTACTGTAGCCTATGCCAGTGTAAAAGCATGCAAGGATCTGGGGCTGGGTTGGGTCAGCGTACATGTTTATAACCAGGGTGGTCAATAGCAGAGTGGCTAGAGATACTTTGCAAATCATTGTGTTGAGCATGAGGAGAAAGGATAACAAAAGTCAAAACTGGAGTGATATCTAATGTCAGGTTCACGGGTATGGCAAGACCTCCCAGTGAAGATGAATTGTCAAAAGGTTTAGGACGAGAAGTCAAATGTAGGTCCCCAAAGGTGCAAGTAGGTAAGAACTGATGGTCTGAGGTCTAATTTCATGTAACCTGGACTGTGTAAAACAGAGTCAGGCCTATTGGAAAAGGGGGCCCAGCAGACAGGATTATGACTTCGATTGCTTAGTCCTGACCCTCTGCTTAATCTGGGAACTTCTTCCTGGGTGCAGTGGGCCCCCTTTGCCCTTTGGTCAATGACTTCAATTTATCTAATACCATGGCCCGCTTAAGCAGCCAGCTTTTCCTAAAGAGCTTTATGTGTTAGTTGTGCTTCCCTAATGGGGGCAATGGCATTAGGTTATCTTCTTTAGAATCTCTAGCAGAACCTAGCATCCTCCATGCTCAAATAACAGATGCCACAACAGTTGAACTATGATTTCATTACAACAGCCTGTGGTTCCCTGTGCTTATTTTTGCTGAGGGAAGTTACCCTCCCCCCACCACAGTACCCACACTTACAAAGAACTGTGGAGAAATTCTGGATGTGGAGGAGCCAGCCACTTTTTCGGGACTCATGGAGGAGCCAGGCCACTTGCTTAGGACTCACCTTTTTCTAGGATGTGCCTCGAGTGCTGTGCATGTAGGGTTTACCTGCTATGTGCCACCTGCCATACCACTGGCTTCCAGAAGTTCCTCTGGGGCTTGTTCACCCCAAGGATTGCTTTAGACCTTTGGATCTGTGCTTTCTTTGGGCCTCTAGGCCTGACCTCTGAGCTGGGAGTGCGTTCCTCTCCGTCCCTTCAGCCTCTGACTTTGGATTTGTCTTCAGGACTTTGAGTAAGTACGTATTCTCCACATAATTTCCTTTGGCCAATGTTTGCATTCTGACCCCAGTCACTGTTCGTCAGTGTTTCTCAAAGGGTAATCTCTGCTAGAACCAACTGAGAAACTGCATGTCCCGCCTGGTCCCCACCCTAGACCAGTGGAATCTCTGGGGTTGAGCCCAGAAATCTGCATTGTAGCAAGCCTCCAGGTGGGTTTTCATCCTGCTAAAGATTTTGGTCATCCTTTGGTCAGTCCTGCTGCTTCGGGATGACTCCTAGGTTTTGCCCCTCTGGCTTATCCTGTTCTTCAGCTGTCCAGGACCTGGCCTTGCAGTGCCCTTCTCCTGGTGTGTCAGACAGCCTGCTCCCCACCTGTAAGAAGGCTCCTAACCCTGTGGATACCTCTTTAGTTTGCCTCCTATCTCTGGTCCCACTCTATCCTCAGTCACCCTCTGGGGGAACCCACCTCAGGCTGGAATGTATGTCAGCTGCTCTTGGAGGGACCGATGCTGGACTGGAGTGGGAATGCATTAGCTTGTTTTCCTTCCACTAGAAAAGGGATGTAACCATGCGACCTCCAACAAGGTAATTGGAAACAGACCGCAGCCTCAGTCACGAACAGGAAAAATTTCTAGTGTCCATTTCCAAAACAGGAGTGAGGGAGCTGGGAAGGCAGTGGCTCCGTTGTTGAACAGGAGAGCAGATAAAACTATCGTGGGCTTTTCCCTGCTTGGTTTTCTGCTTGAAAAGGATGAGGAAATATAGAGATTATAAAAATATAAAGGCAAGTTTTGCCAGTGCCTCCATGAAAAGGCCTTTTCAGTCCTTCATACCGATGGGATCTCAACACAGGAAGCAGGAGGCAAGGAGGGCCTGGGCCTCTCTGGGGATTTCCAGTTCAGCCCCCAGGTCAGAGGTGGGAGAACAGACCCCAGTCAGTTCCTGCTGCTGCTGATGGTGCAGCCACGCTCTTCACTGACGCGGGGGTGGTGGGGGAACGCGTGACTCCGCGCGTGGGGTGCTCTTCATCTCTGTGTGTCGTGTGGCCTGGGAGGCAAGAGGGCATTCGGAGGTCTGTCAGCTGAAATCCCGGTGGAACTCCATGTTTCTGAAGCCTCCCCAAAGGGGACAGCTTTGGCGCTTTGTCGTGGTGTTATCAAATCCGAGGTTAATGCTCTTGGGAACGTGGTCTCTCTTTTGTGTCTCTGCCTGTCTTCCTCTGTCCTGTGAAAGCAGAGCAGAGCGAGAAACTCTTTTCCAAAAAGGGCTTCTGAGGAAGTTTCCAGATGAGACTCTTTGCTCCCTGCTTGTTTACAAACTTGCTTATCAGAGGCTGCAAATGGAAAGGGGAAAACATACATATTCAGACAAATAGAGGCAAATGGGGACAAATAGACCTGTGAGATCGGAGGGCCACTGGTCATGAAGGAGCTCGCAGAATGGGGACAGCGGCTCAAGATGAGGGCCAGCTTTGGCTTCCCAGAGTGTGACAGCCTGGCCCACTTGTCCCGGAGCACTTAGGCCTTCTCTACCCATATGACAGGTAGCCTGGGGAAGGCTGTGACCTTAGCTTTGTAAACCATGCAGAACCTACCATGATTCATGCATATGGTTGGTCCTCAAACTATAATTGCTGAATACTTATTATTGCCTTTTACTGGGCTTTGGGGTTCATTAACCAGCCCAGAACTATGCCTTCTTTTTTCATTCATTCACTCAGTTGGCAAACATGACATATTGGTTGATAGGCGTCCTCGTCTTTCCTCCTTGTAGTGATGAGTCAGAAGTACCCCAAGGACAAGGTCTCCTGGCCTCTTCCCAAGGGGGTAGTTCCTTCAGGTTTGTGGGCTATTGTTCCTGGGCGCAGAATGATCGAATACGTGCATGAATGGATATGCCTGACACAGAACCAGTTCTCTGTAGACTATTGCCTTATTCCTCATGTTTTTGCGACTTTTGCCAAACATGCTGCCTGTTTTATAAGCAGCAAAGTATCCATCTTTCTCTGTAAAGAAAGCTTTAAAAAACAACTAGCCTCAAGATAGTTTTTACCCCTACCTTACTAAGAGAACAAACCCCTCCATCTAGAACATTTCCAGCTGTTTGGGGTTACTTGGCACCCTGTAGCAGGGAAAGGTCAGGGCTGGAGATGTATGGTTTGGGGTTTTTAGTGAGGATAAAGTCACTAGACTGGTGAGATCACTAGGGGAGTGACAGAGAAAGAAGAGAAAAGAAATCAACAGACCAGGGGCCCTGTAACATTACATGGTTGGGGAGACAGGGAGAAACAAGCAAAGGAGACCAAGTACGAATGGCCAGAGGGGTAGGAAGAAACCCAGACCTGTGTGTGTTCTGGAAGCCAGAGGAAGAAAGTATTTCAAGGGTGAGCAAGTGGCCATCTGCAGAGTACGCTGCTGAGAGGTGTAGACAGATGAAGAGGCCATGGTTCTAACCAAGCTAACTTCCTGGTGACCTTGGGAAGACCATTTTGGGTGGAGAACTGGAGGTGACAGCTTGATGGGAGTAGGCTCAAAGAGTTCATTCATCTTTGCCACTTAATAAAATGGAAGAAAACAACTTCAAGGACCTCCCGCAGGACAGAGTTCCCCATCCTGCTTGTATTACCTTCTCTTATGTTCTCTCTGAAATTTTCTAGACATTCCTAGTTGACGGGACTGTGGATCCAACTCCATGAGGAAGCTTGCTATCAAATTTGGGGATTGTAGCAGTTATAGCAAGGCTTTGAAAAGAAAGCCTCAGCCTTTAGAAGGATACAACATGCTGACGTAGGACGTTAGAAATCATTCAAATGGAGTCCCTCTATTTTGCACAGAGGAGACTGAGGCCCAGACTGGGGGGGTAACGCACGTAAGGTCACACAACGGCTTTGCTTCTCTTCTTCCACTCAAGTACACCTGACTGATGAGTATCTGAGCTTTTAGAAGAGGTTACTGGTGAGAGAGTTCTTATTTTTACCTTTTCCTTTGCACATACATTTTGAAGCTGTCAAATTCTCTTCATAAATAAATTAAGCTATTTAGATTGCAGTGTAGACCAGTTTTCCATGTAAAGGATTATGCCTACCAAGTTTCAAAAATCTGGGAAGACCCTCATCTGACAGCCCATTCCTTAAGAAATGAGGGAAACCCTGTGGACTACAATGGGCTCCTATTCAGAAAACCCTGAGCTCAGTCTTCCCGTCTTCCTTCTTGAGCTTTTCTGTGATGTCAGCGGAGTCCTTCGGCCAGCATCCCTGGGTTTCTTCCTCCAGGGATGGCAGCTGGCTATCTGCCTTTTGCCAGTTGGTGCTGTCATCCTTGGAGGGGGCCCAGGTTGGACTGTTTCATGTGATTAGAGCTGCCTGGTGTTAAGGGTGTGCATTCAACGTGCATCACCTACTGGGCTTTGATCCAAAGGGAGCAAAAGAGCTTGCTTCCTCCTGTGCAGTTACAGATGCTTTTTCTTTTAAATTGAGGTGAAATTGACATATAACTATATTAGTTTTGGGTGTACAACATAGTGATTTTATATTTGTAAACGTTGCAAAATGACTACCACAATAGGGCTAATTACCAAATCTGTTATAAACTATTTGTTACACTTTTTTTTTCTTGTGTTGAGAACTTTTAAGATGTACTCTCTTAGCAACTTTCAAAAATGCAATAAGGTTTTACTAACTATAGTCACCATGCTGTACATTACATCCCCATAACGTACTTATTTTATGACTGGAAATTTGTACCTCTTAACCCCCTTTACTCATTTTGTCCACCCCACAACCCCCATTGCTCTGAAAACCACTGATATATTCTCTGCATCTATAGTTTTGCTTTGTTTGTTCATTTGTTTTGTTTTTAAATTCCACATTGAAGTGAAATCATACGATATTTGTCGTTGATTCATTTCATAGATTCTTAACTGAGTACAATAATGAGACTTCAGGCCAGCCATTTGCCTGATTTGTCCCTGAAATTCTTCTGTCCAGCTATTAAAAAGTTCTTGCTCTGCCCTCGGAGAGAATTCCTGGGCTGGGATTGTGTCTGTGCCCCTTCCCCAGACCTCCCACCTCCGTGGAAGAGGCAAGATATAAACTGGGCACCCATTAAAATTAGTGGCACTGCAAACTGACTTAAAATCTATTTATATCTTAGCTGATTAAAAGACAGCTTACTATTGCTTTGTTAAGTAACTGGATGTTGAAGGAGTAGATAGAAGATCCAACTGGAGTGGTTTAGGAAAGCAGTGTTCTCAGGCTGTACTTCCTGTTAGAATCATCAGGGAGATTCAGATGCTCTGTACCTGTAGCACAACTCACATCGATGAAATCAGACTTTCAGGGGTGGACCTGGGCATCATCATCTGTTAACACTCTCCAGGGTATTCCTTTTATACCCAGTTTGACAATAAATCTGATAAATCTGCTTTTCAAACTTTACTGTATGTAGGGGTCAGCTGGGGGTCTCGTTGAAATGATGATCCGGATTCAGTGAGTCAGAAGTAGAGCCTGCATTTCTAAGAGATTGCCAGGTTATGCTGAGGCTCCTGGTCCAGGGACCACAGTTTGAGTAGCAAGGTGCTAAAGTACCATGAACGGTAAGTTGAGGTCTGGCTGCTGAGTGCTGAAGGAGAGGCAGTGGGGGAAGAGCTGTGTGGGCAGGGAGAGTTTCAGGGAGGACTGGTCCCTCTGCTGGGCTGCCTTAAATGAGGGAGTGGGAGAGGGAGGGAGGGAGAGAGACTCCTCTGCTCAGGCCTGGGTCTTTGAGGCCCTAGAACATAAAACAATGGCTTCTTCAGTAGAAACATCAAAGAAAGTTGATGGCTGATGACTTGCTATAACTTTAGCATTACAATCTTAGGACGTCAGTGTCAGAAAGCCCTGGAATTATGGGTCAGCCCAGTCCATTCTCTGCAGACGAGGACGCTGGGATGGCTCAGCTGGTGCGTGGCCTCAGTCACAGAGCTGCCAGCAGCAGGCCCAGAATTGCTGAGAGCCGGCGGACGCCCTGCATGGCTGCACCTGCGTCCCTGGGTCATGGTGTCCTGGCACAGCTGCCCCTTGGGTAGAGCTCAGCAGAGAGTGACCCTGGGCCAGGGGGGACATTTCTGGGGGCCTAGAATTCTCTGAGAGTCAGGAGTCACTTTTTTGTAGGAACCTGCTCCCTGCCATGGTCTAACTCTGTCTTCTCTCTTTTTCCGTTTTTTCATTACATTCATTTCCATTATAGGTTATTACAAGATATTGAGTATAGTTCCCTGTGCTATACAGTAGGCCCTTGCTCTTTATATATTTTATATATAGTAATACATGGATGTTACTCCTAAATTCCTTATTTATCCCTCCCTTATCCCCTTCTCCCTTTAGTAACCATAGGTTTGTTTTCTTTGTCTGGGTGTCTGTTTCTGTTTTGTAAATACATTCATACGTGTCCTAGTTTAGATTCCACATATAAGTGATATCATATGGTATTTGTCTTGCTTTGACTTCACTTAGTATGATAATCTCTAGGTCCATCCATGTTGCTGCAAATGGCATTATTTCATTCTTTTTTTATGGCTGAGTAGATACATACCTCGCATCTTCACCCATTTATATTTATCTGTCGATGGACATTTCCATGTCTTGGCTATTGTACATCATTCTGCAGTGAACATTGGGGTGCATGTTTCTCTTTGAATTAGAATTTTCTCTGGATATAAGCCCAGGAGTGGGATTGCAGGATATATGATAACTATTTTTATTTTTTTAAGGATGACTCTGTTTCCTCTTAATGAGTTTCGTTTATTATCCTAAAGTAGCCTACCTATTCTTTACATTTTTGATTCCTAGTATCCCCCTTGCTAATGAGCAGGAGAGGCAAGCTATGGAAGGAGATCCCCTTTTTAAGCAAAAAGCAGCTGTCACTTCCACACTTCTCTTTGCAAAGAGATCCTTGGATAGTGTCTCAGAGCCCTCTGCACAGGTAAACCTTGACCACAGGTCTGCCCTTTCACTTGCAGGCAAGGTGCCATCTGTGACAGGTGTGGGGGTGGAGAGGTTGGGAAGGGTCCTGTCTGTCATCTAATAGCAGGGGCATCTGAGCAGGCTGGCTGGACCCTGAGAGCTCGTTGTCATATGAAGGTCCCTGTGATGTGTCAGCTCCTAGGGTGGTCAATGTATGTTTCATTGACCACACAAAGCTTGACTTTGGACATCCAGAGGAAAACAAGTCCCCTCTTTGCCTTTGAGTTGCTCCTCTGGGCCACAGGGGAGCCAGACGCACACAACCGAGTTTATGCTGAGATACAGTGATAGAGGTCAGGCTGTCCCTGGGCACAAGTATGAAGTCTGCAAACTGTCATCAGGTCCCTTTCTTTTTGGGTTCCTGGCCACTGGTCTTCTGGTTCCCTGGTGCTCCTCTTCCTCCCTTCTCTTTCTCTGTTTTCCTTCCTGGTGAGGCAGTAGAGGTAGACGTTAGACATTCACACTCAGAGGCAGCTGTGTGGACTCCACAGAGACATACCCCTGCCTCCGGGCCCCACTGTTGTTCACCAGACAGGCCAGGTGGGCTTTGGCAGGGAGTGAAAGATTCTGCAGCTGCAGACCCTCCAGTCATTGCCACAGGGATCCCTGCTGGACTGACACAGGGCCCAGGAGCAGGACCTTGTCTGAAGGTCCTTTGCCTTGTCTGAAGGGCAAAGGGTGTGTGCCCTGGAGGAGGCAGGAGTGAGAGGCAGGGACCACAGACCTCTCAGTCCACAGGCTCCACATCTGCAAATAGGGGAGGCCGGGACACACAAGATGTAAGCCAGGGCAAGACACTGAACTACTCAAGGGTTGTTTTCAGCCCCCTGTTAGAATGGGAGGAAGAATATTAGGCATGAAAATGGTAGAAGGTTAGTGCTTGCTATACTGCACTTCCTTGGAGGTGAGTGTTTATGGAGGTGAGCGTTCATGGAGGTGAGTGCCCTCAGGCACTGTCTTCACAGCTGAGCTGAGACGTGCAGCTGCCCCCTTGTTGTCCAGGCTCACTCGTCTGGTGACTTTCATTTGCTTTTCCATAAACAGTGTTCTGTGGTGTGAAGACACTCATGCCAAGGCAAGGACATAGTCACGTCAGTGACTCTGCTCTCTGGGGCTCTGCTGAAATTTGGCATGAGCTCCACCATCAAATTGTGATGTTATCACTTTCCCCAAAGCTGAGGCCACCTAGTTCTTGTGCTAATAGAAAGCCCCCTTCCCGAGCAATGGGCTATCATTCAGAGAGAGCTTTAACTATGAGGTTGTTTTGAGTGCATTAAGATTGTGCTCTTAAAAGAGTGAGTGCACAGATTAGTGAGGAAAATCGGGTGGCGGGGGGAGAGGTTGAGGAGGAAAACCGCAATGGACTTGGGTTTCTTAAGAGAGTGCTTGTGAAAGTGATAGGGTGGGGAAAATTGGCCCGCCTTGTCATGGCCACATAGCTGAGATGTTACACAGGGTTTGGGTCACAGTGAAGGTATCTTCTCATGCACATGGAAACACAGTCTAACATCTGTGCAGATGTTCTCAGTCCCCAAACACTCATCCACCTATCATGGGTGTGCATCTCATGCTTGATTTCATCCCCTCCTCTGTTCAGGGGTTGGATTTTCAACTGTTTCCCCAAACATTTCCTCACTTGATCTCTGTAACTCCTTCTCCTCCTGTCATAGGAATGGCGGTTGAAGATATTTATCTTACTAATTGTACATGCAATGACAGTGTAATTTTTAACATTCTATGATGGGTCTAAGGAGCTTCTCCGGTGGCTGAGAGGTAAAGGAGCCACCTACCAATGCAGGAAACATGGATTTGATCCCTGGGTCAGGAAGATCCCCTGGAGAATGAAATGGCAACCCGCCCAGTATTCTTGCCTGAGAAATCTCATGGACCAAGGAGTCTGGCAGGCTACAATCCATGGGGCTGCAAAGAGTCGGACACGACTTAGCGACTGATCATGCATGCGTGCAAGATGGATCTAATCTTGCTCCAGAACTCTTGCCCAGTTAGGTAGAAAAAAAACCCTATTTTCCTAGTGTTTAACTTGCCAATTAAAGTACCTGAGACTGTTTTGGTTGAAAGGTGTCTTTCAGTTTAAATCAGTGCCCTTTAGTGGAACAGTTCTTTGAAGCAAATTCTCAGACTTTTAGATCTCTGCTGCTGCTGCTGCTGCTAAGTCGCTTCAGTCGTGTCCGACTCTGTGTGACCCCATAGATGGCAGCCCACCAGGCTCCGCCATCCCTGGGATTCTCCAGGCAAGAACACTGGAGTGGGTTGCCATTTCCTTCTCCAATGTAAGAATGTGAAAAGTGAAAGTGAATTCGCTCAGTTGTGTCCGACCCTTAGCGACCCCATGGACTGCAGCCCACCAGGCTCCTCTGTCCATGCGATTTTCTAGGCAAGAGACTCTACTCCTACTTTTTTCTCCTTGTCCAACAAGGTGGTGGTGGGGGCTCATGGGTGAGGGGAGGGGGCTTCAGATGCATGCCAGTGGACCTGCCATGACCCTGGTCCTTTTGGCCCTCTGCAGCCGAGTAGGAGATGGTCTGGTCCTGGGTCCCTGTGCAGGGCCTGTTACTGCAGGTGGCCTTCCAGCATCATGGAGCCACCGGCTGATGAAGCCCAGGTCTGGCTCTTTGCTATGTCATATTCTTCGAGAGTCTAGCACCTTCCCTTCCCTCAGAGGCTTGCCTAGGACCTTCTCAGCAGATGGGATTTTCTCCAGAGCTTATCCTGCTCTCTAGGACTTCATCCCTTCCTTAGTCCCCATGTGCTACGTCCATGAACTGTCATTAATCCTGGTGTTCTCCCCTCCCGCTTTGGAGCTATCTTTTGTGAAAAGGGAGGTGTAATGGGTTCGGCTGTGTCCCTGCTCCCACCGCCCCCACCCAGAAAGACATGTTGGAATCCTAACCCCCAGCACCTCAGAATGTGATCTTATTTGACCTTTGGGTCTTTACAGAGGTAATCAAGTTAAATTGAGGTCATCAGCATAGGCTCTAATTCAGTATGACTGGTATCTTTATGAAATGGGGTGAAAAAGTTGGAAATCTAAACACAGAGACACAGAGAGAGGGAAGAGGGCATGAAGATACAGGGAGAAGGGAGCATCTACAAGTCAAGGAGAGGGGTCTGGTCCTTCCCTCACAGTGCTCAGGAGGCACCAATACAGCGGACACCTTGATCTTGAACTTGTAGCTTCCAGAACTGTGAGATGATGCATTCCTGTTGTTTAAACTGCCCAGTGGGTGGTACTTTGTTACTGCAGCCCTGGAAAACTGATATAGGAGGAATTGACTTCTTTTTTTTGGTTTTGTTTTGTTTTCATCCCTAGTGAGTTAAGCAGTCCTCCAAATTCTAGTTGTCGATTTGCTGTCAGTATTGGGTGTTGACACTCACTAGTAGATCTCTTTGGGACCTTTGAGGGCTGGGATGAGCTGGAGATTGATGCTATTCATATGTGTTGAGCAAAGTAATTTAGGATGGACTAGGAAGGACCAGGCCTCTCTATGAAAAAATTTATTTATCATTGTTTTGGCTTAGAATGATTTCCACTTAATTCAAGTTCTGCCTTAATCAGATCTGTCCTCTTAACCAGGCTGGCAGGACCACAGGCCTCAGTAGTTTGATCTCAGGTCTAAAGCAATGCTTCACCAGGTTTTAGCAGCCAAACAGAGGGACATTAAGTGACAATGTGACCCACATCACGCTCCGCATCATAAAGGGTGCTCAGGCCTTTATCAAAGCCAGGGCAATACTGAAATGTGGACTTTGGAAATTCTCTGCCCAGGGATGCCTACCTGATGCTGGTGTGATGACTGGGCCACTTCCAGGTGTATCCAAGGTGGAGCTCATTCTGCTTGGCCACCTGCTTCCACAGGAGCTGAGTTTAAGCTGTTTCTCTTCACAGGGCTTCTGTGGCTCCTTGAGTTTTCAAAGCATTCCTCCTGAATCTTGCTGACGGAGGAAGTAACATTAAAACAATGGATAGAGACTCTTGAGTCAGAAGAAGGAAAGGGTGGAAACTCAGAAAAGCAAATTTGGCGTCAGATGACATCTAAGTAATCATGCATCCCCACCCCCCTTGATGTTACTGATGCTGAGATGAAGTCCCAGATGTCAAGTGATTAGCCCTGTGTCACAGAGTAGGTTAGTAAGTAAAGTATGTTCTGTCTGTAAAATGGAGGTGATAACAGTGCCTCTGTCCTGACTACCCCGTGAGCCTGTAGAGCTGGTCAAAGGGACACACCTAAGCATTATAAAATTCTCTGGGAATATAAGCAAGTTATTTCCACACCCAAAAGGCAGGTGCCTAATCCACTAGATATTTCTCTCAGGATCAGAATAAAATGACCAGTTAAAAGAGCAGATTATCAGAAAAAAATACAAACTTAAAACAGAGCCAATATGGGATCTGTGCCTCATGTGCTTAGAAAAGTATTAAGTTACTGTTTCTTTGATTTACCTGTTTGTGGGAGTTGTGTTCTTGCTTTGTCATGTGGTTAAGCCTTTCTAATTCCTCTTCTATTCTTCAGTAGCAGCTATACAACTTGTAATCATTCTATTTTTCTGTGTTGCTGACCTTATCAAGCTCACATGGTAGGAACCTAAGGTAAAATCTATGGGCAGTAAAAATTACCAGCAATAGAGACTTCACTGGCAGTCCAGTGGTTAAGACTCTGTGCTTTCAATGCAGGGGACATGGGTTTGACCCCTGTTTGGGGAGCAAATATCCCATGTGTCACATGGCCAAAAGAAATATTAGCAGTAAGCATAAAACCAAAGAAGTGAAACAGTCCACCAAGATTTCCCCAAAAATGTTATCTTTTAGTGGGTTGATGGAAATTTAACAAGGTAGCCTCTGGTTTAGACTTGGTGCACACAAGCTTGGCTTTGACAGCTTCTACAGTTTGTGCCTTCCCTGGCCTTTGTATCTTTACTTTCCAGGTCTGTCCTCTGAAAATTAATTCATTAATCCTGCTGAATGGTCTGCATTATTTCCTCAAATTACACTGTGTATTCTAACCACTGCCTTTGTTCAAACCATCAAACCACCACCTCAACCAGAGCCCCCCCTCCGCTGTGCTCTTTCTTTTTAAGGTCACAAAGGCTTCTTCCAGAACCTCTTCCAGGGGCCTCAGGCCTCTTTGGAGGATCTCTGCCTGTATCCTGCACGTGTCTTTGGCTTAGCCTGCCTCGTACTGTGTTGTAAATTGTCTATTTGAACAGCTGTTAGGCTCAAATTGTAAAGAATCTGCCTGCAATGCGAGAAGACCCAGGTTCAATCCCTGGATAGGGAAGATCCCCTGGAGAAGGGAATGGCTACCCAATCCAATATTCTTGCCTGGAGAATCTCATGATCAGAGGAGCCTGGTGGGCTACAGTCCATGGGGTTGCACAGAATCGGACATGGCTGAGCAACTAACACTTTCCCTTTCACACTTTCCATAGACTACATGGCCTTTAGAACTGTTTTCTTGCCTCTGTACCACATGGTCTGGCACAGGCCCTGCATACATGTCAGGAGAACAGTCATTATTTATCACTGTTGATACAAAGTCTGAAATAATGGTCTCCTTTGATGAGAAAGAGTAATCAGGGATAGACAGTTACTTCTAGAGAGCAATCTGATACGTGACCAGTGTGAGCTAGGTGGAAGGGTTATGTGTGTGGGCCCTGGAATCCAGTTGTAAGACAATATTTTTGCTTCCAAACATGTGTAAGCATTAATCAAAAACATTAAAAAATCATGTATCCCACCTCTTTAATAATAAAATTTCTTTCTTCCTAACTTAGCATTCAAGCTGTCACATTCACTGGCCCATGAATTTGAAATATCTTTTCACTTAGGCATTAGAAACAGCCCTAGAGGAGAATATTGGACCCATTTAAAAAAACTTGAAACCGCAGATATTTTTCTGAAAACCTGTTTTTTAACCCAGCAAAAATGTTATTTGTTCCAAGGTAGTAAACTCGTATCTCTCACAAAGAGAATTTGTAAGTGGTTCTTTGTTTGTTTTCCACCATTGTGATCAGAATAATATTTGAATAATATTATCCAATGAGGAATTTTCTTTTTTTTAAGCATTTATTATTTTTATGTATTTATTTGGCTGCACCAATCTTCGTTGTGGACACAAGTTCTTTGATCTTCCTTGAGGCATGAAGGATCTTTAGTTGCAGCATATGGGATCTAGTTCCCTGACCCAGAATTGAACTTGGGACCCTGCATTGGGAATGCAGAGGCTTAGCCACTGGACCACAAGGGAAGTCCCAGGAATATTCTTATGAGACAAAGTCTAAACACTTAGGCCATACTATGCTGAATTTTCCAGGGGAGCCCCAGTTTTCCAGGTATTTGAGGCTTAGGGAATCAGAAATAAGTATACTGATGGCATGAACTTGTAAATTGTCCTTTCATAATCCCAATGCACCTTCTATTACAAAAAAATTTTTTTTCTCAAGACCTTCGAGATCTAAATTAAATGGAAGAAACATATGCGATTCTTGAGTTCATTAGCCAGTCTTTATTTGATAATGCTGCCAGCTATACCTTATTTTAAATAGTATTGTGAGATACCTGATAGATGAGGTTAGACAAAGAACAGCATAGCCGCAGACGAGGCTACTACCCATCACTCCTGCCCACTGGCAATAGGTGGGTGCCCAGATAGGAATTCAGCTGCTGGTTGGCTTGTAGGATACACTGCGGAAAAATACCTGCCAGCTCTCCTACATTCTGGGTGGCAAGCCAGTCTAGTCCAGATCCAGATATGAGGAAGTAGTGAACCCTTAGCTAGAGTATAATGAAATTCAATGAAAGTATTCACCCACTACCTCTTAAACAGCTATGAGCCCCTGACTGCTGCATTTACAGGTCAATTTACCAGGTGAGGACAGATGGAGATGAATAAAACTGCTCTTAGGAGGCTGTTCTGGTGGGATCCTCTCATTCTCCACCTGGACCCCATTTTGCTGTCCCTCTGTGCAGGGGGCATGTTCACATTTGTGCCTTAGCAAATGACAAATGATTTAACAATGGATCACAGGAATGGATCATGAGCCAGTTTACCTCTCAAATACCAAGAAGTCCATCATAGAATATTTCCCCCCGCAATCTGTTTCTTGGATGAGATGCTCAAGGGTCAGTTTGTCTTGGTGGCCTAGAAGGCAGGGGGTCTTGTCTTGGCTCTAGGATTGATGTTGAAAGCGATGCTTCGGGTATTCTCTCTGCTGTCTGGACCTCACTTTCTCCATGTACAGAATGTGTTAGGCTTTGGAGAAGGCAGTGCATTTGGTCAAATGTAGCTGAGCTTGAACTACTTTTGCCAGTGATTAGAGTTCTTACTGATGCAGGGCCTCCAGTAGTTGAAACCTGCTGCTAATCACCCCTATTCAGAGACCCATCCACAAAGTGTCTGCATCCAAGGCTGTGTGAGAAATCTAACAGCAGCCTAGGCCCTAGGGAAAGATTTTCTTCTTTCTTTTAAAGCACATTTGAGTAAGGAACAATACTGCTCATTCTCTCTGCTCCTCCCACCTGGCCCAGGCGAGTGAGTGCTCTGTGTTTTACTCCTTGCCCCTTTCAGGCAGCTGGAAAACAGCTGAAAAAATGCAATAGCAGCTCTGCATGGAGCGGGACTGCCTTTGAGCTATCCCACACTCAGGCCTGAAAAGCATTTTTAAAGCCAGTCATCTTTGGCAGGAACTGCTGAGATTAAGTATTATTGGGAAATTTCTGAGTTTAGCTTTGAGTCTTCCTCTTTTATGTTCCTCCCTTCAGGAAAGCAATGCAATTGGAGAAGCAAATTTGTTTACTTTCCTGAGGTTCTTCCATCTGTAGAGTGTTAGTGGCCTGTTTGTTATGCTCCTGGTTCACTGCCAGACAGAAAGGAGGAAATTGGAGGTATAGGTGGAAGGATTCCTTGATTTAAAAAGACAATAATTCAGCCAAATAAAAGCCACATAATCAGGCCTGGCACCTATTGGATAAGAGTCTGGACTTCCCAAGTGTCTCAGTGATAAAGAACTCGCCTACCAATGCAGGAGACACATGTTCAATCTCTGGATTGGAAAGATTCCCCAGGAGGAGGAAATAATAAACCACTCTGGTATTCTTGACTGGGAAATCCCACGGACAGAGGAGCCTGGTGGGCTACAGTCCATGGGGTTGCAGAGTCAGACAGGACTGAGTGATTAAGCGCCCAAATTGTCTGCAGCATAGTGTTACTGAACCAACAAGGGAAATTAGCATTCCATGTTCTCTTAATCAGCACATCTTATCATATTTCTGACCGATGACCTAGGTGAGCTCAGGTTCTCTGATTTCCCTCAATTCTTGAAGCCTCTTTCTGTGTTGCAGCTGAGTTCAGTGAAAGGATGGGTGAGCATAAGCATTGCAGCCTCAAACATTGGAGCTCTTGGAACTTTCCAGCCTCAGCTCAGAGTAACTGAGATTGCTATGACATTTGTGAAGCTGCGTGTGAACTGATCCTGTGTTTTGCTATGACATTTGTGTAGCTGCGTGTGAAAACTCCTGTGTTTTCTTGTAGGATGAAATTCATTTAAGATAGGAAATAGGTCCCTATAGAAAATATGACTCTTCGAGCATATCTCCTAACTTCTGGGGTAATGGTCTCTGGGCTTCTCGTCTGTGTCAGAGGGAATGATTTCCATCCTAGTTGTCACACTTGAGATAGTGGCACTTGTTAAATTTGAATCTGTTTGAGAATGAGGACCCATCAATGGAGATACGGACAGTAGCCAGAGTCCGTCTCACTTTTCCCACTGTTTGCAACATGAGTTTTGGAGGCAATTCATGCACTGGTTAATGGACTGGGGACAGGTTTTTAGACTTTCAGAGTGAAAATTATCCTTGGAGGTGGTTGTATCCAATTTTTCCACCTCCCCATGCAGAAATGTTTTCTTTAAGAGGCCTAAAAGAAAGGTTAATCTCTATGTCCTATTTGAAATCCATCAGCACTTATTAGGGGCTTCAGCTCGAATGTGTCCATATGGCAGAATGTATATTGATGGCCAAGGAGTGCCATAACATGATAGGTTAAGACGTGTTTTAGACCCTTCTCTTTGCCACTGGGCTTTGAAGAACTCTCCCAGGATGTTGGTTCCTCTGTAGAATCATGTCATCATAATTTTGCTGCTTTATCAGTTCCCTGCTTCCCAAAGGTTGGATAACTGACATCTTGGTGGTGAATTAAAGTAAATTTTGATTATGGTTGGCAGGTAAGAGTCAGAAGGCTACCACGTTTGGCTTAACATTTTCTTTTTAATTAAGAGGACAAACAATACTAAGGAAGAATGAAGACTTAACTAGCAGGGATTTCTGTTTGCACTGTGAAAATAACTTAGAGTTGTTGTGAGGCAAATCTAGAACATAAGTAATGCTTTTGTCTGTGAGCAAAATGGCAGCATGTTGAGGTGGTGATATGGTTCAAGGAGTCCTAGACTTGCTGTCTGAAGGCATGGGTTCTTGGAATGAAGCTGTTCCTTATTAGCAAGTCACAACATCACTCAGGCTCTGTTTCCTCATCTGTCAAATGTAGATAATAATACTTGCCTCAACCGTTTCATGGATTTGTTCTGAAAATTAGAAAAGATATAGTGGAATTTCATCTTACATGAGGGTTCTGAAGTCAGTATCTATGTTGAAAACAAAATATAGCACAGTTTATCCTTATGACTAAGGAGATTCTAACACAGTATATTTCCCATCTTCAGGATGGGTCATGGTTTCTTGAGTTGAATATGAGATGCAACATAAAAGAAACTGCCTGGAACAGTGAATCTGAACTGCTGTGTTAAGCCCAGAGGTTGCTATATAAGGAAGAGCAAAATAAAGTGCTATATTGTTCCCATTATCATTATATAATGCTGTTCTTTGTCTTTTGTATAGGCTTTGTTTTAAAGTCCATTTTGTCTGACATGAGTATTGCCACCCTGATTTCTTGTTATTTCCATTTACATGAAATATCTTTTATTTCTTTTCTTTCAGTCTGTATGTGTCTTTAGCCTGGAAGTGAGTCTCTGATAGGTAGCCTATTGAAGAGTCTTATTTGCTTATCCAATCAGCCACCCCATGTCTTTTGATAACAGTGTTTTGTTCCTTGACATTTAAAATAATTACATTTTATTAATTGTTTTCCGGTCATTTTTATAGTTCTTCTCTGTTCATTTCTTCTTCTTTTTGATTCTTTCTTTGTGGTTTGATGATTTTCCTCAGTAGTATGCTTATGCTTCATTCTTTTTAGTTCTATTTTTTGTGTATTTATTGTACCACTTTTCATCTGTGGTTACCATGGGGTTTATATGTGTTGACCTATAATTATACCTATTTATTTTAAACTAGTAGTCATTTAAGTTCAAACACATTCTAAAAGATCTACATTTTTTACTCCACACATTTTGTGTTTTTGATGTCATATTTTACATTTTCATGTTTATCTCTTAACTCTTGTAGTTATAGTTGCTTTTACAGTTTTTTTCTTTTAATCTATGTACTGGTTTATTAAATGGTTTGTCCTCAGTCCTCACTATATATTTGCCTTTCCTTGTAGGATTTTCCCTTTCTTATAGCTTCTGCCTTCTTTTCCACTTAGAGGAGACCCTTCACCATTTCTTTAAGAGCAAGTTTAGTATTGATAAAGTAACTACTTTAGCTTTTGCTTGTCTGAGAAGTATCCTAGGTTACAGGGCTTTTCTTTTCAGCACTTTGAATATGTCGTGCTATTCCCTTGTGGCCTGCAAAGTTTCTGCAGAGAAATCAGCAGATAACCTTATGGGGACTCCCTGGTACACAACTCTTCATTTTTCTCTTGCTGTCTTTAGAATTCTCTCTTAGTATTTAACTGTTGTCATTTTAATTATAATATGTCTTGGTGTGGGTCTGTTTGGGTTTGTCTTAAGACCCTATGTATTTCCTGTTCCTGAATATCTGTTTCCTTCTCTAGGTTTGGGAATTTTACAGCCATAATTTTCTCAGATAACATTTGTAATCTCCTCTTTCTCTTCTCCTTCTGGGATCCCTATAGTACTAATGTTGGTATGCCTGGGTATGTTGGTATGTTAATATTATTCTGCTGCTGCTGCTGCTAAGTCATTTCAGTCGTGTCCGACTCTGTGTGACCCCATAGACGGAAGCCCACCAGGCTCCCCCGTCCCTGGGATTCTCCAGGCAAGAACACTGGAGTGGGTTGCCATTTCCTTCTCCAGTGTGTGAAAGTGGAAAGTGAAAAGTGAAAGTGAAGTTGCTCAGTCATGTCCAACCCTTAGCGACCCCACGGACTGCAGCCTACCAGGCTCCTCCATCCATGGGATTTTCTAGGCAATAGTACTGGAGTGGCTTGCCATTGCCTTCTCCGAATATTATTCTAGATATCTCTAAAATTGCTTTTACTTTTTTAGTTTTTCTTTTTGGTGTTCTGATTGGGTGATTTCCATTATTCTGTCTTCCAGATCACTTATGCATTCTTCTGTATCACTTACTCTGCTATTTATTCTTTCTGATGTGTTTTTTATTTCAGCCATTGCATCCTTCATTGCTGATTGGATCTTTTCTTATATTTTCTAATTACTTGTTAAAATATTCAGTTTTTAGCCATCCTTTTCCCTAATTCAGTTAACATTTTTATTATTTTACCAATGTTTTGAATTTTTTTATCTGGTAAATTGTTTATTTCTATTTTACTATTTTTTTTCCAAAGTTTTCTCTTTTTCAGTTGAGAGTACTATTTTGCCATTTTATTTTGCTTAACTTTCTGTGCTCATATGAATTTAGGTGAAAGAGTTATTTACTGTGGTCTTCAAGGTATGTTCTTATGCAGCAATGCGTCTGTATGGACTGCCTATGTCCACTGCCTTTGGTGTGCACTTTTAGCTACTGCCTTGGTAGAGGTCAGGCTGGAGATGGAGAGGCTAGAGCCAGCACCAGGTGTGAGGTGAGACCTCCTCTATGCTCAGTGGCTGTCCTGCCCTGTTAGAGGTTGGGGTGGTCTGACTCCAAGTTGCTTGAGCAGAGTCGCTGAGGGTTGAGTCCAAGCTGGCTCTGTTCCCTCTGAGTGTGTGTTTTCCCTTTACTTGCACCAGGATCTTTGCCTCAGAGGAATGGAGTGCTGATGCAAATAGGGCCCACGTGTAGACACAGATCTGATGAGCTGTCTGTGTAGGTGTCCATGCCACTCAGACACAGCCTCTGGTACAGGTCCCCTTCAACCCTCACAGCAGATCACTTCCCCCTGCCTCCTCTGCCTTGTTGTGGAAGTGCCCCTCAGGGCTGGCAAGGGCCTGCATGGACACTCAGCCTGTGTCAGGAGATTAGCTATGGCACAGAGGCCACCATCAGAGATCTGGATGGCTTCTGAGGCACTGTCTGACAAAGCACCAGCAGTGGCCACCACTGCCCCACCCAGGCTTTCCCTCAGGGCTAGGCCATCTCTGCACCCCCAGTTGAGTCTCTTCCTTAGTCACAGGTACCCTGGATCCAGTGCCATGCTGTGGTATGGAGTGAGCAGGGCCAAAAAGCTCACTCAGCTTGGGCTGGGGTACACAGTGAGGTGTTCACAGGAAACCTGGCAGCCACTAGGACGGAGTCTCTCCCCCCTGCCTTAGGGGTTAGCTGGTGCATGTGTGCTTCTCATTAGCAGAGTCCAGGTCTCCCCTGGCCCTCTCTATTTTGTCCCCGTGGTCCTACAACCAGCCAAAGGGGCTTGTCTCCTCTATGTAGGACCCCAGGACTGGGAAGCCCCACCTGTGACTCGAACTGCTTATTTCCCAGGGCAGGTGTCAGCCCCTGTCATCTCTCTCCAAATCCCCTCCCGGGGCACTGGTTCTAACCTGATCATTTTTCTTTCTTTTCTACCCAATTTCATGTGTATCTTCCTGATAACCTTGGTTGTATAGGAACCCTCTGCCAGTTTCCAGATAATTTTCAGTGAGAATTGTTCCATATGTAGTTGTAGTTTTGATGTGTTCACAGTGGGGAGGTGATCGCCATATCTTGCACTCAGCTAACTTGATCCCTCCATTGGTATGAGTAATCTTTTTAATGTAAGCCATTCTAGCAGATGTGGAGTGACATTTCATTCTAGTATATGTGTACCGAACATTCAGAAAACTAAAACTCAACATTCAGAAAACTAAGATCATGACATCTGATCCTATCACTTTATGGCAAATAGATGGGGAAACAATGGAAAGAGAGATTTTATTTTTTTGGCTCCAAAATCACTGCAGATGGTGACTGCAGCCATGAAATTAAAAGATGCTTGCTCCTTGGAAGAAAAGCTATGACCAACCTAGACAGCATATCAGAAAGCAGAGATACTACTTTGCCGACAAAGGTCCATCTAGTCAAAGGTGTGGTTTTTTTCAGTAGTCATGTATGGATGTGAGAGTTGGGCTATAAAGAAAGATGAGCACCAAAGAATTGATGTTTTTGAACAGTGGTGTTGGAGAAGACTCTTGAGAGTCCCTTGGACTTCAAGGAGATCCAACCAGTCCATCCTAAAGGAAATCAGTCCTGAATATTCATTGGAAGGACTGATGTTGAAGCTGAAACTCCAATACTTTGGCCACCTGATGCGAAGAACTGACTAGCTGGGAAAGACCCTGATGCTAGGAAAGACTGAAGGCAGGAGGAGAGGGGGGAGACAGAGGATGAGATGGTTGGATGGCATCACCAACTTGATGGACATGAGTTTGAGCAAGCTCCGGGAGTTGGTGATGGACAGGGAAGCCTGGTGTGCTGCAGTCCATGGGGGTGCAAAGAGCCGGGCACGACTGAGCTACTGAACTGAACTGAACTGAGATGTGTTACTGACAGATGAAGACAATGTTGGCCCTGTGTGGGTTGAGGATGTGGCATTCCGATTCTCACCCTGGATCTTCCCACTTTGCCATGAGTGGCTATTGATGTTAGGTAGAGTAGCTGTTTTGTTTGGGTCCAAGCATTTTCCTCTGCCCTGGATCCCTCACATGCAGGAACCTTCATTTGGAGGTTACTTTCCACTGCTGTTTCCTGAAGGACATGAAAAAAAGTAAAATTCTGGTATATTATTTTTGGAGTTAGGGTTCACACCTTGGGTCTCCCCTCCATTCTTCTGAGGATTGCTCATTAAATTTTGAAGGGAATGACCTTTCTATGAACCAACTTCCTGAGGGCCATTCCTGACCAGAAGTGGTGGACCCTCCAGGGGAGAGGGTCCTTCAAGCAGCCCCACTTGGAGTGCAGCCTCCAACATGCAGACCATCAGGACTGCTGGCAGGAGCTTGGATGGCCGCCCAGCTCGCCTCAGTTTTTAGGCTTCCCAAACTAGGACACAGATCATGGGGAAGGCAGGGAGGCTTTTTCGCTCTCCCATTCTCAGAAGAGTCAGGTTTCATTGTTTCCATGATTTATTTATAAAATCCGATGGGCTTCTGACCAGCCCCAGTTTTCTTCCTCCCCCTTCCTACTCCTTTTCCTCCCTCTTTTCCTTTTTTCTTCCCTCCCTCCTCTTTACACTTTATTTCTTTTTCTCCTGTCCTGTTTCCTTCATTTCCTTGATAAGCCTCCTCCATCTGCTTCAGTCATTAGATAAGGTGTAGACATTCATGGTGTGAAGGGACTTCTTCCTTTGAAGGGGACATCTTTCCATGGCACCCTGTGGGGTCCCTGGGACTTCATCCCATCAGGCAGGTAAACACCACCCCCTGACATAGAAAAGGCTTAGCTCTGAGAAGATGAGGAAGTTATAGGGAACTGAGACATGGACATCAAACTAGGACCTCTTTTTTTTTGGTTTTTTTCATGCCCGTTTCCTACCTGTGATGAGAAAGCAGGGTATAATCAGGACAAGCAGAACAGTAGTTGAACATAAACAGCAGTAGAGAAACTTTTTATTATTTTTCATGGAACTAAACTGTAGGCTGATGTCGAATTCTCTTTGCCTCTTGGCTTTGGCAGGGTAGGGAAGAGGGAAGCCCAGGTTAGGTGTTTCAGGATGTGCAACTCATTGCAGGAACGTTTCTCTTGTTCTCTATGACTCTGCTTACTTGTCTGTGAGCCAATCAGCTTTCCTTGAACTCTTCCTACTATATCCCCTATATGAATAACAATGCAGGATTTTCCATGACCCAGAGAATAACAGTTGGCGATAGAATTGGGAGGCAATTGCCAGGAATTTTTATTTGTAGAGAAATCTCTAGAGAACCTCTTCTCCATCTCCACCCTATTCCCATTCTGATTGGCCCAACATCCATGGAACCCAGTCCAAGAAAATGGGTGAGTCTATCCCCCAAAGGCCTTATAACTTAGGGTAAGGGAAAGTCTGGAGCTGGACTTCCATCTCCCACGCTGCCATCTGGTACAGACTGGGTAGTGTCCCATGAATGAAGCACCTGCAGCATGTCAGAACCGCTAGGACACTAATCCTGACATCACCTGGCACATGTAGAGCTGGGATCCCCCGAGCTGTGAGCTCATTCCCCAGGGCGGAAAGAGGTGGGTTATTTGTGTGTTTTCTGTCTATACATGGTTGCTCCAGGCCTGATCTTGTGGAGGCTTCTTGGCTTAGTGGGAGGTGATGTCACTCAGCACTTCCTGCAGCTGCTATAGCGTGAGGAGTCCACCCCAAGGCCCTAGAGAGGAGCAGCTATTGAGAGCCAGCGTGTGTGGGCTTCACAACCCAAAGATGACTCTGTTTGGGGAGGCAGGACAAAAGTGGCTTTCAGCATAGCAAACGGGTTAAAGGGGTGGCCTGAGTGATAGAGAATCTATGTGACCCTGAAGCATATCCATGTCTCCACCCTAACCCTCTGGGATGTGGTCCACACCAGGCCAAGCCCAAAGTCTCTTGAATCCAAGTGGTCTACATGATCTGCTGAGTTGTTCTTACCAAAAAAATCCAATATTCCTCAATACTACCACTGAACTGAAGTTGTTTTTTAAAATTACATTCTTATAAGTAGTATACATGTTAAAGGTTTGATGTTCTAGGACTTCATTTTCCCCAGTTGATTATTGACAGAATCTCAGTGTGCAGAACACCTGGTTTACATTAAACACACAAACCAAAATAGAAGTACACTCAAACGTATTTGACAAAGGCTGAAAAGCATTGCCTTTTGGACATTTGAACTGCACATTAGCATATTAGAGGATCAAAGAATCCTGCTGACATTTTAAAAGTCTAGTGTTTGTCTGATGTATTTGACCATGCCACTTTCTGGCACATATGTTTCAGCTTGTGGAATACAGCATTCCACAGGCTCTTCTCCAGGACGTTCTATCTTGGTGAGAAGACAAAGCTGCACTTGGCTATTCCTTTGGAGGCTCTTTTTCTCTTCTTACCTTAGTTTGATATTCGTTACATAGACATTCATAGGATTCATTTATTCACTCACTTCTGCGTCATAGTAAAAATACACTAAGTGCTTCCTGAAGTGCAAGCCTTGAGGGACACATGTTGGTCAACGAGGCATGGTTGTCATCTCTGAGGACCTCACGATCCAGTTAAGAAATCAAGGGAACCGTTGGAGATCAAGTAGTCAATGGTGCAGAACCTGGTGCTCAGGAGAGAGATCTTGCCTGGAGCCATAGATCTGGGTGGTGTGAGCAAAACCATGGAGAGGGAGGAAAACATGTAGATAGGAAGAAGATTGGGACAAAGGTGGAATCCCAGGAATCCAGCATACTTAAGGGTTGGATAAAGGAAGAAGAATTTGTGAAACACTCAGGAAACAGAGGGTGGAAGGCAGCCTCCTTACCATTTGAGCAAGTCTAGGCTCTGAGCAATGGGATGGGGCGCTGGATTATCTCCCTGGGCAGGGAAAAGATGGAGGATAGTTGGTGGTGTGTGGTTTTGTGTGTGTGTGTGTGTGTGTGTGTGTGTGTGTGTGTAAGGGGTATAGTTAATGAGAGGTAATCTGGAGGAAATTTTCTGCTCACAAATATAAACAAATGTATTGAAGTCTGCACCAGATCACAGGGTGGTAGCTAACTGAACACCCTGACCAGAGAGGCTGCAAAGCTGGGTCTGTTCTGTGGATGCATGGAGCTCTTGGTCACAGCCTTGAGGGTGAGCTCCAGCAGAGAATGGGGAGGAAGAGGAGCCAAGAGAATTTGTCTTTGAAGGCAGGACTCATAAGGGTACAAAATGTAACAATTGTGACATAAAACAAAAATAGCACTGGGTAAAAAGGCAGCAGACAGGAGAGTCATCCATCTTTCCCTAACAAAAACCGTTTTTAAGAACCACACACCAAAGCTTAACAATGCTTGGCATACGGAAAATGATAAATTAATACTATATTATTATCATAGTATTAAAGAGATCCATATTAGCTGTTCTTGAGGTGTAGACATCTTTCTCAGCGACAGAGGTGGCATGCAAATTCAATTTGAATGTTTTTGCAAAAGCAGGAGTAATTTGTGAATCTTTCTCGAAGTGTAACCTTTCCTGTCTCCTTTGACTTGGTTGCTGTGTAGAAGTTAATAGTGTTGATAAATAAGACCCCTTCCTTGGTAGCTGTTTTAAAAACAAACCAAAACTACAATAATATTGCCCCCAAACCCACCCCAAACCTTAAAATATCTCTAGCATCTCTAGCTGTATCATCACAGTCCTGTCTCATTGCCCAGGGATGACTGTGTGCTTTGTTGCAATTTTACCCTCCTGAATGCTCAGCTAGCTGGGCTTATATGAGACAGCTTTAGATAGTATTGATGAAATGACATCTTTTCTGGTTCTCATGGCAAGTGCTGAGAGACTAGTAAGGCTCTCGTACTTAGTGGGGCCCAGTTGTGCCGTTGTCTCCCTCCTAGAGCCAGGCAGTCCAGTCCCTGAGCTCTGGGGTCTTAGGCTGGTCTGGGTTCTGCTTCTCGGGATCTTCCCAGGAATATGGGCTGAACCCCTGCAGCGGCAACCTCAGAGCAGCTAGCTGATAACTCAGCTGGATCAGACCTCAGTCCTCACTCTTCCCTGAACCCTATGAGGACTCAGATGAAGTTTTCCAAGTTGCCTTGGGAAGCTCCCTTTCTTTGGTTTGAGAGAAGGGACCCCCCACCCCAGTGCTTCTCCCCAGGGAGTGAGGCAGGGCTCACAGCATGCCACAGCCATCTCCAAAATCTCTCACCTCATCTCCAATAACCCTGACCTGTTTATATTTTCAGAGAGGGTGAAGAGTTAAAAAAAAAAAAGGATTATGCAACTAGTTTCAGAATACCTTCTTTGATCATTTTGCATTATGTTTGGAGTATATTCTACCCTTTGCCTCAGTACTTCGTTCAAAACCTTCAGGAATCAAAATATCCAACTCCACCAAAATCATCAGCCTGGGATTCTCTTCCTTCTCTCTTCTTTCCTAATGGGCACCCACTCATTCAGCCCTCAGATCTCAGGCCAAGCATCCCTTCCTCCATGCCTCTGCGACTCCTCACTATTATAAAACCCCCAGGTGTCAGTAGCCTTTCTTTTGAGTGCTTATCACAGTTTCAGTCTAACCTTTGTATGGTTATTTGATTAGTGTTTGCCTACTCATCGCTATATTCCTGGCATGTAGTGGTGCTTGACAAATATTTCTGGAATGAATGGATGTCTGTATTACCCACCAGACTGTGATATCTTTTGAAATCCTTCCTCTTAGACTTCAAGAGACCCTTGTATTTGCTGCTGAATAACCTTTGTAAGTCCTAATCTACTCTCAGTGGCTTTCCATAAGATAAGAACACTTCTTTCCTAGCTTCATTTCAGTGTTTGTTGAGTATGTATTACATCCTCGGCCAAATTTAGGGTTATGTTCTGTATGTTATTTCATTGGTCCTCAGAGCAACCCTATATGGTTGGCATTAACACCTTACTTTACTGGTAAGGAAGGTGAAGCTTAGAGAGGTTAAATGACTTGTCCAAGGCATTCAAGTAAGAAATTACAAATTTTAATTTGCTCCCAGGTCTGTCTGACACCAAATCTGTTGTATTTTTATTCCTCTACTACTAGTATTTCATATGTCTATAGTTAGCATGAAATAATGTGCTATGAACAGATGTAAGAGGTAACCATAAAGTGTGAACAATTGACTCTCATGTTTGAAACACAAAACCCAAGAAATGTCCAGGAGAACTCTTTCATGTTGGAGGGTGAATGCTGCCCATCTGTGTTCAAGCCATTGACTCAGCAGTGAACTCCTGATTTTTCTGCATCAGGTTTTGCTGTTGCTGTTCAGTTACTCAGTCATGTCTGACTCTTTGTGACCCCATGAATTGCAGCATACCAGGCTTCCCTGTCCATCACTGTCTCCTAGAGTTTGCTCAAACTCATGTCCATTGAGTCAGTGATGCCACCTATCTATAAGATAGATATATCTATAAGATCTATCTATAAGATAGATCAAACTATATTATCCTCTGTCGCCCCCTTCTCCTCCTGCCTTCAGTCTTTCCCAACATCAGGATCTTTTCCAAAGAATCAGCTCTTCGCATCAGGTGGCCAAAGTATTGGAGTTTCAGCTTCAGCATCAGTCCTTCCAATGAATATTCAGGGTTGTTTTCCTTTAGGATTGACTGATTTGATCTCCTTGCTGTCCAAGTCTATTTGAAAGCAACGGTCCTTCAGTGCTCAGCTTTCTCTGTGGTCCAGCTCTCACATACGTACATGACTACTGGAAAAACCATAGCTTTGACTATACAGACCTTTGTTGGCAAAGTGATGTCTCTGCTTTTTAATACACTGTCTAGGTTGGTCATAGCTTTCCTTCCAAGGAGCAAGTATCTTTTGATTTCATGACTGCAGTCACCATCCACAGTGATTTTGGAGCCCAAGGAAACAAAGTCTGTCACTGTTTCCATTTTTTCTCCCATCTATTTGTCATGAAGTGATGGAACCAGATGCTATAACCTTAATTTTTTTGAATGTTGAGGAATGTCTCAGAATTCACTGATTAGATTTTAACTGAGTATCAAGCAGATAGCAGTGTAGATGATTGAGTGCTGAAAATATCTGTAAAAAAAGAACATACTTAATTAGTGAATCATAGAATATTAAGGTAAAAGGATCCTCAGCTCTCATTTCACTGCACCATTTCAAGCATGAAGTGAATAGTTGGATTCAGAGGTATTTAGGGCTTGTAAATTGTTCTACAGAGTTGTTCCCAGTTCTAAAACGTTTGTGAAAATGCTAAGTAATAAATTTTTCTGCTGTGTGTACTTTACATACGCTCAGTCCAGTGTGAACTCTCATACCCCGCCATGGTGTTTAACCATTGTTTGGACTCTGGTGAGACTTATGTTCCTAGAATAGTTCTTGGCCATATTATAGTCAACAGCTCCTCAAATCACTGTACAATTGTAGTCACACAGTTTGCTAGTTTCCTTGGTTGAAATGAATGACTGTACTTTCTAGTATTTAAAAATAAATTGTTACAAATTAAGCAGATGCTCTGGGGGGAAAAAAACACAACTGCCTGGCTTTTATTAAAGTGTGGACATATCAGACCCACTAATGTGTGATTATTCACTGCTTTGACACATCCCTGGACAACCTGCAACTTCTTTGATGAGATTGATGGAAACTCACATATATGGAACTTACACCATAGTCAGGCAGAACTGCTCTCCTTTAAGCATGGAATTCTGTGTGGGTTTTATTTTTATTTCACCTAATCCTCACACGACTGAGCGACTGAACTGAACTGAACTGAACTGAATCCTCACATCCTCACAACAGACTTTAAGGAGATATTAGCGCCTTTTGACAAATGAGGATCCTGTGACCTAAGAAGTAATCTAACCAAAATCGCATACCACTGAATGGCAGAATTGGAATTCAAGCTCAGGGTTTCTGGTCCAAAGTGGTGTTGGTCACTCATTCCTGTCTGAATCTTTGTGACTCATTGGATTGTAGCCTGCCAGCCTCCTCTGTCCATGGGATTCTTCAGGCAAGAATACTGGAGTGGGTTACCATTCCCTTCACCAGGGGATCTTCGCAACCCAGGGACTGAGTCTGGGTCTCCTGCATTGCAGGCAGATTCTTCATCATCTGAGCCATCGGGGAAGATGAACTGAACTCTGGTCCAGAGTTCAGTTCAGTTGCTCAGTCATGTCTGACTCTTCGTGGCCCCATGGACTGCAGCATGCCAGGCTTCCCTGTCTGTTACCAACTCCCAGAGCTTACTCAAACTCATATCCATCGAGTTAGTGATGATGTCCAACATCTCATCCTTTGTCGCCCCCCTTCTCCTCCTGCCTTCAATCTCTCCCAGCATCAGCGGCTTTTCCCATGAGTCAGTTCTTCGAATCAGCTGGCCAAAGTATTGGAGTTTCAGCTTCAGCATCCAATGAATATTCAGGACTGATATCCTTTAGGATGGACTGGTTGGATCTCCTTGCAGTCCAAGGGACTCTTAAGAGTCTTCTCTAGCACCACAGTTCAAAAGTATCAGTTCTTTGGCACTCAGCTTTCTTTATACTCCGATGGACTGGAATGGGTGAATTTAACTCAGATGACCATTATATCTACTACTGTGGGCAGAATCCCTTAGAAGAAATGGAGAAGCCACCATAGTCAACAAAAGAGTCCAAAATGCAGTACTTGGATGCAATCTTAAAAATGACAGAATGATCTCTGTTCGTTTCCAAGGCAAACCATTCAATATTACGGTAATCCAAGTCTATGCCCCAACCAGTAATGCTGAAGAAGCTGAAGTTGTGCAGTTCTATGAAGACCTACAAGACATTCTGGAACTAACACCCAAAAAAGATGTCCTTTTCATTATACAGGACTGGAATGCAAAAGTAGAAAGTCAAAACACCAGGAGTAATAGGTAAATTTGACCTTGGAGTACAGAATGAAGCAGGGCAAAGGCTAATAGAGTTCTGCCAAGAGAACACACTGGTCATAGCAAACACCCTCTTACAACAACACAAGAGAAGATTCTACACATAGACATCACCAGATGGTCGACACCAAAATCAGATTGATTATATTCTTTGCAGCCAACGATGGAGAAGCTCTATACAGTCAGCAAAAACAAGACCGGGAGGTGACTGTGGCTCGGATCATGAACTCATTGTTGCCAAAATCAGACTGAAATTGAAGAAAGTGGAGAAAACCACTAGACCATTCAGGTATGACCTAAATCAAATCCCTTATGACTATACAGTGGAAGTGAGAAATAGATTTAAGGGACTAGATCTGATAGAGTGCCTGATGAACTATGGATATGGATGGAGGTTCATGACATTGTATAGGAGACAGGAATCAATACCTTCCCCAAGAAAAATGCAATAAAGCAAAATGGCTGTCTGAGGAGGCCTTACAAATAGCTGTGAAAAGAAGGGAAGTGAAAAGCAAAGGAGAAAAGGAAAGATATACCCATTTGAATGCAGAGTTCCAAAGAATAGCAAGGAGCAATAAGAAAGCCTTCCTTAGCAATCAGTGCAAAGATATAGAGAAAAACTATAGAATGGAAAAAAGTAGAGATCTCTTCAAGAAAATTAGAGATACCAAGGCAACATTTCATGCAAAGATGGGCACAATAAAAGACAGAAATGTTATGGACCTAATAGAAGCAGAAGATATTAAAAAGAGGTGGCAAGAATACACAGAAGAATTCTACAAAAAAGATCTTCATGATCCAGATAATCACAATGGTGTGATCACTCACCTAGAGCCAGACACCCTGTAATGCGAAGTCAAGTGGACCTTAGGAAGCATCACTACGAACAAAGCTAGTAGAGGTGATGGAATTCCAGTTGAGCTATTTCAAATCCTGAAAGATGATGCTGTGAAAGTGCTGCACTCAATATGCCAGCAAATTTGGAAAACTCAGCAGTGGCCACAGGACTGGAAAAGGTCAGTTTTCATTCCAAAGAAAGGCAATGCCAAAGAATGCTCAAACTACTGCACAATTGCACTCATCTCACACGCTAGTAAAATAATGCTTAAAATTCTCCAAGCCAGGCTTCAGCAATACGTGAACTGTGAACTTCTAGATGTTCAAGCTGGTTTTAGAAAAGGCAGCGGAACCAGAGATCAAATTGCCAACATCTGCTGGATCATGGAAAAACCAAGAGAGTTCCAGAAAAATATCTATTTCTGCCTTTGACTGTGTGGGATAACAATAAACTGTGGAAAATTATTAAAGAGATGGTAATACTAGACCACCTGACCTGCCTCTTGAGAAACCTGTATGCAGGTCAGGAAGCAACAGTAGAACTGGACATGAAACAAGACTGGTTCCAAATAAGGAAAGGAGTACATCAAGGCTGTATATTGTCACTCTGCTTATTTAACTTATATGCAGAGTACATCATGAGAAATGCTGGGCTGAGGGAAGCACAAACTGGAATCAAGATTGGCGGGAGAAATATCAATAACCTCAGCTATGCAGATGACACCAACCTTATGGCAGAAAGTGAAGAAGAACTAAAGAGCCTCTTGATGAAACTGAAAGAGGAGAGTGAAAAAGGCTTAAAGCTCAACATTCAGAAAACAAAGATCATGGCATCTGGTCCCATCACTTCATGGGAAATAGAAGGGGAAACAGTGGAAACAGTGTCAGACTTTATTTTTCTGGGCTCCAAAATCACTGCAGATGCTGATTGCAGCCATGAAATTAAAAGATGCTTACTCCTTGGAAAGAAAGTTATGACCAGCCTAGATAGCATATTAAAAAGCAGAGACATTACTTTGCCAACAAAGGTCCATCTAGTCAAGGCTATGGTTTTTCCAGTGGTCATATATGGATGTGAGAGTTGGACTATAAAGAGAGCTGAGTGCTGAAGAATTGATGCTTTTTTTTAAAATTTATTATTTTTTTATTTTACAATATTATATTGGTTGGTTTTGCCCTACATTGACATGAATTCGTCCCAGGTGTACATGAGTTCCCCCTCCTGAACCCCCCTCTCACCTCCCTCCTCCCTTTATCCTCCCTCTGGGTCATCTCCGCACACCAGCCGAATTGATGCTTTTGAACTGTAGTGTTGGAGAAGACTCTCAAGAGTCCCTTGGACTGCAAAGAGAGCCAACCAGTCCATCCTAAAGGAGATCAGTCCTGGGTGTTCATTGGAAGGACTGATGTTGAAGCTGAAACTCCAATACTTTGGCCACTTGATGCGAAGAGCTGACTCATTGGAAAAGACCCTGATGCTGGGAAGGATTGAGGGCAGGAGGAGAAGGGGACAACAGAGGATGAGATGGTTGGATGGCATCACCGACTCGATGGACATGGGTTTGGGTGAACTCCAGGAGTTGGTGATGGACAGGGAGGCCTGGCATGCTGTGGTTCACGGGGTCACAAAGAGTCGGACATGACTGAGCGACTGAATTGAACTCTCATCTATACATGGCTACTGGAAAAACCATAATTTCCCTAGATGCTGTCTAGGTTTGTTATAGCTTTTCTTCCAAGGAGCAAGCATCTTTTAATTTCATAGCTGTAGTCACCATCTGCAGTGATTTTGGAGCCTCATCCCCCCCCCAAAAAAATATGGTCCAAAATTCCTGTCTTATTAATAGGTTAGACTGCTGAGAAGTGCAAATACCCCCTTGCCTGACCACACTTGGAGCTTCAGGGAAAGCTAGGCTCCTAAGGCTCCCTGTACCAGCTCTGTTCAACTCAAAGGTTCTGCCTTTGACTAACTGTGTGACCTTGGGCATCTTACCTAAGCTTTATGTGTCTGTTGAAAACTGAGTCAAATAACAGAACCCATTTTATAGGGTGATTGTGAGGCTTAAATATCTATAAACTGCATAGAACAATTCAGTTCAGTTCAGTTCAGTCACTCAGTCGTGTCCGACTCTCCGCGACCCCATGAATCACAGCACGCCAGGCCTCCCTGTCCATCACCAACTCCCGGAGTACACTCAAACCCATGTCCACAGAGTCGGTGATGCCATCCAGCCATCTCATTCTCCGTCGTCCCCTTCTCCTCCCGCCCCCAACCTTTCCCAGCATCAGAGTCTTTTCCAGTGAGTCAACTCGTCTCATGAGGTGGCCAAAGTATTGCAGTTTCAGCTTTAGCATCAGTCCCTCCAATGAACATCCAGGATTGATCTCCTTTAGAATGGACTGGTTGGATCTCCTTGCAGTATAAGGGACTCTCAAGAGTCTTCTCCAACACCACAGTTCAAAAGCATCGATTCTTCGGCAATCAGCTTTCTTCACAGTCCAATCTCACCTCCATACATGACCACGGGAAAAACCATAGCCTTGACTAGACGGACCTTGGTTGGCAAAGTAATGTCTCTGCTTTTTAATATACTATCAAGGTTGGTCATAACTTTCCTTCCAAGGAGCAAGCGTACCAGACACATAATCAGCCCCCAGTACATATTAGCTATTTATGGCCTGCAGTTCTTTGCCTGCTTCCTCTGAGCTCTCACTCTTCAACTGCACCAGGCCTGTGTCTCTGGGGTCAGAGAACATGAGAAACATTTTGTTCTTTGGTACATTCAACTTTCAAGGGAGCCGTGGCCTAGTTTATCACAGCACAGACCTGTTGTGTTTTGAAGGCAGGATTTTTGAGTGCTTTTGTGGTAAATTTTTTTCCTACTTGTGTTTCATGTTGGCAATAAAAAAAAAAAAAAAAGCAAAACTAGCTTGCTTTTCTTCATTGTTGCCAGCTGATGATCACGGTTGATGACTGCCAGGCAGACCGAGGGACAGCCTCTTATTTATTTTTAAAATCTCCATTTCACAAAAACTAGTGGCTACTTTTCAGCTTCTTCACTGACTTTTCAGGAGATGATGTGCATTTATTCCAGGGCTACAGAGGGGTCTGTCCTCTCTTCAGGTTTCTGGACTCTGAGTTTCTTGTCTCTGTAATCTCCCTGCCTGGACTGTCCTGGCAGGTAGTGGGCACTCACGGGGTCTTTCTGGAATGAAGGAAGGAAGGAATCCACTTTCAGGGCATCCCAAGCCTTTCTCTCCTGAGGGGGCACAAATTTCTCTGGTCCAGAGCAGAGAGAGGTTCGCTGCTTTCTTGGCAATTTGTTTCACCACCGAAAGCAAGAATTTTGACAATGGAGGAATATCAGTAACTTCTAGTCTCACAGTTTCCTCAGCTCATTGCCAGTAACTTCTGAAAGAAGCCCAGTGGGTTAGTCCAGGGTACCTGCCCTCTTTACCTCTTGACCTCACTGTGGATATTTTTACCAGGAAGCCTCTGGGCTATCTCTCCACCTGCTCCCCATCTAGTGTCACCGCATGACCCAAACAACTGACTGCCTTCGTTCTATCCTATTACATCAGCATGACTCATTTTTTCTTGAAAAATGTTGCTTGCTTTAAGCAAGTGCTAACCGGCCTGGGTTTAGAAGGGTCCTACACTGGATTAAGCAAGTGATATTACTATCTTATTTATATTGCTTTCTTGTGGGTGGTTGTTTAGTTTATACTTTCTCTGAGGCAGGAATGGCTAAATTGTCTGCAAGGAACATTTTGTTTCCCAAATAGGAATTCCACAGCCACCACTTATCTTAGCAGGAACCATATATTTGTGACGACACAAACCAGATTCTTCTCGAACTGTAATTTTATTGGAATTCTCTGCAGTTCCTACAGTAACTTAATACTGACCTTAGGTTTCTTCCCTTGATGATACCATATAGTCTCCTCTTGGAGCTTGGATGCTGACAAGAGATGCTCAAGCTGGCTGAACAATATAGGATGAAAGTTTGTAAGTGGAGAAGGCCCCACCTAGATTAAGAAACACTGAGATGTATGTTTGAGTGGGATGGGAAAACGTCCCAAATGGTTATACATTGGATTCAGTTAGACCATTTGGAGTGCATTTATTTACATGGAGAGTGATAATCAGGGGGAGTTTGGAACCCCATTTCAGCAGGCTCATGGGCTCATATTGTTGATCCACATCAACAATATCTTGTTGATCCACAAGATTAAAAACCTCTGATCTGTCAGATACTTATTTTACAGATAAAGAAACTGAGGGAAATTGACTTATTTAAAGTTACACAGTCAATAACTGTCAGAGACAGAATTAGAGTCTCATTCTGATATATTCTACCAACTCTTGCTCAGGCAGGTCAGCACCCCCATGTGGCTCCATTATCATTAACTGCTCTAAAGTACCCTGGGATACAGAGATTGGATAGAAACCATCTACATCTGGTGCAAGTTTTATTCAGGAGCCCATCCCTTCAGTTCTAATCAGGATTGGGTTCTTCTTGGCTAGAGGGAACTGAGCTTGTCCTGATCTCTCCTTTTTCATTAGTCACGCCCCTCGACCTCACTCTCTTTCCCAGGACCCTGGTCCTCCAAGCCATCTGTATCGATTTGTGGGAGCAGCAGGGTCCAGCTGACTTCAGTGCTGGTTACAAGCCCAGGTCCAGGCAGAGGCAAAAGGGATCTTGGCTAGAGAAGTGGGGGTTTGCATGCAGTGTTAACTAGGAAGACTGCTGCAAGCCATCCAAGATCCAGAAAACTGCAGCAAAGCAGAGCAGAGCAGCTACACCCAGGTCAAGTGATGGGAGTGGCAGGACACCCCCAGCCCCAACTGCATCTTTCCCAAGTAAGCTGCCAGACACCGTTGCCAAAGACCTGGCTTAAGTACCCAGCCGTGATGCCCTGGCAACTGCGAGTGGTGTGGGGCGCTGGTTGGAGGATGGAGTCCAGATGGCTAAGTTCTTGGGGGTAGAAGAGAGCCCCAGGCAAGGCTACCACGAAGCCCCAGGAGCTCTCATCCTTGGGATGGGATTTCTCTCCCTGCAGCTAGGGTTTCCAGGCACAGAAACTGATGTAGGTAAAAGCATTTTGTCTTTAAAGAAGAAATGACCCCGACTTAAAAAACAAGCTTTAGTTTTGATTTTGTTTCAAAAACACAGAAAACTAAGTCTAAAAAGCTGCTCAGGCACAGACTAAACTTCTATTTTTCTAGAAATTTTGGCTGCTCAAGTTATGAGTTTCAGATTTTATTTTTGGTCACAGTCTAAATGTTCGAATAATAATAATGGTAGTGTTGATTGTGCTAGTGCATTTTAAAATAATCCTGACAAAAATCAAGAAAAATAGCCCATAACCTCACAAAAATGTAATTTTATTTTGAAACACTCAAAGTCAGAAAGATCAAATGATTCCTCATGAGAAAGTGGCCGAGCTAGGCCTGAAGCCTCAGCTTGTTAGACAAGATAGCTATTCTTAGGATTCTTAAAATGCCCCCCGGCAGCCACCCACTGTTTGCCTTGAATGTTAAGAGAAAGGCAGACATCAATAAACTCACACAACGTTAGTATTTGGATTCAGAATGGTTAGAATTACATCATACCCCACAGTCTCAATGTGTTTTTAATTTAGTTATCTCATTTGTCTTTTCTAACCAAGTCACTCTATCCTATTCCTATGCTAGAGAAGAGGAAAGTTCCTTATTATTAGAAGCTCAAGAGATGACTTGCCTGAGGCCACACTCAAGAGGCAGAGAATACACTCACATCTCACCACCAGCTCTTGGGTCTACTTCCCCCTCCATTATGCCAGACTGTCTTTCCCTGTGACAAGCACCATGGAGCAAATTGTAAAAATTGACCAACAAGGGACCCCACCTTCCTTGGTCCACACTCTGTACAATTCCATTTTGCTGCTCTTCATTAGGAAGTGGAATGAAATTGGGTCATTTGTAGTGATGTGGATGAACCTTGTTCAGTCGCTAGGTCAATTCCAGCTCTCTGTGACCTCATGAACTACAACATGCCAGGCTTCCCTGTCCTTCAGAACCTAGTCTGTCATACAGAGTGAAGTAAGTCAGAAGGAGAAAAATATCATTTGTTACTGTGTGTATATATATATATATATGGAATCTAGAAAAATGGTACTGATGAACATATTTGTAAGGCAGGAATAGAGATGCAGGAAGAAGGAAATGGCAGTCCACCCCAGTATTCTTGCCTGGGAAATCCCATGGACAGAGGAGCCTAGCGTGCTGTAGTACATGGGGTCACAAAGAGTTGGACACGACTTCGTGACTGAATAACAACAAACAGACGCAAATGCAGAGAATGGACTTGTGGACATAAGCAGGGAAGGAAAGGGTGGGAAGGAATGGGTGGGGTGAATTGAATTGTATTTGCATGAAAGCAAATGGGTATTCCTTTATGCGTTTTGGGGTGGTTTGTGACACAGCCATGGACAACAGATGCACACTGGCCACTGGCTTTGGTACTTTGAGACTGCTGAGTGACGAAGATATTTGCTCTTCCTTTAGAGCTTGTCAATTTATGTTCCAGTCTACTAATTTTGTTCATATCATTAATATGCAAGGAGTAATGGTTTCAGGACAGGCCAGGTGAAAATGACAATTGAGATACATTGGGGAAAGGGGTCCATCTATTTTCCTGGACTACTATGTTGACCGTCATCGTGATTTGCCCTAACCCTGGCCATCATTCTAACACAACTCCTCCCATACCCTATTCAACTGAAGCAATTTCTCATGACTGGTTGGACACAGAGCAGACAGGCAAAACACAAGATTATCTGGATACTAAGTTCTGAGTGTTTTGTTAGGTATCTGCAGTGTGGGGTGGGAAGGAAGCTGGGCCTGAGGTGAGGGAGAAGGTGATGCCAGATCCACTTCTTACTATTAACCCACAGTGTGTTTTCAGACAAGTCCTGTCATCACACGGAGCCCTGGGTGGGAAGATAAGCTGTTGAATTAGAGGTATTCGTTTGTAACATGAACCCAGCCCACCTTGCCCTATGAGCCTTGTGATTCTGAAAATCTGCAATGAAGGTTTCAGCCAGGTTCTCCCAGGTTGGCTGAGTACCACGGCCCTTGGCAGCTTGCTGGTGGTACCTCCTTGAGAAAGAAAAGCTTGTCTTGAGTGGCAATGGGGTTTGCAGGCAGGTTATTTGAGAAATGTCCTTTTGGAAGAGATTGAAAGAGCCTCAAAAATGTAGATGGAAAACTGCCGCTGAGCCTCGCCTGCAGCACAGCTATACATGCTGTGCTGAAATACACACCTCCTTCCCTCCAATCCCACAGTCAGATAGGAGGCCCCTCACTCTCTTCCTCAAGGGGAAATTTCTAGACACCAGGCCTGTCACTTTATTTCTGAATGTCGTCATTTCCCAGTTATTTTGGTCCTGGGATTGTTTATCGAATGTTGATGGGTTATTACTGCCTCCTGTGTGGCCATGAATGGCTTCCCGCTCAGGGCCCCCAGTGCTGTGGCCTCCCAGGCCTGTCCTTGGCACATGCTGGTAAGGGAAATATGATCGAGGCCCTCAGGGCCTTCCCTCTATAGTTGCCTTCAATTTTATCCAAACTGTGGCACACGCTGTCACCTCCCTGTAGGAGCTGGGAGTAGAAAATACCTTAAGGGATTACAAGCACGGTGATGCTGAAGCCATCAGAATGCATCTTATTTTAAAAAGGAGTCTTTGTAGCTGTTCCAAGATGATATCAAACCGAATATGTTCTTCATGCAATTGTGAACATTTTCCTTTATGAGTAATTCAGATCTCCTCGTTTCGAGGTGGGTCAGCATCATATTCCTTCATGTTCGGGATTGATGATGTACAGCTGTCTTCTCGTGTTGTTTACAGAGGCTACCAGGGACCCTTTGGTGGGAAGACAGACATCAGAGAATAGGTTTCTTTTTTTTACCAGTGCTTTTCTGGGTCTCTGTGTTGCTTACATAGCTCTTGGGGTTGGGTGAATCCTGTTGGAAGGGCAATTCGTGACTCTAATAGTTAGGGAAGCTTTCCCTGAGTGTGGGTGAGCTTAGCAAGGAGAGAGAGACTCACAGGTCCTGGTGTGGAGAGCACAAAGGTCCAGACTTTCAGTAGTTTCTGGTGCCATTTTCCAAACCCTCTGCTCTTGTCTCCAAGCTTAGCCAATGGGCTCGGCTCACAGAGAGTTGAGGTGGGACACCTATCAAGGCCTCCATCCCTCCATCTCCACTTTCACTTCACTTTGGCAGATGAGTCCACAAGAGAAGTGATGATGAAATGATGGCAACGGGGATAATGATGATGATGATAACTAGCCCTCTTGGCCAGTTATCACTTTATTACCACTCAGTTCCAAATCCATTGTTTATGGTCCCTCTTGTCCTATTGGAACACTTCTTCCTTTCTAGCTGCCAGAGAGCACTGGCTTTCTTCTCTGGTTTTTGGTGTGCTGTTTTTGGCCTGCTCCTAAGATAGCATCGAGAAACCCACAGGTGCTCAGCTTCCAGCTAGTGGTTCCCCAGCTGACAGCATCCATCAGGAAGGTTTCCTTCTCGTGGTTTGCTGCCCTGTTGACCTGCTATGATCAGTAGCTTCCATTCCATCCACGGTCAGCAGCCATGCCCTCGCCAGTGAGGTCTGAACCTCAACTTTGGGGAAGGGTCTGCTCCTTCAAAGTTCTTCTTCCCTTTGGTTCTACAATATTGTGATTTATAAGAAGTAGATATTTGGCCATTCCAGGGATCAAAATATATTTCTCATATATATTTGGTCTTCACCCATCATTCCTGACTCACAGCTCCCCAAACCCTGATTTCTTGTCCTCAATTCCTGAAATGCTTCAGAGTCATAAAGGTAAAATGGGTGTCTTTTTATGCATGACAGGCCCCTTTCAATAACTGGGTTTTTGTTAATAAGGTGACTTTCAGAAAGCACCTAAGGATAGAGGCTGTTTGCCAGGGGAACTAACATTGGCTAAAAGGTTGGAATTTTCAGTCCCGTCCCCTGATTTCCAGCAGGGGAGGGTGACTGAAAGTTGAATTGATTGCCAATGGCCATGACTTAATCAGTCATGCCTGTGTAATGAAGTCTCTGTAAAAACCTGGAAGGACAGTATTGGGAGAATTTCGGTATCGGTAAGCACGTGGAGATGTGGGGCACATGGAGAGGGCGCAGAGGCTCCACAATCTTTCCCCACACCTTGCGCTACGTGTCTCTTCCATCTGGCTGTTCTTGAGTTATATCCTTTTATGATACACTGGTAATCTAGTAAGTAAAATGTTTCTGTGAGTTCTGTGAGCCACTCAAGCAAATTATTTGAACCCAAGGAGAGGGTTGTGGGGGCCTCTGAGTTATAGCTGGTAGGTCAGAAGCACAAGTGATAACCTGGGCTTGTGATTGGGGTCTGAAGTGGAAGGGTGGGGAACAGTCCTGTAGGACTAAGCATTAACTTCTGAAATCTGGTTATATCTCCATGTAGAGAGTGTCAGAATTGACTTGAACAGTAGGACCACTGACTGGTGTCTGAGAATTAATTGCTTGAGAGTCCCTTGGTCTGCAAGGAGATCCAACCAGTCCATCCTAAAGGAGATCAATCCTGGGTGTTCATTGGAAGGACTGATGCTAAAACTGAAACTCCAAAACTTTGGCCACCTCATGCGAAGAATTGACTCACTAGAAAAGACTGATGCTAGGAGGGATTGGGGGCGGGAGGAGACGGGGATGACAGAGAATGAGATGGCTGGATGGCATCACCGCCTCGATGGACATGAGTTTGAGTGAATTCCAGGAGTTGGTGATGGACAGGGAGGCCTGCCGTGCTGCAATTCATAGGGGCGCAAAGAGTCGGACACGACTGAGCGACTGAACTGAACTGAAATGATGGAGGAAACCTCTTCCCCCCCACATTGGGATTGAGCCTCAGAATCCCTTTAGGCCCTCTCACTTACACCTGGGGTGTTGTTTACAGTTCTCTTTTATCCTCTTTTCATAGCTAATCCCCTGTAGATAGTTAATGATTGTTTATATTAGCCTTCTCTGTCATATTACCATGGGGCTTCAGTCTCCTGATGGGACTCTGACTGCTCCATCCTTTTACCAGATCACCTCATTGAATCCTAACAGTGTCTTTCTAAGGCAAGTGTTCTCAAGAGTCCTGTTTCACCAGAGAGTAAACTAACGCCCAAATGGTAGTTTTCAGATTCCAACCTAAACTCCTGATTCCACAGTGAATGACCTGGTTCAACACAAATTCTTTTCATAATTTTCTGAGAAAATTCACAAGAAGTCCTGAGCCTGTCATTGTCCTGTCAGCCTCTTCTTCTTTTTTTAAATTTTTATTTAATAAATGGTACAAAGCACAATGCCAAAAACATTAACAGTTAAAATTTCACCAAATGAAAAAATACTATAGAATACACAGTTGTAAAAAGCTACATTAAGTTATTTTACAACTGCCTCAAGCTGCAAAAAGAAAAAAAACCCAATGCCATACCTAAGTTATCCCTCTCTCAAAATAATGCCATTTATGTTATAAACCATGAGCACCCCATCAAAAGACGGGAACTGCTTTTGTTAATTCATATATACATATATATATATATATGACTGTATCACTTTGCTATACACCTGAAACAAACACAACACTGTAAATAAAATATAGTACAATATAAAATAAAAATAAGTAACAGACCTTTGGGGCTTTACACCGAGTTAGAGTTCCTATCAGAGGGATAACAGCACCACAGCCGTACTGAATCCTCATGAAGGAGGCACACGAATGACTGGATTACAAGAGTTACAGGAATGACAGCTGCTCACTTCCCAGAAACCACAGCTCACAGAAAACCAACAAAGGCACAAGACACAAACCATCTACTTATGAATGTGTAAAACTCAAGAAAGTCCACATTATTCCTACAACATGTTGAAAGTGCTTCAGAATTCACACAATACTAATTTTCTTTTGGTTCTGGTTAAATTATATACATCAGTTTATAACAAATGGTAAAATCTGTAACTCTGTTCAAAGTTTAAAAGATCACTTAAGAATAGTTTCTTGTATTTCTATGCCACCTTTATAGTTCTGTTTTCTCATTTCTTAATTAGTAAATTCAGCATGCAGGTTCTATCCCAGGCTAATTTATACATGTCCGGAAGGAACTGCCTCTTAAATACACAGAGTGTTGAGGTGGGGAGCCCCCAACCACATCAGATTCTTTTCACATATGATAATATACATATTTCAATCCATTCTCCCAAATTATCCCCCCCTCGCCCTCTCCCACAGAGTCCAAAAGACTGCTCCACATATCCAAGTCTCTGCTGTTGTCTCGTATACAGGGTTATCGTTATCCTCTTGCTATATTCCATATATATGTGTTAATATACTGTATTGGTGTTTTCCTTTCTGGTTTACTTCATTCTGTATAATAGGTTCCAGTTTCATCCACCTCATTAGAACTAATTCAAATGTATTCTTTTTAATTGCTGAGTAATACTCCATTGTGTAAATGTACCACAACTTTATTATCCATTCGTCTGCAGATGGACATCTAGGTTGCTTCCATGTCCTGGCTATAATAAACAGTGCTGCAATGAACATTGGAGTACATGTGTCTCTTTCAATTCTGGTTTTCTCGGTGTGTATGCACAGGAGTGGGATTGCTGGGTTGTATGGCAGTTCTATTTCCAGTTTTTTAAGGAATCTCCACACTGTTCTCCATAGTGGCTGTACTAGTTTGCATTCCCACCAACAGTGTAAGAGGTTTCCCTTTTCTCCACACCCTCTTCAGCATTTATTGCTTGTAGACTTTTGGATAGCAGCCATTCTGACTGGCGTGAAATGGTACCTCATTGTGGTTTTGATTTGCATTTCTCTGATTATGAGGGATGTTGAGCATCTTTTCATGTGTTTGTTAGCCATCTTTATGTCTTCTTTGGAGAAATGTCTGTTTAGTTCTTTGGCCCATTTTTTGATTGGGTCATTTATTTTTCTGGAATTGAGCTGCAGGAGTTGCTTGTATAATTTGGAGATTAATCCTTTATCAGTTGCTTCATTTGCTATTATTTTCTCTTCTTCTTTACTTCTAAAATTGGCACAATATTTGTTCCAGACAACACCAAGGGCCTCTGCAAAACCTTGGAGGAGGAGAGTTGCAAATGGTATTTATAATCCTATTCAAGAGAATGAGTGGAAATAAGAACTTCTGAGCTGAGATACGAGGCTATACCTGGCTCAGCATGTCTTCCTTCGAGTTTCCCACCCCTAATGGGTCTGAGTGAGCCTTCGGGGTCCCCTGTGGTGGCCACAACCTCCAGCCAAGTGGACATTTGAGGCTCTGAGAGGGACTCTTGAGTAGGAGCCTCAGGCTGTAATCTTGGAGTCCTGGTGTCTCCCACTGCTCTTCACCCTTGTGTCACCGCGTCTCTTTTTGCATCTGGCCTTAAGTGAAATTCTCAGAGTTGCTGCTTTGTCCCTTCTCTTGGGTGAGAGACCCCTGGTCCACCTGTGCCTGAGTAGGCTGGCCAGTGGCGCTGTACAGCCCCTGTACGGAGGAAGGAAGGGTAGGATTGAGGTCCACTGATGGCACTCAGTGGGGGCCGGAAGGGGCATGTTCCCTGGCTTTTGTTTAAGAGGGAAGCAAACTGAAAGGAAACCTGGACAGGGAAAGGATATGGGTTAAATCTAATCTTTTGATGAAAGAGATTGATTTTTTTCCAAGAAGAAATTGAGTCTCTTTTGGAAGAAACAAGAGCAAGAGGTTTATTTTCTCTCTAGGGAGACATTTGGAAGCTCAGTGTCTGTTTTCCTGGAGAGGAAGGGGGAACCTTGAAGTATTGTAGGGCTGAAGTCATTAAAAATACTTTCACCATGTAATGTGCAATTTGAAAATGCTGGGCTTGTCTTTTAAGCATGCAGGGAGGGGTAGACACTTCCCTCTCACTGTCAGGGCTCTGGCAGCAGGCTTCTGGGTGAGAATCCCACCCCTTGACAGGCGGGAGGCTGGTGTATTAGGAGCCTCTCCATTGGCTCCATGATTGGCTTTCAGGCACAGATGCAGAGCAGAAGAGAGGCCTCACCTTAAAGTCCTGCCTCATCACCTACCAGTTACATCATTTCAGGTGAATTACTTTCATGTCTTTGAGTGTTGGCTTCCCCATCTTATGGGCTTCCCTGGTGGCTCAGATGATAAAGAACCTGCCAGTAATGCAGGAGACCTGAGTTTAATCCCTGGATTGGGAAGACCCCCTGGAGAAGGGAGTGGCTACCCACTCGAGTATTCTTGCCTGGAGAATTCCATGGACAGAGGAGCCTCGAGGGCTACAGTCCATGGGGTCACAAAGAGTCAGACATGACTGAACTAACACTTGCCCCATCTTATAGATTAGAAAACAGATACTCAGAGAAAGCATATCTTGCCCACCAAAGTCACACAACTACTAAGATTTAGTCCATCTATAAGCATTTGGTTCAAGTATTAAGGTCCTAACCATGCTGGAACACTGCCTATCTCAGGGCCTCCAGGAGTTGAAGGACTATGTTCTAAGTAGGAGGTTAGATTACTTTCAAAAGAGACTTATGTCTCTAAAAAGTCATAGAATTATTTGTAGTTCCTCTTAGAACTAGAAGCTGAGCTCAAAGTAAAGTCTCAACTCAACCTGAAGTTTTTGTTTATTCTCCCAAAGTCACACAGGGCATTTCTTATGGATTTGCATACACTCTCCCTAAAATTTGGGTATAGTACTTTCACAGCCCCTTTGTAGAATTCTAATGAATGAATGAAGGTCTGCACCCTCTTTTAGAATCTTGACTTTCAAATCCTTTCACTGACCGTATTTTCACTGTTTTCTTCTTGGTCTTCAAGTGAATCACGCTCCTCCCTGCAACATGTCAGTATGTAATGTTCAGCTCTGTGTGTTGGGGAGATAGAATCCATGTATTTACCAAATTATATGGATTTAATTATGTAATGCAGACATAGTGCAAATGTTTCTTGAAGGAATTTGTTCTAATCTCTCAAATTAGATCAAAGTGCATGCAGGCACGAATGCATATACTCACATGGTTTGGCTTTGTTTCTCTGTCTCTAAGGCTTTCCTCTATTGATGGACCTAGTCTAGTGTGTTCTAGAAATGGGTTTTTCCCTTAAGGACAAGCGCTATGACTTTGATTCCAAATCTGTACACTTGAACAACTAATGAGTATAGAGAAGTGGTTGGTTCATATTAATACTTGTTGACCTTGCAATGGAAAGTATCTTGGAATTCACCTAATCTAGTGTGACTCAAACTTGGTTGGTTCCAGAATTGTCTGCATATTCTTGGGCCTGAGTCAGAACTTTGGAGTCAGAATCTGCAGGGAAGCTGCCCGATAATCTGTATTTTGAACATGCCAAGTGATTTTTGTTACTATACAGGTTGAGGAAACTGATTTTCTCCACTATTTCAAAAAGTATAAAAGTCTCTTCCACAGTATCAACAGTGATTTGTGTTTCATCTCTTAGCCTTTGAGAGAGACCAACTCATTTTAATCCATGGATAGATAGGTTTATTATAAGGACACAGAACATACTTTTGGGAATCCAGGAGTAGGCAATGAAGTACAGCCAGTTCTCACAGAATGCAGGCTCTGTGGTCTCTCATTTATGATGCCCTTGATTTTCTCTGTGCATCAAGTCCATTTTTCTTTTCCCACTGGCCAGACTTCCCATGACTTCAGCTCATCCATGGTCCTTAATACCCACTTGACCCTGAGTCACCACACCCTCAGATCTGTGCCCAGGGTCCAATGGTTCAGTGTTTCTTTTTCCCAGTTCAATATTTCTGAGAGATCACTTACAGGCTAAGCTCAGAGTTCTGAGCCCAGTTATCAGAGATAGTGTTGCAGGCAATCCATAGATGCATTTAAAAATAACACTGCAGATATGGTTGGGGAAGGGCAAAATATGGTAATTTTGATATTTGATATACATGACATTGGAAATGTATTTCTAGGTTGTAGATAACATTTGATGAAAAACTTCATGGTTTTACTTTTGCACTATTGGGGAGAAGTTTGAAACCAGTTTGCACTATAGCTTATTCAGTTGTAGACAAATACTCTTTGGAGTTGTGAAACTAGAGGTATGCAAATAACTAGATAGCAGCATGTGGAACATTCTGAAAGAGATGGGAATCCCAGACCACCTGACCTGCCTCTTGAGAAACCTGTATGCAGGTCAGGAAGCAACAGTTAGAACTGGAACAACAGACTGGTTCCAAATAGGAAAAGGTGTACGTCAAGGTTGTATATTGTCACCTTGCTTATTTAACTTATATGCAGAGTACATCATGAGGAACGCTGGGCTGGAAGAAGCACAAGCTGGAGTCAAGATTGCTGGGAGAAATATCAATAACCTCAGATATGCAGATGACACTACCCTTATGGCAGAAAGTGAAGAGGAACTCAAAAGCCTCTTGATGAAAGTGAAAGAGGAGAGTGAAAAGGTTGGTTTGAAGCTCAACATTCAGAAAACAAAGATCATGGCATCTGGTCCCATCACTTCATGGGAAATAGATGGAAAAACAGTGGAAACAGTGTCAGACTTTGTTTTTTTGGGCTCCAAAATCACTGCAGATGCTGATTGCAGCCATGAAATTAAAAGACGCTTGCTCCTTGGAAGGAAAGTTATGACCAACCTTGATAGTATATTAAAAAGCAGAGACATTACTTTGCCAACCAAGGTCCGTCTAGTCAAGGCAATGGTTTTTCCCGTGGTCATGTATGGTTGTGAGAGTTGGACTGTGAAGAAGGCTGATCACCGAAGAATCGATGCTTTTGAACTGTGGTGTTGGAGAAGACTCTTGAGAGTCCCTTATACTGCAAGGAGATCCAACCAGTCCATTCTAAAGGAGATCAATCCTGGATGTTCATTGGAGGGACTGATGCTAAAGCTGAAACTGCAATACTTTGGCCACCTCATGCAACGAGTTGACTCACTGGAAAAGACTCTGATGCTGGGAAGGATTGGGGGCGGGAGGAGAAGGGGACGACGGAGAATGAGATGGCTGGATGGCATCACCGACTCTGTGGACATGAGTTTGAGTGTACTCCGGGAGTTGGTGATGGACAGGGAGGCCTGGCGTGCTGTGATTCATGGGGTCGCGGAGAGTCGGACACGACTGAGCGACTGAACTGAACTGAACTGAGCATGTAATGAAAACAATATGAGAAAAATTTGAATGGTAATAAGGTTTTGTGTAGTTATGGAGTTTACAGTTTTCACTCCAGTTTGACTTCAGCCTGGGGGGCTTAAAGGGCACTTCCAGAATGTACCTGGAAGTTATGAGAAAGATCAGAGACATAAAGGCAATAGTCCAGGTGAGACTTGCTTTTCATAATATTCTCTTACCTTTAGAGTGAATCAGAAGGCTTTCTAGTTCTTTTTTTTTCAAAAAATTGATTAATTTATTCACCTGATTCAGGTCTTAGTTGCTGCACTCAGGATGTTAACTGTGTCGTGTGGGATCTTTCACTGTGGCCGGCAGGCCCAGTAGTTGCAGTGTGTGGGCTTAGTTTCTCTGTGGCATGTTGGATCTTAGTTCTCTGACCAGGGATTGAACCCACGTTCCCCAAATTGCAAGGCAGATTATAAACCCTTGGACCACAAGTGAAGTTCCAGCATTCTAGTTCTTAAAGACCAAGTTAGAAATTCAGAATCAAGCCTATTTATCTCTTTTGGTACCAATTTTCCAGTCCAGATGGACTGCTCTCCCAAGGAAGAACTTAGTGCAATATGACTCCCTTTGAAACACTTCTGCTTTTTTGGTGGGGGTGGAGGGAGTGTCTTTCATGCACGTAATATGGCTGTCAGCTCAATCTCTCACTGAGTAAATGTTTAAATCAAAATAAACTTCCCTTCTGTCTGATCTCAGACTTACTGTTTTTCTGGGAAATGTTGCAGAAGCTAAGACAATGTTCTCTCACTAAAAATAGCTGTGTCAGAAACTGAGAGTTTTTTGTCAAAAACTTTTGGAAGTTTTGGCTCCAATAGCTTCTGTGACGTCTGGTGACAAGTTCATTTCAGTCCCCAAAGATAAAAATATCATTTAGAAGGAGAAAGAAGTGACTTTTTATATTATCATTCACGTTCTAACTACTCTTTATTTTCTGCACTTTCCTTTTTGCACGTCCTCATACCTCTGGATGGCAGAGGCTTGAAAAGGAGGTCCAGTTCAAAAAAGACAGATTTTCTTCTAGTAGAAAGTTGGCTGTTGTGGTTAAAGCTCACTGTAATGATCTTTTGGATTTCTGAGGTTTTAAGTTATATAGATCTGTTTTTAAATGTGGATATTTGAATCTGGATACTCTGTCAATCACTTTGGTATGCTTGTGAAGTTTACTAGTTTCTTATTGTCATGAGGGCTATGAAAGAAACATAAGGCAAAACTCTGGGTCCCTGTTTGGAGTATATTAAGGAACATGGGTATTTAAAGAAGGAAAATTCTGTAATGGACAAATAGATTTACAAGGTTTCTTGAGGGGGTGATGAAATTGTAAAGAAGATTCACACTCTCTCATTTATATGAAACCTATTGTTGGATATCTTTTCAATCAGATTAGGAAAGTACACATTAAATTTATAATACTTTCATTTAAAAATACCTTAAATATTTTCTCTACAAAGATTTTTAAAGGTATGGAATATGAGAAAATGATCCAACTTTTTCTCAGGAGGTTAAATTGTTGTAACAAAATACAAGATTTGTGAAGACAAGACATGAGCCCGTCATGTTCTCTGCTGTTTCCAGTGTGTATTACCCAGTAGGTACTTGGTGAATACTTGATTAAATGAATTGTGTCCATGTGGACAGTGGCTGTGATTTGGTGAGATGGGGGCCAGTTTGAACAAAGATACCAAGATGGGTTGGCTTGATTAGAATAGAAGGTGGGGATTACAGGGGTGGTTGAAAGTAACATTGCATCGTTAGGAAAAGATCAGACTATAGACAGTTATTATTATTATTTTTAAAGAGTGTATATCTAACAACACAGGCAAAGAGAGCCAAGAGTTTCATGAACAGAAAAATAATAATGAATACTTTTAGAAAAAATATCTTGAAGTTTATACAGAAGTGAGTTGGAAGGATCAAAGAGAACAGTTACTTTATTTGTGGTCTAGTGAGGCAGGTGATGAAAGCTGAAATAGATCTCAAAGCCATCCTAAAGGGCAGATGCTAGGACCTAGTGAGAAAAATTAAAGGGTTGAAAAAAGAGGTGGAAAGTAAAGTCTGGGAAACTAAAAGAGTGGGGTTAGTATTATATTAAAGGGAAGGGGACAATTAGAAAGAGGGGTTATTTTGGATAGATGAACAATTTGGGAAAGAAAGGTGCCTGGATCAGTTCATGCATGAAACAGTGGTGGGATATCCATCTGCAATGGTTGGGTATGTATTGTGTTGGCCAAAACATTTACTTGGGATTTTCCATAGCATCTTATAGAAAAATTTAAATGTACCTTTTGGTCAATCGATATAACCTGAGAGAAGTTAGAAGTCAGGGTCAAGTTTATAGATCCAAGGGGCATCAATGTGGTGGTGACAGATCAAGACATGTAAGGGTGGAGGGAGAAGAGCAGAAGTCAGGGATCCTAGGCATTAGCCTGAGGGCAGTGTCTGGTCAACCTGGATGAAATTCACCTAGTGTCTCCCTTGAGAGTAGGGTGCATTTCCTATTCATCTTTGCATCCCCAACACAAAGTACCATGACTGGCTAAGAGTGGGAGTCCTCAGTAACTATTTGCTAAAAGAGTGCAATTCCTACCTATGCTGTATTAATCCATGGCAATCTGAGAAACTCAGCAGGGGCCATGTCTGAAGTCCTCACTGAGATTGTGATCAAGTTTAAAGCAGGGGGCGCAATTTTCTTTTTAACAGCTTTGAGGATCCATTTGATCTCTCCTCCATGTGCCACTTTTTTTTTTAACTAAGTGAGAATAAACAAGATGTTAGCAAATCTCTGATTTGTACTGTGTTTTGGATATAAAGGAGCAAGTTAAACACTGTCATTTTTTTTTCTTAAACAACAAAAAAGAAACAAACCCAACAGCAAACTTATTAAGGATTTACAGCATGTTAGGTGTTGGGTGGGCTATAAAGGAACTCAGTCCCCCTGTCCAAGATTAGAATCTAAGTAGTAATAGGGTCTTTGAAAACCAGCTCCAACCCTATTCCTCAGGCTGCACCATTTTGTGTCCTTGTTGGCTGGCATCTTTCTTTGACTGTGGAGTGACAATATTGCATTAAATCAGCCTTTTAGTTCATGGTCCTTAGTTGTGGCCATTCCAATGTGCACGTGTGAGAATAGCTCATAATATCAGATCTCCAGTAGATCATAATCATACCTACATTCAAAGTACGTTAATTTGAAAACCTTCTGGACGTAGTGATTTTTCTAGAAATATGCGCTGTTGTCTCAGACTCTTTGCAGCCACATGGATTGTAGCCTGCCAGGCTGCTCTGTTCATGGAATTTTCCATTTCCAGGAAATAATTTTCCAGGCAAGAATACTGGAGTGGGTTGCCATTTCCTACTCCAGGGGATCTTCCCAACCCAGGGCTTGAACCCACGTCTCTTGGATCTCTTGCATTGGCAGGTGGATTCTTTACTGCTAGCTCCTCCTGGGAAGCCTGCAGATGTGCATGTGTGAGAATAGCCCATAATATCACATCTCTAATAGATCATGATCATCAGTTCAGTTCAGTTTAGTTGCTAGGTTATGTCCAACTCTTTGTGACCCCATGAATCACAGTACGCCAGGCCTCCCTGTCCATCACCAACTCCCAGAGTTCACCCAAACTCATGTGCATCAAGTTGGTGATGCCATCCAGCCATCTCATTCTCTGTCGTCCCCTTCTCCTCCTGCCCACAATCCCTCCCAGCATCAGGTCTTTTCCAGTGAGTCAACTCTTCTCATGAGGTGGCCAAAGTATTGGAGTTTCAGCTTTAGCATCAGTCCTTCCAATGAACACCCAGGACTGATCTCCTTTAGGATGGACTGGTTGGATCTCTTTGCAGTCCAAGGGACTCTCAAGAGTCTTCTCCAGCACCACAGTTCAAAAGCATCAATTCTTTAGCGATCAGCTTTTTTCACAGTCCAACTCTCACATCCATACATGACCACTGGAAAAAACATAGACTTGACTAGATGGACCTTGGTTGGCAAAGTAATGTCTCTACTTTTTAATATACTGTCTAGGTTGGTCATAACTTTCCTTCCGAGGAGTAAGCGTCTTTTAATTTCATGGCTGCAATCAGCATCCGCAGTGATTTTGGAGCCCCCCAAAATAAAGTCTGACACTGTTTCCACTGTTTCCCCATCTATTTCCCATGAAGTGATGGGACCAGATGCCATGATCTTCGTCTTCTGAATGTTGAGCTTCAAGCCAACTTTTTCACTCTCCTCTTTCACTTTCATCAAGAGGCTTTTTAGTTCCTCTTCACTTTCTGCCATAAGGGTGGTGTCATCTGCATATCTGAGGTTATTGATATTTCTCCAGGCAATCTTGATTCCACCTTGTGCTTCTTCCAGCCAAGCGTTCCTCATGATGTACTCTGCATAGAAGTTAAATAAGCAGGGTGACAATCTACAGCCTTGACGTACTCTTTTTCCTATTTGGAACCAGTCTGTTGTTCCATGTCCAGTTCTAACTGTTGCTTCCTGACCTGCATACAGGTTTCTCAAGAGGCAGGTCAGGTGGTCTGGTATTCCCATCTCTTTCAGAATGTTCCACAGTTTATTGTGATCCACACAGTCAAATATTTGGCATAGTCAATGAAGCAGAAATAGATGTTTTTCTGGAACTCTCTTGCTTTTTCCATGATCGAGCAGTTGTTGGCAATTTGATCTCTGGTTCCTCTGCCTTTTCTAAAATCAGCTTGAACATCTGGAAGTTCACAGTTCATGTACTGCTGAAGCCTGGCTTGGAGAATTTTGAGCATGACTTTACTAGCGTGTTAGATAAGTGCAATTGTGCAGTAGTTTGAGCATTTTTGGCATTGCCTTTCTTTGGGACTGGAATGAAAACTGAGCTTTTCCAGTCCTGTGGCCACTGCTGAGTTTTCCAAATTTGCTGTCATATTGAGTGCAGCACTTTCACAGCATCATCTTTCAGGATTTGAAATAGCTCAATGGAATTCCATCACCTCCACTAGCTTTGTTCGTAGTGATGCTTTCTAAGGACCACTTGACTTCACATTCCAAGATGTCTGGCTATAGGTGAGTAATCACACCATCGTGATTATCTCGGTCGTGAAGATCTTTTTTGTACAGTTCTTCTGTGTATTCTTGCCACCTCTTAATATCTTCTGCTTCTGTTAGGTCCACACCATTTCTGTCCTTTATTGAGCCCATCTTTGCAAGATATGTTCCCTTGGTATCTCTAATTTCCTTGAAGAGATGTCTAGTCTTTCCTATTCTGTTGTTTTCCTCTATTTCTTTGCATTGATCGCTGAGGAAGGCTTTCTTACCTCTCTTTGCTATTCTTTGGAACTCTGCATTCAGATGCTTATATCTTTCCTTTTCTCCTTTGCTTTTCGCTTCTCTTCTTTTCACAGCTATTTGTAAGGCCTCCCCAGACAACCATTTTGCTTTTTTGCATTTCTTTTCCATGGGAATGATCTTGATCCTTGTCTCCTGTACAATGTCATGAACCTCCGTCCATAGTTCATCAGGCACTCTGTCAGATCTAGTCCCTTAAATCTATTTCTCACTTCCACTGTATAATCATACCTACATTTAAATTACACTAATTAAAAAAACCACAAAATGGTTCTTATAAGTTGGAATTTCTTCAAACCCTTGCTTTATGAACTATCTATAATCCTGTCAAGTAGATCTTGGCAAAGTCTTTGCTTATGGAATTTCTAAAGTCCAGAAGACCTGCCAGAATATTTCCTTAGTTTTTCTTCTTTCTTTATTCCTTACCAGGCTTTGAGGGGAACCTGTGAGTATAGGTTTTGTATGATAGCCATCTTGGGTGGATGTGAAATTTTAAATGGTGTCTTTCTTTGCAGATAGGTTGGCAGACAGAATACACTGGCAAAATAGACAATTTCAGACTCTCAGCCTAGGGCAGGAAAGCCCATTTTGAACTGCTTGTTCATTCTTCCTTTAAGGGCTTGTATCTCAACATTCCACTAAGCACCCAGTTAGTTGGGATGAATTTATTTGCCATTTCTTAAAGATCGATTTTTGGTGTGAAAAGGTAAAATCAAGGAGTTTATTATTTTTTTAAATGTTCTACTTTTTCCCCCCTTTGACAAGAGAGTAGATTCACAGTCCAAAATCCTTTGACATTCTTGGGCTTGGCCTCTCTTCTTAGGGCCTGCTTGTCCTATTTGTCTCTGTGTTTATACTGCTGTGGACACCCTGGCTTCATTCGCCGAAATATCATGTGATACTTTCAGCTCAGACTTGGCTCCTGTCCCCTGGCAAGTTCAAATGCTCAGTGGCTATATAAAGAGGTGTATTAGGGAGTTGAAAGGGAAGTGCTTCTTTGGGCCAGGGCTCTCCCTAAACATTACACATTGCTATCTTTTTCTTCTCTCCCTTTTCCCTGGCTAAACAAGCATCATGAGCTTCACTGGAGGACCTATATGATTACATGGCATATATTTGGGGTGTCGCTAAATTGGGGCATGATTAATGATTCATAGTACCTCAGGAGTTGGTTGCATCTGAAAGGCTGTTTCCTTTGTACATTCCAGTTTGGAGAACAGAGTGTGGGCAGATGCTGGAAAGTACCTATTGGGTGTCATTCATTCACTCAAGGCACATTTACTGGGTACCCACCTCTGGTCAGCTATCTAGGGATTCCAGATTGAAGCATGATTCCTTTGGCAGTGTGGCATGGCAAAAGATCTTAGGATTTAGAGTCAGAAGACCTGATTTGAGTCTTGGTTTTGCCACGTATTAGTTTAAAAAACCAATATGAGTGTAGCTCATAGGGGCGCAGAAGTAGTGGTTAATTTGGCCTGGCTTGGCTTGGGAAAGGATCAGAAGGATGAATTACATTTGAGTCTCTTCTCCAAGAATCACTGAGAGTTTGTCAGGTGGACAAGGTGAGGAGGGGATAGATTCTAGGTAAATAGAAGAGTGAATGGAAAATCATATATGATGAAAATACGCAGCATCTCAAGAGGACAGTGAGCTCTCTGGGGAGGTCAGAGCCCCCAGCATATGAGGAGACACTATTGAGGATATTGCTGCAAAGGTAGATTGGCACTAGATTGTGAAAGCCCTTGAATGCTTTGAGCAGGAGTTTGGACTTCAATCAGCTGCCAGGAATGCTCTAGCCTCAGTATTAAATGAGATGGGTCCATGATCAGATTTGCACTTTTTTTGCTCCTGGCAGCAGCACTGAAGTGAATTGGAAGGGTTTGGTCTGGAGGCGAGGGAAGAAGATGGCATTCTCTCTAGTCCTGTTAAGAGATGAGACATGATTGCTTCTCATGTCTGTTTTTAATAAAGCACCGCTAACACTTCTGCTTCAAGGCAAGTCCAGTGAGCGTGTGTGTAGGTGTAGTGAGACAATGTCCTAGACAGTAAGTAATAACCGGCTGATTATCTGGTTGTATTGTGGTGGCTGAGAAGTCCCAAGGCAGAGGCTCCAGAGGTCCTGAGGATCTCTGGTGTTGGGTATCAAAGCCCTTGGTAGTCAGGGCCCAGTCACCTTTCTGAGGGCAGCGTGCTATCCTCTTGTGGTCCCTTGACCCAGATAGCACAACTGAGCACTAAATTTTCTCTGTGTGAGCCTTTGATATTCGTTAAAGTCAGGAAGATCTATTTGCAGCAGCCAGAATGTTACTCTTCATTTATGTTCTTTTGTCATTGGGCTCCATGGGGTATCTATTCTTGGCAATAATCTTAGTTGTGCACTTGGCTGGAAACCCCTTTTCTTAGATTGGTTGGACACAGCTGGTGCTCTATCAGGCTCAGAGAATAAAAGTAGTGATAACCATGATGCCAGTCAGAGCTAACTGATAGAGAAATAATATTGTTCTGTGTAAAAGAAAGGAAAGGACCATTGGTCTGGCTATTGTGACGTGGTAGTGAAGTGAGTATTTGCTGCAGGGTCTTGAGAAGACTGAATGGTGTCACCAGGGTTAGTGAAAGGTTCTACTGTGGTAAGCAGATGGGAAAAGGAATGAAGTAAACATAGGGCTTCCCTGGTGGCTCAGAGGTAAAGTCTCTGCTTGCAATGAGGGTGACCAGGGTTTGATTCCTAGGTCAGGAAGATCCCCTGGACAAGGAAATGGCAACCCACTCTAGTACTCTTGCCTGGAAAATTCTGTGGGCCCCAATCCATGGAGTATACATAGTCCCCTGCAAATGTATGACTTTTTATGTGAAGGAAATGCTGTATGTGGCAGGAATTCTGGGCCAACTCTCAGGAAATATTTCCATCTTAAATTTAAACTAGTGAGGTAATTACTACAAGGGAAGGATTCAATATGTACAAGCTGCAATGAAGGCATTGGAGAAGGGAATGGCAACCCAATCCAGTTTTCTTGCCTGGAGAATCCCATGGACAGAGGAGCCTGGTGGGCTACAGTCCATGGAGTCACAAAGAGTCAGACATGACTGAGCGACTAAGCACGCACGGATGCACAATGAAGGCGTAAAAGAGGAACTTATCACTTAGACTTGAGATGGCAGGAATCAGGGGAGGCTTCACTGAGGAGGTGACATTTGAAGTGGATTGAGTAGGAGAGTTAGGCCAGAAGAGAGTAGGAGAATGTTTCACACATCTGCAATTTCTGTCTCTGCAAATTTGAATGTAAGATGTGGGGTAGGGGGACAAATGCAGTCTTTTGCATGTGAATTTCCAGTTATCCAGCACTTTTGGTTAAAGATTATTCTTTGCCTTTTGAATGATCTTGGTCCCTTTGTTGAAAATCAAATGAACATAAATGTGAGAGTTTACTGGATCCACTGATTTCTGTATCTCTCTTTATGCCAGTACCACATTGTTATGCTTACTGTAGCTTTATAGTAAGCTGTGAAATTGTAAAGTGTGAGCCCATCAACTTTGTTATTCTGTTTCAAGATTGTTACATCTATTGTAGGTTCCCTGTAATTCCATATGAATTTTGGAATTAGCTTATGGATTTATGTAAGAAAAGTCAGCTGGAAATTTGGTAAGGACTGCACTGAATCTGTAGATCAGTTTGGGAGTTTTTGCCATCTTATCAATATTGAATCTTTCAATGCATGAACATAGGATGTCTTTCCATTTATTTTGATCTTATTTAGTATCTACCAATAGTGTTTTGTAGTTTTCAGTATATAAATTTTGTACATACTTTGTTAAATTTAAGGAATCTTGTTAAATAAAACTCTTAAGAATTTTATTTTTTTTGACGTTAATTATAAATGGAAATTTCTTTTAGTTTTTTTTTTTTTATTGCTAGTGTATAGATATACAGTTGATTTTGTGTTTTGATGTTGTATCCAGCAGTGGTGCTAAACTCATTTCTTAATTGTAATAGTTTTTTAGTGGATTACTTGGGATTTTCTATATCAAGATTATGTCATCTGGATATAGATGTACTTCTTCCTTTCCTGCCTGGATGAGTTTTGTTTTTCTTGTGTGATTGACTTGGTTAGAGTCTGTAGTGAAGTCGCTCAGTCATGTCCAACTGTGACCAAATGGACTGTAACCTACCAGGCTCCTCAGTCCAGGGAATTTCCAGGCAAGAGTACTGGAGTGGGTTGCCATTTTCTTCTCCAGGGGATCTTACCAACTCAGGGATCGAACCCAGGACTCCTGCATTGCAGGCAGACGATTTACCATCTAAGCCACCAGGGGCCCTTGAGTCTATAGTACAGAGTTGAATAGAAGTGGTAAGAGTAGACATCCTCATCTTACTCCTTATCTTAAAAGGAAAGCATTTGGTCTTTTACAGCTTAGCATGATAGCTATAGATGTGTTTGTAGCTGTCTTTTGTTAGGTTGAGGAGGTATCATTCTGTTCCCACTCTTTGTGTCTAAGTGTGTGTGTGTTTTAGTCATAAAAGAGTGTTGAATTTGATCAAATGTTTTTTTATGAGTCTATTAAAATAATCATGTGATTGTTTTTTATTCTATGGATGTGCTATATTACATAAACTGATTTTCCAGTGTTAAACCTTGCATACCTGGGATGAATCCCACTTGGTTGTGGTATATAATAATTTTTATCTGCTGCAGGATGCAGTTAGTTAATACTTTATAAAAGGAAGCTTGCATCTATATTCATAAGGGATATTCATGTGCAGTTTTTTCCTTGTAATATCTTCACCTGGCTTTGATATTAGGCTAAAACTGGCCTCATGGAATGAGTTGAGAAGTATTCCTTTTGATTCTATATTATTCTTATTCATGTTTTGTGAAGGATTCATGTTAATTCTTTAAATGTTTGGCAGACTTTACTGATAAAGTCTGCACTTCTGGTGAAGCCTGCTTTGGTAAAGACTGCCAATTTTCTTTGTGGGAAATTTTGTTTACTTAACTCAATATTTTTATTTGTTACAAGTTTATTCAGATTTTTGTATTTCTTGAGTTAGTTCAGATAATTTGTATCTTTCTAGGAATTTGTTCACTTCAGCTAAATTATCTAATTTGTTAGCACTGAAGTTTTTCATATTATTCCCTTATATCACTTTTTATTTCTGTAAGATTATAAGGTTCTATAAGATTTATTTCTATAAAGTTTATCATTCCATTCCTAATGTTAGTAATTTGAGTCTTCTCTCTCTTTTTTTTTTTTTTTTTTTGTGGTCAGTCCAGCTAACAGTTTGTTAATTTTGTTGATCTTTTAAAAAAACCAACTTTTGATTTTAATTTTCTGTATTGTTTTTACTCTTCATCCTGTTTATTTACACTTTTTAAAATTTTTTTCTCCTTCTGTTTGCTGTGTTTCATGTGTTCTTCTAGTTTCCTAGGGTGGAAGGTTAGATAGTAGATTTGAGATTTTTTTTAAAAACATAATCATTAACAGCTATAAATTTCCTTCTAAGCATGACTTTAACCACATTCCATAAATTTTGGTATTTTTTGTTTTTATTTTCACTCAAGTGCTTTCCAATTTTCCTTGTGATTTTTTTCCTTAACCTGTTGGTTATTTAGGATTACGTTTTATTTCCACTTATCAAGTTTCTTTTTGTCATTGATTTTTAATTGAATTTCTGTGGTTAGAGATATAATTTACATGATTTAGAACTTTTAAAATCTATCAAGGGTTGTTTCATGGCCTAGCACACTTATTTCTGTAGCATGTTCCATCTTCACTTCAAAAGAATGTATATTTTGCTGTTGCGTGGCGTGGTCTATAGATGCATGTTAGGTCTACTTGCTTTATAGTGTTGAAGCCTTCTATGTCTCTGTTGATTTTATGCTCCATTTTTCTATTATCTACTGAAAGGTCCTCAGTTATAATTGTTGAGTTTTCTATATCTCCCTGCAATTCTGTCAGCTTTGGCTTCATGTGTTTCGGGATTCTGCTTATCCCAAAGGGAGAGGATGACAATTTACTGGAAAAGTGCAAGGAGAGAATTGTATGGGATTTTATATCTTGTTTTGGGAGCTGGACACACTGCTTGGTATAATTGTTGACAGTCATTGAACTGAGCACTTAAAATCTCTGCATTTTGTTTTGAGTAAATTTACCTCAATTGAAAAACTTACTTAAAAAGAAAGAGAAAAGTGAAAGGTAAAAGGATAGAAAAAGCATATCATGCAAATAGTGGCCATAAGAGAATTGACTATACTAATATCGTGAAAAGTTGTAAGACAAAACTGTTATTTGAAATAGAGACATTTAAAAATGATAACAGTTTTCTCCATTAGGAATATATAATAATTACAAACATTGGCCCCTATGTATTTCTTATTCTGATCACAATAGATTTTTTGCTTGTTCTAGATTTTATAACGAATGTAACCATGCAGAATGTATTCTCTCATGTCTGGCTACTTTCTCTCCACACAATATTTTTAAGAGTCATCCCTGTTGCTGTGCGTGTCAGTAGTGTATTCCTTTTTATTGCTGAGTTATATACCCTTAAATAAATATAACTTAATGCAACTCCAGATTTGCCCTCTCCAGAGGAGCTGATCATATGTTTTCTCCACTTCAGATGAGAAACTAAGGAAACTTCAAGAGCATTTGTTCCTTCCTTACTGTTCATGCTCAGTTGTGTCTGACTCTTGTGACCCCCTGGACTATAGCCCACCAGGCTCCTCTGTCCATGATATTCTCCAGACAAGAATACTGGAGTGGGTTGCCATTTCCCTCTCCAGGAGATCTTCCTGACCCAGGGATCGAACCCATATCTCATGCATTGGCAGGTGAATTCTTTACCACTGAGCCACCTGGGAAGCCTATGTCCTTACTGACCTTGATCTAAATCACGAGGGCAGCTCTCGGAGCTTGGGGGAGGATGGATGACATGGGGAACTTGGGGTGTCCTTGTTACCCCCACATCCTCACACATCTCTGCCACACAGTTGGTCTCAGGAATAGTGTAAGAACATTCTGAATTAAGAGACAGAAGATGTCCTGTCCTAGCAGTGTTCTAGCTTCATCATTATCTAGCTGAACAAGTTGTATGCCTTTTTCAGATCTTCTCTCCCCTCTATGTAATGAGGAGCTTGAGTTGGTCATCTCCAGAGCGCCTTCCATTGAGGGAGACTGATTTCAATCCCTGGGTTGGGAAGATCCCTTGGAGAAGGGAATAACAACCCACTCCAGTATTCTTGCTTGGAGAATTCCATGGACAGAAGAGCCTGACAGGCCACAGTCTATGGGGTTGCAAAGAGTCAGACACAACTGAGCAATTAATACTTTGCAATGGTAACCACCCCCAAAGAGAACAACAACAAAAAGCGGAGAAGTGGGCCTGGAATCCTAATTTTCCCACCCCACAGTTATGTTGGATACCTAGCCTCTGTTATTAAGGAAGACTTTTTAAAAATTTTTTTTATTGGAGGCTAATTATTTTACAATATTATATTGGTTGGTTTTGCCATACATTGACATGAATCCGCCCCGGGTGTACATGAGTTCCCCCTCCCAAACCCCCCTCCCACCTCCCTCCTCCCCTTATCCTCCCTCTGGGGCATCCCTGCATACCGGCCCCGAGCATCCTGTAACATGCATTGACCCTGAACTGGCGATTTGTTTCACATATGATAATATACATGTTTCAATGCCATTCTCCCAAACCATTGCCTTCTCCAAAGTCTCCCCACTAACAGTGCAGGAAGGAGTCAGTGTGTCAGGAAAACCAGAAATCAAATGACTTGATTAAAGAAATTAAGATTCTTACTGTCTGCTCTGGCTTTTACAGTTAGAATTTTCAAAGAGAGTTTAGAATTAAATAAAAATGGATAATATTTAAGGATATACTTATGTAAGGAGTAGTGACAATGGTGACCTAAATGGGAAGGAAAACCCAAAAAGAGGGGGTATATATGTATGTATAGCTGATTCACTTTGCCATACAGCAGAAACTAATACATGGATGTCAGAGTTGGACTGATCACCGAAGAATTGATGCTTTTGAACTGTGGTGCTGGAGAAGACTCTTGAGAGTCCCTTGGACTGCAAGGAGATCCAACCAGTCCATTCTAAAGGAGATCAGTCCTGGGTGTTCACTGGAAGGACTGATGCTAAAGCTGAAACTCCAATACTTTGGCCATGTCATGCGAAGAGTTGACTCACTGGAAAAGACTCTGATGCTGGGAGGGATTGGGGGCAGGAGGAGAAGGGGACGACAGAGAATGAGATGGCTGGATGGCATCACCGACTCAATGGACATGAGTTTGAGTGAACTCCGGGAGTTGGTGATGGACAGGGAGACCTGGCGTGCTGTGATTCATGGGGTCGCAAAGAGTCGGACACGACTGAGCGACTGAACTGAACTGAACTGAAAGCAACTGTACTCCAATAACAATTTTTAAAGAAAGAAGTAGTGAGGAAAGTACTGGCTATGATTAGATGTGATCTGGATTTTAGTTTGGCACTTCCATCTGTAAGATGTATTCCCTTGGTTTCATTCCTTACCCTCTTTGAATTACAGTGTCATCTGTGCAAAAAGAGAGGGGCTGAACCAGGCAGTCACTAAGGTACAACCCCTTTTTCTAATGCTTGGCATCAACAATCATAATGTGAAAAGCTGTCAAGACCCATGGCAAGGTGCACTGACCAGTCCGAGAGCCTCCAGAAAAGCATCCTCAATGTCCAGCAGCATAGAATTAGTTAAAACCTCAGTGGCTAATTCATATAATAGAGTATTGAACTGTCTAAGACTATATGAGAGAATGGAAAAATGTCCGTGACATCTTATCAAGTGAAAAAGCAGATCACAAAACATTATTGGTGTTGCCTACTTTAATAATGTATGTATATATAAAATCTGAAATAGTGGACACAATCTGATTATCTCTGAATGGTGGTTAATGGAATGTTTTCATTTTTTCTACCTATATTTTAACAAGAAATGCACATACATCACATGTTAAGGATAACAAAATTATTTTTTAGTATGAGAAGCAGTAAAAAGTAGTTTTGGGTTAATGTTCCTGCTTTAGTGTCCACATGAGTTTGAGTACCATATTGATCTGAGAAAGGTAAGGAAAAGCCTTTAGTATTTGCAGAGTACTTGAAGGGTGGAGAAGGTGTAGGAATAGACTGCCTACATGAGCCATCTGATTTTTTAAAAAATTGGTGTTGATTTACAATATTTTCATTTCTGGTGTATACAAAGTGATTCAGTTATATATAGAATACATTTTTTCATGTGGTTTATTACAGGTTATCGAATATATTTTTCTGTGCTATACAATAGGCCCTTGTTGTTTATCTATTTTATATATATCTGCTAATCCCAAACTCCCAATTTATCCCTCCCCCATCCCCTTTCCTTCTTAGTAACCACAGTTTGTTTTCTATGTCTGTGAGTCTGTTTCTGTTTTGTAAGTAAGTTCATTTGTCTCATGCTTTAGATGCCACATGTAAGTGATATCATCTGGTGTTTGTCTTTCTCTTTCTGACTTATTCCACTTAGTGTGATTATCTCTAGGTCCCTCCATGTTGCTGCAGATGAGTGCCATCTGCTTTGAATAAGAAGCGAGGATGGCTTCTTCCCTCCAGCCAGGTATAGGAGTGTCTCTGAGCTGAGACTCTTTGCTTTGGAGCAGGGTTCCCTGACTCCTCGTCCCCCATCCAGTGGGCAGAGCTATGTTGGCTCCCCTGTGGGGTCTCAGTGGGCCCTCCCAGAAAGATTAGCAGTGTTTTAATGGTGACGTGTCCCAAACACATTTCTCACTGGTATGCAACAAAGCTGATTATCTAAACCTGGCTCCTCCTTTTACAAGTTGGAAAACTAATGCTCAAAATGGCTAGTTAATCTCATCTTCCAGCATCAATAGCAGAGCTGAGATTAGAATCTAGGTTGTTTTATTCTCTGGGCAGTGACTCCCCCATATCCTGCTTCCTGACTTTCACATCTCAGCACAGCCAGGAAATATACCTGGAAGTGGCAAAAGAGACCAGGAACTAAGGTGATATTCTGGAAATCTCCTAAGAACAAACATCTCTCTGTCTATATAATTGAAATGATAAAAGAGACACAGTGAACTTCCTCTGCATAAAACCTGCTATACCTTTTTTTTTTTGCTATTAATTGTTACTTCCCTTTAAAAAGTATATTATTCTCATGAAATCATCATTTATCATCAGCCAATTGTAAACAGCCGTCAATACATGGGGGTGAGTTTACTTGATAGGAATTCTTGTGAAAAAGACAGGAATTCATTACATTTCCCAACACCAGTTAGTGTTGAAACTCAGCTTGTATGCTATCACTCCTTTTCTGAGCTATGGATAAATAGACAAAGTGATATTGTCTCAGTCACAAAACAGTCTCACCATGCTTTAAGACCATAACCAGAATCATCCCTTGTCACGGGAATCACTTGAGATATGACACTTGAGAGCACCCAGAGAGGCACACTCAGAGCCTTGTACATCTGCAAACTCCACACAGCAGTGGGCCCTTGGGAAGAATTCAGGGCATGTGTCCAGACAGTGGAAATGTGAGGTGTGTAGAAAAGTGAAGAGAAGGCAGGATGAACATAAAAGGATGAAATTTTCAGAGAGGGAAAATTGACCCAGTCCAAGAAAGACATTCCTAATGGAGGGTCTGTGACCATTGCTCAAAGATATTGGAGGGAGATTTCCTGCCCTGGAAGGGTGATGGGGGAAGTGGTAGAGGCTTGAACTACACCATTTTAATTTTACCTTCCAGTCATGAGAGATTGGGGCTTCTGTGGTGGCTAAGACAGTAAAGAATCTGCCGGCGATGCAGGAGGCCACCTGCGATGCAGGAGACCTGGGTTTGATTTCTGGGTCCAGAAGATTCCCTGGAAAAGGAAACGGACATCCACTCCAGTATTCTTGCCTGGAGAATCCCACTGATAGAGGAGACCGGTGGCCTACTGTCCATGGGTCTCAAAGAGTCGGACATGACTGAGCAACTTAAGCATGCGTGCAACCATGAGAGATTACAACTCTAACAGAGATTTCTAAGCCAAAGTCAGAGACAGCAGACATTAGAGTCAGGAGGAAAAAGGGAAACACCATAGTTTGGGTTAATAAGAATGGCAGGAGACCACAAAGCAAAAAGGATCTTGAGGTCTTACTTACTGACTGGCTGTTTTATGCAGATTTCTTCTCCTGGTTCTGGTTCACAGGTTAATTCCTGCATGTCCAGTTTGTATTTTTTTTTTTTTTTCACAAAAAGGAGTAAAACTGCAATGAAACACATTCTGAAAATAGTTTATTTTATCTGGGCTGATAAATCACTACTTTATTCGTTAGATATAGTCCATCTCTTAAACTCTAGTAGGATTTCTGATCAGTGCCTGGCCTCTCTGATAGCCCTTATCAAACATGTAGTGCATACCTAGGAAGATGCATTCTATCAAAACCCACCCCTGGGAAACCAAGAGGAGTAGATCTATTTGCAGGAAGTGTGTTGCAGCTCCCTCAAATTTTTCTTAGAGCTTACCAGATTTATTAGGCTACAGAGAGACTGAGAGTTCAAAGACAGTTTCCATTCTCAAATGAAGTGCCCACATTTACATGAGGTAATGCACAATGTGTCTCAGGCATTGAACTTGATTACTCAGTTGACTATGAGTACTAGAGAATCAAGAAAAGAATGAAGTTTCCATGGTATACTTTTTATATATAGTCTTTATCAGATGTGAACCCCAACTTATACATCAACATTTGTCCCATAGATTGAATGAAAATAAATGTGCATAAATATTACTTCCAAAACATGTTGAGCTAGTAATTACAAACTGTCAAAACAATTATAGTTACCTTTTATTAAGGATGATTTTGTGTGGATTTTTATGTGGACTGAACTAAAGAAGAGGATCCCTGTCCTTGGGGTTATATTAGCTCTCAGCTTAGAAGATTTACATAAAAATGTCCATCACCCCATAGACAACACCAGAGACACCCAGGTTGTTCTTAAAAAACTCAGTGAAACAGATTTTTAGGTCATTTGCCAGGAATGAAGGTGGTAAAAGAGTGTCTTCTCATGAAAAAAAGGAAAACAAAATAAAAAACCCCTAACCTCCACAGTTTTTTGGTAACACAGGAAGAGAATCCTGGTTATTCAGGGCTCAGGAAACCATGAATGCATGGGCTTGGATCTTTCATTATCACATGGACCTCTGGGTTAGATTGGGATTCAAATAAAGCAGGTGTTGGGAAGAAGGCAAAAATCAAATGACCCAGTAGAGCTAATGGTGTGTCATACTGTCACATTGTGAAAGTCCTCCAAGTTTATTTTTGGTGAATGGGTAGAAGTTTAGAATCTATTTATGGGACTCAGTTATTACCCAGGAGGAAAAGATGTTCTTTAAAGCAGGAGCAATATAAATATCTATGAATTTATTGAGTCATCGTTTTCCCTGCCGAAGGCTGAATTTAGAATCTCCCACAGGGACCTCCACCCTGGCTGGTGAACCCTCGTGGGGAAGTACAGCTTCTTGGGGTCCTTGTTATCACCCCCTTTCCCAGCTGCCAGGACTGTGGGATAGGATAAAGAGTTATAATAATGATGATGTTTAATGAATATAATAATAATAGCTTCTGTTTTGAGGGCTCACTGTGTGTCAAGGGCTGTTGAAGGAAAAGTTTGTGAAACAGAGTTCTGCGTAGCTAACTTTGTGTTCATGTCTTATGACTGTGGCAGCTATTGATGACACATCTTTCTATTATAAGCTTTGATAAGACTTATTTATACACGATGCTGATAATTTCATAAAATTCCATGTTTAAGCTCAAGCAAAACTCTACCATTTGCTTGACCTGAACATTTCCTTGTTCATTTGTGTAGTGTATACTTTTGTGAGGAAACAGGACCTGGCCAGTTTCCTTGTGGTTCTGGTCCCACTGAGTGTCCACTGCTCAGGCTTTAAGGTCCCCAGGCAGTGCCAGCCTTCTGCTAGGCAGAGGCAGAGAGACCTTACGATGCTTCCAAGGATGCCCTGGCATTGCTGCAGACCTGGCAGACTGTGTGTGTGTGTGTGTGTGTGTGTGTGATGGAGAGCACTGGACTAGGAACTTCCCAAGCACAGCCAGCTATTTGTCATCTCATAAGTGTCTTCTCTGTATCCCAACAAGTGTGTCAGCAGGAATAGGCTATGCATAAAGCCTGGGCTTTCTCTTTGACGTTAGAATATAAGTGGGAATATTTTATAGTCCACTTTGATGACTGAGGTGTAATGTTAGCACTGGCTTTAGAATGAAATGTACTCTAGCATTAAACCTCTCTAAGGTTCTTGCATGAAATTCCAGATGTTCATGTTGGTTTTAGATAAGGCAGAGGAACAAGAGATCAAATTGCCAACATCCACTGGATCATCGAAAAAGCAAGAGAGTTCCAGAAAAAACATCTATTTTTGCTTTATTGACTATGCCAAAGCCTTTGACTGTGTGGATCACAATAAACTGTGGAACATTCTGAAAGAGATGGGAATACCAGACCACCTGATCTGCCTCTTGAGAAACCTATATGCAGGTCAGGAATCAACAGTCAGAACTGGACATGGAAGAACAGACTGGTTCCAAATAGGAAAAGGAGTACGTCAAGGCTGTAGATTGTCACCTGCTTATTTAACTTCTATGCAGAGTACATCATGAGAAACGCTGGGCTGGAGGAAGCACAAGCTGGAATCAAGATTGCTGGGAGAAATATCAATACCCTCAGATATGCAAATGACACCACCCTCATGGGAGAAAGTGAAGAGGAACTAAAAAGCCTTTTGATGAAAGTGAAAGAGGAGAGTGAAAAAGTTGGCTTGAAGCTCAACAATCAGAAAACGAAGATCATGGCATCTGGTCCCATGACTTCATGGGAAATAGATGGGGAAACAGTGGAAACAGTGTCAGAGCTTAGTTTTGGGGGCTCCAAAATCACTGCAGATGGTGATTGCAGCCCTGAAATTAAAAGACACTTACTCCTTGGAAGGAAAGTTATGACCAACCGAGATAGCATATTAAAAAGCAGAGACATTACTTTGCCAACTAAAGTCTGTTCTAGTCAAGGCTATGATTTTTCCGGTGATCATGTATGGATGTGAGAGTTGGACTATGAAGAAAGCTGATTGCTGAAGAATTGATGCTTTTGAACTGTGGTGCTGGAGAAGACTCTTGAGAGTCCCTTGGACTGCAAGGAGATCCAACCAGTCCATTCTAAAGGAGATCAGTCCTGGGTGTTCATTGGAAGGACTGATGCTAAAGCTGAAACTCCAATACTTTGGCCACCTCATGAGAAGAGTTGATTCATTGGAAAAGACCCTGATGCTGGGAGGGATTGGGGGCAGGAGGAGAAGGGGACGACAGAGAATGAGATGGCTGGATGGCATCACTGACTTGATGCACATGAGTTTGAGTGAACTCTGGGAGTTGGTGATGGACAGGGAGGCCTGTTGTGCTGCGATTCATGGGGTCGCAAAGAGTCGGACACGACTGAGTGACTGAACTGAACTGAAGGTTCTTCCATAATAGGGGGATAATGCCATCTGCTTTGGGTCTTCCCCAGTGATGCTAGTGGTTAAGAACCTGCCTGCCAATGTAGGAGATATAACAGACCTGGGTTCAATCCCTGGGTTGGGAAGATCCCCTGAAGGCGGGTAGCAACCCACTCCAGTACTCTTGCCTGGAGAATCCCATGGACAGAGGAGCTTGGTTGGCTATAGTCCATGGGGTTGCAAAGAGTTGTACATGACTGAAGTGACTTCGCATGCATGCACACCATCTACTTCACACATTTGAGGTGTGGATTAAAAGAGATTAAGTGGACTGTTCACTGATCGCTTGATTACCCAGCTAGCTCTCCCAGTTCTTGTAGATCTCTACCATTATATTGCCTCCTTACATGAGTTTCCTTGCTACCTTGTAAAATGCATTCTACCCCTCTATCTATAACTTCCTGGCACCTTACTCTGCTTTAGTTGTCTTTATAGTATTTATCATTACTTGAAACATATGTCTATGTTTGCTTTCTTTTTAAAAATTATTTCTGTCTTTCTCACTAGAGCACTACTTTTATGAGGGCTGGGACTTTTTTAGTCTTGTTCTCTCCTGGAGGAATGATAGCACAGGGTAGGTGCTCAACAGATGTGTTGAATGAATAAATGGTTGGATGAGATGACTGAATGTAAAGTGCTTTGTGCAGTGACTGGTACAGAATGAACGCTTGATGGATTGAAGTTCCAGCTATCAATTACATGTGAATTGGCACTGGGTAGAAAGCTGTTCTCTGGGGAGGGCTATCATTCTACTTCTGGATGAACCAGGCAGAACATGGAGGGTCCCAGGGCTGGTGACTGATGTGTCATCATTTAGAGAGTGTTATTAGGCTTTGATGGTGTTGGGTTCAATAAATGGGATCTGGAGAAAATTCCTTAACTCTCCACACATGGAAGCCAGGCTGTGCTTGCAGGTCACAGTGGGATATTAGGAATGCTCATTTGGAGGTCAACCATGGCCAAGCAGCTTTGGCCTGCTCCCTGGTACACATCATCTCTCCTTGCTTTCCCTTCTGTTACTGGAGTAGGGAACAGCCTTTTGCTTTGATGCTTCCCTTTGTGCCTAAACTTGCATGCTGCTGCTGCTAAGTTGCTTCAGTAGTGTCCGACTCTGTGCGACCTGTAGACGGAAGCTCACCAGGCTCCCCGTCCCTGGAATTCTCCAGGCAAGAACACTGGAGTGGATTGCCATCTCCTTCTCCCAACGCATGAAAGAGAAAAGTGAAAGTGAAGGCACTCAGTCGTGTCCGACTCTTCGCGACCCCATGGACTGCAGCCTACCAGCCTCCTCCGTCCATGGGATTTTCCAGGCAAGAGTACTGGAGTGGGGTGCCATTGCCTTCTTCTAAACTTGCATAGCAGATATTTATTTAAAGTGTTGCCTACGAATAAAGTCACAAATACAACTGATCAATTTGAACCTGTCTATAGCGTTCCCTGGCTTCCATACTTATGATAACCTCAAGGAGTCTTCAGGCTGCTGTTTTATATTCAGGATGCTATTTTAATTTATATCTGAGCAATAATCCTTGCCCCTTCCACTTCATTCCTGCAGACACAATTCAAATGTTTCTTTTTTTGTTAGGGTACTTGAGAATCAGATGCCAAGATAATGTTAAACATTGCAAAGATTTTCCTGGGGGACTGCTTGTGTGAAAGGACTTAGGGAGGGAAAAGCTGGGGTTAGCAGTCAGGTCACAATGTCAACCTGAGTTGGTGAAAGGGATCAGGACAGAAGGATAGGTAGAAGCTGGCTACACTGCTCTGTAGTCTAAGGAAGCACCTGGGAAGTTCTTGTGCCCAAGTTAACCGACAAAAGGGTATGCTGTCACCCAGAATGGAGTCCCCATCAGTGGCAGGGAGCAGCTCTCAGAAAGTGGACTCATGGTGCGAACACAGCAAGAGACTTAAAAGTGTAGTAGTTGAGGCCCTGGGTCAATTCCATCCCCGGTAGAAGAAGGTTTGCAAGACACATTCTCATGGCTGCTGTACTCCATGAGGCTAGATGGTGCTATAACCACCCCTTAAGCTGGTAGCTTTGCAGTGTGGTACCAGGCTGCCAGGTGGGAGAGCTGGTATCAGGCCTCTCATTCGGGAAAACACAAATTAAGTGGGTTAACACGACATGATAATGGAAGGTATCATTACTGCTCCTTCCAGCAGCAATCCTGGCAACAGTGATTCTCCAGTATTTCCTGACCCAAGAATGAGTCACTAAAAAACTGGTCCATGTCTTCTCGAGTCGCCTATGTCTGTCTTCCCTAGGACACAAGCTTATGCTCAGTGGGGCTGGGTCAGTACTAGTTCTGATGGTTACAGCCTTAAAGTCCCAGAACCACTACTCTGTCTCAGAGATGAATCTTGGTGTACAAGTCTGCCCGCTGGTCCAATATCTTTCTACCATGATGTTTCCTCTTAAAGGGGCTGGTAGCCGTTTCTTGTTCTGGACTTTGGTTGGGGAGGTGGTCACTAAAGTCCACGCTGATGATGTTCCACTAAGCAGAATCTCAAAGACTTGGACTTGCAGTATCTTTCCCCTTAGAAGGACATTTGGGTTTCTTCTGAAAATTTCCTCATCCTTTCCCTAGCACCTGACATTTCAAGATCAACAGTTTACTTCTGGGGGGAAATGATGAACACATGCTTCATGATAGTCCTACTATACTTACTGAGAATGAGAGCAGTTGAAATAACATCTCAGACAAATATTTTCCATAATCTGTAGAGAGTAATGATAACTGGAAGTGAAGTTACTTGGCGATGGCACTGGTTTTCCATTTTTGGAAGCTCTCTCGTGTGCTCAACTTTGAAGCCTCAGACCTTTTCACTATTTCCCAACCTCTGGTCAAGGTGGCTTCTCAGAACCAGGCAGTTCTCCTTGTGCATATTTGTGGAGCTGATTTCTGCTAAGTTCCTTTTATTTTCCTAGAGTTTTGGTACAATGGGACTAGGTCTAATGGAAAAGAATCAGATGAATGGCTGATTTAATTCCCCAGAGCCCACTATTTTTCTGGAACACTGACTGTCTAATTTGTCCATTGGAAGGCACAGCTGTTCACAGGCAGCCTGTGTGCCCAAGAACAAATGAGGAGAAGCCTTCCTGTGAACTTCAGAGCACATGCTGAATGTGGGTGGGAGGCGGACTTTGTTTTTCGTCCTTTTAGAGTTTGTTGCTCCCCAAAATGGCTGTAAGTGGAGATGAAGGAATGACTTGTGACTAATTTCTCTCGGGAGCCTAAATATCTCCACTCCTGACCCCAGCTTGCTGCCTCCTCCATCTTCCCACTGCAAGTCTCATAGCAGCTTTATGACAAGGTGGGTGTTTGTGATCCAGTTCACTCAGTCCTCCCAGCAATGGTGTTTTTTCCATGACGGGGCTGATGCTCCGCCAGCGGAATCCCAGTGAGCTAAGAGAACAGGCGGTGTGTGTCAGGTTGATTCAGCTGAGGAAGTCATTGGCCTCGGTTTAGCCTTATAAGGCTGTGGTTCCGGTGGAAGTGAGGCTGTCTCAGCCTGAAAATTCGAAGTGCTGAGCATTCCCAAATGACATCTGTAGTTTTTCCAACACACATTTGGCTTCCTTGGTTTCTTGCAGCCCTTTGATTGTGCAATCACAACTTGGCAGGTTGTTTGTCCTGGGAAATCTGTACATTTTCAATTTGACATCTCAAAAATAATCACCGAAGCATTTTTATTAGGGTGGTTTATCGTAAAGCAGTACCACTCCCACAGACATTTCTTGTAACCAGTACAAGGAGAGTGACAATTCAAGGGAGGAAAGTGTTAATGACGGGGTGGCTGGCTTTGGAATCGGATGGACCAAGGTTCAAGTTCTGATTTCTTTCTTTTTTATTTGTAAAATGGAGAAAAAAGCATCAAACTTGCAGGGCCATCATGAGGATTAGATACAGTGAAAACTAAAGCTGCTGCTGCTGCTAATTTGCTTCAGTCGTGTCCGACTCTGTGCGACCCCATAGACGGCAGCCCTCCAGGCTTCTCTGTCCATGGGATTTTCCAGGCAAGAGTACCAGAGTGGGTTGCCACTGCCTTCTCCAGAAAACCAAAGAGTTAAGGAAATAAATGGTCTCAGTAAGTTTTGTATTGGGTTGGTCAAAACTTCGTTTGGGTTTTGCCAAAGCATATGAAAAACCTGAACTAACTTTTTGGCCAACCTAATATAAATAAATATGTGATGTGTGTGTGTGTGGTGATGGTCCTAGTGTAGAGATGGAGTGGCTATAAGCCAGTTGGATATGTCAGGAATCTCAGTGTACTTTTTGATCTTCAATAAGTCACACACACATACTCACACATTCTTGCATGCACACTCTCACACACCACGTGCACATATGCACGCACACATTCCTTGGAAATCTCTACATTACTCTTGGTAAACAATTTGCTTCTGAGGTTGGTCCAAGACTACATTTCTGTGAGTTATTCCCCAAACTTCCATACTGTCCTAGAAATATCTGAACTGGGTTCCGTGCTGATATTCACAGAAGCAATTCTAGATTTTTCCTTTCAGCCATCAACTGATAGCTGCTGCTGCTGGTAGCAGGTACAATTAAAGATGACCAATTGCTTCTACCTCTCTCACTGTTATCTAAGATCTGAAGACAGAAATTCTGAACCCAGTTTGAGACATCTGGGAAATATTTTTCTCCGTTTCTTGGAATACTTCCCTCTCATTGCAGCATATGTTGTGTCCAAATAGAATTTATGATGGATCGTCTTTGGCATAGTGGAAAAAGATACAGTCCCTTTCATTATGAAGCCTCCTTGCCAAATAGTGGTCACCAGCTCCTTAGCATATTTAGTGAAGGGCCTGATGTCTCATAATTATGAAATGGAGCCCCAGGCAATATACTGATAACTCCTGCCTGGAAGACACTTTGCAAATTTGACTTGTCATTTCTTTTAGCTTTAATATGTTAAACTTTAATTATTAGCAAAGTGATTAAGCAAAATATCTATTAATAATTCACTGTATTCAAGGCATTGTTGAAAGGCTGGGAATACAATGATGGACATGAAAAAGAAAATTGCTGTTTAGGGAGACTATAGTCCACAAATTGTGGCCATGAGGTGAGGCTATAGAGGGGAGGCAAGGCCAGATCACCAAATTTCCTAGGAACTGAAGCCATTGTGGAGAGTTTGGATTCTATTCTGATGTACTGGGAATTGAACTAAGGATTCTTAATGCTTGTAATGGGGGAGGGAGGTGAATATTTCATCTTAGAAGGATCAATCTGGTGACACGAAAGAATATAGGTTGGAAGAGTGTAGGATATAGAATATAGGTTGGAAGCTGGGAGGATATTTGGGATTTGTTGCTCTGATCAGTTTAAGACAGGATAGTGGCCTCAACTTTGGCAGTGGAAATAGAAAGGAGTAATAGACTGAAAAGATTATTTAGCAGATAGAATCACTGCATGCTTGTGCATGCTAAGTCACTTCAGTCGTGTAGGATTCTTTGCAACCCTATCGATGGTATCCTGCCAGGCTTCTCTGATCAACAGGACTTAGTAACTTATTGGATGGATAGACTGAAGAAAAGAAAGAACAGGGAAGATGCTAAGGTTTTTAACTTAAGCAACCAGTTGTATGGTGATGCTGTTGACTGGCACAGGGAGCAGAAGAAGAGCAGGTTTAGGGGAGAGAGTGAATTGCATTGTATATAATTGGACGTATTGAGCTTGAAATGTCTCTGAGATCAAGGGGAGATGTTATATTGATTCTCTCTTTCATATATATATATATATATTTTTTTTTTTGCCACTTGGCTTGTGGGATCTTAATTCCCTGACCAGGGATCAAACCCTTGCCCCCTGCAACAGAAACACAGAGTCCAAACCACTGAACCACCAGGGAAGTCCCTCAAAGGGAGATGTTGAGTATGCAGAGGGCTTTTCAAATCCGAAACTCTGCAGAAATATCAAGCCTATAAATATAGATTTGGAAGTTTATCAACAAATAGGTGGTCATTTAAGCCACGAGGATTCGCCTACTAAGAAGGAGTGGAGTGAGAAGTAGACCAAGGGCAGATCTCTGAGGAACATAACAGGTCAGATGGGCAAGGGCAGAGAAACAGCCAAAGGAAACAGGAATGAGAAGCCAGAGAAGCAGAAGGATGGGGAAGTGGAATGCAAGAGGGTAGGGAAGGGAAGGTTTCAGGGAGTTAGTGGTCAAATGTGTCTAGTGCAAGTTGGGGGTCAAGGGAAAGAGATAGAGATTGAAAGTTTCCTTTGGGTTTTATGAAAGGGGTGGTGGTGGTGGTTTATCTTGGCAGTAAGTGAAGAGTACTGAGGGAAACCAGATTCAGTGGACTGGTGGGAGGTGAACAGGTAGATGAAGCTGTGACGGTGGTAAGCTGGGGTAGTAGTTAGAAGGGCACAGGGAAGAGAGCAGATTTGCTTCTTTTCTTTATTCTTTCTGCTTATTTTTTCTAGTTAGGGGAGACTTGAGAGAATCTAGATGTTACCCAGAAGGATCTCCTGGGGAGAATTTAAGCTGTGAGAGGGCTGATGGGGAGAATTGGGTTGAGAGGGAGAGGGGAGGTCCCAGACCACCTGTGGAAGAATTAACCTCATAAGGGGACACTTTTTTTTTTTTTAAATGTGGAACACTTTTCAAAGTCTTTGTTGAACTTGTTACAATATTGCTTCTGTTTTACCTTTTAGTTTTTTGGCTGGCAAGGCACATGGAATCTTAGCTCCCTGACCAGGGATTGAACCTGCGTCCCCTGCTTTGGAGTCTGAACAACTGAACCACCAGGGAAGTCCTGAGGGGAGTTTTCTACTATTTAAAAAAAAGGGAAAAGAGGATTATACAAGCTGGTATTGGTGACTGAAAATGTAATTTTTCCTGTCCTCCCCTCCCCCTCCTCCATATCATGGACCCTTACTCTCAGCTTTATCCTCGTATTTGTATATACTTTAAAAGTACAAGGATTTATTTACCTGGGCAATTCCCCTTGCATTTTAGGTCCTCAGCTAGTGTCTTTAATGACTTAACTGTATGTTCTAGAGGGCTGGGGATGTGTTGTCTCACTTGGTCATGAAGGGAGTATCTTATCTTTGCTGAACCAGTAGCTAGGGCTTAGTGCAAAATCCGAGGCCTCAAAACAGAACAAAAATGAGATTAGGACCTGACCCTCATTCATCTAGTGTTCTAAATGGCTGTGCAAATCAGCCACAGACACCAGTCAGCAGTTTATGTGGGTTGGTGCTTCATCCTTCATTCTTGAAAAATACTTTGAGCTATTTTCAGCTCACGAAGGGAAGGGAGCCTAGGTTAGCTTTGCTTACTTTTTAATTGCTCAAGCAATTTGAAAGCATGCCAAATATAAGACTTGTCGTTTGAGGAATGATTTCCTTTAAAGTTATCTGGTTGGCTTGTATCTAAGCTGATTTATGTCTTAGGGTAGGACTGTTCCAGGGCAGTGGCATTGGGGTGAATAATTATCTTCTGTCTCTATATGTATATGCTTGTATGTGTGAAATTGGGCAACAATGAGTATTAAGGGCAGCACAGTGGGGAAAGGTGCCATGGTGTGGCCTTGGTTAGTGTCCTAAACCGATTGTGGAGGATAAATACTAAACCCTCAGGTGTCTTTTCATCATCAGCCATCAGATTCGCCTCCTTCTCTCCATCCCCCTGTTGTGTGATTTGGGTTTCACCTAAAATGTGTGACCCAGACAAGGACTCTCCAGACCTTGATGCACTCAGCCCTGGGAATCTGTAACCAGGGGAGATTATTTTTGGCTGTTGTCTGTGATGCCCAGGCCCCCACATATTCTGGTTTATTTGGTCTAGGCTGTGTTCAGGGGACTGTGATTAAAAAAAAAAAAATTCTTTCTAAATGATTTTGATATGCAGCTAAATTTAAGAACCACAGCTCTAAATCACTGGGGCTTTTCAGAAATTGGTTGGGCTCAAGATCACACATTTCAAGAGGACCACAGATAACTGATGAGTTCTTAAAAATACATTCTACTATTGGCAAGTTATTGCATAATGGACTCCTATACATATGTGTTTCAGGAGTGCATTCATGTTTATGTCCGGGACACCCTTTAGGGTGAACAGTTCATTCATTATTATAATTCGCTGCGATTACTATTCTACATTGCAGGCTTATTCACTAATGTGGCACTTGGGATAAAACAAAAGGGACTATCTCTAGGGCGAGTGATTTGTTTTCCATGTAAGTGGCCTGAATGACTTCGAGGGTTTCAAGGCTTCAGTGGAGGAAGTACCTGCAGGTGCAGGGGAAATAGCCTGAGAACTAGAAGTGGAACCTGAAGGTATGATTGAATTGCTGTAATCTCATCATCAAACTTGAGCAGATGAGGAGTCAATTATTACAGATAAGCAATGAGACTGGTGTCTCCCCCTGGTGAAGGTGCCGTGAATATTGTTGAGATGACACCAAAAGATTTTGGATATGACCTAAACTTAGTTGATAGAGCAGTGACAGGGTTTCAGAGGACTGTTCTGAAAAAAAAATTCTACTGTGAGTAAAATGTTATCAAACAGCATTGCATGCTACAGAGAAATTGGTCATGAATTGATGGGCCATACTTCATTGTTGTCTTATTTTAAAAAATTGCTGCAGCCACCCCAGCCTTCAGCAACCACCACCCTGACCTGTTGACAGCCATCAACATGGGGTATGACTCTCAAACAGCAAAAATATAACTTGCTGAAGGTTCAGGTAATGGTTAGTATATTTTTAGCCAGAAGATTTTTAGGTTAAGGTATATACATTGGTTTTTTAGACATAATGCTATTGCACACTGAATAAACTAGGGTAGTGTGTTAATGTAACTCTTATGTGCACTAGGAAACCAAAATTTTTGTGTGACTTGCTTTATTGTGATGTCCGGAACTCACTTTATCGTGTTAGTCCAGAACTTAACCCTCAATATCTCTGAGGTCTGCCTGTAGTCACAGGAAATACATAATTCAAGGGAAAAACAGAACTTGCAACAAGGTCAACTTACACTGAACTGATGAATTCTTGACCTTCTCATTTTCTCTTTAGAGCATGTTTGAACTGAGAGTTTGGGATAGATCTGATCCAATCAGTGAAGTTTAAGTGGCCCAGTGGTGAGGGTTGGAGGTAAATAAATCCATATCCATGTATTGCTGCAATCATACTGTTTATACTGTGGACCCTTTAGCAGTTGGAGAAGCCTATAGTACCCTTCTCAGAAAAAAATATTTTTTAAAAGGTTAAAGTATGTAGGATTGCAAAGAATACTTTTCTATTGAAATAGAGTTTAAAAATGTAATATAGCAAGATATGTACTTCTTCATTAATGCATTATATGACAGTGGGTTTAGCAGCTGTGGTTAATTTCAAATTAGCATAAATGTGGTATTCTGAGATTTCTGTAGCAACTGTAATATGATACGTGTGTTTAAAATGTGTGAAAGTTTCATGAATTCACAGAGGGTAGACTATGTGAAGACAGTGGAGAAAGATGGCCATATGTAAGTCATCTTTCTTTCTTTAGAAGAAACCAATTCTGCCAAAATCTTGATCTTGGACTTTAAGCTTCTAGAACTGTGAGAAAATAACTTTCTATTGTTTAAGCCATTTAGTCTGTAGAATCTTGCTCTGGCAGCCCTAGAAAATGAATACAATTGATAAAGCCATGCAGCTGTGGTTTCTCCGTGGTTTCACTGGTAACCAATTCTTGGGTTCCTTTCTTCAGCTCAGAAGAGGAGGATGTTGATAGAAATGACCTCCTGCCTATAAAAACCATGGGTATTTTTGAACAGCGGTTCTTAACCACTTAAGATCATAGACCACTGTAAGGTCATAGACAGACTTCAAGGATTCTTTTTATTTTATTTTCTCACTTTTCTAGCAGTAGGGCCCAGAAATTCCATGAGATGCTCATAGGTTTACAACTTTCTTAAAATATGTAACCATCATTTTGGGATTTGTACATTCTGAGCCTCTCTACCTTGGCTCCAACTATTCATGGAGTATGCCTAAGGCTTTTGACTATCTCTGCAGTGAAGTTGTCCATTTACACAGTCCTTATGAGTGGGGCTGCCCACATACTCTGAGGAAAGTGAATGCCCACACGCTCATAAAGAAAAGTGAATGCATTTGTTTAGTTGTATGTTAAGAATAAAGCATGATATTATGTGAATACATGTATAAAGCAATATCCCTAACTTCGTATGTTGTGAGAGTTTCAAACTGCAACTCTTTTTGAACTGTATAACCCGTGGGTCGTGGTTTTTTTGACTGAGGCCATATAGATAACTCTGCTATTCCTGACCCTGTGAACTGCTTTGGGCTATCCAAGCCTATGACTGCCTATGTAAGTCCATGGAGCCTCACCTTTTTCACAAGAGTATCTTTGTACAAGGAGTGTCACGATTGGCCTATTGGGAGAGGAGAAAGAGAGAAGGAGGGAGATCGGAGGAAGGAGAGAGAAAAAACCTGACAAAACCAAGTGCTGGTAAAGATGTGGAGCAACTGGAACCATGGAGGAACTGGAACCCATTGCTGATAGAGATGCAAAAATTATGCAACTCCTCAGAAGATAGTTTGGCAATTTCTTATAAAACTGAACATACATTTACTATACAGCTATCAATTGCACCAGAGAAGTGAAAACAGGTTTATATTAAACCTGTATGCAAGTTTGTAAATTATGTACATGATTTATTCCCATGGACAGAGAATCCCATGGACGGAGGAGCCTGGTGGGCTACAGTCCATGGGGTCGCAAAGAGTCGGACACAACTGAGCGACTTCACTCACTTTTATTCACAACAACCTGAAAATGTAAACCACCCAAATGTTCTTCAGTTTGGGAATGGATGAACAAACCATGGGGAGTTCATCCAACAGCGTGGTGCTCAGTAATAAAAAAGGTGAACTATTCATATAAAAAAGCCTTGGCTAAATCTCTACTGCTTTGTGCTAAGTTAAAGAAGTCAGACTCAAAAGGCCCCATAGTGTATGGTTCCATTTAGGTGATATCTGAAACAGGTAAAGTTGCAGGGGGAGAGGATAGTTGGCATTGCCAAGGGTTAAGAGTGAAAGGAGAATTTGACAACCAGTGGGCATCACCAGGGATTTTTTAAGGGCAAAGGAATGGCCCTGTATCCTGATTTCGGTGGTTATACAACTCTGTCAAAACTTAGTGAACCGTAAGCCAAAAATAACTGATTTTTACTGTATTCAAACTTAAAAATAAATTTATAAAAGCGAAGAAAAAGAAAAGAAAGTATCTCCTGGCTGTAGCACAGCTTATTTCTGAGCCAAGAAGGGAGCTTGAGGTCCCAAGGGACATTCCTCTCATTACTGCATATTCTATTGGCTTTAACCAAACTCTTGGTGTGGGCAGGCAGTGGGAAGAACATGGCCATTTTCAGGGTGCAGAAGCCCTAAAGTCTGACACTGAAAACTAGAAATAGAGATAAACCTCAGGAAATGACAGATGTGTTTAGGAGGACAAATTGGTCTTCTCAGAGTAAAGTTAGGGACAAATACTTTGGTATTCCCTTGTTGGGTAAAAACAATACAGGTCAGGGTTCATTGTGTTTGGCTAAGAGATTTGAAAAGCTGGTGGGAGGCTTCCAAAACTTGGACCCTTCTCCTTGTCTTTCTTCTTTGTTGGCAATTCAGTGAGTAAAATCTGTGTCTGTAAAGGGAATTAACTCTTTGGGGAAATCAGGCAGCAAATTTTATTAATAAGTGGCTTTGTAACAGTTGATGGGCTCTGCTTTTACTCTCAAATGTCATGCAGGGGAAGCAGCGTGTTATTGTGGAGAAAACAGAGCGTTTAATTTTAAGCTTACTTGGGTTACGACAGGCTTTGTGATCTTAGGCTTTGTGTGCTAGTTACTTACCTTCGCTGAGTCACCATTTCTTCCTCTTGGGTAAAACGTTGTGGAGATCAAAGATGAGGTCGCCTCACCTATACACACACAAACCCACCCACCCTATGAAAGGGTTGGGGGAGCCTTCATTAACAAATATTCATGAGGAATAGTTCAGGGTCAAAGCCACATTCACAGGAAGTACATCCTTTCCTGGTATGAGACTGCAGATGGTGGTGAGGAGTGTCTCCAGAAAAAATACAGTTCCCATCAGAGCATGGCAACATGCATCTTAGGTGACTAGTGAGCAGTTCACTGTAACTCTTTTCAGTGGGAAGCTGGGCAGGAATGAGTGCCTGCTATCCTGCCAACCCCTGGATCAAGGTCTACTCTTTTGCCTTTGGGTTTGGCAAAGCATGAGCAGAAAGAACCCTCCATCTCTCTCCTGATCAAGCTTGAGGGCTACAGTTTGGAAACCTCCATTTTTGTGGGGGGAGCCATTAGGTAGAGATACAGGAATGGCGAATCAAGTGAGTGGGTTATGAAAGGAAGAGAGAGAAAGCACACGAGCCTCACACCATGATGGGGTATGGTGCTTTCTGACCCCCCACTTCTGTCTCTAAGTCTTCTTTGTTTGGTAAAAGGCAACAAAGTTAGAAACGAATGACAACCCTCATTCATTTGGTACTGAACTGCTTAGTGTAGTGGTCTGAGTGATCCCTCATCTTCATTTGCTTATTTACATCCTGTTTCTATGGGTTGGGTCTGAAAAGGCAAATGATGTAGCAGTACTTGGTGACAGGGATCTTTTCCAATGTGTGGCCATTACTATCATCACGTTCATTAGTGGCAGCTGTGTTTGAAGACTTTTAAACATTCACCTTATATTCATCCTCACATGAGCCCCAGGTGTGTATTTTTATTTTAGAGATGAAGAATGTAGATGAGGCACAGACGGGTTATATACCTTGGATTTGATCACACAGTGAGAGAAGTATGTAAACGTAGGCCATTTGGATTGAGAGCCCATACTCTTAACACACCATCCTGTTCACGGAGCCCCAGCCACATCCAGCCCATATGGGAAGTGGCATGAATTAATTCTCAGAAGCTCCAGATTTGGTTTTGAGACCATGAGGATGGGTGTAGCAATAATGAACAGCTTGGAAGTTAGCCTAAAAATATGTAGCTAGTGTTTTTCATCATCAGCGCTGACATTGTTCATTGTTCTGCCCGTCTCTCAGGAAAGATAGCCCAGTCTTCATTCCTGGTTATTTTTGTGTTCTCTCCACGGCTGTAGCATAACGAATTGTAGTTTCTATCTAGATGAACTTTTTAAAGCAGTTGGTTTAAAAATAAGTAGAAAAAAACCCAGATATTGTTTGGGATTGATGATCAGATAATATAACATATTATCAACAGAAATGATCACCAAGAAAATAGGCAGTCCTTTTAAGATTCTGAGGAGCCTCAGTCTTTGCTTATGTAGAAAGAAAGGCATCAGTTTGTTTCTTAGGGCTGCTTGAGCATCACATTTCTCAGTAAGGATTCTTGGTGACTGACTGTTTTCCACTCCCACGTTCACTTTGTGCCTGGTGAGTTCAGAGCAGCAGACTTGTGGGGCATAGCCCATCTCTTGAGGAAGATGCTAGAGGAAAACCATAGAGAGTTCAGTATGGACACAAAGCCCAAATAGAGAAGGATTTAGAGTGAGTACCCTGACCGTTAGTTCAAGGCCTTCCCATCTCAGGTCTGAAGTCCAAGTCTTGAGAGGTAGTCACACTGCCCTGAAATTTTCAGAGCCTTGAGGACAGAAGTCCGGTTGTGTGGTCTATAGGAGGCTGTTGTCAGAGGATTTTGCTTGGCAGATTAAAGTCGAGTTCAAGTTTGGGCCAATCCTCCTGATGGGTTAGCACAGAGATGTAATTCCTTTCTTTTGAACTTGCAGGCAAGCATTATATACCAAGAATGCTTTTGTTTTTACCTTTGTCTCAGGTCTGCTAAGCTGCTAAGTCACTTCAGTCATGTTTGACTCTGTGCGACCCCATAGACGGAAGCCCACCAGGCTCCCCCTTCCCTGGGATTCTCCGGGCAAGAACACTGGAGTGGGTTGCCATTTCCTTCTCCAATGTGTGAAAGTGAAAAGTGAAAGTGAAGTCACTCAGTTGTGTCCAACCCTTAGCGACCCCACAGACTACAGCCAACCAGGCTCCTCCATCCATGGGATTTTCTAGGCAATAGTACTGGAGTGGCTTGCCATTGCCTTGTCTCAGGTCTACTTTACAAATAAAACAATAATCAAACTATGAAAGGCTACTGGTATTTCCTTCAAAACACTATTATATAAGAATTTTTGTTGCCATGGAATATTTGACATTTTACAAAACTCCCACTGGACCTACTCACAAAGAGCTGAAATTTCCACAGCTTTTCGAAAGGAAGCCTTGTTATCAGTGCATTATCAGTGAGGTTTTGAAGTGATTTGTTTTAGTTTTCAATTGCTACTCTTCTTCCATAATGAGTATATTTAAAAATTTATGGATGTATGTTTGTTAAATGTTTCACCTTAGTGTAACTGAGATATTATTACCATTTTGATTTTTTCATGCTTCTCTTTACCTTTTTTCCATCATTGAGATCTTTCCCTTAGTAAGTAGAAATTGGTGGTGTAGATGGGTCATGGATCTTTTTGGCTCAATCCATAAGAACCATTGGGTGGAACATGGTGTTAAGGTTCCAGTATCAAGTTATTTCCATTGATACATTCTTGCTTTTCTACCAGGTTGTCCTTCTGGGTTTGCATGTGTGAGCAGAGTGGCTAAGTCTATGTGTGTAGGGCCAGCAGGGCAAAGCACAGCAGCACAGCTTCTGCCAGAAATAACAAACAAAAAAACCCAAGCCAAACCACCATCATTACCACCACCACCGACAACAACGGCAATAGCAAGAAACTCCCAAGGACGTTTTTGTTTGCTGCAGAAAGGCATTCTTTCAAATAAGAACCAAGGTCTTAGTATAACTTCTTGAAAATCTGGAGACACATGTTGTACTGTATATACAGTGGAATCTAGACTCTATTCTTGTGATGATGCTTTGAGGCTTTCAGTTGGCTTTGTCCAGCTGTGAATCCTGCTGCTCACTCATCATCTCACACTGGCTGGCAACAACAAGACATGCACAGCCATCTCTGTGCCTTTGCTGAGGCTGTACCCTTGGTGTGGGGTACAGAAAATGTCTGTCTTCTCTCCCACATCTCTAGATCTCTGTGTACCTGCCTGCATGTATGCAGACACACATGGACACACTCTCCTTGACTGTCTGATGAGTTCCAGCACATCCTTTAAGATCAAGTGCAGCCTTTCATGATTCTCTTGTAGCATTTATTAGTCCATGTTCAGGTTTAGCAGAGCTGTTTTTCTTCTTTGTTCCATTGTGCAACTAGATCAAGAGTCTCCTCTTTTCCCCCCCTGTAAAATGGCAGCAACAATCCCTTTTGTCAGATGAATGTTATTAAATATTTGTGGGAATCTTCAGATAAATGAATCAATTTAATGAAAAGAATTTTGTGTACTTTGACCCACAATTTGGCCAAATCCTTTTTTTTTAATCGATGTTTTACTTTTTAGACAACTTTTTATTAAAGTATAGTTAATTTATATGTTATGTTAGTTTCTCATGTAAAGTGATTCAGTTATACATACATACGTATATATTTTTATATTTTTTCTATTATGGTTATTAATATATCAAGTACAGTTCCCTGTGCTATACAGCAGGTTCTTGTTGTTTATTTTATATATAGTGATTTTATTTGTTAATCCCATATTTTAAATTTATTATTCCCTCACCCTGTTTCCCCTTTTTGGTAACTGTAAGTCTGTTCTCTGTCTGTGAGTCTGTTTCTCATTTGTAAATAAGTTCATTTGTGTCATATTTTAGATTCCACATATAAGTAATATCATATGGTGTTTGTCTTTCTCTTTCTGACTTACTTCACTTAGTATGATAATCTCTAGGTCCATCTACATTGCTGCAAATGGCATTATTTCATTTTTTTTTATATGAGCCAAATTCTTTCTTGCCTTTGTCTCTGATTTATGTCTCTTTGTGTGTATGTGTGTTTGTGAGAGAAAAGACCTAATGTGGAATGTATGGATGTTGTTTCCTGCTTGCTCCTCAGTAAGTGAAATGGACCCTGTGGTATTTCCATTTTATTCCAAGCATTATAGAAAACACTGGCTCTTTAGTCAGTGACAAGTTTCCAGTGAGCAACATCTCTGGGAGGGACAGGTTGTTAGGAAATGTACAAGGATGCATAGTAGGCCTGTAAAGTTTGATTAGTCCACATGGAACATTCTGTACTTTGCAAGGTGAGCAAGACAGATGCTTGCCTCCATTTCATTTAAAAAATGCTCTCCTTGGATTTATACACTGAACCATGTGATCCGTATCATTATTATTTTTTTCGTAACTGCCTCACCCCATGTGTTACCAGTTATAGATTCGGATGGTCCAAACACCAAAGTCAGTGTGTCAGCGGAGGTCCTATGCAGGTAAGAGGTTGTTTTGAGTTACCTCCCTTTGGGGTTTCCCTAGACCCATTTGACCACCGCACACAAGGTCCCCTCCAGAATCTGGAATGGGGTTCTCACAGTCCTGAATGCAAATGCTAGGAATTCAAACTGGACCTCCAGCTTATTTCTTCAGGGCCTTTCTCTTAGTTAGAATTGCATACGAGGAGGCATTCTTTTGTTTTCTAAAAAATAGGGAAAATTTTTTTTTTAAGTTTGAGAGTTTTCTTTATTCAAGAAACATTTGTGCATCTGATGTGGACTGGGTACGGTGCTGGGTATGAAGGATATAAAGATGAACAAGAATAAATCTTTGTCTTTCAAGGGCTCCTGTCTGCCCCCGAGAGAGAGTGGTATGTGGAAAGCCATGACACAGATCTGGGTCAGTTGTCACGGGGGCTCACCTGCCATGTGAGTCCAGGAGAGGCTCATGGAGGAAGTAGCAGTTGAGTTGGGTTTTGAAAGGTGAGAATAGTGTTTCGTTGGTTTTAATCTTATACATATAAACAAAAGATTAGCGTTTTTCATCTCAGAAAAGAGAAATCAACATATCAGATTCGAACTTGTATTTGACAGAAGGTCAACAATAAGATTTGTTAGATAATTCCAATTCAGTTGTCAAATATAAGCCACTCAGCCATTATAAGCAAATACTGATAAGACACGATATTTGATTTCCTATCTAGGAATTCACCCCAAATATGAAAACAAAGATAAGAGATTTCAGGACCTGCTTAATGACTTTTAGCAGAATATTTTGTAACAGACAGTCCTCACTTTGTATAGTTCTGACATGTATGGATTTCGTTACCATGGTTTACTTAAATTACACTAGTCCTCCAACAGCACAGTTGACATTTCAGTTACCATGGTATAGTAACTATGAAGAATTGCATAAAGAACAAACTTCGCTGCTACCTCTTCAGCCTAGATGTACATTATAATGCAACCAATCATGTTGGCTCCTTGTCACTTACCCATCAAGCAAAATTTTACAAAAATGGGTTATTAAAGAGGAAACTGACCAACAAAGATAAAAAATACAGCAAAGAACGAAATTGGATGATGCTAGAAGTGAAATTCAGATCAAAGATAAACAGAGTTAAAGAGGCGCCACTGACTGAGGGGCTGGCTGTGCCACTAAGGCACTCTAGAAAGGCAGAGGGGCTCAGCGAAGACGGACTTACAAAGGAGGAGGGTGTCTGAGAAGAAAAGGATCAAGATGTTCTAGAGGAAGTGACGCCAGCAAAAAAAAATGTTCACGTTAAAGGAATTCTTAGAAATATTTCATAATATTGAAAGCGCGAAGGATAAAGTGCTGGAAGCTGACCCAAATTTAGAAAAATTTAGGACAATTTGTCAAGGCAGAGAAAGGAAAAACTCACTCTGTAGTTATGCTATGAGAGAAAAAAAATCAAACGTGGTTCAGTCTCATGTGGAGTTTGTTTTTACAAAGAAATAAAATATTTTAATTTTTCAGTTGAAGTACAGCTGATTTATAACATTGTGTTAATTTCTACTGTAGAGCAAAGTGATTCAGATTTACACACACATGTATATATACATACATTTTCTTTTTCATATTCTTTATGGTTTATCACAGTTTACTGATATAGTTCCCTGTGCTTTACAGTAGGACCTTGTTGTTTATCCATCCTATATACACTTGATAGCATCTGCTAATCCCAAACTCCCAATCCTTCCCACCCCGCTGGCAACCACAAGTCTGTTCTCTATGTCTGTAAGTCTGTTTCTGTTTCACAGATAAGTTCATGTATATCTTATTTTTACATTCCACGTATAAGGGATATTATATGGTATTTGCCAAAGAAATAAAATATTTTAATATTCAATGATTCTAAGTTTTAAATTATGGTATACTAAGTAAATATTAGTTTTACTGTCTTTTCATTTCCCACACTACTTATAACCAATAGTAAAGAAAGCTTGACAAAGCTTTTTTATAAGCTGTGGAATAAATTTAATTTTTCCTATTGATTATTCAGATCACTTTGCATGGTCAACCTGCACAGTCATTTTTATAGTTCTGTGCACCAACTTAAGCAGGAACTTCCTGTATTTTCAAAAGTCCAAAGACGCTAAGTACCAGTAAAAGTCCATAGCAGTCAAATAGATGAATTTGCTTCTCTCAACTCCATTCGTAAAGGTTCTAGCTATTTAAGTAGGGTGCTTTGGTGTTATATTTCAGAGCTGTTCCATTCACAGGGCAGGGGGCACTTTCTGGGTGCAACACTAATCTCAAGAAGTTGTGTGTAAATTTTGCAGCATGGACTGTTATCATCTTTCTGGCCTCCTCAAGACTTTCTCAGTTGCTATTTGGATGTGTTATTGGAGTTCATCTCCATGGAGGGCTGTTGTGTTCTTTTCTTTGGGTAGAAAAAAGTTCATGGTGAGGTTCAGTTTTTAATTGTAGGTCATATATGGGGAGAAGTCACTAGGTTAGTGAAGGAATGTTGGTTTTTGGCTGTTCAAGGTCCATTCCCCAGGATGTTGGTAATAGTCCCCTGCTTTGAGACTTGCATTTCCTCTTCGATACAGTATTATTGGGAATCTCTTAAGGGGCCTTACACTTTCTTAACCTTTCTCCCTGGGATTTAAGGATTGAACAGTATGACCATTGTAGCTGATTCTCACCAGACAAAATACCCAATTCTGTTCATTAATTTTGCTCCTTATAATGACCAGAACTGCCTTAATTCCCTTTCTTTCTCAATCTCATTATTTAATTTTCCCCTTAATTTTGTAGGCTATCAAATTTTGTTCACACAATAGATTTCCATTTTTTGGTCCAAATTAGTCAGAATTAGTTTCTTTGCTGGTTTAAGAAATGTAAATTCGTTTGCTCTTAAACTTGGCCTATGTAAAATGTAAAGACAAACTTTAAAACCTGCATGTAAAGGAGTTGTGTTTCCAAATCATGAGCTATGTTTCCAAATTTTAATAAATCAAAGACTAGGAAACATCAGAAACACTTTGCTCAATTCAGTGGATTTCTCCTTGTTTCTTGAAATGGAGAATTGTGCTGGGATACCAGGTTCAAACTCACATCCATTGAGTTGGTGATGCCATCCAACCATCTCATCCTCTGTCGTCCCCTTCTTCTCCTGCCTTCAATCTTTCCCAGCATCAAGGTCTTTTCCAACGAGTAGGCTCTTCACTCAGAAAACAAAGATCATGGCATCTGGTCCCATCACTTCATGGGAAATAGACAGGGAAACAGTGGAAACAGTGTCAGACTTTATTTTTTTGGACTCCAAAATCACTGCAGATGCTGATTGCAGCCATGAAATTAAAAGACGCTCACTCCTTGGAAGAAAAGTTATGACCAACCTAGATAGCATATTAAAAAGCAGAGACATTACTTTGCCAACAAAGGTCCGTCTAGTCAAGGCTATGGTTTTTCCCGTGGTCATATATGGATGTGAGAGTTGGACTGTGAAGAAAGCTGATCGCCGAAGAATTGATGCTTTTGAACTGTGGTGCTGGAGGAGACTCTTGAGAGTCCCTTGGACTGCAAGGAGAGCCAACCAGTCCATTCTAAAGGGGATCAGTCCTGGGTGTTCATTGGAAGGACTGATGCTAAAGCTGAAACTGCAATACTTTGGCCACCTCATGCGACGAGTTGACTCACTGGGAAAGACTCTGATGCTGGGAGTGATTGGGGGCAGGAGGAGAAGGGGACGACAGAGAATGAGATGGCTGGATGGCATCACCGACTCAATGGAGGTGAGTTTGAGTGAACTCCGGGAGTTGGTGATGGACAGGGAGGCCTGGTGTGCTGTGATTCATGGGGTCGCAAAGAGTCGGACACGACTGAGCGACTGAACTGAACTGAACTGAACTGAGGCTCTTCACATCAGGTGGCCAAAGTATTAGAGCTTCAGCTTCAGCATCAGTTCTTCCAATGAATATTCAGGACTGATTTCCTTTAGGACTGACTGGTTATATCACCTTGCAGTCCATGGGACTCTCAAGAGTCTTATCCAATACCACAGTTCAAAAGCATCAACAGCATAGGTCAAGTAAAACTTTACTTGAGATTTTTGACTTTTTGCCTCAAATAGAAATCAAATCCAAACTAATAACTTTCAGAAGTGCTCAATTATTTTCATATTTCTGGCTTGTGCAACTATTTTCCCTTTTGTCAGTCATGACCAATATTGAAAAACAGGCAAGGCTAGCCCAGTTGAATTTAGAATATCACAGAAATTCAGCAGTTTCTGGTGCCTGGAGCTTCTTGTTCAATAAGCATTGAGTGATGGATATTACTGATCTGAAACTGGATTTCTCAGTGGAAGGTGGGAGTGATCCTGCCCTGGGGGATGGAAAGCTCCTTGTCCTCTCTGCTTTCCCCAACTTCTGGGATGAGGAAATGAGTACCCAGAAGATATTTACTGGCCCTATTTCATAATATTAAAGGCACAGGGATGGGTCCTTCAGCATTTGATGTGAATTCTAACATCTCTAACTGCCTTTGGCTGGTGAGCCGTAGCTATTGAAGGGAAATTGAGTGTAAACAATTCTATTTTTCTAAAGCTGCCCATCAAACTCCATTATGAACCCGTAAAGAAATATGTTTTGAAAACAACTCTCTGCTCTATGTATAGAAGCATGTTATTTGGAAACTATTCAGTGGAAACTGTGATATCTAATGTACACAGCTTAAGATGGGGTGTCAGTGAGCACTGTGGCTGGTGGAAAATAGGAGACTGAAGGAAGTCAGCAGATGAACACTCTATTTGTTCTCCCAGCAAACAGTTCAGAGGCAGTGCATCTGTGGACATCCTGCATGGATGGGTGATAGGCTGTGTCTCTTCATGAAGCAGTAGAGGCTCAGTAGCCCATCACCTCATGCTGGTTCCCCGCCCTGAGTTTTATCACTTCTTTGCCCTATTCTTTCACTTATGGAATTGCATTTTCAAAAAGCATTAGCATGAGAGCCTTGCTTCACGTATTGTTTCTAGAATACCCAAGTTATAAGAGAAGATGATCTATTTCTTCCTAAAAAGACAGCCCCTTGTCTTCAAACTACTGAATAACCCATTATTCCTCCATGTATATACAACACTGTTTCTAGGCTCTGATCTGTTCCATGGATTTATTTGTCTTTTTCTACAGTGTGATCAACTTTTAATTTCTATGGCTTTAGGGTTGGGTATCTAGTAGGTTCTAAATAATTCTTAAATTTACTATCAGCTTCTTTCCTTCCCTCATGTTCAAAGGCCACCTCCTCCAATTTTATTTTCCTGTTTCAGCCTCCCTCTCTTTCTCACCCTAGAATCTATCACTGAGTCTTCTGATTTAGTGCCAGCATTTCCACCAGATTCATCTCTTAATTGGAATTTTTTGTGATTTGAATATTATAGTAATTGGTAACACAAATGGGTTTGCTAGTGACCTCCTTTTCCCATGGAGATAGAACCTCTTGACTTTTACCTGTTTATACTGTTTTCAGAATGGCTGTCTCACTCCCTGGCATCTAGGTTTGGCCGTATTCCTAAGTTCTGTTTGCTGGGGTATAAACTGAAATGTTATGTAGCAGCTTCTGAGAAACTTCTTCAGCGATAGTATGGGTGCCCTTTCCTTCATCCTTCCCTCCATCCTGCCACCTCAAGTGTCCCAGCCACCATCTTGGGTCACCAGGCTAAGGTTATACTCACAGGAGCAGTAAGGTAGAAAGGACTTGTGTTTCTGGCTTTGTGGAGAACCACTGCAGTTCTGGACCTTTTATACTGAGACATCCATCAGCACTTATATTGCTTCAGACACTGAAGCAATTTATTTAGCATTTTCTGGTTCATAGAGGAACTGAATCTGTGATAATATGTTGGAGAAAAGAGATGAAGACTATGGGGTAAAAGCAAAGTATTGGCCAGAGGTGCAAATTAAAGTTTTCTCTTCTAATCTTACTGAGAAATTTAGGGACCTTAAAGAAAATTCTAACTTGGCTCTAACATGACCTTTGTGGACTGTGAGCAAGTCATGTGAAAAATCAAATGATCAAAAGGCTAAGAAAGAGTCACCCAGACCTTATTACAGCCTAAAAGCTTAGAAATCCTCATTTCCATCCCCATATGAGGAAGTGCCTGAATGTTTCACATACGTCAAACACTGTTTTTTGCATAGTTTTTGATAAAGGGGAGTGACAAGAAAGAAGTTTTCTGGTTAAGTTCCATTGGGTGAGACTGGTTGAGAAGTGCTTTATACTTTTTTTTTTGTTGAAGGACACGCACTTTCAGTTGCAGAAAAATAGAAAGGAAATACATTAGTGGGGTTATCTCATTACTATAAAATCAGGTCTCCTTTTTCTGTCTCTGCATGTTGTCATCTCAAAAATGAGCTCTCCCTACACCAGAAACTAACACAACATTGTAAATGAACTATAATTTTTGAAAATGAGTACTTTCTTCCAACTGTAATGCTGGGTTCACTAATGAGAGATGATGCTGACAGAAGGCTACCTCTGAAAGGCTCAGGAAACCTTCTCTGACATACAGGATGGATTTTGTCAAGTGAAGGGAAGATAACTCTGGCTCTGGGGTTTAAGGAAAAGGAAGTTTATATCTCCTCTTTGGAACATATGTTTATGTGGACTCACCCAAGGGCTTTGATCTCCCATATACCTGCAGATCTGCTTACACAGAAATCAGAGCTAAATATTTTCCTATTTTAATAATGATTATCAGAGTGAAAGTATCAGAGACATGGGGAAAAAAAGGGGTGAAGATCCACGGCTTGGGACTCTGAAGAGTTCATTCAAGTTGTGGCTGGTGTAGGAAAAATGACAAGGGTCAGAAACGATGGATAAATGAAGACTAATGGAAAAAACCACCAAAAGTGAAAGCAAATGATGGAATGTTTGTTTTGGGGATGATTTTGTTTACCTTCTGTTAAAAGGTTATTAGATTTTATTAGGTTGAAAGATTATTTTGTTTACCTTCTGCTGGAGATGAGATAAGAAGGAAGAGATCACAATAAAAATAGGACAGGCTCTGCAAACACTGGAGAGTGGTGGGCAAGAGGGAGAGGCCCAGTATTCCTATTGTTGCTTTCCCATCACCCCCACTCCTGTTCCACACCACTCCCCCAGGGCCTTCAGGTCAAGCTGTTGCTTCTCAAACACTCTCTTTAGTGGTAACTGTGAAACTGGAGAGGGTTAGTTTGTCATTCCACCCTTATCAGCTCAGTTCAGTTCAGTCGCTCAGTTGTGTCCAACTCTCTGCGACCCCATGAATCACAGCACGCCGGGCCTCCCTGTCCATCACCAACTCCTGGAGTTCACTCAAACTCATGTCCATCGAGTCAGTGATGCCATCCAGCCATCTCATTCTCTGTTTGTCCCCGTCTCCTCCCGCACCCAATCCCTCCTAGCATCAGACTCTTTCCCAGTGAGTCAACTTATAGTGAGAGATTAACTAGCTAGTTTGGGGGTTCAGGGCCTGTGGGAGTTGAACTCAAGACAGACGCATTAAAAATATATATATATTTTTTACTTTTTCACTGAGTCACAGGGCATATGTGATCTCAGTTCCCAGACCAAGAATTGAACCTGGCTGGGCCCCCTGCCTTGGAAGCACAGATTCTTAGCCACTGGACTGCCAGAGAAGTCTCACAGATACATTTTGAAATGTGTTTATCAGCAGGAAAATTTAAGACTAAGCCACTGCTGGGTAAGAACAGAGGGAAGCCAGGTCAGTGCCCATCCAGGTGGCAGAGAGCCAAGGGCAGGGTGAATAGTAAGATACAAAAAGGTGGGATGGGGAAGATCAAAGGCAATATAGTTTGATATCAAGGCTGCTTTAGATTCAACATTTGGTTGAGAAAGCATATTTCAAATTTTCAGCCTTTCATTTTTTCATTCACGCCTTTAAAATGATGGGCTTTGGGGATAATGAGTATCAGGGATCTTTTTTTTTTTTTTCTCATGGGTGAAGTTCAGCTTCAGAGCTTTTGAAATCATATTAGAAGCAGGAGGGCTGAAAAAAATTACTTTTATTTTAGTATTTGGGAAGGTTTCAGCTTGATCTTAGGGTACTCTCAGAGACATGCTGGGACTCCTCGTAGGGTAGAAATGTAATTGCATAAATGCCTGATGAGCCTCCCAAGAAAAAACTCATCCCCCACCCCCCACCAAAAATAAAAGAGTCAACTGGATGCACTTGATCTGGTGAAAGAGATTCAGTCCATTGGCCATCAGAGGGGAGGAGGAGATTTATGAATGATTTGTATTATATGTGACTTTTTTCTGGCCCAGCTTTTCATGGGGTACTGTCTGTGTCCTAGGGGAATGGGAAAGAGGGTGAAAATTGAGTCCTTCATGAAACTCTCTGTACCGCATCCTTGCACAGCAGGATTGTGTTGGTATCCAACTGGGCAAGGCAAGTCCACAAAAGAGATATATATTGCACTTGGGTGTGGTGTCAGTGAACTGAGGACCTCAGTGGACATGCTTTGGAAACTTCAAGGATATCAACCTATTGGTTCTGGAAAAGCTTGGAGGAAGTTGTCTTCCAGGGAGGTAGCTGCAGTGCTCAACAGAAACCACAAAGGAGCCCAGTGGACATAGAAGAACCCCACAGAGAGGGGACTGCACAGGAGAGAAGCAGAAGAAAAATGGGAGTACAAGACCTGACTTGACTGTGAACAAAAAAAGGTTTCCTGGGTCCTCTGGTTCTTCTTGAGAGGGAAGCTGTCAAAGATACTGGAGTGATCCAAAAGTCAGTGAAACAGAGCAAGTGTGTGTGAAAAGGAGGGAGCGGTTTTATTTTCCGTTTTCTTTCGAGTCTGATAAGCTATGTGCTTGCTTTCATTCCGCGCTCCCTCAGTTCCAGTTGCTCACAATGACAGTGGAAAGCGATGGAAGAATTCCTCCTTAGGCAAGAAGCGTGTTGTGTAGCTGACTTCCCAGTGAGTTGGGTTAGGTTGGAAGAGCCTCTCCAATGTTTCTGTTAACCTTCCTACTTCTGCTGTGTGTGTGTGTGTGTAAGTGATGTCTCATTGATAAAGTCACTAATCACTAAAAAGTCTTGGGAACATTCTTATCTCTAGAAGGGGAATTTTATATTCTTATTTCCAGAGCCATAGGGTTATAGGACCCATCTCTACAGTCACGGATTCTAGATAACTACAGCTCACAGTATCCGCTTACCTGTGGCTTGATGCGAGAGGTGCTAAATGAGGTCAACATCATGGACTGTATCAACCCCCATACTGTCCTCTTTACCCCTTTTACCCACAAGTACTGTAATGGCAGGAGACTCAGCAAAGCAAGTGTGCATGTGTGTGTGTGTGAGAGAGTGGGGAGTAGGTTTACCAGATAAGTGATCCTACTTTAGGACTGCAGGTCTGTGAATGTCTACTTGACAGGTGTATCTTCGTATATAAAGGGGCATGCTGCCACAAATAACATCAGTGCAATTACTTGACTACTTTATATTATATTATTATGTAAGTACTTTATAGAGACTGTATTGTTCACTCCTTCCAATAGCCCTATTGTGCTGTGCTGTGCTTAGTAGCTCAGTCATGTCTGACTCTTTGCACCCTCATGGATTGTAGCCCACCAGGCTTCTCTGTCCATGGGATTCTCCAGGCAAGAATATTGGAGGGGGTTGCTATGCTCTCCTCCAAATAACCCTGTTGATAGGTATTAATATTGTCTTCATTCTGCAGATAAGAAAACAGTGGCTTAAGAGATTTAAATAATTTGCTCCAAAATACTTAACTGATTAGTAGCATAGTTTAGCAGAGAAGGCAATGGCAACCCATTCCAGTACTCTTGCCTAGAAAATACCATGGATGCAGGAGCCTGGTAGGCTGTAGTCCGTGGGGTCGCTAAGGGTCGGACACGACTGAGCGACTTCACTTTCACTTTCACACATTGGAGAAGGAAATGGCAACCCACTCCAGTGTTCTTGCCTGGAGAATCCCAGGGACGGGGGAGCCTGGTGGGCTTCCGTCTATGGGGTCACACAGAATCGGACACGACTGAAGTGACTTAGCAGCAGCAGCAGCATAGTTTAGAATCCTGTGTTCATGATCATTGTGCTATGCTACCTCACTCTTTAACAGTGATTTTTTTAAATAAAAAATACTCTTTCTTATTAAGTACCATTAAGTCTATATAAATATATGGATCAACAAAAGGAAGGTAACGTTTAAAAACAACCCTCAGTTCTCCTGTTTTTTTTTTTTTTTTCTTGCTCTCTTTCTCCATTTGTGTGGTTTAAGGTGCTTTGGTGAGGTATTTCATGATTCACTTTGGTTGACAGCTAGACTAACCAAGCGCAGTGAAGACATGAAGGGCTATCTCTAGGCCACCTTCAGAGGTGAAGCAGAGACAGGGTCAGCTCGCAGGGTGTCTCGGCTGCTTATACAACTACTGAGGAAATTGGACAGGACAGGTCACATTCGGTCAGGAAGCTGAGTTTGGGGCTGTTTATCCCACAGCAAAGAGCAGAGGGCCGCAGGAATGTGAATCACTCACAACCCTCTGAGCTCCCCTGGAGGCTGCATCTTTCCAGGTTGCTGAGGAGTGTGTGAGGGACGACAGAGGGACCTTGCAGTCCTCACTGGGAGCTGTTTACAGGCCATGCCACTTCCCCTGGTTCTTGGTTTCTGCTTATTGGAACCCACTCTTCTGTACCACCATTGTGAATTGTTGTCCCTGAGTTCTTTCTGGCATGTCTTTCTTGACCCCTTTAGGTTAGGGCTCCAGAACTGGGGCCTCTCCAAGCAGAAAGCTCTCGGCACAGTCCTGTAATTCATGAGAGAAAATCACAAGCCCCAGTGAAGAAGCACGCAAGCTTCCCAGTTTCTGGAGGGTCTCAGCAGCAGGGTATGTCTTGTCTTTGTGGAGTCCGATGCTCCCACTGGAATGAGCATCTGAAGCCAGGAATGAGGGCTCTGTTCTTGGCACACAGTTCACTAGGAAAGCAGTAAATGTCCTCTCCACTGAGACGTGAAATGTCAACAGAATGGGCAGATTGGGATTAAGCTGGGCTCCTGGTAACTGGTAGCAACAGAACAAAATAAATTCACTAAATAAAAAGAGACAAGAGGACGAAATTGGCACCCTTTCCCTGGCTGTCACTGACGGCTTTGGAGGAAAGATCTCAGAGATTCCTGGGCTGTTATCTCTTCAGCTATTCTCTTGATGTTGTAATCTATCTTCCTCAATCATGGTACTTTAGGATGCTTTGGAGGTCTCAGCTTCTGAGAGCTGATCTGCCCACCTGTTGCCCTTATATTGTATTGTGTAGGGAGTGACACTTTTAGGAGAGTTTTTCAGGATGTGGTCTATAGACTCTTTGTACTATCTGATGTGGTTTCTCTAGAAGAAGATTCCTGGGCCTCTTATTGTGCCTATGGAATCAGAGGATTTGTGTTTGGTACTTGGGAATCTGCATTTCAACAAGCTCTAGGTGATTCCTGTATTCATTAGAATTTGACAACATTGATATTATATTTAAAGCACTTACCAGATGCCAGGCATAAAACTGCTTCACATGGAGGATCTCATTTGATTTGTGACAATCAGTCATATATGGTAGTTGTTCTTATTTTATAAGGAGGAAACTGAGGCATTGAGCAGTTAAGCAACTTATCTGAGAATGCACACTAATAAGTGGTAGAGGCAGAATTTGGACCTCGACGTCTCTTTCTGCCCATTTTAACACTGCATCAAGAAGAAATGTTGAAGAGCGTGCAGAGATACTGGAGAGAGACAAGGTGACTCCAAATGTGCAGAGACTCAAAGGGAGAGTGAAAAATGTGCACAGATATGACTGGTGATGACCTTATGAAATGTTTTAAAAAACGGATGGACATTACAAAGTCAGTTTTCCCTTTAGTACATTGATTGTACTAAAATCATCCCGACTGGATCATGTATATGACTGGCTGAATGCAGAAGAATGACTGATGATTTCTGGCCTAGAGAGCACTAAGAGACTGAGGACTCCCACTAGGTAGAATGGGGTAACCAGAGCCTTAATTGAGTTTGATTTTTTCCTACATTTATTTTCCCACGTTGCTAAACATTATTGACTTTGACCTCCACAGTCTCAGAACGCCTTGTCCACTATGTTTTTAAGTTTTAAAGTTTTTATGGATATCTGACTGTCATGTTATAGATCCAGACTCCAAGCCATGGGGATCCAAGGGGGTGTTTCATGTTTTTCTAGACCCAGGCTGGCACTTACTGTACACCCTCATAGTAGAATTGTTCATTCAGTTCAGTTCAGTTCAGTTCAGTCGCTCAGTCGTGTCCGACTCTCCGTGACCCCATGAATCACAGCACGCCAGGCCTCCCTGTCCATCACCAACACCCGGAGTTCAATCAAACTCATGTCCACAGAGTCGGTGATGCCATCCAGCCATCTCATTCTTGGTCGTCCCCTTCTCCTCCCGCCCCCAACCTTTCCCAGCATCAGAGTCTTTTCTAGTGAGTCAACTTGTCGCATGAGGTGGCCAAAGTATTGGAGTTTCAGCTTTAGCATCAGTCCTTCCAATGAACACCCAGGATCGATCTCCCTTAGAATGGACTGGTTGGATCTCCTTGCTGTACAAGGGACTCTCAAGAGTCTTCTCCAACACCACAGTTCAAAAGCATCAATTCTTCGGCGATCAGCTTTCTTCACAGGCCAACTCTCACATCCATACATGACCATGGGAAAAACCATAGCCTTGACTAGACGGACCTTTGTTGGCAAAGTAATGTCTCTGCTTTTTAATATATTATCAAGGTTGGTCATAACTTTCCTTCCAAGGAGCAAGCATCTTTTAATTTCATGGCTTCAGTCAGCATCTGCAGTGATTTGGAGCCCCCAAAAATAAAGTCTGACACTGTTTCCACTGTTTTTCCATCTATTTCCCATGAAGTGATGGGACCAGATGCCATGATCTTTGTTTTCTGAATGTTGAACTTCAAGCCAACCTTTTCACTCTCCTCTTTCACTTTCATGAAGAGGCTTTTGAGTTCCTCTTCACTTTCTGCCATAAGGGTAGTGTCATCTGCATATCTGAGGTTACTGTTATTTCTCCCAGCAATCTTGATTCCAGCTTGTGCTTCTTCCAGCCCAGCGTTCCTCATGATGTACTCTGCATATAAGTTAAATAAGCAAGGTGACAATATACAGCCTTGACGTACTCCTTTTCCTATCTGGAACCAGTCTGTTGTTCCATGTCCAGTTCTGACTGTTGCTTCCTGACCTGCATACAGGTTTCTCAAGAGGCAGGTCAGGTGGTCTTGGATTCCCATCTCTTTCAGAATTTTCCACAGTTTATAGTGATCCACACAGTCAAAGGCTTTGGCATAGTCAATGAAGCAGAAATAGATGCTCTTCTGGAACTCTCTTGCTTTCTCCATGATCCAGCGGATGTTGGCTATTTGATCTCTGGTGCCTCTGCCTTTTCTAAAACCTGCTTGAACATCTGGGAGTTCACGGTTCACATATTGCTGAAGCCTTGCTTGGAGAATTTTGAGCATGACTTTACTAGTGTGTGAGATGAGTGCAGTTGTGCAGTAGTTTGAGCATTCTTTGGCATTGCCTTTCTTTGGGATTGGAATGAAGACTGACCTTTTCCAGTCCTGTGGCCACTGCTGAGTTTTCCAAATTTGCTGGCATATTGAGTGCAGCACTTTCACAGCATCATCTTTCAAGATTTGAAATAGCTCAACTGGAATTCCATCACCTCTACTAGCTTTGTTCCTAATGATGCTTTCTAAGGCCCACTTGACTTCACATTCCAAGATGTCTGGCTCTAGGTCAGTGATCACGTTATCGTGACTATCTTGGTCATGAAGATCTTTTTTGTACAGTTCTTCTGTGTGTTCTTGCCACGTCTTCTTAATATCTTCTGCTTCTGTTAGGTCCATACCATTTCTGGCATCAGAGGGCAGACACACTGAAATCATAATCACAGGAAACTAGTTGATCTGATCACATGGACCACAGTCGAATGTGGTCCACTGGAGAAGGGAATGGCAAACCACTTCAGTATACTTGCCTTGAGAACCCCATGAACAGTATCAAAGGGTAAAATGATAGGATACTGAATGAGGAATTCCCCAGGTCGGTAGGTGCCCAGTATGCTACTGGAGATCAATGGAGAAATAACTCTAGAAGGAATAAAGGGATGGAGCAAAAGCAAAACCAATACCCAGTTGTGGATGTGACTGGTGATAGAAGCAAGGTCCAATGCTGTAAAGAGCAATATTGCATAGGAACCTGGAATGTTAGGTCCGTGAATCAAGGCAAATTGGAAGTGGTCAAACAGGAGATGGCAAGAGTGAACATAGACATTCTAGGAATCAGTGAATTAAAATGGACTGGAATGGGTGAATTTAACTCAGATGACCATATATCTACTACTGTGGGCAGGAATCCCTTAGAAGAAATGGAGTAGCCATCATGGTCAACAAAAGAGTCTGAAATGCAGTACTTGGATGCAATCTTAAAAACGACAGACTAATTTCTGTTCGTTTCCAAGGCAAACCATTCAATATTCCAGTAATCCAGGCCTAAGCCCCAACCAGTAATGCTGAAGAAGCCGAAGTTGAATGGTTCTATGAAGACCTATAAGACCTTTTAGAACTAACACCCAAAAAAGATGTCCTTTTCATTATAGGGGACTGGAATGCAAAAGTAGGAAGTCATGAAACACCTGGAGTAACAGGCAAATTTGGCCTTGGAGCACGAAATGAAGCAGGGCAAAGGCTAATAGAGTTTTGTCAAGAGAACGCAATGGTCATAGCAAACATGCTTTTCCAACAACACAAGAGAAGACTCTACACATGGACATCACCAGATGGTCAACACTGAAATCAGATTGATTATATTCTTTGCAGCCAAAGATGGAGAAGCTCTATACAGTTAGCAAAAACAAGACCAGGAGCTGACTGTGGCTCAGATCATGAACTCCTTATTTCCAAATTCAGACTTAAATTGAAGAAAGTAGGGAAAACCACTAGACCATTCAGATATGACCTAAATCAAATCCCTTATGATTATACAATGGAAGTGAGGAATAGATTTAAGGGACTAGATCTGATAGATAGAGTGCCTGGTGAACTCTGGACGGAGGTTCATGACATTGTACAGGAGACAGGGATCAAGACCATCCTCATGGAAAAGAAATGCAAAAAAGCAAAATGGCTGTCTGATTAGGCCTTACAAATAGCTGTGAAAAGAAGAGAAACGAAAAGCAAAGGAGAAAAGGAAAGATATAAGCCTCTGAAGGCAGAGTTCCAAAGAATAGCAAGGAGAGATAAGAAAGCCTTCCTCAGCGATCAATGCAAAGAAATAGAGGAAAACAACAGAATAGGACAAACAAGAGATCTCTTCAAGAAAATTAGAGATTCCAAGGGAATATTTCATGCAAAGATGGGCTCGATAAAGGACAGAATTGTTCATTAGCTTACTGAAATGAAAGTCTGAGACTGGAGGATTGAATTTGGGTCTGAGTCTAGGGTCACCTTGGGATGACTCTTTCTTGGTTGCCATCACTATCATTTTGGGAAATATTTAGTTCTTACATATTGAACACTAAGCAAAAGAAATCAAAAAAAGCAGCCTGTTATCCCCTCTCTTCTTCCCTCTTTCCATTCCCTGTTTGCATCTTTTTTTCCTCTGCCCTTCCAAAGCAATGATATTAACTGTTCATGTCATAATCTTGGTTTTAGACAAGGAAACTGAATGTCAAGTTAATCAGCAAAGAAATAATTTCTTTTCAGGGCAATATTCCTGACTCATCTGATAGAAATTTTAAAAACAAGTTTGAAAAAATACTGTCTTCTTAACATTGTGAAATCTCCCTTAGGTCCTGCATAACTAGTACGAAATAGAATACTGAATACAATAGATTTTGGAGAGATCCTAGCTCCGTCATCATTTGTGGGTGTAGGCTGGAGAGCCAGTCTGTTGGATTTCTCAAGCACTTTTCTAATGACATCAGGAATCTAAAAGGTGCACAGGATGTAAGTGTGTGCACACACCCACCCACACGCTCTTTTACTTGAATAACCCAAACTTCCTGGATGAAGGAAGAGAAAAGCAGATTTAGAGATTCATATCCATTTTGAGGATGTGCTCTATGAACTTAGATAAATTCCTCACATCACTCTGAAGAATTCTGTTTTGTGCATCTTGCCTTGTAAAATGAGGATCTCCAAGAGTATTCTTGCTAAACTTCTCTGTACTGCTCATTACTTGCTCTCTTTGTAGAAAGCGTTCAACCAACTCAAGTGTTTACAAGGATTATTTTACAGTGAGAGGTGGTCAGGGTCTGTCTTATCAGGTCCACAGGCAGTTGTTGCCTTTGGGAAATGACATACCTTAGACACTGTTGGCCATCATTTAGACATTCCATTTCACCCTGTGATATGGGGTGGAGGGCACTGAATTGGGAGTTGGAGACCCATGGCTCTGCCATTAGCCTGTGATGCCAGCTTAGGGCAAATATATTTGCTCTCTGAAAATTAGTTTCGTCTACTGTTTCCAGTGTTTTTCCCTTCCAGTCCATCTCCATCCAACTGCCAGAGTAATTTTTCTGAAACATGGCCAGAATGTTATAACATCTTTGTTTTCATAGCTACCTATAGCCTAGAAGAGTGACTTTTAACCCTGGTTGTGATCCTGAATCAACTGCCAAGCAAATTATAACTTCTGAGTGTGAAATGCAGGAATCCAGATTGACTTAAAAATACTTTTTAACCCTGCCTCTCAAAGATATTCAGTTCTGGATATAGATTCCCATTCTAGTTGCATAGCCTTCAGTATCTACTGCTCTTTTTTCAAAGAAATCTGTTCTTGGACCTCGCTTGGATCCCTCCAGTTCTTGGACTGCCACCCTTTACCACCAGTGAGTCCCAAACATAGACCAGCTTCTGCTTTTTCAGGGCACCCCAGACTCCCAAAAGGAGAGGAAGAAATCCCTTCCTGCATCATTAGAGTACTTTGTCTTAATTTTTTTTGGTACAATTGGTATTATGCTTTAACAGATTTATTTATTTTTATGTCTAGTTCCCTAAAAAGAATGGGATCTCCTTGAGAATAACAGTATCTTAAACAATTTCGTGCACCTTGCACCCTCCACCAACATCATCATTAACTGCATACTAATTGTTTTAATATTACAATTGCAGGTTATACCATGTGTAAGTCCTCTGTCCTTACACTTCTTTAATAATTTTTTAGTTACCATGTTTATTTTTTCAAGTGAACTTCCTATTTATTTTAAAATTTCAACAACAATGACAATAGCAGCAATAGCAGCAAAGAACATTTCAAAACAATGATGACAAGAGAAAGCTTGGATGGAATTGCATATATTTTTGTGTGTCTGCCACTGAAATCATAATCACAGAAAACTATATGATCTGATCACATGGACCACAGCCCTGTCTAACTCAATGGAACTAAGCCATGCCGTGTGGGGCCACCCAAGACAGCCGGGTCATGGTGGAGAGGTCTGACAGAATGTGGTCCACTGGAGAAGGGAATGGCAAACCACTTCAGTATACTTGCCTTGAGAACCCCATGAACAGTATCAAAAGGCAAAATGATAGGACACTCAATGAGGAATTCCCCAGGTCGGTAGGTGCCCAGTATGCTACTGGAGATCAGTGGAGAAATAACTCCAGAAAGAATGAAGGGATGGAGCCAAAGCAAAACAAATACCCAGCTGTGGATGTGACTGGTGATAGAAGTAAGGTCCAATGCTGTAAAGAGCAATATTGCATAGGAACCTTGAATGTTAGGTCCATGAATCAAGGCAAATTGGAAGTGGTCAAACAGGAGATGGCAAGAGTGAACGTTGACATTCTAGGAATCAGTGAACTAAAATGGACTGGAATGGGTGAATTTAACTCAGATGACCATATATCTACTACTGTGGGCAGGAATCCCTTAGAAGAAATGGAGTAGCCATCATGGTCAACAAACGAGTCCGAAATGCAGTACTTGGATGCAATCTTAAAAACGACAGAATGATTTCTGTTCGTTTCCAAGCCTATGCCCCAACCAGTAATGCTGAAGAAGCTGAAGTTGAGTGGTTCTATGAAGACCTACAAGACCTTTTAGAACTAACACCCAAAAAAGATGTCCTTTTCATTATAGGGGACTGGAATGCAAAAGTAGGAAGTCAAGAAACACCTGGAGTAACAGGCAAATTTGGCCTTGGAGCACGAAATGAAGCAGGGCAAAGGCTAATAGAGTTTTGTCAAGAGAACGCAATGGTCATAGCAAACATGCTCTTTCAACAACACAAGAGAAGACTCTACACATGGACATCACCAGATGGTCAACACTGAAATCAGATTGATTATATTCTTTGCAGCCAAAGATGGAGAAGCTCTATACAGTTAGCAAAAACAAGACCAGGAGCTGACTGTGGCTCAGATCATGAACTCCTTATTTCCAAATTCAGACTTAAATTGAAGAAAGTAGGGAAAACCACTAGACCATTCAGATATGACCTAAATCAAATCCCTTATGATTATACAGTAGAAGTAAGAAATAGATTTAAGGGACTAGATCTGATAGATAGAGTGCCTGATGAACTCTGGATGGAGGTTCATGACATTGTACAGGAGACAGGGACCAAAACCATCCTCATGGAAAAGAAATGCAAAAAAGCAAAATGGCTGTCTGAGGAGGCCTTACAAATAGCTGTGAAAAGAAGAGAAACGAAAAGCAAAGGAGAAAAGGAAAGATATAAGCCTCTGAAGGCAGAGTTCCAAAGAATAGCAAGGAGAGATAAGAAAGCCTTCCTCAGCGATCAATGCAAAGAAATAGAGGAAAACAACAGAACAGGAAAAACAAGAGATCTCTTCAAGAAAATTAGAGATATCAAGGGAACGTTTCATGCAAAGATGGGCTTGATAAAGGACAGAAGAATTGATGCTTTTGAACTGTGGTGATGGAGAAGACTCTTGAGAGTCTCTTGGACTGCAAGGAGATCCAACCAGTCCATTCTAAAGGAAATCAGTTCTGGGTGTTCATTGGAAGGACTGATACTAAAGCAATACTTAGGCCACCTCATGCGAAGAGCTGACTCACTGGAAAAGACTCTGATGCTGGGAGGGATTGGGGGCAGGAGGAGACAGGGATGACAGAAAATGAGATGGCTGGATGGCATCACTGACTCGATGAAGATGAGTTTGAGTGAACTCCGGGAGTTGGTGATAGACAGGGAGGCTCGGCGTGTGCTGTGATTCATGGGGTCGCAAAGAGTCGGACACGACTGAGTGACTGAACTGAACTGAGCTGATGTGTGTCTGCACTTAGTCACCCAGTTGTGTCTGACTCTGCAACCTCGTGGACTGTGGCCCACCAGGCTTCTCTGTCCATGGAATTTTCGAGGCAAGAATACTGGAGCAAGTTGCCATTTCCTATTCTAGGAGATCTTTCTGACCCAGGGATCAAACTCATGTCTCTGGGATCTCCTGCATTGATGGGCAGATTCCTTACTACTGTGCCACCTGGGAAGCTCCATAATATTTATAGATCAGCTTATAAATAATTAGCATTATTTTTCCCTCTATGAATATTGCATATTTGTGTATGTATTCAACATTCTTTTTATTTCCTTCAGGAACTTACAGTTTCTTTTTAATCTTAGATTTGTTAGTTTATTCTTGATGCATTTATTCTTGGTTTATTACTACCTTTTATGAATTTTTCTGTTTTACGCTGGGGTGCTGTTGCATTTGTTCTGTTTTGTAACTGGTCACCTTCAGGAAATCTAATGGGTTCTAATGGTCTCTCAATTAAGTATTGTGAATTTTACAAATGAATAATCACATCTTTTGCTAAGAATGTTTTATCTCCTTCTTTATAATATTAATATCTCATTTTACAGCAGTTCTTTGTCTGGTTATATAGACCAGAGCTTCTATAACAATGTAAAATGATGGTGGTGGACCTTGAGGAGAGTGCCTGTACTATTTGAGTCTTACGTATAAAGCTGATTATTGATTGTCAATAGATATTATCATTCTAGTGAAAAAATTTTTTTCCAACTTCACTGTGACTTTTTAAAATGAAGAAATGAAAGTTACATTTTGTCAAATGTCCTTTAGTCATCTGTTGAGATGGTCATCTGTTTTCCTTTAGTCTCTTAGTGAATTATACAGTTCCTAATATCGAATGATTTTTGTATTCTTGCAATAAAACTTACTTGGCCATTTTGAATTATTTTCTTAATACTTAGCTAGATAATATGACACACTATATTTATGACCTCTGTGTATCATACAAGATATTAATATTTATATAATGTATGTGTGTATGTCTGTGTTGACTTTGTCAGGTTTCAGATATCACGTTTCTACCAACTTCATAAAATTAATCAGAAAGTTTTCCAGCTTTTCAAATTCTTTGAAACAATCCAGAAAACTCAGGAATTATATACCACCTAGGGGTGGTGATTTTTCAAATGGTATTTTTTTATCTTTCCAATTTCAACTGGCATATTAGTTGAATATGTCTTGATGGGTCATTTTTTTCCATTTAAATATTCTAGAAAATTTTTTAATACACTGACACTCTAACATGAATTAGCATCAAGTTATATGAATATTCCCTTATAATATTAATTTGTTTCTTAGCCATACTTGTATTCCTTTTCTCTTTCCTAAAGTCATGTTTATTAATGTTTTCTTCCATTTTATGTTCAGATTATTTTCATTCTTTTTTGTTTAATATTTAAGACATTTCTAAAACCAGTTTTTTCTTTGAATAAATTTTGACTGCACACGGTGCATTTTGATATGTAGTTTTGTCAATATTGTTATTTTTCTTCCTAAAAATGCTGCAACTGTGATTTGATTTCCTTTTTGACCCAGGAGTTATTTGCGGAAGTGTTATATCAGCTCCTTTCTAACAGTGACCCTTTTCTTGTGGTAAAATGAAAGGCACAGAGAGTGCATTTTAGCAGCAGGAGATCTGGGGGGAAGTCCAGACTGAGACAAGTGCTGGTGCGGGCAGCGTGGGTGAAGTGCTTGATCAACAGTCTGGGGATTCCTCAGTGAGGATGCGAAAGATAAGGCAGTAGATGCTAAAAGGAAAGTTGGGTGAGAATAAGAAGCAGACTCCAAGATGTAATCAAGGGCTGGCTGTGGTTCTGGCTTCTGTGCTGTCGTGGTAGATGGATGCAGTCCATCTCTTGTTGGACCGTCTTTCCTCTGGGATTAGCAGCTGATAAGTGCTGCTGGGGACATCAAGCATTGAAAATCATAGCACTGATCTCCCATCTCTGAGTGTACAGCAGCTGCTTGGGAGGCCAGCGAGACAGGGTGCATATGCCCCCCAGGAAGTGGAGCCCTTAACTGAACCTTCCTTCTTTCCCCACCTGCAGGAACCTCCTCTCAGGAAGGTCTGAGATTGGGCTCTTCCCTGTTAGTGGGAAAAGGTAGAAAATCTGGGTAATACGTTTTTCTCTCTTTTTTGAAATCTATATTACCTTTATTTATATTTTTCTATTCCGTTTTTCCAGTTTTATTGATATAATTGACAAATAACATATGAATTTAAGATGTACAACGTAAGAATTTGCTATATGCATATATTGTGAAATATTCACAAAATTTGTAATCATCCATTACCTCACATAGTTACAAATATTTTTTCTTATAATGGGAACTCAAGATTTACTCTCTGAAGCAACTATCAAATATACATTGTTGTTAATTCTAGTCACCAGGCTGTATGTTACATCCCCAGGACTTGTTTACTTTATAACTGAAAGTGTGTACCTTTTGACCACCTTCACCCATTTCCCCCTTCCCATATACCCTGTTCTCTGTTTCTGTGAGTCATGATTTTTTATTTTATTTTTTAAAGATTTTTATTTGAGTATAGTTGTGGCTCAGACAGTAAAGCGTCTGTCTACAATGCAGGAGACCTGGGTTCGACTCCTGGGTTGGGAAGATTCCCTGGAGAAGGAAATGGCAACCCACCCCAGTACTCTTGCCTAGAAAATCCCATGGACGGAGGAGCCTGGTGTCCATGGGGTCGCAAAGAGTCGGACACTACTGAAGCAACTTAGCACAGCACGATAATCATTGATGCTGAAACCTTTTCATGTACCTGTCGGCCATCTGTATGTCTTCTTCAGAGAAATGTCCATTCGGTTCCTCTGCCCATTTTTTAATTGGATTGTTTGTTTTCTCTTTTCTACTTGGATGGCACCAGCAGCACCAGTGCCTTTTGCCACAAATGACAGAGCAACTCCCTTTGGCAAAGATGGTCTTCATTTTTTGGATTATTTTTAATGTTCTTACTTTTTGGTATGGCTTAAGCACTGCCTGTGTATGTCTTGACAAGTAAACCTTCAAAATGACAAGTAGTGGCTTGGAGGAGGCTTGGAGTAAATGAAACATGGGATCAGCCTGTACCCCTTTCTCCATCACAGGTGTCAGCATTCATTTTTTACTTTCTCTCTTTCATCTGGGGCAGGCTGGCTGCGTACTAAGTGTAGGGGGAGCTTGTCTGCCCGCCTCTTTCCTGTGTTTTCCATTTACTGGGTGGATAGTCTCTCAGAAATCTGGCGGAGGTGCTCTTGCCCTGTTCGATGGCTTTGAAAGTGAGAATCCTGGTTGTTCTGACTTGCGTTGGCACTTCTGTGTTACAGACTTAGAGCAGGATGTTGCATGATGGCTGGAGCCCCTCACCAGATATAGCCTGGATTTTAGTGGTAAGGCCGTGTCCTTTAGTCTGAAATCAGCCTAGGAACTACATGAATCTTGAGACAAACTTTATTGGGGTAGAAGTTTGGGGAAGTTTATTATCAGGCCCCATTCTCTTCTTTGTAAGGTATTTTCTCCAAATATGATGGTGCCCCCTTTTTCCTTTTAGATAATTTATTACCTCTGTTAATTGACAACTGCCTTCATAACATTTGTTAGACTCACCCATCCAGAGGCAGTGTTTCTTCACTGTAGAAAATGCTAGTGTCTCCTGGTTCTCATCCTTCAATCACTCGAAAGCCTCAAGTTTTATCCGGGCCCCTGACTGCCCAGAATAAAACACTGCACTTGTCCGGCTTCAGATGTCTCCTTCCCTCCCCCACCCTCCATCCCATGGAACTGAATGTGGATGTGTGGGGTGCATCTTGGGTGTTATAAAGGAGGACTGCAGAGTAGAGATGACAGAACAGTGAGACAGAAGGAGCCTGGGTCTCAGACTCTGAGGGGTTTCTGTATTAGCCCAGCTTATGCTCAGTCTCTGAGCTCTGTTCCAGCAATTGAGCCTGATCCTTAGGAAAGTGGCTATGGACATGGGCTGATGGTGTCTTATTGGCGAGGCAGTGCCCTTTTTGTGAGAGGGACTCAGTAAAGGCAGGTGTCTGTCTTTATATTGCTGCACTGAGGGGGCTCCCCACATACTTGTCCATATCTGTGCCCCAGGACCTTTTTTGCACTCTATGAAGACAATCTTTCCATCAAAGTTCTCTACTTCCGAGCCTCCTCTAAGGCTCACCCAACATAGCACCTGTAGGCAGGAGAGAGTCACCTTCCTTTTTGAGCACAAATTTTGAGCTGCCTTTTAAAACTGTGTTCTGTGTATTGACTTGAGCATTGGTAATAATCTCTTTCCTTGCATATAAAAATCAAGTGTTATGTTTCTATAAAAAGCAGTTGTAATTTTAAGTGCAATTCTTCTCTGGCGTGAGATATATCAGGTTTCGATAAATAATCAGAGACTACTGTTTGAAAATAAGTTGTGTGAAACAGTTTTGGGCCACGGTTGGCAAACTATTACTGGAATCGGCCAGATAGTAAATGTTTGAGGCTTTGCTGGGCCAGTAGAATTTCTGTTGAAACTGTTCAACTCTGAAACCATTGCAGAGTGAAAACAGACACAGGCAATACATATTAATAGGTGCATGGCCAGGGTCCTGCGCCTGAGAAACTTTATTTACAAAAACACATAGCAGCCTGGATGAGGCCGGGGGACAAGAGTTTGCTAACCTTTACTTAGGGACTTTTAAAACTATTCCCTTTTAATGATTTTGCTGTTATATTAGTGTCGGTGTCTACCAACAGGCGAACTCCCCACAAAGGCCCTTTGCTATAGACACTTGCTGATACCAGCAAGAGAAGGGCCGAAGCTTGTACTAAGAGTCTTGGCTCCTGGGTGTTGTGGAAATATTTTGGAGGAAAGTAGGCTTACTTAGGACAACACAATCTGAATTATAAGTTTCTTTGTTTCTTATAGAATGCCATTTAAAAGTTTTAAATCTTACTTCTAGCAGCTCTGTGGAAGATGTGGAGCCTGAGTGTTTGAAGATTTGTACGTTGTCTTTGCATTCAGCATCATAATTTTAACATATGCCTTCCAAGGTGGGAACTCAAGGATTATTTTTTTGGCCCCTTTCCCCACAAGGGAAGAACCAGAGATGGTTTGGCATTTTTCTGCTTTCATTTTTATTTAGCAAATCCTGACAGGAAGTGGCACACCCACTGAGAATTTAGCAAAACCAGAGACCCGTGCCATAATATGGGGGGATTTATGGACGTGCTTTCTGAGGTATTTTTGTAGTACAGTGTCTCTGAGGTTTTGGAATGAGGAATGAGATGTTTATTTTCCTCTTGGCAATGTGTGCCCACACTTTGATTTCAGTTCCTTTAAATTCAACAAGTCTTCACTGAATACTTTCTATGTGTTCATTCCCTATAGGTTGAAAGGGGGAAAATGGGAGATGGATCCAGGCGTTTCCTGGTAAAAGGAGGCTCATGGGTTTTGGCTTGATGTCTTGCTTCCCACTGTTTGCATAGACATAGATCCTAATATAGAATAACCATCATGGGTTTTTTCCCTGTTGTTTTACTTCCACATGAAATGAGAAAGCATGCAACCCTATGTCCCTTCAATACATCCCAATTGGTTGGAACTCTGCAGGGCATACCTCTTCTTTCAGCTGTGCTTTGGGAGCATGTGGTTTTTTTTAAATTCAATTTTGTCTCAGGTCTCCTTAGAGGAACATTACTCTGTGCTAACAAAGGGATTCAGTATCACCACATCAAACTCCTGCTTCAGACCCAGAGAAAGCAGAGCATGTGGACACAAGATGACCCCCTCTACAAACAGGGCACCCTTGGAAAGCCAGCACAGCACACATTCGAGGTGCTTTCTTTCCTACCTTTCCTCTCCCAAGCCATATATGGTAGAGGAGCTGGGCTGCTTTCAATAAAAGGAATTTTTTGATGTAGGAGACTGAACTGGCCTGTTTTTGGCCTGTGGTAGGAGGGAGTTGGGGAAAGGGGAATGAAAGTTCATGGAGGAAGCTGTAGCCTTTAGGTCAAGCTGAGATGTGACCCGCAGAGCTTGCCAAGTCCATGAGGGAACGGCTTCTCCACGGCCCCTCTGTGGTACTGAGTTCCAGGCCTTAGTGAGACACTCTGTGATGTGAACGAGGAGGGTCAGCCCACACAGCAGGGACCTGCCCTATCCACACAGGAGGCTAACCAGTGGCATCTTCCAAGTAGAGACTTGGGGAGTGGAAACATGCGCGAAACTCATCCCAATGCCCTGGCTACCTAGATCTGATAATTTGCCTTATTTTTTTCTACCAGTAAAGAGGAATGCTGACTTATTTTTTGAAGTTCACACTCCTATGGAGTCCACTGGGGCAAATCAAACTATCTTTTCTTACTAATTTTCAAGCTTTCAGACCTCCCTGAATCCTGCTAAAATATCTCAAAATGTTTTTGACTGATCCTGAAACTCTGAACATGACCATTGCTTTCTCTGACCCAAACTCTTGTTTATTTAATCCTCTTAAAAGTCAGAATTATTGCCAAACCATAGTTTTTGTTTGATTTTATGTTTTGTATTCTCCAAGGGACACTAGCAACATCAGTTTTAAAAGGGGCCATGTTTATGGTTATTGTCCAGTCGGCTTACTTTTCTAGTTCTCAGGCAATGACCTAAGACTGTTGTGTTTGGGTTCCCAACACTACCGAGAATGTTGACATTTTAAAGTCCTTCTCAATATTCTCTCTCTCTCTTGCATACACAAACATGCTCACTCCATACTAAAGAAAAATGCTTTTGAGAAAGAGATTTAATTTTTATTTTCCTTTTGTATCACTAGTGCATTTTTAAGGAAATTTTCTCTTTTGAACTTTAAAATTAGTTTCTGGAACCTAGAAATTTGTGGTGACATATTGGTGGCCAGTCAGGATGTTTGGGAGAAGTTTTGGGTCAACAACCAGCATGCTGTTTCAATTTGGTTCTTTCCCAGGCCTCTTGAGTTTGGAACACAGGTTAAAAGTCTTTTGAGTCCTGGTCTCATTTTCTCAGGAAAGTTTCAGGGGGAAAAACAAAGACTTTGGTATCAGAAGGACTCAGGCTAAAATTCTCACTCACATTCTCTTTTGTAGACTTGGAAAAGTTGCTTGATTTCTTTACATCTCAATTTCCTCATGTACAAAATGTAGAAAAAACAAACAAACAAACAAACCTGCTTGAGATCCTGCTGAAGAGTCAATGTAGTCATATTTATGAAGTGCCTGGCCCAGTGTCTGACATTTAAGGGCATGAGAGGTGTTTTCCTTTCTCTTTCTTGCCTCCCTCCTGGTTCCTCTACTTGTTTCTCTGTGGACTGTGAACTGGCTAGTTCACACTCTGTAGTAGCTCATGTGAATGAAGAGAAGATGTTGAGACTTGGCATATGAGGCTGCATGCTCAACCAAGGTAGGGGACAGAATTCTTCCTGGACATGCTGAAGCTCAGGGTTACAGCAAGCATCCTAAGGCCTTTCCTTTGTATATTCATCCATGCCAGGGATCAATAGGGAGACTGTTGACTCATGCATCCAGGAATCAACAAGGAGACGCTACCACATGGGCTTGATTAGCTGGATGGGGCATGGCTGCTGCACACAGAACAAGAATGAAGGGCAATGCCCATCACTGCTGATGTGGTGAACACTATGGAAGGTACATAGCAGGTTACCTATCTGAGAGCCCACCTGTTCTCTTTGGATGTTCCTTACTTGAGGGATAGGAGAAATGCCAGCACAATGTTTTCTGGAGGCAGGAGGTCAGATTATAGCAGCTTTAGCAATTCCCTCAGACCATTTGCTTCCCAGGTGGCTCAGTGATAAAGAATCTGCCTGCCAATGCAAGAGACGCTGGAGACATGAGTTCGATGTCTGGGTCAGGAAGATCCCCTGGAGTAAGAAATGGCAACCCACTCCAGTATTCTTGACTGGAAAAGGAGCCTCGTGGGTGACAGTCCATGGAGTCTTAAAGAGATTTAGTGACTGGACAATAGCAACTAAATACTCAGTGTGGTGTGATCATACTTGAGGGCAGATTTGATGGGTGAGCAGCATTGGGTGTTTTTTTGTTTTCTTAATAGCACTGAACACATTTTTGGCTTTAAAAAGAGTTATGTTGAATGAAGCAAAGAAGATCTCTCTCCCCCAATGCTGGTATCCTCTTCTACCAAAGACCATTTACACCACGTATCTTTTCTTTTCATACTTTTTTCCACTCTTCATCCGTAGGAAGGTATCAGCTAGCAGGCCATCAACCACTGTACTGAGTAGTATTCTGAGAGGAGTTTATACATAGGATCTAGCCCGAATTTATGCAACAAGATGGTTTTTCACTAAGGTTCCATTCATACTTCTTGACCTTTGAACTATAACTCCAGTGGTTGTGACTACCAGCCTAGATTATCTTAACTTGCTTATTTATATGGAAGCATAATTGACAGTCCAACACACCACAGACCTGGCCTTAAAATTAATGGAGACATTCAAGAAAAATTAAGCTGGAATCAAGTGGAGACATTAAAAACTGAAGGCTCTCACCATAGCACCAGGAGCATATTAGTGAAGGTCTCCAATGCTCAAGGCTCTTGGCTACCTCATATTGATGTATAGACTAAGAATGTTGATTAAACTAACAGACTTAAAAATGCATCTTATAATGTAGGATCCTATTAACTAAACTGAGCTTGTGAAAAATCACCAGAGAACTGATTCTGCCCACCTATTCATGAAAATATACACATGAAGTGACTTGATTTCTGTGTATAGATGATTGCCCAAGAAGATGTTGGACATGTGGGACTCTTTGTAACCAAGAAAAGAATGTACTCTGAGAAGACTGTGGCAGAGGGCCCTGTATAGAAGGAGGTGGTGGTCCTCAAAGACACCTCTGAAGAGTCAGAAGGGAGAGGGAGGCTTGAGGAGGGTGGAGCAGGGCAGAGGAGACTTAATGAGCTGGTGCACATCATGGGAGGAAGGCAAGAAGATACCAAGCTGTAGTAAGGAGAATCCTTAAAAGCTATTTTTTCAGGCCCTGTGAGATGGACTAATGGGAGATACTTTCTGTTTAATGGAGAACATTTCAGTGACTTCTTGACTTGCTGCATCTATCTTTCACATCAGCAATTACACTGTGCCCAAGACACCATGATAGGTCCTGAGGTTGTGAAAGGTATGTATTAGACTATCCCTACCTTCATAGAGCCAGTGACATCTCTGAGGAGACCAGACCTACACAGAGACAGGCACAGTCTTATCATCTGCTGAGTGATGGAACATCACAGAAAGATGGTTTGTGCAGCAGCAGGCTATGGAGAAGATGAGTCAGCGTGGGAAAAACCATTGTCTGATTCACTGCTTGACAATCTTTTTCTCTAACAATGAGCAGTTTTTCAAATGTAAACTGCATTTCATGTTTCTATGAAATGACCAAAGACCACATTTTGCTTTCAGAAGGGAAACATACAGTACAGCAGGGAGTGACTTCTAGGTTTCCTTTTTTTCTCTGTTCATAAAGGCAATGGTGGAGTAAGAAAGAAGAGGGCTCTGTGTCCAGAGATGCCACATGATCTGGGTGGCAGAAGCCACACTGAACTCTTGGGCAGCAAAAGCGGAGATTGCCTGGACATTAACTGGTGTGAACACTTCTCTGGGTGCTTTTCCTCTTGAACTTTCCCTCTTGCTATCAAAACCTCTTATGGTCAGTCTTACGAATTTACACATTTTTTATTTATTCAGCACATATTTTGACCTCCAACTATGTGTCAGGGAGACCATAAAGTACTAAGTATCCAAGAATATACAGGCTCAGACAGTCTCTGCCCTCAAGGAACTTAAAATCTAGTGGAGGTATTATTTAAAGTGAAAAGTGAAAGTGAAAGTTGCTCAGTTGTATCCAACTCTTTGTGACCTTATGGACTATACAGTCCATGAAATTCTCCAGGCAAGAATACTGGAGTGAGTAGCTGTTCCCTTCTCCAGCGGATCTTGCCAACCTAAGGATCGAAACCTAGGGCAGATTCTTTACCAACTGAACCACCAGGAAAGCCGAAGAATACTGGAGTGGGAAGCCTATGCCTTCTCCAGCAGATATTTCCAACCCAGGAATCGAACTGGGGTCTCCTACATTGCAGGTGGATTCTTTACCAGTTAAGCGACCCATTAGTTTAAGAATTCACTTTCACTTTTCACTTTCACACATTGGAGAAGGAAATGGCAACCCACTCCAGTGTTCTTGCCTGGAGAATCCCAGGGAAGGGGGAGCCTGGTGGGCTTCCGTCTATGGGGTCACACAGAGTCGGACACGACTGAATTGACTTAGCAGCAGCAGCAGTTTAAGAATAATTACACACATTATTTTTATTGTGCAATATTGCTGCCTAAAAATTATAGCTAGGTCAATTATAAGCTCATTTACTACATCCACAGCTAATGAATCTGGGTAGTTATTTTCCAAGAGCCACAGATACACTGTAATTGTAGCGCTGAGATGACAGCTCCACTGGCCAAGTGCAGAGTGTGATGAGAGGATAACATGGTGACTGTCCTACCAGAGGGGGCTGGGAAAAGCTTTTCTGAGAGAGTGACTTTTAGTAGAAGACTTGAAGAGTGAATAGAAATTGTCCAGTGGGAGGGACTTCTCTGGTGGCCCAGTGGAAAGAATCCACTTTCCAATGCAAGGGGTGCAGGTTCGGTCCCTGGTCAGGGAACTAAGCTCCCACATGCCACAGAGCAACTGAGCCCATGAGCTGCAACTAGAGAATCCACGCCACGACTTGAAAGGAGCCAGTTCACCATAGTAAGAACCCATGTGCTGCAACTATGATGGACACAGCCAAAAATAAATAATAGATTTTTTTTTTTTTTTAGAAATTTGGTGAGGGGAAAGGGAAGTAGAGATGAAGAATAGAAAGTGGTCTAGGCAGAGGGGACAATATGAACAAAGGCCCTGGGGTCTTTGAAGCTAGTACCAGTGTGGATTTGTGAGCCCTTCCAGGGGTGTTCCAGAGTAGTCCCTTATCCCATTCAAACAGAGTTCAAAATGCCTGCAGTTGCCCACTCTATGTGCTGTCAAGCCATTCCCAGCCCTGCTTTTTCCCCATCCCCCATCCTCTCAGCCCTCTGCCTGGAATGTCCAGTCATCCAGGACAGCCTGCATGCAATACTGCCTCTTCCTTGACCTTGGTTAGCGAGCTTTGGTAGGAGACATGTGTGTCTAGACAAAAGATTGGTCTTTGTGAAAGTAAGTGCTCCAGGTCTGACTCAACCTGACCCAAAGCCAAGAAAGATAAGGTTGATGGAAAAGATCTCCTTCGTGAACTTCTGTAAAATAACAGCCCAGAGGCGAAGACGCACAACAGCTTCGGGGTTCCTGAGGCTGCTGCCCCAGACAGGCTCTTGAAAGCACTTGAGGATAAGAGGTAGGAAGGCTATGTCATTTCCTTTCTGCTACGTGTATTTTAATGTTTTCCTGCCTCTCACACTAATCATGATTCCCCACACCCACGCTCCAGCCACCCTATAGCTTTGGGGGATGAATACTATTCCTCTTACATGGGATAAATGTTGAAGTGATATTTATAGGACTGAAGATCAGCTTTCCTGGTGGTACCCTTTTTTAAAAATCCTTTCAATCTCAGAGTGTTCATTTATAAGATGGTTGGAAAGATGAGCCTATGATGTTACCGAGAGGACTTAGAGTATAAACAATGGAATATTAATTATATGGAATGTTATATATTAAAGAAGAAAATTCCCATGTTTCCAAGCATGACAGGTGGCCATTACCCACAGTGGAGGAGTTGTCTTCATATGTGCACTCACAGGATGTGACTTTGGGGGATCACCAATGTAATAGTAAAGAAGTAAATGTAATAGTAAAGAAGTTGGGCTTCCCAGGTGGTGCAGTGGTAAAGAATCCCCCTGCCAATGCGGGAAAGGCAGGAGACATGGCTTCCATCCCTGGGTCAGGAAGATCCCCTGGAGAAGGGAAAGGCTATCCACTCCAGTATTCTTGCCTGGAAAATTCCATGGACAGAGGCGCCTGGCGGGCTATAGTCCATGGGATTGCAAAGAGTCAGCCATGACTGAGCATGTAGGCATGCAATGTAATAGTAATCTTGCAGTTTTTAATTTTCTTCCCAGAAATAGAAGATATAAACAAGATTTAAGTTAGTAGCCAAGAGACATACTTTGGTTTTAATTTGAATGAGAAAAAAATTTTAAAGCAGCATCTAACCTTTTTGTAATGTTTGGAGCATTTTCAGTACATAAGCATACCTCAGAGATGCTGTGCATGCGGTTTCAGGTCACTGCAATAAAGTGAATATCCCGACTTCTTTATATTACATTTACTTCTTTGCTGTTACATTGGTGGTCCCCTAAAGTGAGGTCCTGTAAGTGCAAATATGATGACAACTCCTCCACTGTGGGTAATGGCCACCTGGGATGCTTGGAGAGAGTCACATGAATTTTTGGGGTTCCTAGGGCATCCCGGAGAAGGCAATGGCAAGCCACTCCAGTACTCTTGCCTAGAAAATCCCATGGACGGAGGAGCCTGGTAGGCTGCCGTCCATGGGGTCACTAAGTCAGACACGACTGAGCGACTTCACTTTCACTTTTCACTTTAACGCATTGGAGAAGGAAATGGCAACCCAGTCCAGTGTTCTTGCCTGGAGAATCCCAGGGATGGGGGAGCCTGGTGGGCTGCCCTCTATGGGATCGCACAGGGTTGGACACGACTGAAGTGACTTAGCAGCAGCAGCAGCAGGGCATATAAAAGTTGTGTTTGTATTATACTGTAGTCTATTAAGTGTGTAATAACATTTTATATTAAAAAAAGCAAAAACAGTGGCCACCTTAGTTGAAAAGTAATGGGCTTGGAAAATGGTACCTATAGACTTGCTAAATTCAGGGTTGCTACAAACCTTCACGTTGTGAAAAACAGCATTTGTGAAGTGCAGTAAAACATATCAGAGTTAGTGCTCAAATGTAATTGGTACCCACATCCTGCATACAGGACCACATGACAGACTCTTATTTTAGGGTTATTTGCTTATCTTACTGTCTGATGATTTATGATTTATCATCTGTCCCCTTCTTCCACACTTGAACGTAAGCTCCAGATGGGCATTTATGTTATCTCTGTTGCCTTCAACAGTTCCTGGAACATGGTAGATATAAAGAAATACAGAAATGCTTGTTTAATAAATAGTTTTAATCAAATAAATGTGTTTCTCATAAAGCAGTGAGAGAGAACACTTAGAAAACTAAAAGAAAATTTAGCCTCTCAAAATATGGCCTTTCTGGCCCTATTTTTCCCTATAGGATGTCACCCTGGCCTTGTTAGAGTGACCTAATATGAGAGTCCTTTATTCCTAGCAACAATATGGGAAGCACAGAATCAAGCCACCTGGGAAGAGGGACCTCCCTGGGTGTTGGGTTCAGGATTGTGCCTAGGCCTCTGATCCTCAACCTTAACCATCCCAGGTCTCGTGGCTTCAGTAAATGTGGTGCCAAGAAGCCCTAAAGGCAAGAGGGAAGCACAGAAGGCACTGTCTATCAAGGCCCCAGGCCAGCCAGCCAGGCCAAGAGTAACCTCCAGGCAGGATTGGTGATCCTGCAAGCATGTCCCCTTCAAGCCAGCAGAGTAAAGGCAGATAATATACTTGGTATTTAAAATGCAAAACACTAATGCCAGAATTTTAGGACATTTTGGTGGCACCTGTGAGGCTTCCCTGGTGGCTCAGCAGGTAAAGAATCTGCCTGCAATGTGGGAGTTCTGGGTTTGATCCCTGGGTTGGGAAGATCCCCTGGAGAAGGGAAAGGCTACCCACTCCAGTATTCTCGCCTGGAGAATTCCATGAACTATATAATCCATAGGGTTGCAACAAGTTGGACACGACTGAGCAACTTTCACTTCACTTCACTTGGTGGCACCTGTAACCATAACCCCTTTTTACCCTTATATTTAGAGTGCCATCAAAATTTTGCTTTCTCCACACCAAAGCAAAGCAAAAATATGGAGCATGTCAAAACTGTGAGTGACCCAGGGAAAGACAGGGTGGTCTTGGGTCTCAGTGTTCTGGTCTCTCTTGAAACCCAACCTCTCCACAGCTCCAGAGCTGATCTTGGAGCAGGGACCACAGGAGCTGGGCTGATCACAGAGCAAAGGAAAAGCAGCTTCTGATCCAATATATTGAGGATCTACCTTTTCTCCCCCTGGGTCTCAGAGTCCCGATCTGGATAAACTAGTTTTGATGGTGAAGATGGGTAGCTTCTCTAAGTCTCCCCTCAGCATGAGGTTGGAAACGTGCTTTGCCCCCAGAGCAGAAACTTATCAGAATCCTTAGTTTAGAGCCTGAAAATGTGGATCTGTGTATGTGTGTGTATCTATTCGCTTATGGGAAAGGCCAACTTTGTGTGAGCTTCCAAAATGCCTGCTGACACAGTCTTGTTTGGAGGATAAGCGTCAGTGAAGCAGGACTCACGGACAGCATTTCCCAGAAAACGTGCCACAGATTCATCGCCTTTGTCAAAGGTGGCGGCATGTGTGAAAGCCCTGATGACACATGGGGCAGGCTTTGGTATTTGCTTAAAAATAGCTGAGGGTTTGGTTAACCACAGCAGAGCTGGGGTAAGGGGTGGTCCCTCCCCTCTCATGTTCCCTCCCCAGATGATTCAGGGTGGTCCCAAACTCAGTGTCAGAAAGCCAGATCTCTGCAGGACACCTGTTGTCAAGCAACAAGAATCATTTGATGTCAGTCATGGACAGTGACCAGAGAGGGCAGGGCAGAAAGGTGGAGCTTAAGGCCTCAAGGAAGCTGCCACAGCCCCATGCACACAGCCTTAAGCTAGAGCTCTGTCCCCGATGATACAAAGAGGCGTGTGGTTGACAGATGCTGTTTACAGCCAGGACTGAACCAGCTCAAAGAAGCAAAATTCTGTGTAGCCCAGTCAGAAAGAAAACATTTGAAAACACCAGCAATCACCATGCTCATGCCATTTACATATTTGTGTTTGGGGTTCACTTCTGAAATTCACTTTTCTCTGTGGGCTGGCCTTTTGTTCAGTGTGGCCCAAAGCTTGGCATTAGAAGGCGATTTCAAGAGAGGAATTGTTGCCACCAGCCACGGAGAGGGACATGAACACAGACAGCGGGGCTGGGGTCCTGCTCTCGAGAATGGGGGTCCTGGTCTCCGTGTTGCAGTCCTTCAAGCAGAGGTTCTTCACCGTCGCTCCTCTGACTCCACCCAGGGCTCTGGTGGCCCGGTCAGCCTGCAGGAGTGGAAGGAGCAGGACTGGGACTGGGATACCCAGGGACCGGCTGGAACTCTGCTCTGTGACCACACGAGTCCTGTTACGTCTTTGTGTTTCAATTTCCTCAGCTAAGAAAGAATGGCAGGGGTTGATGACTATGATGGCGCTTGGTAGCTCAGGAAGGAGCCTACCATCCGCCCATCCAATACTTTGTCTCCTCTTTGTGTGAGTGTCTGCCTGCCCAAAGCCCTCTGGGCAGAATGCATGTGTGCCAAGTCCCTTCGTTGCGTCTCACTCTTTGTGACACTGTGGACCATAGCCCATCAGGCTCCTCTATCCATGGGATTCTCTAGGCAAGAATCCTGGAGTGGGTTGCTGTGCCCTCCTCCAGGGTTTCTTCCCAACCCAGGGGTTGAATCCATATATCTTACGTCTACCTGCATTGACAGGTGGGTTCTTTACCACTAGCACCACCTGGGAAGCCCAGGCACAATGACTCCCTGTAAAAACTGTGGTGACTTTTAGAATTGTCTAGCATATGACCTGATTCTCTTCTTCTTGGGTCTCTCGGGAAAGGTCCAAGTATACAAATGTAGGGGCTGGTGGTTGGGAGAGGATCGAGGAGTTGGAAAGAGAGTCTTATACAGCATAATGTGCTCTTCCTGTGGGAAGAGGTGTCGGCTGATTAACCAAAATTATGGAATTTTGCAAACTGATGTGTTTTGACTTTGGTAGATTTCTAGCATTTTGTGTAATGGAGCTGATATGAAGAAGCAAACTTATAATATTTCAGTTTCATAGACTTCCAAATTATCATCTAAACCCACTTACTAATTCCTCTCCATGGTTCTCAAACTTTGAAGGATGTACAAGTGATCTAGGAAACTTCTTTAAAAGTTTGATAAGCAGAACATTTTCCAGAATTCTCAGGGCTGCACTCTTTCACCTTCAGAATCTGGATGTACAGGATCTGACTGGTGCCTGTGGTCCGGCTTGAATCAGATGGAGGTACCTGATGCCAATTCATAGGAATAGTAACATAGCAACTTTGAATCCACATGTGTGTTTCCTCATGTTAGTCTTAGAAAAATAAGTCCAACGGGATGTAAAATAATATAACCTTGAAAATGCAGACTCTAATAATTCTTTGTGTGACCATGATTGGCAGTTTTATGTCAATATGTCCCTTAGAGTCCTCCGCAGTAGGTATTTCCCCAGGGGATTGTAAGTCCACCCCTTGCTCTCCTCCTTCATATCTCTGTATCTTCCTCCATCTGACACATGGAAATGCAGTTAAGGGTGAAGACCCAGAGACTACTAGCTTTCCTTTTTCCTGGACCTTATCCTATTCACCTGCAAATGGGGGTAAATAAAATTCCTTCCCTTCAAGATTCTTGTTGTGAGAAAGTTTATGCATAGCCTACAAGGAAACTGGCTTCAATCCAAGGCTTTAATCTGCCCATTTTGACTGTTAAGGACCATTGCCAAGAAGCATCCATGATTTGAATTATGTCAATGCCAGTGCAGAATGGCTCAACAGAGAGCCCATGTGGGAGGCTGGATCAGGTCCATGTGTGCAGAGAGGCTTAGTGCTCCTCCTCCTTCTCTAGCATCACTTCTGCCTCACCAAAATACAGAATGAGCCGCTGTCATTGAATTATGAGTTAGGGGATGAATGTGCAGTGGTGTTGGGATGGGGGAAGGAGGGCCCTATCCAAAGTGGGGATCATTCCAGGTACCACTTTCTGAATTAAGTACCGCAAATCTTGGCATTTGATTCGATAATTCTCTTTGTTCCATTGGGACACCTGGCAGGGACATAGTGAATGATCATCTTATTTTGAGTTGATTAATTCCACAAGCCTCAATTTATAAATGTCTGCACCAAAGAGCAAGCAGATAAAAGTGAGAATTGACAGATGGAGCATCAATCCTTTGATGTCAAGGACCAAACAGCCAAGTCCTTATAACTGATTTTCCAGTTGGCGCTGCCAGGCCTGGTGGAGCAGGGCGCTGGGACTTTGAGGAGGAAAACTGGCCTGTTTTGCAGGCCCCCACCCAGGCCCGACTCATACCCAATCTCTGGGGATCTGTTGGAAAGGTCAGACTTGGCAACCACTTAGACGTAAGGTTGGGGTCTGTTTTAGACCGTTCTGGATGTGAAGGTGGGTTCCTGGCTGGTTTATAATACGTTAACTTTTTAGAGAGATGAGAAGTTATGCAACTTTAATACACACACACAATCTGGAAACTATATCTAGGTTGGCAGAAGAAATTGCTGTCTCATCTTTGAGGGGTAGTCTGCCTGCACATCTGGAGGTTTTTAATTTCTTGCAAGGAATTCTTATTGGGTGCTTGAAAAAGCCATCTGTTCATTTTGTATGGGCCTTGTCTTCCCACCTAGACAAGAGCCTTCTTGAAGAACAGTGATTTTATCAGATATCAATTTACATCCTCCACTGTACCGAGCACAGTGCTTGCCAAAAATTGGTGCTCTGTGATGTTTGAATTGATGCACAATAAACCTGCTGTCTCTTAGTGTCCCAGTGGGTCCATGCAGATGCACAAAACAGAAGACTAGGAGATGTCTTTGACCCTCTGTGTGAGCTGAATTCCCTGTGAAGCAGGCACTGAGATGGGGTTAGAAGTGCAGGAGGCCTGTGGAGTGGAGGTATAATGCCTGTGAAAGATATAAGGGGGGAGGAACAGGATTGAGCAGGGAAGGAATTCTGAGACCAATGCAGAGCCCACACCTATGAAAGGAAAAGCTGGGGAGGCAGGATGGAGCAATACAATGCAGATGTGACAGTGTCTTGGAAAATCCAAAAAGGAGCTCCTGAGAAAGAGATGGCCATTGCAGGAGTCCTGCCTTGGGCAGAAAGGAGCAGGCGCTAAGATCCCTGCTGTGTGTGGTCAGGACTGAGCTCTGTCTGCGAGATCAGTGTTGCTTCACCACAAAAGCAGAGGAGCAGACCCAGAAGTGCCAATAGTTGGAGGCTGTTAGCTGCCTGCACTTATGGCTGAATCCTTCCTTGAAGAGAGGTCCAGGCATATAGACCTCCACAGCTGCACTTTCTTTCCCTTATTTCTCTATCTTGCCCCGTTCTACCCATCCAGACCAAATTCATCACCAACTGCCATTACATTTATCTTGAAGGTAGTTTTCAGTTTGGTTTATTTTGCTATGTCTCCTCCACTAGCCCAAGTAACATCCTCTCCTTTAAGCTCATGGCCAATTTCATAAGCATGTGACCAGTCACACAGGGACCCACACTCTAAAGGACCCTTCACTTAGGTTTTAATGCCCAACATTATCCATCTTGAAGTTCTTAGCTGTAATTTTACATTTGAATTTGTGTCTTGTAAGTGAAGTCAAATGGTACAGTGGGGCAGGTGCTGGCGGCTTAGAGTCTTGGCTCACACGTAAGCCCAACTCCTGCTGCCTCCCCCGCCTCCTCAAATAATTATTGGCTACTCACTCCCGTGTCCCTGGCACTCCAGACTCTGCCTAGTCTCTTCATCCCTTCTGCCTCTGATGGGGGCCTTTTGGGGAGGTTTGGGGCTGAATGTGAGACCTTGACACAGGAGATGGAGATGCTCATTCCTGTGCAGGACTGGCAGTGCCAAGGTGCATTTGGTAAGTGACTCAGTGATGAGTCCACTCACCCCCAATCCAGGACCTAGTATGTCCTGGCATGGAGGGTGGCGTATTTTTGAAGGTCATCTTTTGCTGAGTTGGGAGGCAGGCCCATGAACAGGGGAGATATCTGGCTCAATCCCCAACTCCTAGCTGGAGCTTAGCACTGTAGTCTAGAAGATGGCAGGACAGGACCCCTAGGTGCCTGTGAGGGTCACTTCATGCTATCCCCATGCCCAAGGGAACATGACAACAAATAAAAACCACCAGCACAGGTTAAGAGAGAGAGAGACTGCAGAAGAAAGGAAACAGCTTTATACCTTTGAAACCATTTTCTGTTGTTGCTGTGGTTGTTATTTAGTCGCTAAGTCACGTTTGACTGTGACCTCACAGACTAAAGCACCCCAGGCCTCCTTGTCTCTCACTGTCTCCTGAAGTTTGCCCAAGTTCATGTTCACTGAGTTGGTGATGTCATCCAACCATCTCATCCTCTGTCATCCCCTTCTCGTCCTGCCCTCAATCTTTCCCAGCATCAGGGTCTTTCCCAATGAGTCAGCTCTTCGCATCAGGTGGCCAAAGTATTGGAGCTTCAGCTTTAGCATCAGTCCTTCCAATGAGTATTCAGGGTTGATATCCCTTTGGATTGACTGGTTTGACCCCTATGCTGTCCAAGGGACTCTCAAGAATCTTCTCTACCACCACAGTTCGAAAGCATCAATTCTTTGGTGCTCAGCCTTCTTTATGGTCCAATTCTCACATCTGCATTTTAAAAAGAGCTCTTTATAAAAACTCTCATATTTTAAAAAGAACTTTTATCCTTCTTTGTGAACAAAGGGATTTACTGTCATTTTGCACTCCTGCCTGGACCACTGCAGTAACGTCCTAGCTGTCCTATGACATCCACCCAGGCTCCCTCCATCCTGTTCTCCACATCAGAGTCAGTGCCTCAAACCCAAATTTGATTAGGTTACCACCTCCCCCAGTCAGGGCCCTTGATTAGCTCCCCAGGGTCACAGGGTGGAGTCTTCTGGGGCCTGCAGTGGATACTAGCTCTGCTTGGCACACTTACTCACTGGGGCTGTTCCTCTCCCCACCAACTGTGCCCAGCTTGCTCCTTCCCAGGGGGTGCTGTTGGATTGCCAGGAGTGCCCTGAACCAGTGGGGGCGAAGAATCAATAGTTCAGCTCCACTCTTTTCCCTGGCAGTGGGGCAGATCTGAAGTATGCTGTATGTCGTCTCTCGGAGGTCCTGGTTGAACTGGGCTCACGTTATTGCTTTCCTTTCTTCCCTCTCTCTTTCCTCCTTCCTCACTGAGTGCTCTGGAATCATTAATTAAAATACCTGAACCCCATGTTTGTCTCAAAAATCAGCTTCTCAGGAACCCGAACTAGACCACTTCGATCTACCCTCTAGTCTCACAGCCCTGCTCTCCTTCTGCCCTTTGAGTTTGATGACCATGCTGTGTTCCTTCCCTCCATGGCCTCTCTGTGGGCTCTTCCTTTTGAAATGCTTGCTGCCCATTTTCTGTTCCAAGGTAGGTTTGATGCTCTGCTTCTTCTTCTTTTTTTTTTTTTTTGACAGCTTAGCTTGGTTTATTAATTTGTATCAATTATAATGATAATTTCATTAATACCTGTCTTTTTTCTTTAGTCTATAATCTTCCTAAGAGGAACGTTCGTGGCCGTTATTACTTTCCATTTTTTTCCTTCAAAGCCTGGCTTATTGTTGGTACCCTGTAAATATTTACTAAGAGCCACATGAGTTCAAAGATATCTTAAAACTGTGACAAGGCCACTCACCTCTGATAAGAATGCTGAATCATTTAAGCTGTGTGACCCTGAGCAAGTTCCTCATATTCCCTGAGCCTCAGTCTCCTCAAGTGAAATTGGAGGTAAGAATAGCCCATTAGGGTTCTTGTAAGAATTAGATGAGGTAATGCAGGTAAAGTGCTTAGGAAGGTGGCTGACACACAATAAGTGCTAAATACAATGTTTGTTTGTTTCTATTTGTACAATTTGTGAGGATTAAGGATTACCTAGAAGGATGGTTTGGAGAAGGCAATGGCAAGCCACTCCAGTACTCTTGCCTAGAAAATCCCATGGATGGAGGAGCCTGGTAGGCTGCAGTCCGTGGGGTCGCTAAGGGTCGGACACGACTGAGCGATTTCACTTTCACTTTTCACTTTCACGCATTGGAGAAGGAAATAGCAACCCACTCCAGTGTTCTTGCCTGGAGAATCCCAGGGATGGGGGAGCCTGGTGGGCTTCCGTCTATGAGGTCGCACAGAGTCGGACACGACTGAAGTGACACAGCAGCAGCAGCAGCAGAAGGATGGTTATGTGGCAGAGAACAGAATCTATGAGAAAAGGTAAAAAGGATGGAATCAGTGTAACTGGGGAAAAGAAAGATGAGGGCTTGTGAAGTACCACATCAAGAATAAATAGGAGTCCACAGGAAATTATGATGGGCTCTAGTTTGCCATCTTCACCCAATATGGGATATGAGGAAATTTTAATAAATAGCAACATGTTAAATATGTCAGTTGTCAGTGACCCAAGTTTCATGCTGTCTCCCACTCGCTTCCTAACTATCGCCTTGACGATTTGGTCATGGTTGCTCTACACATTAGTGTCTCTGTGTTGCAAGAGGTTTATAATGTGTCACTAAAAACTGAAATTGGTTTCTATTCTGGTACAGTCAGCCAATGACACACTCTGTCTTTGCGTGTTTTCTGTCTCATATGTTCTCCAGATGAGCAATTAACATTTCAATGTGCATTTCAGTACTTTTTTAAAGAGGAGGAAATGTAAGACATTGGAACATGCTTGTGACATGAATTTTCTGATATAATTAAAAGTTGAGGTGAGTGAACAGTTGACTAGGCTTAAATTTCTGCAGCCTGAATCTTATTTCGTTTTTACCTGTGTATTTCAGTTTTGCATTTATTTAATATATGTTGTATTTATTTTTTGCATTTGAACATTTAATATTTATATCCTACTATATGTGTACTTATTAATTATTCAGACATTTAGTGAATATTTATTAAGCATCTTCTAGGTGGAAGGAAATGGCAACCCACTCCAGTGTTCTTGCCTGGAGAATCCCAAGGACGGGGGAGCCAGGTGGGCTTCCGTCTATGGGGTCACACAGAGTCAGACATGACTGAAATGACTTAGCAGCAGCAGCAGCAGGTGGAAGGGGTGATGTAAAGATTCAGGGAAGAATTGGAGACGTTCATTCTGATCAGAGTGAAGAATTTAGAGCACAATTTCTCCTTTGATTAAGTGTTATTTAGCATTTGCTCTGTTGCAGATGTCTTCTAGGACTGGTGATATAGTCTTCAAAAAGTATGGTTTTTCTTGGTGCTTGCAGTATATAATTTTAGATTATATATGGGGTGTGTGTATATATGCTCAGTTGCTCAGTCATGTCCAACTCAACAGTTCCCATGGACTGTAACCTGTCAGGCTTCTCTGTCCGTTTGATTCTCCAGGCAGGAATACTGGAGTGGGTTGCCATTTCCTCCTCTGGGGGATCTTCCCTACTCAGGGATAGAACTTTCATCTACTGCATCAGCAGGCAGATTCTGTACCACTGGGGCCACCCACCTCGGAAGACCAGACTACACGTGGTAATTCCATGAAAGAGGATTGCAAAACACTCGTCAAATTTAGAAAGGAAAGAGTACATCCATCCAGGAAACTTTGAAGGAGGAGGTGGGTCTTAGAGAAAAGATAGGAGGCTGCCAGCAGACTGAAAGTCCTGCGCTTTCCAGGTGGAGGGAGAGCACAGAGGGGATAAGATTCTGACTCTCAATTCCACCATGCAATTCTCTAATGCTAGCTGAGGGTCCTACAATTCAATTCAGTGTTGACATTATCAACCCAGAGATAGCATCAGGCCCACAAGTTAAGGGCTCAGTACCACAAGACTGCTGCCACTGCAGATGCCAATAGCAAGTCCAGGCTCTTACCTGTGCTTCTGACCAACCAGCTATAAGTCAAGGGTTCCTCTGAGTTCCTCCTTGGGTTTGATTGCTTTGCTAAATAGGGTCACAGAGCTCAGGGAAGCCCTTGACCCACTAGATTACTGATTTATTACAAAGGATAGTAAAGGATATGAAAAAACAGCCAAATGAAAGGATACATAAATTAAAGTCCAAAGCAGAGGATCTTCTGTCCTGTGGGATTTAGGCCCAGGAAGGTAGCACATGGAGGTGTTCGGTTTCCCCATCTTGGAAGCTCTCTGAACCCCATCCTTTTTTGGGCTTTTATGAAAGCTTCATTACCCAGTCAGGACTGATTTAGTCATTGGCCATTGGCTATTGATTCCAACTCCAGCCAATCAATTCCTAACGTCTCTGCAGGTCACTGGAAAAAGACTGAAACTTCTAATCTTCTCATTGCAAGGTTGGGTCCCCAGGCAATCAGACCCCATCTTAGTTGTTTTCCAAAAGTCACCTCGTTAATATAACAAAAGACAGCTTGATCATTCTTTTCACTTGGAAAATTCCTAGAGTTTTTGGAGCCTGGTGCCAGGAGCAAGATCAAAAACCAAATACATACATACACACACACACACATATATATATATATAGTTATATATCACAGAAAGCTGGAGAGTTTGAACCCATGAGCCACCATCTAGGGCATTGTAAGTCATCTATTGAAGATCTGACTGTAAAAAAAAAAAAGAGAAAGAAAGCATAGTGCAGAGTTTCTCAACCTCTGCTCTATTGACATGGCCTGGATAATTTTTTGTTGTAGGGGGCATTGTAGAGTATTTAGCAGCAGATGCCAGTAAATAGCCTTCTCGCAGTAGTTAAATGTCTGCAGATATGTTCCACTGCCACCCCCGTGGCCCCCAGCTTGAGGATCACCAGAATAGACTGAGATCAGGTTGTGGGGGCCGTTAACTACCACAGTAAGGACTGATTTTAATTGGCTATAAAGGGCCTAACAATATCAACTAAAGAATTGAGTTGTTGGATTTGTGTATCAGATTGAAATTAGGAGACACTGAAAGGGTGATGGGGAGGTTATTGAGAAGAGCTGGTAGGAAGGGATTCACAAAGTCATAAAATAAAGAGAAAAAAAAAGAAGATGGTACAAATTATGTTACTTGTCTACTGTTCCTCCATTGTTTCCAAGTCTTTTGTATCTGTTGTTTATTCTTCTGATTTTTGAATGCTAAAATTTGCTTTTCGAGGAGAAATACTACACAATGTTGTAAAGGTAACCTGAAATCATTTCTTTATTTTAGGTGGAGCAGCTTTCTTTTTTTTTTGTTGTTGTTTTTAAAAAATTATTTATTTTAATTGGAGGCTAATTACTTTACAATATTGTGGTGGGTTTTGCCATACATCAAAATGAATCAGCTATGGTATACATGTGTCCCCTCATCCCGAAACCACCTCCCACTGCCCTTCCCACCCCATCCCTCTGGGTTGTCCCAGAGCATTGACTTTGAGTGCCTTGCTTCATGCATCAAACTTGCACTGGTCATCTGTTTTACATATGGTAACATATGGTGTTTCAATGCTATCCTCTCAAATCATTCCACCCTCTCCTTTTCTCACATAGTCCAAAAGTCTGTTTTTTTACATCTGTGTCTCTTTTGCTGTTTTGCATATAGGGTCGTAGGGACATTTCCTTGGGAAAGTGAGGGACAAAACCTATATAATCATCTGGCTTGTCTTGGGACACTAGGAAATTGAAAAGCAAGTGATTTAGTCCCTTCTGGGCTCCCTGGTGGTAATTTTAGGCTGGTAAGACCTGAAAAGATGTGCCTATCTCTTGAACTGTAAATTCATCCATCTTTATAGAAAACTCAGGAAGTGAAACTGTCCATCCATTCCATGGTATATGGTATCTGTGTGTGTGTTTGCGCAATTCCTTCCTCTAGCCTATACCACTAGGGCTTGAACTGGCTCTGTTTATCCCTGCAGAGTTCTCTCTCTCAGAGGGGTGGTAAGCAGGAAATATGGAAACCTGGTGGTTTCCAAGCCCAGTATTTCTGCTGATACACTGCAGGATATTGGGCAAAACATTTAACCTCTCTGTACCCCTGCTTTAGGTCATTGAGAATGAGGAAGCAAGATTCCATGAAGCATTTAACTTTTAAAATTGGTTGTGGTCAAAGTGATTGAGTATTCTGGCTACTTGACACTCCTTTGGTAGTTCTCCCATTTCTAAGTCATGATCAAACTTTGGATTGTGATGGTATCAACAGTCACGTAGTGCCTATCATCTGTGACTTGACTACAAGTCTGATCTTGAAGCTGGACATGAAGGCCCAAATCTTAGCCTTTCATGAGATTTCTCCAAGTCTTTCCTGAGGCTCTCCTATTGGGGAACAAGGTTCATGATGCCAGAAAAAAAGAAAACACTGAACAATCTGGAGGACAGAGTCAGCTTCTAGAACTTAAAAGCAGCTTGCTTTGTCTTACACTTTGGGGAGGAGTTCCCTGGTGGCTCAGACGGTAAAGCATCTGCCTACAATGTGGGAGACCCAGGTTCAATCCCTGGGTCGGGAAGATGCTCTGGAGAAGGAAATGGCAACCCACTCCAGTACTCTTGCCTGGAAAATTCCATGGATGGAGGAGCGTGGTAGGCTGCAGTCCATGGGGTCTCAAAGAGTTGGACATGACTGAGCAACTTCACTCACTTGGGGAGGGTGGTTAACTCAATATATGTGGGTTAACTCAATATCTGAGGGTGGTTAACTCACATATAATGTTTATGTGTTTCCTAAGTACTAACAACTGAGTAATCCGCAGAACAAAGAAAGCATGTGAAATTTCTATTGTCATGGAAGTTACTTCTAGTGGGAAGAGACAGATAATAAATATTTGTGGGGGTTTTTGGTGGCGATTAATTCAGTTCAGTTCAGTTCAGTCGCTCAGTCGTGTCCGACTCTTTGCGACCCCATGAATCACAGCACACCAGGCCTCCCTGTCCATCACCAACTCCCGGAGTTCACCCAAACTCATGTCAATCGAGTCGGTGATGCCATCCAGCCATCTCATTCTCTGTCGTCCCCTTCTCCTCCTGCCCCCAATACTTCCCAGCATCAGACTCTTTTCCAGTGAGTCAATTCTTTGCATGAGGTGGCCAAAGTATTGGAGTTTCAGCTTTAGCATCAGTCCTTCCAATGAATACCCAGGATCGATCTCCCCCAGAATGGACTGGTTGGATCTCCTTGCAGTCCAAGGGACTCTCAAGAGTCTTCTCCAGCACCACAGTCCAAAAGCATCAATTCTTCGGTGATCAGCATTCTTCACAGTCCAACTCTCACATCCATACATGACCACGGTGATAGATGACAATAAATAAATTATGGTAGAGGAGCAAGGATGATGAGAAGGCTCAATCTTTTAGAAAGGGTGGTCAGAGGAGGCATTTCTTTCTTTCATTTTTTAATGGGCTGTACTGGGTCTTAGTTGTGGCACTTGGGATCTTTGATCTTCATTGCATCATGAGGGCTGTTTTAGTTGTATCATGTGGGATCTAGCTCTCTGACTAGGGATGGAACCTAGACTCCCTGCATTGAGAGCTCAGAGTCTTAGCCTCTGGACCACCAGGACAGTCCCAGAAGAGGCATTTCTGATGAGGTGTTGGTTGAGCAGTGACCTGAAAGCAGTAGAGAAGGAATGCCACAGTCATGGGGGAAGAGCACCCAGGCAGAGAGGCAGAGAAAGCCTGGTGTGTTTACAGAGCACAGGGGGCCTTTGCTTGGGGCTCAGTGGCCATGAACAGGTTGAACAATATCCTGAGATGCTGGGATACAGGCAAAGGAGCCCAGTGATATAGCTGTGCCTTTTTGCTTTTTCCATTCCCTCCTCATAAATGCACAAAAACATCAGTTGTCCTATAGCCCACTGGAAAAAGTTAAGTGGTTCTCTTAGATAGATCAACCAATTTGAAATGAAAAATTAATGGAGGAAATTATGAATGATGTAGCTTTGTACCTACTAGAGTGGGAGCCACTACAAGTGGATTGGGGGTGAAGAACTGGTGATTGAAAGACCTTTGAGATTTGTGGTTACCATCTGTGAATATTAGTGCCAATACTCTGTGAGACTTCAGAGGGCCCACTAGGCCCACAGACTCCAGAGAAGGTTGACAATAGGTAACACGTGTCTCCAAGCCCATGATGTGTAATTTCCTCTTAGAGCAGGGGACCGTATCTTCATTTACTGGCACATCTCAATGCACAATACTAGACAGATCATCAGCACATATTCAGTGTTTATTGAATGAATGTGTTGTAGTAATTGCATCATAGACTCAGGAATCTGGGGAAGCGGGAAGAATCTTTGGGTAGCTTCAGGTTCTGGCTTTTGCTAATTAAAATATGACATTGCTTGAAGGCCAATATGAAAAATATCTTCTAAACTCATGTCAGGATGGACTCAGTAGTCATAAACCAAACATTTACTATAAACTGAGATTTTGTCCTGAAGAGGATTTGTTACCAGAGTTGCAGTAGTCACAGGATTCTGATCTCATATCAACAATGACTTTTTGATGATCACATTCATGGAGCATCTGTATCCTTGCCAAAATTGAGAAACACATTAGAGAAAGTGGTTTACTCCTGTGCTTGTATAGCCTGTAAGATCTCACTGTCTGGTGGAATATTCTAGCTGCCTTTCTTGGGAGATGACTGTGTATTTTACATTTATTAATCTCTCTTGGAAGATCTCAAGTGAAGGGCATTCCACAAAATCACTTGGAAAAAGTCTAAGAAAATAATGAAAAAATTGAAATCGTTAGTCGCTCAGTTGTGTCCAACTCTTTGTGACCCCATGGACTGTAGCCTGCCAGGCTCCTCCATCCATGGAATTTTCCAGGCAAGAATACTGGAGTGGGTTGCCATTCCCTTCTTCAGGGGATCTTCCCAACCTAGGGATCTAACCCAGGTTTCCTGCATTGCAGGCAGATTCTTTACCATCTGAGCCTTCAGAAGGTAAAGGCTTTCCTTTGCCAGGGAAGCCTTCTTTATTTATACTGGCTCTTCGTTATTGTCCTTAATTCCTCCTGCTGTAATTATCCTCTCATCATCATTATTATCACCACTACTATTGTTATTTTGATTTTTTGTTTATAGTAACCTTTAGTTATTTTTCTTCCAGATATATCATTAAATATCCTCTGTCTGGGTAAGTTAATGGATTGCTAGCTTTGTTTCAAGAATTCAAAATTTGAATCCTTGATTTAAATTTTGTCTATAGGAGTAATAGTCCATATGGTCATACAGAACTGATACTACAGTTCTCCACTGTTCTGCAAAAATTACATTGCACTTGCTTGTTATTGTCTGAAATCTCCTACGTGTTTTGTGAACTTGGGCATGTCACTTAGTTTCTCTGAACCTTATTTTTGTCATATGTAAAATGGGGAAAATAACAGTAACCATGTCAGAAATTGTCCTTAAAATTGGCTGAGATGGCATATGCATACCTCCTAGCCCTGTACCTGGCACAAGTAATCTGAGGTTCAGTGATCACGATCTGGAATCATTAACTATGAAAATAAATAGAACTGGAAAAAAGAAAGTAATATACAGTGTGCATATATTATTTACACTTCTTAAATGTGCATGAATTCAAAGAACTCCTAAGTAGATAAGGTCTCCAGAAACAGGATTAATTTACACATTATTCGACCAGGGCAGGAAACTTAGCTTTGTGAATTTTGAAGGCTTCTAAACACCTGCCAGAGAAGGCAATGGCACCCCACTCCAGTACTCTTGCCTGGAAAATTCCATGGATGGAGGAGCCTGGTGGGCTGCAGTCTATGGGGTCGCGACTGAGCGACTTCACTTTCACTTTTAACTCTAATGCATTGGAGAAGTAAATGGCAACCCACTCCAGTGTTCTTGCCTGGAGAATCCCAGGGACGGGGGAGCCTGGTGGGCTGCCATCTATGGGGTCGCACAGAGTTGGACGTGACTGAAGTGATTAGCAGCAGCAGCAGCAGCAAACACCTGCAATGGGGGAGACCTGGGTTCGATTCCTGTGTTGGGAAGATCCCCTGGAGGAGGGCATGGCAACCCACTCCAGTGTTCTTGCCTGGAGAATCCCCGTGGACAGAGGAGCCTGTCAGGCTATAGCCCATGGGGTCACAAAGAGTCGGATACGACTGAGTGACTAAGCACACACAGCACAAACACTCCTCATATCTAATATCCCAGTTACTCGGTTAGTCTTCCCTTAGCATTATCACCCAGGTTTCGGTTTCTAAAGTCTACATAAGACAATCTCTAGGTCCATCCATGTCACTGCAAATGGCATTCAGTTCAGTTCAGTTCAGTCGCTCAGTCATGTCCGACTCTTTACGACCCCATGAATCACAGCACGCCAGGCCTCCCTGTTTATCACCAACTCCCGGAGTTCACTCAAACTCATGTCCATCGAGTCGGTGATGCCATCCAGCCATCTCATTCTCTGTCGTCCCCTTCTCCTCCCAGCCCCAATCCCTCCCAGCATCAAACTCTTTTCCAGTGAGTCAACTCATCGCATGAGGTGGGCAAAGTATTGCAGTTTCAGCTTCAACATCAGTCCTTCCAATGAACACCCAGGATTAGTTTTTCTTTTTCATGGCTGAGTAATATTCCATTATATCATATAGAGTGAAGTTAAGTCAGACAGAGAAAGATAAATATCATATGATATTGCCTATATGTGGAATTCAAAAAATTGTACAAATGAACCTATTTACAAAACATAAATATTCACAGATGTAGAAAACAGACTTGTATTACCAAGGGGGAAAGAGGTGGAAGGATAAATTGGGAGACTGGGATTGACATATACACACTACTATATATAAAATAGGAAACTAATAAGGACCTACTTATAGCTCAGGGAACTCTACCCAATACTCTGTAATGACCTATATGGGAATAGAATCTAAAAAAGAGTGGTTATATGTGTATGTATAACTGACTCACTTTGCTGTACAGCAGAAAGCAACACAACATTGTAAATCAAATGTACTCCAATACAAAGTAATTTTAAGAAGTCATCATAAGGAGAAATCTCTGCAGCTATAATTAGATGGCTGTATTGGATAATTTAAAGACCTCACTTAACTCTGAGATTCCATGACCCTCAACCATTACATGGTACCATTAGTTGGTATAGTGAATCATACCTATCTTTGTAGTCATTTTATAGCAAAGCATATTAACATCCAGAGAGAAAATAGTCTTTCAGTTTAAGTTCACACACTTCATAGGTGGTATTCACACTCAGATTTGCCTGACAGTAATGATGATTTCTATAAATACTATGTTATATTGTCCATAACAGAATAAATTTTAACCCCTCAAAAATATGCAAATTTTATTTTAAACTATCACTCCAACTTAACCCCCAGACCAACAGGCCACTGAAAAGTTCATACAGGAAGTTTAGGTTTTAAGATCCGTTTTAGGGGCAGTAGTGTGAGAGGTATGAAGACCGCCCTGCCTTTCACTGAACCCTCCTGCCAAATATCCTCTCATCTGTTTTCTATTGTTTGAAATTCCTTTAACAGATGTCTTTGAGTGAACAATACGAGATTAAAGGCTTAAACTTGCAATTATGATAAATGATGAGTTTTGTGTTGAATTCGGGGAAGGGGTCAGTAAAGGGACTTTGGAAATACAGAAAAAATGCCTGACCTTCACAATTTTCTTGGGCCAGCCCTGTCTATTTTTATCTTGTTAAGAACCTCTGTGTAACAGTTCTTTTTTTTTAAAGAACAAAATGGTTCTTTAGTTTTTGAACCAAATCACAAGTCGTCACTGCCTATCTCAACAGTCTTTTCCACACACACTGTCATCAGTGGATAAGTCTGACACATTGGATTGTTCACAGATTTTTTTTCTAAAAGTTTTTGTTCAAAGACTTATGTTACCTCTTGTAGGTGGCAGTGATATCCAGTAAGGGTAATTTAGGGTCTCATCTAGAAAACTGAGATAAACACAAAATTTTAATCAAGGGAAAAGAGGGGTGTTTGCCCTGAATTATATGAACCAGAAGCATATTTTGCATTGAACTTAGCATTTTGTGTTCAGTCATTCAGAAAAAATACCCATTCGGCACCTGTCATATTTGAGAAAATACTCAGTGCAGGAGTTCAAGTGATGAACAAGGAAGATGTGGTTCCTTTTTGCACAAAGCCATCATCTAGTGGCTTGAAGTGGAGCCAAAGAAGTCTCTGAGATCATCTGGTCCAAACCTCATTTTACAGATTAGAAATGGAAGCACCAAGATGTCAAGGAAATTGCCCTTTGTCTCAGCTGGTTAGTGGCAGAGCCAGGACTGTAACTGACTCTTACAACTTCCAGACTGATTTTCTCGTGAAACTAACCTGGTGAGTTAGGACAGGCCCACAGGCTGTGGCAGCAATCTGCTCTCACTTCCCTGTGGCCTGAAAGGGACCCTGCACTTCCCTCAGTCTCATGGATGCCCAGAAAGTTGCTTAACTCTTGCGTTCACTTGTTTGTGACAGTAGAGCATGTTGTAGTGTGATGAGGGGGCAGAACCGTGGACCATCATTCATTTGTGGGGAAAGTTGTCTTCCCCCTAACCACTCCCTCCCCCAGTGCATTTCTGGGCCTGCCTGAACAGAGGATCTTGGCCAACTCCTGGATGTTATTAAAATTATAATTAAAGAGGTAACAGGAAAGGAGTATGCTCCAGTACCATACAGAAGAGTCAGCACTTTCACTGGATAATGAATTCTTTATACCTCACATTATTACTCAACTGAAGGGAAACTGTAATACTGTTGTGTCTGAAACCAATAAAAATACGTTGTAGGATGGGGACCACCTTCCAAGGCCCAGGAGTGGGCTCTTGTCTAACACTTGGAAATCAATTGTTAGAAGACACAAGTACTGACAAATCAAAAGACTTTATTGGGAAGGGGCGCCTGGGCAGAGAACAGCAAGGTAAGGGGACCCGGGAGAACTGCTCTGACATGTAGCTTGCAATCTCAGGTTTTATGGCAATATGATTAGTTTCTGTCTTGTCTCTGGCCAGTCATCTTGCTTGGCCCATGTTGGGTGACACAGGGTCATTCCTGGGGGTGTGTTCATCTCTCAGCCAAGATGGAGTTCAGCATGAGGGTTTCTGGGAGGTAGGCAGGACATATGCCTCCTTTTGGCCCCTCTCGAATTCTTCAGGGTTAGTTTTACAAGACATACTTTGGGCTAATGTATCCTCCCTCCTTTTGATCCCTCCTCAAGTCTCCTGGTTAGTTTTTCACTTGCAGCATCATGTTCTTTATCGACCCCCTGTTGTGAGACAACTCAGGCAAGCAGTTATCATCATATCTGGCCAAGGCCAGTGGTTTCAGTCAATGGCTCCCTAACAGATATTCTCATTTAATAACTCATTTGTTGCTTAATCTTAGAACAACAGGAAGGTAGGTGATGGTCTCGTATCATCATACAATACAATCATATTGTATCTGCTGCTGCTCTTTTTCAAGACTTTTGCAGGCAACTTTCAACTTTTTCTAAAAAAAAATTATCTTTCAGAGACATACATATTTCTGGAAAACTGCAGTTTGAAGAATTTATTGGGAATATTCAGACTTGTTTCATGTGGTCACAGGAAATGAATCTTCAAATGGAGGGTTAGGAGTTGTTCCTGTAGGCTACCCAAAGTCACCAGGAGGAAGAGTCCTTCCCTGAGAGGACCTGATGCATTTCACTGATAACCTTTGCCTGTGTGTGCTGCTGCTCCAGGGCTTGAGCCCAGAGTCCATGTTATCACCTGACCGTGGCTGACATTCCCTCCTTTCTCTCCTGCTCAAAGAGGCGTATTCAGACAACTTTCCCAAACTCACTTGACTTCTGAATCCTTGCTTTCAGGAATTTCCAATTAATAATTCATGGAACCACAATTCTTTAGGACAAAACTTGGGAAACCATGACAAATACACCTGAGCCTGGGTGAACGTGATGATGTTGCAGGATTAACTTTGCAATGGTTCAGTTTTTAAATGAAATATGGAATTCACGAAATTATGCACTAAAATGTTTACTGTCAGTCTAGCATTGGTGTTGGCACAGACCTCACAGGGGAATGAAGGTATGAGGTCTACACCCTTTAATTCTGAAGACGCAGAAGCAATGGTGAGCCCACTACTGAGGGCAGCATGTCCATTTCTGTCTCACAAGACTCACCCCAGGGAACATGTCCCTCATATTATCTGGGCTTCCTCAAGCCTGTGCATTTCTTGATGCCTCATTTCCCATCAGCATGTGGGGCAAAGCAGGCAGAAAGATAGTCACTCAATAAGTTAGTCATGTCGGGAAACTTATCTGTTTCAGGCACTAGTTCCTCTCAAGCAAGGGGTGATATATGTGTGGTCCAGCTTACAATCTAAAACTTTCCCAGTACTATCACGAATACTCAGTGTGTGCTATTTCCAGCTTGTCATCTGTCCATTGGCTTGCGAAATTACCATCTTAGAGAGCAAAAGCATTTCTACTCCCTTGGGCCATTTCCTCCTGACATTCTTTGCTGATTACCTCTGAAGCAGCTGTGATCAGTTCTTTGCTTGGTCAAAGCATAAGCTGATTGCTCTTTGTCTTACCAGAAACAGACCAGTCTTGTCTGGTCCCAACATGTCTGTGGGTGAAGTTCAGGGATATAGGGTCACAGTTTGTTAACTGTGCTTAACAAATCAAGTTTCGGCAGCATGATGACCTGGAGGTGTTATGATGGGGTAAACTGGTGAAACTATAAATATTTAATCAATTGCTCAACCTCTGGCAGGAATAAGTCTAAGCCAACCAAGACTTATAACAAGAAGTGAGGTTATTAAAGATTCATTGAGAAGGAAATTCTATAGTCACCCTGTTCACATTTTGGTAGCTACAAACTGATGTTCCCTGGTGATGAAAGGATAACAGTTCACCGTTTTCATAAAATTTTCCTCAGGGTCCACTAAAGTAGTCCACACACATTGTGTGTATGTATGTGTATATACATATGTGATCCACACAGTCAAAGGCTTTGGCATAGTCAATAAAGCAGAAGTAGATGTTTTTCTGGAACTCTCTCTTTGTCGATGATCCAGAGGATGTTGGCAATTTGATCTCTGGTTCCTCTGCCTTTTCTAAAACCAGCTTGAACATCTGGAATTTCCTGGTTCATGTATTGTTGAAGCCTGGCTTGGAAAATCTTGAGCATTACTTTACTAACGTGTGAGATGAGTGCAATTGTGCGGTAGTTTGAGTGTTCTTTGGCATTGTCTTTCTTTGGGATTAGAATGAAAACTGACATTTTCCAGTCCTATGGCCACTGCTGAGTTTTCTAAATTTGCTGGCATATTGAGTGCAGCACTTTCACAGCATCATCTTTCAGGATTTGAAATAGCTCAACTGGAATTATTTCACCTCCACTAGCTTTGTTCGTGGAGAAGGCAATGGCAAGCCACTCCAGTACTCTTGCCTAGAAAATCCCATGGATGGAGAAGCCTGGTAGGCTGCAGTCCATGGGGTCGCGAAGGGTCGGACACGACTGAGCGACTTCACTTTCACACATTGGAGAAGGAAATGGCAACCCACTCCAGTGTTCTTGCCTGGAGAATCCCAGGGACGGGGGAGCCTGGTGGGCTTCCGTCTATGGGGTCACACAGAGTCGGACACGACTGAAGTGACTAAGCAGCAGCAGCAGCAGCAGCAGCTTTGTTCGTAGTGATACTTTCTAAGGCCCACTTGACTTCACATTCCAGGATGTCTGGCTCTAGGTGAGTGATCACACCATCGTGAATATCTGGGTCATGAAGATCTTTTTTGTACAGTTCTTCTATGTATTCTCGCCACCTCTTCTTAATATCTTCTGCTTCTGTTAAGTCCATACCATTTCTGTCCTTTATTGAGCCCATCTTTGCATGAAATATTCCCTTGGTATCTCTAATTTTCTTGAAGAGATCTTTAGTCTTTCCCATTCTGTTATTTTCCTCTTTTTCTTTGCATTGATTGCTGAGGAGGGCTTTCTTATCTCTCCTTGCTATTCTTTGGAACTCTGCATTCAAATGGGAGTATCTTTCCTTTTCTCCTTTGCTTTTCACTTCTCTTCTTTTCACAGCTATTTGTAAAGCCTCCTCAGACAGCCATTTTGCTTTTCTGTATTTCTTTTCTATGGGGATGGTCTTGATCCCTGTCTCCTGTACAATGTCACAAATCTCCATCCATAGTTCATCAGGTACTCTGTCTATCAGATCTAGTCCCTTAAATCTATTTCTCACTTCCACTGTATAATCATAAGGGATTTGATTTAGATCAAAACTGAATGGTCTAGTGGTTTTCCCTACTTTCTTCAATTTAAGTCTGAATTTGGCAATAAGGAGTTCATGATCTGAGCCACAGTCAGCTCCTTGTCTTGTTTTTGCTGACTATATAGAGCTTCTCCATCTTTGGCTGCAAAGAATATAATCAATCTGATTTCAGTGTTGACCATCTGGTGATGTCCATGTGTAGAGTCTTCTCTTGTGTGTTTCTTGACTTCCTACTTCCAGTCCCCTGTAAAGAAAAGGACATCTTTTTTGGATGTTAGCTCTAAAAGGTCTTGTAGGTCTTCATAGAACTGTTCAACTTCAGCTTCTTCAGTGTAACTGGTTGGGGCATAGGCTTGGGTCACTGTGATATTGAATGGTTTGCCTTGGAAACGAACAGAAATCATTCTGTCATTTTTGAGATTGCATCCAAGTACTGTATTTCAGACTCTTTTGTTGACCATGAGGGCTACTCCATTTTTTTGAAGGGATTCCTGCCTGCAGTAGTAGATATAATGGTCATCTGAATTAAATTCACCCATTCCAGTCCCTCTTAGTTCTCTGATTCCTAGAATGTCAACGTTCACTCTTGCCAACTCCTGTTTGACCACTTCCAAATTGCCTTGATTTATGGACCTAACATTCCAGGTTCCTATGCAATATTGTTCTTTATAACCTATATGCAGGTCAGGAAGCAACAGAACTGGACATGGAGCAACAGACTGGTTCTAAATAGGAAAAGGAGTACGTCAAGGCTGTATATTGTCACCCTGCTTATTTAACTTATATGTAGAGTACATCATGAGAAATGCTGGGCTGGAAGAAGCACAAGCTGGAATCAAGATTACCGGGAGAAATATCAATAACCTCAGATATGCAGATGACACCACCCTTATGGCAGAAAGTGAAGAGGAACTCAAAAGCCTCTTGATGAAAGTGAAAGAGGAGAGTGAAAAGGTTGGCTTAAATCTCAACATTCAGAAAACGAAAATCATGGCATCTGGTCCCATCTATTTCATGGGAAATAGATGGGGAAACAGTGGAAACAGTGTCAGACTTTATTTTTTTGGGCTCCAAAATCACTGCAGATGGTGATTGCAGCCATGAAATTAAAAGACACTTACTCCTTGGAAGGAAAGTTATGACCAACCTAGATGGCATATTAAAAAGCTGAGATATTACTTTGCCAACAAAGGTCCGTCTGGTCAAGGCTATGGTTTTTCCAGTGGTCATATATGGATGTGAGATTTGGACTGTGAAGAAAGCTGAGTGGTGAAGAATTGATGCTTTTGAACTGTGGTGCTGGAGAAGACTCTTGAGAGTCCCTTGGACTGCAAAGAGATCCAACCAGTCCATCCTAAAGGAGATCAGTCCTGGGTGTTCTTTGGAAGAACTGATGCTGAGGCTGAAACTCCAATACTTTGGCCACCTCATGCAAAGAGTTGACTCATTGGAAAAGACCCTGATGCTGGGAGGGATTGGGGGCAGGAGGAGACGGGGACGACAGAGGATGAGATGGCTGGATGTCATCACCGACTCAATGCACATTTGTTTGGGTGAACTCCGGGAGTTGGTGATGGACAGGGAGGCCTGGCATGCTGTGATTCATGGGGTCACAAAGAGTTGGACACGACTAAGCAACTGAAATGAACTGACTGATACATATGTGTATACATATTAGATATGCCTGTATTATACACTTGTCTTCCCAAGTGTAAAGAACTCGCCTGTCAATACAGGAGACTTAAAAATCACAGGTTCAATCCCTGAGTCAGGAAGATCCCCTGAAGGAGGGCAAGGCAAACCACTCCAGTATCCTTGTCTAAAGAATCCCATGGACAGAGGATCCTGGTAGGCTACAGTCCATAGGGTCTTAAAGAGTTCGACATGACTGAAGTGACTTAGCATGCATGCACTTATTATATATTATACATATTATGCTGCTGCTGCTAAGTCACTTCAGTCGTGTCCGACTCTGCGTGACCCCATAGACAGAAGCCCACCAGGCTCCCCTGTCCCTGGGATTCTCCAGGCAAGAACACTGGAGTGGGTTGCCATTTCCTTCTCTAATGTGTGAAAGTGGAAAGTGAAAAGTGAAAGTGAAGTCGCTCAGTCGTGTCCGACCCTTAGCGACCACACGGACTGCAGCCTACCAGGCTCCTCCATCCATGGGATTTTCTAGGCAATAGTACTGGAGTGGCTTGCCATTGCCTTCTCCGTATACATATTATAATGTATTTTATATACATATATTTTATATCTATAGGTTATACATATTTATTTATAGATATTGTAGCAGTATAGGTAACATATATAATATGTATATATAGAATAAGTAATATAGGTAACATGGGTAAATATAGGTATATTAACAGATATGCACATAGTATATATCCACATTATAGATAGATGCTGCTGCTACTGCTGCTGCTAAGTCACTTCAGTCGTGTCTGACTCTGTGTGACCCCATAGGTGGAAGCCCACCAGGCTCCCCCGTCCCTGGGATTCTCCAGGCAAGAACACTGGAGTGGGTTGCCATTTCCTTCTCCAATGTGTGAAAGTGGAAAGTGAAAAGTGAAAGTGAAGTCGCTCAGTCGTGTCCGACCCTTAGCGACCCCACGGACTGCAGCCTACCAGGCTCCTCCATCCATGGGATTTTCCAGGCAAGAGTACTTGAGTGGCTTGCCATTGCCTTCTCCGTTATAGATAGATACGTACCTATTTATTCATATATAGATATTATGCATATATATATATATTCTATATATCTCAGTTACTGTTGGGCACTGTAGTACATGTGCTTGCGTGTGTTTGGAGAATATAAAAATGTAACAGTCTGCCTCTAAGGGGCATTCAATTTATTTAAAAATATAAGACATATGCAAGACTGCATTGGAGCCTTGGACATGAGCTGCAATGATCATGGAAAGCATTATAAAGGAGGTACATCTAGGGCTGAGCATTAAACTACTACTCCTGCTGCTACTTCCTTTGAACAGTGATTGAATACCTACCAAATTCCTGGTAGGTTCTAAATACCTTTAAATACCTGCATAGGTGCTTTTTACATGTGTTTGATCATCACAATATAACACTACAAGGATGAAAAAGGAGAAAACTGAGGCATAAAGAGTTTAAAAAATTTGTCCCAGTTCGCACAGCTAGTTTAGTGGTGGAGCTAGATTTAAATGGAAAGCATTTAAAAGCAAACGTGCAGCTTCTAGAGGGATTTTAGTCTGCACAGAGAGGAGCGAGGCATTCCTGCTGGAGGAGCCTGACCAACAGAGCTGCGGTGGCTGCAGTGTTTAACTGGAAAAGGCCTGGTGAGTGTGATGGTGGTGGTGTGACTCAGTGTAATGATTGGCATGATGCCTGGGAGAGAGTTAAGTGTTTGATAAATGTTTGTTGAGTTATTGACTGCATGGTTAGAGAGAGAATGCTGGAGAAAGTAGGCTGTTATCAGATTGTGTAGGGTTTTGAATTACAGTCTAAGTGGTTTAAACTTAGTACTATGGATAATAGCTTCTCTAGAATGCATAAATTTCTTGAAAGGCCAATATGTTAGTTCATAAACATTTTTTAGTGCTTTCTGCAGAATGTCTACAAAAGATAAATTGAAACTATGTTAATGAAACCTATTACAAAATCATGCTTTCTGTGTTTTGTTGAGACTTCACTGCAAAAGTAAGATGCTAGCTCGATTTTCCAGGTCAGTCTTTGCAGTTATGCCCTAAGTCCCTTCTAAATGCATGTCAATGGGCAAATCTTTAGGCAGTCAAATTATAGATATGCTCCCTCCCCCCAACTCCTGCCACTGCCTGTAGATGACTGGACTTCTGATGGGCATTGTGACGTGGCAGTGCATTGTCCTGGGAGATGTCACGAGTACAAAACATTTAGTAGAGGGTGTAGGAACTGAAAGATCATCCTGAAGAGAAGAACCAAAGAGGATGCAACAAATTTCATTGTACTAAAATGATGAGCGAGCAGGAATAAGACATAAGCAGAATGTATGATGCAGAAAGAAATTATTTTATGTGTGCCTTGAACCCAAGTCTTTGGATTTCAAATTCAGTTCTGGATACTTTCTAAAATTCTTTCAGTTCAGTCACTCAGTCCTGTCCGACTCTCCGCGACCTCATGAATCACAGCACGCCAGGCCTCCCTGTCCATCACCAACTCCCGGAGTTCACCCAAACTCATGTCCACAGAGTCGGTGATGCCATCCAGCCATCTCATTCTCGGTCGTCCCCTTCTCCTCCCGCCCCCAACCCTTCCCAGCATCAAAGTCTTTCCAGTGAGTCAACTCGTCGCATGAGGTGGCCAAAGTATTGCAGTTTCAGCTTTAGCATCAGTCCTTCCAAGAACACCTAGGATCGATCTCCCTTAGAATGGACTGGTTGGATCTCCTTGCGGCATAAGGGACTCTCAAGAGTCTTCTCCAACACCACAGTTCAAAAGCATTAATTCTTCGGCGATCAGCTTTCTTCACAGTCCAACTCTCACATCCATACATGACCACCTACCACCCTTTCCAGAATTCTTCCCCTTGGCTTCTCTGCTTCATTTTATGTACATACTCATTCACTTTTTTCTGAAACTCTTTCCACTGAAATGCAGTTCTCTCCTGATCTCTTTTTTCTTCTCCTATGACTCCTTTTCTTTTCTTAAGCTCCTCTTCCTCTATGCCCAAGACTTTTCTGAAGCATGTTTCTCTTCTGTTTTTCTGTCCATGTAATTTTATCCATTCTCAGGGAAGGTTTTAGGCCTTCCCTGGTGGCTCAGATGGTAGAGTCCACCTGCAATGAGGGAGACCTGGGTTCGATCCCTGGGTCAGAAAGTTTCCCTGGAGAAGGGCATGACAGCCCTCTCCAGTATTCTTACCTGGAGAATTCCATGGACAGAGGAGCCTGGTGGGCTCCAGTCCATGGGCTTGCAAAGAGTCAGACATGGCTGCGTGACTCTTTTACTTTCTTTCAGGTTTTAATCTTATATCATTTACATAGGGTGCCCCCACATACACACACAATCTGGACACCCTTTCTGAGCTCTCAGAGGGCTCTCATTTCCAATTGTTTGCCCCATACCTCCAACCAGATGATACTCCACCAATTAGAAAAGGTTCCATGAAATCCCATGGCCATGCCTTTCTTTCAGACTTTATTCCCTCTTCCCTGACATCTGCATGCCCAATGGATTTCACATGCTGCTGCAAAAATAATCCCTAAAGCACAGCTCTGCTTTTATTACTTCCTTGCCCCTAAATCTTAGTGATTCCTCATCTACCAGGAAAAATTCATATTCCTTAGCTTGGTACTTTCATGATTCCAGAATATTTACCTACCTTAGAGGCTTTTGCAAAGTAGAATTCTTTCTATATCTCTTCTAGTTTTCAAAATTGTATCCATTTCTCCTAGATTTCCCAAAGTGCTGCCTCTGTCATAAAGTATCAGAAATTCTAAATTATATTGATGTGTCTATTTATTTATTTTTGACTGTGCTGGGTCTTCACTGTTGCATGGGCTTTCCTCTAGTTGCTGTGAGCATGGGCTGATCTTCATTGCAATGGGTAGACTTCTCATTGAGGTGGCTTCTCTTGTTGTAGAGCATGGGATCTAGGGTGTGTGGGCTTCAGCAGTTGTGGTGTGCAGACTCCAGAATGCAGGCTCTGTAGTTGCAGTGCACGGGCTTAGGTGCTCCGAAGAATGTGTGGGATCTTTCTGGACCAGGGCTCGAACCTGTGTCTCCAGCATTGGCAGGTGGATTCTTTACCACTGAGCCACCAGGGAAGCCCCCCAATCGATACATGTTTTCTCTAAATTATCATTATTTTTTGTGACCATGTTAAGGAAAAATTATTGAACATTTCTTTTACTCTTTCTATATATTCCTGATATTGCTAATTTGAATTTGCTACCACACAGGTGTCAAAGTTTGCTGTATATGGTCTGCTTGCTCTCAGATTCATTCTTTACCTTTTCTTACTCTGACCTTTATCACAGAGGCTGAACCTGTGGGCTGTACAGCCCAGACTCCTGGGTCAACTGGGTGGGTTTCATACTTGGTAGTACTGGCATCAGAAACGGGTCTTCTCCCCACGCTCATGCCCTGGGAGATGCCTCCAGGAGAAATGTATCTTCTTTGAGGTTCCAACGGTCACTCATAGTTTCAGCTTTGATAGGTGGTCCTTACCCCTGAGTTCTGGAAACACAACCTTCTTGTTCTTCCTGCCTAGGGTTGGTGGTGCTACCATCTGTTTTCTATTTCAGTACTGTTTCACCATCCTCTGATGGGCTTCTGGTTCTTCCATCACCTGAGTAACCTAATCCCATATATTAAATTCATTTTATTTGAAATACAATGGTTTCTGTTTTTCCCAGGATGGTAGATAATAGATGGTTCTTCAAACTATTATCCTGGGATAATAGTTTCCCAGCAAACTGTGTCTCATCCTTACATCCTCCATAGTCTAGTTCAGTAACTTGCATACTGTAGGTGCCAAATAAATGTTTACTGAATAAATATGTATAAATTAAAAAAATTTTTGTTTAAAAGTGCCATAGTTAATTTTTAGAGAAATGACAGTACTCAGAAAAATTTAAGAGGCACTAACTGTTAATATCAACTCAACAGACATGAGTTTAAGCAAATCCCAAGAGATAGTGAAGGACAGGGAAGCCTGGCATGCTGCAGTCCACGGGGTCACAAAGAGTCAGACACAACTGAGTGACTGAACAACAACAAATTATTCGTATATTAGCCATCAAGACATACCCAAAATTAAAAGGTAAGGAAAGTATCCTTGTCACTAAGAATTAACAAGGCTACTGGGAGACTTAAAAAGGGGACTGAATTTTGTGTTAGAAAATTTAGTGGACTGGAAAATACCAACTTAAAATATTTCTTTTTTACTTCTGTACTTTGAAATGCTTATAAAGTGAAGGGGCTCAAATTGTTCTTAAAATTAGCTATCCAGTCTCTTTAAACTCCAATATTGGTATTCTCCAACTCAGCCCTCCGTTCCGTTCCGTTCCGTTCAGTCGCTCAGTCGTGTCCGACTCTTTGCGACCCCATGGACTGTAGCCTACCAGGCTTCTCCCTCCATGGGATTCTCCAGGCAAGAATACTGGAGTGGGTTGCCATTTCCTTCTCCAGGGGATCTTCCCGACCCAGGGATCGAACCCAGGTCTCCCTCACTGGAGGCAGACGCTTTAACCTCTGAGCCACCAGGGAAGCCAACTCAGCCCTAGGAGATGTTAAGAAGAAGATATTAAAATAGTTAACATGTTAATTGGAGAAGGCAATGGCTGCCCACTCCAGTACTCTTGCCTGGAAAATCCCATGGACAGAGGAGCCTGGTGGGCTGCAGTCCATGGGGTCACGAAGAGTCGGACACGACTGAGCAACTTCACTTTCGCTTTTCACTTTCACGCATTGGAGAAGGAAATGGTGACCCACTCCAGTGTTCTTGCCTGGAGAATCCCAGGGATGGGGGAGCCTGGTGGGCTGCCATCTATGGGGTCGCACAGAGTCAGACACAACTGAAGTGACTTAGCAGGAGTAGCAGCAGCAGCGTGTTAATTGTTGTGTTGACTTTGAATATTTTCTTCTTTGAGGTCCTTAGACCCAGAAGAACTCATAGGTTCTCTGAGTCACAGTCTCTGTCCTTGTTTGTTAGGGTTCCCTTTCCTGAGTGATACAATTATATGAATGAATATGAAGGAATATAGAGGATACAGCTGGAAGGATGATGATGACCCAGTGCTTCTGGAAGCATGCCCACTGCCAAGGAAAAGTGAACTTGTGGTTTAAATTCTTAATAGAATTCCCTGCTCTGCCTTTGGATTGACCCAGGGGCTTGAACTCTCTCTCCCAGCCTTCATTTCGTCATTCATCAGAAAGCTCAAGTGATAGAATTCTGTTTGAAAATGACTGGATAAAGTAAAGGATGAGTTGGAAGGGCGAGATAATTTAACCACTGCCACACAAAATTGTGAAAACTAACGAATTTCCTTCAATGTATTTTTTATTGGCAATTTTTATTGAAAACATATTATGTTACTGGCACTGTGATCAGCACAATAAGTTGAAAGAATTTGCTGTCAGTCTTTTGCATTTCTTATAGGAAAATAGTACCAAAAATAGTTTCTGAAAAGATACATAAAACAAAGATCGGAATAACCAATTTGTTCATATTCTTGGAGTTGAAAGCAAGGGGAGAAAGCACATATTTTGCCTCCTGAAATTATTATTTCTTATTGCTTTGCCTGCAGAGATGGCCAAATTTTGTCCCTGTAACAATGCATATTGTTTAAGTCTTTTCAAAATGTCTCCCTGAATCAACAGGGAACATAGACATTTACTGGGAAAACTGGACAGCATTGGTGATGGACAGGGAGGCCTGGTGTGCTGTGATTCATGGGGTCTCAAAGAGTTGGACACGACTGAGTGACTGAACAGACAGACTGACTGACTGACAGGTGAAAGAATGAAATTAGAACACTTCCTAACACCATACACAAATATAAACTCAAAATGGATTAAAGGCCTAAATGGAAGACCAGAAACTATAAAACTTTTAGAGGAAAATGTAGGCAGAACACTCGACGTAAATCAAAGCAAGATCCTTTATGACCCACCTCCTAGAGTAATGGAAATAAAAACAAAAGTAAACAAGTGGGACCTGATTAAACTTAAAAGCTTTTGCACAGCAAAGGAAACTATAAGCAAGGTAAAAAGACAACTCTCAGAGTGGGAGAAAATAATGGCAAATGAAACAACTGACAAAGGATTAATTTCCAAAATATACAAGCAGCTCATGCAACTCAACACCAGAAAAACAAACAACCTACTCAAAAAGTGGGAAAAAGACCTAAACAGACATTTCTCCAAAGAAAACATACAGATGGCTAACAAAAAATGAAAAGATGCTCAACATTGTTTATTATTAGAAAAATGCAAATCAAAACCACAATGAGTATCACCTCACACCGGTCAGAATGGGCATCATCAAAAAGTAAATGCTGCAGAGGGTGTGGAGAAAAGAGAATGCTCTTTCACCGTTGGTGGGAATGTAAGTTGATACAGTCACTATGGAAGACAGTATGGAGATTCCTTAAAAAACTAGGAATAAAACCACTGTATGACCCAGCAATCCCACTCCTAGGCATATACCCTGAGGAAACCAAAATCGAAAAAGACATATATATCCCATTATTCTTTGCAGCACTGTTTACAATAGCTAGAACATGGAAGCAACCTAGATGTCCATTGACAGATGAATGGATAAAGAAGTTGTGGTATATATACACAATGGGATATAACTCAGCCCATAAAAGGGAACGCCTTTGAGTCAGTTCTGATGAGGTGGATGAACCTAGAACCTATTATACAGAGTGAAAGTGAAGTGAGTCAGAAAGAGAAAGATGAATATCATATTCTCAGGCTTCAGCAATACGTGAACCGTGAACTTCCAGATGTTCAAGCTGGTTTTAGGAAAGGGAGAGGAACCAGAGATCAAATTGCCAACATCCACTGGATCATGGAAAAAGCAAGAGAGTTCCAGAAAAACATCTATTTCTGCTTTATTGACTATGCCAAAACCTTTGACTGTGTGGATCACAATAAACTGTGGAAAATTCTGAAAGAGAGGAGAATACCAGACCACCTGACCTGCCTCTTGAGAAACCTGTATGCAGGTCAGGAAGCAACAGTTAGAACTGGACATGGAACAACAGACTGGTTCCAAATAGGAAAAGGAGTATGTCAAGGCTGTGTATTGTCACCCTGCTTATTTAATTTATATGCAGAGTACATCATGAGGAACACTGGGCTGGAGGAAGCACAAACTGAAATCAAGATTGCTGGGAGAAATATCAATAACCTCAGATATGCAGATGACACCACCCTTATGGCAGAAAGTAAAGAGGAACTAAAAAGCCTCTTGGTGAAAGTGAAAGAGAAGAGTGAAAAAGTTGGCTTAAAGCTCAACATTCAGAAAACTAAAATCATGGCATCTGATCCATCACTTCGTGGGAAATAGATGGGGAAACAGTGTCATACTTTATTTTTCTGGGCTACAAAATCACTGCAGATGGTGATTGCAGCCATGAAATTAAAAGATGCTTACTGGTGGCTCAGACGTTAAAGAGTCTGCCTGCAATGCGGGAGACCTGGTTTCGATCCCTAGGTCTGGAAGATCCCCTGGAGAAGGAAATGGCAACCCACTCCATTATTCTTGCCTGGAGAATCCCATGGACAGAGAGCCTGGTGGGCTACAGTTCACAGGGTCGCAAAGAGTTGGACAAGACTGAGTGACTTCACTTTCAATTTTTCTTTCACTTTCTACTCCTTGGAAGAAAAATTATGACCAACCTACATAGCATATTAAAAAGCAGAAATATTACTTTGCCAACAAAGGTCTGCCTAGTCAAGGCTATGGTTTTTCCAGTGGTCATGTGTAGATGTGAGAGTTGGACTGTGAAGAAAGCTGAGTGCCGAAGAATTGATTCTTTTGAACTGTGGTGTTGGAGAAGACTCTTGCGAGTCCCTTGGACTGCAAAGAGATTCAACCAGTCCATCCTAAAGGAGGCCAGTCCTGGGTGTTCATTGGAAGGATTGATGTTGAGGCTGAAACTCCAATACTTTGGCCACATCATGTGAAGTGTTGACTCCTAAGAAAAGACCCTGATGCTGGGAGGGATTGGGGGTGGGAGGAGAAGGGGATGACAGAGGATGAGATAGCTGGATGGCACCACTGACTCAATGCACATGAGTTTGGGTGAACCCTGGGAGTTGGTGATGGACAGGGAGGCCTGGCGTGCTGTGATTCATGGGGTTGCAAATGGTCGGACATGACTGAGCAACTGAACTGAACGCATATGTACGGAATCTAGAAAAATGGTACTGAAGAATTCACTTACAGGGCAGCAGTGGAGAAACAGACTAGAGAATAGACTTATGGACACGGGGAGAGGGGAGGAGGGGGTGAGATGTATGGAAAGAGTGACATGGAAACTTACATTGCCATGTGTAAAATAGATAGCCAATGGGAATTTTCTGTATGGCTCAGGAAACTCATGGTCTCTGTGTCAGTCTGGAAAGGTAGGATGGAGGGAATATAGGAGGGGGGTTCAGGAAGTAGGGCATATATGTATACCTATGGCTGCTTCATGTTGAGGTTTGACAGAAAACAGCAAAATTCTGTAGAGAAATTGTCCTTCAATAAAAATATAAATTAGTTTAAAAAAGTGTTTGTTTCATCTGGAGAGACGGTATCTTGGGAGGGAAGTCAAAGTCTCTGCCTAGAGGGCTGGCCCAGGAATAATTTGTTCATTGTTGAGTGCATCTGGAAATCTGCTGAAGCTTCAGCTTTAATAGGATTTTTTTTTTCTTTTTCTCCCTAAAGGAGACTGTGTCCATGGATGTTCACCTAAAAGGCACATGATTTTGATATTAGATATTTGGGGAGGCTTGCTTTCTTTCCTCGAAACTGAGGAACCTCACTGCCTTCATCAAAATGATAACAGTAGGCTCAACCCAGCAGCCTGAGACCACACACCTTGCTTGGCGTCTCTAGTTTCTCCCTAGTGACTTTGGGATGCATCTGATTTCACATCTACAGCATGATACAGCTTGCACACGCTTATGCAGAATTGCTTATATTGAGGTCACTGGATCTTCATGGCACTGAGCTCAAGGGAGAAGACAAAAGGACTCCAGGACACCCAGGCAGGACTTGGCTTTTCCTCTGCCAGATCATGCATTTAATGAACATCTCCTGAGAATCTTCTATATACTAGGCCAGTGCTGCTGTTAAAGACAAATAAGTCAGGGGAGTTAGACTTAAGGAATTGTGACTATAATATTAAATTGTCTTTGAAAGTGAAAGTGGCTCAGTTCAGTTCAGTTCAGTCGCTCAGTTGTGTCCGACTCTTTGCAACCCCATGAATCACAGCACGCCAGGCCTCCCTGTCCATCACCAACTCCCGGAGTTCACTCAAACTCATGCCCATCGAGTCTGTGATGCCATCCATCCATCTTATTCTTTGTCATCCCCATCTCCTCCCACCCTCAATCCCTCCTAGCATCAGACTCTTTTCCAGTGAGTCAACTCATCGCATGAGGTGGCCAAAGTATTGCAGTTTCAGCTTTAGCATCAGTCCTTCCAATGAACACCCAGGATTGATCTCCTCTAGAATGGACTGGTTGGATCTCCTTGCAGTCCAAGGGACTCTCAAGAGTCTTCTCCAACACCACAGTTCAAAAGCATCAATCCTTCGGCGATCAGCTTTCTTCACAGTCCAACTCTCACATCCATGCATGACCACGGGAAAAACCATAGCCTTGACTAGATGGACCTTGGTTGGCAAAGTAACGTCTCTGCTTTTTAATATGTTATCTAGGTTGGTCATAACTTTCCTTCCAAGGAGTAAGCATCTTTTAATTTCCTGACTGAAATCAGCATCTGCAGTGATTTTGGAGCCCCCCAAAATAAAGTCTGACACTGTTTCTACTGTTTCCCCATCTATTTCCCATGAAGTGATGGGACCAGATGCCATGATCTTCGTTTTCTGAATGTTGAACTTCAAGCCAACCTTTTCACTCTCCTCTTTCACTTTCATCAAGAGGCTTTTGAGTTCCTCTTCACTTTCTGCCATAAGGGTGGTGTCATCTGCATATCTGAGGTTATTGATATTTCTCCTGGCAATCTTGATTCCAGCTCATGTTTCTTTCAGCCCAGCATTCCTCATGATGTACTCTGCATATAAGTTAAATAAGCAGGGTGACAATATACAGCCTTGACGTACTCCTTTTCCTATTTGGAACCAGTCTGTTGTTCCATGACCAGTTCTGACTGTTGCTTCCTGACCTGCATACAGGTTACTCAAGAGGCAGGTCAGGTGGTCTGGTATTCCCATGTCTTTCAGAATGTTGCACAGTTTATTGTGATCCACACAGTCAGAGGCTTTGGCATAGTCAATGAAGCAGAAATAGATGTTTTTCTGGAACTCTCTTGCTTTTCCATGATCCAGCAGATGTTGGCTATTTGATCTCTGGTTCCTCTGCCGTTTCTAAAACCAGCTTGAACATCTGGAAGCTCACGGTTCACATATTGCTGAAGCCTTGCTTGGAGAATTTTGAGCATGACTTTACTAGCGTGTGAGATGAGTGCAATTGTGTGGTAGTTAGAGCATTCTTTGGCATTCCCTTTCTTTGGGATTGGAATGAAGACTGAGCTTTTCCAGACTGTGGCCACTGCTGAGTGAGTTTTCCAAATTTGCTGGCATATTGAGTGCAGCACTTTCACAGCATCATCTTTCAGGATTTGAAATAGCTCAATTGGAATTCCATCACCTCCACTAGCTTTGTTCGTAGTGATGCTCTCTAAGGCCCACTTGACTTCATATTCCAAGATGTCTGGCTCCAGGTGAGTGATCATCGTGATTATCTTCATCGTGAAGATCTTTTTTTTTACAGTTCTTCTGTGTATTCTCGCTACCTCTTCTTAATATCTTCTGCTTTTGTTATGTCCATACCATTTCTGTCCTTTATTGAGCCCATCTTTGCATGAAATGTTCCCTTGGTATCTCTAATTTTATTGAAGAGATCTCTTATCTTTCCTGTTCTGTTGTTTTCCTCTATTTCTTTGCATAGTCCCAGAGTGGAGTGGTGGGTGTACAGGAATGGTTGTCAAGTGGGGAGGACCAAGGAGTCTAAGTTTTCCCTGGTAGTGTGGGGAGTGGAGGGTTATATGCAGGATCTGGGCATAATTAACTTTTTGGCTTATTTATGTGTGTTAGTGTGCATAAGCATGTGTGGGCTTTGTCTTTCTTTCAATATTTTAAATGGTCTTTTGCATTAATTCTGCACTTTAGACCATCAGATGCTAGAAAAGGATGAAGATTGGGACATTAGTATCTCTCATCTGCCTAGCTGGGTTACTGTCTTAACTGCTTCACAGGCTTGTCCTTCATGTTCTTGCATTTTTATCCTGTCATTTTACGTCATTTCTTGAACATCTGGCAGTTAACTGCAGTACTTGGAAATACTTCATGATATATACCAAGAAACTGGTAACTTTGCTCTTAATTGCTGTTTTCTTATGTCAGTGCTGTCTCTCCATTGCTATACTGCAATCATCTATATGTGGACTCTGCCATGGTTACCACAAGGTACATGGACTGTGAAGAGGTCTGTGGGCCAGGAGCTTATTTGTAGCACTGCCCATACCTTATAGCGTTCTCTGGGTCTCCAGATTCCTGGGATAGAAATAGACTTTTTGTCCCATACAAAGAGGTTAAACCTCTCAGTGTGCTGTTCTTTTTTTTTTATTTTGGAGAGTATAAGTAGTTCATGGTATTTTCTATTTTCATTGTTATACTTTGCATTTTATTTTTTAAATATTTTCATGGCATTTTCTTAATCAACAAATGAAAAATACTTTTTAAATATACATACCCCTATATGAACAATAGATTTCAAGATTTGAAATCATAAACTAAGCTTTTTAGATATAAAATGTGGGGCTTTTTCATAGGATTTCAGATTCCAATGCAACAAATATTTGTTAAAAGGCTAATTTTGTGTAAAGCAGGGAATTTGCCTCTTATGGTCTGGTGTCATATGCTGAGGACATGAGTTTGGTGCTTACAACCCAGACTGTGGATAGTGCCAGGAGAAGCGTCTTGCAGGTGAGATGCCATGACACCAAACTGGCAGTAGTAAGGAGCATCCACTTGAGTGCAATGTGTCATCCTCTGACCCAGGAGAGGTAATTTGACATGCAGGGACAGACCCTCAGTTTGGAAGGAAATGTGTTTGGTATTGTCCCTAGCTTATTAGAAAACAAAATCTTTCAGGGAAAGGATAACCATGTTCACTCATTCATTTATTCAACAAATATTGAATGAACAACTTAATGAATCAATATAGAAGTCACTTTTTGTTCAGTTGCTAAGTCATGTCCCACTCTTTGCGACCCCATGGACTGCTGAACACCAGGCTCCCCTATCCTTTCACTATCTCCCTTTGCTCAAAATCATGCCCATTGAGTCAGTGATGCTATCTAACCACCTCATCCTAAGAGCCAGCTCACTGGAAAAGACCCCCATGCTGGGAAAGATTTAAGGCAAAAGGGGCAGCAGAGGATGAGAAGGCACTTAGAAGTAGAGAACTGAGTGAGTTATTTTCCTATGCTCTCATGAAGTTTACCTTCTAGTAAGAAAAACAGACTTTAACAAAGACTTTCATACTTAAATGTTACATTCAAATTGTGATTGTTTGGAAAGCAGAAAGTGGGGTGCTATGAGAAAATATGAGGAGACACCTAACTTGGATATTTTGAATATGTGACATTTAGGCAGAAATATGAGGGATGAGATTAGCCTGGTTAAGGTGGTGGGCTGGGGTGGGAAGAAAGTCATGATTCTGGTCAGATCTTGGCATGTGATAAGGTCCTGAAGCAGGCAGGTGTGGTTAGGAAACTAAAAAAAGGACAAAATAGACCTTGGTGAGTGTGAATTAAGTAGCTTTATGCTAAGAACAATGGAAAGATTTTTAGCTGAAACTCAACACAGATAGATCTATGTGTTTCAAGAAGAGGGTCTGTCTGCTAGTGGGAAGTGGGTTGACATGTGTTGAGGAATGTGAGGATAGCAGGAACGAGGCAGTTCTGTGGTTCAAGATATTTTTGTCAAAGGCCTCTTTGCAATGAATATCTTTGCCACAAGAATTTTTGCCTGAATATACTCGCTGCATAATTAATTGGCCAGAAGGCAATATTGCCATAAAAGATAAAATAATAAAACAAAAAAGGGACGAATGAAAAGGACATAAGCATAAAAAATGAATAACAAACATAAAGTCATCGTTGCAAAATACAAACTATTTGAATACATTTAAAATGTGTGTAGATCCATTGCAATACTACACAAATACCTGATTTCATTTTATGATTGTATCTAAACACTTGTCTTCAAAGATTTTCATTCATAATATTATACTTTTTTTTTGCTTGTTAATTTGTCTCTTTGGTATTGCACATTTTATTTTTCACTAAAATTTCTCTTATCATTAACAGAGGTAACAACTCCAAAGAAGACATACAGATGGCCAACAGCCACATGAAAAGATGTTCGATATCACTGATTATTAGAGAAATGCAAATCAAAATTACAATGAGGTATTGCCTCACACCAATCAGAATGGCCCTTATTAAAAAGTCTACAAATAATAAATATTTGAGACCCTCAGGTTTTTTTCAGATTCATGCAGTATAAACATGGGAGTACTGAATCAATCAAGAAATGGAACCAAACTGTCAAACAGTTATTTTTTGCAGCAACAGTGCCTTATGGCCAATGAAGTTACACAGCAAAAATGTTTGCAGCAGAGTTCTCAGCAAAGAGGCTTATGGCAAAGTTACCATCCATACATTTCATTAGTATAAGCTAGGGATGATGCTGATGCTTTATGTGCCTACTGTGTTTGGCATGCTCCATCAGGATTAATTGGTACTAACCAAGATGTATGTTTCATGGATGGCTTCTCAATAAGTGAGAATAAATTCTGGCACCTAGTCCTTTGAATCATCTACTTATCTCTCATTTGGGTTGTATTTAAGGATGGGATGTATAATTCTATATGTTTCCTTAGCACTTGTGTGTGCTAATGTGCTTTAGTCGTGTCCAAGTCTTTGTGACCCCAAGGACTACAGCTCTCCAGGCTTCTCTGGCATGGGATTCTCCACTGGAGTGGAGTGGGTTGCCATGCCCTCCTCTAGGGGACCTTCTCCACCCAGGATGGAGCTTGTGTCTCTTATGTCTCCTGCATTGGCAGGCAGATTCTTTAGCACTAGCACCACCTGGGAAGCCCCTCCTTAGAGCTTGTGCTGTGCTGTGCTTAGTTGCTCAGTTGTGTCCAATTCTGTGCAACCCCACCAGGCTCCTCTGTCCATGGGGATTCTCCAGGCAAGAATACTGGAGTGGGTTGCCATGCTCTCTTCCAGAGGATCTTCCCAACCCAGGGATCCTACATTGCAGGTGGATTATTTACCTTCTGAGCCACCAGCGAAGTCCAAGAATACTGGAGTGGGTAGCCTATCCCTTCTCCAGGGGATCTTCCCAACCCAGGAATCAAACTAGGGTCTCCTGCATTAAAGGCGGAGTCTCTACCAGCTGAGCTACCAGGGAAGCCCGCTTAAAGCTTAGGACTCTGCAAAATTTAAGGCAGCAGCTTCTATGAGCGCCAGCTTTTGTAATAGGCAGTGAAATTTTAATTATTTAACAGCCATCCGACTGCCAACATTTTTGCTCTTACAATTTTTTTTTTTTGACAGTTAGCGTGCCATGCTTTGGAAATGCCATATCTGTTATGCAACATCAGAGTGACTATTTGAATCAGGACTCCCCACACAGGGTAACACCCCTAGTTTGGATGAACACATGAGGGTAAAGATCAGATGCCCCCTGACGCTGCAGGGTCGGGTGTCCTGTCTTTCTGCCTGTGCTCTGAGTGCTGCTGCCAATGATGTAAGCCACACAGCTCTGCAGTCACTCAGGTGCCCGCCGTAAAGACAGAGGCATCTAATTATGTTACACCAGGTTTTCTTGTACTTGGATTGGCTGAGAAAAACATAATATAGTGGAAAGACTACAAGCTTTGGAGGTAGATATAGCTCAGTTCTGCTGTGTGGAGCTCTGTAACATTAAGCGTGTTATTGAACTTCTCTGAGCCTGACCACCCTGACCTGGGGAAAGGGCCTAATGATACCACTATCCTTTGGGGATTCCCATGAGGACCAATTGTGATGGCGCAGGCAGTGTCTCCCACAGGGTTTTCCTACTGCAGGCATCCGATAACTGTGAGTTTCCTTCCCCATATTAGTCATGTAATAACTAGCTTGCCTGATGTCACCAGGGGCCCCAGGCCTTTTGTGGTAATGGGGCCATCACCACATCCTCATTTTTTTGTAGCTGATTTGTGTGAATTTTACTTATCTGTGCTGTTCCTTCCCTTTGAGGGCACAGATAATCAAATTTTCAGTAGAAGGTTGAGGTGGATAAGACTGTAAGCTCTGAGAATATCTAACTATAATTTGTAGACTGTTGGTAACATTAATGCAACCAGCTTGGCCTTTAGACTTTGACAAATGTGTAAGAGTATTGCTCTCAAATAGTTAAAAGAGTGTGCTGTGCTGTGCTGTGCTGTGCTGTGCTAAGTCCCTTCAGTTGTGTCTGACTCTTCAAACCCCATGGACTGTAGTCCACCAGGCTCCTCTGTCCGTGGGATCCTCCAGGCAAGAATACTGAAGTGGGTTGCCATGTCCTCCTCCAGGGTATCTTCCCGACCCAGGGATCAAACCCAAATCTATTAAATCTCCTGCATTTGCAGGTGGGTTCTTTACCACTAGCACCCCCTGGGAAGCCCAAAAGAGTGTATCCTTCATCTATCAATGTATTGAAATCTCCTCCAAACAACCATCACCTTGCATGTCTTCAGGTTAATAGGTCCATGAATGTGTCAACTACATTCAAAGAATCACCTTTTCATTGAACTTAAATGTACCCTTTGCTACCCTCAAGTCATGCTTTTTGGTTCCCATATTTTCTTGTATTAGGGGAGAAATTCCTACTCATTTATCCCTGTTTTCATTTTAGGTGACTGAGCTACAATAAAAGAGCACAAAACCTGGGTTCAGCCGATTGGCTTAGAGTCTCAATTCTCCTACTCATCATTTGGATAAAGGTGATTTCTTTGAGACTCTATTTTTGCCCATGTGAAATGGTGATAATTCTGTTTACTCTGCTCCTTATCTATGCTGGCTGTGAGGATGAAAGGATAACATTGAAAGGTGTGTGAATTGTCAAGCATTACACACATGATTTTCATCACACACCTGAATCACCACAGAGATTAAAAAAAAAAATTCTGATGTCTACTGAGTCAGAGTCTCTGGCTGGGGTGGGGGCTGGTGGGCAGCAGGCACTTCTATTTGAAAAAAACGTATCAGTATGTGCACCAAGGAATGATATTCACTGCCCTTTTAACATATAGGATGACATCACTATTCACAATGTTATAGACTTCATTGGTCTTAACAGATGAGCTGGCATCCTTCAGGCTCATTTTCAGCAGCAGCTCTTTACCTCTCTCACTTTAAGTGATTATTCTCAGACCCTGGCTCATCCGTTTCCTCCATGTACATCACCTGCATCTTCTTCCTATAGCCCAGTTCTCCAGTCACATCAGACTAGCTGCTGAACACTCCATTCACTTTCCTGGCTTTGATTCTGCTCAGTGATTCCCGGAGAGGATGTCTTACTGGGTGTGGGGACCTGGTCTTCTTGTAGCACTAATGGAGACATACATGCTTCAAATAGGAAATGATATTGTAAGTTTTCTATTTATCTTCTGCTTTATAGAGGAATACTTTATGACCAAAGAAGCTAAGTGACACATCTAGTTAATGAGAGGGTCAGGATTAGAATTCAGGTCTCCAGACCAGTACTCTTTATATGACTTGCTGTTAGTTGCTCAGTTGTGTCTGACTCTTTGCAAACCGCCACAGACTGTAGCCCTCCAGGCTTCTCTGTCCATGGGATTCTGCAGGCAAGAATACTGCAGTGGGTAGCCACTCCCTTCTCCAGGGGATCTTCCTGATCCAGGATTCAAACCCAGGTCTTCTGCACTGCAGGCAGATTTTTTTTTTTTTTTAACCATCTGAGCCACCAGGAAAGACCCTTCTAAAAATATTAACTGAACACCTATTAGGTTCCAGGCACTAGCTTGGAGTTGTACTATAAATATTTATCAACCATGCCAAATACTGAGCATTTGTCTCTTGCACTTATAATTTAAGCACAACCATTTTTAGTATACATAAATACACAGTCAATCTTTAAGTCTTTTCAGGATGCTGTCTCCTATACTATATTCTTCTCCTTCCCATAGCCCAATCACATCTGCCTTGTATTACACATTTGACCTGAGTTCCTTGAGGTCACAGTCTCTCTTCAGGGATTTCAATTAACTCTTCTCTGCCAAATTCAGATTATTAACAGAGGTGGGGCTGCTTCTGGCCCCTTTTCCTCAATCTCAGTACTCATGAACTGCTGCCTAACTTCCATTCACTTAAACAGCTGGAAATAGTAGTTTCTAGCTACATCTTTGGGCTTCAAGTATTGTGTCCTGACCCCATAACTACAGGATTCACTTACCTAAAGTTTGTTCTCAGTATTTCACTTTGGGAGAAATTTGTCAAATATATCAAAAGAAGAATTTGTTTAAGGATTTTATTAGGATTTAGAGAGCCTTGTTTGGACCAGTACATACTCAATCTAATCTCCAAAGGTATCCTATTTACAGCTATGGAGTCATGCAGTTAATCTGACTCTCAGTTCAGGTTCCAGCAGAAAACTACTAAGTGTATGGATTAAAGGGGTAGAGGAGTAAGTGTAGGAAACTGATTTCTCTTCTTGGCCCTCCTGATTCAGTTTGGTTTAGGAACAGAGGTGCAGGGGTAGGAATTGCTAATCACTAGAGTTCTTCCTGAAAACTGAAAAAGTGGCCCACACTTTCCTGTTTGACAACCCAGTATTTGAAGGACTCCGTTGAATAATGTGTGCCAAGTTCATTCTTTTCAGCATTTTCTCTGTGTCTTTGCCTTTATGAGGCCCCTTTACTTCCAGCAAGTCAGCAACATCACTTAGAAGATGAGCAATAGTGATGGATCAGTAGTACTACATGTTACAGGATCATATGTTGATTAATGTTTATGGTAGTGAAGATAAATGAGGAAATTCATGGTCTCTGTGTTTCTAATGCCAGAACCTATCAATTGTTGTATAAAACAGGCCTGCTTTCATTAAAACCACTGGAACTAGATTGTGAGTTTTAAATCTTGAAAGATCTGTAATTCCATCTAAGGGTTCAAAATGAGGCAAATACTGAAAAACAGTGGACATACTAACTTTTAAGCTGTTATTTATTTTTTCTTCTTGAGAGAAAGATCTGTGTATTTGTTGCTATTGTTTTCTGCCTTGGAAGTTAGTTAAATCTTGATCTATAGCCACATTGTTTCATGCTTTTCCCATGCATTTTTAAAACTCAGCCAGTACTTATTGGATACTTTGAGTGCTCTAAGCATAATTCTAGGTGCTGAGGAAACCACAGTGGACAAGTGGGTTCTAGCCAGTGCAGGAGGGTTATATAGAAGACTTCATTCAGTTCAGTTCAGTTCAGTTCATTTGCTCAGTCGTGTCCAACTCTTTGCGACCACATGAATCACAGCACACCAAGCCTCCCTGTCTATCACCAACTCCCGGAGTTCACTCAAACCCACCACAACAAGTCGGTGATGCCATCCGGCCATCTATTCTCTGTCGTCCCGTTCTCCTCCTGCCCGCAATTCCTCCCAGCATCAGAGTCTTTCCAGTGAGTCAACTCTTTGCACGAGGTGGCCAAAGTATTGGAGCTTCAGCTTCAGCATTAGTCCTTCCAATGAACACCCAGGACTGATCTCCTTTAGAATGGACTGGTTGGATCTCCTTGCAGTCCAAGGGACTCTCAAGAGTCTTCTCCAACACCACAGTTCAAAAGCATCAATTCTTCGGCGATCAACTTTCTTCACAGTCCAACTCTCACATCCATACATGACCACGGGAAATAGCTTTGACTAGACGGACCTGGGTTGGCAAAGTAATGTCTCTGCTTTTATTTTTTATTGGAGCCTAATTATTTTACAATATTATATTGGTTGGTTTTGCCATACATTGACATGAATCCGCCCTGGGTGTACATAAGTTCCCCCTCCTGAACCCCCCTCCCACCTCCCTCCTTCCCTTATCCTCCCTCTGGGTCATCCCTGCATACCTGCCCTGAGCAGGTAACATGCATCGACCCTGAACTGGTGATTTGTTTCACATATGATAATATACATGTTTCAATGCCATTCTCCCAAAACATCCCACCCTCACCCTCCCCCACAGAGTCCCAAAGACTGTTCTATACATCTGCTTTTTAATATGCTATCTAGGTTGGTCATAACTTTCCTTCCAAGGAGTAAGTGTCTTTTAATTTCATGGCTGCAATCAGCATCTGCAGTGATTTTGGAGACCAAAAAAATAAAGTCTGACACTGTTTCCACTGTTTCCCCATCTATTTCCCATGAAGTGATGGGACCGGATGCCATGATCTTTGTTTTCTGAATGTTGAACTTCAGCCAACATTTTCACTCTGCTCTTTCACTTTCATCAAGAGGCTTTTGAGTTCCTCTTCACTTTCTGCCATAAGGGTGGTGTCATCTGCATATCTGAGGTTATTGATATTTCTCCTGGCAATCTTGATTCCAGCTTGTGCTTCTTCCAGCCCAGCGTTCCTCATGATGTACTCTGCATAAAAGTTAAATAAGCAGGGTGACAATCTACAGCCTTGATGTACTCCTTTTCCTATTTGGAACCAGTGTGTTGTTCCATGTCCAGTTCTAACTGTTGCTTCCTGACCTGCATACAGGTTTCTCAAGAGGCAGATCAGGTGGTCTGGTATTCCCATCTCTTTAAGAATTTTCCACAGTTTGTTGTGATCCACACAGTCGAAGGCTTTGATAATCAATGAAGCAGAAATAGATGTTTTTCTGGAACTCTCTTGCTTTTTCCATGCTCCAGCAGATGTTGGCAATTTGATCTCTGGTTCCTCTGCCTTTCCTAAAACCAGCTTGAACATCTAGAAGTTCACGGTTCACATACTTTACTAGCGTGTGAGATGAGTGCAATTGTGCGGTAGTTTGAGCATTCTTTAGCATTGCCTTTCTTTGGGATTGGAACGAAGACTGACCTTTTCCAGTCCTGTGGCCACTGCTGAGTTTTCCAAATTTGCTGGCATATTGAGTGCAGCACTTTCACAGCATCATCTTTTAGGATTTGAAATAGCTCAACTGGAATTCCATCACCTCCACTAGCTTTGTTTGTAGTGATGCTTTCGAAGGCCCACTTGACTTCACATTCCAGGATGTCTGTCTCTAGGTGAGTGATCACACCATCGTGATTATCTGGTTTGTGAAGATATTTTTTGTACAGTTCTTCTGTGTATTCTTGCCACCTCTTCTTAATATCTTCTGCTTCTGTTAGGTCCATACCATTTCTGTCCTTTATTGAGCCCATCTTTGAATGAAATGTTCCCTTGGTATCTCTAATTTTATTGAAGAGATCTCTAGTCTTTCCTATTCTGTTTTCCTCTATTACTTTGCATTGATTGCTGAGGAAGGCTTTCTTATCTCTCTTTGTTCTTCTTTGGAACTCTGCATTCAGATGCTTATGTCTTTCCTTTTCTCCTTGTTAGTAACCTTGAAAAACTCATGACAGAATTGATGAGTGGAAAACAGAGAGAAAGAAAAAAATGGAATGAAAGGGAAATATAACCACAGATTGTGTATTTATTAAAAAGATAATATGACATTTTATAGACCTTTATGCCATCAGATTAGGAAAAACTAGATGGGTATATGATATTTCAGAGAAAAGTATATGAAAGTTGACTTCAGAAGAGATTTAAAAGTCTAAATGATTCTATAACTAGTAAAGGAATGTAACCAATTATTTAAAGTCTTCCTGCAAAGAAAATACTAGCCCCAATAATTTTAAAGGTGAGTTCTAATAATCTGAGGAACAGGTAATTCTAAACTTTGAGATAATAAAAAAGAGGAAATATTTTCTCCGTTGATCTCATGAGGTGACTAAAAACTTGGTTCTAAAACTAGACAAAGACATACAAGAAGGGAAAATTACATGGCAATTTCAATCATCAACATAGATAAATGAATGAAAGTGCTAAATGAAAATATTAGCAAACTGAATATGGTGACATATTAATAAAATAAAATAAAGCAAATTAGCTGTTTTTCAAAATGCAAAGTGAATTAAACGTTAGAAATTATATTATTGTGATCACCATCTTAAAGTTTGAAGTGAATAAAAATATGGTAACCTTAATAAATGCAGGAAAAGCATTTGATAAAATTCAACAACCATTCATTATAAAAATGTATAGCTAACTAAGAAAGCAACATTTCTGAAGCTATTTAAAAGTAGTCACAAAAAGACTTCCAGCAAACTTAATACATATTGCAAAATGTTAAAAATGTCATTCTTTTTAAAATCAGGAACAAGACAAACAATGCTAAGTATCACTTTTTCAAACAAATAGTAAAGCATGAAAAATAAAAACATGTAAAAAGATTAGGAAAGAGACAAAGTGTGTCAGTAATTGTAGATGAAGGAAATTTTTGAATAAAAATATGAAGACTCTATAGGCACACTTCAGAGGTATTGAGGATTCAATTCCAGATCAACACAGTAAAGCAAATATTGCAATAAAATGAGTTGCACAATTTTTTTGTTTTTCCAGTGCCTATAAAAGTTATGTTTACACTATACTTCTGTTAACTATGCAATAGCATTTTCTCTAAAAATATAATTTATATAATACAATTAAAAATACTTTATTGTACTAGTTTGCATTCCCACCAACAGTGTAAGAGGGTTCCTTTCTCTCCACACCCTCTCCAGCATTTATTGCATGTGGACTTTTGAATAGCAGCCATTCTGACTGGTGTGAAATGGTATCTCATTGTGGTTTTGATTTGCATTTCTATGATTATGAGGGATGTTGAGCATTTTTTCATGTGTTTGTTAGCCATCTTTATGTCTTCTTTGGAGAAATGTCTGTTTAGTTCTTTGGCCCATTTTTTGATTGGGTCACTTACTTTTCTGGAATTGAGCTGCAGGAGCTGCTTGTATATTTTGGAGATTAATCCTTTATCAGTTGCTTCATTTGCTATTATTTTCTCCCATTCTGAAGGCTGTCTTTTCACCTTACTTATAGTTTCCTTTGCTGTGCAGAAGCTTTTGATTTTAATTAGGTCCCATTTGTTTATTTTTGCTTTACTTCCAATATTCTGGGAGGTGGGTCTTGGAGGATCCTGCTGTGATTTATGTCAGAGAGTGTTTTGCCTATGTTCTCCTCTAGGAGTTTTATAGAATCTGGTCTTACATTTAGCTCTCTAATCCATTTTGAGTTTATTTTGTTGTATGGTGTTAGGAAGTGTTCTAGTTTCATTCTTTTACAAGTGGCTGACCAGTTTTCCCAGCACCACTTGTTAAAGAGACTGTCTTTTCTCCATTTTATATTCTTGCCTCCTTTGTCAAAGATAAGGTGTCCATAGGTGCATGGATTTACCTCTGGGCTTTCTATTTTGTTCCATTGATCTATATTTCTGTCTTTATGCCAGTACCATACTGTCTTGATGACTGTGGCTTTGTAGTAGAGCCTGAAGTCCGGCAGTTTAATTCCCCCAGTTCCATTCTTCTTCCTCAAGATTGCTTTGGCTATTCGAGATTTCTTGTATTTCCATACAAATTGTGAGATTATATGTTCTAGTTCTGTGAAAAATATCGTTGGTAGCTTGATAGGGATTGCATTGAATGTATAAATTACTTTGGGTAGTATACTCATTTTTACAATATTTATTCTTCCAATCCACGAGCACGGTATATTTCTCCATCTATTAGTGTCCTCTTTGATTACTTTCACTAATGTTTTATAGTTTTCTATGTACAAGTCTTTTGTTTCCTTAGGTAGATATATTCCTAAGTATTTAATTCTTTTCGTTGCAACAGTGAATGGAATAGTTTCCTTAATTTCTCTTTCTATTTTCTCATTATTAGTGTATAGGAATGCAAGGGATTTCTGTGTGTTGATTTTATATCCTGCAACTTTACTGTAATCATTGATTAGCTCTAGTAGTTTTCTGGTAGAGTCTTTATGGTTTTCTGTGTAGAGGATCATGTCGTCAGCGAACAGTGAAAGTTTTACTTCTTCTTTTCCAATTTGTATTCCTTTTATGTCTTTTTCTGCTCTGATTGCTGTAGCCAAAACTTCCAGAACTATGTTGAATAGTAGTGGTGAGAGTGGGCACCCTTGTCTTGTTCCTGACTTTAAGGGAAATGCTTTCAGTTTTTCATCATTGAGGATAATGTTTGCTGTGGGTTTGTCATATATAGCTTTTATTATGTTGAGATATGTCCCTTCTTTTTATTTATTTATTTATTTATTTTTGCATTACAATAGTTTAATATGAACAATCACAACTAATTAACAGTATAACAATATTTTACAACTGAAATAATTAAAATAAACTATGAAATTACTACATAAAACAGGTCTGATCTAGCTTATTTACTTTCTATAATCTCTTCAGTGCTGCAAAACCATTTATTTATTTATTTATTTTCATGTTTTAATAAACACTTCGTCTTTTTGTATTGCTTTCTTTTTCATCACAATAATAGAAATATAACACCATATATCACTGTAAAACACATTTCCACATAAATGTTGATAAGCACAAAATATTTTTCATCATTTACATTTTAACTGTAATAATATATGGCAGGATTAAAGCTGCATCCATCATGTGTCTAACTAACCTTGCTGTAATGAATTTTTAAATGTAATGGTTTCTGTCGCAAAGTAAAATCGTACAAAATGTCTAGTGACACAGTACGCTGGTGGATGGGTGGTTTTGGAAAATGGAAATGCAACTTCATTTTTAATCAGATTTATAAACTTCACCACCTCCACCTCCAGCCAGCTTCCCAACCCTCCCTCCCACCACCATTATTTATTTATTTATTTATTAAATGAGGCTTTTAATTAATGTTTGACAGAGCTGATTCAGGTTGAATAGACTAAATTTCTTTAAACAAACTTACTTATACTCCAGAGTCCTTTAAAAACTTAATAGCATTTATACATTGAAGGTATTTGATTTTCTTGTAACTAGCACTTCAAATGCAACAAGCATTTGAAGCAACAAGCATTTGACCCAACAAGTAAAACTTTCTACAGTTCATAACTTTTATAAATAAAATAAATTAAATGTACAGAGAATAAGTTCTCTGAAATATTTCAATATTTCTGCAGGTTTAGTAACATCATAAAATACATTTCAACTAAAATGCACAAATCTAAAAACTTGTTAGGCATTTTTAGGCGTTTTAAGTTGGAAATGAAGACCAATGTTACATTGTAATATGCCAATTACAAATAGTACTTCAAATAGCAAATACTACAGTTTGTCCCAAACTTTAAAAACTATTCATGAACTCAACACTGAACTATTGATGGCTATGAGAATTGTTTCCTAGCCTTTTTGAAAATTTCAACCCATTTACGTTTAAGGTAATTATTGATAAGTACGATCTCGTAGCCATTTTCTTTATTGCTTTGGGTTCAAGTTTATACACTCTTTCTGTGTTTCCTGTCTATAGAAGATCCTTTAGCATTTGTTGGAGAGCTGGTTTGGTGATGCTGAATTCCCTCAGCTTTTGCTTATCTGTAAAGCTTTTGATTTCTCCTTCATATTTGAATGAGATCCTTGCTGGGTATAGTAATCTGGGCTGTAGGGTATTTTCTTTCATCACTTTAAGAATGTCTTGCCACTCCCTTCTGGCCTGAAGAGTTTCTGTTGAAAGATCAGCTGTTATCCTTATGGGAATCCCCTTGTGTGTTATTTGCTGCTTTTTCCTTGCTGCTTTTAAGATTTGTTCTTTGTGTTTGATCTTTGTTAATTTGATTAATATGTGTCTTGGAGTATTTCGCCTTGGGTTTATCCTGTTGGGGACTCTCTGGGTTTCTTGGACTTGGGTGATTATTTCTTTCCCCATTTTAGGGAAGTTTTCAACTATTATCTCCTCAAGTATTCTCTCATGGTCTTTCTTTTTGTCTTCTTCTTCTGGGACTCCTATGATTCGAATGTTGGAGCGTTTAACATTGTCCCAGAGGGCTCTAATATTGTCCTCATTTCTTTTAATTTGTTTTTCTTTTTTCCTCTCTGTTTCATTTATTTCTACAATTCTATCTTCTAGTTCGCTAATCCTGTCTTCTGCCTCTGTTATTCTATTGTTTGTTCCCTCCAGAGTGTTTCTGATCTCATCTATTGCATTATTCATTGTATATTGACTCTTTTTTATTTCCTCTAAGTCCTTATTAAATCTTTCTTCCATCTTCTCAATCCTTTTCTCCAGGTTATTTATCTGTAACTCCATTTTGCTTTCAAGATTTTGAATCATTTTCACCATCAAAATTTGAAATTCTTTATCAGGTAAATTCCCTATATCTTCTTCTTTTGTTTGTGTTGGTGGGCAATTATCTTGTTCCTTTACTTGCTGGGTATTTCTCTGCCTCCTCATCTTGCTTATATTGCTTTGCTTGGGGTGGCCTTTCCCTCTTCTTGCAGTTTGTGGAGTTCTCTTTATTATGTAGTTTCTTCGCTGTGTGTGGGGTTGGACGGGTGACTTGTCCGGGTTCCCTGGTTAGGGAAGCATGTGTCGATGTTCTGGTGGGTGAAGCTGGATTTCTTCTCTCTCCTTTAGAAGACAATGGGCTGCTTTTCTGGGAGCCTGATGTCCTCTGCCAGTATTCAGAAGTTGTTTTGTGGACTTTACTCCGCGTTCAAATGTTCTTTTGATGAATTTGTGGGGGAGAAAGTGGTCTCGCCGTCTTACCCCTCCGCCATCTTGTTCCTTCCTCCCCAGAACACTGGATTCTTATATTCCACTTGGTCGTGGAGTATTTCTTCCCAGCTGCTCCAGCAAGGTGCAGCCGCTGTACCTTACCTTGGACGAGGGGTATCTCCTCAAGGCCGCCCCTCCTGCTTTGAATGTGGATCAGCTCCTCTCAGCCCTCCGGTGCCCAAGCAGCCACCGCCTCCTGGACGTGGTACAGCTCCTCTCGGCCACCGCCCTAACCCTGGGCGCGGGGTAGCTCATCTCAGCCACGATTCTGCACGTGGTCGGTTGCGCCGGAGCCGGGCGTCTCCCCGAGATATGTCCCTTCTATTCCCACTTTCTGGAGGGTTTTTATCATAAATGGATGTTGAATTTTGTTGAAGGCTTTCTCTGCATCTATTGAGATAATCATATGATTTTTATTTTTCAGTTTGTTAATGTGGTGTATTACATTGATTGATTTGCGGATATTGAAGAATCCTTGCATTCCTGGGATAACGCCCACTTGGTCTATGGAGAACAGTGTGGAGATTCCTCAAAAAACTGGAAATAGAACTGCCATATGATCCAGCAATCGCACTCCTGGGCATACACACCGAGGAAACCAGAATTGAAAGAGACACATGTACTCCAATGTTCATTGCTGCACTGTTTATAAAGCCAGGACATGGAAACAACCTAGATGTCCATCTGCAGATGAATGGATAAGAAAGCTTTGGTACATATACACAATGGAGTATTACTCAGCCATTAAAAAGAATGCATTTGAACCAGTTCTAATGAGGTGGATGAAACTAGAGCCTATTAACCAAAGTTACTCCATGTTAAGATAAGTTTGTTTTTAAGTAAGGATTCCTGAAATTGTTTTTGAGAAAATAAAAAAAAATTAAAAAAAATATATATTATACATATTTATATATGTATACAAAAGTTGTGTAGTACAAAAGGTAAGTTTAAATGAAAAATTATTACTTAACAAAATTCATGGAATAAGAGATAAAAATGGCAGGCCAAGAAAGTAGGTCTTTGAAAAGACTACTACAATAGGAATATGTGTAACAAACATAACACCAAGAAAGAGATAAGACACGAATAATAAAAAGATAAAGAGATGCAATCATGTGACGGGGTTATTTTTATAAGAGAGTATTGTGTTTCAACTTCTTAACCAATAAAACTGAAACTATAAGAAGTGAAAGTGGAAAAAAAATACTTTATTGTTAAAAATTGCTAGCCATCATCTGAGCCTCCAGCAATTTGTAATCTTTTTGTTCTGGTGGAGAGGCTTGCCTTGATATTGATAACTACTGACTGATCTGGGTGGTAGCATGCAACATTGTTTGATAGCTGCTGCTGCTAAGTCGTTTCAGTCATGTCGGACCCTGTGCAACCCCATAGAAGGCAGCCCAGCAGGCTCCCCTGTCCCTGGGATTCTCCAGGCAAGAACGCTGGAGTGGGTTGCCATTTCTGTCTCCAATGCATGAAAGTGAAAAGTGAAAGTGAAGTTGCTCAGTTGTGTCTGACTCTTCACGACCCAATGGACTGCAGCCTACCAGGCTCCTCCATCCATGGGAGTTTCCAGGCAAGAGTACTGGAGTGGGTTGCCATTGCCTTCTCCATGTGGGTTTCCTACTCATTGTTTGATAGCATTTTTACTCCAAGAACTTTTTTCAAAACTGAATTCAATCCTCTCAAACCCTGCCATTGCCTTACTAAGTTTATGACGTATTCTAAATCTTTTGTTGTCCTTTCTACAATATTCCCAGCATCTTCACCAGGAGTAGATTCGATCTTAAGAAATTAGTATCATCATTGCTCATCCTAAAGAAGCATCTCCTCATACGTTTTGATCATGAGATTGCAATAATTCAGTAACATCTCTGGGTTTCACTTCTAACTCTTGTTCTCTTGCTCTTTCCATCACATCTGCAGTTATTTCTTCCACTGAAGTCATGAACCCCTCGAAGTTACACAGGGTTACTGGATATTTGAGGGTTGGAATCAACTTCTCCCAAACTCATATTAATGTTGATAGTTTGACCTCTTCTCATGAATCATAAGTGTTTTTAATGGCATCAGAATAATGAATCTTTTCCAGAAAGTTTTCAATTGACTTTTCCCAAATCCATCAGAAGAATCACTGACTAGAGCAGCTGTAGCCTTACAAAATGTATTTCTCAAATAATAAGACTCAAAAGTGAGAATTACTCTTTGATTCATGGCCTGCAGAATGGATGTTGTGTTAACAGTCATGTTTTCAACATGAATCTTGTACATCTTCATCAGAGCTCTTGGGTGACCAAGTACATTGCCAGTGAATAGTAATTCTAAACAGTGGGCTTAAAATACTCAGTAAACCATGTTGTAAACAGATGTAAACAACATCCAGACACTTTTGTTCCATTTGTAGAGCACCGGTAGAATAGAGTTACAATAATTATTGAGAGCCCTAGGATTTTCAGAATGGTAAGTATGCGTTAGTTTCAACTTCAAGTCATCAGCTGCACTGGCTCCTAACAAGAAATTCAGCCTATCATTTGAAGCTTTAAAGCCAGGCCTTGACTTCTCTCCAGCCATGGAAATCCTGGATGGCATCTTCTTGCAGTGTTTTGTCTACATTGAAAATCTCTTGATTAGAGTAGCCATCTTCATTATCTTAGCTAGACATTGCACTTTTATCTTATAGAGATGGCTTTTTTCCTTAAACCTCATGAGTCAACCTCTGCTAGCTTCACACTTTTTCCTTTTTTTGTTTTTTTTCACTGCCTTTCTGCATTTTATCTTTATTTTAAAATGTATTTATTTTAATTGGAGGCTAATTGCTTTATAATATTGTGGTGGTTTTTCCCATACATTCACATGAATCAACCATGGGTCTACATGTGTTCCCCATCCTGAACCTCCCTCCCACCTCCTTCTCTATTCCATCCCTCAGGGTCATCCCAGTACACCAGCCCTGAGCACCCTGTCTCATGCATCGAACCTGGACTGGCAATCTATTTAACATATGATAATATACATATTTCAATGCTATTCTCTCATCATCCCACCCTCACCTTCTCCCACAGAGTCCAAAAGTCTGTTCTTTACATCTGTGTCTCTTTCGCTGTCTTGCACATAGGGTCATTGTTACCATCTTTCTAAATTCCATATATATACAATAATATACTGTATTGGTGTTTTACTTTCTGATTTACTTCACTCTGTATAATAGGCTCCAGTTTCATCCACCTCATTAGAGCTAATTCAAATGCATTCTTTTTAATAGCTGAGTAATATTCCATTGTGTATATGTACCACAGCTTTCTTATCCATTCATCTGTCGATGGACATCTAGGTTGCTTCCGTGTCCTGGCTATTAAACAGTGCTGTGATGAACATTGGGGTACATGTGTCTCTTTCAATTCTGGTTTCTTCGCTGTGTATGCCCAGCAGTGGGCTTGCTGGGTTGTATGGCAGTTCTATTTCCAGTTTTTTAAGGAATCTCCACACTGTTCTCCATAGTGGCTGTACTAGTTCGCATTCCCACCAACAGTGTAAGAGGGTTCCCTTTTCTCCACACCCTCTCCAGCATTTATTGTTTGTAGACATTTTGATAGCAGTCATTCTGACCATCGTGAGATGGTACCTCATTGTGGTTTTGATTTGCATTTCTCTGATAATGAGTGATGTTGAGCATCTTTTCATGTGTTTGTTAGCCATCTGTATGTCTTCTTTGGAGAAATGTCTGTTTAGTTCTTTGGCCCATTTTTTGATTGGGTTGTTTATTTTTCTGGAATTGAGCTGCAGGAGTTGCTTGTATATTTTTGAGATTAATTCTCAGTTGCTTCATTTGCTGTTATTTTCTCCCATTCTGAAGGCTGTCTTTTCACCTTTCTTATAGTTTCCTTCGTTGTGGAAAAGCTTTTAATTTTAATTAGGTCCCATCTGGGAGGTGGGTCATAGAGGATCCTGCTATGATTTATGTCAGAGAGTGTTTCGCCTATGTTTTCCTCTAGGAGTTTTATAGTTTCTGGTCTTATGTGTAGATTTTTAATCCATTTTGAGTTTATTTTTGTGTATGGTGCTAGAAAGTGTTCTAGTTTCATTCTTTTACAAGTGGTTGACAGGTTTTTCCAGCACCACTTGTTAAAGAGATTGTCCTTTCTCCATTGTATATTCTTGCCTCCTTTGTCAAAGGTAAGTTGTCCATAGGTGTGTGGGTTTATCTCTGGGCTTTCTATTTTGTTCCATTGATCTATGTTTCTGTCTTTGTGTCAGTACCATACTGTCTTGATGATTGCAGCTTTGTAGTATAACCTGAAGTCAGGTTGATTCCTCCAGTTCCATTCTTCTTTCTTAAGGTTGTTTTGGCTATTTGAGTTTTTTTGTATTTCCATGCAAACTGTGAAATTATTTGTTCTAGTTCTGTGAAAAATACTGTTGGTAGCTTGATAGGGATTGCATTGAATCTATAGATTGCTTTGGGTAGTATACTCATTTTCACTATATTGATTCTTCCAATCCATGAACATGGTATATTTCTCCATCTATTTGTGTCATCTTCGATTTCTTTCATCAGTGTTTTATAGTTTTCTATATATATATCTTTTGTTTCTTTTGGTAGATTTATTCCTAAGTATTTTATTCTTTTTGTTACGATGGTGAATGGAATTGTTTCCTTAATTTCTCTTTCTGTTTTCTCATTGTTAGTGTATAGGAATGCGAGGGATTTCTGTGTGTTAATTTTATATCCTGCAACTTTACTATATTCATTGATTCAGTCAGTTCAGTTCAGTCGCTCAGTCGTGTCCGACTCTCCGCGACCCCATGAATCACAGCACGCCAGGCCTCCCTGTCCATCACCAACTCCCGGAGTTCACTCAAACTCATGTCCACAGAGTCGGTGATGCCATCCAGCCATCTCATTCTCCGTCGTCCCCTTCTCCTCCCGCCCCCAACCTTTCCCAGCATCAGAGTCTTTTCCAGTGAGTCAACTCGTCTCATGAGGTGGCCAAAGTATTGGAGTTTCAGCTTTAGCATCAGTCCCTCCAATGAACATCCAGGATTGATCTCCTTTAGAATGGACTGGTTGGATCTCCTTGCAGTATAAGGGACTCTCAAGAGTCTTCTCCAACACCACAGTTCAAAAGCATCGATTCTTCGGCGATCAGCCTTCTTCACAGTCCAACTCTCACATCCATACATGACCACGGGAAAAACCATTGCCTTGACTAGACGGACCTTGGTCGGCAAAGTAATGTCTCTGCTTTTTAATATACTATCAAGGTTGGTCATAACTTTCCTTCCAAGGAGCAAGCGTCTTTTAATTTCATGGCTGCAATCAGCATCTGCAGTGATTTTGGAGCCCAAAAAAACAAAGTCTGACACTGTTTCCACTGTTTTTCCATCTATTTCCCATGAAGTGATGGGACCAGATGCCATGATCTTTGTTTTCTGAATGTTGAGCTTCAAGCCAACCTTTTCACTCTCCTCTTTCACTTTCATCAAGAGGCTTTTGAGTTCCTCTTCACTTTCTGCCATAAGGGTAGTGTCATCTGCATATCTGAGGTTATTGATATTTCTCCCAGCAATCTTGATTCCAGCTTGTGCTTCTTCCAGCCCAGCGTTCCTCATGATGTACTCTGCATATAAGTTAAATAAGCAAGGTGACAATATACAACCTTGACGCACTCCTTTTCCTATTTGGAACCAGTCTGTTGTTCCATGACCGGTTCTAACTGTTGCTTCCTGACCTGCATACAGGTTTCTCAAGAGGCAGGTCAGGTGGTCTGGGATTCCCATCTCTTTCAGAATGTTCCACAGTTTATTGTGATCCACACAGTCAAAGGCTTTGGCATAGTCAATGAAGCAGAAATAGATGTTTTTCTGAAACTCTCTTGCTTTCTCCATGATCCAGCGGATGTTGGCAATTTGATCTCTGGTGCCTCTGCCTTTTCTAAAACCTGCTTGAACATCTGGGAGTTCACGGTTTACATACTGCTGAAGCCTGGCTTGGAGAATTTTGAGCATGACTTTACTAGCGTGTGAGATGAGTGCAATTGTGCGGTAGTTTGAGCATTCTTTGGCATTGCCTTTCTTTGGGATTGGAATGAAGACTGACCTCTTCCAGTCCTGTGGCCACTGCTGAGTTTTCCAAATCTGCTGGCATATTGAGTGCAGCACTTTCACAGCATCATCTTTCAAGACTTGAAATAGCTCAACTGGAATTCCATCACCACCACTAGCTTTGTTCGTAGTGATGCTTTCTAAGGCCCACTTGACTTCACATTCCAAGATGTCTGGCTCTAGGTCAGTGATCACATTATCGTGACTATCTTGGTCGTGAAGATCTTTTTTGTACAGTTCTTCTGTGTATTCCTGCCACCTCTTCTTAATATCTTCTGCTTCTGTTAGGTCCATACCATTTCTGTCCTTTATCGAGCCCATCTTTGCATGAAAAGTTCCCTTGGAATCTCTAATTTTCTTGAAGAGGTCTCTTGTTTTTCCTATTCTGTTGTTTTCCTCTATTTCTTTGCATTGATCACTGAGGAAGGCTTTCTTATCTCTCCTTGCTATTCTTTGGAACTCTGCATTCAGATGCTTATATCTTTCCTTTTCTCCTTTGCTTTTCGCCTCTCTTCTTTTTACAGCTATTTGTAAGGCCTCCTCAGACAGCCATTTCGCTCTTTTGCATTTCTTTTCCATGGGGATGGTCTTGGTCCCTGTCTCCTGTACAATGTCACGAACCTCCGTCCAGAGTTCATCAGGCACTCGATCAATCAGATCTAGTCCCTTAAATCTATTTCTCACTTCCACTGCATAATCATAAGGGATTTGATTGAGGTCATATCTGAATGGTCTAGTGGTTTTCCCTACTTTCTTCAATTTAAGTCTGAACTTCGCAATAAGGAGTTCATGATCTGAGCCACAGTCAGCTCCTGGTCTTGTTTTCGCTAACTGTATACAGCTTCTCCATCTTTAGCTCTAGTAATTTGCTGGTGGAGTCTTTAGGGTTTTCTCTGTAGAGGATCATGTCATCTGCAAACAGTGAGAGTTTTACTTCTTCTTTTCCAATTTGGATTCCTTTTATTTCTTTTTCTTCTCTGAGTGCTGTGTCTAAAACTTCCAAAACTGTTCAATAGTAGTGGTGAGAGGGGACACCCTTGTCTTGCTCCTGACTTTAGGGGAAATGCTTTCAATTTTTCATCATTGACGATAATGTTTGTTGTGGGTTTATCATATATGGCTTTTATTATGTTGAGGTATATTCCTTCTATGCCTGCTTTCTGGAGGTTTTTTTTTTTTATCATAAATGGATGTTGAATTTTGTCAAAGACTTTCTTTGCATCTATAGAGATAATTATGTGGTTTTTATCTTTCAATTTGTTAATGTGATGTATCACACTGATTGATTTGCGAATATTGAAGAATCCTTGCATCCCTGGGATAAAGCCCATTTGGTCATGATGTATGATCTTTTTAATATATCGTTGGATTCTGTTTGCTAGAATTTTGTTAAGGATTTTTGCATCTATGTTCATCAATGATATTGGCCTGTAGTTTTCTTTTTTGGTGGCATCTTTGTCTGGTTTTGGTATTAGGTGATGGTATGAAGAAAGCTGATTGCTGAAGAATTGATGCTTTTGAACTGTGGTGCTAGAGAAGACTCTTAAGAGTCCTTTGGACTGCAAGGAGATCCAACCAGTCCATCCTAAAGGAGATCGGTCCTGGGTGTTCTTTGGAAGAACTGATGCTGAGGCTGAAACTCCAATACTTTGGCCACCTCATGCGACGAGTTGACTCACTGGAAAAGACTCTGATGCTGGGAGGGATTGGGGGCGGGAGGAGAAGGGGACAACAGAGAATGAGATGGCTGGATGGCATCACCAACTCGATGGACATGAGTTTGAGTGAACTCCGGGAGTTGGTGATGGACAGGGAGGCCCGGCGTGCTGTGATTCATGGGGTCGCAAAGAGTCGGTCACGACTGAGTGACTGAACTGAACCGAACTGAACTGATGGTGGCCTCATAGAATGAGTTTGGAAGTTTACCTTCCTCTGCAATTTTCTGGAAGAGTTTGTGCAGGATAGGTGTTAGCTCTTCTCTAAATTTTTGGTAGAATTCAGCTGTGAAGCCATCTGTTCCTGGGCTTTTGTTTGTTGGAAGATTTCTGATTACAGTTTCAATTTTTGCGCTTTTGATGGGTCTGTTAAGATTTTCTTTTTCTTCCTGGTCCAGTTTTGGAAAGTTATACTTTTCTAAGAATTTTTCCATTTCTTCCATGTTGTCCATTTTATTGGCATATAGTTGCTGATAGTAGTCTCTTATGATCCTTTGTATTTCTGTGTTGTCTGTTGTGATTTCTCCATTTTCATTTCTAATTTTGTTGATTTGATTCTTCTCCCTTTTTTTCTTGATGAGTCTGGCTAATTGTTTGTCTATTTTATTTATCTTCTCAAAGAACCAGCTTTTAGCTTTGTTGATTTTGGCTATGGTCTCTTTTGTTTCTTTTGCATTTATTTCTGCCCTAATTTTTATGATTTCTTTCCTTCTACTAACCCTGGGGTGCTTCATTTCTTCTTTTTCTAGTTGTTTACATGTAATGTTAGGTTATTTATTTGATTTTTCTCCTGTTTCTTGAGGTAGTGTTGTATTGCTATGAACCTTCCCCTTAGCACTGCTTTTACTGTATCTCATAGGTTTTTGGGTTGTTGTGTTTTCATTTTCATTCATTTCTATGCATATTTTGATTTCTTTTTTGATATCTTCTGTGATTTTTTGGTTATTCAGAAGTGTGTTGTTTAGCCTCCATATGTTTGTATTTTTAATAGTTTTTTCTGTAGTTGACATCTAACCTCACCACATTGTAATCAGAAAAGATGCCTGAGATGATTCAATTTTTTTGAATTTACTAAGGCTAGATTTATGGCCCAGGATGTGATCTATCCTGGAGAAGGTTCCTTGTCTCCTGCAGCTTCCCCACCTCTCTTAGCCTTCATGGAATTGAAGAGAGGTAAGGCTTTGCTCTGTATTAGGCTTTGGCTTAAGGGAATGTTGCGGCTGGTTTGATCTTCTTTTCAAACCACTAAAACTTTCTCCATATCAGCAATAAGGCTGTTTTGGTTTCTTATCATTCATATGTTCACTGGAATAGCACTTTTAATTTCTTTCACATTCATAACTGACTGGTGAAAGAGGCTTGGCTTTTAGCCTATCTTGGTTTTTGGCATGCCTTCCTCGCCAAACTTAATCATTTCTAGGTTTTGATTTAAAGTGAGAGACATGCAACTTTTCCTTTCACTTGAATGTGCAGAGGCCATTGTAGGGTTATTAATTAGCCTAATTTCAATATTGTGTCTTAGGGAATAGGGAGACTTAAAGAGAGGGGAGAAATGGGAATGTAGTTGGTAGAGCAGTCAGGACACACACATGTTAAGTTCACTGTCTTATATGGGTGTTGTTTATTTCTCTCCCTCCATCTCCAATGACAATATCAAAGATCACTGATCACCACAATAAATATAATAACAAAGAAAAAGCTTGAAATACTGTGGGAATTACCAAAATGTGATGTAGAAACATGAAGTAAGGAAATGCTGTTGAAAAAGGGTGTCGATAGACTTGTTCCATGCTGGGTTGCCACAAACCTTTAATTTGTAAAAAATGCAGTATCTGTGAAATGCCATAAAGTAAAGCACAATAAGATGAGATATGTGCAATGTTTATGGTTGTATCTCTGGTATGTTAAGGTCCTTGGACTCTGAAATGTAGCTTACTTTAAGGGAAAGAGAAGTTTCAGGGTTCATATATGTTGGATCTTAGCAGTTGTCAGGCTCAGGGCTATATTGTTTATTTACAATTAATTAATATTAATAAATATTATTATTGTTATTATTGTAGCCACCATTTATTGAGCACTAATTCTCCAGCCAAGAACAGACTAAATTTTCATGGTTAATACTTCTAATTCTGATACAAACTGCAAAGTATTATTCAAGGTATGCGTATCCTTATTTTACAGATGAGAAAACAAATTCTGAGAAATAAGGTAACTTACTTAAGTTCACACAGCTAGAAATTTGCAGAACTGACATTTCAGAAAGGATCTTTTGGACTTTGAGCCTGTGTGCAATAAAACAGGCAGCTTCCCCAAGGTACTGAGCTTGTGTCCTTGATGCTCAAGAAAATAAATTTCATTTGGAGCCCAGGTCAAATACTTGTCTCACAAAAGGATCAACTCTTCTTTTTTCATTTTTTCACTTTCTTAGGTACCTGTTGGGCTTCCCTAGAGGCTCAGATGGTAAAGAATCTGCCTGCAATACAGGAGACCGAGGTTTGATCCCTGGGTCAGGAAGATCCCCTGGAAAAGGGAAAGGCTACCCACTCCAGTATTCTTTCCTGGAGGATTCCATGGACAGAGGAGTCTGGTGGACTACAGTCCATGGGGGTGCAAAGAGTCAGGCATGACTGAGCTACTAACACCACACACATACACAGTACCTGTTTATTTATTTGGCTGAGCTGGGTCTTAGTTGTGGCATGTGGGATCTTTGATCCTTGTTGCGGCATGTGAACTCTTAGTTGTGGCATGTGGGATCTAGTTCCCTGACCAGGGATCAAACCCAGGCCTCCTGCATTGGAAGTGGAGAGTCTTAGCCAATGGACCATCAGGGAGTACCAAGGATCAACTCTCGTTGAAAATCAGGAATATTGGCATGATTAAAGTAGCTATCACTTTCCAGGGTTTTGGGTTTATTATGCTCGTCCTTCTGCGACCATAAGGAACTTTCTAGGGAGTTTATGCTGTCTGGGTGTTAGAAAGCATAGAGGACATCAGTAGTAGTTTTCTAGGACTTCCATAACAAAATAGACAGACTAACGATTTAAAGAACGGAAACTTATTTTCTCATCATTCAGGGGCCAAAAAATCCAAGATCAAGGAATTTGTAGGTTTAGTTTCTTTTGAGGTCTCCCTTGGTTTGTAGAGCGTTGCCTTCTCATTGTACCTCTCACGTGGTAGTTTCTCTGTGTTGTCAGTCTCCTGAACTCCTCTTCTTAGAAGGACACCAGGCGTACTGGATTAGGGCCCACCATACCAACCCAGTTTAACTTAGGTATCTCTTTGAAGGCCCTGTATCCAGATACAGTCACATTCTGTTGTGGTACTAGAGTTTAGGATTTTCACATAAAGAATTTTGGGTAGGACAAAATTCAGCCTATACCACCATCTAAGGGGAATAGTAGGGTGGATTTGCAGTCTTAGACTGGATGCTTTTAGGGTACATGTGGTAATGAGTCCTTAAGGACATTCCTCTCTGGACAAAGAACAACAGCAGGCAGCCCTCCAGGTTCCTGGGCAGTTAACAAGAGCATGGTGGCTCACACTTCAGGCCCAGAAAACTACTCTCACTGGAGTCACTGATGAAAAGGCAAATGCAAGGTCAGCTCCCCACTGAGAACAGAAGCCATCAACAGGATATCCTTTCCTTCTTGTTTTCCCTTCATCTTTTAGGAACCTGCCAAAACTTGGTGAGTGGGAGCTTCAAAACACCCACCCAGTCAGCCATGCATTCATCAATTCACCAACTCCAATAGGACAACAGGAACTTAAAAGCAGTCCCAAATTCCCAGATGGGTTTAGAAAATAATAAATCTTTGACATTTCATGAAGCCTTCTTTAAGGTCATGTTTTGGCATCAGAAGCCATACAGGGGCCAGGCAGAGGAGCGCCTGGGAAGAAACCTGCATAATAGTTACACTTGACATCACTGATTCTGCCTCTCCCCTATTCTTAGCTTCTCCCCATGTTGCTTATAAAACAGAAACAGAAACTTCTCTTTGGAAGATAAATCTGGAGGCATCCTTGAACCCAACCCAAGTGGAATTTCCATCAGAGCCAGGACAATTTAACTATTGCTCAGCCTTCAGTTTGCTCAGGAAATATAGAAACTGTCTTTTCCTGCTCAATGGAGACCATGGGTATCTAGGGAACTGTAGTCACCATTTGAGTTGATATTGATCATCAGTCTCAAATTGATTAACTTATATATGGTTGTATATATATATATATAGATTGATTGATTACAGTTTTTTTAATTGAAGCATAGTTGATTTACAATGTTGTATTAGTTTCAAGTGTAAAGTGATTCACTTGTACATATACATATATATTCTTTCTTACATGTTCTTCTGTTATAGATTATTGTAAGATATTGAATATATTTCCATATGTTATACATATGGTTTATATTTTATTTTGTTGTCATTGTTATTTATTTCACTGTGCTGGGTCTTCAATGTGTCATGCTGGATCTTGAGTTGTGGCGTGAGAACCCTTAGTTGTGGCATGTGGAATCTAGTTCCTTGAGTGTTTTATGAAGCAGCATTTTCATTATAATTTAGTTTTATGTTTTGTCTCCAAACTTTCACACTGTTTTCTTTGACATATGGATTATTTAAACATTTTTTTTCCAAAGTAGAGTTATCCTTTGGTTTTGATTTCTAACTTTATCATATAGTAGTAAAATATGTTGTCTAACATTGATTTTTTTGACCTGAGACTTGCTTTATGAAGCAGTATTTTCGTTATAATTTAGTTTTATGCTTCATCCCCAAAGTTTCATTCTGTGTTCTTTGACATATGGATTATTTAAACATTTTTTTTAATAGTGCTATCCTTTGGTTTTGATGTCTAACTTTATCATATAGTAGTAAAGTTCAGTTCAGTTCAGTTGCTCAGTCATGTCACTCTTTGAGACCCCATGGACTGCAGCACGCCAGGCCTTGTCCATCACCAACTCCTGGCATTTACTCAAACTCACGGCCATTGAGTGGATGGTTCCATCCAGCCATCTCATCCTCTGTCATCCCCTTCTCCTCCTGCCCGCAATCTTTCCCAGCATCAGGGTCTTTTCAAATGAGTTAGTTCTGTGCATCAGGTGGCCAAAGTATTGGAGTTTCCGCTTCAACATCACTCCTTCCAATGAACACTCAGGACTGATTTCCTTTAGGGTTGACTGGTTGGATCTCCTTGTAGTCCAAGGGACTCTCAAGAGTCTTCTCTAACATCACAGTTCAAATATATCAATTCTTCAGCGCTCAGCTTTCTTTATAGTCCAACTCTCACATCCATACATGACCACTGGAAAAACAATAGCCTTGACTAGATGGACCTTTTTTGGCAAAGTAATGTCTCTGCTTTTTAATAAGCTGTCTAGATTGGTCATAACTTTTCTGCCATGGAGCAAGTGTCTTTTAATTTCATGGCTGTAGTCACCATCTGCAGTGATTTTGGAGCCCAAAATATAAAGTCTGTCACTGTTTCCACTGTTTCCCCATCTATTTCCCATGAAGTGATGGGACCAAATGCCATGATCTTCGTTTTCTGAATGTTGAGTTTTAAACCGACTCTTTCACTCTCCTCTTTCACTTTCATCAAGAGGCTCTTTAGTTCTTATCCACTTTCTGCCATAAGAGTGGTGTCATCTGAATAGCTGAGGTTATTGATATTTCTCCTGGCAATCTTGATTCCAGCTTGTGCTTCCTCCAGCCCAGCGTTCCTCATGATGTACTCTGCATATAAGTTAAATGAGCAGAGTGACAATATACAGCCTTGATGTACTCCTTTCCCTATTTGGAACCAGTCTATTGTCCCATGTCCAGTTCTAACTGTTGCTTCTTGACCTGAATACAGATTGCTCAGGAGACAGGTGAGGTGGTCTGGTATTCCCATCTCTTTAAATATTTTCCACAGTTTATTGTGATCCACACAGTCAAAGGCTTTGGCATAGTCAATAAAGCAGAAGTAGGTGTTTTCCTGGAGCTCTCTTGCTTTTTCAATGATCTGATGGATGTTGGCAATTTGATCTCTGGTTCCTCGGCCTTTTCCAAAACGAGCTTGAACATCTGAAAGTGCACGGCTCACGTACTGTTGAAGCCTGGTTTGGAGAATTGTGAGCATTACTTTGCTAGTGTGTGAGATGAATGCAATTGTGTGGTAGTTTGAGCATTCTTTGGCATTGCCTTTCTTTAGGATTGGAATGAAAACTGACCATTTCCAGTCCTGTGGCCACTGCTGAGTTTTCCAAATTGTTGGCATATTGTGGCACTTTCACAGCATCATCTTTTAGGATTTGAAATAGTTCAACTAGAATTCCATCGCCTCCACTAGCTTTGTTCTTAGTAATGCTTCCTAAGGTCCACTTGACTTCACATTCCAGGATGTCTGATTCTAGGTGACTGATTACACCATAGTGGTTATCTGGGTCATGAAGATCATTTTTGTATAGTTCTTCTGTGTATTCTTGCCACCCCTTCTTATTATCTGTTGTGTCTTATCAACTTCTGTCAGGTCCATACCATTTCTATCTGTTATTGTGCCCATCTTTGCATGAAATGTTCCTTTGGTATCTCTAATTTTCTTGAAGAGATCTCTTGTCTTTCCCATTCTATTGTTTTTTTCTTTTTCTTTGTACTGATCACAGAGGAAAGCTTTCTAGTCTCTCCTTGCTATTCTTTGTCACTCTGTATTCAAATAGGTATATCTTTCCTTTTCTCCTTTGCCTTTCACTTTTCTTTTTTTCACAGCTGTTTGTAAGTCCTCCTCAGACAACCATTTTGCCTTTTTGTATTTCTTTTTCTTTGGGATGGCCTTGATTGCTGCCTCCTGTACAGTGTCATAAACCTCAGTCCATAGTTCATCAGGCACTCTGTCTATCAGATCTAACACCTTAAATCTATTTGTCACTTCCAGTGTATAGTCGTAAGGGATTTGATTTAGGTCATAACTGAATGATCAAGTGGTTTTCCCTACTTTCTTCAATTTAAGTCTGAATTTAGCAATAAGTTCATGATCTGAGTCACAGTCAGTTCCCTGTCTTGTTTTTGCTGAGTGTATAGAGCTTCTCCATCTTTGACTGCAAAGAATATAATCAATCTGATTTTGGTATTGACCATCTGGTGATGTCCATGTGTAGTCTTCTCTTGTGTTTTTGGAAGAGGGTGTTTGCTATGACCAGTGCGTTCTCTCGGCAAAACTTTGTTCACCTTTACTCTGCTTCATTCTGTACTCCAAGGCCAAATTTGCCCATTACTCCAGGTATTTCTTGACTTCCTACTTTTGCATTCCAGTCCCCTATAATGAAAAGGACATCTTTTTGGGGTGTTAGTTCTAGAAGATCTTGTAAGTCTTCATAGAACCATTCAACCTCAGCTTCCTCAGCATTACTGGTCAGGGCATAGACTTGGATTACTGTGATATTGAATGGTTTGCCTTGGAAATGAGCAGAGATCATTCTGTCGTTTTTGAGACTGCATCCATGTACTGCATTTCAGACTCTTTTGTTGACTATGTTGGCTACTCCATTTCTTCTAAGGGATTCTTGCCCACAGTAGTAGATACTATCATCATCTGAGTTAAATTCACCCATTCCATTCCATTTTAGTTCACTGATTCCTAGAATGTCGACGTTCACTCTTGCCATCTCCTGTTTGACCACTTCCAATTTGTCTTGGTTCATGGACCTAACATTCCAGGTTCCTATGCAAAATTGCTCTTTACAGCATCAAACTTTACTTCCATCACCAGTCATATCCACAGCTGGGTATTGTTTTTGCTTTGTCTCCATCTCTTCATTCTTTCTTGAGTTAGTTCTCCACTATTGGCACCTGCCGACCTGGGGAGTTTATCTTTCAGCGTCCTATCTTTTTACCTTTTCACACTGTTCTTGGGATTCCAAGGCAAGAATACTGAAGTGGTTTGCCATTTCCTTTCCTAAAGGAAATGGAGGTTTCCATTCCTGCAATGGTCCACGTTTTGTCAGAACTCTCCCTCGTGACCTGTCTATCTAGGGTGGCCCTACATAGTGTGGCTCATAGTTTCATTGATTTATTTATTTTTTTATTGGAGGCTAATTACTTTACAATATTATATTGGTTGGTTTTGCCATACATTGACATGAATCCGCCCCAGGTGTACATGTGTTCCCCTTCTTGAACCCCCCTCCCACCTCCCTCCTCCCTATTTGGGAGTTTCATTGATTTAGACAATGCTTTGGTCCACGTGATCAGATTGGTTAGTTTTCTGTGATTGTTGTTTTCAGTAGTAAAACATGTGGTCTAACACTGATTTTTTTTTAACCTTAAATTTGCTTTCAAGAAGCACTGTTTTCATTATAATTTAGTTTTTGCTTTGTTCCCCCAATTTCACTCTGTGTTCTTTGACATATGGATTATTTTTTATATGGATTATTTAGATATCTTTTTCCAAAATAGAGTTATCCTTTGGTTTTGATTTCTAACTTTATTGTATAGTAGAAAATATGTGGTCTAACACTGATTTTTTTGACCTGAGACTTGTTTTGTGATCTAGAATATATTTGATTTTTATAAACATTTTATGCATACACGAAAGCCTATATATTTTCCAAATATTGGGTGCCTATTCTAAATATCTGCACTAATTTAACTTTTTAATTTTGTTACTTGATTCTTTTCTATCCTTACTGTAATGGTAAGACGGGTTAGGTTGTAATGAACTGCCCTGCAGTTAAAGTTTACTTCTGACTCATACTCACATGATCTTTATTGAGGAATCAGGCTGACAGGATCCAACTCTGTGCTTCCATGATTGACACAGCAGGGAAGAGGCTTCTGTAGTGTCACATTGACCACTAAATGCTTTTGCGTAGAAGTAATGCACATAATTCTGTACACATATTTCTGGCCAAAGCAAGTCATCTGACCAAAAAGGCCACACCTTACTTTAAGGGGTGGAAGTATATTCCTACCCTGTAGCATGAGGGAGGAGAATTGGAATTTTGGTGAAACAGCACTAATGATTGCCACACTTTTTGATTTATTTTGTCTGTTTTATTGACTACTGGAGAATAGGGTTTAAATCGCCTGTCACAATGCTGAAGTAATGAAGATATCCTTGTATATTCTGCTCATTTTTTCTTCATATGGTATAATCCTATCTTCTGAGATGGCTATATGTTAACTTTCTAATGTCAAGAGAATTGTGCAGTGATAATTTTTGCCTTTAAATTTTTTTTTGTCTTAATCCCATACTCTTTTTTATTAAAAGAGATTCACAACCTAGTGTATTTAGAGAGCCTTATAGATAATCTCCCTCTTTATATTGTCAACATTTTAAATTCCTTTTGTCTTAGGCATGTCTCTTATGAAAAAAATTAATATGTATACATATGAATATTTATGGAATATATATTGATATATATTCAATTATATACATGTATATAAAAGACATTAACCCTAAGGTTCAAGAAGCTTAATAAACTGTGTGCTGATTACATATTAGTTAGGATTCTTGATCCTAGGCTTTGGTATCTTTCATCAGTTCTGAAAAGCTATTAGTCATTATATCTTTGAACACTTTTTTGCCTCCATTTTTCTCTTTTTTTTCTGAAACTCTCATTATGTGTATATTGAATCTTATACTCTACCGTATCTCTTAAACTTTTATATTTCCCATCTCTTTGTTTGTGTGCACATGCCTTCTAGGTTTTTTCTCATATCCTTCTTCTAATTCACTAATACTCTCATCACCTGTATCTCCTGAAAGGAATCTGTGATTCATTCAGATATACAGATACTCTCAGAGAAAATATTAGCTAAAGCACTGGCTTATTCTTCTGTAATCATGTTTTCATATTATTTCTGGGCTATATTTCTATTTTATGTGCCAATTAGCTATAATTAGAAATATTTTTAACTTTTATCCAGTATTTTTACATATTCTATCCCAGGATGTATTCTGGATATAAAATAACACTGCATAAAATTCTAAAAATCTGTTTCACCATATTGCCAGAAATGGAATCTGAATTTCTCTTAAACTTATACTGTTTTGCCTAGCAATTTGGTTATGTTTATAATGTGATCTATTATTGTTAGATTTCATTCTTTGTCAGCAGAAGTTCACGATCTGATTCATTTGGAAGTCCCCAGATTAACTAGTGTACTTGAACCATATTTGTTGAATGTATGATTTCAGTAGTTAATGGAACCTTCTCACATTACCCAAGACCTGATTGTGGGGAAATACCCAGAAGAGGCACTGCCACAGATTTAACCATTAAGAACTCAAACACACAGCTAGTTAATTGGGAGAAAATACCTGTAAAATTCACAGTCTTTCTTTCATCTTCTCGTAGACAGCATCTTAGGGTTGAAGAAAGCAAAATATTTTCTCTAGATGCTGACGGAGTTGTACAAAAATTTGTTTTCCATGAGTTGTTTAACATTTAAAATGATTTTTAAAAGACTATTAAGATTGTTTTCAAGAACCAGACCAAAAAATTTAAAATGCAAATAAATCATACAGTAAAGGAAGACACTGAAAGTGAGATGGCAAACAATCTTAGAAAATTGTCCTCCCTCTCCTCTTCTATCTCATCTCATCACAAGGCAGCTGTTTCTTGGTCATATAAATTCCAGTTGAATGTGGGCTTTCCAATTTTTCCAGATTTAGTCAATTAAAGAGTGAAATTCCAACATCTACATAATATTTGTTCCAAATATGAAGATTTATTATGGTTAAGAAAGGGCAACATATTAGCAGCAACTTCTAAAGATGGCCAAGATACTCAGAGACTAGATTAGATGTACTCAGTTCAGTTCAGTTCAGTTCAGTTGCTCAGTTGTGTCCGACTCTTTGTGACCCCATGAATCACAGCACACCAGGCCTCCCTGTCCATCACCAACTCCCGGAGTCCACTCAAACTCATGTCCATCGAGTCGGTGATGCCATCCAGCCATCTCATTCTCTGTCGTCCATGTTTCCTCCCGCCCCCAATCCCTCCCAGCATCAGAGTCTTTTCCAGTGAGTCAACTCGTTGCATGAGGTGGCCAAAGTATTGGAGTTTCAGCTTTAGCATCAGTCTAGTTCCCTCATTATATGATTTTCAGACCTAGAATAAGGTTTACCTCAAAATGACTGTCCCCTCACTTTCATAAAACTGCCAAACTTGGAGCTCTTTTCCATGTATGACAGAGCAAAAAATGTTCAAGACTACAGGTATGGCAAAAAGATAAACTTTCCCTGAGTGGGAAATGTTGCTGCCCAGTTTAAGGATCAGTTTTTGACCTGAATGAACCCAGAGTAAGATATTCATTAGGACTTCAGTTCAGTTGCTCAGTCATGTCTGACTCTTTGCAACCACATGGACTGTAGCATGCCACGCCTCCCTGTCCATCACCAACTCCTGGAGTTTACACAAACTCATGCCCATTGAGTTGGTGATGTCATCCAACCATCTCATCCTCTGTTGTCCCCTTCTCCTCCTGCCCCCAATCCCTCCCAGCATCAGAGTCTTTTCCAGTGAGTCAACTCTTCTCATGAGGTGACCAGAGTATTGGAGTTTTAGCTTCAACATCAGTCCTTCCAATGAACACCCAGGACTGATCTCCTTTAGGATGAACTGGTTGGATCTCCTTGCAGTCCAAGGGACTCTTAAGAGTCTTTTCCAACACCACAGTTCAAAAGCATCAATTCTTTTTCACTAAGCTTTCTTTATAGTCCAATTCTCACATCCATACACGAGTACTGGAAAAACAATAGCCTTGACTAGACGGACCTTTGTTGTCAAAGTAATGTCTCTGCTTTTTAATATGCTGTTTAGGTTGGTCATAACTTTTCTTCCAAGGAGTAAGTATCTTTTAATTTCATGGCTGCAATCACCAGCTGCAGTGATTTTAGAGACCCCCGAAACAAAATCTGTCACTGTTCCCACTGTTTCCTCATCTATTTGCCATGAAGTGATGGGACCGGATGCCATGATCTTAGTTTTCTGAATGTTGAGTTTTAAGCCGACTCTTTCACTCTCCTCTTTCACTTTCATCAAGAGACTCTTTAGTTCTTCTTCACTTTCTGCCATAAGGGTGATGTCATTTGCATATCTGAGGTTATTGATATTTCTCCCGGCAATCTTGATTCCAGCTTGTGCTTCATCCAGCTCAGCGTTTCTCATGATGTACTCTGTATATGAGTTAAATAAGCAGGGTGACAATATAAAGCCTTGACGTACTCCTTTTCCTATTTGGAACAAGTCTGTTGTTCCATGTCCAATTCTAACTGTTGCTTCCTGACCTGCATGCAGATTTCTCAAGAGGCAGGTCAGGTGGTCTGGTATTCCCATCTCTTTCAGAATGTTGCACAGTTTATTGTGATCCACACAGTCAAAGGCTTTGGCATAGTCAGTAAAGCAGAAGTAGGTGTTTTCCTGGAACTCTCTTGCTTTCTCCATGATCCAGTGGATGTTGGCAATTTGATCTCTTGTTTCTCTGCCTTTTCTAAAACCAGCTTGAACATCTGGAAGTTCATGGTTCACATATTGTTGAAGCCTTTAATGGCTTGTAAAAGAGTCCTCAGGGTTTCTTCTAGGATGTTTGTTCTCTTTGCAAGAACTAATGAGCTAATTTCTATCAGATAAAGATTTATTTGTTTCAACTTGTCCTTGTATGCCTGGCTCCCAACGTCAGTCACAGGAATCCATCCTTGAGGTGAAGCACTCCTATTTTACCAATTCTCATGCTTAGCTTTTTCTCTTTTATGATGTGATATCATCTTTCTTCTAAATAGGTAATTTTTCTAAAGTTCTATCTTTTAATATCAAATTTAATATTTCAGTAAGTTCCCATCAACAATGTTTGAACTTTTGGCCTTGTGCTCATGATCTGCAAATCTGAGCCTAAACTTCTGGTCATTCTTCCTCATACTATCCCTCATGTTCTCTGTTTTCCAATTATTTACTCTTCCCAATAGATGCCCCATATTTTCTTTTCTTTGTGCCTATGTTTATGCTGCTATCACTATTTGGAGGATTTGGAGAAAGTTTATTAATGTCTATGGGGAGGAGTGGAGTAAGGAGTTAATGGAGGGAGAATAAAAGATTGTCCGCCTGTTGGAAGAGAAGTTGTGCAAAATCCTGAGCCCTTCTTCAGTGCTTATGCCCTGGCCTGATACCATTATTCTTTCCATACAGGAAGCCTCTTGTCCTGTAAATTCACCTCATGAGTGAACAGAGACTCATTTTTAATGTTTTTCCCTTGGTTTGGGGAAAAGTGAGTGGCATGGAGATGACACAGATCATGTACTGGCACAGGCCTGTTAAAGCCATCTGCTTCTCTTTGGATAGTCATTCAAACCTCTTAGGCATTTGCCATTCCACCCTCCATCCCTAAAGTCAGAAGCCAGGGCATAGGCCCCAAGGAATAGGAGCACAGGAATTTGCCCCATGTTTATAATCTTATAATCTTCTTGGGTGGGAGGAGAGAATGGGAGGCCCTTGGGGTCATTCCTGCATATAACTGTGTGTTCAGGGTCTAGAGATTTTTATAAAGATGTAAAAAGAAAGTGTGATGTATAGGCAATATTCACAAGCCCTATTTTTTCCCTATGGCTGCTGATTTACTTATTTCCTACATTTTTTTTTTTTTTTCCTTCTTCTTCATATTGTAGGATGGGTTCTTGGCTGTAGTTCAAGCACATTGCAGAGGAATGGTGGAGAGGGATTGTGGTTAGCTAGGTTTTACTGAAAGACAACAAAGAAATCAAATCCCTAACTTGGCACTGGCCCAGACCCCTTCCATCGGATACTGGTTTCCTAGTAGCACAAAAGACCCATGCACAGGGGCTTGAAAATGTGGTCAAACCTATTTACTTTTCAGCAGAGAAGGAAATTGGAAACAGAAGTCTGGCTTGCCATTGAGAGGCAATTTTGAGTTAATTAATCAAGTGAGGGAATCCACTGGCCAGAAAATGGCAGCAATGGAGCCAATTTTGCATGGGGCTAACACACAGGGCCTCAGGAAAGCTTAGTAATTTGACTTTTGTGGGGTCCCAGAGGGAGCTGTTTACCATCTCAGCATACCTGGTTGAAAGGCTGTAGAATGAGGATTTTTTTTTTAAACTTGTTTTTATCCTGTGCTATCACTAGTGGTTAAAAAATATGCAAAGGTAGCTGTATAGTGACAGCGGTACTAGGATAGAAATACATGTGTATTAATGATAACGACAACAATTAGGACAGCAATTAGGATGATAATGACATGTTAGGAAAACATTGTAAAGCCTGAGAATGTGAAATAAGGTGCTAAGGTTTTATTATAATGAGAAATGATAATCGTAAACTAATCTTTCTACCAGTCGGCATGTTCTTTAAAGGCAGAGGGCATGCTTTACTCAAGTTTGAGGGCATGCTGAGAGCATCAATAAATGAATGAAAGGCTCTTCTAATACATCTTCTTGCCCTTTGTTATGCTCTGAATTTGTCCCCCCAATACTGATTCCTAAAATGAAAGTGTTGGGAGGTGGGAACTTAAGAGGTATTTAGATCATGAGGGTGAGCCCATTATAAAGGACTCCAGAGGTTCAGCTTATCTCTCTACCTGTGAGGACACAATGAAAAGTTACCACTGATGAACTAGGAGGTGGGTGCTCACTAGACACTGAACTGGTTGTCACCTTGATCTTGGCCTTCCCAGACTCTAGGACTGTGAGGAGTAAATTTCTGTGTTTTAAACCCCCTAGCCTATGTATTTTGGAGAAGGTAATGGCAAGCCACTCCAGTACTCTTGCCTGGAAAATCCCATGGATGGAGGAGCCTGGTAGGCTACATTCCGTGGGGTCGCTAAGGGTCGGACACGACTTCACTTTCACTTTCACTTTTCACTTTCCACTTTCACACATTGGAGAAGGAAATGGCAACCCACTCCAGTGTTCTTGCCTGGAGAATCCCAGGGACGGGGGAGCCTGGTGGGCTTCCATCTATGGAGTCACACAGAGTTGGACACGACTGAAGTGACTTAGCAGCAGCAGCAGTAGCAGCAGTAGTAGCAGCAGCCTATGTATTTTGTTATAGCAGCTTGAATGGACTAAGTCATCCTTGAGCTGTCCTTTAACAGATGTGTGCCTGATAATATTCTTAAATATTACTCATCTTTTAAAGGTCTTTGTGAGAGAATATTCCATAACCAACTCAGTAATTTGTATTCCCAACTATTTTATTTTTAAAGCTTTTTTCTCATTCTAACCTAGATCTTATCTGCTATTTTTAAAAACCTTTGTTTTGTGCTGTCCTTCATGAAGCTGGAACATGTCACCTTCTGTCACATAGAATGCTCTCCTTAAAAAGTGAATGGCCCTACTGAGCCAGTACTGTCCTCAGGCAGGGAGATGACTAGACCACCATCCATAAAATAGTCAAGCGTGCCAACATGAATATCATGTATGCAGCGGGTGGTAGAGAAGCAGCAATAAAAGCCATTCAAGTGACTATGTACATGGATCTTTCCTTGGACCAGAGTGCTATTTCTACTGTTGTTGATGCTTTACCTCTAAATATGTATGTTTTATTCTTGCAACTTTTTAATTTGAAAATTTTCACACTTAAAGACCAAGACCAAGAAAGGCATGCATGCATGCCTAGTTGCTTAGTCGTGTCCAACTCTTTGTGACCCCGTGGACTGTAGCCTGCCGGGTTCCTTTGATCCTGGGATTTCACAGGCAAGAATACTAGGAAATTTCTTTCTCCAGGGGATCTTCCTGACCCAGGGATTGAATCCTGTGTCTCCTATATTGCAAGTGGATTCTTTACCTGCTGAGCCATTGGGGAAGACACAGGCTAAACGTAAAGAGGGTTCCTATATTTTCTTTCTTTACATGAGTTCAGTTTGATTTTGTTTTCTTCCTCCCTCACCTCTCTTTTTCTTTTTCAATTTTTTTCATTACTTATTCTTTCAGGAGACATTTTAAACAATTATTGAAGTCATTTACTCCATGAAAATTTAATACCACAGCTAAACAAACTGTGCACCTGTTTGTACCGTTGTAATATCTAAGAACTTTCTGGCCCCACCCAGTGCTTACCTCTTGTTTTTCTGTACTGTTGGCAAATAAGTTGGACACATTGCACACTTACCCCTAAATATTTCAATACTTTTTTTCCTAAGAAGGGCTTCCTTTTACATAATCAAAATATAAATATCAAGATCTGAATTTATCATGGACACAATATTATAATCTAAAATCTGCAGCCCATATTCAGGTTTGTCAATCATTTTTTTTTTCCTGCCAGGTGTATGTATGGTGATTTATGTTTCACTGTATTAGAAGCAATGTATTATGGTGATTTATATTTCAGTGTATTAGAAGCAATGTATTATTGAAACAATGTTTCAGTGTGTTATTATTCCAATGATCTTCTTTGTAGCTTTTTTTTCCCCAGCCTGGCCAGTGTTCAAACCAGGAGTCCACGTGGCATTTGATTGTTATGTCCCTTTAGTCACTCTGACTCTGGAACATTTCCTCAGCCATTTTTGACCTTGACATTTAAAACAGTACAGACTATTTTGTAGAATGCCATTCAATTTGGGTTTTCTGATGTTTTGTCCAGATTAGTTCAGACCGCCATCCATAAAATAGTCACAAGTTTTACACTTTTGACCAAAATGCCAGAAAAGTGATGTTATGTCTTCCTCAGTAGAACCATAAGGAGACACATGATGTCAGCGACTCCTAGCACTTGGTGTTTCAGGGAATGCCTGCCAGTTTCTCCACTGTAAAGCTACTATTTTCCTCTTGTATTCAATCCTAAATAATTAATGGGGAAATACTTTGATACTATGTAAATACTTTGTTTCTCATAAGACTTTCACCGGATAGACTGAACTGAACTGAACTGAATTGAACTGAATGCTATTTTAACCATGCCATCTCTTCTATAGTTTTTACTTGGAATTCTACTGTCAAGAGTTACTTTCTCTTCATCTTTGTTTATCCATTTTATTTATTTATATTAGCATAGACTTATAGGTTCTAATTTTATTCACTAAGTCCATTTCTATCCTTGCTTATTTCAGTGCTCAAACTGTGCCAACTTTGGCCTGTGGGAACCAGTTCAAGCTGGCTCCTGTGGTCTCTGACTCTTGATTTTGAATAGTAGCCATTCTTTTCAGTACTTGAGATAGCTCTTCCACATCTTTCCCCCTTTGTGGAATTTTCCCACAGTGGTAGACTAACAGAAAGGGGACACTGAGTCTGTAACTGGACTTCCCTGATAGCTCAGTTGGTGAAGAATCTGCTTGCAATGCAGGAGACCCCAGTTCAATTCCTGGGTCAGGAAGATCTGCTGGAGAAGGGGTAGGCTACCTACTCCAGTATCCTTGGGCTTCCCTTGTGGCTCAGCAGGTAAAGAATCCACCCACAATTCAGGAGACCTGAGTACGATCCCTGGGTCGGGAAGATCCCCTGGAGGAGGGAAAGGCTACCCACTCTAGGATTCTGGCCTGGAGAATTCCATGGTAGGTCAGGTTCTGTCATTGACACATAGGTGGCCTTCAGTTTTTGAGCCTCAGTTTACTCATTTGCAAAATGCAGCTAATGATAGTGTCCTGGGTGGTTGGGTGGTATCAAATAAAATATTGAATAAGAAACGCCAGAGAAGCTTCAAAACTTCAATTTTATGTGAGATTTATAATTGTTCTTGTTATGCTTTTCTGATGAACATTATATAAACCTTATGTTAGCAATAAAACACTTTGCATGATATTCTAGGCAGTGGCCCAGAAACAGGCATACTTTTGATAGATACTGAGAGTCTGGATATTATAATGAAGTCTTTCAGATCAGTTCCATATTTGAGAGGACTTCATATGCACTATTTTCATTCCTTTGATGAAATTTCACATCTTGAGGCATGGAATAGACTTTGTAGACTATTACTCTCTTAATAGATCCCTGCCTTTCATTTAAGCATTGGCTCTGCCTGGTGTACAGTTCACTAGAAAGGCATCCACACACACACACACACAAACACAGTACATTAGTCTTGTTTATCCTGTCCTGTCTGGAAGCCCAAGAGATTGCAGTGCGTGTGGGGCTGCTTGGAGTAGCCTCATCTCCTGAGAGAAGAACCATTTTTGTTGCTTTTCTGTTTGTTTGTTTGCTTGTTTTCAGTGTGGCCCTTATCTTGTAGTCTCAGAAAACCCTTGGGAAATTTGCTACACTGGGGAAGAGGCCTTTGTGTCTTAGAAGTTAAGCTTTTCCTTGAAGAATTTTGGACTAACTTACTATCCAGTGAATAAAACTGTCTATTACTTGGGTGCAAACATATACACCATTATGAGGAAAGGGGGATTAGATTTGATAAGTGTGCATCACAACCAGAAACTTTTCTCTACTTGGGGAGTCCTAGTAGGACTGAGAGTTTGTTCCACATCACCTGAGTTGTACTTTGAGTTCTGGCAAAAACCTAAGAACCCAAGGGCGAGTGCTCCTCGGTATCTCCAGGGCTTATTGGCTGTCAGATTAGTCTCTTGCCAGATCTCTAGCTTCTGGGCTCAAGTTGGAGAGGTCTGAGCAAAATTTAGGTCAGGTCCTTCACTTTCACAATTTGCCTAAGCCTAGTAATTATTTTTGCAACTACTTTGAAAGTGTATGTGTTAGAGAAGTTTAAATTAGGAAAAGCCTAAACATTTCCAACCTGGAAAAGATTCCTAATTTTCAACCTACCTACCTACAAATTCCATGCACTAATTAATCTGTTAGAGGGTCAGTGATAATCAGGCCAGGTCTGTGGTGAAGTTTCTACATTTAATAACCATATTGACTGATCATGAACTGTGTATGTAGTGCTTGTGAGGGATACACCAATAGATGTCAGATGTAGTCCAATCCCCGAGGGAGCTTTGTGTTTAATCTCTTACTCTTCCACATAATCACTTTGATTAGGCTTGAGCAAGACAATTCTAATCTTTGGACCTTTTGAATCTATTGGTCAAGTCCCTGAGGATGGGAAATTTTCTGCTACCATCTTTGCATGCTTTAAGAAAATATTTCTTTTTATTTATTTATTTTAACTAGAAGAAAACTACTTTACAATATTGTGATGGTTTTAGCCATACACCAGTATGAATGGCCATAGGTATACATGTGTCCCCTCTATCCTGAACTGCCCTCCCACCTCCCTCTGCATCTATCCTTCCAGGTTGTCACAGAGCATGGCTTTGGGTGCCCTGCTTCATACATCAAACTTGTACCACTTATACATTTTACATATGGTAATACATATGTTTCATTGCTTTTCTCTCAAATTGTCCCACTGAGTCCAAAAGTCTGTTCTTTACCTCTGTGGCTCCTTTGCTGCCCAGTACATAGGATCATTGGTACCATCTTTCTATATTCCATATATATGCATGAATATACAGTATTAGTCTTTCTCTTTCTGACTAATTTCACCATGTATGATAGGCTCTAGGTTCATCCGCCTCAATAGGACTGACTCAAATGTGTTCCCTTTTGTAGCTGAGTCATATTCTACTGTGTATATGTACCACAACTTCATTATCCATTCATCTTCTGATGTACATCCAGGTTGCTTCTGTGTCCTACTTATTGTAAAGAGTGTTACAATGAACACTGGGGTACATGTATCTTTTTCAGTCTGCCCAGTAGTGGGAGTGCTAGGGCATAAGGTAGTTTTACTTCTAAGAAAACATTTCTGTTCCCTTCTTTTCTCCATGTACTTACTGTCATTCAGGACAGGGAATGTATGAGAAACGATCACTAGCAAATTAGAGAAAATGTAATCTTGAACTTCCAAATCAGTTTCTTTCTCCATTACCCAGAAGTGCACTGACTGTGATAGGTTGAAAAACAATAGCCACACATTTTGCAGCTCCTCCCACCGTAGCTGAGTCTATTTCCCCACCCTTGGAATTTAGGTTGGATTTGTTTTGCAGAGTAGGACTCTTAGCAACTTGATACAAAGAGAGATTTATGATGAGCTTGTGCACTGGACCTTACTCTCTTGCTGCCTTTGGAACCCTGTAGCTGCCACCTACAGGGTGGTGGGGCTAGTCTGCTGAACAGGAGAGATGTGTGGCCTAGCAGTCCTCATCATCCCAACCAGCAAAGTCCCAGAAGCAGAGACAACTTAGCAGACTAGTGAAAGTGTTAGTTACTCAGTCGTATCCGATTCTTTGTGACCCCATGGACTGTAGCCCACCAGGCTCCTGTGTCCATGGAATTCTCCAGGCAAGAACACTGGACTGGGTTGTCATTTCCTACTCCAGGGGAACTTCCCAACTCAAGGATCGAACCTGCATCTCCATGTCTGGTTGCAAAGGCATGAGTTATCCATACTGAGACTGGCTGAAGAACTGCTCGGTTGATCCCAGCCAGAAGTGCCAACTCTTAAGAGTGGTAGCTTCTTAGGTGGTGCTAGTGGTAAAGAATCCACCTGCCAATGCAGAAGACAGAAGACATGCGGGTTTGATCCCTGGTTTGGGAAGATCCGACTGCAGTATTCTTCCCTGAGAAATCCCATGGATGGAGGAGCCTGGCAGGCTACAGTTCATGGGGTCGCATAGAGTTGGACATGACTGAAGTGACTTAGCACGCAGGCAGAGAGTGGTGTGCTATTTAAACAATTGTTGCTTTAAGCCACAATTGTCTTAAACTTTTTATTTTGACTTGAAAAAACTGAAGAGTCTGGTATATTCTTCACCCAACTTTCCATAATGATGGCATCTTTTATAGTTGTAGTATAATATCAAAAGCAGGAAATCCACCTAAGTACAGTGCTGTGAAGTAGAGTAAGCTTAGTTTTCACCATGTGTTTAAAATATCAGCATTCATTTCTGTGTGTGTGTGTAATTCAGTGCAGTTTTCTTCCACATATAGATTTGTATAACTGTCAGCATCTCCACAAAAGCTCTTTTTCCTGCTTTCTCTTTGTACTGGTATATACCCCCACCACACTCCTACCTGTGTCCCTGGGCAACCACTCATGTGTTTATCATTTCTATTGTTCTGTTATTTCAAGCATGTTATATAAATTGAATCATATAGTATGTGTACCCTTTTGAGGTCCATCCAAGTTATTGTATGAATCAGAAGTTCATTCTTTTTTAACTGATGAGTGGTAGTTCATTGTATGAATGTACCAAGTTTCTTCTAGGAACTTGTTCTTTGATAGATCTATGGTTTACAAATATGTTCTTCCAGTCTTGAGCTTATCTTTCCATTCACTTAACAGGATCTTTTGTGGTACAACTGTTTTTAAAGTTGATAGCATCCAATTCATTAATTTTTCTTATATGTATTGTGCTTTTAGTATCATATCTAAGAACTTCTCACCTAGCCCAAGGTCCTGAAGACTTCATTGTTTTCCTCAAAAGCTCTTATAGTTTTACATTTTACACTTAAGTCTAGGATCCATTTGAATTAAGTTTTAAATGTGGTGTGAGTTTTAGGTTGATGTTCATTCTTAGTTTACATTTGTCTCAACACAGTTTATTGGGAAAACAATATGGCATCCATTGAACTGCTTTTACACAATTGTAAAAAGAATCCAAATTATTATAAATGAAATTATTCAAATTTCTTGGTTCTCTATATTGTTCTATTGATCTGTCTGCTAATTTACCAATACCACACAGTTATTATGTGACTGTTATTATTGTTAAGATGACTATGTGCTAAGTCACTTCAGTCATGTCCAACTATTTGCAACTCTACAGACTGTAGTCCACCAGGCTCCTCTGTCCACAGAATTCTCCAGGCAAGAATATTGCAGTGGGTTGCGACGCCCTCCTCCAGGCGATCTTCCCGACTCAGGAATGGGACCCAAGTCTCCTACATTGGCAAGCGGGTTCTTTACCACTAGCACCACCTGGGAAGCTCACAATATGGTAAGTCAGATGGTAAAGAATCTGCTGCTCCTCTACCCATGGGATCACAAAGAGTCCTATACAACTGAGTAACTAACACTTTCATTTTCAATGATTTTTCTTACTCAATTCTTTTTTTTCCAAAATTGGTTTAGCCATTCTAGTTCCTTTTCCTTCCCATATAAATTTTGGAATGTGTTTTTCTTGCTTACATGGGATTTTGATAGGAATTGCTTTAAATCTAAGGAACAATTTGGGGAGAATTGACCTCTTTACTACACTGAGACTTCTAACCTGTGATCACAGTACAGTAGTCATTCTGTATCCATGGGGTTTGATTATAGGACTCCCACAGGTAGCAGAATCTGTAGATGCTCAAGTCCTTTATATAAAATGGTATAGTATTTGCATATGTCCTGTGCACATCATCCTGGTTATTTTAAATAAGTAATCTCTAGATTACTTACAGGGCTTCCCCAATAGCTCAGCAAATAAAGAATATGCCTACAATGCAGGAGACACAGGTTCAATTTTTGGGTCAGGGAGGATCCCTTGGAGGAGGGCATGGCAACCCACTCCAGTATTCTTGCCTGGAGAATCCCATGGATAGAGGAGCCTGGAGGGCTACGGTCCAAAGTGTTGCAAAGAGTCAGACATGACAGTGACTAAGTCCACACACAGATTACTTACAATACCTAATACAAGATAGATGTTACTTAAATAGTATAAATACGATGAAAATAGTTTGTGTAAATAGTGGCAAATTCAATTTTTGCTCTTTTAATTTCCTGCCTTACTTTTTTTGAATATTTTCAATCTGCAGTTGGTTTAATCCATGGGTGTGGAACTGATGGAGGGGTAACTATATATATCTGTCTAGTTGTTTATAGTTTTGCTTTCAGCAGAATTTTATACATTTTAGTTTATGGAAACTGTACATGTTTTGTTAGATAAGCTACTAATTTTTACAATAGTTTTCATACAAAAATAGATGACTGACAGTAAAAGTAGGAAATTAGCATAGGCATATTGTGGCTTTGACAAGATAGATTGTTTAAGTCAAATATCTTTTAGCTCTGTGGGCCATTATACCACTCATATAAGTAATTAAAAAGTTAACACGTGATAAATTATGTTTTTCCTGATCATGTTGATATAGCTGATTTATCCCCTGCTTTCACCTTGTATCTATCTCATTTTTTAAAAAGAGAGGGGAAAAACAAGCAAAAAATGCTTAATTATTTTTAAAATACAATCAAACTCAAAAAAAGAGGCTAAGATCCAATGATCTGGAGCTAACAGAAACCTATATTGGGAAACAGAGGGTAAAGGTGATTGGTTCATAGGCAGCAGATTCTTTACACAAACAGTGGAGGCTGAGCTTCAAAGGCCATTTGGTGATGAAGGCATTGCTCATTCCACAAAAGGCAGAAAGAAACTTGAGTTGGGCTTCCCAGATGAAGCTGAGATCAGTGTTTATAGCATCTGGCAGTCAGTAGACATGAAAAAATTCCACTAACTACCCATCATTGAATCCTGCTTTCCTGTGGTTCTGGGATGGAGAAGAGACATCTGGGTTAGAATGGGAACCAGGCCCTGTTGCACATAGCCATGATGTTGATGTGACATTACTGGTGGTGGCTGGTAATGAGATACATTTCAACTTGGTGATGCATATCTGGAGTGCCAGGGTGATATTACCAACCATAAAACCACTTGACAGGGAGGGGAGTTAACCAGAAGCAAATCTCCCAAGCAAGATGAGTTTTCAGACAAAAATGACAAAATACACAAGGATGCTTTCTGTCATGATGCTAGTTAGCAGACTCAATAATCTACAGACGCTACACATAAGAAACCAGAAACCTATAAATTTGCCTATAGATTTTATGGTGAAGAACTAGAAATAATGGTGCAATATGAAAATATGTTAACAATCATCAAATAAGTCAGAGAGGGAGTGAGAATGAAGGATTATTAATCAAAAACAGTAAGGAATTTAAAAATTCATCTAGAAACCTTAGGAGTGGAAAGTGTATTCATTGAAATAAACATTGTGGCTGATAAGGTAAACTAGAGTCTAGTCACCTGGGTCAAGACCAGCGTTGAGACAAGGGAGGCAGCCAGGATGCATAATTTAAGGAGGCCAACACTGACAGGTGAAAGCCTTGAACTTGCAAGACTCTGCAAGTGAGTGCTTCTTTTAAAGGTGCACTGTGGGACCAAGGTTTCTTCACCCTTGTCCCATGTCTGGTAGATTTGGTTGAAGAGAAAGTTAAGAGTGAGATGGTAAAACTAAAGGAATGACCTGGAAGGCAGATGAAGAGGTTTAACATATGAAAAGAGAAATTGAGAGACATAGAGGAAAGCTCCAAAGGTGTCTTTAAGTGTTTCAGAACTAGAGAATAGAAAGATCAGCAAAGAAGAAATCCTACAAGAGATAACCCAAACTTTCCCCATAACTAAAGATATTAATCCTTCAATTGAAATAACTTTGTCTTTATAAATGAGACTTTAAACTATTTATTATTCATTGATGAAACTAAGAAGAGCCCAGACTTCTGACTGTCCCCTGATCCAGTTTAGTTGGACTGAGAAAATTCTATTTAATCTCGAGGTATTGCCCATTGAAGAGGATTGTGGATGGCTCTGAGGGATTATGCCCTGAGTTTCACTTGTCTGACTGGTAAACATTCCACAGATTCTAGTATTCAGTTGCTTCTGAGCAGCAGTGGCTCAGCAGTGAGTTGACTGTCTCATCACTCCTTGGGGAGATTCAAGTCTAGTTTGCAGCTAGTAGTTTGAAGTTAGGCTGAAGCATGTTTGGGAACCATTCCATCTATAGGTCTTTCTTACTTAGAATTGTATACAAATGTATTTAGCCCCGTGTCCCTCCTTGCTGTCATCTGCCTCCTATGACAAGGGAAATCTGTGTTTCTCATTAGACTACAACACTAAATAGCATAAATTGCTCAATAAGGAGAATAACACTCTAGTCCTTAAAACTCTATGCTTTTCTTTGCTTCTTATCTCATCTAAATATGTAACTAGAGGCAGGAAGTCTGACCATTTTGGTCCAATGCACAATTAAAGAGATGGGTCACTGATAACTTCTGTGCTCACATTAGCTCTCATGCAAATTTAGGACTAAATTACTTCCCTTGTTTAATGGGTTCGTTACCACTGCAGGGGTAGAATAAACAAAGGTTCAAGCCATGAACTACACTGGGGCAGGTAGAAATCCTTAGCATATAGGAGACAGGGAATTTTGAAAAAATGGTATGATTAACCTGGCCAAGGCTCTTTGTTTATTTCAAGGTAATTAAAATGTTCTGAGTTTGAAGGAGAAATAATGCTTTGGGACTTACTCATTTGGTATTTATTTTTAAATTAAGGGTTTGGCATCTCTTTCCAGGAGTAAGTAATTTCTTTTGTGGTGTCTGTATACAGATAACTGTAAAGTCGGACCTCGGTGGCCATTGTGGCCTCTTCTCCTTCCTCCCCTTCCTTTTTCCCGCTGGCAGAAAAAAACGCTGACTGTTGTGCTCTGTTCCCTCATTCCCTCCCCCACTGCTAGAGTGTCCTTGATACAGCGGTTCCTGGTAGAAATCAACCCTCTCCTAACCTCCGCCTCCTAACCTCCGCCTCCTAACCTCCTGTCCAGAAACAGCATTCTGCCCAGAAACAGCAAGAACTATTCCACTGCATCAGCATAACCTTGAGCAGACCGGGCAACCAACCCAATCTTGCCCCCTGGCTAACTGACCTATGAGGGACCACCACTCCAAATCTTGCCTTATTTGGGAAAAATTTCGCTGTTTTTTACTGTAAAGCTATATAAGCTGCCTCTTGCCTTTGTTCGGGCGTGGACTTCCTCGACCTCACTTGCTTGGGTCCGGGAACCCCGCCCAGGAGTGCTGAGCCATTAAAGCTTGTTATATCACCTATTTGGTGTCTGAGTTATTTTATCTAACATCATTGGGCCATTTTGACCTTACAATAACAACAATCAAAATAATCCAGAGTCTTCCATAGATATGTGCCTGAGAAGAACTGAAGACTGTCACTCTGTACCCTGGGGCTCAGCAGATGCTCAGTGAAACATCTTACATGGAAAACAGAGTCTAAATTAGGACACTGTAGGATTGGGTGTGTGCACATGTGTGTGTGTGTGTGTGTGTTTGCAGGAAAGACGGAGATACAGAGGGACAAAGTAACAGAGGCAAAGGGTAGGGAGACCAAAAGACCAAGAGAAAGAGACAAAAGCAGATAATTCATGAGAATTCACTTAAAAATCAGGAAGCTGAACTAGGTGAGAGAAAAATTGCCTGGTGATCATTAAAGTTCAAATATAAGACATAAAATAAAGATTGTTTGCCAGGTACCAAACATAGTGTATGTGTATGTTAGTCGCTCAGTTGTGTCTGACTATAATCCCATGGATGTTAGCCAGCCAGGCTCCTCTGTCCATGGGATTCTCCAAGCAAGAATACTGGAGTGGGTTGCCATTCCCTTCTCCAGGGACTCTTCCTGACCCAGGGATCAAACCCAGGTTTCCTTCATTGCAGGCAGATTCTTTACTGTCTGAGCCACCAGGGAAGCCCACTGAACAGTAGCCTACCCAGGCTCCTCTGTCCATGGGATTTTCCAGGCAAGAGTACTGGAGTGGGGTTGCCATTTCCTTCTCCAGAATATAGTACAGAGTTTGTAAAAAGTATACAAATGCATGTCTCCTTTCTAAGTAGCAAGAGTGGGAAATGGAGAGAAGTAAGTTTGGTTGTGGTCATGTAATATGATTATACAGGATTAAAGGACAGCACATTGCAAGGTCAACCAAGATCAACTAATTTTTCCCCATTATATCCCAAGACCTTTCTTTGGCTGCCTAGGATGCTTGCCATTCTGGGTTGCAGCAGGAATCACCAGCGGAGCCTCACACAAACTTAAAGATAAACATCTATCTAAAAGTTCATCTTCCCAATTCACGCCATCTCTAATAGAAATAGATTGTGGGCCAACTAAAGAGTATACTCATTTTGGACTCAGTTAATAGGATAATATTTATATTAGGATCAAGTTTTATATCTCACAAATCGCTTTCAGTTATAGCATCTAGTTACATCTTTGGCATGTCTGTGTGTTTGGCATGTTTGACAAGCAAGGAGACTGAAACACAGACATATTGAAGTATTTGCCCAAGGTCACAGAGCTAGGAAATGGCCAAGCAGGGCTTGAAGTTCAAGATTCCTCCACTGTGCCATGTGTCTGATTGCCTGACATATGAAAAGCTATTTATGATTCTGCATTGTGTTTAATTTCTGATTACAACCGGGTTAAGAAAGCTGTGCCAGAGACCAGGTTTATAGAAAATTACCATATCCACACTCTGTTGGAAAGTAATTGTTCAGTTGTGTCTGACCCTTTGCGACCCCATGGACTGTACCCCGCCAGGCTTCTCTGTCCAAGGAATTCTCCAGCTAAGAATACTGGAGTGTGTTGCCAGTCCCTTCATTTTCCCCACCCAGGGATCGAACCCAGATTTCCTATATTGCAGGTAGATTCTTTACCATCTGAGCCGTCGGGGAAGCCCACTCATAGCAACACATAGTAAGTGGTTTTCTGTGTTCTTTTTCCCAGTCACAACTTATTCAGAGGGCCAAGAGGTTTTGTGACCTTATGCTGCAGTCCATGGGGTTGCAGCGAGTCACACATGACTTAGCAACTGAACAACAATGTGTTAAAAATCATTGCTGCATAATCGTTTCAACGTAACAACTTTCAGGGAGGCTGTTCTGAGTTCCATTTAAGATTCTTTCAGTGCTGAGTGAAGTCCATGGGTTGCCGTCCTGTCACACTTTGTACAACCAGAAGCAGAATGAGTTCCCTGGCCAAACGTAGAGCAGTGAGGCTGGGCTGGGCTTGGCTTTTCTGTGCCTTGTTTCTATGTTTGGAGGAAAATGACTCAGAAGACAATACAAGAGTGTGATGCATGTTTTCACCTCAACAGGGTGGTTTGGGAATTAGAACCTCACTCTATTTGAAACTTTCAGCTCCATAACTTCAAATTTTCTGTTTGAGACCCAGTAGCTGATCGCCGAAGAATTGATGCTTTTGAACTGTGGTGCTGGAGAAGACTCTTAAGAGTCCCTTGGACTGCAAGGAGATCCAACCAGTCCATTCTAGAGGAGATCAATCCTGGTGTTCATTGGAAGGACTGATGCTAAAGCTGAAACTCCAATATTTTGGCCACCTCATGCGACGAGTTGACTCACTGGAAAAGACTCTGATGCTAGGAGGGATTGGGGGTGGGAGGAGACGGGGACGACAGAGAATGAGATGGCTGGATGGCATCACCGACTCGATGGACATGACTTTGAGTGAACTCCAGGCGTTGGTGATGGACAGGGAGGCCTGGCGTGCTGTGATTCATGGGGTCGTGGAGAGTCGGACGCGACTGAGTGACTGAACTGAACTGAATAGACTCAGAGGGTTTCCCTGATAGCTTAGTTGGTAAAGAATCTGCCTGCAATTCAGGAGACCCCAGTTTGATTCCAGGGTAGGGAAGATCTTCTGGAGAAGGGAAAGGCTACCCACTCCAGTGTTCTTGGGCTTGCCTGGTGGCTCAGCTGGCAAAGAATCCACGGGCAATGTGGGAGACCTGGGTTCGATCCCTGTGTTGGGAAGGTCCCCTGGAGAAGGGAATGGCTACCTACTCCAGTATTCTAGCCTGGAGAATTCCATGGACTGTATAGTCCATGCAGTCGCAAAGAGTCTGACATGACTGAGACACTTTCATTTTTACTTTCAATAAACTCAGAAGCTTTAAGAGCCAGAGAAAATTTAAGGGAGGCATAGTCACTTTAACTTGGACTTATATTTCACATATTAAAGATGGAAATAATGACTGAATAAGTGATTAAAGATAACATTTGGTCTCTTTCTTGACATTGCAAATTAAATTGCCTGTGTGTTAGTATTTATCCCATGGTTGTTTCTTTCATTTCGATGGACATTTATGATAAAGAAGATTGGACAGTTGGTTTTCTCTTTGATTCAGGTGTATATTCTTGGATAAATGACTTTCAAATAAATAATTTTACCTATTTGAATCTCCTATGGGTAAGGCTTTGGCAGAGCTATCACTAACCCTGGCACTTAAGTCCTTCTAAACCACTGTGCTTGCTGCTGGATACTTCTTAGATCAGATTTCAGAAGGGCGGCAAGTTACCTATGTCTGAGGAGTCTGAATCCATTTTCTTAAGAGGGCTACATGAATGCTAAGGCATCTCAGGTTTGTCTTGCCAGAAATCTGAATCAGAAGAAACAAGTTCATGCTTTTCAATTCTGTTGTCAGTTGTGTATCTAGATCTCCACTAAGTGATTTAACATTACCGTAAAGGCAATGTAAGGAGATCAAACCAGTCAATCCTAAAGGAAATCAACCCTGAATATTCCCTGGAAGCACAAATGCTGAAGCTGAAAGTTCCAATACTTTGGCCACCTGATGTGAAGAGCTGACTCATTGGAAAAGACCCTGATGCTAGGAAAAATTGAGGGCAAAATGAGAAGAAGCTGGCAGAGGATGAGATGATTGGATGGCATCACTGACTCAATGGACAAGAATTTGAGCAAACTATGGGAGATAGTGAAGGTAAGGGAAGCCTAGTATGCTGCAGTACATGGGGTTGCAAAGAGTCGGATATGACTTAGTGACTGAACAACAAAATATGTGTTATTGCCTGCATTGCCCAGACTGAGGCTAAGGACACTCAAAAACATGTCCTCTGTGTCAGCTTACAGGCAACAGAGGCCCGATTCCTTCAGACATGAAGACTTCACTCTCTGCTTCCCCTGTGGTGTCAGGGAAGCTGCATGTGGTCTGTGGACAAATGAGCTCTAAGACACTAGAGAAACTTTGGTTCTTCCAACATTATTTTTCTAGAAGGCTGGAGAAAAATTATCCCTAGAACTTGAGCATCACACCATTGGTTTTTCTGAAAAGCAGGCTTCTGATGCAGGAGCTGGGGGAGAGGTTCACAGGGCCTTACCTTTCTTACCAGAGAGGAATTTAAGTCATTATAAAGTGTGATGGAAAATATTCCCCAAGGGATGCCTCTGGAGGGGAAATGGAATTGGTAGTTTATCTGACTGACTTACCGAAGCAGACAACTGAACCGAGAAGCATTTTACAGAGCTGTTTCAGGGTACAAAAAGGTTTTCTTAGCTGGTCAACTGAATAGCCAAAGAGGAAGGGGAAAAAAGAGTCAACTCTGGGGGGAAATGTTCAAGAAACAACAAAAGCAATCACAACATGCTACTGGGCTTGGCAATGAACTACATTTCCATAGTCATAATAATAATCATGATAAAACCACAGGGAGGCTAGGGGGAGGAAGAAAGGTGTAGTCATGGAGAGGAGATGGTGATGTTTTGGTCTCTGACACCCTCACTCTTATCCAAAATTTCTTTACTGTGAATACAGTTTCTGGGTAAAATGTCACCCCTAGAGAGCAAACAGCCCAATTTCTAGATGATTCAGGAAAGTTGTTCTATTTTGATTTTTAAAACTTGAGGCCATTCAGTCCTTATAAAGGAAACTGTAATTTTCAGCATATATTCTGAAACTAGAAAAATGCTTCTAATACAGTTTCTCCACAGCTTTAATTTAGAAAACTAACCAAAGGACTCTTACTATAAAATTTTTTGCTTCTCTGTCAAAGAATATTAAGTCTTTAGTTTTTAATTGTAGTATAGTTGATCACAATGTTGTGTTAGTCAGGTATATATATATATATATAAAACAATATAGAACAGAATATATATGTATATATACCTTTTCAAATTATTTCCCCTTAAAAATTATTATAAAATATTGAATACAGCTCCCTATACTTTGCAGGAGTTCCTTGTTGCTTTTCTATTTTCCGTGAAGTAGCATGAATCTATCAATTCCGTTCTCCTAATTTATCCCTTTTCCTCTTCCCCTTTGTTAATAAGTTTGTTTTCTGTGTCTCTGAGTCTATTTCTGTTTTGCAAGTTAGTTCATTTGTATCATTATTTTAGATTCTGCATAAAAGTGATATCATAGGATATTTGTCTTTCTCTGATCAACATAATTTGGATCTCTAATTATTGACATGGATAAAAACAAATCTGCTTTTACAAATGCATAGGTTGCGGTAAACTTTTTCGGATGGAAATTTGAGTCAAGAAGTGATCAGCTATGAAACAAGTTGGCTGTATACTGGCAGGTCACTTTCTCTCCCTGGCTCAGTTTCCTCTTTGGTGGGATGAAGTGATTGACCTCTAAAATCCTGACAGTTTCTTCCAGCCCTACAGTAAACGGTGGCAAACATGGAGACCTCCACGTGTCTATAGGCCTGGACCCCTGACCTCAGTTCGGATGGGGTCTCCGGGACTCCTGGTCCCCTGGGGTAGCCCCTCTGGCCCAGCCCTGTGGTAGTACCTTCCAGAGCTGGTTGTTACCAGCCAGAGGACAGGGACTCCACAGCAGGCTTCTGAAGGAGAACAAGAGGCTCCAAGAAGCTGAAGCCGGGTCTCTACCACAGACATGAGTGTTGTGTAAGGGATGCTTGCGTCCCAGCAGGCTGACTTCCAGCAGCACTTTTCTGGGGAAGCAGTCTTTGTTGTTATCAGGAAAAACAGGCCAACGATATTCTTGCATGTTCACACTTGGCCCTCCATCTGGACAAGGGAGCAATTTGAACTTGCAGAGGGAGTGTTTATAGAAAACAGCCAATGAGGAGGGTCCTTGGAACCAGAGATAAACACAAAATGGCAAAAGGCAAAGCTTTTCAGAATTCCACTGTCAAGCTACGGGCCAACTGAAGCTTCTGGGAATGCTTTCACCTACCAAACCGAGTGCCTGCTGGTTTCTCAGCCAGACTTTTTAACTGCCTGCATTCCCCTCGGGGCCTGAAGAAGCAGTGTGGTCAATGGGTGTCTACAGCCTATGCTGTGCTGATAGAAGCCTGCTAGTTGCTCATCATTTGAGCACCATGGCTAATTGTAGTGCTGCTTCCACACTGTTTAACACAGGGGAGGGCTCCTCTAGCCCTGGAACTTGAGGTCTTGGAGGGCCAAGTCCCTCTAAGTGGGTGGCATTGCCATGATGCAGATGCTTGCGGGCTGATGGTTTGGTGTGTACAGTCATCCATGGTGATGGTAGGAGACAGGTGAGGGGCTGAGAGACAGGGGGTGGAATATTCCTACCCACTGTTCTAGGACCAACCGCCCTGGCTCAAGATTTTGAAAGAAGCCTCTATTTATACTTTTCCCTTTTACCTTTCATACTGAGCCTCATTTTCCTGCATTATCCTCTCTGTACTTCACCAAAACAGACCACTTCCCATCGCCAAAGGCCCCCAGGGTTTCCTCATGTCTGTACCTTAGCTTAGGATTTTTTATTTCCCCTGAAATACCTGTTTTTTCCTTCTTCAGTCATGAGTCTCTGATTCCCTCCAAATATTAACTTTATGTTTTTGTTTTTAAACAACTTATCTTTCCCCCCATTCAGAAGACATTGCCTCCGTCCTCTGAATGTCTTTGAATAGCCTTTAGTTTTAGGGCTTCTAGCAGTTGGAGCTTATGTGAGGCAACTAGCCTCTCTCCCCTCACTGCCTACACTGGCTTCTGGCAGACCTTCAAAGGGATCATGTCCCTGTTGATCTTTTGGTAGAAGTCTTGCGTTACTCCTATGGTTCCCCCACTTAGAATGTTCTGCCCCCTAACCATCCCATCACACCCCTTTGCCTGGGTAAAGTCTACTCATCTTGTAAGTGTCATCTTTAACATCACTGTATCAGAGAAGCCTTCTAGAACCCCCAGGCCAGCTCATATCTGCCTGTTAGGTACTCTCAGAAGACCCTGCAGATCCCTTCATAGTGTTTATCATTGTCTTAATGAATTTTTTAATTCTATGGCTATTTGCTTGATGACTATTCCCAAGGCTAAATTAAAACCTTTATAAAGATAGTATGGTCTTTGAATTCTTAGTTCTCAGTGCAGGGTTTAGCATGTAGTAGATTGTTTACTGAATTAATGTTTGTGTGGATTGTGTCTCCTCTACTTGACTCTGAGTTTCATCACAACAGATGACTGATCTTTGTTTCCAGGGTCAGAACTGGGGGCTTATGGTTGGACCTGGGATTTTTTTCATGGTGGTAAAATATGCATAGCATTTATCATTTTAACTATTTTAAAGTGAACAATTCAGTGGCATTCAAGACATTTAGATCTGAAGCCATCACCAGTCTTGGGATTTTTGTAACCAGAGCTGAGTGTGAGAAAAGCTGGAGGCAAAGGAGAATCAGAATGCAAGGTCAAAGAGAGCTTTGGAAGTTAAGGGAAAAAAGAGAAATGCAATAGGTCAAGTCTATGAGGCAGGTCTTACATAGGAAAATCTAGATGCCTGGGGAAGGGATTTGAAGTGAGGTCAGGGTGCTAGTGGGTGCCAAAGAGACCCACGAGGCACATGTGGCTTGTTGTGGAGGTATTGGGATACTGAAGTGGTGGGACACCAGAAACCATGTCTCACTCATCCCTCTGTACCTAGAATCTCCCATAGTGTTTGGCATATAGTGAACATTTTAATTTGCAATGAACTTGGGCTTGATGGTAATGGGGCGGGATAGTCAGGATAGAATGGATGTTAGGATGTGACTGCTGTCTTCTTGGTCCATAGGTAAAGGATGTTTAGAATCATCTGTTGCCTCTAGCATATCCTTTCAATCACCTCAAAAACTTTGGCTCTGCCATTCTTGAAGGGCTGTTTCAGATTCTTTGTTTTTCAGATAATAACAACACAGAGGGAAGTAGAAGGGTATTGAGATGAGAAATCAGGTTTGCAAAGTGCCCGATTTTTACCCAAGCAGTGGGTGAGCTACGGAAACAGGAGGCAGATGAGCACCTGTGTCTTGCTGCTGACCTCTGGCAAACCTGACAGGCTGTGACCTGCCAGGCCCCCTTCCTCTAACCACCCTGCTGAACTTGGTTTTGCAGGAGTGGTGCTAAACTAAGCATCTCTTGTGGCCTCTGACAGATTTTACTTTCTGCCCTTTGACTCCACTCACATCAACTTGGACTCAACTTGCCAAAACCTTAGGATGGAAAGAACATGTCCTTTCACTGACACTGGAAGTGCAGAGGGGCCAGAGAATACTTCCTGGGGAAGGAACAGAGAGGAATGGCCATCGTTCCTCAGCCTCCTCCCCTCTGGAGTTGGAACACTGCCACAGCTGCGTGCTGAGTCAAGATCCCCTGAATGAGAGAGGAAAAGGGGATATTCCAGGCAAGAAACACTAGAGATAAATGTGTGAAGGTGATATTAGCACAAGAATTATAGGGGTAGGAGGAAATGGGCTTGAGGTGTGCAGAGGAAACAGTTAGTGGGGAATAGGGTTAAGTATTAATAACAAATTTTGACCAGACACTGAAGGACTTTGAAAGCTAAGCAAAGACATAGAGGTTTGATGCAACCAGTTGTAAGGGGCCTTGGAAAGCCTTTGAGAATTTATTTTTAAAAATTTAAATTTATTTAAAAATTTTCTTGGATACTATTATATTTCAGACACTAATGTAGGCTTTGAGGATACAACTAGAGGTGAACCTACCCTTAAAGAGTTTATTGTCTAGAGAGAGGGAGACTGTTAAACACTGGATAATTATAATTCAGGGCCTACTTGAAAGTGATAGGTTAAAATTAGTCTAGGGACTAATGGTTAGGACTGTGCTTTCAATGCAGTGGGCACGAGTTTGATCCCTGATCAGGGAACAAAGATCCCACACGCCAAAAGGCATGGCAAAAAAATAAAAGTAAATAACAATAAGAATTAAAACATAATTTAGAAAATTAATCTAAAGATGTGAATGGATTAGAAGGAGTAAAGTCAGAATCATGAAGGCCTTTTATGAAGCTTTTGAAGTACCTGAATACCTAAGTTAGGTTATCTTAGATGCGTGGTGGTGGAAAACAGGAGAGAATGTGAGATTCTTACAAGAAATATATACAAGGGAGAAAATATACAGGAGAGAAACTGTATTTTGAAGGAGGGTTGACAGTACCTGCAGCATAGTTTAGCACTAGTTTGCATTCAGTATTATATTTAAATGAACAAATGCAGATGTTTGTAATTCTGGATTTCTAAGGAGGTGGCAGAGGAAAATAGCTAAAATTTGAACTCAAGTGGTACAGAGGATGTGGATACCAATGACTGAACAAAGAAGTTGGGGACAAGGGAAAGATGGGGGATGATGGAAAGGAAGGGAAAGGAAGAGGTTGCATTTGGCTTATGAAGATGTGTTGAGTTTATAATGATGGTGAGGCATCCCATAGGAAATGTCTAGTTTGTAGATAGAGAATAAAGTGAGCAAGCAAGGAGACAAACAACCCTAGAGGGAAGTCTTGGAGATGCATGTTAGAACAGGCATGTAGATCCTCATTTGGAGTAATTAGTCTAGTAATAATAATGGAATATATCAAATTGAATTCTCTGAGAGAGAAAAATAAAACTATAAAAAAGGAGTGAGAGCTAAGGACCATGACTTGGAAATTACTCACACTTCTTTCCTAATGACTGATGTCTGTCTTGCTGCTGGACTTCTTGGTTTGATGAAGCAGGAGTGGATTTTTCCCCTGGTTGCTCCCAAGATCATCCTTCTCCCCTGTACCTGCTAAGGTTGCCTGCTCTGTTGCTGGGGCTGCGTCTCAACCCAGATTTGTACCCAAGTGTCTGAACCTCAGTGATTTCCAGCCTCTTCTTTCCAGCATCTGGACCCTGTTCCAGGGTCACTGAGCTATTGGTAGGATCCTAATTTACATTCAGTTGAAACCCTCTGCTCAAAAATGGCCTCTGACCATACCCCTTCCAGAAACCTGTATTTCACCACTCCTTAGAGATTTCTGCTGCTATTCTTTGCACATCAGGCCAGATGGCCTGGACCCAAAGGCTGGGACACAGAGACATGCTCTGCCTGCCTTGGAACCCTGTCCCTCACGCCACTCATGTTCACATCTCAAACTCTGACCTGCCCTGCGATTGTCTTCTGCCTCTTTCCCCACTGGCCTCCAACTAAAATGCTGGCATACCTCCAAGGCTGGGGCAAAAGTGAGGGTATGTAATTCTTGCCATGACCTTCCTCTGGGTCCAAGAGAGAACTGAGTCTTAACCAAGGATGACATAAGTTCATCTAAATTATTTTACCTCATTTTGTTTTCTGTAGTCATCTCAGCAGACTTTAAGGAGAGCAACCTTTACTGTGATGTCCCCACCCAGCCTGGAACTAGTGCAGGCCTTTGTGAAATATTGTCCACTTCTTTTTGACTCTTTATGACTATTGGAAAATTCATGACGGCCTGTCACAAATGAGGTGACAATCTAATTTGAAGCTTAACTGTTCAAAAGAAGTCAGCATTCCAGAATGGAAACAAAGGAGATCATCATGGAAACTAAGAACTGTTTTAGATTTTCTGAAAGAGAAAATGTAATAGCATTTTTTATTAGTTGTGAAATTTTCCAAGTGTTCTGATTATTCACGGTCTGTAAGGTAACCTGAAATTGTAATAGGAAAACATTTGCCAATTTTGTTTGCATAAAATTATTTTTTTTGTAATATATATTTCTGAACCAAAATTCAGAATGAATAAAAGAATATATAGTAAAATACAATCTTCTCACATCCCATCCCCCAGTTTCCCAGTTTCCTGACTCATGCTAACCATCTCATAGCTATATAATTATATATATATATATTTGCCTCATATAATTTTTCCAGAGGTGGTCTGAATGTGAAAGCACATACATGTGCACAAATAAATGTACACTTATCATCTCTTTTTACCACAAATAGTGGTACATTGTGCAATCTGCATTGTGCAATGTTCTGTATTGCTATTTATTTATTAAATTTTAATTGATGTATAGTTGATTTACAATATTAGTTTCAGAGCCAGTTCAGTTCAGTTCAGTCGCTTAGTCGTGTCCGACTCTCCACGACCCCATGAATCACAGCACGCCAGGCCTCCCTGTCCATCACCAGCTCCCGGAGTTCACTCAACCTCATGTCCATCGAGTCGGTGATGCCATCCAGCCATCTCATTCTCTGTCGTGCCCTTCTCCTCCCACCCCCAATGTGATTTAATATTTACTCCATTTAAAGTTGCTAAAAAATAATCACTACATTTCCCTCAGCTGTGTAAGATATGCATGTTGCTTATTTATTTTATACATAGTAGTTAGTATATCTTGCCTGGAAAATCCCAAGGACGGAGGAGCCTGGTGGGCTGCAGTCCATGGGGTCGCTAAGAGTCAGACACGACTGAGTGACTTCACTTTCACTTTTCACTTTCATGCATTGGAGAAGGAAATGGCAACCCACTCCAGTATTCTTGCCTGGAGAATCCCAGGGACTGGGGAGCCTGGTGGGCTGCCGTCTATGGGGTCGCACAAAGTCGGACACGACTGAAGTGACTTAGCAGCAGCAGCAGTAGTTAGTATCTCTTAATCTTCTACCCCTAACTTGGTTCTTTCCCTTCTCTCTGCCCACTGGTAACCAATAGGTTTCTCTATATCTGTGAGTCTGTTTCTATTTTGTTATATTCATTCTTTTTTTGAAACAGTTTTTAGATTCCACAAATAAGTAATAACGTACAGTATTTGTCTTTCTCCATCAGACTTAAGCATAATATCCTCCAAGTCCATCCATTTGTTGCAAATGGAATAATTTCATTATTTTTAATGGATGGCTTTTATTTTATATATTCATATGTGTGTGTTGTGCTGTCTTCAGTTGCTCAGTCATGTTAGACTCTTTGTGACCCCATGGACTGTAGCCCGCCAGGCTCCTCTGTCCATGGGGATTCTCCAGGCAAGAATACTGGAGTGGGTTGCCATGCCCTCCTCCAGGGAATCTTCCCAACCCAGGGATTGAACCCAGGTCTCCCGCATTGCGTGGATTCTTTACTGTCTGAGCTACCGGGGAAGCGCATACATACACACATGCATATATATATACATATACATAACCTATTTCTTCTTTATCACTCATCAGTTGATGGACACTTCCATATCTTGGCTATTGTAAATAATGCAGCTTTAAGCATTTCATGTGTCTTTTCAAATTAGCATTTTCATTTTTTTTCTGAGTATATATCCAAGGGTAGTATTTCTAGATCATATGGTAGTTCTAGTTTTAGTTTTTAAAGGATGCTTTCCATCCTGGCTCTGTCAATTTACATTCCCATCAACAATGTACTACAGCTACCTTTATTCCACATCCAAAATTTGTTATCTGTAGACTTTTTGATGGTAGCCTTTCTGATAGATGGTTGATAATACCTCATTGTGGTTTTTATTTGCATTTCTCTGATGATTAGTGATGCTGAGTATCTTTTCATGTGCCTGTTGGTGAACTGTGTGTCTTCTTGAGAAAAGTATCTATTCAGGTCTTCTACCCATTTTTAAAATCAGATTGTTTGTTGTTTTTAAATATTGAGTTGTGTGAGCTCATTATTTATTTTGGCTATTAACCCCTTATTAGTCATATCATTTGAAAATATTTTCTCCATTCCATACGTTGTCTTTCTTTTTTCATCAATGGTTTCCTTTGCTGTGTAAAATGCTTCTAAGTTTGTTTCCCATTTGTTTATTTTTGCTTTTGTTTCTTATGCCTTAGGAGATAGATCCAAAAAAAATATTGCTATGATTTATGTCAAAGAGTGTTTTTATATTGTCCTCTAGGAGATTTATGGTTTCACATCTTACATTCAGGGCTTTAATCCATTTTGAATTTATTTTTGAAAATAAACTTGTGTGAGAAAATGTTCAAATTTTATTCTTTTACATGTAGCCATTCAGTTTCCCCAATATCACTTATTGGAGAGACTGTCTTTTTTATCCTGTAAATTCTTGCTTCTTTTGTGGTAGATGAGTGGTGGCTCAGACAATAAAGCATCTGCCTGCAATGCTGGAGACCCGGGTTCTATCCCTGGGTGGGAAAGAGCCCCCGGAGAAGTAAATGACAACCCACTCCAGTACTCTTGCCTGGGAAATCCCATGGACAGAAGAGCCTGGTAGGCTACAGCCCAAGGGATCGCAGAGAGTTGGATATGACTTTACAGGCTTGGAGCCATAAGTGCGGCTTATGCAGTGGCGGCTTCGTGGTGCTGGAGCGGCTGTGTGGAGATACACCACTTCCAAGGGCAAAGGAGAAGCCCTGGCAAGACAGACAGTAGGAGGGGCGAACTCGCGTTTAGAATCAAACCCTGTTCCCGCGACGCTCAGAGACGCTCAGAGGGCTCAAACAGACCTTGTGTGCACAGGACTCGGGGACCCCACAGAGACTGACACAGAAGTGTGTTTGAGCATCTCCTGTGGAGGTATGGATGGGCTGTGGTCTGCCTTAGGGACAGGGGCTCTGGGTGTGGGTATGGTATAAGTCCTTTTGGAGGAGGTTGCCATTAACCCCGCTATAGAGCTGCCAGAACTTACAGAGGACTGGGAAATAGACTCTTGGAGGCCACAACAGAACCTTGTACCCCAGGACCCAGGAGAAAGAAACAGTGACCCCACAGGAGATTTGCTTGTGGTGTCCGGGAGTCTCCAGCAAAGGAGTGGGTCGGTGGTGGCCTGCTGCAGGATTGGAGGCATGGACTGTAGCAGTACATGCCTGGGATCTTTTGAGGGAGGTCACCATTATCTTCATTACCTCCACCATAGTTTGGCCCCAGGTAAATAGTAGGGAGGGAACACAGCTCCACCCATCAACAGAAAATTGGATTAAAGATTTACTGAGCGTGGCCCCGCCCATCACAACAAGACCCAGTATCCTCCTCAGTCTGTCTATCCTTTCAGGAAGCTTTCATAAGCCTTTTATTCTTCTCTATCAGAGGGCAGACAGACTGAAAACCACCATCACAGAAAACTAACCAATCTAATCACATGGACCACAGCCTTGTCTAATGCAGTGAAACTATGAGCCATGCCGTGTAGGGCCACTGAGATGGACAGGTCATGGTGTAGAGTTCTGACAAAACGTGGTCCACTGAACAGTTCAGTTCAGTTCAGTTCAGTCGCTCAGTCGTGTCCGACTCTCCGCGACCCCATGAATCACAGCACGCCAGGCCTCCCTGTCCATCACCAACTCCCGGAGTACACTCAAACTCATGTCCACAGAGTCGGTGATGCCATCCAGCCATCTCATTCTCTGTCGTCCCCTTCTCCTCCCGCCCCCAACCTTTCCCAGCATCAGAGTCTTTTCCAGTGAGTCAACTCGTCTCATGAGGTGGCCAAAGTATTGGAGTTTCAGCTTTAGCATCAGTCCCTCCAATGAACATCCAGGATTGATCTCCTTTAGAATGGACTGGTTGGATCTCCTTGCAGTATAAGGGACTCTCAAGAGTCTTCTCCAACACCACAGTTCAAAAGCATCGATTCTTCGGCGATCAGCCTTCTTCACAGTCCAACTCTCACATCCATACATGACCACGGGAAAAACCATTGCCTTGACTAGACGGACCTTGGTCGGCAAAGTAATGTCTCTGCTTTTTAATATACTATCAAGGTTGGTCATAACTTTCCTTCCAAGGAGCAAGCGTCTTTTAATTTCATGGCTGCAATCAGCATCTGCAGTGATTTTGGAGCCCAAAAAAACAAAGTCTGACACTGTTTCCACTGTTTTTCCATCTATTTCCCATGAAGTGATGGGACCAGATGCCATGATCTTTGTTTTCTGAATGTTGAGCTTCAAGCCAACCTTTTCACTCTCCTCTTTCACTTTCATCAAGAGGCTTTTGAGTTCCTCTTCACTTTCTGCCATAAGGGTAGTGTCATCTGCATATCTGAGGTTATTGATATTTCTCCCAGCAATCTTGATTCCAGCTTGTGCTTCTTCCAGCCCAGCGTTCCTCATGATGTACTCTGCATATAAGTTAAATAAGCAAGGTGACAATATACAACCTTGACGTACACCTTTTCCTATTTGGAACCAGTCTGTTGTTCCATGACCGGTTCTAACTGTTGCTTCCTGACCTGCATACAGGTTTCTCAAGAGGCAGGTCAGGTGGTCTGGGATTCCCATCTCTTTCAGAATGTTCCACAGTTTATTGTGATCCACACAGTCAAAGGCTTTGGCATAGTCAATGAAGCAGAAATAGATGTTTTTCTGAAACTCTCTTGCTTTCTCCATGATCCAGCGGATGTTGGCAATTTGATCTCTGGTGCCTCTGCCTTTTCTAAAACCTGCTTGAACATCTGGGAGTTCACGGTTTACATACTGCTGAAGCCTGGCTTGGAGAATTTTGAGCATGACTTTACTAGCGTGTGAGATGAGTGCAATTGTGCGGTAGTTTGAGCATTCTTTGGCATTGCCTTTCTTTGGGATTGACAAGGGAATGGCAAACCACTTCAGTATTCTTGCCTTGAGAACCTCATGAACAGTATGAAAAAGCAAAAAGATAGGACACTGAAAGATGAACTCCCCAGGTTGGTAGGTGCCCAAAATGCTACTGGAGAAGGGTGGAGAAATAAATCCAGAAAGAATGAAGAGACGGAGCTAAAGCAAAAACAACACCCAGTTGTGGATGTGACTGGTGATGGATGTAAGGTCTGATGCTATGAAGAGCAATATTGCATAGGAACTGGGAATGTTAGGTCCATGAATCAAGGCAAATTGGAAGTGATCAAACAGGAGATGGCAAGAGTGAACGCTGACATTTTAGGAATCAGTGAACTAAAATGGACAGGAATGGGTGAATTTAACTCAGATGACCACTATATCTACTACTGTGGGCAAGAATCCCTTAGAAGAAATGGAGTAGCCAAGTAGTCAACAAAAGAGTCTGAAATGCAGTACTTGGACGCAGTCTCAAAAACAACAAAATGATCTCTGTTCATTTCCAAGGCAAACCATTCAATATCATGGTAATTCGAGTCTATGCCCAGACCAGTAATGCTGAAGAAGCAGAATTTGAATGGCTCAATGAAGACCTACAAGACCTTCTAGAATTAACACCCTCAAATAATGTCCTTTTCATTATAGGGCACTGGAATGCAAAAGTAGGAAGTCAAGAAACACCTGGAGTAACAGGCAAATTTGGCCTTGGAGTACAGAATGAAGCAGGGCAAAGGCTAGTAGAGTTCTGCCAAGAGAATGCACTGGAAATAGCAAACACCCTCTTCCAAAACAACAAGAGAAGACTGCACATGGACGTTACCAGAGGGTCAACAACAAAATCAGATTGATTACATTCTTTGCAGCCAAAGATGGAAAAGCTCTATACAGTCAGCAAAAATAAGACCAGGAGCTGACTGTGACTCAGAACATGAACTCCTTATTGCCAAAATCAGACTTGAATTGAAGAAAGCAGGGAAAACCATTTGACCATTCAGGTATGACCTAAATTAAATCCCTAATGATTATACAGTGGAAGTGAGAAATAGATTCATGGGACTAGATCTGATAGATAGAGTGCCTGATGAGCTATGGACAGAGGTTCGTAACATTGTACAGGAGACAGTGAGCAAGACCATCCCCAAGAAAAAGAGATGCAAAAAAACAAAATGGCTGTCTGAGGAGGCCTTACAAATAGCTGTGAAAAGAAGAGAAGCAAAAAGCAAAGAAGAAAAAGAAAGATATACCCATTTGAATGCAGAGTTCCAAAGAATAACAAGGAGAGAGAAGAAAGCCTTCCTCAGTGATCAGTGCAAAGAAATAGAGGAAAACGTTAGAATGGGAAAGACTAGGGATCTCTTCAAGAAAATTAGAGATACCAAGGGAACATTTCATGCAAAGATGGGCTCGATAAAGGACAGAAATGGTATGGACCTGACAGAAGCAGAAGATATTAAGAAGAGGTGGCAAGAATACACAGAAGAACTGTACAAAAAATATCTTCACAACCCAGATAATCACAATGGTGTGATCACTCACTTAGAGTCAGACATCCTGGAATGTGAAGTCAAGTGGGCCTTAGGAAGTATCACGACGAACAAAGCTAGTGGAGGTGATGGAATTCTGGTTGAGATCTTTCAAATCCTAAAAGATGATGCTGTAAAAGTGCTGCACTCAATATGCCAGCAAATTTGGAAAACTCAGCAGTGGCCACAGGACTGGAAAAGGTCAGTTTTCTTTCCAATCCCTAAGAAAGGCAATGCGAAAGAATGCTCAAACTACTGCACAATTGCATTCATTTCACACGCTAGCAAAGTCATGCTCAAAATTCTCCAAGCCAGGTTTTAGCAATACGTGAACTGTGAACTTCCAGATGTTCAAGCTGGTTTCAGAAAAGGCAGAGAAACCAGAGATCAAATTGCCAACATCCGTTGGATCATTGAAAAAGCAAGAGTTCCAGAAAAATATCTATTTCTGCTTTATTGACTATGCCAAAGCCTTTGACTGTGTGGATCGCAATAAACTGTGGAAAATTCTGAAAGAGATGCGAAAACCAGACCACCTGACCTGCCTCTTGAGAAATCTGTATGCAGGTCAGGAAGCAACAGTTAGAACTGGACATGGAAAAACAGAATGGTTCCAAATAGGGAAAGGAATACATCAAGGCTGCATATTTTCACCATGCTTATTTAACTTATATGCAGAGTACATCATGAGAAATGCTTTTCTGGATGAAGCACAAGTTGGAATCAACATTGCCAGGAGAAATATCAATAACCTCATATATGCTTATGACATCATCCTTATGGCAGAAAGTGAAGAAGAACTAAAGAGGCTCTTGATGAAAGTGAAAGAGGAGAGTGGAAAAGTTGGCTTAAAACTCAGCATTCAGAAAACAAAGATCATGGCATCCAGTCCCATCACTTCATGGGAAATAGATGGAGAAACAGTGGATACAGTGGCAGACTATTTTTTGGGCTTCAGAATCACTACAGATGGTGACTTCAGCCTTGAAATAAAAAGACATTTATTCTTTGGAAGAAAAGTTATGACCAGCCTAGACAACATATTAAAAAGCCGAGACATTACTTTGCCAACAAAGGTCCATCTAATCAAGGCTATGGTTTTTCCAGTAGTCATGTATGGATGTAAAAGTTGGACTATAAGGAAAGCTGAGCACCGAAGAATTTATGCTTTTGAACTGTGGTGCTGGAGAAGACTCTTGAGAGTCCCTTGGACTGCAAGGAGATCCAACCAGTCCATCCTAAAGGAAATCAGTCCTGAATGTTCATTGGAAGGACTGATGTTGAAGCTGAAACTCCAATACTTTGGCCACCTGATGCGAAGAGACCCCAGTGCTGGGAAAGATTGAAGTCAGGAGGGGAAGGGGATGACAGAGGATGAGATGGTTGGATGGCATCACCAACTCAATGGACATGAGTTTGAGTAAACTCCAGGAGTTGGTGTTGGACAGGGAGGCCTGGCATGCCACAGTCCATGGGGTCACAAATAGTGGGACCTGACTTAGAGACTGAACTGAGCCATAAATGCATGGGTTTATTTCTGGGCTCTCTATTCTCTTCCATGGATCTATGTATCTGGTTGTGTGTCTGTGTGTGTGTGTGTGTGTGCCAGTGCCATACTATTTTGATTGGTAAACTTTGTCATATAGTCTGAAGCCAGCAGTATGATATCACTGGCTTTGTTCTTTTTTTTCCCCTCAAGACTTTTTTTCTCAAGGAAATTTGGTATTTTTGTTCTCATTATGTGAAAAACATCATTGGTGTTTTGATAGGGATTGCATTGAATCTATAGATTGCTTAGGGTAATATAGTCATATTGACAATATTTTAAAGTACACTTTTCTTGATGCATAAAATATTCTAAAAAGTCAACAATAAAAGCTTACTGAATGGAGTCAAAAAGTAATGTAGTAGGATAGGTCTTTTTTAAAAACAATGGCAAGGAATATATTAAATCCTCCAAAAAAATGCTTTTTGAAGAAAAAATAAAGCTTGCTATTTTATCTGTAGTAACATCTGAATTATGATACATATTTGCTTAAAATGAAATAAGCTGGCTAGTCTTTGTGCTTTTTTCCCTAACATCACCAATATAGCATTCAGAAAGCAACAGTTACTTAGTATGTAATACTATCTGACTCTGTGTATTACTTTATGGTGGATTATTCTCTATTCATTTGCCTAATAGTTTTCTGTCCCTGTGCTCATACATATAGTTGGATTTGGGGACAATATAGTGCATTACTAAAAATCTGTTATTCAGTTTAACAGGATGACTAGGAAAACATCACATGAACAATCCAGGAAAAAAGCCAAACAACCCACACCATTTGCCACAAAAAATAGGATTAATTAATTGCTTAGCTTTCTGGCTACCAGAAAACTGATATGGAATCACTTGTGATGCCATATCTTGATTTTTATTTTCCAGAATAGATTCTGATTTTACCATTTGTTTCTTGTGATATCTTGATACTTTATGTGTACCATGTCATGTGCTGAGAATGAATATCATTATTTCACTTTTATGTTTAAATAGTAAGTTTTGGGTTCCTGCAAGTTACTTTATATTTTATGAAAACATAGACACTAGAATTCTTATTCAAAGGGTTTGCTTCTTAATGGAGAAGAAGGGGTAATGGAAATTGAAAACAAATGTTACTTAGGCATTTTACTGCATTGTAGAATTTCCATTTGGCTACATGTTGAATTGTTGACCAATTTGGCTCATGAGTCAGGGATTCTTCATTTTAATAAGAAAGACTTATATGAGAAGCTCTTTCTTATAGTGCAGACATCTGCTGAATTGCCACAGTCATCTTAGCATTCCACATTCCTTGCCTGGGTCACTGTTTTATTTTAGTTCAGTGAAATCCTGTTATTTAAAAAATAGGCAATGAAAATCCTGAAATTCAGAAAAAAACAAAAACTTAACCAAAGTCTCTGAGAAGGAGAAAAGCTGGACAACAATGTGATACAGAAATGAGTGTTGGTTAAAGGGATGAAGCCCTCACATTGTGACCTTTGACAAATACACTTGACCATCCTGCCTCAAGAAAAAATTCAGAATCTTTATTTGTCACTAGCATCTTCACCTCTGATATTCTCCTTTATTCTTTTAACAATAAACTGGAAGATTATATTTGCATAGACCTCCCTGTGGTAGATGCATTCTGGCCATTCTCCTATTATGTAGAGAATACTGTTTTAGAGCAGAGGTTGGAACACTTTTTCTGTAAGACCAGATAGTAAATATTTTGCATTGTTTACTATTATAGATAGTAAATATTTAGACCATATTTAGGAGCCATGTGGTCTCTGTTGCAACTATTCAAGTCTAAAAAGAGAAGAAATTCAATTCCAAAAGAGAATGTATATAAAAAATTAATGGGGCTGTGTCTAATCCACATTTTTTTTTTTAACAGTCAGAGAGCGAGTGAACTTGGTTCACAAACTGGTTTTCTAACTCTTGACTTTTAAGGATGGGGAACTTTCTAGTCATTCATTATTGCTGTTGTTCAGTCACTCATTTGTGCCTGATTCTTTGCGACCCCACGGACTCAGCATGCCAGGCTTCCCTGTCCTTCACCATATCATGGAGCTTTCTCAAACTCATGTCCATTGAGTCAGTGATGCCATCCAAGCATTTCATCCTCTGTTGTTTCCTTCTCCTCCTGCCTTCAATCTTCCCCAGCATCAGGGTCTTTTCCAGTGAGTCAGTTCTTGGTATCAGGTGGCCAAAGTATTGGAGTTTCAACTTCAGCATCAGTCTTTCCAATGAATATCCAGGGTTGATTTCCTTTAGGATTGACTGGTTTGAACTCCTTGCAGTCATTCATTATTAATTCATTAATCAATTCAATAAGAAAGAGTCTGTTGATTACTATTTCATTGCCAGGGACTATGAATAACTGTATTCTAAAATTTTACTTTGCACTAACAGAAGAGAAGCAGCAAAGCATACTTACCAAGCAAATAGCAATGGCAACAATATCTGAAAGAATTAATGTTCATTAAAAACTAAGTATTAGTCTGCATTTATACTGAAATCAGTTGATTCAAAGCATAAAGTAATTCTATATATGGTCAGAACACCATTAGCCTATATTGAAGGTCTGCTTGAATATAGTAGAGCAGGATTAAATATTGTGTGTCCATCTCACGTTACTCAAGGGTTTGTGTACTTGTCAAAAGTGATAATGAGTATGATGACTTGATGTAAGAATATTTATAATAAAATATAGTGATAGATTTGAAGTCTATTTACACATTATATTAAGGATAAAGTCCATTCTAAAGGAGATCAGTCCTGGGTGTTCACTGGAAGGACTGATGCTAAAGCTGAAGCTCCAATACTTTGGCCACCTCATGTGAAGAGTTGACTCACTGGAAAAGACTCTGATGCTGGGAGGGATTGGGGGCAGGAGGAGAAGGGGATGACAGAGAATGAGACGGCTGGATGGCGTCACCGACTCGATGGAGGTGAGTTTGAGTGAACTCTGGGAGTTGGTGATGGACAGGGAGGCCTGGCGTGCTGTGATTCATGGGGTCGCAAACTTTAGAATACTGAACTGAACTGAACTGAATACTTATGGAAATAATTTGTGTAGATTACAGTGCAGAGGTGGTACTGAGTCAAGTTTTTAAGAGTGTTCCAGGTCCTTGAAGTTGGTATTATTTAAGCCAACTTACCTTTTTATCGTTCAATATGTTTTCCCCTCAAAGATAGTGTTTGTAGAAAAAAAGGGGAGAAATTTCCATTTCTGGTTAAAATGAAGAGGGCTGGATCACAGACTTTCCAGAGAAGAAAAGGCAGAACATTTATGAACCTTTTCCATGAGTCCAGAAAAATTTGGTATCAAATCTTGACAAAGATACTATAAGAAAATCAATTTCACAGGCTAACTCTCTCATGCCCATGGATATAAAAATGATAAGTAGTAGAATGAATCTGGTGATCTATGAAAATAATTTTGTATCATGACCAACTTAAGTTTATTTTAGGAGTGGCTTAATACTTGAAATTGACATATTTACCACGTAAACATTACAAAGGAGAAAAAACTATATAATAATATCAGTGGATACAGATAAAATTATATAAAATTCAACCCCCATTCATGGCTAACATAAGTTTAAAAAGACTCAGGTTTTTCATAGTGATGGGAAATATTATTATAATTATGAAATATTAAGGCATAGTCTACGTAGCACGGGGAATAAAATAATGATATCAGTGATCACCGTTTTGGTTCAACATTGTACTAGAAGTCAGTGCAATGAATCAAGAAAAATAAAAGTATAAGAACTGGAAAAGAAATAAACTGGTATTCATGGGGTCGCGGAGAGTCAGACACGACTCAGCAACTGAACTGAACTGAAATGAACTGAATTTTGTATATACAGGATTTAATAAATCTACAGAAAAGCTATTAAAACTAATATTAAAATTCAGTGACTGAATACAAGGGCAATATACAAAAATTAGTTCATTTCTGTATGTCTTAAAATATAAAAAACAGTTAAAAAATATCAAAAACGTTGAATACCTAAAAGTGGATGTAAGAAAAGAGATACAAAACCTCTAACCAGAGTATTTAAAATCTTGCTGAGAGAAATTAAAGAAGACTTAAGTAGGTGGAGTTAAATAAATTCTTTGCTCATGGATGGGAAGATTTAGTTCCATATGACTTCCTCAGAGGGGAGAGGAAGAAGTAAATGTTTTTTTAAAAGTTAGCTATGTGTAAGGAAAGATGTTACATGTTTCATCTGTAAAATTTGAATAGGCTCAGTTCAATATAATATTTTTTGAGCAGTTAAGTGTTGGGCACTTGGAATTTAGAGATGGATAAGGAACGGTCCATACCTCCCAAAACCTCAAGAAGTAAATGCACGTGGGTATATGAACAGGGAGAGCAGCCGCTTGACACAAATTCAATAGTACAATACATGGGATTAGTGAAGGAAAACAGAAAGCGTATGGTGCTGTGGAAACACAGTAAGACAACAGTGCATTTTACAAGAAGTTGAAGGGGTCCATAAGATAACAAGATAGTGATATTCTGGTTTTTAAATATTTACTTATTTATTTGTCTGTGCTGGATCTTAGTTGCAGCATGTGGGATCCTTGATCTTCACCAAGGCATGCAGGATCTTTAGTTGTGACATCTTTGAACTTTTAGTTGCAGCATGTGGGATCCTGTTCCCAAAGCAAGACTCGAAACCAGGCCCCCTGCACTGAAAGCACAGAGTCTTAGCCACTGGACCACCAGAAGTTCCTGTTCTTGTTTTTAATTGGTGAATAAGAGTTTTCTAAGTGGAATGTGTGTGTGTATGTGTGTGTATGTGCATGCACGCGTACGCACCCATGCACACAGACTAATAGGGATTTGACTGGGAGAGGAGGGTTGGGAATTCCAGGCAGAAGGATTTGCATGAAAATGGCACAGCAGAAGGAAAATTTCTAGCTTGTTCAGGGAGTATATCTATGTTACTATGACATAAAGCATGGGGTATTATAATGGCCTCAAATGAAATTGGAAAGGTAGGCTAGGATCCTTTATGAAGGGCATCCAGCCCCGTCAATCAACTTTTCTATCCATGGGCTAGCTTTCAAACTGGAAATTAGAATTACTAATGGATAAGTGTGAATGAGAATTATTCTAATATGTGTTTAATGTGCAGTGTCCAAGGCCCTACGTATAGAAATCCTGATTTGGTAAATATGGAGGCTCAGAATGACCTCCAGGTCTCTTGAATGGTAGTTTGAGAACTACCTTTGCAGGCAGTTTTCCAGGGAGGTGTTTTATAAATAATCCTATCCAGGATGTGGAGAATGAATTAGAGTTGGGGGAGGCCAGAGTGGGCAGCAAGGGGGATCTGAGGCAAGAAGGGAAATGAGAAAATTATTGCAGTGAGTCAAGTGAGATGACTTTAATGAATCACTTGTTCTGTAATTCAAATTTTCGTGCATCTGTGGCTCCCTTTGTGGTAAGTGGCCTGAGGGTGGGAAACTAACCTTTGGGTGTTTTGTAGCCTCTGGTACCCAGCATGATACCGTATCATTCCACAGCTGGTGCTTTTGAGTGAGTGAGGATGTGGCCTACCCATTACAGCAGAGTTTGGTGGGGCATTTGTGTTTTATTTTCTGGGTTTCTGTTTTCTCATCTTGGGTCTGTTGACACCACCTTCCAGGTGACAGTACCCCCAGGAGTCCCTGAGTCTTCCCAGGCTTGCTTTTCTGCAAGAATTCTGCCCCCAAAAAACTGGACAGCCAGTGAGTGTTTCCAGGGCACTGATACAGCAATCGGTGCTGATGTAATGATGTATTCTAATCAGTCTTCTGCTGGGCAGCATGTCAAGATGCAATCATGATGAAAAGTTGAATAAATCTGAAGGCTAAAATTCTGGTGACTGCTTGCTCGTTGATGTACTATCAGTGTGTCTAGCTCCATGCCTGGCACATAAGCATTCGAAGAATAGCTGATAAATTCACAGTGAGATATATGAATGAATAAATTAATTCAAAGGTAGGCAAGCCTTTGAGCATATTGAGAATGTTGAGCATTCACCCAGGAAACCAGCAGAAAGTCTGCTCTGAAGGCAGTGAATAAGAGGGTGAATTTCAGCTGTGAGGCTACCAGTACCTCTAGTGCAAAGAAGTGGAAAGAGCTCCAATGAGCAACATAGATCTGAAAGCCAGAGCAGAGGGTGTTCATTCTAGACTGTTCCTTGACATACACACCCTCTAGGCTTTTGGAAATGACAGCTTATATTTGAGGCTGGACATTATTTAATTTATGGATATCTGCTGGGTTGGGTTTCAGATATTTCCTAGGATTTGGGAGCCCAACATTTGTTCTTTACACTTAAGGGTAAAATAATGAAGATATAATCCAGGGCAAAGCTATGCCTCTGGGAAAAGATATATGCATAGGATCCCTAAGTAACTGCTGGAGACAGCCAGGGTTGGTGTACTGACAGTTGGCAAAGCTGGCTTGGCTCTGGTTAGGTGAACAGATAGCCAGGGAGACCTGTGTAGGGTCTCATTATCCATGGACCCCAGCTTCTACAGGAGGGGCTTGAAACCTCCTTGGGTCACTGCTGAGCATTCTCTGTGGCCAATTCAGGAAAGGGATTAAATAAGAGTTTCTTCCTCTTCTCCCTGCTCCCCAATTTAGACATCGATATGGTAAAACAATCATTTGAAATGAAAACCCCTTAATGAATGTTTAACTTTGTCTGTTTTGCCACAAATTATTTTAACATTCCTTGGAGTCTCTACCCTCCACCTTATTTTAAGAACTTTCACATTTTAATGTCAAAACAACTCCAAGAAGTAGGAACAGTTTGCCCATAGAGCCTGGCTCTGGGAAGCTAACCTGTTTTGCAGTCAGACTCCTGTGGTTGGGGTGTTTAGGGTCAGTTTTAATGCTCTGGGTCTTACATCAGCACAGAGTTTGGTTTTCCATTTTAGAATCTATCTCCAGTTTCCTGTAGATTGAAAGCCAGCCATCATCAGTATTAGTTTACTCTCCCTTCTCAAGTTATTTATTCTGGTGATTCTTACTTGTGATCCTGGGGATTCTTTTTTTTTTCTGACTGAGATAAGCCCCACTTTCTCCATCTGCAAAATGTAGACAATAGTGTTGCCTTCCTGGTGAACTTGCTATGAGGATTTCATTGAGTTAACATGCTGACAGCACTTAGCTCAATACCTGGCACACAACTGTCACTCAGTAAAGTTGGCTTTCAACTTGGTTCATTCCTTCTTCATAGAGATGCTGAGCCAAATGCAATACTACTAAATATAGACAGTCATCACTCTTTCATGAGGAACATTCCGTATGATTTTAATTGTGTTATATTTAGTTGCCTAAATGTATGTATGTGCTTGTGATCCCCTTCCATCAGACTGCACTTTTTATGGGGAAGATAGTATCTTTCGAAGCATAGCACACATCATGGAACCAACCATATATTCACAGTTAATAGCCAATATTAGGTTAAAAACAAAAGAGCAAGAATCAGAAAGACCTGAGTGTTGACTCCTTGGCAAATTAACTCCCTGAGTGTGAATGCCCACCTTGTAAAATGGAGTTGATAATGCCTATCTTGCTGGATCAGCCTGAACATTCAGAAGGCAATGGGCAGCAATGATTAGTCAGGCACTTGGCCCTTGGGGTGTGGGCTAAATAAATGATAGTTTATAACAATTAAGGAAAAGGTTGAGAGCATATCATTCTTTAAATTGCTATATGTTTTGGCTCTGTTTTCACTGATAGGAGGAAGCTATCAGAGACTCGTCTTATGAAGGGAGCTCTTCCCTCCCAGGATGAGATCAGAGCCCTGAGGAACACACTGCATATGTATTGATAGGATCTTAGGGGGTCCCTGGTGTTGGCCAGTGAAGTGTCCACCCTCAGCCTCCTACTCCAGGCACAGCCATTTCCAAGGTGACTAGGAAAACAGGCTTTTCACAATGTTAATCTGATAATGCCACTCAACTGCTTTTTAAGAAGTACTTATTTATTTATTTGACTGCACTGGGCCTTATTTGCAGCATGTGGGATCTTTGTGGCGTGTGAGCTCTTAGTTGCATCATGTGGGATCTGGTTCCCTGAACAAGGATTGAATCTGGAGCCCCTGCATTGGGAGCGTGGAGTCTTAGTCATTGGATCACCAGAGAAGTCCCTGCCCCAGTGCTTTGAAGCATTTAGTGCTAGGTCATTGTTCTTAGGATAGACAGAACTCAAGGCCCACTACTGGTCCCTGTACACTTCCTTCCTTCCTCTTAGCTTTCTCTTCTCCTCTCTCAGTGCTCTGTGCCCCAGGACTTTTGAACGTGCTGTTCCCTCTGTTTTGAATGCTCCTCTGTCCCCTCATTGACTTGCTAACTCCTGTTCTTCCTTCAGATCTTAACTGAAAACTTGCTTCCTTGGGAGGCCTCCTGTATCCATCTGAAATGGTCAGATCCCAGCGTCGTAGCATTCCAGCTTTGTTCTTCTCGCCTTAGATTCCGATCTTTGTAACAGTGTTCACAGACACTGTTTTTATATGGTAGTCTCTAACCAACAGGGCCGTCTAGTCAAGGCTATGGCTTTTCCCGTGGTCATGTATGGATGTGAGAGTTGGACTGTGAAGAAAGCTGATTGCCGAAGAATCGATGCTTTTGAACTGTGGTGTTGGAGAAGACTCTTGAGAGTCCCTTATACTGCAAGGAGATCCAACCAGTCCATTCTAAAGGAGATCAATCCTGGATGTTCATTGGAGGGACTGATGCTAAAGCTGAAACTGCAATACTTTGGCCACCTCATGCGACGAGCTGACTCACTGGAAAAGACTCTGATGCTGGGAAAGGTTGGGGGCGGGAGGAGAAGGGGACGACGGAGAATGAGATGGCTGGATGGCATCACCGACTCTGTGGACATGAGTTTGAGTGTACTCCGGGAGTTGGTGATGGACAGGGAGGCCTGGCGTGCTGTGATTCATGGGGTCGCGGAGAGTCGGACACGACTGAGCGACTGAACTGAACTGAACTGAACCAACAGGAGATCAGTCCTGGGTGTTCATTGGAAGGACTGATGGTAAAGCTGAAACTCCAATACTTTGGCCACCTCATGCGACGAGTTGACTCACTGGAAAAGAGTCTGATGCTGGAAAAGGTTGGGGGCGGGAGGAGAAGGGGACGACAGAGAATGAGATGGCTGGATGACATCACCGACTCTGTGGACATGAGTTTGAGTGAACTCCGGGAGTTGGTGATGGACAGGGAGGCCTGGCATGCTGTGATTCATGGGGTCCCGGAGAGTCGGAAACGACTGAGTGACTGAACTGAACTGAACTGAACTGAACCCTACTGGGGTCTTATATTTGTTTGTATGATTATCTGCTTGCTGTCTGTTTTAGTCCATTCAGCTACTATAACTAAATATCACAGACTGTGTTTTTATAAACAACAAACATGTATTACTCACAGTTGTGAAGCCTGGAGGTCCAAGGTCAGAGTGCCAGGACAATCAGGTTGTAAAAAAGATGAGAAAAGATCCTCTCTAGTTGAACACGTCTCACATTGTTCTCACATGGTGGAAAGGACTAGGGAACTCAGTGGCTTCTCTTTTATATGAGCACCAACTCTATCCAGAAAAGCCCTACCCTAATCACCTCCCCAAAGTCCCACCTACTAATACCAGTACCATCACCTTTGGGGGTTAGTATCTATCACAGGATATGTTCAGAGCATGCCACTGTGTATCTCCTACATTGAACTGTGGGATCCATGGGTGGAAGACCCCTTTGTCTATTGCACATTATTGTATCAAATGCTCCTGTCCAGTGGGCTAGCCCTGATATGGCCCTGTCAGTTACTAAACTGCTATCTGTGTACTGGCATGAAAGCAATTCCTTCCATACCAGCAGGCAAGTATCTGACCTCTGAAGGCCCTGGGTGTCCCTTCTGCTATCCAGCTGCTCTGTTCATTCATCTGAAAACCCTGGACCTCCCTACAGTCTGGCAATAAAAGCAGTGAATCCTGGCACAGTGAAGCCCTTCAAATCCTGCCCCAGGATGCTGACGGTCATTCACATCATGTCTGTGTCATGTTCATTCTCTACTATCTGTAATGACGCTGTGTATCGCTCCTAGTAACCATAGAGCAGCTACATGCGAAGTGCTTGATGAACATTTATTGCATGAAGTGGATGGTTGCTGAGAGGAGACACAGACAAGGCTACAGAGTGGGACTCAGCTTGTCCTGCAGCTGTGGCTTGAGCTGCACCGACTTGCTCCTTTGTTTCAAAGGGTCCCGGTGCTTCCCCACCAGAGGCCTTTCTTCTGACTGTGTTCACCATTTCCATAATGACTGGGTTTTGAGCTTGGTATTGGTACAGCTGTGAAGAATCTACTTGCAGTGAAACAGATGCAGGAGACACGGGTTCGATCCCTCGATCAGGAAGATCCCATGGAGGAGGAAATGGCATCCCCCTCCAATATCCTTATGTGGGAAATTCCATGCACAAAGGAGCCTGGTGGGCTATAGTCCATAGGGTTGCAAAGTCAGACACAACTGAGTGACTAGCACAGCACAACATTCAAACCAGGAAATGCTACAATTGTGGAGGGGGGAAACAAAGAGGAACTGAGAAAAGAACAACTTAAGACAAGTTCAAATTCTCTTCTTCTGTAAACTCTTGAATGTTTGCTCCATGATGGAAGAGTTGACAGGGATAAGGAGAAATGCCTCCTCCAGACATCTCTGCTTTAAGTCAGCCCTTTTATTTCCATATATTAAAATAATTAAATGCTGAAACAGTTTAATACATTTCTTTATTTCTTGGGTCAGGAAGCAGGACAAACTCAGAGCTATAGTGTCCTGGGGGATGTGGAGGAGAGGACAAAGTGAAGTATAGTTTTGTGCCTGTGTCAGCAAAGTGCACTAATTATGAAGGTGAAGACAGAGGACAGGGAAAAAATTCAGGCTCTACCTCAAAGGAATCTCTATTTCACAGTTCTATAGGACAAAGTCCCTTTAGTTGAGCCCTGCTGGCCTGCCATGGCATCTGGGAATCCTACAGCAACAAGACTTGCATCAAGGCAAGGGAGTGGCTGCTCCCAAATCAGGTTTTGACTGTGGTTGACCAAGATGGGGAGGAAGGGTTGGAAGACATAGGGATATAGAAAAAACTTTCAAAAGTCAAGCAACAGCATCCATGCAAGGGAGTATGCCTCAGGTTAAACCTTACTTGAATTTTATTCATTGATTTTTTTATTATTTTCAGTGGTGGTAAAAAGGTGGATGACATACCATTCTTGCTCTCAAGGACTTTGGTTTATAAAGAAAGATAAAACACAAATAATAACATTAAGTAAAGTAGGGGAGAGTCAAGGACCCAAGGCATTTAGAAGAAGGGATTATTGAATATAGAAAAAGACAATGCTTCATGGGGAAGGTACCATTTGGGGTATGAAGGGTATGTAGGACTTGGATATAGTACAATGGAGAAGTGACTATTGTGAGTGTTTTTAGCAAACAAGTGATCTGACCAGAGCTATGACAGTGGAATACTGGAGGGGTTTAGGTGGAATGAGAGAGAAAGGGTAGGCAAGAGGAGACAATGCTATTGATCAGGGCCAAGATCAATATTGCGTGGGAACTTGGAATTTTAGGTCCATGAATCAAGGTAAATTGGAAGTGGTCAAACAGGAGATGGCAAGAGTGAACATCAACATTTTAGGAATCAGTGAACTAAAATGGACTGGAATGAGTGAATTTCACTCAGATGACTGTTATATCTACTACTATAGGCAAGAATCCCTTAGAAGAATTGGAGTAGCCATCATAATCAACAAAAGAGTCTGAAATGCAGTACTTGGATGCAGTCTCAAAAATGACAGAATGATCTCTGTTCGTTTCCAAGGAAAACCATTCAATATCACAGTAATCCAAGTCTATGCCCCCAACCAAAATGCTGAAGAAGTGAAAGTTGAATGGTTCTATGAAGATCTACAAGGGCTTCTAGAACTAACACCCCCAAAAGATGTCCTTTTCATTATAGGGTACTGGAATGCAAAAGCAGGAAGTCAAGAGATACCTGGAGTAACAAGCAAATTTGGCCTTGGAGTACAAAATGAAGCAGGTCAAAGGCTAACAGAGTTTTGCCAAGAGAAAGCACTGGTCACTTCAAACACCCCTCTTCCAACAACACAAGATTCTAAACATGGACATCACCAGATGGTCAATACTGAAATCAGCTTGATTATATTCTTTGCAGCCAGTGATGGAGAAGCTCCATACCGTCAGCAAAAACAAGACTGGGAGCTGACGGTGGCTCAGGTCATGAACCCCTTATTGCAAAATTCAGACTTAAATTGAAGAAGTAGGGAAAACCACTAGAACATTCGGGGATGATCTAAATCAAATCCCTTATGATTATACAGTGGAAGCGACAAATAGATTCATGGGATTAGATCTGATAGAGTGCCTGAAGAACTGCGGACAGAAGTTCGTGACATTGTACAGGAGGCAGTGATCAAGACCATCCCCAAGAAAAAGAAGTGAAAAAAGGCAAAATGGTTGTCTGAGGAGGCCTTACAAATAGCTGTGAAAAGAAGGAAAATGAAAGGCAAAGGAGAAAAGGAAAGATATACCCATCTGAATGCAGAGTTCCAAAGAATAGCAAGAAAGGAAAAGAAAGCCTTCCTCGGTGATCAATGCAAAGAAATAGAGGAAAACAATAGAATGGGAAAGACAAGAGATCCCTTCAAGAAAATCAGAGATACCAAGGGAACACTTCATTCAAAGATGAGCACAATATAGGACAGAAATGGTTTGGACCTAACAGAAGCAGAAGATATTAAGAAGAGGTGGCAAGAATACACAGAACTACACACACACACACACAAAAATCATGACCCAGATAACCACAGTGGTGTGATCACTCACCTAGAGCCAGACATACTGGAATGTGAAGTCAAGTGGGCTTTAGGAAGCATCATTATGAACAAAGTTAGTGGAGGTGATGGAATTCCAGTTGAGCTATTTCAAATCCTAAAAGATGATGCTGTGAAAACCTGCACTCAATAGGCCAGCAAATATGGAAAACTCAGCAGTGACCACAGGCCTGGAAAAGGTCAGTTTTCTTTCCAATCCCAAAGAAAGGCAATGCCAAAGAATGCTCAAACAACTGCACAATTGCACTCATCTCACACGCTAGCAAAGTAATGCTCAAAATTCTCCAAGCCAGGCTTCAACAGTACGTGAACCATGAACTTCCAGATATTCAAGCTGTATTTAGAAAAGGCAGAGGAACCGGAGATCAAATTGTGATCATTCTTTGGATTATAGAAAAAGCAAGAGAATTCCAGAAAAACATCTACTTCTGCTTTATTGACTACGCCAAAGCCTTTGACTATGTGGATCATGACAAACTGTGGAAAATTCTAAAAGACATGGGAATACCAGACCACCTGACCTGTCTCCTGAGAAATCTATATGCAGGTCAAGAAGCAACAGATAGAAGTGCACGTGGAACAACACTGTTTCCAAATTAGGAAAGGAGTAGGTCAAGGCAGGAAATGGCAGCCCACTCTAGTGTTCTTGCCTGGAGAATCCCAGGGATGGGGGAGCCTGGTGGGCTGCCCTCTATGGGGTTGCACAGAGTCGGACACGACTAAAACAACTTAGCAGCAGCAGCAGCAGGTCAAGGCTGTATATTGTCACCCTCCTTATTTAACTTCTATGCATAGTACATTATGTGGAACACTGGGCTGGATGAAGCACAAGCTGGAATCAAGATTCCCAGGAGGAATATTAATAACCTCAGATATGCCATAACCACCCTTATGGCAGAAAGTGAAGAAGAACTAAAGAGCCTCTTGATGAAAGTGAAAGAGGAGAGTGAAAAATCTGGCTTAAAACTCAACATTCAGAAAACTAAGATCATGGCATCTCATCCCATCCCTCCATTGCAAACAGATGGGAAAGCAATGAAAACAGTGAGAGGCTTTATTTTCTTGGGTTCAAAATCACTGCACCCATGAAATAAAAAGACACTCCTTGGATGAAAAGCTATGACCAACTTAGACAGCATATTAAAAATCAGAGACATTCAGTTCAGTTCAGTTCAGTCTCTCAGTTGTGTCCGACTCTTTGCGACCCCATGAATCACAGCATGCCAGGCCTCCCTGTCCATCACCAACTCCCGGAGTTCACTCAAACCCACCTCCATAGAGTTGGTGATGCCATCCAGCCATCTCATTCTCTGTCGTCCCCTTCTCCTCCTGCCCCCAATCCTTCCCAGCATCAGTCTTTTCCAGTGAGTCAACTCTTCGCATGAGGTGGCCAAAGTATTGGAGCTTCAGCGTTAGCATCACTTAGACAGCATATTAAAAATCAGAGACATTACTGTGCCATAAAAGGTCCATCTAGTCAAAGCTATGACTAGACAGACCAAAAGCCATAACTAATGGTTTTTCCAGTAGTCAAGTATGGATGTGATCGTTGGACTATAAAGGAAGCTGAGAACTTGATGCTTTTGAACTGTGGTGTTGGCAAAGACTCTTGAGAGTCCCTTGGACAGCAAGGAGATCCAACCAGTCAATTCTAAAGGAAATCAACCCTGTATATTCATTGGAAAGGCTGCTGCTGAAGCTGAAACTCCAATAGTTTGGCCACCTGATGCAAAGTGCTGACTCACTGGAAAGACTGTGATGCTGGGAAAGACTGAGGGCAAGAGGAGAAGGGGGTGGAAGAGGATGAGCTGGTTGGATGGCCTCACTGATTCAATGGGCATGAGTTGTAGCAAACTCCAGGAGATAGTGAAGGACAGAGAAGCCTGGCATGCTGCAGTTCATGGGGTTGCAAAAAGTCGGATACAACTTAGCGACTGAACAACAACATGCTCTGCTGAAGGTCTGAAGGCTGACTCTCGGAATCAAGGACATGACTGGTCCCAGTTTGTCAAGAACTTTTCTGGTTTTAGCATTAAAAGTCTCATGTCTCAGGACACCACATCAGTCCTAGTGAATTAGGACAGTTGCTCATTCTGCATATGTCAAACCTCACTGATTAGAACGCCTTCCATAAACTTTTTGCATATATAACTTTTCTTGCCTTTTTTTTAACTAAAGGATCAAACTTTTCAGCTGAGGCAAATGTGTGTGAGAAAAGCAACATTATCCACAGTCCAGAGGATGAAATTCTATTTGGATGCGGCTGATCAAATTTGCCACCCTCTGCATCCCTCCACTTGAGGGCCAATGTTCATACCTGAAAGGAGCAAAGTGGGCTCCAGCTTTGATTAAAAAATGAACAAAGCATTCATGTCCGGATGTTTGCAGCTATTAGCTTGTCACTATTAGGTGTTCTTTGACTGTGTTGTTCCCCTGCTCAGAATATGGGCCTTGGTTATGGGTGACTAACAGAAGAAACCCCAAGGAATGCCAGGTCTGATGTGTTATTCAAAACTTCAACTTGAAAGTTAATGACAAACAGGTGGCCCACAGTCCAAGTGAACGTGCTCAACCAAGTTGTCCCCCCCGCCCCCCACCCCCCGCTGCTGCTGCTAAGTCGCTTCAGTTGTGTCTGACTCTGTGTGACCCCATAGATGGCAGTCCACTAGGCTCCTTTGTCCCTGGGATTCTCCAGGCAAGAATACTGGAGTGGGTTGCCATTTCCTTTTCCAATGCATGAAAGTGAAGTCACTCAGTCATGCATGACTCTTAGCAAACCCATGGACCAGGCTCCTCCGTCCATGGGATTTTCCAGGCAAGAGTACTGGAGTGGGTTGCCACTGCCTTCTCCAAGTCCCCCCCTAAGTTAATATAATTAGGCTGTCAATTCTCCTTGTTCTTCCATGGGTGGTGACTCTTAGGAAAACTTGTCAGAATCATCTAGAGAGATACACATTAGAGGCTTTTGATACGTTCAGTTCCAAACCAGGCTGTGTAGGAGAGCCAAAAGAAAAATAAAAGAATAAAACTAAGCTCTTATTCCAAGAGAATCAGAATTCAGTCACGAGATTAGAGGTGAAAACACGTGAATCAACTAGAGAACAAAGTCAAGGAAAATCTGAAAAATCTCCGTATTGCAAAGCATGAAAGTAGCTGCTCCAGGAGGGTGAGATGAACTAGGAGAGCAGCACTGACATATACACATTTCCGTGTGTGAAATAGATAGCTAGTAGAAAGCTGCTGTATAGCACAGGAGCTCAGTTCTGTGCTCTGTGATGGCCTAGGCATGGTGGGGTAGGAGGGAGTCTCAACAGGGAGGGGATCTATGTATACATATAGCTGATTCCCACTGTTGTAGAGCAGGAACTAACACAACATCGTAAAGCAATTATACTATTATTTAAAAATTAAAGAGTAGCTGCTCCAGGAATTCATAAGACAGGGTGCGTATATGTGCAGATGAAACCCATGAAGTCTTCAAGGGGGAGGTGGACTTTTGCTGGACCTTAGAGAAGAGAGAGAAAGTAGTGCCTTGGCAGAGTCAGCATCAGTGAGGGCTCAAACCTCATTCTCTGCTGGAGCCTAGCTTCATTGCTATCACTGTGCTTTGCTTTATCACTAACAACTTTGTTTAAAACATGATCGCTCCCAAGCTAAGCAGAACAGAAGATTCAGTTTGCTTCTCTCCCTGCAGTCACTCCTAGACTGATAGCACCTCCAGTTTGTTTCTCTCTCGATTTCCAAGCTTTCAGTCCAGCCATATGCCATTGGGAAGATATTCATGTCATGAGTTTTTGTGTTGTGTTAAAGATGACAAGAGTTGTGAATGTTTATCTTTGTTTCTTTTCTCTCTCTCTTGTATGTTTGCTGAAGCAGAGGAGTTGGAATAATTTCTCTAACAATTGTTTACTTTCCAACTACACTCAAATGAAACACAATAGACATTACTCTTCACCCTGTCAGTATTCATTTTCTCAGATTATAACAACAAGAAACATGGGATTCAGGCTGACCCTGTTTGGCTATTTCTTCATAATCTGCTGTTTAGGGAGTGACGCTCTTAGGCCTCAGCTGAGCCAAATGGACTTGCATGGGGAGCCTTATGGCTTGCATTTTACAGCCTGAAAAGCAGAAGCAAAGAGTCCTGAGTGAGTCACTCTGATTTCGTTGTGGGGGCCAAGTTTGCAGCACTTTCTTGGTAAAGCAAACCTCTTTAGATCATGTCACAATCACTACATACATAATTTTTTCAGAAAGGGGGAAATGCAATTGGAAATGTAGCTAATTGGAGAAGGGCTTGGAAACAGGGAATGTCTTTGCCAAGGTGAGTCGTAAGAGCTTGCTTAGAGAGAGGGGGCTGGAGATGCAACTCTGAGGGAAACAGGTAGGCCAGGCAGCATCCCTCTTTCAAGGAACTGGAAAGAGGCAAGCTGAAGACTCCAGGACACTTTGAGTGTAGTGATGAAATGCCATCTGCTACTTGTGTGTATCTTTCACTAAACTTGCACAGTTGGGTGTCTATTGTAGGTTCCTCCCTGAAGCCAGATGTTGCAACTTTTGTGTTGGTTTAGTTTGACTGACATGGAAAAATATCAGAGGTAAAAGATCTCTGAAGGGTCTGGACTCTTGCTTTTGTGTTGGTTTAGTTTGACTGACATGGAAAAAGATCAGAGGTAAAAGATCTCTGAAGGGTCTGGACTCTTGCTTGGAAATCACCAGGGCTGATGTCCCTAGTTTTCACTTAGGGTATCTCTTCCTATTCATGCTCAGCACCTGGTGTGTAATGAATGTTTGCTGATCGAATGAATGACTGCATGGGATTCAGTAAAGAAATGTTCCTTGAGGGAAAGGAGATGAATAACAGACTTGCTCTGGTCTTGATAGTTCTTGCCATGAAACATTTCAAACAAAAAAGTCAAATCCTTTAGCTGCCAGTTACTACCTTCCCCATACCCCCTTTCTCGGTCTCCAATGTTAAGCATGGTTGGGTAACTGAGGATAATTTGCAATGTCTCAAAACATGACAGAGTGGGTCGGTCATCAGTGTAAATGTTTTTGCTGAGCCACTTTTTTTTTTTTAGTGAGTTCAGTGAATGTAGCTCCGGCCACAATGCATGGAGTCAAGCCTCGCCTTCTCTTTCAATTATCATTAATTAATTAATTTTTAATTGGAGGATAATTACTTTAAAATATTGTGTTGGTTTCTTCCATGCATCAACATGAATCAGTCACAGGTATACGAGGGAGGTCCAAGCTGCTCCTTCTCCATCTGATTTCTGTATTGCCGCCTGCTGAGGAAGGAGGGCATTAAACATTCACTGCCCCCTTGTTTACTGCAGGCGCCATCCTGCTGCTTCATTATACTCCTGTCTAGAACTGCAGAGAGGAGATGCTGGGACTTGAAAAGTTGCATATGCTGACGTGTTTGGAGTAATGTTATTGCTTTGTAGACAGTCTTGTGCTGCTCTGTAAGTTTGTGAAAAATCCAAGAAAAACATTTGGTAACTTTCTGCCTGAGTCTGGAGGCTTCTTAAGAATGAAAGATGCATGCTTCTCAAAAGCATTACTGCTAAACCTGGGTGGTAAGGTTTTCTTTAGCTTAAACATAGGCAGACAGACAGACACACACATGTGAGGAAAGTTGGGGGAACCCCTGACTGAGATATAAAAATATGGTCAAAATGGGTTTTCTTATTGAAAAAGTGATGCTTTCTAACTGTAATGCTAGAGAAGACTCTTGAGAGTCCCTTGGACTGCAAGGAGATCAAAGCAATCAATCCTAAAAGAAATCAGCCCTGGATATTCATTGGAAGGACTGGTGCTGAAGCTGAAACTCCAATACTTTGGCCACCTGATGCAAAGAGCTGACTCATTTTAAAAGACTGTGATGCTGGGAAAGATTGAGGGCAAGAGGAGAAAAGGGTGGCAGAGGATGAGATGGTTGGATGGCATCACTGACTCAATGAACATGAATTTGAGCGAACTCTGAGAGATAGTGAAGGACAGAGAAGCCTGGTGTGCTGCAGTTCATTGGGTTGCAAGGATTCATACATGACTTAACTGACTGAACAGAAACATCGAGATGTAACTCCTAAAAATAATGAAAGAAAGAAATATGTAGCTTCAAGCCAGTTGGGGATGTAACCTTGAACAAGTCAGTTCTGACCTATTTATCAAGGGCTTCCATTTAATCCTGGCTGGATTTAACTCACCTTTGTGATGACATGGAGTGGATGTAAGTATGTAGCCTGGCTCAAGGTAGGAACCTTATCTTCTGCATCAAAAACTGAACGGGAAGAATTGAAAGCTCACGGCCAAAGTTTAATGCTTGGGCTCAGGCTCAATCTATGAATAACGCTGAATTTGTGTCCACATTTTGCCAGAGAAAGTCAATGCTTTTTCAGTAATTGCCAAACAAAACCAGCTTACGATTTAGGGTTTGTCAAGGTGCCCCTGCCCCGCTCTACCTCTTCAGAAAGATCTTCCTAGGTACTTGTTTGAACTAGGTCCCATCTTGTTCGCCTGAAGTTATCACATAGGTATTATGGCAAGATTATATTATCCTTCAGGAAATTTATTTACTTCTAAAGAATAAAATGAAGCATACATCCAGTGCCTGAAGGCATCCACTTAGCAAGTAACCACTGCAATGAAAATTAATCTTTACCTTTAGCAACCTTGGACTATAAAGGAAATGGCAAGAACAATGCCTCTGAAGGCTGCCAGACCAAAAGGATGAGTCTTGTTCATTGTGAAAAGAACATCCTCCCTGTCTGGATGTCTGTTTTGATTAGGAATCATAGATTTTTCTTCTGTGAACTGTGATCTGGCTATTAAATCATTTCTGTCCTGAACCTTTGGCCTAGGTCAGCTGTCAGGAGGCATACCTCTGCCAGGGGCTAAGCCTGCTCCTACTCTGGCCATGAGCGCCTGTTCTAGAGCACTGCAAGCACCCTTCTGATGCCATTTCTGAACCTGTGTGGCTGTTTGGCATGTGGATGGTAAAGAACAGAGAAAACTCTCCTCTAAGCTGCTTCTAGCAGGGCTTGTTCTGTCCCATGTTTAATCTTTGGCTCATGGAGGAAGGATGCTTCATGAGTCTAGCAGAGCCTTTCCGTGGATCCTGGTTTGCTCTGTGCCATTCACTGGATGGGTTTCCTGTGTTGTGAGAGTCACAGAAGCCCATGTGGACCCTAACACATGGGAGCTACAAAAAGGGTGCACATGCATTATCTTTCTATATATTTCTTTCAGACCAGTCTGTGAACCTCTTAGCGGCACACATGTGACCCAGAATCCCGGTAACCTCCTGTTGGCCTCTCAGAGACCTGAGGGTTTCTCATGCTGTTTCCTCTACCCGAAGCAGTCTTTGCTAGCTACTTTTCTCTTGGTTGGATCCTTCTTTTCCTTCAGGTCTCAGTTTCTTCTGAAAGACTTTCTCTTCAAAGTCACCACCACAATGTTTGTAATTTTCCTATCAGGGCACTATGCTTATTTTCTTTGAAACTTTTATCATGGTTAGTTATGATGCTTGTGTTTACTGGTTCAGTGCCTTTCTCTCCAGATAGAAAATATACTACCAAATCTCTATTTATTCATTGCTTTCCATCTAGCACTTAGTATATGGTAGGCTGTCAATAACAAAAAAAAACGTTGATTGGATGGGCCAGTGTTGGCCCATGGCTACTTTAGTTTTCCCAGAAAAGATTAGGAAACAGCTTTGCTTTTTTTCCCCTTGGCAAATTAGGAGAGTAGAGAGTAGAGTTAGCAAAAGAGGGAATAGAAAGATACTTCCATCAAGACTTTCATTGTTGTCCAAGAAAAATATTAGGAGGCTAAGCTAACACTTTTGTGCCCAGACATGCCTGCCCCCACCAGTCACCTTGCCAACATTTCTCACTCTGCCTGGCTGTGCTGATGCCAGAGCCCCTGTCTCCCTGTATGTGTAACTCTCAGAGTTGACTAGAGAATTGTTGGTGCCTCACTTACCCCCTGGCCTCTTCACAGCAAGGATTAATCATTCCTGAGAGACTTGTTTATGTGCTTGATTGGTTTTGATAATTCTTGGTGCCTTCAGCAGGGGCAGGCCCTTTGCACAGAGCTCATGGAGGGTCAAGTTGCTTTCCTGTCATGTAACCTAAGTTGTTCTCAGTAACATCAATTCAGGTCCTTTAAGTTCCATTCAGCCCAATCCAATCTTTTCTGAGCTCCTACTGTGGTGATAAATGGTGGTTGATGGTAGTTGTTCCCTGAGCCATGTTAAGGTTATCTTCCAACAGGTGGCAGTGAGCTTGGCTGGTCTCCCTGGGAACCTCTGGTTGCTACTGCACAGCTCTGTAGATCCCAGGGTGTTCCAGGCAGGGATAGTGATGCTCAGATAGCTTGTTCACCTGCAACTTCCAGAGGGGCCAATTAGGACACCACCCAAGTAATCATCTGAGCCAAATAGACTCGTGAATTATTTTTCTGTATTTTTAAATTTATTTTTTAATTGGAAGAAAATTGCTTTACAATGTTGTGCTGGTTTCTGCAGTAGAGTAACACAAATGAGCCATAATTATACAGATATCACCTCCTTCTTGACTCTCCCTCCCCTCCTGCTATCCCACCTCTCTAGTTATCACACAGCTCCATGTTGGGCTCCATGTGTTACCTAGCAACTTCTCAGTCAGTTCAGTTCAGTTGCTCAGTCATGTCCAATTCTTTGCGACCCCATAGACTGCAGCACGCCAGGCCTCCCTGTCTATCACTATATCCTGGAGCTTGCTCAAAATCATGTCCATCGAGTCATTGATGCCATCCAACCATCTCATCCTCTGTCGTCCCCTTCTCCTGCCTTCAATCTTTCCCAGCATCAAAGTCTTTACCAATGAGTCAGTTCTTCACATCAAGTGGCCAAAGTATTGGAGCTTCAGTTTCAGCATCAGTCCTTTCAGTGAATATTCAGGACTGATGTCCTTTAGAATGGACTGTTTGGATCTCCTTGCAGTCCAAGGGGCTCTCAAGAGTCTTCTCCAGCACCACAGTTCAAAAACATCAATTCTTTGGTGCTCAGCTTTTTTTATGGTCCAGCTTTCACATCCAAACATGACTACTGGAAAAACCATAGCTTTGAATATACAGACCTTTGTTGGCAAAGTAATATCTTTGCTTTTTAATATGCTCTCTAAGTTGGTCATAGCTTTTATCCATGGAGCAAGTGTCTTTTAATTTCATGGCTTCAGGCACCATCTGCAGTGATTTTGGAGCCCAAGAAAATAGTCAGTCACTATTTCCATTTTTTCCCCATCTATATGTCATGAAGTGATGGGACTGATACCATGAGTTTAGTTTTTTGAATGTCGAGTTTTAAGCCAGATTTCTCACTCTCCTCTTTCACATTCATCAAGAGGATCTTTAGTTCTTCTTCACTTTCTGCCATAAGGGTGATGTCATCTGCATATCTGGATATCTCTCCTGGGAATCTTGATTCCGTCTTGTGCTTTATCCAGCCCAGCATTTTGCATGATGTACTATACACAGAAGTTAAATAAGCAGAGTGACAGTATACAGCCTTGACGTACTCCTTTCTGAATTTGGAACCAGTATTGTTCCATGTCCAGTTCTAACTGTCGCTTCTTGACCTGTGCATAGATTTCTCAGGAGGCAGTAAGGTGGTCTGGTATTCATATCTCTTCAAGACTTTTCCATCGAATTATAATCCACACAGTCAAAAGCTTTGGCATAGCCAGTAAACCAGAAGAAGGTGTTTTTTCAGGAATTCTCTTGCTTTTTCTATGATCCAACAGCTGTTGGCAATTTGATCTCTGGTTCCCCTGCCTTTTCTAAATCCAGCTTGAACATCTGGAAGTTCATAGTTCACGTACTGTTGAAGTCTGGCTTGGAGAATTTTGAGCATTATTTTGCTAGCGTGTGAGATGAGTGCAATTGTGCAGTAGTTTGAGCATTCTTTGGCATAGCCTTTCTTTGGGATTGGAATGAAGACTGACCTTTTCCAGTCCTGTGGCCACTGCTGAATTTTCCAAATTCGCTGGCATATTGAGTGCAGCACTTTCACAGCATCATCTTTCAGGACTTGAAATAACTCAGCTGGAATTCCATCACCTCCACTAGCTTTGTTCATAGTGATGCTTCCTAAGGCCCACTTGACTTTGCACTCCAATGTATCTGGCTCTAGGTGAGTGATCACACCATCATGGTTATCTGGGTCGTTAAGATCTTTTTTGCATAGTTCTTCTGTGTATTCTTGACACCTCTTCTTAATATCTTCTGCGTCTACTTGGTCCATACCATTTCTGTCTTTTATTGTGCCCATCTCTGCGTGAAATATTCCCCTGGTATCTCTAATTTTCTTGAAGAGATCACTCATCTTTCCCATTCTATTGTTTTCCTCTATTTCTTTGCACTGATCACTGAGGAAGGCTTTCTTATCTCTCTTTGCTATTCTTTGGAACTCTGCAGTCAGATGGGTGTATCTTTCCTTTTCTCCTTTGCTTTTAGCTTCCCTCTCCCTCTCTTTTTTTTCTCAGCTATTTGTAAGGTCTCCTCAGACAACCATTTGCCTTTTGGCATTTCTTTTTCTTGCAGATGGTCTTGATCACCGTCCCCTGTACAGTGTCACAATCCTCTGTCCATAGTTCTTCAGGCACTCTGTCTCTCAGATCTGTTTTACACATGAAAATGTATATATGTCGATGCTGCTTTCTTTGTTCATCCCACTCTTTCCTTCCCACACTGTGTCCACAGGTCCGTTCTCTACATCTGCATCTCCATTCCTTCCCTGTTGAAACTTTTTAATATACCTTTCTTCCTCCCTTCTCTCAATTCTTGTCTCCAGTTCAGATTTTTTTTCTTCTTCTCTGCCTTCTTTGTAAGGGTGCACATCTGCACATTCAGGATTATCAGTCCCCCATGGCCTTTGGGTTTCCTGGTGGGATCTGTTCCAAGTCAGTGATGCTGCTCAGTGCCTGACTCATATTTTCTTTATTTCAGTTCATTTTCAAGGGATTATTTGTTATAAGTTCACTGTGATTTCTTTCAAAAGACTTAACTGATACCTTATATGGGCCAGCTATTCTGAGCCTTGCCTTCAAAATTATTCATACCGAATTGAAGAAGATAGATGCTTAAATAAGTAGATATAGAGCAAAGTCTCATTGTTGCTGCTTTTCATATATGTATATATATGTGTCTATGTGCATACAGCAATGATCTATGGGGGCTGCTGTCAGACCCTGAAAATAACCAAGATCTTGAGTTACATGGTTCTTTCTATTATAGTTATAACTGGTAAAAAAAAATTTTTTTTATTTGGCTACACTGGGTCTCAGTTGTGGCTTGTGGTAGCTTTGTTGTGGCATGTGAGATCTAGTTTCCTGACCAGGGTTCAAACCTGGGCCACTTGGATTGGGAGTATGGAGTCTTAGCCGCTGGACCTCTGGAGAAATCCCTGACTTGTAAGAATTTAACTATTTACATTAGAGCTTACAAATTGTCTACACAACTCAGGTAGAATATGTAAATGAAATATGCTATAGGGCTTTGGTGTGTTGGAGAGAGCAGGCCCAGTTGAAGGAGGTCAGTGGCAATTCTGAATGACTGGATTATTGCCACTCAGGAATGAGGAATCACTCTTACTGGATCTTTTGATTGTTCAAGAGACCATGGAAAGTCAGATTTCTCATGTGACATTTCCCAAAATTTATATCATGCTAGTGGCTCATCCAAACCACACCCCTGCCACATCTTAATGAATATAGTCACCAATTCATAAAACTGATTTGTTCCAGGCATGCAGACTTCTTTATGAACAATTTTAGCTCAACTGGAAACCACATGGGCTGCTGTTACGGGCTTTCAGCCACCACATCTCCTGTGATCCTGATGGCCTTTGGTCCTTAGCTGTCACATGTCACTGTCTATGCTCTGATGATCCATTATCCTCTGGAAGATTCATCTGAGATGTTACTGTTCACATGATGGTGGCCTCACAGTATGCCTCCTAATGTCATTCAGAGTCCTGTTGTTGTTTGTACACCCTGGGTTGCTTTGGTTTCCATTTTCTCTTCTGTTCCTTATGTTGAATTCTGCCTTCCATGAATTCTGCTGTAGGAGCTCCTTTTTCCCATTTCTTCACTCTCCTGACCTCCTGGCAGAGGCTGGTTAGTTGTTTACGAAAACCGTTTCTTCTTCTTCCTGGGCACTTGGTGAGATTGTACCTCCCAGCCTTTCTTGTGACTGCCAGTGGAGTTTTTATGGACTGACCCCAAGTACGCCCTGTGTACAGCATTCTCCCCATTCCACCCCCTGCCCCTCCCTTTCCTCATCCAGAGGCTCGATGCAGATAACCATGGCACCCTTAAAAGCCAAGTGTTGAATATAGCAGGGCCACAAAATAGAAGAATCTTGGATCCTTGTACCAGTACTTGGGTGGTAGGGGTGTGGGAGGCTTCCTGCTGCTCAAGAACTTCTGTTTTCTACTTTAGATGAGTGAGAAATTAGCTGCTCCTGCATTTGAGTCATTATCTGTTTAGGGGGACATTATCTGCTTGGGGTGTTTTAGTGACTCTCAGGTGTCTGCTAGATTATAAGCAGTATAAATTTAAAGATACTGCTCTGTTTATCTTTTCCTAGCTGGACTCCTAGAACCTGCACATAGATGCAGACATAGCAGAGGTGCTCAGGCTATGCTTCAGGAATGGAAAAAAGGGAAGGGGAGGAGAGGGGAGAGACTGGTGCCAGGCAAGCAATCATACATGGTTGCTTTAGTCCTCAGACTAAATCAGTGCTGGGCACCACGTTGAGCATCTGAATTAAGGGAACCCTTTCTGTCCCCTTCCTTGGAGGACTGCTGTCATAGATCACCCAAACGATAATGTTGTTGAATTAAGTGCATTAAAAAGTAGCTTGCCAGATCCTTAGAATATGTAGAACTTTCCTAGGAGAAGCACCTGAAGAGGTAAACATGGTGAAACTGGGGCGAGAAATACAAAAAGAAAAGCAGATCTATTCGAAGTTGTGGAAGTATTTCCAGCAGCCAGTTGCTCTGTGCTTATCTGTATCAGGTCACGTGCCCACAGGGAAAGTTACCTGCCCTGGGGATGTTTGTCTTGCCTTGTTTTACTGGGAAGGTGAGGTGAGGTGGGAGGTGAGAGGAGTAGAGGATCTTAGAAGCCACCTATCAGAGAGAGTTTTAAAGTCATATTTGATTTTTAATAAATTGTATAGAAAGTTAACAGATTGCATAGAGAGTGAGTAGATTGCGTAGAAGGAAAGGGGAAACCCCTCTTGTCCGAACTGTGTCATTGTGGTGTTGAGCAAATTCGTATTTCTGCAATCTCAAGCGGGTGTTGACAAAACCCTTCTAACTGGGGGACAAAAACTGCTTCTTCTGTGCCTTTTCGAGTTGCCCCATAGTTTTTATGCACCCCCCATCATTACACACAAGTTGCAGAGCTGCAAGGTTGGGCAGTGACCTTGTCACCCTTTCAAGTCCTGCTCAGCATTTCACTATTACAGTGTAATAGAGAGCATCTGTGTCAGGGTCTGCTGGGAGCCTTCCTGTTTGGTTGAGCTTCAAACAGCTCTTTAGATGTCCATTTCAACTAGTAACATTTAAAGTGCACAAACAAGCATCTGAAGTTATTTTCACTTGAATTACTTTTAGGGACTGTTTTTTGTTGCTGTTTTTAAGAATCAAGTTTTTTTTAAAAAAGTACCTATTCCCACCATTACTTCATGCCAAAACACTTCAGACTTGTCAGAGTAATCTACAGTTGGGCACAGACCAAGCTTAGAAATGTTGAGTCCAAAGGGAAAAAAAGGGTTTGTGAGAGTTATGAGCAGATGGAGAGAGGCTTTATTTTTAATTAGGGGCTGATTGAGGATGGAAATCTGCATGTAATCTGAACTGCTGTGTGCCTCCTGGTGGATACTCCATGGGGAAACAATGTGAATCTCTGTTGGAGGTTTATCTGAACTGCAACTCTGTTTTCCATACCTCAGTTGTCCAGGTAACCATAAAGTCGGAGGCAAGGACTTAACTTTAAGGGAGTTCTTAGCTCAAGGGCAGGGAAACTGTCTCCAACTCCCTGTGGGGATAGAGGTGGGGAGGAAGAGAGAGAATGAATGTTGCAAACTGGAATGCCTTTTTCCCTCAGAACTAAATGCTTGTTTCTAGACCTGGAGCGAGTACCCAGAATTCTTCTTTCTCTTCCTTCTGCCTAAATGGATGAATCTTTGCTCTGAGTGCTCTCCTAGTTCCCTGGTCATCTTACAGCTTCTCAGAGGACCAGTTAGGCATTTACACTAAAAAAGGCTGCTCCAAGCAACAAGCTACACTTGGTAGCTATTGTCATAAATGTGTACAAACTTATTTGCTTTTATGTCTTGAAAGTTCACATCATTTTCTTAACCCACTTTGTATTTATAAGACCAGAGCCAAAAACGTACTTTGCTCATCAGATACGGGCTTTGCCTGCCTGGTCCTGACTCTTCTGTATATCAATATTTCTTGGCAAAGGTACTTCCATTACACACTGCAGCCTGGGACTGAAGATAAAAGTGCCCCGACACTTAGCAATTATGAATGAACTAAGTCTCACAGAGGAGAATAACTCAGTGATTTAGGGGTTGGGATGAGGATGATAAATGTACAGTTGTGCTTTGCTCAAATCTGATCCTCCTGTTTACACTTTTCTCTTTTCGAAATGAGTTCTCTCTAAATAACATGGGATGTGGGAAGAGAGAATAAGACATCATCTGAGAGAAATCCATCCGTGTGCAGACAAACCTTGAGAAGGATTAAAAAGGATAATTTCTGGCTCATTGTAAATTAATTAAACAGTTTTCTTCTTTCAAGAGTTTGGGAAACATTTGTAACTGAATGGAATCTAATTCTTTCTCGAAGATCTGAGAAGAAATTCAGTCTGAATTCTGGAAAGAGGGTGTCCTTTCTGTTGCGGAAGGAGGTGAGTAGGAAGACAGCCTTGGATGTAGTGCAGGGAAGGAGAAGGGGAGAGGTGTGAAGTCTCCAAAAGAAAATCAAGACTCAACCTACTTTTAAAAATGACTTGGAGGATAAAGGGAGGAGGGAGGTGAGAGGGGGGTTCAGGAGGGGGAACTCATGTACACCTGGGGCGAATTCATGTCAATGTATGGCAAAACCAACCAATATAATATTGTAAAATAAAAAAAATAAATTAAAAAAAATTTCTTATTTTGTTACTTACTGTCAGTGGACTGAGGCCAATTAACTTATGGTAGGTAGCATTAAAACAAAACAAAAAAAATGGTAGGTTTAAAAAAGGTATAATGGGGGGAGGGGAAACCTTGGGAAGGAGAGGAAAACTGTGATCACATTCATCCATTAAACATTTTTTTGTTTATGAAATTGAAACCAATTCTCATATTGTTGTTCTCCTTGCCCAACTTAAAAACAATGATCAGTCCTTGTGGTATCTGGGAAAGGTGAGTCTAAAAGATATAATCCAGATGTAAAATTCAGATTGTCTTGGCAGGTAATTCAGCCAAAGGCATTTATTCTCCCTGGTTTTCCAAGCCACTCTCCTGGAAGGACACACCTGAGAGCAGGCAGATGCAAAGCAGGCAGTCAGAGGAATAAGAAAACCCAGGCTGCCCTTTTGAAAGAGAGGGGAAAAAAAGAGTCTTGTTTGGGCATCTCTAAGGGCAGCTGTACCCAGGGAATTTCAGGAAGACTGAGGTGAGAAGTGATGAGAGTATTTTCATGTGGGATTGCACCCTCAGGAGCAAAGCGGATGTATCTTGTTGGATTTGGGGTTATAACATGGGTGATATTCAAATATCAAACAGAATTTTATGGATCAAAGCCACATTCTGATGCATTAACCAAGTAATCAAACATTTTAAACAGTGAAAGTAAGGGCTATTCTTTTCACCTATTAGTCAGTCCACAGTGTTTACTAACCTAGTAATGTTTAGAGACTGGGCAGCCAGTGGGCTAGAGAAATTTAGATTTCAGTTTTGAATACCACGTTCTGCTTTTTTATAATCTAGTCAAGTCAAGGCTTCTTTGAATGTTCCCTTCATAATCTGGACACTTTTGTATACTGCTCCTTGCATTTATTATGCTTACTAAGAGCAACTCACTTTAGTAAAAGTTTGTCCTAACGCTTAGAGGAAAAAAAAATGAATGAGATCAAAGAAGAAATCCTCGTCCACAGGCTGGCACCTGGGACTCTTGTAACCAACAAACTGAACCTAAGTTTGGAAGTTGTGGCTGACAATGGTTGTAAGAATGAGAGTCATATTAATTGAGTATTTATTATGTCATTAGTGCTAAGTGTGTTACCTATTGTGATAGTTAGTTTTATGTGCCAGCTTGACTGGGCTAAGGGATATTCGCATAGCTGATAAAACATCGTTCCTGGGTTTTTCAGTGGTGGTGTTTCTGGAAATGATGAGTATTTGAGTCAGTGGATTGAGTAAATGTGATTCACCCTCACCAGTGTGGGTGGGTATCATTCCATCCACTGAGATGCAAAAGAACCAAAAAGTGGAGGAAGGACAGATTCTCCCTTCTTGAGCTGGGTAGTCCATCTCCTCCTGCCCTTGGACACGGGAGCTCCTGGTTCTTGAGCTTTTGCCTGTTAAAAGCTGGTTATCAGGCCTTCAGGCTGGGCCTGAATTATACCACCTGCTTTCCTAGTTTACCAGCTTGCAGACAGTGTATTGTGGCACATCTTGGTTTGCATAATCACATGAGCCAATTCCCATAATAAATCCCCTTCATCAGTTCAGTTCTGTTCCTCTGGAAATACACATGTCAGTTCAGTTCAGTCGCTCAGTCATGTCCGACTCTTTGTGACCCCATGAATCGCAGCACTCCAGGCCTTCCTGTTCGTCACCAACTCCCAGAGTTCAACCAAACTCATGTGCATCGAATCGGTGATGCCATCCAGCCATCTCATCCTCTGTCGACCCTGTCTCCTCCCGCCCCCAATCCTTCCCAGCATCAGGGTCTTTTCCAATGAGTCAACTCTTCGCATGAGGTGGCCAAAGTATTGGAGTTTCAGCTTCAGCATCAGTCCTTACAATGAACACCCAGGACTGATCTCCTTTAGGATGGACTGATTGGATCTCCCTGAAGTCCAAGGAACTCTCAAGAGTCTTCTCTCCAACCCCACAGTTCAAAAGCATCAATTCTTCGGCGCTCAGCTTTCTTTATAGTCAAACTCTCCCATCCATATATGACCACTGGAAAAACCATAGTCTTGACTAGATGGACCTTGGTTGGCAAAGTAATGTCTCTGCTTTTTAAGATGCTGTCTAGATTGGGCATAACTTTCCTTCCAAGGAGTGTCTTTTAATTTCATGGCTGCAATCAGCATCTGCAGTGATTTTGGAGCCCAGAAAAATAAAGTCTGACACTGTTTCCACTGTTTTCCCATCTATTTCCCATGAGGTGATGGGACCAGATGCCATGATCTTATTTTTCTGAATGTTGAGTTTTAAGCCAACTTTTTCACTCTCCTCTTTCACTTTCATCAAGAGGCTTTTGAGTTCCTCTTCACTTTCGGCCATAAGGGTGGGGTCATATGCATATCTGAGGTTATTGATATTTCTCCTGGCAATCTTGATTCCAGCTTGTGCTTCTTCCAGCCCAGCGTTCCTCATGATGTACTCTGCATATAAGTTAAATAAGCAGGGTGACAATATACAGCCTTGACATACTCCTTTTCCTATTTGGAACCAGTTTGTTGTTCCATGTCCAGTTCTAACTGTTGCTTCCTGACCTGCATATAGGTTTCTCAAGAGGCAGTCAGGTGGTCTGGTATTCCCATCTCTTGAAGAATTTTCCACAGTTTATTGTGTTCCACACAGTCAAAGGCTTTGGCATAGTCAATGAAGCAGAAATAGATGTTTTTCTGGAACTCTCTCGCTTTTTTGATGTTCCAACGGATGTTGGCAATTTGATCTCTGGTTCCACTGCCTTTCCTAGAGTTTTGCCAAAAGAACACACTGGTCATAGCAAACACCCTCTTCTAAGAACACAAGAGAATACTCTACACATGGACATTACCAGATGGTCAACAGCGAAATCAGATTGATTATATTCTTTGCAACCAAAGATGAAGAAGCTCTATACAGTCAGCAACAACAAGACCGGGAGCTGACTGTGGCTCAGATCATGAACTCCTTATTGCCAAATTCAGACTTAAATTGAAGAAAGTAGGGAAAACTACTAGACCATTCAGGTATGACCTAAATCAAATCCCTTATGATATACAGTGGAAGTGAGAAATAGATTTAAGGGACTAGATCTGATAGATAGAGTGCCTGATGAACTATGGATGGAGGTTCGTGACATTGTACAGGAGACAGGGATCAAGACCATCCCCATGTAAAAGAAATGCAAAAAAGCAAAATGGCTGTCTGGGGAGGCCTTACAAATAGCTGTGAAAAGAAGGGACGCGAAAAGCAAAGGAGAAAAGGAAAGATATAAGCATCTGAATGCAGAGTTCTGAAGAATAGCAAGGAGAGATAAGAAAGCCTTCCTCAGTGATCAATGCAAAGAAATAGAGGAAAGCAACAGAATGGGAAAGACTAGAGATCTCTTCAAGAAAATTAGAGAATACCAAGGGAACATTTCATGCAAAGATGGGCTCGATTTAGGACAGAAATGGTATGGACCAGCAGAAGCAGAAGATATTAAGAAGAGGTGGCAAGAATACACAGAAGAACTGTACAAAAAAGATCTTCATAACCCAGATAATCACAATGGGATGATCACTCACCTAGAACCAGACATCATGGAATGTGAAGTCAAGTGGGCCTTAGAAAGCATCACTACCAACAAGGCCAGTTTAGGTGATGGAATTCCATCATCAGCTATTTCAAATCCTGAAAGATGATGCTGTGAAAGTGCTGCACTCAATATGCCAGCAAATTTCTAAAACTCAGCAGTGGCCACAGGATTGGAAAAGGTCAGTTTTCATTCCTATCAAAAGAAAGACAATGCCAAAGCATGCTCAAACTACCTCACAATTGCACTCATCTCACACGCTAGTAAAGCAATGCTCAAAAATATACACGTACTCTCTATTAATTCTCAAAGCAGCTCCATAGATAGAACTGTTATTCTTTCTCGTTTACATATGGGAAAATTGAGCCCTAAAGGGCTTGGCAGTTTGCATGTAGATATACTGTTGACAAGTAGCAGGGCTGGGATTAGAATCTTCTGTCTCACTTTAGAACTTAAACTGGACTCTGGCTTGTGAAATTACTTCTACTTTTATGATGACTGATTTAGAAGACGCCATTTGCCCATAAGACATATTCAGATATATCCTCTAAACTGGAGATTGAGTTCTGTGTCAAAGTTCAGTCACTCAGGTTATAGCGTGTTAAACTACTGACATAACCCCCTCTTGAAGAAGCTCTAAAGGCAAGTGAGAAACAAATAAAATACTGGCACCCGAATGAGTCCCAGTTGACAGCTTCACCTTTGTTTCTCCTAAGAATGTGCCTCAGTTTAATTTACTTCTACACATATTATTTTAAAAAAGAAGTATACAGTCCAGTACTATGATAAGTAATTCAGTAATAGTGTTAATGAAAGCAAGTTAATAAAAACAATACATGCTTAAAACAGGTAAATATAGGAGATCACATTTTAGTCGAAAAAAACAATATAATTAACTTAGCTCCCCAAACGATTTTGTGTTAAAATGTCCCACAGGAGGAGTTTCTTTGGTTTCTGGGTGATCTGATAAAGGGATATTTTTTAAGTATCTGGCTTGAATAGTTGCTTTTGCCCGCCTGTTGGTCTGCATGTCACAGGCCTATGAGCCCTGTACTTGCAAGCTTCAAGACTGAAGAAAGAGCTAGGAGTTGGTGACAGAGACATTAATGGTTTAATGGATAGGAGGCTCTTACATGTCTGAAGCAAAGTACTGGAGTGACACCCCACAGTGTGCATTGGATGGTGGGACAGGACATGGTGGCGGTCTTGACTCCTTAGGTCAGGTGAAATGGAAGGGGTAGAATTGATGTCAGGGTGGCTCTCCAGTTATCAGGGAAACTAGCAGAGAAGCATGTTGCTCACTGCCCTTTTGTAAGAACGATTGTTATCTGGGCCTGGGGAAAATATGTAGGAAGGTCAGTCTTACGAGTTGGGTGTAAATGAAGCAGGTACTCGTCAAGTGGGGAGCAAGAGGACAGCTATCTTGGCTGGTCTGAACATATACCACCACTGAGTTCACCCTAGAGGGAACTAGCTGAACCATTCTCTGAGCCTCATACTTGTTACTCAGTAAATATGAGCCCCTAGAAGGATAACTCTTAGGTCAGTTTAAGGACATCGCTGAATGGCTCCATTGAATCAGATAAATTAACAAAGGGCTGAGGGATTTTGAATCTTCCAAGAAAGAAGTGTAACCGCTGGAATTTATAGAACATATTTGTTTCTGCTGCCTATATTAAAATAACATTTGATGAAGATTTTTAAAGCTTAAACTCTTACTCTTGATTAAAAAAAGAAAAACGTTATTAACAAACCACACTTTGTGAAGTGACACTTGAAATGTTTCTGGATTATTCTTTAGGTCATAGGGCTTCCCTGATAGCTCAGTTGGTAAAGAATCCACCTGCAGTTCAGGACCCTGGTTCGATTCCTGGGTCAGGAAGATCTGCTGGAGAAGGGATAGTCTACCCACTCAGTATTCTTGGGCTTCCTTTGTGGCTCAGCTGGTAAAGAATCTGCCTGTAAGGTGGGAGATCTGGGTTCAGTTCCTGGGTTGAGAAAAGAAAGGCTACCCACTCCAATATTCTGGCCTGGAGAATTCTATGGACTGTATAGTTCATGGGGTCACAAAGAGTCTGACATAACTGAGTGGATTTCACTTTAGATCATCATCTGCCTGTTTAAATATACAATCCCTAAAATTCTTCAATTGAATTTATCAGAAATAGAACCCACCCATCATTTTGGAATCAGTGTCAGTCTGCAGGGGCTGTTATGAAGGCATTTGACTCTTTTTACTGGTTGAAGCCTCTGTGGGTTGTGATAAGGTATCATTTGGATGGTGAATTCTGTGTGTCAAGGAGAATGGACTCTGAATTCAGACCCAGTTGCTGGCAAGCAGACTTGTGCAGGTACAGCTGAGCTAAATTCAAGAGGGGATGTATTAACAAGTAGAACTGACAAGGATGGTTCTTTTTATATTGTGATCATGATCATATAAGGGAGAAAACTCAAAGCAGGAGGAATGCCTATTTGTTAAAGAAATTTGTGTAGACATGATATGTGATATGGATTTTCCATCCTGTGTTTCTGTTTACTCATCACAATCAAGTGAATGAATTCTAGAACCTTCTTTAGTTATTAATGAGCTTCTTTGGGATAAAATTTGAGCACTATTTATGAGCAATACCATCTCCTGCAAGTGGCCATTATTTCTGAGTTTTCTATAAATTGAATATCAGTCAGAGTTTACTCTTGCCTTTTAAGGAGAGGTCTTAAAGATTCAGCCTTTGATTGCCATTCTGTGAGAAAAGTTTTCTGTTTTTATATCCCTTACTGATCAATAAATGGGCCCGGGACATGCAACTCTTAGAGGTTCACCTCTACTTTTCACCCTCAGATTGCCCTGAGCCCTTGATTGGAGAATTTTTCAAGGAATGAGAGAACTTGAGGCCTGAAATGGTTTCCTTGCAATGTTTCTGGAAAGGGTAAAACAACAACAAAAAAGCCAGTGTGTGAAATAATAGCTTTCCAACTTAATCATTGTAATAGAAATAAAATCGATCTAATTAATGGAGGTCCTCCTAACTTCCCCATATTTTATGTACATTCTCTCTCAACGTAACAATTTCTGTAAGATAGTTGGTGTTATGATTTTATGAATAAGGAGACAAAATCTTCTAAAAGTTAGGTAAGTTGTCTAAGACCACAGCTAGTCTGCCTGCAGAGCCTTTTCCTTGTCTGAAGATATTCCTTGCAACAAATTTCAATTATTCATAGAAAATAGTCACTCGGACGCACACACACACAGTTTCTCTTGAGTTTAACAGCATGTTCCCAACATGATAACTATGGCACATGTCACATATTCCTATAACACCAGACAAGTTCTAGTGTGACACCACTATAATCTGGGCTGAGAAGTACTGTTTGTACATAGAGATCAGGATGCAGAAACTCCCTGCTAAGAGCAAAGAGCAGAAGCTAGCCCACTGGATTGGAATAGAAACATTGCACAGTATCTAGTCCTCTCATAGTTGTAAAGGAGCTGATCAAACTCGGTGGGAAAAAGCAGGGAATACCATCAGAAGCATATGAAGCATTCTCTTTTTCTCTCTGAGATAGTCAGTTATTTACGCTACTCAGGTTACAAAGGTATATCATTATGAGTAAAACCACGCTGCTCAAAGGAGCAAAGATTCATCCTCTGTTATTAATACAAATCCAGGCAGTACAGACTGGCTGATGTGTGTACTCTTGAGTTATATGAAAAATAGATTCAAGGGATTAGATCTGATAGGCAGAGGGCCTGAAGAACTATGGATGGAGGTTCGTGACACTGTACAGGAGACAGGGATCAAGATCATCCCCAAGAAAAAGAAATGCAAAAAAGCAAAATGGCTGTCTGAGGAGGCCTTACAAATAGCTATGAAAAGAAGAGAAGCAAAAAGCAAAGGAGAAAAGGGAAGATATACCCATTTGAATGCAGAGTTCCAAAGAATAGCAAGGAGAGATAAGAAAGCCTTCCTCAGCAATCGATGCAAAGAAATAGAGGAAAGCAACAGAATGGGAAAGACTAGAGATCACTTCAAGAAACATAGAGATATCAAGGGAACATTTCATGCAAAGATGGGCTCCATAAAGGACAGAAATTGTATGGACCTAACAAAAACAGACGGAGAAGGCAATGGCAAGCCACTCCAGTACTCTTGCCTAGAAAATCCCATGGATGAAGGAGCCTGGTAGGCTGCAGTCCATGGGATCGCTATGGGTCGGACATGACTGAGCGACTTCACTTTCACTTTTCACTTTCACACATTGGAGAAGGAAATGGCAACCCACTCCAGTGTTCTTGCCTGGAGAATCCCAGGGACAGGGGAGCCTGGTGGGCCTCCGTGTATGGGGTCACACAGAGTCGGACACGACTGAAGTGACTTAGCAGCAGCAGCAGCAACAAAAACAGAAGATATTAAGAAGAGGTGGCAAGAATATACAGAAGAACTGTACAAAGAAGATATTCATGACCCAGATAATCATGATGGTGTGATCACTCACCTAGAACCAGACATCCTGGAATGTGAAGTCAAGTGGGACTTAGGAAGCCCACTTGAACAAAGCCCACTATGAACAAAGTTAGTGGAGGTGATGGAATTCCAGTTGAGCTATTTCAAATCCTAAAAGATGATACTGTGAAGTGCTGCACTCAATATGCCAGCAAATTTGGAAAACTCAGCAGTGGCCACAGGACTGGAAAAGGTCAGTTTTCATTCCAATCCCAAAGAAAAGCAATGCCAAAGAATGCTCAAGCTACTACACAATTGCACTCATCTCACACACTAATAAAGTAAAGCTCAAAATTCTCCAAACCAGGCTCCAACAGTACGTGAACCGTGAATTTCCTGGTGTTCAAGCTGGATTTAGAAAAGGCAGAGGAACCACAGATCAAACTGCCAACATCCGTTGAAGCATCACAAAAGCAAGAGAGTTCCAGAAAAACATCTATTTCTGCTTTATTGACTATGCCAAAAGCTTTGACTGTGTGGATCACAACAAACTGTGAAAAATTCTTAAGGATATGGGAATACCAGACCACCTGACCCGCCTCTTGAGAAACCTATATGCAGGTCAGGAAGCAACAGTTAGAACTGGACATGGAAAAACACTGGTTCCAAATAGGGAAAGGTGTACATCAAAACTGTATATTGTCACCCTGCTTATTTATATGCAGAGTACATCATGAGAAATGCTGGGCTGGATGAAACACAAGCTGGAATCAAGATTGCCGGGATAAATATCAATAACCTCAGATATGCAGATGACACCACCCTTATGGCAGAAAGTGAAGAAGAATGAAAGAGCCTCTTGATGAAAGTGCAAGAGCAGAGTGAAAAAGTTGGCTTGAAGCTCAACATTCAGAAAACTTAGATCATGGCATCTGGTCCCATCACTTCATGGGAAATAGATGGAGAAACAGTGGAAACAGTGACAGACTTTATTTTTTGGGCTCCAAAATCACTGCAGATGGTGCCTGCAGCCATAAAATTAAGAGATACTTATTCCTTGGAAGAAAAGTTATGACCAACCTAGAGAGCATATTAAAAAGCAGAGACATTGCTTTGCCATCAAAGTCCGTCTAGTCAAAGCTATGGTTTTTCCAGTAGTCATGTTTGGATGTGAAAGTTGGACTATAAAGAAAGCTGAGAAGACTCTTGAGAGTCCCTTGGACTGCAAGGAGATCCAACCAGTCCATCCTAAGGGAAATTAGTCTTGAATACTCATTGGAAGGACTGATGTTGAAGCTAAAACTCCAATACTCTGGCCCTCTGTTGTGAAGAACTGACTCATTGAAAAAGACCCTGATGTTGGGAAAGATTGAAGGTGGGAGAAGGGGATGACAGAGGATGAGATGGTTGGATGGCATCACCGGCTCAATGGACATGAGTTTGAGTAAACTTTGGCAGTTGGTGATGGACAGGGAGGCCTGTTGTGCTGCAGTTCATGGGGTCACAAAGAGTTGGACATGACTGAGCAACTGAACTGAACTGAGTTATATGAGATAAAAACAAGCTTAGGTTTTTTTCTGTGGTGAGGAAAAGGGATCTAGTGAATATTTCTTTATCTCTTATCTGTTTAGGCAAGATTATGTTTCTCTGCACATTAGGCTGCCAGAGCGTGTTGTAATTTATGTAGTTCAGCTTTTCAAATTTCTCATATGATTGCATCTTTGCCATTCCAGTTGCCTTTACATATATAGCACAATACTCCTTCCATCACCTCCTCTATCAACTGTTCAGTTGACATGTACCTAAATGTCTTCCTCACAGGGCAAAGGCAGCTACCCTTCTGTTATCTTCTAGAAGATTAGACAAAAGAACAGAGGGAACCAGATCCCATTGAGAGACACACCAGCTGGATTAGTGATTTTCACAGGGAAGGGCCTGGGGTCAGAGCTGTGCAGCTGTCAGAGTGTATCCTCACACCGCAGTGCAGTGGCTCTGCTCTGTCGTGGGAAATCCCAGGAGCCCTGCTGGAGGTGAATGAGTCACTGGGAGCCTATTTCTGCTGCTGGAGTCCTGATCTGTCAGGAAGTTGGTTGTCACGCAGACACGTTCCTAAGTGTCCATCGATGACTGAGCCCCACAGAGGACCCTGCCCTAAGTTCCTGTCACACAAGCCAAAAATAAGCTGAGGAACCATATCACAAACTATGTGAAAAATGCTTCAGAGAAAGCATTTGCATTTTTTATTCATAAGTTGAATTAGAACCCAATCTCTGGCTTAGCTTTTGACCCCAACTGAATTCCTTGCTTCAGAGTTTCAGTGTCTCTGGCTTGATTACGGGAGAGAGAGATCATTAGAAGTTATCTTAGCAATGAGGGGTTCTGCATTTGCTTGCACTGTATAGTCTGTCAAAGTAGAAGACAAAGTTGTGTGTATTTTGGATTTCCCATCTATTCTTTCTCAGTGATCTGATATGAAGAGTATTGTCCTTGAACTAGGGTTTAGTCTTAACCATCATTCTCAATACTCAAAGTGGCTGTAAGAGCTTCTTCTTTTCCTAACTTGATCCACTTGATCAATGTTCACTGGTGCTTCACTCACAGCAGTGGTACCCCATGAGGCGTGAGTTGAAGACACGTAGATTGACCTTGGTTTTCCATTGTTTTGATGTATTGACAGTTAATGAGTGGTTTTGTTGAACGAATATGCAAACGTTCACACTTCTGAATCCTACTGGTATTCCTTTCCAAAACAATTATGGAAGAAATTGAACCTCAGATAACAGTAACATTAGATCCATTGCATTTAGGGGGAAAAATGGTATAGGTTGTGCTGGGGTTGAGGATATTAAAAATAAATCAGCTGTGTCCCTACTTTCATAAAGATCATAGTCCACATGAGGTGGTATCATGTGAGTTGAATTTGTGGGTTGAGACATATAAATAGTTAACCCTAGAACAAAGGAAGAAGCCACAAACTAGATAATAGATAACCAAGGTGGGGGTTGATTAGACTGGATGGAGAAAGATTTTGAAGATGACTGAGAGGTGACCAAGAGACTGAATTTTAAATAATAAATGGGGTCCCATCACATAAGGTGATGAAGTGAGAGGAAAGAATATGAACAAAAGCACATAGAACATGCATAAAACCTTCAGAGAACTATGAGCATTCAAGATTTACTAAGAACATGAGGTGTGACAGATGGAGATGAGACCAAAAACATCAGTGAGAACAAGATTCTGGCAGGGTTTCTATACCAGTACTTGGAATTTTAAAAAATATGTATTTATTTCTTTGATTGTGTTGGGTCTTCGTTGTGATGCTCAGGGTCTTCATTGTGCATTCACGATCTTGTGTATCAGTGCATAGACTCTAGCTGTGGCCTTGGACTCCAAAGTGTGCAGGCTCAGTGGTTATGGTTAGTAGGCTTAGTTGCTCTGTGGTATGTGGGATCTTAGTTCCCCAACCAGGAACGGAACCCATGTCCCTTGCCTTGCAAGGCAGATTCTTAACCATTGGACCACCAGGAAATTCCCCAGTACTTGGAATTTTGAACTTCAACTTATAGGCAGTGTGTGGTCACTGTGGACTTTGGGAAGGAAAATTTTGTGACACCAGCTGCAATTTCTACTGCTAACTTGCCATCATCAATTTTAAGGTAAAAAAAGACTAGAGCATGGATCTGGTCCCACCTTTCACTTTTCTCAGATCTGAATGGGATGTAGAAACCGTGGGAACTCATCACAAGAAAATATAAAAACAGCCTTTCTAATATGATTTCCTACTTACTTATTTTCCTATCCCTAAAAAATATAAGCCAACTTTACTTCATTTGATAATATTGAGGCACTAACCAAAATTAGTATTGACAACACTAGAGCATACAGGCAGCAGGTGACCTCTGTCTTCTCATTTTTTGGTTCCTTCCAACTTCACCACTGAACTATAAAAAGAAGTTGAGAGGCCACTTGATGCCAGAGGTAAAACGGCTCTAGGTGGAGACAGAACGGAAATGCAAAAAAGTGCTCAGCATTTCCCCCTCCCCAGGAAAATGCAGACAAAACTGTTTCCATAAGACCTTTGATCTAAAGAGGGGCAACGAGGCCCACCATGTGTCCTTGCCCTGGTGCAGGGGAAAGAGCTCAAGGCCAGGAGTTGAGGCTGGTGTCCTAATACGATTTTTCACATTGAAATGTATAAACTTGGACAAGTCTTTTGATATTTTAGAGTCTATAATATTGTATTTAAATTACGTGGAACACTAACTGCCCTACTATATAAGTTTGTCAGGGCTACCATAAAAAACAGCATAGGCTAGGTGGTTTAAACAGCAAAATTTTAGTTTTTCACATTTCTGGAGGCGAGAAGTCCAAGATAAAAGTGTCGACAGGTTCGGAGATGGTCACTTTATCATTGTATCCTCATTTGGTCACATCCCTCTGTCTGTGTCTCTGTCCTAGTCTTCTCTTCTTGTAAGGACACTAGTCATATTGAACTGAAGCCCACCTCAATGACCTCATTTAAGATCAATTTCTCCTTTAAGGACCCTGTCTCCAAACATAGTCACATTCTGAGGTACTGTGTATGAGGATAACACATGAATTTTGGGGAGAGGATACAATTCAGCCCATAACACCTGCTTACATTCTGGTGGTTGTTTTTAAGGGACCAGTAAGATGATGTCATTTGGGTAAGCATAAATCTTATTGTGAATCCAGAGTATTTGTGATTATGGTTGCCTTTGGCTATAGCTCTACAGCTGACTGAGTCCTCCTTTTGGTCTAATGACCTATGTTCTTTACTATCCTAGAAAGCTGATGGAGGTCTCTGGGGTTGATTTTTCCTTCGGGTATAAACCCACCTACTTTTGATTAGGCACACATGCATGTTATCCATTCTCCTATTTTATTTTAACTTATGTTGCTAGTTTTACCAATATTCATTTCTTCTCTGCTTATGAGCACATGGAATACTATACTTCTGAGTCCCTTTATATCTTCATATCTTCCCCACATTATGAAATACAATGTCATTCTAAGGAGATGGACAAACTTGTTAAGAAAGTAGTGAACCTGATAGTCTTAGAGAAGACCATGCATTAGTAAGAGGCTGTCCGTTCCTTTCATATGGCTGTGTGTGAACCTCACACATTGACTTTCTCTCTTTACCAGCTGGTTCTTTGCCACATTCACCTCTCATCAAGCAGCCTCCTCTTGCCATCAGACACCACTCAGGCAATTCTGTCATCAGTAAACAACTATTTATAAAATCTGTCTCGCTCTTTAAATTCCTCTTGCCAATGTTATTTGTATTCATTGTCTATCTTCAAATCATTGCTTAATAATTTCTTTATATTAGGATACATATTTGTTGCATTATAGAAGGAAAATGCAGTAAAAATCTGAAACTATACAGTACTGTTGGGTTGGGCATATAACAATACCCATTGAGGTGTGCACTAAGTATTAAATAATTAGACAGTGGGTAAATTGTTATGTGGGGTCGCAAAGAGTCAGACACGACTGAGCGACTGAACTGACTAACTGAAATTGTTATGTAGATGTCACAAAATATTTTAGTGATACTGGGGGAAAGTGGTTAGGAACACAGGGTACTGTTTTATTCATATTTAAAGTAAAGAAGCATAGGCTCCTACTATAAAAATTCACTAGGAGGTTTTTAGGGATAGATTTGATTTGGATAGTAGGGGATTCCTGCATTCAACTTAGAAATTTAAGATTCGTGACCAACTTTGACTTTTCATAATGGTGTATGTAACTTATTTATGCCAGGGAAAGAATAGGAGAGAATGCTCATCTATCAAATATCTTTCTGATTTTCTCATTTTCTGAAGCATATTTAATAGGATTTGTGGTTGGAGAAAGGTGGAGAGAAGGAAGAGGATGGAGAACTGAACTGCTTTCTGGTGTGTGTGTGTGTGTATATGCTCTGATTCTTTGCAATTCTATGGACTGCAGCCCGTCAAGCTCCTCTGACCATGGGAATTCCCAGGCAAGAATATTGGAGTGGGTTGCCATTTCTTCCTCCAGGGGATCTTCTCGACCAAGGGACTGAATCCACATCTCCTGTGTCTCCTGCATTGGCAGGCAGATTCTTTAAAACATCCTCAAAATAACTAAGGACAGCCTTGACATTGTACATTGAAAAGGTATTAGTGGAGAGTATATACAGTGGGTCGTTTTCAACGACTCAAATATTCAGCCTAATTTTATTATTCACTTTCTCCAATGAAACACACTGGCTTAGAAAGTATACTCCTGCAAATTCCGTTTGAGAACTTCATGGAGTTTATACTATTAATAGTCTCTATGCTTATTTTACTTTATTCTTTTTTGTGTACATTCCCCAGTCTCCACTTGTGGAAAACACTTATGGGAAAATATGACAGCAGTAAATACATTCAATGCTTCTCATATGACTAATAAGTTAATAGCCTATTTTGAGTAGCTGCAATTTTGAGTTTTGCCAAGGTTTTTCTTCCCTTTTCAGTCTTGCTTGACTTCAAAACAGACTTGTTTGACTTTGAAGAGATGGCCCTTTTGTCAGACAATAAGCTTCTCAGCTTCTCAATGAATAAGATGATTTTGTTGAATGTATTTGAGGTCAGATTTTGTTTGTCTCCATTTCATTTGTTTTTGATTATTTTATATTCTACCTCAGCCTCAATTCTTCTCCAATTGATAGACTCAGCAACAACCTTCTACACTGCCCAGTATAGACTGTAGGGAGGAAGTTTGACATTACCTTAAACAAATATCATAAACGGCTCTCTGAGGCAAGATTTGTGGGTAGGAAAACTGGTTATTAAAACTCAAGCTTTAGAAGATCAGGTAGTTGCTTGGAAAAGAATATATAAAAGATTGGATCAATTTCCATTTAGGAAACCAACCTAAGAAAGGGTCCTTTGGAAAGGGTACTTCTTGGCTGTTGTTCTGTTTATTACACCATATAGTTAAGGTTTTTTGTTTCCAGTTGCAAAGAAAAGAATCTTATTGAGTCAGGGGTGAAATAGACATAATATGGAATTCTGTTTACATTTCTCATAGTATTTTCTAAGAAATTTTATATTTGTCATTCATTTATGAGCCAGTTTGGTGAAGTGGAAAGAACAATGGACTTAGAGCCAAATAATCTACTAAAAATCAGCTAACATATCTTTCCCTGAAAATATGGCTCTTGAGGAGACAATGAGATATTGTAATTGCCAGTCCTTGTAGTTTTTATCAAGCTGGAAACTTCACAGTTCCCTTTAGCTCCAAGCCTTGATATCTTCCTCCATAAAGCAGAAGGGTTAGGTAACAACTGAACAGTCTCTGGCTTTCTCACTCTCACATTGTTTTTTGGTTTTTTTAAACTGGGAGAGGTAAGTAGAGTCAGATGTGATAGAGATTTATAGTAAGAAGTGTGTATTTGGTCTTCATTCAAGTTTATAGCACAGAGCTCCGAAAACCCTTGGAGTTCCCTGTGCTGGGAGTAATAAAGATGTCTTTTGTTATGTTAATGAGGTGACTTCCTAAAGCCTGTTCTAGTTGCCAGGGAAACCAACAAAGAGAATCAGGGGTTGGAACTTTCATTCCCTCCACACCCCCCTTCAGGGAGGAGAGGCGGGCTGGAGATTGAGTTCAGTCACAACCAATAGCTCATGATTTAGTTAATCATGCTTATGTGATGAAGCCTCCATTAAAACCCTGTAAGACAGGGTTCAGAGAACTTCCAAGCTGGTGAACACCTGGAGGTACTGGGTAGGTGGCAATGTGCAGAGGGCAAGACGCTCCAAGCCCCTTCCCACATACCTTGCCCTATGCCTCTCTTCCACCTGGCTGTTCTGGAGTTATATCCTTTTATAATAAACAAACAATCTAGTAAGTGAATTGTCTCTCTGGATTTGGTGAAAATTCATCAAACCCTAGGAGGTTCTGTATAGGTTTTCAGATCTATAGCTAGTGGCTCAGAAGCACAGGTTACGATCAGGAGCTGTGATGGGCATCTGAAGTATGATGAAGTGGGTGGGCTTGTAGGATTGAGCTCTAACCTGTGGGATCCGATGGTATCTTCAGGTAGATAGTATCAGACAAGTGAGTTAAATTGTAGGACACCCACCTGGTGGCTTGGAGGGGTGGAAAAAACCCATCCACTGGGACTGGGTTCAGAATCCCAGTTCAGTTCAGTTCAGTTCAGTCGCTCAGTCGTGTCCGACTCTCCGCGACCCCATGAATCACAGCACGCCTATCCCAAGATGGTATATATTAAAAAAAAAATCCTTTTGCAAAAGAAGAATTGGAATAAAGAGGCAAAGTGAGTAGCCTGACTGACTACAGATGAGAGATGAGCAATCAAACACTTTCCCCCCTCAGCAGTGTTTTCCTTTGGTATCTCAGATGCTGGCAGGGACAGCTTTGTGTGGCCCTCATACTTGGACAATCTTTCACTGAATGCAAATGATTTTAGGATAGAAAGCAGCAGGTCAGACCTCAGCTGTGTCCCAGAGGAGCTTAGCTTTTTTTTTTTGCTAAGAAAAACTAGCAAAACCACTTCCTTGGGTATAATGGAAATGTTGGAGTTCTGAGCTGCTAGCACCTGTGAAGAGTTGCATGGTCCATGGGCAAGGGGGATTATCTTTCTAAGACTTGTTCATTGTTCAGGAAGTGGGTCTATGAGTTTGTTTCCTTTTAAAACTAATGGTTCTTATCATTTTGACCCATGAACTGCTTTGAGAATTTCATGATGATTAATATAGCTATTTTACAAAAATGCAATTTGAACCAACACAGAGAGTTTTTGTAAATAATCTCAGTGGGTCCAAAAAAGAAAAAAAAAAATCCCCTGGTAGCTATACAATAGGTTTCTTAGGTCATTGGTCCTGAAAATTTAGTACACAAAGGAATAACACTAGGACAACATTCTCAAAAATTCTGATTCATTAGATATTAAGGAGCTGGTCCTCGTATCGTGAATTTTTAAAAGCCAGCAAGAGAATTCTGACTCAAGCAAACAGGACTCAATACTAACAAACATTGTCACAGGGCTCCCTGGCTCTTAGTTAAGAGACACTGTCAGACTACCTTAGAATTTCAGTGTTCCCAAATACATTCCCCAAATTAATATCATCTTTCTCAAATTCAATCTGAAAAAGAAAACCCAAGTCCCCATGAAATGAATTAGCCACACTGGAGCAAAAACCAAACACAAAGTAGATTTTTGTCCTGATTGAGCCACTTTGGCTGGCTTCCTAGTTGGGCATCAACCAGTTGTGTATTCAATTTCCAAGTCCCTGGGTGACAGGACGCCTAGCTTCATACAAGTATGGGAACTTCCCAGCTGCAGGGTACAGTACAAGAACTGTCAATAAGATTGGGCTGGCCTCGGTGAGTCCATTCTGGGTTTTCTCTAAAGCACAGCATCAAAAGAGTGGTTACAACTGAAAGTTGAGATCAGATCCAGAGAAGTGGTGATCAGCAGATCCCTGAGCAAGGCGATTCTATCTACCTAAGGTAAAGCAAGGTCTCAGCAGGACTGACACTCAGTAACAACGTTTGAGTGAGGTGGAGCAAGCAGTTCAGGATGGAGGCTGTGAACAAAATGAAGTTGTTGGTCTTATCACATCCTGACCAGCTTAAACTTCACACTAGACTTGACTGGGCACAAAATATTCTCTGTGGACATTTGCTGATGAATGCTTCCTAACAGAGGTTCAAGAAATAAAAACCCTGTGGGTGGTAAAATTCGTCCCTCATCTTCTTTCTGATGACTATTTCTTAATGATGAATTTAGGCAGAAATCATGAATAACTCTTTGTATGTCTTTTTCATTTGCAATCTTCTTTGTTAGGGTATTGTTTAGTTCGGGAGTTGGAAAATGTTTTATCTGCAGTGCCAGATAGTAAAATGTTTTAAGCTTTGTGAACTACAATACAGTCTCTGTTGTATGTTCATCATTTTTTCCTTTTCACAATCCCCTAATAATGTGAGCACTATTCTTGGCTCTCTGGCAGTACGAAAACAAGGCATGGACTGGATTTGGCCCCCAGACTGTTGTTTGCTGACCCTCCACTAGATTGTCTCAATGGTAAAATAAAATTATTTTGTTTTTACAGGGCATTTGAAATTTTCTGATAGTAAGGATAGTCAATAGAAAAAGTTTGCAGTTATCTGTTCCCCACTGAGAATATAACCCCTCCATTCTGTACCGATAGGAGAGCCTAAGCCATATGTATGAGAAACAGTTTTCTACAATGAGTCCCCCTATAACCACCTAATATTAAAATCTGTAAGGGAAGAGTTGAATTTTAACTGGGTTTCACTTGACATAAAAATTCAGACTTGATGATCTGTCCCCTTTTGGCTCTACTTTTTAAAATTAACTCATATGATTTTGGTTCATTATATTTTAAATATATATGCATATTATGAATTAAGTAGATGATTATTTCATTTTCTAAGTACTACCATGAGATTTAAGTCCAAGTAGACATTTGGGCACAAGATTATTTCAGTTATTAGCAGTGCTGCCTTAACTGTTGCCACATAATGAGACTAAAACAAGGTAAATTTAGTAAAGGCCAAGTGATGTCACAGTTCTGAAGTCCTTTAATAGAGGAAAAATAGTTGGATATGGGATCATCACATAACACACGGTATATAGAACCAAACTAGGACAGTCCTATGACAAAAATTTTCCATATCCTTGTTGAAGCAGAAGAGGTTCAAATTTGGTGACAATATATTTGTAAATTTGTATGTAACTTGTCCTGTTATGAATATGTATGTGTGTGTGTGTGTTCAATTTAGATCAATCTCAAAGGTATTAGGAGGCTATTCCTGTGATCTGTATGAAAATGGGAAGAGCTGGGAACAAGGCAGGTACAATCATGATGGTTAAGGCAAGTTTGTGCTGGTTGACGCAAAGATGCCCTATTCTCTGGGCTGGTACTTCCTGTGTTGGGTAGTGACTGGCTGAAATTTAGCCTCACATGTCCCCTCTATGGGGCACTCTTGTTCAGAGGAATGCTCCTGCCCTGAGTGAAAGAGAATGAACTTGAGAGATAATGTGTCCATATAATCTTTGAGACCTGGTAGCCAATTAAATCTGGGGATCAAGTATTGCTCCCCACTTCTGGCTTTGGTTGGTAAAGAATCCGCCTGCAAGGTGGGAGACCTGGGTTTGATCCCTGGGTTGGGAAGATCCCCTGGAGAAGGGAACGGCTACCCTCTCCAGTATTCTGGCCTGGAGAATTCGTATAGTCCATGGGGTGGCAAAGAGTCAAATATGACTGAGCGAGTTTCACTTTTGCTTCTGGCTTTGGTGACTATTGTTTTAAAACACTCTCTGATTCACTGAATCCTTCACACCAGTCACAATAGCTTAATATTGACTTTGGGAAAACTTTGGTGTGGTCAAGAAAAGCAAAAAACCAAGAAAAGAGTATTTAAAGAGGGAAGCAGGGGCAGCAATAGAAAGAGACAAGACGTCCACTACAAAGTAGAAGCCTAAAGAACTTCCTCTTTCCTGTGTGTGTTCATTAGCGGGTGTCATAGCCATGAATCCACAGTGTCCCCTACTGCCTCATTCAGGGTCTGTGCCAACAGGGAAGAGTGTGGTCCAGTGTCACCTGGATGGAGGATGTTTTAATGCCAACTTCCCTAGAGGTGGACTCGGAGCTGTGATGCTGAGAAGCAGGACTCAAAGCTGAGGAGAAGAACTGGAAGATGCTTCCTTGGGCATATGGAAATGGGGCAGGGAGACCAAGCAGAGTTTAGCTGATCATCCCTCTCTTCCCTTCTCAACAGAAGCAGATAGAGATATTAGTTTTGTGCTGGACACTTCTTACGTCTTGCAAAGGAAAGATGACAGTCATATAAGAGAACCAAAGGCAATATTCTTCATCCTTTGAGTGAAAGTGAAAGTTGCTCAGTCGTGTCTGACTCTTTGCGACCTCATGGACTATACAGCCCATGGAATTCTCTAGGCCCGAATACTGAAGTGGGTAGCCTTTCCCTTCTCCAGGGGATCTTCCCAACCCAGGGATTGAACCCAGGTCTCTTGCATTGCAGATGGATTCTTTACCCACTGAGCCACAAGGGAAGCCGAAAGAGGCTTTAAAGGAGGATCAATTAGGTCCATTTTTTTTTTTTTTTGGAGTATGGAGAGGAGGAACAAGATATGCTTAGTGGAAAGGAAAGCAAATTCAGAGGCAAGAACAAACAAGTGGAGTTCAAACACAGCAGAGGTAACAGCATCTCACAGCTGGTGAAATAATACTACTCTCTTAGTAAATGTTTCCGTACCAGAAGCCCCAAAGCCCCTAGAGCCTAGAGGTGTCTTGCCCCCTTAGTGGGGGCTTCTTAATGTTGAGCCAGGCTTTTGCTTACTTGAGGCCTGATTACTTTGATTCTTTTCATCTTGAGTTCACAGGCTTAGGCAAAGCTGAGCAGCTGGTGTGTATTTTTGTCCTCTTGTGATGGTGAGCACTTTAACTATTAGTCTTTGAAGCCTAAAAACACATGGCAGTAGCTTTTACCCAATGTCCTGGAGCACTTAATCAAGTTGATGTTTTGTTTGGTTATGTTATAATAAGATTTAAGGACAGTTTGCATGTCATCCTTGCCCTATAATTGTAGTCATTAAATGCAGCCCCAGACAAGGTGTTAAACATTCTTGGAGACGGTTTAGTGATGAAATACAAGGTCTTTCTGACATTAATGGTCTTTGGTGGGATTGACTTAGTAATAGCCATGTAATGGGTGACTTATGGCAATGAAATGCTAAAAGGGCCAATTACTGCATGGAGATGGACAAACTTTTAATATAATGATATATCTGTCCCTTTGTTGTTTTCATATATATTTATGCAAAATAATCATCAGGGCAGTGGCAAGACTAGCTCAAAATCATGTGACAGCTCTGCCTTAGATAATGAGGACCCAGGCTCCACGGTGTAAGTGGGCCTGTGGGTAACGAGTCAGGTTGTCTGTTGGCATCTTGTTTTCACCACTGGTTGAACAACCTTGGGCAATTGACTTAACTATCCTCTGAATGTCGATTGATTCATTATAAAATTGGATCATACTAGTGTGTTCTTGTTACAATGGGGATCACTGGAGAGAGCCATTTGTAGATTACATAAGATAGGGACAAAGTAGGTAGAATATTAGTTTATTTATTGTTGTTGGACCTGTTACTCTCTTGCACTCTATCTGGATTTTATTTTTGTTTTTGATTTTTTGATTTTATTTTTATTATATAATTTTCAGATATACAGCATTATAATTCAACATGTATATACACTACAAAGTGATCACCACTACAAGTCTAGTTACCATCCATCACTGCACAGTTCTATTCCCTTCTGTCAACAACTAACCTGTTCTTAGTGTCTGAGTTTGTTTTTGTTTTATTTTTTGTTTTTCTTAGATTCCACATATCAGTGAAATCATGCAGTAGTTGTCTTTCTCCTTCTGACTTATGTCCCTTAACATAATACCTTCAAGTTCTATGTATGTTGCTGCAAATAACAGGATTTCATTTTATTTTATTTTTTTAATGGCTGAGTTATCTGGAATTTAATAGAGAGAATGCCCCCAAGGAATATTTTAAAACCTGTAGAGCTGAGTTGTCCCTGGAAGACAGAGTAAAAGAATAGCTTTTCTGAATAATTAATACATCTTGATTAAAAATCTAGTACGTAAATTGGCTACTGCCCAACACACATTCCATGTGTATCCAAGATTTCTTGCTCCACCTCAAGGAATAGCTACATTTTGGAGGCCTTGGGTTGAATTGTCATCACCCTCTTGCCCAGGCCACCACTTCAATTCTAAACTCAGTCCCTGAATTCTTAGTCTATAAATCTGACATAAATCCTTTTGGTAAGAGAGAAGTTTTGAGATGTTTCATTCGTTAGTTGCAAGCTGGGGCACTGACATGTGTCTAAGGCCTCCTCATTGGATGAAGGGTAAGCCTGCAATACATATTTGTTCATGCAGGTCAGACTATTTAAAGTAAGAATTATTCTGGATAATTTAGACCATATGGTCACATCCCACTCTTTTCACCTCTGAAGCTCAGCATGCATCTATCAATGAGCAGAGCGTCATCCTCACCCAGGCCAACCAGCTCCTCTCCTTGCCCCAGAGTTGACTTTGATCTCTTGATGGTTCTGAATGTTTGAGGAGCTTGGCTTCAGCCTCTTAAAACATGCTTGTGCTGAGCATCTGCTCCTCTTGAGCCCTGGAGCACTCAAATGTTAAGATGCCAGAAAGCTGAGGAGGAAGCAGCAAAGAGGACAGAGAAAGATCAACCAACTGAAGTAGGATGTTGGTAACCAAGGAGGGTGTGGTTTCCATGTGGTTTCCAGGAGGCCAAGTGAAAAAATATATCAAGGATGCGGGAGGGGCCCTTAATATCAAATACCATTAGTGGACGAAGTAGATGAAAACTAAAAATTGATCATTTATTTGGCAATGTTGATTAGTGTTATGGATGAAGTTCCTTCTCTCCTAAATTGTAAAATCTCTAAGGTAACTATTTTGCACTTTTTGCAAACAACCTAAGATTCAGGATACATCATCTGTGCAGATTCACACAAATAGAAAGTGGCAGAATTGAGGCTTAAACCTCGTTTCCTGATCCTAAATCCCATTATCTCTCTTGTCAGATATTATATTTACATGCTCGTTTGACTTTCGGTTATGGGTTGTCTTTTCCTGAGAACTCACATTTACATTGTGGATGTAACATTTTGTTCCACTTTTATGAATTTTAAGTATTAGTAATTTGGTGGGATAATCTTTTTAGAAAACTCCTATCTAGGAAAAAATCTAGACATGAGCATGGTTACCTTTAACACAAGCCTCTGAACATTCCTCAATATTGTGTGGAAAGGAGAATGGGAAGAGGAAAATGTTGAGAGAGGCCTCATGCATCCGCACCTGAATCCTTTCCCTGAAGGCAGTTAGCTGCTAAGTGTATATTCAAAGCATGATGTGCATGAAAAGACTGCGTGAACAACTGTGTACAGTAGTAAAGAATTGGAATTCAGGGACTAGTATCAAGTGGGTCTTTTGCAACTTGATGAATGCCTTGAAAATGGAAAACTCGAATGAGAATGTGCTTGTGGCTTTGGAACAGGTGAATAGGACTTCTATGATAAAAGACTAATGAATATTTTTGTCAGTTCATGGGCCCAGATGGTTGGGTAGACCAGAAAATGCCATAGATATTAATTACTTGAGGATAAGAGAAGAACAAGAGGGAGATGGATTTGACTGACTCATTGTTCTCCAATTACTTTCGTACAACATAGGAATTTCTAATTGTTCATTTTTTCTCACTGAAAAAAGAAGTCAATAGTAATTGTAGAAATGTGGTGATGGTACAAAATGACAGAAAAAAGCAACTACAGTTAATTGGCATATGCATGGAAGTGACTTGCTTCTCACAGTTATCAAATTCACAGTTACCCACCAAATTATTTCAAATCTGAGGTCTTCTTTGTGTATTTTCTTTGCTTTCCCACAAGCCACAAAAGGTAGCTGTCATCATGAGTTTTATCAAAACCTGAAAAAATTCATACTCAAAGCTTGACACCATAGACATCAACAGTAACTTGTAGGATATTCAAGACTGGAAAGAATCTCTTAACTTCATTTTAAGACATAAGGCAGCAAAATTCTAGAATTGCAAAATTCTAACAAACAGAGTTTACTGAAAATCCAGCATTAATTAAAACAATCCCAAGTTGTGAGCTGCTTCAATGTTTTACAGGGTTGTTTTGATTATTTTTAAAACAGAGACTTACGCTAAGTTGAAGTGCCTGGTCCATCCAGAACCCTGTGAGTGTCCAACACAGCCGCAAAAATGCTGAACAGAGCCCATGATCTTGAATTCAGAGCCTGAATGACTGTGCCTGTTGTTTGCAATTGTGGTTGAAAACTAGAGCACCAACCTGAAAGCAGTGAAACCGGCCTGATAAAGAAAGTAGCTTCCAGAATGGTAGGAACTCAAACAGATTCTAGAGGATTGTACAGACTCCCGCCTGTAAAGTTTATGGATGGATGTTAGGTAGTTTATTCGCTAGTGCTTCACGTATTGGTCCAGGGTAGGTGGGGCAGAATGTAATGGCATCAGCTCAAGTAGAACCAGCAATTCATTCACTGTTCTGCCATTAAGTAGCTGCTCATCATCTTGGCTCAGTGGTTGTTTTCTAATTAGTAAAATGCGGAGAGAATGATGGTCACTGCCTCTCCCAGGATTAATGAGGTGGTATTCACAAAAAGCATTGTATTCTTAGGAAGGAGTGCTCTGTGGCAAGACATTGTAGGGCAATAACATTAAACATGTTTAAAACATGTGCCTGATGTTACTAAATGGATGCCACGGCTGAACAGTCTCGTATCTCAAATATAAACCAATGCATGTGGAACTGCTCATGGGTAACTGATGACAGGCTGGACAAGTGAAAGAACTGATCATTATACGGAAGGTAGTTCTTGCTTAAAAACATGCTTTACGCCTACTACTTCAGCCTCAATACACTGAAGACATACTTGAGAAATCCCATTTAGATAATCACTGACCATTGATGGCGGAAATTAGAAATGGAGAAAAGGATTGTGTCACTGAGTCTGTTTCCTGGGAGACAATGTGGAAGAAGAAACCCCAGAAAACAATGCCTGCATGTTCCTGCTGTGTGTCAACTCAGCTTCACAAACTTGCCTCTGCAACCGTGGCTGTGATAAACGCCAGACTGAGTCTAGGAGGGCTCCCCCTGGACTCACTCTTCATGGTTGCCTGAGATCTTTTGTACAAGGACCACATTGTAAATCTGTGGGTTCCATAAGTAGACAACAAGGCTCTGAATCAGAGTGGCACCTGTGTCTGCCCCACCTTGCTTGTGCTAGTTATTCAGATACATTTCCATTCATCAGGCAAATAATATGCCAGCTGATTCCTCAAGAGCATTTTCCCCAGTATTTGGAGGTTCTAGGATTCATTTCATGAATAATTTGCTGAAATCAGATAACTTTATTCCCTTAAATCCTCTAGTGAATTCCCATTACCCTTAGAAAAGAGATCCCATCTTTTTACCACTGCTTCCAAGGACCTGTCCACGCTGGCCTCCAAACTCCTCTTGGACCAGCTGTCTTATTCACTATGATGTGCTTCGGGCTCATTTACTCCCTGATCTTCTGCCCTTGCTGCTCCTTCTGGTGAAAGTGCTCTGTCCCAGGTTTCCACATGCTGGCAGTTTCACATTCTCAGCTCAAGTGTCACTTTTGCAAAGAGACCTTCCAGGACATCTATCCTATGATCTAACATCCTATTCTCCTCTTCCAATTTTTCTTCATCTTATCACCTCATCAGACTATTTTTCAAAGCACTTATACCAACTGCAATTATTACACTCATTTGTTTCTTGATTATTGTTTCCTTCTCATGAAAGTAGAGCTTGACAGTCTTCATCAGTCTTATAGCCCTTGTGCCTGGGAAGCACATGGAACATAGTAGATTCTTACTAAATATGACTTCAGGGGATGAATTCATGGGCAGCATTCACCATTTAGATTTCCAAATTCTTAATTTGTCATATTAGTCACTGTGAATAATTCCTCAGGGTGATATGCTTGCTCTGATGAAGATTTTTGTCTCATGTGTAGTTGAGATGGTCTGAGATCTTTCTTTTTATTATGACTTAGCTTCCAGGGCAAGAGGGAACTTGTATAGTACGGGATCGAGAGAAACAGCTATATTTGGAGTGACTGAATGTGAAAAGACTTCTTATTACCTAACTTATTTTTAGTTTTCTAGATAGAGGGTGGAACAGGAGATCTGAGATCAAATTTCAGTCCTCACCCTTATGTGCAGAAGGTTGAAAAGAAACTCAATCCTTCTGACTCTGTATTCTCATATATTGCCTGACTATTCTTATAACTAGTGGTTGTTATCAGGACCAAGTGAGATACTGTGGCTGAAAAGGCTCTGGGACCTTTCAACTGCTATTTAGATATAAAACATCAGTGTTTACACATGAGCGTCTTGACTCCTGTCTTCCCGACAAAGCGGTGACTTTTTACTCCTTTCCGTATCTGCAGTGCCATTGTGGCAGGTATTCAATACATGGTCAGATGAGTGAATGCAATTACTATTCCTGCCTTTTTCCTCATTGTCTTTTATTTTCTCATTGTAAACATCATTGACTTAGTGTCTGTTTTTCACCCTCTCTTTTGTAAGCTATTTGCCATTAAATAGAACAGTTTTGTAGAAATATCTCTCATTTAATTTGTTATTACTGTCATTGCATATTGTCTGGACATGGGTTTTAACATCCCAGGGCACTGTAAAGGAGAGAGGGCATCTGTGCAATAAACAAAGTGAAAGGCACAGATCCACTGGCCATGACCCTATGAGGTAAAACTGAGAATATTTGAGACTTCTGTTAATCACAACTCCAGCCCACTCCAATCTATGTACTGCAACCATTGAGGAAACTGAAGTCAAGATCTCAGTGAATCATGTTGTAGTCTGTTGGGCAATACCTTTATTTTGGGATTTGGGCTATTTGTAGATTGCCCTTTTTTGGTATAAATGAGGAGGACTGTTTATTTCCATTTTGCAATAAAAAGCTACTGGCTATTTAGCCAGAAAGCAAATATTTTCACTCTGAATTGCTTTCTGGACATTTTTTCCAACAGTGCTTGATTTGAAGCTGTGAAACACATTACTTCTCTTCTCTCCTAGCACCCCCATCATTTCCTTTTAGGTGGATGAAAACCAATGCTTTAAAAAAATAAAGCCAGTATTATTTGATTGCTTCTTTACCATATGAAAGGATCAGAGAAGCTGAAATAAATGCCTTTTTGGTCTCCAGATGCTGCAGTCAAGGAAAGTCTGCCAGCCAACCAGGTGTTCCAGAATATCTTGCCTTAGGCCAGCCTGCCCAGAGACTGGCACTGAAGTATGTCTGGACTTTGGTATTTTCTGTGTAGCTTAGAATGCTATCTTTGGGCACATTTTATTAGGCTGCACAAGAAATATTGTACGATCTGCATAGTGATGAAGTTATGTATGTCTTAGCCATGTTCTCCAGTCATAGAATATTCCTTTTACAGATCTTTGGATCCCTTAGGTTGTTTTTAAACTTAATTTTAATTTTCCATCTGGATGCACTCTCCACTCTGCACTTATTGGACTAAAAATTTCCAGCTTGTTTGTTTCTGTACCATTGAAAACCTTACCTCCAAACCTATGCCCTTTGCATAACCCACATACACACTCACCCCAAAACAAATTTTAAAAACCTTGAATTTAAGGGTTTAATTTCATTACCAGCTGTAATTTACTTCAGCAGCCTGGCTGTCGTTTATTTTAGTCATTTCCACCCCTGCTTGTTTCAGCTCAAGGCGCTCAATCCTGATTGACTCATTGTCTAGGTATTTAGTAGATTTGTATCTTTCCTTTTTATTTTGGTGACACTGCTTAGGTATGCCCTGCCATTCTTGACATAGCTGATATTGGGAAGCCTTTGAAAGACATTTTTCTTACTTGTTAGTGACAGCAAGTGACAGCAGTTGAATAAATTAAAAAGAATAAAATACAGAAATAATTTTTTCCTTTAAATTATTTTTAATTTTATTCTTCTAAAAGGATCAAATGAACAAAATAGCAAATTTTCAGAAATGGCTTGAGTATTAATATTTCAGATTCCTCAAAGTTAGATGAAGTATTTTCTTCTGAATTTTCCATAGCATCCTTTAAATACTCTATGAATGCTCTATTATTATGGAGGGCTGACTCAAAGTTTCAAATATTTTGAGTGGTAGGAAAATAACACAAGTCAATTTTATTTTATGAGTTAAAAAAATGTTTAAGCCCCAGGGAAAGAGCCAACTGGACCAAACCTGCTTTATCCCTCCTGGATCCATAATACACTTTGGCAAGGTGAAGGCTTTGAGGAGTCCTGTAGTAAGAAATCCTATTTAATTTGGTATTTCCTGAATTGGGGAGAGCATGAAAAAAGTAAGAATCAACAGCTTATAGAAAGGTTCTGATCATTCTAAAGGTAGAGGGTGGGTGTTTTGGGGGCAGCAGCTCTGCTGTATGATCAGCTGGAGAGACAGAATCAAAAGCAGCAGCAGCGTTACGTGCCCACAGACTGAAACCTAAGGATGAGAAACCAAGGTGTAGTCTTGGGTGGTGGGCCTCTACCCACAGAGAGGTCAAGACTAAGAGGGAGAAAAGGAGCTGAGATGTACCACAGATCCTGAGCGGATATTCAGACAGGCTCATCCTTCAGGTTAGCCAGGCTTTTCCAGTTTAGTTGGATAGTTGAATCATATAGCTGTTTTATCTTGCCTTGAAAACAATTGATAATTTCTCTTTTCCAGCATACGTGGAGAGCAACCTCCTTGAGTCATTAATAATTACTCAGTGTATCCCTGGTGAGTATTCATAGTCAGATTTTTAAAACAGGTTCAAGTAATTTGTCATTGTTTTTATTTATTTATTTTTTAATTTTTATTTTTATTGGAGGCTAATTATTTTACAATATTATATTGGTTGGTTTTGCCATACATTGACATGAATCTGCCCCGGGTGTACATGAGTTCAATTTAAGCCACATCAATTATAAATTACACACACACATGCACACGCTTCCCCCCCCACCACACGCATATCTGTTTTTCATTCTGTGGTGACATGTAATGAAAGGTTATTGTGAACTTGTGCTACAGAAGACAGCTGCCCTGCAGATGTTCCAGAATTGTAGTAAATGCTCTACACATTAATGTTAGCTTATAGGAGTCTGAAACTCTCACCCCAATCCCAAGAACTTTAACTCCATTCCTCTTTGATTTACTTTCAAACTGAGTGATTAAGGGACAATATGAAAACCATATGTAGCATGATCACTAAATAGTCTTTTCTTATTCATACATAAAAACAATAGGTTGGAAAGCCAATGTAGAGATCTTGGGGCCAAGTAAGCCAGTGGTTTACTTTGAAGCTTACCAGGGACATGAGAGAAATTTGCCAGTACATGGATCATGTTTGAAGAGTCAGATCAAAGAAAGAAATATGGAGTGTCAGGGCCTGGCGTCTCCTGGGTTTGCATGTCCAAAGTGCTGTGTCTAAAGCAATTTTCATTCGTGGTCCATGTTGCGTTTTGTGTCACTCTTCTCATCCCCAAATCTTCAAAATGAAAAGGCATATACTCTATGTGAACAAAGACATAAGCTATCATCACATTGTTAAAAAACAGAACTGTCAACTAGTCTTAGATTTAGATTCCATTTGGGGTTCATTGATCCCTAGAAGGTTGAAATCCCTAATAGTGAAGTATTTCATGTCCTTTACCCTTACTAAGGATATCCTCTAATTTCATTTAACTTCTAATTATTTTTTCTCTGATTTTCCAGAGTCTCCAAAGGGATAATTGTCTATATCTTTATACCCTTTATGGAGGCAGTGAGGGAAAGGTCCAAAAGGACTCTCTGGTGAGACGGAGTATGAGAAATGGACTAAATACACTATTGGCCTAGACTATGTATCTGCTAAGATATTAATGACTTAATTGTGTCAGCGTATTCAAGATAGTACAGGGACTTGTGGCAAACCTGTAATCTTCTGAAGTTCCAAATGAAGGCATAGACTTCTCTTGATGACAATATTTCTTGGAGAGTGTGACTGATGTTTGTACTCCAAACTCAAAACCTAGCAAGGAGCTTGAATGTGATAAGATGGAGAGAAAAAAAAAATCTGTTCCTTGATCATCTATGAATTTCTATCCTTCTCTTTGAATGAGTCGAATCACTTCATTTTGACTTCCACTGCTCTATTTTCCCCTCTGTTTCTGTCCTTCGAAGATTCTGTGAATTTTCTAAGTCTGGTAAAAAAGGTGGATGGTACATATGTTTCTGACTTTGATTCTTGTCATAGCATTCCCCAAGATTTCCAAAAGGCCAGCACCTTGAAGACGTATGTCAAACGGCTTAGTATTTGTTTTTTAAATGTTTTAAATGCTAGACACAACTTTGGTTCTGGATGTGCATTTAACATTTAGTTGGAAATCAGTGCAGTGATTCTTTCTCACTTTATTTTCTAGAAGAAGATTTAGTATTAGATAACTGTGTGGAGCTGGGGTGACTTTCCAAAAGGGAACATATAACCAAGGTTTTGCTTCTGCTTAAATATTGAGGCAAAGCTTGCCCTCATACAAAATGAGTTGTGACAAGTCCATTTCTGGCTGCGTATTTGGATCCCAGGACACCATTTCCCCTTGTATTTCATGATTCTGTCATTCCAGAGTTGTAATCACTCATTGTATTACCATCTTAGATTTCAGTTTCCATAATGGATTCATCTGAATTCCAGAATTAAATTTCTTTTCCTAGGAAGAAAACACAAAATCATTTGTTTGACCCCTTGAGTTGTCAGTTCATTAGTAGGCCAGGCTCTGTGCTTTGGGGCAGTTCAACAAATCGTTTTGCCACTGACCACAGAGTTGGATGGAATGATCCCTTTCTGTAGAGAGCACGGGGGATGGTCCAAGCCAGGGCATATGGGGAATGACTTCTCCTGCCATCTGCATTTTGCATAGGATCATGTAACCACCAGACCAGCAGGGCCACTCATTCACCTGTCAACTCCAGATAGAGCAGATTTCAGAAAGGAAAAAAAAAAAAAAAGCAGCTAAATCCAAACAAAGAAATGACTTATGTTTTCCCTTATCTTCACATCCTTGGATCTTAGGCACTAAAAATATATCTTTTCTTTTTTAAGTCAGTAACCTCCAAAGAACTTTCCACTTTAAACACTTTCAAAGCTTGCAGTGTGGCAGCAGAGATCCTCCTTATATGTTTTTTGTTTGTTTATTTAAGAATTTAAAAAATAAAAAATTCTCTCCCTACCCAATTCTGATTCTTTATTGTGTTAAGCTTTTGTTATTAGCCTTTTCACTAGGCTTTATTTAAACGAATCCTTAAAGGTTTGGAGTAAAATTAATACATGTATATATGTTAAAGGTCACATCTACATAAAATTTGGGGAAGCTGTTTTGACCAAATATATGAAACTACTTATTAAATGAAATGGAAGTTTGGAACTCAACAACCAGTTATTGGTGGATGTGTATCTTGTTCAGTCATGTGAACAAAATCTCTACCTGCTAGGTATTCTGTCCTATAGATAAGAAAACAAAAGTAAAGATTTAGGAGAAAATTCTGAGAATAGTTATACAGTTTTTAAATGACTAAGAAACACGGTATGGTGAGAATATTTTGCTGTACTCAGTTCTTATTTGTGTTTCTTTTTCTTCAGAATGCCTACCACGTTACTCTGGTAGATATTCTATTCATTAATACTGCACTTGGTGTTCTAATCAATTTCTTTGAAATTCATTCTTATTTTGTTTGTTATAGAGTCCAAGTTCCTACTGCTTGCCACACAACAGGCCAATAAATCGAGTTGTTAGGGCAAGGAGTAGTGACTTTGTTCAGAAAGCTGGCAAACCGAAGAGACGGTGAGCTCATGTCCCAAAGAACCATCTTGCCTGAGTTAGGATTCAGGCTTCTTTTATACTAAAAGGGGAGGGACTAAAGTCAAACATATCCTGGTCCCCATCAGCCTCCAGACGGGACGTGTGAATTTCTTCCTTTCTGCAGTCATTCACATATGGTCCTGGTCAGAAACTTTCCTGTAAGCTAATCAAAGGTATTATAGCGTAATTCTCATTGCCTGGGAGGCAGGGTTCTCAGAGATAGGTCATTATGTGTATTTTAAGCTTATAAGCAACATCCCTTTAATGATTAACTTATAGTAGAATACAAAACTTCTTCCATATTACAATACTGCACTTGTTGTTTTAATTGATTCCTTTGGAATGCATTCCATTTTGTGACAATACTGACTTCTGCTGGTGATGGCTGACATTGTGGGAAGAATGAATTGTGCATCTAATCTGTAATTTATACCTTCATGTACTCTAATGAATCAAAGTATAGAAGAGTAAGGGGCTTCCCTTATAGCTCAGTTGGTAAAGAATCCACCTGCAATGCAGGAGACCCCAGTTTGATTCCTGGATCAGCAAGATCTGTTGGAGAAGGGATAGACTACCCACTCCAGTATTCTTGGGTTTCCCTGTGGCTCAGCTGGTAAAGAATCTGCCTGCAATGTGGGAGACCTGGGTTTGATCCCTGGATTGGGAAGATCCCCTGGAGAAGGGAAAGGCCACCCACTCCAGTATTCTGGCCTGGAGAATTCCACGGACTGTATAGCTCATGGGTCTCAAGGAGTTGGACATGACTAATCGACTTTCACTTTCACGTAGAAGAGTGATGGGAAACTAGAGTGAGTGAGGAGTGTTAGCAGAAAGTTATTTCCTGCTGCTGCCTCTGTAGAATGTCACATTGGTGGCCAGGGATTTTAAGTGATGCTTCATTTGTCAGAGTGGAAAACTTTAGCATAAGCATCCTCTCAGAAATCCTAGAACAATAGCATCTCTTTACTTGTTATTTTCTTGGGAAGTTCCAGAAGAGAAGATAGGAGAGAAGGCTGATTTTGAAAAGGAAAAATAAAGCCAGTCTTTTTTTTTTTTAAATTATTTTATTGAAGTAGAGTTGTGTTCATTTCTGCTATACATCAGAGTGATTCAGTTATACATAAATATACATTTTTTATATTCTTTTCCATTATTGTTTATCAGAGGGTATTGAATAGAATTCCCTGTGCTATACAGTAGGACCTTGTTGCTTATCCATTCTATATATAATAGTTTGCATCTGCTAATTCCAAAATTCTAATTCATTGCTCTCCTGCACCTCATCCCCCTTGGCAAACATAAGTTTGTTCTCTGTTTTTGTGAGTCTGTTTCTGTTTCAGATAGATTCATTTGTGTCATATTTTAGATTCCACGTATAAGTATTATCATATGGTATTTATCTTTCTCTTTCTGACTGACTTCACTTAGTGTGATCATCTCTAAGTCCATCCAGGTTTTTACAGATAACATTATTTCATTCTTTTTTATGCTATTCCATTGCATATATGTAATATCTTCTTTATCCACTCATCTGTCAGTGGGCATTTAGGTTGTTTCCAGTTTTGGCTATTGTGAATAGTGCTGCTATGAACATAGAGGGGCATGTGTGTTTTTGAATTACAGTTTTGTCCCAGATATGTGCTCAGGAATGCGATTACTGGATCATATGGCAACTCCTTTTGAGGAACCTCATACTGTTTTCCAGAGTAGAAAGCCAATCTTTACATCTATATCAGCACAGCAGGAATCAGCTGTAGTCTGTACCCTATAATCTTAGGGTCTCAGCAACCATGTACTTAATAATATAAAGAACTTGGTGAGTCACAAAAGTTAAAGCTAGGTCTATAGTCAATGTGCATCCATCCTTTCCTGGAGATAAGACTGTTAGGAAAATAATTGTGCTTTGTTACCTCTGAATCATGCAAGAAGCTTAATAGTGAAATAACAATAATACTAGTAATACCAGCAACTGACAATCACTGAATGTTTACTAGAAATCAAGCAATATACTAAGCACGTTATAACTATTATCTTACTTAAGCTTGATTATGATTAGGCTTCCTTGGTGGCTCAGATGGTAAAGAATCTGCTTGCAGTACAGGAGACCCAGGTTTCATCCCCTGGAGAAAGGAATGGCAACCCACTCCAGTATTTTTGCCCAGTAAACCCCATTGACAGAAGCCTGGTGGGCTCTAGTGCATGGGGTTGCAAAGAGTTGGATATGACTGAGCAAATTCCACATGATTCTACAGTATTGTAATTAGTATCCCTACCCTATAGATAAGGAAATTGAGGCTTAAAGGTGACACAGCAGGTCACACAGCTGGTGAAGTGGGAGAGATGGTAGTTTCAAAAAGATATATCCAAGTCCTAATGCCCAGTACTTGTGAATGGGACTTTATTTAGAAATAGGGTCTTTGTAGATGTAATTAAGTCAAGGATCTTGACATGATTATCATCCAAGATTTAGTGTATGTGCTAAGTCGCTTCAATTGTGTCTGGCTCTTTGCAATCCCATAGACTGTAGCCTGCCAAACTCCTCTGTCCATGGGATTCTCCTGGCAAGAATAGTGGAGTGGGTTGCCATGCCCTTCTTCAGGGGATCTTCCCAACCCAGGGATTGAACCCAGGTCTTCTGCATTGCAGGCAGATTCTTTACCATCTGAGCTACTTGGGAAGCCCCCTTGATTTAGGGTGGGCCCTGAATCCAACAACCATCCTCCTTATAGAAGAAAGGAGAAAGATATTTGTGTCTCACACAGAGGAGGCCATATGAAGATGGCAGCAGAGATTGGAGTGCTGCATCTATAAGATAAGAAACATCCAAGATTATTGGCCATCAGCAGAAGCTAGGAGAGAGGCATGAAATGGATTCGCCCTCAGAATCTCCTGAAGAAAGCACTTCTGGCAACACTTTGATCTTAGACTTCTGGCTTCTAGAGTTGTGAGAAAATAATTTTGTTATTTTAAACCACCCCATTTGTGGTAATCTGTTACAGCAACCCTTGGAAACTAATACAGCTAGCAAGTGATGAAATCAACACTTAAAACCAAACACCAAAGCCCATATTTAGAGCCCTATTCTTTATACCTCTCCCACATCGAATGTAAATATCATTGCAGGTTTACAGTTATTTGAAAAAAGCAAATGGATGAATTTTTTGTTTTTCTTTCATCTCTTTGGAAAAATGTTAGTGAAAGAATACATATGTGATAAGAATGGTTGTGCTGTTGGTGGACAGCCGTTGGGAAAAACTGTGAGCATGCTCCTGTAACATTTCCCTTCAGTTCAGCTCAACATTCAGAAAACATTTCCCTTAAGTTCACATAAATATAATAGCAAGTCATTGTAAGACCAGAGATGTAGTATTTTAGATTCTTTGATCGGACATACTGCTAAAACTCTCCTCAAGTGATGAAGGCATGTGTTTAATGAATGTATCTTCACGTCGCCTAGCCCAGTTCACCCACTGACTCAGCCTCAACACAGAAAAACTGTCGAGGAGCATCCCTCCTCACTTCTTTTCTTTTCTTCAGTAGACATGATTATCTTAGTTTATAAGCTTTTCATTTTAATTGTGCTTGTGGTTTACTCTGCATAAATGTCAGGAAGTGAAGAAAGTTAATGGTGAGTGAGCTTGGACAGGAAAGAGGTATTACCCAGGACAAGAGGACAGATGTGAGAGGAAAAAGAATTACCAGGAAAATGACTGAAGGAAAAATACATGACGCTGGTGGTGCACGTTTGAATAAGTTAGTTGATTTGTACTTTTTCTGCCATCCTGGTTAAAAGAGTAGATATTAGAGGACATAGGGTAGAGCATAGCCTGTTCTTTTTTTCAGTTCTCATTAGGTTTTGGTTTTGGTAAGAAGTCTTCTTTTCCTATCCCCTTTGTCAGCACAATCCAGTGGCTGCAAATGTCTAACAGAAAGGTCGTTCCTGAAGTTGCTAACCTTTGAGGATGCCCCGTGAAGACTCTCCAATCTCATTATGCTGAAACCAATGGCTTTTTCAGTGTAGCATTATTGAAATGGCAGGACATTTGTACAGCATTTTCCCCCCTAAACCATTTTGTCTCCTTCTTGTAAAGATTATTCCTTGTTAGATCTTCCTAGCATTGGCCTTACTGTCCCTATCTTTTGGAGGAGGAATTGAGACACAGGGACATTGAGTAGCTTGTCCTAGAATATGTGGTTCTCAAAGAACCTGAGGGTCTCTGGGGATATTTCATGATCTTTTCCTAAGTGGAGTATATTTGGGAGTTGAGAGTCTCTGCTTCACCACCCTGCAGGCCATTTTGGGGCAGTTTAAGTCTGGTTCTATTGCTGACAACTAGCTGTAGAAATGCTTTAAGACTTGGATGCAACAGTAGACTAAAAGCACAGGGAAGGAAAATGGATTAAACACCCATTTCATTCCAGGAGAGTTATATGTGTCTAGTTATAGAAAATGCCCGGGAGTTGCCAAGGTTGAGTTTTTTTTTTCTTTTTCCCTCATCTCCTTGGGGGCAGATTAAGCTAGAGATTTTTTTTTTTTTTAATACTGTTGACATCGTTAAATTCTAAACCTCCCTCTGCTCATACCAGGAACTTTCCAATAGCTAAATATGAGCAATTTAGACCTAGGTTCATAAGACAAAGTGAATCCACTAATATACAGTTGTCCACTTTCCCAGCTGTTAAAGTGCAGATTTCCAGGAACTAAATTAAAATTGAAGATTGCCAGCAACTATTTCCAACCAACTGTGTCTTGGTGCTTGAATTTAAGGAGGATGTGGTTAAAGAACTGTAAGAATATTTTTTAAAGAGAAGTGTCTCTTGAGAGACATAGATAAAATACTTTATTCTAATTACCTTACTCTTTGTCTTTATGATTTTAATATAATTTTTGTCAATTAAAAATTATCTTAAATCTACGTTAAATTCTTTGGTGTATATGAACACAGAAAAGCCTAAGAGGAGAGAATATAAATTACTTGTAACCCCACCATTCAATGATAGCATTTTGAGGTATAGCCCTCTAGTTAGTTTTTGTATGTGTGTGTGATATATATGAAAGCATATGTGTGTGTGTGTGTGTATGATTTTACAAAATCAAATCCACTATTTTAAAATATGCTTTTGTACACTTAGCCACATATTATGAACATTTTTTCCATACCTTTATTCTGTGGCATCCTTTTAAGTGGCTTTATAATATTTACTTAATTCTTATTATTGATTTTTACTTTTGAAGTATAAATAATGTGATTAATATTTACTATATAAATCTTGAAAAATTTATGACTAGCTTTCTTAGGGGACTTTATGAGTAAGGGAGTATGCGTGTCTTTGGGCTCTGGATACATCTTGTCCTTCCATCTTCCTAGAAAGTAGGACACATTTGTACTTTTCACCAGTAGTAGATTGAAGCCCCAATTTCCCTGCACCTCAGGGAGCCTACTTTGTTTCAGTCATTGCCAGTCTGGTTAGCAAAAAAAAGGGTTTTATTGTCTAAATTTATATCTACTCCTAGAAAGGCTAAGAATTCATCTTGTTATCTAGTCTTTTTATTTCTTTTCTGAATTGTCTGTTAATTATGTTGAACATATTTTTAGGTTGTTATAACAATAACATATTGTTATTTCTGATTTTGAAGTGCTTTATAGTTAAAAAAAAAATCTTTTTTTCTGCCATGAATTTTCTTTTACAATCTGTGTGTGTATGTGAATTTTCCATTTGCTTTTAATTTTTGTGGATGGCAATGTTAACATTCAGTGGTTTGCTTTTTCTGTCAGATCTATCACTGTTATTAATATATCTTATTGATTCTATATTTAAATATTTGAGAACTTCTGTGTCCCAAGATCTAAAAAATGTCAATATTTTCTATCAGATTTTTAAAACAGTGCTGTTGTTTAGTTCTTGAGTTTGTCTGGGATTTAATTTGATGTGTTATGAGGAAAGAAAACATTCTTGTTTACATCTAGCTAAGTATCTAAATAATCCATTATTTCTCTAGTGATTTGCCATGATCCCTTTCATATACCATATTTTATATGAACTTGCCTTTGTTTCTGAACTTTAAATTCTGTTCACTTTATCTATCTATTGCAAGCGTTCCACCACTAAATTATTATTTTTTCATAATATGGTTTAATAACTTGAATGAATTCCCTCTTCTTATTGTTTTCATCTTTATCTTATTATTTCAAACTCTTTTCTTGGATATTTTAAAAGATCATTCTTCCAGGAAAATTTTAGAATAATTTGTCAAATGAAATGTAAAAAAAAAGAATGTTCCATTGATATTTTGACTGAAATTGCAATTGCATTTAATGTATTAAATTAACCTGGATGATTTGATACCTTTCCAGTATTTGCTCTTATCCAGACTTGCTCTTTATTTGGGAAGTGTTTGTCCTCTACAGACATTTCCTGAGGTCATAGCAGATATTTCTAATTCTCCACAGGGTGTAGAAGTCAAATGTTCCATATGTCCCTCATAATTTGACCTAGAGGCTGTCTAAACATTAGCATTACCCTGTGGTCTGGCCAGTTAGCAAAGGCAAAGCAAGCAGGCTAAGCTCACACTGCTTTTCTTTTAAGTAAGGAACTTGAATTTGATTAAGCAAGGAACGAGGAGTTGCATGATCAGTGACAGGAGAGCAGGTGATTTTTTTGGCCCCTTCTTTAGTTGATGGAGAGATAAATTACCATAGAGTAGGAGGTGAATTTTCCAGTTTAGGAGAACTGTGCAAAGATTGCTTTTGTTGCTAAAACAAATATAAGAAAAATAATGTGTTTTGTCAATAGGGAAGATGCATGTATCTGTGTACCTCAGATTTGGTGTTCTGCTCTGATACTATATTCTAGACTCACCATTTGCTCTTGGGGTAATTACAGGGCCAGCAACCACACGTAAGAATAACATCTCTCATGAACAAATTCCATGAAAAATTTTGTCTCAACTTTCACTTTGAGGAATACAAACATATTAGCGGTTTACTTGAGGAAGGTTCTAGGAAAAAGTAAAACCCTACAGAAATGAGTGAGGAGGACATGGTGGTGGCTTGGACCCCATTCCTTTACCTACTCTAGGTTTTATATAACCTTGCATTTCTGATGTTCATGATATGGCATAAAACACAAATATTGTCTTTAGTGTGTTTAGCCTCTAGGTGCTGTTTTTTTCTCTTTGAGTTGGAATCTGCTTTTGTAAAGAGTTGATTTGGGGTCAAGAGTGTTCAATACTTGTAGGAGGAGTTGATCGTGAGGGATACAGGCTGTTGAAAGGACCCTTTTCTCTGCCATGGAGTCAGCGGATGAGAATAAAATAAGCATCCCTGAATTGCTGTCCTTCTGGGTTAGAGTGCTGCTTTTGGCTTTCTGAGATAAATTTCCTGAGTTATGAGCAACTCTCAAAAACAGGACTCTGTATTTTTTATCTCTGCAATGTCTCCATTACAGCATGAGGCAAAATAAGGTCAGGAGACATGATATATATGTTTCTTTGGAAAATTCTAGGTGTGAAATCAAAGAACAAAACAAAAGAACACCTAGACTATTGGTTTAAAAAAAAAAAGTCTTCTTGAACAAAGGATAATATGGATTTGGTTCCAATCAAGTCTTATTTCCATGTGTCCTATTTTATCTGGGATACCCAGAAGTATTTATGTGTTTCCGCTGGAAAAAGGAAACAGATGTGAAATTAACTAAGTATAAGAAAAGGGAGGATGGATAGGTACAAAACAGAGGGACAAATAATATGCTGCAGAGAGTGCAGAAGTAGGAACGATTCATTCTTATTGTGAGGAATGAGGGAGAATTCTAGAAAGGAGATGGCATTTGAGTCAGACTTAAAGTATTTCAATACTTTGAGAACTGGAGGAAGTGGGAACATTTTAAACTGAGGGAGTCACATAAACACCAGCCCAAAAGCATGAAAAAGCTTCCTGCTTGAGAATGTGCAGTTTCCAGAGGCATTGACTGTAGGGGGAATAACACAGGGAGTGCCCTCATCAGACCTGACCTAAGAGCAAAATATGCTGATATACAGCAAAGTAGCTTCTTAAGTGCAAAATCAGGTTCAGATCACTATCTGAGGATGACACCTTGGAGTCCCAGGACATCTTAAGCAATAGGCATTGACTGAAAATGAACAGAACCTTGGGAGTGGGAAAACACTTCAGTCTTTATGTTGTCATATAAATGGTTTTTTCAGACCACTTGGAATCTTAGAAGATTCTTTTTCTTTTATTCTGAGTATAATTCACAGAGCTTTAAATGAAAAATAAAATTTATTAGAATCTGTTCCATATGGAAAGAAGTACCTTTTGCTGGTTAATAGTGACCGTGACATCGTTAATGTGAATTTTCTGCACTGGGAATACCAAACCTTCTCTCCTGGTTAACATTTTACTTAAAGCAGGTTAAGAATAGTCCTAGACTAGACAGAGTTGCTCTGGAGAACAGGTGAGTTGTACCAGCATCCCTTGCTTTATGCTTCTATAATAGAAGAACCAAGAGACATTTTACCAGCAAATGAAAAATCTACCTTATGGCATCCAGATGTCATTCTTGTTTTACAAGGATCTGTGTGTGAAAATTTTTGCCTTCTTCTTTTTTTCTGGTATATTCATTATCTGGGTGTTATCTTTGTGGAGGCACAACATCTTTCTTGAAGGTCTTCCAAAAATAGCAAATGAATTGGGGAAAAGAAGAAGAGTTGAGAAGCATTTTGTGTTAATCACTTAATTGTGTCAGCATATGAGTACTGATGCATTCTGGGTCAGGGAGAAATATTGAATGCAGAAGTCAAGAAGCAAGATGGGAGAATATGGACAATGGGTGCCCACATATGTGAGTGCAAAGAAGTGACTACTTACCTTCCCCAGGTGACGGTCAAAATCTGAGGAGCAAAAGTTCAGCTGAAAGGCAAATGAAAATGTGTTCATCTCCAAATTTCTCCAGAAATCAGTGGCTAAAGGAAAATCCTACTTCTCTCATGTAGTAAGGAATAGGTTAACTGAAGACACCATTTCTACTGGTGACTTCTGAAAGAGCTGAAAAAATCCAAATGTATTTGTCACAATAACAAAGCTGTTCCTAATGAAACTTCCCTGTTTGATTCAAAAGTAGTTTAAGCTGATGATCTTGCCTTGCTATAGAGCCATTATTGGGAACATTACAACAGTTATACTTGAAAAATGAACACATACTATTTGATAGAGATTTCCAAAGGAGGTTTAATTTTATGGACATAAGCCATAAGGACAACGTAGTTAGTTCAGTCACTCAGTCATGTCTGACATTTTGCGACCCCATAAACTACAGAATGGCAGGCTTCCCTGTCCATCACCAACTCCCAAGCTTACTCAAGCTCACGTCCATCTAGTTGGTGATGCCGTCTAACCATCTCACCCTCTGTCTCCCCTTCTCCTCCCGCCTTCATCTTTCCCAGCATCAGGGTCTTTCCTGTGAGTCAGTTCTTCACATCAGGTGGCCAAAGTATTGGAGTTTCAGCTTCAGCATCAGTCCCTCTAATGAACACCCAGGACTGATCTCCTTTACAATGGACTGGTTGGATCTCCTTGCAGTCCAAGGGACTCTCAAGAGTCTTCTCCAGCACCACAGTTCAAAAGCATCAATTCTTCGGCGATCAGCTTTCTTTATAGTCCAACTCTCACATCCATACATGACTACTGGAGAAACCGTGACTTTGACTAAACGGACCTTTGGTGGCAAAGCAATGTATCTGCTTTTTAATATGCTATATAGGGTGGTCATAACTTTCCTTCCAAGGAGTGAGTGTCTTTTAATTTCATGGTTGCAATCAGCATCCACAGTGATTTTGGAGACCCCAAAAATAAAGTCTGACACTGTTTCCATTGTTTCCCCATCCATTTGCCATGAAGTGATGGGATCAAATGCCATGATTTTAGTTTTCTGAATGTTGAGTTTTAACCCAACTTTTTCACTCTCTTCTTTCACTTTCATCATGAGGCTCTTTAGTTCTTCACTTTCTGCCATAAAGGTGGTGTCATCTGCATATCTGAGGTTATTGATATTTCCCCCAGCAATCTTGATTCCAGCTTGTGCTTCATCTAGCTCAGCATTTCACTTGTACTCTGCAGATAAGTAAAATAAGCAGAATGCCAATATATAGCCTTGACGTACTCCTTTCCCAATTTGGAACCAGTCTATTGTTCCATGTCCAGTTCTAACTGTTGCTTCTTGACCTGCATACAGATTTATCAGAAGGCAGGTCAGGTGGTCTGGTATATTCCCATCTCTTTAAGAATTTTCTACAGTTTGTTGTGATCTACACAGTCAAAGACTTTGACATAGTCAATAAAGCAGAAATAGATGTTTTCCTGGAATTCTCTTGCTTTTTTGATGATACAACAGATGTTGGCAACTTGATCTCTGGTTCCTCTGCCTTTTCTAAATCCAGCTTGAACATCTGGAAGTTCATGGTTCACACACTGTTGAAGCCTGGCTTGGAGAATTTTGAGCATTACTTTGCTAGCATGTGAGATGAGTGCAATTGTGCGGTAGTTTGAACATTCTTTGTCATTGCCTTTCTTTGGGATTGCAAAGAAAACTGACCTTTTCCAGTCCTGTGGCCATTGCTGAGTTTTTAAAATTTGCTGGCATATTGAGTGCAGCACTTTCATAGTATCATCTTTCAGGATTTGAAATAGCTCAACTGGAATTCCATCACCTCTACTAGCTTTGTTCATAGTGATGCTTCCTAAGGCCCACTTGACTTCACATTCCAAGATGTCTGGCTCTAGGTGAGCGATCAGTGGTTATCTGAGTCATGAAGAACTTTTGTATAGTTCTTTTGTGTATTCTTGCTACCTCTTTTTAATATCTTCTGCTTTTGTTAGGTCCATACCATTTCTGTCCTTTATTGAGCCCATCTTTGCAGGAAATGTTCCCTTGGTATCTCTGTCTTGAAGAGATCTCTAGTCTTTCCCATTCTATTGTTTTCCTCTATTTCTTTGCATTGATCACTGAGGAAGGCTTTCTTATCTTTCCTTGCTATTCTTTAGAACTCTGCATTCAGATGGGTATATCTTTCCTTTTCTCCTTTGCCTTTCACATCTTTTTTTTCTCAGCTATTTGTAAGGCCTCCTCAGACAACCATTTTGCCTTTTTGCATTTCTTTTTCTTGGGGATGGTCTTGATCACTGTCTCCTATAGTATGTCATGACTCTCTGTCCACAGTTCTTCAGACACTGTCTATTGGATCTAATCCCTTGAATCTATTTGTCACTTCTACTGTATAATCATAAGGGATGTGATTTATGTCATACCTGAATGGTCTAGTGTTTTTCCCTACTTTCTTCAATTTCAGTCTGAATTTGGCAATAAGGAGTTCATGGTATGAGCCACAGTCAACTTCTGGTCTTGTTTTTGCCGACTGCATAGAGCTTCTCCATTTTGACTGCAAAGAATATAATCAGTCTGACTTCGGTATTGATCATCTAATGATATCCACGTGTAGAGTCATCTCTTGTGTTGTTAGAAGAGGGTGTTTGCTATTAGCAATGTGTTCTCTTGGCAAAACTCAATTAGCCTTTGGCATGCTTCATTCTGTACTCCAAGGCCAAATTTGCCTGTACAGGTATCTCTTGTACTTTTGCATTCAAGTTACTATAATGAAAAGGATATCATTTTGGGGTGTTTATTCTAGAAAGTCTTGTAGGTCTTCATAGAACCATTCAGATTCTGCTTCTTCAGCATTCCTGGTCAGGGCATAGACTTGGATTACTGTGATATTGAATGGTTTCCCTGGAAATGAACAGAGATCATTCTGTCCTTTTTGAGATTGCATCAAGTACTACATTTCAGACTCTTTTGCTGATTATGATGACTACTCCATTTCTTCTAAGGGATTCTTGCCCATGGTCATAGATGTAATGGTCATTTGAGTTAAATTCACCCATTCTAGTCCATTTTAGTTCACTGATTCCTAAAATGTTGATGTTCACTCTTGCCATCTCCTGTTTGACCACTTCTAATTTGCCTTGATTCATGGACCTGACATTACAGGTTCCTATGCAATACTGCTCTTTGCAGCATTGGACTTTACTCTATCATCAGTCACATCCACAACTTGGTGCTGTTTTTACTTTGGCTCCGTCTCTTCATTCTTTCTGGAGTTATTTCTCCACCCTTCTCCAGTAGCATATTGTGCACCTATCAACCTGGGGAGTTCATATTTCAGTGTCCTATCTTTTTGCCTTTTTATATTGTTCATGGGGTTCTCAAGGCTGGAATACTGAAGTAGTTTGCCATTCCCTTCTCCAGTGGACCACGTTTTGTCAGAACTCTCCACCATGACTCATCTGTCTTGGGTGACTCTATAGGGCGTGGCTCAGAGTTTCATTGAGTTAGACAAGGCTGTGGTCCATGTGATCAGATTGGTTAGTTTTCTGTGATTGTGGTTTTCATTACCTCTGCCCTCTGAGGGAGAAGGATAAGAGGCTTATGGAAGTTTCCTGATGGGAGAGACTGACTGAGGGGGAAACTGGGTCTTATTCTAATGGGCAGGGCCATGCTCAGAAAAATTTAAAATTTCAGAATTTAATCCAATTCTGTCGATTGGCAAGGCTGTGTTCCCTCCCTGTTTTTTGACCTGAGGCCAAACTGTGGTTGGGATAATGACAATAATGGTGACCTCCTTCAAAAGGTTGGACAAAATTCAAGGACAACTTGAATTTGGTAAATGCTTGACCTATATCATGTATGGATGTGAGAGTTGGACTGTGAAGAAAGCTGATCGCCGAAGAATTGATGCTTTTGAACTGTGGTGCTGGAGAAGACTCTTGAGAGTCCCTTGGACTGCAAGGAGATCCAACCAGTCTATTCTAAAGGAGATCAATCCTGGATGTTCATTAGAAGGACTGATGCTAAAGCTGAGACTGCAATACTTTGGCCACCTCATGCGATGAGTTGACTCACTGGAAAAGAGTCTGATGCTAGGAGGGATTGGGGGTGGGAGGAGGAGGGGAGGACAGAGAATGAGGTGGCTGGATGGCATCACCACCTTGATGGACATGAGTTTGAGTGAACTCCGGGAGTTGGTGATGGACAGGGAGGCCTGTCGTGCTGTGATTCATGGGGTCACAAAGAGTCAGATACGACTGAGCGACTGAACTGAACTGAACTGACCTATATCAAGTTTAAAATTTACCAAAGAAAGAAAGAAAGTGAATTTTCTCAGTTGTATCTGACTCTTTGTGACCCCATGGACTGTAGCCTATCAGGCTCCTCTGTCCATGGGATTTTCCAAGCAAGAATACTGGAGTGGGTTGCTATTTCCTTCTCCAACTCTCTCGCTCAATATGCTTGAATGAATGTCCATCACTGGTTAGTGCTTAAGAGAGGAAGTATTATCTCGTCAGCTCAGAGATGAAAGAGATTTAAAATCCTTTGCCAAGTGTTTTGCAATAAACCTAAATTAAAAAAAAGTATCTAGATTCTTATCGATTCAGAGAATCAATCACAAAAATTCATTATCTCTAAAAGAATCTGGTATTAAGTTTGTGTAGCACAGAGTACAAAATATTGCCATTCATTTTTATTGATTGAAATTTATGTCAACTATCTGGGCTCCATTTCAAAGATAATACTTCAGTTCAGTTCAGTTCAGTTCAGTCACTCAGTCGTGTCCGACTCTTAGAGACCCCATGAACCACAGCACACCAGGCCTCCCTGTCCATCACCAACTCCCGGAGTTCACTCAGACTCATGTCCATCGAGTCGGTGATGCCATCCAGCCACCTCATTCTCTGTCATCCCTGTCTCCTCCTACCCCCAATTGCTCCCAGCATCAGAGTCTTTTCCAGTGAGTCAACTCGTCGCATGAGGTGGCCAAAGTATTGGAGTTTCAGTTTTAGCATAAGTCCTTCCAATGAACATCCAGGATTGATCTCCTTTAGAATGGACTGGTTGGATCTCCTTGCAGTCCAAGGGACTCTCAAGAGTCTTCTCTAGCACCACAGTTCAAAAGCATCCATTCTTCGGCGATCAGCTTTCTTCACAGTCCAACTCTCACATCCATACATGACCACGAGAAAAACCATAGCCTTGACTAGACGGACCTTTGTTGGCAAAATAATGTCTCTGCTTTTTAATATACTATCTAGGTTGGTCATAACTTTCCTTTCAAGGAGTAAGCGTCTTTGACCAACCTAGATAGTATATTAAAAAGCAGAGACATTATTTTGCCAACAAAGGTCCGTCTAGTCAAGGCTATGGTTTTTCTCGTGGTCATGTATGGATGTGAGAGTTGGACTGTGAAGAAAGCTGATCGCCGAAGAATTGATGCTTTTGAACTGTAGTGTTGGAGAAGACTCTTGAGAGTCCCTTGGACTGCAAGGAGATCCAACCAGTCCATTCTAAAGGAGATCAATCCTGGGTGTTCATTGGAGGGACTGATGCTAAAGCTGAAACTCCAATACTTTGGCCACCTCATGCGACGAGTTGACTCACTGGAAAAGACTCTGATGCTGGGAGGGATTGAGGGCGAGAGGAGAAGGGGACAACAGAGAATGAGGTGTCTGGATGGCATCACCGCCTCGGTGGAGGTGAGTTTGAGTGAACTCCGGGAGTTGGTGATGGACAGGGAGGCCTGGCGTGCTGTGATTCATGGGGTCATGGAGAGTCAGACACGACTGAGCGACTGAACTGAACTGAACTGCTCTCTCTATTTGTGCTGAAATTTATCTTGTTATTATTGACCAAAGGAGGGAAAAATATAATTCTTTCCTTTATTCTTCCTCTCTCTCTCAGTAAGACTCTTCTCTTTTCTTTCATTATTCACTTTAATCTTTACATCTTCCTCATTTTATTAGCTCTCCCCCAAGATCCTAACCACAGAAATTCCAAAGCAGCTGTTTTTTGGGACAGAAAAGCCATCTGTCTCCCTGCTTGGGCACCACCCTTACATACCAGGGATGGACAGGCTGTTCTCATCTCTCTGCCTCTGAATCTAGTTCACCACCTTCATAGCCTTCGTTCCACAGGCCACACATCAGCTTGTGGCTTCTGTAATATGTAAGATATATTTGTTAAATTTCAGATCAGGAGCAGAAACCAATATATTTTGCCCATGTGGGCATTACCAACCTCCCTCCCTGAAATTACTGTCAGCTGTATCAACAAACAGAGCTTTAATTTAAAATCCAAACTCTGAGGTCATAGTTTCTTAACTGCAGGAAGTCTTCCCCTAAAGTGAGCCATATCAAGTCTGAGATGCTCATATGGCATGTGGGGGGTCTCTCTGTGTAGAGAAATGCATTCCCCACCCCAGAGGTGGGATTTCCCTTCTGGTCTGTTGTAAGTATTAGAAAGCATCCATATAAAAGGTAATTTTGTTTAGGCAGTGGAAATTCATATCTTCCAGAAAATGACAGATACGCTAAAAAACAGTAGCAACAAGAACAGCAGTAAAAGATGCTTTAGTTTAATTTTGGCCATGTAGTCACTGGTCCCTCTTAGGGAGAGGTTCAGGATCTCTGTGACTGTAGGAAAGAGCTGGTGATGCTCTGCTTGGAACCCCCTTCAACACTTAGGTACTCATTCTTCCAGCAGCTGGAAGGGTGGCAGCTGAGTCATTGATTCTCCTATAGGAATTGCCCTTGGCCATCAATGCTACCATGCTCAAGGCCATGAACCTTCCCCAGGGACAGCCTGCACCTAATGTGTTGTCTTCAAGCTTCAAGGCAGGACAAGCCCCAGAGCTCCCCATAGGACTAGCAGGGTTAGTGCTAATCCTCTATGCACGCATTACAGCTAGTCTGTGTCTTGACTCAGTCCTAAAAGCTATCCCTAAAGACTCTTGCATGCAATTTCAGAGCTTCAGAGTCCTTTCCCTAGGGAACTTGACCTACTACAGATTCTTCTGAAATAGTTAAAATATGTTAGGACATGCTGGGATAAAAAGCCCCTGGACGTTTGCCCACAGCTATTCTCCCATATTCCAGGGAATAAAATCAGAAGTTTCTCACAAAGAATTCTTACAACTCCCCATATTGTGAAAGATACCAACTCTATCTCCAATCTGTCCACAGAGCTGAGATGCAAGCTGATCTACCAGGTATAGCAGGAATATATGTCATTTCACTCTTGTTACCAGTTCCTTTAAATGGGGGACATTTTGATCATCAGATTCTGAGGAGGAGTCAGAAAACCTTCTCTTATTACTAGCTGCTGCTGCTGCTGCTGCTGCTAAGTCACTTCAGTCGTGTCCGACTCTGTGTGACCCCATAGATGGAAGCCCACCAGGCTCCCCCATCCCTGGGATTCTCCAGGAAAGAACACTGGAGTGGGTTGCCATTTCCTTCTCCAATGTGTGAAAGTGAAAAGTGAAAGTGAAGTGGCTCAGTAGTGTCCGACCCTTAGCAACCCCACGGACTGTATATAGATCAGTAATTAATTATTTTATCAAATGGTCTAGGAATCATTTTCTCAAACACATGACAACTGTATACATGTGATATATAAAGTGAAAGTGAAAGTCTCTCATTCATGTCTGACTCTTTGTGACCCCATGGACTATACAGTCCATGGAATTATCCAGGCCAGGGATTGAACCCAGGTCTCCTGCATTGCAGGTGGATTCTTTACCAGCTGAGCCACAAGGGAAGTAGAAAGCACAATCATTTAAGAAAATTCTTTACAATAAAAACTGGACATTGATAAAATTTTATCCCCAAATTACTTTTGTTTCTGAGAATCATAAAATGATACTATAATGGTAGTTATCACTTATTGAAAAATTATGCTAAGTACCTTATGTACCATTAAAAATAACATTAAAGAGAACAATTCAGATGATATGAACAGATTTTAATACTTCATGAAGTGAACAGTCAGTCTCTTTTCAGAGAACTGAAAAGTGAAATAGAAGGCAGGGAGCTTTTATAGAATAAAGAATAAGAAAACAAGGAAGAGAAAAATAGAAAAATATCTGATTGCCTGGGGCTACTTAGTCAACTTTGTTTGGGGTGAAAAGGCCCAGACTTGGTTTGCTGTTCAGAGATGGGCTGACTAGATATACTGAGTTTCTGATTAAGCAGAGCACTTTATAGGGACAGAAATGTTATCTAAGTTTTGATTTGCTGATATGGTACCCTGGGCAGGACCAGCTCCATCTTGGGCCTGGAAAATTATTTTCAAAAGTCTGATCATTCACTTTTCAATTCAAATGGTTTCATCAGAAACATCCATCTTAGCATGCCTCAGCTACCATGGCCTCTTAGTTCTCAGTGTAGTATTCACAGAGACCTATCATGCTCCTGTTCTTTGAGCTGGTTACATTATTCTGTTCTCTTTTGTTGTTCTAGTTAGAGACAGACCATCATTTGGCTGGTCAATATTAGAGAATATAGCATGTAAAGGAGATAATACTAATTATTAGCAACAAATTAATGTCCACAGTTTGGGGAATGCTTCTGAGACCCAAACCAGCTAGAATCATGAAAGTCAAGAAGTGATGCTATGGAGGTAGGGGTGGGTATATGTGTGTTTGTGTGGTTACTTCTTTAACCCAGTTGACTTGTTTATGTGTTTTGTGTAACTGTCTCTGCTTCCCTAGAAATATATATCCAGAAAGCTTATTGCAGAGAAATTGAGGGTTGGAAATTAGGGAGAAGCTTATGATGGACAGAAAGAACTACATGATTACCAGCATCATAGGAAATCCAACAGTTGGTTGGAGTTTGGATCACCCTCCTTTGTAATGGCCTGAGATATGTGAAAAATGTTCCCAGGCCAGGGAGAGACCAAAAGTGGACAAAAGAATCATGAAGACTCTCCTGCTATAAGAGTTAGGAAAAGTATGGTCAGAGCGAAGAGGAGGAGTGAAAGGAAATGTTCCTGATTCTCCTGAGCCAATGTCTTGGGAAGAAGCAGTCTGCCTTGATGTTTGCTACTTTTGTTCCCAGTAAATTTGGTATCGAGGTCTACAGTGTTTGGGGCTTCACTGGTAGCTCAGATGGTAAAGACCTGCCTGTGGTGTAGGAGACCTGGTTCCGATCCCTGGATTGGGAAGGTCTCCTGGGGATGGGAACGGCTACCCACTCCAGTGTTCTGGCCTGAACGGTTCCATGGGCAGAGAGCCTGGCTGGCTACACTCCATGGGGTCTCAAAGAGTCAAACCCAACTGAACAACTTTCACTTTCAGTGTTCACTTCCCAGGAAGCACTAGTGGTAAAGAACCCGCCTGAAAAGGCAGGCAACATAAAAGACATGGGTTTGATCCCTGGGTTGAGACGATCCCCTGGAGAAAGAATAGGCAACCCACTTCAATATTTTTGCCTGGAGAATCTCATGGACAGAGGAAATTGGCAGGCTATAGTCCATAGGGTTGCACAGAGTCAGACACGACTGAAGTGACTTAGCACAGTGTTTGCATAGACCAGATGTCAGGTCAAGCCTTCTTAAGTTGCGAAATACATACCCAAGTTGTGACACCTGGTAATTTGGCAGTGATGTCAGTTGGTCAAGCATTTTGGGTAGAGTCCTTTTCTTATATCTTACTTTTGCAAAAGCATCAAAATGAAATTAGAGCCATCTGTAGATAACAAAAGACTTAAAAATGCCCATGGTTAAAGATCTCATGAGAGCTTATTACAATGAAATTGACAAGCAAATTGGTTATTTCTGTGAAATAACATTTTAAAATAAGTGGGATTATGCCTGATAGCACAATACCAGGACATATCATATTTTTAGGAATTTTATATAATTTCTGGAACTTTTATTAATAACATGTACCCATACAAATAACCTTAGAAGTTTAAACTTCACTTCTTAATTGATAATACTTCCAATGTGATTTTACATGTCAATTAGCTCAACATGTCTATTTTTATAAGAAGAGAGAATAATTCTTTTGAAATATTCTAGTGGCCATCTGGAAAATCCCAAAGTTAGTTTGAGATCAAAAAGACTACATTTAGAATTTCATTTTTCGGAACTAGTCAAATGTCAAAGGTTTTATCGTTTGACTAAACAGTATCACGGAAGAAATAATACTTAATTATTTATTTAAAGTGACAATAGAAGATTTTAAAGGTAAATATAGAAACTGACTATTTGTGAATGAAATAGCTATTTTTAGTACTGAAAAGACTGGCTTTTCTTAAGTAATCAAAGGCCCGATAAAGACAGTGTGGAGCAATCTTTTTGGTGAGACACAAAATCTTTGCTTTCCAGGAAGATTACTTTAAAAGGTAAAGGTGAATCTTGTTTACAATATTTTTTTAAAAGCAGACCAATAATCTAAAGAAAAGTTTGTCCTTTTAACAGAGAGAAAACCAAAATCTAATTTTCACCAGTATTCTTTTGTTATTAAAATGCATTTTTAAAGAAAGCTTAAATCAAGCCATTCTAATCTTAGCTAGATTAGCCATATATAAAATTTAATTTCCTAAGATTCCTTCCCCAGAAACCTCTTGTAACTTTTTAATTCAGATTTTGTCTTATGTTTTTCCCCCTATTGCTCATTCTGAAACAATCAGTTGTTTTACTTTAAGGACAAAATAACTCTCTTTTTCCCTTAACAACAACACATTCCATAACTCATCCATTTTTGTACCAAAACCACATGCTACTTTCCTTACAAAGAGATTTTCCCCTTATTATTTCTAGTGAGTGAAGGTGTTAGTTGCTTAGTTGTGTCTGACTCTTTGAGACCCCATGGACAGTAGCCTGCCAGTCTCCTCTGTCTGTGGAATTCTCCAGGCAAGAATACTGGAGTGGGTAGCCACTCCCTTCTCCAGGGGATCTTCCCAACCCAGGGATCAAACCCAGGTATCCCACACTGCATGTAGATTCTTTGCATCTGAGCCACTAGGGAATATATTTTCTTTCTAATAGTTTTAGTTATATATATTAATTAGAATTTTTAAATAATTAATTCCTAGTAAAACTAAAAAGTAAGCAGTTGTACACTGTTACACTAACATTCTAAGAACTGACAAATTTGTGAATACATTTCACAATTTCTAGAAGTATATACTTCTTCATAGTAAATTTTTCAATGTGAAACAAAACATTTGCCAGTAAACCCAAATATCTTTAGTTCTTTTGTAATAGGAAGTCAAATGTGAATAAACCAATATTTAGTAATTAATGTTTCAACATTTTATGTTATTTGGAAATGATGTAGATATTCAGTGAATGTTGTCTACTGAAAAAAGTTTCACAGTGTAAAAGCTGAGAGCTATGTTTTATTTTGTTGACAAAACTGAGGATTTCCTCTGGGGTAAGCCTCTCAACTAGCTCTGAGAGACTGCTCTGAAGAGGTAAGGATTGTTGTTCAGTTGCTCTGTCATGCCCAACTCTTTTGTGACCCCATGAACTGCAGCACACAAGTCTTCCTGTCCTTCATTGTCTCCCAGAATTTGCTCAAACTCATGTCCGTTGAGTTAGTGATGCTGTCCAACCATCTCTCCTCTGCCGTCCCCTTCTCCTCCTGCCCTCATTCTTTCCCAGTATCAGGGTCTTTTCCAATCAGTTGTCTCTTTGCCTCAAGAGGCCAAAGTATTGGAGTTTCAGCTTCAGCATCAGTCCTTCCAATGAACACCCAGGACTAATCTCCTTTAGGATGGACTGGTTGGATCTCCTCGCAGTCCAAGGGATTCTCAAGAGTCTTCTCCAACACCACAGTTCAAAAGCATCAATTCTTCGGTGTTCAGCTTTCTTTATAGTCCAACTCTCACATCCATAAATGACCACTGGAAAAACCATAGCCTTGACTACATGGACCTTTGTTGACAAAGTAATGTCTCTGCACCCAACATGTAAATAAGGCAAATTTACTGGGGCTTGTTGTGAAGATGGTTTAATACTTCCACGAGCAAAGGCAAATCCTAATGTGCAGTAGCTGACCCAACCAACTGGAAGCCAAGGCCATAAATTCAATCCACACAACCATTGGGTGCCATTAGGGGCCACCCATTGGATCCCAGGGTTGTACTTCCAGTCTGAGTCAGGCCAGCGAGCTGGTAAATCTGGGTGATAAGTGACCTCTAATATTTGTTCACATTGCTCAGAGGACAAGTATCCCACATATTTTAATTGTTTTGGATCCAGGGAATGGTCACCAAATCCAACTTCTTGTTCCCTTTGTTCCCAACAGATAGGGGCAGGGACAATAGGTTGGCCTTTTTCTGAGGTCATCCAAAAATACTCATCCCATGGTAAAATTGTTCAGATTACCTGATGGATTGCCCTTCTGACTGGCCATTGAGTTCTCATTTTTTTTTTTTTAAGTAAAATGTATAGGCTTTGGTCATTTTGTAAGGCTTGCATTTACCTCAAATGTCACTTCATGGCCTTGATCAATTTGGTTAAAGTCCACGTTACACCAAGTAAGAAGCGACAGGTTGTGAGTTACCAAGGAAGCAAATGCCTCTTATTGCTGTCTAATGAGAAGAGGGAGCTAAAGTCCCCTCTGCATAGGGGAGACACCCACGAAGGAAGTCCATCCATCAATGACAAAGACGTGGCCCCACAAACCTAACAGAAGTATTATGGAAGTTTGTATATAGAACAGCAGAATTATTCGCAGTGGCTACATTCTGAATCTGTGGCCACCGATGGAAGACAAGTCGGGTCTTCAGTGGTTCCTTCAGGTCAGGATGGACAGTCCAAGGTCCTTTTCCTTTGCTGCTATCTTGAGCTGGGTGTGGTGAATCTAGTAATACCTGCAACTTTAACTGCAGTGGGAGTGGTTAGTACAGTAGTATATAGCCCTTTCCAGGGGGGGGATGATGTCTGCCGTTTTCAATCTTTTATGCATACTAAATCTCCTGGTGATTATGGGTGTACAGTAGTACGTAAAGAAAAGGGAATTCTTTCTTTTTGAATGTAAGGGGTGATGTCATGGATCACCCTCCCCAACTGTTCCAGTTGCCAGATACCTCCATCCCTCCTCTTTGTAATAAATTTCCCTTTACTTCCCGAATAAGTGGGGGAGTCCTCCCAAACATTATCTCATAGGGGGAATACCTGTGTGTGGGGTCATTCTGATCCTCATTAACACTAATGGCAGCACATCCATCCGGGGGGTGCCAGTTTCTTGCACCCATTTTGCCAAAGTCACCTTGATGATCCAGTTCATTCTCTCAATCATTCTTGAGCTTTGAGGTCTATATGCTGTATGTAGTTTCCATTTAATATTTACTGCTTTGCAGACCAGGTGGAGTAATTCAGCCACAAATAGGGGCCCATTATCTGATTCTATACTCAGAGGGAACCCAAACCTAGGAATAATGTCTCTCAGCAAGAATTGGGCCACTTCCTTAGCTTTTTCAGTCTTGGTGGGGTAAGCTTCTACCCATCCCGTAAAAGTACATACCATCACCAGCAAATATTTGTATCCTCGGCATGGATTTACCTCAGTGAAGTCCACTTCTAGATGTTTAAATGGAGCGGTCCCCTTTAATTGTATCTCAGAAGGAGTGGTCTCCTTGGGAGACAGGTTATTCTTGGCACAGGTTAGGCATCAGCGGCTTAACACCTGCACACAAGGTTATTAGACATGGTACGACAAAATAGCAAGTTAAAATCTTGCTCAGTTCATGCCCAGGTGGTTTTTTTTCCCTGTCATAGACTGGGGCCATCTGGGCGGTTAGTCAGCTAGACACCACAGGCGTCACCAGAAGTTTTTTTGCTCTATTGTCCTGGGTGGCTGCTTGCTTTGCCGCTCAGTTGGCCAGTTCCCTTTTGCCTGAGGTGTGTCTGAACACTGGTGGCCCCTGCAGTGCATTACGCCACTGCAGCGGGTTCCCACACTGCTTCCAACAGCAGCAAAATTTCCTCTTTATTTTTTATCTCTTTGTCAGTTGCAGTTAATAGCTCCATTTCCTTATCTACAGCAAACAGCTAGTAGTAAAGAGCAGGGGAGCCAGGATGAATGTGCCAGTGCCACCTGGACTTCCTTAAGAGGCATCTGCAAAACCACTTTCTCTTGAGGTTTCTTTGTAGACCTCAGCCGCCTCTGAACAATGGCTCTCACTTTTTTCCTTCTTCTGAACCGGGGAGGGGGTGTATAATGCTAGCGCAGTTGCTCCCATCACATTCGGTGGCACAATAGGAGGGAAAGGAGCCTCCTTCACCAGGGGAGGTGAGGGAGGAAAATCTCCCTCTTTTCTTATTTCCTCCTCCTGCTCTGGGACTCCCCATCGTGTTCCCCAGTATAGGGAAGGAAGTGGGAGCTCCTCTTCCTCTGGATCATGATATATTTTTTTCCAGCTTTTCTTGCATGGGTTCTGCCTACACCAGCAAAATCTTGCTTTCTCTTTTTTTAAGGTAACATACCCGGGCCCAAGGGGATGAGTTTTGTGCAATTAGTAGCCATGAGTCTATGAACAGAAACTAATCTGGGTGGCCGGGCTGCTTGGTTACCACAGAGTACACAGCCCGAACTTTGTCCAATTTTAGGGTTCCCTCTGAGGGCCATCCTACCCAAAGCTTGGCCAGTCTATCTCACAAAAGGTTTTAAGCTTGTTTGGGGTTAACTTTATGCCATAGTCTCCTCCAAAGCCCTTTCTGAAGTTTTTAGTCATGCATCCAAGAATGGTAGGCTTGGATTCTCAGCTACCCATCCTGCTTTCACTTTCCTTTTATAATACCTCTTGTGCTCCTCTTACTCTCTTGGTAGCCAACCAGATCCAATAAATTAAGACTTCTACCTACTCTTCTCCGCACAAGTCTGATCCTTGTGAAATCCAAGACTGTCTTATCACTGGTTGGTGCAGGCAAACGTGTGTCCAAAACCACAGTTCCCAATCCAACCCCAAGCAACGCTTGGGAGGTCCCCTAGTCCCTAGGCAATGGGGAGAGTCCCTTGGAAAACAAAAGATACGTTGACAAACAGTCAGTACAGGCCTAGTTAACAGAGTACCACTTATTTCAATAAGCAATTTCCCACTGAGCCTATGAGGACACAGCTGCCGTAGACTCATCTAGCCCCAAGGGGTTGGTTGTTCAGACCCTTTTTCCACTATTGTAGTGGGACCTACCTGCATGCTTCCCTTCTGTTGTCCACGGTCTTGTGAAGTCCACCTGAAAGGATAAGTCACTAAATCAAGAGCAGATCTGGAGTGGGAGGCACCTTCCCCTCCCAGAGGCTCTCATCCCAGCGAGTGGCAGGTGGAGGCTCAATGGGCCTGTCTCTCCGACGGCTTCTTGGCCAATGCACGAGAAACGTTGTGGAATCCGGTGTCGCAAAACACATGTCAGAGGACACTCAAGACAGTGGAGCACAGTTTATTAGGCCAGCGGGTCCAAGGGGAATCAGTTTCCAACAAGGACCCTGATGTTTCTGAGAGGCCCAGTTTTATACCCCCTACTACATGACTGACGATGTGTTAGCAACCTCTTTGTTGTATATGATTGAGTTTTACAACAAGTAGGTGCTAGGAGAACAATTAAGGTTAAAGGTGGGGACAATAATTATACTTCAAGGGGGGATGTTTTCATGGTTAATCTAACAGGGGCAGCCTGACCTCAACTACAATCTCTGTCATCTGTGGGGAGGGAAGTCTCCATGAGACCTGGTTTTCACTAGCAATGGTTTCCTCACTCTTGGTCAGGGCTCAGGCCCGGTTCACATCCAGTCTTTAAGATGGTTGACAGGGTTCAAGATGGCATCTCTCTTGCTTTCCTCACGCTGGCCCCAACAGTTCTTAACAATTATGCTTATGTTACTCTTAAAAGTGTCATGAAACCTCAAACATCTAACCATCATCTTAAGCTATCTTTTTTTCTGGCAAATCTGTGACAGAGATAACATCAGCTCTTTTAGTAAACCTAGGTAGAATGAAAGTTGCATGTCTGCATTATTTTTAACACTGATAAGTCTAAAGAATACCTGTTTTAATCAGGCCAATAAGCTTGTTTGTTTTCCTCCAAATTATCCTAGATCATATAAACTTGAATAACATTTGGCTTAGTTCTTATATTTCTCAGACTATACTTAATTTGGAGAAGGAAATGGCACCCCACTCCAGTACTCTTGCCTGGAAAATCCCATGGGCATAGGAGCCTGGTAGGCTGCAGTCCGTGGGGTTGCTAAAAGTCATACACGACTGAGCGACTTCACTTTCACTTTTCCCTTTCATACATTGGAGAAGGAAATGGCAACCCACTCCAGTGTTCTTGCCTGGCGAATCCCAAGGATGTGAGAGCCTGGTGGGCTGCAGTCTACATGGTCTCACAGAGTCGGACACCACTGAAGCGACTTAGCAGCAGCAGCATACTTAATTTATGCAAATACGTTACTCTCCTTAAGTCAATTGAATAGAGCTCTTTATATGGGCTTTCCAGGTGCATCAGTGGTAAAGAATCCACCTGCCAATGCCAGAGATGCAGGTTAAATCCCTGGTCCGGAAGATCCCTGAAGGAAATGGCAACCCACTCTAGTATTCTTGCCTGGGAAATCCCATGGACAGAGGAACCTGGGGGGAGGACAGACCATGGGGTCACAGAGTCTGACACAACTGAGACGGAGCATACACATGCACAAATTAATTATGACGGTATCCTCTGAAGGTCGAAAAATATCACACGTCTGTGACATACATACGCAAACACACTAACAATGGGTGAACAGATCTTACAGCTTTCATTTAAAAATTTTAACCATAAGATAAGTATGATAATGAAAAACTCACAAGTTTGCAAAAGAAGAGTTGGATTCAAATCTTGTTTCTGGCAAATGGAATAAATTAAGCTTACCTGCTCAGATGGCTTATGGAGAAGACTTTAAAGATTTTCCATTTGCCTAGTTTCCAAATAGACCCTCCCTTTTTTTCCTTCTGATAAGAATTTACTTACTTGAAGTTTGCATTTCAAATAGGTGTTTCTCCAGGGAAAACCAGTAGAATATTTACATCTCAAAGGCTCAGAAAGAAAAGTGAAGTCGCTCACTTGGCAACCCCATGGACCTTGGCCTGCCAGGCACCTCTGTCCATGGGGATTCTCCAGGCAAGAACACTGGAGTGGGTTGCCATTTCCTTCTCTAGGGGATATTCTCAACCCATGGGTCGAACCCAGGTTTCCTACTCTGCAGGCAGATTCTTTACTGTCTGAGCCACTGGGGAAATCCTGATTTCTGTTACTAAAGAGAGCAGGAGAAATGAATGTTGAGACCATTGGTGGACTTGGCCACCTTTCCCATTTGCAGAATCAAACAGCTGACTTCTCCTGCATTGCAGGCAGATGCTTTGCCATCTGCGCCACCAGGGAAGTAACAAAGACTCAGAGAAAGACTATCAATTTCTTCAGGAAGGACTTTTGTTTTCTGAGACCAGAATTTTTATAATACCTATAAGCCTTTTGAAATGAATAGGGGAGGTTTTGGAATTGGTAAAAAGGAGAGGTGGATTTTTTTCTATTCTTGTAAAGATTCAAGCTGCTATATAAATTCTACCAGTTGTAGGACAGTTGCCTTTAATTTCTCAAAGAATTGGATTGCAATCTGAGCAATATCAAGGCTGATACCCCACCACCCCCAATCTAGTTACATTATCTTCAAATATGCTTTCCACTATCAGGGAGAAAATCTTGAACTAAAAAGAAACCAGAAGATTCTACCTACATTCCAGAGTTAAGAGCTGTTTGTCTTTGGAATGGTTTTCATTCACTTTGGGTACATAGTTTAGTTTTAGCTTAGAAGAGAAGGCTTTTAAAAAGTTCTTTTCAGGCTTTTGGGAGGGAAGTTTGCGAGAGGAGAATGGATACATGTATGTATATGGCTGAATCCCTTTGCTGTCCATCTGAAGTTATCAGGACAACCTTTATCTGCTCTGTATGCCTGCTAAATCACTTTGGTTATGTCTGACTCTGCGACTCCATGGACTGTAGCCCGCCAGGCTCCTCTGTCCATAGAATTCTCCAGTCAAGAATACTGGAGTGGGTTACCGTGCCCTTCTCCAGGGGATCTTCCTGACCCAGGGATCAAACCCACATGTCTTATGGCTCCTGCGTTGGCAAGCAGGTTCTTTACCACTAGCACCACTTGGGAAGTCCCATTTTGAGCTATATTCCAACATAAAAAGGATTAAAAAAAAAAATTCCTATCAGGCTCTGAATATCAACTTTCAATTTGGCCAACTTCTGACCATTTGAGCTACATTTGGAAAAAAAAAAATTCCTTTCAAATATCTTGTCTGTTCTGATTTATCCGCCCAGATTGATTTTGCCTGTGTGCCTATTTTTGAATATCGCAAAAAGGAGTCATTCGCTGTGGACTCCTGTGTGTCTGTCTTCCCTCCCACCTCTTCAGTGCATTGTCCTTGACGTTCATCCACGTTCTTGCATGAATCAGTAGTTCATTCCTTTTTGTTACAGTTGTTTGGTCATATTGTGTAGTATAAATATGCCACAATTAGTTTATTCATTGTCCTCTTGTTTTTGGGTCTCAGCTATTATTAATAAAAGTACAAAGAATATTCATATACAACCTAATTTGTGGACCTATGTTTCCATTTCTTTTGGGTAAACACTGAGAATTGCAGGATTATAAGTAATATTTGACATTTTAGGCTTTTTGATTTGGACCACTGTAGCAGGAGTGTCATGGTGGTGGTTTAGTCTCTAAGTCATGTCTGATCCTAGAGACTGCATGGATTATAGCCTGCCAGGCTCCTCTTTCCATGGGATTTCTCCTTTTGGTTTTAATTTGCATTTCCCTGATGACTAATTATGTTGCACATCTTTATATCTTCTTTTGTGAAATGTCTATTCAAATCTTTCGCCCATTTTTAGTGGGTTGTCTTTTTAAAAACTGCTTAATTGTAAAAATTCTTTGTATAGCCTGAATACATATCCTTTCTCAAATACATATATTTAAATATATTATGTATATTAAAATATATAAAATTTCCTATTGTGTGTCTTCTCTTGACCTTTTATTCTCATCTTTTTACTTTATCCTTCAGTATTTGCTCAAGGGTCTATAATATATGTATGTAACGTACAGTATATCTAGAATTAATATAGTATTGCTCTATGTATAATGTAAGGTGATTACAACATTTTAATTCCATTTGCCTTCCCTGTTCTTTTTTCAAATTGCTGTCATATAATTTGCTACTTTATACATTATAACCAGTCAAATACAATTTTCTTTACTTTTACTTTAAGCAAACATCTTTCAAAGAAACTAGAAAAAAGCAGTACTATATATTTACCCATTCATTTACCATTTCAGCCACTTTTAAAACATTCCTATAGGAACAAATTGCCAGTTTCCAAAGTGGTATCATTTTACTTCAGCCTGAAGAACTTGGTTTAGCATTTCTCACACTGTAGGTTTGTGGACAGTTGATTCACTCAGCTTTAATTTGTATGAAAACATCTTTATTTTGCCTTTATGTTGAAGGATATTATTCCTGGATATATAGAGTATTAGATTAATAGCCTTTTTTTTTTTTTTTTGAAGTAGGACTACATTGCTTTTCTTAAAAAGTCAGCCTTCATTTTTCTTGTTATATCTGTATATATTATTCAGCTGTTTTTATGATATTTCCTTTATCTTCCTTTTCCATAATTTGTTATTATATGCTTATAATGTGTGGCCATTACTCCTGCCACAATCCTTGTGTCTTTAGAAACTGTTTATGTATATATTTGACTGTTTGATTCTGTCCCATAGGTCATTAGTGATCTGTTCAGTGTTTTCTTCTTCTTCTTTTTTTTAACTTCCTTTTAGATAATTTCTTCATGTGCAAAATCCAACATCAGGGCCCACCATGGAGAGTGGGAAGGGGTTGTCATCAATTCCCAGGTCCCAGAGCAGAAGTTGGATTGTCTAGAGACCTTACTGACTTTTCACTAAATTTTTTCTAGGTCTCCTGTATCATATTTTTTTTTCTTTTTTTTTTAGTATTTATTTATTTGGCTGCATTGGGTCTTAGTTTGCAGCATGTGAGATCTTTAGCTTTGGCGTGCAAACTCTTAGTAGCACTATGTAGGATCTAGTTTCCTGACTAGGGATCAAACCTGGGTCTCCTGCTCAGAGTTACTATTTGTGTATTTTGTCTCTCACCAGATTTCAGGTTGGTGATCTTTCTTCTTCTGCCATTAATCCTTCAATCCCTACCTTCCCTATTTCCCTGCAGATTCAGCTTTTAACATCTAGTGTGGGCTCATTGGGCCAATTTTATCTATCATTCCAAATACAATACAAAATATTCTGGCAATTCTCAAATGTCGTGTTTCTCAGATAGAGCCTCTCATTAGAATCACTGGAGGAGTTTTTTAAAATGGTAGTGCCCAGGCTGCGCTTTCGACTGATGAAATCAGACTCTCTGGAGATGGGATCCAGGGAGCTCATGCTGAAAAACAAAGCTCTCATAGAAAGTGGTACCTTTATGTAGCACGCTAATATTTGTCTTAACTTTTTTATCTTAAACCAACATTTACCACATCCTTGAGGCACACGTTGGAATATCGTGGCCAGAAAGTGAGGCAGAAACTGGATTATATCACGATCTCATCTCAGTGTGTCAATACGTCTGAGGTCATGTTGGCCGAATGCCCGTCAGCGTCCTGGTATTCATTCAGCAGCCTCTTTGGTGGCTGGCAGCCTAAGAGAGGCTTACCTCGAGAGAGCAAACAAGGAAAAAAAACCAACAACCTGTAGGTATGAAAGGTGTCAGGTCTCATAGACGACTGGCCCATTATGTAAAATGCAGTGACATATTCCTGCAAATATTTACCTTCACCTTTCTCTCAGGGAGTCTTTGTTCTCCTTTAAACACCCAATGGCCATTGGTTTTTTTCAAAGGGAAAAAGGAAAGTGGTAAATCTTTCACTACCTTTTTCATAAGAATTTTCCTTTTGAGACTTGGATTTCCTCCTCTGCCTTTTTGAGATGACAAGATTGCCTCTATATCAAGTGCCTTGGTTCATTTCTCTAACCTCCAAGACAGGTGCAGCTTCTTCTAGGTCATGAACGTTGGCTTGGGCGGCGGGGGGGGGCGGGAACAGCAAATATTTGCCATAGATATTTGTTGGATCCCAGACCTGTACAAACCAACTTCTGAGTTTTCTCCTTTTAAGGAGCAGCAGAGTAGAGGACTGAGGTTACATTTGAAGGACCTGGAGGAATGCTTTCAGCACTGAGTCATCTGGTGCCCAGAAAGGTGCCGGCCAAGTATGAGACCATGGATACTTGTGGGGAGCCTGAAACTTTGTGCTTAATGGAGCCAGCCTCTATTTTTAATAGAAGATGGTAATGAGGGTAGCAATCAGGAAGGATTTCCTGGCGTGAAAGAGGTTAGAGGCAAGAGTATATCATTCTGTAGAATTTTTGCAGTTCCTTTTTAGGATTATGTTTGGAGGGAGGGATGGTTGTTTGCTTTTTAAAGAAGGACGAGAGTGGTTTCTTGTTGTGTGACAGTATTCTTAAGACAAAAATGTAAAAACTCCTGAGGGTTCCTGCTAGGCCTGTAATTCTTGAAGACATCATATTCAGGGCAATTTAGAGGAAAAACATTCAACTTTCCTTATTTCAAGACTTAATAACCATTCTAAATTTCCTCATATTTTACAAGTTTGTCAAGTATGCATCTATAATCATTGGAAAGAATAAAAGATAATTTGTAGAAGAAGGCTCAGGGCTACCGCGTATGACCTGCAGGTTGTGCATGGCAAGCTCTGTGAACCCTGTTTCTGAAACTGCTCTGTGAGCTGCAGTCCCTGGAACTGTGAATCCAGTGGTCTTGGGAAGGAGGCTGACCTTCATGACGGTCATGGGAGGGTGGAAGCATAGCTGTTGTTCCCATCCCTGCATGCAGGATGTTTTCAATTGACTATGTATTTAAGGTTATTCAGTGATTTTAAAATTTGGTTTATATATTGCTAATTTAGTTCATGTTAGGGAAGACGGAAGAGAGGTAGGAGGAAAATCCACACATCTAGTTTTTAAAAAATATGTTCTGATAACAGGCATCATTTCTTTTTTCGTGCTTTTTCTTTTTTGGAGGGGCGTTTATTGAAGTGTAGTTGATTTATAAATGTTACAATGTCATGTTAGGTTCAGACATACAGCAATGATTCAGATATGTGTGTATGTGTGTACGTGTGTATTTGCACATATATAAATGTAGTCAGAACTGTACATGGAACAACAGACTGGTTCCAAATAGGAAAAGGAGTACGTCAAGGTTGTATATTGTCACCCTGCTTATTTAACTTATATGCAGAGTACATCATGAGGAACGCTGGGCTGGAAGAAGCACAAGCTGGAATCAAGATTGCTGGGAGAAATATCAATAACCTTAGATATGCAGATGACGCCACCCTTATGGCAGAAAGTGAAGAGGAACTAAAAAGCCTCTTGATGAAAGTGAAAGAGGAGAGTGAAAAGTTTGGCTTGAAGCTCAACATTCAGAAAACGAAGATCATGGTATCTGGCCCCATCACTTCATGGGAAATAGATGGGAAAACAGTGGAAACAGTGTCAGACTTTATTTTGGGGGGCTCCAAAATCACTGCAGATGCTGATTGCAGCCGTGAAATTAAAAGATGCTTACTCCTTGGTAGGAAAGTTATGAGCAACCTAGATAGTATATTAAAAAGCAGGTCCGTCTAGTCAAGGCTATGGTTTTTCCCATGGTCATGTATGGATGTGAGAGTTGGACTGTGAAGAAAGCTGATCGCTGAAGAATTGATGCTTTTGAACTGTGGTGCTGGAGAAGACTCTTGAGAGTCCCTTGGACTGCAAGGAGATCCAACCAGTCCATTCTAAAGGAGATCAGTCCTGGGTGTTCACTGGAAGGACTGATGCTGAAGCTGAAACTCCAATACTTTGGCCACCTGATGCGAAGAGCTGACTCATTGGAAAAGGCTCTGATGCTGGGAGGGATTGGGGGCGGGAGGAGAAGGGGACGACAGAGAATGAGATGGCTGGATGGCATCACTGACTCGATGGACATGAGTTTGAGTGAACTCTGGGAGTTGGTGATGGACAGGGGGGCCTGGCGTGCTGTGATTCATGGGGTCACAAAGAATCGGACACGACTGAGCGACTGAACTGAACTGATATACACATGCATACTTTTCCAGATTCTTTTCCTTTATAGATTTTTATAAGATACTGAGTATAGCTCCCTGTACTATATAGTAGGTCTTTGTTATCTATTTTATATGGAGTAGTGTGTATATGTTAATCTCAAAGTCCTAATTTCTCTCTTTCCACCCCTTAGATAATCAAAAATTTGCTTTCCATGTATGAGTCCATTTCTGTTTTACAAATAAGCTCATTTATATCCTTTTTTTTAGATTCCACATAAAAGCAATATCATATGGTATTTGTCTTTGAGCAATAATATTTCCAGGAGGAAGATCAGTGGATACCTTTGGACATTGTCTGAAACTGTACTCTTCTAGTCGATAGTGCCAAAGGCAGGAGGACCGTGGAGTGCCATTATTTTCGCCATGGAGGTCAGAAATACAGTTAGCCTAACAGAAAAACCTCATCCTGAAGCTATTATTATTATTGTTGTTTCTTGTTGTCTGACCTGTCATTCCCACTGTGAAATGCTAGCTCAGTACTCCCCAAGAGTCACAATCAAGTGGAGGGTCTCTGGGGCTGAATATCATTTGCTGCTGTCAAACCAAGGGTCATCTCTTAGTCTACTCACCTGGACTGCACACAGTTTTGAAATCTGAGTGCCCTGAGACTCTCCTAGAAGGACCTCTGGAGAGAGGATAGTCCACCCAGGACAAGGCCAAGCTGTGACACTGTAGAGAGGGAGGGTACTGGCTGTTCGGAAGTAAGCTGAAGATTCTCAGACTAATGGGCTATTCCACAGTCCTTTCTAAGTCCTGTTTGAGAATGTTTACTCATATTTAATGATTTGTAAGTGTCTACAGCCTTCAAGGGAATGGACTAGGTGAGGAATAGAACTAAGACACAAGAGTTTCTCATTCCAGAAACTTACAACTTTATTGAAGAAAACAATCTTCATGAAACTGTGAAGCACCAGCATATTGGAGGATGTCCCCTGTGTGGTTTGGAGTGATCAGGGAGATGCTGGGGAGGAAGCAGGACTTGAGTTAAGCCTTGAAACTTGTACAGAGCATCTGTAGGTGGAAGGGAGGGAAGAACCTTCTGAGTTGTTGCAGACTGCAATAGATTGGACCAAACCCAGGTTTCAGAGTTTTGGAATCACGGTAGTGATTTCTACATTTGTTAGGAGGAGGTAGCCGCTGTCGTGTTCTGTGGTCTGCTCTGTTGTGCTCTGTGGTTTTGGACTTTCACTGGAATATGTTTTCAGACACATATTAGGTTCCCGCTAATGTGTTGCATCAGCACGCAGCTGAAGGCTGGATGTTCTGGAGCATAAATGGCAACAGACAGAAGTACAGAGCAGAAGTGCATGGGGGGCTACCTGCATTGTTTATTACAAGTCTTAGTAGCAACATCCTGCTTACTGTTAAGCTTGCCAAATTTCTTTTGAGTTCTGTGCCTACCTATGGGTTGAGGATAATTTGTGTAGTTGCTGCTTTGTTGAGTTTCTCCTTCTCTTGAGTAAGAAAACATAATTTAGAATTCAGGATAGCTTTCTGGATTAATGTGCAGCTGTAGCTCAGAGAGTCAGGCTGCCTCCTCAAGGGTGATTCTTTACAAGGCTCTTTTTAGAGCTGCTGCCTCTGCTGTTTAGTCCCTAAGTCATGTCCAACTCTTTGCAACCCCATGGACTGTAGCCCACCAGGACAAATCCCTTTGTCCATGGGATTTCCCAGGCAAGAATACTGCTGTGGTTTGCCATTTCCTTCTCCAGAGGGTCTTCCCAATCCAGGGATCAAACCCACATCTCCTGCTTGGCAGGTGGATTCTTTACCACTGAGCCACCTGCGCAGGGCTTCCCTAATTGTAATGTGTGTAATGTCTTGTTAAAAAGGACCTGCTTCATTAAGCCTGAGATGTAGCCCAATATTCTGCATTTTCAATAAGCCCTGTTGCTGGTGCTGATCTTCTGAGAATCACACTTAGCTTGGAGGCATGGTATGGATGCTTATGGCAACAGAATGACCCAGGAAGATTGAGTGTGGGAAGAAGCAGGATGGAGCAGAAATACTTTTCATATGAGATGATAGCCACCCAGGCTCCCACGTAGGCTTGACAATGAGTCACAGTCACTATCCACCCAGACCTTTACTGCTCATTAGAAGGGGCTCCCCTAGGACATGCCCACGCTAAAGCCTCAGGAAGACCATTCTTTTCCCATCAAAAGCCCAGTGAGGAAGCGTATGACTTTCCAGCAGTGAAAGATACAGAGGTAAGCTCAACGCCCAGCTGGTCTTGCCTTTTCTCCTTATTAATCACATTGCAAGTTGGAAGGTGAATCTGGTGATTTGTTCCACTCTGTTCAGCTTAGCAGGTGCTTATCACATGTTTGCTCTTGGCCTGACATTATGTTATGTCTGTGGGTTGCTGGTGAAGGGTGAAAAGTGGTCTCTGTTGTTTAGGGACTAACTGTGTTATTAGGAAGAAGAAAGCAGAACACTTAACAAGCAATGAAAGGAAAACTTGTGGGGGTGGGGATATAATTATGTGCTAAGTTGAATATAATCAAGTGCCAAACCTATGACACAAGCAATAAGGGCTGTGAAAACTCAGGGAGGGTTTGGGTGTTGGCTTAGCTCGCTGAAACCAGAGTTAGAGTTTTTAAATTGAGGGCTCTATTGTTTGACTTGTGATGGGATTTTGGAGATCTTGTGAATATAGAGTTTGAAACTACTGGACAGGAAAGGGAAAGGCAGAGTCTAGCACAGAAACCCAGTTCTCCACAGTGAATGCAAACCACACCTCCCACCCAGACCTCCCCATTCCTCCAATGAATGAAGCATTTCTTTAAATGAAGCCAGCTCTAGAGAATGAGATCATTGCTACATTGTACTGGATTTGACCAGGCACTCCTACAACTTAATGGGGATTCAGACCTCAAGTGAGTTTTTTCCACAAAACATGAATAATCATGGAGATTAATGGAAAAGGTCATCTCAGAATCTCAGGGCAGATACCTTATAGTTTATAGATGAAGTGGACAAAAGGAGAAGGGACTCTGGGAAAAAGCTCTCAGAGGCAGAGAGGGCGCTCCTATCTTTTATCTTGCCCATGAGAGCTCTGTGAAAGAACAGGCCATTCAGTACTTATATAGCACTTTCAACTCTTTTATAGGAAAGTCACATGACATCCCTGGAGAACAAGTGTGCGTGGTCTTCCCTGATCTCTGAGAGTGGATTATGGGCACAGAGAATATAAGTGTCTGGTGAAAACTCTCAGGTATCCCTTGACCTGCCAAACTGGGAGAGTAGGCAGCCAATCTCTATGGGGCCAAATCTATCAGGGGGCTCAGCTGTGTCATGGATGGACCACGTGCCAAGCCTCCACATCTACCAGGGCCTCTAAATTGTCCCGTGGAACATCCGCCTCCCAATGAGCGTTGAAGGAGATGATGGGCCCTGTTCCTCTTCCCCACCCTGCCAGTGGGGTCTGGAGACTTACTCCCAATTCCCTTCAGAGAGGTTGCCCTCAGGAGCGCTGTATTGTCTGCTTCTGTGTCTTGGTTTTGTATCCTTTTCTGGCTGGGGTAAAGAATCCACTACCTGTGTAGGAGACTCCGGAGAGTTTAATCCCTGGGTAGGGATGATATCCCGGAGAAGGAAATGGCAACCCACTCCAGTATTCTTGCCTGGAGAATCCCATGGATAGAGAAGTCTGGCGGGCTACAGTCCATGGGGTTGTGTAGAGCGGGACATGGCTGAGCAACTGAGCACACACGCTGACCAAGTAGCCCAAGTGTTGTTGTTGTGTCGTGGCTCAGTCATATCCACCTCTTTTGTGGCCTCATGTACTGTAGCCCGTCAGTCTCCTCTGTCCGTGGGGATTCTCCAGGCAAGATTACTGGAGTGGGTTGCCATTTCCACCCCCATGGGATCTTCCCGGCCCAGGGATCGAACCCTTGTCTCCTGCACTGCAGGTGGAGGCTCTACCTGAGCCATCAGGAAGTGCAGCCCAAGAGTTCCAGGGCCTTTCTGTTTGCCGTGTGGCTTTTCCCTGTGAGGTCTGCTTCTGCCCTCTCTGGTTTCTGAGGCCTATTGTGGTAGCACCTCAGTGTGTTTTGAGGTGGGAAGTGTGCCTCTGTCACCTTTGGAAACACCATCATCTGCTCCCCATCAGTGAACCAAGGCTGACAGGACACTGCCAAAATGTATCTGCAGGCTGGACTTGAAAGGACACCTTTCCATGTGCTTGTCTTATTATCTCTATCAAGAGCATCTGGAATCCTAGCCAGTCTCCAGTTGGTGGCCAGGAGGCCAAATCTAGCCCACAGATGCATTTTCTTTAGCTGGTCTCGAGGTTTGTAAAAACCTGAATTTCTTTCGAACATTTTTAAATGATTGTGTTTCTATATAAAAATTGGAATTTCTGGCTGCTCTTGAAAAGATTGTGAGTAACTGGCAAGCCCAGGCTTTGCCTGTGCTAAGAAATGTGATCTGAAGCTGGGGAGCGGCCCCACTCTTCACTTGGTCCCTGACTCCCTCAGCTCACTGCACTTGTTTCTTCACTAGCTGGCCTCTACCATCACTGGAGTTTTTGACCTTGACGAGTCACATATACAGGCTGCATTGATTCCACCTGGGTAAATTGGGGTGGTGTGCCTAAGACAGAGAAGATATCACACAGCTTTGGGGAGGTGTGGTATAAGAAAAGTAGAGTGCTGATTTGGGAACTGCTTCGAAATGGTCCAAACTGGAAGCAGAGAAATAATCTTAGATCATCTTAGATCATCTCTGGAAAAGGACCAGTTTGTTTGTCTTTCAGTTTCTAATCCATCACAGACCTCTACTTTTGTAAAATACAATATGGCATGAATTCATATAAAAATAAAAGGAATAAAAGACATACAAAGTGCAAGCCAGCTTTTATTATTATGCTCTACAGACATAAAATTATTTTAATAAACATGGTAAAAATGAACATAATATAGGAAAAACAGAAAATAACTATAAAGCTTATATTGTTCATATAATGTATGCACATAGGCTAAAAGCACAGAGAATCAATGTTATAATCATAGCTTCTGTCTCTGCATTATAAACTAGTGAAAATTATGAATGAAATGGCAGTTTTATATATTAAATACCTATATGGACACTTTTAATTTAATCTATAAATTTCTAGTTTGTAAATAATTTTTTGATGAAAAGTAAATTCAAAACCTTCTATAAAATCTCTAAGAGGCATTGCAGTAACTTTGCAAATGTGTAACTTCAGGATCATCATCTACCTTATTATTCAGTTCAGTTCAATCTCTCAGTCGTGTCCGACTCTTTGTGACCCCATGAAGTGCAGCATGCCAGGCATCCCTGTCCATCACTAACTCCCGGAATTTACCCAAACTCATGTCCATTGAGTCAGTGATGCCATCCAACCATCTCATCCTCTGTCATCCCCTTCTCCTCCTGCCTTCAATCTTTCCCAGTATCAGGGTCTTTTCAAATGAGTCAGCTCTTTGCATCAGGTGGCCGAAGTATTGGAGTTTCAGCTTCAACATCAGTCCTTCCAATGAACATCCAGGACTGATCTCCTTCCGGATGGACTGGTTGGATCTCCTTGCAGTCCAAGGAACTCTCAAGAGACTTCTCCAACACCACAGTTCAAAAGCATCAATTCTTCAGTGTTCAGCTTTCTTTATAGTCCAACTCTCACATCCATACATGACTACTGGAAAAACCATATCCTTGACTAGATGGACCTTTGTTGACAAAGTAATGTCTCTGCTTTTTAATATGTTGTCTAGGTTGGTCATAACTTTCCTTCCAAGGAGTAAGCATCTTTTAATTTCATGGCTGCAATTACCATCCGCAGTGATTTTGGAGCCTTATTATTAGTTATTGTTAAATTACAGGACAATCAAAACTCTGGAGAAACTCTAACATTTTTTTTTTTTTGCCTTTTGATCTTGTCTATCATTGAAAACATGTCATATCATTTATGTGAATGAAAGTATTAAGTTCTTTAAAACAGCAAATGATAGAAAACAAATTAGCATAACAAGCTAACTCATATCTCTGAAAAGTTGAAACTAGTTGTTATTGTGCAGGAACATGATAGGTTTGTCCAGTAGTTCAAATATTCCTGATAGAATGTTTTTCCTCAGTAACCATGTCACACTAGTTGTTTATAATCAGCTTCTATACCATTACAAGCAAAAAGAATGGTCTAAAATTTAGTGTATTAGCTTTAATGTAACCTACATTCAGTGAACTTTTTAGTTTAGTCAACAGTTTTGTAATAAGATTTTCTTGATGAAGGAAGAACTTCATTGATTTACACTGTGGCACAGCTCTTCCAAGATGCTTTCCATAAATCCATCAAAGAGTACTTCTAAAATTTAAACTCTAAATCACATTTGTTGACTAACCCTTCATGGTTATATATAGTTTAGAACTGGTTGTGTTTTGAAAAGAACACTTAAGAAACAATTCTTCCTTATGTCACCATCATGTTCAAACTGCATGTACATGAAAAGAATTGCTATTTTAGAAATAACTGTTCATCTGTCTAGTTGCAATAAAAATTATATTACTAGCTTTGTTTTTTTTTATATTTGATCCTGCATAACATTGAGCTTTGGTATCCCTGGAAAAAGGCAGTTGAACTACCTTGTCTGACAAGATCCTTTCAACATTTCCAAGCAAGCATCTTTGATTTGCAGTCTCTCATTAATATTTCAACACGTGTGGGTTTTTTGACTTAGCAACTCAATGTGTTACTTTTAAAAGAAGCCCACAAAGCACATTTACTTTTGGTAGCTGTTTGATCCATACTTTTTTTTAAAAAAATAATTCTTCTGGTTTTGAATTTACTTTTTATGATTTGGGTGTAAATATTTCTTAGGTCTTAATAATTTCATTGATTAGCCAACCCACCTTTTCAGATAACACACTGTTATTTAACCCTTAGACATCAATTATGGCTGCAAAACTCAACTCAGTGTATGAAGAATCATACTTTCAAATAAAAGTATAAAACTTTTCAGTCTTTATTTCTATGAAATCTTATTCTTTGTCATCACTTAGTTAGTACAGCAGCTGTGATCATAAGTTAGTATTTACTTGATAAAAATGATCAGTAAAACTTATTTTTATCTGTAAATTAACATTAAAATTAGTAACACCAATTTCAATTCACCAATATATAAATTTCATTTGTAATTATGCTTATATGTATATATTTATATGCTTGTAGTTTCTCAGATGTCTATCAGTCTATCTATCTATGTCTCCATAGATATATGTGCTTATACAGTCTCAGATTTTTAAAACACTTTTGCCGACAACTGACAAGATAACCTTTAAAGTAACATATCATAAAGTCCATGATTAGCAGGCAGTTTGGATTATATGTAACTCACTAGGAAAGTTCAAAAGATGTTCACCTCATTCAATGAGATGAGTGTGAAATTGCTGCAAAAGTTTCTAAATTCTTATTCTCAAATTCTCTAGTTATCTTGTCATGGATCCATAACAGATAGCATGTGTATTGTCACTGGTCCATGGATAACATTTTGCATAGCCCTTAAATAGATGCCTCTTCAAAACTTTTAAGAAGCTACTATAAATTCTTTAATACTTACTGAGTAATATCAGACCAAGAAACTACTCCCTCAGTCAGAGAATAAAAGTAGAGATTCAGTTCAGTTCAGTCGCTCAGTCGTGTCCTACTCCTTGCGACCCCATGAATCACAACACACCAGGCCTCCCTGTCCATCACCAACTCCCGGAGTTCACTCAAACTCACCTGCATCGAGTCGGTGATGCCATCCAGCCATCTCATTCTCTGTCGTCCCCGTCTCCTCCCGCCCCCAATCCCTCTCAGCATCAGAGTCTTTTCCAGTGAGTCAACTCTTCGCATGAGGTGGCCAAAGTATTGGAGTTTCAGCTTTAGCATCAGTCCTTCCAATGAACACCTAGGATTGATCTCCTTTAGAATGGACTGGTTGGATCTCCTTGCAGTCCAAGGGACTCTCAAGAGTCTTCTCCAGCAGCACAGTTCAAAAGCATCAATTCTTCGGCGATCAGCTTTCTTCACAGTCCAACTCTCACATCCATACATGACCACAGGAAAAACCATAGCCTTGACTAGACGGCCCTTTGTTGGCAAAGTAATGTCTCTGCTTTTTAATATGCTATCTAGGTTGGTCTTAACTTTCCTTCCAAGGAGTAAGCGTCTTTTAATTTCATAGCTGCAATCAGCATCTGCAGTGATTTTGGAGCCCAAGAAAATAAAGTCTGACACTGTTTCCACTGTTTCCCCATCTATTTCCCATGAAGTGATGGGACCAGATGCCATGATTTTTGTTTTCTGAATGTTGAGCTTCAAGCCAACCTTTTCACTCTCCTCTTTCACTTTCATCAAGAGGCTTTGTAGTTCCTCTTCATTTTCTGCCACATTTGGCCATAAATATCAAAACAAAACAAAGTAAAATAATGCATCTCATATAAGATTGCAGTTATTTGTTTCATATTAAAGGAGTCTGGTATTGGGGAGTGATGTAGTCAGTGACCCTTTGCATCAGCGATCCTGGCTTCTAATTGTTTCAGTGGACATGGCTTCTTTTCTCAACATATCTCATGACACAAAATAACTGCTGGAACTCCAGCTATTATGTCAATATTCCAACCACCTAGAAGGAGCAGGACAAGGATTAGAAGAGCAACCGCTCCTTTTAAGGCTCTTCCTGGAAGCTGCATGCATTGTTTCCACGTACATTTTATTGACAAGAGTTTTAGTTGTGAAGCCAGTCATACCAAGTTTCAAGAGATGCTCTGAAATGTAGTAATTACTCCAGGAAGTCATACTCACCTAAAAGGAAGATGGAGAAGAATGGATGTAGGAAATTATCTAGTTTACTCAGAGATACTTTCAGAACCTCAGGGTATCAGTTAGAAATGAATGTGAGGATTCCATTAGCCAAGACAAACTGTTAAGAACTTTCAGCACAAGAGAGAATGTAATTTGCCCCCTTCACTGACAGGGCTTGTTCAGGATCTATAAAGATTTATCTAGTTTTATATTTTAAAACGAAATTGTATTTTTGAGCGACTGCATACTCATTGTGTACCGATTTCTAGTCCAGATGCTGGATGGATATGTTTTCCAAATTAAAACAGCAACAACAACAATAAAAACAGCTGTGGAAAATGACTAACAGGAAACTTCATGGAGAAGGTCCAAAACCTTCAATGAGGTATTGTCCCTGAGAAGTAGTGGAGAGACAGCAGTGGACAAGGCAATGCCTGTCATCAAAGAGCTTACAGTCTAGCAGGGGAGATAAGGAGTAAACAGATAATGGCAGTGTGGTAAGAAATGAGCTTTGAAAGATACTGTTGGAGTGATTTCAAAGCAAACTACACAACTTCTAATTGAAATCAGAATCAGTCCATTTTTGTGAAAGTATTATGTCCTGCAGAAGTTCTGCTGATTAGCTAAAAATTACCCGAAGTCAGATGAATTGGCCTTAGATATGTTAATATAAAATTGCCAGTTTGTTTCCCCTCAATATGCCTCATCAAGTCTTGTTAGGAACCCCCAGTATTAGAGAAATTCCATGTCTTAGAAATCCTAAAAAGGGGCCTCTCTGTAGTACTGTGTTAGCAATCAGAGTTCCTCTCTCTTTTCTTAAGGGAAAATAAGCCACAAAAAAGGGATTTTTACTTTCTTTTTTAAAGCCATAGGATGTGCTTTTATCAGTAGAAGTTACTACTATTACTACTAAGTCACTTCAGTCGTGTCCGACTCTGTGTGACCCCATAGACAGTAGCCCACCAGGCTCCCCCGTCCCTGGGATTCTCCAGGCAAGAACACTGGAGTGGGTTGCCATTTCCTTCTCCAGTGCATGAAAGGGAAAAGTGAAAGTGAAGTCGCTCAGTCGTGTCCAACTCTTCACGACCCCATGGACCACAGCCTACCAGGCTCCTCCATCCATGGGATTTTCCAGGCAAGAGTACTGGAGTGGGGTGCCATTGCTTTCTCTGAGTAGAAGTTAGTCACCTATCTAAAAATGTGTCCCCTTGTTCTGGTTAATAAATTAGAGAACAGACTTATGGACATGGGGAGAGGGGAGGAGAGGGTGAGATGCATGGAGAGAGTAACATGGAAACTTACATTACCATATGTAAAATAGATAGTCAACAGGAATTTACTGTAAGTCTCAGGAAAATCAAACAGGGGCTCTGTATCAACCTAGAGGGGTGGGGTGGGGAGGGAGATGGGAGGGAGTTTCAAAAGGGAAAGGATATATGTATACCTATGGCTGATTCCTGTTGGGGTTTGACAGAAAGCAGCAAAATTCTGTAAAGCATTTATCCTTCAATAGAAAATAAATTAATTTAAAAAAACACCACAAATATCACAATAAATCAGGTCACACAGATTTTTTTGGTGTAAAAAAATAAATAAAAAATCAGGATGAAGAGAGTTCTGCAATATGTGAGTGTGGGTAAATCTATATGCAACAGACTGTTGCATATAGATTTAGATTTTGAGATAGTCTTGCTATCTTGGTTTAGACATTTTTCATGATGCCTGAGACCCTGCTGCTGAGAGCTGTGCATCAGATTTTGATAAGCAAAACAACCACCTTCACATACGGTCAACTATTGGATTTCCCAAATAGGAAACTTTTTAGGTTTTTTAAACTTTGTTTTCAGACAAACTGAAATCATAATCACAGGAAACTAGCCGATCTGATCACATGGACCACAGCCGAATGTGGTCCACTGGAGAAGGGAATGGCAAACCACTTCAGTATACTTGCCTTGAGAACCCCATGAACAGTGACAAAGGGCAAAATGATAGGATACTGAATGAGGAATTCCCCAGGTCGGTAGGTGCCCAGTATGCTACTGGAGCTCAGTGGAGAAATAACTGTAGAAGGAATAAAGGGATGGAGCAAAAGCAAAACCAATACCCAGTTGTGGATGTGACCAGTGATAGAAACAAGGTCCCTTGCTGTAAAGAGCAATGTTGCATAGGAACCTGGAATGTTAGGTCCATGAATCAAGGCAAATTGGAAGTGGTCAAACAGGAGATGGCAAGAGTGAACGTCGACATTCTAGGAATCAGTGAATTAAAATGGACTGGAATGGGTGAATTTAACTCAGATGACCATTATATCTACTACTGTGGGCAGGAATCCCTTAGAAGAAATGGAGTAGCCATCATGGTCAACAAAAGAGTCCGAAATGCAGTACTTGGATGCAATCTTAAAAATGACAGGATGATTTCTGTTCGTTTCCAAGGCAAACCATTCAATATTACAGTAATCCAGGCCTATGCCCCAACCAGTAATGCTGAAGAAGCTGAAGTTAATCGGTTCTATGAAGACCTACAAGACCTTTTAGAACTAACACCCAAAAAAGATGTCCTTTTCATTATAGGGGACTGGAATGCAAAAGTAGGAAGTCAAGAAACACCTGGAGTAACTGGCAAATTTGGCCTTGGAGCACGGAATGAAGCAGGGCAAAGGCTAATAGAGTTTTGTCAAGAGAATTCACTGGTCATAGCAAACACCCTCTTCCAACAACACAAGAGAAGACTCTACACATGGACATCACCAGATGGTCAACACCGAAATCAGATTTGCTATATTCTTTGCAGCCAAAGATGGAGAAGCTGTATACAGTTAGCAAAAACAAGACCAGGAGCTGACTGTGGCTCAGATCATGAACTCCTTATTGCGAAGTTCAGACTTAAATTGAAGAAAGTAGGGAAAACCACTAGACCATTCAGATATGACCTCAATCAAATCCCTTATGATTATACAGTGGAAGTGAGAAATAGATTTAAGGGACTAGATCTGATAGATAGAGTGCCTGATGAACTCTGGACGGAGGTTCGTGACATTGTACAGGAGACAGGGACCAAGACCATCCCCATGGAAAAGAAATTCAAAAGAGCGAAATGGCTGTCTGAGGAGGCCTTACAAATAGCTGTGAAAAGAAGAGAGGCGAAAAGCAAAGGAGAAAAGGAAAGATATAAGCATCTGAATGCAGAGTTCCAAAGAATAGCAAGGAGAGATAAGAAAGACTTCCTCAGTGATCAATGCAAAGAAATAGAGGAAAACAACAGAATAGGAAAAACAAGAGACCTCTTCAAGAAAATTAGAGATTCCAAGGGAACATTTCATGCAAAGATGGGCTCGGTAAAGGACAGAAATGGTATGGACCTAACAGAAGCAGAAGATATTAAGAAGAGGTGGCAAGAATACACAGAAGAACTGTACAAAAAAATCTTCCCGACCAAGATAGTCACAATAACGTGATCACTGACCTAGAGCCAGACATCTTGGAATGTGAAGTCAAGTGGGCCTTAGAAAGCATCACTACTAACAAAGCTAGTGGAGGTGATGGAATTCCAGTTGAGCTATTTCAAGTCTTGAAAGATGATGCTGTGAAAGTGCTGCACTCAATATGCCAGCAGATTTGGAAAACTCAGCAGTGGCCACAGGACTGGAAGAGGTCAGTCTTCATTCCAATCCCAAAGAAAGGCAATGCCAAAGAATGTTCAAACTACCGCACAATTGCCCTCATCTCACACGCTAGTAAAGTCATGCTCAAAATTCTCCAAGCCAGGCTTCAGCAGTATACAAACCGTGAACTCCCAGATGTTCAAGCAGGTTTTAGAAAAGGCAGAGGCACCAGAGATCAAATTGCCAACATCCGCTGGATCATGGAGAAAGCAAGAGAGTTTCAGAAAAACATCTATTTCTGCTTCATTGACTATGCCAAAGCCTTTGACTGTGTGGATCACAATAAACTGTGGAACATTCTGAAAGAGATGGGAATCCCAGACCACCTGACCTGCCTCTTGAGAAACCTGTATGCAGATCAGGAAGCAACAGTTAGAACTGGACATGGAACAACAGACTGGTTCAAAATAGGAAAAGGTGTACATCAAGGTTGTATATTGTCACCTTGCTTATTTAACTTATATGCAGAGTACATCATGAGGAACGCTGGGCTGGAAGAAGCACAAGCTGGAATCAAGATTGCTGGGAGAAATATCAATAACCTCAGATATGCAGATGACACTACCCTTATGGCAGAAAGTGAAGAGGAACTCAAAAGCCTCTTGATGAAAGTGAAAGAGGAGAGTGAAAAGGTTGGCTTGAAGCTCAACATTCAGAAAACAAAGATCATGGCATCTGGTCCCATCACTTCATGGGAAATAGATGGAAAAACAGTGGAAACAGTGTCAGACTTTGTTTTTTTGGGCTCCAAAATCACTGCAGATGCTGATTGCAGCCATGAAATTAAAAGACGCTTGCTCCTTGGAAGGAAAGTTATGACCAACCTTGATAGTATTTTAAAAAGCAGAGACATTACTTTGCCAACCAAGGTCCGTCTAGTCAAGGCAATGGTTTTTCCCGTGGTCATGTATGGATGTGAGAGTTGGACTGTGAAGAAGGCTGATCGCCGAATAATCGATGCTTTTGAACTGTGGTGTTGGAGAAGACTCTTGAGAGTCCCTTATACTTCAAGGAGATCCAACCAGTCCATTCTAAAGGAGATCAATCCTGGATGTTCATTGGAGGGACTGATGCTAAAGCTGAAACTGCAATACTTTGGCCACCTCATGCGACGAGTTGACTCACTGGAAAAGACTCTGATGCTGGGAAAGGCTGGGGGCGGGAGGAGAAGGGGACGACGGAGAATGAGATGGCTGGATGGCATCACCGACTCTGTGGACATGAGTTTGAGTGTACTCCGGGAGTTGGTGATGGACAGGGAGGCCTGGCGTGCTGTGATTCATGGGGTCGCGGAGAGTCGGACACGACTGAGCGACTGAACTGAACTGAACTGAATTGAAACTTTGTTTTCATATATTTTATCTTGTTTTCTTTCAAAGATTTCATTCTGTTTTCATGTGGTTAGATTTTTATAGATTGCTGTTTTTGAAACCTGCCTCAGAAGGAAGCTAGCATAGGATCATATATTTGTGGTATCACCTAATATATCTTACAGAAGACTTCCTCAGTCATTTCAGAAAAAATTTATTAGCTTTCCTTTTGCCAGTCTCAGGGCAACTGGTTTTCCCTAATGTCTGGGAATTTCTATCAGGTTGGGTGCTCCAGTTAAGCATGGGTGTTTGTATTGGTTTCCACTCCCAACCCACCTCTAGATTGCAAACTCCTAGAGAAAATCAGGGTCTTACTCATATTACCTTTTCATCATATGATTAGATGAAAGTGTGAGTGACTCAGTCATGTCTGACTCTTTGCGGACCCATGGACTATAGCCCACCAGGCTCCTATGTCCATGGAATTCTCCAGGCAATAATACTGGAGTGAGTAGCCATTCCTTTCTCCAGGGGATCTTCCTGACCCAAGGATTGAACCCGAGTCTCCTACACTGCAGGCAGATTCTTTACCATCTGAGCCACCAGGGAAGCCCATTATCTTGTTTATTTCCTGCTATGGATTGAATTCTTCCTGCTCAGCAAATCAGTATGTTGAAACTCTAAGCCCCAGTGTGACTCTATTTAGAGACAAGGTCTGTAAGGAGGTAATAAATTTAAATGAGGTGATGAGGGTGGAGACCTAATCAGATGGGACTGATTGGTGCTTTTAAAAAAGGAGGAAAGGGAACAAAAACTCTCTCTTTCTCTCTGCACAGAGAGGAAATGTCACATGAGGGTGCATCAAGATGGCAGCCATCTGCAAACCAGGAGAAGGAGGCCTCATCAGAAACCAATTCTGTGGCACCATGAACTTGAACTTCCAGCCTTCAATATGGTGAGAAAATGAATTGCTATTGTTCACAAGCCATCCAGACTGTGGTGTTCTGTTATAGCAGCTCTAGCAGACTAATATATTACCTACAATTTATACACTATTTTGCAAATATCTAGTCAGTAGATACCTAATTCTTACTGATGTTAATTATTTTCATGGGGGAGAATTTGGTTTTATAATTACCTTACATTCTTTTAAGATAGAAACCATCTCTAAAGAGTTGATTTAAATGCCTTTTTCCAACATTTTTTTCCAAATGCACACACATATAAGCTTGGTGTTAGCCATTTTGAGTGCACAGAATCGCCAGTAAGTTTGCTTTTGCTTTTATAGTTGGAGAAAGTACTTAATTTCAAACTGTTGACAGAAGATGTTAAAAACATACATATGTTTCCCTAGAATCCTGCCCTCAGAAGATATGTGTCATCTTAGTTTATTATTTCCTCTAATTTCCACTTTTTGATATCTGAGTACCGAAGGCAATGGCAAGCCACTCCAGTACTCTTGCCTGGAAAATCCCATGGATGGAGCAGCCTGGTAGGCTGCAGTCCATGGGGTCGCTAAGGTTTGGACACGACTGAGCGACTTCACTTTCACTTTTCCTTTCACACATTGGAGAAGGAAATGGCAACCCACTCCAGTGTTCTTGCTTGGAGAATCCCAGGGACGGGGGAGCCTGGTGGGCTTCCATCTATGGGGTCACACAGAGTCGGACACTACTGAAGTGACTTAGCAGCAGCAGCAGCAACTTTTTGCTCCATGTTTGTCATTGGTGCAGCGACCCCAGCACCAGTTGACAGGCTAATGCAGAGTAACGGGGAGGGGGCATTTTTACAAAAATCTGTCCATTTATTCATTTACTTAATCATTCAAATCACTTTTAGAGAATCTATTCTTGCCAAGCCTATATTGAGAGCTATAAGTATAGAAAGTATAGAGGTGAAAAGACATAATATGTCTCTTCTTTCGTGTTGATAGTCTGGTGGTGGAAAAGGCAGGCAATATTTGAATGAACAAGCAAGGAAACACTATGGTTCTAATGATAAGTTCTCCATAACTCGAAGACCAACTCCCCTTGATATCCAAGATACTGGTAGCAGCCGTCAGATTAGGTTTAAAGATACTGAAAGTAAAGTGAAGGCGTTAATCACTCAGTTCAGTTCAGTTCAGTCACTTAGTTGTGTCAGACTCTTTGCGACCCCGTGAATCACAGCACTCCAGGCCTTCCGGTCCATCACCAACTCCCGGAATTTACCCAAACTTGTGTCCATTGAGTCGGTGATGCCATCCAACCATCTCATCCTCTGTCTTCCCCTTCTCCTGCCCTCAATCTTTCCCAGTATCAGGTCTTTTCAAGTGAGTCAGGTCTTTGCATCAGGTGACCAAAATATTGGAGTTTCAGCTTCAACATCAGTCCTTCCAATGAACACCCAGGACTGATCTCCTTTCAGATGGGATCTCCTTGCAGTCCAAGGGTCTCTTAAGAGTCTTCTCCAACACTACACTTCAAAAGCATCAATTCTTCAGTGCTCAGCTTTCTTTATAGTCCAACTCTCACATCCATACATGACTACTGGAAAAACCATAGCTTTGACTAGACAGACTTTGTTGGCAAAGTAATGTCTCTGCTTTTTAATATGCAATCTAGGTTGGTCATAACTTTCCTTCCAAGGAGTAAGCATTTTTTAATTTCATGGCTGCAATCAGCATCCACAGTGATTTTGGAGCCCCAAAAAATAAAGTCAGCCACTGTTTCCACTGTTTCCCCATCTATTTCCCATGAAGTGACAGGACCGATGCCATGATCTCCGTTTTCTGAATGTTGAGTTTTAAGCCAACTTTTTCACTCTGCTCTCTCACTTTCATCAAGAGGCTCTTTGGTTCTTCTTCACTTTCTGCCATAAGTGTGGTGTCATCTGCATATCTGAGGTTATCAATATTTCTCCTGGCAATCTTGATTCCAGCTTGTGCTTCCTCCAGCCCAATGTTTCTCATGATGTACACTGCATACAAGTTAAATAAGCAGGGTGACAATATACAGCCTTGATGTTCTTCTTTTCCTATTTGGAACCAGTCTGTTGTTCCATGTCCAGTTCTAACTGTTGTTTCCTGACATGCATATAGGTTTCTCAAGAGGCAGGTCAGGTGGTCTGGTGTTCCCATCTCTTTCAGAATTTTCCACAGTTTATTGTGATCTACACAGTCAAAGGCTTTGGCATAGTCAATAAAGCAGAAAAAGATGTTTTTCTGGAACTCTCTTGCTTTTTCCACGATCCATCAGATGTTGGCAATTTGATCTCTGGTTCCTCTGTCTTTTCTAAAACCAGCTTGAACATCTGGAATTTCACGGTTCACGTATTGCTGAAGCCTGGCTTGAATTTTGAGCATGACTTTACTAGTGTGTGAGATGACGCAGTCACGTCCAATTCTGCAACCCCATGGACTGTAGCCCAACCAGGCTCCTCTGTCCATGGAATTCTCCAGGCAAGAATACTGGAGTGGGTTGCCATTTCCTTCTCCAGGGGATCGTCCCCACCCAGGGATTGAACCTGGGTCTCCTGCATTGCCGGGAGATTCTTTACTGTCTGAGCCACCAGGGAACCCATTAGTCTAATAAGTGAATTTTACTGGTGACTGAAACATAGAATTTATTTTTTCAATTCTGGCGTTTTATCCTTTGGATTAAAATACATATCTCATTTATTTAAATGATAGATATCTAGGATGCTGCTTTCATAGAGAGGAAATGTCAACTCACATGATCTGGAAGGGAGATCTTAAAGCATTTCCTTAAGAAAGGAGGTGTGTGGTCTTGGACAGCAACTTCTCTGGATACCTAGATAGATTCTTATCTTAAAATATTATCTAAAAATCATACTTGTTACATCTGTGGAAAGTGCGATTCTCATATCAGATGAATGCAGAAATTAATTCATAAGCAGAATACAAGTCTAGTCCATAACTGGAAAGACTTTAAGATGTTTTTCCTGCATTAAGGGTATATATCCCTGTACTCATAACTCTTTGTAAAATATTAGTAAAACTTTGAATTGCTTTTAATTCTGGCAGACTGTTTCTCTTTGAATGCCTTTCTAGGCTTAGATAGGATTATGAGGTGTCCTAGCTTTTATTAGGGTTATGTATGACTTTTACCATCCTATGTTACTCTTTAAAAAGGGGTCTGGAAATGTGTGTGCATTTTAAATTCAAGGTTCGTGGGAAGTTATATTCTGACACATGATGATTGAAAGACAAAGGTCAAGGAATTTTATGATGAAGCACAAGCTAATTATATACTAGAAATGCAAATTACATGATTTAAAATTAAACAGTTGCTAGTACTTTTTTACTAAATTCATGAAAGATATTAGGTGATAAAAATTATTGGTAGATGAGAGTGATAGATTAAGGATTTGATCTAAGATTGTGAATTTAGTGGTCAAGTCTGAGCTCCAATAATATGTTCATTGCCACTGTACAGCTTCAACTTTCAAGGCTCAACCTGCCAATCTGTTGCTCAGAGAATATATTGTACATTATCCTGTCTTGATTCTAATACTCATGAACAACAGAAAAAGAAGTGAAAGAATTCAAAAATTATAAAATGTTTGAGAAACATGTAGTCTCCACTATTTGGTAATTTCCCCACTCCTTGCCAAATATATGTTCAAATACCCTAGAAGCTGCTGCTACTGCTGCTGCTAAGACGCATCAGTCGTGTCTGACTCTGTGCGACCCCATAGACGGCAGCCCAACAGGCTCCTCTGTCCCTGGGATTCTCCAGGCAAGAATGCTGGAGTGGGTTGCCATTTCCTTTTCCAGTGCATGAAAGTAAAAAGTGAAAGTGAAGTCACTCAGTCGTGTCCAACTCTTAGTGACCCCATGGACTCTAGCCTACCAGCCTCTTCCGTCCATGGGATTCTTCAGGCAAGAGTACTGGAGTGGGGTGCCATTGCCTTCTCCGACCCTCAGTTCAGTTCAGTTCAGTCGCTCAGTCGTCTCTGACCCTAGAAGCTACCATTTAATATTATTTCCCCTCAGAATCAGATTATCTGGGTAGTTGTCTCATTTTTCTACTTGCTTTGCCTGAATTGAAAAGTTGATTCATTGAGAACACTGCATGTGATGTGCTGGGCAAACCACATTGGGGAAGCAAGCACGCCTGTTATGGAAGCATCTGTGGTCATGCCCAAGGAAGAGAATGAGCAGGATTGGCACTTATGTGTCAGTGACAGGTGTTATTCCACACCCCTAACCACAGAAGTCATGTCAATTGCCCAGTATAGGACCATCGCACCCCCTAAATCTGCTCATTCTTTATTCCTTGATTCTTTTGGAATAGTAGGTTATGGCATACCTGTGGGAAAGTATACTATATCCCACAGTGATTGAAGCTATATACTAGATTTAGCAAGTAAACCCCTCGAATAACCAGCTTTACTTATTACATGTCCTAATGACTCCTTTAAATTTTATATGCTGTTCTTATAAAATGGTCCTAACTGCTTTATTAGTCTGCTTGGGTTACCATAACAAAACACCATAGACTAGGTGGCTTGACAACAGAAGTAAGTTTTTCTACAGTTCGGAAGGCTGAAAGTCAGAGATCAGGGTGTTTATCAAGGTCATTTTTTGATGAGAGTTGTCTTCCTGGCTTGTAGATGGCCACTTTTTGCTATGTCCTAAAAAGCAGAGACATTACTTTGCCAACCAAGGTCCATCTAGTCAAGGCTATGGTTTTTCCCGTGGTCATGTATGGATGTGAGAGTTGGACTGTGAAGAAAGCTGATCACCGAAGAATTGATGCTTTTGAACTGTGGTGTTGGAGAAGACTCTTGAGAGTCCCTTGGACTGCAAGGAAATCCAACCAGTCCATCCTAAAAGAGATCAATCCTGTGTGTTCATTGGAAGGACTGATGCTGAAGCTGAAACGCCAATACTTTAGCCACCTCATGCGAAGAGTTGACTCACTGGAAAAAACTCTGATGCTGGGAGGGATTGGGGGCGGGAGGAGAAGGGGATGACAGAGAATGAGATGGTTGGATGGCATCACCGACTCGATGGACGTGAGTTTGAGTGAACTCCGGGAGTTGGTGATGGACAGGGAGGCCTGGCGTGCTGTGATTCATGGGGTTGCAAAGAGTCAGACATGACTGAGCTACTGAACTGAACTGAACTGAACATGGTGGAGACAGAAAGAGAGATTAATTTCTTTCTTTTTCTCTTCTTATAAGGCCACTGACATTTAAAAAATGTGTACATGTCTTCCTATATTCTATAAGACTCATCTCAACCAAGATCTCATTTATGAAGTTTAATCTAAACACTCGGTATGAGCGAAATGCTCTGGTAATTTCAACATAAAAATATGTAATAAAATTGTTGAAATAATGAAGATACGTTGAAGTAAGGGACAGTACCTTTATTGATTATTATGTTCCTAGTATAGTGCCTGATACATTGGAAGTTTCTAATAAATCCTAGGCTGTTTCTAGAATAAAATTAAATGAGAAGTAAACATGATCTTGGGCAAACTCCATGAGATAGTAAGGGACAGGGAGGCCTGGCGTGCTATAGTGCATGGGGTCGCAGAGTCAGACATGAGTTAATGACTGAAAAACAACAAGGTAGTGTTGAATTGGTATTCTTATTTTTTAAAATAGGGTTCCTTGCCTGCCCATTTGAAGTAAAAGCAATAACAACAAACATCTGGCCAATAAACTGGCCATTTTCCCTGGTGCCTTGAAGGACCTTGTGAATATTAGTGAGCGCACTTCCGCTTCTCATTGGGCCAGGAACCTAAATACAGTAACTTCATTTGAAGGGCCTGTAGTTCTTTTATTTTCAGAACCATCAGGGTGAGATATGTCAAACAATTCAAATGAGAAGCTTCTAGTTTCCACCTCCTTGTATCTCCTGGGTTTTCCTTTGTTCACCCAGTCACCTGCAAAAATCATCAAGTGTTCAAATTTATAGCCTGTGACTCAATGACCCCAAACCTCTTGGCGGCCTGGAATCAACATGGAATGCTCTTATTTAGCACTTGAAGCCCAGTCAGATATTAGTTTTCTTGCAGTAAATCTCTGATGCCAATGAAGAGGGAAATCAGAAACAGATCAGATGGTTCTGGCCCATCCCCTCCCAATATGGTGAGAAAGTCACTAACTGAATTGGGGTTGGATGCTGGGTGTTTCTCTCCTAAATCCTTTTATCCTAGTTATTAAAATGTGTTACTTCTTAGAGCTGTGATAGTGAAGACTACTTTATTGAGATGGTGAAGAGTTTAGGTTCTAAAATGTCCTGCCTGTCCATTAAGACAACATAACCCCCAGTTGGGGCAAGATTCAGTTTTCTGATGTTCATTCCCTCTAACTACCTTGTGTTCCACCCAGGAGACTGAATTCTCTGTACAAAGAACTATGCCAATCCATAGAAAATCCTTAGGACTTCCCAGGTGGTGTTAGTGGTAAAGAAATAAGAGATGCATTTTCAATCCTTGAGTCAGTAAGATCCCCTGGAGGAGGGCATGGCAACCCACTCCAGTATTCTTGCCTGGAGAATCCCCATGAACAGAGGAGACTGGTGGTCTACAGGCCATGGGGTCACAAAGAGTCGAACACAACTGAAGTGACTTAGCACAGCACAGAAAATCCTTGGGTTGAATTATTTCCTTGTTTATGACTTCTCCATATAGTTGGTTCTGCTCCAATTTCTTTGAAAGGACATCTGTTGGATGATTTGACATGAGACCTGTGCTTGCTGAAAGTCTCCTCTGACAGGTCAGTGTAAAAGAACCTGCAAGGGAAAGCTCAGTCATGTTGAGTGGCTCTTAAGTGCAGGAACAGATTTGAAAGAATTATCCAAGACAATGACTTTGAGATCAAACTAGGCCATGGAGTTAGCCACAAGACTCTGAATTCTTTGCAGCTCCATCCTCTGGAGTGTCCTGTCGCTGATCTTGCCAGTAATGAATTTCACTTCCATGTGGGCGCTTTCAGGTCTTCCTCACACACTCTAAAGCCAAATGTGTTTAGTCCCTTCAGACAGCATTTTGCTCTGCGACTTGAAGAACAGTCTAAGTCCATGAGATTTGCCATGCCATATAAACCCACAACTCTTGAATAATAGCTACAATTCTGGAGAGTTGATTCACGAATATTTCCTGCTGGCAAACAATGAGAGTAGTCTGAGGAAATTAAATCCACACAACTAATTCCCTAACTTTATTTCATTCCATGTTTAAAATACTCTCTACCTCCAAATGCTTTTACCAGGCTGGCAACATATAGCGAAATCAGCTGACAGGACTCTCCTTTTCCTTCTTCCTCTATCTTTCACTTTTCTTGAGTGGTCCGAACTGTAGATAGGTCACCAAAAGGAGGTGGCAAAAAAAGAGAAAGATCCCAGTCCATTTTTCTTTCTTCTTGTAATCCTATCTCAAAGACAGTCTCTGCTTCTCAGAAAGGTCAAGCCAAACTCAAACTGGGACTGGAAACCTCAGTAACACTGTGATATGTGAGAAATCATGTGAACAGACAGCCAATTGCAGATGGTTAGCTCCGAATATGTTCTTTAAAGTACTCTTATGCTTTTGGCATAATTGTAAAACGGGGGTGCATGGGAAAGCCTGCCTTGAAGGACTGCATTGCTTAAGACAATAATAGTGCTTTGTATAGTTTTATTCTCCAAAATTTTGGGACAAGCTTACAGTAACCAGGTGCCAGAGGTACCCTTTCTTTATAGGAAGGATGATACTGCAGCCCTCCTGAGTCTTCTGAGGACCTTAAGTACACACCCTCCAACTACCCAAATAATACCCTTTAGATGGTTAGTTTCTGGTCTCCAGGATTGTAGTTTCTACATATGAAGAAATCAGTTTTGGAATATAAGTTACCGCTGGAAAGATTTTCATTTATTCAATACCTACTAGGTACCAGATTTTCTATAAGGTACATTTTTCAGAGATGCTCTTATTTAGCCCTCATCTAGAAACTCTTAAGTTTTGTTCACATTTTACAAATGAGGAAAATGAAGCATAAGGAGATTAAGTAACTAATCCAAGGCAACCCATTTATCAAGTGGTGGAAGCTAGAGTTGAGTCAAGTCTGAATAAAGCTCTTTAAAGTCAGAACTTTTTCTGTTTTCTTCCTGAACACCTAGAAGATACTCAGATATCTGGCAAACTTCAGATACTCAATCCACACTGTGGAATGACTGCATTAATGTGAGATTCCAGCACGTGTGCTCCTAACAGTTCTATACCATCTCACCTCTGTCTCCTCAGACCAGTCTTCTACCCATCTCTCTCCACCCTCTTTTGGAGGGAAATGCAGTTCAGGGCTGCATCAGTCTGCAGGAGAAAGTTAAGTCTCTGCACCTACCTGCTGAAGGAATACAGCAGTTGACAGAAAGCTGTGTCCCTGCGTCTGATTATCCCTTTCTCCCTCTCCTTCCCTTCCTCCCTCTGTCTCCTCCTCACTTCCACAAAGATTCTCGAATCCCTGATATGTGGGCTAAGCATTGGAGCTTCAGTAAGAGCAAAGCTAGGCATGATCCATCCTCAATGCAAATTGTTGGTTACGTTATAGGTATTATGAGCATTTTGACAGAAAGCTGCTGCTGCTGCTAAGTCACTTCAGTCGTGTCCGACTCTGTGTGACCCCATAGATGGCAGCCCACCAGGCTCCCCCGTCCCTGGGATTCTCCAGGCAAGAACACTGGAGCGGGTTGCCATTTCCTTCTCTAGTGCGTGAAAGTGAAAAGTGAAAGTGAGGTTGCTCAGTCGTGTCCGACTGAGTGACCCCATGGACTGCAGCCTACCAGGCTCCTCCATCCATGGGATTTTCCAGGCAAGAGTACTGGAGTGGCTTGCCATTGCCTTCTCTGGACAGAAAGCTAGAGGGTGTTATATGAGGAGAGAACAAGAGAACCTAACCTATTCTCTGAGGTCAGGGAAGACCCCCTTGCAAATCTGATCTTTAAGATCAGACAAAATAAGTGGTGACAAGGATGTGGAGAAGGGAACACGTGCACACTGTTGTTGGGTAGGTAAGCTGGTAAAGCCACTATGGAGCTTTCTCACAAGACTAAAAATAGAACTACCACGTGATGCAGCATTTCTACCTCTGGGTATGTATCTAAAGCAGCTGTCCTCAACCATTTTGGTACAGGGACTGGTTTTGTGGAAGATGACCGCTCACCTCTCCTTGGTTCTCAACAGGCCATGGACCACTACTGGTATGTGGCCTGGGGGTTGGGTACCCAGGAAATGAAATCATTACTGCTAAGAGATATCTGTACTCCCATGTTCATAGTAGCATTATTCTCAATAGCCAAGGTATAGAAATAACCCAAGAGTCCATTTACAGAGGTATGGATAAATAAAACGTGGTCTATGCGCACAATGAGTTATTCATCCTGAAAAAAGAAGGAAATCTCGCCATTTGTAACAACATGGAGGAACCTGGAGGGCATTATGCTAAGTTTGAGCCAGAAAGAGGAAGACCAAATACCGCATGGTATCACTTATGTGTGGAACCTTAAAAACAAAAGTCACACTCAAAGAATACCCATTCTTTGCCATGGGCGGAGAGTGGGGGAAATGGGGAGAGGTTGCTAAGAGGTTGTAACTTTCAGTTATAAGATTAATTAAGTCTGAGGATCTGATGTATAACATGATGACTATGGTTTACTTGTGGATAATACTGTACTGTATGATTGAAATTTGCTAAGACAGTGGAACTCAAATGTTATCACCAATTAAAAAGGTAACTATGTGAGGTAATGGATGTGTTAACTCATTTGTGGGAATCCTTTTATAATGTAAATATATATAAATCATGTTATACACTTTAAATATTACAGTTTTATTTGTCTGTTGGGCCTTAATAAAGGCCTTCTCTTTTGAAGAAAAAAGAAAGAAGCAGAAGTTCTCGAAGTATAGCCTGAGATCCCTGAAATCCCTGCCTAAGCTGCTTTTGGGTGTTCAGGAGTCAAATCTAGTCCATAATGATACTAAGAAGTAAATAGTGTTTATTCTTATTCTTTGACATGTGTACAGTGGAGTTTTCCAGAGCCTACATGACATATATCACAGTAGACTGAATGTGCAAGCATATATGATAATCTTTTGAGTCAGACATTAAAGAAATTTGCAAAAACGTAGACCAATGCCATTCTTTACATTAATATAGTTTTGGTTTTTGTAGATGTAGCTATTTTCCATAGAATATTTTATATTCATTAAAGTAGAATTAGTTTACTATGTTATTTTTAAATGAATTAAATATTTTTGAATTTCCCAGTTTTAGTTTTGAAACATGTATGTATCCACAGATAGATAACATAAATAGATATCTATTTATCCATAGGTAGTATGTAGATTAAAAAAAAAGTTCTTTGGAGTTCTTAATAATTTTTAAGAGTGTAAAGAAATCCTGAGTCCTAAAGATTTGGGAATTGCTGAGCTCAGCAAAGAAGAGGAGGGAGTATTCCATTTTGAGGAAGCAGCAAGTGGAAACACTTTTACCTAGTATGCAACTTACAGCTTTGAAGAAATTGAAGTCCACTGTGGTTAGAGCACAGAGACCAGGTGGGAGAAGGTGTGAGGTGAAAGTCAGTGGGTTTAGAGTGGGTTTACAGTGCCAGGTTTGGGGCTGAGGACTTAATCTCAGGTCATTGGGAGGTCACTGAAGGTTTCTAAGAGGGCTAGGTTATTCAAATTTATGTTGAAAGAAAGAAAAGCAAGACAGGAGGGAGGGAAGAAAGGAAGACAGTGATTCTCAGGAAAGAAATGAAATTTCTTGGGAATGGAGGGTCAACGCAGTCTGCAAAAGCTCTTCCTGTTACTCCTGTATGACAGTGGGGTCGTGCTTTCCTTAAGAGCAAGCAAACTTCCTCTGTCTCTGAACTTGTCTCTCTCACCTTGATGGCTGCTCCATCATTTTTTTTATTGAGGTAACACTGATTTATAACATTATATAAGCTTTATGTGTATCAGTTCAGTTCAGTTCAGTTGCTCAGTCGTGTCCAACTCTTTGTGACCCCATGAATCAGGCCACCTCATGCAACTAGTTGACTCACTGGAAAAGAGTCTGATGCTAGGAGGGATTGGGGGTGGGAGGAGATGGGGATGACAGAGAATGAGATGGCTGGATGGCATCACCGACTTGATGGACATGAGTTTGAGTGAACTCCGGGAGTTGGTGATGGACAGGGAGGCCTGGCAACTTTATATTTCTACCTCTGTGTCCCCTACAGTGGGATTACCATCAAAAAATTTAGTTTCCACCCATCAACATACAGTGTATCCCCCTTAGCCATTTTATGTTCCCCCAACCCCTCCTCTCTGGTAACCACTGTTCTCTTCTTTAGGTCTATTTGTTTGTTTTGGTTTGATTTGTTAATTTATTTTAATTTTTTATTAATTTTTCATATTCTGCATATGAGTAAAATCATATGGTATTTGTCTCCTCCATATGACTTATTTTGTTTGGTATAGTACCCTCAAGGTTCATTCATGTTGCCACAAATGGCATTATTTCATCCTGTCTTATGGTTAAGTAGTATTCTATCATGTGTATGTGTATGTGTACATGTGTATGGAGTATACACATGTAAATATATCACATGTTTCTATATCTTCGTTATAGTAAATAATGTCATAGTAACACAGGGGTCTATTGTTCAGTCACTCAGTCACGTCCAACATTTTGCAACCCCTGGACTGTAGCATGCCAGGCTTCCCTGTCCTTCACCATGTCCCAGAGCTTGCTCAAACTCATGTCCATTGAGTCACAGATGCCATTCAACCATCTCATCCTCTGTCATCCCCTTCTCCTCCTGCCCTCAATCTTTCCCAGCATCAGGGTCTTTTCTAATGAGTCAGCTATTTGCATCAACGTGGCCAAAATATTGGAACTTTAGCTTCAGCACCAGTCCTTCCAGTGTATATTCAGGGTTGATTTCCTTTAGGATTGACTGGTTTGATTTTCTTGCAGTACAAGGGACTCTCAAGAGTCTTCTCCAACCCCACAGATCAAAAGCATCAATTCTTCAGCACTCAGCCTTCTTTATGGTCCAACTCTCACATCCACACATGACTACTAGAAAAACCATAGCTTTGACTAGATGGACCTTTGTCAGTAAAGTGATGTCTCTGCTTTTTAATATGCTGTCTAGATTGGTCATAACTTTTCTTCCAAGGAGCAAGTGTCTTTTAATTTCATGGCTGCAGTTACCATCTGCAGTGATTTTGGAGCCAAGAAAATGCAGTCTGTCACTGTTTCCATTGTTTCCCTATCTATTCGCATGAAGTGATGGGACCAGATGCCATGATCTTCAATTTTTGAATGTTAAGTTTTAAGCCAGCTTTTTACTTTCCTCTTTCACCTTTATAAAGAGGCTCTTCAGTTCCTCTTTACTTTCTGCCATAAGGGTGGTGTCATCTGCATATCTGAGGTTATTGATATTTCTCCTGACAATCTTAATTCCAGTTTGTGCTTCATCCAGCTTGGCATTTCTCATGATGTACTCTGTATATAAGTTAGATAAGCAGGGTGACAATATACAGCCTTGACGTACTTCTTTCCCAATTTGGAACCAGTCCATTGTTCCATGTCTGGTTCTAACTGTTGCTTCTTGTCTCAGGAGGCAGGTAAGGTGATCTTGTATTCTCATCTCTTAAAGAATTTTCCACAGTTTGTTGTGATGTACACAGTCAAAGGCTTTAACATCGTCATTGAAGCAGAAGTTGATGTCTTTCTGGAATTCTCTTGCTTTTTCTATGATTCAACAGATGTTGGCAATTTGATCTCTGGCTCCTCTGCCTTTCTAAGTCCAGCTTAAACATCTGGGAGTTCTTGGGTCACATCCTGTTGAAGCCTAGCACAGAGACTTTTTAGCATTACATATAGGGGTGCATATATCTTTTCAAATCAGCAGTTTTATGTTCTTTGAATATGCTCTGTCACTTAGATTCAGATCTTATTCCTATGGGCTCACTTTTTACTTGAAGCTTTGTACTATTTCTCTTTTTTTTCTATAGTCTGATTCTATTGCTGTGCTCAGTCACCCTTTGGTGTTCCCAAAGTCTTCAACAAGTCATATTTCCATGACTGGTCATATCCCTAATTTTGCAGAGCTTTCTTTTCCCTAGCAAGTACTATCTACATAAAAAATAACCTAAGAGGAGAGTTAAGGCATAATCCTTAAAGTGATTAGAAATAAAACATGGTAGTCCTTATGGTAAATCACATGACTGGGATCTGATACCTCCTGTCATTGTTTCTGTTAGCTTTTTGAAAGGCTGTTCTCAAATGCACTGACCTGAGAATTTAGGGTGGTATTTCACTGGGGGCCTGGGGGAAAAGAAAACAGTGAGTTCCAGGGTCATAGGACCATGAGAATGTTTTGCATTTTGTCAAGTGGCCCTTTAACAGAGAAGCAGAGCCTGGGAGGTGAGCAGAAGAGAATATGGGTCTGGCAATCTGCCCTGCAATGATGAGCTTTGTCTGCACGCAGGTTCCCAGATCACAGACAGGACGCATTTGAATAGAATCCATTGTTTACCCCTTGGGTGGAAAACAGAGGAAGCAGGCCAATGAGTCAGGCACCCACTTGTTTCAAAAGGAATTTTTCTAAGGATTTCAGAGAACCATGAGCAAAACCAGGAGTTCAAGGGAAGATGAAGGGGACAAAGGCAGATAAAATAAGGGCTGCTTGGTGTTAATGATGCTTTTCAGTCTTTGAAGCAAGCCTGTCACAACTCTGACCCTGAATCCAATAGGGAAGCTAATTCCATTCTGGGGAAGGATTCTCACTAAGATCTAATCTGAAGTAATTTGGGGTAATTGATCTTCCTTCCTTCTCCATTTAAAGAATATTTGTTCAGACTCAGGGATTAAGTTGACTGGAGTCATAGACAAGTTAACTCTTTGAGACAGGGAGGTTGGTGAACTCTGGTGTAACCTGGCTGTTTAGTAGGTAAGGGTAGGATAGGGTGAAGGAGGGGGAAAAAAGATGGAGAAGATTCACAGTAGTCATGTAGCCCTAAAAATTCAACTTAGTAGCCAAGTATTGTAGAAGTTTCCCAGATGGATTCTTAAAGTGAATCAGCCCTGTGACAATAATGAAGATGGTGAAATCAAGGCCCAAAAAGATTAAATAAAATATAATAAAGAACATTTACTCAAAATCCCTTCCTCATCGTAGAGGCTGAGGACAGAGAAAGAGGATTATAGTGTGTATAACTGTTTCTTTTTTTAAGTATAGCAAGTGATCAGCAAATGATACAAGCTTAGACTCTTTCGCTAGTTCTGCTCCACAACTTGATTTCCTGATCTGCAGATGCTCAGACTAACTTTCCATTTTCCTATGGCTCAGGGCTTGGTGAAGGAATGGTCTTTCCATTGTGTCATTTCAGTTGGGAAAAATGCAGGGTAGTGATATGAATGCCTATGAAAAGAAATAAATGACTTGGTGTCCATGGCAAAGAATCAACTATGTTCTGTTGAAAGTTCCAGTTTGTAATTCAAACTTGATTCATTTTCATTTTTTAGTTTCAGTAGCTTTATTATTATTTTTTTTTCAAATTTGGTTACAAAGGAATAAAATTCAGAAATTACAAAAAAAAATTCCAAGGAAGAAAATAGAAACAACCTGTAGTTTAACCCCCAAACAATAGGTTCTGCATATATTTTACTATCCCATAATTAATGAAATATTTTGTAGAATATAGTAAACTGCCTTTGTCATCTATGATTCATTTCACATTTTTATTTCATATATATTATATTCTTTCTGACTGTGATTTCAAAGGCTATAGAGTATGTTAATTGTTCTCAAGTTTTGAACATTAAAATTAGTTTCAAATTTTCACTAGTAAAATACTTCTTAAGGAATTTTTGCGATGAACATCGATTCATTCAAACACCAAGTTCAAATAGCGAAGTTAGGCATTATTTGTAGGAGGCAAAAAGATAAATTAAGATATAAATAGTCCTTTCCTTCCAGGGATTTAATGAAAAGAAAGTACTTTCTAAATGATAGTAACTGTTTGAGAAGTACTTTTCCCTTTTTCTTCTATGATCTTCAAGTCCCTTTGTATTCTCTGTGAATACAGTTCATAAAACTAGCTCCTGGAGCTGATTAGTCCATCTTCTTTCTTCCAGACAGTATTGTGTAAGAGCCCAATAAAATGATATGGGATTGATTTGTTAGAGTTTCTGTTAATTTCTAAATATGTAAGTTACAAAACATTCAAAATAGTATCACAATGACTATAGTTGGTATACTTTAGTAACAATAAACAAAAACTGAACATATAGCTGAAATTTAAGTTGATTATAATCAGGAAAACAGCTTAATCATATTTAGTTCAGAAACTCTTGGTTACACAATATAAGTGTGGTTTGACAGCAGGATAGCTGGACTTCCAACTCAAATGGTGGTCACAGCCTTACTCTTTTGGGGCAATGAAATATTTTAATGGAATCATTGGCATCTCTGCCTCTGAAATCAAGGCTGCCTTTATTATTACTTGCCCAGTAGGATGACTGGTTTGCTCATTTGTGTAGCACATACTTCCCCTGAAGTCAAGACCACAGGAGTGATTCTCTGTTTCAGGACTGCAGGTTGCATGTCTTAATTCTAAACATCCCTCATAGAAAATCGTATTCTTGCTGTAGACAGAAAGATGAAAAATGCAGATATGTTTGATGAGCAGTAGCACAATCATGGTTGTGGTAGGGAGAATTTTAAAGAAGACTCCCATGCCCCCTGATGTTACTCCCTTGGTTGTGTTCATTTAAATGGTAAAAGAGAGATTGTCCTGATGGGCTCAACCAATTGCATGAGCCCTTCAAAGGCGGAGAGTTTTCTCTGGCTGGAAGTAGGAGAAGTTGGAAAGATTTGAAGCATGAGAAGGACTCCGCTCACCACTGCTGGCTTGAAGATGGAAGGGCTGTGTGGAAAGATAGGAAGGAAATGAATTCTATCAACAACCAACAAGCAGAAGAGGATTTGGAACCAGATTAGAACTGCAGCTGACTGATGCCTACTAAGGTGTGAAACTAGTGAAACTTTCACACTAGTGAAACTTTGAGTGAAGGAACCAGATGAGCCCACCTAGAATTCTGACATACAGAACTATCAGATAACTAGGTATTGTTTCAAGCTGTTAAGATTGTGATAATTTGTTACTCAACAATAGAAAACTAACATGATGGTTACAACAACTCGGATTTTATGCTTTACTGAAGCAGGTTGGCCACATATTTACCATCAACCAAGGACATAACATTTTTTTTTTTAATTTAAATAAGCTGAGAATAAATTTTATGACTTAGAGACTGAACAATAACAGCAAAAAATTTTATGAAACTCTTACCAAACTCTCAAATAATAAAAAATGGTATATCATCAAAGGAAACCCATAATATATGTATATTTTTCTTTAATGAAAATGCTTATCATTTGGTGAGGGTGGGATGATTTGGGAGAATGGCATTGAAACATGTATGTTGTCATATGTGAAATGAATCTCCAGTTCAGAGTCGATGCATGTTACAGGATGCTCAGGGCTGGTGTGCGGGGATGACCCAGAGGGAGGATAAAGGGAGGAGGGAGGTGGGAGGGAGGTTCAGGAGGGGGAACTCATGTACACCCGGGGCGGATTCATGTCAATGTATGGCAAAACCAACCAATATAATATTGTAAAATAATTAGCCTCCAATAAAAAAATAAATAAATTAAAAAAAGATAAACTAATACACAATAATTCAACAAATGACAAATAAAAATATATTCAAGCTGGTGTTAGGGTATGGAGGAGGTCATTTAACCCTATCTGGAAGTACAGGAAATTCTTCCTAGAGGAAGTGGTAGTGTTAAGGAAATGCGACAGGTAACATTTATTACAGGGCCAGGGAGAATCAACTTTCTTTGTGCTGTGCATGAAAAAATTAGGAAAGATATAAGGTAGCTATGATGATTCAAGAGAAGGGGACTGGAAAACAAACATGGGAACTTTGGGTTTCCTTACTTCTTCCACTTCAAATTTTAGGGTGATCATTTCAGACAGGAATGCTCCTGTCTGACCCTCCCTCAAAAACTCCCCTCAGGAACAAAAGGGGCCCTAATTATAGTGGCTAAGGATAGGATTTTATTACTACTCTAAAGTCCAAAAGATTTTCTATGTGAATTAAATTTAATGGAAAATATTCCTATTAGAGATCCAAGCCACAGGCAGCTGAGACAACCTTAGGTAAAGGCTGAATGCAAATAATTATAGTGCCTAGAATTCACAACCTAGAAAGAACCTTTTAAAAGGCCACAATCACTGTTACTGCTGTTTCTTGAATTCTTCTTTTATACAATCAGGGTAGTCACCATTCCTGACCCTCTTATTAAACCAATATGGTGACAGATGAAAAGTTCTCCTGAATAAGATCCTTTTGTAGAAAGAACACTGCATGAAAACATACAAGTGGGGCCGTTTCTTATTAAGGTGTCTTTTGCCCTGGGAAATTGTGGATGGCTACAGAGCCTTCTGTGTCCTTTAGAGTCTTCTGTGCTTTCAGTGAGCATACCTGTTGGAACGTGTGGAGTTGAGGATGATTGTGGGGAAACCCCAGGTATCTTTTGGAGGGTCCTACAGAGGAGCCTGGCAGACTACAGCCCATAGGGTCACAAAGAGTCAGACATGACTGAAGCGACTTGGCATGCACACAGCTCTATTAATTCATACTTGATTCCTAGGAGTTAAGGGGAAGATAGAGGATTAAGGTGGATGCCAAGCCAAAGACCAATGGATCCATGGGAGCACAAAGAGAGACAAAGTATCCTAAAATATAACTGAACCACAAATCCTTCGCTTTCACCGTGTTGTCCCTCTACGAGTGATTACAAAAGTAGTTCTTCCCACTGTCTGGTGGTCTTGACCCTCAGGAATTGCATTAATGGCTGGTGCCAACCAAAATGTTTGCTTTATCCATTGCCACCATTGACTGTTTTGCAGCAATCAGGATGTTTTTCTCCACTCTGAGATGTCATGTTGAGCAGGTTTCAGTCTGATCAAGGAAATACTCTTGTCCTCACTCTCCCTGTTTCAACTGCCTGGCAACCTTCTGAAAGCATGATAAATGAGGTCATGTATTTAGTAGAGTGATGTCTTACCTAAGAGAGCTGAGATAAGTAGAGACCTTTCTACCTCCACTATTCAGAAACAGAAGCTACAGAGAAGAGATTTAGGATGTAATAAAACATGCACTGGATTTAGAGAAGAAAGACCTGAGCTTACTGGCTGTGACTTTGAGCAATTTGCTTTCTCCCTCTGATTTTTCATCTCCTGTAAGTTATATAAGAATTGCCATGAAGTTTTGCTTGCGCTAATGCTTGACAGAGTATCAGCTCAGTAAATGTCAGTTCTTTTTACTTCCTTCTTGACCATCCGGTTTCAGGGAAATTTGATATGTGGTGTGAGAGCTCAATAGAATTACAAATGCCTTTGCCTTAGAGAACAAGAAACTTTGCATCATCTTTATTTTACTCTTAGCTCAGTCCTCTACTGCTCTTCTCTTTCATGATTGATCACAGGAACTTCAAATTTTTCACTTTGGGATTTTACATACTGTCTGAAACCAGTTTAAACTATTGTTTAAATCATTTTGGGAATTTTTCACTTCAAAGTTTTTGCGTGAACAATTGGAAAGCTCTTTAATGGCAAGGGCGATCAGTGTGAATCTCTCTCTGTGATGTGTCCATAAAACTGGCATTCAGATAAATATAGCTACACTTTCAAATTGTGCTCCATCTAGCTGCCTGCAGCAAGTGGAAGGGACACAAAATTTTGGGATCCAAGTACAAATCAAGTAGACACATACAGATTCATTTTCAAGAAGGAAAATACATGTCAATGTGTGTGAAAGCTTCAGCTGAGATTTTACATATTCCCCCACCTTAGAAAGGCTTATAAGAATTTTATTTTGTCTTTGCTTGTATTTGTTTTACTATTTGTTCCATATGGCTTCTAAGAAGGAGCCAGGAGTTTCCCTCTTTGGCTTCCTAAAATGAGATCAGGGACCCTCTTGGTCCCTTTGGTCTTGAAGACCCCAGGGAAGACCAGAGAGTGTGGTGGTGATATTCCTATTCATTTCTTAAGATCAGCACAGACATTTTTCAGAAGGAGAGTAGGGCCCTTTCCAAGTCTGATCTCAGCTCTGGCTGTGTCCAGATGGTGTCACAGGCTGTGTCCAGATTGTGGTTTCAGGCACTTGCATTTACTAACTTGGTTTTGGCTGAAGAAAGAAGAGTTCCTATCATGAATATACCCAATTGCCTCATGATCCAAAGATGGAAGCAGATATTCACAGTCTACTCCATCTTTAACCCAACTTCTATTTCTCTACACCTGGTTCTACTCAGGAACAGGAAAATTTTAATTTTAGCTTTTTAGTACTAAAAGGCAGTTAATTTCTTTGCAAACTTGTAGGTGTTTAATAGAACTTTTATGAGATTAACTTAATTCATAATAATATTCTTACCATTATGAAAATTTCTAGGCTCAAAACTCTATCAGTGTATGTGATATTCATAATGTATAGCACTTAGGAAGTCAATGGTTTTCCTGAAAGATGTCACAGAACATTAGAGTGTTATATATATATTTACTTTAAAAATGTGATAACTTCTAAGCTAATAATAACGGTAACAGTGGCAAGAGCAGTAACATGAACAATAAAAGCTACCTCTTCATGAACACATGTGTTTCAGTTTATGTTAGCTTTGTATTACTATGTGAATGAATTAATTTAATCCTCACAAAGGCTTAGTAAAATTAATTATTTTCTCCATTTTCAGATGAGGAAACTGAGGCTGAGAAAGATTTAATGACCCATTCAAGGTCACAGAATAAACAGTGAAACTAGTTTTTGAGCCCAGGCAGTCTCCTAACTCAATAGTTATCCAACAGTGAATGCCCCACAACATCACTAATCATTAAGTAAATGAGAATCAAAACCACAGTAAAATACCAGTTCACATCCAGTAGGATAGTTATTCTCAAAAATAGACAAGATAACAAGTGTTGATGAGGATGTGGAGAAATTGGAAGCTGTTATGCATTTGCAGGTGGGAATATTTAATGGTAAAACTCCTGTAGAAGAGAGAATGGGAATTTCTCAAAAAATTAAACATACAGTCACTATTTGATCTAAACAGGTCCACTTTGAGTATTTACTCAACAGAATTGAAAGTAGAGACTCATCCAGATGTTTATCCATCTTTGTTCATAGTAGTATTATTCACAATAAAAAGATGAAAACAACATAACATTCATGGACAAAGAAATGGAAAAACAAGGACGTACAATGTAGGAAACAAAAGTAAACAAACTTGTAAACAAATTCTGTATGGAATATTAGTCATCTTTAGAAAGGTATGAAATTCGGACACATGTTATAACATGGATGAAACTTGAGGGCATCATTGTGCTAAGTGAAATAGCCAGACACAAAAGGGCAAGTATTATATTATTTCACTTACATGAGGATTTTAGAGTAGTCAGATTCATGGAGACAGAAAATAGAATGGTGGTTCCCAGAAGCTGTGGACTGGGGACAATGGAAAGTTACTGTTTAATAGATGCAGAGTTTCAGTTTTGGAAAATGAAAAGTTCTGCAGATGGATACTGTTGATGGTTGCACAACACAATAAATATACTTAATGCCTTTGAGGTGTTAGTTGCTCAGTCATATCTGACCCTTTGTGACCCCATGGACAGTAGCCTGCCAGCCTCCCCTATCCATGGGATTATCCAGGCAAGAATACTGGAGTGGGTTGCCATTTCCTTCTCTAGGGGATCTTCCCAACCCAGGGAACGAACCCCGGTCTCCTGCATGGCAGGCACATTCTTTACTGTCTGAACCACCAAGGAAGAAGTATACACTTAAAATTGGTTAGAGTGGTAAATTTAATGGATGTATATTTTCCCACAATAAGAAAATAATTACTAGAAAAAAATGAAGTAAAAGAAAAATACAGAAGAGTCAATTCTGACCAGAATGTCTTCCTATGATGAACTCATCCTATTTTAAATTCAGCGAATTCTGTTTGTAAATGATGACTAGTCCAATAATAGTACATGTGGCTTTTTAAGGAACGTAGATTAATTGAAGAAGTGAATTGTCATATCTGTATGACAAATAAGCAGATAAACACATAGGACAGGTTATAAAAATGTTGATAAGATACTTAGGTAAAATTAGATTATAATTTTGAGGAAAAAAGGACAAACATGGCCAACTGTAGAAGACTATAACTTATCTCATGATGACTGTCACTTCTAGACATTCTTTGGTCTAAGCATGGGCCTGTTAGACTTTCAGTTCTGCATTTATTAAAGATATCTTTGACCACTCTAACAGTACATCTAGAGTGTGACTCTTTTCCTCACAAAAGCAGTGAAAGAAAGGACCTGTATCGTTGCTGCCTGGACAAGAACTGAGCTGTTTCTGCTCAGACTTCCCTCCCATGTAGCTGACTAGGGAATAACCTGCTTCTTTCACTCTTGCCCTTTCCTTTATAGTCCATGACTGAAATTGCTGCGCCACTGCTACCTTCCCGTCCTTCGCTTTGCTATTCTCTCCTAAATATGTCTTCAAGTTGAATGTCAGAAGAATAGTGGAAGAACCAGTTATGAGGCGCATTCCCAGGAGTCCCCTGAAAGACCCTACCTAGAGATTTTGGGAACTGCAGGCATACCTGTCTGTAAGTCTTAGGTCTATGTGGTTTAGTGGGAAAAAAATACAAACAAACATGGATTTCTTACAGGCCCTGTCACCTTAAGTAACTTATTTTCTCTAGGACTTCTGTTTTCAATCTATACATTGGAAGGAATAAGTCTCTTCAACAAATGGTGTTGGGAAAACTGGATAAATATATGCAGAAAAATGAAATGAATTAAAGACTTATACATAATACTTTGGAAAAGACCCTTATGCTGGGAAAGATTGAGAGCAAGAGGAGAAGGGGGCGACAGAAGATGAGATGGTTGGATGGCATCACTGACTCAATGGACATGAGTTTGGACAAACTCCAGGATACCGTGGAAGACAGGGAAGCCTGGTGTGCTGCAATCCGTGGGGTCGCAAAGAGTCAGACGTGACTAAGCGACTGATCAACAACAACATAATACCTGATATCAGGAGTGTTCCTAAACACTTCTGGTTTGACACTGCCTGATTTGAATTGATTTTTGCTCAAATTAACTTTCAACATTTTAATATGTCTTTTTTAATCTATTAGTAGTTCTCTCTCAGATGAGAGAATTGAGGAGACTGCTCATGGGCCATCAGGAGCAATGAGCAATCAGGAAGAGGTGCCTGTGAGCCCCTCAAACTCTGTTTTCTTTCTGCCTCTGGAGGCCATAGGCTCCTGAATCCTAGCTCTGTAGCTTTTGTATTAAGAGCTTTCAGACTCTATTTGAGCATTTCTGTTTTTGGACTGGGGACAGAAACAGGCCAGAGTCAGACTGGGTCCAGCTTAGAAACTGGGCTGTGTCTGGGGTCAGACTGTATCTGACTTAAACTAGACCAAGTCCAGTGTGCGATCTCAGGTGAATAAAATTTGCTTTGAGGTTGAACAAGTAGGTTAATTTTGCTAAAGATAATCTTGAATTACAGTTCCCATAACCATCTTGGATAAGCATATCCATTTATGAGGTACCTTAGAGGAAAAGGGGTCTCAGCCAGGCACTCACTGTAAAGAGTAGAGGGAAGACTATTTCTCCTCCTCTAAAGTGTCTGGTGACTAGGTTGAGACCTGCTGAGACACCCCACGCACTCCAGAGTGCATTCTGGGCCTGGCAGAAGCTGGCAAAAGGGAAGAATTTTTACCAAATTCAGCTCTACCAGATCTCTGTCTGTGGTTTCTGGTCAAGAGAAGAAGGTAAAATTTCACATTGCACCTTCTTTTCCAAATTCAGATTGTCAAGGGACAAGTATGAATTATCGGATCTTTATCTTTGGGGGGACAGCTATTGCCTTCTAGTTTGTCTCATTTTGTATTCCGAGATCTTGGCTTGGCAGCAATAAGATTCAGTTCAGTTCAGTTGCTCAATCGTGTCCAACTCTTGGCAACCCCATGAACTGCAGCATGCCAGGCCTCCCTGTCCATCACCAACTCCTGGAGCTTATTCAAACTCATGTCCATTGAGTTGGTGATGCCAACCAACCATCTCATCCTCTGTCATCCCCTTCTCCTCCCACCTTCAATCTTTCCCCACATCAGGATCTTTTCCAACAAGTCAGTTTTTCACATCAGGTGGCCAAAGTTTTGGAGTTTCAGCTTCAACATCAGTCTTTCCAATGAATATTCAGGACTGATTTCCTTTACGATGGATTGGTTGGATATCCTTGCTGTCCAAGGGATTCTTGAGAGTCTTCTCCAACACCACAATTCAAAAGCATCAATTCTTCGATGCTCAGCTTTCTTTATAGTCCAACTCTCACATCTATATGTGACTACTGGAAAAAGCATAGCTTTGACTAGACAGAAGTTTAGTGGCAAAGTAATGTCCCTCCTTTTTGATATGCTGTCTAGGTTGGTCATAACTTTTCTTCCAAGGAGTAAGTGTCTTTTAATTTCATGGCTGCAGGCACTGTCTGCAGTGATTTTGGAGCCCCCCAAAATAAAGTCGCTCACTGTTTACACTGTTTCCCCATCTATTTACCATGAAGTGGTGGGACCAGATGCCATGATTTTAGTTTTCTGAATGTTGAGTTTTAAGCCAACTTTTTCACTTTCCTCTTTCTCTTTCATCAAGAGGCTCTTTAGTTCTTCTTCACTTTCTGCCATAAGGGTGGTATCTTCTGCATATCTGAGGTCATTGATATTTCTCCTGGCAATCTTGATTCCAGCTTGTGCTTCATCCAGCCCAGTATTTCTCATGATGTACTCTGCATATAAGTTAAATAAGCAGGATGACTATATACAGCCTTGATGTACTCCTTTCCCAATTTGAAACCAGTCTGTTGTTCCATGTCCAGTTTTGACTGTTGCTTCTTGACCTGCATACAGATTTCTCAGGAAGCAGGTCAAGTTGTCTGGTATTCCTATCTCTTTAAGAATTTTCCACAGCTTGTTGTGATCCACACAGTCAAAGGCTTTGGCATAGTCAATAAAGAAGGAGTAGATGTTTTTCTGGAACTCTCTTGCTTTTTTGATGATCCAAGGGATGTTGGCAATTTGATCTCTGGTTGCTCTGCCTTTTCTAAGTCCATCTTGAACATCTGGAATTTCACAGTTCACGTACTGTTGAACCTTGGCTTGGAGAATTTTGAGCATGACTTTACTAGTGTGTGAGATGAGTGCAATGGTACGGTAGTTTGAGCATTCTTTGGCATTGCCTTTCTTTGGGATTGGAATGAAGACTGACCTTTTCCAGTCCTGTGACCACTGCTGTTTTCCAAATTTGCTGGCATATTGAGTGCAGCACTTTCACAGCATCATCTTTTAGGATTTGAAGTAACTCAATTGGAATTCCATCACCTCCACTAGCTTTGTTCGCGGTGATGCTTCCTAAGGCCCGCTTGACTTCGCATTCCAGGCCATCTGGCTCTAGGTGAGTGATCATACCATCGTGATTATCTGGGTCGTGAAGATCTTTTTTGTGTAGTTCTTCTGTGTTTTCTCGCCACCTCTTCTTAATATCTTCTGCTTCTTAATATCTTTTGCTAGGTCCATACCATTTCTGTTGTTTATAAGCCCATCTTTGCATGAAATGTTCCCTTGGTAGCTCTAATTTTCTTGATGAGATCTCTAGTCTTTCCCATTCTATTTTTTCCTCTATTTCTTTGCATTGATCACTGAGGAAGGCTTTCCTATCTCTCCTTGCTATTCTTTGTCACTCTGCATTCGAATGGGTATATCTTTCCTTCTTTCCTTTGCCTTTCACTTCTCTTCTTTTCTCAGCTATTTGTAAGGTCTCCTCAGACAACCATTTTGCCTTTTTTCACTTCTTTTTCTCGGGGATGATCTTGATCACGGCCTCCTGTATAATTTCACAAACCTTCATCCATAGTTCTTTAGGCACTCTATCATATCTAATCCCTTGAATCTATTTGTCACTTCCACTGTATAATTGTAAGGGATTTGATTACGATCATACCTGAATGGTCTAGTGGTTTTCCGTACTTTCTTCAATTGAAGTCTGAATTTGGCAATGAGAAGTTCATGATCTGAGCCACAGTCAGCTCCCATTATTTGCTGACTGTATAGAGCTTCTCCTTCTTTGGCTACAAAGAATATAATCAATCTGATTTCAGTATTGACCATCTGTTGATGTCCAGGTATCAAGTCTCCCCAACAATCAGGTTGGGGACCCCAAAAGATGGCTAGACAGAAATATGGGTTGCTGTCTATTTGTGGCCAGGGTCCAACTGACTACTATTGCCTACTCTCAGGGTAAATTTCTGTGTCTTTCTTTTGCTTATCTTTGGGAGTGGGTCTGGATCTGGGTCTTCCCAGGTGGTACTAGAGGTAAAGAACCACCTGCCAGTGCAGGAGATATTAGAGACTTGGTTCTAATCCCTGAGTTGGGAAGATGCCCTGGATTAGGAAATGGGAACCCACTCCAGTATTCTCACCTGAGGAATCCATGGACAGAGGAGCTTGGTGAGCTACAGTCCATAGGGTCGCAAAGAGTCAGACATGACTGAAGCCACTTAGCACTGTATCTTGAGGGAGTAGTATCTTTTGTACCCTTTTATGGGAACCCCTTTTGTATTCATGGAATTGTTAGTACTGTCAGGGATATTTACTTGTTGTCCTGGCTTATCTTGTTGACAAGTATTCAGAAGAAATTTAAAAAGTAGCCCTTTGATCAAAAGTTGGCCTGATTGGAAGCTGACATTCAGAACCAGATAGGAACTTATTTTAGGCCATTTCCCTTAATCTAAAATGAAACAGTGTGCCCAGAAGGAAAAAAAAAAAAAACATTCTGGTGCCATTGTAGGACTTAATCATTCCAAAGAAACACAACTCTAAATCTAGAATATAGAAATGCTTTGATTTTCATCTCAGTTAAAGAAGCAAATTGAGGATAATGTGGCTGGATGGCTTGATATCATTCAGGTTGCACCCCAATGTTTTCAATTGTACTTGCCTTACAAAACAAGTCTTTAGAATAGCAGAAAAATGACTAAAGAAAAAATTCAAAGCCCACCTATTATTTGTATCAATTTCCAAAACTTGAGGTGTTAAAAAGTAGGCTAGTATTTTTTCAGCTTTCTTAGTGTGTCTATCTGGGTATGTATTTGGGAGGTGTGTAGATGAATTCATTTGTGCTGTGCATCTACAGTTTTTACAGTCCAGTTTGAGGCTGGGTTGAAAAGAAGACTTAAAGGAAACTGACTAAAGTTTGGTCAAGGAGAGAATTGTTTCCACTTCTCCCATTGGGTCATGTCGGGGTTCCAGAACCATCAGTACAAAGCATCAGGCATCCACCAATCAGGGGAGTTGGGGAGAAGTCATCTTGTTCATCTCGTTGCCACTTTGAACATCTTCCTCTCTGTCAACATGACCCTCTGGATCCCAGGTTCTTGGTTGCTCCTTGTCACACTCAGCTCTCTGGAATGTTCCACAGGAAATCTCAGTAGCCATTGACTCACACCCTGAAGACAACTGGAAGTCCTTTCTGGAATATTGCCATAAAGCAGGCCTGTGTCCTAAAGGCCTGCCATCAGAAGGGGAGTTTCTCTTTTTTAATTTATGGGCAAAACACCTTTGTGTAATCTGTTTTATCCAAGCCTCCATGTTTTTTTTTTTTCCATCAAGCTCTCCCCTGCTCAAAATGAGCTTAAGTTTTTAAAGATATAATTCAGGACGTTTATCATGCTACTTTTGTTTCTACTCATTCTTATATTTCCCCAAGGCAGTGAAACACAGAGTCTTTTTTGATTTGACTAGGGGAAATTCAGAGAGAGAAAATCAGGAATAAATCTCTTAGAATATCTTCCAGCCACATATACCAGTTGGTCTGGGACAGATAAGCCTTAGGTTTGAAAATTGATCCTTGGACATGACAGCTTATAAAAGGACTCCATTTTTTGGCCTTAATAATTTACTTAAGTGAGTGTAAAGGGAAATACACTGATCTGGATTGAAAGACATTTATACTGGTTTTTCTCTTGCCCAGTATCATCTGACTGCCAGTTCCTTATCTGTGATGTAAGTTGGATAGATACCTTTTCCAGCAATCATATTTTCAGCTTACAGAAATGTGTAGTGATTTGTGATAGTTATTATCTGAGCAGCATATAAATTGCAAGGTGAATTGAAGCTTAAAAAATGCTGCTGACTGATTTTCATCTATTTAGAGAAGAGTTTGTGTGTCCGTGTCTGTGTGTCTGTTAGTCACTTAATCATATCTGACTCTTTGCAACCCCATGGAGTGTAGCCTGTGATGCTCCTCTGTCCATGGAATGCTCCAGGCAAGAATACTGGAATGGGTTGCCATTCCCTTCTCCAGGAGATCTTCCTGAACCAGGGATTGAATCTGGGTCTCCTGCATTGCAGTGAGATTCTTTATATCTGAACCACCAGGGAATCCCCAGAGAACAGTTTCCTTGATGCTCAATGATATCACACCACATGGTCATTTCAATCACTTTAGGAAAAGTCCTTCAGATCATTTACCAGTGTCAAAGATTACCCTTTTTTGATTGAATTTTTGGCTTTTGTTAGAGTACAGATATTTTCTTTTCTGACATAAATGGGACATCACCTTGCCTCTGGAAAAAGTAATGGACATGTGCTCTCATTGCTTCTCTCCCTTTTCTTCTGGAACCATTTCTCAGGATGACAATAATTTTCCTCCTTTTTAAAAGTAGGATTTTTTTTTTTTTAAAAGAAGATAGAGCCACAATGTCTGTTAATATAATTACCCACTTTTCCTTTTACCAAGTGGCCTGGCTAGTGGCTGGGGAAAATTTATAATCAATATGGTTTCCATTTGAAATGAAATCTATTGATGCTCACTTACAGATAAAAAGAGGCACAGAAAGGTCTTTGGCACACCTCTTCAAATGCATGTTTGTAGCCCTGTTATCAGCCATCTTCAGATGTTTCCTTTACCGCAGTTCCTCCCCCCATCACTCTGTTGCGTAACAAGAACAGTCTAAGAGGTCTTCTCGTGCACTAAAGATTTCATTCCTTTTATATTTTCTTCCCCTTTCTCTCACTTGGCACTTGGTACTGTTTTCCTGAATCTGTTTATAATGGACAAGATTAATGTCTTTCATGGTGTCTTCTTACTGTCTCCTCCCTGAGCTGCCTGTGAGCATCGGCATCTACTGGAATTTGTTAGAAGCCAGTGGATGTCAGAGTGCCCTGCTGACTCCTGTCCCATCCCCTTCCCTTGCGGCTCCCTCACCAAGGTACCACATGTGTGCTTTGTGGAGCATGTCTTATTCAAGGTCAGATGTTTTTGGCCGAATGTCAGGACACATCCTGATTCTGTTTATAGGTGAGGAAGGATGAAATCTAGTCCCTGGAGAGGCTGGGGGCATAGAGTTCATCGTCATAGTCATGTGTCAGACCAAAGCACACAAGAAAGAAGCTGGCTTCCTCTGGAGATCGATGTCACAATCAGACTTGTTGTTTCCTGATTTTGGAAGACACTGAAACTAGGACAACTCTATATTGTGTTTATTTCCTTTTATTGAGCTACAATTGTCTCCTGCAAAAAACAATAACGAGGCAGAATGTGTTCCTAGGCACATATTCTTTGTGTACTTCTAAAGTGGAAATGAGCACTCTGTTTCAAATGTTATTCCATGTCCTCACTGCTTCTCTCTAAACATTTCCTAATGACTTTCATTTAATTAGGACCCTACTTCTCCAGGGTTCTGAGTATACACCTAACATGGGTTTGCGTGCAGGAGAACTGGAGAAGGAGAAACACATTAAAACACATACACACACAAAAATTTTATTAGAAACCTACACTTTCTTTAAAATATAAATATGGATAAATTAGATGTGTTCAGTGTTATCCTATATGAGAATTGGCTTTTCTTAAATTTAATAATAGTAAAATGGCTTTAATGTGGCAGGAAAATAAATATATGGCTATGTCAGGTTTCAATCCCTCATGTTTTAGTTTATCATCTAATTAGAGAATATTGCACAAATATCTGCTCTCTGTCAGTGATTGTGTTTGATGCTGGAGTTAGGGCTGCCAAGAAATATAGATCAGATAAGTAGGCTTAATTTTCTGTTTCACAGTTTTTCCCTGTGAAACACAGAAGATTCTTTTAAAGCTTCTTAAAAAATTAATGTAATAAATGGCCATTGGAAAAAATAAAAATTGAGAATTTTATGAAGTGAAAAGTCCCTCCTCCCCCTTTACCCTACAGGTCTTATTGATAAGCTGCAGAGTATTCCTTCGTTATAACTTATTTTCTCTCTATAGTTACAATATTACAGAATTTTTTACACAAATAGAACTACATTATACAAAGTTTGGGCTCCCCTGGTGGCCCTAGTGGTAAAGAACCTACCAGCCATTGCAGGAGATGTAAGAGATGCCGGTTTGATCCCTGGGTTGGAAAGATCCCCTGGAGGAGAAAATGGCAACCCACTCCAGTATTCTTGCCTAGGGAATCCCATGGACAGAGGAGACAGGCAGATAGCCTGTAGGGCTGCAAAGAGTTGGACACGACTGAAGCGACTTAGCATGCATGCAGACAAATTTTACTAGAAAAATTTGCATTACTAATATTTTGTGAATGTGCTAGCATGTTGTGATTCTTTTTATTATCTTTAGTGCTGGTACAATATGCTATTGTATGAACGTACTGAACTTTATTGAACCTGTCCCCTGTTAAAGACCACTTAGGTTTGCTTTGCACCTGTTGCTGTTGTTCTTTTTCTTCTATTGTTTCTTTCAATTTAGAAATAATACCACAGAAAGCTTCCTTGCATATTTATCTTTATAACATTCCTAAAATGGTGAAATTGCCAGGGACGGGGGAGTCTGGTGGGCTGCTATCTATGGGGTTGCACAGAGTCGGACACGACTGAAGCCACTTAGCAGCAGCAGCAGCATGCATGTTTTAAAGTTTAACAGATACTGCCCTCCAAAAATTTGTGTTGATAATGAGGATTCTTACTTTTCTGTAGGCTTGCCAGTATGATTTTATATTTGTCAATCAATATGTATTTTTAAAATCTTTGTCACCTAGATATACAAATAATATTTGCATTTCTTTAACTATGAGTGGGGTTAAGTATATTTCCATGGATTATTAGCCATTTGTGGTCTGTAATGCAATTTGTTTGTCATGTCTTCAAACCTACATTTCTATTGGATAGTTGTCTTTCTCGTTAATTTCAAGCTTTCCTACAATATTTAATAATGTGTTGCCGTGCTGTGCATAGTCGCTCAGTCATATCCCATTCTTTGTTACCCCATGGACTGTAGCCCACCAGGCTCCTCTGTCCATGGGATTCTCCAGGCTCTCGAATTCTGGAGTGGGTTGCCATTCCCTCTTCCCGGGGATGTTCCCAATCCAGGAATTGAACCCAGGTCTCCTGCATTCTGGGCGGATTCTTTTCCGTCTCAGTCACCAGGAAGCCTGTATTTAGTAATAGTTTTTTTCTGAATTTGATCCCTGGGTTGGGAAGATCCCCTGGAGAAGGGAGATCTTCTCCAGTATTCTAGCCTGGAGAATTCCATGGACTGTATAGTCCACAGGGTTGCAAAGAGTTGGACATGACCAAGTGACTTTCACTTTCACTTTTCAAATATTTTAATATATTATAAAACTAATATATGTACATATAAAGTGAAAATTTGTAGAAGAACATATAATAAATCTGCATGTCATTTGTACCATTCTGTACTCCAATTCCTAGTACTTTTCCTTGAAATTTTCAACTACTTTGAAATATAATTGTAAGAAATAATCATTTACCGATTCCATTATTTATCCACTTTTAATATATTATACCCACTAGCTCCAGCTATGAAAGACTAAGAATTTAACTTATTTATGTGCCCTTTTCCTTCTCACATTTTTTCACTTGCTCGTTTAAAAATATATCCAGTTATTTTATTACTTAATCATCAAGTAATTCAACATTTTATTAGCTTTTATTAACTTATTAAGTTTAATTTTTTCATTTATTTATTTCAGATTCTATCCTTTAAATTCCACTATGTGGGAAGAAGACATTAACACCCATCTGCTTTCATAATCTAGTGACATTTAATTTTATTCTGTCAAAGTCCTGTTTTATACCTGAGTTCTGCTTTCTCTTAGATTGGCCCTAAAAATTGAAAGCTGATATATATAATTAGTAATTTTTTGAAATTATAAAACAAATATTCAAAGCTGAACCAATTAAATATATAGATCAATATAAATATTTAATATATAAATTAAATATATATAATATAAAATTTATAAATATATAAATATAATGTATATATTTAATTTATATATTATATATATAATTGTTTTTTATTTTAAATATATATACATTAAATATATAGATTAATATTATAGATTTGGGACTATAATATTGTGTTTTTTACCCTGTGCCAGACAAAAATATTTGTGAGCTCCAACTTCAGAAAGATTCCTTTTTTTCTCATGTTATCAGCATGACCTTTAAGTATCACTTTCTTTTCTTCTAGAGTTTCTAATTGCCTTTGTTTTGTTCTGATTAAATAATAGTTTCTAATTACATTTTTTGTTACAGGTAATAAATACATAATCTTGTTGAAGGCGTTAGTCAAAGAGCCCTATATCCTGTCCCAATTTGGATAGGTTTTTTTTCCCTACCAACTTCTCCACTGTCTTTCTGAAATTTATCTGTGGAGAATTGGTGTATTCATGTTTCTACCCTCTCTGGGTTCCTCTTTTTGGTAAATTACTTTAAAATATATTATTTCTTTTACTGTATTTTCAATTTATGTGAATAGATTTAAACAAAGTAATCCCTTATGTGTTATCTGTGTCCTTGATTATGATTATGTTCTTTATAATTTTATTTTCATGTATTTTTATTCTCTTTTTTCCTTGATGAAGCAGGCTAGTGTTAATTATTCATTTGTGTGTTTCAAAGAACTGCCTTGGATTTACTTTTTCAATTCTATTTGTTCCCTTTTTCTTATTCTATTAGTAGATGTATGCCTTAATCTTTATTATCTCTTCTGTTTTCTTTGAGGTTTTACTGTTGTTTTTCTAACTTTATGAATTAATATGAAGTTTTCTATACATAACTGATAGTACTCCCAGATTGTTCTACAGACCTGTGAGAGAAACACTTTACCCAATAGAATTCTATGTGACCTGACAAAGAGCTGATTTTTGAACGGTGATTTTTCAACAGGAAGCTGATTAACAACTTATGGGTGTAATGGATACCAATAACCAGAGACACAGGGCATCTTTTCACCCAAAATACCCTCTGAAACAGGAAGAATGATGAAAAGCAAGGCCACTTTTAGTAGTTCTCTGCGATACACTGTATTCTAAGCTAATCCTTGTCATGTTCCTTTTGCTGTTACTCCTGATCTGCTGCCTTTGATTTAAAACTTACTATCATGCATCGACCCTGATGCATGTTACAGGATGCTCGGGGCTGGTGTGCGGGGATGACCCAGAGGGAGGATAAGGGAAGGAGGGAGGTGGGAGGGGGGTTCAGGAAGGGGAACTCATGTACACCCGGGGCAGATTCATGTCAATGTATGGCAAAACCAACCAATATAATATTGTAAAATAATTAGCCTCCAATAAAAATTTAAAAAAAATAAAAAATAAAACTTACTATCATTATTTATTACTAGATGTTTTTTCATGGATGCAACCCCAATATTTATTAGAAATTATTCATAACTTTGAGTTAAGTCTTAATCCCTTTCAGCTGTATCAATTAGGATTCTATCAAGATGCATATGAAAAAAAATGCATATGGTGTGCTGAAAATAGAATGAGAATGCAAATTTTTTAGTGAAGCTGTTCAGATTTTTCTCTTTAGTCTGCTTGAGAAAGTTATAGTTTTCAAGGGACTTATCCATTTCATCTATTATCTAGTTTATTTCCACAAAGGTGTTTACAATCTTCTTTTATTTCCTTTTGGTGTATGGAGAATCTGTAGTGGAATATTCTTTTTCACTTCTGATAATGTACACATGTGCTTTTTTTCCCCTTTTTCCTTCAATCTTGCTAGATGTTTATCAATTAATATCTTTGAAGAACAAACTTTTGGTCTTATCAATTTTCTCTGTTATTTCTACTTCACTAATGTCTTTTCTCATCTTAACTATTTCCTTTTTTATACTGATTATGTGGTCTTTACCTAGCTTCTTAATGTAGGAAGTTAGATCATTAATGAAAAACCTTTCTTATTTTCTAATATAAGCATTTGCAAGCCATAATCTTCCTCTAAGCTTTGACTGCATCACAAAAATTTTTTTATATTGCATTTCCACTAATATTCAGTTTCAAATATTTTCTAATTTGTTTTGTGGTTTCTTCTTTGGCCTATGGAAATGTGAAATGCTTGTGTGTTAATTAATATTCAAATATTTGGACATTCAATAGGAATCTTGTTGATACCAGTTTATAATTTATTTGAACTGTGATTGGTGAACATATACAGCAAGATTTCAATTATTTGAAATTTATTGAACCTATTTTTATGAAACAATGTAATTTTTATTTTGGTAAATGTTACATTTGCACTTGAAAAGGGTAGTATACTGCCCCACTGGATGCACTATTTTATAAATGTCAGTAGATCAATCAGATTGACAATATTTTTGAACACTGTATCCTTAATTTTTGTCAACTTGTTCTATCAATTACCATGTGGGTATAAAATGTCCAAATGTAATTGTGAATTTACCTAATTATTCATTTAGTTGTGTTTGTTTTTGCTTCTATTATTAGATGCATGAAATTTAAGATTATTTGGTTTTCTCAATTAACTGACTCCATTACCACATTATTAAACTTCTTCTTAATTCATGGCAATCCTGCTTATGTGGAAGTTCTCTGCTTTGTCCATGACCATACTGCTTGTCTGGATATTACTATATTTGCACTATCATTCTTATGATTTTTGTTTGTATGGAATAACCTTTTTCATTTTGTAATTTTCCACCTATCTTGGCTATATATGCAAAATTAAGTTCTTGTAAACAGCCTATTTTGAGGCCTGATTTTTAAATCCAGTCTAATAATCTCTGCCTTTTAATTTGTGTTTGGTTTACTTTTATTTAATGCTATTATAGAGATGGTTGTGTTTAAGTCTATCCTCTTATCATCTTGATATTTCTTTTCCATTTGCCCCATAAGTTTTTTTTGTTGTTGTTGTTCTTTATCTTCAGTTCTTCCTTCCCTGTCTCCCTTGGTTTAATCAAATATGTCTTATTAATATAGTATTCCATTCTAACTCCTCTATTGATTTTTTTAATAACTTCTTGTGTTTATTTTTTAGTGGTTACTCTAGGATTTATTTATTTATTTTTTAAATTTATTTTAATTGGAGGCTAATTACTTTACAATATTGTATTGATTTTGCCATACATTGACATGAATCCACCCCGGGTGTACATGTGTTCCCCATCCTGAACCCCCTTCCCACCTCCCTCCCCATATCATCCCTCTGGGTCATCCCATTGTACCTGCCCCGAGCATCCTGTATCATGCATGGAAACTGGACTGGTGATTTGTTTCACATATGATAATATACATGTTTCAATGCCATTCTCCCAAATCATCCCACCCTCGCCCTCTCCCACAGAGTCCAAAAGACTGTTCTATACATCTGTGTCTCTTTTGCTGTCTCGTATACAGGTTACCATCTTTCTAAATTCCATATATATGGGATTTAAATTTATTCATCCTTAACTTACTACTTTGTACTTAGAGAATATGTTGTAACACTTGAAATACTACAGGAAATTTTTAACAATGTAATTCCACCTTCTATCCTTTGAGTTACTGTTATCATATATTTGTTCTAAGTACACTATAAACTCCAAATATAATGTGATTTTTTTTTGCTTTAAGTCATCAATTTTCTTTTAAAGAAATTAGTAGAATAACAATATTTTACATAATTTCTGATATTTTTATCTTCCTGTAAATTCAAATCTCCAAATAGAATAATTTATTTTTAATCCAAAATAACTACTTAGATTTTTTTGTTTTTGTGTTGTTTTGTAGTGCAGACTACTGGTGAAGAATTCTTGCAGTTTTCAGTTACTTGGAAACTTTTTATTTCACCTTTGTTTATGAGAATGTTTTAGCTCTATGTAGAATTTGCAGTTGAAAGCTTTTTCTTTTGTCATTTTAATGGTGTTTTGTCATTATTTCCTGTCCTCCATTGTTTCTGATATAAATTAGTTTTAATCTGAGTGATTTTATAAAATGTGTCCTTTTTCTTTTCTGCTTTAAAAATTTGTCTTTAAGATTTCGTCAGGTTGGTTGTAATATACTGTTTGAACTTCTTTCCCTTTCGTAGATTTCACCAAGACTTTTGGTCATGTAAGCTTTTTTTCCTTTTCTTTTGACAGAATTTTTGACAGAATTGGGCACTTTCATCTCTCCTCCTCTCTCTTCTTTCGTACCCTCTTCCCTCCCTTCTCCTCTCTTTCCTTTCATTTCCTCATTTCTCTCCCTCTCCCTTTCTCCCTCCCTTTCTCCCTTATATCTGTCTCATCTCTTTCTTCATTAAGACTCCAATTTCAGCCGTGTTAGAGATACTTAATGTTCTTCTGTAGGCCAATGAGCCTCTTTTCGCTTTTTTCAAATTTTAACCTTTCTCTGTTAAGAGTGGACAATGTCCTAGATTTGTTTGCAAATATACTTTTTGCTCTTCAGAGTTTAGTCAGATATTGAGCCCATCTAGTTATATTTTCATTTCATTGCAGAAATTTTACTTTTTAGTTTTATAATTTCCTTTTTTTTTTTTTTTACATTTTGTATTTCTTTTCTGATATTCACTATTTTCTCTATCAGTTGTTCATCTTTTCCTTTAAGTTCTTGGATGCATTTATGATAACTGATTTTAGGTCTTTGATCCTTCCAGAATCTGTTTCTCTTCACTGTGCTTATTTTTTCATGATTATGAGCCATGTGTTTTTGCTTTGTATGCATAACTAGCCATTTGACTTCTATACTGAACATTGTAGATGTTTTTTGGTAGGAAGTCTATATTACGTTGCCTTCCTTAATGCAGTTTTATGTTTTGTTTTGATGGGAAGTTAAATTTCTAGGTTTTTTAATTATCCTATCAGTCTTGGTTTTCTCTTTTGTTAGGAAGGATCTGTTTTGAGTTTTACCTTTGGCCCTTGGGTATAACCCCTAATCTAGGGCAAGGCTCCTTACTCTGAAGGCACAGCCTAGCTGGGGCCCCAAATGGTGAGTTATGGGCTCAGTGAGGTCTGTCCGTTCTAGCTGTGCCTAAGCACCATCTCTCAGTAGTGTATGACCTCTAGTATCTCTCTTCTGCTTGCAGCTGCATGGCAGGCCGTCCCCAGTAGGCCTTGCAGAGTCTCATGTTGCACACGTACATCCTAAGCCTCAACCAAAAAGCCATGTTTGGCCCACACAGAGACTGCTGACCATCCCCTCCTTAGCACAGCTCCATCTTTCTCAGTACTCTGCAAATTCTAGCTGCTTCAACAGCCTCAGAATTTCAACCTCTACCTCTTCAGTTCAGTGAGATCAGTTCAGTGAGATCACCATCTTCTTTAGAGTGCCACTTCTCTGCAGTGTGGTCCAGTGTGTGCCTCAAATCAGAAGGCCAAGGAGTTCATGGGACTTACATCATATGTTTTCCTTCTCTCAAGGATTGCTGTCTTCTAATGCCTCTGATCCAGTGCCTAAAAACTGTTGCTTCAGATTTGTTTCCCCCAGTTTTATAATTATTTATGGAGAGTGAACAAGTTTAGTACCAATTACCCTCTCCTGGCTAAAAGTGAAAGTCTACTGGTTGTTGTTTTTGGAGTGGTTTTTCCAGGCTATGATTTGTCATTTGCCTGTTTGCCTATGGAGGCATTTTCTCTTTCTAACCCTGTAAATCCTATGTCATTTCACTTTATACTTGATGAAAAACTTTGTAAGCTATTACAATTTTCTCAGTGTAGTCTTAATTCTAATGCCTATCTACTCATCTTCCTTTCTCAGACCCAAAGAATTGATTAATTAAAAATGAACTGATAAGTTATATACTATATGCTTCCAACTCGATGACATTCTAGAAAAGGCAGAGCCATGAAGACAGTAAAAAGATGGGTGGTTGCCTGGGGGGTAGTGGGATAGATGAAATACTCTGGATTTTTAGGGCAGGGGAAATACTCTGCATGATGGCTTATGTGTCATTATACATTTGCCCAAACCCATAGAATGTGCAACTTTGAGAGTGAACTCTGAAATGCATTTAGAGTGAATGGGCAGATAGCAGTGTTTTAGAATAAAACTGTAACATATATGACTAACAGTTTTATGTGCTCACTTAATATTTTTCTTACAGGTAATTTTTTTTTTTTGCTTTTTACTAGCAGAATTATATGATTTTGTAAAACATCAGTTTCCATTTAGACTGATTTCTATGATACGGGTACACGTCATTACTTTGTGGTATTCATGTTTTAAGAAACACAGAATTTCTTGAAGGCTTAGATTACTGATTCCTATGGTACCTTTTCTTCCATTCTTAAGCCGGAATACCTGACTCCACATTTCATCAGTGATGTCTGTTGAGTAAAGGAAGCATGATAGTGTATGCGTGACATAATCATGAGAATCCAAGATCAAGACTGCCTAGATGTGAAGCTCACCTCTGGCATTTAACAGCTGTTTGGTCTTGAGCATCTTTGCTTTTCTCTAAGCCTCATCCATAAAATAAGGATAATAATTGTATTATTTTTAGCAGTTATTTTAAGTGATTTTAATCTATGTAAAAGCATTTGACATAGTGTCTGATATATAGTATATATTTCATATAGTATGTGGTGGTGGTGGTTTAGTCAGTAAGTTGTGTCCAACTCTTGCAACCCCATGGACTGTAGCCTGCCAGGCCCCTCTGGCCATGGGATTTCCCAGGCAAGAATACTGGAGTGGGTTGCCATTTCTTTCTTTAGGGAATCTTCCCTACATAGGGATAAAAACCAAGTCTCTTGCACTGCAGGTGCTCTCTTGCATTGCAGGCAGATTACCACTGACCCACCAGGGAAGTTCTTAATGTAGCTTAAAGTTCTTAAATACTGCACTGATTTATTTACTTAAAAAAAGAAACATAGAGAAGTAGCATAATAGAGTGGAAAAGAGTCAGAAAATATGTTCTTTCTACTTGTTGTAATCTGTGTGACCTCAGCTAAACCCCTTTAACCCTCCCATCTACGCCATCCTATAAAATGATCAGAAAAGGTCAGCTTCGCTGACTTCATAGTATTGTATGGGGATCAATTGAGTTAATGTTCTAGAGCTTGTAAAAAAAAAGCAAAGAAAAACTTTATACGATAAGGGAAATATAAACAACTCAACAAAACAATAATTTTGATGAATTCTATGAGTTACATATTGAATCCTAATATTTTCCATCAGATAGAATCACCCTGCCATAAAGAAAATACAATTGTTTTTTTCCTCACTTTGTACTGGAATGGTCTGCTATTGGACTTCCATAGTTTCTGCAGGGCTAACCATTGCTTTAAGAGGAAAGAGCTGCATATTTGTGGCTGAAATTTAATGAGGATTTATGTCTCTTTAGAAAATGCATTATAAAAGAGAATATGTTATGGATTTCAAATATGGATATGCTTCATGTACACCAGGCACATGCATATATAAATACATGTTTCTACTTAATGATAACACATTCAAAAATGCAAAATATAACTATAAACTGCAGACTGTGGAGGTTTAAAGCAGGGGCTTGACCCTCATGACTTACTCAATTGCTAAAAGAATCCTTTGAGGACGCTGCCAGATGCTATGACTCGTCGCTTATAGGGTCCTGATTTCCCAGACATGTGTTTAGGTTGCAGACAGCTTATCCCTTTGTCACAGAAGAAAAGTCCTTGAGTTATATAACCCCACAGAGTGACTGGAACACCACTTAGTATCAACTCTGCCATGTGATATCCAATCAAGAGACAGAAGCCACCTTCGTGACTTGAACAAGATTTAATATAAAGAATAGTCAGTGATGTAAACGGTTACGTTCTATACAGTAGAGATATCTACAGGTTAACAGAGGTGGCACCTATAGAAAACAACAACCATCCCTGGGCATTTGGGAAAAGTGAATAAGGAAAAAACTCAGATACTTGGGATGTGGGGGAAATAGTGCATGTTAAAATGATAAAGACTGCTCTTGTGGGCATAGGAGTTCTTCTCTATAGCAATTGCTATTTTTTTCCAATCTTATTGAAATACAATCGACCTATAGTACTATACCATTTAAGGCATGCAGAATAATGATTTGACATATACACATCTTGAAATAATTGAAAGGAATATGTTTAGTGATCATCCATCATGTCATGTAGATAAGAAGTTAAAGGAATAGAGAAAGCATTTTTTCCTTGTGATTCGTAACTGCTGTAGGCCAGAATACTGCAGTGGGTAGCTGTTCCCTTCTCCAATATAACATGTAGCAGTGTTAAATTCATCATGCTGTACGTTGCATTCCTAGTACTTATTTATCTTGTAATTGGAAATTATCTTTTGAACACCTTTATCCAGTTACCTCTCTTTCTACTTCTCACCTCTGGTGATCACAAATATGATCTCTTTTTATATGAGCTTGTTTATTCATTTGTTTTTGAAGTATAATGGACTTATAATGCTATGTTAATTCCTGATACATATCACAGGGATTTGGTATTTCTATACATTTCAAAATGGTCATAATGACAAATCTAGTTGTCACCTGTCACCAGGCAAAGCTATTACAGTTATGAACTATATTTCCCATGCTGCACATTTCATGCCTGTGACTCATTTATTTTGTAACTGGAAGTTCGTACTCTCAGTATCCCTCACCTAATAGGAAATTGCTATTAAAAATGACATTCATAACATTCTAGAAGCAGTTTTATGCCTGGGAGTTTCCTGAATACTACCTGAAGTTACTATTTGAAGAGGAAATACGTAAGATATTTTCCCCGAAGTGTATTTTTAAAAATCTGAGCAATGAAAACAACCATCAGAGCTTGCCACAGGGGCACACTTTCCATATGATGGATCTTTGCCCAGTATTCATTGACCATGCAAAATTCTAGGCTTGGTCCCCTGGGAAACATAAAGGTGTAAGTTCCTTTAGCTAACTTATTGCTTCAAAGGGAAAAGAGAAATTTAAAAGTTGATTCAATACAAAGCAGAATGTGGTAGAGCTAAATAAAAACAGTAGGTGCATGCAGAAGAAAAGTTACAATTGTAAGAATGAATATTTGTCTAGAATGATACTGTTTCTAATAGCACTTTTCAAATGGTTCATCTCATCGAATTCTCAAAATAATTGCATAAATTGGTTAGATATTATGACCCGTATTTGACAGGTAATCAACTTGAAGTTTAAGTAGTTTCTCCCAAATCTAGTGGCAGTGCTAATGCTTAGTTACTTAGTCATTTCCGACTCTTAGTGACCCCATGGACTATAGCCCACCAGGCTCTTCTGTCCATGGGAATTTTCCAGCCAAGAATACTGGAATGGGTTGCCATGCCCTCCTCCAGGGGATCTTCCCAACCCAGGGGTCGAACCCGGGTCTCCCACATTGCAGGCAGATTCTTTACCATCTGAGCCACCAGAGAAGCCTGCAGTGGCAGTAATGAGTGACAAATTATAGAGATTGAAGCATAGTCCTTTGATATTTCCAAAGAAAGTCAGTGCTCTCAGGAGTGTCAAACAACACATTATACATAAGATACTATCTTGATACAGAAAAACACAATCCGGTTTCTCAACCTGAGGCCCCAAAACTTGGAAAGCTGAATGGTGTAGAGAAACCAGTCAGCTAATAGAGATTCTGCATAGCAAAGCAGATAAAGTCCCCATCTGGGAAAAACAGCAGGAAACTCTGTGAGTGATTAAATAGTGATCTCTGGGGAAGATCCAAGGCTCAGGTAATACAGAATCAAACTCCAGAGTCTGAGGTGAGGCTCAACTGGATCTCCCTTGAGAGTCTAACTGCACAGTTTCTAGCCTCTTTCCTAGAAACTCGCTGTCAGGTCTCTGGAAGCTCAGCTATAAAGGCAGGGGAAAGTTATTTGAGACAGAGTCATCCTGATGTGCCTGAAGAGATCTCTTCCCCAGAGGGTAGCTGACCTCACAGTGAGTGTCAGGACTGCTGAGTCACTGGCTGGGGGATCAGCTCACAGACAGGCTCTGATTGATTTGACCTCTCAGGATAAAATTGTCCTGATGCCTCAAGGATATCACATGTTTGTCAGCTGCATTCTTTACATCCAGCTCATAACCTAGGCCTGTACATATCTTCTTGCTCCACTTAACCCTTTAAATCTCTAGTCAAGGGCCCACACTACCTTCTGCGTTCTTCTCCCTTGAGGAGTATAAGCATATTTTCATCTAGTTAATGGTGTTATCTGTGAGCAGCTCAAAGTTATCTTCATATTTAAAAAGTGGTGATATTTCACCTTGAATAGCTGGCCTTTTCTCTCAGTGGTGGATCTTTAAGAGCAATGAAACAGCAGGCCAAAGGATAGTGACTTCAGGCAATCTGTGGCCATACATTCTTCCTTCTTCTGTTCATCTCTCTTTCCCATATCATACTTCACGGGGCAGTTGTCCATTTATACAGAAACATGACCATTGTATGGGGCCTGTCAGCTAGGTGCATGTCGGCTAAGAACAGAGGGTAACCAATACTTTTTTGCGTTCTCTTGCCAAGCTGTGTAGATAGGACTCATATCACCCGCCTCTAAAAATCATTCCCTCACACCCTATTAATGAGTAGACTGGACTGGAAAGCAACCAATTAAGTACTGATTAAATTGGATTGAGATTTAATTAGGTTATCAATGCTGAAATAGTACTTCTCTACTAATAGGGAAACTCTTTTCATTTATAAGTTCTTATAAAGTGAAAATCTTGACTTTAACATCTACTTATTGCCTCATAGGGCTTATAGTATATGGCAAATCCTTAGTAAGTACCCATTATAAATGAATGAGTAAATGATGAATGTGACTTTCAACACTTGGATCTGAATAAATTTATATACACAGAATAAATAACTACCTTGATAGTCCGTTCCGTTCCGTTGCTCAGTCGTGTCCGACTCTTTGCGACCCCGTGGACTATAGCCTACCAGGCTTCTCCATCCATGGGATTATCCAGGCAAGAATACTGGAGTGGGTTACCGTTTCCTTCTCCAGGGGATCTTCCTGACCCAGGGATTGAACCCAGGTCTCCCACACTGGGGGCAGACGCTTTAACCTCTGAGCCACCAGGGAATTCATTAAAAGAACTGAAAAATCAGGTTAATTCTTAGAATATATAAACTATGATAGGTGTTATGGACCTCAAAGATGATAAGAACCAAAATTACTGTAAAGAGAGTTAGAAAAAAAATAACAGATTAAAAAGGGAAGATGATAAATAATTTAAGGAATGTGTTAAGGATCTCCTGAAGAAATTGGGTACATCTTCTGATGTGCCTAAGCTTTGGGATTTCTATTCCCATCACAGGCAACAGCTTGCAGATGGTTCTTTATTCCTTCCTCCTTCAATCACAGAAATCTCTATGATTATATAGATTATTACTCTCCTCAGAAGAACTTTTCTTGCTGTGTCTCAGACACTGACTCACCTGAAAAGTTGTTCTTACTCTCTCATCAAACGATATCCTTTTTTTTGAGTGAAGTTCTTTCTCTCTTTAAGTGATATATTCTAGCTTCTACCTGTTCCCAGTTGAGGATAATGGATTTATTTTGCTCTTTTAGTTTCATGAAAAATGTAAGCAAATTGGGTTTCATTATAGATCCCACTGAACAGTGTGATATACAGCAGAGCTTTGCTAATTTTGTTTCTACATCACATGCTTTGCTAACTTCCTGTCAATGTGATTAAGAAACCATACCAGATTAACAGGAACACAGGTGTTTCTTTTGATGCAATGCCAACTAATTGGTGGCTAAATATTGTTAAATGTCCTTAGGAAAACATTACCTCATATGAGGAACAAATTTGTAACCACTGTCATATTGAACACAGGAATTCTGGAAGAGAGCAGTCTTTGTTCTTCTTGACAAATCATTGTCTTCATCAGTTCAGTTCAGTTCAGTTGCTCAGTCATGTCCGACTCTTTGCGACCCCATGAATCAGCACTCCAGGCCTCCCTGTCCATCACCAACTCCTGGAGTTCACTCAAACTCACCTCCATCAAGTCGGTGATACCATCCAGCCATCTCATTCTCTGTCGTCCCCTTTTCCTCCAGTCCCCAATCCCTCCCAGCATCAGAGTCTTTTCCAGTGAGTCAACTCTTTGCATGAGATGGCCAAAGTATTGGCGTTTCAGCTTTAGCATCAGTCCTTCCAATGAATCCCCAGGACTGATCTCCTTTAGAATGGACTGGTTGGATCTCCTTGCTTTATCTTAAACAAAATCTGTTTATCAGTGTCAATTGTCATATCAGCACACCACCTTCGTGATCAGACCCATTCAGAACATCTGTTCATTAAAATAGTTTGGGTGGTATATTTTTATACTACTATACAGTATGGACCAGGTAGGTAAACATTCATTCCACCATGACTTAATTATCTCATTGATCTGGTTGCTCAATGAGTAAGAAGAGCCACATGCATTTGCTGTTTGTGGCATAACTATTAATGAAATATACAACTTTGTTCTTTTGTAAAATGGTCTGTATCAGTTTGGGACTTCCTAGATGGTTCAGTGGTAAAGAATCTTCCTACCAGTGTAGGAGATGCAGGAGATGTGGGTCAATCCCTGGCTTAGGAAGATCCCTTGGAGTAGGAAATGGCAACCCACTCCAGTATTCTTGCCTGAAAAATCCCATGGACAGAGGATCCTGGTGAGTCACAGTCCATGGAATTGCAAAGAGTCCAACACGACTGAGTGACCGAGCATATATACACCCTTTTATATCACTTTATCCCTATAGTCATTTTTTCTAAGAAAAGGAATGACCAACAAGAATGTAAATACACTTTTATATTGCTTATTAGAACAGCTTTCATCATTATGGAATGCATCTATCCAGAGTCCATTCTCAATGTACAATGTTGTTATGCTCACTTTTCCTTTTCCATGTGATCCTTCCTTTTTCCTAATTGGGTCTCCATTATCAGAAGTATATAGCAACCTGGAACATTGCACAATCTCTTAGACTGCTTGTGACCCTTGGATTATATTTCTGAAAAGAATTATTATCTTTAATACCAAATATGCCAAAGCTTTATCTTGAATTTGATGGGGTTTTTCAACTCTCTGTTAGTTTATTTCATTTTTGGCTTTTTATCTTCTATTATCGTATTCAGGAGTCAAAGAACCAAATTACTTTAATAGGAAATTATTCATATATTGTTTCAAATCCTGTTATGTGCATTTTTAGTTTACGTTAGTTTTCATTGTTTGGGGTTGAATGGAATATACCCTAAAACTTACTTCTTTGATTTAAAATGATTCTAGAAACAGGGTCCATGGTTTACAGTGTTGCCTTGTATGTTGAGTGATGACTGGAATTGACTGAAGTAAGGAGAATGCACCAGTCAATCCTAGAGGAAATCAGTCCTGAATGTTCACTGGAAGGACTGCTGCTGAAACTGAAACTCTAATACTTGGCCACCCATGCGAAGAACTGACTCATTGGAAAAGACCCTGATGCTGGGAAAGGTTGAAGGCAGGAGGAGAAGGGGATGACAGAGGATGAGTTGGTTGGATGGCATCACCGACTCAATGGATATGAGTTTGAGTAAGCTGATGGTGATGGACAGGTAAGCCTGGTGTCTGCAGTCCATGGGGTCGCAAAGAGCTGGACATGACTGAGTGACTGAACTGAACTGATGGTGGAACTGAAAGATTAGAAAGATGTGAGATGCTGGAGGAACAGGATTGGAGGGATAGAAGTGAGCTTTCCTTTTACAATGAAGTCGAGTTGTTGCTGTGATGGGTGGAATAACACTGCTACAACTCTTGACTAGCGTCTATTGAGAAACTGGTCTGAATTGTCCTTCACCCTCAACTGAACTGCAGAACTCCAGATTCAGGAGTATATCTTCTATGAATGGTAGACCAAGGTCTATTATGTGGAACTTTGACAGTTAGTCCAAAGAAATCTTGTTTTAGGCTTATACCTCTGTCTCTAATAGGGCCATTCTGGTCTTTGAACTTCTGTTAAAAAGAATATCATTGTTGAATACAGGACTGGGTAGTTTAGGGAATTTTCTTGCAAGGATTTTCTAAAAAGGCCCAATAAATCATCAGACCCTTATATATGACTGAGCTGCTGTATTTATAGGAGAAATCCTATAACCACGACTCTCAATGACTTTGACATTTATATTCATGGTGCTTGATCTTGAAATTTCTCTATGTCTGGTTTCTATGACATACATTCTCCTCTACTTCAACTGTTAACAGCCTCACTTAAGGGTTCATCATCTCATGGATTCTCAACTCATAGCTTCCATCTTAATCTTTCCGTATGCTTTCATTTCTGGTATAATTATATGACCTCATAATATATTCAGTACCTGCTCCACAACAGCTACTGTTTCAGCACTGCCGTGGTAGTGATGAATTTGGGACAGTGGACCTTTTCCTCATGGTCCTCACATTTGAGTGTGAATAGCAGGCACATCAGTAGGTTAATATTTCTCAGTAAGTGTTTCTAATGGGAAGCTCAGAGGGCAGGAGAAAATAAGGGCTTGTTGTTGTGGTAAACGTGATACGGCTTCCTAGAGGAGGTAATATGTGAGCTCACACCAAGAGAGGAAGAAGGATCAGAATAGTGGAGGTTGTTCTAGGCAGAGGATTTTTCAGTTTTAGATCCAGAGTCTAAAAATTCAGGATCTCATCAGTCAATAGGTACTCACCATGGTTCACACTGCAGGTATCTCACAGCTTTATTGTAAAACAGGATAAAAACAGTAAATATTGTTGCTCAGAGGGTAGTGGGATACATTGCTTATCTTTTTCAACTACTGCTGTTCAGTAACACAGGTTGGAATCTATTTGGAAACTGGTCCAGTTAACAATTGCATTATGGACACTGCAGTCTTACTTTCCTTTTTGGGGAAAATGGTAATAATTGTACTAACCTATACTTACTGTTTCATATTGAAAATTTAATATGTTTTCTTAATTTAGCTTCAGAACAACCCTATATAATAGGTATTTTTTATTATTGTTATTATTTTACCAATGAGAAAACCAGAGAAGTTGTCAGTCACTAATAACTGGCTGATACATAAAGAGGTCAACATTCTCAACCAGACATCTGACTTGAGCCTATACTCTTGACTATTAGATTCTTCAGTGAAAATTAGTTGGATATTTTTTCACTTGAAGATCTAAGTAAAGGTTTGTCTTGGTCAGGAAAAATTCATACTCAACCCTTAGTGGTCAACTCAAACATCATTTCTTTTAATTCACCCCTTACTGAAGCCAAGGCTTCCTTGGTGGCTCAGCCGGTAAAGAATCTGCCTGCATTGCAGAAGACCTGGGGTCGATCCTGGGTCAAGAAGATTCCCTAGAGAAGGGAATGGCAACCCACTTCAGTATTCTTGCCTGGGAAATTCGGTGGGCAGAGGAACCTCATGGACTACAGACCATGGGTCACAAAGATTCGGACATGACTGAGCAACTAGCGCTTTCACTGTAGCCAGTGAAGATTATTTAGTTTCTCTGCCTAGCGTAGTGTTTGTGGCATTTGCTGTCTGAATGAATGTATTTCTATAACACAACATATATTTCTATCTTAGCTGGCTCTATACTGAAATGTGATTTTAATAGTATTTATACACTAATTTGCATGTTAGAATACACATTTCTTGTAAAAGAAATCAGCTTTAGTCATCTTTTTTGTGCTTTCACCAAAAACAAATTCTAGCAGCTAGATTAGATAATCTCTAATCTATATATTATTATATATAGATATAATATCTATGTCTATTATTTATCTATAATAAATGTATTATAAATGAATGAGCCATTTAGAGAGTATAGGGATAGATGGATGAATGAAAGGCTAGAATGCTAGAGATGAGTGCTAGAATGGCACAAATCACAACAGTGTTAGTGTGTACATTTTTGTTTGTCTAAACATCCTCAGCCTTTATCTCATTTTCTTGCCTACAGTAGCTATAAAATAAACATTTAGTATTAGGTTGGCCAAAATGTTAGTTTGGGTTTTTACAAACATTTTGGCCAACCCAGTTCTTCCCAAGGATCCTATCTAGGGTCCCTCCAGCATGGGATACTTTCATTTCAATTTTTCATCTCTAAGGTTTCTGTATTAGGAAGAGACAGAAAGTTAAGAATTCATCCCCACTTTTAAATAACTAAGCCCAAGTTGATACCTGTCATCTTGGCTTACAGCTAGTCAGATCACCCTGCATAAATAAAAGGCATCAATTTGGACCTAGAGAAGCTCCAATACTTTGGCCACCTCATTCAAAGAGCTGACTCACTGGAAAAGACCCTGATGCTGGGAGGGATTGGGGGCAGGAGGAAAAGGGGATGACAGAGATTGAGATGGCTGGATGGTATCACCGACTCAATGGAGGTGAGTTTGAGTGAACTCCGGGAGTTGGTGATGGACAGGGAGGCCTGGCGTGCTGTGATTCATGGGGTCACAGAGTCAGACACGACTGAGCGACTGAACTAACTAACCATGTTATCATAGGGTAAAAGTTGCCCTGGTTGATCTCTGGAATTGCAGAACACATTGTGTGATTGAGATACATACTTCTGTTGGGATAAAGCATTGAAATTTGTTGACTTATTTGTTACTGCAGTTTAACCTACCCTATTGTGACTAATACAGTATTCAATAAGTATTGAATAAAAGAAGAGGTAACATCATTACCTATGATATAAAGACTGGCCTTCAGTATCGCACTAAACATGGCATCAATTTTTGTTCCTCACCAAATTGAAATTATGTGTCCTTTCAAAAACAACCATGCTCAAGTCCCAAGCTATTTGGGTTTGTGTCTACTAATGAGAAGGTTTTTTTCTGTTTACTTTTCAGACCTGCTGCTGCTGCTGCTAAGTCACTTCAGTCGTGTCCGACTCTGTGCGACCCCATAGACAGCAGCCCACCAGGCTCCCCCGTCCCTGGGATTCTCCAGGCAAGAACAGTGGAGTGGGTTGCCATTTCCTTCTCCGTTTCAGACCTGAGTAATTGCAAAACATGCAAATTATCTTCTCTTCAGTTAATTACAAGAAGAATTTTTTAAAAATATAAACAAAGCAAAACAAAATCACCTTGGGGTTAAATTTGGATTGCACCTTAGTACTGGCCTGTTAGTCGTTTATGCCTTGCAAACAGCTGGAACAAATAAGCCTGCCTAAAGTTTGCCCATCTGCAAAATGAATACTCATTTCATGCAATCACGTACAGATCTGTTTCAGTACCTACCAGCAGAAAGTCATTCATTCATTCATCAAAGAGTTAGTGAGTACTTCCTCAAGACTACTAACATAGCCACAGTGAGCAAGAGTGATTGGAATTTTTGTTTATCCTCAAATCTTCCTTGGACTTTTACCAATTTTAATTCACAGATACATGATTTATGCAATCTGGGGATTACCAACAAGAGGTAACTCTTAAGGAAGACTTAGCATAATCAGGATGTTTCTTTTTCTCCTGTTTACATTCGTGGCTGTGGTTTCAAGGTGCTTGAAATTTGAGTTTTCTTATCAGAGATCTGATTTATTTGGATAGGTAGACTTAAGTTTTCATAAAAGGCTCAACTACTTTGTTTGTTTTTTAGGCATTAAGCAAAATCACCCTGAGGGTCTCCCATTCCCCCTCTGGCTGATGAAGTGTGGTAGTCTGGGTCCATAATTCATTCTGAGGGAATAAATTAGTTGCAACTTGTTGGATGCTGCTTCTTTAGCAATAATAGATTTAAGTGCTTCATCACTTTTTTTTTTTCCAGTGGAGACTCATGTGTCTTTGGCTATAAGTATTGTTATTTTCAAACAGTGTAAAAGAGGAGAGGGGCTTGCTTATTTCTGTCATTTCTACTTGAGTTTAGCATGTTGGGGTCTGTGCTGCTGACTGAATTATAGCATATGACCCAGTAGGATCCTGCTGCCTGGAACTTTAGGTGGTGGCAGGAGCTGGTCTCTCATTCAGGGTTCCCCATTAAAGAGTTTACACAGTCAGGAAAGCAAGGAAGAGGTATGTTTATTGCCTGCATTGGGTAATCTAATGCCTTGGGGTGAAGCAAGTGAAAGCCAGGCAACCTTTCTGTAAGTTCCTTTGAATGCGAGCTGGCTGGCAGCATCTAGAACCGGCAACTTTCCATCATGGAATATCCATTAACCTTGTTTATCTCTGGAAAAAAACTGCCCTATTTCCACAGTCTGCTGCTTGTCAAAGAATAGAGCTAGAGATCATCTCTGAGCTGAAGGAGAGAATGAGCTTTTCAGCTATTGTGAAAATACCATCTTGAGATGCTGATTCTTCCTCTTTGTTCTGAGATGGCCAGTGACTTGCAACAAAATGTGATCTCAACACAAAGGACTGATGCAGAGAGGTCCTCCTCAGATTCTACCCAGGTCCTCCTTAGATTCATGGATCTCCTATGGACAGAGGCCATTTTTGTTTTGCCCAGCTCCTTCTCAGGTTCTTGGTTAATATTTATACCTTAGATACTAAAACTGAATGTAAGATTCAAATTCTTATTTTGATTTTCCAGTTTCCCCTTGAGACCATCTTCCAGTGCCATCATGTTGCTGACATGTGGGTCCAGAACCCTTTCTCCACTCTTCACTCTACATCCACACATTAAAAGCTACAAAGCTATCTTTTATCTGCCTTCAGAGCAACCAAATAGGTACTTTACACAGAGGTTTATTAACAAAAGAATCTATGTGTGTGTGAACTAAGTCACTTCAGCCGTGTCCCATTCTTTGTGACCATATGGACTACAGACTGCCAGACTCCTCTGTCCATGGCAATTCTTCAGGCAAGAATACTGGAGTGGGTTGCTGTGCTCTTCTCCAGGAGATCTTCCTGACCTAGGGATCAAACCCACGTCTCTTAAGTCTCCTGCATTAACAGGCAAGTTCTTTACCACTAACACTACCTGGAAAGCTCAAAAGGAATCTAACAGAGATTCTAATATAGAGTTTAAAAAAGAAATTTTATTAGACTTATGAAATGTGTTACTCATATTTTAACAGTTATCATTCACATTTATCACATTATTCAGGCTTATGAAATGTGTTATTCACATTTTAACAGTTATCAGACATTAAAAACAGGTTGCAATACAAAGTTTTAAAGTATCACATATAGCATTTTTTTTTAAAGGGAGAAAAGCATTTTATTGGATGGTCAATGGCTTTCTTACCTTAACACAGTTGAGTAGATAGGTGAGGATGGTATTGAATCTGATGTAGAAATTCTTAATTCTTTCCTTTAAAAATCACAGTTAATTCATAAATGTGTCCTTCTAGAAAATAACATTGAAAGTCAATGTTTAATTTTAAAATATTTTAAAAATTAATCAAGAATTTGGAATTGGACAAATAATACACTAGTTATATATATATATAGTTTGTTATTCAGTCTCTTAATTAGCACAGGGTGAGACAGCTTTAAATAGTAATTATTTTTAAAAAATCAGGGAAAATGATGCCGCAGATTTCTGTAGTATATTGCTTAACAATCATTCTATGGTCTTTATTTCCAAAAGTTTTTCTCCACTAGATATTTAAAATTACTATTTTTGTATAATATAACTAAGTATACAATTAAATAATAAGTATAGTTATGTGTATTGCCACATGCATAGGCTTGATTGCATTAAAAAAAATATTAGCCTAATAGCATTTGTTGCTGTAGAGTCGTTTTGCTCGTTTGGTCACATTTGATGAATAAAGGATACTGTAATTTTCAAAATAAGTTTATGCTCTTAAGCTATTGGCTGTCCTATTAAATATCCATGAAGGACAAACTTATATGAATTTAGCTTTGAATATCCATGGAGTGTTTCCAGGAGGTCAGTCATTGTTGTGGTAGTTTTTATGGGTTCAGTTCAGTTCAGTCGCTCAGTCGTGTCCAGCTCTTTGTGACCCTGTAGACTACAGCACACCAGGCCTCCCTGTCCATCACCAACTCCCAGAGTTTACTCAAACTCATGTCCATCAAGTCAGTGATGCCATCCAACCATCTCTTCCTCTGCCGTCCCCTTCTCCTCCCGCCTTCAATCATTCCCAGCATCAGGGTCTTTTCTAACGAGTCAGTTCTTTGCATGAGGTGGCCAAAGTATTGGAGTTTCAGCTTCAGCATCAGTCCTTCCAATGAATATTCAGGACTGATTTCCTTCAGGATGGACTGGCTGGATCTCCTTGCTGTCCAAGGGACTCTGTAGAGTCTTCTCCAACACCACAGTTCAAAAGCATCAATTCTTTGGCAATCAGCTTTCTTTATATGCCATTTAATTCCTATATCTCTGTGATACAGAAATATTCAAGAACACTTTTACAAATCCATTCCATACAGTGCTTTATTGCCCACAGTAAAAATCCAGCTAGCTGAAGATTCCTGGATTAAGAAATACAAACAGTAAAGTTCTTGTGGTGGTAAGAACTCTGATAAAAATTCTGGCTCCATAGTTGGTTCATTATGGAGAAAAGAGAAGAAAGCAAAAAATCTAAATAAACAAAAATAAAGTTCTTTTTCTTTTTGAGAGAGCACTGGATTGGAATTGGAGTCCAGAGATACAATGTTGCTTAAATTGTCCAAAACTCTGTGACCTTCAGTTCAGTTCAGTTCAGTTCAGTCGCTCAGTCATGTCCAACTCTTTGGGACCCCATGAATCACAGCACACCAGGCCTCCCTGTCCATCACCAACTCCCGGAGTTCACTCAAAATCATGTCCATCGAGTCGGTGATGCCATCCAGCCATCTCATTCTCTGTCGTCCCCGTCTCCTTCAACCCCCAATCCCTCCCAGCATCAGACTCTTTTCCAGTGAGTCAACTCGTCACATGAGGTGGCCAAAGTACTGGAGTTTCAGCTTTAGCATCGGTCCTTCCAATGAATACCCAGGATTGATCTAGGCAGGATTATATCCAGGTCACAGGTTTTTTCTTAATCTGTAGACTCAATAAAATGATCATAATTAATGTTTTTTAAAATGTTTTGACCATGACTCATAGTAAGAAATACATTTATATTACCCCTTAATAAACACACACACACATACACATGCACTGCTTATCAAACATTACTTACTATATGTAATGTATTCTGATATTTTCTACTTTATTCTATTTTACCCTCAGAAATAATGTTTGTGACTTACTAAAATGATTTCACAACTCATTGATAGAACTCAGCCTTCAGTATGGAAAACAATTTAAACTCCTAAAAACAAATGATGACATATTAATGTTTTATTTTACCACCACTCAGAAAACAAATCCATTTGTGCCAACCCGCAATCAAAACAATGACTATTGAGAAACAACTGCTTCATCTATACATATTTTTGAAACCTAAGATAAAATTTAACTGACATTTTTCCTGTTTTAAAAAATTATTCATGTATTTCAGGAAAAAATAGTGGAGTACTGAGCTATTGAATAATATGAAAGGAGCAAAGGTTAACATGATTTATTGAGCAAATATGCTTATGAAAGCATCCAGAACATCGTAACAGGAGGTAGTTATGAAGACTCTTTCTGGATCAGTTCCCAAAGTAGAAACCTTAAATTTATCACCATTAAAGGCAATGAGAGAATTGATACACACTTACTACATCTTTTCTAAGGAAAACTAAGGTACTTGTTCATCCCCTGTGTATATGGGTAGCATTTGCAAGGAGAAGGTTTTGTATTTTCTAATAATAAAAAAATAGACATTCCAAGAATTAAAGCCAGTTTCATTCTGATGAAACTCTTGTTTCCCAGGTAATTTATATCCTCTTGAAAGTGAAAGTTGCTCAGTCATGTCCGACTTTTTGTGACCCCATGGACTATCTAGTCCATGGAATTCTCCAGGACAGAATACTGGAGTTGGTAGCCTTTCCCTTCTACAGGAGATCTTCCCAACCCAGGGATCAAACCCAGGTCTCCCCATTGTGGGCTGATTCTTTACCAGCTTAGCCACGAGGGAAGCCTAAGAATACTGGAGTGGTAGTTTGTCCCTTCTGCAGCAGATCTTCCTGACCCAGGAATCAAACCAGGGTCTTTTGCATTGCAGGCAGATTCTTTACCAACTGAGCTATCAGGGAAGCCCAAGATCCTATATCCTCTTAGGTATGTATTTGCTTCACTAAGAAATCTGAGTTTATCATTGGATAATGCATTGGCTTTTTTATTCCACAAATGTTGGCTGATGTTCTTCTATATGTCCCAAATTGCGGGTACAATGATAAATAAGTCAGGAGAATTTTCTGTTCTCATTGAGTTTGCAATTCTATGAAAACTCAGTGAATATTCAGATCTTTTTAATGAGATGCTATGGCATTTTCCTATGCACAGAGACAAGACTGTTAAAGAAACATCTATAATTTAATGCATAGTGAAAAGGCTCAGGACTTGAAGTGATCACTTCAATTAATGAAATGGATGTGGGCAAATCTGAGTATTTTGTGTAGTAGTGTTAAAAATCTGATTTGTTTCAGATAAAAGCAGATCAACCTGGGTGAGTGATGCAGGATGAGGTATGAAGAACTACAGTGAGATCTGGTAGAGGACCTTTAGGGAAAGTAGATTACTGGGATTTTTATATAGCAAATAAGCAGTAGGAAATCACTCTAAGCCCAGGATTTGTAACTTGGGTTTCCATGGAGAGCGTTAATAAACTTGAAAAAATATTACATGTTTATTTTCACTAACTTTTTTCTGCAATTTTGCATTTCTTTCATTTTTGAATGTGGACAGCATACCACATCAGAATTATAATTTCCTATCACTCTGTCACCAATAGCTGTCAAAGATATTTAAATGGCAACCCACTCCAGTACTCTTGCCTGGAAAATCCCTTCGATGGAGGAGCCTGGGAGGCTGCAGTCCATGGGGTTGCAAAAAGTCAGACATGACTGAGTGACTTCACTTTTACTTCATTATAGTGGCTAGAAATATCTTGAAATGTTATTTGTGCTACTCAATACATTGGTATCATAATACTATATCTTGTTATTTAATACACTAACAGAGATTCATATTTGTATATTTCAGATTTGTTTCTCAGCCATTTATGAGAACTGTGTTTCAGTATGATTAGTTTACTTTGTCATCTTCTGTTTTATGTTAGGGCTTTATTGTTGTTGTTTAGTCCCTAAGTCATGTCTGACTCTTTGTGACCACATGGACTGCTGCCCACCAGGCTCCTATGTCCATGGGATTTCCCAGACAAGAATACTGGAGTGGGCTGCCATTTCCTACTCCAGGGGATCTTCTCAATCCAGGGATTCAACCTGTGTCTTCTGCATAGCAGGCAGATTCTTTACCACTATAAAGACATTCTGAGAAGGGTTCACAGATTTTCCAGACTGACAAAGGGGTTCATGTCACTCAATGGTTAAGATAGCTTGTTCTAAGCAAATGAGTACAAACTCAAATGCCTGCAAGAGTTGCCTGGAAAAAGAGATTGGTTGGAAGACCAATACAGCAATCTAAGGGGGAAAAAGGAACTGCTGAAAAGTTCATGGGAGCCCAATAAGTTACACTCCTGTGTTTTACTCAAATTTGGATCCAATTGAAAAGAAAACAAAGGAATGGTCCAGATGAAGTCCAAAGTATCACCTTTTAAACTAGCAAACCTGATATCAGAGAAGGTGGTCTGTTTCCTGGTGGCCACAGCTCTGAGGACTCCATTCAAAACTTATGAAGGGAAGGAGACCCTGAAGTCCTGGAGCACAGGACCAGCTTACAACAGCTCACCACAGCCTACTTCCCAGGCTTGACCACAGATACCAAATCCTGCCTGGACTTAAACCAGCTCATCCAGCAGGGCTGGTCTGGGTAGGTCTGCTCCTGCCAGGAGGAAAGTTTGCCCCAGGGAGACTTGAAATGGTTTATAACAGTGCATTAATTAAATTAACTTCAAGACCAAAATTGTTCTCCCTATTTCCTTTCTCTTCCTGTTATCTTACTTACTGCAGTTGTCTAATATAACCTCTCAGGGGTTCAGCAATAACATCAAAGAGGACTCAGAAAGAAATTCTCTTAATAAAAGGCCAACAATGTGGAGATGCCCTAAATTTGAATAAACTCCTCCCATTGTAATTCTCTTAGAAAAATTAAAACGGAGACACTAATCCCCTTACAAATTTAAGTCCAAAGATGACAAAACCCAAAGGAATCATAATATGAGATCAGATTCTATTGCTGTTATGAATTAAGTCCAAAGTAACCAATTTTCTTCTGTTTAAGTGCTGGACCTGGTGGCTAAGACAGTAAAGAATCCCCCTGCAATGCAGAAGACCTGGATTCGATCCCTGGATTGGGAAGATAACCTAGAGGAAGGGCATGGCAACCCACTCTAGTATTCTTGCCTGGAGAAACCCCTTGAACAGAAGAGCCTGGTAGGCTACAGTCCATGGGGTTGCAGATTCGGATATGACTGGGAGACTAAGCACAGCACATGGAAGATTTCCACCGTCTTGGCAGAGAGAGAGGCTCTGCCAGTGTTTGCAGCCCAAGCTTTCTCTTACTGGGGTTGGTGTTGTCCCTGCAAAAAGTATACTATTCAATGCCAAGTTGCTCATAGATTTGATTGGTCAAAAGTTTCAAAAACATATTTTCACTGGTGGGCCACACCTACCACATTTAGAAGAGAAGCCAAACCTCAACCCCTAAAGCAATCATCCCAGAAAAAAAATGACATTCCCAGAGTGTGGGGCTTAGTATGTCATCAAAGACCATGATCCAAAATGCAGTTTCCATGTGGATGTATCCTGGCATGGCAGACAGAATAATAAATGGTCCCCTAAAGATGTCCACATCCTAATCCATGGAACCTGTGAAATTACCTTACAAGGCAATAAAAGAATTTGCAGATGTAAATTTTGGAGAATTTTGAACTGGATTATCTAGGTGAACTCTAAGGCCCACGCAGTTGGTACCTGATGAGTTCATTCCCACACATGTGCCTTGACTAATTCTTGAGGCCCTCAGCCACCTCAAGAAGCCCAGTTGTCCTGATAATTCTCCTGAGAACTGTGTCTTTACTGAGGGCCGTACAACTTTCCTGTTGGCTGTCACAATCCATAAGTTAACAAAGAGCCGTATATAAAGCAATCATAGGATAAGCTGCAATCACCTGTTAGAACTGAAATATCATGTGATCTGAAGCTTAGGCCCCCTTTTCCAAGTCACAGAACTTTTAAAAAATCCAAGTGGGAAAAGCAACCTTGTGAGACAATAAAAGCCTCCACAAACCACAAAGGTCAAAACATCTCTCCCATGCATAAAAATCCAAAGCCCAGTGCCCCTCAAGATTTTCTAACATGTTTATTTTATTCCCCCACATACTTGCTATTTGTTTAATTTCTCAGTGTTCCTAATGAATGCACTAATGTTGGGGTGTGCAAAGGAAAACCTTTTTCTGCCCAAATTCAAACACAGTTAAAAAAAAAAAAGAATAAGGCAAAATGACTACAACATCATCTTTATGACTGATAATGCTGACATTGGAGGAGATGGTTTATATGTACTGTCAAGGCAAGAATGAATGGAAGTATGGATAGAGTCCAGAAGTGCAGTGATAATGTATGTTCTTCCCCATGGAAAGGAGTGCCAGCAGCTGGTTAAGTTTTCCCCTATGATGCACATAAAGTCTGACTTAGACCAACTCAATAACAACAAGTGGACGATAAGGTTGTTCAGGTTGAGTGCTATGGTTGTAACACACAGGCTATTTCAAAGTGCACAAGGGCCCAACCCATAAACTGCCAGTCCCTCTGAAATCCACTTGTTAGACCCAACCAAAATGTTCTTAGTGTGATGGGAAGAAATCTTTGTAATTCCAGTCAAGTGATGAGTAGTTTGTACTACTCTATGAAAAACAGTTAATGTAAAAAGCAGAAATTTAGGCACCGTTATGTATTGATAATTAACATGACTAAGAAAACAAAGGTCGTGGCATCTGGTCCCATCACTTCATGGCAAATAGATGGGGAAACAGTGGAAACAGTGTCAGACTTTATTTTTTGGGGCTCCAAAATCACTGCGGATGCTGATTGCAGCCATGAAATTAAAAGACGCTTACTCCTTGGAAGGAAAGTTATGACCAGCCTAGATAGCATATTAAAAAGCAGAGACATTACTTTGCCAACAAAGGTCCATCTAGTCAAGGCTCTGGTTTTTCCAGTGGTCATGTATGCTTGTGAGAGTTGGACTGTGAAGAAAGCTGATCGCCGAAGAATTGATGCCTTTGAACTGTGGTGCTGGAGAAGACTCTTGAGAGTTCCTTGGACTGCAAGGAGATCCAACCAGTCCATTCTAAAGGAGATCAGTCCTGAGTGTTCTTTGGAAGGACTTATGCTAAAGCTGAAACTCCAATACTTTGGCTACCTCATGCGTGAGTTGACTCACTGGAAAAGACTGATGTGGAGGGATTGGGGGCAGGAGGAGAAGGGGACGACAGAGAATGAGATGGCTGGATGGCATCACTGACTCGATGCACATGAGTTTGAGTGAATTCCGGGAGTTGGTGATGGACAGGGAGACCTGGCGTGCTGTGATTCATGGGGTCGCAAAGAGTCGGACACGACTGAGCGACTGAACTGAACTGAACTGAACTGAACTGAAGAGGGACCTAACTCATAATTACCTAGAAGACCCTCAAAGAATCTGGAAGCAATTAAAATGGAGCTGATAAGGGGGTATGCTTACAGCTGATCTGCTTCCTCTGGGAAACTTGGATCTTGCCCAATCAGGAAAAGCACACTACTCCACTTGATCGGCTGTGCATTTTTGGTGTTATTTTCATTGTCAGCTTCAGCTTAAATGTGTATTCATGATTTGTTGCTTCACCACCCTAGCCCATTTGTATTCTCCAGTGATATCTTGGAGTGACGTATGCTGCTGAGATTTGTGCATCTGTACCTCCCTGGGGCAGGGGCTTTCCAGGTGGCTCAGTGGTAATGAATCTATCTACCAATGAAGAAGACACAAGAGACTCATGTTCAATCCTTGGGTAGGGAAGATCCCGTGGAATAAGAAATGGCAACCCACTCCAGTATCCTTGCCTGGAAAATTCCAGGGACAAAAGAGCCTGGCATGCTATCCTTGTGGTCACAAAGAGATGCAACTGAGAATGCGTGCCCTGGCACACATGGGCTCTGCAATGACACAGAGTTCAGTTCAGTTCAGTTCAGTCACTCAGTCGTGTCCAACTCTCCACAACCCCATGAATCACAGCACGCCAGGCCTCCCTGTCCATCATCAACTCCTGGAGTTCACTCAAACTCATGTCCACAGAGTCGGTGATGCCATCCAGCCATCTCATTCTCTGTCGTCCCCTTCTCCTCCCGCCCCCAACCTTTCCTAGCATCAGAGTCTTTTCCAGTGAGTCAACTCGTCATATGAGGTGGCCAAAGTATTGCAGTTTCAGCTTTAGCATCAGTCCTTCCAATGAACACCCAGGATTGATCTCCTTTAGAATGGACTGGTTGGATCTCCTTGCGGTTCAAGGGACTCTCAAGAGTCTTCTCCAGCACCACAGTTCAAAAGCATCAATTCTTCGGCGATCGGCTTTCTTCACAGTCCAACTCTCACATCCATACATGACCACGGGAAAAACCATAGCCTTGACTAGACAGACCTTTGTTGGCAAAGTAATGTCTCTGCTTTTTAGTATACTATCAAGGTTGGTCATAACTTTTCTTCCAAGGAGTAAGCGTCTTTGTTCAGGGGGAACCAAAATTCTAGGAAGCTGCTTTTTGCTAACATAAATCAAGAATGTTGACATGGAATGGTTTGGAGAGCTTGAGAGAAATCCATCACCACTGAAAAAGTTACCCAGCATGTGTATTCAACTGGTATTCAACCAGGAGTTATGTCTCCATGAATCCAGAAGAATTAAATAGGAGGTGTTGTGCTATTTCAATTTATACTTTAGCAATATGAAGATACTACTTTGGATTGACAGAGCCTTGAAAATGGAGCGATCTTTTAGGTTGTAGCTCTGTGAATTTTAAAAGGGTTGCAATATTTTAGGGTTGATTACTGTGTTCATTCACTACTAATTTCTTTTTTTTTCTAGGGAGAACTGATGATGCAGATTTCTTGGGAAATGTGTTGATTTCACCATATTCGGGAAGGATCGATTATCATTTCTTGTGCCTACGGTATTTCTTTGCCCATTTCTTGGGAAGCTTCCTTGCAGAGCATGTTCAGACCCAGTAGAACTAGCATTTCCAGCAGCTACATAAATATAAGAACAGGAGCCCAAACCAGTAAGGTTGAAATTCCATTGTCTTTGGGCCCCACTCTGGTAACTTGGTTTTACTACAAAGTTGTTATGGTTCTTGCAGTTGCATATTACTCTCAGCACTGGATGGGTGGACCCTGATTTCCAACTATGCCACACAAGCATCCCCACTATGCTCTGCCATCATCCCACCCAGGGGTACCTTAGCGTATTGCAAAGCTGCACTCATTTCTTGGTTGTGCAAACGTCTGTGGACTGAATTGACCCAGCCAGTTACTCTCCATCTGCTGCTTTGTCTGGCTCTTTTCCTTTTGAATCCATCTGGAATGAGGCCAAGAAGCCAAAGTTCTCCTGGAAATGACTTTCTCTGCCATGGCAAAGAGGCATGGGTATGCTTGTAAGTTTTGCTTGGGGATAGTATGGCATCCTGGCAGGGCATGTGGCTGCCCCTTCCAGGGGAGTAATTATGGGTTGCTTCTCTAATGGAAGACTGGGGAATGGCTAATCATGTAACAATTTAAAAAAAAGAGAGAGAGAAAGACAACAATACTTTTGTAGTTTCTAAAAAGATGGCCTTTACTGTTCTAGAATAGCATCTTGCCTGAATCATCATGGTTCTAATGATTATGTTAAAATGTCTGAATTGCACAGTGCTTCCCTTATCATAATGCCCAATGATGCTCCTTTAGAAATTATTCATTTTCTCAAAACATCCTGGATAAGTCAACCCAGCCTCAAGTCATTCTGTAATTAATCTCAGTGACACAGACTTAGGGGAAAGGAGGAAGAGATGAGGCCCAAACTGCATGGCTTGATCAAACTGTGGGTTGTAGCAGAGTGCTACAACTGTATCTTTCCAGCAATAGGAGTGCTTTGAAGGTTCATATGAGCTCTAGTTAGAGAAGAACATCCAAGACCCAGGATGCTTTTCATGCTGACTCTTGTCTAAGTTTCTCTTTCCTGAAAGGTAATAGTTGACTCCGGAGCTGGATTTGAGTTGAGGCCAATTAGACCAGTCCTGCAGCTTCATCCCCGGTTTTGATAGTCACTGGTGGGTTGCTGTCTATGGGGTCGCACAGAGTCGGACACGACTGAAGTGACTTAGCAGCAGCAGCTGACTTCATTTGTGGCACTTGATTTGCTCTGTGTTCCTGGAGATGGTCTCATGCATTCTGTCTCAACTGATTTTCAACTCTCAGGAATCCAGTCCTTGCTAGATCCAGGACTTCTGCCGCTCCTTATAGCCAGCACATCTTTCCTTTCAGAGAAGGAGTTAAATGTTTTATGTTAAGAGCAAAGGAACCAGCTCAGAGCAGAGTGCCTGCCTGGGTACCGCCCCGGAAGCAGTGTGGATCACTTATTTCTCAGTGTAGCCAGGCAGCTACCACAACTCACACAAAGACTGCTCTCCAAATGCTCTAGGAGGCCACGATAGACCCCAAATTCAGAGGGAGATCTGCCTCCCCCCCAACCACCACCACAAGCAATGATAGTGAGTGTTGCATTTGAGCATACTACATGGTGGGTGGTGGGGATTTAGCGCACAATTTTGTTTGTTAAATGAAAATGAAATAGTTTTCCTTATAAAACTTCAGGGTAAGGGGAGTTTCAGATAAGTGCATATGAATTTCAGGGATCTTTGTTGGAGTTAATTTCATTTCTATCCTCTGAGAACATGCAAAGCATCAAAGGGTGACTGTTTAAGAGATCAGGTGGTCAATTGACAAACAGAATCATGTCATCTTGACCTTTTTCCCTCTGCTATGTACTTTCTTGGTTTGATTCCTGGGATCCAGTACTATTTAGTTAAAGGAAAAGCATTCTTTCTACTTAAATATGCTTGGATTTCTGATCCATTAGGCACTTTCTTCCTACTAACTAACATTTGCAGACCGATTACAAAACTACATTTGGAGGGGCAGCGAAGTAGAACTTTGCTTAAATTCTGTGCATTGCTTACTTTAGTGTTAATAGAAGCCCCTGCACTCCAATTATACTTAGAGCTTATTTTGTTAGTTTAAAAATCTGTATTTTTTTTAAATATAATTTTTTGGTGTTGGTTCGAGGAGTTTGTGTGAGAGATAAAAAGAGAGAGAGGGCTGGAGGAAGGGAGGCAGGCAGTGTTTTTCTTTCAGTGTCTCTAAAGGTTTAACTTGGTTATTCAGGAATGATCTCAATTTTGTTTTGCACATATTTTGCTCTGAATTTTACCCAGAAATTTAAGGCTGGATTAATTCTTCTGTGGTTAAAATTTGTTTTAATTCTAGCAACCACAATATGTGTCACTTTAAGGAGAGAGGCCTACTTATATTCAGAACTCAACATGTAGGTCCTAATTTCTAGTTCTGTCCTTATATATTGCGCAGTGTTACCAATGGATTGGCATTCTGCTTGGTCGCCTTTGAAACATGCAAGCAGGATGTTGAAATGAGAACCAACTGAAGTTCTGTCTTTCCTGTTTACTAAGTTTGCTTCCCAGGACTCCTTCCTGACAGCTTACCCCAGTCCTTGGAACTTGCCAGTAAACACTCAAACTAAAACAAGGCTCCCACTCACTTAAGTTTCTGGACTTCCCTACACTTAACATTTAACGTGTGGCAGAATATGGTATACAGAATATTAAAGTCTAGGGGGCTGAAGTTCTTAGATGTTTTCCTTACCAGCTCTGAAACTTTGGGAAATGGGAGAATTTTAAAATGCATCCTTTAGATTAATACAAGTTTGAAGACTCAAAAGTGGTGATTTGCTTGCTTAATTTCACCAGAGACTAAAGGAATTCAGTGGAATTTATCATCTATAGAATCCAAAGTCATATTAAAAATAACCTTGAATTCCAGGCACCTCATACAAGACCTCGATTAGTAGAGATTAATGCTAAATCTCTTTAGTTGTATCTGATTCTTTGTGATCCTATGGACTGTAGTAGTAGAGATGACTCACTTTAATCATGTGAAACCTTGAAAATTGACTCAGAACTACACAATCTTACTGTTATTTTAAGGCATAATCCCCCACCATGGTCTTTGAGTATTTTCAGATGCCTTTACCCAGGATGAGATCTTGGTCATCTCAACAAGATAATTATATATATATAAAATTATATATTTTATATATATATAATTATCTTGTTGATATATATAATATATAATTATGTAATATATAATATATATAAATATAATTATCTTGTTGATATATATATATAATTATCTTGTTTATATATATATATATATATATAAATAAATATATATAAAGACCCTTGGGAACATTCTCAGAGAGACCTTGTCATGATGTTTCTACTTCCCCTACTAGAAAGGTGTTCCCCATTCGAATCTTCTTACCCTTATGCTCCTCCTATCCTCTTGGAAACTACATACATTCATATATTTTCTCTTGTTAAGATATAAGCAACAATGTGAGGAGGGTCAGAAACCTCTACACCAGAAACCATGCTTTTCTTTTCAGTGTGGTGTTCATATTCTAACATGAGTTTCATCATATGACATTTTATTTAAAATTTATAAAAAATGTAATTATCTGCCATTAAAGTTAAAGTAGCCAAAAAAATAAGTTAGTATTTGAAGACTAATGGTGAGTAGAAAAGGAATTAACAGAGGGATCATTCTATTTAGTTTTTAAAAAAAGGTATTCAGTTCAGTTCAGTTCAGTCGCTCAGTCGTGTCCGACTCTCCGCGACCCCATGAATCACAGCACGCCAGGCCTCCCTGTCCATCACCAACTCCCGGAGTTCACTCAAACTCATGTCCACAGAATCGGTGATGCCATCCAGCCATCTCATTCTCCGTCGTCCCCTTCTCCTCCCGCCCCCAACCTTTCCCAGCATCAGAGTCTTTTCCAGTGAGTCAACTCGTCTCATGAGGTGGCCAAAGTATTGCAGTTTCAGCTTTAGCATCAGTCCCTCCAATGAACATCCAGGATTGATCTCCTTTAGAATGGACTGGTTGGATCTCCTTGCAGTATAAGGGACTCTCAAGAGTCTTCTCCAACACCACAGTTCAAAAGCATCGATTCTTCGGCGATCAGCTTTCTTCACAGTCCAACTCTCACATCCATACATGACCACGGGAAAAACCATTGCCTTGACTAGACGGACCTTGGTTGGCAAAGTAATGTCTCTGCTTTTTAATATACTATCAAGGTTGGTCATAACTTTCCTTCCAAGGAGCAAGCGTCTTTTAATTTCATGGCTGCAATCAGCATCTGCAGTGATTTTGGAGCCCCAAAAAACAAAGTCTGACACTGTTTCCACTGTTTTTCCATCTATTTCCCATGAAGTGATGGGACCAGATGCCATGATCTTTGTTTTCTGAATGTTGAGCTTCAAGCCAACCTTTTCACTCTCCTCTTTCACTTTCATCAAGAGGCTTTTGAGTTCCTCTTCACTTTCTGCCATAAGGGTAGTGTCATCTGCATATCTGAGGTTATTGATATTTCTCCCAGCAATCTTGATTCCAGCCTGTGCTTCTTCCAGCCCAGCGTTCCTCATGATGTACTCTGCATATAAGTTAAATAAGCAAGGTGACAATATACAACCTTGACGTACACCTTTTCCTATTTGGAACCAGTCTGTTGTTCCATGACTGGTTCTAACTGTTGCTTCCTGACCTGCATACAGGTTTCTCAAGAGGCAGGTCAGGTGGTCTGGGATTCCCATCTCTTTCAGAATGTTCCACAGTTTATTGTGATCCACACAGTCAAAGGCTTTGGCATAGTCAATGAAGCAGAAATAGATGTTTTTCTGAAACTCTCTTGCTTTCTCCATGATCCAGCGGATGTTGGCAATTTGATCTCTGGTGCCTCTGCCTTTTCTAAAACCTGCTTGAACATCTGGGAGTTCACGGTTTACATACTGCTGAAGCCTGGCTTGGAGAATTTTGAGCATGACTTTACTAGCGTGTGAGATGAGTGCAATTGTGCGGTAGTTTGAGCATTCTTTGGCATTGCCTTTCTTTGGGATTGGAATGAAGACTGACCTCTTCCAGTCCTGTGGCCACTGCTGAGTTTTCCAAATCTGCTGGCATATTGAGTGCAGCACTTTCACAGCATCATCTTTCAAGACTTGAAATAGCTCAACTGGAATTCCATCACCTCCACTAGCTTTGTTCCTAGTGATGCTTTCTAAGGCCCACTTGACTTCACATTCCAAGATGTCTGGCTCTAGGTCAGTGATCACATTATCGTGACTATCTTGGTCGTGAAGATCTTTTTTGTACAGTTCTTCTGTGTATTCCTGCCACCTCTTCTTAATATCTTCTGCTTCTGTTAGGTCCATACCATTTCTGTCCTTTATCGAGCCCATCTTTGCATGAAAAGTTCCCTTGGAATCTCTAATTTTCTTGAAGAGGTCTCTTGTTTTTCCTATTCTGTTGTTTTCCTCTATTTCTTTGCATTGATCACTGAGGAAGGCTTTCTTATCTCTCCTTGCTATTCTTTGGAACTCTGCATTCAGATGCTTATATCTTTCCTTTTCTCCTTTGCTTTTCGCCTCTCTTCTTTTTACAGCTATTTGTAAGGCCTCCTCAGACAGCCATTTCGCTCTTTTGCATTTCTTTTCCATGGGCCAGTAGCTATTACTGTGAATGCTTCTTAGTAGGAACAAGAAAATAAATGGAAGTCATAGCAGCTGTTCTTGCTATGTTACTTTTAAAAATTTGTTTTTAACTTAGAGATATGTGTGAGCTGAACCCTCTTGGGAATAACTCTGTTAGGAATCTGAAGGCCCTGAGTTTCTTTGGGTGAAAGGAAGTATTTCATTCATCTTTGTGTTCAATATCTCTGGCTCCTTGGACATGGTAGGTCTGTACAGTATTGTTGAATGAAATCAACAGAATTTGAAATCACAAGTTCTGGAAATTTGTGATTTACAGGGGGAAATCACAGAAATTTATTATTTTAATTTTTAAAAATAATTTTATCTATTTATTTATTGGATATGCTGGGTCTTTGTTGCTATGAGGGCTTTTCTCTAGTTGTGGAGATCAGGGGCTACTCTCTAGTTGTGGTGTGCAGGCTTCTCATTGAAGTGGCTTTTTTGGTTGTGGAGCACAGGCTCTAGGGTGTGTGGGCTCAGTAGTTGTGGCTCCCAGGCTTCAGAGCACTGGCTTAATAGTTGTGGTTCATGTGCTTAAATGCTCCATGGCAGATGGGATCTTCCCCGATCAGGGATCAAACCCGTGTCTCCTACATTGGCAGGTATGTTCTTTACTACTGAACCACCAGGGAAACCCCAGACATTATTTCTTGAATGAGTATGTCTGTAGGTGGAAGTTTGTGGGTGTACTGTGGCAGAAATCTGAAACCTAGGCAGGGATTCCTAGTAAATGAGAAAGATGAATCCCAATCAGGACTAGAAATAAGGCTCCAGGTAAGTAGGTAAAGCTGCTCTTCCTATTAGTGGAAGAGCTGTACTGGATTTTGTCCTAAAACTTTTTGAGAAGGATCTTTATATGTGTTTTGTACCGGAGCCTAGTTATTTCAATAAAGTAGTCTTTGTGATGCTACTTAACCAAAATATCAGTATATTATACACGTATAGCTTCTAACTAAAATATAAGTAAGAAAGATATTCATTTTAGTTCAGCTACTCATATCAATGACTGTACAAATAATGACTGCAACTATGCTAACTACAGTTAGTTCCACTGCAGTGCAGAATATGTGTTCCTATAGCTCTATGCAAAATTGCACAAGAGCCACAGGGCTAATGGAGAAAATGTGACTGGGAGCACAATAATCCTAAACTCCATCAGTGTCACATAAAAAAGACAAACCTAGTAAAAATGGTGATGTAGTTTAATGTGTCATGATGTGGTGAACTCTGAGGTAAAAAAGATCCAGTCACTCAAAATAACAATGATCAGTTTTCACTAAGAAGTAATTTATCTAACTAAATTAAAAAAAAAAAAGAAAAATCCAAGAATATCAAATGTTGGTATTTCTCAGGCATTACTGTCGGGAAGATAAATTGGAACCACTATTTTGGAAAGCCATTTGTCAGTATCTCCTGAAGCTCAATGCACATATACCTTCTGAGTCAGCAGGTACACCCTCATTGTGTATCCAACAGAAGTGAGTACATTTGTTCACTAAAAGACATGTACAGCATACTTATAATTAGTAGTAGGTCAAAAGTGGATACTACGCAAATGCCCACCAACAGTGGAAGTGATAAACAAAATGTTGCCTGTTCATTCGATGGGATCCTAGAAAATGAGAATGAAGAGCCTACAAAAGCACATCACAATGTGGATGAAATCCACAAACATAATGTTGAGTGACAGAAGTCACACACAAAAGAACATATAGTGTGACTCCATTTACATATAAAACAGAAACATTCACAGTGAATCGAGGCTGTTAGAAGTCAGAATGGTGTTGACCTCTGGGTGGGTTGGTGGCCATTAGGGAGCATGGTATAGGGCTTCTGGATCTTAATCAGTGTCTTGGATTGTGGGGTGGTTACACTGGTGTGTTTAGTTTGTGAAAATGTATACAAGGTATCCACTTAGGTTATAGACGTTTCTGTATTTACATTTTTATTTCAAGAACATTTTTAGAAAGGATTTGCCGTTTATTTATTCATTTGATCCACAATTCTAGAAGATAAGAAGCACAGGTAACTTTTCACCAGTTTTGTAGAAAGAAAACATACTCAGGTCCAAGTTCTCCAGGCAAATTATTGGTAGAGTTGGGTCAGGTATGTAAATCTCCTGGCCAGGGAGGAGGTAGTTAGCCCCTGTGGGAGGAACTTATCCAGTGGCTGATGCAGAGTAGATGCTCAATAAATGTTCTGAAATTGGATTGTAGACTGGTTCTGTCCAATCTAACAAGGCCATCACCTTGCTCTGGGAGTGATCATTTGTTCTGGTGGTCTGGTGCCCCTGATAGAGCAAGTGCATTTCTCCTCAGAGAGGAATGGAGATGATCCTTGAGTCAAATGTCCCAAGAAGCTGACAAAATACCTGTGGAGAATTGTATAACTTTGTTCCTCTAGGGCTTAGAAGAGAATGAGTCAGACACTCAGTTCTTAGACATGATGCCTAGTTAAAAAGGAAGAAGGCTATCTTAGGCAGAGATCCATGTATGTGATCTTGGATAAATCATTGAACTTCTTTGGGGGCAACAGTTTGAAATGCATATTTAATACTCCCTACCTAGGACCATGTGATCCTTCTGTGGTTCACCTTCTGAGACTCCTGAATTTTATGCCCTCCCAAATGTCTAATCAGATTCTCATTATTTTCAAGTGCATCTGACTGTTTTTTCAAACTTGACAGTTTCCTTGTTTTTTTTTTAAGATCAAATTTTGATTAATTTAATTTGTAATAGAAATGCGGATATACCCAATTTTCTGCCTGTCATCACAGTTCAGAAAGGAGATGCACCAAACAAGTTACATAGTGTAACCAAGGTCCTGATCAACTTGTTGACTATGTTTCTTCCAAAAATGTAAAACAGAAGTTTCCTTGTCAGCATAATATTCCAGTTATTTATTATGTGGCTCAAGAAAAGATAAGAAGTCCTAGAAATGGAATCTGTTATTGCTTGGATAATAAAAACTCAGGACCTTCTTTGGGAAAAAATGGAGAATGATAAAACGCCTTGATTTAGGGTTTGGCTGTGATGTCAAGGTCAGCCAATGAGCACAGAGGGAATCTGAGAAAAATAAAGAGATAAATAGAAGCAGATGTTTGGAAAATCTGGACTATTGCTAGTGAAGTTAGCAGTCAAAATTTCAGGGTTAGATCTATTATCCTAATAAGGTTATAATGAAAAGCATTTAAATTGGTGTTCAAAAACTGTCAGAACTATAGTCAATTATACTTTACCATGAAGTGGCATTTTCCAGACTATGCTGAAAACTTTGTATCTGAGATACTTTTTTGCTGAACCCTATCAGGGTGTTTCTCAAGATTAGCTGCCATGGACTCCTGTTAACTCAAGATCTCTATTTCAAATGAACATAAGAGAAATCTGATGGGAAAGGGAAAGGAAGTAGACAAAGCTGAGACATTACGGCTTCTGATTAGTCAAGCCTCTATGTTCTCAGAAGCAAATTTCTTTTTACCTTTAGTTGCTTTTGATGGCAAGAAATAGAAAAGTTCTGTCTTACATTTAAAGTTACCAAAGGCTGTCATTTGAAAAGTTTGAACAGACTAACAGAGAAAATAGATCACTAATAACTGAACCAAAAAGAAGTAAAGGAGACAGCTTAGAGATAGGACCCTTGGAGTCCCTCAGATGGAAGGCTGGTTAACAAGGTAAGCACAAATGGCCGAGAAAAGCCGTTGACTCCAAGCCAAGATTTAGGGAACTGAAAAAGAAAGTGACCAAGGTTAGTGAGAAGGGCTTAGAACTATTGATATTGACAGTTTGCTCCCCAAAATCATTATCTGATTTTCTGATTAATTTTCAAAAAGGGCAGTGTTTCATAATAGAAAAAATCAAGAAAACATAATTATGACTATCTTGATACAAAGTCTTGATTTCATTCAGTTGAATTTTTGCCTTAGTGCTTGCTGCTTTTGGCCTTGGGTACATTACTTAGCCTCTTGAAACCTCAGTTTCTTCAGCTGTAAATTGGAGACATAATAGTGTCTATTTCATTGGATTTGAGGTTTCCATGAGATGACTATAAATTGCTTATTTTAGAGCCTAAATGATGTATGAAAGTGAAAGTGAAGCCGCTCAGTCATGTCCGACTCTTTTCATCCCCCTGGACTGTAAACCTACCAGGCTCCTCCATCCATGGGATTTTCTAGGCAAGAGTATTGTAGTGGTCTGCCATTCCCATCTCCAAAATGATGTATTAAAAGCATTAAATGTTTATCTATGATAGTGATAACGATGAACTCTTTTTTCTTTCCTCTACCTTGACGTAATCTCTACCTCATTTTACAAAAGACCATACGTTGCTTAAAATGTTGCATATAAGTAAAATCTTGTTTTGTCTGTTGTGTTTATACTATACCTCAGTTCAAGGGAAAATTGAAAGAAAATTGTGAGGGTTGAAATGGTTTTGAAGGGCTTTGTATTTTAAAGTATATATAATATGGCTACACTAAGTCTTCGTTGCAGCATGAAGTCTTTCTCTACTTGCAGTGAGCAGGTTTTACTCTCTAGTTTTGGTGCGCAGGCTTCTCATTGCAGTGGCTTCTTTTGTTACAGAGCATGAGCTCAGGAGTGTGAAAGCTTCAGTAGTTGTCGTACATGGGCTTAGTTGCTTCTCACCATATGGGATCTCCCCAGACCAGGAATCGAACCCATGTGTCCTGTATTGGCAGGCGGAGTCTTAACCACTGGACCTCCAGGGACACCTTTAAAGTCTATTTATATACAATTATTTTTTTTGGCTTATATACTATTCTCTGTAAGATGGTATAGAAAACCTGAACAAACTTTTTGACCAACCCAATATATATAATAGCATAAAATATGCGTAAGGTTGTCTTACTTTATGTATATTTTATATAATAGTATAAAAGTATATTTGCTATTTTCTTTTTAAGTATAGTTAGAAAGCTTTTAAGAAGAGAGTTGGAGCCAGAGTGAAAGATAGCAAAGATATAAATTAGTGATCTGTATGGCAACCCACTCCAGTGTTCTTGCCTGGAGAATCCCAGGGAAGGGGGAGCCTGGTGGGCTTCCATCTATGGGGTCACACAGAGTCAGACAGGACTGAAGTGATTTAGCAGCAGCAGCAGCAATCAGTCTTAATGAAAAAACAAAGATTTATTCAAAACAGTGCAATCCAAGGAGAGTTTATTTAGAAAGGTGGGGTTGCATGTAATATTTAAGATAATATTTACTCAGAGGCCTGAAGGTTTGAGAGGAAGAGGAGGTCATGAGAATCTAGAAGAAAGCGTTTTAGACCAGGCTTCCTAGAGGGATCCTGGAGAAGACCAAAGACCTCTACTGAGGGACATAGTCAGCCGGCGGTGACCTCATGAGGACAGAACCCAGAATTGGGGAAATGAAGATCCTAAAATCACTCTCTTTCTTCCCTCCCATATCCTGCTGGATTCAAATGGACTAAAGAGAATTGGAGTGCTATTCATGTTTTCCCACAGGCCCTTCTCTCTTCAGGAGCAGAAAGAAGATGGGCAAGTGTTGGGGGTGAACATTTTAGGCAGAGAGGAACATCAGATTGCTAAATGTCATTGAAATGTTAACTAAAATCCAAAGCAAAAGAGGGATAGAATCAGTTATAAAATCCACGTCATCAACAAACCATGTCATTTTTCTCCGAAGCTTTTCTAGGCAGTTCCAGTTTTAAAGTAACAGTCTGCAAAATTGTCCAATTTGTTAAATATTTATTGTTATATGAGACTGTTGGCTATAGATCAATTAAATTTGGGAAACGTCTGGGAAAAATAATAAGTTTGGTTTTAGAAGTTGGCCCAATCTGTACTTTCTGAAAATAAATAAAATAGATAATAAAATGACCTTTAAAGGCAACTCGATTGAGACAATAAAATGCTTTCATTTTTATCAAGGGGATTTTTTAACTCTTCTATCAATAGCATAAGTAGACATTAAAAAAATATTTACAGACCATTGGATATAGGTTTAAAAGAAAGGGGACCAAATCATATTGATTTATCCCTCTCTGAGTTATTTACATCAGTAAATTTACATTTAAATTCTAGAGGGCCAAGTTTCATGGTGGTGAAGTGCAAAAAAATATCAAAAATTGGCATTCATATCTGAGTACTCACAGATTGGCCCATGAGTGAATCTTGATCACAGAAGTGGAATCTAAGGAAGGTGAGGAAAAGGTAAAGGTCATATTACATTGGTCTTGACAGATCTTTCAACTGGGTTAAAGACTGTAAGAGGAATCAGTTGTGGAAGCAATATTCCCTATATCTGTTTTGATAGTTTGAAAGCCAAATAAGACAAAGGACATACACCATAGAGCAGAGATTTGCATGGCTCTCTTTGGAGAAATCTCTACTTTTTTGAAAATATAATTGTGTAAGATGAGGGAAATACAATACTAGACATATGATTGTTAACGGCATTAACAAACAACTTTGCATGTTGTGTTCAGTTCAGTTCAGTTGCTCAGTCGTGTCTGACTCTTTGTGACCCCATGGACTGCAGCACTCCAGGGCTCCCTGTCCATCACCAACTCCCAGAGTTTACTCAAACTCATATCTATTGAGTTGGTGATGCCATACAACCATCTCATCCTCTGTTGTCCCATCCTCCTCCTGCCATCAATCTTCCCCAGCATCAGGGTCTTTTCCAATAAGTCAGTTCTTTGCATCAGGTGGCCAAAGTATTGGAGTTTCAGCTTCAACATCAGCCCTTCCAAAGAATATTCAGGACTGATTTCCTTTAGGATGGACTGGTTGGATCTCCTTGCTGTCCAAGGGACTCTCTAGAGTCTTTTCCAACATCACAGTTCAAAAGCATCAATTCTTCGGCACTCAGCTTTCTTTATAGTCCAACTTTCACATTCATACATGACTACTGGAAAAACCATAGCCTTGACTAGACGGACCTTTGTTGGCAAAGTAATGTCTCTGCTTTTTAATATGCTGTCTAGGTTGGTCATAACTTTTCTTCCAAGGAGTAAGCGTCTTTTAATTTCATGGCTGCAATCAGCATCCGCAGTGATTTTGGAGCCCAAAAAATAAAGCCTGTCACTGTTTCCATTGCTTCCCCATCTGTTTGCCATGAAGGGATGGGACCACCTGCCATGATCTTAGTTTTCTGAATGCTGAGTTTTAAGCAACCTTTTTCACTCTCCTCTTTCACTTTCATTGAGAGACTCTTTAATTCTTCACTTTCTGCCTTCAGTTCAGTTCAGTCGCTCAGTCGTGTCCGACTCTCCGCGACCCCATGAATCACAGCACGCCAGGCCTCCCTGTCCATCACCAACTTCCGGAGTACACTAAAACCCATGTCCACAGAGTTGGTGATGCCATCCAGCCATCTCATTCTCCATCGTCCCTTTCTCCTCCCGCCCCCAACCTTTCCCAGCATCAGAGTCTTTTCCAGTGAGTCAACTCGTCGCATGAGGTGGCCAAAATATTGCAGTTTCAGCTTTAGCATCAGTCCCTCCAATGAACATCCAGGATTGATCTCCTTTAGAATGGACTGGTTGGATCTCCTTGCAGTCCAAGGGACTCTCAAGAGTCTTCTCCAACACCACAGTTCAAAAGCATCGATTCTTCGGTGATCAGCTTTCTTCACAGTCCAACTCTCACATCCATACATGACCACGGGAAAAACCATTGCCTTGACTAGATGGACCTTGGTTGGCAAAGTAATGTCTCTGCTTTTTAATATACTATCAAGGTTGGTCATAACTTTCCTTCCAAGGAGCAAGCGTCTTTTAATTTGATGGCTGCAATCAGCATCTGCAGTGATTTTGGAGCCCAAAAAAATAAAGTCTGACACTGTTTCCACTGTTTTTCCATCTATTTCCCATGAAGTGATGGGACCAGATGCCATGATCTTTGTTTTCTGAATGTTGAGCTTCAAGCCAACCTTTTCACTCTCCTCTTTCACTTTTATCAAGAGGCTTTTGAGTTCCTCTTCACTTTCTGCCATAAGGGTGGTGTCATCTGCATATCTGAGGTTATTGATATTTCTCCCAGCAATCTTGATTCCAGCTTGTGCTTCTTCCAGCCCAGGGTTCCTCATGATGTACTCTGCATATAAGTTAAATAAGCAAGGTGACAATATACAACCTTGACGTACACCTTTTCCTATTTTGAACCAGTCTGTTGTTCCATGTCCAGTCTGCATATCTGAGGTTATTGATATTTCTCCGGCAATCTTGATTCCAGCTTGTGTTTCATCCAGCCCAGCATTTCTCATGCTGTTTTCTGCATATAAGTTAAATAAGCAGGGTGACAATATATAGCCTTGCTGTATTCCTTTCCCGATTTGGAACAAGTCTGTTCCATGTCCAGTTCTAACTGTCACTTCCTGACCTGCATAGAGATTTCTCAGGAGGCAGATCAAGTGGTCTGGTTTTCCCATCTCTTTAAGAATTTTCCAGTTTGTTGTGATCCACACAGTCAAAGCTTTGGCATAGTCGATAAAGCAGAAGTAGATGTTTTTCTGAACTCTCGCTTTTTCAATGATCCAATGGATGTTAGAGTTAAACACTTTATAAATTTTCATGTATGGAATTATGGAAGCCTCACAACAGTTCTGTGAGACACTATCCTCTTTGTAACAAGTTAGAAATGGAAAAAAAGGGAGATTGAGAGCATTTTCCAGGTCACTAATTGGTAAATATTCTTGTGGGAAAAGTGATTGGAGGCAGTGAGAATCAAACATGGGGATATAAATTCAAGTCTCCTAAATACATTTTTAAATCAAATCAAACATCTTGGTTTATAAATTTGTACTGAATACATTTTACATTCATGGTGAGCACATAATAAATATTTGCTGATGAATGAATGAGTGATTGCAGGAAAAGATGATATATATGAGAACCTTGTTTTTTGCTGATTTATCTCCTGAGAAGCATGTTCTTGAGACAACACATAGCTATGTAGAGAGTGTACAGCGTAGGATTCCATGCACATTATTTCCATCTCCATGGTTGTGTTTGAGTAGGTGAGAAAGCTGTGGCTTGGGCTCCCTGGTTGCTGGCAGGGCCTGCCAGCTTGCAGGAGTCAACATGTGTGCTAGTTTAAGAGAAGTTCAAATCTCAAGCTGCCTGGGAGGCCTGACGACCTTACCACCCAAGGTGACAGGCCTTGACAGTCATAGTTAGGCCAGGAGCATCCTTAACCTGAGGGCATCCAGCCTCAGAGTCATAGGTCAAAGGTCAGATGACACCTTGACAGCCTTGGGCCTGTAATTATCCCTAAAGAATCCTCTACAGGAGGTGTCTTCTGCAAACACAAGGATCACCCAGTGTCCTTGCCCTTTTTCGGAATCTTTGCATTTGTTAACAAACCTAAGCGTGTCTACTCAAGCAGCCAGATTGCTTCTGGGAATCCCTCTGCTCCTTAAAAGCTGGAACATGCCTTCAGTGACAGGAAATCTTTAGAAAGAAGTTAAATATCTATCCTGACTAATCCCAAACTCTGCCTCTAATGCCCCCATTGTAGGTTCAGACATTTCTTTCATGACTCCCAGACCCAGCTTGGGAAGCCCCAGAAAAAGACGACTTGGGACTGACTGTGATTCCTTTACTGTGCTTGGCACAGCCCATCTGGGGAACTAAAGTTCCACAGAACCTGTAGATGCCCTCAAATCCATGGCTGGGGCATCCTTGACTTCAGTGTGAGAATGGCCACAACAGGACAAAAATCTATAGCTGCCCCATTTATTTCTCTGGAAGACCCTGAACCCATGGCAGCCTGAGGAATACACTCTGGACTCAGTACAGGCCCCAGACAGGAAGCACTGCCCCCAGTCTTGAGGGCAGGACTCCAGGAGCCTTACCTGAAACCCCACCAAAGGGAGGGTGCCTTGGTTCTGTGAACATTGAGGACTTGATGTCCTTCATGGCATGAACACAGGGTTTGGAGCTTGGCTGATCTGTTTGAAACTCTCCACCAACACTTAAGTGGAATATGGTTTTAGACAAGTTTTCAGTTTCTCTGAACTTCAGTTTCCCAAATAAATTGGAGGAAATAATAACTTCTTGGTAAGACCGCTGAGGTGATTCTGTGTGGACCTCTACAAAGACAGTAGGCTCAATAGGGCTTCCTAGGGCATTTCTAACTATGAAGGTAATCTCCTGGATTTCTGAAGCATCTTTTTCAAGGTACCCAAATGGCTCTGACCTGTGTGGTCTCCATCAGCCTCAAAGTAGTCCTTTGAGGGTGTAAACAGCAGCTCTGGACACCATTATGTGTAAAGAAAAAGTACAATACTAGGAAACTATGACTTTTGTCTAATATCACACCGTCAGGGAGAACCAGGACGAACTGTTCTGTCCAAGACTTTATCCAGAAAACTTTTCCAAATCCTATTTTGTTAACGTTCTTACAATGTCTGAACAGAAGAGATTCAGGTGAGACAAAAGGAAGAGCTGTTTGTTCTCTTCCCCTGGCTGCCCAGGGGAAGTTACGCAATCTCTGGGCCTGAAGGATTTAGGGGATACTAATCACACAAATAGAACTCCTGCTGGAAAAACAATACATCTACCTCCACACCATTAATCTAGCTAAATGATGTAATCAACTTCACTGTTAGAGTCATCAGCGGTGATTATTGGAGGGAACAGCATTATGAAATACTTGGTAACCATTGGAAACAATGCCGGAGCTCTATCTGTAAGTACTGAGATATGGTTTATCAAAACTGTACAGAGCAGTATGTATAATATGATTGCATTTTCTAAAAAAGAATATATGCAATTTACATGGTATACATACAGGATCAAATCAGTCAGATTGCAAATTAAATGATGGTCTGAATTTGTCTCTGAGAGTGTGTTTGGAATGGGGAATAGGTAGAGAGCATTTCTTTTTTTAAACACATTTGCCCACCTATTTACATTTTTATAGTTGAGATGTATGACTTCTAAAAATTACAGAATATCAAAAATTGGGGAAAAGACAATATCTAGCATCATACCTAGTATTTATCCTATACTTAGACAGATTCTGAATAAGAATTTGGGGCATTCCATATTAATTTCCTTGTAAAATAATAATATTGATAGCAGTAATACTAAATCTCACACGTAACCTCTGTTTATAAAATATAAAGTCTTTTATATGTATTATGACATCTGGATTTCCCACAAACTTCTGAATTGTTCAGAGAAAATCACTTTACAAATTGGGATTTTTGAGGCTCTCAAAGATAAAATAATTTTCCCAAAGTCATATGTAAGTGGTACTGGGACAGTACTCTTGTTACTTGACTTTTCATTTATTCTTTTGTCAAAGATTTTTTGAGTCCCCTCTGTGTGCTATGCCCTCTGTTCTCTCCACAACACCACATGCACTGCAACTCGCAAAATAAAGAAATGAAAATACAAAAGCACAGAGTCAGCACCTGAAAATGATATAAAAATCATTTGCCAATAGATCACTCTAGGATGCAAATTTTTTGTTTACTCTCACCAAGTGCCTTTATGATACTTAATAAGCTGTGACAGACTTTATTATTAAATGAAAGTTTCAGCTTGTTTTTCTGAAGAATGAGATTGCTGGTTTCTACATCAGTTTTTCTTCTCTATATCATTTACTTAAAGAGAGATTATTATATGATTTTCTTGTTCATCTTCTGCTTTATGAAATAATCAAATGTCCACACAATCCTTTGTTTCTCTCTTCCAAGGCAGACTAATTTTCTCTAATTTTTGTACAGAGAGGAAAGGATTGAGCTTAAAAGATGGCACAATCATCCACAAGATCAGAAAACTTCATAAATTTATCGCTGAAGGAAAATCTTTTTCTATAATGCCTCAATTAGCTTAATATTTGTGGTCTGGCCTTTCAAACTGAAACCTCAGTCCACAGATGTGCTCCAAGTGAAACTAAGAAACTGCAAGCCAGTGAGCTATAGGTGTTGGCTGGCTAGATACCCACCTTGCGGGCTGGAGGGAGAACTTTGTTCAGAGTCCTCCAGTGATGAAAAACAATACAGGCTAATATGATCCCTGGGTGAGGAGTGCTTCTGCTGCAGAGGGGTAAGTGATTAGAGGGTGGAGTACTATGAAGCAACAGGGTAGAGGAGAAATGGAGCCTATGGAGGGTATTTGTTTACAGTTTTATTCTTTCGTTCTCTCCATATGTATTAAGAATAAGCACTACCTGTGATGTAGGTATAAAGACGATTAAACAGATAGGGTTACTTCCTCCATGAAACAGTATTTCATGGTGAAGATAGAGCAACAGACCAATTTTTAAAAATTGATTACAGCTTGTGATAAATGTTAAGCATAAAATAAAAGAAACCTGTATGCAGGTCAGGAAGCAAAAGTTAGAACTGGACATGGAACAACAGACTGGTTCCAAATAGGAAAAGGGGTACGTCAAGGTTGTCTATTATCATCCTGCTTATTTAGCTTATATGCAGAGTACATTATGAGGAACGCTGGGCTGGAAGAAGCACAAGCTGGAATCAAGATTTCTGGGAGAAATATCAATAACCTCAGATATGCAGATGACACCACCCTTATGGCAGAAAGTGAAGAGGAACTAAAAATCCTCTTGATGAAAGTGAAAGAGGAGAGTGAAAAAGTTGGCTTGAAGCTCAACATTCAGAAAACTAAGATCATGACATCTGGTCCCATCACTTTATGGGAAATAGATGGGGAAACAGTGGAAACAGTGTCAGACTTTATTTTTTTGGGCTCCAAAATCACCGCGGATGCTGATTGCAGCCACGAAATTAAAAGACGCTTACTCCTTGGAAGGAAAGTTATGACCAGCCTAGATAGCATATTGAAAAGCAGAGACATTACTTTGCAAACAAAGGTCCGTCTAGTCAAGGCTATGGTTTTTCCAGTAGTCATGTATGGATGTGAGAGTTGGACTGTTAAAAAAGCTGATCACCAAAGAATTGATGCTTTTGAACTGTGGTGTTGGAGAAGACTCTTGAGAGTCCCTTGGACTGCAAGGAGATCCAACCAGTCCATTCTAAAGGAGATCAGTCCTGGGTGTTCATTGGAAGGACTGATGCTAAAGCTGAAACTCCAATACTTTGGCCACCTCATGAGAAGAGTTGACTCACTGGAAAAGGGTCTGATGCTGGGAGGGATTGGGGGTGGGAGGAGAAGGGGACGACAGAGGATGAGATGGTTGGATGGCATCACCGACTCGATGGACATGAGTTTGAGTGAACTCCGGGAGTTGGTGATGGACAGGGAGGCCTGGCGTGCTGTGATTCACGGGGTCGCAAAGAATCAGACATGACTGAGCGACTGGACTGAACTGAACTGAACTGAAACAATGGTTAACAACAGTGGTGGTGTGAAGGTAGAAACACATACAGATGGGGAGGTCAGGAAAAGCCTGCAAGGCAAAAATGATAAGCTCCTTCCAGGAGTCATTCCAGTCTCTGTTACAAGGTTACAAGGTGGACACAGTCCCTTCCCTCTGCCAGCCCGTAATACTGGTCTTTTCCAAAGACTGGGAGTAAGATGCCTAAAAGAATTATTCCTCCAAAGCCATGCAATCAACTCCTGTGACATGTTAGCTAATTTTGTGGGTGCCATTGTCATGGAGTGCTTTCTCAGGCTCACGAAAGGCAATTTCCTACTTCTTGACCTTGACCCTGCTGAACTGTGGCCAATTCCATCCCTTTCGTGGTAGAGACTACTGGGCAGTTGTAAACATTGGGAGCGTTTCAGGAGGCTGCTGAGTGTGTGACTGTCTAGTGACCTTGTGTGCTCAGGGGGAAAATAATGGGCTTAAATGACAACAGGAAGGATTGAAGTTATGAACAAGGGAAACCTTTATGGCCACAAAGAATAATTGGGACACATGATTACTGGAAGTGTATAGAGTTCCTTTACCCAGTGTTTCAGACAGTGAACTTTTTGGAGTTGCTCCAGTACAGTACTAACTTGGGGGCAGGGAATGGTTCCCAGCAGACATCAGGTATCTGTCCAAGTCCTAGGAAGCAATAATGTAGAAAGCCTTTTTTTCCCCTCTCCTTCCTTAACATATTATTGTGTTCAAGAACTTTCCATTTGATACAAGCAACAATGCAAAAACAGTGTATATTTGGAATTCTTCCGACAGACTTTTTTGGACAGACTACTTAATTATTTGAGCTTTTCCAGATGTGAGGCTCATTCGATGAAAAATAACAAAGAATTTGTGAATTAAATGTTATCCTGTCTTTATGCTATTTTTTCTGCATAGTTACATACTATAGACAGAATTTTGTGGTTAATTGTCAGAATTTGTTAGAAAATGCACTCTCAGAATTGTTTTGCTTAATCAAAATCAAAATTTTTAAGGAAAAAGAAACCAGCTGTTTTACATTTATGATAAGATTGGGGTTAAATATTTAAGATTTCTTAAATATTTATTGAGTAAGTAAAGATAAGAATAACAGCGCTCTTAAAAGTAAATAGTGTATTATCCCCAAAGCTGTAATATGTAGGAAACACTTATAAATCTTCAGTTTACAAAAAAGACTTTGTTATCCATTTTTCTTAGAGGTCTGCCTGTTTTATCAAAAAATTCTGCTTCAGACAAATTTTACCTATTTACTACTGACTTGTTTGAACTTTTTCGGTCTGATGTGATGCTGCTGCTGCTGCTGCTAAGTCACTTCAGTCGTGTCCGACTCTGTGTGACCCCATAGACAGAAGCCCACCAGGCTCCCCTGTCCCTGGGATTCTCCAGGCAAGAACACTGGAGTGGGTTGCCATTTCCTTCTCCAATGTGTAAAAGTGGAAAGTGAAAGTGAAAATGAAGTCGCTCAGTCGTGTCCAACCCTTAGCAACCCCACGGACTGCAGCCTACTGGGCTCCTCCATCCGTGGGATTTTATAGGCAAGAGTACTGGAGTGGCTTGCCATTGCCTTCTCCGTGATGTGATGCTAATAATGTTAAATTCAGAATTGGAACATTGACATTTTCCTAACCTAAGCCATGATAATCCTTATTGCCCATTCCTAAGAAAAGAGTGTTTGGAGTGCTTTCCTTGTGAATTATCCACAAAACAACACTAGGCTGTTCCTGATACTACTGAGGATTTTCTCCTCCTTTACCAAGGGCATCTTCTGCTCTTGGACTTCATCTGGAGGCTTGGTACTGCAAAAGGAGTCAGTAGCCTCCCCAGCAACACTCCTCTACAAGAATGCCCCTGTGACAAAGACTTACTCTTCTGTCTCCCAAGGAGAGGGTGAATTCATTCTTGTCATTCCCAAGGGTCTGGAAATCAGATGATCAACCTGGAACCGATACTCTATGGCCTTCTTCTTCCTTCACTCTGGGTTCTGATAAGTATCAGAGAGGTAGAGAAAACATGTGGTCTGCACATACTCCACCAGAAATATCATTTAGCCAGGACTGTGAGCGTGGTTCTAAAAACTGACATTTGCCTGGTGTGGGGAGGGGGGTAGGTAGGGGTGCGGGGCAAGTCCTGGCAAAAATCCTGAAGCACCAACATAGAAACTATAGATATAAAATATCCTCGTCCTCTTTTACACTGTCTCTGGTGTGTGTGTTTGGAGAACTGTATCTGGATATTATATTCATGTCCATTGTAATAAGAAATATAAAAAAGAAAGAGAAGTGGTATCCTTGTTAAAATTGATTAAAACAATTTTAATCAAAACTCACAAGTGTGAGTCCTGTGGGTGGAAGATAAGATGTCTGCAATCTAAACAGTTTGAGATTTAGACAGAACTGTTATATTGGAAGTACCACATGGAAAAGATATTTATGTGCCTGTAATCATGTCTTTCTATGAAATTTTCTGGTCCTATGAAGGTAAACACATGCAGTTTAACTGAGAAAAAAATAAAAACATTCTTAAACCATATTTTTTACACTTAAAATAACTGCCCAATTCTTTGAAAAAAGACTATTTTTATAGTTTAGATTACTAACTCAATGTGAGCACTTGAATGAGAAAATGTTTATTGCACTTTAATTACAATATAGTAATATTTGGGGAGGGACGGGGGAGCCTGGTGGGCTTCCATCTATGGGGTCACACAGAGTCGGACACGACTGAAGTGACTTAGCAGCAGCAGCAGCAAAAAGAAGTGGTGCAGAGGCAGCTTTCTCATCCTTCCTCCTTGTGGCTATGGGAGGTACAGGCAGCTATATCTATTCAGGTTGCTCACTGCCATGCTAACCTTTTGCCTTTTGGTGTACTCCATTCCTCTGCTGCTTAAAGAGAGCTTACAGTCAAACCATTCACTTCACCTCTCAGGGCCTCAGTTTCTTCCTAAAAAAAAAAAAAGAAATTCTTGAGTCCCATCCATCTGTAACATTCAGTGCTTCCATAGTTTACAAGAAAAATCAAAGTCATCATGGCCACCATTAGGATGAGCTGCCTCAGCTGATTTTTACTCAGTGTTTCTTTGGACCCAAGCAAGGCCCACCTGATTGGGTCAAGAAGGGATTAGCTGAGGGAAAGTTAGAGAAGAGAGGCTGCCAAAGAAGGAGATCAGTCTTGGGTGTTCATTGGAAGGACTGATGTTGAAGCTGAAACTCCAATACTTTGGCCACCTGATGCAAAGAGCTGACTCATTTGAAAAGACCCTGATGCTGGGAAAGATTGAGGGCAGGAGGAGAAGGGGATGACCGAGGATGAGATGGTTGGATGGCATCACCGACTCAATGGACATGGGTTTGGATGGACTCCAGGAGTTGATGATGGAAAAGGAGGCCTGGCATCCTGCGGTTCATGGGATCGCAAAGAGTCGGACACAAATGAGTAACTGAACTGAACTGAACTGAATCTTTCTAGGACTCATCAGACTGCCTGAAAGGCAAGCCAACATCCATCCTCCTCCCTGTGTCTACTTCACTTGACCCCATCCATTGCATGCCTTGATGATGGTATTGAGATAATTAAGGAGCAAATATGTTTAAAATATCCAGCTAGTCACAGAGACCTAACTATATATCCATGAATGAGGTGACCTGAATTATTTGTTTATGTCTTGAGAAGGCAGATGATGACCAGTGAAATGTTTAAGTGAGGTGAGAGGAGGTGAAGTGAGATCTTTTAATGTCGAAAATGAAGCGAGAGAGTTCTGACAAAGTAAAAGGAGATAGCAGCTCAGGACTGTGGATAAAGTTACATTTTAGGATAAGACTCAATTAGGGTACAAAATTCAAATTGGTTACTTAAGATGCATGTAGAAGGGAAGGTTGTAGTCCCATAGTGTATCCAGCCAACATCCATTGAGACATTATCACATACTTTTTTTTCTTTTGCTTGTGTGCTAAGTTGCTTCAGTTATGTTGACTCTTTGCAACTCCATGGACTGTAGCCCTCCAGGCTCCTCTGTCCATGAAATTCTCCAGGCAAGAACACTGGAATTGGTTGCTATTTCCTTCTCCAGGGGATCTTCTGAGCCAGGGATCGAACCCAGGTCTCCTGCATTGCAAACAGATTCTTTCCCATATTAGCTACAGGGATGTCCAAAGTCGCTCAGTTGTGTCCAACTCTTTACAACCCCATGGACTGTACAGTCCATGGAATTCTCTAGGCCAGAATACTGGAGTGGGTAGCCTGTCCCTTTCTTTTGCTAGATGTGCTTGGAAGTTAATGACTCAATCTCTGCCCTAAAGGAATCCCAAGTAATTGAGGAAACAGATGAGCAAACAGAGTGACAAAGTATCATGAAAGGCTAGCATGAAATGCTATGAGAGCAGAAGGCTGATACCTAGCTCTGACCTAGTGTTAAGGCACAGAGTTCTACCAGGAAATAAGAGAAGACATTCCAGGCAGAGACAACACCATATCCAAAGGAGGAGGTGGGGTGGAAATTGACGAAGGCATGCAGGACACTGCAGGCATGTCAATGCTTCTTGAATCAGTGGTATTAACACATGTGTGGAAGCATAGAGACGTGAAGTTACAGAGGAAGACAAAATGTCGGTTATGGGGGCCAGGTTCTTGAATTGGGCTGGTTTTAGGTTGGGATTTTATGGTTAGATGTTTCTTAGGATGATCACACTGACTCAGATGGTGCTGGTTTGACTAGATAACTTTCTGGGACATATCTACTGTAATGAACAGCTCACAGGGTTGTGGCTATGCTGAGAAACAGGTGAAGGTAAATGCCCAAGAACCTAACATTAACCATCTGTAATCTCAAACATAAGCATAAAATGATTATGAAAAATAAAGAATGACTAGGAAATGTTCCTCTCTCTACCAGGACAGTATTCTTTTGCTTTGTCATTGAAAATCCACTAGGATTCCATGACCAAGGACTTCCCAGTGGCTCAGAAGGTAAAGCGTCTGCCTGCAATGTGGGAGACTTGGGTTCGATCCCTGGGTCAGGAAGACATCCTGGAGAAGGAAATGGCAACCTACTCCAGTATTCTTGCCTGGAAAATCCCACGGACAGAGGAGCCTGGTAGGCTATAGTCCATGGGATCACAAAGAGTCAGACACGACTGAATGACTTCACTTTCACTTTCCATGACCAAACATGGTTTCTATGCCCATAAGTCATTGAAATAGAAAAATACATCTTTCTTTCCTTTATTTGTACCTTTAGACAAATCAGATGACCTTGTTATACAGTGTGCATAACTCATAGAAACCCACTCAGTGTGGGAAACTGAAAGTCAGGCTCTTGCCCCAACATGAATTGGAAAAGCCAAAAGAGTCACCATGGCTTGTTCCTGCCTAGCTGGCAAAGTCAGGCTCAAACGACCATCAACATCCTCTCCTCCTGCCTCTTCTTGTTGGCAAGTTAAAAAATGCTCAGGATGAATCAGTTGATTTTTCACTATAGCTTTCAGTATGGGCTGGGCAATTTCTTTGAAAAGCCTTGGTTTGACTTTTTCACATGTCAGTAATGATAAGGCATTGGGTGAAAACTTTCCCTGCTTGTTCAGAATTAACCTGTGTTATGAAATGAATCACTAGAGGAGAAAATCATCCTGAATAGTGTTGTGGTCTGAGGTATTACTTTTCCAATTAAAGAGGGAAGATCTGCCTCCCCTCCTTATGTTCCTATTTAGCTTTGGTTATCTGAAAAGCTATTTAACAAAATGACACTTCATACACTTTTCTAAAATAACTTACTTATTATTATTGGCAGGTCTTGGTTGCTGAGAGTCACTAAATGGATATTTAGTGGTAACAACCATGGACTCAGCATAAATGACTCCTTTCTTTACCATCAATATATAGGTAGCCTTTTCAGTGGCCAAAACTGATGAGTCACCAGAATGCTTTAAAAAATTTCCTTTGACTTGTGATCATTTCCTTTAGAGGTCGCATATTGCTCTTGAAGTAGTGAAAAGATGTAGAGATGGACTTTCTTAAAAACGATAAAATCATGAATTGGTTAGCGCTGTGGGCTGAGTCCATTATTTCATTGTAAGCAAACCACTAGGTCTCTAAGTTAATTTCTATTTTAGCGGCACTCAAAGTTTTGTTCACAAACCCCTTGATGTCCCAAGATTCTTCTGTGTGGCTCAGGAGGTCAAAATTCTTTTTATAATAATGTTGTTGTTATTCAGTCATTCAGTCATGTCCAACTCTTCGAAGCTCCATGAACTGCAGCGTGTCAGACTTCTCTGTCCTTCACTGTGACACAGAGTTTGCTCAAACTCATGTCTGTTGAGTTGGTGAAGTTATCTAACAATCTCATCCTCTGTTGTCCCCTTCGCCTCCTGCCCTCAATCTTTTCTAGTATTGGGGTCTCTTCCAATGATTTGGCTTTCATAATTTTATACTAATATTTACATATTATCTTCCTTTTTGTCTACTGACTCTATAAAAGCATTGATGAATAAAAGTGCTGGTGCTCAAGCAGAAATTAAGGTGGTGACACCAAACTATATTGGCACTCATTGTACACTTAGCCTCTGTAGGTTTGCAGAAAGTAATTCTTTTTTCACACAGTTGTCCTAATGCAACAGAAAGAACTATTAATTTTATTGTCTTGATCTTTGAGTAATTTTTTTGGTTTACTACCTCTGTGCCAAAATAGGAAGTAACATACACAGCACTTCTGATTCTTATTGAAGTATGGTGTTGTCTAAAAAAGGAAACATGTGTGCATTTATTTGAGTTCAAGCTAAATTAGACATGTTTTTAATGAAATGTCATTTTTATTTAAAGAATGACAAGTTATAGCTATTCAGACTTGGGTATTTGGCAGACATTTTCTTAGAATTAACAAAGTCAATGTCCCTTCAAGAAAAACAAAAGTGGCAATGAAAGAATTTTAAGCATTCAAGTAAAATTAAATTTTTGAAAGTTTACATTTCCATACTTATCACCAGGAGCTTGACAGCTTTCCAATATTAAAAGCTTTTCTTGATAAGGTTAGTGGTGATGTTAATTTTTTCCCTTTTTAAAAAAATTATTTATTTTATTGAGGTCTAGTCAATGCACAATATTCTATAAACTTTAGGTGTACAACATAGTGATTAACAATTTTTAAAGTTTGTTGTCCATTTGTAGTTATTATATGACTATGATTTTTTTGATATGCCTTAATAAAATGTCTCAAAATTTGGAAAGCCTACACAACTCAGTAAATGGTTACTTTCCAAATGACCGATGCATGATGTTACTCAATCATGTAGGAGTAAAAGTTCCATTCAAAGTGCAAAGGAGACTAATGAATTTTAGTGTTTCAGATCATGCAAGTTTAATTGATATGGTTTTATATTCCATATTGCAACTGACCTTTAAGAAACTATTACTTTTCAAGTTGAGATACAGTGTCATGATTATTCAAAAAAGATATCAAAATACTTCTCCTTTCCTAACTATATATCTGTATAAGGCATCACAACAGATTAAATGCAGATGAAACATTAAGTAGATTAAATACCAGATTACACTAATATGAGAATCAGCTGTCTTTTAAGACATATTTTTTGTTTTGAGAAAATAGTTATTTTCACAAAATATGTTAAGTATTTTAAGTAGTTTATTATTGTTATTTTAAAATATATTGATAAATATTTAAAAATTTTAAGTTTTAGTTTCTAGTATATTAAATATCCACAGATGTAACCCACATAAACAAAAGTTCTTTGAAGTCCTTAAGAATTTTTCAGAGTGTAATGAGCCAAAGTCCAAAAAATTTGAGAAGCGTGGTTTTGTTTTAAAAACTGGTTAGAACTATATTCTACTCCAGCTATTATCATCAACTTAATAAGAATAACTTGTATTGAGCTGAAAACAGAGGCCCTCTATTGATTGATCACGTTATATGTAACTGAGTTTCTCCAGCTGGCTATGTGACATGTGTTCATTGGAAAGTGAATAATAATCATTTGGGAAACAGTTATTGGAAGTAGAGAATAAAAAAAAAATCTGACTGCACTTACTTAAAACAGACGTCTAAACATAGTTTAAGGCATTTTTGGAATAACTTTCTTTAATTTTACAATGAGTAAGTAGAACTTTGCTGTGGAAGTACAAATAGTTGCTAATTTGACATTACAAAATTTTAAAGACAGAAGGTATTTTCTTGCTCCAACCTTCATACTGTATTTCTGATGCTTAATTTCTTTGCCTTATCAGATTCTCTCCACGCCCAGAGAGAAAGTTCTAAATTCCTTAGCATGCATTCAAGGACCTTCAGAATCAGGACCCAAACTTCACCAGCCTTATTTGCTGCTTTTCTTATATCCTTAACCCATCTCCCATCACTCATATACCAGCTGTGAGAAACTTTCTCTGAACACACCATTCCCTCGCATGTCCTACAACTTTTGATTTCCTTATTTCCTCTCCTGGGATACTTTTATTTCTCCTTTCCTTCATCCACCAAATTCTCACTAATCCCTCAAGCATCAAGGATATATTAACCTCCAATGAGAAGCCATTTTTCAATTCATTCATTCACTCAACAAATGGAAGATGCTAGGCGATGGTGAATAGAATCACGCGTAGTCCATATTTTCATGTGACATATGTATATAGTCACAACATTGAAAAATGGCATTTGTGATGAATGTCCATTTGGGAGAGATTCAGGATGCCACGGGAGTCTGTAATGAGGTGATTTATCCCGGTCATGGAGGTCAGAGAAGCCCCCTCCCCCCGCGCCGTCATGAGGAAGTATCTCTTGATCTGAGAACTGAATAAGGATAGAGATCAAAAGAGAAGAGGGGAGGGAAGTACTGGACATGGACAAAGACTTTGTGGCAGAGAGAGCATCTGGCTCCTCAGGACTAGACAGAGAACAGAGTGGCTGGAGTGGAATGAGGAAGGGAGAGCAGAGCACACGTGGACTTAGAAGGGAGGGAGATCCCAAGGCAAGCTGGATCCTGTGAGTGTGTTAATGAGGTTCGTCCTTAACCTAAGAGACATATGAAGCCATTGAAAACTGGAGGGATAATCAAGTCTCATATCTGCAATTTGGAAAGATCACTGTGGCTGCTGTGTGGGAATAGACTGAACAGGGGCTGGGGTCCATGGAGGGGGCTCAGCCATGAGGATGGTGTAATAGTCTAATAACACAGTAACGGTGGGCTGAGATTAGGAAATTGAAGGTAAGTGAGTGGATTTAAGTGATGGATAAGCAGTGAAAATGAAAGGTGATGGATTGGAAGTGTGGGTAAGAGAGAGGTAGGGGTCAAGGATGACACCTTGAATTCTAAATTGTGCACCTGCTTATGTTTCGAAGCTAAAGTATGATACAAATGGACTTATTTACAAAGCAGAAATTGATTTAAAGGCATAGAAAACAAACTTACCCTTACTGAAGGGGAAAATGGAAAGGGATAAGTTAGAAGTTCCCTGGTGGTTTAGTTGGTAAGGAATCTGCCTGCAATGCAGGAAACAGGTTCAATCCCTGGTTGGGGAAGATCCTATGGGATCACAAAGAGTCGGACATGACTTAGCAACTAAACCACACAAGTTAGGAGTTTGGGATTAGTAGATATACACTGCTATAAATAAAATAGATAAACAACAAGGGCCTGCTGTATAGCACAGGGAATTATCTTGTAATAACCTACAATAGAAAAGCATATGATAAGTGTGTGTGTGTGTGTGTTTGTGTGTGTGTGTGTATATATATATATATACACACATATAAATATAACTGATTCACTTTGTTGTACACGAGAAATTAATATAACATTGTAAATCAACTATACTTCAGTAAAAAGTATTAGGTAGTGACTGCTATGTCCCTAACTTCATACGTCTACTACTGAATCATTATTTTGTATGGACATTTGTCAATTGGTGTTGTTGTTGTCCATGTTACTACATGGACATAATTACTCTCTTACTATAGTGAAGCAGTCCACCATTGTGTGAACATTGATAGGAGACAGAATACAGCCTCCTAGTGCAGAAAAGAGAGCAGACCAGATGTGACTTCTGCCTAACCCTAATGTCTAAGTCTCAGATAGGGAGACTGGGCTTTGACAATTATCTGCTTCCAAGTAGAACTTTGAATTTGGAGCCAGTGGGAAATAATGAATTTATAGTTAATTGCATGATAGCAGTGTTCAGTGGTGGACATTGGAGTGACCAGCCATAGTAGCAGTGCTGTCTAACATGAGGAGTGGCAATGGTGCCGGAGCAGCATCCAAATCAGGCTGTGCATGCAGCAGAACCTTTGCAATAGATTCCACTTCTCAGCCTCTCTTGGTGCCTGGCCATTTTCTGAATTTGTTTCTACAGCTTTATCGTTAAGGATAAATTCATGATAATGTTAAGGCTAACCAGGGTTGCAAAGAGTTGGACACGACTGAGCAACTGAACTGAACTGAACATCCTGAAAGTTAAATATGAATCAGTTGTTGTTGTCGTTCAGTCACTAAGTCACGTCTGACTCTTTTCAAACCCATGAACTGCAGCATGCAGTTCATAAAGATAGATCTTTCACTATCTCCCTAAGTTTGTTCAAACTCATTTCCATTGAGTCAGTGATGCCATCCAACCATCTAATCGTCTGTCATCCCCTTCTCCTCTTGCCCTCAATTTTTTCCATCATCAGGGTCTTTTCCAGTGAGTCAGCTCTTTGCATCAGGTGGCCAAAGTATTAGAGTTTCAGCTTCAGCATCAGTCTTTCCAATGAATATTTAGTGTTGATTTCCTTTCGGATTGACTGGTTTGATCTCCTTGCACTCCAAAGGACTCTCAAGAGTCTTCTCTAGCACAACAGTTCAAAAGCATCAATTCTTCAGCATTCAGCCTTCTTTATGGTCCAACTCTCACATCCATACATGACTACTGGAAAAAACCTATAGCTTTGACTATATGGACCATTGTTGGCAAAGTGATGTCTCTGCTTTTTAATACACTGTCTAGGTTTGTCACAGCTTCTCTTCCAAGGAGCAGACTTTTTTTAATTTCATGGTTCAGTCACCATCCACATTGATTTTGGAGCCCAAGAAAATGAAATCTGACACTGTTTCTGTGATAGGACTGGATGCCATGATCTTTGTTTTTTGAATGTTGAATTTTTAAGCCAGCTTTTTCACTCTCCTCTTTCAACTTCATCCAAAGGCTCCTTAGTTCCTCTTCACTTTCTGCCATTAAACTGGTATCATCTGCATATCTGAGGTTGTTGATATTTCTCCCAGCAATCTGGATTCCAGTTTGTCAGTCATCCAGCCCAGCATTACGTATGATGTACTCTGCATATAAGTTAAATAAGCAGGGTGACAATATGCAGCCTTTATGTACTCCTTTTCCAGTTTTAAACCAGTTCATTGCTCCATGTTGAGTTCTAACTGTTGCTTCTTGTCCTGCATACAGGTTTCTCATGGGATAGGTAATATGGTCTGGTATTCTTATCTCTTTAAGAATATTGCACAGTTTGTTGTGATCCATAGTCAAAGGCTTTAGCGTAGTCGATAAAGCAGAAGTAGATGGTTTTTTTGGAATTCTACAATCCAGCATATGTTGACAATTTTATTTCTGGTTCCTCTGCCTTTTCTAAACCCAGTTTTTACATCTGAAAGTTCTCAGTTCATGTACTGTTGAAGGTTAGCTTTGAAGGTTAGTTGAAGGATTTTGAGCATTGCTTTGCTAGCATGTGAAATGAGTGTAACTGTATGGTAATTTGAACATTCTTTGGCATTGCCCTTCTTTGGGATTTGAATGAAAACTGACCTTTTCCAGTCCTGTGTCCACTGCTGAGTTTTCCAAATTTACTGGTGTGTTGAGTGCAGCACTTTAACAACATCATCTTTTAGGATTTTGAAATAGCTCAGCTGGAATTCTATCACCTCCATTAGCTTTGTTTGTCATAATGCTTCCTAAGGCCCACTTGACTTCACACACTAGGTTGTCTGGATCTAGAGGAGTGACCACACCATCGTGGTTATGGGTCATTAAGAGCTTTTTTTTGGTATAGTTCTATGTATTCTTGCCACCTCTTCTTAATCTCTTCTGCTTCTGTTAGGTCCTTGCCATTTTTGTCCTTATTGTGTGCATCCTTGCATGAAATGCAAATATGAGTCAGACAGTGCTCCATTCGTTCCCATGGATTCAGCATTTTAATCGTTTCAAGTAACACATACTAATGTAACTCATTTGACAAATGAGATTCTAATACAAAGTGGTTAAGTGATTTTTATACAAGTCCTACAGCTAATAATGGGTAGACAGAATGGAAACCTTAGAGCCTGGCTCCCAGAGGCAGCCATCTTATCAAAAATGGTTTCAGTGGCTTATAACCAAGAACACTGACTGGCACATTTGCCTCTATGGCCTGATTCACCCTGGGAGGTACAAACATGTTAAGGACGAAGATTGGGTTCTGCTCTCAGTGCATGGCCCAGAACACATGCAGTTGATGTTCAAAGCACACAGGCTGGCTGCAAGAATGGTTCTCCCAAGGTTCATCCTCCTCCCTTCCCCTCAGGCATGCATACAGCTTTCACTTGCCTCTACTCAGCTGTTGCATGGGTGGGGTTCCCCAGAACCACACTCTGGGAAATGCTTTCTCTATTCCGTGGCGCTGTTCACCCAGGGCTGCAGGTGCCAAAGCAGGAATGAAAGGTCCTATTGTATACCATGCATACAAGGGATCCATGTTGAGGTTTTTGTGGGGACAGGGCAACGCTGAAAGGCAGCTGCCAACACAACAGGACACAGTGAAACTGTGTAGTTTCGATTCCCCTAGAATGGGGATTCATTTGTTCAGAACAGCTGAAGCAGCTAGCAAACCATGCGGTGTCCGCATTCCCAAAGAAAGCTCTGTGCCCACAGAGCCAGTGGAGCGGCAGCCCTTGAAGGTGATACTGGCCAAACCAAGTTCTGCCATCGCCCGGGGACTTCCTGTTGTGAAAGGAAGCCTTTCAGTGCTGGCTTGGCTGAGTTTGGGGTGAAGTCTCTTTGCTTCTGAAGCACCCGAGGACTGAGGAGCCTGGGAAGCAGGAGTCTGGGGTTAACTCTTTGGTCTTTAGCCCACAAATGTGGGATGTCTGACAGCTCTGAATCTTCATCACCAGAGAGTCAATGTGTAGCTGCAAAGGTTCCCTGACATCCTCTAATGACTTGTGACTTAATAAACCATTCAAACTGGCTGGAGAGTCACATTTTTCCTGGCTTTAAACCTGTGTGCAGTCCACAGGGTCCCTGACTTCAGTGCAGAGATGAAGGCAGTGCTGAGCTGTCCTGCAACTGTCCTTTTGTTTCTCGACTAAGGATGGGGTCTGAGACATCTGTGATTGCAGCTTTTTGTTCTGTTTTGCCACCCCCCTCCCCTCAGTTCCCGCAGGAGGCATGGGCCTCGCATTTTAGTGTCTGTGGTGCTCTCTGCTGGCAGCTGCGGTCTTTCTGTTCCTTGGAACAGGATGCCTCTGTCATCTGCTCAGGCCTCTCACCCTGACTGCGTGTGCCACAGGAAGCAACTCAGAGGGGATCTGATCCACAGCCAGTGTCTAGACCCTCCCACTCTCTGACGTACTTCTCCTGCCTATTTAAGAGTCAGTTACCCTATAGATTCAGTCATGATTGAAACTAGCCCCTCCCTCACATGCTTCCTCTCCCAGTAGCTTACTCCCTGGGGTGGTAATGCCTTCCATGATGGCGAGAATCTTTGTCCCTTCATTATCTCTTCACTGTTAACTCCAGTATTTACAGCAGTGCCAAATGCGTAGAAAGGGCTTAATAAATACTCATTGAATGAATAAATGGATGAATGAATAAAATAGCGATAGAACCCATAAGGTAAATGATGTCGCAAAGAGTCGGACACGACTGAGCGACTGAACTGAACTGAACTGAAATCCTACCTGTTTCTCCTAATGCCAAATAGAATTGTATTCATAACTTCTGACTTCATCTCAAATCTAGAGGACTAGAAAACCTACATGGGCTGTGATGTTGTACTTCGGCTCACTTTGGTTGGGCTATTTCTTCATAGGATTGAGAATTGTTTATCCCTCCCTTCTGCAGTGCCTAGATATAGCTCTCCTTTCCTCACCATAGGGCCCTCACCTCCATGCAGAGAAAATATAGGTATCATGGAAGAGGGATAGCAGTTGTGGGCCCAAACAACAGGACAGGTGCTTCTGGGTCCTTAAGCTGTATCAGCACTGCTAATATTATATGCTGGAGAACGGAGACTGCACATTTCATGAAGGCAAGGATTTCAGTTGTTTTATCACTGATGAATTCAAGCACCTGGAATATCATCTGGAATCAAATGACTGTTGAAAGAGTGAATAAATGAATGGAGAGAGAGATGAGAAAGGAGAAAGAAGGGAGGAAAGAAGGTGATAAGAATGCAAGAGGAAAAGAGAAATGAACTGCACAAGAAGAAAGGTGACAGTTTTGGGGGCTGGTGAACCTTCTTTTTTCTTGTTTCCTGAATGATGTGTATTACTGGCACAAAAGAAGGGAAAAATTGAACTTAAAAACTGAGGACAAATTTTGATTTGAAATTATATTCTTTGGTTCCAATTCATTTTCATAGCTGAAATATCCAATTTGGATATTCAGTTACCCCTCCATGCCTTGTTTTCCACAAATTGGCATGATTTGCCATGTATTGATGAACATCAGGGAAAGGGTCATAGGCATAACTAATGGAAGGAATAAGAAATCCCTTTTTAATAATCTGATGGATGATTTTGAAGCACCCACACCAATTTAGACGTATTAGTCATCGATAGCATGACCAGTAGGATCATTGCTCAATTTGTAAATAATATTTTTGCCTAAGTGCTTTTGGTTGGGTTATTCTGTGTCCAAACCTTGTTTCAGTCCTGCTGCATGACTTTTCTCCCCGAGGACTGCTCCTTGAACCACGGTATTGAATTGTTGAACTTTAACCCACAGAGGTTCTGTCCTACAAGCCCAACAAACCAAGAGGAAACCTCAAATGTCAAGCGCCTAGGCCAGAGGGTGGGTATTCGTGGGTCACAAATCTTTGGATAGAAGTCATTACCATGCTTTAGCTTCTGCTTGGCCCAGATCCTATCACATTGCAGTGAGTTGCTTTTTCCAGCTATGATAATTAGAATATTTCTTTGCATGCTACCAAGCTAATGTGAAGAGATCTTAAGAAAAACAAGTCAGGTAACATCATAAGCAGGTAGACTCTGGGCCAGCAGGGAGATGCTGTGGGCTCTGGTCCCAACTCTGATCCAGATTCCATGTGATTCCAACAAAGGCCCTTACCTCTTTCCTGGAAGAGGAAGGACACATGAAGAATATGCAAAAGATTTATAAATTATTTACTTAATGATAAAGACCACAGTTCAATTGGAAACAGGCTGAGTTCATGTCTTTCAGTTTGATGTCCACAATTATTTTTTCAGAGGCCTACAGGTGAATTGCTGAAAAGAGTCATGCTTGCAGACAACTGCTTTGCTTAGAAAAATGCCCTGTGCTCCCATTTCAAATATTGCATCAGTGAAAAAGAGAGAAAACATTTCATTGAAAATTCCCTTGTGTTTTCCACTGCATCAATACTATGATTGATTTTTCTTCATGAAGAACGGGGTGTCACCAAAATTTCAAAAACATTTTCCAAGTGTTTTTCATAATACAAAGGCTAATTTTTCTGAGGCTTTTATCATGAATAACCCAAGCTAATTGCCAAATGCATTTTATGTAGTTTTGTAGCACTTTCCTCTGCTTTTTATTATAGTTTTCCAGTTTTTGCCAAACTGATTTTGAAATTAGAGGGGAAAATCCAGCTACTTCAAAATCAATTAATGTCTGGGAATATGAGTCATATAGGCAGAATGTGCAGTAGTTTAGGCAGAGATTGTCTTTTCATGGTGTGTTGGCCATGGGTAAACAGGGTACTAGTATTCAGAACAAACATTTTAAGGAGGAAATAATGTGACTAATATACCTTTCATTTGTCATAAGTTTTTGAGGATTATCACTTTATCTTATTCTTTTCCTCATTCCCTTCTCACCACTTGGCAGTGACTTATAATATTGTCTACTGTCTGCTTTCAAGATCTTGAAATTGTAAAATTACAACATTGTGCTTTTCTGTTTGAGCATAAATACTTCAGTAATTGATGGCATTTTGGTAGTTGTGAAAAATAACAGTTCTGTGACTAATCTTGTTTTATTGTAGTCTATCTGAGAGAAATTATAGAGTTTTGGATAAGCCACGATATTTAAATTTAAATATTTGATTATCTAACTTGCTGGGAGAAATATCAATAACCTCAGATATGCAGATGACACTACCCTTATGGCAGAAAGTGAAGAGGAACTCAAAAGCCTCTTGAAGAAAGTGAAAGAGGAGAGTGAAAAGGTTGGTTTGAAGCTCAACATTCAGAAAACAAAGATCATGGCATCTGGTCCCATCACTTCATGGGAAATAGATGGAAAAACAGTGGAAACAGTGTCAGACTTTGTTTTTTTGGGCTCCAAAATCACTGCAGATGCTGATTGCAGCCATGAAATTAAAAGACGCTTGCTCCTTGGAAGGAAAGTTATGACCAACCTTGATAGTATATTAAAAAGCAGAGACATTACTTTGCCAACCAAGGTCCGTCTAGTCAAGGCAATGGTTTTTCCCGTGGTCATGTATGGTTGTGAGAGTTGGACTGTGAAGAAGGCTGATCGCCGAAGAATCGATGCTTTTGAACTGTGGTGTTGGAGAAGACTCTTGAGAGTCCCTTATACTGCAAGGAGATCCAACCAGTCCATTCTAAAGGAGATCAATCCTGGATGTTCATTGGAGGGACTGATGCTAAAGCTGAAACTGCAATACTTTGGCCACCTCATGCGACGAGTTGACTCACTGGAAAAGACTCTGATGCTGGGAAAGGTTGGGGGCGGGAGGAGAAGGGGACGACGGAGAATGAGATGGCTGGATGGCATCACCGACTCTGTGGACATGAGTTTGAGTGAACTCCGGGAGTTGATGATGGACAGGGAGGCCTGGCGTGCTGTGATTCATGGGGTCGCGGAGAGTCGGACACGACTGAGCGACTGAACTGAACTGAACTGAACTTATAAAGTTACATATCATTTATATTAATATACAGTTTGACTATTTAAATGCCTTCTCTCCAATTTATACTTAATTTATGACTTCTTCCTAATCTATAATGATCAAGAGGAAAGTTGGACTCAAGCCCATGTTTGCTTAATGCATGTATGTAGAGATACAGAGCTATTTGTAATAGGTCTATATTGTGATCAGTTATTTGGTTTATTTAATTTTAGCAAAATGATCTGGAAGTTATAAAACTAGAAAGAGAAAAGTAACATCATTTCATATACATCTCAGCACATTGACATCTGTCCACATATGGATCAGAAATGCATTTTGTTTTGATTTGTCTTGCTTTGCCTTTTCAATATGCTGAGTAATTAAGCAAGAAATAGATTATACTAAATCTGAGTGTATCTAAGTTTCAAGTCATTCCAAATTAAAATAAATTTTATTCAATTATTTTCTTCAAATTCTTATGACAAAGCAAATGGCCCCTGATAGTTCTGTTGATGATGGGACAAGGGAAAGAGAAGAAAGTAGATATAAAAAAGAATATTCAAGGTCACTCAGGGCTTCCTGATGTCTCAGTGGGTAAAGAATCCGCCTGCAATGCAGGAGACACAGGAGACTTGAATTCGATTACTGGGTGGGGAAGATACACTGGAGGGGGAAATGGCAACCCACTCCAGTATTCTTGCCTACAAAATCTCATGGACAGAGGAGCCTTGCAGGCTATAGTCCATGGAGTCACAAAGAGTTGGACACAACTGAGTGACTGAAATGAGCAACAAGCAGGGAAGCTTACCTTTCCAATTTTTCATCTCTCATTATACTTCTTAAATGGCACCTAAACTAATCAGATGATGAACTAGGCCCAGGAATGAGCCCATTGAGTTCTCACCAAAGGAGGCTTCTTAGGTCACAGACTACAATGGGAACATTCCAAAGACTAACTCCTTCGGACTAAGGGCTGAATCTTCCTATCAGCTCTGACTTTGCTATTCACATCATGGTTACTGCCACCCTTCTTAGAGAAAATGGTTTATTAATTTTCAATTTTGTTTGACAACTGAAAGTACATATCTTAAAGAAAAACAAATGATCAAGAATATGGACATATAATTAATAAGTGAAGAAATATAAATGGCCACAGAATTTTTGAAAAGCCACTCACTCATGTCTGGTTTTCAATTGACAGAGAAATACTGGATAGTTCCCCGTCTCCCAGAAACCGCCCAAAAGCATCAGGGTAACAAATACCTGATATGCTAACTCCATGTCTGATTATACAAATAGACTGTTTTTTTAATTGAAGTATAGTTGTGAGAGCTGGACAATAAAGAAATCTGAGCACCAAAGAATTGATGCTTTTTGAACTGTGGTGCTGGAGGAGACTCTTGAGAGTCCCTAAGACTGTAAGGAGATTAAAATAGTCTTTTTTTTTTTTTTTCTCAGTACTACACTTTTATTTATTTATTTTAAGTAATTAATTTATTTTTTATTGGAGGCAAATTATTTTACAATATTATATTGGTTGGTTTTGCCATATATTGACATGAATTCGCCCCAGGTTTACATAAGTTCCCCCTCTTGAACCCCCCTCCCACCTCCCTCCTCCCTTTATCTTCCCTCTGGGTCATCCCTGCACGCCAGCTCCGAGCATCCTATAACATGCATCGACCCTGAACTAGTGATTTGTTTCACATATGACAACATACGTGTTTCAATGCCATTCTCCCAAATCATCCCACCCTCACCCTCTCCCACAGAGTCCCAAAGACTGTTCTATACATCTGTGTCTCTTTTGCTGTCTCGTATACAGGGTTATCATTTGCATCTTTCTAAATTCCATATATATGCGTTAGTATACTGTATTGGTGTTTTTCTTTCTGGCTTACTTCACTCTGTATAATAGGCTCCAGTTTCATCCACCTCATTAGAACCGATTCAAATGTATTCTTTTTAATGGCTGAATAATACTCCATTGTGTATATGTACCAAAGCTTTCTTATCCATTCGTCTGCAGATGGACATCTAGGTTGCTTCCATGTCCTGGCTATTATAAACAGTGCTGCAATGAACGTTGGAGTACATGTGTCTCTTTCAATTCTGGTTTCCACAGTGTGTATACCCAGGAGTGCGATTGCTGGATCATATGGCAGTTCTATTTCCACTTTTTTGAGGAATCTCCACACTGTTCTCCATAGTGGCTGTACTAGTTTGCATTCCCACCAACAGTGTAAGAGGGTTCCTTTCTCTCCACATCCTCTCCAGCATTTATTGCATGTGGACTTTTGGATAGCAGCCATTCTGACTGGTGTGAAATGGTATCTCATTATGGTTTTGATTTGCATCTCTCTGATTATGAGGGATGTTGAGCATTTTTTCATGTGTTTGTTAGCCATCTTTATGTCTTCTTTGGAGAAACATCTGTTTAGTTCTTTGGCCCATTTTTTGATTGGGTCATTTATTTTTCTGGAATTGAGCTGCAGGAGCTGCTTGTATATTTTAGAGATTAATCCTTTATCAGTTGCTTCATTTGCTATTATTTTCTCCCATTCTGAAGGCTGTCTTTTCACCTTACTTATAGTTTCCTTTGCTGTGCATAAGCTTTTGATTTTAATTAGGTCCCATTTGTTTATTTTTGCTTTTATTTCCAATATTCTGGGAGGTGGGTCTTGGAGGATCCTGCTGTGATTTATGTCGGAGAGTGTTTTGCCACGTTCTCCTCTAGGAGTTTTATAGTTTCTGGTCTTACATTTAGCTCTTTAATCCATTTTGAGCTTATTTTTGTGTATGGTGTTAGGCAGTGTTCTAGTTTCATTCTTTTACAAGTGACTGACCAGTTTTCCCAGCACCACTTGTTAAAGAGACTGTCTTTTCTCCATTTTATATTCTTGCCTCCTTTGTCAAAGATAAGGTGTCCATAGGTGCGTGGATTTATCTCTGGGCTTTCTATTTTGTTCCATTGATCTAAATTTCTGTCTTTATGCCAGTACCATACTGTCTTGATGACTGTGGCTTTGTAGTAGAGCCTGAAGTCCGGCAGGTTAATTCCCCCAGTTCCATTTTTCTTCCTCAAGATTGCTTTGGCTATTCGAGGTTTTTTGCATTTCCATACAAATTGTGAGATTATTTGTTCTAGTTCTGTGAAAAATATCGTTGGTAGTTTTTAGGTATTGCATTGAATGTATAAATTACTTTGGGTAGTATACTCATTTTTACAATATTTATTCTTCCAATCCATGAACATGGTATATTTCTCCATCTATTAGTGTCCTCTTTGATTATTTTCAGTAGTGTTTTATAGTTTTCTATGTACAAGTCTTTTGTTTCCTTAGGTAGATATATTCCTAAGTATTTTATTCTTTTCGTTGCAACAGTGAATGGAATAGTTTCCTTAATTTCTCTTTCTATTTTCTCAACCCTGAATAATCTTTGCAAGGACTGATGCTTGCAATGCTTGCAATTGCTCACTGATGCTGGCCAATACTTTGGCCACCTTATGAGAAGAGCCGATTCATTGGAAAAGGCCCTGATGATGGGAAAGATTGAAGGCAGAGAAGAGGGAGACAGAGGATGAGATGGTTGGATGGCATCACTGATTCAATGGACATGAACTTGGGCAAACTCTGGGAGATGGTGAGGGACAGGGAAGCCTGGTGTGCTGTGTCCATGGAGTCACAAAGAGTTGGACAGGACTTGGTGACTGAGCAACAACAACCACATAGTTGATTTGCAATGTTGTGTTAGTTTCAGGTGTAGAACAGTGATTCAGTTCTATGTGTGTGTGTGTATTTGTATTTGTGTGTGTACTCACAAATGTCTGACTTTTTGCAACCCCATGGACTATAACTCACCAGTCTCCTCTGTCCATGGAATTTCCCAGCAAGAATACCGGAGTGGGTTGCCATTTCCTACTCCAGGGGATCTTCCCAACCCAGGGATCATGTCTCTTGCCTCTCCTGCATTGAGAGGCAGATTCTTTACCAGTAGCACCACTTGTGAAGCCCCAGTCAAAGCATCAGTTCAGTACAGTTCAGTTCAGTCGCTCAGTTGTGTCTGACTTTTTGTGACCCTATGAATCACAGCATGCCAGGCCTCCCTGTCCATCACCAACTCCCAGAGTTCACTCAAACTCATGTCCATCAAGTCGTTGATGCCATCCAACCATCTCATTCTCTGTCGTCCCCGTCTCCTCCTGCCCCCAATCCCTCCCAGCATCAGAGTCTTTTCCAGTGAGTCAACTCGTCACATGAGGTGGCCAAAATGTTGGAGTTTCAGCTTTAGCATCAGTCCTTCCAGTGAACACCCAGAATTGATCTCCTTTAGAATGGACTGGTTGGATCTCCTTGTAGTCCAAGGGACTCTCAAGAGTCTTCTCCAACACCACAATTCAAAAGAATCAGTTCTTCTGCGATCAGCTTTCTTCACAGTCCAACTCTCACATCCATACATGACCACTGGAAAAACCATAGACATGACTAGACGGACCTTTGTTGGCAAAGTAATGTCTCTGCTTTTTAATATGTTATCTAGGTTGGTCATAACTTTCCTTCCAAGGTGTAAGCATCTTTTAATCAAAGCATATCACTATATTAAAAAAAAAAACAACCAAACACAATGTATGGCACTAAGAGAAGAAAGGAGTGACCAAAAAAGCTATAAGATGCACAGAAAACAATGAACAAAATGACAATAGTGAAGCCTTCCCTATTATTAATTAGTTTTAAATGTAAATGGGGAATGCTACTCACTAATCAAAAGACAGATTTGGGACCTAAGAGACATACACAAAACACTCCAACCAACAACAGCAGGCTATACATTCTTCTCAAGTACACATAGAATATTCTATGAAGCCATGAAAAAACGTGGAAGAACCTCAGACTCGTATTACTAAGTAAAAGAAACCAATCTGAAAAGGCTACATACTGTGTTATTTCAACTATGTGACATCTTAGAAAAAGCAAAACAATGGGCACAATAAAAACATCAGTGGTTGCTAGGGACTTGGAGGAAGGATGAATAGTTGGAGCACAAAAACTTTTAGGGCAGTGAAACTGCTCTGTGCTGTGTGATGCTATAATGGTGGATGTGTGTCATTATGTAATTGTCAAAATCCATAGAATGCACAATAACACAAATGGATCTGAACATGACCACTGGACTTTGGGTGGTGATTTGTCGATATAGTTTCATTGATTGTAACAAATATACCATTTTGATGTGTAATGTCGATGGGGGAAGCTGTCTGCAGTGGAGGAGATGGCAGAGATATTGTACATGGGAACTCTGTACTTTCTGCTCTAGTTTACTGTGACTCTAAAACAGCTCTAAAAATTAAAGTAAGTTAAAGATGATATATTTCCCTATGACACCAAGGAAATATCCCAAATTATTTTATTTAATATAAAATAAATAATTGTTATATTTTAATGAAATAATTATAGAAGTACATATATGTGTGTACTTGTGTATATACATATAGACATAAACAGTCTGGAAAGATAAACTCTATTAAACTTTTCTGTTGTTAAGCAGGCACATCTGGAGAATAAATAGGGAAGGGATCTCCATCTTTTACTTCATGCTGTTCTGTGCTTGTTGCTCAGTCATGTCCAACTCTTTTCGACACCATGGGCTGTAGCCCACTGGGCTCCTCTGTCCATGCAGATTCTCCAGGCAAGAATATTGGAGTGGATTGCCATGCCCTCCTCCAGGTTATCCTCCCACCCCAGGGATCAAACCCAGGTCTCCTGCATTGCAGGAGGATTCTTTACCATCTGAGCCACCAAGGGGAAGCCCAAGAATACTGGAGTGGGTAGAATATCCCTTCTCCATGGGATCTTCCCGACCCAGGAATCAAAACAGGAACTTCTGCACTGCCGGGGGATTTTTTACCAGCTGAGCTACCAGAGAAGCCCCTTTTACTTCATACATTTTTATATTTCTTGATGTTTATATAGTATTTCTATATCATTTTTTTGCCATTAAAAATGTAAATCTGGAAAAATTAGTGCTCAGTGTAAACCACTGGAAAGTATACTGCTACTGCTAAGTCACTTCAGTCGTATCTGACTCTGTGTGACCCCATAGACGGAAGCCCACCAGGCTCCCCCTTCCCTGGGATTCTCCAGGCAAGAACACTGGAGTGGGTTACCATTTCCTTCTCCAATGTGTGAAAGTGAAAAGTGAAAGTAAAGTCGCTCAGTCGTGTCTGACCCTTAGCGACCCCATGGACTGCAGCCTACCAGGCTCCTCCATCCATGGGATTTTCTAGGCAAGAGTACTGGAGTGGCTTGCCATTGCCTTCTCCGACTGGAAAGTATAATGCAATATAAATAAAATAAATACAATTCATCATTATTCCCCTCTCCCATCCTGAAATAACCACTTTAAATACTCTGGCAAATTTCTTCTCAGTGTTTTGTCTATTATATCTGTCTGTGTATATTTGTGCGTATATGTATACATTGAGGACATAATGTATATGCAATGTTGTGTCAGTCTTTTCATTTGATAGAATAGTATAACTATATTCTCAATACATTACATATTCCATAAAAAACATTTTTGTAAAAATGCATTATTTTATTCTTACTTATATGTCTTTATTTAATCATTCCCTTGTACTTGGAAATTTATGGTGTTTTGTTTTGTTTGATATCATGACTAGTTCTTAATAGAGAAATACTGGAACAAAGAATTGAGCATTTTTAAAGTTCTTGGTCTATTTTGCCAAATTGCCTCCCTTAAAAGTACCATTTTATTGTGTCAATAGCATTACATGAGAATGCCCATCTCAACCCCTTAACACAATTTTGAACATTTATGAACAGTTTAGTTACAAATAGAAAAATGGAGGAGAAAAGAGAGGGTAGCTTCTTTCCCTGTGAAGGATCTCATCGCTTTAGCCCTTTTAGCATTAATCTCAGTTCCACCCTTGCTCAAAGATCCTCATGATTTCCACCTTAAAATATCAACTCCCATGTTCCTTACAGTCATTCGCCTGATCTTGATGATGTGTCTTAAATCAGAAGACACTCAAGACCCATATGTGACACTAGGGTTTTAAGGTTTTGTCTTTCTTGCCTGACACCTAGTTTTACTTGGTATTAATAGAATACTTGACATTACTTGTATTACACCAAGTAATACTTGGAATTAATTAAAGGTATTAATTTATACCAAGTAAATAAATAATATTCCTGGTTGCATTTATTATGTGTGTGTGTTAGTCACTCAGTTGTTTCTATTTGTGACCACATGGACTGTAGTCCTCCAGGCTTCTCTGTCCATGGAATTTTCCAGGCAAGAATACTGGAGTGGGTTGCCATTTCAGATTCTTTACCACCTGAGCCACTAGGGAAGCATTTACTATACTTTCTCACAAATAATTAAATAAAATGTAAAAGGTTGTCAAGTACAATCATCTCACTTCCAATTGAGTACTTATAAATGAAGACCAGTAACAATAATTATGACATAAAATCAGTGAGACAAGAAATGGTCCATGTTGAAACACTGTGCATAGCAAGCTAGCTTTTAGGTTTAGAGGTATACTTCTCACTTCCTGAGTGAGTAGGTAGCATCACAATGAAGTAAAGACCAGGAAACCATCTGTTATAGAGAAATAAAGGAGCCTTTTGAGATCAGCCTAATAAAAAGTCAGGCTGCATTATTTAGAGAGTCCATAAGAGTTTCATGTTAGATAAAATTCCTTGTTTAACCCCTGACTTGGAATCAATAAACCATTGAAATTCTCACCCTCTAAATGTGGACATGAATATATCATTGGTCATTTGCCCACTCTTCTCCATGGAGATGTTATGATTCACATCTGGTTACAGGCAAGCAGAGCTTTTGCATCAACAGCTTGACCACAGCTTCACCCTTCCCCTAATCTCAATCATATTTCGTGGCTGAACTCCAGGAGGTTATTAATTCTGTTTTATATTTTTCTTTTTAATCTCTCTTTTCAAATACAGATTTTTACATGCAAAATAACTGACATGACAATTCACATCTGCATCATTTTTTAAAATCTCTTTTAACTTTGATTGTGAATTTGTGGTGTGTGTGTCAGGGGCAGGGTGGTTGTGTTATTTGCAAGAAAATGAAGGATGTGTTGGTGACACCAAATGCCTAGATTACTTTGGTCTTCACTTACAAAGAGATTCCTCACTATGCTTATTTTGCATGAACAGAAAATGTTGTTTGTCCTCTGCCAACTCATAATGTGTTACAGGCAAATACTAGAATCCATTTCCTTTTTTGTTTATTTTAACCCCAGGGCCCTACACTAAATTTTTTCCTTTTGCTTATTGAAAGCTGTCATATAAAAATGTTCATTTACTCTTTTATTAGAGAGAGTTAACCTTGGTTAACAATGTTGTAGGCACTGCTAGGTTGGGGAGAAAAAGGGGTGGCAAATAGAATTTAAAAGAAGGCTATGTTTATAGGTGGTTTCTTTACAGGAAGATTTCTATGTAGATAGGAAGGTAGACCTATTTACATAGAAACCATGTAGGCTATTTACATAGACCATGTAGACTCTGTGGATGAATTGTGTCTGTTTCCCCATCATTATGCAAAAACTCTGGGCAAACAGCATTATTTGGTACAGGCTGGCAGAAGGGCCAATGCATGCATGGGTTCCTGTCCTCTTGGCTTCCTGCATATAAGAGGTGCTCTCTGCGGAAGGACTGGAGCACAGCTGGACACACTGATGATCTGGGCTTCAGCCTCTGGCAACCTGAGATTGAGCACCAGCTGTTTAAAGGGAAGTTCTGAAAATGCCAGCTGCCTACCATCTGGAGATCTTAAGACCTCAGAGCTGGGACAAGTTGCATCTGGGCATAGCCTCTCACTTGCTGGCCGATGAGTCTAGGGTACCAGCTAGCTGTTGCCAGTAAACTGAGAGATAACTCTATGTCACCCACAAGAGAATCCTCCTATTTCCATGCCTTCTCTGAATTGCAATCTTGTTGCTAGTACCTATCTTCTTAATCAACCTATGAGTTGGTACAATGGCAACAACAGATAAATGTGATTGCTTTGGTGGCTCAGAGGTTAAAGCGTCTGCCTCCAATGCAGCAGACCTGGGTTCAATCCCTGGGTTGGGAAGATCCCTGGAGAAGGAAATGTCAACCCACTCCAGTACTCTTGCCTGGAGAATCCCACAGAAGGAGGAGCCTGGTAGGCTACAGTTCACAGGGTCGCAAACAATCGGACACAACTGAGCGACTTCACTTTCACTTCACTTTATGATTAAAATAGAAGGCTGTGCCATGGCATGTTGGTATATGTTTAATAGCTGGCATGGGGGAAGGGCTAGAGGATAGAAAACTTATGATTTATAAATTTTGCCAATTTCTTTGTCTAAAAACTCTGGTCATGGCCAATTTCAAACTGCCAAGTTGGATTACCGAATACAGAATTGGGAAGAGATGCATGTAATCAACTCCAGAAAGGTACTAGCCAGTACTCCACTGATGCTATGTATTAGATGGGTAATTTTTTAGTGTCAGATATCATCAGCTACAGCTAGTTATATCTTTACTCACTACAATGAACAAGCTGGGGCAGTGTGTTTCCATTTGAATTTTGATGACTTATTTAGGGTGTGCAGCTGTGGGACAATATTTTATAGTTTAGCCTTTTAAAGATTCAACTTTTATGAACATTGAGAGAGGAATGAAATAATTTCACTGAGAAGAAGTGATTCTGTTCTGCCAACTATGATAAATATCTTTACATGTGTTAGAATGGAATCATCCTATTTCAGCTGCACTGGAATCTTCATTTAAAAAGGAATGTGTAGGCTGAAACTTTTAGCACTTATTAACTGCATCATGTCTTTGAATATTTTTCAGGCCATTTCTCTTTTCCCTGAAAATCAGCTGAATTCTACTTAGGAGATAATGTATAAAATCATAAAAGAGTGGATATCAATCTAGTATTTAATTTGAGAGTGTCCCTTGTGAGGTCTCTACAAATCTTCTTTAGTCATAAAATCCCAGAGAGAAAGATTACGTAATTTATCTTGTTCTGTTAGATTTAGCAACTGTTGGCCTATTGGGTAGCAAGAGACCCTTGGGGAGAGAAACAGAGCCAGGAGAGCTCCAGCTACGGCCTAATAACCCCAGTGCTGGGTCTCAGGCACCAGCTGGCCTCTGGGAATAAGAGTTTGCCATTTTTTAGTGTTTATATGTCTGCTTCAGCGTCAGCTCACACTGGCCAGTCTTTTTAGAGCTGTTTCAATTTTTCTTTTAATTTAGGGAATTTCCCTTCCCCCGCCTCCATGTCCTAATAGGGAAACTTCCTTTCACCCTTGCTCAGCCTTCACTGACTCTTTGCAGATAGTCTAAACAGCTCCCTTATTGGTTCTCAGTGGGATTTCCTTGCTCTGGATGGTGACTTATTTGCACCACTGCTGCTGCGGTGGCTATTGAGTCACTAAGTTGTGTCCAACCCCATCCATGGAATTTCCCAGGCAAGAATACTGGGGTGCGTTGCCATTTCCTTCTCCAGGGGGGTCTTTCCAACCTAGGGATCGAACCCATGTCTCCTGCACTGGCAGGCAGATTCTTTACCACTGATTCAACTGCGAGTTCTGTTCAGTTGCTCAGTCGTGTCTGACTCTTTGAGACCCCCTGGACCGCAGCTCACCAGGCCTCCCTGTCCATCACCAACTCCCGGAGCTTGCTCAAACTCAAACTCATGTCTATCGAGTCAGTGATGCCATCCAACCATCTCATCCTCTGTTGTGTCCTTCTCCTGCCTTCAATCTTTCCCAGCATCAGGGTCTTTTCCAATGAGTCATCTCTTTGTATCAGGTGGCCAAAATATTGGAGCCTCAGCATCAGTGCTTCCAATGAATATTCAGGACTGACTTCCTTTAGGATTGACTGGTTTCATTTCCTTGCAGTTCAAGGGACTCTCAAGAGTCTCTCCAACACCACAGTTCAAAAGCATCAATTCTTTGGTGCTCAGCTTTCTTTATGGCCCAACTCTCGCACCTATACACAGCTACTGGAAAAACCATAGCTTTAACTAGATGGACCTTTGGAAGCAAAGTAATGTCTCTATTTTTTAATATGCTGTCTAGGTTGGTCATAGCTTTTCTTCCAAGGAACAAGCATCTTTTAATTTCATGGCTACAGTCACCATCTGCAATGATTTTGGAGTCCAAGAAAATAAAGTTGGTCACTATCTCCAATGATGGGCCTGAATGCCATGATCTTCATTTTTTGAATGTTGAGTTTTAGGCCAGCTTTATCACTCTCCTGTTTCACTTTCATCAAGAGGCTCTTTAGTTCCTCTTTGCTTCATGCCATAAGGGTGGTGTCATCTGCATATCTGAGGTTATTCATATTTCTCCTGGCAATCTTGATTCCAGCTTGTCAGTCATCCAGTCTGGCATTTCACATGATGTAATTTGCATATAAGTTAAATAAGCAGGGTGACAATATTCAGCCTTGACATACTCCTTTCCTGATTTGGAACCAGTCCGTTGTTCCATGTCCCGTTCTAACTGTTGCTTCTTGACCTGCATACAGGTTTCTCAGGAGGTAGGTAAGGTGGTCTGGTATTCCCATCTCCAATTGAGTCACCTGGGGGGCACACAGAGCTAATAAATGGCTCTCATATATATCTTGAGATTTTTATAAGTATCTAGTCCTTAAGTGAGATTTTTGAGGGACCTCAGTGGGTCTCATTCCTTGGACCATGACCTGCGTAGGCTAGACTGAGGCGTCACTAGGGCTTGCATGGCATCAGAAGGTATCCCAAATACAATGTAGATCAGGGTGAATGACTCTCTACTCTGGAAAGTACCAGGATTTCATATGATCTCTGCATAGAGGAGGGTCCTTTGTAACTCTGAATGCAGAGTGAGAGCTGACGATCTGGAAAGACAGAGGGGACCCAAGGAATGAATTCCTGAGGTTTTGGTGGTATACCAGCTGCCAATATTTTCATTTTAATTTTTGCTCTGAGCTTTTCATCTAATGACTTCCAGGCTTGACCCCTGTCTTCTCAGCTGTGCTGAGCTGAGATTACTCACTGCCTTTGCCTTTATTTGTAGTATGTCAAGATCTTGTGCTCTAGTCTCAAAGTCCCTAAAGTCCTCTGAGCTGGCTGCAGAACTATAAAAAGTAAATGAAAGACAAAATTGTAGGGAAAAGCATCTTTAGACATGCCTCTTGTTCCACCCTAAGAAGTACTTATTTCACCTCGAGTCAGTGATCACATGTGGGAAAGAAAAAAAACAGGCAATGATAAAAACTCCCAGATCTCTTCCAGTGCTGACAAGGGTGTTGTGGTACTTTCCCTGCTGTCGTTGTCTCTACTTAAGAGTTTTGGAGAAATTCATGGTGGCAAAATGAGCTTGCAATGTCAAATGTTATGTCCAACTGAGGGATGACTGGGTGCACTCTGGGAATGAGGTATCCATGTTCTAAACCAGAGAGAAAGTCAGTCAGTTGTGGTTTTATCAAGTACTTTAGTTTAGTTCTCCCAAAGGAGCAAGAAAAACCTATCCCAGTGATCTTTACCCTCAAGTGGATTCATCGCTTTTCATTTACTAAACAGTTGAAGGCTGCTCACCTGAGTTCCTGGCTTCACTGAACTCAAATGGTCCAGTCTTGGGATATATTTATTCAACACGGATCTGGGAACATCTCAACAAGCCTTTCCAAGCTACAGTGGCAAGGAAACAACCAGAATTCAGACAGTCTTAATAATCTAGAACTTCAGACAACCTTAGACAAAGTGTATTTTCTGCAGCAGTTACCCTGTCTCTCTCTCCCATCTGTGTCTCTCTAGAATCTTCCTTTTCTTATTTTACTTAGCATTTCCATGTGGTAATTTTCAAAATCTGACATAGATTGAGATACAGATCATTTTTCTAGAACAAAGTCACAAGCATGTTTCAGGAGCATTTTGAAGTTAAATATTAATTCTTTGCTATATAATAACATATGATTGGAAGGGTGCCTTACTAATGTAAGAACTGCTATTTCTTTTCACAAATGTCATCTATATAAGCTACCCTAGACTTGAAAGAAGGCATGAGTTTTATTGTCAAAGATGCTGCCCTGAATCCTTCTGGGAACAAGTAAAAGTATAAGTAGGCAAAATATTTCCAGGAATCATTAGTGCATCTCAGGAAAAGGGTGTGGCATGTCTGTATAATTTCATTCCTAATTCTATCCATTCCAGATAGAAGTTTATCACTTTGTCTACATGGACTTTACTTTGTGCGTGCACCAGGGCACATGATGGACTGGAGTAGAGTGAAATAAAATCAGCTCAAGAGAGAACCAGAAAAAGTAAACAAAGGAAGGAATGGTTTGGATCAGAAGATGAAGAGGGTGGATGGTACCTATGAAAGCTTACTGTCAGGAGGAGAATGATTGGAAAATCAGGAAGGGTACGTTCCTCCTAGATGAATGACTATGAGAAAGTGGTACTGGCCTGAGATGAAACTCAGCCAGGGGCATCATTTTAAGCTTGACAAGCTTGGACTCTGACAGCATGCAGTATGACTGTACCTTATCTAGAGACCCTTTGCCTTGTGTTCTGTAGGAAAGGTGTGTTTGTTTGAGAAACAGCTCACAGCATGCAAGAAGCTTTGAAAACTCATTATAGAGGAGATTCCTTGAACAGGATAAACAGAAAGGCCAGTCCCAAGAGCAATCCACAGGAGGAAATCTTGCTTTTCCTTGTTTGGTAGCAATAGAAACTGACCAGATTAAAGACCAAGTTCCAACTTCTGCCTCCAGAGACTAAGTCCAGACTTTATTTTTGCCAGAAACCATAGGTAAGAACCACAATTTAATGTGGCTATTCTTTTTAACCACGGCTAGCCATGCCAGGCAAGCCTTTTCCCTCTAGGTGGTAAGAAGAAGCGTTTATATTATCGTTGCTTGTCTTTTCTCTAATTTTAAGGACTTAAAAATTAAATATTTTTTAGTAAGCTTCATTACCATTTAGAAAATATTCTCTTATTTTTTTATTCTTGTAGATGTGAGGATTAGGAAGTTTTAAAAATGTAGCATTCCAAGCTAACAATATGTCGCTAAGCCTCAAGTTTATTCCTCATAAAAAAGTTGGCATAAACAAAACAATTACAGAGCCTGTGTGCCTCTCCCTGTCCTGGTGCCAAAAGGAGCAAAGGGAGGAGGCAGTGAGAATTGCCCAGTGGCAGCTCTGGCCATTTGTAAGCAAACCACTAACCCCACGTTGTATTCCTCTTTCTGTGCTCATGGTGTGGAGGGAATGGAGCTTGTCTCTCCTATAATATTTCTGGAGGTTATGAATAGTAAAAAGGATAACAGAGAAGCATTCATTTTAAATTGGATGCCTTCTGCCAAGTGACCTTAGTGTTCCCCATGTGTATTTGGTTTGCCACATAGATTAGCAAAGTTGTCTCTGATCTCCGAATTGTCCACATACAGTGTCAATGAGTACATTTCTTTAGTGGGAGCTGAGTAAATATTATAGACTTACAAAATAGGAAAACATTATCATGGCTACAGTTGTGGGTTAGGCAGACATATTGTTGTAACTAGTATTTGCAGAGTGATTTATAATTTGTAAAGCACTTGTATATCCTTGTTTGCAATATGCGTTTAGGTTTCCTGAAGGGTACTCATTTTCATTTGGTGCAATATTCCTAAGGGAAGTTGAGAAAACCTTATTATCCCTAATGAGATCCAACTACCTTTCTGATTTCCTATTGTTCCATTCCAACAGTGACCATGTCCAGAAAACAGCTGGATTTTTATATCATTCAGGAGAGACTGGGTTAGCTGTAATATAACAAACCCTTAAGCCTCTAGTAATAAACAACCAAGACTTACTCCTCACTTGTGCTTTATGATCATTATGGTCAACTGGGGGTTCTTCTCTACCTGCTAAATGTCAGGGGCAGAGGCTCATGGCGGCTCCACGCTATGGAGCATCATCTATCATTTTGACAGTGGTCAGCACAGTGGAAATCCACACACTGGCTCTTTAAGGTTTTCACCTGATGTGACACATGCCGCTTCCACTCACTTTGTGCCTCTGCCTGTCCTGGTACCTGTTGGTTTCATTGGCCACTTAGCCACACCTAACTCAAAGATCTGGAGACTCTAACTTCAAAAATCTGGAACTCTAACTCTACCATAGAGCTGGAGGAGAGTACTAAATAGGATAAACAGAAAGACCAGTCCCAAGGACAATCCACAGGAGGAAATCTTGCTTATGAAACCAACTTTCATAAGTAGGTCTTGGTTGTTAACAACCAGAGACTTCGAAGTTTGTTATATTGCAGCTAGCTTTTCACACCTTCTCTACTTCTTACATTCTCTATTGATGAAAGCAGGGCCAAGTGAACTACCTATGCAGGTTGTTGTGAAATTAAATCAAGTGTTATTTGTTTAGCCCACAGTATGCCTCAACAGATGTTTAATATAGATTCACAAGCATGACTACCAAGGGTGTGATGATAGAGCCAGTGTTAATAATGCTTAAATTAACATAGAAATTTGTATCGCCCAGAACATTTTTATTTACATGAATCTCATTTTTATTTACTTGAATCTCATGAGATTAAGCTTAATCTTAGTTAAGCTTAATTCTTAGTTAAGAAGTAATGAGCTTAATTCTTAGTTAAGCTTTGTGAGATAAGTTAGAGCTAGTAAAGGGCTTCCCTGGTGGCTCAGAGGTTAAAGCCTCTGCCCCCAATGCGAGAGACCCGGGTTCGATCCCTGGGTCGGGAAGATCCCCTGGAGAAGGAAACGGTAATCCACTCCAGTATTCTTGCCTGGAGAATCCCACGGACTGAGAAGCCTGGTAGGCTACAGCCCACGGGGTCGCAAAGAGTCAGACACGACTGAGCGACGGAACGGAACGGAAAGGGCCCAGTGGGAAAGAGCCTAAATGACCTGAGACAGGTGTGACTGTCATGACTATGATAATGGTTTCATGGAGGTCAGGCTACCCTTGAGCCAGTACTTGATGGAAGATGTTCATTTCAGTTCAAAAATAACTACTGAAAACAAAGTGTGTATTGTACATCTACTATGCAGCCCACGCTGTGTCAAGCCCTGGAATGAAGGCTACAAGTGTTGTCACAGAGTACTGGGATATTAGGCAGGAGAGTGACATTTGCTTGGCTGGCAGAGTGTCCCACCCATCATTCATTAATGAGCATCACTTCTAGCAGCCAGTGCCTCAAAGATTTAAAATGTTATCTCATGTAGGAAGGTTGTTTTGCAATTTCAGCAAAAACTGTTCTTCATTTTGTTTCCCAAAATGTTGTTATATCATTGCTGAGGCAAGTTCAGGACAGTTCAAGTGAAACTAAGAAGCATTGACTTTGAGTGAATCTTTATGCTCCTGGTTAATTGCACGTACTTTTAGGTGAGATAGACCTGGGTTCAAACCCCAGCTGCTTCTTATGAACTGTGTGATCCCAAGGAGGTTGTTTAACTTCACTTTCCTCCTTGTGAAAGGGGACCAAAGTAGTACCTACCCCTTTAGTTTGTTTTGACATATCAAATGTTAACCATCTTGCTAATTATTCCAACCCAGAATTTTAAAAAGACACCTGTTTTTATTACAACATTATGATGACATTTCTTTAGAGCAATTTATTAGGAGAAAGTTTTCTCTTCCTTTGCCCTGTTTCTAAAAACATCTCCATAGCACATTTTCTATCTCGTGTATTTCTCTGTTATTTATCTTTGTTTCTTTCTGACTTGAGAAGAAAAATCACCCCTTTGATTTCAGGGGTAAAATAAAGGAAACAAGAATGAAACCATAGGGTCTTAGTTCAAAGAAACACTTCATTGCTGTTATACTTTATTTTGATTTATTCCTTAGATATAAGTTCAAAATAGCTTGTTTAACATGACCTTACTATTTCAATTTTAATTTTTCATTCTGCTGATTAGAAATCCTCTATATCTATTTCATAACTAGTACTATAAAACTTCCCACTCCTGGGCCCCCAGACACTTGCTAAACAGTTAATTGCTGAAATTCCTCTTTAGATTTGAAGGTATCCGTGAGCTTGGACTTCTTTGACTTCTTTCCCCCTCCAACTTTGCTGCTTTCTATGTAAACATTTCCAGGCTGCTTCACACAGATTCCTGTATGGTTTCCCCCTACAAACTTGTTTTGAACCTGAATACTTTCCACTTATGACCATTCCATGTTTCCTATCCCCTCAGCCAATTTAGACCCAGTGCCCTAGTGTTCTTTCCATTCCGTGAGCTGGGTGACAGCTAACAGGAGGTGACTAATGGACGGGCAGCTCACATCAAACCATACTCTTGCAACACCGAGAGTGATGATCTTGCAAAAAAAGTAAAATAATGAGCCTTCCATCTTGTGGGAACCCTCTCCTTTCTCTGCCACCTCTTCCTGGGCAATGGAAATGCTCCCAGGAAGCTGAATCGACTAACACAGTGACTTCTCTATATGCTGTTTTCTGAGCTGGATTGCCTCTGTCTGTTTCTAACAGAATGTCTTTTGGAGACTAGACATTGCTCACTGCTCTGCCAGGCTCTGTGTGAATGATATTGTGTGTGCATGTGTAATTTTTAAAAGGTAAAAACAAGAACGGGAATTCTAATGAAAACTTAGGTAAAGCGCAGTTTGGAGATGTTCAAAGGGGTCCACAGTGCTTTGTTCCTTAGTTTTGCTTCTGAAGAGTCGCCTCCACAAGTGTTTTATATTGAGTTTTAGAGATAATATCATGTACCCATGTCTTAGACCAAGCCTGAACTCCATACTTCAAACCTTCCTCCTCAATCCTATGTGGATGGAACCAAAACTCAGTCTAATCCTCCCAGAAGGAAAAATGTTTGAGAATATTCACTTCAGAACTGCCCATAGAAAAATATATTTATGTGTAGTTATATTCCCAGGGAAGATCAACTCCATCAAATACCAGCAACTGTCTCCTTTAGGCTATATATTTCTTTTAGAGCTTCATGTCAATGTATGGCAAAACCAACCAATATAATATTGTAAAGTAATTAGCCTCCAATTAAAAAAAAATCCCTCAGTTTTGATCCCATGTTTAGGAATAAAAACATTTACATGTCTGAAACTAAAACAAACAAACAAACAAAAAACAAACTATAAATGATTTACAGATTTCCCAAATAAAACTACCTGGGCCTTGAGTTCGTTGCTGACTATTGAATCAATTGTTGAAGCAAGTCTTGGGGAAATATTAGAGACAAAATTTGGCCAACAAATCTCATAGAAAATATGAGATTTGAAACTTATTCAGAAATTAGACAGGGAGAGAAAATATGTGGCATCTGTTGTCCTTTGTTACTCTGCACTCATGGAGGTCCTGCTAACCAAGCTCCCCACGTTTCATGGGTATTTTTCTCAGTGCAGTGTGCCAGTGGTCCAGAGAGCTCCCCTAAACTTCAAGATCAGCCTGAATTGTTCAGCTAAAGATTTGAGGAAATCGTCTCCATAGCAGCTACTAGGAGTTTGTCCTGAAGTGGCTTTATCAGCCTTTCCCAGGCTATTACATGGCTATCACAACCCTTTTCCAGAAACTGGAGCCCCTGGGGCTCTGGGGCTCTATTTTAATTTCTCAAATTCATCTTGATTGGGAAGGAGAACTTGGCATCATTGAAAGTGAAATGAAAATGTAACACATTCATGCTTCAACTATCAAATTGGGCATTCTGCCTCCCAGGGAGTCCATCAGGAACTTGCAGATTTAGTTAAATGACTTTTATGATATTCTTCCACTGTATCACTTAGCATACTACATTGGAATAATTGGTCAGTCTGTGTGCCTATCATATCTAGACTATACGGCCTCTGAAGGCAGGTAGGATTGTATTGTCAATAAGGGCCAAGCTGGATTGAAAACTGTGCTCTCATTAGAAATCAGACCTATCTAGAGATCAAACTGTTAGGGTCCTTAGCTGTCAGTTTGCATAAGTGACCAAGACCCTTGGGAAAGAACTTGCCCTAAGAAAAAAGGAACTAAGATAATACCCAATTCTCGCCAAGAGCAGTGATGATTCTCTATTTGTATCACAGATTCTCAGCAACTCCAGACTTTTGCTTGAGACTTAGGATAAACTAAAAAAAAAAAAAAAAAAGACAACTAAAACTACAGAGAGTTGTTTTACTGACATCTCTTAAGTATGTTGAGAGTTTCAGGTTTTGTTGACACGAATGCCGGAATCTGGGTGTGCCTTCTATAATATTGCGGACTAGCAGTTTCTGTGTGGGCCTTGGGCACAGGTGGAGATGGGAGACCTCAGCTCCGTGACTTGGCTCTGGAGAGGAGAACAGGCAAAACATGGTAGCCCAGAAGCTCAGTATACAAAGCACCTGCCACTTGCCTGAGGGACTTCTAGAAATGTCTGGGAGGAATTTGAGAAATGTTTGAAGTTCCTCCAAAGTGTTAGTGGTCAGAACCAGAAAAACAGTGGTGTTGCCTAATTTTTATCTTTCAGGTAGAATGACCTAGAAAATACAGGTATTTTGTGGTCAGTTCTTTGATGTCAAGGACGGCATCTTATACATAGAAGTTCAGAGTTTTTTGAAGAAGGAAATGGTAACCCACTCCAGTATTCTTGCCTGGAGAGTCCCATGGACAGAGGAACCTGGTGGGCTATAGTCCATGGGACTGAGCATTAAGAGTTTTTAATTGGTGAATTATTGGCAATAGGTTAATTAAAAACTCTTAATGCTCAGTCGCTCTTTACAACCCCATGGACTATAGCCCACCAGGTTCCTCTGTCCATGGGACTCTCCAGGCAAGAATACTGGAGTGGGTTACCATTTCCTTCTTCAAAAAAAACTCTGAACTTCTATGTATAAGACCAGGAGCTGACTGTGGCTCAGATCATGAACTCCTTATTGCGAAGTTCAGACTTAAATTGAAGAAAGTAGGGAAAACCACTAGACCATTCAGATATGACCTCAATCAAATCCCTTATGATTATGCAGTGGAAGTGAGAAATAGATTTAAGGGACTAGATCTGATTGATAGAGTGCCTGATGAACTCTGGACGGAGGTTCGTGACATTGTACAGGAGACAGGGACCAAGACCATCCCCATGGAAAAGAAATGCAAAAAACCAAAATGGCTGTCTGAGGAGGCCTTACAAATAGCTGTGAAAAGAAGAGAGGCGAAAAGCAAAGGAGAAAAGGAAAGATATAAGCATCTGAATGCAGAGTTCCAAAGAATAGCAAGGAGAGATAAGAAAGCCTTCCTCAGTGATCAATGCAAAGAAATAGAGGAAAACAACAGAATAGGAAAAACAAGAGACCTCTTCAAGAAAATTAGAGATTCCAAGGGAACTTTTCATGCAAAGATGGGCTCGATAAAGGACAGAAATGGTATGGACCTAACAGAAGCAGAAGATATTAAGAAGAGGTGGCAGGAATACACAGAAGAACTGTACAAAAAAGATCTTCACGACCAAGATAGTCACGATAATGTGATCACTGACCTAGAGCCAGACATCTTGGAATGTGAAGTCAAGTGGGCCTTAGAAAGCATCACTACGAACAAAGCTAGTGGAGGTGATGGAATTCCAGTTGAGCTATTTCAAGTCTTGAAAGATGATGCTGTGAAAGTGCTGCACTCAATATGCCAGCAGATTTGGAAAACTCAGCAGTGGCCACAGGACTGGAAGAGGTCAGTCTTCATTCCAATCCCAAAGAAAGGCAATGCCAAAGAATGCTCAAACTACCGCACAATTGCACTCATCTCACACGCTAGTAAAGTCATGCTCAAAATTCTCCAAGCCAGGCTTCAGCAGTATGTAAACCGTGAACTCCCAGATGTTCAAGCAGGTTTTAGAAAAGGCAGAGGCACCAGAGATCAAATTGCCAACATCCGCTGGATCATGGAGAAAGCAAGAGAGTTTCAGAAAAACATCTATTTATGCTTCATTGACTATGCCAAAGCCTTTGACTGTGTGGATCACAATAAACTGTGGAACATTCTGAAAGAGATGGGAATCCCAGACCACCTGACCTGCCTCTTGAGAAACCTGTATGCAGGTCAGGAAGCAACAGTTAGAACCGGTCATGGAACAACAGACTGGTTCCAAATAGGAAAAGGAGTGCGTCAAGGTTGTATATTGTCACCTTGCTTATTTAACTTATATGCAGAGTACATCATGAGGAACGCTGGGCTGGAAGAAGCACAAGCTGGAATCAAGATTGCTGGGAGAAATATCAATAACCTCAGATATGCAGATGACACTACCCTTATGGCAGAAAGTGAAGAGGAACTCAAAAGCCTCTTGATGAAAGTGAAAGAGGAGAGTGAAAAGGTTGGCTTGAAGCTCAACATTCAGAAAACAAAGATCATGGCATCTGGTCCCATCACTTCATGGGAAATAGATGGAAAAACAGTGGAAACAGTGTCAGACTTTGTTTTTTTGGACTCCAAAATCACTGCAGATGCTGATTGCAGCCATGAAATTAAAAGACGCTTGCTCCTTGGAAGGAAAGTTATGACCAACCTTGATAGTATATTAAAAAGCAGAGACATTACTTTGCCGACCAAGGTCCGTCTAGTCAAGGCAATGGTTTTTCCCGTGGTCATGTATGGATGTGAGAGTTGGACTGTGAAGAAAGCTGATCGCCGAAGAATCGATGCTTTTGAACTGTGGTGTTGGAGAAGACTCTTGAGAGTCCCTTATACTGCAAGGAGATCCAACCAGTCCATTCTAAAGGAGATCAATCCTGGATGTTCATTGGAGGGACTGATGCTAAAGCTGAAACTCCAATACTTTGGCCACCTCATGAGACGAGTTGACTCACTGGAAAAGACTCTGATGCTGGGAAAGGTTGGGGGCGGGAGGAGAAGGGGACGACGGAGAATGAGATGGCTGGATGGCATCACCGACTCTGTGGACATGAGTTTGAGTGTACTCCGGGAGTTGGTGATGGACAGGGAGGCCTGGCGTGCTGTGATTCATGGGGTCGCGGAGAGTCGGACACGACTGAGCGACTGAACTGAACTGAACTGACTGATGTAAAACTTTTGTTTCCGATTTCCATTTTGAATAAAGATAGCTTATTTTAGTTCCAGAATGATTTCTCTCATGCTGTAGGCAGATGGACCATGAATATGAATTATCCTCATGTTCAGGATATCCTTCGGAGTCAAGACAGCATGATGATTCCATTAGAAACCCCATTTTCAGAAAGTACATGAATATTTTCATAAACCTCTACTGGCAATAAGAAGATATCTTGTGTTCATAATGTTGGCAAGTGAAATCATTATTTTCATTAAACTACCTCTTTGAATACATGGACATTTCTGTTCTTGGAACAATTTCAAATTACTTTTTAAGGATTAACTGCAGCAGAATGAGTTCTCTCATTTTCTGAAGAACTTTGGGGTCTGAAGCTTAAAACAGAGATGGTATACTTTCATATTTTAACCAGACCTTGACTGAGAAGAATGGAGGCAAAAACTTTTACTATTATAAACAAATGTTGGAATCCTATGATGGGCTGTGGCTTCTCAAGTCTGGCCAACTCTCAAATTCTGCTAAGGTTTACTATGCAAAACAGCAGATGGTTCAAATCTTTTCCCATAGGAAAGCATTCGTTGTGAAGTACTGTCACTAAGGAATTATTTAATAGTGACCCCTCTAGTTTACATAGCACTTCATACATTACGCATTTACATTTCTTTTACATGCCTAATCTCAATTTGTATAGTTAAAATCTCACTGATCTGTTTTAGTCCTGTTTTGTCTGGGGTTCATTGATTTTCTGTGGGCAGACATTTCAGATTTCGACAGTGTTTTCTAAGATCCCATTAAGTTTATCCAGCTGAGTTAAGCACACAAGCTTCAAATGCCATGCATAGTGTACTCCGTTATCATTGTGTTGCTGGTTCTTAATTAGTCTGTGAATTAATGCATGAGGACTGCCTTTCCAACTAGTTTATAGTGGCATTGTCACATTCTCCATTCTCCCTGGATCAACTGACGTTTTCTATATCCTTTCTGTACATATCAGTGTCAATAAATTGAGCAGATCATGATCACGTGTATCCTTGGCTTTAGGCTTGGGATGTCCCTTGTTGCTACATACAGTATAGAGAAGGTTCTGAGTCAGATTCCCCTAGTACTTTATGACATATGTCACTAGAGCTAGTACACGTCTCCAAGTTTAAGGTCTGAAAAAGAATAAGCTCTTTCGAATGAAGAGGCATACTCATTTATTATGATTTTTGCTGAAGTGCGAATGAGAGTTTCAACTCGAGTTTTCCTGGCGTGATCATTATGAAAATGAATCCATTTAATCGGTATCTTTCAGTTATCAATTTCAGCTTTTTCAATTATCTTCCAATTTAATCTTACACTGTTTCCCAGAGAGACTATGGAACTGAAAGGATAAAGCCACTAGAACCATTTGGTCTAGAACCATCTGGTCTAGAGTCATCATATCTCTCATTAAGGAGGTCCAGGATAATATATTGAAACCCACTGGAGATAAAGCAACAACAAAAAGAGTCATAAAGTTATATTCTAACTAATACCTGCAATATTACTGTGTGTGTTATCCTAAGATAAGTTTATATTCCTAAATGCAAGATGCAGAAGTGCCTAATGATATGTTCAATCTTATTCATTCAAAGATATCTCTGGGTATATAAAAAAATTCAGTCAGAAACTAAGCCAAGATTCTTTTCTTTTTTATGCAAAGAAAAGATTCTGAAGCAAACACATCCTTCTGGGACAAAGCTCAACTATAAGAAAAATGAAATAGTTTCAGTTTTTTTTTCCTAGTATTTGCCTTATATATGGAAAATCTGATCAAATCACTCTTTATTTTCAGCCCTCACTGGCTCCCTGTTGCCTGAAAGATGAAATTTCTTAAAGTGACATGTGAGAGCTTTTTTGATCCTGCCAGACAGTATACTAGGTCCGTTATGGGGACTATGCCTGTCATTCCTCACAATACCTTTAGAGAATAATAGCAATATCTTCAATTTAGAGTTGAGAAAACAGAAACTCAGAGAGGTTTCCCAAAGCCACACTGCAATTAAGTGGGCATAGCCAGAGTATCTGACACCAAACATTGTCCAACCATATTTTGCTTGCCTTTCAGGTTCTTTGCAGAATTTACATCAAAAATGTCTGAAGAAAGATAGATAGACAGACAGACAGATAACATGTAGAAATAATATTTTAGATGCATTGGGTTGAATTGAATATATTATTAAAGTTAATTTCACATGTTTATAAAAGTTACTGCTATAAAAAGTAAAATTACATTTGTGGCTCACAATTTCTACTGGACAGCTCTAGTCTAGATAGAAATGAATTCTTTGCAGATTCCCTTCCCAGGAAGCCTTAGCTTTGGGGAAGTATTGGAAGAGAAAAGCATCTTCTAAAAATGCAGAACAAATTCGCATTAGTTTTTTACTCTGAGGTTTACTGGGGATAATAGCTTTCCAACACATGTAGCCTGAGAACACAGTTGAACACAGAGCTGCCAAGAGAACTGACTGTGGCCTTCAAGAGAGCTGTGACTTCCTAAGGAGAGCAGGCTGTGTGTCCTAGAGGAGATTTGATCACATTTTTTTTTTTTTTTTTGTTACTCTGTGTTTAAAGCAAGGCAGTATCCATAGAGCATAAAGAATATAAAAAGCAGTGATGAATGCCCCAAAGACCTCAATAGCAATTTTCTATGATGGATCCTGGATGAGACAGAACCACTCTGTAAAACCAGTTAGGCGTGCTCCAGATGGTATTCCTGCTGTAGACCTCTACTTTCCAGGACTCACATTAAACTTGAGAGCTTAATCTCTATATGAATGTCTGATATAAAACACATAAATATATCTTCTTTAAAGAAATGGCTCAAATATGATGGAAGTCTATATTTTACTCACTTAAAATCCAAAATAAGTTTTTGATTGATGACAGATTCTTCTTCGGTGGTGGTTCGGGGATCTTGGCTCTTTCCTTCTTGTAACCTCTCTCTAAAACATGGCTTCCAAAATCACAGTGCTCATCTTGATCAAGCTGGAAAGGAAAGGGATTAAGGACCGTTCTTATATGACTTAGAATTCAGTCTACTTATGGGCCTTGGAAGAAAAGGATCATTTAGTTCAGTCCGTTCAGTTCAGTTGCTCAGTCGTGTCCGACTCTTTGCGACCCCATCAATCACAGCACGCCAGGCCTCCCTGTCCATCAACTCCCGGAGTTCACTCAAACTCATGTCCATCGTTAGGTGGGCACAAAGCATTCTCTTTCAGTCTATCTTCTCTTTCATTCATCAAATACCAACTTTTCCCATGCCAAAAACACTCTAAGTCTTTCCCCAGGGGAGATGACACAAAGTTCTATTCAGCCACTGTATCTAACTCAAAAGTCTAGGTCATGAGCTATCCTGTCATTTTTTGATATTTTGAACTTTAGGCTCAGAAATTTACCTCAAAGGTAGGATTTAAACACACACACACACATACATATAGAAACAGGTTAATGGTAGAATCGTTTCTTTTATTTTGATAGCCCTTTTTTTTATTTTAAACTTTTAATTTTTTATTGGGATATCACCAAATAGCAATATTGTGACAGTTTCAGGTGAATAGAGAAGGGACTCAGCCATACATATACATGTATCCATTCTTCCCCCAACTCTCCTGCCTACAGGCAATGGATTTATTTCTGATGCCAGAACAGTGAATTTCTTTGCCAGGTTGAGCCTAAAATAGTTTGAATCAGTTCCTTGACATCATGTGGACAAATTATAATTGTTTGGTAGCTTTTCCATTGATTGAGTTAGGCTCCTACTAAGGAGAGCTCCAGTGCCTTGCTTGTATTTCCTTTGCCACAAGAACATAGGGAATCACTAATTTATTCTTCCCTCCATATTCTGGTTTCACTGTCATTCTACATGTCCCTGCTTCAACCTCCAGTCATTGCCATCCCTAGAAGTCATGACTGCTGCTGCTGCTGCTAAGTCGCTTCAGTCATGTCTGACTCTGTGCTACCCCATAGACGGCAGCCCACCAGGCTCTGCCATCCCTGGGATTCTACAGGCAAGAACACTGGAGTGGGTTGCCATTTCCTTCTCCAATGTGTGAAAGTGAAAAGTGAAAGTGAAGTCACTCAGTCCTGTCCTACTAGTAGCGACCCCATGGACTGTAGCCCACCAGGCTCCTCTGTCCATGGGATTTTCTAGGCAACAGTACTGGAGTGGCTTGCCATTGACTTCTCCGAGAAGTCATGACTAAGCATGAACAAAAGACTTGTCTCAGGGCTTTTTGTTTGTTTGTTTTTTAAGTACTTTGCTTTTGAAGAAGTATGTGCCTGGAAGGCAGGAGCAAAACTGAGCAATCATTGCTTAAGTACGGGTATCAGCTCTGCCCCTGAGTTTCCAATCAGCCTCCATTCTTAACTGCAGAGGTTTTGCAGCTTCTTTTGAAGCCAAGAGAAGACCACCTCCTAAGACTAATGCACTGTATTTCTCTTCTCCCATCTTCTCTGGCCCATACCAAATAGGAGTGGGGTCAGAAATATACAAAATGAAAACAAATATATTCAAATGGCTGCTCCAAGAAGAAGTGGGCATAAATCCTCTACTTACTGTGTGCAAATATGGTTAGTTACTAACCTCTCTGAACCTTAGTTTCTTCATCTGCATGATAACAATCATCTCCTTCAGATTTTTGTTGTAAAAATTCAACAAAAAATATCAGAAAATGTGGAACACAGTGTATAACCCATAAGTACCCAATTCATGATCATTTCTAACTTTTCATCTGCTTCCTTTTAACACTCTTCCAAGTGCAACACCTCCACACACCCCACCCGCCTTGACTATGGTTTTACTGCATCCTGATCACTAGTTCAGGCTGCTGACATTGGACCTGCTTTTCCACACTCTCCTGCTGCCTCAGCACATCCTTAGCCCCCAACTGAAGATGCTTAGGAGATGATCCTCCTCCCAATATTCTGTCAGTTAGTCTTCCCACAGTCTAGTCTCTTCCATCTAGTCCCAGCCCACTTTTGTGTTATGCCCATGGGAGCAAGGAAATCAGTGGCCACACTATGCTGAAGACTAAGTGCCAGCCCAGGGAACCAAGAGTGAACTGGGACATGGCGAGTTCATATAGTGTGTGTGCGTGGGAGAGAAAAAGACAGAGACGCGCACAGAGATGCTGAGTGAGAGGCTATGTGCAAGAAAATGTAACTGAGAGAAAGTACCATGAGATTTTTTAATAAGAAGTTTAGATGAAGAAATATATAAGCCAGAGGATACCTGGGAATGAATGTGTGAGTGGTAACAGAAGGAAGGAGAGAGAGATAAAGAGAAGACAATCGATTGTGTCATTGAATTAATGTGAAAGAAGGGAAAAGTCGGGAATGTGGTGATAAATGGAAAGATAGAATTAAAACGTGGAGATATATATATCTATATAAAGATATATATATGTATTCAATTTTATGGAATTGTGCTATGAAAAATAAATTACTTCTTCCAAAGCTTAATAATTAGAGGTCAATCCAGGAAGAGAAATCTGTGCTCTATAAGCAATTCCCTTCCCCAGGGCATAAGTATAGCTTTGGTTAAACAACCTATATATAGAAAAGGCCAGTGTCCTTAGGAGATGAAGGCTTGATTCATGATTAATGATGGCCAGTGTCCAGTCCAGGAAGCCCTACATCTGCCCTTGACCACAATCCTTTGAGGCTGGATATCATTGCCTTATATGGACCTCCATTGGAAAAGGGAGAATCTTTCTGGATTCCCCCAAATACCGTAGTGGGATTCAGTCCAGGTTCAAGTTAGCTGAAATTCAAAGGAAAGGATTTTTGCTTTTATAAGAACCAGCTAGGTCAGAGAGAAACAAACAGGCACATAAGCACAGACTTCCTTTTTCTGTAGGAAACAGTCTAGTCTCTGGGGTGTTCCATTTTCTCTCTGAAGGCCTCTGAGACCATCTCAGAAGGGACTTCTGATTACTAACCCCATTTATCACCCTGTTTGCACTTAATGACTTACAGCAGATGAACTGGCATTCCTAGATCTATGCCTTTATCACCACTAGGAGAGCAAAGCAACTGTTTCATCAGCCTGACCATATCCTCCTGGTCACTCCCAATGTAGTGGAGCTTTTTGATGCAATTGGAGACAATTCACAAGAAAATAGTTTCTTTGACAGTCAAAGCTTCTAGCTCCACAAACTGCCCAGTTCCAGACAATGTGGAAAGCTCTCGGTACAGTAACAATATTGACAACACAAAAGACTACAGCTATTATTATATAAGTGGAATCAACACCACCCCATATTTCAAGCATTCTCCTGGAATTTTAACATCTGATTTGGAAACATATTTCTTATTTGTTGACATCTCTACAACCTTACAGAGAATGAATATAGAATCAGATTTGAATATCCCACTTTCCTCAAGGTGTTCAGTTCAGTTCAGTTCAGTTCAGTCGCTCAGTCGTGTCCGACTCTCTGCGACCCCATGAATCACAGCACGCCAGGCCTCCCTGTCCATCACCAACTCCCGGAGTTCACTCAAACTCATGTCCACAGAGTCGGTGATGCCATCCAGCCATCTCATTCTCTGTGATCCCCTTCTCCTCCCACCCCCAACCTTTCCCAGCATCAGAGTCTTTTCCAGTGAGGTGTACAACAATGCAATTCAGTAAAAAGAAAAAGTGGCAAGATGCTCCAAGAGCAAAACTCCATCCATGGGTCATTTCTTTTTTTTTTTTTGCATGTATCTTTTTTCTTTCCTTTTTTTTTTTATTTTGCAATATTATATTGGTTGGTTTTGCCATACATTGACATGAATCTGCCCCGGGTGTACATGAGTTCCCCTTCCTGAACCCCCCTCCCACCTCCCTCCTCCCCTTATCCTCCCTCTGGGTCATCCCCGCATACCAGCCCCGAGCATCCTGTAACATGCATCGACCCTGAACTGGAGATTGATTTCACATATGATAATATACATGTTTCAATGCCATTCTCCCAAACCATCCCATCCTCACCCTTTCCCACAGAGTCCCAAAGACTGTTCTATACATCTGTGTCTCTTTTGCTGTCTCGTATACAGAGTTATCATTTGCATCTTTCTAAATTCCATATATATGCATTAGTATACTGTATTGGCTCAGATCATGAACTCCTTATTGCGAAATTCAGACTTAAATTGAAGAAAGTAGGGAAAACCACTAGACCATTCAGATATGACCTCAATCAAATCCCTTATGATTATACAGTGGAAGTGAGAAATAGATTTAAGGGACTAGATCTGATTGATAGAGTGCCTGATGAACTCTGGACGGAGGTTCGTGACATTGTACAGGAGACAGGGACCAAGACCATCCCCATGGAAAAGAAATGCAAAAAAGCAAAATGGCTGTCTGAGGAGGCCTTACAAATAGCTGTGAAAAGAAGAGAGGCGAAAAGCAAAGGAGAAAAGGAAAGATATAAGCATCTGAATGCAGAGTTCCAAAGAATAGCAAGGAGAGATAAGAAAGCCTTCCTCAGTGATCAATGCAAAGAAATAGAGGAAAACAACAGAATAGGAAAAACAAGAGACCTCTTCAAGAAAATTAGAGATTCCAAGGGAACATTTCATGCAAAGATGGGCTCGATAAAGGACAGAAATGGTATGGACCTAACAGAAGCAGAAGATATTAAGAAGAGGTGGCAGGAATACACAGAAGAACTGTACAAAAAAGATCTTCATGACCAAGATAGTCACGATAATGTGATCACTGACCTAGAGCCAGACATCTTGGAATGTGAAGTCAAGTGGGCCTTAGAAAGCATCACTACGAACAAAGCTAGTGGAGGTGATGGAATTCCAGTTGAGCTATTTCAAGTCTTGAAAGATGATGCTGTGAAAGTGCTGCACTCAATATGCCAGCAGATTTGGAAAACTCAGCAGTGGCCACAGGACTGGAAGAGGTCAGTCTTCATTCCAATCCCAAAGAAAGGCAATGCCAAAGAATGCTCAAACTACCGCACAATTGCACTCATCTCACACGCTAGTAAAGTCATGCTCAAAATTCTCCAAGCCAGGCTTCAGCAGTATACAAACCGTGAACTCCCAGATGTTCAAGCAGGTTTTAGAAAAGGCAGAGACACCAGAGATCAAATTGCCAACATCCGCTGGATCATGGAGAAAGCAAGAGAGTTTCAGAAAAACATCTATTTCTGCTTCATTGACTATGCCAAAGCCTTTGACTGTGTGGATCACAATAAACTGTGGAACATTCTGAAAGAGATGGGAATCCCAGACCATCTGACCTGCCTCTTGAGAAACCTGTATGCAGGTCAGGAAGCAACAGTTAGAACTGGACATGGAACAACAGACTGGTTCCAAATAGGAAAACGTGTACGTCAAGGTTGTATATTGTCACCTTGCTTATTTAACTTATATGCAGAGTACATCATGAGGAATGCTGGGCTGGAAGAAGCACAAGCTGGAATCAAGATTGCTGGGAGAAATATCAGTAACCTCAGATATGCATATGACACTACCCTTATGGCAGAAAGTGAAGAGGAACTAAAAAGCCTTTTGATGAAAGTGAAAGAGGAGAGTGAAAAGGTTGGCTTGAAGCTCAACATTCAGAAAACAAAGATCATGGCATCTGGTCCCATCACTTCATGGGAAATAGATGGAAAAACAGTGGAAACAGTGTCAGACTTTATTTTTTTGGGATCCAAAATCACTGCAGATACTGATTGCAGCCATGAAATTAAAAGACGCTTGCTCCTTGGAAGGAAAGTTATGACCAACCTTGATAGTATATTAAAAAGCAGAGACATTACTTTGCCGACCAAGGTCCGTCTAGTCAAGGCAATGGTTTTTCCCGTGGTCATGTATGGATGTGAGAGTTGGACTGTAAAGAAAGCTGATCGCAGAAGAATTGATGCTTTTGAACTCTGGTGCTGGAGAAGACTCTTGAGAGTCTCTTATACTTCAAGGAGATCCAAACAGTCCATTCTAAAGGACATCAATCCTGGATGTTCATTGGAAGGACTGATGCTAAAGCTGAAACTGCAATACTTTGGCCACCTCATGCGACGAGTTGACTCACTGGCAAAGATTCTGATGCTGGGAAAGGTTGGGGGCGGGAGGAGAAGGGGAAGATGGAGAATGAGATGGATGGATGGCATCACCGACTCTGTGGACATGAGTTTGAGTGAACTCCGGGAGTTGGTGATGGACAGGGAGGCCTGGCGTGCTGTGATTCATGGGGTCGCAGAGAGTCGGACACGACTGAGCGACTGAACTGAACTGAACTGAACTGATACTGTATTGGTGTTTTTCTTTCTGACTTACTTCACTCTGTATAGTAGGCTCTAGTTTCATCCACCTCATTGGAACTGGTTCAAATGCATTCTTTTTAATGGCTGAGTAATACTCCATTGTGTATATGTACCAAAGCTTTCTTATCCATTCATCTGAAGATGGACATCTAGGTTGCTTCCATGACCTGGTTATTATAAACAGTGCTGCAATGAACATTGGAGTCCATGTGTCTCTTTCACTTCTGGTTTCCTCGGTGTGTATGCCCAGGAGTGCGATTGCTGGATCATATGGCAGTTCTATTTCCACTTTTTTGAGGAATCTCCACACTGTTCTCCATAGTGGCTGTACTAGTTTGCATTCCCACCAACAGTGTAAGCGGGTTCCCTTCTCTCCACACCCTCTCCAGCATTTACTGCATGTAGACTTTTGGATAGCAGCCATTCTGACTGGTGTGAAATGGTATCTCATTGTGGTTTTGATTTGCATTTCTCTGATTATGAGGGATGTTGAGCATTTTTTCATGTGTTTGTTAGCCATCTGTATGTCTTCTTTGGAGAAATGTCTGTTTAGTTCTTTGGCTCATTTTTTGATTGGGTCATTTATTTTTCTGGAATTGAGCTGCAGGAGCTGCTTGTATATTTTAGAGATTAATCCTTTATCAGTTGCTTCATTTGCTATTATTTTCTCCCATTCTGAAGGCTGTCTTTTCACCTTACTTATAGTTTTCTTTGCTGTGCATAAGCTTTTGATTTTAATTAGGTCCCATTTGTTTATTTTTGCTTTTATTTCCAATATTCTGGGAGGTGGGTCTTGGAGGATCCTGCTGTGATTTATGTTGGAGAGTGTTTTGCCTACGTTCTCCTCTAGGAGTTTTATAGTTTCTGGTCTTACATTTAGCTCTCTAATCCATTTTGAGTTTATTTTGGTGTATGGTGTTAGGAAGTGTTCTAGTTTCATTCTTTTACAAGTGACTGACCAGTTTTCCCAGCACCACTTGTTAAAGAGACTGTCTTTTCTCCATTTTATATTCTTGCCTCCTTTGTCGAAGATAAGGTGTCCATAGGTGCGTGGGTTTATCTCTGGGCTTTCTATTTTGTTCCATTGATCTATATTTCTGTCTTTATGCCAGTACCATATTGTCTTGATGACTGTGGCTTTATAGTAGAGCCTGAAGTCTGGCAGGTTGATTCCTCCAGTTCCATTTTTCTTCCTCAAGATTGCTTTGGCTATTCGAGGTTTTTTGTATTTCCATACAAATTGTGAGATTATTTGTTCTAGTTCTGTGAAAAATATCATTGGTAGCTTGATAGGGATTGCATTGAATGTATAAATTACTTTGGGTAGTATACTCATTTTTACAATATTTATTTAATGCAGTAGTTGAAATCAGAAACACTCTGGAGGGAACAAACAGAATAACAGAGGCAGAAGACAGGATAAGCGAGCTAGAAGATAGAATTGTAGAAATAAATGAAACAGAGAGGAAAAAAGAAAAACGAATTAAAAGAAATGAGGACAGTATTAGAGACATATGGGACAATGTTAAATGCTCCAACATTTGAATCATAGGATTCCCAGAAGAAGAAGACAAAAAGAAAGACTATGAGAGAATACTTGAGGAGATAATAGTTGAAAACTTCCCTAAAATGGGGAAAGAAATAATCACCCAAGTCCAAGAAACCCAGAGAGTCCCCAATAGGATAAACCCAAAGCAAAATACTCCAAGACACATATTAATCAAATGAACAAAGATCAAACACAAAGAACAAATATTAAAAGCAGCAAGGGAAAAGCAGAAAATAACACACAAGGGGATTCCCATAAGGATAACAGCTGATCTTTCAACAGAAACTCTTCAGGCCAGGAGGGAATGGCAAGACATACTTAAAGTGATGAAAGAAAATAACCTACAGCCCAGATTACTGTACCCAGCAAGGATCTCATTCAAATATGAAGGTGAAATCAAAAGCTTTACAGACAAGCAAAAGCTGAGAGAATTCAGCATCACTAAACCAGCTCTCCAACAAGTGCTAAAGGATCTTCTCTAGACAGGAAACACAGAAAGGGTGTATAAACTCGAACCCAAAGCAATAAAGAAAATGGCAACGGGATCATACTTATCAATAATTACCTTAAACGTAAGTGGGTTGAATGCCCCAACCAAAAGCCAAAGGTCATTTCATCATAGCTTTCCCTGTACGACTTTAGGTTTGGGGCACTTTTTTCAAATTGTTTATCCAAAACATATCCTGGAAGTTTATCAGTGTCTGATTAATCCCGCTAATGGCAATTGCACCAACCTCAAGGCATTATGAAACCACTGGTAAAGAAATTGGTAATTTTAAAAAGTTTTATTTTGAGATAATTATAGATTCACTTGCAGTTTTAAGAATAACACAGAGAGTTCCCATGTTTCCTTTATCTAGTTTCCCCAGTGGTAATATCTGACAAATATTACCTCTGCAAAACTACCATTAAATATCAAACAGGATATTAATGTTGACAAAATCCACTGATCTTACTCAGATTTTCAGATTTCCTTAGTTTTACTTAGAGTCCTCTATGCATGCATTTAGTCCTATGTAATTCTTCACGTGGGTCGTTGAAGTGCCTTCGTGAAGTCGCTAAGTCGTGTCCAACTCTGCGACCCCATGAACTGTAGCCTACCAGGCTCCTCCCTCCATGGGATCCTCCAGGCAAGAATACTGGAGTGGGTTGCCATTTCCTTCTCCAGGGGATCTTCCCAACCCAGGGATCGAACCGGGTCTCCTGAATTCCAGGCAGATGCTTTAACCTCTGAGCCACCAGGGATGAGCTCCACAGTCAAAATATAGAACAGTCCATTGCCACAGGATCTCTTTCATATTAATCAAATCAAAGTGAAATTTCTCAATGAGTAGTTCAGGGGAGTATTTGTCACTGAAGTACTATAAAAAGAATGAGAAAAAAAACAATAACCATGTTCTGATTTAATAAACCAGTGATTATTACAGTTTGGCAGGAAATAGAATTAAACTGTTTCATTTTCCCCTGTATCATACATCTGATGACCATTTTGGGAGATTGTGCTAGATACTTAAAAATTTTGTTAAGACACATGATTCTTTAAAGAGAGAGATATAAATAACTAATGGTACCTCAATAATATTCTAATAGAGGAACATACAAAGAACCAGTAGAAGAAAAGTATTCAGTCAACTAACATCTACAAATCTGTTTAATACACCAGGCACTAGAGAAACACAAAGGTATTAGAATACTTCTATCTCAAGTGTTTCTGTCAGAGACGATTTTCCTTTTTCTCTACTGAATTCTTGCCATCAAAATAAAATCAGAACAAGTACACACAAGCAGAGAAATGTAAAATGCTGGCACAGGTCATGGAGAAATGTTAAGTGTGGCAGAGCCCTGTTTGAATTGGAATGATTTTCTAAGGGCGAAGAATTGTGAAATTATTCATCAACGTCTCCACTAATCAATCTGACCCACAAAGGGAACTTTTATATTTTTACCTCCAGCACCATAACTGCATGACTATACTAATAAAATATCTTTTTGTAGAGGGCTTCTTAGCTGTATAAAAGAAATGTAAATGTGATCCTTTATACTCTAAATGGAGAAAGAGTCATTCACACAAATCAATATAGCAGATATTGAGAGTGAAGTTTGCATGACTTATAACAATGAGTGGCTATTACTTGGAGATGGTAGAACTTGAATCAGGCCCAAGAATTGGATGGGTAAAGAGCAAGGAGAAAGTGTGTTCTTTGAAAGGAAAACAGATGAACAGTTGGGAAAATGAGTGTCACATATTCAGGGACAGTGAGAATTCAGGATGGTTTAGAGTATGAAATTCACATGGGTAATGTGAGGGTGGTGCGCTATAGGGTTGGATGGCCTGGATTCAAATCCCAGATGTCCCATTTCCTTAAAATATGAAGTAGTAAGTGAATTAACTTCCTTTGCCTCAGTGCTATCACCTGTAAAATGAGGATAATAATTGTATCCCCTTTGTGGGTTTTGGTGAGTGTTAAATGAGCTAATTCTACAAGTTACTTCTCAGAGTGCCTTTCATAGAAGTGCTTACTGTATTTTGACTATCACTTTTACTATGTTACTTATGAGACAATATTTTTGGAAGTCTTATTAAACGCCATCATAAAAAAGTTAGGTTTTAACCTTATGCATTGGTGTGCCCATTGTAACAGAGCAATAAATGGTGACATGTAAGAAGGTCTTTAGGTTGACACTATTGAAAGAGCATATGACTTGAGAGAGGGAAAAACCTTAGAAAGAAGGAAAATCATCTCAGCATGAGACAAGGAGAGCCTGGTTTTGAATAGCAGAAGAGAGAGGTTTCAAAGGGAACCTATTTGAACCTAGGGGTTATTACCTATTATAAGTGAGAATAAAGAAATGACAAGACTGCCCTCCCCCTTTTTTTCAAATTCCAGAAAATAGTGTCTCATGAGTTAGCTAAAAAAGGAAAGAAGTAGAACCAGTAGGGAGAGAGCTATCCTACCTATTTATACACATGAACATATATATACACACACACACACATATAAACATATATAACATATTTACATATATAAAGCATATTTATATATAAAACATATTTTAATGAATCTCATATACGTATAGTATGTATTGTTTTATTTACTATGTGGAATTGGCTTACACAGTTATGGGAGTTGGCTGGGCAAGACTGAAGTCCAAAAAGCACACATTCGGAAAGGGATGGTTGGAAATGGGCAGGACTGCCATGAGCTCCATCTGAACCTTGAGGTCCACAGGAAGAGCATGGGGACAGAAGAGCATGCAGGCCCACTTAGTGTGTCTGATCTTCAGGGGAGTCCTATTCCTTCTTTAAAGGGCTTTCACTGAATTGGGGGAGCCTCCTTTCCTCACCTCCAGAATAATCTCCCTTTTGATAAACCCCAAATCAACTGATTAGAGGCCTTAATTACATGTGTAAAATCCTTCGTCAGTACCTAGACTATAGTTTGGTTGAGTAACTTGGAGAAGGTATGTATGTGTGCAACAGAATGGCTGCTGCCTCCTGCCTGCCTCTCAGCTCTCCTTGTAGCCTACCCTAATCAGAAGCATAACTTGCCTAATGTCACAAGCTGAGAAGTGGAAATCACGATTTGAACTCAGATTTGTGTTATTCTGAAATCCAATCCCTAAAATATCATGACATTTTTCAGCCAGCTCTGGGAAACATTTCATTCATACTCCCAATTTTGAATATGCCATAATTGTAACTTTGTGAAAATATGAATGTACATGAAAGTTACTGAAAGTAAAATAAAAGTTAAAATGTAAAAAAAAATAAAAAGAATAAACATACCAGAAAGGATTCTGGGGAATGCAGCTCATCCTAACCAGGTTCATACCTCACCAAGCCATCCCACATTCCAGTAGAGATGACCTCTACATCATGAGAAAAATAGACTAAAAGTGAGTGAAAGATACAGAAAGGTGATAAAGATTTAAGTTATTAGTAGAAAGGTGAAAGTTGGATTTATGAGACAGGAATTATTCACTAGAAAAGGAGAAAGAAGTGGCATCAACTTCGGTCAGTGCCCACAATTAAGAAAAACATAAATATTAAAGAAGTAATGTGAGGGCTTTCCTGCTGGCTCAGATGGTAAAGAATCTGCCTGCAATGTAGGAGACCTAGGTTCGATCCCTGGGTTGGGAAGATCCCCTGGAGGATGGCATGGCAACCCACCCCAGTATTCTTGCCTGGAGAATCCCCATGGACAGAGGAGTAAGCAGTAACATAGTTAGTATGAACGGAAGAGAACCATTAGAAACACAGAAAAGAAGAAACATGTATTATTAAATCACTCCTGTTTGAAACATCTCATGTATCCCCATTGCCTCCAGAATACAAACAGTCCATACCAAAATTGGGATCCAAGCCCCTTCTAGCTTTCTATCTTCACTTTCAACCACTCATCCATACTCATGACCCCACTGCTCTAACTGCATCAGATACTGTTTCCTAACTACAACTTTTATGCTTTGTTTCCTCTCTTGAAATAACCTTCCTCCTCATTTTCGCCTAGCAATCACCTATTTTATATAATATATTACATAATATCCCTATCCTGTTCAGACACAAGAATTTTATATTTTCTCCTATCGCAGTTATCTATAAATATTACATTCCATGGTTTTGCAATTTCTTGAGGATACAATTATGACATATTTATATTTGACCCCTAACACATGTTTGACAAATACCAGATATATATTTTATGTGAAGGGATAAATCAATTATCAAATAAATCAATATATTAAACTATTTAATAGAAACTCTCTAGAAATGATGAGTCCCTCCTTCCATTGTTTTGTAACTCAGAGACTGGAGATATGAGCTTCTTGGCTAGGTGTGAGAGCACAAGTCTTCATTTATTCATCCACTCTTTCCTTCGTCTGAAAAATATGTTAAGCTATCCTATTGAAAGGTACACTAGAAAAGGTATTTGGCAGAAGGTCTGGCTTCACATTGCACTTCCTGTTGTCACCTTAACAGTCAAGAAAGGACTGCTTGTTTACAAGAAAATGAAATCCTTCTCAAGCTCCTGCAATAAATCACTGAATCTGAAATGTGGGGAAAGTATGGACCCTGTTTAGATAGGGGAGTTCAGGTGATGTGAGAGCACAGATCTACTCAGGAGGTCTCATTTGTTCTGATTTTTTAGGCTGATCACAAGGGATACCAGAAACAATTCTGAGTTGACAGCCACTGCTCATCTTTATGATCAAAATTCAGGGAGTACAAAGCAAGTTTCGTGCTGATGGCTAACAGCCCATAGGAACCTGTCAGAGATATCCACAATCAGAAGAAAACATTCCTGAGTTGCTACTTGTGAGTTGTCCTCTGTCCTCCTTCCTTCCTGTGGCACTTTCTTGTGCCCAGTTATAACTTGTTCTAAGTGTTGCTAGTTATCCACAATTTTATATCTTATTTTAGGCAACAGTAGTGTTGAGGTCCTGGTCACCATACTCTTCTGCTGTCCTCATCTATTTACTGTCAAAATGGAGCAGAAGAAAACGAAATGATGCCCTGTGGGTCACTTAGGTACCAAATGTGTCCTTTCCTGACTTCACAGTTGCAGAGTAGTTCTGTCTCCCCCCAGCTATCAGGTTCATTTACTCCTACTAGGGTGGTGAATCCTTTCCTTGATTGCTGGTCACTTGGTCAAGGAACCTGAAGGGACTGGATGACAACCAAACCTTAAAGTTTGTTCCCTTATAGAAGTGTTACTGCTTTGGGAAACAAGACCTCCAATTTTGATCCAATCACAGTATTGATTTTATTCTTAACATCTTCCAGACAGACACATAAAAACAATTGGTTCAAATTTATTTTAAAACTGAGAGGCTAATAAGAACAAGAAATAGAACAAGAAATAGTAGTTAACAAAAGAAACTCTAGAATCTAGTCAATGACTCAGTAAGAACCCAGAGATACAGGTTCAAATTCTGGCTCTGCCACCTACTGTCAGTATGAGTGTGGACAAGTCTCTAAATCTTGGTTTAGTCCATTACTAAACAGGGTCAACATTATCTAGTTAACAGGATCTTTGTGAGGATGAAATTAGCCAGTTACATAGAAGAGCCTATACTATAAAGATATTCAATGAAACATTCAATACAATAATGAATGCCAGGCCTTTCCATTTTGTTTTCTATAATGACCCAAGGATTTCTCAGCAAAAAGAGAATATGCTGTTGTTCTACTTCATCAATTCTCCCCTGTAGCTCTTCCTCTCTTAATTACTATCCAGAATGACCTCTGGAAAAGATAACCTAGGAAACCACAAAACAAATATAAGAGTGTTTAAATTTTCTCAGTAATAAAAATAGCCAGAGTGACTGGTCTTTCTCAAGAGTCCTTGATGCATGACTAAGAGAATTTTGAAATGTCTTTTAAGTTTTCCTACTAGGGATACAGATATTTTCCCAGCATCCACTCCTATCATCCAAAGAACTGGGCCTTTTCTCAGAGGATTTTTCAAACCTTCTTCATATGGCTATCTTTGGAAATGAACTAATCTCTTTATAGTGCTGAAACTTGGTATGTGTGTATTTTAATAGGAGCACTGTGATGATAGTGAATACACAGATGTGTAGATACATGTATACATATTAAGGTGTTGCTTGTTGAAGGCTAGGGCAAAATGAGAGTGGGAAAGCTAGTGTCAGAGGTTGGGAAGAGAGATAAAGAGAGAGGAGGCCACAGAGAGTAAAGAGTTTTCTGTTAATAAAATAGGTGATGTAAACTGGTGATGGGAGTGGTACTACCTAGTATGTAGGAACTTTGGCATTGAGTTTATATCCCAGCTCTGAAACATGCTAAACTTTGACTTTCTCATCTGTAAAATGGGCATAATGTTAGTACTGACTTTATAGAGCTGCTAAGATGCTGAGGCTGAAACTCCAATACTTTGGCCACCTCATGAGACGAGTTGACTCACTGGAAAAGACTCTGATGCTGGGAAAGGTTGGGGGCAGGAGAAGAAGGGGACGACGGAGAATGAGATGGCTGGATGGCATCACCGACTCTGTGGACATGAGTTGAGTGTACTTCGGGAGTTGGTGATGGACAGGGAGGCCTGGCGTGCTGTGATTCATGGGGTCGCGGAGAGTCGGACACGACTGAGCGACTGAACTGAACTGAACTGAACTGAAGATGGGAAAGTTATGACCAACCTAGATAGCATATTAAAAAGCAGAGACATTACTTTGCCAACCAAGGTCCATCTAGTCAAGGCTATGGTTTTTCCCATGGTCATGTATGGATGTGAGAGTTGGACTGTGAAGAAAGCTGAGCACCGAAGAATTGATGCTTTGGAACTGTGGTGTTGGAGAAGACTCTTGAGAGTCCCTTGGACTGCAAGGAGATCCAACCAGTCCATTCTAGAGGAGATCAATCCTGGGTGTTCATTGGAAGGACTGATGCTAAAGCTGAAACTCCAATACTTTGGCCACCCATGCGAAGAGTTGACTCACTGGAAAAGAGTCTGATGCTGGGAGGGATTGGGGGCAGGAGGAGACAGGGGCGAAAGAGAATGAGATGGCTGGATGGCATCACCGACTTGATGGACATGAGTTTGAGTGAACTCTGGGAGTTGGTGATGGACAGGGAGGCCTGGCGTGCTGTGATTCATGGGGTTGCAAAGAGTCGGACACGACTGAGCGACTGAACTGAACTGAACTGAAGATGGGTAAACGACAAGATGAAAGTGAAGTGCTTTACATGGTGCCAGACACAAAGTAGATACATATTATATGGAAGTTATTGTTCTTCGTTAATGAAACTTTCTTTCACCTTCCAAAAAGAGACATCCTAAAACTGAACTCGATTTTTGCAGGGCAAAGAAGTGTTCCCATTTGAAGTTTCTCACTAATGGCACCTCTGCTACTGCTAAGTCACTTCAGTCGTGTCCGACTCTGTGTGACCCCATAAATGGAAGCCCACTAGGCTCCCCCATCCCTGGGATTCTCCAGGCAAGAACACTGGAGTGGGTTGCCATTTCCTTCTCCAATGTGTGAAAGTGAAGTCGCTCAGTCGTGTCCGACCCATAGCGACCCCACGGACTGCAGCCTACCAGGCTCCTCCATCCATGGGATTTTCTAGGCAATAGCACTGGAGTGGCTTGCCATTGCCTTCTCCGAATGGCACCTCTACAGGATGCTTATTGCACATGACATCCACTTCTACCCTAATCAGTTTCACTTAGATCTACTAGGATGGCAGTTCCTTTCCTAACCTGTTGATCTCTTGACCAAGGAACCCAAAGTAACTAAGTAGCAACTTTACCTTAAGACTTAATAAAACTCTTATGTTCACTGGTAAAAATGTCCCTTCTCTGAGAAACATGACTTCCATATCCGCAAAACCTTAGTTGTATTGATGAGAAGCACAGATTCCTCAAGTGGGTCACTGACAGGGAAGCAGAGTTACTCTTACTTTTGCGATCTATTTCCCGAATCCGTGTATGTTCCTTTTTGATAATACAGCACCACGTAATGATGATTGACTTAAGGTATATGTGTCTTCCTTGTCTCTAAGCTGGCTCCACAGTTGCACCTTCACAAGGACAGATAGAGCTTCCATAGCTCTATCAATCCAGATGTCTGGATACTATGATATGTGATATACCTGGCGGAGCCTGTGGTCCCAAGCATAGTAATTAGCAGTGCTGGGATTTAATCCAGTTCAGCCAATAGTAAAGCACATTTCCAGGTCGGCTTGTTACTGTTAACCTCTGTGCTATAAAATGGATTCCCTAATTTGCTGCCATGTGATACTGGATTCCATGTTGGTGGGTCAACTCTTATTTCTTTGAATAGTTGGTACTGGCTGAGACCTAGCACACAGGGAATGCAAACCTATAACCAGAATATGAATTAATTCCAGTCAAGTGAATCATACCCCTTGCTGGATGTGAGGGAACCAATGTGCTTAACTTGCCAACATGTGACTGAATTGTCTTGTCAAGGGCTAGTGCCATATTAGAGACTCAGGTTTGTTCTTTATTCCTAGCAGATTGTAAATCTAGTAGCAGCAACAGACAAAGCAGTCTTGATGAATGGAATCCTGTACTGTTGGCCCCAAGAGTAGCCTCCATTCTTGTGACCATGGCCATCCCATTAATACGCCCATTGTGCCAACTTTAGGGTGACCAGTGATGGGATAGCTGATATAATCTGCCCCATACTTCCTTGGAAGTAATGTGGAATGCATACTTTGGTCCTAAAGGGAGCTATCTGAACAGTGCAGAATTGCATCAACTACACTAGGTAAGAGAAAATAATGGTTGATGAATTGTACCTTGAGTGTGAGGGAAAGAGACAAGTTAAGAAAAGCTTCTAGATTTTTCACTTAGTCATTATGGTGTATTCACCATACTTGTGGGTATGGTACTTGTGAAATGGAAAGATGGGCGGAAATGCGGGTTTGGGTTACAGGACAGGAACTCAAGAATTTAGTATAGAACATGTTAAATTTGAACTGCTTTTTAGCCATACAAATGAAGCTGTTGAGTAGGCAACTCAATAAAACATAAATCAGTCTGGATTTTTTGGGAGGAGGTCACCTGGTAATTTTCTTCAAAACAGTCATTTTTAAGAATAAACCCTCAAGGTGACAGAACAAATACAAGTCAAAATCCTAACTGGTTTTGCTAACAATGGTTTAATTGAGTAAGCTAGATCAGAGATCTCCAAAGAACATTTACTGGAAGAATTGAGACTCACTGATTTTATTTTAGCCTTTGCATAGCCCTTTGTCAGGATAACATAGTATAGCATTGTTAAGCAGAGAGCATTGCAAAGTTGTTTGGACGTTTCAAAATTCACATCTGTCTAGCTTGATCCAAAGAAGGCAACTTCTCTTTACCAGAAACGCCACAGCCTGCTTACTTGGCATGGAGGGGAATGGGGAGCCAAGGACTGGGTTACCTCCACTACAGAAGGCAGGAGAGAGGGATATCCCCCCTTCTCTAAAGTGAATCGATTTGCTGCCTGATTTCAGAGGCTGAGATTCAGCACACAACAGTTACATAATTTTTTTACAGAGTGACTCATCAGGACAAGAATGTGGGTAAAGGGACTCTCTGATGATATTCCACAGCTGTATTATTGTCTCTTCAGCTGCAGCCTGCACTTGAGAGAGGGCAGGTGGCTCTTGCTGGACTGAATCCATATTCTCCATCTGATCACCCAGGCAGGGACATGTGACTTTATGTGACTGAAATGTCCTCTTCCTTGGTCTACTTATTTTCTAGAATATGTTGCTCAATGTGAAATAAATCTTCTGACATTAGAATTTTTAAGTTTTTTGTATTTTGCTTTGTATTTGACTAATTTTTAGTATTTTGCTTCCCAGGAGTTATTCTTGGCCATTCCCAAAACTAATTGCTTATTAGAATAACTGGGAATATTTTTTTTCTTTTTTAAAGAAAATGTTTGCAAGTCTAGTCATCTTATAAAGCTATTACATTATTATTGATTATATTATTCATAAAATACTTTTCATCCCTGACTCACTTATTTTGTAACTGGAAGTTTTATCTTTCAATCTCCCGTCTATTTCTCTCATCCCTCCACTAACCTCCCATCTGGAAACTACTTATATGTTCTCTGTATCTATGATTCTATTTCTGTTTTGTTATGTTTGTTCATTTGTTTTTCTAAATTTTGTTTTTTAGATTCTGTATATAAGTGAGGTTATATTGTATTTGTCTTTCTCTGTCTGACTTCATTTATTCCATGTTGTCACAAATGGCAAGATTTTATTCTTTTTTTTTAATGGCTGAGTGATATTACATTGTGTGTGTGTGTGTTTGAGCACACGTGTGCATGTGTGTGTGTACATATATATATATATATATATACACACCACATCTTTGTCAATTCATCTATTACTGGACACTTAGGTTGCTTCCATATATTGGCTATTGTGTATAATGGTGATCTGAACATAGGGGTTCAGATGTCTTTTTGAGTTAGTGTTTTGATTTTCTTTGAAAGAATACCCAGAATTGGAATCACTGGAGTGCACAGTAGTTCTTGCTTTAATTTTTTTGAGCAATCTCCATTCTCTTTTACACATTAGCTGTACCAATTTATATTCTTACCAATACTGCTCAAGGTTCCCTTTCTCTACATCCTCACCAACACTGCTTATATATTATCTCACTGTGCTTTTGATTTGCATTTCCATGACAATCAGTGATGGTAAGCATCTTTTCATGTGTCTGTTGGTCATTTGTATATCTTCTTTAGAAAAATGCTTATTCAGGTCCTCTGCTAATTTTTTAATTGAGTTGTTTTTTGCTTAGTGTTGAGTTGTATGAGTTATTTCTATATTTTAGATATTAACCCCTTAACATATATATCTGTTGCAAGCATCTTCTCTCATTCAGTAGGAAGCTTTTTGTTTTATTGATAGTTTCCTTTGCCATGCAAAAGCTTTTTAGTTTTACATAGTCACATTCGTTCATTTTTGCTTCTGTGTCCCTTATCTGAGAAAATATATCCCAAAACAAAAATCCCTAACACTGATGTCATGGAGTATGTTTTTCCTCTAAGAGTTTCATGATCTAGTCTTACATTTATGACTTTAATCTATTTTGAGTTTATATATATACATATGTGTGTGTGTGTATATATATGTATGTATGTATATATATATATATATATATATGAAAGTAGTCCAGTTTCATTATTTTGAATGTAGTTGTCCAGTTTTCCTAAGACCATTTATGAGAGTGTTTTTCCCCCATTGTATATTCTTGCCCCCTTTGTTGTAAATTAACTGAGCATACAATTGTAGGGTTATTTCTGGGCTTTTTATTCTATTCCATTGATCTATGTATCTGCTTTTGTCCCAGTGCCATGCTATTTTGATAACTGTAATTTGAAATGAGGGATTGTGATACTTCCAGGTTTATCCTTCTCTCTCAAGATTATTTTGGCTGTTTGGGAACTTTTATGTGTCCATATAAATTTTAGAATTACTTGTTTTAGTTCTATAAAAATACTGTTGGTATTTTGACAGGTATTACATTACATTTGCAGATTGCCTTGGGAAATATGATCATTTAAAAAATATTGATTTTTTCAATCCATAGACATACTTTATCTTTCCATTTGTTTGTGCTGTCTTAAATTTATTTCATCAGTATCTTATGGTTTTTAGAGTATAGTTCTCTTTTACCTCCTTAGTTATATTTAGCCTTAGGTACTTTATTCTTTTTGATGCAAGTATAAATGGAATTGTTTTAATAATTTCTCTGTCTGATAGTTCACTGTTAGTGTATACAACTGCAACAGATTTCTATATATTTGTATATTGTATATACAAATATATATACAAAAATATACAAAAAATAAATATTAAAAGTGTATACAAAATATACAAATGTATTTGTATTTTGTATCTTGCATCTTAACTGAATTCATTTATTAGTTTTAATAGTATTTTGGTAGTGTCTTTAACATTGTATATATATATTATCATATACAAACAGTGACAGTTTTAATTTTTCCTTTTCAATTGATTATCTTTTATCTCTTTTTCTTTTATGATTGTTGTGGCTAGGATTTCGAATACTATGTTGAATAAAAATGCTAATTTCAGTTCAGTTCAGTCGCTCAGTGGTGTCTGACTCTCCGCGACCCCATGAATCACAGCACGCCAGGCCTCCGTGTCCATCACCAACTCCCGGAGTTCACTCAAACTCATGTCCACAGAGTCGGTGATGCCATCCAGCCATCTCATTCTCGGTCGTCCCCTTCTCCTCCTGCCCCCAATCCTTCCCAGCATCAGGGTCTTTTCAAATAAGTCAGCTCTTCGCATCTGGTGGCCCAAGTATTGGAGCTTCTGTCAGAGTGGGCAGCATTGTCTTGTTCCTGATCTTAGAGGGAATGCTTTCATTTTTCTTTTATTGTTGAATATGATGTTGGCTGTGATTTATCATATCTGACTTTTATTTTTTAAGGTATTTTCCCTCTATACCCAATTTGTTGAGAATTTTTATTATAAATAGATGTTGAATTTTTTTCAAAAATTTTTTGCATCTATTGAGATGATCTTATGGCTTTTATTCTTTATTAATGTGGCATGTGATGTTGACTGATTTGTGAATATTGAACTCTCTTTGCATTCCTTAAATAAATTCTACTTGATCATGGTGTACAATTCTTTTAATGTATTGCTGAATTCAGTTTGCTAATATTCTGTTGAGGATTTTTGCATCTATGTTCATCAGTCATATTGGACTGTAATTTTCTTTTTTTTTCTAGTGTTCTTGTCTGATTTTGGTATCCGTGATGCTTGCCTTATAGAATGAGTTTGTAAGGACTCCTTTCTCTTTAACTTTTTGAAATAATTTGAGAAGAATGGACATTAATTATTCTTTAAATATTTGGTTAGACTCACCTGTGAAATTGTCTAGTCCTGTACTTTTGTTTGTTCGGAATTTTTTTTATTACAGATTTAATTTTATTACTGATAATTGGTCTGTTCATGTTTTCTATTTCTTCTTGATTCAGTCTTAGAAGATTGTATGTTTCTAGGAATTTATCTATTTCTTCTAGGTTATCCATTTTATTGACATAGTAATTGTTCATAGTAATCTTTCATGATCCATTGTGTTTCTGTGGTGTCAGTTATAATTCCTTTTTCATTTCTTATTTCTTTATTTTGCATCCTCTCTCTTATTTCTTGGTGAGTCCAGTTAGATGTCTATTCATTTTGTTCATCTTTTCAAAAAATCAACTCTTAGTTTCTTTCTTAGTCCCTAGGCCATTTATTTCTGCTTTGATTTTTAGGCTGCAGCCCATGGGGTTGCTAAGAGTCGGACACGACTGAGCGACTTCACTTTCACTTTTCCTTTCATGCATTTTAGAGGGAAATGGCAACCCACTCCAAAGTTTTTGCCTGGAGAATCCCAGGGATGGCAGAGCCTGGTGGGCTGCCGTCTATGGGGTCACACAGAGTCAGACACGACTGAAGCGACTTAGCAGCAGCAGCTGTCCCTTTGCACCATCCCAGGCATTAAACTGTCCAAAGTAATCACAATCCTGACTTCCACTCCTCATGAATTAGCTTTACCAGTTTGTGACTTTTATATAAATGGGTTCATTCACTGCATATTGTCCGTGATTTCTTTAGCTCAGTATTGTGTTTGCAAGACTTTAAAGTCTTTTTCACCTGTGGTGATAGTTTGTTCATTCTTATTTTTTACAGTATTCTATGAGCGTACCATTATTTATTAATCCATTTTGTGATTAACTTTTAAATTTTTGTCTGTTACGTTAGCAAAGCCGTGAAAATTCCTAGCATGCCTTTTGGTAAAATTATGTATGTGTTTCTGTTGGTTATTTTCCTTGAAGTAGAACTGCTGGTCAGATGGTATGCATATATTTAGTTTTAGCAGATACTGCCAAATAGTTTTCCAAGTGGTTCTACCAGTTTATACTCCCAGCAATAAACAAGCCTCCAGTTGCTCCACAAACTTGCTAATATTTCATTATATGAATCTTTTAAATTTTATATGTCTTGGTAAGTAATAGTGGTATCTCATTATGGTTTTAACCCACATTTGCCTCATGAATGTTGAGAATCTTTTTATTGTTTTTCATCATTTGGTTATCTTTCCTTTGTAAAGACCCTAATCAAATCTTTTGCCTTTTTTTCTAGTGGTGTCTGCCTTCTTACCTATTTGTGTGAATCCTTTAATTGTGTATGTGTTGAAAATATATTCTTCGACACTGTGACTTATTTTACTACCTAATAGTGAGTTTTGATTGACAGATGCTCTTAATTTTTATGTTTTACCTTTTATTAATACTGTATGTTTCCTATTTTGGAAATATTTGCCTATCCCAATGTTATGTTTTCTTCAGAATCCATATTTTTAAAAAAAACTCCATGATCCTGATTCATTACTAGGTTTAAGAAATTCCAATTTTGAGAAGTTGAAATCTATTAAATAATGTTACATACCAGAGGACGTGTTTCAGGTCTGAGTTAATAATAGTGAGGTTTGGTCCAGTGTCAAGAATGTCTTCCCTAAAGCATTAAATAAAGGGAGAGGATTTTAAAAACAAGGTTCAACATTAAGGTCTATAAAGGATGGATGAGGTGGATACAGAGTCAGTGAAAAATAACCAAATCAGATTGTTGTGTCAATATCAAAATCTGTAAGTAGAATCCAAATTTCAGGGTCACAGATTAAAAGGGGAGAGGGTTAGTGGAGCAGAGCCCAGTGGGAGATCTTGGGCCTGAGCGCCTCAGCTGTGTCTAGTTATGTCCTCTGTGACCTTCACAGTGCGTGGTTGATTATGTCACATTCTCAGTGTCCTCCCTGCCTGCTCTGATGTGATCCTAGATCTACTGCTGATTGGTGTTCTTACCCCATTTTAGAAAGTGATTCTGTTGCGCTATTAAAGAGAAATCCCTGGCTAGTTTTCAGTGGGCTAGGCTAGTAAAATATGTTATAATTTGGGAATTAAAAAAGCTAGTTTTCCATCCCAACTTGACCACTTACATTTTTCAATAAATTCCTAAGTTAATCCTTTTCAAAACAAGTAATATGACCTTTGGAGCTACTTCTAAGACCTCAGGCTGTGGAGTCAGACTTGTGTGGTTCAAATTCTTGCCTGTGATCTTCAGCAAGTTACTTAATATCTCTGTGTTTTGGTTCTCTCATTTATTAATTAGAAGTAATAATAGTATATTTTCCTTAAGGTTTCCATGAGGATTAAATGAGTTAATACATGTAAAGTATTTATAGCTCTGGCCTATAGGAAATACTCAATAAATCTTAAATTCTATGAGCTATTAGTTGGTTCATAGAATCTAAGCCTAATAACAACCTGATTTAATAACATCTGAAATATATTTTTCATTCCTTATAACTAAAAATTATGTCAGTGCACAATTAAGTTGTTACATGTTAAAGTTATATAAGCCATATATTCAGAACTTCTCAAATATTACTCATATATTTTGAATAATGTAGTCTCAACCCCTTGCTTATTTATAATTTGACCCCAGAGATCTACAAGTACTATGCAGTGACTATTACTGACTTTCAGGACTTATAGAGCCTGAAAATTGTCAGAATCTAAGAGAAGTCATTATCAGGGAAATTCATTCTGAACTACAAAGGACAGTGAGGTGCTCCATATCAGCGTTAAAGAGCAGTGATTGTATCCTTGTCCTTCAAGTGACCAGTGACCCAGGTCTACATTTTGGCAATGTAGGACACTATGTTGTAAGAAACTAAAGTATTGATTCCAAAGCTACTAGGAACGTGTCACCACACAAAATCACAACTACTCCCCCTGATGGCTAGTGCTTAGAATTCCATTCAGAGACTTAAAAATCCCAATCACTTAAAATTGCTTCCTTAGAACTTTTATAGAATGTCAGACCTTAATATTCTCTAATATTTTCTGAAAGCACTTTTCCTAAGGGGTAGAAAAGAGAGTCTTAGGATATAATCTCAAAATGAAAGTTGAAAGGATACCAGCAAGTTGAGGGGGAAATATAGGAAGGAAGACACACTGAAGGCCAGTTTTGCTTGATTTTGTAATTCTATGTGACTCTAACACTGGTTATCTGTAAACATGGATAACAAGCATATTCTTACCCTAGTATAATATCTAGAATTGACAATCGTTGTCTGAGCTGGGAAGGCCATTGTTGGTCCAACCCAAGAATTGTCTCATCCTTTCTTATGACCTGTCACACCACGTAGTAAGAAAAATGCACTCACCCTACTTCACTGACTCCAGCATTTGAAATTTAGAACATCAGAAAAGGTTTAGTCATCGCTACCTAATTCAGATCTGAATTATAAACCTTATTTAAAAATTCAAGTTTCCAAAGGGAATTTCTTTTAGGAGAGTGCTAGACAAAATGGCTGTCCAAGTTGAAAGACTGGCCTGACTCTGTAGTCAGGCAAGTGATCCCTTTTGTCATGGTGGTTACAGTGGAATCCTTCATAGGGCTCAAAAGTCATCAACAGAGCTCATTCCTGGCAAGCCTGAAGTTTTCTCTGCCCCAGAGAACTACTTTCTAATTACTGAAAACATGATATGGTAGAAACAAATCCTGTTGGCTCCAACTAAGCATATAATTGATTGAAAAGTTCAGTCCTGGTATAACTGTAAAGACACAGAGTCTGTGGGACTGTTGCTGGGAATATGAGAGTGGGTGGGGGCCAGATTTTCTCCTCCTTGTGGGATTTGGGAGTTAAATTACATGTCCTGTCTTTGGAAATTAAGAACTGTTGATATTCAAGGAATAGTAAAGAAAAGGCACTTCCAGGAACGGAAGAGTATGTAGGTTAATTGTATCAATATGGCCTCTTGCCCTGAGGGCATTGGCTGCTGCAGCCATTTGATATGACTAAAACGTTAAAATAGCAGATGAACATTTGCTAGATGGAAAAAGTTTATCCTGATGGCCAGTTCCACTCTCTCGGTTGGAAAGAATGTTGGCTTCTTTCACTTCGGTATGCATAAGATGGAAAGTAAAATGGGCTGTGTGAAGTGGGTGGGAGGGGTGAGGAGGAAAAAAACTCAAAGCCGCCAAACTCAGAAAGGGTCACGTGAGGGGGTAGAAGAGTTGAATGTCCTTGAAAAGACAGATGGAGGATTTTTCTCAGCCATTGTCATGGTGTGCAGTGGGGCTGAAACTCTCAACTGTGAGATGCGGTCGGACAGATGCTCAGCTTCACTGGCGTTTCCTGGGGTGCCAGATCTCAGTTATTCTCTTGGTTTGTCTAAACATGGCAAGAGTTCCTGGGAAACATCAGAGTCCACATGACTTAGCCATTTGGACTGTGAGTCCAAGATATGTTTTTAGCCATTACAGTAGCATATTGTATTTGCAGAGCAGAGCCCAGTCACCAGATCAGAGGATGTCTGTTGCTTACGGCATCATTATGACATAGTCACGCACTCTTCTCTTGGTTGTGAGAGTTATGGAGCCCTGGTCTGAGCTCCAGCTTTCTGCTACTCTGCCATCGTCTCTGTAGCATCACAAGGCTATACTGTGCCCCTGGATGTCTTCCCTTAATGGCATCTGGCCTTTGCCCTGGGAACAAAGGCAGAGTTCTGCTCATTCCTGCTTCTGCTGTTCCACTGTCTATGATGATCCTTATGCTTCTTTCCCTCCTCTTCCCAGCTCATTCAGTTTATCTCATGTCATTTCAGCAGGTAACCATTGACTCATGAGCAGGGACCTGACTCTGGGAACATAAGAAAGACCTGTAGTAACATCTATCTGCTGCTACTGCTGCTGCTAAGTCACTTCAGTCGTGTCCGACGCTGTGTGACCCCATAGACGGAAGCCCACCAGGCTCCCCTGTCCCTGGGATTCTCCAGGCAAGAACACTGGAGTGGGTTGCCATTTCCTTCTCCAATGTGTGAAAGTGGAAAGTGAAAAGTGAAAGTGAAGTCGCTCAGTCGTGTCTGACCCTTAGCGTCCCCATGGACTGCAGCCTACCAGGCTCCTCCATCCATTGAATTTTCTAGGCAAGAGTACTGGGAGTGGCTTGCCATTGCCTTCTCTGAACATCTATCTAGTGAACCTCAAATTTCTTACCTCTTAGTATGTGGACTTATTCTTCAGAGTTGCTGGGTTTGGTTTTTCTCCATGCTACTCAATAGCTGTGTAGCATTGGGCAAGTTACCTAACATTTCTGTGCCTCTCTTTCTTTTTTATGATTATTATGAGGATTAAATGAGCTAGCACATGAAAGGGCTTAGAATAGACCCTATTATACAATAGGGTAAGCGCTCCATAAATAATATCTATTATCATCCTCTTTTTTTCATTGTCCAGTATAAGGCCCTGTTTGATACTGGATATCTCTTATTGTCCATTTTCACTTTATTTACATGTGCAAATTTTATTATGTTTTGCTTCTCTCTTTTGTTGTTCCAGACATGGTACCTTAAAATGGAGGCTGACTTTCATACACTTTGAAGAAGAGAATCATATCTTTTACTCTCTCTGTGTACTACACAGCCTTACCTATCAAAGCTAGACATACAAAGGGTAGCCTCAAAATGCTTGTTAATTGAATGAAGTTTTAGTAAAAAGAAAGATCTCTTAGTGATAGCTTACATTGAAATGTCCTCAGTAGAATGGCCCCCTTACTTTGTAGTTGTCTCCATGTCTTTCTCTAATAATCTTGGTCCCACCTCTCCTAAGTATTCCTTCTTCCAATCCCTGAGTGTCTTTTCCCACTAGATAGAACCAGTGTCAAGGAATATGCTGTACCACATTGATACCATTTGGAGTTATCTTTAAAGCCATAAACCTGTCCTTATGAACTTGCAGGGCTTTCCTTTCACAACCGGTTTAGTCAGACTCTCCATGTCACATTCATTTATCTTTCCAAGCATATATTGATTTTCCATGTGCTACTGCTCCAGCTATCACATTTGGAAGGTCCTACAGGGAGGCCTGGAGTGCTGTGATTCATGGAGTCGCAAAGAGTCAGACATGACTGAGCGACTGAACTGAACTGAACTGAATAATAATAATGTACATGGAATTTTGATGCACCAGTTGCCTGAAGTAGTCAAAGTTACAGGCAGATGGAAATCATGCTGAGGTTTTAAAATTTTGACCAGAATCAGTGAGTAGTCCAGGACTTACCAGGTCCTCAAACTCCATGTTCCCTTCCTTCCATGATAGGCTGTTTCTTCTGCAATTGACACACAGAAATTGTAATAAGTAGGAAGAGAGCAGGGTCATGTGTCTGCAAAATGACATAATCATCTCTTAAAATGAGCCTTGCCCAGAAAACAGTCTCTTTGGCAACTGGACTAGCTCTAAGAAAAATTGTTTAGGAGTCTTAGGAAGTATCTCCCCCAAAAGAATGCTAGAAAGTGTGATTTCTGAGACAGGATTGCCTTCTCTGGGGTCTAGAGGCAATAGAGTTATTTCAGAGAAGGGACTTCTTCCCATCAATGGAGGTGTGACTGGTATGGATGACCTGTATCTGCTGTCTGTTCTGGTGTGTCTGGGCATCACTGTCTTAGTATAAAGAGCCTTTCCTCTGGCATGAATATCCACAGCCGCACCACACAGAAGGCTGAGTAGACACGGTCAGAGACCACATTCATGTTTCACAGAGAGTGCCATGAACCTAGGGTAGGGAGTTGTGCTGGACAGAGCTCATCCGTCCCCACCTCCTTTCCCTCCATCTTTATAATTGTCCTGACTCTGGCCACGGTGGCCTCCATGCTATTTCTACAGCTATGGATCCAAGTAGGTCATCACTGCCACCGTGGCCCACTACATGGCAAAGAGCAATGCTCTTCTTACACACTCACAAACTGCCTTTGTGGCTGCTTCTTGGACAGACGAGAGTTGTCCTGCCCTCCCCTCCCCTCCCTGAGAGCACTGGGCTTCCGTGAAGCCAACTTTGACAATTGAATGGAAGGGACTACAATGGACTCTTCTCCTCCCTCCTGGACAGTCTGTTCTCATAGGGCCTCTCTGCTTGGTGGACAGTCAGCTATGTTTCCAATCAGCAGTATTCTTCTTTTTCCTGTGTCACATTTCCCATTTCCCCCACACTATTCAAGAAAGGGGCAGCACGTGTGAGTTTTTGCTTTCATTTCTGTTACTAAGAATCAAAGTAAAGACACACCAGACAAGGTCAGATCCTGAAATAAAATCATTAAACCCCATTTACTCCAACTCAGACTAGCTTCCAACCCTACCACACCATGAAAGGCCTTTGTGTTACAAAATTTTCTTCATTTCCTTTGATTTTTAAGCATAAAAACTGAGATGTGCAAACATAAACACTTGGCATCTTGTTTATTTTTTTTAAATCCATCTGTTTGAGAATTGTCCCTATGGGAGCAAAGCATGCTCTATCTTCTGAGACAGCTTGTTACATCTTTGGTTGCTGTTAGTCACTCAGTCGAGTCTGACCCTGTGGACTGTAGCATACCAGGGTTCTCTCTGCTTCACTATCTCCTGGAGTTTGCTCAAACTCATGTCCATTAAGTTGGTGATGACATCCAACCATCTCGTCCTCTATAATGACTATTACGTGGTTGTAAAATTTTCATAGCAGGCTAAAATTGTCCTCAGCCCACTTGGGACTTCCATCCATTGGTTTAACCATGCTCTCAAGAATCACAGAAACCAGTTTTTAGCCTTGTAAAGTCAGCTAGCTACCCTGATCCCTTCAAAATTTCTGGTTTCTAAAAACATTATTCCCAATTTCTTCAACTGCTCCTCATATATTATTTTTGAGCATGCTCATAATACAGTTCTTGGTTTTCACAAACAATTTTCCAAGGCTTTAAAATATATGTGACCCAAAGTTAAAATATGGGGCCTCTTGAGAGGAATAAAAAGAAAACTACACCAAGACACTTTTTTACAGGGTAAATGCCCTTTAATTGGTGGCATGTGTGAGCTCACATGAGGGCAGCGAGTTGGGGACAGAGGATGCAGTGGGCAGTAGTCTATCCTGAATCTTTGCTTTAGATTTGGGAGAGGCTGAGTGTTTATAGTCTGTAATGTAAGTTTTTTTTTTTCCTCCCACAAGGAAAGTGTATGTGGAACTAGCTCTTAAGAAGTAATAAGCATTGTGGTTCAATCTCAAGAGTTTATGGTCTTAGAAATCAGAGCAGGAAGCTGATATGAACTGCAAGAGATTAGGGCATATGTGATTTAAATCATTCACTGTGAGTCAATCTTGGTGGTGGGAAAGACATACATTCTTCCACAGTGAGATGGCAAGGAATGAGATTTTTTTTGTGCTGAAGGAAGGTAGGATGTTAATTCTTCCCCATCCTTGGCATGTGGATGCTTTGGGCACATGGGGGCAACCAAAACAGTGTGCCATAAACTTGAAGTCCCTGCTTGACATTCCAGGCTTAGACACCAGCCTGTCAGAAAAGTTCTGCTCCATTTTACCGTGTTTAGAGACTGATCTCTGAGTCCTGTGCCCAGGAGGGAACATGTGTAAACATAGCAGAGGTAAAAGAGCCCTCATTCACAGCATGAGACATTTCCTTGATGAGTTGTCCACACGTCTGGTTTATATTTAACTGCCTCCTGCCATCACAGCATATTAGAAATGAAACTACCCTGACAACCAATATAGGGGCTACATACATCCCAACTGATGAGATGTGTCAGTCTGGTGTTTTGCATTTTGAATAAAGGTCTTTAATGGCCGCAATGTAGCTGGCACTTGTTAAAAAAAGTAAGGGTCCACTGACTAACTTTGATGATGGGAAAAAATATATATAATATAACCACATATATGGGGAGAAGATATATATTAAAAATCTCTAAGTCATAGATTATTTTCTGAGCATCTTATATGAAATATCTCCTAAGTTTTTTGGGGATAAGTGTTAGATTCCTCTCTATTATTCCTGAAGGTGTTCTTAGGACCATTGGCAATAGTTTAGACACTTGGGTTGTGGCCTGATGGTGACCTGCTTTGCCAAAGTAATCACCTCTCTGCCCCCAGCATCCCCAGCACTGAGATGGAACCCTTTCTCTGGCCATCAGTTTTGTATTCTGTCTTCATATTGCTCTGTTAGGAAAATCTGCCCATGAATAAAAAGTTGTTTACCTGAAACTCATGATATTTGTCCAGAAAAGGTCAACAGAGATCAGATCAAGTCTGACTATGGTTTCCCAAGTCACATGGAGACTTCCAGAAATCAGGGTAGGAGCTGTGGACAATTGCAGCTTGGTTCAAGTTTAATAAGATCTCCATGGTGCAAGAATGCTCCAGTTGACATCTGACTTAGCTACTCTTCCAACCTCTGATTTATGCCCTAATCCAATGCATTCGGCCTAGCTCTTCCCTGTTCTCTGATTTCAATATAGGAACTGTGTCCTGTTGAATCATTATGGTGACTGAGGAGGTCTGTTCTTCTCTTGCTTGTTCTAGGCCAGTTCTTTTTCTGAGAGTCTCCTGATCTTCCTTTGTTCCATCTCCCTTGTTGTCTCTTGACTTTACCTTTCTTTCCCAGAGAAAATCACATCTGAAGGATCTGCAGTCAAATGTTACTTCATGAAAAAGGAATCCAAGGTTTATATAGCAAGTCTATAGAATTTCTGTTGAGTTGAACAGAAAAGGCATCAGAACTCACTTCACTGAAGGGTTAACCTAGGTAGTTCAGTCTCTCTTTGTCCAAAAATTCTCAAAAACTAGGACCTCACAGTGTTGGCTGGTTCCATTATTTTATCACTGGGCAACTCCAATAGTTAAAATAACTATTTTTTATTATTAGCAGAAATCACTTCCCTGTTTTTCTGACTGCAGGACTTATTTTTCTACTTGGAGTTATACAGAAATAGTCTGTTTCAAATTCCACAAAGCAGATAAAGTATGTAAAGATAGTCCTAAAGCAGCGACTCCCTTCCTCTCATCCTTTCCACTCCCTCCCTATTCTCTCCCTCTGTGCGTGCGCACATGTGCGCACACGTGCACACACACACACACACACACACACACACACTCAAACAATTATCTTTTGCTTTCTCCAGGCAAAATAAGCTCAATTATTAAACATATTTGTCATGTGACTTGATAAACTGTCATGTAGCTCACCATTTTGGTTGCTGACTTGAAACATACTTGAAACATATCTTGTTTCTATAGCCAATTTAGCAAAGAGGGTAAGAGTGAGAAAGAAGGGATGGGGGACTCATGTTTATCGAACACCAGATTCTTCAAATATCTGGCTCAATTCCAGTTTTAATGGGCTCCTCCACTCTTGGCTTAATCTACCCACAAATCACAGTTAAACCCAAATACAAAAAGGCTTCATTGCTTTACCCTGACCCACTATTAGGCTGGGGACTCTTGCTCCTCTCCTTGGATTTTCAGTACTTGGCAGTTTTCTTTCCTCTGTAAGTCAGTTGGGTTCAGTTCCATTCTTTCTGTAGCTACACTGGAGATCTGGAGTAAGAACTTTAGTGTTTAACTCCAGGACTGAAGACTAGAATTCATGTCCTAGGCATTGAGCCAGCAAAAGCTGCTGGACACACTAAGGGGAAATATTTGGGGGTGGGGAGATGTGGGAGTTAGAGAAGGGTGTAGATTAGGAAAGAAAAATTGTTCTGTACTGGCCACGTACTGGTTTTATAGAGATTTATTTCAGAAAATATTGGGTCTCTCATCCTCTTGTAGTTAATTCTTTTATGGGAATAGGAGTGTGGCATCATGAAAAGTGCTAAATTGGAAAATAGAAAACTGTTCATGAAACTTCTAATACATCCTCTTGCCTCTCATCTATGGAAAAGGACAAAGGCATAGACTGGAAGTTTTGTAAGGAGGTTGTAGTGCTAAGGCTGCATAATTCTAAGGTTTTAACACATAGGGTTTGTGGGGTAATAAGGTAAATTAAAAGAAAATCTCCAGGACTGAGGCAGTTAAGTAGCAATTCCACATTAAAAAGCATTTGTTGAATATTTAACATTAAGAAGGTATTAGCTGTTAATCTTTAGCCAGATTGGTTTCAATATTTGACATTCAAATTAAATAATCATACCACATTTAATAATAAAGTCACTGTATGTTAAACAAATACTACTTGGTTATTGAAACCATATGTTGCTCTAACCACATTGTGAGGGATTCACATGTTTTCAATAACCAGCTGATCTTTATTTCATATAGAGCATAATGTACGTACTGTACTATGAAAAGTAGAGAGGCTATTTATGTCCACCCCAAGTGATTATTTTAAGATAAATATATTGGGTTTGACTTTCCCACTGATCCACCTACCTAGTGATCTATTTACCCATTGCATAGGTGCTGTCAGTGAAGGAGTTTTGCTTGTAACAGTCTGTCTTCCTGAATTTTATCATGCTGTATCTGAGTTGCCCAAGTTGAATAGATTACAACTACTGCCAGTCAACTGTTCCCTTTGCCCAAGCAATACTAAGAAATTTTATTGAATTGATTCACAGGAATGCAAACATTTCTATTTTTAATGTCTCTCTGGGATCATAAAAAATATTGCTTTAAATAAAATATTTCCATTTCTCCTCTTCTCTCATTCTAGCAAAATTAGTAGTCACCAAATATGATAGTATGAATGAATTCTTACTGATTCACTGAACTCCATTTTCTCAAGTACCAGAAATTTGTGTTTTAGTATGAATGTATTGACAGTGTATTTGGAGACCTTGTTTATACCAATGATGTACCAGTTAGAGGGCGGGGATGAATGACAAGAAAAATGCATCTATGCTGAGATATTTTAGTGTGTTTCCAGCCTACTCTTGGGTGGAACCTGTTGGGGAAGCCTGCAGGATTGCAAGAATCAAGTATCTCATTGAAGTGCTATGCGAAAGTATGGCAAAACCAATACAATATTGTAAAATAATTAGCCTCCAATTAAAATAAATAAATTAAAAACAAACAAAAAATCTGTTAATCATTAAAATTCTGTGAAGTGCTGTGATTGGGGATGAACGTACATTTTTTGTTGTGTTTAACATTAGCAATGATGGGCACTAGAAAAAATCTGTGGAAGGGGCTTTCAAGATTGTCTAGTCACGCCTGCATTTTAAAGATGACCAATAATCCAGAACTTTAAAAGTTTTGCCCCAAAATCACATAGGTAGGTAATAGTAGAGTTTGCGGCCAAATCCAGGACAGATTATTCAATCTTTATACCATATTATATGGCTATTGAAATCTGTTTGTCTTTTCAAATCAGAAGAAAAAACTTATTCTTCTTTTTAGTCAGCAAAGTGAAAGCAGTTATGTCTCAGTCTTTCCATTCTGCTCCCAGAATGACCTATGAGCACATTTTTCTGTCTTATAATTATCTAGTGTTCTATCCCATCCTTGAAATCAGCTGTCTGATGGTGAGAACTTTGACAGAAAGACAGAGAGATCAACAATGACCAAGGATTGGTTCACCCTGGAGTCTTCATTTCTGAATCTCCTTCTTCTATCATAGAGGCCATATCCTCTGCTTTCTGATATTCGACTGTGGCCTGAATTTGTCATGAATGTGGTCTCACTTATCAGTTCTCTGAGGATGTGACACATGGGTTATCTCAGGACCTGAAGTCATTCTTCAAGCTTAGGCTAAGTCTGTGCAATCAATGGATGACTCTTTCTAGAACCTTCTTCCTGTAAATTTGAATCAAGCAAGTGAGCAACAGTATCAGCTTCGTAATGTGATTGGAATGTCTGGTAACTATAGGATTTTACTCCTGGTACTGTTGAGTAGAACAGAACTAAAGGCAGAATCTGTGTTGAAGGCATGTACCAGCGCCTTTAAATTAATTCATAATAATAATTTATTATCCAGAGCTTGCTGATTCTAAACAAAGCTTATCGACTACCAGGATGATGAAGCTTCTTCTGAAAGAAAGGTTTTGATAAGGAAAGTAGAATGTAAAAAATAATGATTAAATGGAATGAGAGGCATTTGAAATCTTTTTGCCAAAAATACAACCTGAAACTGATCAACTTTCTTGATCTAACTCAGTTAATAGGAAAAATGGGGGCAAAGGTATGTATTAAATAACTACATAGACATAATCTTGAATGTGGGATATTTGGTGATCTAGTTAAATAGATCTAGCTTCTACAACAAATAAATTGTGAGTGAAAAAAAACCCTATAAGACAATTATAGTGTATGAACTTCAGGTACTGATTTAAACAAACCATCTGAAAACAAAATCAAACAGAATATATGAGATGATCAGCGGGATTTGAATTCTGACCAGATATATGATGAAACTAAGGAACTGCTGTTAATTTTTAAGTGTGTGGTAGGTTGATTAATTGTCCCCAAAAACATCCATGTCCTCGGTTTTGGTACTTGCCAAGATACAACCAGTCCATTCTAAAGGAGATCAATCCTGGGTGTTCATTGGAAGGACTGATGCTAAAGCTGAAACTCCAATACTTTGGCCATCTCATGCGAAGAGTTGACTCACTGGAAAAGAGTCTGACGCTGGGAGGGATTGGGGGCAGGAGGAGACAGGGACGACAGAGAATGAGATGGCTGGATGGCATCACCGACTTGATGGACATGAGTTTGAGTGAACTCTGGGAGTTGGTGATGGACAGGGAGGCCTGGCGTGCTATGATTCATGGGGTTGCAAAGAGTCAGACACGACTGAGCGACTGAACTGAACTGAACTGAATATGTTACTTATATGACAAAAGGGACTTTGCAGATATGGTTAAGGATTGACCTGAACTATGTGGGTAGAACCTAAATGTAGTCCAGCAATCTTTAGAAATGAGAATCAAGGAAGTCAATGAAGAAAATATGACTGAAGCAGATGTCAGAGTGATGTAGCCAAGAAATGCCATTAGCTTTTAGCAGCTGGAAGAGGCAAGGAATGGATTCTCCTGTGGAGACCTGAAAAGGAATGAGTCCTACCTGATGACACCTTGAGTTTATCCCCCTTGAGACTCATTTCCAATTTCTGACCTTTATATCTATAAGAGAGTAAATTTGTGTTTTCATGAACTACTAAGTTTGTGATGATTTGTTATGGCAGCAATAGCAAAACAGTGCAATGCAGCAAGTGTCCTGTGGCTCTGTTTTTAAAGTTTTTGTCTTTTACAGGTTCATATTACAATATTTCCAGAGGAATAAAGAAAAGTCTTAGATTTGCTACAAGATAATCCAGTGTATATGATGGAAAGAGTGTATGTGGGGTGAGTATTAATGAACCAAGGCTGGAGATGAGTTGATAATTTTGAAACTGGATAATAGATGCATAAACATTTATTATCTCCTTGGTTTTGTATGTTTCTCTGTTTCCAAGAGTAAAACTAAAGAGAATATGAAGCTACATTTTCTAACTAATTCTTCCCAGTGCTGAATTGCCTGGTATAATCTTTGTCTCCCCTAATTTTTCTCTTTCCCCTATCTTGATGTTCTAAATAAAAAAGAAGGTTCTATAACTTCTAACAGCCTGCAAAAGCTGATAGAAGGGTGGGGTATGTAGTTATCAGAGGATAGCCAGTTCTTATTTGGATAAATCCATTGGACTTGGAACTCGATGGTGTTGATGGATCTTTCATGTAAATGAAATATGTATTGAAGAGAAAAGATAGCAAATGCCACTATGTCTGCTATCCATGATGGATTTATTTAATTTGGCATTTTTCTACTTATATGACATATATTAGAAAAACAAAACCAGTCCCACTTCCTTTGTTTTTCCTAGATAAGAATTTTAAGGCATATTATCAGAGCAATATCGTACCTATTTTGCTTTCCTTTACATGGAAGAGTTTAAAACCGGTTCTCAGTAACAGCTGTAGATCAAAATTAACTGTGGAGTTTTGATTTTTAGTATAATTTATAAGGTCACATCCAGAACAAAAATCAGACCCTTTGAAACAACAGAGAATAAATTTTTAAGTAAAGAACTGATATGATCAGATTTTGTTATATAAAGAGAATCTTTATAGCACTGTGAAAGGTGAACTATAATGACGAAAAGCAATAAAGTCCCCAATTAAGGGATTTATATAGTAGTAAAAGTAAGAAATTATGTGCAACTGAAAGAAGGAAGTGTAAGAGTTACAAAACAGAAGACAAATTGTGAGAGATTTCTGAGATAGAGACAATAGATGGGGTTATTTAAATAATGTGAATGAAATGAGTATGGAAGATGTATAAGCCAGGATAATTCTTGTTTCTGCTGTGATAACAAATAGAAACACTGAGTCAGCTCTTCTCTACCTTCCTCCATCCTTCCTAGAGTAAGGAAAAATATTCCTTCTGAAAGATCCTCATTCCTCTTTTTCTAGTAAGACAGGGAGTGGGACAAACTTTCTATGGTCTTAGGCAATTTGGTTGTCAAGACAGAAAAATACAATTAGAAAAGTTCCTGGGAAAAAGCAAAAGATGTAGAGATTTGCCTGCACTAGGGGACTGGGTCCTTTATTCCTGTTGATCTCCTCACTGTGGTGATTCCAACTACATAGCACTCTGCTCGTGTTCATTCCTATCCACTTGCTGTCAATGGCAAATTCCCAGTCAACTAAGTCTCCCACTGAACTGGAGGGTTGCCAGCAGCTTTCTGGACATGAGCATGTCTGGCCATGCTTTTTCTGCCTTCCTCTTCCCCTAAACCAAGTGTCTGGTCCTTTTCTATTTCCTAAAATAAATCACAGTTTTAAGCATAAAAAGTTTAGAATGAAAACATGCATTTTTTTTCTTATATTTTGCTGTTGTTGTTCAGTCACTAAGTCATGTCTGACTGTTTGCAACCCCATGGACTGCAGCACATCAGGCTCCACTGTCCTCCACTATCTCCCGGAGTTTGCTCAAATCCGTGTCCATTGAGTTGGTGATGCTATCCAACCGTCTCATCCTCTGCCAATCTCCTTCACAGCTGAAGAGTGTCTAAACAGGGAATAACTATTCATAGCCTAATTAACTGAAGCTCTAGATATTCTTTTACTATCAAATATAATAACTGAATTTTCCTCAGTTTATTTCAGCCAGAACATCCTGTAAGGAAGTGATACTAAAAATTCGTGAGTACAAGTGTACTAGATGAGGATTTCAATAGAAGCCTAACCTTGGTGAGCATTTCATAAAAAAAAGAAGGCTTGCATGAAAATATATGATGGTACTCAAGTTCATAATTTCCTGTGCTTTGAAGTGAGAACAGGACTCCAGTAAATGCTTTTGGTAAAACTGAGTCTTAATAGACTTCTCCATTTAAGGGAAAACACTAACACTGTCACTTTTGGTGCCAAAAATTGATGATGACTCACCATAGCTGGATGGATACCTTGGGAGTGAGTGGAAGACAGTGAAAGACCGTATGGTTGTGTCTTGGGCCATTCGTTTTGAAGTTTGAAGATAACACAGGGTAATATTTTGTTATCATTTACTGTCAGTCTGTTCCTCCGTTATTAGTCAGAACCTATGTTGACCAACTTTGCTAAATATAGCATTATGTTCTTTCCACATGTCTTAGAAGAGGAAAAGTAGAGTGGGTAATAGTATGTGTCAGACGACTTGGTTACCAGTTTGTCTTCTCTGAGTGAAAATTGTCTAGAACATTTCTGGTATGCCCTTTCCTCAATCTGAAGGAAACGTGTTGACACAAGGGGTTCCTATGGACTGTTTTAACAATAGGAGAATCTTTAGGGAGAACCATGATACTAATTTCTACTTAAAGCCCCAGCAGCTTGTGCAACGGTACCCTTCAGTGTCTTCACAAAGCTTCACAGAAACTTTTCATGGGTATGGCTTTTGCTGTGAAGGCAGGCTTGATCCACTGTGTGCCAATCCAGGCTTTGCATGCTAGTGCTTAATGACCACAGGAGAGAATACAGTTGGCCCTTCCAGCAGATTATTGGTAACCATTAACATAAGATATTCTTTGCCTGTGCTATTCATCCTGATTTACCTCTAGACAGTTTCTTCTTCTAACATCAGTGATGGCCTTGCCATTTCGAAAATGACCCATTTTTCCATTCTAGTCTTCAAAATACTGTGAGTATAGTTTAAGTGATGAACATAGTATACTCATATGTGATTGCTCTGGTTCCTTCTTATACTCAACAGTTAATACTGTTTTGACTTTACTCTTGCTATCATCTAATGGAATTTATTAGGTGCCCAAATATAAAAATGATGCAACCTCTGCCTATTAATGGTTATAATCCAGTTAAGTTGTTTCATGTTCTTTATTCTTGCCTATTACTAAATATTTTGATCTACTCATTGGGGGAAGTTCATACCCATTATCTTGCATTAAAGTATGAATGAGTTTCCAATTAAGTTAAAGCAAAATTCAAGAATATGCAGATATCTGGAATTTGGTCTCTCATTTTAGGCTTACTTTGAAAGCCTGATAATTGAAGAAAATCATAACTCTTATTGTATAACTATTAATGCTGAATTTTAGATATTGTGTAATCAACTTTTGTTGTTCTATGACAAACATCATGACAGTCAATTTTAGAAAATTTTACTTCATCACACTTTTGCTTTATATGTGCTCTTACCTAATCGTATTTCCAATCACACAGCCCTCAATACCTATAGTGTTAATAGCAATCAAACTTCTTTGACTAATCACTATGTGCCAAGTGCAGTGCCTAGCAACTGAAATTTATTAACCTCCATGCTGCTGCTGCTAAGTCACTTCAGTCATGTCTAAAACCCTACTCAGTAGGTTCTTTTATTATTTCCATTTTACAGATGAAAAAGTCTTACAAAAATTAATCAACTTAACCATGTTTTCATCTCTAAACTCAGGTATGGATTTACAGTATATCCTTGTTACCTCCATATGTGGTGTTGGAGAAGACTCTTGAGAGTCCCTTGTACTACAAGGGGATCCAACCAGTCCATTCTAAAGGAGAGCAATCCTGGGTGTTCATTGGAAGGACTGATGCTAAAGCTGAAACTGCAATACTTTGGCCACCTCATGCGACGAGTTGACTCACTGGAAAAGACTCTGATGCTGGGAAAGGTTGGGGGCGGGAGGAGAAGGGGACAACAGAGAATGAGGTGGCTGGATGGCATCACCGACTCTGTGGACATGAGTTTGAGTGAACTCCGGGAGTTGGTGGTAGACAGGGAGGCCTGGCGTGCTTTGATTCATGGGGTTGCGCAGAGTTGGACACGACTGAGCGACTGAAGAAAGAAGAAAATGAAACTTGAAAGTCATTGTCAAGCTAGGATGAACCTTAGGAGACTTGTCTTATAAGTGCTGAAGCAACTCACTGATATTCTTGAGGAGAAGGTATCAATGAGTATAAAAATGTGATTTTTGGTACCCACAGAAGAAAGTATGTTGTAGCAAAGGTCTCTGGGTTTCAGAATCAACCCAGCCACACTGCATCCCTTCCATTGTTCAGTGTCAGTGACTTCACTGTCAAACCTCTGAATCTCTCTCTTCTCCTAAAGAGGCTGGAGTTGGAAAAAAAAGTAGCCTCTAATTCTGGAAGGCCAGACTAGGTTGAGGCTATGGTCTCCTGGGATTATTTGAAGTGAGCACTAGTGGTCCACTAGGTTACCTCTCCCAGCATTGTCTGCTTCAGATTCATCTGAGCAAATGGATGCCAATAAATCTGCCAGACATTGTAACCTACATTTTCACAGTTAATGCTTTCAATAGCTCTATCCTTGCTTTAAAGATGAGGTCATTGAGGCTTTGAGTGGTGAGATGACTTGCCAGTGATGTGATTAGATCTAGGGAATGGCTGACAGGAAACACAGGTTCAAACCCTCGAGTTCTAAGCCCTACAGGCATTACCAGGCACAAGCACTCCTTCTACACACCTCTGAAAACAATCTGGAATGCTCAGGTTGTTTTCAAGTTCATTGAACTCTCTGGAATTTCAACATTTTGGTAATTCATTTGATCATGCTTTAAAGGAAATTAAGGTTTGTGCTTTCCCTTTGAGAATAAAATGCTTCCACCAAGTAGTGTTTTCGGAATTTCCAGTGTCCCGTGACCTTAAAAGTTAAAGAAATCATTTGCCATTTTGGAGTATTCACAGCATGGAGAGCAGGAACCCCTTCTGGCATTTTCACCTACCAGTCTGATGGACCCTGGATCCCATGATTTTGTGATAACAGTGTTTGTGACCACATCCTGTCCTGTAAAACTGGCTCCGTCTAAGGCCTGCCTCGTGCTTTGGATATTTTTGAGTCAGTGGGGTTTGTTTTCTGTTAAACTGCTTGCTCACAAGGGAGGAGACAGAGACAGAACCACCTCTCTTTCCTCTACTGGTCTGACCAGTTTAAGTGAACAGGAACCCAGAGAGAGGTCTCACTTTCCAACTTCCAACTATCAAAGTAGGCAGTGGGTCCATGGGTGTGTTTGGAAGGGCAGCTGCCTAGTGCCTTCAGAGCATTCGAGTGGGAGCAGTGAAAGGAAAGCCAGCCTGGGGAGACCCACAGGTGTCCTGTTTCATCTGGAATTCAGACTAGGCTGTTTAAAGGTCACACACAGAAGCTGAACCGGCAACCCACAGTTCAATTTCTACAGATTCAAGACATTTGAAAGACTTTGCATTCTCTCTGCTCTGGCTCCTGCCTAAACTTCCCCAGCACCATCCTCTCCATGCCCTGTTCCCCAAATATGACACAACATCCAGTCTTTTGAGTTGTAAGAATGGCTGCACTTTTAGGGACCTCTGGGTGCCAAGGTAAACAAGTTTTGGGGGATATTATTGCTGCGTTTCAGATTAACATCTCCAGATAGTTTAAACCATTTATTGCTAGAAGTGTCTTTTAATCGTTCCCGGCTTTATGTTTAGATAGGAGCTGGAGAGTATGTTCTTTTTATAATTTTTTAAGAGATGATGTTAATGAGATGAATAAGCTGGGTAAGGGCAAGCTTGGAAAGAATCACTAACACTAAAAATATTTTCTTTTATCATAGTGGTACTGGCTCAAAGAACACAGGCAAGGGAAAAGAAAAGCAATGACAAACTGTGAGCAGGGAGAAACTGACTCTGAGCTCACCTTACCGTGAATCACTGCAAAAGGCAACGCTAAATACTTCGAGTTAATACAAATGCTATCTCACTCGTCTCTGTAGTTTCTTACTCCTCCCAGGCAGCACCATCTTTCAACCTTAGTCCTGACTGATAGTCTTTTACCTGTGTATTTCTTTCTTTTTTTCTTTTTTCTTTCTCTGCAAATTTAATTAATTAATTAATTAATAATTTATTTATTTTAATTGAAGACTAATTACTTTACATTATTGTATTGGTTTTGCCACAGTTGTAATGAATCTGCCCCTGGTGTATATGTGTTCCCTATCTCGAACCCCCCTCCCACCTCCCTCCCCATCCCATCCCTCTGGTTCATACCTGTGTATTTATTTTGCTTTTATAATCTCGCTTACTTTTTAACCTGTTATTAGATGTAGCATTCTGTTGACTGTTTTAAATTCTTTTGGAACAAGGTAAGAATAGAAATAAAAACAGATAACTTTATATATATATTATATATAAATTATAAACATATATTAATATTTATATAAATATAAAAATAGATACCAAATTAATAACATAATAGCTTATTCAGCAGTAGTGGGGCTTTTCTCCCTCCAAGTGTATTAATGCAATTGCTCTCTGTGGGTCAGTCACTCAGTCATGTCTGACTCTTTGTGACCCACCAGGTTCCTCTGTCCATGGACTTCTCCAGGTAAGAATATTGGAATGGGCAGCCATTCCCTTCTCCAGATGTTCTCTACCTACCTGTAATTTAGAATAGTTGGGGAAATTTTGAATGTAGTTTCATAGCCTAGGCCTACTAAACCAGTATCTGTCTGTCTGTCTGCCCATCCTATCTTATGTCTATGGATTTAATGTCTACATGGGGACGAATGCCAATTGAGTTCTTATTAGCAGTGATTAGAAAAGAATCATTGTGGAATTCCTTGTCTGACCAATGGTTATGACTCTGTGCTTCCACTGCAGTGGGCATAGATAGATTCAATCCCTGGTCAAGGAACTAAGACCCTATAAGCCAAAAAAGAAAAAAAAAAAGGAAAAGGAAATAATCATTGTTTCTTGCTCATTTATTCACCCTTATAATTTATTTATATATTATGTAACAAATGAATTTATAAATTCAAGGACTATAGAAACAGAGTAAACATGTATGGCCCAACTCTCACAATTTTACATGACTACTGGATAAAAACATAACTTTAGATGGAGTTTTGTCAGCAAAGTAATGTCTCTGCTTTTTAATGTGCTGTGTAGGTTTGTAATTGCTTTTCTTCCAAGGAGCCAATGTGTTTTAATTTCATGGCTGCAGTAACCATCCACAGTGATTTTGGAGCCCAAGAAAATAAAGTCTGTCAGTTAACATTGTTTCCCCATCTAATTGACTTGAAGTAATGGGACTTGAAGAAGGAAATGGCAACCCACTCCAGTATTCTTGCCTGGAGAATCCTGTGGACGGAGGACCCTGGTGGGCTGCTGTCTATGGGGTCCCTCAGAGTTGGACACGACTGAAGCGACTTAGCATGCATTAGCATAGCAATGGGACTGGATGCCATGGTCTTAGTTTTCTGATTGTTGAGTTTTAAGCCAGCTTTTTCACTCTCCTCTTTCACCTTCATCAAGAGACTCTTTAATTCCTCTTCACTTTCTGCCATAAGGGTGGTGTCATCTGCATATATGAGGTTATTAATACTTCTCTTGCAAATCTTGATTCCAGCTTCTGCTTCATCCAGCCTGGCATTTTGCATGATATACTCTGCATATGCTAAATAAGCAGAGTGAAAATATACAACCTTGACGTACTCCTTCCAAATTTGAAACCAGTCTGTTTTCCATGTCTTGTTCTAACTGTTGTTTCTTCTGCATACAGGTTTCTCCGAAGGAAGGTGAGGTGGTCTGGTATTCCCATCTCTTGAAGAATTTTCCACAGTTTGTTGTGGTCCACATAGTCAAAGGTTTTGGTATAGTCAATGAAGCAGAAGTAGATGTTTTTCTGGAATTCTCTTGCTTTTTCTATGGTCCAATGGATGTTGGCAATTTGATCTCTGGTTCCTCTGCCTTTTCTAAATCTAGTTTATAAATCTGGAATTTCAGTGTTCACATACTGTTGAAGCCTAGCTTGAAGGATTTTGAGCATTACTTTGCTAGCATGTGAAATGAGTGCAGTTGTGTGGTAGTTTGAACATTTTGTGGCATTGCTCTTTGGGATTGAAATGAAAAATGACTTTTCCAGTCCTGTGGCCACTGCTGAGTTTTCTAAATTTGCTGATATATTGAGTGCAGCACTTTAACAGCATCATCTTTTAGGATTTGAAATAGCTCAGCTGGAATTCCACCTCCTCCGCTAGCTTTGTTCATAGTAATGCTTCCTAAGGCCACTTGACCTCACATCCCAGGATGTTTGGCTCTAGGTGAGTGACCACACCATCATGGTTATCTGGATCATTAAGATCTTTTTTGTATAGTTCTTCTGTATATTCTTGCCACCTCTTCTTAATATCCTATGCTTCTGTTAGGTCCATACTATTTCTGTCTTTTATTGTGCCTATCTTTGCATGAAATGTTCCCTTGGTATCTCTAATTTTCTTGAAGAGATTTCTAGTCTTTCCCATTCTATTGCTTTCCTCTATTTCTCTGCATTGTTCACTTACAAAGGTTTTCTTATCTCTCCTGGCTATTCTTTGGAAGTCTGCATTCATATGGGTATATCTTTCCCTTCTCCTTTGCCTTTCACTTCTCTTTTTTTTCTCAGCTATTTGTTAACCCTCTTCAAACAACCATGTTGCCTTTTTGCATTTATTTTTCTTGGGGATGGTCTTGATCTCTGCCTCCTGTACAATGTCCTGAACCTCCATCCATAGTTCTTCGGCACTCTGTCAGATCTAATCCCTTGGCTCTATTTGTCACTTCCACTGTATGATCATAAGTGATTTGATTTTAGGTCATACCTGTATGGTTAGTTGTTTTCCCTAGGTTTTTCAATTTAATTCTGAATTTTGCTGTAAGGAGTTCTTGATCTGAGCCACAGTCCACTCCCAGTCTTGTTTTTGCTGACTGTATCAGTTCAGTTCAGTTCAGTCGCTCAGTCATGTCCGACTCTTTGTGACCCCATGAATCACAGCACGCCAGGCCTCCCTGTCCACCACCAACTCCCGGAATTCACTCAAACTCATGTCCATCGAGTTGGTGATGCCATCCAGCCATCTTATTCTCTGTCATCCCTGTCTCCTCCTGCCCCCAATCCCTCCCAGCATCAGAGTCTGTTCCAGTGAGTCAACTCTTCGCATGAGGTGGCCAAAGTATTGGAGTTTCTTCTTCAGCATCAGTCCTTCCAATGAACACCCAGGACTGATCTCCTTTAGAATGGACTGGTTGGATCTCCTTGCCATCCAAGGGACTCTCAAGAGCCTTCTCCAGCACCACAGTCCAAAAGCATCAATTCTTTGGCAATCACCTTTCTTCATAGTCCAACTCTCACATCCATACATGACCACGGGAAAAACCATAGCCTTGACTAGACGGACCTTTGTTGGCAAAGTAATGTCTCTGCTTTTTAATATGCTATCTAGGTTGGTCATAACTTTCCTTCCAAGGAGTAAGCGTCTTTTAATTTCATGGCTGTATAGAGGTACTCAGTCTTCAGCTGCAAAGCACACGATCAAGCTGATTTCGGTGTTGGCCATCTGGAGATGTCCGTGTGCAGAGTCACCTCCTGTGCTGTTGGAAGAAGGAGCTTGCTGTGACCAGAGCGTTGTTGGAAGAAGGCGCTTGCTGTGACCAGCGCGTTGTTGGAAGAAGGCGCTTGCTGTGACCAGCGCGTTGTTGGAAGAAGGCGCTTGCTGTGACCAGAGCGTTGTTGGAAGAGGGCGCTTGCTGTGACCAGCGCGCTCTCTTGGCAAACTCTGTTGGTCTTTGTCCTGCTTCATTCCGTGCTCCAAGGCCAGTGTTGCCCGTTACTCCAGGTGTCTCCTGACTTCCTACTTTTGCATTCCAGTCCTCTATGATGAAAAGGACATCTTTTCTTGGTGTTCGTTCTAGAAGGTATTGTAAGTCTTCATAGAATCATTCAACTTCAGCTTCTTTGACATTAGCGGTTGGGGCATCGTCTTGGATTACTGTGCTATTGAATGGTTTGCCTTGGAAACAAACAGAGATCATTCTGTTGTTTTTGAGATTGCACCCAAGTACTGCATTTTGGACTCTTTTCTTGACTCTTAGACTATTCCATTTCTTCTAAGCACACATATAGTAGTGCTGTTGAAATAAATATCATTTTAGTTAGGAACGGTAAATTTCTCCTAGTTTAAGTGATAGGTGATTGGTAAAAACTTTTGTGAAAATTTTACTGCATTAAAATTCAAAAACCTAGAAGCTATGGAAGTAAGCCCTTTGTTGAATTCTAAATTCACCGTAAATCCAATTCCTAATCTTTTCCTCTCTCCAACCCATCCCTAACTCAGCTATATTCTTCAATTCAGTTGCTCAGTCGTGTCTGACTCTTTGTGACCCCATGGACTGCAGCACACCAGGTCTCCCTGTCCATCACCAACTCCCAGAGTTTACTCAAACTCATGTCCATTGAGTTAGTGATGCCATCCAATCATCTCATCCTCTGTCGTCCCCTTCTCCTCCTGCCTTCGATCTTTGCCAGCATCAGGGTCTTTTCAAATGAGTCAGTTCTTCACATCAGGTGGTCAAAGTATTAGAGTTTCAGCTTTAGCATCAGTCCTTCCAGTGAATATTCAGGACTGATCTCCTTTAGGATGGACTGGTTGGATCTCCTTGTATTTTCAGTAGGGCACAAAGACGGTAGAGTGCTAGCTGGCCCCTCAAAGTGGAAGTCTCCTAAACCTCAGTGTTTCCTCCTACAAGTCCCACCCTCCACCTCAACCCCTACCTTAATCCAGCACAAATAATTGATTGTCTCCTCTTTCTCATCCCACTGCTGTTAAAATATCTGTGGTCCTTTGCCTCTCTTCTTTTCTAAACTTCTGATCTTTACCATTTCTGTTTTCTGACTGGCCTTTCTCTCTTAACTTTTCTTCCTATAGTATTCATCCCCTTATCCATGGCACTTTACATCACCGCCCCCCCTTATGTTTGCTAATGCTGTATGACTTTTGTAGTCGACATCTGTTATTAGCAATCTGGTAATCTCTTTTTCCTGTATGGTCAGTATAGTGAGTGAAGATATCATCTTATCTTGGTTCTGTTATTTGGCTCTTGAACTGTTTTTGTCATAAGGGCTGATCAGTGGCTTTAAAGTGTTTTCTTCCCTTATACTTCATGTCACACACACACACACACACACACACACACACACACACACTCCTTTACGCAGAGACATAGAGAAGGATAGAGTGGAGAGAAAAAATAATGGACTGCAAAACGGAGACTAAGTAGGTACATAACTCAATTATGAATTATTTCACCAAAAGAAAATCTCTCAGGAGGATCACGATGTACTTTTAAAAATACTCACCGACTTTGTGTAACTACAGGCTGTTTTGTTGCCCTGGACTTACTATTTGCCTCCATCTGCTCTCCCAGGATTTCATTTTCATATATCCAGTTTTTCTGGGGTCTTACAGGCTAGATCTTCATTTCCTTTGTTTGTGTGATTATCTAGAGATTTTCATTACAATATTTGGTTTTGTGATTATTTTTCAGTAAGACTAGTAAGTTATAAGATACTATATAGATATATGTCTGTGCACTGGGTTTGATGGATTCTTTTAACATTTTGTAACTTGCATGTCTTGAGAACAGTTATGACTCTTTAGAAGGCTTTTTAAAAAATTATTTATTTATTTTTGGCTGTGGTGGGTCTTCATTGCTGCATTTGGGCTTTTTCTCTAGTTGCAGCAAGCAGGTTAGAAAACTCTTTAATACTCACAGATGTCTAATCTGCTTAGAAAGGCCACTGGGGGCAAAAATATAGAGATAGTTTATACTGTTAAATGACATGTAAATGCTTAGTAAAAGAAAAACAAAATACTGGATGGATCTTTGCTTCTGTAACACCATTATCATTTATAGTATTTAATCAGTGAAGACTCTACAATAGCTTAAGAGAACTATTCAAGCTGCTATAGAAACATAATTGCCTCAGGAAGAATATCAGAATCAAGAGGAAAAGTCTAAAAGAAGAGACTTTGATCATCTGAATTTAAAAATCTGACCCTAATAGTTTTGTGATACCATTCCTTGACTAAATACAGCTATTTCGAATGTGTCTCTATTCAGAGGAAACCACAAAATAAATATTTTCCGTTAACTTCTTCTTGTATGTTTCCTGTGGCTCAGTGGTAAAAAAGCTGCATGTTAATGCAGGAGACACGGGTTTGACCCTGGGTGGGGAAGATCCCCTGGAGCAGGAAATGGCAACCCACTCCAGTATTCTTGAATGGAATATGCCATTGACAGATGAACCTGATGCTCTACAGTCTATGGAGTTACAAAGAGTCGGACACAACAAGTGATTATATACTTTTCAGATTCTGTTTTATAATCAGTGCTTTCCAAACCTGGCATTGGTATCACCTGAGGAGATTTTAAAAACACAGATTCCCAGGTATACCCCAGACCTAACTGTGAATGTTCAGGTGGGACCTGAAAATGTTTAACTTGTTATCAGAGAAAATTCTTATGAAATCATTCAAACACCAATCCTAATGGTTTAGGAATTCATAAGTGGACCCTGAAGGGGACATGATGAAATGCTAGGAAGGAAAATCAGAATGGCTTCTCTGTCTATATACTACCACCCACCCACAGCAGGCACACACACACACACTCTCACACACCAGAACATGTAAATACGTGCCATGGCCGTGTGTGCCTGAGGCGACGGGAACTGAGCTAACCCGGAATACCCATGGCTGATCAATTCCAGTTACAGAAATAGCCATGTATAAATATCCTGTCCCAAACGTGCTTGACCTGCCAAAGTTCGGTTTACTTTTCCAGTTGAAGTCCTCAAAGGACACTGTGCTTGGGTGAGGCTGCTCTGCTTTCAGAGTTCCTGGACTGTGGGCTATATTAGGGTCCTTCTGTCCCTGGGACATTTCCAGGGCCGGGCTCCTGCAACAGCATTTTCATCGCCCTGTTGCTTACCTTTCATCTCCTCATTCAGACCATTCCAGAATCCTGGACCCAAAAGCACCCACCCACTCAGGCATACAGTCCCTGTCTGTAGACCTCCCTGGAAAGCCATCACTATTAACACATTGGTATGGATGCCAGGAATAGAGTGGGAGTGACTGTTTAGACTTTACTAACCGGCTGAGTTATCTCACTTTTTTCCCCAAAGAAGATTAAAAAATAAATAAATAAATAACCTATTTCACAACTTCAGTTTGACCTTTGATTTAGAGAAAGGTGAGCAGGAGAGCAATATTCAGTAGTTAGCTTGGAGATTCTCCCACTTTGGTTTTCATCTGCCAAGCTTGTTTTCCAATAAGCTTATAGGGAGCAACCTGCCCAGTAGCCAGGGCTGTGGCCCGCTGTGTTGTCTGTCTCCCATTCAAGCATTGTTCCCAACCTCACTGAATTTTTGTTTCCAGACTCTTTGCTTACTCTACTGAGGAGGAGAGTTAGAACAAACATTGTTAACAGAAACATGTAGTTCAAAGTTACTTCTGTGTTTGCTTAGATGCAAGCATTTTAAGAGCAACTCAGTTTAACCCACATGATGCTGTGAAGATAGGCAGTGAGGCATGTTGCCCAGGCAGAGGGCTGTTCAAGTCAAACAGGTTGCTGTCCCTAGGCCAGTGGACACACAGGAGATGGTCAACGTCCAGCCAGAGGGTCAGCTCTGTGAACACCAGCCCACCATTGCTGGCCCACAGTGCCCCTGCTGGCCACTCAAAGAGGACAGGCCCTTTTTTCATTTGGCTTAGCTGAAGGTATCAATCCTGGGTGTTCATTGGAAGGACTTATGCTAAAGCTGAAACTCCAATACTTTGGCCACCTCATGAGACGAGTTGACTCACTGGAAAAGAGTCTGATGCTGGGAGGGATTGGGGGTAGGAGGAGACGGGGACGACAGAGAATGAGATGGCTGGATGGCATCACCGACTCGATGGACATGAGTTTGAGTGAACTCCGGGAGTTGGTGATGGACAGGGAGGCCTGGCGTGCTGTGGTTCATGGGGTCGCAAAGAGTCAGACACGACTGAGCGACTGAACTGAACTGAACTGAAGGTAGACTGTTAGCTGGGACTCACCAGTCTTATCACTGTGGACAGATCTTTTACCTGACCTCAAATCTGATTTCTCATTTTGGACGTATGGCAACATATTTAATTGGCTCTATAGTCAATTTTAGGCCTGACTATAAAGTATTTTTTATACTTTATAGCATAAAAAGTACAAAGTATATTTTGCATCCAATATTTATATATTCTACACACAGACTTGTACCCTAATTTATAGATTATGTGTAATTAACAGTCATTATGCTATAATTTATCAGAGAATGGAAGCTAAATTACAAGCTCTGGATTCTCCTCATATTCTCTCATAACTGGGACTGGAGGGAACTTCTTTTCTTCATAATAGCTCAGATAACGAGAAAACGAGATAGGTCTGTGGTACCTGAGAATTTCTCCAGAATCAAAGAATTTTAAGCTGTTTTGAACTGCTTCTGAATTTTAGCTGGAAAAGGAAATATTTAGTTGTACCTGTGAGCTATTTGGTTGTATATGTATGGAAAGAAACCCACATCCCTCATACTCTAAATTTACTTTTAAAAATTAGTTATATCTGAGCAGTATGTATGTGTGTACACTACTTATTCCATTTCAAAGTTCATGTCGTGTTCTCTACATGAGCCTGAACACACACCTTGAGTGTTTATCTCTCCTGCTTCCCCAGGTGAAGGATCCCCCCCACAACTTCCTTCTCAATACACTAGTGTTTGTGTAATTCAGTATTCCTCTCCATTGGGTTTTATCAGCAATCAACAGGTTGAATTCTGTCTCTTTAGTGATCTCATGTAAAAGGCCATGTAACGCTTTCTCTTCCTTGACCCTCATCCTGGGAGTGGTCCACACTGGATAACTACAGGCGCATCCTCCTACAGCATTGATAACACACTAGACCCAGCATGGACAAAGCTTTAATTATAGATGGCCATCAGTTTAATATAAACTTCATCTCTGGCAGCTTCTTGGGAACATGAGGAATGATTTTTCTAAAGGGAAATAAGAATTGCTCATCTAATGGTGGCAGGGGAAAGACCTTGAATCCTTCCCATTTTGACACACTCAGATCTTCTAAGGCTGAATCCATGCTTGAAAATGACATCAGTGTCACTTGACTTCACAATTCAAGGAGACATGAATGTTCCCTGGAAATTGTAATCAGTCTGGTATGGATTATTCAGGCTTTCCCCCCATACTTATTAAGGCTTTAGTGACAGTAAACTAAATGAACTTAGGGACAAGAACTAACCAAATGTGGGCATGATTCCCCATGTAATTTCTGGCCATAATTTTATAGTTTGGAACCAGTGTCATATTGTTAAGTTAGAAAAAATACTAAAATACATGACTGTGGGGTTGACCATTCTTCTTTCTTAATGACACTTGGTAAGTCAATCCTTACCCATGCCCAGAATCTTTTAGGGGAGCTGCCATGCCACAGGTCTCCTGGGGACAGCAACCCAAGCCGCTGTGTTAGTGTTTTTCAGCCTCAAGATACAGCCAGAAGTGAGCTGTATCTTTACTAGACCAGAGGTGAGTCTGGATCAAAGCCAGCAGCCCCAGTTGGTCCAGCATTTTTATAACCTGGTTGGTATAGAAGATGAACTGCCCTAATCCTTAGCTATCCAAATTATCAATCACTTTATTTCTTTTTTCTACATCTCCTTCATGGTATTTTACATACTTGGAATCAGGATGCCACACAGTATCTCTGTGTATTCAGTGTAATCATATTTCCTTTTGCTGCTACTAGGTAGATCTTATTAAAATGGTGGTACAACACTGTTATATTCAAAATGCATAACCAACAGGGACTTATTGTATAGCACATGGAACTCTACTCACTGTTATGAGCCAACCTGGATGGGAGGGGTATTTGGAGGAGAATGGGTACATGTATATGTATGGTCTAGTCCCTTTGCTGTTCACCTGAAACTATCATGATATTGTTAATTGGCTGTTCCCCAATACAAAGCAAAAAGTTTAAAGTCTGAAAAAAAATAGTAAATGATTCTCTGTATAAAAATAAATAATATGGTGGTACATTATATAACCAACAATGTCGATATAGTAACTAGGAGTGGGAACTGAAGCTTCAAGGACTTGAGAAGTTCTTTGGAACAGTCAGGACCACAGTGGAGAGTAAGTCAAACAGATCAGTGAGAAGAAGGTACAAGTAGGTAGAGGAAGCTGACCAATGTGGAAAAAAAGACATGAATGTGCAGAGGGACACTGGTGACCTGGGGCTTCCCAAGTGGCCCTAGTGGTGAAGAATCCATCTGTCAACGCAGGACACACAGGAGACGTGGATTCGATCTCTGGATCAGGAAGATCCCCAGGAGGCGGGCATGGCAACCCACTCCAGTATTCTTGCCTGGAGAATCCCAAGGACAGAGGAGTCTGCCTGGCTACAGTACATAGGGTCACAAAGAATCAGACATGACTGAAGCGATTTAGCATGCAGGCACTGGCCATATGGGCCTTAGAAGGAAAAAAAGAATAATAACAGGTTTCCAAGTCCTCACAATAGTCCTTGGCCTTGAATTTCCCCCAGCGGATTTTTTTAAACAAAGGACTCCAGGAGAACAGAGGAGAAGATAAACATAACTAAGTCTCTTTTGCTCCTTAGCAAGATTCTGAGACTCATATTCTCAAAAGATTTGGGGGATCATTGATAGATTCCTATGCCCAGCCTTGTCACTCATTACCAAAAGCAGTTGAATGCTGGTGGTTCTTTGGGTATTTTGATTGATAAAAATAGCGTAAAGTTGAAGTTCATACCTGGATTCAATCCCAGCAAAGAAACAAAGACTGAACTTTAAGAGTGGTCCCCTCTGCAATGGTTGGAAAATGAACTTTCGGGTATGTCAACACATATGATGACAGAATCTTTTGGCCCAAATGAGCCCTGTGATTGATAGTTGATGGAACTCTGTGGCTAACCGAGTGAGGTAATTCAAGCTGAATCACACAGGGATGTTCACAAGTTTCTCTAGACAATGACTGCAATTGACTTTCTCCAATTACTCTATTGCAGCACCATGTTAATTACCTTGCAAAACTTACCACAATTTATTTTTTATTTGCTTGGATATTGTTCCTCTCATTAAAATATGTCTTGTTCACTGCTGTATTTTTTGCACTGAGTTGCACATTATAGGTTCTTAATATATATTTGTTAGATGTGGAAATGATAGGAGAGATAATCTATTGAGCATTGGTAGAGAGCAAGTAGAAAGCAATTTTATGAATTAATATATGTAAAGCTTTTTAAACAGAGTGACCACTGTGTTGAATGACTAAATAATAATGACTATTATTATTTTTCATTATTGCCTATTTCCAACTACTCTCTCAATTTGTTCCCCCCACCCTAGATGAAACCCTGGACCAGTCTCTTAGACTTTCTGGTAACTCCTGTTTTGGCAGATGTCCAAGGTTGACTTTCTCATTGGGGGGTGTGTGTGTGTGTGTGTGTGCATATTTTATAAAGACCTCATCTCATCACTCTAATCACAGTTCCCATGATTCAAGCAATGCCTTCTGCAGTGGTTATTTGTAAGCTGCTCTTAATTCCTGGTTTTTGGTCAATCACTCCTCAGCTGGGGTGTCTTCACCATCCAGGAAAACTTCTTGGCCTCTCTCTCAAAATGACCCATTCTGCTCCTCCCTTCAAAATCCACATCTGACACATATCAAACTTGAAGGGCAAACTCTTTCCATGGCAGCCACTTCTGCTACCGTGCAAGGCTAGCCATAGTCCCCAGCTCTCCCTTTTAGATTTTCCCAAGTTAGAGTTGGATGCACTTCCTATGTTCTCAAACTTCAAGAGATACATGTAGTCAAGCTCTACATGTGGTTATCTTTGGTTGACTTGAAATAAGGGAAAGAATTCTCTTTCCCTTCCCAAGGAGAGGATAGACATCACAGCATACCAGAAATTTTCCCATGACATTCTTCTCTACCAACTTCTTCAACCTCTCTTGTGTAGGTAAGAGGTAGAGGATAGGCTAATGTTGGTACGACTGCTTTTAGAACCTTTTAACTTGCTCTGCCAGAGAAGGCAATGGCACCCCACTCCAGTACTCTTGCCTGGAGAATCCCATGGACAGAGGAGCCTGGTGGGCTGCAGTCCATGGGGTCACTGAGAGTCAGACATGACTGAGCGACTTCACTTTGACTTTTCACTTTCATGCATTGGAGAAGGAAATGGCAACCCACTCCAGTGTTCTTGCCTGGAGAATCCCAGGGACAGAGGAGCCTGTTGGGCTGCCGTCTATGGGGTCGCACAGAGTCAGACACGACTGATGCGACTTAGCAGCAGCAGCAACTTGCTCTGCAGAAATAGTCAAGCTCTTGGCACTTCTTTTTATCATTCTTGGCCTTTGTATCTCCTAAAAAACTGGCAAATCAAGAGTCCCATTTTGATATTCTGTTATGTCAATATAGATAAAAGTGGCAACTCTTATAAAGTCTTTTTACATAGCAATCTACACTCAGATTGATTCTAATTAATAAGGGATTATTAAAGCCTTGAAAGTGAAAGTTGTTCAGTCATGTCTGACTCTTTGTGACCCCATGGACAGTCCATGGAATTCTCCAGACCAGAATACTGGAATGGGTAACCTTTCCCTTCTCCAGGGTATCTTTTCAACCCAGGGATTGAACCCTGTTCTCCTGCATTGCAGGTGGATTCTTTACCAGCTGAGCTACCAAGGAAGCCCAATTAAAGCCTTATTTGATAAATTCTCAACTGTTCTCTATTTCAAGTTAAACCTAGGAAGGGTCATAATTTCAAAGGGGTGGTAAGCTAAGGTACAGTAGATTTTGAGGATTTCTTTGCAACTGAGATAAGTAGAAGTCAACCAGATTTAAAGGACGAGGTCTACACTATGGTTTGTAAAAACACAGTTGATGGAAACTTGAAAAATTTAATTTAAATGTCATGAACAAAGGCTACTATAATTTATTGGTGGTGGCCATTCATATTTTATCATTCTTCACTCTTGGGCTTTTTATCATAATTCTTTTAAAAACTTGGCCAACTAACCTCCTTTTTCTATTAAAAGAAAGAAAGAAAAAAAGTGCAATTGTTAGTTTCTCAGTCATGTCTTTGCTACCCCATGGGCTGTAGCCTGCCAGGTTCCTCTGTCCATGGAGTTCTCCAGGCAAGAATACTGGGGTAGGTAGTCACTCCTTTCTCCAGAGGATCTTTCCAGCCCAGGAATTGAACCCAGGTCTCCTGCACTGCAGGAAGATTCTTTACCCTCTGAGCCACCAGGGGGAAGGCAAGAAAATTCTAACGTGGTAACACTTTGTTCTTAAAAACTAATAAATTGAAAATGTGATTTTTTTTTTAATACTCAAGTCTCCCTGGTTGTGATCAACACCAACCGAACTTGGGTAAGTTGACTCTGACTTAGCCTGGAGAGTTTGGCAGGGCTGTCTGACTGGAATTGTTGGGTCTGAATTGGGTTTTGCCTTACTTCACTTAAAGGCACCTGGGGGAAAGTTTGTGCACAGATACTTGGAAGGTCAGTGAGAGAGAATAGTGGGAGCGATATAACCCAATCCCTTATAGCATCTTGGAAATGGTTTTCCGAACACCCTAGCAAAAGTTGGATAAACTGTCAAGTAGGCCATTAAAAGGGCTGAAAGAAATGCAGGGCTCTGTAGGTGCTTTAAACAGTGGGAAACAGCCCCCAGGGTCTCTTCTGTAGGTTGTGGGTGGTGGATAGAGTGAGAGCTCATGGATACAACCATTGCCAAGGCAAGCTGGGAGATCATGAACAGAGACTCAGGGGAAATAGCAGCATGTAATGGGTGTGTGAACATATGTGAGACCTCTATGGGGAAACCCAAAAATAATCTTGGGGGGACTTTTCAAGGGATCAAATTCTTACAGTTCTACAAGTGAAGCCACCAAGCCTGCAGAATTTGAGTCATAATGTCAATGTAAATTATTTTTGCCCACAGGCTGGTAAACAGAAGGGCACTTAGGTTGCCTGAGGTTCTGGCCTCATGGCACTGAAGACCAGGCCCTAATAAAGTGGCAATCAATTACTTGGTGCATTCCTGCTAGAAAAATCCATCACTCTCCATTGCTCTGATCTTAGCAAGGTCAAACTTGAAGAAAAATTGTATTATCTTTTTCAACCTATGTCCCATTTTTAGCTAGAAAAACCTAGCTAAAGCTATCATCCTATCACTAATAGTTGTATTTTAATAGAAAATGCAAAAGTGAAAAGTCCTCAAAGCACTAGAGCCATAACAGTGAAATGACGAAATTTCTCCTGAGCGCCTCTCCTGAGACACCAACATAAAAAAAAAATTCCCTATTATGGGAGCCAGGAGCCAGGAGGAAGGTTGGGCAGAAGTCCAGGGCTGTCTCTGGAATAAGTAAAATGAACTTTAGTAAGTTCCCAGCATTGAGGTGCTAAAAGCCACAAAATGAGTCATGCATTCATACATCATCAAAGATAAACTGTTACCAAATGAATCAAAATTCTTAAGTCACTGAAGTAAAAGAGCAGTTTCTGAACTAACGCTCTGTCTAGGCAAGTGTTGGAGTTTTCTCTTGGATGTGTTCCGCCCTCATCAGCTGGCTTTAGGTGGCAGACTACACAACTGTCTTCAGAGAGTGGCACGGGAAGGGAGATGCTGAGATTCCTTTTAGTTTGATTGGTATGAGTGGCAATTCCTAAGCAGCAAGAATCTTACGGCCTCCTTTCCTCTGACGGCTTCCTGACAGGGCTGGGAGCCAGAAGATGCTGTGGGCATTGCCTATTCATCAGTGTGAGAGAGCCCTGCCCCAGCAGGTCTGTTAAATTCTAATGCTGCCAGATTTTCCAAAGATACTCATTGTGTGTGTATGTGTGTGTGTGTGTGTGTCTGTGTCTGTGTCTGTGTATATCTATTGAGATATCATTCATATACCACACAATTCATCCATTTACAATGCAGTGCTCTTTTCAGAACAGTATATTCACAGGTTTATGCAACCATTACCACAATTTGGGGGCTTCCCTGGTATCTTAAATGGTAAAGAATCTGCCTGCAATGCAGGAGACCCAGGTTTCATCCCGATATTGGGAAGATCCCCTGGAGAAGGGAATGGCAACCCACTCCAGTATTCTTGCCTGGAGAATCCCATGGACAGAGGCGCCTGGCAGGCTACAGACTATGGGTCACAAAGAGTCAGTCACTACTGAGCAAGTGACACAATAACAATAACCACAATTTTAGAATATTTTCATCAGCCCTGAAAGAAACCCCATACCTATTACCAGTCACTTTTCCTTCCCCCTGAACCCTTCCAGTTCACTGGTAACCACTAATCTACTTTCTGTCCCAGTGGGTTTGCCTATTCTAGATATTACATAAGAATTATACAATATGTGGTATAACTTGTGACTTGCTTCTTTCAGTATCATGATGTTTTCAGGGTTTATCCATGTATGTATCAGTACTTCATTGTTTTTTGATCAAATAATATTCCATTGTACAAATATACTACAATTTATCCATTCTGGACTTCCCTGGTGGCTCAGACGGTAAAGCCTCTGTCTACAATGTGGGAGACCTGGGTTCGATCCCTGGGTTGGGAAGATCCCCTGGAGAAGGAAATGGCAACCCACTCCAGTACTCTTGCCTAGAAAATCCTATGGACAGATAAGCCTGGTGTCCATGGGGTTGCAAAGTTGGACACGACTGAGCGATTTCACTTGCACTTGCACTTTCAGTAGATAGTCATGTGGGTTGGTTTTTTTAGATTTTATAAATAATGCTGATATGAGAATTTATTTACAAGATTTTATGTGGGACGTATGTTTTTATTTCTCTTGGCTGTATTCCTAGGAATGGAATTGCTATGTTGTATGGGCTTCCCAACACCACAGTTCAATGTTGGAGAAGACTCTTGAGAGTCCCTTGGACTGCAAGGAGATCCAACCAGTCCATTCTAAAGGAGATCAATCCTGGGTGTTCATTGGAAGGACTGATGCTAAAGCTGAAACTCCAATACTCTGGCCACCTCATGCGACGAGGTGGAAAAGACTCTGATGCTGGGAGAGGTTGGGGGCGGGAGGAGAAGGGGATGACAGAGAATGAGATGGCTGGATGGCATCACCGACTCTGTGGACATGAGTTTGAGTGAACTCCGGGAGTTGGTGGTGGACAGGGAGGCCTGGCGTGCTGTGATTCATGGGGCTGCGGAGAGTCGGACACGACTGAGCGACTGAACTGAACTGAACTGATGGGCTTCCCAGGTGGCGCTAATGGTAAAGAACCTGCCTGCCAGTGCAGGAGATATGGGTTTGATCCCTGGGTTGGGAAGATCTCCTGGAGGAGAACATGGCAACCCACTCCAGTATTCTTTCCTGGAGAATCCCATGGACAGAGGAGCCTGGTGGGCTATGGTCCAAAGTATCGAAAAGTGTGGGACACAACTGAAGCAACTTAGTATGCACGCATGGTAGCTTAACATTTCATCTTTCAAAGACTGCCAGACTATTTTCCAAAGTAGCTGCACCAATTTACATTTCAACCAGAAGTACATGAGAGTTGTAATTTCTTCATATTATCCCTAACGCTTGTTATTACCTATCTTCTTTTATTATAATAGTCATTCTAGCGGGTGTAAAACAGTATGTCATCGTGGTTTTTATTTGCATTTTTCTGATTAATGATATTAAGCATCTTTTTATTGTTTTTTTGGCCATTAGTATTTCTCTGGAAAATGTTTCTTTAGGTCCTTTTAAAGATACTCCTAAGTCCATGAAAATGCTGCTGCTGGTTTTGACTCTGTGCCTGGCCACAGCGGTGCAGCGAAACGAAATGCATGCCAGGAACAGGACCTGTGAATGATTGGGGCCTACAGCAGAGCTGCAATGAGATGAACAGGAGAATGTGCTCATGGACAAAACAGCAAAGCCTGAGGAATAGCTTTTAGAACACTGTGATGGTCAGTTGTATGCCTATAACTAGGCTGTAGCCCTCAGTTATTTAATCAAACACTAACGTAGGTGTTTTATTTTTGTTTAGTCACTCAGTTGTGCCTGGCTCTTTGTGACCCTATGGACTGTGGCCCACTAGCCTCCTCTGTCGATGGGATTTTCCAGGCAAGAATTCTGGAGTGGGTTGCCATTTCCTTCTCCAGCCTAGGTGTTACTGTGGCAGTATTTTTGAAGGCAAAGTTAACATCTACAGTTGTTTTAGGGAGATGTAAAGGGGACCACCCTAGAGAATCTGGGTGGGCATGGTTCAATCAATTCAGAGGTTTTAGGAGCAGAATTGAGATTTTCCAAAGAAGAAGCTCTTCCCGGGGACTGCAGCTTTGACTCACAAAGAGCTTCAACCTGCCTGTCCTTACAGTCTACACTAGGGACTTTGGACTTGCCTAGCCAGCAAGTTGAAGGGAAAGCCACAATCATGTAACAAGTAATCATTATGTATGGAATATATATATCTCCTACTGGTTCTATTTCTCTGGTAAAACTGTGACTGATACAGACCCCAAGGAGCTCCTGACATATGTAAAAGGGTTTCTTGTTCTTAGTACAAGAAGATATAGGAAATGTGAGTGATGGAAAACCATCCTCTGTAAGCAGATCTAACCCTGGAAAAATTGTATATTTGGTCACACTTTCTTTTCATGGCCTCACTTCCCAGGTCACAGGTCTTCCTCAACCAGATTCCTATGCCACTCATCTTCTAATTCTTGACAGCAGCAGTAATTTTCAACTGGGAGCATTTTTACTCCACAAGAGACGTTTGGTCACATTTGGAGACATTTGTGGTTGTCATGAGTGGGTGGGGTGCTATTAACATCAAGTGAGTAGAGGCCAAGAATGCTACTGGACACTCTACAATTAGCAGGACAGCCCCCACGACAAAATGGCAATAGAGCCAATGCTGGAATACCTTGCTCTATGGTCTCACTAAATGTCTCCTGGTCCATCCACTACCTAGAAATATTTAACGCCTCCAGCAGGTATCTGCACTTGGAAAAAGACTTCAGAGATCAGTCTTCAAAACACAAACAAATTGAACCTATAAAACAAAAGTTCAAGTCTTCTCAAGGGAGGTTATTTGTTTGGAAGTTAATTTATCTACTGTCTCAAAGATTGGACCAGGTAGGAGGTCTGCATAGTTAGAAACTGATTCCCTGATCCCATGAATGGTGTTGTACAAACACCTCAATAGGGACTTGCCTGGTGGTCCAATGGTTAAGAATCCACCTTCCAATGGAGGAAAAGTGGGTTCAATCCCTGGTCAGGGTACTAATATCCAACATGCTGTGGGACAACTAAACCCCCAAGTCACAAGTAGAGAAGCCTGCATGCCACCATGAAGGCCCACCACAGCCAAAAAACAAAACAACAACGACCCTAATAATATCAAAATGCCTTCCTGAGGAGTGAAACCCTTGTTATAAACTGTTATACATGGTCTGATGTGTCCTCATTTATTTATAAATCTCAGTATGGGAAAGAATTACAGAGGTTATCAACTACAAGTGCAATTTACTTGAACACCACATCGTATCATGTCACATCATGCCTTACATATCACATCAGATCACGTAATAATATAAGGCCTATCACATTCCTTTAAGGTATTGATCTGCCTCAGTTCCAGGGCTGGAACATTCACTACCTTCTGAAACAACTTGCTTCCTGTGCTGTGCTGTGCTTGCTGTGCTTAGTCGTGTCTGACCCTTTGCAACCCCATAGATTGCACCCTGCCAGGCTCCTCTGTCCATAGGGATTCTCCAGGCAAGAATACTGAAGTAAGTTGTCATGCCCTCCTCCAGGATCAAACCCAGGTCTCCCACATTACAGGCAGATTCTTTACATCTGAGCCACCAGGGAAGTCCAACTTTGGGAAGCTTCTATCTCCCTAAAAACAACTGTTTGCTAGAAATTTATCTTAATACTGAGAGTTAAAATTTGCTTTCAATTGCTCTCATGAGAGGTGGTTCACAACAGCTCTTTTTAAAATTGAGAATGTGGGCTGTGGTGGTAGATGGGATTGAAACTCTACACACAGTCAGGCCATGAAGCAGTAGAGGCTGACACACGGGCTGAGTGAGTACCGGCTGGTTCCTAATTAGGTCCTCATTAATCCTTTGATATCTTCAAAGTCTTGCTCCAGATATCCTGGCTTTGGCAAAGGATGGAGCATCCTGAGATTTTTTTCTCCCACGTGGCTTTGAAAGGAAAGCCTTTTAGAGGCAGGGGGATGCTTCTGATCCCCTTACACTTACCTCATCAAAGTGTGTTTTCACTCTGCCTGTTTGATGTCTGAGAGGCCTCATTAGAAGCTCATTTTATGAGCCCTGTTAAAAGAGTTTCTTTCCTATAGAAAGTCACATTTCACAGCGTATATACCCCTAAGGTCTCCAGAAGCTAGACACATTTGGAATTCTAGTCTCCAAGGCTCCAAATGTAGACAAGACTCTTCCCTAAGTGGCTCCCTAGTGCTGTGGGGAAATCAGTTAACACCTGGGGTCTGGCCTCTTGGCTGTGCACTTTATAGGCTCTGCTTTTCATGAGGTCAGGAGAGTGATTCCACGTTGGCACTTATAATCTGTGCTTTTGGTAACTTTGAATTCTCTGTCACTCTTTAAAAGGCTCTAAAAAAAGATTACAGTCTTAATAGGTCATTGGACCAAGTCAATAACTTCCTGGCTCCTTCTTCAGAAAGGAGAAATGTTGGGAAACAAAAGTCATTGAAGTATTCATGCCTTTCCACTTATAAAATGGGGAAAATGAGCTTGGGCCAACTTCTTAGGATCTAGGATCAAAGTGGTCGGCAATGCCATGGATTCTTCTTTATTTTGTTTTTGTCGATTTGGTCCCTCAATCTTCATGTTCCCCTTGGAGCCTAAAAGGGGCTGGGTTATCCTAAGCAGCTCCCTGCATCTACCTCTTGGGCCTTTTCCCTGGGGTCATTATTGTGGAGTTGCTCATCTTATGTATAGCTCTACTCCCTAACACATCATAGTCCTTAGCTGAAATTTTTAAAAAGAAATCTTCCTTTTCAAAAGATGTGTGGTGGATGAACTTTTCCCCATAGAAATAACAAGCAATTCTAAATTTCTAGTGTAATTTTCAAAGAGTATTAACAAGTATTAATAGTAAACGTCCTACAACTGCAGAAACATGATGGTTGTAGACAATAGTGAAGCCAGGGATCAATGTGCTTATCTCTAGAGTACCTTCCTGCTCAAAGTCTTAAATTCACCTTCCAAAGGCTGTCTCTATTTCTTGGGTTCCGATGTCAGCTGTACATCTTTGATACTGTCATAGGAAATTGCATTACAGGAAGAGGGAAAGAAAAGGTTGTTACTGATTAGCTCATTGTTTCTTAACCTCAGTCAAACTTTGATCTTAGCACACCAGAGGAGAGGAAAATAAACTTACAACAGCAGAAGCTCTTCAACATTTGAAAGGAAAAGCACTAAAGTTGATCCTTCCACCTTGACTCATCCCGTGTCCCACATATTTGCTTCATTTCCTGGCAGAGCATAAAATTGTCTTTCACTGGAACCTTTCATCTGAGTAAGTCAGAATTCTCTACATAAACAAGTTTCCCAAGTCTTATTCTGTGCCTTCACAGAGTATGATCATTTATGAGCCAATTGGATAACACTTTGTTATCTTCAACCAACAAAAATGACTTCATCTCCATAAGATGGTTGATATAATCAGTTCCAATTTTTCAAGTCTTCTCCAACTTTTCTTTCCCAAATTTGTCTCCCATTACAAAAAGTATCCAAAAGTAAAACTCTGACTTAAAAATTTTTTTTTTCCTCTATGAGCTTATGAATTTATAGAAGTTTTATGTGTCCATTGGTCCCTGAGGCTTTCCTTTCTATCTTCATTCCACTGTGATTTGGGCAGAATCTTTACCTATACAGGGTCTAAAAAACAGCAGGTACTGAAAATATATCCGTTGAGTGAATATGCATCATCATATGATATTTTAAAGCAATAAGGAGCTGGCATTTTTCAGAGATACTTATTAGTCTTGGGTAATTGCTTGTATGAATCAGCTTGGCAAGCATTTATTACAAGTCTTATGTTTCTTATGTTTCCAGAGAAGAAAAATAAACAGAAACTAAAGCTTTATATACTGATAATTTATTTTTACTTTTAGAGCTATTTTCGTCTGTTACCCCCTCGCAGAATTTAGGGGACTTGTTTTTTTTTGCGCCACAGAAAAATGTGGTGCAAGTTATGTGTTCTGACTTTTTTTTCATGGAGACAATAACAACAGGCAAATGTTTGTATTCTGATCAGTCCTTTTTGAGGCCTACACGAGATCTCTCCCATCCACTCCTAGTGGATAAAAATAATCAGAACTCAAGGTATTGGCAACAACCTGGGCTTTGTTAGCAGTTGACCTTTCTTCCATGTGATCCAGTGGAAAAGAAATTTTTTACATAAGAACAAAAGACTCTAGAACAGTGAATATTCATCTTGTTATGAGCACTCCTTTGGTTTTCCTGATAGTATATGGAGTTAAAAAATTTGACAATTTATAAAACTGAGGGGAAATGTTAAAGTCTCCTTCTGATGACTTAAGAGTATGACCACTGGAAGTCCTCATGTTTCTTTAGCTTTTTATTTTTCTGACTTTAAGCAGAAAGAGGTTTAAAATCAGTTACTTGTAAAATGAAAATAATGATGAGTGTTGTAGAGCAATGTAAGTGGTTGGAGAACTGTGCATCCTAGATTATACTGAAAAGTGTGGTACAGATAATCAGTAGAGTAGAAGGATGAGAAGAGTGCTGCTGTGGTATTAGATAAAGGCTTCACAGAGGTGGTACCTGAGAGTCAGTGAAGTCTGGTGAGATTTGACATTAATAAATCAGGGAGAAACCATAAATCCTTTCAAAACCATAAAATAGCCATAAAATAACATTGCAAAACCAACACAATGGTAAACATGTTGAACTTAACCTTGAGATGAGTTTTTCACCTGGGGAAGATTTGTTGGTATGAAACATTTATATCTGGGTAGCAGAAAACTCATCCTACTAATTCCCTTGGAACATATCAAATATTTCTTCCCAAATCCCATCAGATCAAAGTTTTTTGGGTGTTTCTTTTAGGGCCAACTGAATTGATTTGTAGCTGGTACTTGTTAGAAAATCAAGGGTGAAGATGACTTACTATGTAGACCAGATTAAATTCTTATAGATCCTAATATTTACAGTAAGAATCAGAACTATTGATTTAATCCTTATATAGACCATCTTCATGTTGCCTTAAATAAATAGAAGACCCAGATGTTTCCCAGGAAGAAAAAGAATTAAAAGAGAAAATGAAGCAAGTTTTGCTTCACCCCTCAGTTTTTATTGTCCTTATTGAAAGCCATGCCCATTGGCCCTTTCATGGAAATCTTTACAAAGTATACTGAGTGGGGACTTAAGTTATTTCAGTCCCACCAACTTCTCTTAGTAATTTAACCTATAGTCATTTGAGTCTGTCTTATATAAAATGTAAATTGTATGATAACTTCTTTCATCTCTATTCATATCTTAAATCTTCAGAATCTTGGCTAAGGGACTCTGTATTATGTAAAACAAAGTATAATTGAATCATATGATTTCTGGAGGGGAGTTCAAGATAATTTCCTATTTTTAACAATGCTCATCTTTCAGAGGCATGTGACAGGCCATTCAGCAGAGTACTTTGACAAGTTTGATTGCAAATGCAGCGTTTTATTTTAAGGAAGCAACAACAAACAGCTGGATTTTTTGGTCATTTTTGTCAAAAGAAATTGAAATTTTGCCCCATTTGAGGCTTCGTGTAGAAAGTAAACTATGAAGTTGGAAGCTTAAACTTGCAGTAGTGCTATTTTCAGACCTGAGTAAAACCACAAGGGGAAATTCCCAAGTCCTTTTCCCAACTGATCAATTGGCTTTCATTTCCCATGGTGTAAGAAGGAAACAGTTTAACATGCTAAGGAGTAACATGAATGTTCCATAATGTTCCTGTTTCATGTGCTACCATCATCTAGGATTCTGACTCATTTGAACATTGTCCAGGTTACTGGGAAGATAGCTTTCTTACTTTATTGTTTTTCAGATGTCTTCTGTAACCAGAAGTGCTCCAGGTACAGCACTTCCATTCATGGACTGGGCAGCGTCATTAGACCATGCCAGCCTGGTACTTTAGTAGAGCCCATCAAAGCCACCAGTTTCAAGGTAAAGAAACTAACTGCCAACTTGTTTCAATCCATCACCTTTTTTTATTGGTGTATAATTTTTCAACTGTTGTGTTAGTTTCTTCTGTACCCATCACCTTGTTGAATCCAATTGCCACATTTGTCCTTGTTTTTTCTTTTGTCCAGAATATCACAGACTAACTGTATAAGACCTCCTGTTTCTTCATGGCCTTCTTCAAGGCTCATTCTTACTCAGTATGTGTCCTAATCACAGTAAATTTAATACCAGCTGCTTTATTTAAACTCAGTGTATTTTTTAAAATCCATTGATGCACATAGGCTACTGTGTATTTATTAAATCTCATAATATATCTACTTAATTTTTCATTATTTCTAAAATATTTATTGGCTATTAATGTAGCACTGTCCCAATCCAATGGACTATATTGTCTAGTAAAATTTCTGGATGAAGCTATCAATAATGAGAAAGTGATGTACATACTTCTATAGGGAGCTGAGGTAACCCAAGGAAAGGGCATATAAAACAGATTGGGGACTCAGGGAAACATTTTGGCAGAGAGTCTCCCAGTAAGACAAATAAATATGGGAAAGAGGAAGGGCATTTCAGAAGACAGAACAGAATGGACAAAGGCATAGAAATGTTTGAAGGTATAGCATGTATTCAGAGAAAGGTAGGTTGTTTGGTGTGACTAAAGTCAGGTGGGAATTTGGGGAGATAATGGGATACAAAGAGAGTCAAGCTGTTCTAAGAAGCTTGTACTTTTTTTGGCAATTGAGAATACTTGAAGGGTTCTAAGCGGAAGAGTGATGTTATTTTTTTTTCTCTTTACACTCATTTTTATTAAACAAATAAGGCTGGTAGTGGAACTTTTTTTTATTTAATGCATAAACATAAGTCTCTTTACTAGAGAAATTGTGCATATTGGTGAATATGGTCAATGGTCACATCTATGGGTTAATTCCTTAAAAATCAGAACCAATAATTAGGATAGATTCTATGCTCTCTTTGTTACATTGTGAAGTGTCTTGTGTAGTCATATTCTATTGTTGGAATGACAGCCTGTACAAATTTCAAGAAAATTAGAAGATACATATGAACACCAAGTTCTCCCCCTCCTTCTGCAACAGTCTCAATGATTTTCTTCATCACCTCAGCATGCCTGCATGGGTGAACTGAACACATAGGAGACGGTGGGAGATGAGGGTGATTTTCAATGGTCACTGTTTTCTTCACATGATCTTGACTGATGTCTTCGTACATGTGCTCAACTGTTAAAGGCTGCCGTTGCTCATCATAGCCGAACAGTCATAGTCTTGGTGTCTGGTAATATTTATCATATGTGATGTAAAGGTCATAAATTCTGGTTTGCAAAATAGCATCTTCACCTCCAGCATCAGTTTTAGCTTTACAAGCTTCTACTATTTTCCTTGTATCTAGAGTAGCCTCATCTGTTTCCAACAATCCACTCTCTTCATATTCTTCCATATCTGCAGCTTCTCCTTCATCTTCCTCTTCCTCCTCCTCACATAAAGCTGGGCAATCTTGGAGTTTTACACTGTCCTTGCTTTCCAGTGTAATCTCCTTAACTGCTTCGGTTATTCCTCCAATACCTGTATTATGATAAGTATCTACCCATCCCCCATCGCCATCATCTTCTTCAATGATAGCTTCCAATTCATCTGAATATTCCATCTGTTTACACCGCTTGTAGCATGGAACATTTTTGGTGACCAAAAATTGTTTGCCTGATGGTAGGTAAGCCTTCGCTTTCAATTCTTCCCCTGTAGCCCATTGCCATGTTGGACAGTGGTGGACTAAGTGATCTTCAGCTGCCACAAACTCTTCTGGGGTGATAACTCCTGTTTCCTTAAACTTTGATTCCTTGAGGACCGGGGTCAGGTACTCAGCCACTTCCAGTGCCTTTCCCTTCACCGTGTTAATCACATTCTGCATCCTGGGGCCGGAGGGGCGGCCTGCCCCGCGAAGGAGTGGAAAGGGCAGCCAGGGCAGGAAGAGAGTCAGGAAACGTCCCGGCTGCCACCCATCCGCCTCAGCACCCGGCCGGCGGCACGTGAGGGGATGGGTCCAAGAGTGATGTTATTATAGTTGGATGATAGAGCTACTGTATTAGCTACGGTATTATAAAATGGTTTAGAGAGCAATGAGATTGACAGAAAACTACTCAAGCAGATAAGACTAAAATTGATAAGGACTTCATCTAGGAAAAGGATTAATTCAGGGAAAATCAAAGTGATAAAACAGATTGCTAAAACTTTAGCTGTTTACAGTAAGCGAATGTAGGGGTTCTTGAATGACTCAAGTTTTCTGGCTTTTATCATTGACTCAAACATATTGCATGAAAATAAACAGAGAATAAAGAATGAAGAGCAGAAGAGATGAAGGAGGAGCAGAAAGTATGGGAAGGGGGTTTTAAAAATGAGTTCAGTCTTGAACATGTGCCTTTTGACGTCGGTTTTTAATATCAAATAGGACATTAAAAGTAAATCTCAAGAGAGAAGTTTGACTAGAGCTTTATATTTGTGACTTATTGGCAGAGAAGCAAAATTAAAACCATTAAATTGAATAAAGTTGCTCAGAGAATATAACGTGAGACATGGCCAATGACAGACTTCTGCAAATGCCACCATGTAAGCTGTAGACAGAGGAAAAGGGTGACAGAAGAGAATCAAAGGTGGTTGGAGAGGCAGATAGAAAGTTGAATGACAGCAGTGTTCAAAACTCCAGAGAAGGGAATTAGATAATAGCTTTAGTTTCCAGGATTGCCATTAACAATTACAGCAAACTTAAAATGATAGAAATTTATACTTTAAGAATTCTGAAAGCTAGAGATCTGAAATCAAGATATAGGCAGGGCCATGTTTCTTCTGCTGGCTCTTGGAAAGAATCCTTCCTTGCCTCTCTTCTAGTGGCTCCTCGGCAGTCCTTAGTGTTTCTTGTCGCTGCATCACTCCAGTCTCCACTGGCTTTGCATGGCCTTCTTCCCTTTGTGCATGCCTGTGTCTTCTTCTCTTCTTATGAGGACATCAGTCATTGGATTTAGAGCCCACCCTAGTCCAATATAGCCTCATCTCCATCCTTAATTAATTACATCAGCAATGAATCTGTTTCCAAATAAGGTCACAGGTAGACATGAATTTGGGGGGACACTATTTAACTTGCTACAATAGTCAGTGACTATTATGACCTTCACACATCTATAAGCTTCCCTATCCTCAGCAGAAACATGGCTTCTCTCTGGAAATTTCTCAGATTTCCCAAGGAGATGAATTTATAGAAAAAAAAGAGAGAGAAAGAAATAGATTCTAAGAGAGAGAAAGCAAAGCTGATGCTTCTCCTTTACCAGTTTTCTTCCTTGTACGTATGGTCAGTTGTGTCCCCCTCTTTGTGACTCTACAGACTATTGTCCACCAGGGTCCTTGTCCATGGAATTTTCCAGGAAAGAATACTAGAGTGTGTTGCCATTTCCTTCCTTAGGGATCTTCCCGATCCAAGGATCAAACAGTCATCTTCTTCATCTACTCCATTGGCAGGCAGATTCTTTACCCTGCACCGCCTGGAAAAACCCTTTCTTCTTAGGGCACTTTTAAGTTCTCCCTTCTTCTGTGGAGCAGGAACTGTGCATTGAAAATCATCTGAATATTCTGCTATTATTCCTCACAATATGAAGACTGCTATTATTCCTCACAATATGAAGACAGGCCAAGAAATGTAAATCATACTTAGATCTTTACAGCTCAGCAAGACAGAGGAGTGAAGAGTTGTGTGGTTGTTGGGTTGGGGCCCTGGTGGTCATACTTCCATGTGATTTCCCCTGGGTGTGATGTCAAGATCGTCCTTTTAAATCCCTTTGGTCACTTTGTGGTTTGCCTTTAAATTATTATAGTGATATAGCTCTCATCAATTCAAAACACAGAAAAGAAGTTATTTCCCAGTATTGAAGTAAGGTTAAATGCATGACTTGTTATACAACCAAAAATAAACTTGTCCAAAACTAGACAACTCCCATAGTACACAGATAATTGTAAAGAACTAATCCAAAATTAGAAAGTAAAAATTTTAGGGCTGATTATATTCTCCAGGTAAGTATTTGCATGTAGGTTGCAACACCTATTTGGAAAAAAGGGATGGAGGCACTTAACAGTTATATTTTAGCAGAGAGAGAAAACTGATAAGTTTTTGCTACTTTAGTAAACATCAAGACTGCGAGAATCTTTCTTTACTGTACATGTGAAGTGAAAATGAAGTCTCTCAGTCTTGTACGACTCTTTGCAACCACATGGACAGTGGTCTACCAGGCTTCTCCATCCATGGGATTTTTCAGGCAACAATACTGAAGTGGGTTGCCATTTCTTTCTCCAGGGGATCTTCCCAACCCAGGGATTGAACCCAGGCTTCCCACATTGCAGGCAGATGCTTTACCCTCTGAGCTACCAGGGAAGCCCTACTGTATATGTACCACTACCCAATAAAAATCCAATAGCAAGTCAAATCAGTAGGATTAGACCTAAGAATTATTGGAATCAAACCATCATTTCTTTGCATCTGCTCTTCAGTATATATTAAGAGCAATGGTGACCAAAATATGTGAACAAGCATGAATTTCATGGCCATTACTATGCGTTGGCTGGATCATGAAGGTAACTTTGACTTGATAATGCTGTTGCAAAATTTTTCGTGATGGTTTAAGTCAAAAGATGTTCATCTGTCAAAGAACCATCATTATTATTGTCACTTATCCTCACCATCCCACCCATTCTTACACATTTTTTTTTTTGCACTGATATTATTTACTATTAAGAGAGTGGAAAATCCCATCATGGACCAAGCATAAAGGAATATTGCTACTCACCTTCCAGAGGAACTCATTACATTTCAGCTTCAAAGGCAACATCACCACATGATTTTAGGAAATGTAGACTTTTTCATAAGAACAAATTATGTTACATAGTTAACCACACCGTCTAAAACAGGGTTTTCAGAGTTTGTCAAAGGTGTCTAAATCATATTATAAATGAATACTTAACTTTGTAAGCAATATACTTTTTCCAAAGAAAGCATCTATTTTATTTTAATTTATGATGATGATTATTAATTTAAGTGATTAGGCAATTGCTTAATTTAAATTGCCCAAAAACTGTATGACAGTTATAATTGTTCTTTCCTGGCTAGCACTTGGTATTGGCAAATTTTAAAATTTAGACAGTCTATTTCATAGTGGTTTTAATCTACATTCCCCTATTGAGTAATGATGTTGAGAACATTTTCATGTTTTTATTGGTCATCTGCATATTTTGCTTTTCTCCTCTATTTTGTATTATTGTGTTTCTTAATTGAAGTATAGTGAGTTTGAGTGTACTCCGGGAGTTGGTGATGGACAGGGAGGCCTGGCGTGCTGTGATTCATGGGGTCGCGGAGAGTCGGACACGACTGAGCGACTGAACTGAACTGAACTGAGTTGATTTACAATACAATATTAATTTCAGGTGTACAACATAGTGATTTTATCTTTTAACAGATTATAAATATATCCATTCAAAGTTATTACCAAATGATGGCTGTATTTTCCTGTACTGTGCAATAGATCTCTGTTGCTTGTTTTTTTTATACATAGCGGTTTATATATCTTAATCCCCATCCCTATATTGCTGTGCTGTGCTTAGTCATTCAGTCATGTCCAACTCTTTGCAACTCCATGGACTGCAGCCTGGCAGGTTCCTCTATCCATGGGGATTCTCCAGGCAGGAATACTAGAGTGGGTTGCCATGCCCTCCTCCAGGGGATCTTCCCAACCCAGAATCGAACCCAGGTCTCCTGCATTGCAGGTGGATTCTTTACCATCTGATCCACCAGGGAAGCCCAAAAATACTGGAGTGGGTAGCCTATCCTTTCTCCAGGGGATCTTCCCAACCTAGGAATTGAACTGGGGTCTCCTCCATTGCAGGCGGATTCTTTACCAGCTGAGCTACCAGGGAAGCCCGACCCCCATATTTCCCCTCCCCTATTCCCTCTCCCCACTGGTAACAGTTAGTTTGTTCTGTATATCTGTGAGTCTATGTCTGTTTTATTATATGCATTCATTTGTTAATTCTTTAGATTCTACATACAAGTGATAATGCAGAATATATCTTATTTTTTTGTTTGTAATCCATTCAACCACCCTACTTTTATTGCACACATTTAGTTCATTTACATTTAAAGTAATTATCAATAGGTATGCTCTTACTGCCATGTTGTTGATTATTTTCTGATTATTTTTGTAATTTGTGTATGTTCCTTTATTCTTTCCGTGTTCTCTAACCTATCATCCAGATTACTGATCCACTCTTCTGTATCATTTAGTCTGCTCTAGTGTGTGTTTCATTTTAGCTACTGTATACTTTAGCTCTGATTGGTTCTTTTTTGCATTCTCTAGTTAGAGTTTTCACTGAAGTTCTTACTGTGTCCCTCCACTCTGAAGTTCAGAAAGCGTCTTTATCACCATTACTTTGAATTCTTAATCAGATAGATTATTATCTTCGTTTCATTAAAGTGTGTTCGTGAAGTTTGTCTTGTTCTTTCACTTGGAACATATTTCTTCAGTTCTTCATTTTGCTTGGCTCTCTGTGTTCGTTTCCATGTATTAGGCAAAACTGCTACCTTTCTTGTTCTTTATGGAATGTCACTGTGTAGGTGATGATCCTTCTTATTCAGCCCTGACTAGCTCTTGGTTGTCTCTAGTATCTTTGTGTTTGTCTATACTGCCTGATTTATTTTTGATATGCTTCTGTTATTGAGGGTATGCCAAGGTCCATCAGTGTTCCGAGGGGAGGAATCTCATTTAGCACCTAGATTCAGGCTGAATCTTGTTTTCCAGGGAGCCTTGTCAATCTGTAGCAAGCCCAAGGAGGTGTACACACACTCCCCCAACTAAAAAGAGTAGGACATCGGATAGAGCAGGAGGGTGTAAAACCATATTCAAGAATTCATAGAAAGAACATGAAACACAGTTAGGCCATTGCATCAATAAGCTTGAGTAACAAACAGTGATCCTCTCACTCAGTATTCTAGTTTCTTCAAAGACAGGTAATTAAGGAAAAACAGTAAACATTAAATTATCATGTTTATCATGTTAATGCTCAGAGATAAGATTTCCTGGAGTGTACCTGTGAACAGATCTCAGGGTCCTAGTGAAACTGAAAGTCACTCAGACTCTTTGCAACTCCATGGACTACACAATCCATGGAATTCTCCATGCCAGAATACTGGAATGGGTAGCTGATCCCTTCTCCAGGGGATCTTCTCAACTCAGGGATCGAACCCAGGTCTCCCACATTGTAGGTGGCTTCTTTACCAGCTGAGCCACCAGGGAAGCCCTAGAGAAAATATTAAATACAGAAGTTATTTTCAACTGCCAGCTACAAACTTACTGCTGTACATATTCTCAATTTGTTTTTGCTTTCCTTTTGTCTTTTAAAGAAATTTCCTCCAAGCCACATTCAGACCAGTTAGATAGTTTGCAGCCTTTGTGGTGGTGGTAGTGCTCAGTTGCTCTGTTGTGTCCTACTCTTTGCAACCCCATGGATGGAAGAGCCTGCCAGGCAAGAATACTTGAATGGGTAGCCATTTACAAAGAAAATTGAATTAAAAAAATAAATGCTATAATTTCCCCACAAAAAAATAAATGTTATGAACCTCTGGTCAAATTTTCTGCATTGAATTTAAAGCATAACATTTCCCCTCCACTCCAAACACACAGCAATAATATGTAAAACAGTAAATCAAAATGATCTAGAAAGACTCATATAAAAAAGGCATCTCTGGGGACCAGAAACAGAACTGAAATACGAAGCCATCAGCAAGACTGAAGGCACACACAAGCTGACCTTTAAGTATTAAAAACAAGCAGAGATAGTAAGAACTCAGCTTCTGTAGGTTTCAGAGGACTAAAATTGTTTCATGTGGGACAGGGGCACGTTGAAGCTAAGCTGCTGAAACCATCCTGCCCTCATAGAAGAAAGTGGGAAAAGTATCTGATCAACTTGAATTTTTAGCTTTTAGCAGGCTATGGGCAATCATTGCTGGAAGATATGAATAGAGTCCAGCAGCACTGAGACTGAAACAGTTACCCACTACTTAGTGACTGAATCTGAGATATACTCACAATCCGCACCTTGGAGGTACCCTCACAATGACCCCTCAGATATGCTTATGGCAAGCCCATGGAATGAGCAGAGGCAATTGCAGAATCTCTAAATGGAGCTAATGATATACTCAGTAACAGCGTTTTTCTCTGAATCCACTCTGGAGTTTAACCAGGAGATAGAAAGTAAAAGACATACACACAAATTTCCCTTCAGAACTACACTTAACAGCAAAATTCTAAAAGATTATGAAATCCAATGTTAAAAAACAATGAAAAATTAATGGTCAGGACCATATTAATTCACTTTGGTTGAAATTAATTTTATGTAGCAGTTTGACAAAGACTTTAAGGATATAGAGTACTCTTGGATAATAGGGGAAACGATCAATAGATCATGAATCAAAAAGTTACAGAAATTAAACAAAGTGAGTATAAGAAGAACTAATTAGAAATCTTGGGATGAAAAAAATATAGCCATTGATTTAAAAGCATTCAAATAACTGGTGAAACTCTGGACTGTATGCATAGAATAAGTCACTACTGAAGACATCACTAAGAATGAAGATAAAAGGAAAAAGGATGAAAAATGTGAATAATCAGTAAAGAAGCATAGATGCTGCTGCTGCTGCTAAGTCGCTTCAGTCGTGTCCGACTCTGTGCGACCCCATAGATGGCAGCCAACCAGGCTCCACCATCCCTGGGATTCTCCAGGCAAGAACACTGGAGTGGGTTGCCATTATAGATAGATGTACATAAAAGGTATATGGAGAGAATCAAGGATACATCTATAGATTCTCAAAAGAAAATAATAAAATAAATGGATCAGAAGTAATATCTGAAGAGGTAAAATCTGAAGTTTTTTCCAGAATAGGAGAAATATGAATCTTCAGATTCAGAGTATACTTTAAGTGCTAATATGTACAAAAATAAATCCACATCGAGGTACATTACTGGTAAACTACAGAATAATAAGGGTAGAGATAAACCCTTAAAAATTACTAGAGATGAAAGGCAGATTACTTATAAAGGGATAAGTTTCACACACAAAAAGCAGATTTTTTAAATTAGCAATGATAGATGCCCAAATGAAATAGGATAAGAGCTTCAAAATTCATGAGGAAAATAACTGGCAATCTATAATTGTATATACAAATTAACTATAATTTAAGAATAGAGGCAAAATAATGGCATCAAAGTAAAAACATTTTCATTTGTATAAAGCTTAGAGTTTATCATCCATAGCCCTCACTAAAAGTGCTATTAAGGGATAAGTTTAAATAATAATAAAAATGAAATTAGAAAAAACACATAATACCAAAAACCAGATGGTAGAAATTTATAAATTATGTGGATAATTTTAATTAACAATAGATGGCTTAAAAAAAATGAAACATGGTTTCAAAGTAAAAGCCATATTAAAATTTTGACAACTAGACCCTTTGTTAGGACTTCTGACAAAATTCTTTTCTACCAGACAACAGCTCTTCTAGAAAGATTAAGAGCATGGCCCCATAGAAGCTAATGTGCCCAATCTCTTTGTAATTTAGTCTAGAAAGAGAGTAGCAAATTTCAAAAGGATCTGTGGATATGGCTTTTAGCACATGAGATTGACTAGAATAAAACACATAGAAAACCACAAGATTTTATGAGAGAATTGCTTTGGCAAAAATGTCATCAGCCTTGATTTAAAAAGACTGAGACTAATTGAGATATGAAAAAAATACCCATGGATCACAACACACTACAGGCAGGAAGCAGGCTGATAAAGCTGTTCAGTTGCCAAGAATGCCCTCTGCAGAAGTGATCAAAGAAAATGGAAAAATACACAGGAGACGGCATATCCAAGCATCACTGGGGAAAAAAACAAAACAAAACATGGAATAGAGAGCCATTTCCAGGATTTCAAACTGGCATCTAATCAAGATATATTCCCAGCCTTAATGAAAAGGAACCTGGTACTTTTTGCCCAATAGATTCAAAATTGCTGTCACTAACTGCTATGTGTCTTCACTTTTTTTCTTTTTTTTTTTGAATGAGTATGTGCAGTTATCCTGTCAGTGTTTCATCACTGTGTGCTGCTTGGGTAGGAGGCAGATAACTTGTCTTTTTAGTTCTAAAATTACAACTAGGTATGAGGTAGACAATGAGCTGGATTTAGAGCCTAATGCCTTGACTGGCTGAGTCTTTGGGGTGTAAAAAGGACTGAGTGAACCTTGGGTGGGGGAGAAATGTGTTAATCATAACCAAGAGGGTAACCTGTGTTAGATTTCATTATTATTTCCAATTTTTCACCCCACCCTGAATCTAAACCCATTGTCATGGGACTTCACAGTTCTTTCACTAGCGGCAAAGTCCACTCCCCATTCCATAGACTCTGAGCTTGGCCGTCTATGCTGCTTTGACTGTTTGGATGTTAGCAGATGTCAGGTGATCGTGGACTAGAAATGTTCTAGTGAGGCTGGGCTTGCTTTTTTTTCACTTTCACAAAATAAAGTAACGTGTGTAATGCAAATTTGACCAGGACTCACAGTCTGGAGCCGAACTCTGCTGAACCTAGCCAAGATTAGCCAAACCATAATCAATCCAATTGTATGAAATGCAAATAATTACTTTTTGCTATAATCCATTGATTAAGGAATTTTTAAAAAGAAGTATTACCATAGTAGTTCTTGAGTACAATATTCTCTTGCTGCACAGAAAAATAAGTCTGAGACATTTTAAAGATCTAAATATGAAATGAAAACATTTCTAAGCAAAAAATAGAGAAAAATATTTTAAGAATTTCTTGAAGAATAAACCCAAAGCATAAAAATTATTAATTTTCCTACATTTAATTTTTAAAAATCTGTTTAACAAAACACATCAGATATTAAGATAAATTATAAGGCATAGACTAGGAGAATATATTTGAAATGCTTATTGCTTATGCTCATCAAAATATTGTCTAGAAAATATATATAGGAACAGCACAGCAAGGAATAATTACACAAAGGACAGAAAAACAGGCAAAGAATGTAAATATTAACAGAAGACTAAATCCAATAGTCACAAGAAAAGATGTTAAATCTCACTGGTAATCAAGAAATACAAAATAAAATGACAGTGACGTGTCATTTCATTTTTATTAGACTGGCAAAACTAAGCAAAAATGAAACAATACTAAAGCTTGGTGAAGATGTAGAATAATAATAATAATTATGTTGGGACTGTAAATGGACACAACTACTTTGGAGAATATTTGGTGTTGTCTAGTGAGAACCAATGGAGAAGGCAATGGCACCCCACTCCAATACTCTTGCCTGGAAAATCCCGTGGATAGAGGAGCCTGGTGGGCTAAAGTCCATGGGGTAGCACAGAGTCGGACACGACTGAAGGGACGCAGCAGCAGCAGCAGCAGTGAGAACCAAATACAACATCATTCCCTATCTTGGTGTTGAACAACACAGGCACCAAACACACTTACCTACCCAATCTTAGGCAAGTCTGACAGACATGATTTTCTGTCTTTGTTAAGCAATACTTAGCTACTTCCTCTAGGAAATATTTCTCCTAGAAATTAAAACCATGAGCTACAAAAATAACTTATACATCAAGACTAATACCTTGTTCATCAAGACTTGTTTCAAGAGCATTACTTCATGTGTGCAATGCTAAGTTGGTTCACTCATGTCTGACTCTGTGCAACTGTATGGATTGTAGCCTACCGGGCTCCTCCATCCATGGGATTCTCCAGGCAAGAATACTGGAGTAAGTTTCCAAGGGATCTTCCCAACCTAGGAATCGAACCTCCGACTCCTAGGACTTATGAAGGCGGGTTCTTGACCACTAGCACCTACCAATTTTACCAGTGACAGACCTTATTTTCTTGGGCTCCAAAATCACTGCAGATGGTGACTGCAGCCATGAAATTAAAAGATGCTTGTTCCTTCGAAGAAAGGCTATGACAAACCTAGACAGCATATTAAAAAGCAGAGACATTATTTTGCCAACAAAGGTCTGTCTAGTCAAAGCTACAGCTTTTCCAGTAGTCATGAATGGATGGGAGAGTTGGGCCATAAAGAAGGCTGAATGCCAAGAAATTGATGCTTTTGGACTTCCCTGGTGGCTCAGACAGTTTTAAAAAAAAATGCCTGCAATGTGGGAGACTCAGGTTCTATCCCTGGATTGGGAAGCTTGTCTGGAGAAGGAAATTAAAACCCACCACAGCAGTGTTGTCTGGAAAATCCATGGACAGAGGAGCCTGGAGGGCTACAGTCCTTGGGGTTACAAAGAACAGGACACAACTGAGAGATCAAATTGCCAACATCTACTGGATCATCGAAAAAGCAAGAGAGTTCCAAAAGAACGTCTATTTCGGCTTTATTGACTATGTCAAAGCCTTTGACTATGTGGATCACAATAAACTGTGGAAAATTCTGAAAGAGATGGGAATACCAGACCACCTGACCTGCCTCTTGAGAAACCTGTATGCAGGTCAGAAAGCAACAGTTAGAACTAGACACAGAACAGACTGGTTCCAAATAGGAAAAGGAATACGTCAAGGCTGTATATTGTCACCCTGCTTATTTAGCTTACATCATGAGTACATCTCATGAGTATATCATGAGCTGGGCTGGATGAAGCACAAGCTGGAATCAAGATTGCTGGGAGAAATATCAATAACCTCAGATATGCAGATGATACCACCCTTATGGCAGAAAGTGAAGAGGAACTAAAAAGCCTCTTGATGAAAGTGAAAGAGGAGAGTGAAAAGGTTGGCTTGAAACTCAACATTCAGAAGACAAAGATCATGGCATCTGGTCCCATTACTTCATGGGAAATAGATGGGGAAACAGTGGAAACTGTCAGACTTTATTTTTGGGGGGCTCCATAATAACTGCAGATGCTGATTGCAGCCATGAAATTAAAAGACGCTTACTCCTTGGAAGGAAAGTTATGACCAGCCTAGATAGCATATTAAAAAGCAGAGATATTACCTTGCCAACAAAGGTCTGTCTAGTCAAAGCTATGGTTTTTCCAGTAGTCAGGAACGGATGGGAGAGTTGGGCTATAAAGAAAGCTGAATGCAGAAGAATTGATGCTTTTGAACTGTGGTGATGGAGAAGACTCTTGAGAGTCCCTTGGACTGCAAGGAGATCCAACCAGTCCATCCTAAAGGAGATCAGTCCAAGGTGTTCACTGGAAGGGCTGATGTTGAACCTGAAACTCCAATACTTTGGCCACCTCATGCAAAGAGCTGACTCATTTGAAAAGACCCTGATGCTGGGAAAGATTGAGGGCAGGAGGAGAAGGGGAAGACAGAGGATGAGATGGTTGGATGGCATCACCAACTCAATGGACATGAGTTTGAACAAGCTCCGGGAATTGGTGAAGGACAGGGAAGACTGATGTGCTGCAGTCCGTGGGATCGCAGAGTCAGACATGACTGAGCTACTGAACAACAACAACCTACCAATGCAAAGCTGTGTCACAAACTCTGCCCAATCCAAACTAGTCCCCTGCCATGCAAGACATACCTGATTTAAAAATAAAAGCAGGGACAAATGTTAATATGTGAAATCTGAGTGGTGGGTATATGAATTTTCATCATATTATTTTCTGTAATTGTATGGCTAAAATCTTTCATGAAAAATATAATGTATCTAAAAAGTCAGTTGTTATGACAGGACCCATAGTTAATCCTTAGTGAGAGACCCTCTCCCTTAATAGGGAAGGCATTGAAGTATTAACAAATCTCTAAGTATTGTTCTTTTTCTCACTAGAGTCCCATGAAAATGTTGACTGTCATTTTGTAAAGGATCAGACTGGTTGTCTCTAAAGTGTAGATTGCAGTTCTCTGTAGAGGAAACAGGAAGTTGCACAAGAGCTGTACCATTCAGCTCTCCATTTCTTCCCTTCTCTCCAAATTACTGCAAGGAACACCCAGGAATGGTGACAAAGATAGCCCTAATGTTCCCATGCCTTTTTTGAGAAAAGGGCTAGATCTAAAGAAAGCAGACATTAGTCAGACCACACTGGGTGGGCTACAGGGGAAAAAAAAGTGCTTCAGGGTGAGGCTTCATTTGAACAAATGTTTTTGTGGTCTTTATGTCTGAAATGTCTTCACCAATCTGAGGCTTCGATCTCAACTGGCTTTATTATGAGATGGAAACAGTCAACATCAAAATCATTCTAAATCTTCAGATGAGTTATAGCTCGACAACCAGCTCTCTGAATGGGGTGTGTAGCCTCTCTTTGAGGGGTTGTTTGTTTGAGGGGTTGTTGGCACTGGAGGCAGCTTGGCTGCAGTAAGGATGAGCCTCCAGTTGGAGCATTGTTTCACAGAACTGGCCAGTTGTTTGATGAAACTGGCTGAAATAGCCTTTTGTTTTGATATCATGGAAATAGAGTCCAGTTCTCTTCCCAGCTAAGAGGTTGGCTAAAAGCCCAGCTTTAGATATAATGCTGAGACATGGATCCAGATCTTAAGACTCTAAGCAACATCTTATCCCTCTCAGTCTTTCTTTTAAATGAGTAAGGGTTTTATTCTTTAAAAACAAAAGAATGAAAATAATAAATAGGTTTTTAAAGATGGTTTTGAACTCCATACTTGAAAGTACAATGTAGTATTTAATAATAATAAAAATAGTAATTCTAATAGTAAAATAAATAAATAACCCTTCTGGACTAGTTTCACGTGCCAAATATTCTTTCAAATATTTTCCAAACACAAACTCATCCTTATAACAATAGGTAAATATTACCCCATTTTATAACTGATGGACTGAGTTTTGAAGCAATTAAATAATTTGCTCCAGATAGCAAATCGGTGGTGGATCATGTGGGGCTTAGAGATGGCACAATTCAACCCCCTCCTCCTATACAGGAGAGAACTGGAGGTCTTAGCAAGGTGTATTGTCAACATGAGGAAATCTACTTGAGTCCATCCATATTACATTCTTTTCTTCATGGAGAGAAGGTGATACATGCCTTGGTCTCCAGCCCAACTAAATCAACACTGGGCTCACATCTTTGTCTCTAGATGAGAAAACTTAGAACCAGAGAGGCCTAGTAACTTGCTCACAATCAGGCATTAATAAATAGTAGGGCTGAGATATAATAGTTCATATAAATCTCTCTCTAGACTGATTTTTCTTAATTTTGAATTTGGATTTCTCTATGAGTTTTTTTCTATGATTTTAATTTGCTTTATTCTCCATGCTTTTCAGTTTTCATTAAAAATAGATTTACTCCCACATCCAGCCTCTTTAATTCTCTGCTGAGGATAAATTTTTGGAAGTGTCAAAAATGTATATAATACTTTAACACAAATTGATAAGCTTCTTAATAACTACGATCCCTCTCAAATGTACTAGTGAATTTGGCTTCTCATACAAAAATATACACAATGTTATTTACCAATTTAATACATCAAAATAGCAACTTATTTTAGTTTGGCTCTCTAGAATAAACAGTGAGGTTAAACTTCTTGGTTTCCTGATTTAGTCAATAGTTTTCCCTTTTTAAAAAACTTTTGCTGATTTCCTGTTGGCATGTTTGTGTTTCTAAGATTTTTTTTTAACATTGGTAAACATTTTCGATAAAATGATGAATATTAGTCTAATATTCTCACATACATGAAATCTATGTGAATTGGGTAAAACATTTGAGAAAGCATCCAAGCCTTTCCTGAAGAGAGAATAAGAGTCTAGGGAGGTCACAGACCCCTCTGCAGATGCCCAAGTGAGTGAAGTTGCTCAGATGTGTTTGACTCTTTGTGATCCCATGGACTGTAGCCTACCAGGTTCCTCTGTCAATGGAATTTTCCAGGCGAGAGTACTGGAGTGGGTTACCATTTCCTCCTCCAGGGGATCTTCCTGACCCAGGAAGATCTAACCCAGGTTGCCCACATTGCAGGCAGGCGGTTTACCATCTGAGACACCAGGGAAGCCCAAGACCTCCCCCTAATACCCCTGGTGGCAGCCACTGAACTGAGGTTTTTGATTGCCTGATGCTGACTCTAAGTAACATGATGTTTCTTCTTCAAGTGATCTTTTAACACATGAGATTATGAGTTCCCTTTTGTTTTAGGACAAGCAAGCCTCTAGGAGAATTTGATGACTGTGTATCCTTATTAGTTAAAAATAAATCTAGATAACAAATATCCGTATACACAGAAGGCTTTGGTCTGAGATCCCTCTTTTTACTAAGAGGATAATCCTCACTCATCTCACATTTCTTTGGCAACTACTAAGAAAAACATCAAGTTCTGTGTGTCCAGATTGTCCACAAGAAAGACCTACGTCAGACCCACCAATGAATATTCTCAAAACGTTTCTGTACCTTCATGAGACTTCTACACTATGGCTATCTATAAGGAATGAGTTCTATTGCCTGGTGGCTCAGGCAGTAAAGAATCCGCCTGCAATGCAGGAGACACGGGTTCCATCCCTGGGTCAGGAAAATTCCCTGGAGAAGGACATGGCAACCCACTCCAGTATTCTTGCCTGGAGAATCCCACAGACAGAAGAGCCTGGAGGGCTACAGTCCACTGGGTCACAAAGAGTCAGATTTGACTGAGCAACTATGAACATACACACATAAGGAATGAGATGAAACTTACCTACAATTAGAAGAGGAAGCACTATTTCTCCTTGTCCTCCTTTTCTCATAGGAAGAAGAAATAATTTTTTATAGCTGGTTTACAATATTTTATTAGTTTCTTCTGTACAGCCTAGTGATTCGGTAGTTTTACAGATCACACTCCATTAAAAGTGATTACAATAAAATGGCTATAATTCCCAGTGCTATACAATATACCTTTGTTAGGCATTCATTTTAGACATAGCAGTTTGTACCTTTTAATACGTCACTCCTAATTTGTTACTCCCAGCTGCCATCTCCTCTTTGGTAACTACTAGTTTGTCTTTTATATCAGTGGGTCTGTTTCTGGAGGAAATCTCTTCTGACTTGCTCCACTTTGGACAGGTTGGTTGCTAGCCCATCTTGATGCTTGGTTGTCATCCTGGGATTCTGCTTTACATCATCCTAGGAATTCCCTTCACTCCTTCTTATGGTGGATTTTGCCAGCTGACTTTTCCCTTTGGTTTACTCCCTGAGTTTTGATGGAGTACATCTTCTGAAAGCTTCCTTTTGGGCAGTTGTGCAGGGGGAGAGGGGGGTTCTGGGTCTTTGTTGTAGTGTGCAGGCTTCTCTAGTTGGCCTGCCAGCTTAGTTGCCCCAAGGCATGTAGGATCTTAGTTCCTTGACCAGAGATGGAACCTCTGTACCCTGGTTTCAGGATCTAATGGAGCTCAGGGAAGAATTCAGTAGAGACAGAGTGATAGTTAAGAAGTGGATTTATTCAGATTCAGAGAGAAGCACACTCCACAGAGTGTGGGCCTCTACCAGAGGGCAAGTCTGGCAGCTGGAAGAAGAAATTGTTCAAGGAATTCAAAATCATTTGCCTCTCCAGCTTTTTCTCTTGCCCTCTCATCTTCATCACCTCAGAAAACACTCGCTAATAGGTAACTGGAATAGAATGTCTGTGTTGAAATTTGTAATTAACAAGAAATTACCAGTCCCTCTAACTCAGCACTGCACTTTATTGAAGCTGTTCTCTTTCTCTTTGTTGACTTATTCCACACACTAACTTGAACTTATCTTCAATCTCTCCCTCCCTTTCTCCCCATGATTTCTTCGTGGCTTGTTAGATTCATAGACTATCCATTTGGTGATGCCTACTTCTCTCCCCAAGTTATTGACCTGCCAGAGCATCACCTCCTGAGAATTAGTGACCTACTAATCCTATTCTGGGTTTATTTTAGAAAACCAAGCATAACATATCTGCATCTTCATCATGCAGGAAGTGCCCCAGACTTCATATGAAACTTCTAAAAGTGAATTCACAGAGTCGTGATTGTAATGGAACAAAATGAAAAGAATAAAACTTCTTTTCCCTCAGTTAATAAAAGCCAAAAGCAGAAACAAGTTAAATGCCTTTGTGACTCACTGTGAGTTCTGATTGCCTGCTGCTGTTTCTGCTCACAACCTTTGCCTGGGAGAATGAGGCCACTGTGTTTATTATGTGGTCAACCAGAGATACACATATACCAGGCAGGGTATCTAAATATTGCTTTTCTCTTAGCTGTCTGAGGTATTAGGGTCTCATAGGATCCTTGTGTCACTATGAGGACCTGAGGAGAGAGGTTGGCCTGGCTCTTTCTTTTCATCATCATGGTCTCACAATCCACCCACGAGGAGCAAGACACAGGCTGCCTGGTTCAGGACCGACAGTCACACCCTGGCTCTCACACCTGGTCTCACCTGTGAGTGAAGTAATGATCTACATCAGATGACTGTGGGAATATGGAGCCTGCTCCCCCATATCTTTCTTGACTAATAAGTGATGCTCAAAATTCAATCATCAGAGCTTTCCTTTTGCCACTTAAGATTATGATTACTATGCAAATTCTCTCAGACAGGAAGAAAGATGGGGTGTGGAAGAAACTAACATGTGAAGCCCTACTTTATGCCAAGACTTGTCTGGAGCCTGTTAGAATCTATATTTGCTACGTATTTCATTCTCACCCCGCTTTTAGGTAGGTCCTGTCTCTCCTTGGAAGGGAGGTAATTTAAGTCTTACGGACAATCAGTGAGTTAGTGGTGGATCAAGGATTTGAACCCAACCTCTCTGACTCTCGAGTAACTGGTATTTAATAGAAATGCTGATAAAGCTGCCGTCAATCTTTCAACATTGCATACTGATCTGGGAGGAATTGGCAGCACTTGTGACTTGGAGAGAATGAGAATTAGATTGATATCTGATAAAAAGAACTATCAAGAGTAATTGGAAACACCTCTTGGCTCCCTTGCAATGTTGCTGTGGAGACTGAATGATGCTTTCTTTCCTCTAGGGCTCACATCACTTGTCCTATGGGCTGCCTGATTCAAACAAGGATATACTGGGGAAAAACTCATTATGTGAAAACAGCAGTGTCAAGTAAGAGCCTCTCTTCCCCATTCTGCCCTGAGTGATGTCTATGATACATAGGAGCTGAGTAAATGAGGCATGAGCCTGTGATAGAATCAACAGCCTACAGCCTGCCACTGTGTAGCTGGGATTTCACAACTTAACTAACCAACCATTTGTAGATTAGAGACCAGAAAGGTATCAGGAGAGACTTGAAGAGTGCCTCAGACATTTACATTTGTGTCACTCTTTAGGTATGTTTTGAAGTTTGGAATAAAAGATGTGGTTGGCCCTTTTGATGGAGAGAACCCTGGATTCGGAAGGAGAGACCAAGTGACAGTCCCCAGCCCTGCCACTCACTAGCACTGAGGGGTGGAGCCAAGGCTGAGGTCAGGCAGAGTCCCGACCCCTCCAGACTCCATGGGTTGTTCAGAGGGTGCCACATCTTACAGTCTGTCTTGATTGGAGAAAGCGAAACTAGTTTCATAGTCATAAACAGTCAGTCCTGGGCTAAGGGCTTTCAATTCATTTCAGTTCAGTTCAGTCGCTCAGTGAAGTCCAGCTCTTTGCGACCCTATGAATCACAGCATGCCAGGCCTCCCTGTCCATCACCAACTCCCGGAGTTCACTCAAACTCACGTCCATAGAGTCGGTGATGCCATCCAGCCATCTCATTCTCTGTTGTCCCCTTCTCCTCCTGCCCACAATCCCTTCCAGCATCAGAGTCTTTTCAGTGAGTCAACTCTTCGCATGGGGTGGCCAAAGATTTGGAGTTTCAGCTTTAGCATCAGTCCTTCCAATGAACTGATCTCCTTTAGATGGACTGGTTGGATCTCATTGCAGTCCAAGACCTTGCAATCCAAGGGACACTCAAGAGTCTTCTCCAACACCACAGTTCAAAAGCATCAATTCTTCGGTGATCAGCTTTCTTCACAGTCCAACTCTCACATCCATATATGACTACTGGAAAAACCACAGCCTTGACCAGATGGACCTTTGTCAGCAAAGTAATGTCTCTGCTTTTTATTATTTATTTATTTATTTTTATTGGAGGTTGATTACCTTACAATATTATATTGGTTGGTTTTGCATACATTGACATGAATCTGCCCCATGTGTACATGTGTTCCCCATCTTGAACCCCCCTCCCACCTCACTCCTCCCCTTATCCTCCCTCTGGGTCATCCCAGTACACCAGCCCTGAGCATCCTGTATCATGCATCGAACCTGGACTGGTGATTCATTTCACATATGATAATATACATGTTTCAATGCCATTCTCCCAAATCATCCCACCCTCGCCCTCTCCCACAGAGTCCAAAAGACTGTTCTATACATCTATGTCTCTTTTGCCGTCTTGTATACAGGGTTATCGTTACCATCTTTCTAAATTTCATATATATGCGTTAGTATACTGTATTGGTATTTTTCTTTCTGGCTTACTTCACTCTGTATAATAGGCTCCAGTTTCATCCACCTCATTAGAACTGATTCAAATATATTATTTTTAATGGCTGAGTAATACTCCATTGTGTATATGTACCAAAGTTTTGTTATCCATTCGTCTGCAGATGGACATCTAGGTTGCTTCCATGTCCTCGCTATTATAAACAGTGCTATATAGGTTGGTCATAACTTTCCTTCCAAGGAGTAAGCGTCTTTTAATTTCATGGCTGCAATCAGCATCCGCAGTAATTTTGGAGCCCCAAAAAATAAAGTCTGACACTGTTTCCACTGTTTCTCCATCTATTTCCCATGAAGTGATGGGACCAGATGCCATGATCTTAGTTTTCTGAATGTTGAGCTTTAAGCCAATTTTTTCACTCTCCTCTTTCACTTTCATCAAGAGGCTTTTGAGTTCCTCTTCACTTTCTGCCATAAGGGTAGTGTCATCTGCATATCTGAGGTTATTGATATTTCTCCCGGCAATCTTGATTCTAGCTTGTGTTTCTTCCAGCCCAGTGTTCTTCATGATGTAGTTTGCATAGAAGTTAAATAAACAGGGTGACAATATACAGCCTTGACGTACTGCTTTTCCTATTTGGAACCAGTCTGTTGTTCCATGTCCAGTTCTAACTGTTGCTTCCTGACCTGCATATAGGTTTCTCAAGTGCTTTTAAGGAACTGCTAAAAAAGAGAACAGATCAAAATCTGGGCTCTTTCACTTGCTAGAGTTGTTTCCATGGGGAAGTCTTACCTAATTTCTTAATTTCTTCATCTCTGATCATGACAGAATAACTAGGTTCAAAGGAGAGAATAAAAGCAAAAGTCCAGTTCCCAGGCAGACATATGTGCACGGAATTGGTATTCTGAACCTCAGTTTCCCTCCTTTGAAATATGAGTCATAAAAGTTGAAATAGACAACTGAATGATATCATACATTGAAAGATAAACTTTATTATTCCTTCCAGTTTTGATACCCTGTAAACTCACAGCTTTGCCTACAATTCCTAGTGTCTAAACATTGTTCTTGAGAGAGACTGAGAGACATTTCTGTGGGACTAGAAGTGAAAGCAAATTGGTTCCCTTAAGCTAAATCTAGCAGAGCTTCAGACAGAGGCCTCCATAATCCCTGACTAGCCTTGGGGCATCTATTTTCTATGAATAAAAATAACAGTACATGGTTTTTCTCTAAACATCTATCAGATAGTCACGTTTTGGAATTCATCACGAACCACAGAAGGGAGAAATTCATCTTTGTGAGCAAAGTATTCAGTGATCTGTTCTCCTCATTTGGTCCCTATATCTATTTTAAGGGAAAAACTGCTTCTGGAAAGATACTTGGATGAAAGCTCATTTGAAGAAGACAGTAGCAGTGATGAGGCCAGTGCTAGACAGCCAGGATTTAGGTTGGGGCTTGACTCATCTATGTTACCAGCAACTAAGGAAATAGGATCAGGGAATAAAAATGGCCTACAGTTAGGAGGATATCTAATAACCACTGGGTGTGCATCGAAAGATCCTACAAATTATCTGAAAAAAACAAAGCAAATAAGAACTTTTAACACAGGGGGAAAAAAGTTACCAAATGTGAGGGAAACTCAAGCCTGAAGGAAATGATTGTTCCCTTACTCATGATGGACACAGCTTTGGATGGACACAGAATTGGATGCTATAGATTACTGCTTAGAACTGACAAGTTACAAAGGCACAGAGTAAGCATGGAGAGCTGTTTCAGTAGTTGTCAGCTCTCCCATGAGCAGAGATTGGAGACCCAATATGATTGTGCCAATAAGATGGCTATCTTAAAGGCTTATTGAATTACTAAAGTTCACCTTTACTCCATGGGGTGGGAGGTTCAAGGGCATTATCCAAGTAATAGGGCTCAATATGGAAGGGAAGACTGGATATTTTCATGGACATTGTTTCATTCCGCTGGTACCCAAAGTAGGTACTGGTAGAGAAGGGGGGGAAATTGCATATCTAAGAGCAACAAGTTCCCCAGTGTGACTGAAATAAAGGTGGGCAAATGCAGGAGATCTGGGTTTGATCCCTGAGTCAGGAAGAGCCCCTGGAAAAGGGAATGGTTACACATTCCAGCATTCTTGCCCGGAGAAGTCCATGGATAGAGGAGCCTGGTGGGCTGCAGTCCATGGGATCACAAAGAGTCAGACACACCTTAGCAACTAACATTTTCACTTTAAAAAATGTAAAGTGAGTAGTTTAGAGAAGATTCCAAATGATGCCAGACTAAGAATCTGTGCTTTAACTTTGGGGATGGAAATTGAAATGAAAAAAGGAAATTCATCTGACTCTAGCACATAATATAGAAGGGAGGGGAGGATGAGGTTAGGAAGGAAATGGTTTTGGTCAATGAGGTTGAGAGTGTCCTGCTGGGTGGAAGGGAAAATGAAGACACATGGCGAGCTGAACAGAGCTGGGGAGGGGTTGCCTGGGTGCTCATATCTAGGTGAGAAACCACAGAATTGGCAGATAGATGAGCTTCCTGAAATATGGAGGAAACTGCGACAAGGACCAAGGATTTCACAACCACCTGAGAGAGGCAGACGGCTGGCCAAGGTGAACAGGACAGTTCAGGACAAGATTTCATGTCCTGATTACTAGACTCAGCCTGAGAGGCCACTGGCTCTTTTAACCCTGGTTGCCCTCAAGGAAATGAACACTTCCAGCCAGGACTATCCCATCCTCATGATTCCTGGAGAAACCAGAGCTGTAGAAATCTCCCATTTCCCCATAGTACTATGACCACCACCCCTAGAAAGTTCCAGTTTCCTACATGCCACCTCCTTTGCTCCCAGACTTCTGGGGAGAAAGTTCCTCCTTATGTTTAACCAGTTCTAGAATCCCCACTCTGAGAGACAGCAACAGTGTGAGCCAATCACTGGTGCTCGGAGAATTCATACCACTGAATTCAGGTGAATGAGTTAATATTTATTTCAGATTTGTGATTGGTGACAATGTATGAAGAATTTTTAGGTTCAAAACTAATGTGTGGAAAAGGATAAATCTATTTAAAGTAAATGTTTAGATATTTTTACAACTTTCTCATATTTGAAAGAAAAATAGGAGTTTGTAGCCAAAGCACCCATTCATAGATATAAAAGCAGTAATGAGAGAGGAAAGGAAGTGTTTAGCAGAATTCCTGGTTCATGGTATAAGATGTATCCCTATTAATTATGATGTAGAGTGGTATCATGAAATCCAAGTGAAAAGGTCCTCTGTTAGGTAGTAGGATTAGCACTCAGAAGAGAATTGGGGGTTGGAATAATGATTTTAAAGTCATTTGCATAGAGGGGATAGTAGAAACTGTGAATGACGATTTCCATGCTTGCTTGGAACTTAAGTGGGTGTTATGAAAATAGAGGTCTCAGCTCAATTCTTGGGGATGAGGAGGAAGTGGAGCATGTAAATACAGGCTCAGAGTTGCTAGAAAGGAGGAAGATCCATGATAATGTGGAATCTTAGAAGTCTGGGGAGAAAACAAGACAAAGGCTTCATCGATTGAGAAACATCAGAGGCTAGAGAAGCCACAGGAGAGCAGTTCTAAGATGGACTGCTTTCAATAATCTTGTCTTTTAGTGGTGGGCATTGGGAGCTATGACTTGACATGCTTAGAGTTAGTAAATCCAGAGCTACCAGCCCGTAAGACTTCTGCCATTGCTTAATATTGTGTTCCCTGGGCTCTAGATTTGAAACCATAAAATGTGTAGTATTTATTTAGTATTAGACCATGTTCTGAGAATGCTTTTTCTGGAGCTGTTTTGAGACCACAGAATTGAAAAAGTTCTCGAGACGAAATGCTAGCCCTGTACTCAGGTTGGCCTGTCATTCTTTCCATTTAAAGCCACTGGTAATATGGTTGCAAGATGTATTTTGCCCATTTTTTAAAAGCCATTTTCTACTTTCTACTTTCCAACCACCAAAATATGTTGGGAGTGTCATAATTGTTTTTCTCTTTGGAACTTTAGAAAATATTGTTTTTATAATAGAAATAGCATTTCTTTAATTTTTTTTCTTTTTTTAATCGCCAAAGTCTGCCATACCAAAAACCACGGACTTGGCTCATTATATTTCCAATTCTAGCTTGTGCTAGAATTTCTGGCAAATGAATATGGTAGGACTGCCCAAAATATTTCTGAGGAGGTTTATCTCAGACATTAGTCAGATGAAAGACTAGAAAATTTAAATGGACTTAAATGCATTCATGCAGGGCAAGCATTTAGAATAGGGTCTTGTACATGATGTACATATATAAATGCTGGTTATTATTATTAAGGCATTCTAAGATGATGAAGTATCAGAGGCCAGAATGAACCAAGAAAGACTATCTATTCTTATGATAGGATAAGTGCTCCCTAAGGATCCAAAACACATGATTATTAGAGTTTAGAAGACTTCCAAGGAGCTGTTAAAAGATGACTGCACTATGAGTGATAGATTAAGTGTGCAAAGAGGCTGACCAGTTATCAACTGGGTATGCTTCACAAAATGTATCATGGAGTGGAAAGTGAAGGAGTTTGGGGTCATCCAGAGTTACAGAATCCACATTAAAAGTAGCCCAACCATAATTGAAATGTAAAGGTACTTAGAATTAGCATACAATGAAAATGTTAAGAGGCTGAAAAAGCATGATGTTCAGGAATTTAGAACTTGTCAAATATGTGGAGAGATAATCCCTTGAGTAGGGAAATGTGATAGGAACATTTATGAATAAATTATCTAGTTTCTGCAGACCAGTCAGTAAATAATTAAACATCTATCTTTATTAGCCTTTGCTCTGAGACGTATGGAAATCAATATAATAGAAGTTTTGTGTCAATTATAAACTTCTCTATCATTCAGGTTATTGCTGAAGATAGAAAGAATGTATAACAGGGTATGAGATAAAGGGAGGACAAAGAGTAGTCCCCAGATTTACATGCTAACAATATTCAAGCCACCCAATGAAAGAATATATCTAAGAGTCTTGGAAGAGAGTTGGGAAGACCAGACAAATGTTAAGTAAAGACCAAGGGAAGAGAGGAAGAATAGATGGGTTGTTTTGAAATTAGTGAAACTTCCTGCAGACTCACTATAGACCAGTGCATGACTTAGACTCTAAAAAATTCATGATGAGAAAATAAACACACCCTCCAGCAAACCTAGTCCACCCTTTATCCAGAACTCCAGCAGCCTCAATGAGCCCATTCCCAGGCTAGAATCCCACAAAAGAAATAAGCAGTCTTGGTGGGGAATGGTCATAGCCCATCCCTTTGGAACAACCCTAACCCCGATTATTCTCATCAGTCATCTGAACAGATGGTAAAGCTTTTTTTCTTATTTAAAGAAGGTTATTAACATATTTTCAGACCTGCCATATAGAGATAAGAACCTCCTAAGAGCCCTAGGGATAGGATAAGGAAAGCTGTGTTTAATGAAGAATATTCATGTGACAAACTTGGAAAATAAAATTGTAGAAGTAGGTCAGGACATAATTATAGAGGACCTTGAGAGCTTAGAAATGAAAGCTTGGAGTTTCTCCTCTTGGCTTGGGAAGGGAGTGAAAGATTTGTGAGCTAGAGGGGGGATAAAATAGTAAAAGACGAATTTCAGAAAGACTCCTCTTCTGGTTGATAGTGGCGAGAGTGGACCACAGTGGGTAGGAAAACTTGAGACTAGAAAAGAGAAAATAGGTTGATGTTACTACCATGGGTCATGCACAAGGGCCTGGATACCAAACTCCTGAACAGTGGGATTGGAAACAGGAGAGGCCATCTTAAATTAAAATCACGTGGGTGTTTTCATTATTTTTTTCACTTTTTATTATAGAAATGATTCAGTCATACATAACCATAGAGGAGATAGTACAATGACTTCCCAGTATCTAACATCCCACTCAACAATTATCAATATTTTGCTAATCTTGTTTATCTCCTCCTACAACTGTTTTTCTTTTGAAATAATTTCAAAATTACAGGGAAATTGCAAAATTAATACCAAAAGTTCTCATATGTTCATCTACCAAATTTCCCAGATGTTAACATTTGCACGTTTACTTTGATTTCTCTCTTTCCCCCTCCCTCCGAACCTCCCTCCCCCTCAGCCCCCGTTCCTTCTTTCTCTCTCTTTCTCATTCGTATCGGTGCCACAGTTGTCCCAGATTTGGCCAGTGGGAGCCCCTGCAAGGTGGATCCTAGATCCTCCTGATGTTAGTCCATCATTCTTGAAGTACTTCTTTTTGACACAATACAGTATTCCAGGTTCATGCTATATTTTCCATGCAACAAGCCTGGAGTTAAAACATTTTTCAGGGACCTTGTGCCTTTTAGTGAAGAATGGTTATTAGAAAACAAAATATGAGCATTAGGTATACTTATTGATTTTGCTGCTATTTCCTCCCAGCATATATAGCTAGAAATCCATGTATATCTATTTCTATATATAAAATTATGGGTTTATACTAGTAACTCCAGTTTCAATCCAATACCACAGGGTTCTTTCCAACCTTATCTCTTTTGGACTTGTAATTAATTTTCCTAACAATGAGAACACTGACACTTATACACAATAGAGATAAAATCACACTTTTAGGAATTATCTACAGGGCTTTATAGAAGAATCCTGAGATTACCCATAGCTCTCTCTCTTCAACCTGGTATGCTTAGTCTAGGCAGGGAAAAGGAGGGGAAAAGTCCACAACAAGCAACAGTTTGACATATACAATGTTCCACATTTCTAAACACGAAGGCAAACACAGGGTGAAATGATGTTTCCAGGGCAGTTAAGGACTGGGAACCTCACATTTGTCCTTGGATGGGAGTTTATTTTCTCAGACTAAGTCTGAGCTTGACATTCCAGCCGCTCGCCCTTCCACAGCAAATGGATATGGAGAAGTCTGCCACCAGCCGCTGATGGAGAAAACAGCTGTCCTTAGAGGGGAGAAGCCACGGAGGTGGTTGGATGTCCTCTCCACTCCCCCTACCTTCCCCTGCTGCTGAAAATACAGCACGCACACATACACACACAAATGAAGGGATAAGGACTCTTGTTTATTGCTAGGAAATTCAACTGGGAGTGAGAAAATCTCCCTTAAGTAAATTCTCTAGCCAAAGTTTAGATGATGGTTTGCATGAACTTTAATTCAAGCTTGATTATCTTGATTATTTGTGAGTTGTTGCCTGAGTGTATTTGTTCAGTTTCCTGAGAAGTTGGATGAGAAAGCACATGACTTCAATGAGCTGACTACCACTTTACTTTTGGTATGTTTGCCTGTAGAGGCTTATTTTCATTTATTAAACAGTGTTTGTTAAACATCTTCTATGTGTCAGACACTGTGTTAGGTTCTTGAAATATAGACATGGATCAGAGACTTAAATAGTCCACCAAGAGCAGAAGTCTAGTCACCAGGAACAGAAGTAAGACCTATTTCCCCTAGGGATAAACCATTTCTGTTGGCCTTAAAAGAGTTATCTGAAATGGTATGATTTAAATGGTTCTTAACTGCTTTCTCTAATCTTTAATTAGTTACCTGACATCTCTTAGGATGCCTTGAGTTCTACCATTAATGCTTCTTAATACCTTCCTAAAGGCTTTGCATTCCTATGGAATTTTATATTGTAATATAAGGATTTTTCCCTGGCACAATGTCTCAGATCATTATATAGGTATCAGTTAGCAGTTAACTTAGAGCAAGGTCTTGTGAATAAGAACACATAAGAAACAGGGGTCCATTAGGAGGAGAGAGCAGAGGATGCTAGCAAAGCCCAATACCAATTTCATAGTTTCCTAACTATAATACCCCAAGTCAGTTGAGAACTACAGTTGATACCTCTTAAATTACTTTCTATGTCCCAAAATATGTGCTGTGTTTTTTTACCCCATGAAACAAAGAAATATCAAGAGTCTAGTCAACTGCTGTGAAATGAAAACAGATCACAAACTTAGATCCAGGTAATCTCCCACATACAGTTCTAACTGGATTGCTTTTCTTTTATACTTTCCAATAATTTTCATTTGAGAATTATGTTCCAATATTTATAATAAACCTGTATCACTCTGATTTCATAATAGAGTGGCAGGAACCACTAAAAAGGGGGATCCCTACTGTCACACTATGTGTTGGTAACAGAAACACAGTGTAGCCAGCTTAAGGCAAATGTATAAACTCATGGAGCTGAAAAGTATGCAGGGTTGGTTCTGATGGGCAACGGATTTTTACTGCTCTCTCAGATATATCTTACAAGCAGAGGCTATGATCATTTTTTGCTAGACTTTTTCAAGAATGCCTGTATATTAAGAGTTAGTGTCTCACTCTGGAACAAAGGGCAAGGAGGCTTACTGCCCCACTATAAAAGATCTGAGTTCCCTAAGCTCAGGGTTTCTCTTCTGTAATGCAGCTCACTGTGTGTGCGTGTGTTATTTTGTCCTCTTGACATCACCAAATGGGAATTGGGACTTGAAGAATGAGCACAAGAAAATGCTGATATGCTGGCTACTCTTGTGAGTGATACAGTCCTTTGTCTCTGAACCAAGAGTTTCATGTCTACTTAGCATTCATGAAACTACAATAAGCCAAATTGTTAGCTTGCAAGTAGGGCACAATTTTAGATCTTACCGAGTTCTGGTCAACTCAAAGAATTAAATTATAGACTAACTACTGTGGTGTTGGAGAAGACTGAGAGTCCCTTGGACTGCAAGGATATCAAACCAGTCAGTCCTAAAGGAAATCAGTCCTGAATATTCATTGGAAGGACTGATGTTGGAGCTGAAACTCCAATACTTTGGCCACCTGATGCGAAGAACTAACTCATTAGAAAAGACTCTGATTCTGGAAAAGATTGAAGGCAGGAGGAGAAGGGGATGACAGAGGTTGAGATGGTTGGATGGCATCACCGACTCTATGGACATGAGTTTGTGCAAACTCTGGGAGCTGGTAATGGACAGGGAAGCCTGGCATGCTGCAGTCTATGGGGTCACAAAGAGTCAGAGATGACTAAACAACCGAACTGAACTGAACTGGCACCAGGGTCTCAAATTCATCCTTTTCAAGACCACCTTTCTTTCCACATCTGCTTTGGGCTAATTGTTTATATCCCCCACAAATCCTTATGCTAAGACCTACCCCCCAGTGTGAGAGCATTTGGAGATGGGATCTTTAGGCCAAAATTAGGTCAAGTAGGCAGAGTCCTCATGCATGAAATTCCGTTCCGTTCCGTTCCGTTCAGTCGCTCAGTCATGTCCGCCTCTTTGCGACGCCGTGGACTGTAGCCTACCAGGCTTCTCCGTCCATGGGATTCTCCAGGCAAGAATACTGGAGTGGGTTACCATTTCCTTCTCCAGGGGATCTTCCCAACCCAGGGATCGAACCCAGGTCTCCCGCATTGGAGGCAGACGCTTTTAACCTCTGAGCCACCAGGGAAGCCCCATGCATGAAATTTGTCCCTATAAAAGAGAATCAAGAGCCCTCCCTTGCCTTTCTGCCATGTGAGTACACAGTAAAAAGATGGCTGTCTGTGAACCAGGAAACAGGTTCCCACCAGATATTGAATCTTCTGGCACCTTAATCTTGCACTACCCAGCCTCCAAAACTGTGAGGAGTCAATTTCCATTGTTTATAAGCCTCTCAGTTTATGGCTATTCTTCTACAACAGCTTGAATGGCAATACCTCATCCATTTTTTGCCTAATCTGGTTCTGCTTTAGTCTATAGACAGAGAAGAAAGACAGCTTTTGTCATTCATAAGTCTATTCTCTGAAGTCCACAGCTCTCGAGCTGCTGACTTTCAGCTGTTTCCAGCGAAGAACACTGGATGGCCTAATTTGTATCATGGTTCGAGCACGCATGTGCATGTTCAGTCGTTATTCAGCTCTTTGCAACCCCAGGGACTGTAGCCTGCCAAACTCTGCTCTCCGTGGGATTTTCCAGGCATGAATACTGGAGTGGGTTGCCATTTCCTACTTCAGTGCATCATGGTTCACTTGGATCTATGTTTATTTAGCAGGTATATACCTATGATATATTCAGTAAGAATAAGTTCAGTTCAGTCACTCAGTCATGCCCAACTCTTTGCGACCCCATGGACTGCAGCAAACTAGGCTTCCCTGTCCATCACCAACTCGCAGAGCTTGCTTAAATGCATGTCCATCGAGTCAGTGATGCCATTAGACCATCTCATCATCTGTTGTCCCCTTCTCCTCTTGCCTTCAATCCTTCCCAGCATCAGGGTCTTATCAAATGAGTCAATTCTTTGAATCAGGTGGCCAAAGTATTGGAGTTTCAGCTCCAACATCAGTCCTTCCAATGAATATTCAGGACTGATTTCCTTTACCGTTGAGTGGTTTGATCTCCTTGCAGTCCAAGGGACTCTCAAGAGTCTTCTTCAACACTGTAGTTCAAAAGTATCAATACTTAGGCACTCAGCTTTCTTTGTAGTCCAACTCTCACATCCATACGTGACTACTGGAAAAACTATAACTTTGACTAGACGGAACTTTGTTTGCAAAGTAATGTCTCTGCTTTATAATATACTAACAGTAAGAACATATCTAAATATATTTAATATTTAAGAATATGTTTAATACACTCAGTAAGAATATATTTCTGGAAATCATGTTCTTAAATATGAAAGGTTCTTATGAATATATTCCTCTTTAAAACTGAATAAATTAATGAAAAAGTATTAATATAAGTTATTGATGTTCGAAACTTTATGCTTATTCGCATAACTTTGCACGCCACTCAATTGGCCCCCTCTCCACCCTTCAGCATTCAATAACAGATCTGGGAACAGAGACCAGAGCAAATATTCTTTAAATGTCAATAAGAAGGTAAAATATACCTGAATAGTTCCAATGAAATAGTTAAAAGTAAACTGAGTAAAATTGTCATTTGAAACACTAATCATTGGTAAATAGACTTTACATGAAATTACCTACAGCCCTCCTTTCCATCCTTTGTTTGACCTTCACTAACATTCACATTTCTTTTCCTTTTGCTTCTTCATTTCTATAAGTCTACGTCCTTGATAAGCTCTTCATAGAAAAGAGACAGCTTCTTATTTTTCATAGTAAGTAAAAGCTTTTAATGTCCACAGTAGAGAAGTTCACCAGCCTCTTCTCCTGGGAATAAGCAGAATGCGTTAAAAAGGAACACATCAGAACAAAACAGGTTCCTCAAACTCTGTTACGTATTATTCCAAACAATTATTTTCCTGTACCTAGAAAAAGAATTTCATAAGTTCCAAAGTTTTGAGCAGATTTCATTTTCCTTTTATTTTATTAATTCTCGGTTTCAGGAACTTCTCAAAACTCAGCTCAATTAAGCCAATTAGAATAAAGTTTCCTATTAAATTTCCTGAAGATCCTTGAGGTCTCATTAAAATAAACCCTATAACCTCTGTTTGGAAGCATTCTTTGCTCATGTGCCTTCTCTTGCCAATTTTTTTCCAAATCTTTAGTTCAAATGTTGAAATTCTTAATGAGTCTTCATTTATGTTTGATGGTAATGTTAAAAGCTTGGTGTTTTTATCTGGCTCCTCATGCTTATTGTTACCCTTTTGTCTCTGCAAAGAGGGAAGTGAGGCCAGGATCCTGAACTGAAACCTCAGGACAGAGACGAAGCAGCCAGTTTGGCTTCTGTAGAGTCAATGAATCATGGTGTAGTCATAGATCTCCTGGGGTTTAAACCCACTGGCAGGCCAGCTGAGGAAAAGTCTCAGCTTCTGTAGCAAGGAGGGCCTGCCAACATGATGACGATGGATTAATTTCACTGGCTTTGGTCTGCTTTTCTTTAGTGGATACCTACAAGATGTATGTGGGGTGTGTGTGTGTATCCTTAAACCTTTTTTCCAAAAGTTTATTGTGATAAAGCTTATGATTTGACAAACCATGAGGCACTAGACTGACCTCAGGCATCGATATCTGTCACCTTAAGTATCTCCTGACTGCTATGAGCCCAGACTTGCCTATAAAGTATATAATCCTAATAATGTGAGCTTCTTCCAAGAGTGTTTATATCTGTCACTTTAGAATGACCATGGATTGCATTAAATCAGCCTTAAAGACTCAAATCAATAAGCGACACTTGGAATTTATTCTAAGAGTAAGTCCCATACTTGACTCAAACCACATGTCCTTACAAAGTGGTCTAGTGTGTGAGAGTAATGTAGTGTGATCCAGAGACTATCCTTCTGACTCTTTCTTTAGACATCAGAAAAGCTTCTGTTAATGACACACCCATTCATGGAAGTATTTTGACTGTTCTTACAGAAAATAGTATTCTCTTTGAGTGATAGGGCTCTTTATATTACCTCAGTGAACAACAGCCAAGAAGTCAATGCATCTAATCTTCTGGATTTATATTTAAGGGTTTAACTGATTGTGGTGGTGGTGGTGGTTTAGTCACCAAGTCATGTCCGACTCTTGCAACCCCATGGACTGTAGCCCGCCAGTCTCCTCTGTCCATGGCATTCTCCAGGCAAGTCTACTGGAATGGGTTGCCATTTCCTTCTGCAGGGGATCTTCCTGACTCAGGGATCAAACCCAGGTCTCCTGCATTGCAGGCAGATGATTTACCGACTGAGCTATGAGGGAAGCCTGAATATATGAGATGTTAAAGTTCTGAAGGCCTCTGGACCATACACTTGAAATTAACATGATATTGTAAATCAACTATGCTTCAATTAAAAAAAATTTAATTAAAGAAATGTTCTGAAGTCCTACACAAAAAGGGTTCTTTTATTGTTCACCAGTATCACTAGCCATTTAGAATATTTTGCTGATCAGTTCAGTTGTTCAGTTGTGTCCAGCTCTTTGTGACCCCATAGACTGCAGCACTCCAGGCTTCCCTGTCCATCATCAACTCTCAGAGCTTGCTAAAACTCATGTCCATTGAGTTGGTGATCTTTCCCAGCATCAGGTCTTTTCTAATGAGTCAGTTCTCTGCATCAGGTGGCCAAAGTATTGACCAGTATTTTGCTGACAGTACAAATCAAATGTCTTATTCTGCAGCAAACAAATTGCTTTCTGAGAGGTCTAACTGTGGGACAATTCTCAATTAAAGCAAGTACAATTTTTTCATGGAACAGCAGAACAGAGTTATTAGCAGATATATATATATTAACTACTATAGTTTACCAAGATCAGAGGTAGTCAGAAGACCTTAGAAAGTATTAGAAAATGAGCCTCACAGAATATTTAAAAAGAAAAACATCAGCAACAACAAAATATTCACTTTGTTGGAGGAAAAACAATTAGTAATGAAAAAAAATCCAAGGAAAAATAAAGAGAAGAAACAATTCAGTACCTATGACCAATTATGAAAGCTAGTTTTTAAATGCACATTTAGCTAGTTAAATCAAAAATAATTGAAATTTGCAAACTAAGAAATCTTACCAACTAAAGCTAATTAATAAGGGGTTAGCTTAGTTTAATAATAGAAGATTCAAGAAGTGAGTACAAAAGAAGAAGTGAACATATGATATGACTCTTCCTTTAAATGGTGTCCATGACAGTTCAGACATTAACTTCCCCACTGTCCAAATTAATCTGACCATCTGGTGAATATTCTCAGCACATGTTTGTTAATCCTACAGAGTCAAGAAGAAAATTTTTGGCCAGGCAATTTTAGATTCAATTTTCTAAGCTACTACTAAGTTTACCACTGCGAGAATCTAGATGGGGGATGGACCTTTGTTTAACTTGATGAACCTGAGCTAAAATTTGATAAGACCTTAATATTTTCATAGGCTGAATATTTATGACTTAGAAAACAGAGGTGTTTTTTCTGTGATATGGATTGTTACATGGATAAATAAAAAGGAAACTAGTGAAGAATTATTATCTGATTGTACAGCATTCCATGAAATGCATAGTACCAGTTCAACAAAATTGATATACATCGGTTAAATTTCATTTTTGCTCACTCTTAAAATTCCCATTGTCATTCTCTTCTCCTTTCTTCTCAAATGTTCTTTTCTAGGTATTTATACTAATTTCCTCTCTCAAAAGGCAGTTAACTAGCCAGTTTTCATATCTTTAAGTAGTTATCAAGATAAGTGGGATTGTGAAATTGGAGTGGAGCCCTCTGGAAGAATAGAAAATCCATACTGCTGCTGCTGCTAAGTCGCTTCAGTCATGACTGACTCTGTGCGACCCCATAGACGGCAGCCCACCAGGCTCCCCCATCCCTGGGATTCTCCAGGCAAGAACACTGGAGTGGGTTGCCATTTCCTTCTCCGATGCATGAAAGTGAAAAGTGAAAGTGAAGTTGCTCAGTCATGTCCGACTCTTAGCGACCCCACGGACTGCAGCCTACCAGGCTTCTCCGCCCGTGGGATTTTCCAGGCAAGAGTACTAGAGTGGGTTGCCATTGCCTTCTCCAAAATCTATACTGCTGCTGCTGCTAAGGCACTTCAGTCGTGTCCGACTCTGTGTGACCCCATAGACGGAAGCCCATCAGGCTCCCCCGTCCCTGGGATTCTCCAGGCAAGAACACTGGAGTGGGTTGCCATATTTTCCTCTAAATGTAAAAACCCTTTTTTCTTTCCTCTGATTGATTTATTTTTAAAAGCTTTTGCTTCCCTGGTGGCTCAGAGGTTAAAGCTTCTGCCTCCAATGCGGGAGACCCGGGTTCGATCCCTGGGTCGGGAAGATCCCCTGGAGAAGGAAACGGTAACCCACTCCAGTATTCTTGCCTGGAGAATCCCATGGACGGAGAAGCCTGGTAGGCTACAGTCCACGGCGTCGCAAAGAGTCGGACACGACTGAGCGATGGAACGGAACTGATAGCCAATTAACAATGCTGTGATAGTTTCAGGTAGATAACAAAGATAACAAAATCCATACATATACAAGTGTCCATCCTCGTTTGAGTCTGAATTCCATGGCAATAAGTATGTTTAGCAGACGGTGGCTGAAGCACAATGAGTGAAATGACCCATCTGTTTCAGTGCCAAGATGCTGAGCCCATACGGTAGCAGAGAGAGAACAGTGTTTACTAGTTCCAGAAGCAGCTGGGTAACTGTGGCCTTAGTGGCCTATGAAAAAAGGAAGATTTCACTGCTGGCTTCTGCCTATAGACCAGCCATTCTGACATCTTCCCCAGTGTGTTTCATAGAGACAGAATGGTCCACCAGATAGCTCTGCCTCCTAGGCTAATTCAGCTTTTCCCAGGGGAATTTTTAGAGATAATGACCTTTTTTCTTATTAGAAGTGGAGACCTAAAACTCTGAGTTACATCCAGGCCCTGGGTGTGTTTTTCTGGGGCAGCCTTCTCTGGATACATGTGTGTATGCCTCTCACACCTGCCCATCACTGCACTGCCCAGTTCTAAGAATAGGAAGCCAAGTGCCACATGAACACTGGGCAGAGAAACAAGCAGGGAGAACAGACAAGCCCTGGTGAGGCATCTCTTATGCCAGGGCACACATGGTGCCCTGGGCCATCCAACGGAGGTGTGACACTGTTTACCAGGGAGAACGGCTGCTGCAGCCTGGCTCCCTACGCCCTGTCTGGCCTATGAAATTTGATCTAAATCACAGGAGGCAAAAACATATTACTCTGACCACAATTCACATTCCGTAGGAGGAGACAGGATTAGAACATTTCTATTCTTGCCCAATGCTGCTAAATTTAAAGTCAATATAACTGTTCATTGCCGTCTTCCTTCAAAAGACCAAAGGCAAGCACCATTTGCCAGTGGCAAAATGCTCTGACAGCATGAGCTGTATGGTTGGGCAGAGGAGGCTAAGAGGTCACAGATAACAGTCCTAAACTCACAGCCAAGGCTGCTTTCAAGCCCACTTACTGTAAATACGTCCATTTATGACTTTATTTGTAACCTCATCCATTTGTCTGTTCTTTTGTTTATTTATTTGACAATCATTTATTAATCTTCTGTTACATGTCAGGCATAAAAATGAATGGTCACAGCCCATGAGGTTTTTAAAGGAGATAGGCACACACATGACAAATAGTAAATCTCCATCAAATTGAATTTGGTATGCTGATGGCTCTCAGATCCTTCACTTCTCATTACCCTTCCTCAGTTACTCTCAGGTCTAAAATCTTTCATTTCTTGTTCACTTGCAGATCATTCTTATAATTTGAAAGGTAGCTCAAAAATATTCATCTACTCTTCCCTCAGAAAACTCATCTGGATTTACTAGGAGGATCCAGGAAACATTTCATAGCAAACGTTACAATTATTTCCTTTTCTAGCCTTCTTTCCCAGACTCCAATCCCCACTCTACTTCCATTTCCCATTTTTTTAAGCCAACATTATTTTATGTCCAATAATTTTTGAGCTTTTGTTCAATTTTGTGAGGATATTAGCACCATGTCTTATTTCCCCAAACTTCTTATACCATTTGGAACTTTCAGTGACTTAGATCTGCCCTCAAGCATTCAGGAATTACTTTCAGTAACCTGGCAAGATCTCTGTGAAGGATATCTAAGAGGGAATCACCTCTTCTGCTATTTTGTGTGGGACCACTAAAGATTCCTAGAGAGAGAAATATGGGCAGGAATTGTGACTATTAAGATTTAATTTTTATTTCTGCTGGTCCATCAATCTGAGGCAACTAAATTCCAAGGGTTATTTTCCTAGCCCTGCTTGAAATAATATTATATATATTATTATTTTATGTAAGCTAAGACTCCAGACTCTGGGTCTAAGGAATGGCTCTGAACTTTCTATTTTATGTGTACCTGTATAATTAGTGCCATGAAAGAAGGAACCTAGATGTCCTATTCCGCACTTTTTCCCTCTAATCTTAACTATAGCTGATTGAGGACCAGTAAACATTACTGCCGGACATCTTGTGCCTTTCTCCCTTCTTCTAAACCCACCAGTGGCTGGTAAAGCGAATTAGGATAAAGTGAATTTGGGATAAAGCATCTCTTAAATACATAGTATTTAAAACTCCTTTCTACATGTCCTTCTTTCCCCAGAGAAAATGAGGGCAAATCATCAGGGAAGACGGAGGAGAGACTGAAGAATTAGACTAAAAATTGGAGTTTGGAGAGGGTTACAGCTTGGGGAAATGCTGAGAAATGACCTCTTGGAAGAGAATTTTAGGGTGGACTAAATATTATTTACACAGAAAAAAAAGCTAAAGGAAAGAATTTGAGTTACTTGGAGTTGTCAGTAAAGAATTCAGCCATTCTACACTGTAGTGATTATCACCAAGAAAGAACAAGACCCTGGCCTGGCCTCCTTCATCCCCAGGCACTGGTTCTGGACCAGGCCTGAAACAGGAGACTGAGCCCCCAGCATATTGAAATTACATCAACTAAAATGTTATTTTCTTTTCATGGAAAAATTATAGCCAAAAAAAAAAAAAAAAACTAGGAAATGATTTAGTGCATTTCAAAGGAAAATAAACATTTATTGCAATAAATAACCATAAAATAAGTCTAATAATACTCTACTTTAAAAATACTCTTGTGAATTGAGGAAAGAGTGAAACTTCTTTTTCATCATGCCTAAATTTTCACAGAGAATTAGATAAATGCTTAGAAAATTTGCTAATTCAAGGTCTGGATTGCCTCACTGCCTGACCCACAGCTCAGTCCTAACCTCTCTGTGACCCCATGGCTTTCTCTGCACAATGGGGGTACTTCTCCTCTCCTTTCTCAATAAGCATATTCTGAAAGAATTAAAATGATAAAAGAGATTTTATCCCTTAGAAGACACAATGCTGACAGATATGTTTAACTTTCATACACAATTCCTTCTAAAAATGGCATTGAAACACGTATGTTGTCATATGTGAAACGAATCACTAGTTCAGGGTCAATGCATGTTATAGGATGCTCGGGGCTGGCATGCGGGGATGACCCAGAGGGAGGATAAAGGGAGGAGGGAGGTGGGAGGGGGGTTCAGGAGGGGGAACTTATGTAAACCCGGGGCGAATTCATGTCAATGTATGGCAAAACCAACCAATATAATATTGTAAAATAATTTGCCTCCAATAAAAAATAAATTAATTACCAAAAAAAAAAAAATCCTACACCACTGTAACTTCTCAATACACACACACACAGAAAATAAGAGATTTTAATGGATCTAAATGAAGTGGGAGAAAGACAAGTTTTGAAATGAAATACAATTTCAGACAATATCTGTTCAACCAAACAAACTACATTTAAAACAGCAGCATATTTTGTGAAGTCTATTTAAACATATGTAAGTTTCATAAGTTAGAAAAGGTAGCCAACAGTAGCTTTCTTTTCCCCACCCCGTAACACTCCACTCCCAACTCTGATTGCTTTTGCGGTGCCCCATGGGTCTAACATATTTCATCATTATATAGGGTTGGCCAAAAAGTTCATTTGGGATTTTCCATGAGATGTTATGGAAAAACCTGAATGAACTTTTTAGCCAACCCAATACTTGTGCTTATTTACATGGTGCCAATCATCACTTCTGGATGCGCTGTCAAAGTTCTGAAGAGCTTTTGGAAAATGCCATTTCTCAGGCTTCACCCCTGAAGTCCTGGCGTAACTGTCCTCGGTGGAACAAGGCAGCTCTGATTTTAAAAAGCTCACCAAGTGCTTCTAATGCACAGCCAGGGCAGGGAAAGAAACACTGAGTGTTTGACCTAGAGAACTCTTCACTTACAGGTAGAGTTTTTAAAAAGTTATTGGTGCCCCAAATATTCACTTGCCTAAGGAATTACCAACCAGTCCATTCTAAAGATCAGTCCTGGATGTTCACTGGAAGGACTGATGCTAAAGCTGAAACTCCAGTACTTTGGAAACCTCATGCGAAGAGTTGACTCACTGGAAAAGACTCTGATGCTGGGAGGGATTGGGGGCAGGAGGAGAAGGGGACGACAGAGAATGAGATGGCTGGATGGCATCACCGACTCGATGCACGTGAGTTTGAGTGAACTCCGGGAGTTAGTAATGGACAGGGAGGCCTGGCGTGCTGTGATTCGTGGGGTCTCAAAGAATCGGACACGATTGAGCGACTGAACTGAACTGAACTGAAGGAATTACTCTTAGGCAAGAGAAGCACAGCTGTGTCCCTGATGACCCAAGGTATAATCCACCATGTTATTGAAATGTACTTGTTCCAGGCAAAATTCTGCATTTAATCTATGCTTTAGGATACATTGACTGTATAACTTATACCTCAAACTAGGACACTTTTGAGAGAGAATTATACTGGAACAACCAGGCATATGGGCCTATAAGCCACCCTAATTATGGGAGATTTTTATAACTGGAAAATGCCTAAAGAGTTTGGGATACAGCATATTTCCCCTTGAACAGATTAATTTTCTCATTTGTAAAATTCATGTAATAATTCTTAGCTTGCTGGTTGGGTGAAAGTTTAAATGAGGGTATGAAAGACCTTTGTAAACTCTAAAATCCTATATATAAAAATTATTATTACTCTTTGAACCAAAACTTGCCATCAGAAAGACTGAGACACCAGAAAGTGTCAACAGGAAATTAACAAGTGTTATTCAGCACCCCTTTTCTCTTTAAATTCCACTTGAAATTTAGAAGTCAGGGGGGCTAAAGGAAGAAATTCATAGATCACTGTGAAAGACATCCCCTGGCCTGTCATCTAACCTGTATTAGGTGACTTTCCTAAGTATCCTTGCTCAGGGATATCTTACGGCATCAAGCAAAATTTACAACTGCAGGATAATTGTAACCAATACCAGCCATCTGTATAATGCTTTTACAGATTAAAAGATATAATGTAACTTAGTAAAGGTGTGGCCTTTCGAGGTGTCCACCACTGCTACCTTCATTTTCTTGGTAGTTTCTTAACTTTTCTCACTTTTGGTTACCTTGTGGGTAAGTGAAGATGACAGTGCTTTCATCCTAAGCATGTTTGAGGATGAAGTGAAATTTAGTGTCTAGCACACAAAGTGTACACAATTAATGGCAGCTATTGCTGTTATTTGGGATATCCTGGTGGCTCAAGTGGTAAAGAATCTGCCTGCAATGCAGGAGACCTGGGTTTGATATCATCTGGGTTGGGAAGATCCTCTGGAAGAGGGCATGGCAACCTACTGCAGTATTCTTGCCTGAAGGATCCCCCTGGACAGAGGAGCCTGGTAGGCTGCAATCCATGGGGTCACAAAGAGTCAGACACAACTGAGAGACTAAGCACATTGCTGTTATTTGCATCCCCATCTGCTCCTGATCCTCCCAGCAGCCACAGTAACAACAGAGCTGATCATGAGAGGGATAGCTCTAACAGGAAGCAGAGGAGGAATGGGAAAAAGAAAAAGGAAAAGATAATCCGTCCTACTTTATCAGTGTGGATGGACACCAAGACTCGGGTTCATTAGTACACTTGGCAGTGCAAAGACCCATTGTAGTTTAGAATATGTCTGATGAGTTTATCATTAAGACTTGGGGTTAAATAAGCTCTTACTCATCCTCACTGATCTTGAGGCCGGAGATCCTAGTTGCTAAGGCTGTCTAAAGGATCTCCATTTTCCTGGAGCCCTATGTTTATGGCAGAGTGTAGCAGCCATCACCCACAGCCAGAGTCTTGTGCATGGTAACCATCACCACCCTCCCTTCTGTCCTTTGAGGTTATTTTCCTAACCTCCCTGGCCATGCACATTTCACTTTCATGTGGTACAATCCTTAGCATTTAGCTAGGAAGTAAAATATCTCCTAACACATTTAGATAATGCATTTGCAGTGCTAAAATGCTTCCGTTGCCCAAGCCCAGATTAGATTGAGCTTTTTCTTGTTTTCCAATACAAGAGAAGTAATGGAGAGAAGTGGCTGAATGTTATTGCAGGCACCATGGAGTCATTGAACTGGCATGCAAAAACTCAGTGACAGACCCAGATGGAAGAGGCAGCAATCCAGGAAAAGACAGTAGAGGCTCCCACAACTGAGGTCAGAAGGGACCAAAGAAACAGTTTCCCTTCTCTACCTTTCCCCAGGGATCAATGAGGCAGTTAGGAGGAAGGCCATTGAGTTTATGCAATCTAGGGTTTTTTGCTTGTGGTCCTTTGCATACTCTTTGCAAAAATGAGATACCTGTACGCCTTTGTGCTGGAAGTTGCTGTGTGGGTGTATGTTGTTATTAACACCCCTTCCATCCAGTTCATAGGTTTTTGTATCTAAATACAAAGAGTTAGTGGATTTGCCAACTGTGAGAAATTTGTCACCAAGTGTATGAAAGGAGAAAAGCCCTATGATATTGTACACTAAATATGAAATTGCAAATCTCAAAATAAACGTGAAGCTAAGTATCCTGTGGGGCACAGTGCCTTATAATTTTCAGCTCACTGGACCTGTAAATTTTATCTTTTAAGTTCACAGATAATATTTATATGGGTAAATGAGCTCAGTGACCCTGAAAATTGGCTACAAGGTCAGGCACCTAACCTGAACTTATAGCTGAGGGCTGTGTCAAGGGAAAGTTGGGTACCACGTTTTCCTACACTGTCAACCTGTGATTTCTTCAAGGAGCACTTCAATGTGGCCAAATTGATTGACCTCTGGCCCTGGAAAACTACACACTCTAAGGAATTTTGTTACATGCTAAGATTCTGGTATCAAACCAAAAGCACATGGGGTACACATCTGAATCAGAGTCACAATTCAAGAAAGATCTACCACCTCTTTGACACTTCTCTTTCCTCCTGACCCCAACCTCCATTTCTACTTTACTCTTTTCATGTCTTTGGTTGGTTGAAAGCTATATGTGTTACGGAATTCCATTCTTTCTGATGGAATACTCCTTTGAGAAAGAAGCAGAGTTGGCAAAGCCAATCAATCATTCATGTTGGTTGGTTTTAGCAAAAAGGAGCTGCCAACAAAATACTAAGATCCAGAGAAAGAGAAAAGTCATAAAGTCAGAGCTGTGACCCCTCCATGTCATTCATAACCAAAACATGGATTGGGCAGAGCCCAGGATTGATTTAACATGATTCTCTCTTCTCTTCTTCTCTTCCTCTTTCCTGTCCTTGCACACACCACACACACACACATCCTAAAACTGGATGAAAGCCTAATGGCAATTCCATACCAACTCTTAATGTATCCAAATTACCAGGTTCCCACTGCCATATGCCAAGGTGCCAGTGAGCTTCCTGGTACCACCCAGCAATTCAGAGTGGTTATGATGGTAAGATGATAGCTGCGCCTCTGTTGCAGTTTGCTTTATGAACTTCCCTCTCTTATGGCTTTTAAGCTCTGCAGTAATGAGACCCTTGGTACTGAAATGGAGGCCAAGGAATGGAGAAGGGATTCCAAACTAAATGTGAAAAGGGGAAGAAAATAAAACACCCATTTTTAAATCATAAGACAGGAAAAAACAGGGACAGGAACTAGTCGTTTAAAATATTGTTTTTATAGGACTCATGGCAACTAGAAGTTCACTTTATGTATAAAACACAAGTACATTCATTGATTGGAAACTAAGTAAAAATTACAGCATGCGTTTCTGTTTTCCTGTGTTAATCTTGAATTACAAATCCATCCTTATCTTACATGATAAATTTTCTGTAATTTAGTCATTTTCTACTTGGACAATTAAAAGATTCTCCTAAACTCAAAATGTGAATTGACTGAATTATTCAAAAAGGATAGAGGAAAACTCTTTCGCTGACCCTTTCATATTTCACCATCTCTTTTACAGACCCTTAAAGAGCTACCTTGGAGAAGGCAATGGCAAGCCACTCCAGTACTCTTGCCTAGAAAATCCCATGGATGGAGGAGCCTGGTAGGCTGCAGTCCATGGGGTCGCTAAGGGTCGGACACGACTGAGCGACTTCACTTTCACTTTTCACTTTCACACATTGGAGACGAAAATGGCAACCCACTCCAGTGTTCTTGCCTGGAGAATCCCAGGGAAGGGGGAGCCTGGTGGGCTTCCGTCTATGGGATCACACAGAGTTGGACACGACTGAAGTGACTTAGCAGAAGCAAAGAGCTACCTAAATTCTTTCATCATCAGGTATAAGCCACTTTGTCACTTAGCGGGTAGCCAGTGTCCTACCACACTTTCACATCTCTATATTTCTTCCATGATGTCCTGTCACTTAACTTTCTTTGTCATCTTCCATTATTTCATTCCACATTTATGCACTAGGAATATAGCAGTGGCAAAAAGAGCAAAGATTTCAATACTTGTTTGAATGAAAAAAAGATAGGCAACACAGAAAACAAATGCTTACAAAATATATGTTTTTCTGGTGATAGAAAAAAAATTAAAAATAATTTAAAAGATAGAGAAAAAATAAAACGAGGAGTGGTTATAGTAATAATTGTGTGCTTGCCTGCAATCCAAGACTACCTCCCTAAGAAAGCAGCCCCATCACCCCCAGTGGTCAGAAGACAGGTGATGTCATGTGATTGGTCTCTTTTGAGATTTTTGCTGACTATTAAACAACTTCCAGTCAAATAGTGGACACATGATCAATGAGCAGTGTTCTCATTTAACACATTCTGTGCTTACTGTGACAGGTACTATGAGGAAAGCGAAGAAAGATAACTTTTCTTATGTTGCCATTTTAAATTGATTCTGCCATTTGAGGGTAGAAATAAATTATATGAATAATGAAATGGTTTAAGAACTTGACACAAATTATACTATAAAACAGCGGTTTGCCATAGGCTAGGTGGTCAGAAAAGGCTTCATTTAGTAGCTTGTTTATTTTTTCTGTTGATTCTCTTTTTTTAATTGAAGTATCACTGATTTACAGTATTGTGTTACTTTCTGGTATACAGCAAAGTGATTCAGTTATATATATATATATTCTCTTTCATATTCTTTTTATTTTGGCTTATTATAGGGTATTGACTACAGTTCCTTATACTATACAGTAGAACCTTGTTGTTTATCTATTTTATATACAACAGTACTTTGTACTGCTAATACCAGACTCCTAATTTATCCCTCTGTACCCTCTTTTCCCCTTGATAATTATGTTTTGTTTTCTCTGTCTGTGGGTCTCTTTCTGTTTCATAAATTAGTTCATTTGTATCATATTCATAATTGTGATTCCACATATAAGTGCTATCTTATGGTGCTTGTCTTTCTCTTTCTGGCTTATGACCTGAGACTTGAAATAAGTGAGACAGGTGACAGGAAAAGGACATTTGAGGGAAGGGGAGTAACAAGCCTTCTGAGTTTTAAAATGAAATATGGTTTAATGCATTTGGCATTCCAAGATAATTTACATCTTTTCCTCCAAGGCAGTCTCTTTCCAGCATACATTGCCTCTTTACTCATGCCTAATTTTCTATTCAGTGGTTTGGATAATTATGAGTTCAGTGTTCAGGACCATGTTCTTTTAATTTTATTTTTCCTGAGTGCTACATGAACACCAGGCTCTTCATAGGCTACTGAAAGGAGGAAGGCTCTGACCCAACACTCAGGGGGATTTTGTACTGGTAGGTGACCTAACAACTATCCCATTATGGCAGATAATGCTCACACTTACTCATATCACCTCTTCACTGAGCATATGACAACCCAGAAAAAAAGCAATGTTTCCAGTGTCCTTTGTAGACAAGGAGTTCTGGCCAATGTGTGGTAAAAAGGGGACACCTTAAAGTGAATATGACTTCAACAGATAAATGGTTTTGTGAAGAAGTCAAGGAAGGTTTCTGTGCATTGTGGTAATAGGATGGAAATTATACTTTTAAAACTTAAATTGTGTCAACCCAAAGAGAAGATAAACTCAAGAAAAACAGAAAGTGTGCACAAAGAAGTGAGACAACAATTTTAGCTGAAACAGAGGATGTACTAAGAGGAACTGGAGTGGGACCAGACTACAATAGCTATGAAACATTTATTACTAAACTTGGTGTGAATGTGTTTTAGAAAAATAAGTGATTATTTCTGACTTGAAATCAACTTACCTATAGAATCATATGGCAATAGTGTGTTAGAAGGCAATGTGGACAAGAATGCAAGATGGAGATATATTAACATAGTTCAGACAAGAGGAAATGACCAGAATAAAAAGAAAATTGTCTGCAATGATTAAACCAAGAAAAGCTGAAGAATGATGACAGTTGGAGGACCCTGAGTACAGGAGGAGTCAAGATTGGCTTTGAATGCATAAGCCTGAGATGATCACCCAACTGGGCATGATGTAGCAGATGTTGTGGCATCAACAGTATAATTTCTCCACCCAACCCTGAGCTGTGATATGCTTGTGTGGAGAAACAAGGTTATTTTACATATAGTGAAGCATGAAAAGGGAGGGGAAAGAAAACACACAAAATAATGGAATGAGAGTAGGAAAAGAAAAATCCTATAGTGTTGGATTGAATTAAAGTTATCAAGATATGTAGATATAGATACAAATAAATATGCCCCAGTTTTGTCATCTCCACAGAACTAGAGGTAATAATACTCAAAGAAATGAGCTTACCATCATCTAGATCCTGGCATGTAGACACCATTTCATTTTTCTCTGAAAAGAACTAGTAATTCTTGGGGAAAGGCTGATTCTAGCCTTGGAACAGGAAAACCTATAGGTGTTCTTGAAATTTCTTGTTGTGCCATAAATTAAGGGAATGTTCAAAATCTAGTGCAGCTATGTCAAAATGACACAGAAGCTAACTTGAGGGAGCTTTCCATTGCCCAAATCTGAATAGTTTTGAGCATTAAAGTAAAAACTGTCATTAATATAACACATGGAAGAGAAAATGAATTAATGAGTGACATAATTAGTAAGAACAAATGAATGAACGTCATAAAGAGAAAGGGAAAAGCCTCTTTTACAGAATACCAAATAATAATGTAGAAGACGTGATAGATTGAAAAATCAAAAGTTTGCATCATTCTTCAGGAAAGAATCATCAATGGATGCTAAAATCACTGGTTCAAAGATTGCCTGGAAGCAAAATATTCACAGTCCCAGAGTATCATTTTTTAATCACACACAGAGAAAAATAACTATAAAGAAGAAACCTAGAGTCAACCAACTTAACATAGAGATTCAACCTAATATTACTAGTAAAAGGACAAATGAATTTCATGTGATTTATTTTAAGGTTTCTAAGTTCTAAATGAGAGTACATGATCACCTACATAGCATTTCTACCAAATGCATTTAATCTAAATCTAGTCTTAAGGAAATAGCCATATAAATTCAAATTGAGAAATATTATGAAAAAAAACTAATTTGAAACCTTCAAAACAGGAGTGACTGATGAATCTAGGTGGAAGATATATGATTATTTATTGTACTAGTCTTGCAACATTTCACAAGTGGGGGAACAAAACACAAAATAAATTATCAAGAAAATAACAAGAAAAGATCACTAATAGGACCTGAGTTGAATGCCTATATTATACTCTTGTAAATCAAATGCATATTTTATGCAGTCTCAATCCCATCCTACCCCCATTTGGTAGGTGCTTGTTTTCTGGTTTTTACTTGTGTGCTAAGCAATTTGTTGGATTACTAAATGTTGAGTAAATGAATCCTTAATGTAATTAATAAGAAAAATAGCCATGAATAAAATAAGAAACATACACATATGTACATATGTAATGTATATGTAATAAATATATCATTATTTGCACAGAAAAACAAGATTATGAAATGTCATTGATAATTAGGAGATACTACACATCACTTAGCTGACAAATGTCCGTATAGTCAATGCTATGGTTTTTCCCATAGACATGTACAGATGTGAAAGGTGGACCATAAAGAAGGCTGTGCTCCAAAGAACGGATGCTTTCAAACTGTGGTGCTGGAGAAGACTCTTGAGAGTTCCTTGGACTGGAAGGATATCAAACCAGTCAATCCTAAAGGAAATTAATCCTGAATATTCCTTGGAAGGACTGATGCTGAAGCTGAAGCTCTAATACTTTGATCACACGATACAAAGAGCCAAGTCATTGGAAAAGACCCTGATGCTAGAAAAGACTGAGGGTAGAAGGAGAAGGAGGCAACAGAGGATGAGATGGTTGAATGGCATCACTGACTCAATGGACATGAGTTTGAGCAAACTCCAGGAGATAGTGGAGAGGAAAGCCTGGCGTGCTGCTATCCATGGGTTTGCAAAGAGTTGGACATGACTTAACAGCTGAACAATAACAACTACACAATCTGAATTGTAAAGGACATCCACTATGTTGTGGACCATAGTTTTATGACCACCCTTTTTATGATTGGAAAAACGGCCTCCGTAGATATCCCTATTTTCCTAGGTAGAAACCAGAACTCTCCCGTACATTCCCTTTTAGGTGGGGCACAGCATGTAACTTGGCTTCAGTCCATCACAGACATCCATGGAAGTCTGATTTGTAATTGACCCATGTAAAGTGTATGAAAAGTCCATCTTTCAGTCAATGAGTATGGCAAAAGAGGCATCTTTCCTTGCTGCAAAGGATTAAAAAGATTCTGTTATCTAGTCAGCAGTATCATCATTGCAGTCTGGAAGGCTTGGGCTGATGGCAGAAGCAAATATATCTGTCCCAGAGGCCTTGTCAGGTGTTTTCTCTTAAAATTCTTTGCTGCAAGCAATTTCACAGAAAGCAGTTTTGCCACATGACTAATTTTGCAATAAAAGACAAAACGAGAACAAAACAAAATAGAGATATTAATAAGACATAATTAAGCAAGAAAAATTAGCAAAATTTATTGTGAAAAATAGAAAATACAAAAAATGTTTGAATACATTTAAAATGTGTGTATATTCATGGCTACTTCCAGATTTCCCTGGAAGTTAAATCAACAGAGGAATGCTGTTATTTCTCACCAATATATATAATGCATTCAATTGATAGTACATATCTGGACAATATTTATATGTTCCAGTACATGCCCAGTCTGTGCATTTTACCAAATTATGTAAGCCAGATTCTGTGTACATCAAGTTCTCTACTAACAAATAGCAAAAATGTTCACCATTTTCAAGAAAGTTATACTCATCAGGAATGACATAACTATGTCTTTTGGGAGGGATAGGAAGAGTTTGATTCTTCTTTTCCCTCCAGCTTCTAATATTGCATGATAAATTTAACCTGTCAGTTATTTTATCTTTTACAGCATAATTGCCTTATGGCCAGTAAGTTGTGCCATGAAACTGCTGGCAGCAAATGTTCTTAAGGTGAAAATGCTAAGACCCTTCTAGCCCAGCCCTCCGAGGGTGGTTTGGGCACTCTCACCACCTGCAGATCTTCCATGTCTGACTGTAGTCATCTAAAAAAACAGGTGAGCTTCCTCCTTTCCTTTAACAAATTTATTTTTTTCTTGAACTAACTAGAATCAGTTATGTTTTTTGCAGAGAACTCTGTTAAGAATGACACTCTGACTTTCAGATTTACAGCCTCGCATGAAAACTTAGAATATTACAGATTAGAATTCCTTCCACCATTTTCACATCAGTGTTTAATCCTTTTAAAAGAAAGAAGTATTTATTTATTTGGTTGCACTGGGTCTTATTTGCAGTGCAATATCTGTTGCTGCAGCATATGGGACTTAGTTCCCTGACCAGGAATGGAACCCCAAACCCCTTCATTGGGAATTAGGAGTCTTAGCCACTGGACCACCAGGGAAATCCCCAGCTTATTTATTCTTATCCCCAGTAACATATATCCTGAGCAGCAAAAATATGAGAAATATCATAATGTTCATAGGGTCATTACTTCACCTTTTAGAGATGGGCCAACCTAGTGATTCTCAGGTTCTGAAAATATTTCCAAATACCTTTCCATGGTCTTTTTGTTTGTGAAAGCTTCAATCACGTGTGGTGATTTTGAGAGATTAAATTCATGTGTTTCTAACTTGCACTGATTCAGCTCATTCAAGTGAGCCTCCAAGATGGTAAAATAATGCATCAGAAGGTGGAAGATTGTGTTAATGAGTTTTTTCCTAATTTTCATGTGTTTATTTTTGCTAGTTGTATATACTTGACAGGAGTACTGCCAATCTCAGAGAGTTAAAATTAATTCAGTAGTTGGCTTATTTCCCTCTGCATCAATTTCTTCTGAAACTGACTTGTGGCAGGGTGCTGTGTGCTACTTGTTTTCTTTGTACTCTATTATTTCTTCAGTTTGTCTACAGCTGAAAGGCAATCTGAGTTCTGAATGCCTTGGCAACACTGAAAATGAAGCTGGACTTATCTTTATGTCAGTGACCTAGGTCCACGTGAGTACTAACAGAGTGCAAAATAGTCTTTTTTTAACCACCCTACCAGCTCCAATTGCTTTGGATTTAACCTGAGGGACATGGTTATTGATGAGACTTTGGCACAAAGAGTGCTAAGATCTTTGCAATTCTTTTCTAAAGCCTCGAATTCCACCATACCATCTTCAAGCTGTCTGCCCCAGTTAAACTCCACTAAACAAAGTTGGTTAATCCAGTATCCAATTCACTGGCAGTATTTTATTTCCACTGCAGAAAATCCACAATCCCCACATTAGTCTATGGCTATCCCAGGGGAGTGTGTGCCTTCTCAAATAGTTTTTATTCTTGGAAACATTAGAATGGCCATTTGGGGTAAAATAAAAATTTAGGATCCAAGTTAACCTCCTGAAAAATATTATTAGAAGCTTTATGTATTTTCCATGAAAATATATTGAGCTCCAGTGCCCATGGGATTGTGCTAGGCAGTCTAGTGGATGTCATATACCACTGACCTCTCCTTCACTGTGATCCGGCCATATTGACTTTGTTTCAATTCCTAATCTCTGCAAGATCTTTCTGCCAAAGACCTGCAGTGCATGCTGTGCGCTCCACCTAACACCCCACCTTCTTGTCTTTTCCTGCTAATAGACACATGCTATTTCCAGCTGACTCAGTCTTATCCTTGAGGTCTCAGATTAAATGTACTTCCCTTTGCAGAGGTCTTTTTATCACAACCTAATATGATTTATCTTTCCTAGCACCCTCTGCCTTTACAGGATGTCATAACTTGTGATTAAATATTTATTTGTTTTATGTATACTTTCTCTTTCCCACAAGACCTTTCTACACAAGGGCAGTGATCAAGTCTGCTTTGTTAACCACTGCGTACTCACTGTTTTCAGTTTTTTTTCATTAACTTTGATGTTTAGCATCATGTAAGTTTCATGTGTGCGACATTATTTTTCTACTTCTGTATTTCTTGCAGCATGCTTACTGCCAAAAATTTAGTTTCCATTCATTGTTCCACAGTAAAGCCTTTCCCCATTTCACTGTCTTCTTGTGGTAACTGCTACTTTGTTCTCTGTATCTATGTGTCTGTTTTTAATTTGGTTTGTTTTTAAATTTATCTATTTTTTGTTTTTGATTATTATTCTTTTGTATTCCACATATGACCTTGAGGGTATTATGCTAAGCGAAACGAATCAGTCAGAGAAAGACAAATACTGATTTTTAGTGCAGAGTCTGCCGTACCATATGGTCAGTACTCCATGTAAACCACTGAGAGAGACAGAGTTCTCATTCCATGCTTTAATCACATGGACAACATGTTTCATTACACAGTAATATATTAATAGACAATATTATGTTTATGCCTAGGAGAAGAATCCAATAAAAAAAAACACACAGCTATCTTTCTCTGAAGTAGTGATTCCTTTGCTTATTAGTCTAAACAGAAATTTCCTGTCAATCTTTTCAGATATCATTGTGAACTTGGGCCAAATAATGAAGGTCATAAAACTTTCTTCCACTAAATTAATTTGCGCTTATATAGATTCCAGAGCAAAAGAAATGGAAGCGATTGTTCATCATTGGGAAGTAAAAAGTACAATGAGTAATCCATAATATCTATACCATTTTATATTAATCATATCCCCAAGTACTTCATCTCTCTATTCCTTGCTATTAACTATATTTACCAGAAATGAATGTGCTTCCAGCAGTCTGTGCATGAGCTAAGAGGGGAAAAAAAAGTCAGACAAGTTGTTTCAATCATCTGTCCTGTTTGGGTTTGCATTCTTTCAGTTTACTAGTAAAATGTTAAGTGAAACTGACTGAATGAAAATGGAAGATATACCTTTCAGTTCCATGTCACTGGGAAGTTTTGATGCCAGTTTTAATGAAGCATGGGGGATAGAATGGCCAGTAAGGGGAAAATCTGGTGTTTCACAGAACTAGGGACTTGGTGTCTTCCTTATTGATCCCTGAAATCATCTCCTAGGCAAGAAGCCCTCCTGCAATGCATTTTAATTAGTAGTGTCTTTGCCTCAATCTCTCGGTTCTCCTGCCTTGATTGAGATGGGAATTAGGACAGTTGGCCAGGCAGCTGGGCAGGTAATTGGGCCTTTATTGATCTGTGGTACTGCAGACATCAGAAACACAGAGAAGAAAGAACACACAGGATGTCCTATTACCCATTCACTGAAACAGTGTGGAGAAGAGGCTGGGGTCCAGCATCTCTTTTGGATCCCCATCAACAGAGCTTCAAAACTGGCCCTCCACTCAAGTAGTCTTCTATTCCTCACCTTATAGTCAACCCCGCTCATGACCTCAAAATTTCCAAGACCTATGCAGTCCAATCTATTTATTTAGAGAATCCCAGTGCTGTACTAAGTGCTGGGCATTATATGTACCATTCCAAACATAAGGAGAACAGCAATGGTTCCTGCCTTCAAGGAGCTCTTTGCCCTGGAGTAAAGATGAGAATGGAGGTTGCTGAGAGGACCTGGTCTTATACTGTAATGTATTAAGTACCATTACAAAAGCTATGCAATATGCTATGAGAGGATAGAGAAGAAGAGAACAGATTCCCTGCAGACTTTTTTTGAACACTATCAAACAGTAGTGGCCTCAGTTGCACCTATCACTCATCAGTTTGTTTTCCTACCATGTTAGGGGTTCCCAGGTCCACCCTTAGGTTCTACAGTTCACTAGGAGGATTCACAGGACTCAGCATAAAAGTCATAATCAGGGCTAAAATTTATTACACTGAAAGGATATAAAGCAAAATTGGAAGAAGGAAAAAACACAGGGGGTGAAGTTCATAGAAAACCAGGCACAAGCTTCCAAGGCTCCTCTCCCAGCTGAGTCACCTAAGATATGCTCAGTTCCTCCAGCAATGAGTTGTGACAACACAATGTAAAATGTGGGGAGCTCATTGGAGAATGTAGGGTTTTTACTGGGGACTAGTTTCATAGGTACCCTCTGCCTAGCAAGCATGAAAATTTCAGATTCCCAGAATAAAAGCAGATGTTCATCATAGACCAAGTTTGTGTAAATGGTTTACATATAGCAAGTCACTGTGATCAGTTCTGACAATGGGGGGAACCCTCCCAAAATCCGAATGCTGTATGCCAAATTCCCGGATACCAACTAATGGCCAACCTCACAGGCAAGTCGGTTTACTGACAGTCATCTATGTTAACTCATTTCTGCAAGTCTGTTCATTTATTTGTTTGTTTATACATGTGTTTATATATCTAGAAAGAAGAGTGACTTTTAGATTTGTTTTCTAGTTTCATTTATTTTTAAATAATACCTGCAATGCAGGAGACTCGGGTTCAATTCCTGGGTTGGGAAGATCCCCTGGAGAAGGAAATGGCAACCCGCTCCAGTATTCTTGCCTGGAGAATCCTATGGACAGAGGAGTCTGGTGGGCTCAGTCCATGCAGTCGCCAAGAGTTGGACACAACTGAGTGACTTTCACTTCACTTCAATTATTGTTAAATGATACTAGGTTTTCCTTTTTAAATTTTCTAATTAAAGTTAATCAAATCCTGCTTTCAGCAGTGAGGAGGAGTCATTTGGTACCTGTTTCCTGAAGCCTATTGTTAAATCACCAGGAATTTTGTGAGCTCTTTGTTGGTAGCATGAAATTACTTATGGTGGGTGGGAATTGGCAAATACCACAGAAACTGGCAAATACTACAAATGAGGGCCTCCCCCACTTCTTTGAAAAGCTAATTATTATGCAATTGCCTGTTTTTATGTTCCAAGGTAAAAGGTGAGAGAGTAGAAAAAATAAATTTTCATGGCTTCCAAGTGTCAGGTTGGTATCTCTCTTCCTCAGTTATATTGTTGTAACAAAGATTTGGAAAAGCAAACTAACTACAGCTCAAGCAGGAAGGATTTCTCAGCTCCTGTCTTGTCTTAGCAGGGATTCAAAACAACAGACTGGTTACAGCTCAAGCATCTTTTATTAAACATACAGAGAATAGTATACTCCCCAAGACATAGGAGCGGGCTGACCCCAAGGGAGTCACACAATGACTCTTGGCTCCCTTTTTATACTTCCCATGGCCTCTTCTTGGTTCTGCCCTGTGCAAAATGGGGCTTATATCTGCCACCAGTCAGGAAAGGGAATGTAAATGGGTGTGTACTCAAGGTCGATTGACAGTTGCAAGTTACATAACAACAGGCTCTATTGCACATGTCTTCCCCATAATTCTGTCTGTTCTAATCAGATGTATATATGTATAGAATATTTATTAACCCTTAATGGGCTCCCAGCTGCCTAAGTTTACTTGAAGACACAGTTTTGCATAAAGGACAGCATGTGCTGGAGTTGGATAAGCCCCTGTGGTTAGTTTGTATCCACTATGTGCCTAGCAAGCATGTGCAAGAGTTGGAAAAGTCTCTGTGGTTGTTTTTGTGGCACATCTGTGAGCTCTCCTGGGTGTATCTGGGATGGGGTTTAGAGATCAGCTTGCATCCTTTTCCACTCAGTCAGTCAGTTCAGTTGTTCAGTCGAGTCCGACTCTTTGTGACCCCATGAATCACAGCACGCCAGGCTTCCCTGTCCATCACCAACTCCTGGAGTTCACTCAAACTCATGTCCATTGAGTCGGTGATGCCATCCAGCCATTTCATTCTCTGTCGTCCCCGTCTCCTCCCGCCCCCAGTCCTTCCTAGCATCAGACTCTTTTCCAGTGAGTCAACTCGTCGCATGAGGTGGCCAAAGTATTGGAGTTTCAGTTTTAGCATCAGTCCTTCCAATGAACACCCAGGATTGATCTCCTTTAGAATGGACTGGTTGGATCTCCTTGCAGTCCAAGGGACTCTCAAGAGTCTTCTCCAATACCACAGTTCAAAAGCATCAATTCTTCGGCGATCAGCTTTCTTCACAGTCCAACCTTTTCCACTAGGTCACCCATTTTTGCTCATGCCTAACTTTGGACACGACTGAGGGACTGAACTGAACTTCCTACTTAACACAAGTAAAACCCCTACTCACATTTATTTATCCATGTAATAAATGTGAAATGCAGAAAAAGATCGAAGACTTTAAGGAAGTTCTAGTGGGGGAGACCAAACTTAGAAGGCCAAATTATTCTCACATCAATGTATTTTTTCCCTCACTCCCATAGAATAATGAAAAGAAAAAGAAATATTGTTCCTACTCAATGAAGCTTTGTCAATGTGTGAGTTCTCCAATTTTTAGTAAGTGTGGTGATACAAGGTTTTCTGAAGACAGGCTCCCTCCCCACATGAAATAGCCAGTCGTTTGTTTGGGGAGTCAAGGATAGAGAAGAGAGGCTAGTGCTGGCAGAGGGGGCAGAACCAACTTTACCATAGGAAGAGGTGCTGGTTTTTCTGATCTAAGAGGAGAAGTGTGTATTTAGGTTGGGGGGCAGCTAGTTAGGAAGGCCATCAACGATGGCATGTACTGTGTGGTCCAGCCCTCTCCCTGCTGTCCTATGAAACGTTTTGTACATAAGAATTTCTCTGAGGAGTGACACAAGCTCTGAAGGAATGGCACATAGAAGCACAGAGAAGTAACACTGGGATGGGTAACCTTGGGAGACAAACTGTAGATCTTTGTGCTCTCAGGCAGCAGGGAGCAAAAAGTAATGTTTACAGAGTTCTTATCATGCTCAAGACACTGCTTTAATCATTTTACAATGCTTTCACGCTTTTAGCTCATGCAAAAACCCCATGAAGTGGTACCATTTTATTAAAGGGGAAACTGAGCCACAGGAAAGTTGAGCACCATTGCCACAGAGCAAGAAATATTGATTTTCTGCTTGATTTGACCCCAGATGTCACTGAAAGCACTTGAAGAACTACCACAGTTTTCTGGTTACAGATACTAGATTTTCTTTCTTCTAAAAAATTTTTCATTTTATTCAATATTTATATATTTATTTCCACCGTTTTAGTGATATATAACATTGGGTAAGCTTAAGGTGTATGATGGAGAAGGAAATGGCAACTCACTCCAGTATTCTTGCCTGGAGAATTCCATGGGCAGAGGAACCTGGGGTCGCAAAGAGTCAGACATGACTAAGTGACAAACATACAAGGTGTATGATGCAATGATTTGACATACGTATGTATTGCAAAATCTTAATAAGATTAGTTAACTTCCCTTGTAGCTCAGTCTATAAAGAATCTGCCTGCAATGCAGGAGTTCAGTCCCTGGGTTGGGAAGATCCCCTGGAGAAGGAAATGGCAACCCACTCCAGTATCATTGCCTGGAAAATCTCATGGACAGAGGAGCCTGGTGAGCTGCAGTCCATGGGGTCGCAAAGAGTCGGGCACGACTGAGCAGCTAACATAACAACATAACATCACCTCACTTAGTCATGATATTTTTTCTTGTGATGAGAACTTTTAAGATTTACCTAAGATTTATTTATCTTCAGTTCAGTTCAGTTCAGTTCAGTCGCTCAGTCGTGTCCGACTCTTTGCAACCCCATGAATCGCAGCACGCCAGGCCTCCCTGTCCATCACCAACTCCCGGAGTTCACTCAAACTCATGTCCATTGAGTCAGTGATGCCATCCAACCATCTCATTCTCTGTTGTCCCCATCTCCTCCCACCTCCAATCCCTCCCAGCATCAGAGTCTTTTCCAGTGAGTCAACTCGTCGCATGAGGTGGCCAAAGTATTGCAGTTTCAGCTTTAGCATCAGTCCTTCCAATGAACACCCAGGACTGATCTCCTTTAGAATGGACTGGTTGGATCTCCTTGCAGTCCAACAGACTCTCAAGAGTCTTCTCCAGCACCACAGTTCAAAAGCATCAATTCTTCAGGGATCAGCTTTCTTCACAGTCCAACTCTCACATCCATACATGACCATGGGAAAAACCATAGCCTTGCAACTGTCAAATATATGATAGAGTATTGTTAACTATGGCCACCATGCTGTACATTGCAACCCTAATACTAATTTATCTTATTGCTTGAAGTTTGTACCCTTTGACCACCTTCACCCACTTCCCCTATACCTCACCTTTGTCTTTGTCAACCACCAGTCTGTTCTGTTTCTGAGTTTGGTTTTTTTAGTTTCCACATGTGAGATCATTCAGTATTTGTCTTTCTCCATCTGACTTATTTAGCATAACACCATCAAGGTTTCTCCATGTTGCAAAGGGCAACATGTTTTTATGACTGAACAATGTTCCATCATGTGCAGATTTTCTTTATCCATTCGTCTAGGTACACTTATTTCGTTTCCATGTATTGGCTATTGTAAATCATTGTAAGTAATACTGCAATGAACATACAAATGAAGGTATGATTTCATTTGAGATAGTGATTTCATTTCCTTCACGTGCGTACCTAGAAGTAGAATTTCTGGGTAATATGATAGTTCTATTTTTAATTTTTTGTGGAATCTCCATACTGTTTTCCATAGTTTTACATTCCTACCTACAGTGCGCAATATTTGCCTTTCTCTATATCCTCTCCAACACTTGTCATTGTCTTTTTGGTAACAGCCTTTCTGATAGGTGTAAGGTGATATGTCATTGTGTTACCTATTTGCATTTTCCTGATGGTTAGTCCTCATGAGAAGAGTTGACTCACTGGAAAAGACTCTGATGCTGGGAGGGATTGGGGGCAGGAGGAGAAGGGGACGACAGAGAATGAGATGGCTGGATGGCATCACCGACTCGATGGACATGAGTTTGGGTGAACTCTGGGAGTTGGTGATGGACAGGGAGGCCTGGCGTGCTGTGATTCATGGGGACGCAAGGAGTCGGACACGACTGAGCGACTGAACTGAACTGAACTGATGATTAGTGATAATGAATACCTTTTCCTTTACCTTTGGCCATTTGTATACACTTATTTAGGTCTTTGTCTACTAACTGGATAATTTGAGGGGGGTTTGCTATTGAGTTGTATGAGTTCTTTATTTATTTTGGAAATTTATATCTTATCAGATATGTGATTTGCAAATTTTCCCTCCCATTCCATAGGTTGCCTTTTTCTTTTGTGAATCATGTCCTTTGCTCTGCAGAAACTTTTCAGTTTGATGTAATCCTGCTTGTTTATTTTTGCTTTTGTTGCTTGTGCTTAGACTGTCACATCCACAAACCATTGCCAAGATCAATGTCAAAGAGCTTTTTCCTTGTATATTATTATAGGAGTTTTATGGCTTCAGGTTTTTAGAGTTTTTCTGTGAGTGGTGTAAAATAGGAATTCAGTTTCATTGTTTTGCATGTCAATATTCAATTTTCCCAGCACACAGATTGTCTTTAAGATGGTCATTAATTATTAATATTATGGTCAGGGTATTTAAAGTGCATTTTTAAGTTGGAAACATACTCAAGGCCTTTCCATAGTCATATGTTTTTTGAAAAGATGAAAAACAGAATGCCTCCCCTGTCAGCTTAGTGTGGTATAAATGTATTTTGAGTCATTATCAAATTGACCCCTCTCCGAAGGATGCTTACAAGTCTTGCCCTTGGAAATCTCCTTGTCCCTCTGGGTTTCATTTTTGCCTTGTCTACTCCCCTGTGAGTCTGCTGCAAGCCCTGAACAGAAAACTCTGCCTTTGACTGGATATGTTCTTGCAGTATGTTATTTTGAAGAAAGTTCAGCTTTAGCTACACTAATTCCATTTATTTCATTGCAAAATGTTCTGCCTGTGCTTTGTATCTTTCCATTCAGTTTTTTCAGAGACTCTCATTTGTCTGGGATTCTAGAGAGAAAGGTGATGAGTTCAAAAACATGCTTTAAGAACATATTCTTTAGGAAAACTTGAAAGCTGAGTCTTCTAAAACTCTTAGTACTTCTTGCTAAATGTTGCTGCTGTTGTTTAGTCACTAGTCAAGTCTGACTCTTCTATGATGCTATGGACTATAGCCCGCCAGGCTCCTCTGTTACTAAAATGTGTTGCCACTTACTACGCCAGTGGATCCTCCTGACCCAGGAGTTGAACCCGCATACTCCTGCATTGCATGCAGTTTCTCTACCACTGGGCCACAAAGGAAGCCTTCAATGCAAATAAATGTTAACTCAGTATAACATTGAGATTGCAGAGAAAGAACGTTTGCCTGAAAAACTTGAAGATCATGAAGAAGCACGTTCCTATCATACCTGTTCTTTGCTTCTCTGTTGCTTTCCTTTCCTTTTTTTTTCTTTTTGTCAAATAAATAAAGTACATGGAGTATCATTGAAGATCGATGGCCCCTTTGCCAAAACATTTTCTTGGAATCACCTTCCTTCCTATTCCACAGTCCTACTAGCGAAACTCGCATATCAGTGAGCAAATATCCCCTTCTTAAACTGAACTTCTGCTATTCTAGCTCCCACTTGCCAAAGCCAACATGATTTGAACATTCCTCTTCATCTAATATCAGTCCCCATCAGATAACCATTAAATGAATAGAGACTGAAGGTTAGGAGGAATGCTAACAATGCAGATAAAGTCCTGATATCTGGCAGCTGTGAGTTAATTTGACCAGATCACAGCCCAGGAGGGTGGCTGTCAAAGGGAGCAAAGAGTGCAGGGGAGGCTTGGCTTCATGCCTGCAACTTACAGCACCTTCCCCAGGCCAGCAGCCTGGCATTTCATATCTAAAGTCACCACAGGAATGAGACAAATTCCACTATCCTATTTGGCACCTGCTTACCATGGCAAATTAATTCCCTGTGACTGTCGGAAAGGAAAATAGTCAGGTATTTTCACCCTCAGTAATGAATTAAAATGACTGAGGGAACCACTGATCCAACTAAGCACTGAGAAAAAGGGTCAATTGACCTCTTAAGCCATTCCATATACTGGTTTCAGATTCAGAGTTCCAGAGCCTACTAAGTCTGGTAATGCAAAGGCAGAGCACTTTGCCCCTGCATATTTGAAAGCAGTCACAACCTGTTGCCTGTTTCTAGGTTGGAGAAAGAATACACAAGCAGAGCCTCAGGGAATTTGAGTTCTAATATTACCCCTCTCCTCTACCTCTGATCTGTCTGAATAGGTTGTTGTTGGTTTTTTTTTTTTATTTTATTTACCTTGATCATCAGCAAGAAGCCATTATTTTGAACACCTGAACCTTGAAGCCAGCCCCTGCTCAGTGTTAGTATTTTGTCTTCTCCAGACGCTTGCTCCGGAGAAGGCAATGGCAAGCCACTCCAGTACTCTTGCCTAGAAAATCCCATGGATGGAGGAGCCTGGTAGGCTGCAGTCCATGGGGTCGCTACAAGTCAGACATGACTGAGCGAATTCACTTTAACTTCTCACTTTCACACATTGGAGAAGGAAATGGCAACCCACTCCAGTGTTCTTGCCTGGAGAATCCCAGGGACGGGGGAGCCTGGTGGGCTTCTGTCTGTGGGGTCGCACAGAGTCGGACACGACTGAAGTGACTTAGCAGCAGCAGCATCAGACGCTTGCTCCTTGGGAGAAAAGCTATGGCCAACCTAGACAGCATATTAAAAAGCAGAGACATTACTTTGCTGACAAAGGTCCATCTATTCAAAGCTATGGTTTTTCCAGCAGTCATGTATGGATGTGAGAGTTGGACTATAAAGACAGCTGAGTGTCAGAGAATTGATGCTTTTGAACTGTGGTGTTAAAGAAGACTCTTGAGAGTCCCTTGGACTGCAAGGAAATCCAACCAGTCCATCATAAAGGAAATCAGTCCTGAATATTCATTGGAAGGACTGATGCTGAAGCTGAAACTCCAATACTTTGGCCACCTGATGCGAAGAACTGACTCCTTGGAAAAGACCCTCATTCTGGGAAAGATTGAAGGCAGTCAGAGAAGGGGACGACAGAGGATAAGATGGTTGAATGGCATCACTGACTCAATGGACATGAGTTTAAGCAAGCTGCGGGAGTTGGTACAGGGATGCTTGGCATGTTCACGGGGTCGCAAAGAGTCAGACACAACAGAGCAACTGAGCTGACTGCTGGTTTCAGGCAGAGGAACACTTAGTGTATTCCTGACTTTGACCAGTAGATGGAAACATTTTTGATTGTGTGATACCTCTAGGTTCCCAGGCCTGAAAAAGATGTATCTTCGTTTTCCAGAAAAAGCCAATAAGCTGAGTCACCAGACCCACTGTCTGACATAGTATCTTATGTGTGTATGGAATGTCTTTACAAATAAAAAGAAATGTGAATAGTTTGGAATAATCAGGGAAGAAATTAGGAAACATTGCAAGTTTACTTTCAATAGTTACAACAACCTAGTTCTCTTAATTCCCTCACATTCTTTTAATTAAGCAATGAAAAATGATCATGATTTATAACATTCTGTAGTTTAGAATCAATATAGTTATACTTAAATCCCAAGTGATTTATAAATACTCCATCTTTAATCAAAGACTGGTAAGAGAGGAGGGTTTAACATAGTTATACTGCACAGACAGCTAAGAAACGGAGTTCTACAGCAAACTGCCATTCCACTGAGACCTTATTACCTTACAATACCTCCTTTACGCTGATTTCTTAAGGTTGGCAGACTTTAATTTAGAAACCATAGGATATTTTTGACAGAGATATCAAGGCAATTGTAGGTTATTGTTAGTCATTGGCAGTCACTCAAATATGGGGCAATTATGTGCCTTGACATAGTAGATAATTGAACTGATATTTAGACTGGAATTTAATCACTCTCTTACTTTTTACTTTCTGAAGCTGAAATTCAAGGCATGTTCAAATAAATCCTTGAAATATTTTTCTGCCACTGAAAGAAGTATAGGGTAAGACCCATTCTTTGATTTATACCAGAAGGAAGACTAACAGCCGTGGGTGATATTACATATCTTTTACTAGGGCATTCTCCAGCAAAAGTTCTACTGTTCTCTGATTGCTAAAGGTATCTCAGGGACATCTTGGGGATTCTGCATAAGGAACAACTTAGAAACTTTGCTAATATTCCCATGTGTGTGTGTGCAGTCGCTCAGTCATTTCCAACACTTTGTGACGCCATGGGCTATAGACCACCAGGGTGCTCTGTCCATGGGATTTCCCAGGCAAGAATACTGGAGTAGATTGCCATTTCCTTCCCCAGGGGATTTTCCCGACCCAGGTATCAAACCCAACCCATGTCTCTTGTGTCTTCTGCATTGACAGGCAGATTTTTTATCACTGAGCCACCTGGGAAGCCCCTGATATACCCATATACTCACCTAAATGTGTTCTTTTCAAACTGTGTATGTGTGATACATTGATCCATACATACACATTTATGCATATTTTTATATAATTACATAAATATTTTTATGTATTTATAACTTACATATGTAGTCAAACAAACATACCCATAATGAAAGACCACACAATCACACAAGAATGTATAAGGCAAATATATATTTAATCACTTAACTCTGTGATCTGAGAGAAGGCCTAAACTGGTTTAAGTTCATAAGAGAAGAATCCATAGTTATCCAAATCCTGATCTTCTGCAGCAGCCAGGAGAGCTATTACCTAAAAAAGATTAGAAGGGATTTGGGAAAGTGCTAATGACTCTGGTCCTTATTGCTTTAGCAGCATGTTTACCTCGCCTGAAGGGTTACTTTCCAAGGCTAAGGCTTATATAAATAAAGTCAAACATTTATCCGAGTTCATACAATATAGGCCATCCTACTTTCCACCATTATATTTACACAAGTAGTTAATGGACTGACCAGATTTTATTTCCATTAAACTAATGAGTAAGAATCCTGAGTCAGACTCTCAAACTAAACTGAGCTTTTTCGTTTCTGTTGCTCCTTCCCCACCACCCCCTTTTAATGCCAGATTTTGATTTATGGAATAGTAAACATATTCTTCAGAGAAGGCAATGGCAACCTACTCCAGTACTCTTGCCTGGAAAATCCTGTGGACGGAGGAGCCTGGTAGGCTGCAGTCCATGGGGTCACTAAGAGTCAGACATGACTGAGCAACTTCACTTTCACTTTTCACTTTCATGCATTGGAGAAGGAAATGGCAACCCACTCCAGTGTTCTTGCCTGGAGAATCCCAGGGACGGGGAGCCTGGTGGCTTGCTGTCTATGGGGTCGCACAGAGTCGGACACGCCTGAAGAGACTTAGCAGCCTCAGCAAACATATTCTTATTAGGAGGAAAATGGTTTGCCAAAATTAATCAGGAGTAATATCTGATTGAATGCATGTATGGATCCAATGGGCTTCCCTGGTTGCTCAGTCATAAAGAATCTGCCTGCTAATGCAGGAGACGCAGGTTTGATCCCTGGGTTGGGAAGATCCCCTGCAAAGAAAATGGCAATGCACTTCAGTATTCTTGCCTGGGAAATCCCATGGAGAGAGGAGCCTGGTAGGCTACAGTCCATGGGGTCTCAAGAGAGTCAGACATGACTTTGTAAATAAACAGCAACCAGAACAACATGGATCCAATATGTGATCCAACCCAAGGATCAGGGCAGTGGAACACCCTACCTAGCCCAGGCATACCAGAGTTTAACCAGCTAAACCTGGTGAAGGCAAGGCAGCTTTCCCATTTGTGGTTGGTTGCCTTGCAAAAATTCTCATTCAATCCGCTAAGAGCTTGTGTTATTTCTAAAGTTAGCTGAACTTATTGCCCTAAACCGCAGAGTAAATAAAATAAAGTGAAGTGAAGTCTCTCAGTCATGTCTGACTCTTTGTGACCCCATGGACTGTACCTGCCAGGCTCCTCCATCCATGGGATTTTCCAGGCAAGATTACTGGAGTGGGTTGCCATTTCCTTCTCCAGGGGATCGTCCCAACCCAGGGATCGAACCCGGGTATCCTGCAGGCAGGATAGACTCTTGCAGGTAGACTCTTTACCCTCTGAGCCACAAGAGGACTTAAACCACAGTGCAACCTTCGATGAAGGTTGCCCTTTTATTGCCCTCAACCATAGAGCAAATAAAATAATGTCTAGTAAAGACATAGGCTTCTATAGGATTTCTTCACTGAAGGTTGCAAGTTTCTTACCAATTTCTAGTAATAATCACTTGTTTACTTTTGTGGAATGGAAAGAAAATACAGCTTTTCTCCTGAGATTATTCCAGATAATTGACTCATAAAATGCCCAGCTTCTGTGCCACACTACCAACTTTTCCTGAAGCACTTTCCATGGAGAAGGTGAGGGCCTTGCTGTTATCAGGGTGGAAGACACTGCTCTTCTCTTTCTGGGCATGGGCTCCTTCCAATGCTGGTCCATCTGCAGGACAGACAGAAAGGTTTTGTGAGCAGGAAGCTGGAGACAGAAAAGCATGAAACCTGTGGAGGCAGGCGTCATGGGCTCCGGATGTCTGCAGAAGTAGTTGAAAATGAGCCAATGTGCAAAAAATTGGGAGGCGTTCTAAAGCTCTCTCAAGACATCAAAAGCCAAGTATTGTAAGAAGTGGAATAAAGAAATAAAAGCTGCCATTTGTATAGCCTTCTCAGGATTTCTACCACTTCCATTAAACCTGAAGATATTTCACTGGATTAATGTTATTCATAACTACAAAAATAAAGAAGACATGTTTTGAAAAACAAAATCAATGTAAAAAGTAAAGAAAATCTTTTGAGGAAGGAAACCTTTGATAATGAATATTTTAGGATTATGTTAAACTGTTTGATGAAGTCTTTTGCCTGATCTGTCAGTAAATCCAAGGAACCTTCAGACAGTCACATGGAAGTTTATCTTCTTTTCTCTGTATTTCTGCATCACACCTGGAGGCCGGACAGGACAGATTACCCAGAGCAGCAGTGGTGCGTTTCTTCCTAAGAATTGTACACTGTTGTGATGGATCTGAATGTGGAAATTAACAAGTGGTCCAAGTCAAGATTCAGAGGGCTGATAAATCAACAAAGATATTGGAAAAGCATTTTCAGGTGACAGAACTTTCAAAAGTCAGGGTAAAAATGGAATATCATCAACTCCTTTCAAAACCTGCCAAAGTGTCTATCACTTTTACTTTCCTCTCTGTGAAAAATGTTGAAAAATTTAAATTTCCATTAAAAGTCTTTTAAAAAGATTTGCATTTAATGATACAGAGCTGCATGGCTGAGTATGGTAGCCACTGGCCATATATGACTATTTAAATTGAAATTTATTAAAATTAATAAAATTTAAAAATTACGTTCCTCAGTTGCACTAGTCACATGTAGATGCTCTGTGATCACTAGCTACCGTATTACATAGTAATGCAATATGGCTAGTAGCTACCATATTGCATGGCACAGACATAAAACATTTCCAACACTGAAGAAATTTCTGTTAAACAGAACTGAACTAAAGCAGCTGGTCTGGGTATCTAATGTAGGTCACTGGGTCCAGGCTGTTCATCAAGGCAGTGTACAGGGAGTTCTGGTTCTCTTTCCTTCAGTTTCTTACTACCAGTCTCTTAAGAGGAGGCTCTGGGATCTAGAAGTTTCCAAAACTAATTTAGACATCAAGCTTTTCTTTGTGGAGGAACTTCCAGGGCATTATCCCATGGAGCACACTTTGGGACATGTGGATCTGTACAATAAGGACTTTGACATCAAAGGACTGTGCTTTCCTCATCTCTCTCCCACTCCTGGGTCCTGACATAGTAAGTATGTACTGTTGGCCTAACAGTTAGGTGCTAAGGCCAGGTGAAAGAGCAAGGGGTCAACAATACAAGATGAAAGCCGTCTAGATTTTGGGCTCCCAAACCAGTTGCATTCTCTACTGGGGTCACCAAATAAGGTAAAACCACTACTCTTCTATACCCTAGCACACACAAGTCTTTTTTTTTTTTTTTTCAATTTCTACATTTGGAATCACCTCTCAGATACACACAATTTCACATTTTCATAGTTTGAGAAAGCAGGAAATGTTCTAAAAGGTATATCTTCCTGAATTATTATTTAACTTGCTAAATTAAGTTTGAAATTTGCTTGGAACTCCAGTCTTCCTCACTGCACTGGAAAGAAAGACGTCTACAGGCTCCAGAAATCTATCTTCATAGTATTGCAGTTTGGACAAGTTCTAATGAAAATTTGATACTTTAAAAACAACTTGAGTTTTCCTTTTAGTGACATATCTCACCAAAAGCTGGCTGGAGCCTGGGAGGCAAGAGAATATCTTTTCCAAGGAAAACCAAAAATCCTTCTTTCAAAAAACTCTTCGATGTACAATAGTTTATTTTTCTTTTAACTGAGCCCTTTTTGAAATCTTGCTGCCTTGGTTGTTGTCCTAACTCTGAATCAGGATGAGTACTCTCAGACTCTAGGGGGAGGTTAGAAGGAAAGTGATGGTGAGGGAAAATTGTTTTGATCTCTACAGAAGCCGGGTGCTAAGCAGACTCTCCACAGCCTTTCTCTCCCTTTAGTCTTTGCTCTTCTTTCCTTTGCCCAGATGGCTTCCTCCTTTACATCCAAAGACCTGTTTCCTCCAGGAGGCTTTATATCTCCCCTCTTCTAAATGCCTATGATGCTCACCACTGTAGCTCCCACTTGGTGTGGCCCTTGGTCTTCCTGCTAAAGATACTTTTGTGCCATGTTCAGTCTCCCCGATGAAATGAATGGCTCTTTGGAACAAAGATCAAGATTTAGTGACATCTTTGTTACTTGAGCACTTGGCACAAAATCATGCAAAGACCAGTTATTCAATAAATGATGATAGAAACACTTCTGCATACTGCTTACAGTAGATTTGTTATAGCTAAAAATAAAATTCACTTTATTTAAAATTGTCTAATTTATAATTTGCTGCAATACATATGACAAACAGGAATTTGACAAATTAAAGAATTGCAAAAATATGTTTTTTCATAAATTTATTCTACATTGAAAAATCACTTTAAGATCATTAGAGACAGTCACATAACAACCATTGTGACAGTGAGGAAGGTAAATAAACTGAATTTCTCTCTTTTTTTTCTTGATAATATTTTGTTTATTGAGATATACTTCACATAACATAAAATTCACCAGTTTTAAGTGTGTACATCAGTGAATTTTGATATAATCACTATGTTGTACAACCATCAGTACTATCTAATTCCAGAATTTTTCCCTTATCCCGAGAAAGAAACTCCACACTCATTAGCAGTTAGCCACACCGTCACCCTTTCCCTATCCCCTGGAAGCCACTAATCTACTCTGTTCCTGTGAATTGCCTGTTCTGGACATGTAGGTGGAATCCTACAAAAGTGTCCTTTTTTGTCTGACTTATTATTTCTCTTAACCTGTTCTCAAGGTTCATGCTTGTTGCAGTGAGTATCCGTACTTTGTTTTTATACAAGAATACTATTTCTTTGTATGGATATGCCTCATTTTATTTATTCATCATCTGACGGCCACTTGGGTTGTTTATATTTTTAGGCTGTTATGAGTAATGCTGCTCTGAAAAACTGTGTCTAAGTTTTTGTGTGGACATATGTTTTTTCTTCTCTTGGGAAGAGAGTTGCCCTGTTCACTCTTTTTAATTCTTCATGAAATCTTTGAAATCATACATTTTTATATCATTTTTATGTACTCACTAAAAGAGATCTGTGAGTGATTTCTCTTTGCTGCTGCTAAGTCACTTCATTCGTGTCCGACTCTATGCGAAACCATAGACAGCAGCCGACCAGGCTCAGCCGTCCCTGGGATTCTCCAGGCAAGAACACTGGAGTGGGTTGCCATTGCCTTCTCCGTTCTCTTTGCTAGACTGTTGCAAACAAAGTGATTTTTTTCTGAGAAAGCATTTCTTTAGAAACAGAGTTGTAGATACAGAGAACAAACAGGTAGTTGCCAGAGGGGAGGGGTGGGAGGAAGAAAGAAATAGGTGAGGGAGATTAAGAGGTACAAACTTCACATCGCAAAATAATGAGTCACGGGTATGAAATGTACAGTGTTGGAATAGAGTTAATAGCTATTATCTTTGTATGGTGACAGATCACAGCTAGACTTGCCGTGGCTATCATTTTAAGATTTATAGAAATACTGAATCACTACATTGTATAACAGGAACTAGCATAGTGTTGTATGTCAATTATACTTCAGAAACAAACTCATAGAAAAGGAGATCAGATTTGTGATTACCGAAAGTGGGGAGTTGCAGGGAGGACTGTATGAAGACAGTCAAAAGGTGCAGACTTCCAATTATTAGATAAATAAGTACTAGAGGTGTAATGAACAACAGGATAAATTTAATTAACACGGCTTTATGTTATATAATATATATAAGTTGTTAAAAGAGTAAATCCTAAGTGTTCTCATCACAAAGAAAAACTTCTCTACTTCTTTAATTTCTATCTATGAGATGAGGGATATTCACTTAATTCACTGTGGTAATCATTTCACGGTAAGTCAGATCACTATACTGTATACTTTAAACTTACATAGTGCTGTATGTGAATTATATCTTAATGAAACTAGAAGGAAAAAATTAGTCTAATTCAGAACAGTTTCTCCACAATGACTTCACTTAGTGTCTTGACTTTGCCATACAGTGGCTTCAGAGAACCTAGTTTCCCAGCCTGCAGGCCTCTTCAGATAAATATATCATCTTGTTCTGTAAAGACAGGTTAGGACAAGTCCCCTAGGCAACCTTCGACCAGATGGCCGACCTGGACTTCTTCCTGGAAATTGTGGAGCCGCCAAGGCTCTCATACCATCTTTCTTTGCTTCCTCTTCCTCTGCAATCACTGGAGCTATTTTACTAAGTGTTTGGAAAAATAAACCCCAGTCCGTCATTCAGCACAGAGTCTTTATGGGAACACTGTCCTGTGATGGGTGTAAGGGTTGTGTGGGGATGGCAGGGAAGAGCCCCTGTTTAACTTCCCGTGATGGTTGTGGAGGCAGAGGGAAGGGGATTCAGGACCTAGAGGAGTTGCTGTGAGTGACAGCTTGAAGATGGCTGTGGGAACTGCCCCCATCCAGGCGCCTGTTTCTTCTCTGAATAAGGCTAATTGCTGTCTTGGGAAGAAGAGAAGTAAAGATGATCTATAAATTGCCCCTAGAATGACAAATTATAGCATATTTTCATGTTCAGAAAAGTAAGTTTGCTCCTATGGGGCTCAAAATTATTTCGCAATGTTTGTCAGCCTTCAGATAAAAACTCATTTTAGTAAGTCACAACCAGTATTAGTTACAGTGAGATGGGATGGGATGAGAGAGAACAGAGAAGAAAAAAAAATGCAATTTCCAGGTGACAACCAACAATGTTTTATTTCTTCAAAGTTTGTCATAATTGTATGTCAGGTGTGTGTCTTACATCTGAGTCATGAGGTAAATTGCATTTCTTTATTTGGATCACCCTCAGTAATGGCTGAAAACCACATCTCTAGAAATCTTCAGTTGTTCCTGTTTCTTCCTTAGCAATGGGCATTTGCAAATGTTTCTGAACATTTTCCTGCCTTATGTATGAATATCCTATTTTTTTGAAGCAAAGGTTAATTCCCATTTTTATCACTGCCCTACAGCCAAAAGTTGTGTAAGAAGTATTTGTGGTATCTTTTATATAAAAAGCCAGATGAGGTGTGCTATGGCATGTCAGAAATAAAGAAATCTGGAATTGCTAAATGATTTTGAGAGAAAACAGAGCTATCAATCTTCTCTACCCTCAGGAACATTCCAAATAGGGGTAAAGCATTGTTTCGGAGGTATGAGTAGAGAAACCAAGGAAGTTAGCAAACAGAGTGACAGCAAGTGTGACACCAAGCATTGCAGTGTCTCATCTAGAAAATTCCAGTTAGTCCTTTACACATATTGCCACACAAAATGAGTGGTCTCCAAAAGAATCTTAATATATATGTCTATAAGCAATGGGGAAAAGTGTATAGCACTTTTTATATATAATTTTATTCATTTACTTTTGGCTCTGCTGGGACTTCATTGCAGGGAACTACTCTCTAGTTGCAGGGCATGGACTTCTCATTGAGGTGGCTTCTCCTGTTGTGGAGCATGGGTTCTAGGGTGCATGAGCTTCAGTAGTTGTAGCACATGGGCTCAGTGGTTGCAGCTCCTGGGCTCTAGAGCCCAGGCTCATTAGCTGTGGCCCACCAGCTTAGTTGCCCCACAACATGGGGGATCTCCCTGGACCAGGGATTGAACCTGTGTCTCCTGCATTGGCAGGCAGATTCTTTACCACTGAGCCATCAGGGAAGCCCTGTATATCTCTTTTCAATGGCATGAAAAAGACAGTAAAACCCATGATACATTATGAGCATTGCCACTGTTTCCTGTTTGTAGTAAATGTCCATTTTGTGGAAACCCAAAGAAGAAAAGCCCAGTGGACTTTTCTTAATGTACTTCCTTTCTAACCTCAGTTATCCACCAACTCTTGTAGAACACAGAGCCATGAATCTTTCACAATAGTAAAACAGTCGCAGGAACATTTTTCCAGTCAGGATCCTGACTGTATTTGTTCTGTTACTCCTATTCCTAGGCTTTAACTTACATCTCAGATGCTACTCAGTATTCTTAGAAACCTTCATAGAAGTCTTTCTTCACAATCCTCACTTTGTGTCTTCTTTTCCCATTTTTACTCATCAAAACACTCTCCAGTCTTGACTTCTCTCTGATGTTTCAGTTTCAAATTTCCAAATAATGCGTAAGAAACTCGGACGTCTGGTTGCCTCACCGATGTTTGCATCACCCAAACTCTCTCTCTCTCCCCTTCCCATTGCATACAATGTTGCCTCATTGCTTCAGGTAAGAAACTCAAATTGCATTTTGAAAGTTTTCACTCACCATTTCAAACTGGTCAATAGAATCTATTTTTAATTTCTTTGAAAAGTCACTCAGGTTTGCCCTTATAAATATTTACACAGGGATCCCATAGTCATGGCTGCAGTTACCTTTTGCCTGAGTTACTGCTGTAGCCTCTTCCATTCCTTGTTCAACAGACAGGGAAATTATAGGCAGGACAACTTAAATTTTTAAAAAATTATTTATATATATACAGGCTGCACTGGGTACTCATTGCTGTACGCGGGCACTCTCTATTTGCAGCAAGCAGGGGCTACTCTGGTTGTGGTGTGCAGGCTTCTTGTGGTGGTGTCTGCTCTGGTTGTGGAACAGGGCTTTAAGGCACATACGCTCCAGCAGTTGTGATGCCCAGGCTTAGTTGCCCCCATGGCATGTGGAATCTTTCTGGACCAGGGATCAACCCATGTTCCCTGCATTGGCAGGTGGATTCTTAACTACTGGCTCTCCAGGGAAGTCCAAACTTTATTAAGCAGTTTATTTTATATGTGTCAAACACTATACTAGTCCCAGAAATACGACCATAATGAGCAATAGCCTGTCTCTAAACCAGATTTCTCAGACTCTCTTGGTTGCTACTGCTGTACTTGAACCAGGTATTCTTGAACATCATCGTCATTGTGTCACTCTCCTCCTCCAGAATTCGGAGCTGAGTATAAATGGCGCTGGTCGTAAAGAGCCCACCTGCCAATGCAGGAGATTTAAGAGACGTGGGTTCAATCCCTGGGTCGGGAAGGTCCCCTGGAAGAGGTCATGACAACCCACTCCAATATTCTTACCTGGAGAATCCCATGGACAGAGGAGCCTGGTGGGCTACAATCCATAGTGTCACAAAGAGTCAGATACGACTGAGGTGACTTAGCACGCACACACACTTTTGCCTGACTTTTGTGGTCTTTCCTATTTGGAAAGATTCCATCTTGTCCCTCTTATTTCCTTTAATTCCCTGTCTCATTTCATGAACAAGCTGTACTCTCACCTATCTCCTTCATATTCCATTCACATTCTTTACTTTTATTCCTGATCTTTTCAGATCTCCTCCTATCTTCTTTCCACACAAAACTCATCCATCTTCAGAGTCTATTTGGCAGTCCACCTTTTTCACAGAGCCTTCTGTGATTCTCCCAAACCAATTTTTCCCTTCTCAATCCCTATTGTGCCAATAGCTGGAGGATAATTCTGCCTTAGGGGACTGAGTGGAATAATTGTATTACATGTTTTAGGGTGCCCCTACACGTATAATATAGATGCCATGGCTCAGTAGGTAAAGAATATACCTGCAATGCAGGATACACAAGAGAGGCAGGTTTGATCCCTGGATCAGGAAGATCTCCTGGAGAAGGAAATGGCAATCCATTCCAGTATTCTTGCCTGGAAAATCCCATGGACAGAGGAGACTGGCGGGCTATAGTCCATGGGGTTGCAAAGAGTCAGCCACGACTGAGCCCACATAGATGCCATCACTTACAATATAAATACTTAATATTGGCCCCCTACCATCAGTACTGTGCCAAAACAATGGCAGATACTGCTTTACCCCAAGCACACCCCTCCATCTCACCATTTCATGACTTTATGAAATGTTCAGTGACTCACTGCCTGTGCCTGGCCCAGGGTTAAACATTGGAGGGACAGGCAAATGCAAACAAATAGATCCTAGTAGTATAAATAAATACACAGTACAGTAGAAGCCCAGAGGAAGGAGATATTAACTCTATTTGAGGAAGTAAGGGGGAGCCTCGTAAAAGGTTGCTCTTTCTTGCCTAGAATAGCCATTCTTTCTTGTTTAACTGGCAAGTTGTATTCATCCTTCATGAATCAGCTCAAAAATCTCCCTCTTCAGTGTAACTTCTTTTCTGTCAAAGAAGGAAGAAAAGACTCAGAGAAATGTGATGATGTGCCCAAATGATGCATACCTTTTTTCATGTGTTCTTTCTGAGTATTTTTGTCTTTTATCCTTGTTGTAAGTAATTCTACTTATAAATCTTTTTGGATTTTGTGGGAGCTAGATGTAAAAGATGTAAAGGACAATCTTGGACGTCGGCTCCAGGTGTATTAGCGTTATTTGTAGAAATTATTTGGGTTCTATGACCTTCCTTGTTTGTCTTCTTTCACTTTCTCTTTTTTCCTTTTCCATTTCTGTACTTAATTTCTTAAAGGCTCTAAGTAGACATAGGAGAGTATATAAAGGAGGTGTTGTGCTCTCCGCCTAGAACAAGCCCCAAACTGTATGGCTAATCTAGTGAGTATGTTTTGAAAAAGTCTCAGTTTCCTTCCCTTGATCACAGGGAAGAGGTGTTTGATCTAACCCACCTAATCTTTCATTTCCAGACAGTTGTGAAAACATGCTTTTCAGGAGTCCAGACCACTGCAGTGGAGGGAAGTAAATAATCAGGGGAAGGTGGTTAAATATAGGCTAGGGTTTAGATTTATAAAACGCAAGCCAGTTGGTCTGACAGTTCCTCCTTGGAACTCCATCCAGAGCTGCTCCTGTCGGTGGTGCGTGTTTCTTCATTTCGATGCACTGTTTGTAGAGCCAGAGCTCTTTATTTTCTCAGCCTTCCTAATAATATAAATGTTCAGACTTCCTTTTTTTAAAGAAAGTGTAAAAATCCACTGGGTTCATTCACATTTATTCAGCAATTATTCACTAAATACCTATGCCTCAGACTTTGAAAGTAGATACTGAGGAAATCGAAGAAATGATTCAACTTAAAATATCAGTTTAACATATCACTGGGAAGTTCCCATTGATACAGATTAGGTACATCATTTTAACCTTTTTCTCTTAGAACACTGTGATACAATACGTGTACAGATGAGGGTACTGGAAACAAAAGTTTCCCTACTGGTAGGATGTAGAATGGCATTTTCAGGGAACTTTGTGATTGTTTATCAAAATCTCAAATATTTCTACTTCTAAACCACCATATCTCTACTGCCATAGAAATTGTCTATTGGTATTGTCATCCAAACAGGCCAGGGTATGTGTAAGAATTTTTATTGCAATATTGTCTATAATAACAAAAGCAATATCTATTAATGTGAAAATGTAGACAACATAAAGACATGCAATGAAATAGAATGCAACTGTTTTTTAAATGACAAATCTATATGTGTCAATATGAAAATATGTCTATGATGTGTTTTTTTAAAAATAATTTATAGCAAACTTTTGGGATATCATTTAGAGTTTAAAAAATATTTTATAAAGACTTTCATCTCCAACCATAATGTAAAAGTATGAGGTCAGAGTGGTACATTGCATTGACCTTCTCTGTCCCAGATCACTATATAAATGAACAAAGAAACTATGTTCACAGCTTTGATGCTGCACATTAGAGAGCTGCCTGTGGTCTTTGAGATGAGGGAAACACATGACATGAGTTCCATACTCACCATGACTTTCTGTCTAGGGGAACCTTACCAAGTATGGTACATTATATAAATTCAGATACAGAGTTCCCTTGAGTACTAAGCTATGCATATACAGTGAGATGTTGAAAATTCTGGGATAATAGCTACTGATAGGTTGTGAGCTTGATGGAGATTCTGAAGTGTGAGATATGGAATTACAAGCAGAATGAAAAGAACTTATTGAATATCCCATGTGTTCACTTAGACCTTACAAAGGACATGTTATGGAATAAGGCTACTGCAACTTTGCATAAAGGTAGTCCTAGTCCTACAGTAACTTAACAAACCAAAATATTATATAGCATTATTCAAAGAAAGAAGAAAAAAAGACTTTAAGAAAATAGCATCCTAATATTCAACTAAATTACTGGACATGTGAGAAAGCAGAAAACATGACCCATAACAAGAAAATGAAAACACTAAATAGAAAATATAGAGGTCAAATTTAGGAGAAAAATATTTTTAAAAGAAAGAAAATTAAAATATAGAAATAGGAAGAGAATAGGTGGAAATTTTCAGCAAAGAGGAGAAAAACATATATTAAAAAAATCTAGAACCAAAACATACAATATCTGAAATGAAAAATATAGTTCAGTTCAGTTCATTCGCTCAGTCATGTCCGACTCTTTGCGACCCCATGAATCACAGCACAACAGGCCTCCCTGTCCATCACCAACTCCCGGAGTTCATTCAAACTCCCCTCCATCGAGTTGGTGATGCCATCCAGCCATCTCATTGTCTGTCGTCTCCTTCTCCTCCCGCCCCCAATCCCTCCCATGAACGAAAGATTAGAAACTCCAAGAGAAAGTATCAGTGTCCTTGAAAATTGTTCAAAACAAGCTATAAAATAAAGCACAAAGGGAAAAAAAATACTAAAAAAAATAGACACACAATGAGTTGTGAGACAATGTTGAGGAACCTTAAATGTGTAATTGGAGCTCAAAGTGAGAAGTGATACATTGACTTAAAAGAAAAACAATTTTTGAAAAAATAATGACTAAAAAGTTCTCCAAATTTTAATATGAATAACAACCCACAAAATTTAAAAGTTTGATAGAACCAAAGTAAAATAAACAACAACAAAAAGTCCTATATCTAGGTACATCATAATCAAATCTAAGATAAGAGAAAGCTGTAAAAGCAGCTAGAGAAACACACAAGACATACAGGGAAAAGACATGGACTCCTCACAGACGGTGCAAGCTATAAACAATGGAGATGGCATCTTTTAAGTGCTGGAGTAAAACTCAACACTTCAACCTGAAATTCCTTGGTCTGCAAAAGTATCTGCAAAAATGGAGGCAAAATAAAGACGTTTCAAATAAAGAACAGAGGACAGTGAAAACATTCATAACTAGCATTACTACACTACCAAAAAGAAAGAGTTCAAATGAGGTCTTTAGTCTCAAGGATAACTGATACTAAAAGGAACTCAGGTATTGCCAAGGAAGTAAAGCATGCCCAATATAGTAAACTGAAAGTCACTCAGTTGTGTCCGACTCTTTGTGACTCCATGGCTATATAGTCCATGGGAATCTCCAGGCCAGAATATTGGAGTGGGTAGCCTTGCCCTTCTCTAGGGGATCTTCCCAACCCAGGGATTGAACCCAGGTCTCCTGATTTGCAGGTGGATTCTTTACCAGCTGAGCCACAGGGAAGCCTGCCAAATATATTAGATATATGAAAAAATATTAAAAGACTTCTTCATTTAGTATTTTAAATTTTAAGACTATTTAAAGGGAAAAACGACTATGAAGTATTTAGTTTTAACACAGATAAAAGTAAAATGTATGACAATAAGCAGAAGGATAGTGGATAAATGTTTTTAGGTTCTTACACTGTATATGAAGAGATAAAATTCTAATTTAGACATCTATAAATCAATAACTCATATTGTATCTACATGACCAACCACTGAAAATCAAAACAGTGATAGTTGAAAAAAATAAACAAAAAAAATCAAAAAATAATAACTACTTGATTAAAATGTGACAGAAAAAGAAAAAGCGAAAGAACTAATGACACAAATAAGGGGAAAATAGCAAGATGGTAGAATTAAACACAATCATATCAATGATTTCATAAATGTAAATGGGGTAAACAAGGATTTAAAGGCAGAGATTGTCAGACTGTATAAACAAACAAGATTCAACTATATTAAGACACAGACTGTTAAAAATAACAAAATGGAAAACATGTAGTATGTATATGAGATTGTAAATATTTTAAAATGATAAAGTAATAATATGAATTGGTTTGTATTCATAATACCAATTCTACTAAATCTCTCAGAATCTAGCAGAGAAGGAATTATTCCCCAATTCATTTTATAGGCTACTCTTACACTAGTACTCAACTCTGAGAAAAACTTAAGAATAAAATGATAGAAAAATATTCCTCATGCATAAATCATACAAATTCTTAAAATATTAGCAAATTAAAGTCAGCAATATATCAAAATCAAAAGCATCATGGCCAAATGAGGCTTACCTGGGATGCAAAATTGGTTTACCATTTGGAAATCAATCAGTTTAAACCACAATAACAGAAGGAAGACCAAAAATATCCCATATGTTATTTTAATAAATGCAAACAAAGCACTTAACAAAATTAAGCACCCATTCATGATAAAAATTTTTAGAAAACTAAAAATAAGGGGAACGTTCTCAACCTGACCCACTATTGTCTATTTAAAAAAAAAAAAAAGCCTACAGCAGAGCACAGAGAATTTTAGGGCAGTGAAACTATTTTGTATGATACTCAAATAGTTGGATACATGACATACATTTGCCAAAATCCATAGAATGTACAACAGAAAAGGTTAATTCTAATGTAAATATAGACCTTGGTTAATAATAATGTCAGTAATCATTTATCAGTAGTAACATAAACATTCATTATATGTACTGCACTAACATAATATGTTAAGAATAGGGGAAACTGGGAGTGGGGAAGCAGAGCACATGGGAATGCTCTGTACTTTCTGTTCAATTTTTTGTAAAATTAAATGTTCCCTAGAGAATAAAGTCATTTTTTCAAAAGTGTACAGAAAAAAAAAACCAAACTTAATAGTGAAGCATTAAATACTTTCCCCCTAAAATGGGAAATAAAGCAAGAATGTCCACTCTCACCATTTCTATTCAACTTTGTGCTAGAAGTCCTGGCCAGCACAGTCAGCTAGATAAAAAAAAATACCTAACATAAAGATTGGAAAGTAAGAATACTATTTTTATTTTCAGATTACATGGTGATGTATATTAAAAGTTCTAAGGACTCCTAAACTAATAAATCAGTTTAGCAAAGTCATTGAAAACAAGTTAAAATACAAAAAAAAAATTGTATTTTATGTGAGCAATGAACAATAAAAAATAATATATTAAAAATACCACTTACAATAGAATCAATAAATGGATAATATTTGGGGATAAATTTAACAAAAGGTGTTTAAGGACAGTGAAAACTATTCACTGCTATTCTTCCAAAAGCAGGCCTTTTGGAAGAAATTTTGACAGACCAATTTAAAAATGTATACAGAACTTGAAAGGACTTAGCCAAAAAATCTTCAAAAAGAAGAACAAAGAGGACTTACATTACCTGATTGCAAGACATACTATAAAGTTATAATAATTGAGACAATGTGATATTGACATAAAGTTATAAACATGCAGATTAATGAAACCAAGTAAGTAGTCTAAAAATAGAGCCAGTAAATGGTCACTGTTTTTAAAAAGGCACCAAAGCAATTCAGAGAAAGAAAAGTCTTTTCAGAAAGTTATGCTGGAAAACTGGATGACCATGTTTTAAAAATTGAACTTTGACCTCTATCTCACAGCACACTCAAGCTTAATTTGATGTGGATCATAAATATAAATATAATACCTAAAACTTCTAGAAGAACACAGAGAAGTCTATCTTGGCAAGCATGGAGAAGGCAAATATTTTTAGATAGGATAGAAAAAGCACTTACCATAAAAACAAGATAAATTATACTTCCTTAAAATTAAAAATCTCTGCTCGTAAAAAAGAAGCATTAAAAAATGAAAATGCAAGCCATAGCTAGGAGAACATATTTATAATACTTATAATTGGAAAAATGACTTGTGTCCAGAATATATAAAGAACTCTTACAACTTAATAATGAAAAGACAATCTGATTAAAAAGCTGTCAAAATAATTGAATAGACACTTCACCAAAGAATGTACAAAATGACCCCTAAACTTATGAACAAGTATTCAAAATTACTCATCATCAGGAAAATGCAAATTAAAGCCAAAATTATATGTCACTTCATACACACAGAAGCTCTAAATGTTGGTGAAGATGTGGAGCAACTGAATTTCTCACACATTATTTAGTGGGAGTGTAAAATAATGTAAACATTTTGGAAAACCAGCAGTTTCTTATAAAAATACACGTACCCTATGACCAATAGTTTCACTACAAGAACAGATAAAGACATATGTTGGGAAAATACTTGTAAATGTTCATATCACCTTTCTTTATAATAATTAAAATTTTAAAATCCAAATATCTATCAAGAAGGATACAAATAAATGTTAGTCTCTCAATTGTGTCCAACTCTTTGCAACTCCATGGACAGTAGCCTGCCAGGCTCCTCTGTCCATTGGATTCTCCAAGCAAGAATACTGGAGTGGGTTGCCATTCCCTTCTCCAGGGGATCTTCCCAACCCAGGGATTGAACCCGTTCTCCTACACTGCAGGCAGATTCTTTACCGTCTGAGCCACCAGGGAAGGAAGCCATGAATAAATAAATAGTGGTATATTCATAAAATGGAGCAATAAAAAGTAATGAGCCACAAATGCATGCAGTAAAATGGACACGTTTCAAAAACATTTTGCTAAACAAATGAAGCCAGACCTAAAGGATACTTTATGAAAAAGATTCTGTATAATTCCATTTTTTTTGAAATCCTACACAGGTAAGGATTTGGTATTAGAATTCAGAGGATGGTGGCCTGTGCTGTGGGGCTAGAACAGGAATTTACTGGAAGGAGCATGATGGAACTTTCTGGGAGAGTAATATTCCATATCTTGATTCATTTGTGGAAATACAGATGTACGTATTTGTCAGAACACATCAAACTTACAAATGCATTTGTCGACAGAGAATGAGATGGCTGGATGGCATCACCAACTCTTATGGACATGAGTTTGAGTGAACTCCGGGAGTTGGTGATGGACAGGGAGGCCTGGCGTGCTGTGATTCATGGGGTCGCAGAGAGTCGGACACGACTGAGCGACTGAACTGAACTGAACTGAACATATAAATTATACTTCAATATATAAGGGGCAAAGGTTTTTAAACATACACACCCCAAGAAGCGGACAGGAGAAGAGAAAAAGATTTTGTTGGTTTGTGTTTTTTCCTTAATGTATCCCAAGAAACTATAGGAATGCTTAGTACACAATGTATGTTAGTTGCTCAGTCATGTCCACTCTGCAACCCTGAGGACTCTACCACACCAGTCTCCTCTGTCCATGAAATTTTCAAGGCAAGAATACTGGAATGGGTTGCGATTCCCTTCTTCAGGGCTTCCCTTGTGGTTCAGCTGGTAAAGAATCTGCCCGCAATGCGGGAGACCTGGGTTCGATCCCTGGGTTGGGAAGATCCCCTGGAGAAGGGAAAGGCTACCCACTCCAGTATTCTAGCCTGGAGAATTCCATGGATAGTCTGTGGGGTTGCAAAGAGTTGGACATGACTGAGCGACTTTCACTTCACTTTCTTCAGGGGATCCTCCCAATCCAGGGATCAAACCCAGGTCTCCTGTGTTACAGGCAAATTCTTTATGGTCTGAATCACTAGTTACTCAGAAAATATTAGTTCAATGAATGAAGTGATATATATGAAAATTTTTAACTAATGAACACAAAACTATTACTAGTAGCAACTTTTGAAAGTCAGCCTAATAAAGAGGGCGATGTTTACATCCAACTTTTCATGTTACTATCCAGTCAATCCTGAATGCATATTATACCTACACATGTATACACATGGTTTCAGAAACTCATCATGTTACATTTATGCATATATTTTAAATATAAATTTTGGTAAAAATTAAAATGTTTAGCATCTAACAGAACCCAGTATTTTCTTTTGGATACATGAAATAATAGATAAGTGATGATTTTCCAAAATATTGGCCATTTGAGTTTTTAATATCTTCAAGTCCTCTTTATACAGTTCAGTGTATGTCAAAGGTTGAACTAAAAATTTCATAATACCTGTTAGCAGGAAAATTGGCTGTGACTGACAAAGATCATCAGGGAGATTAATTGCTGCTAATGTTCTCAGCAACTCTGCAAAGGGGATATTTTTATTTGTAGCTTAAGAATGATAAAAATTGAGGTCAGGAAATCTAAGTGTTTGTCATGATTCATAGGCATAGGGAGTTGTACCTCAGAATGTGCTGCTGCACCTGATCCCTTAACTGATGCTTTTTATAAGGACTTTATTTGCCTCTCATATATCATAACTTAATAAAGAGGAAAAATAAGTCACATTTTTAAAAAGCAAATTAAATTTGTAATATAGCAGCCAGAAAGTCTGGTTTAGGGAAGAAGATAGTCACCAGGAAGCAGAGTTGCTAGATGGTAGGTACAGAATCGAACTGAGGGGTAGGCCAACTGCTTAAAACACTGATATGGGGATATTAAACTATTGATGGAATAAATTAGAAATGAAGTGCTTGCTGAGTTAGATTTTCTCAAATGGCTTTTCATGTTATTATAGAAATACAAATTTTGTACAAATGCAGCTGAAGCAGACAGAGCTTCAGATGGAAATGTAAAGAGAGGGCTCACTATCATGAACATGCCTCTACTGAATAATTTTGCAACAGGCACAGGCAATTGCAGTCAGCCAAAAGACAGCAGGAGCTGGCAGCTGAAACTCTGAGACCAAACTTTTACACAGCACAAGGCTGTTCACAGGATTGAGGAATTTCCTTCATTATCTAAATCTTTAATGAGCTTGCCAAGAGGTTGTCTGGTTTGGATAATCACGAAAGAGCAGAAGAAAGAATAAGAGCTATAGGAAAGCAAGAAACTTTTGTCTGTTTTTTTCCCTAGACTTTTGACTCTGCTTTGGGCAGCAAAGTGAATCAATAAATGAATTTATTTCTGTATACATTTTTATTAATGGGAAATCAGAGTCTTCCTACCTCTTTAAGTAAATGTTGAATAAATATTTATAATTCATTTTGAAATGGAACCAAATTATTAGTCTGGAGACACCCACATGTCTAGATCTAGGCTTGGCTGTGTTTATATAGTCTTTCTTTTTATCCTTTTCATCATAGAATCAAGGGGAGAAAAAGGCAAAGAACTTCTCTATGACTAGGATTATCTGAGGAAAAACAAAAACTGCAATCTTAAACCACATTTAAAAAAAAAAACATACAATTTTGAGTGGAGTGTACTGAATGCTAACCTGAGTATGGAATGTAAATGTGTTACAGGAATTCAGATATTAGGCCATTTGCCAATGGCAGATAAGGGAAGAGTTTGGTCTGAGGCAGATCTTGAGCTGCTCGTGAAAGGTCAGTAGAATTGGGGGCAGAGCTGAATACCAGACACAGCTAGAATGACACTAAAGAACTATGGTGAAAGTGAGACAGTTAGTTGTTCAGTCATGTCTGATTGTTTGCAACCCCATGGATGGTAGACTGCCAGGCTCCTCTGTCCATGGGGTTTCCCAGGCAACAATAATGGAGTGGGTAGCCATTCCCTTCTCCAGGGAATCTTCCCAACCCAGGGATCAAATCCACGTTTCCTGCATGCAGGCAGATTATTTACCATCTGAGCCACCAGGAAATCCCATCCTATTTCTTCCTGTTACCTGCTCTTCACCATCCACACCTTTCCCATAACTCAGTACCTCTCAACTTCATGTTTGTATACACACACACACACACACACACACATACAAATGTTCTTACCTCGAAGAAAGATTTATAGGCAAAGTATATGGTTGGCTATAAAAGCTACTTTTACTGCAAAATTAATTCAGTAATTTGCAAGAGCTTCTCACAGATAATAGTCTTTACTGAAAAGCAGAATAGCAAAAGATAGTCCCAGTGAAGGCAAATTTTTTATCCCTTGTATTCTTCCACAGATGTAACTTCTATTCAAACATCATTACAGGGAAAGTTTACCAAAAAGTTCCTATTCATCTTGGGACAAGATAAAAATGCTCTCTGTTTGGTACCTGCTTGAAATGGAAGATTGTAACAGCTGTCTTTTATTTATTTATTTTTTTTGTTTTGTGACACACATAGTTTTAATGTAATAAAAAGAATTATGACTGAAAACATATCCAAATGTTGGGAGTTTCCTAAAATTTCTAGAACATTTATGTTAATTAACAGCTGTCTTTTGAAAGAGACTTCTGTGAACAAGGACTTGGCCTGCCTTTAGTCCTTTAACACCATCTGTAGTAATAAGAGTAAAAACACCAGCATCATTCACTAGGTAAAAGGTGAGGTTTCTATTGTTTTTTCAGCACTGAACCAGATGTTGGCATGATTGTGTTTCTCTCCTTGGCTGCTCATGGAGAAGTCTTATTTGGAAACTTTAGCACATATAGAGGGATCCTTTGTTGGCAAAGAGAAAAGAAGCTGGAATGGTCATTTCTGAGTTATTTCTATAGTGTGGTGGGTTATTTTCCAAAAAGATTATTATAGGGATAAACCACTCTAAAACTTATTTGAAATAATGAATCACGCTTCTTTTAAGCTTTCTTTTCTTAACTCCATTTGAAAACATAGTCACAGTAATATAGTTGTACATTTAACATTTAATGATGTAGCAGAAGTTACTGCCAATCTGCAAAATTACTTCAATTAATATGGAGGAGAGAGAATTGGCAGAAACAATCCTTGATCTTCTTACCATAATTTAAAAAGAAAAGAAAATTACATGCTAAGACATACATCAACCATGCAAATGGTTTTTATAGATAGCCACTGGTGAAAGGAAGTATTAAAAACTCTAGGGAATATTCCACAAATATTTTACAACCCATAAACAAGTTTTATGAAAAATATATACTTGCTCTTTATACCTATCCTAAATTTTATAAGGCCTTGTCTTTGTAGGTATTCCAATTTTTATAATGATTATAAATGAGATTACAAGCAAATGAAGACAAGAGAGATAGGTGAGAATTTATCAAAAAAGGATGACTTTAAAAGACAAAATATGATTCTGGATACAGAGTAAAGCTACAAAAATAATTTTAGTTTTATTCTAGAGTGAAACCCCAAGCCAGCATGATTTCTATAGGTATGTATGTAGAAAAAAACTAAAATTATGAAAAAAAAATTTGGTATATTTTATAAATACAAAGAACAAATAAAATTAAGATGTTAGAGAAAGCCCCCTGAAATAGAGTGATCCTTCATTCTACCCTGTACTGACTAATCCACTAAAAAAGAAAAATGGTACTGAGAATATAATAATTACTATGGGAAAATTTACACTGAAGAAAATTTATGACTGTAAAGACTTCTAGTGCAAACCAGAAAAGAGAAAAAACAGAAATTACATAAGCAAATCACGAATTTGGGAGAAATTTCTGCTCATGATTGGAATGTGTAAAATCATGAGACTATAATTTTCACACTAATCATGAGAATAAGCCAGATAAGCTACAAAATTATAACTTAACAAACCCATCATAGGGACCTCCCTGGTGGTCCAGTGGTTAAAAATCTGCCTTGCAGTGCAGGGGATGCATGTTTGATCCCTGGTTGGGGAAGTAAGATCCCACATGCCTCAGAGCAGCTAAAGCCCACACCTCAACTACTGAGCTTGATGCAGCCAAATAAGTAATTTTTAAAAATCCATCATAAAAAATTAATAAATGGTACTAAAGTAAACTTAAAAGCTTTTGCACAACAAAGGGAAAAAAGAAATGAAAAGACAACCTACAGACTGGGAGAAAATATTTGCAAATGATGTGACCAAAGAGGGCTTCATATCTAAAATATAGCTTATACATCTAAATATAAAAAAATAAATAACCCAATCAAAAAATGGACAGGAGACCTAAATAGACATTTTTCTAAGGAAGGCATACAGATAGCCAATAGGCACATGAAAAGATGCTCAACATTGCCAATTATTAGAGAAATCCAAATCAAAACTACAGTGAGGTATCACCTCACACTGGTCAGAATGGCCATTATCAAAAAATCTACAAATAACAAATGCTGGAGATACCAAATAACAAATGGTATGTACAAAAGAGTACAGCCCTATGCAGAACAGTATGAAGGTTCCTTTAAAAACTAAAAACATAGTTACTTTATGATCCTGTAATCCCACTCTTGGACATATATCCAGGAAAAGAAAAAAAACTCTAATTCAAAAAGACACATACACCCTAGTGTTCATTGCAGCACTATTTACAATAGCCAAGACATTAAGCAACCTGAATGTCCACCAACAGAGGGATATATAAAGAAGATGTGTATGTGTATATATACAGTGGAATATTGCTCAGTCATAACATGAACAAAATACTGCCATTTGCAGCAATTTGAATCATACTAAGGCTTCCCTGGTGGCTCAGAGGTTAAAGCGTCTGCCTCCAATGCGGGAGACCCGGGTTCAATCCGTGGGTCGGGAAGTTCCCCTGGGGAAGAAAACGGTAACCCACTCCAGTATTATTGCCTGGAGAATCCCATGGACGGAGAAGCCTGATAGGCTACAGTCCACGGGGTCGCAAAGAGTCGGACACGACTGAGCGACGGAAGGAAACGAAAAACGAAACGAAAGTGATAACACTAAGACAGCAAGAAACAAATATCATATGATATCATTTATATGCAGAATCTTAAAATATTATGTAAATTAACTTATTTACAAACCAGAAATAGACTCATAGAAAAAAAATCTTAATGGTTACCAAAGGGGTGATCCAAGAGGGAAGGGAGGGATGGATGAATTAAGAGTTTGGAATTAACAGATATATACTACTATATGTAAAATAAATAAACAACAGGAACCTACTATATAGCACATAGAACTATATTCAATATCTTGTGATAACCTATAATATAAAAGAATCTGCAAAAGAACATATATATACACATACTTTGTTGTATGCCTTGAAACTAACCTGATATTGTAAATCAACTATTCCTTTTCTGGTGGCTCAGTGGTAAGGAATCTGCCTGCCAATTCAGGAGACTCGAGTTCAACCCCCAGGTCAGGAAGATCCCCTGGAGAAGGAAATGGCAATCCAGTCCAGTATTCTTGCCTCAGAAATCCAATCACAGAGAATCCTGGTGGGCTACAGTCCATAGGGTCGCAAAGAGTCGTACATGACTGAATGACTGTCACTTTCACTTCACTGATTGACCCAGCACATTTATTAAAAGAACATTTCTTTATCCACTGCTCTGCATTGCCATCCTTGGCATAAACCAAGTGTCCACATGTGTGGGTGTCTTTCTGGACTCTGTATTCTCTTATTCTATCCTTACAAAATTCCATCTGCTGTTTTTACTCTGTCTTTAATTCTTGCTATCTGGTAGTGAAGTTGCTCAGTCATGTCCGACTCTTTTGCGACCCCAAGGACTGTAGCCTACCAGGTTCCACCGTCCATGGGATTTTCCAGGCAAGAATACTGGAGTGGGTTGCCATTTCCTTCTCCAGGAGATCTTCTGACCCAGGGATTGAACCTGGGTCTCCCTCATTGTAGGCAGACTCTTTACCGCCTGAGCCACCAGGGAAGTCCCAGGATATCTGGTAGTGGAGGCCACCAAGTTTATTCTTCCAGATTGTACTGGAAATTTTGATTCTTTGGATTTTCATGTAATTGTAGAATCAGTTTGTGTAGGATCTCTCACATCTTCAGTTGAACTGGTCCCTATTTATTATTTTCAAATGTAAATGTAAATTTTTTTACTTTCTTACTGGTTACTAGTAATGTGAATATAATTTATATTTTTTAACCTTGAATTATATCCACCAACCTTGCTGTTTATTAATTCAATTGCTTTTCTGTATATTATTTTTAAATGTTCACAACTGTATCAGCATACAGTTATAAAATTTTAGCAGTTTTAATAAGTGCATAATAATATCCCATTATAGATTTAACTTGTATTTCCCAGTCTTTTGTACCTTTTTACTACTGAGTCACAAGCATTCTGTCATATGGATAAACCACTGTTCCTTTATCCATTCCTGCTGAAGCACATTTTATTTGTTTCTTGGAACAATTATGTATAATTTTCTATAATTGCTACATGCTATTTTTTGTGAACATTAGCTTTTATTTCTCTTAAGAAATACCTAGGGATATGATTAATGTGTTATGTGGTAATTGTATGTGTAACTTAATTAAAAGTGGCTGTAACATTTTTTATTCTGACAAGCAGTATATATAGGAGTTGCAGATATTCCTCCATCCCTTTATGTTAAACTTTCGTGTCTTTATATTTAAAATGAGTTTCTTATGGGCAATATACAACTATCTTCTTAAATCCAACCTGACAACCTCTGGCTTTTGATCAGGTGTCCTTAAACCATTTGTACTTAATTTAATTATTGATAAAGTTGGGTTTAATCTATCATTTTGCTATTGTTTTCTGTGTTCTTTTAGATTAGTTGTTTAGGTTTTGTTTCCTATTTTTTCCCATTGCTGGCTTATTAGCCATAACTCTTTGCTTTTGACTTAATAAGCCATTGCCTTAGGGTTTGTAGCATACATCTTTAATTTATCACAGTCTACCTCTAGTAATAGTGTATAATTTCCCATATGAGAGATTTACAATACAATATGCCACGCTTCTTTCAAAACCTAAGGCCATCTCCTCTTTTCTTTTACTCCTGGGCTCTAGATTGATCTCGATGTCACTGGTTTTCCCATGGTCCAGAGTTGCCGAATGTTCAAAGACTATTTCAGAATAATTTCATTTGTTTCAGTTGTATCTATAATTAAAATTTAGATTATGCTTAATATGGGTGACTCTACTTTTCCTTATGCTACTTTAGAATCTATGCAAGTTAGATATCATTACCCTGAAGTAATTGGTATCAAGTTCCCTTTCTCCTGAACTAAGTATAGTTTTGTGAAAATATGGGAATGATTCTAGGAAGTAAATGATCATAAGTATAATGAACTGATACCTGTTTAAAATTTAAGTTGTTAACATTTGACGAGTAATTAGAAAAGATTTTTCCAATTTCTCAGTATAAGGAAACCTTTACTTTCATTTGGAGTATTTATTTTTAAAAGTTTGTAGCATATGTAGTTAGGTAGACTTATTGTGGTGATCAATTTTCAATATATACAGATATTGAATCACTATGCTGTACACCAGAAAATAATATTATATATCAGTTGTACCTCAATTTTTAAAAAAATATATGTATGCATCTGTATAATTTTGTTGCCTGGGTTAATTTCACATTCTATATATATTTTTTGAATTGAAATGATTTCTTCAGTTCAATAAGAATATTTTATTTGTCTTATCTGAATCTGACAGTGTTGACAAGTGACTTAGCAGCAGCAGCAGCATCACCCTAGCTGTTTATATCAAGCTTTTTAAAAAAAATGACGTGCTGTGTGTTCTCAGTCACTTCAGTCATGTCCAACTCTTTGCAACCCCGTGGACTGTAGCCCTCCAGTCTCCTCTGTCTGTGGGATTTTCCCAGCAAGAATACAGGAGTGGGTTGCCATGCCCTCCTACGGGGGGGTCTTCCTGACTCTGGGATCAAACCTGTGTATCCTACATTACAGGAGGATTCTTTACTGCTGAACCACCGAGGAAGCCCATAAAAAGTGACTTATTTTGACAGAATTCTTGACTCCCATTAAGTTTTACCAGCATATAGACATATTTTATGACAGCAGAAGTATTTGCATAGTAAAATATCAGAATTTTTCCTTCAGATTTAAATGTAAGCCAGATGAACAAAATGACCTATTTTAATTTAACTGGAAATGAGACCCAGACTGCAAATACCATCATGTGTTAATTTTCCAGTTATAATAGGTGAGTAGGGCTTTTCTGTCTACTTCCAAAATTAACCTCAAAGTATTTCTTGTGCCTACTGAATTGTTCACACTAATTATTAAATAAAAGACTAAGTTTTCTCTCTATACTATAATTCCCCAGAAATGCTCATGTCTGAAAGGGAAATGTTGCAAGACAAAAATAAGATTTTTAGGTAAGCGTAATGTTATATGGTGAAATTTCCATGGAAATATTTTCATAAGTAATGAAAGAAATATTATGAGCAAGTTCTTGGACTATAATCCTTGGGAGATGGCTTAAAAGGTATAAGAATGCTAAGGATCCTCCAGAAAGGGCTCCCCTTTTCCCAACTCAGACCTTACTTACTACGAGGTAAGACTGGTTTTGCTTTCAATAATTTAGGTGCAAATCCACTATCAAAAGTCATCTTGACTCTTAAAAGTCAAGACTAACACATTTTATTAAGAATGAAGTATTTCTTGAAAAAATATTATTGCTTTTAAAATGTTGGCATTTTTAATGTAAAATGGAGATTGCTTTAAAGGATCACAAAGTTTGATGAATGAACCCTTAAAAATTGTATCCAGGTTTGTTTTAAAGAAAACATGTAATTAACCAAGATTTTAGGCAATGACTGAGAAGTCTTAGCAATTTGTACACCTAAAATAGATCAAAAACAAATGAGAGGACATAATATGTATTCTACCAAAGGGTTAAGATCAATCATATATATCATACTAAACCAAGGAATAATGGAATCATTTGTTGTCTGGAGACATATGTTAGGGTGAAGTATGAAGCTTGATCCTAGGGCTATTAGTAAGTTTAAGTTTGGCTCCTGAAATAGGTTCCAGGTCAGCCAATTCGTCATTATTCATTTAACATGTCAAAGCATTGACTCAACAAAGACTTGATTGATAAGTGCTGTTACTAAGACTAGTGCCAAAGGTATGTTTAGTTCAAGGTGCACCAAGTAAAGACCGAGTCTCTCACCACAGGATTTGAAAGACTGTGCCAGCCAGCCCCTGCTTGGTGAGCTGGTCTTCAGTACCTTTCAGAGATGGATTAACTTTTCCAAACCAGAAGAATCTGTTTTCAATTGAAGCCTTCTTGGAGACCACAGGAAGCAGAAAAATCGGTCCCTGCATCGCAAATCATTAAAATCTGAGTAAGAAAAGCGATACAGTAAAATCTATTATCCCTAATGTTTGGTAAGGAGTTCTGAATAATCAAATATTGTGGTCAAGAATCCGTGTATGTTTAAAGAATTATGAATAAAAATATAGTCTTAACTCCATGTGTCATAATATATAGTAATAAAATATATTTGTAATGATCCAAAAAACACTTTAGTATTTTACAGTCTCCAAGTCAGCATCACAACTAATCATCATATTTACTAACCAGTTTAGGGAGAGTGGAAAACTGAGCCCCTATAAAAGTGGAGCACACTCCATGGAGCTGTGCCTCAGGAAGTTCCTACCCTCAGGCCTTCTCTAATTTAGTCCCAAAGAGCAGACTCTTTGTTTGCCAATCCCCAGTTATGGTTCCCTGTCCCCTATACTGTGATCTGTTATATGTACCTCTGTGACCTCCACAATGGAATCTGTTGTTTGGAACCTCCCAATACCTTGCCATTGGAGAAGGAAATGGCAACCAAATCCAGTGTTCTTGCCTGGAGAATCCCAGGGACAGGGAGCCTGGTGGGCTGCTGTCTATGGGGTCACACAGAGTCGGACACGACTGAAGCGACTTAGCAGCAGCAGCAGTACCTTGCCAGTTTCATCCTTTTCCAGACAGTGTCTTAGATTCTCCCTTTGTTCTATGCCAAAAATCTCCAGCCAGTCTTTGTTCAGTTCTTTGCTGATCCCTAAGAAATGGAGATTGTTGGCATAAAAGAAGATTTCATATATTATGCTGCCATTCCCATGCCTTAACGGAAGAGGGATTTCCTGTGGCTCCATTACAAATGACAGACTTATAAACATGGGAAGGAGCTATGTTCCTTCCCACTTTTTTCACTGCCAAGGCCTCATATCTGAATATGTATGGACGCTTGAGACTTGTACTTGAGACATATATGAATATATATGGAGGCTTGAGACTTGTACTTGGAAAGTACACAGGGCACAAAATTACAATAATAGCATCATCAATAAGAAAGATTTACTGCATATATCAAATATGGCACTAATATGGGAATGGCAGCCCTTATAACCATACCTAGAAGATAAATGGCTCATCTGGAATTTTAGGGGAAATTCATAAAAGAACACTTAGGGTAATGGTCTTCCATTAAATTGCCATCTCCAAATGCTCATTAATTTGTTTTTTAAAAGAAATGGCTGAAATAGTAGACAGTATTACTTGAGATTAATTCCTTCAGAAGAAATGTTAATTTACACTGTTTCAAAGTAAATTCAAGATGGCTAAGCTACTTGTTATTTTATTATTTCTCAAATTAACAACAGCAGGCTGCATCAGGTGGTTCTTTGTGGCTTCCATCAGACGTAAGATGTGTTGTCATCAAATGAGAGAATCAAATGCATTTCAGGCAACACTTTATCATCAGGGAAAAAAGAAGAATTTTTTCCTTGTGAAAATCATATTTATGTATTAAGACAGCATTCTACCTATCTACTAAGGAGAAAAATAGAATTCAAATCAATAAGACACTTGGATTCCATGAGAAAATGTCACAAATAACATGAATAAATCACAGGACAGAGCATGGAAAAGACTAAAAAATAGTTCTCGTAAAAATACTCTTTCACAGTAATAATAAAAATGCCAAATAAAACTTCATATCATTTCCTTCCTATAAAAGTATCAAGCAAATTTTAAATAAAGATAATACTCTCTTCATGCAAGGTTGTGGAAGATAAGAACTGCTAGAAATGTAAATTTGTAAGCTGACCTGGAAAGCAAGTATGCAGTTTTAATTAGGAGCTTTAACATGATTATTAACTTTTTATTGAAGTATAGTTGATGTACAGTATTATATGTTACAGGATTATAATATAATGATTCACAATTTTGAAGGTTATACTCCGTTTATAGTTGTTATAAAATATTAACCATAAAACCTGTGCTGTAAAATATATCCTTGTTGCTTATTTTATGTATAATAGTTTGTACCTCTTAATTCCCTAGTTATATTTTGCTACTTCCCTCTTTCATCTCCCCACTCACAACCAGAAGTTTGTTTTCTGTATCTGCGAGTCTGTTTCCTTTTGTTATGTTCACTGTTTGTTGTATTTTTTAGATTTCTCATATAAGTAATATCATACAGTATTTGTCTTTCTCTGTCTGACTTATTCCATTTAGTATTAAGCTAAATGAAATAAGTCCTCCAAGTCCATCCATGTTGTTGCAAATAACAAAACTTCATTTTTATAGCTGAGTAGTATTCCATTGCATATTTATACCACATCTTATTTAGCCATTCATCTGATGGTGGACACTTAGATTGCTTCCATATCTAACTGGCAATTCTAATTGAGCTAGATTTTTAAAACATTTTATTGGAGTATAGTTGATTTACAATGTTTGTGTTACTTTTTGCTATACAACAAAGTATAAATGAACAAAATGGAAATAAAGATGTAGAAAAAAATTTTATGGGAAGGAAGGGAGGGATAAATAGGAGATTGGGATTGACATATACATACTGCTATATATAAAACAAATAACGAATAAGGACCTACTTTATAGCACAGGGAGCTCTACCCGTTACTCTATAATGACCTATATAAGAAAAGAATCTAAGTAAGAGTAGATACGTGAATATGTATAATGTTTTCTTTCTATATTGAGTTGTAAGAGCTGTTTATATATCTTGGTATTAAACCATTGTTGATCATATATTTCACAAATATTTTCTCCTGTAGGTTGTCTTCATTTTATCAATAGTTTCCTTTCCTGTGCAAAAGCTTTTAAGCCTAACTAGGTCCCATTTGTTTACTTTTACTTTTATTTCTTTTCCTTTAGAAGATCAAGAAAATATTACTATGATTTATGTCAGATATATTTTTCTCTAGGAGTTTCATGGTTTCAGATCTTGCATTTAGGCCTTTAATTCATTTTTAGTTTACTTTTGTATATGTAATTAGAGAATGTTTTAATTTCATTCTTTTACACATGGCTGTCAAGTTTTCTCAACACAGCTTATTAAAGACTGTCTTTTCTCCATTGTATATTCTTGCCTCCTTTGTCATAGAATAATTGACCATAGGTGTGTGGATTTACTTCTGGACTCTCTATTCTGTCCCATTGATCTATGTGTCTGATTTTTGTGCCAGTGCCATGATGTTTTGATTTTGTGAATCATTATATTATACACCATGACAATAATCAAAGTCAGGGTATACTGACTTCAGTATACCCTGAAGTCAGGAAGCATTATTCCTCCAGCTCTGTTCCTCTTTCTCAAAATTATTTTGGCTGTTCAGAGTCTTTTGTGTTTGCATACAAATTTTAGGATTATTTGTCCTGATTGTGTGAAAAATGCCATTAGTGTTTTGATAGAGATTGCCTTGAATAGGTAAATTGCCTTGTGTTTCTTCTAATCCAAGAACAGGTATATCTTTCAATCTGTGTCATCTTCATTTTGTTTCATCGGTGTCTTAGAGTTTTCTGAGTACAGGTATCCTATCTCCTTAGATTTATTCCTATATATTTCATTTGATGGCAAGTGGGATTGATTTTTTTATATGATTGCAAGTGGGATTGTTTCCTTCATTACTATCTCTGATATTTTGTTGGCCTATAGAAATTCAACATATTTCTATATATTAATTTTGTATTATGCAACTTGACTGAATTCCTTGATGAGCTGTAATAATTTTCTGGAATAAAATGATTATTAACTTCTGATGCAATACATCTATATAAGAATCTACAAAGAGGAAATAGGGAATCTATGCTGGGGAAATAATCAGAGTCAAAAATTTTTTTCTGCCTTGTTCATAAGAGAAAAAATCGGCCTAAAGGCTCAGCAATAGGAAAATGGATGTGTGTGTGTGTGCTCAGTTGTGTCTGACTGTTTGAGACCTCATGATTGTAGCCATCAGGCTCCTCTGTCCATGGAATTTTCCAGGCAAGAATACTGAATAGGGTTGCCATTTCCTACTTCAGAAGATCTTCCTGACCCAGGGATTGAACCTGCATCTCTTACATCTCCTGCATTGACAGGTGGATTCTTTACCACCATTCCACCTGGGAAGCCCTAGGAAATTAGATAAATAATGGTAATTATATAAAAGGAAATATTATTCAGTCATGTACACAGTTCTTAAAAAATCAGAGACATGAAGAAATGTTCATAATCTAATATTTGGCAAAATAAAGCATGTATATGGAATAAAAAAGTATAATAAATCACATTGTTAATACACAGTACGTATAACATACATTATATATTTGTTATATTATTAACATATATGAGGGCCTCCCAGGTGATTCAATGGTAAAGAATTTGCCTACAAATGCAGAGACCACAGGAGATGCAGAGACTACCGCTGGGTGGGGAAGACCCACTGGAGGAGGAAATGGCAACCCACTCCAGGATTGTTGCTGGGACAATCCAATGGACAGAGAAGACTGGCAGGCTACAGACTGTGGGACTGCAGAGTCAAACATTACATATATGAATCATATGACAAATATGTACTATATTAATTACATATTATACATATATGTGTGTATATAGACACATACATGCATACATATGGGGCTTCCCTGGTGGCCCTAGTGGTAAAGAACCTTCCTGCCAATGCAGGAGACATAAGAGACACAGGTTCAATCCCTGGGTCAGGTAGATTCCCCTGGAGGAGTGTATGACAGCCTACTCCAGTATTCTTGCCTGGAGAATACCATGACAGAGAATTCTGGCAGTCTATGGTCCATAGGGTCACAAAGAGTCAGACATGACTGAAGCAACTTAGCATGCATGCATATATGTATATACATATACACAGAGAGGGATATGTATATATGCTTGTGTGTTCACTCTTCGGGAAAATGCACCAGAACAACATTCTTGATTGTTACTTTTAATGAATATTAATCAGTACAGTGAAAGAACACGTGCTGTATATGAAGAAATTTAAACTTAGAGAAAATAATGACATCCTGGTGTGCACACTGTGTATCCTTGTAGCATACTTTCATCAGATATTTTTAAGTCAATACTGAGTTACCTTACACTTCCTCTGGGTTCAGTGTGAGATTAGCTGTATTTGCCACCATGTGGGAAATGTCAGAAGAGCGAAAGAAAATTGAAAGAAAGACAAGCACTAGAGTATTCATTTATTATACTCTGCTACTAAATGACAGTTGTTATCAGTTCAGTTAAGTCGCTCAGTTGTGTCCGAATCTTTGCGATTCCATGGACTGCAGCCAGGCTTCCCTGTCCATCACCAACTCCCGGAGCTTGCTCAAACTCATACATCAAGTTGGTGATGCCATCCAACCATCTCATCCTCTGTTGTCCCCTTCCCCTCCTGCCTTCAATCTTTCCAAGCATCAGTGTCTTTTCCAATGAGTCAGCTCTATGTATCAGGTGGTCAAAGTATTGGAGCTTCAGCTTCAACATTAGTCCTTCCCATGAATATTCAGGATTGATATCCTTTACGATGGACTGGTTTGATCTCCTTGCAATCCAAGGGACACCCAAGATTCTTCTCCAACACTACAGTTCAAAAATGTGCATTCTTTTGGCACTCAGCCTTCTTTATAGTCCAACTCTCACATCCATACATGACTACTAGAAAAACCAGAGCTTTGACTTGACAGGACTTTGTCAGCAAAGTAATATCTCTGCTTTTTAATATGCCATCTAGGTTAGTCATAGCTTTTCTTCCAAGGAGCCTGTGTCTTTTAATTTCATGGCTGCAGTCACCATCTGCAGTGATTTTGGAGCTCAATAAAATAAAATCTGTCACTGTTTTCATTGTTTTTCCATCTATTTGCCATGAAGTGATGGGCCACCTCATGTGACGAGTTGACTCACTGGAAAAGACTCTGATGCTGGGAAAGGTTGGAGGCGGGAGGAGAAGGGGACGACAGAGAACGAGATGGCTGGACGGCATCACCGACTCTGTGGACATGAGTTTGAGTGAACTCCGGGAGTTGGTGATGGACAGGGAGGCCTGGCGTGCTGTGATTCATGGGGTTGCGGAGAGTCAGACACAACTGAGCGACTGAACTGAACTGATGGGACTGGATACCATGATCTTCGTTTTTTTGAAAGTTGAGTTTTAAACCAGCCTTTTCATTCTCCTCTTTTGCTTTCATCAAGAGGCTCTATAGTTCTTCTTCAGTTTCTACCATAAGGGTGGTGTCATCTGCATAACTGAGGTTATTGATATTTCTCCTGGCAATCTTGATTCCAGTTTGTGCTTCATCCAACCTAGTAGTTAGCATGATGTACTCTGCATACAGTTAAATAGGCAGGGTGACAGTTTACAGCCTTGACGTACTTTTTTCCCTATTTGAAACCAGTCCACTGTTCCATGTCCAGTTCTAACTGTTGCTTCTTGACCTGCATACAGATTTCTCAGGAGGTAGGTAAAGTGGACTGGTATTCCCATCTCTTTAAGAATTTTCCATTTATTTTGATCCACACAGTCAAAGGCTTTGGCATAGTCAATAAAGCAGAAGTAGATGTTTTTCTGGAACTCTCACTTTTTCTATGATCCAAGAGATGTTGGCAATTTGATTTCTGGTTCCTCTGCCTTTTCTAAATCCAGCTTGAACATCTGGAAGCTAACAGTTCAATTACTGTTGAAGTCTGGCTTGGAGAATTTTGAGCATTACTTTACTACTGTGTGAGATGAGTGCAATTGTGCGGTAGTTTGAGTATTATTTGTCATTGCCTTTCTTTGGGATTGGAATGAAAACTGACCTTTTCCAGTTTTGTGGCCACTGCTGAGTTTTCCAAATTTGCTGGTGTGTTGAGTGCAGCACCTTAACAGCAGCATTTTTTTGGATTTGAAATAGTTCAACTGAAATTCCATCACCTCCACTAGCCTTATTCATAGTGATACTTCTTAAAGGCCACTTGACTTTGCATTCCAGGATGGCTGGCTCTAGGTGAGTGATCACACCATTGTGGTTATATGGGTCATGAACTTGCCACCTCTTCTTAATATCTTTTGCTTCTGTTAGGTTCATACCATTTCTGTCCTTTATTGTGCCCATCTTTGCATTTTCTGGAAGAGATCTCTAGTCTTTCCCAGTCTATTGTTTTCCTCTCTTTCTCTGATCACTGAGGAAGGCTTTCTTATCTCTCCTTGCTATTCTTTGGAACTCTGCATTCAGATGGGTATATCTTTCTTTTCTCCTTTGCCTTTCACTTCTCTTTTCTCAGCTATTTGTGAGGCCTCCTCAGACAGCCATTTTCCCTTTTTGCATTTCTTTTTCTTGGGGATGGTTTTGATCACTGCCTCCTGTATAATGTCATGACCCTCCATCTGTAGTTTTTCAGATGCTTTGTCTATCAGATCTAATCCCTGGAATGTATTTCTCACTTCCACTGTATAATCATAAAGGATTTGATTTAGGTCATACATGAATGGTCTAGTGGTTTTCCCTACTTTCTTCAATCTAAGTCTGAATTTTTCAATTAGGATTTGGAGAAGACTCTTGAGAGTCCCTTGGACAACAAGGAGATCCAACCAGTCCATCCTAAAGAAAATCAGTCCTGAATAATCATTGGAAGAACTGAGGCTGAAGCTGAAACTCCAATACATTGGCCACCTGATGTGAAGAACTGACTCATTTGAAAAGACCCTGATGCTGAGAAAGATTGAAGGTCAGTGGAAAAGGGGACGACAGAAGATGAGATGGTTGCATGGCATCACCAACAAATGGACATGAGTCTGAATAAACTCCAGGAGTTGGTGATGGACAGGGAGGCCTGGCATGCTGCAGTCCATGGGGTCGCAGTGTTGGACATAACTGAGTGACTGAACTGACTGACTTTGCAATAAGTACTTCACAATCTGAGCCACAGTCAGCTCCCAGTCTTGTTTTTGCTGACTGTATAGAACTTCTCCATCTTCAGCTGCAAAGAATATAACCAGTCTGATTTTAGTATTGGCCATCTGGTGATGCCCATATGTACAGTCATCTTTTGTCTTGTTGTTTGCTATGACCAGTGTATTCTCTTGGCAACTCTGTCAGCCTTTGCCCTGCTTCATTTTGTACTCCAAGGCCAAATTTTCCTGTCGCTCCAGATATTTTCACTTCCTACTTTTGCATTCCAGTCCCCTATGATGAAAAGGACATCTTTTTTTGTTAGTTCTAGAAGGTCTTTTACATCATCATAGAACTGTTCAGCTTCAGCTTCTTCGGCATTAGTGGTTGGGGCATAGACTTGAACTACTGTGATATTGAATGGTTTGCTTTTGAAATGAACAGAAATCATTCTGTCATTTTTGAGATTGCATCCAAGTACCGCATTTTGGACCTTTCTGTTGACTATGAGGGCTACTGCATTTCTTCTAAGGGATTCTCTCCCACAGTGGTAGATACAATGGTCATCTGAGTTAAATCCATACATTCCAGTCCATTTTAGTTCACTGATTCCTAAAATGTAGATGTTCACTCTTAACAACTCCTGTTTGACCACTTCAAATTTACCTTGATTCATGGACTTAACAGTCCAGGTTCTCATGCAGTATTGTTCTTTATAGCATCTGACTTACTTCCATCACCAGTCACACCCACAGCTGGGTGTTGTTTTCTCTTTGGCTCTGCCTCTTCTTTCTGGAGTTATTTATCCACTCTTCTCCAGTAGCATATTGGGCACCTGCCAACCGGGGGAGTTCATCTTTCAGTGTCCTATCTTTTTGCCTTTTCATACTGTTCATGGGGTTCTCAAGTCAAGAATTCTGAAGTGGTTTGCCATTCCCTTCTCCAGTGGACCATGTTTTGTCAGAACTCTCCACCGTGACCCATGCATCGTGGGTGGCTCTACACTGTATGGCTCATAGTTTCACTGAGTTAGACAAGACTGTGATCCATGTATTTCTTTTCCATGGGGATGGTCTTGGTCCCTGTTTCCTGTACAATGTCACAAACCTCCATCCACAGTTCGTCAGGCACTTTATCTATCAGATCTAGTCCCTTAAATCTATTTCTCACTTACATTGTATAATCATAAGGGATTTGATATTGGTCATATCTGAATGGTCTAGTGGTTTTCCCTACTTTCTTCAATTTCAGTCTGAATTTGGCAATAAGGAATTCATGATCTGAGCCACAGTTAGCTCCTGGTCTTGTTTTTGCTGACTGTATAGAGCTTCTCCATCTTTGGCTGCAAAGAATATAATCAATCTGATTTTGGTGTTGACCATCTGGTGATGTCCAAGCCTTCTTCAGCAATCAATGCAAAGAAATAGAGGAAAACAACAGAATAGGAAAAACAAGAGATCTCTTCTGAAAAATAGAGATACCAAGGGAACATTTCATGCAAAGATGGGCTCAATAAAGGACAGAAATGGTATGGACCTAACAGAAGCAGAAGATATTAAGAAGAGGTGGCAAGAATACACAGAAGAATTGTACAAAAAAGATCTTCATGACCAAGATAATCACAATGGCGTGATCACTGACCTAGAGCTAGACATCTTAGAATGTGAAGTCAAGTGGGCCTTGGAAAGCATCACTGCAAACAAAGCTAATGGAGGTGATGGAATTCCAGTTGAGCTACTTCAAATCCTGAAAGATGATGCTGTGTAAGTGCTTCACTCAATATGCCAGCAAATGTGGAAAACTCAGCAGTGGCCACAGGACTGGAAAAGGTCAGTGTTCATCCCAATCCCAAAGAAAGGCAATGCCAAAGAATGCTCAAACTACTGCACAATTGCACTCATCTCACACGCTAGTAAAGTCATGCTCAAAATTCTCCAAGCCAGGCTTCAGCAATATGTGAACCATGAACTTCCAGATGTTCAAGCAGGTTTTAGAAAAGGCAGAGGAACCAGAGATCAAATTGCCAACATCTGCTGGATCATGGAGAAAGCAAGAGAGTTCCAGGAAAACATCTATTTCTGCTTCATCGACTATGCCAAAGCCTTTGACTGTGTGGATCACAATAAACTGTGGAATATTCTGAAAGAGATGGGAATCCCAGACCACCTGACCTGCCTCTTGAGAAACCTGTATGCAGGTCAGGAAGCAACAGTTAGAACTGGACATGGAACAACAGACTGGTTCCAAATAGGAAAAGGAGTACATCAAGGCTGTATATTGTCACCTTGCTTATTTAACTCATATGCAGAGTACATCATGAGGAATGCTGGGCTGGAAGAAGCACAAGCTGGAATCATGATTGCCAGGAGAAATATCAATACCCTCAGATATGCAGATGACACCACCCTTATGGCAGAAAGTGAAGAGGAACTCAAAAGCCTCTTGATGAAAGTGAAAGAGGAGAGTGAAAAGGCTGGCTTGAAGAACAACATTCAGAAAACAAAGATCATGGCATCTGGTCCCATCACTTCATGGGAAATAGATGGGGAAACAGTGGAAACAGTGTCAGACTTTATTTTTCTAGGCTCCAAAATCACTGCGGATGCTGATTTCAGCCATGAAATTAAAAGACGCTTACTCCTTGGAAGGAAAGTTATGACCAACCTAGATAGTATATTGAAAAGCAGAGACATTACTTTGCCAACAAAGGTCCATCCAGTCAAAGCTATGGTTTTTCCAGTAGTCATGTATGGATGTGAGAGTTGGACTATGAAGAAAGCTGATCGCTGAAGAATTGATGCTTTTGAACTGTGGTGTTGGAGAAGACTCTTGAGAGTCCCTTGGACTGCAAGGAGATCCAACCAGTCCATCCTAAAGGAGATCCTGGGTGTTCATTGGAAGGACTGATGCTAAAGCTGAAACTCCAACACTTTGGCCACCTCATGTGGAGAGTTGACTCACTGGAAAAGTCTCTGATGCTGGGAAGTATTGGGGGCGGGAGAGAATGGGGATGACAGAGAATGAGATGGCTGGATGGCATCACCGACTCGATGGACATGAGTTTGAGTGAACTCCGGGAGTTGGTGATGGACAGGGAGGCCTGGCATGCTGCAATTCATGGGGTTGCAAAGAGTCGGTCATGACTGAGCGACTGAACTGAACTGTGATCCATGTGATCAGTTTGGTTAGTTTTCTGTGATGGTGGTTTGCATTCTGTCTGCCCTCCAATGGATAAGGATAAGCGGCTTATGGAAGCTTCCTGATGAGAGAGACTGACTGTGGGGAAAACTGGGTCTTGTTCTGATGGGTGGGGCCATACTTAGTAAATCTTTAAACTAATTTTCTATTGATGGGCAGGGCTGTGTTCCCTCCCTGTTGTTTGGCCTGAGGCCAAACTATGGTATGGTTAATGAAAGTAATGGGGTTCAGTTCAGTTCAGTCGCTCAGTCATATCCGACTCTCCGTGACCCCATGAATCACAGCACGCCAGGCCTCCCTGTCCATCACCAACTCCCAGAATTCACTCAAACTCATGTCCACAGAGTCGGTGATGCCATCCAGCCATCTCATTCTCTGTCGTCCCCTTCTTCTCCCGCCCCCAACCTTTCCCAGCATCAGAGTCTTTTCCAGTGAGTCAACTCGTCGCATGAGGTGGCCAAAGTATTGCAGTTTCAGCTTTAGCATCAGTCCTTCCAATGAACACCCAGGATTGATCTCCTTTAGAATGGACTGGTTGGATCTCCTTGCAGTATAAGTAATGGGGACCTCCCTCAAAAGAACTTGTGCACACACTTGTATTCAGTGCTCCTGACCCCACAGCAGGCTGCTGTCAACCATGGCTCCACTGGAAACTCCTGGACACTCACAGGCAAGTCTGGCTCCATCTCATGTGGGGGCACTACTCCTTTCTCCTGGCTTCTGGTGCACACAGGTTTTGTTTGTGCCCTCCACAAGTCTGTTTCACCAGTCCTGTGGAAATTCTGTAATCAAATCCCAGTTCAGTTCAGTTCAGTCGCTCAGTCGTGTCCGACTGTCTGTAACCCCATGAATCACAGCACGCCAGGCCTCCCTGTCCATCACCAACTCCCAGAATTCACTCAAACTCATGTCCATTGAGTCGGTGATGCCATCCAGCCATCTCATTCTCCGTCGTCCCCTTCTCCTCCTGACCCCAACATCAGAGCATCAGAGTACCAGCATCAGAGTCTTTTCAAGTGAGTCAACTCGTCGCATGAGGTGGCCAAAGTATTGCAGTTTCAGCTTTAGCATCAGTCCTTCCAATGAACACCCAGGATTGATCTCCTTTAGAATGAACTGGTTGGATCTCCTTGCAGTCCAAGGGACTCTCAAGAGTCTTCTCCAACACCACAGTTCAAAAGCATCAATTCTTCGGCGATCAGTTTTCTTCACAGTCCAACTCTCACATCCATACATGACCATGGGAAAAACCATAGCCTTGACTAGACGGACTTTTGTTGGCAAAGTAATGTCTCTGCTTTTTAATATGCTGTCTAGGTTGGTCACAACTTTCCTTCCAAGGAGTAAGCGTCTATTAATTTCATGGCTGCAATTAGCATTTGCAGTGATTTTGGAGCCCCAAAAAATAAAGTCTGACACTGTTTCCACTGTTTTTCCATCTATTTCCCATGAAGTAATGGGACCAGATGCCATGATCTTAGTTTTCTGAATGTTGAGCTTCAAGCCAACCTTTTCACTCTCCTCTTTCACTTTCATCAAGAGGCTTTTGAGTTCCTCTTCACTTTCTGCCATAAGGGTAGTGTCATCTGCATATCTGAGGTTATTGATATTTCTCCCGGCAATCTTGATTCCAGCTTGTGCTTCTTCTAGCCCAGCGTTCCTCATGATGTACTCTGCATATAAGTTAAATAAGCAGGGTGACAATATACAGCCTTGATGTACTCCTTTTCCTATTTGGAACCAGTCTGTTGTTCCATGTCCAGTTTTGACTGTTGCTTCCTGACCTGCATACAGGTTTCTCAAGAGGCAGGTCAGGTGGTCTGCTATTCCCATCTCTTTCAGAATATTCCACAGTTTATTGTGATCCACACAGTCAAAGGCTTTGTCAATGAAGCAGAAATAGATGTTTTCCTGGAACTCTCTTGCTTTCTCCATGATCCAGCAGATGTTGGCAATTTGATCTCTGGTTCCTCTGCCTTTTCTAAAAACTGCTTGAACATCTGGAATTTCACGGTTCACATATTGCTGAAGCCTGGCTTGGAGAATTTTGAGCATGACTTTACTAGCGTGTGAGATGAGTGCAATTGTGCGGTAGTTTGAGCATTCTTTGGCATTGCCTTTCTTTGGGATTGGAATGAAGACTGACCTTTTCCATTTCACTGGCCTCCAAATTCAAATTCCCTGGGTTGGTGGGGTGGGGGCGGGGGTGGTTCTTAATCCCTTTGCTGGATCCCCAGGTTGGGAAATCTGTTGTGGGTCCTAGAACTTTCTTAACAGTGGGAGAATTTCTTTAGTATCATTGTTCTTCAGTTTGTGGGTCATCTGCTTGGCGGCTCTATGGTGGGACTAATGGCAACCTCCTCCTAGAGATCTTATGCCACATGCTTCATGACCCAGATCTGCTGCAGCCAGAGCCCCTGCCCCCACAGCAGGCCACTGCTAACCCACGCCTCTGCAGGAGACACTCAAACACTCAAAGGCAGATCTGGCTCAGTCTCTGCAGGGTCTCTGGGTCTTGGTGCTTACTAGGTTTTGTTTGAGCCCTCCAAGTCTCATATTGTCATTTATCCCCAGCACTGCCAGACTTATGAGGATTGGGAAGAATTGTTTCTTTGTCAGTCAAATGAGAATGGAAAATTTTACTTTGTAAATTAAGTCAAAAAATTAAACGGGAGTTGCATGTAAAGTTAGGACATATGCATATGAATATGTAAAGAGAATAAGATAAAGAATGAGAGAAAGTATGTACATGTTGCTTGAAACAAACTCTGTATCAAAATCCAACTATTATTCTCAGAAGCCGTCTTTTAATACTTTCAAGGCTGTGTGGTGTGGGCTTTAATCCCAGCTCTGGGATTTGACAGCTGTGTTGTCTACAGCAAATGTTTTATACTTTTTAAGCCTTACTTTTTAAAACTATATAATTGGATTTATTTAAATTTTACAATATGTCAATCTAGAGCTGTGTTCTTGGGTGGTAAATGTATCCAATATTCTTGCCTGGAAAATTCCATGGACAGAGGATCCTGGAGGGCTACAATCTCTGGGGTCTCAAAGAGTCAGATGCCACTGAGCATGCATGCATGTTGTCTACAGCAAATGTTTTATACTTTCTAAGCCTGACTCTTTAAAAACTGTATCATTGAATTTATTTAAAATTTATTTATTTTTTATTAATTCATTTATTTTTTATTGGAGGCTAAATATTTTACAATATTATATTGGTTGGTTTTGCCATACATTGACATGATTATGTCAATGTATTTAAAATTTAAAATAGGCTAACCTAGGGATGTGTACCGAGGTGATAAATGTATAAAGATACAAAGAGAAGCAAATAAGATTTACCATAAAATCATGTTAGTGTTAACCTTTAAGGAAAGAGAAGGAGGTATAGTGAGAAGAGATGATGGGCCCTGCTGCTGCTGCTGCTGCGTCACTTCAGTCGTGTCCGACTCTGTGTGACCCCATAGACGGAAGCCCACCAGGCTCCCCCGTCCCTGGGATTCTCCAGGCAAGAACACTGGAGTGGGTTGCCATTTCCTTCTCCAATGTGTGAAAGTGAAAAGTGAAAGTGAAGTCGCTCAGTCGTGTCCGACCCTTAGCGACCCCACGGACTGCAGCCTACCAGGCTCCTCCATCCATGGGATTTTCTAGGCAAGAGTACTGGAGTGGCTTGCCATTGCCTTCTCTGTGATGGGCCCTAGAAGAGCAGAAACCTACTTCTTGAACTGGTTTGTGCTTATATAGCTATTCTGTTTTATAATTCAGAGATTTTTTTCTCTTTGACTTGGTTTTTAAATGTTTGATTATGATGTGTCTCCTTTGGATTCCTTTAAGTTTAATCAGTGTGAAATTCACTGAGCTTCTTGAACCTGTAAATATATTTTTTCACCACATTTTGAAAGTCTTCAGCAATTATTTTTTAAAATATACTTTTGAACAATGTTCTTTACCATCTTTTACTGGAACTCTGGTAACATGAATGTTAGATATTTTGGTGTTGTCCTACAAGTTCCTGAGACTCTATGTGTCTCTTTGTATTGAAGTATAGCTGATTTACAATATTAGTTTCAGATGTACAAAATAGATTTTCATAATGTATTTTCATAGATTATACTCCATTTAAGTTATTACAAATTAATAGCTATAATTCCCTGTGTTGTACAGTATATTCTTGTAGCATATCTGTATTATGTGTACTAGTTTGTATCTCTTCATCTCATACACCGATTTTCCTCGCCGCCCCGGGTATGTACTAGTTTGCTTTCTGTATCTGTGAAATCTGTTTCCGTTTTTTCGTATACATTTGTTTGCCTTATTTTTTTAGATTCTAATAAAAATTATAACATACAGTATTTTTCTTTTCCTACCTGACTTATTTCATTAAGTGTAATGTCTTCTAGTCCATCTACATTGTTGCAGATGGCGGAATTTCATTCATTTTTATGTCAGACTAGTACTCCACTGTGTGAATACACATATATACTACATCTTCTTTATCCATTCATCTGTGGATGAACACTTAACTTCCATATTGTGGGTACTATAAAAAGTGCTGCTGTGATCACAGGGGTGCATGCATCTGAATGGCTGTTTCTGCAACATGAAAGACACTGGGATTCTTGGCCTCCGGAGGAGAGGAATTCAATCCAGGGCCAGCTTGATTGCTCAGAGCTTTTGTGTGATATAGTTTTACAAAAGTATAAAAGAAATAGAGAAAGCTCTGACATAGACATCAGAATTAGTGGGATATTATATAGCTACTGCTGCTGCTGCTGCTAAGTCACTTCAGTCATGTCCAACTCTGTGTGACCCCATAGACGGAAGCCCACCAGGCTCCCCCGTCCCTGGGATTCTCCAGGCAAAAACACTGGAGTGGGTTGCCATTTCCTTCTCCAATGTGTGAAAGTGAAAAGTGAAAGTGAAGTCGCTCAGTCGTGTCTGACTTGTAGCGACCCCATGGACTGCAGCCTACCAGGCTCCTCCATCCATTGGATTTTCTAGGCAAGAGTACTGGAGCCGTTTGCCATTGCCTTCTCCAATATAGCTACTAGTGGTCTGCTAATTAGAGAAAGGAAATGTCTCAAAACTCAGAGAATGGCACCAGGACCCTCACCCACAACATGCATTTTGAGATAATATTGGCTCCAGGTGAGTTATCTTGGGCCGTAAAAGGATTAACCTGAATCTTGAAGAAAGGCAGAGTTAGAAGAACAATGTATGAGTAAGACATACTGGTTTGTCAAATCGATTCTGAGTCTTTAACTGGAACTAACTTGAAGACAGAGCCTGGGGTAAATACAGAGTACATTAACATAGCTTAAGACAAACATTTCCATAAGAAAAATGCATTGGTTAGCTCAAGGTTTGAGTACAGTTAAGTTCAGGTGGAACCAGGTGTCATTATGGCAACACAGAATTTTAAAAGAAACCTCTTTTTAAATTTGTATAGAGAAAGGGAAAAAAATATAACACGAGTTTGTTTCCTCCTGCTGCTTAAGAGAGAGATAAAAAAATGTCTGACACTTGCAGCCTATTTCCTCCATTTGGAGACTCCTGGCCTTCCAGCCTGTTACCTCTCATATCTTTTCAAGTTAGTGTTTTCATTTTTTTGAGTATATAATCAAGAGTGGAATTTCTGGATTATATGGTAAATTTTTTTGTCTTTTGAGGAATTTCCGTAGTGTTTTACATAGCAGCTACAACAATTTACATTCTCACCAGTAGTATACAAGGGTTCTCTTTTCTCAGTATCCTCACCAACATTTTTTTTTCATAGATTTTTGGCTAATAGCCATTCTGACAGGTGTAAGGTGATATCCCCTTTTTGTTTTGACTTGCATTTCTGTTATAATTAGAAATGATGAGCATCTTTTCATTTGCTCACTAGCTGTCTGTATGTTTTCTTGGTAAAAACGTTTATTCAGATCTTCTGCCCAGTTTTTAATTGGGTTATTATTTTTTTTATATTGATATGTATGAGCTGTTTATATATTTTGGATATCGACCCCTTGTTGATCATAAATTTTGCTGATATTTTCTTTCGTGAAAGATTGTCTTTTTGTTTTGTCAATGGTTTATTTTGCTATGCAAAAGATTTTATATTTAATTAGGTCTCATTTGTTTATTTTTGCTTTTATTTCTTTTGCCTTAGGAGACATATCCCCAAAAATGTTGCTACAGCTTATGTTAGGACGTGTTCTGCCTATGTTCTCTTCTAGGAGTTTTATGGATTCAGATCTTATATTTAGGTCTTTAATCCATTTAGGGTTTATTTTAGTATATGGTGAGTGTAGACTTTAACATTTATTTTAGGGTAGGTTTAGTATTGATGGATTAGTATTCTTTCAGTTTTTTCTCACCTGAGTTCTTTTCCTCTCCTTTGATTCTAAATTATAATCTTGCTGGGTAGGGTATCCTAGGTTGCAGGTTTTTCCCTTTCAGTGCTTTGACTATGTCATGGCTCTACCTACTTGTATGCAAGCTTTCTGCAGAGAAATCGGCTGATAGCTTTGTGGGGCCTCCTTTGCATATGATTCTGTTCTTCTCTTGCTGCCTTTAGAATTCTCTCTTTTCTTTCACTTTTTCCATTTTCATTGTTATGTCTTGGTATGTCTGTTTTGGTTCCTCTTGCTTGGGACCCACTGTTCCTGCTATACCTGGACATCTGTTTCCTTCTTCAGGTTTGGAAATTTTTCAGTTATAATTTCATCAGATACATTTTTGACATTTTTATCCCCTTTACCTTCTCTGTTCTCATTTTGGAACCCCAATAATGTGAATGTTGCTATGCTTGGTATTATTTATTCCAAAAATATCTTAAACTGTTTTTTGTTTTTGTTTTTTTTTCAATTTGCTTTTCTTTTTGCTGCTCTGTTTGGGTGCTTTCCATCTTTTTTTTGGGGGGGTGTTAGTTCTAAAAGGTCTTGTAGGTCTTCATAGAACCGTTCAACTTCGGCTTCTTCAGCGTTACTGGTTGGGGCATAGGCCTGGATTACTGTAATATTGAATGGTTTGCCTTGGAAACGAACAGAAATCATTCTGTCATTTTTAAGATTGCATCCAAGTACTGCATTTCGGACTCTTTTGTTGACCATGATGGCTACTCCATTTCTTCTAAGGGATTCCTGCCCACAGTAGTAGATATAATGGTCATCTGAGTTAAATTCACCCATTCCAGTCCATTTTAATTCACTGATTCCTAGAATGTCGACGTTCACTCTTGCGATCTCCTGTTTGACCACTTCCAATTTGCCTTGAATCATGGACCTAACATTGCAGGTTCCTATGCAATATTGCTCTTTACAGCACCGGACCTTGCTTCTATCACCGGTCACATCCACAACTGGGTATTGGTTTTGCTTTTGCTCCATCCCTTCATTCCTTCCAGAATTATTTCTCCACTGATCTCCAGTAGCATACTGGGCACCTACCAACCTGGGGAATTCCTCATTCAGTATCCTATCATTTTGCCCTTTGATACTGTTCATGGGGTTCTCAAGGCAAGTATACTGAAGTGGTTTGCCATTCCCTTCTCCAGTGGACCACATTCGGCTATGGTCCATGTGAACAGATCAACTAGTTTCCTGTGATTATGATTTCAGTTTGTCTGCCCTCTGATGTCCCCTCGCAATATCTACTGTCTTATTTGGGTTTCTCTTGCCTTGGGCGTGGGATATCTCTTCACAGCTGCTCCACCAAAGCGTATAGGGGACTGGAATGCAAAAGTAGGAAGTGAAGAAACACCTGGAGTGACAGGCAAATTTGGCCTTGGAGCACGGAATGAAGCAGGGCAAAAGCTAATAGAGTTTTATCAAGAGAACACACTGATCATAGCAAACACCCTCTTCCAACAACACAAGAGAAGACTCTACACATGGACATCACCAGATGGTCAACACCAAAATCAGACTGATTATATTCTTTGCAGCCAAAGATGGAGAAGCTCTATACAGTTAGCAAAAACAAGACCAGGAGCTGACTGTGGCTCAGATCGTGAACTCCTTATTGCCAAATTCAGACTGAAATTGAAGAAAGTAGGGAAAACCACTAGACCATTCACATATGACCTAAATCAAATCCCTTATGATTATACAGTGGAAGTGAGAAATAGATTTAAGGGACTAGATCTGATAGAGCGCCTGATGATCTGTGGACGGAGGTTCGTGACATTGTACAGGAGACAGGGACCAAGACCATCCCCATGGAAAAGAAATGCAAAAAAGCAAAATGGCTGTCTGAGGAGGCCTTACAGATGGCTGTGAGAAGAAAGGAAGCGAAAAGCAAAGGAGAAAAGGAAAGATATAAGCATCTGAATGCAGAGTTCCAAAGAATAGCAAGGAGAGATAAGAAAGACTTCCTCAGTGATCAATGCAAAGAAATAGAGGAAAACAACAGAATAGGAAAAACAAGAGATCTCTTCAAGAAAATTAGAGATGCCAAGGGAACATTTCATGCAAAGATCGGCTCAATAAAGGACAGAAATGGTATGGACCTAACAGAAGCAGAAGATATTAAGAAGAGGTGGCAAGAATACACAGAAGAACTGTACAAAAAAGATCTTCACGACCAAGATAGTCACGATAACATGATCATTGACCTAGAGCCAGATATCTTGGAATGTGAAGTAAAGTGGGCCTTAGAAAGCATCAGTAAGAACAAAGCTAATGGTGGTGATGGAATTCCAGTTGAGCTATTTCAAATCTTGAAAGATGATGCTGTGAAAGTGCTTCACTCAATATGCCAGCAAATGTGGAAAACTCAGCAGTGGTCACAGGACTGGAAGAGGTCAGTCTTCATTCCAATCCCAAAGAAAGGCAATGCCAAAGAATGCTCAAATTACCGCACAATTGCACTCATCTCACACGCTAGTAAAATCATGCTCAAAATTCTCCAAGCCAGGCTTCAGCAATATGTGAACCATGAACTTCCAGATGTTCAAGCAGTTTTTAGAAAAGGCAGAGGAACCAGAGATCAAATTGCCAACATCTGCTGGATCATGGAGAAAGCAAGAGAGTTCCAGGAAAACATCTATTTCTGCTTCATTGACTATGCCAAAGCCTTTGACTGTGTGGATCACCATAAACTGTGGAAAGTCTGAAAGAGATGGGAATACCAGACCACCTGACCTGTCTCTTGAGAAACCTGTATGCAGGGCAGGAAGCAACAGTTAGAACTGGACATGGAACAACAGACTGGTTCCAAATAGGAAATGGAGTACGTCAAGGCTGTATATTGTCACCTTGCTTATCTAACTTGTATACAGAGTACATCATGAGGAACGCTAGGCTGGAAGAAGCACAAGCTGGAATCAAGATTGCCGGGAGAAATATCAATACCCTCAGATATGCAGATGACACTACCCTTATGGCAGAAAGTGAAGAGGAACTCAAAAGCCTCTTGATGAAAGTGAAAGAGGAGCGTGAAAAGTTGGCTTGAAGCTCAACATTCAGAAGACAAAGATCATGGCATCTGGTCCCATCACTTCATGGGAAATAGATGGAAAAACAGTGGAAACAGTGTCAGATTTTATTTTTGGGGGCTCCAAAATCACTGCAGATGCTGATTGCAGCCATGAAATTAAAAGACGCTTACTCCTTGGAAGGAAAGTTATGACCAACCTAGATAGCATATTTAAAAGCAGAGACATTACTTTGCCAACCAAGGTCCGTCTAGTCAAGGTTATGGTTTTTCCCGTGGTCATGTATGGATGTGAGAGTTGGACTGTGAAGAAAGCTAATTGCCGAAGAATTGATGCTTTTGAACTGTGGTGCTGTAGAAGACTCTTGAGAGTCCCTTGGACTGCAAGGAGATCCAACCAGTCCATTCTAAAGGAGATCAGTCCTGGGTGTTCATTGGAAGGACTGATGCTAAAGCTGAAACTCCAATACTTTGGCCACCTCATGCGACGAGTTGACTCACTTGAAAAGACTCTGATTCTGGGAAAGGTTGGGGGTGGGAGGAGACAGGGACTACAGAGAACGAGATGGCTGGATGGCATCACCAACTCTGTGGACATGAGTTTGAGTGAACTCCGGGAGTTGGTGATGGACAGGGAGGCCTGGCGTGCTGTGATTCATGGGGTCGCGGAGAGTCGGACATGACTGAGCGACTGAACTGAACTTGGGTGCTTTCCATCGTTCTATCTTCCACATCACTTACGCATTCTTCCAGATCACTTAGTCTGCCGTTCATCCCTACTAGTGTGCTTTTATTTCCGTTATTGAATTTTTCATTTTCAACTGGCTCTTTATTTACCTTTTCTGGTTCCTTGTAAAATCCTTATTGTGTTCATTATTCCTTTCTGTTATTCATTTAGCTTTATTACTACTGTTTTGAATTATCTGTCTTGTAAATTGTTTATTTCTATTTCATTACTTAATTTTTTGAAGGTCTTCTCTTTCAGTTGAAACTAGTGCCTTTGCCTTCTCATTCTGTTTTAGCTTTTTTTATCTCTATAAATTTAGGTGAAACAGTTACCTGTTCTGGTCTTGAAGGATTGTTCTTATGTGGGACTATCACTGTACAGAGTGTTTGTACCCAGTGCCTTTGATTGGAGAGCTAGCTTGGATGTAGACAAAAGTTATTTATTTCCTCAAGGTGTTCTGGCAGCTCTCACCTTGGTAGGAGGCAGGGTTAGAGCTGGAGGGTCTGTTGCCGTGGCTGAGTGTGACGTGGGGCTTCCTTTCTGTTCTGTCCCTATCAGGTGTGGAGGCAGATCCAACCTGCTGGAGCAGAAACCCTGAGCATTGAGTCTGGGCTGTTTTTTCCCTTTCAGTGTGTACTTTCCCATCTCCTGGCACCTTTGCTGCTGAGGGAAGCAGTGCTAAAGCAAGAAGGGCCTATGCAGGCTTTGGCTCATGGCAGGACTTTGACTCGTGCAGCTCATGGCTGCAGTGGGTCAGTCACAGACAGAGGTGACCTCAGCCTCCAATGTGTCCTTGTACAAATGTCAGCTATTGTTGCCCTTGCCCTGCTCAGACACAGCCTCAGGTTCAAGTCCTTTTTGGTCCACATGGATGATTGCCCCTCTCCTCAGCCTCCACCACCCTCGCTTTGTTTTGGGGGCCACAATGAAGAGCAGGCTGGGCCACATGGGCTCTTTGGTGTGTATCTGGGGTGCTGGCTGTGGTGGACAGGCTGTGGTCAGAGTTCTAGGCTGCTTCTTATGCACTACCTGAGTATATGCCAACAACGGCTGCTCCTGCTGTAACCAGGTTCAAGTCACCTCTGCATCCCATGGTGAGGCTCTCCCCATGGTCATGAAAACTGAAGGGAAACAGCTGAGCTGTGTTGTTGAGTAAACGCAGTTGGAGCATTCCCTTGACTCAGGATGTGGTACACAAAGATGTCATGGAAAAGTCTGCAGCCATTGGTGCAGTCTTCAGTCTGTTCTCTCCTCTCTGTCTTACTGGCAAGTCAGTGTATATGCTTTCCTCACAAGGAGAGTCCTGGCTTCCCACAGTCCTCCTGTTAGTCCCAGTGGCCTCTAGCCAGCCAAAGGGGCTTAAGTTTTGCTTTTATTTTTTAAAAATCTGTATAGGTCTAAGAACTGTGGTGATGATTAAATGCGATAATACATATATGTGCTCGTATGTATGACTAGAGATCACTTCAAGAAAATTAGAGATATCAGGGGAACATTTCATGCAAAAATAGGCACAATAAAGGACAGAAATGGTAAGGACCTAATAGAAGTCAGTCAGTCAGTCAGTGAGTTCAGTCGCTCAGTCATGTCCGACTCTTTGTGACCCCATGAATCACAACATGCCAGGCCTCCCTGTCCATCACCAACTCCCGGAGTTCACTCAAACTCATGTCCATAGCGTCAGTGATGCCATCCAGCCATCTCATTCTCTGTCGTCCCCTTCTCCTCCCGCCCCCAACCTTTCCCAGCATCAGAGTCTTTTCCAGTGAATCAACTCGTCGCATGAGGTGGCCAAGTAGAAACTATTAAAAAGAGGTGGCAAGAATACCAGTACAAAGAAGGCCTTAATGACCCAGATAACCACAATGATGTACTCACTCACCTAGAGCCAGACAACCTGGAATTTGAAGTCAAGTGAGTCTTAAGGAGCATTAATATGAACAAAGCTAGTGGAGGTGATGGAATTCTAGCTGAGCTAGAATTTAAAATCCTAAAAGATGATACTGTTAAAGCATCAATATATCAGCAGATTTGGAAAACTCAAGAGTGGAAAAGATCGGTTTTCATTCCAATCTCAAAGAAGGGCAATGCCAAAGAATATTCAAACTACCATACAATCGCATTCATTTCATATGCTAGCAAGGGTATTCTCAAAATCCTTCAAGGCAGTCTTCAGCAGTACGTGAACTGAGAACTTTCAGATGTACAAGCTGGGTTTCAAAGAGGCAGAGGAACCAGAAATCAAATTGGAAACATTCATTGGATCATGGTAAAAGCAAGGGAGTTCCTGAAAAACATCTACTTCTGCTTTTTTGAATACACTAAAACCTTTGATGGTGTGGATCACAACAAACTGTGGAAAATTCTTAAAGAGATGGGAGTATCATACCACCTTACCTGTCTCCTGAGAAACCTGTATGCATTCAAGAAACAACAGTTAGAACTGAACATGCAACAACTGATTGGTTTAAGGTTGCGAAAGAGTACAGCGAGGCTGTATATTGTTAACCTGCTTATTTAACTTCTCTGCAGAGTATATCATGTGAAATGCTGGATTGGATGAATCACAAGCTGAAATCATAATTGCCAGGAGAAATATCAGTAACTTCAGATATGCAGATATACCACTTAAATGGCAGAAAGTAAAGAGGAACTAAAGATGAGGGTTAAAGAAGAGAGCGAAAAGGTGGCTTAAAATTCAACATTAAAATAAAAATTAAGATCATGTCATCCAGTCCCATCAGTTCATGGCAAATAGATGGGGAAAATGTGGAGGTAGTGACAGATTTTATTTTCTTGGGCTCCAAAATCACAGTGGATGGTGACTATAGCCATGAAATTAAAGACATTTGTTCCTTAGAAGGAAATTTATGACAAACTTAGTTCAGTTCTGTTCAGTCACTCAATCGTGTCCAACTCTTTGTGACCCCATGAATCACACACACCAGGCCTCCCTGTCCATCACCAACTCTCGGAGTTCACTGAAACTTATGTCCATCTAGTCAGTGATGCCATACAGCCATCTCATTCTCTATCGTCCCCTTCTCCTCAAGCCCTCAACCCTCCCAGCATCAGAGACTTTTCCAATGAGTCAACTCTTTGCATGAGGTGGCCAAGTTATTGGAGTTTCAGCTTTAGCATCAGTCCTTCCAATGAACACCCAGGACTAATCTCCTTTAGAATGGACTGGTTGGATCTCCTTGCAGTCCAAGGGGCTCTCAAGAATCTTCTCTAACACCACAGTTCAAAAGCATCAATTCTTCAGGGATCAGGTTTATTCACAGTCCAACTCTCACATCGAAACATGACCACTGGAAAAACCATAGCCTTGACTAGATGGACCTTTGTTGGCAAAGTAATGTCTCTGCTTTTTAATATGCTGTCTAGGTTGGTCACAACTTTCCTTCCAAGGAGCAAGGGTCTTTTAATTTAATGGCTGCAATCAGCATCTGCAGTGATTTTGGAGCCCAGAAAAATAAAGTCTGACACTATTTCCACTGTTTCCCCATCTATTTCTCATAAAGTGATGGGACCAGATGCCATGATCTTCGTCTTCTGAATGTGGAGCTTCAAGCCAACTTTTTCACTCTCCTCTTCCACTTTCATCAAGAGACCTTTTAGTTCCTCTTCACTTTCTGCCATAAGGGTGGTGTCATCTGCATATCTGAGGTTATTGATATTTCTCCTGGCAATCTTGATTCCAGCTTGTGCTTCTTCCAGCCCAGCGTTCCTCATGATGTACTCTGCATATAAGCTAAATAAGCAGGGTGACAATATACAGCCTTGATATACTCCTTTTCCTATCTGTTGTTCCACGTCCAGTTCTAACTTTTACTTCCTGACCTGCATATAGGTTTCTCAAGAGGCAGGTCAGGTGGTTTGGTATTCCCATCTCTTTCAGAATTTTCCACAGTTTATTGTGATCCACACAGTCAAAGGCTTTGGCATAGTCAATAAAGCAGAAATAGATGTTTTCCTGGAACTCTCTTGCTTTTTCCATGATCCAGCAAATGTTGCCAATTTGATCTCTGGTTCCTCTGCCTTTTCTAAAACCAACTTGAACATCTGGAAATTCATGGTTCACATATTGCTGAAGCCTGGCTTGGAGAATTTTGAGCATGACTTTACTAGCATGTGAGATGAGTGCAATTGTGCGGTAGTTTGAGTAATCTTTGGCATTGCCTTTCTTTGGGATTGGGATGAACACTGACCTTTTCCAGTCCTGTGGCCACTGCTGAGTTTTTCACATTTGCTGGCATATTGAGTGAAGCACTTGCACAGCATCATCTTTCAGGATTTGAAGTAGCTCCACTGGAATTCCATCACCTCCACTAGCTTTGTTCATAGTGATGCTTTCTAAGGCCCATGTGACTTTACATTCCAGGATGTCTTGCTCTAGGTGAGTGATCACACCATCGTGATTATCTTGGTCATGAAGATCTTTTTTGTACAGTTCTTCTGTGTATTCTTGCCTCCTCTTCTTAATATCTTCTGCTTCTGTTAAGTCCATACAATTTCTGTCCTTTATCGAGCACATCTTTGCCTGAAATGTTCCCTTGGTATCTCTAATTTTCTTGAAGAGATCTCTAGTCTTTCCCATTCTGTTGCTTTCCTCTATTTCTTTGCATTGATCACTGAGGAAGGCTTTCTTATCTCTCCTTGCTATTCTTTGGAACTCTTATTCAGATGCTTATATCTTTCCTTTTCTCCTTTGCCTTTTGCTTCTCTTCTTTTCACAGCTATTTGTAAGGCCTCCTCAGACAGCTATTTTACTTTTTTGCATTTCTTTTCCATGGGGATGGTCTTGATCCCTGTCTCCTGTACAATGTCACGAACCTCCGTCCATAGTTCATTAGGCACTCTATCAGATCTAGTCCTTAAATCTATTTCTCACTTCCACTGTATAATCATAAGGGATTTGATTTAGGTCATGTCTGAATGATCTAGTGGTTTTCCCTACTTTCTTCAATTTCAGTCTGAATTTGGCGATAAGGAGTTAATGATCTGAGCCACTGTCAGCTCCCAGTCTTATTTTTGCTGACTGAATAGAGCTTCCCCATCTTTGGCTACAAAGAATATAATCAATCTGATTTCATTGTTGCCCATCTGGTGATGTCCATGTGTAGAGTCTTCTCTTGTGTTGTTGGAAGAGAGTGTTTGCTACTACCAGTGCATTCTCTTGGCAAAACTCTATTAGCCTTTGTCCTGCTTCATATCATATTAAAAAGCAGACATCATTTTTCCAACAAAGGTCCTTTTAGTCAAAATTATGGTTTTTCCAGTAGTCATGTATTGATATTACAGTTGAACTATAAAGAATGCTGAGCTCCAAAGAATTGATTCTTTCGAGTTGTGGTGCTGGAGAAGACTCTTGAGAGTCCCTTGGACTGCAAGGAGATCAAACCAGTCAATTCTAAAGGAAATCAGTCCTGAATATTCCTTGGAAGGACTGTTGCTGAAGCTCCGATACTTTGGCCACCTGATGTGAAGAGTCGACTCATTGGAAAAGACCCTCATACTGGGAAAGGCTGAAGGCAAAAGTAGAAGGGGACGGCGGCGGATGAGATAGATAGATAGCATCATCGATTCAGTGGACATGAATTTGAGCAAACTCTGGCAGGTACTGGAGCACAGAGGAGCCTGGTGTGCTGCAGTTCCTGGGGTTGCAAAGAGAGACATGATTTAGCAGCTGAACGACAATAACAATGACTAGAGAGCAGGATTATAATGAAAACACGATCAAGTCATGGAATGTCCTGTGAAAAAAATGCTTCACCATATAAAAAACACAACTCTCAGAAATAAAAATTTATAAACCTGATGACTTACTTATAGATGTTAGTGGTGTTGTATATTAAAATGTTAATATCATATTTTAAAAATAAACATGTTTAAATTTAAGTAAATAATTTAACTTAGTTAGGTTATTGGAATCTGATGGAGTTTAGTTGTGGTAGTACAGGATCAAGTAAGGGAGAGCAGAGATAGGAAACATTTCAGAATTTATCTTTCTCTGAGTTATGGAATGAATAGCTTCTTTTATTTACACTTTTTATCCTGTGATCTTTTTTTATTTTCAAGAATATTTTAATAACCATCTACTGCTATAATAACAAAAAAGACAGCTAAAATTATTTCATGTTTTGAAGTGTATATCTAGGTAAGGTAAATGTCTATAAGCCTCAGACGGCAGGTGATGGGTCAACTGAGTACGCCTTTGTGATCACTAGCATGCCTGAGCTTGATCCCATGCATCACCTCATTCTCAACTCATTACCTCCTAACACTCTTGACAGAGTAGTTTTTCTTAGAGTAAACCAGAGGCCTTAATGAGTTGATGAGCAGTGTGATAGGTTGAATGCCCCCCAGCATACATGGTTCTTAAGAGATTGTCTAAAAGATGTAAGTCCATATCCTAAATCCTGGAACCTGTGAATGTGACTTTTTTTGGAAAGAAGGTCTTTGCATATGAGATTAAGTTAAAGATTTCAAGGCAAAATAATCCTAGATTTCCTGGGTCCACCTAAAATTCCATTGACAAGCATTCTTATAAGAGACAAAAGAGAAGAAAGTATAGACGTTAAAAGGCCTTGTGAAGATGAAGGCAGAGAAAATACCTAAAGCTAGCGGAGGCTGAAACTGACAAGGAAGGATTCTGCCTTAGAGTCTGCTGAGAATAGCCCTGCCAATGGCTAGATTTCTGACTTCTGGTCTCCAGACTGTGAGAAAATGAGTTTCTGTTGTTTTAAACCACCTAGTTTGTAGTCATTTGTTAGAATAGCCTGGGGGAAACTAACACAGGCTGCCAGGAAATTGACTCCTTGAAATAACTTTTCTAAAGCAACCCCCAGCGTCTCCTTTGTCCTTTTCCTTCTTTTAAAGTTGTTGTCTCCTTAGAGCTCCTCCTCTCTGATCTGCAGTGCCCCCTTGTTCCTTTGTTTCTGTCTTTGGAATGGTGGGCACTGTCATGGGGGCTTTGGGTACTTTGGCCAAGAATGCTGTTATGATACATATCTGGGTTCCTTCCGGGCACTACGTAATATCCTATATATTCATTAAAATTTTCCTAATATTAGTAAATGAGGTTATTGAAATTAAAAATGTATAGCAGATGTTATGGTAGATATGTATTTTCTCAGTTAAAAGATGATAAACATAAATGTACTATCACAGGGAAAAGGGGACAACCAAATCTTTTAACAAATAGAAGAAATCTTTGCACTGAAAGATTAGGGGCACTGCTTTAAAAATCAACCCGGGCACCTTTTACCCAGTATAGAACAAATCATTCTCTTCTGCACCAGCACAGAAATAGCCTCACACTAATATTCAGATTTATCATTAATTATAGCATTGAAAGATGTGTGGATAAAGGAATGAACTTCAAAACTCTATGATTTCTCATGAGAGAGTGTCATATAAGTGTTTAGGTCCCAGGGATTACCAAAGTGAATGCATGCTGACAGTTCATGGGTTTGAACATTTTTTTAGTTGATCAATACAAGAGATAATACAAAGTATTATAGCTTTGGGAATTTATAAGTAGGTATTTAGCTTTGGGAATTTATAATTAGCTATTTAATCTCTTTCAGCCTCAGTTTCCTAGCCTGTGATATGGGCTAGTGTTATTGAGTGTGAAGAGGACTAAGTGAGATTACGTATGTTAAAGTTCCATCAGAGAGCTCTGTACACAATGGATATAAAAAATTTAACTGCCCTTGTCCCTTTATTTTCAGTATTAATTGCAATCATGATTTGGTGACTGAACCACTGAAGTAACTCCAGGAGAACTGCTAACGTTGCCAAACATTGAGAGTTATCACTTGGCCTATTTGAGCTCTTGGATAGGAAATTTGATATCTGAAAGGAGCTTCTTTCTTTACTAGGTCTTACGAGAATATCCAGAAACAAATAAAAATTCGTGTTGGTTCATTAACAGGAAAGATCTGACTTTAACTAAGCATGTCCTTGGCAATTCTAGTGATCGAGAATGGATCCCTTTCTTTTGTTTGCTAAATAAACATATGTATTTGAAATTACAGAAGCAACTCAGTTTGAGATGAAATAATTGCCTGAACTTGAGGCCAGTGGGATGATGCAGGGGGGAGCATTTTCTGATTTGAATCAATCAATTTCCAGGGCCAATTATATATTTATGGCCTTCTTTTCAGTGAGACAAAAATCTGTTTATTTGGTTTGCTTAAGTAATTAGTTGTAAAATTAAGTTGGGATTATTTTTAAGCCTCTGGTAGTTATTCTTTATGGGTCTGGGCCATGAACAAAAATATTTCTTTAAGTTTTTTATTGGAGAATTGCTTTCTTCAGGTGAACTCTGGCAAATACTGTTAAAATGTATGAAGCTGGAATGCTAGAAAGTATAGAAAAGGGAAGGAAATTACCTCAGTTTGGTAGGAGGCACAATGTTGCCTTCTTTAATAAAATGCATCCTCTGTCCCGACTAGCACAATGCGACCCAACTGAGCATTTCATTGTGTCCTGTCACTTAACCCTGCCAGCCTGAGAAGGCAGCTGACACAGTGTACCTGAGGTTACAAAGAGCCTATGTGTCCACACTCTGGTTTTCACATTCCTCAGAGGGTTCGAGGGGAGAGCTGCTTTGTTATTTTTCTCAAGTCCTGTCACAAATGGTCTTTGACAGGCGCCCAGAAGGTCTGAGCAAAAACTGCTGGAGCTGGTTGGCGCCAGAAGTGCCACATGCCCATGGGGGTGGGGGCAGGGTGGCAGAAAGTGATTCTGTATGAAGGCATCCAGTGATGACAGTCCCCTGTCTCTGGCAGAGACAGTCACTTTTCAGGGGACCAGCAAACGTCCATGACTGGAAGAGTACGGAAGTTCTGACAGGGAGGAGGACAAGGCATGGGAGAGCACCAGAACAGGTCACAGAAGCCTCTTGACACCTCAGCTTCTAGCCAAGGGCTACAGTGGCTTCCACAATGGTCCAGCCAATCAAGTGGGAGGTTTTCGTAATGAGAGACCATTTTTATAAGTGCACTTCTGTGCATTTCCTAGAAAATTCCAAAAGAACTTTTTAATTTACTAGGTACAGTGATAAGTAATGCCACACCTATTTCAGCTATTACGCTTGGTATGTGCAGCAGGTTTTTCTTGTCTGTAAAACCAAGACAGAGAAGACTCCTGTAATGATAACCGTGCACCTGTGCATTTATGCATCTTATGACTAGTGCAATTCATGTAATTTTTGATTAAGAACTAAGTTGTTAAATAAAATTTCTTAAACATAGTCCATAATTATTAAGCTGTGTTTTGCATGCTTTCTTTTTAAATATATAAGTAACCTTCATGTTTCTTGAACTCTGTTTCAGTCCTAGAAGATTGTTAAGAGAAACCAAATCTATACCAGCCTCTGATAAAGTGATTCAGGCAGGATGTACTTACTGAGTTTCTTCATATGAGGCTCCATACTTGCCAGTCGGTTCTCAATGTCACTGACATATGGCAAGAATACCTGAAGGTCACATGCACCCATCCAGGCATGTGAACACAGGCAGTTCTTTTTCTTATCAGGGAATGTGTGTCACTTCTATGCATCTCTTCATAGAGATGACAGTCTTTAGAGAGTAAAATACTTGTTTATTATTATTGAGGATTTCCTCAATTATTACTGAGGAATAATATACAAAGAAGGGGTCGTCATGAGAAAAACTCTAATGAGAGTCCCTGCAAATCTGACAAAAGGAAATATTTGACAGTGAAAGTGATTCATGGAGCAGAGTGAAACAGAGTCCGGTTAAATACATTTCTTCTCATTTCTCAGGAGAATTAGTAATGAGGCCAGTGAGTTTCTCCAGTTCCTCAAACAGTGAAATTTTACCCAGTCAATCATTGACTTCTCACCTAGTCAAAACAAAATAGAATGCAGCTATTCAAATTCTTGTTACAAGTGCTCCATTAGTTCTTACAAGGCAATCCAGAAAAGGATAATACACCCCTGCCATGCATGTAACAGCAGAGTCATGAGAGCAGAACTAATGGGTGAACAAACTGACCTCCTTTCACACATTTGGAAAATCTGCTTTATGACACTTAGTGAAGTTCAATACAACATGAAGGATGCAGAGATGATACCTCTGCATCCATCTGAATCCGTATCAATGTATTACAGAAAAAATAGTAGTCAGAATGGGCCTGAAAACATGGGTAGGATTTGAGAATTAGAGCTGATAAGAAGGAAGTCAGAGAAATGAGAACAGTGTAAACCAAACAGTTATGGTGGATAAAGCAGGAATTTAGAATTGAGCTTCGCCTTCAACTCCTGATTCTGTCTCTCAGCATCTGTGCAAGACTGAGCAAGACCCCTGGCCACTTTGAGCCCTACTTTGTATAGCTGCAAAGCAGATAATAGTGCTATCTCAATAGGGTTACCTGAGGGATCAATGAGATAACTTGCATGATGCTCTGATTTGGAGATGACATATACCATGCTCAGTTCCTCCTCATAGCACTCATGTCAGGCATAGCTTCTTCCCTCATCTCTGACCCCCACTCCTACACTAAACTCCTGTCTTTATGATTCAGTCTAGAGCTTCCTACTGTCCCTCAGATCACTGTCTCAAGTCATCCTAACTTGGGACATTTGCATTCTCTTCTGCCTGGGTTCCTCCTACCCAGATCTTTAGGTTTCTTGCTCCCTCACTTCAAGTAAACTTCAATTTAAACTTGATCTCTTTAGAGGGAACTTGCCTGATGCTTTGTTGAAAATATCTCACTGGTTGCTGTCTGAAATTGCATCCTGTATTTATCTGCTTTCTCATTGTCCTCTCTCCATAGAATGTGGGCATTTGTTGATCTTGTTCATCACTGTACTCCCAAACCCTTAGAACAGTGTCTGATGTATCTTGGGTAATGGGTAAATATTTACTGAATGTTATTATTAGTAATAAGTGAATAAAATGAAGTAATTATAAACATATTTTGAAAAAAGCAATATAAAATTTGCCAGTTAGTCAGTCAGTCAGTTCAGTCGCTCAGTCGTGTCCGACTCTTTGTCACCCCATGAATCACAGCACGCCAGGCCTCCCTATCCATCACCAACTCCCAGAGTACAATCAAACTCATGTCCATCAAGACGGTGATGCCATCCAGCCATCTCATTCTCTGTTGTCCCCTTCTCCTCCCACCCCCAATCCCTCCCAGCATCAGAGTGTATTCCAGTGAGTCAACTCTTCGCATGAGGTGGCCAAAGATTTGGAGTTTCAGCTTTAGCATCAGTCCTTCCAATGAACACCCAGGATTGATCTCCTTTAGAATGGACTGGTTGGATCTCCTTGCAGTCCAAGGGACTCTCAAGAGTCTCCTCTAGCACCACAGTTCAAAAGCATCAATTCTTCGGTGCTCAGCTTTATTCACAGTCCAACCCTCACATCGATACATGACCACTGGAAAAACCCTAGCCTTGACTAGACAGACCTTTGTTGGCAAAGTAATATCTCTGCTTTTTAATATGCTATCTGTTCTGTTCTGTTCTGTTCAGTCGCTCAGTCGTGTCCGACTCTTTGCGACCCCGTGGACTGTAGCCTACCAGGCTTCTCCACCCATGGGATTCTCCAGACAAGAATACTGGAGTCTAGGTTGGTCATAACTTTCCTTCCAAGGAGTAAGTGTCTTTTAATTTCATGGCTGAAATCAGCATCCACAGTGATTTTTAGAGCCCAGAAAAATAAAGTCTGACACTGTTTCCACTGTTTCCCCATCTATTTCCCATGAAGTGATGGGACCAGATGCCATGATCTTTGTTTTCTGAATGTTGAGCTTTAAGCCAACCTTTTCACCCTCCTCTTTCACTTTCATCAAGAGGCTTTTGAGTTCCTCTTCACTTTCTGCCATAAGGGTGGTGTCATCTGCATATCTGAGGGTATTGATATTTCTCCCAGCAATCTTGATTCCAGCTTGTGCTTCTTCCAGCCCAGCGTTCCTCATGATGTACTCTGCATATAAGTTAAATAAACAGGGTGACAATATACAGCCTTGACATACTCTTTTTCCTATTTGGAACTAGTCTGTTGTTCCATGTCCAGTTCTAACTGTTGCTTCCTGACCTGCATACAGGTTTCTCAAGAGGCAGGTCAGGTGGTCTGGGATTCCCATCTCTTTCAGAATGTTCCACAGTTTATTGTGATCCACACAGTCAAAGGCTTTGGCATAGTCAATGAAGCAGAAATAGATGTTTTTCTGGAACTCTCTTGCTTTCTCCATGATCCAGCAGATGTTGGCAATTTGATCTCTGGTGCCTCTGCCTTTACTAAAACCTGCTTGAACATCTGGAAGTTCATGGTTCACATATTGCTGAAGCCTGGCTTGGAGAATTTTGAGCATGATTTTACTAGCATGTGAGATGAGTGCAATTGTGTGGTAGTCTGAGCATTCTTTGGCATAGCCTTTCTTTGGGATTGGAATGAAATCTGACCTTTTCCAGTCCTGTGGCCACTGCTGAGTTTTCCAAATTTGCTGGCATATCGTGTGTAGCACTTTCACAGCATCATCTTTCAGGATTTGAAATAGCTCAACTGGAATTCCATCACCTCCACTAGCTTTGTTTGTAGTGATGCTTTCTAAGGCCCACTTGACTTCACATTCCAAGATGTATGGCTCTAGGTCAGTGATCACACCATCATGATTATCTTGGTTGTAAAGATCTTTTTTGTACAGTTCTTCTGTGTATTCTTGCCACCTCTTAATATCTTCTGCTTCTGTTAGGTCCATACCATTTCTGTCCTTTATTGAGTCCATCTTTGCATGAAATATTCCCTTGGAATCTCTAATTTTCTTGAAGAGATCTCTTGTCTTTCCTGTTCTGTTGCTTTCCTCTGTTTCTTTGCATTGAATGCTGAAGGAGGCTTTCTTATCTCTCCTTGATATTCTTTGGAACTCTGCATTCAGATGCTTATATCTTTCCTTTTCTCCTTTGCTTTTCGCCTCTCTTCTTTCACGACTATTTGTAAAGCCTCCTCAGACAGCCATTTTGCTTTTTTGCATTTCTTTTCCATGGGGATGGTCTTGGTCCCTGTCTCCTGTACAATGTCACGAACCTCCGTCCAGAGTTCATCAAGCACTCTATCTACCAGATCTAGTCCCTTAAATCTATGTCTCACTTCCACTGTATAATCATAAGGGATTTGATTTAGGTCATATCTGAATGATCTAGTGGTTTTCCATACTTTCTTCAATTTAAGTCTGAATTTGGCAATAAGGAGTTCATGATCTGAGCCACAGTCAGCTCCTGGTCTTGTTTTTGCTAACTCTATAGAGCTTCTCCATCTTTGGCTGCAAAGAATATAATCAGTCTGATTTCGGTGTTGACCATCTGGTGATATCCATGTGTCAGAGTCTTCTCTTGTGTTGTTGAAAGAGGGTGTTTGCTATGACCAGTGCATTCTCTTGACAAAACTCTATTAGCCTTTGCCCTGCTTCATTCCATGCTCCAAGGCCACATTTGCCTGTTACTCCAGGTGTTTCTTGACTTCCTACTTTTGCATTCCAGACCCCCATGATGAAAAGGACTCCTTTTTTGGGTGTTAGTTCTAAAAGGTCTTGTAGGTCTTCATAGAACCATTCAACTTCGGCTTCTTCAGCATTACTGGTTGGGGCATATGCTTGGATTACTGTAATATTGAATGGTTTGCCTTGGAAATGAACAGAGATCATTCTGTCCTTTATGAGATTGCAACCAAGTACTGCATTTCGGACTCTTTTGTTGACCATGATGGCTACTCCATTTCTTCTAAGGGATTCCTGCCCACAGTAGTAGATATAATGGTCATCTGAGTTAAATTCACCCATTCCAGTCCATTTTAATTCACTGATTCCTAGAATGTCTATGTTCACTCTTGCTATCTCTTGTTTGACCACTTCCAATTTGCCTTGATTCATGGACCTAACATTTCAGGTTCCTATGCAACATTGCTCTTTATAGCATCGGACCTTGCTTCTAGTCCTAGGTGGAGAGACATTCTAAACCAGTATGAAAAAAACAGTTTGCCCTAGATGGGTAAAGAAAACAAAAGTGGAAGAAATCATCATATGCTGTTTCTGTTTTGTTTTCTGATTGGAAGTTAATCAGTGGAACATTCTAGAGTGTAACTACAGGAGGAGTGCAGAGAAGGCATCAAACTGGCAGAGGAGCCTGGGACAGCTTCAGCATGGAATGAATGGGAAGGCCCTGGAGGAGGCCCCACAAGCTGGTGATCAAGCTGTCCACAGCACTGCTGGAGGTCCTCATGACAGATCCCATTGAAGCCACACGTGCCACATCTCTGCTGACTGCTTGGTGATGGCACATCCGTGGGTGACAGGATGGGATGTGAGCCTTTCACGCCTTCTGTTTTCCTCATGCCTCCAGCTGGGCTCTTTGGGAGGGTGTGTGTGTGTGTGTGAGTGTGTGTGTTTCTTTTCCTTGGCTAACAAGCCACATCAGTCCACTGTTGGTACTTGGCAACCCAGCACGCTTCCTCCCACTAACGACAAGCCCGTCTGCAAAACAGAACAACATCTTTGAGATGGGGTGTTTATCTGGGCAGCACACAGCCTCTGCAGCCCACAGGGGCCTCTCCTTCAAAGGCATTGCTGAATGGGACTCACCTGATGAAAGCCCGAACTGTGTATGCTTGGCTTGATTTACGGGCAACGGCCAGCTCATTAGGCGCGCTGGCCTGAGGAAGCCAGTCGGCTGTGGGAACAAATGTTTGTGCAGCTCTGTGGTGCCCACAGGGCTGTTTGCTTGGGGGCTGGAGCACAAAGGGGGCAGTGATAAGGGGCCCTGGAATCCATGCCTGGCTCAGGGAGTGCAAACTGCCCAGGAGATTGATATCTAGGGTGCAAAGGCTAAAAAAATTAGATTAATTTAGCTCAGCTGTACTCGCTGACGGATTGGGTTGCAGCCGGTGCTGAAACATTAGTGATCAACCCTCAGAGATCAGGGGGCAAGTCTCAAGTTGGAACGAAGGGGGTAAGATGGATTACCTCTCAGTATGCCTGCTCCCCAGGAAAAGGATAGCCTACAAAGGCAGCCCAGCATTACAGATAGTCCTGTGGAACACCACTGAGAAAGTAAGTAGTGTGTTCCTTGGGCTATGGTGTTGGAAATTAGGAGTACTGTGTTCTAACTCTGGGAGAGTCACCGGGATAAACTGCTTTAAAAATACTCTCAATTTGGTCTCTTCCTTGGGCTTCCCTGGTGGCTCAACTGGTAAATATCTGTCTGCAATGTGGGAGACCTGGGTTTGATCCCTGGGTTGGAAAGATACCCTGGAGAAGGGAAAGGCTACCCACTCCAGTATTCTGATTTGGAGAACTGCATGAACTATTCCATGGGATCACAAAGAGTTGGACATGACTGAGTGACTTTCACTTTCCAGGAAATAAGACTGAACAGTAACTAACATTTTGAGGTAAACTGAAAAACAGGTAGACTCTCTAAGATTTATTATATTGTTATAAATTTTAATTTCCAATATCCCTGAGTTTATAATGATTATTTCTGTGGCCCTGAATCTGTCTTCCAAGTTCTTCTCCTTAGAAATTACCTTTACCTGTAAGCTTGCCTACAAAGATTCTTTTCTCTTGCAATTTGGTTCCAAATGGAAAGTCTAATAGATGTCAAATTTAACATTACATATAAGAAAGAAAACATTTTTTCCCACCATAAACCCATTGCCCTGGGCTCCATTCCAAGGGAACAAATCTTGAACGTACTCTTTTTTTAATTTTTTTTTATTGGAGGCTAATTACTTTACAATATTGTATTAGTTTTGAACGCACTCTTTAGTTAGTTATCAACTCTTTTCACCTCTTTTGGTAAGGCTGTTTTTAAAAGCTGCCATTTATTGAATACGCATTACATGCCAGGCACTGTGCAAATAAATGCTTTACCTGAGAATGATTATCCCAATTATTACATGTGGTTTAAAAGTAATAAATTATGCCACTTCCTTTCTCTAAAGGCTCCAGGTTTAGATGACAAAGCTTATGCTTGTGTCTTAGTCAAGCAGTCATGTCTGACTCTTTGTGGCCCCATGGAATGTAGCCCTTCAGACTCCTCTGTCCATGTAATTCTTCAGGCAAAAATACTGGAGTGGGTTGCCATTTCCTTCTTCAGGGGATCTTCCTGGACTAGGAATCAAACACAGGTCTCCCACATTGCAGGCATATTCTTTACCATCTGAGCCACCAGGGAAGCCCCTGTGCTTGCCCTGTATATAATTAATTCAGAGATTAGAGCATGTCTGTGTCTTTAACTCAGTGCTCAGACAGTGGTGATAGAGGGACCTCTGTTAAGACCCAGGCTATGACACTGACCATGGACAATGGAAGGAGTAAAAGCTAGATGAATACAGGCCCTCTCCTCACAGTGTTTTCCTTTCAGATAATGAATGCCATTTTAGGAATAGGTTGAAGCTGATATAAAGGAGATCATGAGGTTGCGAAACAGAGAACTGTAAACAGTGTACCTCAAAAAAAAGGCAGAGTCTTTTGGGGAATGCCATGTGGTGTAGTGGAATAAAGACTAATCTGGAAACTAGAAGACCCAGATCCTAGCTCATTCATGGATTAGTTCCATGAGCCAAAGCAGTTCACCTTTTCCTTAATTGTTCCCCATTAGCAAAATGTAGACATCAAATGAGATGACGCATAGAAAATTTCACTGAAAATTATGAAGCTTTAAACCCATGAAGAAATTATTCCCCATAGTTCCACATCTCAGAAAGATTGTGACGTTTTCAAAATCCCACATCTAGTGGGTAGAGAAGGATAAACCAGCACTCATGTCTTGCAAGCACCAACTCAGGGTCTCCACTGTCACACAGTCCCCGTCCCTGCATGATTGGTAACACTCCAGATCCTTAATGGAATTCACAGTGAAATCAAGGAATAGCCACAAGCCACTATTTAAATAGAAACACAAAATCAAACATTTACAGATGGTAAAATTAATATTCTTGGCTCAAGCTCAGTGGCAAGCAAAAGAGTGCACAACCAGAACTGCTTTGACATAGAAATTCATGAGACGACGGTCCAGGGATAATAGCAGGAACATTACCTCTCAGAGTACAGGAATCTCATTTAAGTGGCCCCAAATTCAACCAGCACAGAAATATACGAAGGAAGACTTCTGCCCAGAGGCCATGAGTAATAGCAAAAAAAGAAGCCATTAATAACCTTCAAGCAAGCTGTACCAATAGAGTTGTAGAGAGAAACCAGACTTTAGGACAGGAATTGCAAACTCAAATGCCTACAAGAAGGGGAAATTGCATAAGTGAACTAAATAGGCTGGGGGTAAGAGACATCAAAGAGTGTTTAAACTGTGGTGAATTAGAAAGAATATGCCATATCAATACTCGGATTTTGCTAACTGCAGCCATCTCAGAATGAATGACCAATGTAATTTTGTCCTTCAATTTTTCAAGAAAAGACAGAAATTATTAGCATTTTTGTGTGAATCCCACAATTTTTTAATGCAAATATGGTAAATTAAAATTGTCTTCAAACCAAACAAAACATGGATCTCTGAGCATCATTTTGTAAACTTTGCTCTTAAAGTAGGAGAGGAAATAGAAGAGTGTTAGAATTAAAAGCAAGAAATAGAGCATGGATTATCAAGGTTTGGAGTTGGGTGGGGCAGGAATGAGGATGGAAAGTTCTAGGAGGAGTAGCGTAGCCAAATCTAGGTTGATTTTCCCTAGCCATCCATGTCCAACTGTGACAATGAAGAAGCTACCTTCATTTCAACTATATGATTCACTTTTACAGTTAAGAGATCTGGCCAGGGAGCACAGCTGGTCAGAAAAGCCAAGAGTTGACATTGGGTATGACAATAGTATAAAAAATACTGTTTTCTACTTCTCAGCATGGCCTTGTGTGTTTCTATTTATGTAAATCTTTCACTTAATGAATGGAAGAAGATGGAATCTGCTGAAGACTGGCCAACATGTCACTGACCAAACTTAAATATTGCTGTTATTACTTGGTTAAATCACTTAAGAAACAAAACCTATACTCAAGTCTCTAATTTTATGACCCATGTTTTATGCTTTCATATTTGCAACTGAACCAAGTAGTATACTATAATCACATTTTCTTTCTGCTGATTTTTCTTCCTTGAAGTAAGTAGCTGCCTCTATTTTAGTAGTTTTGTTTTTATGGCCCTATTACTAATTGATTCCCAAACTTACGTTAGAGCTCTAAAACTCCTCTTGTATGGCATAGTGACTCTGGGTCTGCTGGGCAGCTGTGATCCTAGGAGTTCACTGGGGGAAATAAACCTGGCCTTGGCTGTAATACTCCTGAAACTTTCTGTCTTCATTCTTTCCCTACCCAACCCCAAACACTGGAGGCTGAGAGTTTCTTTTGCTTTTCTCCTACATTGGACCTCTTAGGTTACATGTCTATCTTTTTCACTTAACTCTTGTAATTGTGGAGTAGAACTTCTTCCTGAGCAAAGGTATAGAGTTGTCAGTATTTGCAATTTTTGTATTGGAAATGTATTAATTTTCTTAACTTGACTGGAAATTTGTATATATATGAAAATCATTTCCCTTCAAACTTTGAAGGTATTACTTTCATTCAGTTCAGTTCATTTCAGTCAGGTGCTCACTCATGTCCAACTCTTTGCGACCCCATGGACTGCAGCATGCCAGGCTTCCTTGTCTATCACCATCTCCTGGAGTTTACTCATATTCATATCCATTGAGTTGGTGATGCCATCCAACCATCTCATCCTCTGTCGTCCCCTTCTCCTCCTGCCTTCAATCTTTCTCTGCATCAGAGTCTCTCACAAGTCAGTTCTTTGCATCAGGTAGCCAAAGTATTGGAGTTTCAGCTTCAGCATCAGTCCTTCCAATGAATTTTCAGGACTGATTTCCTTTAGGATCAACTGGTTGGATCTCCTTGCAATCCAAGGGACTCTCAAGAGTCTTCTCCAACACAACAGTTCAAAAGCATCCAAAGTGATGGGACCAGATGCCATGATCTTAGCTTTCTGAATGTTGAGTTTCAAGCCAACTTTTTCACTCTCCTCTTTCACTTTCATCAAGAGGCTCTTTAGTTCCTCTTCACTTTCTGCCATAAGCATGGTGTATTCTGCATATCTGAGGTTATTGATATTTCTCCTGGCAATCTTGATTCCAGCTTGTGCTTCATCCAGTCCAGCGTTCCTCATGATGTACTCTGCATATAAGCTAAATAAGCAGGGTGACAGTTTACAGCCTTGACATGCTCCTTCCCTCATTTAGAACCAGTCTGTTGTTCCATGACCAGTTCTAACTGTTTCTTCCTGACCTGATACAGAATTTTCAAGAGGCAGGTCAGGTGGTCTGGTATTCCAATCTCTTTCAGAATTTTCCACAGTTTATTGTGATCCACACAGTCAAAGGCTTTGGCATAGTCAATAAAGCAGAAATAGATGAAATTTAAGTCCTGGTTCTGCTTTGAGAATTCTGTGCCATACTGGTCCTGTCCTATTTATTTGATGTGCTTTATTTCTCTGGGAGCAAATACATATTATTTTTATTGTTGTTTAGTTGCTAAGTCATGTCCAACTCTTTTGAGGCCCCATGGACTATAGCCCACCAGACTCCTCTGTTCATGGGATTCTCCAGGCAAGAATACTGGAGTGGATTGTTATTTCCTTCTCTGGGGAATCTTCCTGACCCAGGGATCAAACCCACATCACCTGCATTGGCAGGCGGATTCTTTACCACTTGCTATGTTCTAAAATTTCTAACTTTTAATTCATAAAGGCTGACCTACATCATAAATCTTGTTTCAATTTTGAAGATTGGCAAAAATAGCAAATCAAATTTGTCACTTATTTCACTATGGATTGCAAAAAAAAAAATGTTAGTTACAAAACTAAGAATTTCTTGTTAGCATAACTGTGTTTCTCTTTATGAAACTCCGTTCAGTCAATTTTTAAATTATTTGTAAATTATTTCCCTTTTATTTTGTGCTCTTTTCAAAAAATTCTAGTTTCTGGATTTCCTTTACTCTATCTTCTATTAAAGTATTCATTTCTATTATTCTTCACTTCCAAAAGCTCTTTATTCTTTGAATAATATATATTAGTATTATATATATACATACTCACATACCCATTTTTAAAATATGTATATAAGGCATAATATACATTATATAGTGACAGTTGTATTAAATACCTAAGAAATATTATTAATTTATATTAATTATATAATTAATATATCAGTATAAAATAGCATATAAATGTGTAATATATAATTTAGAAAGGTAAAGGATAGATACATAGATTGATTATGCTAAATAGAAATGTAGATATCTGCAGCTCAGTGTTTACTCTGGACTGTTCTTCTCCATCAAAGAATATCGTCTTTTGGTCCACTTACTCCATTTCATGTGCTTTCACCAAGGAGCCATTTTTAGTGGGTTCAATCCTTTTCAACAGAGAAATGATATGCTTATTCATTGAATTTGCTTTTCCTTACACTTGGGATATGAAGAATTCTAGAGGTTTTTTTTTTTTTTTCACTCACCAGCACTGTTTCTAGGAATAAGTACAGAGCTTCACTCTACTATAATGTTCTACACCTCATGAGAATTTTGTTCCTGTCCTTAGCCACCAGTGCTTTCATTATGAAAGTAGATTACATGAAAACTGCAAATTTTGGACACCTTGTTTTGCTTTGATTGTTTTGACTTGGTTTTAGGATATTAAGATTAGAAATTTCCATCAGAAAACTTAAATCTACTACCTTAACCTATAGCATGGTGCAAGTAATCATATTCTAATTATCATTTTTGCAAGATTTAAAAATATATTCAAATACTATGAGTAAAGAACATTGATGATTTTATTTTAGTTTTTCCTTTCATTTTATCAGCTTAAGCATAGGTAAAGCTTATGCATTAGACTTTGTGGAGATCAACCTAGGTTTGATCCCTGGATCAGGAAGATCCCCTGGGGTATTCTTGCCAGGAGAATTCCAGGGACAGAGGAGCCTGGCAGTCTACTGTCCATTGGGTCACAAAGAGTCCGACATGACTGAGCGACTCCCACTCACTCACTTGTGAAGACCTAAGGTGATATTAATAATTAGTGTGAGGAAGAAAGCTGATCGCCGAAGAATTGATGCTTTTGAACTGTGGTGTTAGAGAAGACTCTTGAGAGTCCCTTGGACTGCAAGGAGATCCAACCAGTCCATCCTAAAGGAGATCGATCCTGGGTGTTCATTGGAAGGACTAATGCTAAAGCTGAAACTCCAATACTTTGGCCACCTCATGCGACGAGGTGCTGCTGCTGCTGCTGCTGCTGCTGCTGCTAAGTGACTTCAGTCGTGTCCGACTCTGTGTGACCCCATAGACGGAAGCCCACCAGGCTCCCCCTTCCCTGGGATTCTCCAGGCAAGAACACTGGAGTGGGTTGCCATTTCCTTCTCCATGTGTGAAAGTGAAAATTGAAAGTGAAGTCGCTCAGTCGTGTCCGACCCTTAGCGACCCCACGGACTGCAGCCTACCAGGCTCCTCCATCCATGGGATTTTCCGGGCAAGAGTACTAGAGTGGCTTGCCATTGCCTTCTGCGACGAGTTGACTCACTGGAAAAAGACTCTGATGCTAGGAGGGATTGGGGGTGGGAGGAGACGGGGCCGACAGAGAATGAGATGGCTGGCTGGCATCACCGACTTGATGGACATGAGTTTGAGTGAACTCCGGGAGTTGGTGATGACAGGGAGGCCTGGCGTGCTGTGATTCATGGGGTCACAAAGAGTCGGACACGACAGAGCGACTGAACTGAATGTAGCAAACACTTTTAAGGGACTGAATCTATGCGTATCTATTATGTATAAAATGTACACAAAAATAAAGTGAAATCTTCAATCTGTCTTAACTGTTTTTAATTTAAAAAAAAACATAAACTATAAAGATTCTTTAGGAAAGAAAATCTTTAAAGGCTAGACAAATGTTTTCTTCCTAAACTGTATCATTCCTGTCTGCTGCTGCTGCTGCTAAGTCGCTTCAGTCGTGTCCGACTTTGTGCGACGCCATGCGCGGCAGCCCACCAGGTTCCCCCGTCCCTGGGATTCTCCAGGCAAGAACACTGGAGTGGGTTGCCATTTCCTTCTCTAATGCATGAAAGTGAAAAGTGAAAGTGAAGGCGCTCAGTCGTGTCCGACTCTTTGCGACCCCATGGACTGCAGCCCACGGGGTCCTCCGTCCATGGGATTCTCCAGGCAAGAGTACTGCAGTGGGGTGCCATCGCCTTCTCCGTCATTCCTGTCTAGTGGTTCATAAATAAACTGTGGCGTGGAACTGTATCTTGGATTAAACTGACCAATAATTAAATATTATTTCTTTTTTTCTAAAAAAGTAAAATCAGAAATCACGACTTCACATAAAAAAGAATAAGAAAAATTTAAATTGCTTGTAGCAGGCAGTCTAAATGAAATCTTTAAAAAAATGCTACACCTTTAGAAGTAACCAGAAGTTCTCTCTGAATAACCCTATTGACTTCTGCTATTTACATTGGCTTTTAAATGTTGGCTTCCATTCTTTCAAAATAATGAAGACAAATAAGATACAAAATATTATAGTCAAAAGGTAATTTTATTAATTTTGGTATTAGCTTATTAAGACTGAATCAAGAAATCTTTTGCTCTAAAATGGTGTTTTTAAAATTACAAAACAAATAAAAGCTTATAGTTTTCAGAAGTTTTCATAGAACATAAGAGTCCCAGGGTTGAAATTGTGTATAGCTAAATTACCAACTCAATACTTAAATTTCTTAGTGCAAACTAATTGGAGATAATTTTCCAAATTCTTGGTAAAATTAATATCTTCCAGAAAGCATATACCTACAGGCATTCACAGAAAATGTATTTATGAATATATATTACCTTGAGTAAGTATCCTTCTACAATGATTGTGCTTTTGTGCATTTTATGATTCATAGTGGTGGCTTGATTTAGATATATGAATGTCAAGGCTGCTCTATCTCTGACTTCTGGACTCCAGCCTGCATTGCATCTCTATCAGGAGTCTGCTGTTTCTCACTGATGGTGGTAAACAAAGAAACAAAAATAAAAGATCATTTTGTAAACATTCAGGTGAACTTCAAATCATTTCTCACTGGCTTTCCAGAGGAAATCATATTGAATTAATTTAGATTTATAGCTGATACTTTAAAATATGTCTCTGGAAGTAGGTGAGCAACACTTTCTAACACCGACATGTAGAGACAAAAAAATTGGGTTTTCTAAAGAAGAGAAAAAAGTCCACTGAGCAAGTACTGCTCTGTTCTTAAGAGAAAGGACTCACTATTCCAACAACATCAAAATTAAACTTCTTGAAAGGAGTGAGGACTCCAAGGAAATTTACTATATATATGGTACATTTTAATATGCATTGATGCCTTGTGGTTTTCTTCTACTGTGGACTACTTTCTTTGTGCAGAGTTTTTTGTACTCCCCTTCATAATAAGCAGAACAATTCACAAAGCTTTTCAGAATCAGAGTTAAGTGTGATTTTTATTACATGCTAAAGCAGATATAATTTCTTTAAGGCTATGTTTTCCAAGTTAAAACATATGTAAAAGAGACACAAATATTTGATTCAGATTATTATATGTGAAATCCCTTTGCTGATAATATTCAGAAATACATTTAATAAATAAAGTGAAATCAAATGTATTTTACAGTATTACTATCAGGAAAAATATAGCTTGAATTTGACTTGAATGAATAGTTTTTTAATCTGTAAATGTTATCAAATTTATTTTCCTTCATTTTAATTGAAATATAGTTTACTTACAATATTAATTTCAGGTATACTCTAGAATTTAACATTTGCATACATTATGAAATGATCATCATGCTAAGTCTAGTAACTTACAAAGTTATTGCAGTATTATTGACCATATTTCTTATGTTTTACATTATATCACCGTGACTTATTCATTATGTAACTGGAGGTTTTTACATAATCACCTTCACCTATTTCCCCTGCCCTTTTATCTCCCTCCCTTTTGGCAACCACTCATTTGTTCTCTGTATCTGTGAGTCTGTTTTCATTTTGTTTGGTTGGTTTACACGTGTAAGTGAAATCATACGGTCTTTGTCTTTCTCTAACAATGCATTTAACATAATGCCTTCTAGATCCATCTATGTTGTCCCAAATGGCAAGCCTTTCTTTTTAATGGTTGGATAATATTCCATTCTGTTGTGTGTGTGTGTGTTTATACACACACGTACCACATCTTCTTTATCCGTTCCTCTATAGATGGACACTTAGATTGTTTCTTCAGTTCAGTCACTCAGTTGTATCTAGCTCTTTACAGACTCTTTTCATATCCTGGCTATTGTAAATAATGCTACCAAGGACATTGGCATGCATATATCTTTTTGAATTAGTGTTTTTCTTTTCTCTGAGTAAATTCCCAGAAGTAAAATTGCCGAATCATATGGCAGTTCTATTATTATTATTTTTTTTACTTCAACAAGAGATTTATTCACACTGCAACAAATACATTTAGCTCTTTGATTTTCTCTGCCTTAAAAAAACTCAGCAAATTTGAGGAACCTCCATACTATTTTCCATAGTGGCTGTACCAATTTACAGTCCCACCGACAGTGTACAAGTTTTCCGTCTTCTCTGCATCCTTGCCAGCACTTACAATTTTGTTGTCTGTTTGATGATAGTCATTTTGACAAGTGTAGGTGGTACCTCACTGTGATTTTTGATTTGCATTACCTTGATGACTAATGATGTTGAGTGTCTTTCATTAGTCTGTTGGTCATCTGTGTGTCTTATTGGGAAAAATAACTGCTCAGGCCCCCAGTTTTTAATTGGGTTCTTTATTATTTTAAGTTGAGTTATATGAGTTCTTTGTATATTTTGGATATTAACCACTTATTGGATATATCTTTTAAAGATATCTTCTCCCATTCAGTAGGGACTCTCTGTTTTGTTGATAGTTTCCTTTGCTGTGCAAGAAGCTATTTAGTTTAATGTCTCATTTGTTTATTTTGCTTTTTTCTCCCTTGCTTTAGGACACATATCCAAAAATATATTGGCAAGACTGATGTCAAATAGTGAACTGCCTATTTCCATCTAGAATTTTTATGAATTCAGGATTTACATTTAAGAATTTAATCCATTTTGAATTTATTATTGTATATGGTGTGAGAAAGTAGTCCAGTCTGATTGTTTTGTATATTACTGTCCAGTTTTCCCAACAATACTTTTTCATTATATAATCTTGCCTCTTTTGTCATAGATTAATTGAACACATGGGTTTATTTCTGGGATTTCTGTTTGCTTCCATTGATCCATGTGTCTGCTTTTCTGCCAGTATCATACTGTTTTGATTATTGTAGCTTTATATTAATAGCATAGTTTGAAATCAGGGAGTTCGATACCTCCAGCTTTGTTTTCTTTCTCAAGATTATTTTGGCTCTTTAAGGTCTTTGTGTTTTCATGTAAAATTTAGAATTATTTGTTCTAGTTCTGTGAAAAATGTCACTGGCCTTTTGATAGGTATTTCATTGAATCTGTAGATTGCCTTGGGTAGTATGATCATTTTAATTATATTAATTCTTCCAATCCATGAAGACAATATATATTTTCGTTTGTTTTGTTGTCTTGAATTTCTTTCATCAGTGCTTAAAGTTTGCCAGATATAGATCTTTTACCTCCTTGGTTAGGTTTATCCTTCAGAATGTTATTCATTTTCATGCAATTGGAACTGAGAATGTTTTAACTTCTCTTTCTGATAGTATGTTGCTAGTGTATAGAAATGCAACAGATTTTTGAACATCAATTTTATATCCTGCAACTTTACTAAAATTGATGAGCTATAGTTGTTTTATGGTGGAATCTTTTGGATTTTCTGTATATAGCATCATGCCATCTACAAACAATGATAGTTTTGTTTCTTTCAGCTATTATTTCTAAAAATAAGTTTTGTTTTTTCTTTCTTCATTTCCTAGGACCCCTATAATGTGAATGTTAGCACATTTGATATTGATCCAGGGATCTCTTAAACTATTCTCATATTTTAAATTATTTTTTTCTGTTCAACTTAGGTGATTTCCACTACTCTGTTTTCCAGGTCACTGATCCATTCCTCTGTATTATCTAATCTACTGTTGATTCTTTTTAGTGTATTGTTTTTATTTCTAACTCTCTGTTAAAATTCTCACTGTGTTTATTCTCCCACAAATATCATAAAGGTGTTTATAATGCATCTTTATGATCATTAAGCATCTTCATAAAGTAGATTGCTTATCTCTTCTTTGTTTAGTTCTTTTTCTGGGATTTTGTCTTATTCCTTCATTTGGAACATATTCCTCTGTCTCTTCATTTTGCCTAACTCTTTGTTTTATTTCTGTGTATGGAATAGGTTGGTTATGTTTCCTAAGCTTGAGAAAGTGGCCTTATATAGGAGATGTCTTATGTGGCCCAACAGCATGCTCCCCTTTGGTCACCAGAGCTATATGCTTTAGGGGTGCCTCATATGTGGGATGCATGTGCCTTTCTGGAGTTGTGGGCCAACTACTGTAGGCACCATTTTAGGCAGGGCTGGACCCTCTCCCATTTGGCTGCCAAGCCCTGCCTTGTGCAATGGCTGCTGTCATGCTTGTGGGTAAGGCCAGATCTGGCATGGCTGACTGTGCAGCCTGGGAGGTCTCAGAACTGGTGTTGGCCCACTGGTGACTGAGGCTGGGTCCCAGGATAGCTGGCTGCCTGGCCCAGGGGATCCCAGTACTGTTACTGACCCACCGCTGAGTGGGTACACCCTTGGCACTAAAAGGCTAAAGAGACAATTCCAAAATGGTGCTTGCCAGCATCGATGTCCTTTGGTAGAACAACTTCTAATATGGCCTACCAGCAGTATCTGTCTCTATAGGGCATTCCAGTTGCCTCCTGCCTCTATGGAAGGTTCTCCAAGATCAGCCAATGGGTCTGATGTAGGCTCCTTTCAAAGTACTGGCTCTGCACTGGGATTTGGAGAATGTGAAATTTTGCTCCTGTCCTTTAAGGGTGGAGTTTCCATTTCCTGCAGTCCTCCAGCTTTCTTGTACACAAGCCACACTGGCCTTCAAAGTCTGAGATTCTGGAAGCTCTGTGCAGAACTCCAATGCTGGGGAGTCTATGGACCCTGACTTACTGTGTCTCTGCCCCAGTTGCCCATCTCATTGTGGTCCTTCTTTTTATATTTGGTTGTGGAAAATCTTTTCTGCTAGTCTTCAGATCATTCTCACAGAGAGTTGCTTTGTAAATAATTGAAATTTTGCTGTGCCTGTAATTTAGGGTCTCTCTACTCTACCACTTTGGCCCCCCTCAGGAACATTAAATTTTTAATACACTTCTTTTTCTCTGTTTCTTTGTTTAATTACTTCTATGTATTCAAGTTGTTTTATTAAGTTACAGGTTGATCTTTCCCTATCAATTGACCACTGCTATTATTGTCTCTTCATAGATATAGTATTTCACTGGGAAATGGGAGCAAGAATAGCAGTCGTATGACTAGTTCATTTTTGAAGAGGATATTAAAACCTAGAGTTAAATTTGATTTGGTTAATAATACTTTTCTCTTTGATGAATAGCTATTTTTATCATTCTTAGTTTTCTTTTCTATTAGGTCTTTTCAGTGAAAACTTATGTACCCTTGTGACTTACAATGATTTGCCTTCACCTAGGTAATATATACCATTTCTGGTATTATGATTTCAGTGTGTCTGCCCTCTGATGCCCCTTCCCAATACCTACCATCTTATTTGGGTTTCTCTTACCTTGGTCATGGAATATCTCTTCACAGCTGCTCCAGCAAAGCGCAGCTGCTGCACCTTACATTTGACACCACCCTTATGGCAGAAAGTGAAGAGTAACTCAAAAGCCTCTTGATGAAAGTGAAAGAGGAAAGTGAAAAGGTTGGCTTGAAGCTCAACATTCAGAAAACAAAGATCATGGCATCTGGTCCCATCAATTCATGGGAAATAGATGGGGAAACAGTGGAAACTGTGTCAGACTTTATTTTTTGGGCTCCAAAATCACTGCAGATGCTGATTTCAGCCATGAAATTAAAAGACGCTTACTCCTTGGAAGGAAAGTTATGACCAACCTAGACAGCATATTAAAAAGCAGAGACATTACTTTGCCAACAAAGGTCCGTCTAGTCAAGGCTATGGTTTTTCCATTGGTCATGTATGGATGTGAGAGTTGAACTGTGAAGAAAGCTGATCGCTGAAGAATTGATGCTTTTGAACTGTGGTGCTGGAGAAGACTCCTGAGAGTCCGTTGGACTGCAAGGAGATCCAACCAGTCCATTCTAAAGGAGATCAATCCTGGGTGTTCATTGGAAGGACTGATGCTAAAGCTGAAACTCCAATACTTTGGCCACCTCATGTGAAGAGTTGACTCACTGGAAAAGACTCTGATGCTGGGAAGGATTGAGGGCGGGAGGAGAAGGGGATGACAGAAAATGAGATGGCTGGATGGCATCACCGACTCGATGGACATGAGTTTGAGTGAACTCCGGGTATTGGTGATGGACAGGGAGGCCTGGCATGCTGTGATTCATGGGGTCGCAAAGAGTCAGTCACGACTGAGCGACTGAACTGAATTGAACTGAGGTAATATATAAGATTAATAAAATTGTAGATATTTTTCCAATCTACTGATACAAGTGCTGCAAATACAGTTTATCTGATGTCAAACTGTCAAAGAAACATCTGTACACCTCTGATTTGTGCTTTTTGTCACAGGATGCCAAAAGCCCACTGGACCAAGATAATATTAAAGACAGCCAAGGACATCTCTGCATGGGAGGTAAGATTCCTCAGAAAGGTACACTGTAATGTTTCTCTTTCATTACTGCACCTCATCATGAGGTATGGCTGTACTGTTTACATGGTTGAAGAGAATTATGAATGGCAGTGGGAAGAGGCATTAACTTCTAGTGACATGAATATCGACTCGTAGGCATCATGACTTCACTATTACCTCTGTGTTACTGGCACAGCCCTGTGAATAGTCAATAAACCATGGTAACTCAAATCATTCCTATCTAATAGAAAGCTCAGTGATGTTTTAGAAGCAACCCTAGTGTCCATTTAACCCACTCAGGGAAGTACTGGGTCGGGCTGGGTTCAAAGGAGAGTGCCATATCCTAGGAGGCAATATTAGGCTTGGGGATAGACCATTGTTGTGCCAGAAATTCATACTTGAAGACTAGGAAATGATTCAGGAGTTAGGGAACCCAGCAGCATCTAGGTACATAGCCAAGAAGATGGAATCTGGTAGCAGAGAAGGGTGCAAAATTCCCAAAGAATGATACTTCTTTTTCACTCTCTTATTCCCACATTCATGCGATGAAAATTGCTAAGATGCTTGAACAAGGATTGTGAAATGACAATGAGAGGATGTTTCCTTTGGTTTTTAATTTTATTAAATGTTGCTGACAATGTGCTCTCTTGAACAAGATTTAAAGCCTGCATGATCTGCCCTGATGGACTGAGCATAGAACAGTCATGGAGTAACTCTGGCCTAAGTGAATGCGTATTAAGCTGCAGGTGCTTTGTATTATACACCCAGAGGAAAATGCATGACACTGTGATACAGTGATTATAGCCCCAGAGGTTGATTCCACAGTTTATTTTTTTTGACAATATAGTAGTAACTTGGGTCCTTCTGTAAGAATTTGATCTTTAGTCTTCCCACCCAACAATCTTGCTGTATAACAGATCACTCCTGAATCCCAAGCTGATATTTACTTAGTAACTAGAATGAGTCTGCTCTGATCCATCCATAGCAAACACCCTAGGCAAAAATCATGCTATCAATTTGCCCCACCTGGTGTGTTCATGGTTCATCTCTCATCTTCTGACACCTTCTTCAGAAGGTGTCTTTATGTTATCCTTCCTGCACACAGGTTTTCCTACCACCAGGTTACACTCAAGGTTTTAATTTTGACTTCTAAGACTTCTCCCATCAAATTGTATTTATTTAGTTTTCACTTCTTTTGTGGTCTTCTTCAAAGACAAGTAATGGAGAAGAGTGAAGCTCCATGTAGGAACTGAACATGTGACTTTGGACTCATCTGCACAACTTTCTAACCTGCTAAGCTAGAAGGCTCTAAGTCCAATACAAACACCTTGTCCTTATGTACTCCGGCCCCCATTGCCAGAGGTGATGATTGTTGTGCTGTATTTAAAATAAAGGAAGGAAACCTTAAGCCAAATAAATTGAAAATAAATATTATTTTTCTCTAAGACTCATCAGCGTGAAAAATCTCCTTTCAAGGAACAAACTTTGTTATCAGTTCTTAATGTGCCAAAAAGTCAGCAATGATAGCCCCTACTTTATACCTCCCCTAAAAGAAATAAGTGGATGTCTTTTCTCATATTGTAAGCTTCGCATTATTTGATATCTTCTAAACTTCTAGCATTCTAGGGTTCAAAGATATGTTTCCTGCTTAAAAATAGACTTGGTTTTGTAAATCTTTTTGACAGCTTTGTCAAATAAAAGTTTTATTTATTTCTAAATAAAAGCTTTAGAAATCTTAATTTGATAATTCAATCCTTTATGGTGTTTCCCTAGAAATATATCTCAAGGCCTAAAAGGCATCTTAAAATGACTGAAGTGGTGACTGTGGCCATTAGGTCCAGAAACACATAAGTATCAAAACACCATATGCAGCTGTCTTTGGCTTTCCTGAGTGAGCTCAGAAAATGTAGAGGAAGAAAGTATCTGAATGAAAGGACATAAGTCACCCAGAGTTGATGTAGTTCTTTACCTTTTCAAAGTGTTTGAGAGAAGAGAATGGACAAACCAAAATTAGGCTGGCAATGGAATACTTCCCATGGAAGAGATGTCCTTTCTCTCTCTCTATTTAGTGAGACTTTCTTCCTTATTATCATTTTGTCTTAGCAGTTAAAGTTGGGTACTAGAAGATTCCCTGGAGAAGGAAATGCAACCCACTCCAGTATTCTTGCCTGGAGAATCCCATGGACAGATGAGCCTGGCAGGCTACCATCCATGGGGCTGCAAAAGAGCTGGACACGACTGAGCAACTAAACAATAGCAGCAACAACTAGCTTTCTGTTGTAATTACTTTGACTATCATGTGAGGGAAGTAACCTTAGCTGGCCATCTCTCCAGATGTATCTTACTGATTTCATAAACATTTCTTTGAAAAGTACTATAGGAAGATTGGGCTATCCTGGTAGCTCAGACAGTAAAGCATCTGCCTACAATGCGGGAGACCCAGGTTTGATCCCTGGGTGGGAAAGATCCCCTAGAGAAGGAAATGGTAACCCACTCCAGTATTCTTGCCTGTAAAATTCCATGGACCGAGGAGCCTGGTAGGCTACAGTCCATGGGGAAACCTGTCCAGCTTGCATGCTTAGGACTATCTGTAGCATTCATCATGATGTTTTCCATCTCAGTGTCCGTTAGCACCTTGGGAGACAGAGGTCAAAATGTTTCCTTAGGGAGGTTTGTCACCTCAAATCATCAGAAATCTATGAATTTCCTCCTTTCCAGACATACTACTAAATTTCTCCATGTATCCTAATTGTTCCAGTTCTTTTCTCTTCCAGGTGACTTTAGAAAGTCAGGAGTTTGTTAACTTTGAAAGCTCTTTGAGAGTGGAGATTACGAGACAGGTACTTCTGTTTTATTTGAGAAAAGGGTAATTTCTATGTTTTAGTTTAGTATAACCCATTCCTGACAGTAAAAGTTATATCTTGTATTTGTACATTAAAAAAAGAAGAAACCTCTCACCGCCCCAAAACAACTACAGGTCATCAGGACTCTGTGTGTGTGTGTGTGCGTGTGCACACACGTGTGTGCATATGTATTCAAAGACATCCTGAAAATGATTTTTCAGAACTTATTTATTTTTATTTTTGGCTGTGCTGAGTCTTCACTGATGCTTGCAGTCTTTCTCTAGCTGCGGTGAGCCGGGGCTTCTCTCTAGTTGCAGTGTGCAGACCTCTCATTGCGGTGGCTTCTCTTGCTGCGTAGCACAGGCTCTAGAGCACACAGGCTCAGTAGTTGTGGCACTTGGTCTCAGTAGTTGTGGCTCACAGGCTGTAGAGCACGTGCTCTAGAGCACAGGCTCAGTAGTTGTGGCACGTGGGCTCAGTTGCTTGCCCTGCAGCACGTGGAGTCTTCCCAGACCAAGGATCAAACCTGTGTCCACCGCATTGGCAGGCAGACTCTTTAACTACTGGCATACCAGGGAAGTCTTAAAAATGTAATTTTTGAATCCACATATTGCGCCAATATATGATCATTGTACACATCATTAAAAAAAGTCTCGATGAGTGCTATTTAGTATCCCCATAATATTCCATTGTATATTTCTCCTACTAGATTGAGCTGAATGAAATTGATGAACTTTAATCTTTTAAACCTACAAAAAAATGGTAGTTTTACATGGTTCAACCTAGTAAAATTTGTCTTCCAATCATTGGACATCATGTCTAGCTTTTAAAAATGTTAAATAAATGACCTATGACTATTTTGAACATGTTTGTATCAATACTTGTTCATATATTTGACGTTTTCCTCAGGATGATTTCTAAGAAAAGAATTGATTCAAAAAGTATTAAAACCATGGAAGCTCTTAATACCTATTTTAAAATTCCATGCAAAGAGATTATAGCAATTTATGTTCTTCTTGATTATATACGAGAATGCAAGTTTTACTTTATCCTCACAATAATTGAGAATTAAAACACTTTTATCTTTATTAACCCTATAGGTATAATATTATATTCCATATTATTTAACCAGTATGACTGTAAGTGGTATAATTCATATTTGCTCCAATTTTGCTTCTAGATGAAAAAATTAAATTTATAAATGTGTGAAATTAGTTAAGAGCCTAAAATATAAAATAGAATTGGATTTAATGTTGTGATTTTGAATTACTTCATTACCCCAGATCAATGATAACAGTGTCTTTGGTAAAATATAGGAAATGATAGAGGTGACAATCTCATTTATACTACCTTTGATTTTATATGAGAAGGATGTACAATTTCTTATTGTAATTTATTTTTATACAAAAATATATTTGTGGATTTTTCATATTTCCTCTGCAAAGGACACTTTTAGTGTTGTTTTGTCACAAAGCTTTTTCTAAAATGTGTTCTTTTCCTGTCATTCAAAGTTGTTTTAATTAATAGTCAAATAATATTTGAGCATAGCACATTTGTGGAATGAGTTGGTTGAAAAGACAAATGAACTTGATAAATGCTCTAATGAGATTAATTAAGAAAAACAAATGTGTCACTTATTTTTCTGGAATTGAGCTGCAGGAGCTGCTTGTATATTTTGGAGATTAATCCTTTATCAGTTGCTTCATTTGCTATTATTTTCTCCCCTTCTGAAGGCTGTCTTTTCACCTTGCTTAGAGTTTCCTTTGCTGTGCAGAAGCTTTTGATTTTAATTAGGTCCCATTTGTTTATTTTTGCTTTTATTTCCAATATTCTGGGAGGTGGATCTTAGAGGATCCTGCTGTGATTTATGTTGGAGAGTATTTTGCCTACGTTCTCCTCTAGGAGTTTTATAGAATCTGGTCTTACATTTAGCTCTCTAATCCATTTTGAGTTTATTTTGGTGTATGGTGTTAGGAAGTGTTCTAGTTTCATTCTTTTACAAGTGGCTGACCAGTTTTCCCAGCGCCACTTGTTAAAGAGACTGTCTTTTCTCCATTTTATATTCTTGCCTCCTTTGTCGAAGATAAGGTGTCCATAGGTGCGTGGATTTATCTCTGGGCTTTCTATTTTTTTCCATTGATCTATATTTCTGTCTTTATGCCAGTACCATATTGTCTTGATGACTGTGGCTTTGTAGTAGAGCCTGAAGTCCGGCAGGTTAATTCCCCCAGTTCCATTTTTCTTCCTCAAGATTGCTTTGGCTATTCGAGGTTTTTTGTATTTCCATACAAATTGTGAGATTATTTGTTCTAGTTCTGTGAAAAATATCGTTGGTAGCTTGATAGGGATAATCAAAAACTGGGCCAAAGAACTAAACAGACATTTCTCCAAAGAAGATGTAAAGATGGCTAACAAACACATGAAAAAATGCTCAACATCACTCATAATCAGAGAAATGCAAATCAAAACCACAATGAGATACCATTTCACACCAGTCAGAATGGCTGCTATCCAAAAGTCTACATGCAATAAATGCTGGAGAGGGTGTGGAGAAATGGGAACCCTCTTACACTGTTGGTGGGAATGCAAACTAGTACAGCCACTATGGAGAACAGTGTGGAGATTCCTCAAAAAACTGAAAATAGAACTGCCATATGATCCAGCAATCGCACTCCTGGGCATACACACTGAGGAAACCAGAATTGAAAGAGACACATGTACTCCAATATTCATTGCAGCACTGTTTATAATAGCCAAGACATGGAAGCAACCTAGATGTCCATCTGCAGATGAATGGACAAGAAAGCTTTGGTACATATACACAATGGAGTATTCTTCAGCCATCAAAAAGAATGCATTTGAATCAGTTTTAATGAGGTGGATGAAATTGGAGCCAATTATACAGAGTGAAGTAAGCCAGAAAGAAAAACATCAATACAGTATACTAACGCATATATATGGAATTTAGAAAGATGGTAACCCGAACACTGTATACGAGACTGCAAAAGAGACATAGGCATATAGAACAGTCTTTGGGACTCTGTGGGAGAGGGTGAAGGTGGGATGATTGGGGAGAATGGCATTGTAGCATGTATTTTATCATAAGTGACCAGTACAGGTTCGACGCATGATACAGGATGATTGGGGCTGGTGCACGGGAGAGGATATGGGGAAGAGGGAGGTGGGAGGGGGGTTCAAGAAAGGGAACACATGTACACCTGGGGCGGATTCATGTCAATGTATGGCAAAACAAACCAATATATTAATGTAAGATAATTTGCCTCCAATAAAATGAATTAAAAAAAAATGATAGAAGACCCAGATTACTAGTATCAGGTATTAAAATAAGAGGAGTCACCATGGATTTTAAAGATCTTGAAAGGATAATAGACTATTATGTAGTAGTTTATGCCAATACATTTGACAACTTTGATAAAATAGATAAAAATCTTAGAAAGCACAGACTGTAAAATGCTTTATTGAATTATAGTTGGTTTATAATGTTCTATTAATTACTGTTGTATAGCAAATTGATTCAATTATACATATATATACATTCTTATTAAAATATTTTCCATTATGATTTATCATAGGATATTGAATATAATTCTCTGTGCTATACAGTGGGGCCTTGTTGTATATCCATTCTATACACAAAAACTTACATCTGCTAGTCCCAGCTTCCTACTCCACCCCTCCCTAACACTCTCACCATTGGCAACCACCAGTCTATTCTCTATGTCCATAATTCTATTTCTGTTTCATAGATAGGTTCATTTGTGTTATATTTTATATTCCACATATAAGAGTTATCATATGGTATTTGTCTTTCTGACTTACTTCACTTAGTATGATAATCTCTAATTGCATTCGTATTGCTGTGAATGGCATTATTTCATTTTTTATGGCTGAGTAATAGTACACTGTATATATATTACATCTTCTTTACCATTCATCTGTTGAATAGACATGTTTTGGTGTTTCCATGCCTTGGCTATTATGAATAGTGCTGCTATGTATAGGTGTGTATGTATCTTTTCTAAGTTTTGTCTGTTTTCTTGATATATGCCCAGGAGTGGGATTGCTGTATCATATGGTCACTCTATTTTTAATTTCTTAAAGAACCTCTATATTGTTTTGATAGCAAAACAATGGTAATAAACACACAAATGTAGACAGATATAAACTGTGATTTATCTACCTGACTGAAAGCCATGTACCAGACAAGAATTATTTAGTAACATTAAAAATGTTTATAATTTCTTTCTAATAACATAAAAGTCGCTCAGTCATGTCGAACTCTCTGCAACCCCATGGACTATAGAGTCTATGGAATTCTCCAGGCCAGAATACTGGAGTGGGTAGCCTTTCCCTTCTCCAGGGAATCTTCCCAACTCAGGAACTGAACCTGAACCGGGGTCTCCTGAATTACAGGCAGAGTTTTTACCAACTGAGCTATTAGGGAAGCCTCAATAATATAGTAAATGTAAACAATATGGATCCATGTTTTTATTGTATGAACATAGATTAGCATGTAGGAAACCAAGAATGAAAATGCCTCAATATCAATTATCTCTGTATGGTGTAAGCATAGATGACATCATTTTCTTCTTTAGACTTTTCTTCATTTTTCTGTCTTGTTTCCTGTACCATACATGAAAATAGCTTTTAATATAAAGGGGAAAAATGTTTTAAAGTTATTTTAAAATAAATATAAGAACATATATAACAATGATTATATTGAAATTATATACAATATTAGTGATGTATAAATAGGAATTAAAGGAAAGAGACTAAAATGTTTCTAAAGTTTTGAAGCTGGAAGTCTAAAAATATGGTGATACCCTTGACAAATAAAGGTGTGGGAGGAGGACAGCATGAGGAAAAATTGAAGAGTTCTACCTTACACTTGCTAAGTTTCTATGACCGTGTACTGTTCATGTATACAGAAGTCATTTGGAAACGTGGGACTGGAATTGAAAGTGAGAGATAATAGACACAGAAAGTCACATGAAGTAAAATATGAAAAATTTGAGAATAGATGATTCCACAAGGCGATATATCAAAAGAGCAAATCTGAGGCTTAGTCCTTAGGACACACTCCCACTGGAGGGATAGAGAGAGCATCTAGGAAAGGAGACAGAGCTGAGAAAGGAAACTCTGAGCTGCACAGACCGAGTTACCCATCTTGAGGATGATGGAGACAGGGAAGTTTTCATTGAGCATGTGGATATTCTGCCATGGTCAAGAATGTGACTTTATTTCTGCTCTCATTCTCCTGAGCAGGAGTAAATGCCAGAGTTCCCCTGTCACCTTTCATCCTAGAGATCCCCACTTAGACTTTGCTACAACCAGTTCTATAACCTATATGTATGTATCCTCCAAATGCAGAATGCCAAAGGAGCATTTCAAGATAGGGTCCAGGAGAATTAGAGAATTAGGTGGCGCCAGAGCAATGAAGTTCTCTCTTTCGAGAGGGGAAAGAGCAGTACTCCCATCTCCTGGCACCCCAACAGAAGGAAAAAGATTTCTCAACTGCTAGGGTCTAATTCTGGAGAGAAAAAGACTAAAATGAAGAAAAGAATCTAAATAAATGCAGAGCAATAATGAGTTGCCCATTACTTAGAAAAACATGAAAGAAAGACGATCTTTTCCTTGAAGACCCGAGTCAGAGTCAACATCTGAATTCTGCTGCAGGACTGTGGTGGGAGAGATAAGAACTTCCCCTTTATGTGAAACACACATCGACAGGAACTCCAGGTATGGCTGATCTAGTCTATCAACTTGCCAAGGCCAAGCCCATGCTACTCCATGGGCTGGACCCGAGAGACCAGTGACTCCTGTAAGCCTGAGGCCAGTTGAGCTCTCCTTTCAACACCAATGTCTGCATGTTTTCATTTTGTTATTGTCTTTGTTATTTCCTTCCCCCATTAAAGATGAAAGGCACAAACAAGGGCTTTTTTTTTTTAGGAAGTTAGGCAAAGATCAGGCTCTATGAAAGAGAAAGATATGGAGTCAAAGGTTCAGAAAAGTTAAAAAAAAAAAATACTAACCAGCTAAAGAAAGAAGAAGATAGATCCAGAACAGAAAACAAATCTCAACATTTCTCAAATTTAGTAAAGAAAATTTGCTTTGCAGTAAAACATATGTCTTCCCCAAAGATGACAACAAACCATGTCTGCTTGGGTATATTGTGATTGGCGTTCCTGGGACAGAACAGAAGAGTCAGGGGTCAACCCCATGGATACCACTTAGGGAAGCTGGAGGCAAACCAAAAAGCCTCAGTGGTAATAATTGGAGCAGCAGCCTTTTTAGGAAAGGAGGGCTTATGCATTTTTCCCTTAAATGTAAAATGAAAAACAAATATTAAAAATGGAAAAAAAAATTATTTTTTAAACTACAGTTGCTCTTGGAAATGAGTAACAAGGATAGTTTGTTCATTGCCATGGGCCTAATAAATTTAAGGCACCAAATGTGTAATTGGGAGTTTGTTATCATTTGGAAAGATCTTTCTCTTTAAAAGCACAGGCATCCACTAGCAGAAGGTTGGTGTCAAGCAAACAGCCAAGCCAAATAGCAGTTGCTTACTGTTTGGCATGCAGGTGGTAGGGCCATCAAACCATTTTTCAGAGAAATCCAGTCCCCTGCAAATGCCTGGAAGGGGAAAAGGGAGCAGGAGTTTGGAAGGAAGGGTGGCAGGGCCATCACGGAGCCATGGAAAGAATGTTAGTACATGTACTGGGACTGGGGATGGATGGAGAAGTTTTACAACTTTTACATATAAATTAAAAAGGCAAATATTTCTTAAGCAGACATTGATAATGGAGTGCAGAGAAGCCTGGCATGCTACAGTCCATGGGGTTTGCTACAGTCCTGGCAAAGAGTCGGATATGATTGAGCAACTGAATCACAACAATAGACATTGATACAGGAGATGACTTACAACCATAATAAAGAGTGATATTTATTAAGTACCTGGTATGTACCAGATAAGGTGATAAGTACTTTAAATGTCATATTGAATTCTCAAAACAACTCAGTATTATTGATGGAAATTAGGATTCTTAGTGAAATGGAGCAACTTGTCCACATCACATAACCAGTGGCAGAACTCACAAGTAAACCTACACCAATCTGACTTCAGTACCACGCTTTTAAAAATCAATGCCTCTTCCCCACCACATTCTCAACTGAAATGAAGGGGTCTTATTTGTCTCAGTCTTGTTAATATATATTGAGATACAGTAAAAGTTGTTTCCTATCCCTTTTCTTTTTAGAATTCACCTAGAATAAGAGAATTCAGTCAAAATTGCTAAGACAGACTCCCCTGGCTGAACAAGAGACAATCTGAAAATTTCTGCTGCTTTTGAGTTGTGCTTGCGTTGATTTTTCTCACCGTCAACAGTTAAGGCAAAAACGATTAAGTACATTTCAGTCTGTGTGGTTTCAGTGGACACTCCTAAAGCAAGCAGGAGAAGGGACTGTAAATAAAGCAAACACACAGCTGGTAAGAAGCAGTGGTCCTTTCCATGCTACTCAGTGAACCCCCACCTCTCAGGCACCCTCCTCACTTCCTCCAGGTATGTCCCAGTTTCCACCTGCAGTGGCTGCAGAGACAGGCTGAAAGCATGTCCCACAGGAGTGTTTTCTCCTTTTTTCTCTGCTTTTTCATCTCTAAGAGAAGACTCATTGACAAAGTGTGTGTGTGTGTGTGTGTTACCCTCTGCTGCATGCTGCTGCTTTTCCTGTGTGTGGGCCTTTCCTAGAATGAGTTAAGACTGAGAACTGAAAATTTAGGACTAAAGCTACTTCCCAACACCAGTTTCACAACAAAGTTATGACGGTGATTGATGTCTCTTGTCTGTCTCTTGAAACATTTGGGAACATTCAGTTCCTTGCCCACAATCCCACAGTTAGTGAGAGACACATGTCTCACACACAGGGCTAGCTAATTCTCATGCCTGAGTTCTTACACACAACTCATATTGGCCTCAAAATGTAGATGGCAAAGGAGGAAATCAACACAGTATCACAAGCAGAGAGAATCCCTGTATCCATGAAAAATGGGAAGATGGACTGTCTCCCTTGCTCCGTGTCCTGTATGACCTGTAGCAGCTCCTGTCTCTTCCACCTGATGCTCCTCATTGGGGTTCTAGTGACTCCCCACTCCCTTTGACCTTTCACACTAGGGAGCAAATGCTCCCCACCCTCCATGATCCCCTATGGCTTCCCTGCACTCTGTCCACACCTTTGAGCATTGTCTCTTCATTAAACTCTCCCGTGTTTATCTGTTTATTGCCAGTCCCCTACCTGATTCACTTTTACAACATTACATTAAAAATAGACAACTATATTACATATATATTCTGACAGTCAAGAAATTTCATATGGGGAATCTGGAGAAGGGAATGGCAATCCACTCCCGTATTCTTGCCTGGAGAGTCCCATGGGCAGAGGAGGCTGGCAGGCTACAGTCTGTGGGGTCTCGAAGAGTCAGACATGACCAAACAACTAACTCTACTACAATAAAGTCTTCCCTCCATTTATTTAATCCTCCCTTCCACACTCTGCCTTTCCCTGTCAGATTCCTTATACTTCAGACCACACACACCTTTCTGCTCAGCTCTGTGGCTTTGAATCCATATGATGATGGTCCTCCATTCCCTGCCCACTCCTACCATGGTATACCACCTCTACCCCTTACCCCTAGAACTGCCCATAGAACCATCTATGTGAACTAATTTTCTTCACATCTCTGTCAGCTTCAGAGTGCTACCTTAGTGGGGATTATGTTCTTTCAGTGTTGATTTCATTTTTCCCTACTCCTACCAAATGATAATGATTCTATCCTTTAAATTCCAAATGAAATTTTACTTCATTTACAAAGCATTTATTACAGAAACAGTTTCTATAAAACATTAGATTCTTTCACAAAAACTTCACCACAATCAGATAATCTTCTCCAGCAATTCATGCATGTTCCAAATATGTACACTTGAATGAGTTCTAAATGTGAATTCAAATATGTCCATTTGCCTATAAAATGCCATACACCATTATGTGAATTCAAATATGTCCATTTGAATTATGAACATAAATATGCCCTATACCATTAGCTGTTCTTAAGACAGCAGTGTGTTTTTTATGTGGTACACTGTCACTGGCAATGGGTGCTTAGTATCTGTGTAAGAGAAAAATATATAGTTCAGGTTTCATTTCTCTCTCCCATCTCTCTTCCTCTCTCTCTTTTTCTCTCTCCCTCTCCTTCTCCCTCTCTCCCTCCCTTCCCCCCTCCTTCTCTTATTAAAAGTGAGTCCCTTAAAACTTGCCCTCACTAGGTTCAGTTTTCAATATATAGGTCATTCAAATGCTTATTCTATATGTGAATTCAGCATGGAATGTGTAGTAACAAGAAAGAGAAATATACAGACCCTCCGTGCTTAGTATGGCAATGTATTGTGTGGCTTGGGTAGGTATGTCTGGGAGTATCATATGGCAGTTATTCAACCCAGACACAGAAGAGCTTTGTATGGCATCCCTCACTGTCTAGCCCCCAGTAACAGACCTTCAACTGAGCTGGTTCACATCAACTGCAAGAAGTTTCAGTCTAGTTCCTGAAATATTTTTTCAACTGCAAAATATTCATTTTTTTCCAAAAAAGAAAAAATCAATTACTCCTTTATCCTCATCTCCAGTCCTACATCATTTTTTGCCTCATGGGATGCAAGTTTACACCATGAATTTAATGATTCAGCTGCCCTGGTTCTCACAACACATGAGAGTGGATGCAGCACTTGCTTATAAATATATTTTCATGTCATAATTAGCTATTGTTAACTGTTTATAAATGCCTCAGCAACCTATGAAGGAGGCAGTATTATTATGCCCCATTACATAAGTGTTAATAACAAGGCTTAGTATGCTAAAAAAATTTGCCTGAGTTCACACAGTTTATATGTGGGGATTTTGAATTTAAACTCAGGGCTATCTGATTCCAGATACCCAAGTTCTTTACCACCATGATATACTAGCATGCTAGCATAGACCAGTGTTGGCTTTTTTAATGAAATGCAAAACCAAGACAGTTAATTCCAAAAGTACTCTTAAATTATTCTAAGAAAGTCACCGAGAAAGCCATACCACATAGCAATGGGGTGGATTCATGAGCCAAGGACAGTACTTGTATCACTTCATGACAAAGATAAGCAGAAAATTCTTAGAATACTTTGTAGACCTTTAGCCAGGAATAGCAAATCTGCCCTGTCTGCTTCATATCCAAAGAAGTGAGAAAGTGGCACTGCCTTTGGATCGTGTACCAGAAGATTTTCAGTAATAAGGATTTTCCACAATGGAGTCAATTTCAAACAATATCAGATGTTTAACCAAACATGTCACTTGTCAAGCTTTGTTGAAGAGTTCTGTCAAGTTAAACTGGTCTGGGTGATGGACAAAGTCATCAAAACCCCAGTGGGACCAGTCACTTGGAAATAACATTGGCTGGGAGGCTGCACACAAGTAAAGGCCATGACACACGTGACCCTTTGAATCACTGACCAGCCCTTGTGAGTTTTTTCTTCAAAGAACACAGCCACAGCCATGGAAAAGGACCCAAACACAACAGCCACAGCAGAATGTAAGTTGCCCTCAAACTTGGCTTCCTAACACTGTGGAACAGGAACCAGATCCCATCTAGCTCATGTCACTCCAAAAAAAAAAAAAAAGGTTTTTTTGCAACTTGTGAGTTTCTTTCCTTTGCCTAGAGATGTGAGAGCACTATATTCAGAGGCTATGTGGTTAATCCCCCCGGCACTTCCCATTTTGCACAAATGTAGCTATGGATTTCTCTAAAATATCAGTTGGAAACATTTCACCATGTGCTTTATCATGACAACTTGGGGGAATGGCAAAAATAGCTATCAGGTGGTCCTAAATCTTTACCCTAGCTATTTATAAGTCAGCTGTTTTAACTTTCACTAAATAAAAAATTTAACCATGAGAAATACTTGGAAGGGGCCAGTCACTATTACTCTCTTCCTGATAATGTATATAATCATATGCATCCATTGTACATGAATGATGGTGCTCTGGATGAAGACATCCAGATTGTGTGATGGAGCAAGGGAGCCATCCCCACTCCACTACTTGGTGCTGTCTTGCTCCTCCAGGAGCCCTGGCCACAGTTCTGTGGTCAGGCTTTTACTCTAACATTGGAGTACCAGGAATTAGAGAGGAAGGTGATGTGGCTCTAGGCTGATGGTGCTGATAATACTTTGGGACGAGTGTGAGCCTATAATATGCTTGGAGAATACCTGTGTGACTACATTAGTTGTGACAGATGCTGGTTGTTGAACATTTTATCACCTCCAGCGAAATATTTAATAAATATATTCTCCCCAGTGATTAAGTTTTGGAAAGGAACCAGGCTCTATAGAGAAAGAACCTTGAAAGGATGTTTTTGTAAGACAGCTCTCGTTGTTTATTACTCTGGGCAAGGATAGCTCTTAGCACAACTTTTAAGAAGCAAGAACAGAGTCATCCCAGAATTTGTTCCCTGCCCCTGAGAAGAAGAAGGTGGTCAGTGAGCCTTCCAAGAAACAAAGGAATCAGCTGGGAAAGAATCCTAGTGCTTGAAGGACTCCACCAGCATCCCCTGAGACTAATACATTATCTGCCAAAGAGCCTGACACATGCTGCTCCTTCAATAAACAGAAGTTCCCTTTATTTCTTATACATTGAAAAAATAATGGAGGAGGTTCACATGATTTATACATGAAGTGCTTAGTAAGTTTTCATTGATCAACATACATCATGTGAGCACCTAGAGAGAAATAAATCCTAGATGAATATTGAAGGACCAACTTGAGTGGGTAGGTGTTCACTTCTCCAGGGGATCTTCCCACCTCAGGGATCAAATCCAGGTCTCCTGCATTGCAGGCAGACCAGCTGAACCACCAGGGAAGCCATCAGGGAAGCCCTGAGCCACCAAGGAACTAAATGTTGTCTAAATAAATTAAATAAATAAACCTACAATGTCATTCCTATCTCCTTCCACTCTCATATCATCATGTGTACTTGTATAGCATCTATCACAATCTTAAATTATCTGTTTACTGTTCTATCCCAGAATCAGAGCAATGCCTGTCTAGCATATAGTATGTGTTTAATAAATATGTGTTGAATAAATACATACATATGTATAATATGACTGAATATACATTAAATCAGTCAGTGAAAGTAAACTATTAAAGGTCCTTTGATACAATAGGTAAGTTCAGAATATGAGTTGAAACGGCCTCTTTCAGGACCCAGCTAAGCCACACTCTGACTATGTAACCTTAAGTAGGTCACTCGATGTCTCTGATTAATTTCATCTTATAAACTAACTGTAATACCTTTCTCACCAGATCACTATAAAAATTAAACCATTTAGTACACATGAAAGTAATGTATAAAGCATAGACACCATTAATGAACTATAGATACCATGCAAATATTGAGACCTTTAGTAGTAGTAGTGCATGCACCAAATCAGGTCCCATGTGCACTAAGTCGCGTCCGACTCTTTGTGACCCCATGGGCCCACCAGGCTCCTCTGTCCACGGGATTTCCCAGGAAAGATTACTGGAGAGGGTTGCCATTTTCTTCTCCAGGGGATCTTCCTGACCCAGGGACTGAACACACATCTCCTGCTTGGCAGGTGAATTCTTTTACCACTGAGCCACTGGGGAAGTCCTATTAAGACTTTTAGAGTGAGATAATAAGATTATAATGTATTGAAGAGTCAGGTTTACCATGGCTTATAGCCTGGGAAGGAGACCCTCATTCTGACTTCTACTATTCCAAGTGGTCCTTTCAGTGTACTGCTTCTTGCTCTCAGAATGTGTATGTGTTCTTCCTCCACCTACATTAGTGATGTGCACAAATAACAGTCCTAATATTTCTTTACCTCTTACTCCATCCTTAAGACCCACCTCAGGTGTTGCCACCTCCCAGAAACTTTGCTGATGTTCCCCTGTGTGAACATCCTGTGTATATTGTACCTTAAGTAAGAGTTTCTCATCAGTAATCAGATAACAAGCTATGCATAGGTCTTTGCTTAGTCATCTGGTACTGAACCATAAACTCCTAGAGAATTACGTCTTTCTTCTAATTATCACCTGTACCTAGAACAGTGTCTGATACAAAACATTCAGTAACTATAGAATGAATTAATAATGCATGAATGAGTCTTAGGCCAGTGTTTCCATTGGTTGACATTGCAGAAAATCTCCTTACTCAGGTCAGTTAATAGTTAATCTTCTAAAGACTGACTCACAGAACTTCAGGAATGTGTGTTCTTGAAGGGTTAGAAAAATGTCAAGCTGGGTATAACTATTTATCTATTAAATGATATTTCCCTCCCTTAATTTTCCTTATATGTCTCTTGTAGCAATAAACAGAGTCAATCTTCTTACTGTGACGTGAACACAGCCTAGAATCACAAACTCCACACATTCCTCTTACTGAGACAACTGTACATGTTTTCCAACTGAAAAAAAAAAGTAGATGCAAGATGTAGAAATCATCAGCAATTTTTTCTAAGGTCCCAAAAATCCCTGGAGAAATTAACATTTGCAAAATCACTTTGAACTCTGGCATTCAACAGGTCTTTGAAAGTTCCATACAATGAAAAGTTCCAATCCCATAAAAGCAGAAGTACCTTTCTGGTCCCATTTCATATCAGAACGCAATAAGGTTCATAAATGTCTCTGTGAAGTTTTAGTGTAATAAAGTTCAGCCATAAAACATTTAATATGCGACAGGCTTCTCAACCCATTGAAGCACTGACTGTATTTAACAGGGCTCCCTTCACAGCATACTTCATCAGCAACAAGAAGAAACATAAAACAGAGCAAGAAAAATCTATAAATATCTGCAAAACAACCATCAAAGGCTTTTTTTACTCTTTTACAGATTAGGCTGAGGCAAGCTGACTTTCACCATCACTCCACCCAGAGTACTTTCATAGAAAGCGTGTTACTTCTGTCCCCAAGGAGCATGTAAAATCCAATTTTTATTTGGATTTGTCATTCAGCAAGTGGTAGGTACTCTTCAAGAGCTTCAGCAGTAGCCTTCCCTACAAAATAACTTTTTTTTTCCTTTGAGAACCAAAGAAACAGGGTTTCTCCACCTGTCCGCACCTGTCTGTATACCTCCCCTTCAACTCAGACCCAGTCCACCGCTGAGCCACTGCACCCTGGCTGGAGCAATTACTTTAACAAAGGTCAGTGTGTAATTCCAGTTTGCAAGTTGGGCCTGCAGGCTCAAGGGCATCTCTTTCCTAGAAATGACCACATTGGTCACCAAGGGGATTCCCTGTTTATTCATGCTTCTCCCAGACTAACAGAACTCTATCCACAGGCTTTAAAGGAAAATTCAAGAATTATACCCAAATTACACTTTCTCTTTTCATTCAGCTTTCTCCTGAAATGTCTTCACCGTGTACAGCCATTTCCTAACCACCCTGATTAAAATAGCCCCCCAATTTCTCTATATCCTCTTCCCATATTTAATCTTTTTTATAAAGATATCACCCCTTGTCATAGCTGTCTGTCTCTCCTCACTGGGATGTTAGCCTCCTGAGAGCAGGGAGTTTGTTTTACCCATATGTTGTTGTGTTCTCAGGGGTTAAAATTATTAATATTTCTAACACCTGATTGGTGCTTAAGACATACCCATAGACTTTAGTGTGAATGATAGATGGCTGGATGAAAAAGACAGGAAGCTGTGGACAAACGGCCCAAGGGAAAGCTCAGGGAACCCATATTGTAGTCAGCCTATTTTGAAACACAACACACAGTCACAAGCCTCTCTGTAGCTGTTCATGTTGGTCCCTCTGCCAATGATGTCCTACTCTCTGAAGAGGGCATTGTCCTTAAAGACCCAGTGCCAGTTTCACCTTCTCTCTGGAGCTGCTTCAGCCCTCACATGGCAGAATCAATCCTCTTTTCCTCTGTGTTTCAAGAGCAAACTCGATTTCCTCCTTCCCCAGTTGCCTCCTCTGTGTTTTCTAAAGATGTGGCCAGACAGTGACACACAGATGTTGATCGTCTGAGGTTCAGTTCAGTTCAGTCGCTCAGTCATGTCCGACTCTTTGTGACCCCATGGACTGCAGTATGCCGGGCTTCCCTGTCCATCACCAACTCCCAGAGTTTACTCAAACTCATGTCCATTGAGTTGGTGATGCCATTCAACCATCTCATTCTCTGTTGTCCCCTTCTCCTCCCACCTTCAGTCATTCCCAGCATCAGGATCTTTTCAAATGAATCAGTTCTTCACATCAGGTGGCCAAAGTATTGGAGTTTCAGCTTTAGCATCAGTCCTTTAGATGAATATTCAGGACTGATTTCCTTTAGGATGAACTGGTTGGATCGCCTTGCTGTCCAAGGGATTCTGATTGTCTGAGGAATCTAGGATATATCTGGGGGCAAAGTAGTTAAGCATTCTAATTTCATTATAATTATATTCTAATAAATGTGTTTTAAATATTTGCTTCGAAAAATGAATTTTCTTCAGTGATATCTGTCAGTCTTCCCATCCATGAGCCTCAGTATTTTACTCCCTACACTACATTTCCCAAGAAGGGAGTTGTTTATTGAATGGACAGCAAGAAAAACGAGTCTTCCTTTTCAGGGGCTTCTGCAAGTAATTGCCATCACTGAGGTTAGACTAAGAAATCTAGATCTTAGTTGACCAAAAAATTAAATAAGTATTAAAAAATAAAGGGAAGGGGGGAAATCAAAGAATTCCTTAGGAAAAGAGTGAGGTCAGCAGCATAAAACTCCCACAATTTCAGGGTCACAAGAGGACTCTGAGGTAGACAGCCTTGATCTACTGCTCATTCTAGCACTGTCCCTCCACTGTGGAAACAAGCATCATGGCTGGTCCCACAACAGCTGTGGAAATTGGCCTGAAAATTTGCTACATCATGTGGGTATGAGACGGAAAAACTCACTCCTCAGTAATGGCAACTAGTAGTTAATTCATGTTGTCACTTAGTTTGATATGGAGCTTTTTTCATAAAGAAGAAAACATCAAAGGAAGAGGTTTTGTGGTTTTTTGTTTTTTTTTTTTTTTGGTCTGCAGTATTTGAAAGCCAATGGAACTCAACATTATCCAAGAGGTTAGGAAATCAAATCTCTCTTGCATGACACCTACACATCATGGCTCGTTCTTTTCATCACTGACACCCCCTTCCCCTGTCATTAAACTGTCAACACTCATTAAATCTCAAATTGGAACAGATTGTGCATCAAGCAGAAGTGGACTCATAAGACAATAAGTAAAGTTTGAAATCAGAACTGTCCCATAAAATATAGGAAGACGGGCACCCTACCAATAAAAGAATGATCAATCTTATAACTGGCTCTGCTGGCGAATATGAGGAACAGGATTAATACTTTACCCTGCATCTATCTCCACATTCATTAAAAAGGTGATGCACTAGTTTCTAAATATTCAAGCAGACGTAAACTAAATAAAATAAAAAGATTTTAGGACTGGAAGGGATATTAACTCAGCCATCCTTCCAACTAGAGCTTTCATCTTCCTTCTGAGTGAATGCCCAGCTTCTTCTTAAACATCTGCAGTATAGTTACCCTTTGTTCATTTATCTTCAAACATCTTCTGACATGCCCTGAGGACATTTCATAGCTGATGTTCAGAATCTGCAATGACATATTGAAAAAAATGAAGGAAAGAAGGAAATTTTAAAAATCTGATTTCCAAATTTTTCTTGACCAGAGAAACAGTCAGTGAGACTGAATGGTACACAGCATTGACAAAGTGGGGGCTATACAAGAAGCTGGAATCTGGATGGCCAAACACAGTGCCCCCTGCTCTGTCTCATAATCAGAAGGAGAATTCATAGGGGTTAATGCGATCTGTGTAATGTTCTCAGAGGAGGAAAGGAATAACTTTCCCCCTGTTTTTCAAGCTATTTACCTTCATGTCCACTGGAACCTTTTAAATAACATTGCTTAAAAATCCAGTCTGTAAGCTTCCCTTGGCTCCAAGAATCGTTAAAGAATTTATAAGCTTTTTTTCTCTCTTATTCCAGGAGCTACTGCCAGGGGAAGCAAAACCCAGACGTTTGCAACTCAACACCGGTGAGTGCCTGGCTAATCTGATCAGTGAGGAGGCAGCAGTCACAGTCACCTCTGACACAGGGACTCTGACAGGCATTGATATTCTGCTCTAGCCATTGCTACTTCAGGGCACTCACCCAACCCTTTTCCATCATGGTGGGGCTCTGGGCTTTAGAGACTTCCAGGCCCAGGTACCAATCCAGACAAAGCTGACTTCACGTGTCTGCCAGGACCTCTCTGGAAAGCTCTAGAGTACAGACTGTCTTGGGAGGCTTCTGATATTTCCTGCCAGTGACGTCCAAGTGATGATGGCAATGGTGTGCAATGTCCACCTGAGGCCCTCAGGGTAGTATATAACCTTGTTGATGCAGTTCAAACAAACATCCCAGTTTAATCATCTACTGCTAGTGGTGGCATTTGGGATCTCATAAATCCTGGGGAAAAAAAAGCTTTTTCTGCATGAACTCCTCAGAGAGTTTCCAACAACAGAACTTCAGCCAGGTCAATGCAAAGCCAAAGAATTCTCTTTAGTCACCTGCTTGTGATGGTAAACCTGAGGAATCCCAAGTTTCAGGCAATGTTCAGTTGGTACAATTACAACAGCAGTGCAGGCAGTCATTTGCGCTTGAGGGTCCTACTCCCCACCCTCCTGATCCTCAGAGAGGGAAGGGTTTCTCAATGAGGGCGGAAAGGGCAGAGGCCACAATGGCTACAGGCCTACAATCTTTTAGGTTCTTGTATTCCTTTTATATTTTTAATTTTTCTTTTCTTCAGCTAAAGTTTGTCTAAGAATTCATGTGTCAAGTATGGACTTCTTGGAAGCTTAGAAATTAAAATAAGGCAGTATTCTCTACTCCTCTCCCTGACAAAAAATAAAAGCATGTGCATTAAAGTATGTATACACATGTAAATACACACAATTGATTGGCTTGCATCAGTTCTCTGATTTTCATCTGCCCTTTGCCTGATTTGTAGTCTTCATGAGGAGGCAAAAGATTGGATTCCTCAGCAGTAAGAACAACAATCCAGCCACAAGATTGTTAAACCAATTTATTTTATTTAGTAGGAAGGAAGAAGTGGTTAAAATGGCTCATTTAGTTATTTCACTAACACACAGTCAAGAGCTTACAGGGGGCTGGGCATGTTTCAAAGAAAAGTATCTAAATACTCTTCAAGGACTAACACCCCATCTTTGTACAAGAAAGTTGTAATGCATTGTAGCTGTCATGATATAAATGTCCCATACCATAAAGACCATCAGGTCCCCAAACCTTGGTCATTTACTATTATGGGCTATTCTCTACCAGCTTCATGTATATTCATCTTGTCAAAGAAATTGCACAGCTGGGCTGAAAGTAGGAGCATCATTCTGCTTTTCTATTTCTGGCAGCGAAATATGACAGTGACATATAATAGTATCATCCTCCATCAGCCATATTTGAGAATCGGTAAAGGAAAACCCCATTTGTGAAGGCACATGGCTCTCTGAGATGGATTAAATGCATTCCTAGCTAGAAGAGTGTATTAACATGTAGAATCAGAACCAAGAGCTAAAAGAGAAATGAGAATAGGTACTAAAGATGTAGTAGCTTAAATAGTTAGCTATTGACACTCTTTTGTTACTATGATTATCCTAAAAAAGGGTTTCATCCTCTGCCATGTTCATCAAAACTCATTTCCTTTTCCTCCTAGACATACAGTAAACTGTATTTTCCAGCCTCCCTTGTAGTTACGTGTGGCCATGTGATGGAATTTTAACCAGTGAAGTGTTGGCAGAAGTGATGTGTACCACTTACAGACCCAGCTGATAAAACCCTCCCAGTTACAGTCCTCTAGTTCTTTCCCCAGTCATCAGAAGAATAGAGAAGATTCTATGGATGTCAAAGAGATTGGCATCCAGAGACAGGAGGAACCTAGGTTCTTGAATTACAACTGGAATATTCTCTCTAACAAATACCAAAAACTTTCATGAATGAGAAATAATCTCTTGTTATTTTAAGCTTATTGTTTTAAAATTGGGGTTGTATGATATATCAGCCTACCCTGACTAATGAATGCATCCAATGAAAGCAGATTTCTCTTCTCTGGTCAATGACATGAGCATATATACATTCTGGATGCAGCTCAGTTTGTATTGTTTTCTGTTTTCCAATGTTTCATCTGGCTCTTACGCAATTATCTTCATTTATGTCTTCCCTGGTGGCTCAGATGGTAAAGCATCTGCCTATAATGCAGGAGACCTGGGTTCGATCCCTGGGTCAGGAAGATCCCCTGGAGAAAGAAATGGCAACCCACTCCAGTACTGTTGCCTGGAAAATCCCATGGACAGAGGAGCCTGGTAGGCTACAGTCCATGGGGTCACGACTGAGTAACTTCACTTTCACTTTCATTTTCATTTTCACTCTACATAAAACCCTCTTCCTTTCTTCTAGGCATTACTACAGCTTTCTTAAAACTAAATATGGTTATGAATAACATTATTTTTAAGTGTCTGTGTTCTGTAAGCCTCATCATAAAACTATTAGTAGGGAGGAAGTGGTTGGGAGTAGAGGTGGGAGAAGGAGACTGGAAGCATAAAAAGCCATACAGAAGAGTCATTCTTGAGAGAAAGTAAAAAAAAAAACTATCCTAATCTTCAGAATAGAAGTCAGTGATGAACTGTTCTCCTTCCTAAAAGAAACTGTGGACCAGAAGCCAAGATTCAGCACAACACTACTGAAAAATGACTTGGCCTGTCCTTCTACTTGGACAGATGAAGGAACAGACACATGTCTTCTACTTGGGGAACAACTGGAATTCCACATCTTATTTCAGGAGGCAAATCATCATTTGATTTAAAAGAGAAAGATGAAAACAGGGATCATTTGGGCTTGTGAAGAATGTGGTTGTTACCCAGAGCCCACCATTTACTCAGTTTTTCTAGGACAGGGCGTGCATATCACTTGTGGGGATAGAAGACGGGAGGAAACAAAAATAGACTAAGACCTGGGGCTTTTATAACTATGAAGAAGTGCCAGTAAAATTGACTCTCAATCCAGTTTGCTGAAAACTTCATGTCCTTAACACCATCATAAATGATGAACAGGTGAATAGAATGTCTATAAACATTAAACCCTCCTCAGAAAACAATATTTTTGTCAGCCGCAAAGAACTCAGATTCTTGGACAGATTCTCACTGGGAGCCAAATCAGCCTGATATGTTGGCATCTCTCAAATATCACGAGTCAATAAAGTAGTTTGTCTTGAAGACTTGGCCAGAGCTGCAACTGAAGTTCATCAGGTTTTTGGGGAGATTGTTTGTCTAAGAAAACCAAATTCTGAATGCTCCCATTGTGAAACAATGCAAAATAACACAAGGAAAAACCTTGCTTTTCCTTTAATTCCTATGGGAAAAACAGTGACCTGTCCTATTATTTTGCTATTTCTTTTTCAGTGTTTGCAAACTTATTCCATTGTGAGTGAGGCAGGAAAGGGTAACATGAATTAGACTCTCGTTTGGTGAGATGGCTGTTCTTTACACACACATCTTCATTTGGTTATGACACAGAGTCTATTTATATCTAAGTCCAGCTCTGGGAAAGGTTGATGTGAATTTATCTCCAGGTAGCTCCATATCTCTTTATGGTTCTTAGAAAATGTTTCAATTTGATAATAAATGAATTGAGACACCAATGATTGAAAGAGAATCCAAGCAATCCAAAGTCCTGAGGGGTCTTTCCTAAAGAATTAGATACACAGACATTTCCCTCCAGGTGTGTTATCAGCAGTCACGTTGGATGTGAGTGACATTTTCTCTGAGATACACATTTTCCTTCATTGACAAACCCAAGGATTGCATTGCATGAGGCTAAGAATCAGATGATGACTTAAGAAAAATGGTTCTGCTGAATTATAAACTGAGGCATTTAAATTTTTTAAAAGTCATCTGAGCAAAAGTCACTTAGAATCTTGTGGCACCCAACTGGAAGTAGTTAAGAGTTCTCCACCAACAAGAGTTGAGGAGAGACTTGTATAGAAAAAGTAAAGCAAAATAAGAAAATTATTGATTGCCTATTACTTAAAGACTAGTTGGCTGTTTGTGATTGGTTGTCCTTAGTGTTTTGATTTCTCAACCTTGAGGCATTTATAGGTTTAGATTTTAGTTTGCTTATGTTGGTAGCCAAAGCATTAGAGCCACATCAAATCTGATAGCCTGCTTGTTTAATTAATTTTATGATATACCCAGAAAAAATTTAGTTTAATGGTGAGTTGTTCCTGGGAGGAAGGGTTATCAGTAGGTTTTATTTCCTTCTTTTTGCTAATCAGTATTTTGTTATTAAGCAATGAAAGTATATTATTTGAACAATAATATTGGTATTATAAAGAGAGCAAAATTTGCTCTCTTTCCCTTTATTTTGTATTTTTCTAAGAGGAAACTTGGGATATTAGTGCTTATTAACTGATACCTGCAGCCTCTTCACTCAGGAAAAGGCAGTGTGCTTAAGAAGGGTGAGAAATAGATGGCTTTAATAGTGTAGTTAAGGTCAGTGTACCTTGGTGGGCTCAGGCTGCAGATCAGAGTCTTTGTCTGTGCTAACAGCAGGATGTGGTTTGGAATTTTCTATCTTTGCTACCTTAAGGAAAACTTGGATGTTTTTGTAAATGCATGCAGGTACATCCAGTTGTCCAAACTGAAATCATGTCCAGAATGGAAGACATCCTGGAAAATGTCATTTTAGGCCCTATAGGTTCCAAAATCACACACACACACATTTTTTAAGAAAAAATTATATATATATATGTATGATTTAGAAATGGACAGAAAAGACTGGCCCCATTTGAAGATGGTGTGATAGTGAACATAGACAATCCACCTATAAACTAGTGCAAGTAATAAGAGAATGAGTTAATAAAATAATGAATCAAAATTTCTAGATATAAATCAATCTATAAAAATCAAGTTTTTTTATTTATTTTTATTTTTATTGGAGGCTAATTATTTTACAATGATCATTGCACAGTGTATGCAAATATTAAATGATTATGTTGGATACTTGAAACATATGTAATGTCATATGTCAATTATGCTCAATAAAAAAACCAACAGTAGTGCTATTCATTACCAATAACTAGAAAATGGCATCAAGATAATATACCTGATAGTCAACAAATACTCTAAGGATACTAGAAATGTAAGCAATAAAAGATGTGTAAGATTGGTGGAGAAAATTGTAAAAAGACAAAATTAAAAATGTAAATTTTAAAAATCTAATTCAGTTAGGCAGTCTATCTCAAAAAGAATTCAGAATAATAATAGTAAAGATGATCCAAAATTTAAAAAAAAAATGGAGTTACAGATAAATAAGACTAGAGACAAGGATTGAGAAGATGCAAGAAATGTTTAACAAGGACCTAGAAGAAATAAAGAAGAGTCAGTCAATAATGAATAATGCAATAACTGAGATCAAAAGCACTCTGGAGGGAACCAACATAGAATAACTGAGGCAGAAGAGAGGATAAGTGAGGTGGAAGATAGAAGGGTGAAAATAAATGAATCAGAGATGAAAAAAGAAGAATTAAAAGAAATGAGGACAACCTCAGAGACTTCTGGGACAATATTAAATGTCCCAACATTTGAATCATAGGTGTCCCAGAAGAAGACAACAAAAAGAAAGGGCATGAGAAAATATTTGAGGAGATAATAATTGAAAACTTCCATAAAATGGGGAAGGAAATAGCTACCCAAATCCAACAAACCCAGAGTCCCAAACAGGATAAACCCAAGATGAAACAGCCCAAGACACATATTAATCAAACTAATGAAGATCAAACACAAAGAGCAAATATTAAAAGCAGCAAGGGAAAAGCAACAAAAAACACACAAGGGGATGCCCATAAGGATAACAGTTGATCTTTCAATAGAAACTCTTCAGGCCAGAAGGGAATGGCAGGATGTATTTAAAATAATGAAAGAGAAAAACTTACAACTCAGATTACTATACCCAGCAAGGACATCATTCAGATATGAAGGAGAAATCAAAAGCTTTACAGACAAGCAAAAGCTGAGAGAATTCAGCACCACCAAACCAGCTCTTCAACAAATGCTAAAGGATCTTCTCTAGACAGGAAACACAGAAAAGTTTTATAAAATCGAACCCAAAACAACTAAGTAAATGACAATGGGATCATACTTATCAATAATCACCTTAAATGTAAATGGATTGAATTCCCCAACCAAAAGACAAAGACTGGCTGAATGAATACAAAAACAAGAACCCTATATATGCTGTCTACAAGAGACCTACCTCAAACCAAGGGACACGTACAAACTGAAAGTGAAAGGCTGGAAAAAGATATTTCAAAAGAGACCAAAAGAAAGCAGGAGTAGCAATACTCATATCAGATAAAATAGACTTTGAAACAAAGACCGTGAAAAGAGACAAAGAAGGACCCTACACAATGATCAAAGGATTAATCCAAAAAGAAGATACAACAATTATAAATACATGTGCACCCAACATAGGAGCACCACAATATGTAAGGCAATTGCTAACAAGTATGAAAGGGGAAATTAACAGTAACACAAGAACAATGGGAGATTTTAATACCCCACTTACACTTATGGATAGATCAACCAAACAGAAAATTAGCAATGAAACAAAAGCTTTAAATGATACAATAGACCAGTTAGACCTAATTGATATCTATAGGACATTTCACCCAAAACAATGAATTTCACCTTTTTCTGAAGTGCACATGGAACATTCTCCAGGATAGATCAATTCCTGGGCCATAAATCTAGCCTTGGTAAATTCAAAAAAATCAAAATCATTTCAAGCATTTTTTCTGATCACAATGAGGTAAGATTAGATGTCAACTACAGGGGAAAAAAACTTAAAAATACAAAGATATGGAGGCTAAATAACATGCTTGTGAATAACCAACACATCATGGAAGAAGTCAAAAAGGAAATCAAAATATGCATAGAAACAAATGAAAATGAAAACATGACAATCCAAAACCTACAGGATTCAGTAAAAGCAGTGCTAATATGAAGGTTCATAGCAATACAAGCTTACCTCAAGAAACAAGAGAAAAATCAAATAAATAACCTAACTTTACACCTAAAGCAACTAGAAAAAGAAGAAATGAAGAACCCCAAATTTAGTAGAAGGAAAGAAATCATAAAAAACAGAGCAGAAATAAGTGAAAAAGAAACAAAGGAGACTATAGCAAAAATTAACAAAACTAAAAGCTGGTTCTTTGAGAAGATAAATAAAATAGACAAACCATTATCCAGACTCATCAAGAAAAAAGAAGAATAAAATCAACAAAATTAGAAATGAAAATGGAGAAATCACAACAGACAATACAGAAATACAAATGATCATAAGAGACTACTATCAACAACTATATGCCAATAAAATGGACAACTTGAAAGAAATGGATGAATTCTTAGAAAAGCACAACCTTCCAAAACTGAACCAGGAAGAAATAGAAAATCTGAACAGACCCATCACAAGCATGGAAATCAAAACTGTAATCAAAAATCTTCCAACAAAAAAAAAAAAGTCCAGGACCAGATGCCTTCACAGTGAATTCTACCAAAAATTTAGAAAAGAGCTAACACTTATCCTACACAAACTCTTCCAAAAATTGCAGAGTAAGGTAAACTTCCAAACTCATTCCATGAGGCCGCCATCACCCTGATACCAAAACCAGACAAAGAAGCCACAAAAAAAGAAAACTACAGGCCAATATCACTGATGAACATAGATGCAAAAATCCTTAACAAAATTCTAGCAATCAGAATCCAACAACACATTAAAAAGATCATACATCATGACCAAGTGGGCTTTACCCCAGGGATGCAAGGATTCTTCAATATTTGCAAATCAATCAGTGCTATACACCACATTAACATATTGAAAGATTAAAAACCATATGATTATCTCAATAGATGCAGAGAAAGCCTTTGACAATATTCAACACACATTTATGATAAAAACTCTCCAGAAATCAAGAATAGAAGGAACATGCCTCAACATAATAAAAGCCACATATGATAAACCCACAGCAAACATTATCCTCGATGGCAAAAAATTGAAAGCATTTCCCCTAAAGTCAGGAACAAAACAAGGGTACCCACTCTTACTACTACTATTAAATGTATTTTGGAAGTTTTAGCCACAGCAATCAGAGAATAAAAGGAAATAAAAGAAATCCAGATTGGAAAAGAAGTAAAACTCTCACTGTTTGCAGATGACATGATCCTCTACATAGAAAACCCTAAAGCCACTACCATAAAATTACTAGAGCTAATCAATCAATGTAGTAAAGCTGCAGGATATAAAATTAACACAGAGAAATCCCTTGTATTCCTATACACTAACAAAAAATTAAGAAAACAATCCCATGCACTATTGCAATGAAAATAATAAAATGCTTAGGAATAAGTTTACCTAAGAAATTAAAGACCTATAAATAGAAAACTATAAAACATTGATGAAAGAAATCAAAGATGACACAAATAGATGGAGAAATATACCATATTCATGGATCAGAAGAATCAATATAGTGAAAATGAGTATACTACCCAAAGCAATATATAGATTCAATGTAATCCCTATCAAGCTACCAACAGTATTTTTCACAGAACTAGAACAAATAATTTCACAATTTGTATGGAAACACAAAAAGCCTTGAATGGCCAAAGCAAGTTGAGAAAGAAGAATGGAACTGGAGGAATCAACCTGCCTGACTTCAGACTATACTACAAAGCTACAGTCATCAATACAGAATAGTACTGGCACAAGACAGAAATATAAATCAATGCAACAAAATAGAAAGCCCAGAGATAAATCCACACACCTATGGACACCTTATCTTTGACAAAGGAGGCAAGAATATACAATGGAGAAAAGCCAATCTGTTTAGTAAGTAGTGCTGGGAGAACTGGTCAACCACTTGTAAAAGGATGAAACTAGAACACTTTCTAACACCATACATAAAAATAAATGCAAAATGGATTAAAGAACTAAATGTAAGTTCAGAAACTATAAAACTCTTAGAGGAAAACATAGGCAAAACACTCTCGGACATAAATCACGGCAGGATCCTCTATGGCCCACCTCCCAGAGTAATGGAAATAAAGATAAATAATAAACAAATGGGACCCAATTAAACATAAAAACTTTTTCACAATGATGGAAACTATAAGCAAGGAGAAAAGACAGCCTTCAGAATGGGAGAAAATAATAGCAAATGAAGCAACTGACAAAGAATTAATCTCAAAAATATACAAGCAGCTCCTGCAGCTCAGTTCCAGATAAATAAATGACTCAATCAAAAAATGGGTCAAGGAACTAAACAGACGGAAGACATGCACATGGCTAACAAACACATGAAAACATGCTCAATATCACTTATTAGCAGAGAAATGCAAATTAAAACCACAATGAGGTACCATCTCACACCAGTCAGCATGACCATCATCAAAAAGTCTACAAACAATAAATGCTGGCGAGGGTGTGGAGAAAAGGGAACCCTCTTACACTGTTGGTGGGAATGCAAACTAGTACAGTCACTATGGGGAACAGTGTGGAGATTCCTTAAAAAACTGGAAATAGAACTGCCATATGACCCAGAAATCCCACTGCTGGATCCCACACAGAGGAAACCAGAATTGAAAGAGACACATGTACCCCAACTGTTTACAATATCAAGGACATGGAAGCAACCTAGATGTCCATCAGCAGACGAATGGATAAGAAAGCTGTAGTACATATACACAATGATTACTCAGCTATTAAGAACACATTTGAGTCAGTTCTAATAAGGTGGATGAAACTGGAGCCTATTATACAGAGTGAAGTAAGTCAGGGAAAAAAAACCCAAGACAGTACATTAATACATATATATGGAATTTAGAAAAATGGTAACAATGACCCTACATGTGAGAAAGCAAAAGAGACACAGATATAAAAAACAGAGTTTTGGACTCTGTGGGAGAAGGTGAGAGTGGAATGATTTGAGAGAATAACATTGAAATATGTATATTACCATATAGGAAATACATGACCAGTCCAAGTTCGATGTATGAAACAAGGCACTCGACAAAGAGGAGTGGGAGATGGAGGGGTCACCTGGACACAGATGGGCTCCCTGGTGAGGGAGCTCCTCTTACTTCTTGGAGGCCTTGGGGGGGAAGGATGTTGCTGTGGCTGTCGAGTGGGGGTGCCCTCACTTCACTCCTCAGCTTGAGCTTCTCCACCTCTTGGAGTTCCTTCACTGTCCTGAAGATCACCTGATTCTTCCTGTTCATGTCCAGGAAGATCAGAGTACAGGAGATGAAGGTTCAGAGATCCTGAAAAGAGGCCAGTTATGAGGCACTAGCATGGGAGAATTGCAGCTTACTGCTGAGTTAGAGGAGGGCTCCATGTTGGCTTCAAGCCTTGCATCTTCCCCATCGCCAGGTTCACTGTCACCAGCTTTCCTTCCCAACCCCTCCTCACACCACAGGGACCAGACACCAGCAGGCACAGACCAGCATGTGCCCTTGGGCTTTATTGGGCTGGACGTCTTCCTCCTTGATGGATGGGAGAGGAAGCAGAGGAGACAGTCCTTCCGCGAGAAGCAGCTTCTCCTCTGTCACCGGTCCTGCCGTGGGCAGAGAGGCCACCCCCTTGTCCGCTAGCAGCACCTGGAAGGGAAGCAGAACACGCTGAAAGGGAGCCCCAGAGGCCATCAGGCACCGGGGGAGGGGTGTGGGGGGGACACAAGCTTATCACTGAGATGAATGATGTGCTGGTTTGGTGCCGATCCTCTTGTGTTCAAAGTCTTGAAGACTATTAAATATGAGACCGTGTGATGAAGGTTTAATTCTGGGGGTAAAAAGAGCATTTTCTATGGTGCTGGTGTAATTAGCACCCATCCAAGAGAAAACAAAAGTGGATGTCTGTTTCATACAAGGACTTAAACAGAAACTAAAACCATTAAAATCCTGAAAGGAAATCTAGGAGAGTATGTCTATAATCTGAGGGTCAGCAGCGGGGTAAACCTAAACCAAGACTGTAACCCAGAAGCTGTGAAAGAGAAGAGAGACATATTTGACTATATAAAAATAGTCTTCTTACTGCGGCAAGAAGAGATCATAAAGTTAAGAAGCAAACAAGAGGAGTAAAAAATATCTGAAAAGACAAGTTATAAACTTTTTAACAAAACCCTGTAAGAAGACAGGCCATGAGTGTAAATAAGCATCTCACAGTGAACAATTCCAAGTGACCAAACACGGTGAGCAGCTGCTGAGTTACCCATAAGGAGAAGAAGATGAAATGAAACAAGCAAGTATCCTTCACACGCTAGATAGGGGCAAGTATTGTAAAAGGGTGATGACACCAATTGCCGGCAAACAGGTCTTGTTGGTATATATGTGAGTTATCACAGATTTTTCTTAAAATCAATCTTGCAGTATTTAATAAACTTTAAAACACTTGCCCCTCAAAAAAAAAAAAAAGAAACAAGGCACTCAAAGCCCATGCATTGTTTTACACAACCCAGAGGAATGGGATGGGAAGGGAAGTGGGAGGGCAGTTTGGGATGGGTGGACACATGTACACTCATGGCTGATTCATGTCAATGTACAGAAAAAGCCACTACAATATTGTAAAGTAATTAGCCTCCAATTAAATAAATTAATTTTTTGACATCTAATTAAATGTGGAGAGTAATCATACATGTTTGGCCAAGGTAGAGATCATAATTAAAATTATAAAATACAGAACTAAATGGTAAATAACACTCACTTCCAAATGTGTTGGATGCAGCTACAGTAGCACTTAAAGAGGAATGTATAGTCTTTTTTAACTAATTAATTTTTTAATTGAAAGATAACTACTTTAGAGAATTGAGTTGGTTTCTGCCAAACATCAACATGAATCAACCATAGGTATACATACGTTCCCCTCCCTCTTCAACTTCCCTCTCATTTTGAAAAATTTATAGTCTTAAGTGCATGTATTGAGGGGAAAAGAAATAAAACTTAATATGGTGGTAGTTCAGTTCAGTTCAGTCACTCAGTCGTGTCCGACTCTTTGCGACCCCTTGAATCACAACACACCAGGCCTCCCTGTCCATCACCAACTCCCGGAGTTCACTCAAGCTCATGTCCATTGAGTCGGTGATGCCATCCAGCCATCTCATTCTCTGTCGTCCCCGTCTCCTCCCACCCCCAATCCCTCCTAGCATCAGACTCTTTTCCAGTGAGTCAACTAGTCTCATAAGGTGGCCAAAGAATTGGAGTTTCAGCTTTAGCATCAGTCCTTCCAATGAACACCCAGGACTGATCTCCTCCAGAATGGACTGGCTGGATCTCCTTGCAGTCCAAGGGACTCTCAAAAGTCTTCTCCAGCACCACAGTTCAAAAGCATCAATTCTTCGGCGATCAGCTTTCTTCACAGTCCAACTCTCACATCCATACATGACCACGGGAAAAACCATAGCCTTGACTAGACGGACCTTGGTTGGCAAAGTAATGTCTCTGCTTTTTAATATGCTATCTAGGGTGGTCATAACTTTCCTTCCAAGGAGTAAGCGTCTTTTAATTTCATGGCTGCAATCAGCATCCACAGTGATTTTGGAGCCCAAAAAAATAAAGTCTGACACTGTTTCCACTGTTTCCCCATCTATTTCCCATGAAGTGATGGGATCAGATGCCATGATCTTCGTTTTCTGAATATTGAGCTTCAAGCCAAACTTTTCACTCTCCTCTTTCAATTTCATCAAGGGGCTTAATATGGTGGTAAGCACCCACTTAAGAAAGGATAGAAAATGAAAATTATAGCAGAAATTAGTGCAAAATGAATAAACATATAAAAGAGAGTATCAACAGTTTTCACCAGTTCCATCATTGGTTCTTTGACTTTGAACTTTTTTTTCAACTTGGAAGTCGCCTCTACCAAATTGAACAAGAAAAAAGAAAGAAGGCCCTAATAATATTCAGTTCAGTTCAGTTCAGTTCAGTTCAGTCGCTCAGTCATGTCCGACTCTCCGCGACCCCATGAATCACAGCACGCCAGGCCTCCCTGTCCATCACCAACTCCCGGAGCACACTCAAACTCATGTCCACAGAGTCGGTGATGCCATCCAGCCATCTCATTCTCCGTCGTCCCCTTCTCCTCCCGCCCCCAACCTTTCCCAGCATCAGAGTCTTTTCCAGTGAGTCAACTCGTCGCATGAGGTGGCCAAAGTATTGCAGCTTCAGCTTCAGCATCAGTCCCTCCAGTGAACATCCAGGATTGATCTCCTTTAGAATGGACTGGTTGGATCTCCTTGCAGTATAAGGGACTCTCAAGAGTCTTCTCCAACACCACAGTTCAAAAGCATCGATTCTTCGGTGATCAGCTTTCTTCACATATTAGGAATGGATAATTGTATATAACTAAAAATACTGAAGATATGTAAAAGATAGAGTATTGTGAATAATTTTATGACTACATACCTGAAAGCTTAGTTGAAATAGTCATGTTTCTAGAAAAAATTGTCTCACCAAAACCAGTTCAAGAAAGATAGTGTATTAAAAAAAAAGTAAAAAGTAAATCAGCAAGTACAAATTTTTGAAAAACAAACAAACAAAAAACATCAAATGGTTTTACCAGCAAGTTCTGTCAAGTGTTCAAGAAATAAGTAAGTTCAATCTTAAATTCTTCCAGGGAATAGAAAAGAGAGGGAAGGGCTGTTTCTCATCTTATTTTATGAAGCTAAAAACTGTTGATGTCAGCGTTTGAAAAGTCGATCCTTCTCATGAACAGAGGTGGAAAATTTCTAGACAAATATTTGCCAACCAAATGATTAAGTTGTGTTTATCCTTATGGTAACCTACAAGAAAGCAAAATATATGGATACAGATGCAGGAAGGTAAGAAATTTGGTGTTAGGAGTCTCTGGAAATTCTCTTCTGAGTGCTTCCATCTTTTTTCAGTCAATTAGGGCAAAATGTTACTGGGTAAATGTTCAGTTAGAGGAGAAACCTCATGCGACGAGTTGACTCACTGGAAGAGTCTGATGCTGGGAGGGATTGGGGGTGGGAGGAGATGGGGACGACAGAGAATGATATGGCTGGATGGCATCACCGACTCGATGGACATGAGTTTGAGTGAACTCCGGGAGTTGGTGATGGACAGGGAGGCCTGGCGTGCTGTGATTCATGGGGTCGCAAAGAGTCAGACACGACTGAGCGACTGAACTGAACTGAACTGAGAGGAGTAAATCTTGAAGATTTGAGAAGAAAGAAGGTATAAAATAGCCTTCTAGGAGAGTGGGAGAGTAAATGGGAGAGATATAGTGTAGTAATTGCATTGAAGCCCATCTGAGATTCATGGTCATAAATTTCAAGATTAGTTACTAGAGCCCCAACTTGTTGTTTAGAACAAAAAAGGTCTAAAGATTTAAAAGGAAGAAACAAAAGTCTCATTACTTACAGACGATATGGTTATTCCTGTATGAAATTGTGTTAGTCACTTCAGTTGTGTCTGACTTTTGTGACGCCTTTGACTGTAGCCCGCCAGGTTTCTCTGTCCATAGCATTCTCCAGGCAAGAATATTGGAGTGGGTAGCCATTCCCTTCTCCAGGGGATCTTCCCGACCCAGGGATTGAACCTGGGTCTCCTGCATTGCAAGCCAATTCTTTACTGCCTGAACCACCAGGGAAGCCCAGATTATTCCTATAGAAAACCCAAAGATTACAACATCAACATATAAAAGTCAGTTGCATGTCTGTATACTAAATAGCAAATAGATGGAAATAGATGGAAAATAGCAAATAGATGGAAAGTGTTATCTTATATTAGTTCAGTTCAGTTCGCTTGCTCAGTCATGTCTGACTCTTTACAACCCCAGGGATGGCAGCACACCAGGCCTCCCTGTCCATCACCAACTCCCGGAGTTTACTCAAACTTATGACCATTGAGTCGGTGATGCCATCCAACCATCTCATCCTCTGTTGTCCCCTTCTCCTCTCGCCTTCAATCTTTCCCAGCATCAGGGTCTTTTCAAAAGAGTCAGCTCTTTTCATCAGGTGGCCAAACGATTGGAGTTTCAACTTTAACATCAGTCCTTCCAATGAACATTCAGGACTGATATCCTTTAGGATGGACTGGTTGGATCTCCTTGTAGTCCAAGGGACTCTCAAGAGTCTTCTCCAACACCACAGTTCAAAAGCATTAATTCTTCAGCACTCAGCTTTCTTTATAGTCCAACTCTCACATCCGTACATGAGTACTGGAAAAACCATAGCCTTGACTAGATGGACCTTTGTTGGCAAAGTAATGTCTCTGCTTTATAATATGCTATCTAGGTTGGTCATAACTTTCCTTCCAAGGAGTAAGCATCTTTTAATTTCATGGTTGCATTCACCATCACATATAAAAAAGCAGAGACATTACTTTGCCAACAAAGGTCCATCTAGTCAAGGCTACGGTTTTTCCAGTACTAATGTACGGATGTGAGAGTTGGACTATAAAGAAAGCTGATCACTGAAGAATTGATGCTTTTGAACTGTGGTGTTGGAGAAGACTCTTGAGTGTCCCTTGGACTTCAAGGAGATCCAACCAGTCCATCCTAAAGGAGATCAGTCCTGGGTGTTCATTGGAAGGACTGATGTTGAAGCTGAAACTCCAATATTTTGGCCACCTGATGCAAAGAGCTGACTCATTTGAAAAGACCCTAATGCTGGGAAAGATTGAGGGCCAGAGAAGGGGACAACAGAGGATGAGATGGTTGGATGGCATCGCCAACTCAATGGACATGGGTTTGTGTAGACTCTGGGAGTTGGTGGTGGACAGGGAGGCCTGGCATGCTACAGTTCATGGGGTCGCAGAGTCAGACATGACTGAGTGACTGAACTGAACTGAACTGAGGCACTGGATGCCATAATCTTTGTTTTCTGAATGTTGAGCCAACTTTTTCACTCTCCTCTTTCACTTTCATCAAGAGATTCTTTAGGTCTTCTTCACTTTCTACCATAAAGGTGGTGTCATCTGCATATCTGAGCTTATTGATATTTCTCCTGGCAATCTTGATTCCAGCTTGTGCTTCTTCCAGCCCAGCATTTCTCGTGATGTACTCTGCATATAAGTTAAATAAGCAGGGTGACAATATACAGCCTTGATGTACTCCTTTCTCTATTTGGAACCAGTCTATTGTTCCATGTCCAGTTCCAACTATTGCTTCCTGACCTCCATACAGGTTTCTCAAGAGGCAGGTCATGTGGTCTTGTATTCCCATGTCTTGAAGAATTTTCCACAGTTTATTGTGATCCACACAGTCAAAGGCTTTGGCATAGTCAATAAAGCAGAAATAGGTTTTTCTGGAACTCTCTTGCTTTTTCAGTGATCCAGTGGATGTTGTCAATTTGATCTCCAGTTCCCCTGCCTTTTCTAAAACCAGCTTGAACATCTGGAATTTCACAGTTCACATATTGTTGAAGCCTGGCTTGGAGAATTTTGAGCATTACTTTGCTAGTGTGTGAAATGAGTGCAATGTGAGGTAGTTTGAGCGTTCTTTGCATTGCCTTTCTTAGGGATTGGAGTGAAAACTGATCTTTTCCAGTCCTTTGGCCACTGCTGAGTTGTCTTACATAAGATCCCATTAAACAAAACTATATATATATATATATATATATATATACAAAACCTTACAATAAATCTAACAAAAGTGTAGATTTTTATGGAGAAATATAATACTTTATTGACTGATATTAGAGAAGACTGAAGTAAAGGGAGTGCCGTAACATATCTGTGAACAGGAAGAATCAGTGTCATTAAGAAGTCAGTTCACCTCTAAGTTGATGTATAAATTCAGTGAAATGCTAATTAAATCCCTGTAAAGAAATATTGTTTGTGAAAAGGCAAGAGATAGACCCTATCAGAAGTGAGGTTTATTTTCATGGTATCGTAGTTAAAAGGATGTGGCTCTGGTCCAGGGACAGACAAATAGATCAACAGAATAAAAGATAGTTCGAAACCAAACACAGACATATATGGAGCCTTAGTTTATAGTAGATGACAGGAGAAAGGAAGGCACAGTTCAAAATTGGTGCTGTGACAGCTAGCAATCCAGATTAAAAGAAAATTTAATTTCCCACATCATACCATACATAAAAAATAGCCATAGAAAGACTTAAATGTAAAAAGAAAATCTTTAAATGTATTATGGAAAATATATCATTTTAATGACACTAAGCTACAGAATTTTTTCTACATAAGATGGATAATGCACCAAATGAAAATATTTGAATTTACTAAAATTATACAGAAATTTCACACATTAATATAAGATTATATGTCTGGGTTCCAGTGTTCAATATAGTTGAATCAGAAGACTAAGATAGGGAAAATGGAAATAGGCTGAAATTCTAGTTTATGTTAGAATCTATACTACAATAGAGCTATGGATGCAATAGAAATGTTTTTCTGCCTCCTTTTGGTAAGATTGAAGAGCTGTGTTCCAAAAAACCATGTGTTAGAAACATAGAAGAGTTAGAGAAGGAAATACTGATATACCTTGGTAGAGACTGAGAATACATAGCAATATCCTTGAGAATCCAAGGAAGCCAGACCTACACCGTGAACATACTGAGAGCTGAAAGAGATGACTTTCAAGGAACAGCCAAAGAGAAGTGGACAGATAATAGGCTTAGAATGAATCAGTTCAGTTCAGTTGCTCAGTTGTGTCTGACTCTGCAACCCCATGGACTGAAGCACACTGGGCCTCCCTGCCCATCACCAACTCCTGAAGTTTACTCAAAGTCATGTCCATTGAGTCAGTGATGCCATCCAACCATCTCATCCTCTGTCATCCCCTTCTCCTCCCACCTTCAATCTTTCCCATCATCAGGGTCTTCTCAAATGAGCCAGTTCTTCGCATCAAGTGGCCAAAGTATTGGAGTTTCAGCTTCAGCATGAATAGATGGTAAATAAATCCAGGACAGATTGATCAGCCCTTTATTCAGGTCTTCCTCTGTATTTCCTAACTTCTCATAGCTGACAGCCCCAGGACACACCAAAAGAATGTTAATTTGTGACAGTTTCTGCAGTAATTCTAGCAAGGGCAGAAAAGAGTTAACCTCAACTCCACCATTCCTCAAGACTTAGACTTAAACTATTTACTCAGCCATAACCAATGAGCTTTGGTTTTCATTTAGGAGTTTTTATTGGCAGCTAAGAGCTATGCTAGGAGGGATTGGGGGCAGGAGGAAAAGGGGACGACAGAGAATGAGATGGCTGGATGGCATCACCGACTCGATGGACATGAGTTTGAGTGAACTCCGGGAATTGGTGATGGACAGGGAGGCCTGGCATGCTGTGATTCATGGGGTCGCAAAGAGTCGGACACGACTGAGCGACTGAACTGAACTGAACTGAAGAGCTATAAGCACTATTCTTCAGTGTTTCCAGAAGATATTTTTATTTTATATTGGAGTATAGCCAATTAACAGTGTTGTGATAGTTTCAGGTGGACAAAAAAGGAACTCAGTCATATGTATACATGTATCCATTCTCTCCCAAAGTCCCCTCCCATCCATGCTGCCACATAACATTGAGCAGAGTTCCCTGTGCTATACTTAGGACCTTGTTGGTTATCCATTTTAAATATAATAGTGTATACATGTCGATCCTAAACCCTCTAATTCTTTCTTCCCCTGGTTCTTCCCCTTCTGACAACCATAAGTTCGTTCTCTAAGTCTGTGAGTCTCTATTTTGTAATTAAGTTCATTTGTATCATTTCTTTATAGATTCCACATATAAGGGAAAGGGATGTCATATAAAATTTTTCCTCAGTCTGACATACTTCACTTAGTATGCCCATCTCTGGGTCCATCCATGTTGCTGCAAATGGCATCATTTCATTCTTTTTAATGACTGAGAAATATTCCACTGTAGGTATGTACCACATCTTCTTTATCCATTCCTCTGTCAATGGACATTTAGGTTGCTTCTTTGTGTTGGCTATTGCAAACAGTGCTTCTATGAACATTAGGGTGCATGTGTCATTTCCACCCACGTTTTTCTCTGGGTATATAATCAGGAGTGGGATTGCAGGGGCATATGGTAGCTATATTTTAGTTTTTTAAGGAACCTCCTTAACTATTCTATTTGGCTTCTTAAGGTCAGCTTTACTGCTCAGATCCAGAACCCAGGCAGCCCCACAGCTAAATCAGAGCCCACTCTTCCTTCTACCACCAGCTCCCCTCACCACTTTGTAGTTCTGACCAGCTCCCAGTATTGGTAGCCAAGCCCTCCTGGGGCCCACTGCCCCACCTACCATCTAGTCTAAAGCTGAAACCGGTCTCCTTCTCTTGCTGCTGACATATACCACATGGACCCTCTTAACTATCCCCAATGTCTCATTACTCATGGAAGAACTTTCTATTAAGGGGAGCACTTGCTTTGAAGAGGAATACATTTAAGCCCAAAGGAGAAGCTGCATCTCTGAGACAGTTGTCCAAGACAGCAGTGATAAAACTCATAGATCCCAAAACTCAGTCAGTCCCAGAGCATCCCACTGCTTGTAAGAGAACTGATTCTGCAGATTTGAGATATTTGCCTGGGATAAAGACTTCTGATTCAGGCATTAGGGAATGAAGATGCAGTGTACCACAGTTGACTCAACAGGTCATCTTCAGCGTTGGAATATCTCACCTTGTGTGTCCACTAACTTTCTGACAGCTCATTGAGACTATTTATGAGAGGGAAAAATTTTCCAAAACCTTCTCTAAGTATTCACATGGATAGCTACCCTTGCTTGATCTTATGTCTACTCAGGACATGAGGAGCCTTAAAAACTATCTGGGGCCACATTAGGGATTGGCTTTTCAGGGAAACTGATGATATAAAAAGGTAAAAAGAAAACTATGTAACCGGCTGAGTCTTCATGGAAGTATCACCCTGGATCTGTACCAAGGGTTAGGCATTTGTCAAAGTAAATAAATTACTCTGCAGCCACAAAGACAAAGACGTTGTCTTAAGAGCTGAGTTGCCCCTAAGCAATTGAGTGAAATAAGCAAAGTCTAATTGTTTACTATGAGCTGGCCCCTCCTCCATTGTTCTTTGTATCATGGGGTCCAGTGTTCCCATGTTGATCCCACATGCCAAATCCCATGTTGCATTATCCCACAAGTGTCTGCCCTCTTCTGGACCTTTTATTTCCTACTCTCCAAACTCACAAGTTTGGGGTTTTCCTTGTTTTGTGTTCATTCCAGCATAATTTTTTTGGCCACCTACTATTATCCAGGCACCATCAGTTCAGTTTAGTCGCTCAGTCGTGTCCAACTCTTTGCAACCCCATGAATCACAGCACGCCAGGCCTCCCTGTCCATCACCAACTCCTGGAGTTCACTCAAACTCATGTCCATCGAGTCGGTGATGCCATCCAGCCATCTCATTCTCTATCGTCCCCTTCTCCTCCTGCCCCCAATCCCTCCCAGCATCAGAGTCTTTTCCAGTGAGTCAACTCTTTGCATGAGGTGGCCAAAGTACTAGAGTCCAAAGTAAAATAAATTAGATATGCCCCTTGTTCTCAGAAATTAAAATAGTTCCATTTCCTAAGGAACATGTGACCATCTACACCTATACTAATCCTTTTATTCATATTTCAGGGTTTATTTATTCCACAAATATTATACTTATTTCTATCTTCCACCTCTAGGTGGCTCAGCTTGGGAAATATTGAACTCTGGAGTGCTTGACTGGGGCAGGGTGAGGGTTCAGAGACATAGCAAGTAGTGATATCTAGAAATTAGCTAGAAATTCAAATAGAGATTTTAAGGGAAAGTCGAGTCTGGATATGACAATGAATGTGGCTACCCTAGAAGAGAAAATAGCTGAGAGCTGCACCATGGACACATTCAACATTTAAAGTGTACAAAGAAAAAGTGAATTCAAAGATTACTGAGCAAAAGTACCAGTCACAGAAGGAGAATCACATGAGTACAGTTATAAGATAGCATCAGCACCCCCAATTAATAACATGTGGCCATTTTAACAAGGTCTTCCAACCATATGGGGCACATGGGCCTTGACATCCTTTAAATAATAGCCCATAGGTGAACAACTGCCTGATCTAGAAGTCAGTTGGGCCTGCATGCCTTCATTGCTAATGAGGATATGACCAGAGGATTCGGATTCGGGAGTGGGCCGAATGGACTCCCCAGGAACTAGGTCTCTGGATGGAGGGCAAGGTTGGCCATATGCCAGGAGTTTGGATTTCAGCTGCTGGCTGAAAATGTGTGCTGCTTCCCCATGGAATGCTACAGTTCTCTGACCTACCCTCAAGTCATAACACAGGTCACAATTCACTGCAGTTCCATCATGTATTTCTGTGGATGTTTGGAATCAAGAAGCGCAGAGTCACAGATTAACTGTGCAGGATTTATAGAGCTTGCCAGCATTGAAGCTTTTCATTTCACACAGGAGGAGGCTGAGTCCAGAGATTATGAATTTGGCCAGGGTTGCATGGCAGTTTAGCAGAGTGGTTAAGCAGGTTTCAGACTCACAATGCCTGGGAACTTAAGCTGTGTGCATTGGGCAGGTCCATTAATCCATTAATGTCACTATGTTAACTCTTCTTCAAAATAAAATGAGAACAATGTCTGTATCACAGTTTGTAATATAAATGAGGAAATGAATGCAAAATGGCATAAAGTGGCACAGCTGACTCTCAAACCCAAGTCTTCTGACTCATGGATCAGAGTTCCTTCCCCAAGTCCTGCTTCCTCCTTTCTAAAGATAAGTTGGAAATGAATTTACAGAGGCATTGCCCATGTACAAACTCATCACTATGCACCTGGGTTATGCATTCATTTTTTTTTTTTTAACAAAAAACATCAGTTGGGCATCTGTGTACTGGGTGTTGGGATGTCCATACCAAACAAAACCCACTAAGGAGAGAGAAGAATATACCTTATGGTACCCAGGGGTGAGACGGTTTTGCATAAAGAGTAGCAAGAGTCTATACAGGCAAAGAGATGAGATGGGAGATTCTTGCCACAGTCTAAGCATTGAGGCATCAAGGTCCTGAATGAGTGTGGTGTGAATGGGGATTAAGGGGAAGTAATGAGTGGGCGACGCGAGAGACGCCGGCCCCGGCGGCGCCGACGCGACGCGAGAGACGCCGGCCCCGGCGGCGCCGACGCGACGCGAGAGACGCCGGCCCCGGCGGCGCCGACGCGACGCGAGAGACGCCGGCCCCGGCGGCGCCGACGCGACGCGAGAGACGCCGGCCCCGGCGGCGCCGACGCGACGCGAGAGACGCCGGCCCCGGCGCAACGAACCACGCAAAGAGGTGCAGCCGTGAGGAGCTACCCCACGCCTGAGGCCAGGGCCGGCGGCCGAGAGGAGCTACCACACGTCCAACAGGCGGTGGCTGCGCCGGCACAGGAGGGCCGAGAGGAGCTACTCTGCGTTCAAGGCCAGGAGGGGCGGCCTTGAGGAGATACCCCTCGTCCAAGGTAAGGTACAGCGGCTGCACTTTTCTGGAGCAGCGGTGAAGAGATTTTCCACGACCAAGGTAAGAGAAACCCAAATAAGACGGTAGGTATTGCTAGGGGCACCAGAGGGCAGACAAACTGAAATCATAATCACAGGAAACTAGCCGATCTGATCACATGGACCACAGCCGAATGTGGTCCACTGGAGAAGGGAATGGCAAACCACTTCAGTATACTTGCCTTGAGAACCCCATGAACAGTATCAAAGGGCAAAATGATAGGATACTGAATGAGGAATTCCCCAGGTCGGTAGGTGCCCACTATGCTACTGGAGCTCAGTGGAGAAATAACTATAGAAGGAATAAAGGGATGGAGCAAAAGCAAAACCAATACCTAGTTGTGGATGTGACCAGTGATAGAAGCAAGGTCTGGTGCTGTAAAGAGCAATATTGCGTAGGAACCTGGAATGTTAGGTCCATGAATCAAGGCAAATTGGAAGTGGTCAAACAGGAGATGGCAAGAGTGAACATAGACATTCTAGGAATCAGTGAATTAAAATGGACTGGAATGGGTGAATTTAACTCAGATGACCATATATCTACTACTGTGGGCAGGAATCCCTTAGAAGAAATGGAGTAGCCATCATGGTCAACAAAAGAGTCCGAAATGCAGTACTTGGATGCAATCTTAAAAATGACAGGATGATTTCTGTTCGTTTCCAAGGCAAAACATTCAATATTACAGTAATCCAGGCCTATGCCCCAACCAGTAATGCTGAAGAAGCCGAAGTTAATCGGTTCTATGAAGACCTACAAGACCTTTTAGAACTAACACCCAAAAATGTCCTTTTCATTATAGGGGACTGGAATGCAAAAGTAGGAAGTCAAGAAACACCTGGAGTAACAGGCAAATTTGGCCTTGGAGCACGGAATGAAGCAGGGCAAAGGCTAATAGAGTTTTGTCAAGAGAATGCACTGGCCATAGCAAACACCCTCTTCCAACAACACAAGAGAAGACTCTAAACATGGACATCACCAGATGGTCAACACCGAAATCATATTGATTATATTCTTTGCAACCAAAGATGGAGAAGCTCTATACAGTTAGCGAAAACAAGACCAGGAGCTGACTGTGGCTCAGATCATGAACTCCTTATTGCGAAGTTCAGACTTAAATTGAAGAAAGTAGGGAAAACCACTAGACCATTCAGATATGACCTAAATCAAATCCCTTATGATTATACAGTGGAAGTGAGAAATAGATTTAAGGGACTAGATCTGATTGATAGAGTGCCTGATGAACTCTGGACGGAGGTTCGTGACATTGTACAGGAGACAGGGACCAAGACGATCCCCATGGAAAAGAAATGCAAAAGAGCGAAATGGCTGTCTGAGGAGGCCTTACAAATAGCTGTGAAAAGAAGAGAGGCGAAAAGCAAAGGAGAAAAGGAAAGATATAAGCATCTGAATGCAGAGTTCCAAAGAATAGCAAGGAGAGATAAGAAAGCCTTCCTCAGTGATCAATGCAAAGAAATAGAGGAAAACAACAGAATAGGAAAACAAGAGACCTCTTCAAGAAAATTAGAGATTCCAAGGGAACATTTCATGCAAAGATGGGCTCGATAAAGGACAGAAATGGTATGGACCTAACAGAAGCAGAAGATATTAAGAAGAGGTGGCAGGAATACACAGAAGAACTCTACAAAAAAAGATCTTCACGACCAAGATAGTCACGATAATGTGATCACTGACCTAGAGCCAGACATCTTGGAATGTGAAGTCAAGTGGGCCTTAGAAAGCATCACTACTAACAAAGCTAGTGGAGGTGATGGAATTCCAGTTGAGCTATTTCAAGTCTTGAAAGATGATGCTGTGAAAGTGCTGCACTCAATATGCCAGCAGATTTGGAAAACTCAGCAGTGGCCACAGGACTGGAAGAGGTCAGTCTTCATTCCAATCCCAAAGAAAGGCAATGCCAAAGAATGCTCAAACTACCGGACAATTGCACTCATCTCACACGCTAGTAAAGTCATGCTCAAAATTCTCCAAGCCAGGCTTCAGCAGTATGTAAACCGTGAACTCCCAGATGTTCAAGCAGGTTTTAGAAACGGCAGAGGCACCAGAGATCAAATTGCCAACATCCGCTGGATCATGGAGAAAGCAAGAGAGTTCCAGAAAAACATCTATTTCTGCTTCATTGACTATGCCAAAGCCTTTGACTGTGTGGATCACAATAAACTGTGGAACATTCTGAAAGAAATGGGAATCCCAGACCACCTGACCTGCCTCTTGAGAAACCTGTATGCAGGTCAGGAAGCAACAGTCAGAACTGTACATGGAACAACAGACTGGTTCCAAATAGGAAAAGGAGTGTGTCAAGGTTATATATTGTCACCCTGCTTATTTAACTTCTATGCAGAGTACATCATGAGGAACGCTGGGCTGGAAGAAGCACAAGCTGGAATCAAGATTGCCGGGAGAAATATCAATAACCTCAGATATGCAGATGACACTACCCTTATGGCAGAAAGTGAAGAGGAACTCAAAAGCCTCTTGATGAAAGTGAAAGAGGAGAGTGAAAAGCTTGGCTTGAAGCTCAACATTCAGAAAACAAAGATCATGGCATCTGGTCCCATCACTTCATGGGAAATAGATGGAAAAACTGTGGAAACAGTGTCAGATTTTGTTTTTTTGGGCTCCAAAATCACTGCAGATGCTGACTGCAGCCATGAAATTAAAAGACGCTTGCTCCTTGGAAAGTTATGACCAACCTTGACAGTATATTAAAAAGCAGAGACATTACTTTGCCAACCAAGGTCCGTCTAGTCAAGGCAATGGTTTTTCCCGTGGTCATGTATGGATGTGAGAGTTGGACTGTGAAGAAGGCTGATTGCCGAAGAATCGATGCTTTTGAACTGTGGTGTTGGAGAAGACTCTTGAGAGTCTCTTATACTGCAAGGAGATCCAACCAGTCCATTCTAAAGGAGATCAATCCTGGATGTTCACTGGAGGGACTGATGCTGAAGCTGAAGCTGCAATACTTTGGCCACCTCATGCGACGAGTTGACTCACTGGAAAAGACTCTGATGCTGGAAAAGGTTGGGGGCGGGAGGAGAAGGGGACGACGGAGAATGAGATGGCTGCATGGCATCACCAACTCTGTGGACATGGGTTTGAGTGTACTCCGGGAGTTGGTGATGGACAGGGAGGCCTGGCGTGCTGTGATTCATGGGGTCGCGGAGAGTCGGACACAACTCAGCGACTGAACTGAACTGAACTGAACTGAATGAGGTGGGAGAAGGAGCCTTACCCAGACTCATGATCATGGTTACTATACTATAGTGACTATACTATACTACAGTTATTATGGTAATATGTCATGAAATCTTAGATTTCTGTGTTTCTGAAAAGCAATTTGCTTCCAGAATTCCAAAGTGAAGCCAGCTGGTATTCCATACTCAAGGCAACATTGCTTACTGCTTGATGCTCAGAGAAGATCGCTCATTCACATGAAGCTCTAGTCTGTGATCTTACATATAATGGAGGGAGGCCTACAGTAACTACTTTCAGCGCTTCAGCAGCAGACTCAGTTTAGCCAGAATATCTAAGGCCATCTGCCTATCTCTCCTGCCAGATTCATCGTGGGCATGATGATCTGGTTTAGAGGGTAACAAAGTGAGGAGAGCAGGGCTGAGCAAATGCACAAACGTTTCTCTTCTGTGGGAATGTGTATTTGGCTCTGGGGGCTGTGGCACGCTTGGTCTCAGACAACACCCCAAGCTCCTCAGCCTCTGTGGGCCTAGCTCTATGTGCCAGGAGGCCAGGCTAGAACACGGTCATGCTAATGGCATCAAGCAGAAATGTCCACTGGTCCATTAAGACTTGACACCTAAACACTGCCTACCCTGGTCACCGTGTCTCTGTTATGGCCCTGCCTTTCCCCCAGGCCTGCTCTCCTCTCCAAGAAAGGGAAAATGGTTAGCAACTTTCAGAAACTAAAACAAACACCAACATTTGCCAACATTAAACTCTGCTGCACAGTTAAATGGACCATAAACTTTCAGAATTTGGAACAAAACTTCTATTCAACCCCCTCCTACAGGTGCTGTGGGCACAAAGACTGTACAGTATATTCTGCTCTGGAAAACAGTCTCAAATTATTTTCATAAAAAAAAAGGTTGCCTGGAAGAAAGTTTCATCTTGTACTTAGAAAAATAAGCCCAGAGGCAGTGCGGCCTCTTTCTCTCCAATCTGTTTCCTGCACTCCCAGGAGAAAATCCCATCCCACCTGGAAGCCCTCTGGAGATGCTAAAGAAATAGGACATCTTCTCCTGGACATATGCACCATTCCTGCCTGCAGCCCACCACCTTCTGCAAGGCTCACAGTCAGGAAACAAGTAATGCTAGTGGAAAGCACAATCTGAGATCCAGAGGTCTGAGCTCTGGTGCAGCCCCATCATCACTTTCTTGGTGACCTTTGCATGTCACTTCTCCTCTTGGGTCTTACTTTCCTCATGCAAAACACTCAGGATTTGGACTTATATCCCTCCTGGCCCTAAAAATCTAAACAGGAGTAGCATCAATAGAACAAGCAGATACATGTTTTGCTTCAGGCAGGAGAGATGTGTGAATGCAAGAGTGGCTATTAATAATTATGGCCAGCATCAACCAAGACTATTCTGGGGAACCAGGACTAATGGCTGTTACAGTCCCTGGCACCCCACACTGGGGACTGTCAAGAGAGTGCCACTGGCCCTTTCTCCTACTAAAGATTTTGCACCCAAGGGTCCAGCAAAAGAGGAACCAAGAGAGTTCTGAATGTCCAGTGCTCTTCCTCCATTCTCCAGCTTCTTTTCACCTGCTGGAAAATCTTCTTTTCTTCCTGCTCTTCACTCATCCCATCCTGGGCTCACCATGTTCTAAGTTAACTTGGCAGCAATGCAGAATGATTGAGGACCCAGTTCTGGTCTCAGGCTGCACAGATCCAAACTGCAATTTCATAATTTACCGTGACCTTGGGCAAGTTAGTTAAACTCTTAAAACTATAGGCTTTCAAATGTTTCTAAACTGCAATTCACAATAAGAAATATATTTAATGGTGTGCGGGGATGAACCAGAGGGAGGATAAGGGGAGGAGGGAGGTGGGAGGGGGGTTCAGGAAGGGGAACTCATGTACACCCGGGGCGGATTCATGTCAATGTATGGCAAAACCAACCAATATAATATTGTAAAATAATTAGCCTCCAATAAAAAAAAAATTTTTAAGAAATATATTTAATGTAGTATTCTAACAAACACACATATACTTATATAAATTGATCCAAAAGTTTAATAAAAAACAATAGTTATTTCTGATTTGTTCTAAGCACTTATTGACTCATCCTTACTAACATGTCTGACTCTATGGACATGAATTTAAGTAAAATCTGGGAGTTGGTGATAGACAGGGAAGCCTGGTGTGCTACAGTACATGGGGTCTCAAGGAATTGTACATGATTGAGTGACTGAACTGAAGCACTTACCACTTATTTGATTGATTCTGTTATATATATATATATACATACACACACACACACATATATATATATGTATTTGTTAGTCATGACCCACTCAATCTAGTTCATGGTCTACTAATGGATGGGGACCCACTCTTTGAAAGGCTCTAAACTTTCGTTTCCTCACATGTAAAATGAGGATAATGATAATATTATCTTTCTCATGAAGTTGTTATGAAGATTGATGAAAATATTCCTATAAAAGTGTTTGACTTGGAATGTAATAAGTGCTACATGAATATTAGATGATATTATGACTCAAGGCAGGGCATTGGCAGGAAATTAATCTTGTCATACTTCAAGTACAGGGGAATAGTCTTAGAAATCATATCTCTCAGGAACCTGAATCAAATGGATTTCCCCATGGGGCATGCATAGTGTCAAATAAGTATGGCTTCCAGCTTCTGTCATGAAGGCAGTTGGGTGAAGCTATGACGGTTGGCACTGTGGCAGCAGCCATTTTGTAACCATGATGTGACACATCTGAGGAAGAAAAAACAAAATGATGGAAAGGGCCTGGGTTTGAATGATATTATTGAGTTGCTGAACCAATCCTAAATCTACTACTTCATTCTTTCTTTCTAATCAATAAAATTCTCTAATATCAAGACTTCATTTTTATGCATACTGGCTGATAACCTCCAGTGGTATCCTTTCCCTCACCAGCAGAAAGTGTCCCAACATAGAAATGGCCCCTCAGCCTGAGAATGAGCATTCCCTGAAACTTCACTGTGGAGTCAGGACTCAAACCACAAAGATACTGCACAGTAGAGAATTCCCCTTCAGTTCCTAGAGGTTCTCTCTCTCTCTATCATGCCTACAAGGCTGTTGAGAATGCAAGGAACACCTCAGGCCACTCAGTTAGCCATGGCCAAAGGTACCCCTGTACTCCCTCAGGGGAAAGATGAGGGATTCCAGAACCTGACCTCTTCTCTCCGGTGGAGGTACCACTGACTTCCTTGATTGCTGACAGTTTATTGAACCTCGTCAATGAAGAGAAGACCATTTTAAGATGCAGGGCTAGGCTCACCTGGCCAGCACTCAGTGGATAGCAGAGGAAAACAGCTTATAAATTCTCCAATGTTGCTTGGCCCAGAAGGCAATTAGCCTGCTGGCTGTCTGGCTGACTTTGCAACTACTTTGAGTTAAGAGTTGCAAGGGACTGAAAGGTGAATAACCAGCAAGATGTCCTAACACTGAGGACAGAGGAGAATGTTATTTCCACCCTCCTGTGCCTTTGATGGCTGCCTTCCAACTCCAGGGCAAGTTTGCACATGATCATGAGTGGTATCTGATGGCTGATCCTGGCACAGAATGTGAGTGGATGACAGCTGAGGGCTTGAGCTTTCCATCTGAATCATTAGTGAGTCCTGCCACTGATTCCAGCCAGGGGAGTCCAAATCTGTCTGTCCTTTCTTTCCCTTATGCTTTAAACTTTCCCTTATTTTAGTTAAACTATGCCAGCTCAGTAATTCTGACGAGCTGAATTTTAAGCCTCTTCAATTTCCAATTAGGACAGAGAATGAGTTTGGTGAAATATGGTCAGCTTAAAATAACTAATTCAGTGTTGCAGGAGAAGAATTCAAGCCAAGTCTAAGGGCTTAGCCTAGGACCCTTAGAGGACATATGCCAAGTATTAAGTTATTTTTAAAGGTACACCTAGAAGGGCATTTGATAAAGAAAGGGGAGATGGAAACAAATATTTATCAAACACAGATTATCAGGCACTACATTCACATTCTTTCATGTATATCTTAGAAATCACGTACAACCTTGGTGTTGTCATTGCCAGTTTTGAAAATGAAAATGAAAAATGACTAAGATCATAAAGCAAGTAAATGTCGTAAGGATCTGACGCTTGGCCTTCCTCATACTCCTTCAGTCATACTACTCTGTGCCCCCGGCCCCCAGGAAGAGTGAGTAGTGGAAGAGAAAGTAAAGGGGGTGGAAAAAAAAGAAAAGGGGAGAATTAAAAAAAGACAAGGCAAAGGAAAGAAATGGTTAGAAATAAGAAACGAGAAAGGGAAGGGGTACGAAGGAGGAGAAGGAAGAATGGGTGATGACTTCAATTCAGTTCAGTGGCTCAGTCGTGTCCAACTCTTTATGACCCCATGAACCGCAGCATGACAGGCCTCCATGTCCATCACGAACTCCGGAGTTCACCCAAACCCATGTCCATTTAGTCGGTGATGTCATCCAACCATCTCATCCTCTGTCATCCCCTTCTCCTCCTGTTCTCAATCTTTCCTAGCATCAGGGTCTTTCCAAATGAGTCAGCTCTTCGCATCAGATGGCCAAAGGATTGGAGTTTCAGCTTCAGCATCAGTCCTTCCAATGAATAGTCAGGACTGATTTCCTTTAAGATGGACTGGTTGGATCTCCTTGCAGTCCAAGGGACTCTCAAGAGTCTTCTCCAATACCACAGTTCAAAAGCATCAATTCTTCAGTGCTCAGCTTTCTTTATAGTCCAACTCTCACAACCATACATGACCACTGGAAAAACCATAGCCTTGACTAGATGGACCTTTGTTGAAAAAGTAATGTCTCTGCTTTTTAATATGCTGTCTTTTTAGAAGAATTTGATGATGCAGAACTTAGAATGTGAAGTAAGTCCCTCTGGATTCTCTGCAGGGAGCTAGGATGGTTGTAGGACTGTTCTTCCCCATGTCCCAAGTGCAAATGCATCCAGGAAATCTTCCAGCTACTGGAAGCAAGAGCTGGGAACCCAGCCTATCTTCTTACTCAGTCATGACCCAAATAAAGGCTCATAGAGTTTCTGATGGTACCTTTCGCTTTCAGTTACCAAAATGGAAGCATTTTCAGACCTGCCAATACTGGATCTCGTTTCTTCTCTGGCCCCAGGCCTTTGGTTGAGTCTTTCAGCTGCAATGAGCAGGTGTTTAGGATTTTTTTAAAAAAGGTGGAACCAAATGCATGTGTACTTTCTGGGTTAACCTAGTTCAGCTCTAAGCTACAAAGGCACCACTCATTCTTGGCCTTGTGATACTGGGGCTCAGCCTCTACAAGCTACATTTCTGCTTTACCTGCTGTATTCCAATTAGAGTCTGTCAATAGGGGGCACTAGAAGATGAGAAGGGGAAGCAGGGATTTGCTCCTTTCTATTTTCTTGCTGGTCCTGTCAGCATCACCCCAGCAGCAGTTAGTACCATTTTTTTGTCTTCACTTCCAGAGCCAACTTCAGTTTATTCCAGTGATAGTATCTGCTGATTGGCACCCCTTCCCCAGGGGTTAATTCCTGGCTCTGAGGGTCCCTCCCCTGAGTTCCCAAGAAGCCTACTCCAGCCAGCCAGGCAGCACCCTTCCTGGTTCTAGTTTTCAGCTCTGCAGGGCCCACCTCCAAGCTTCCAGACCCTACTTACCATATCCTTTCCCCTTTGCTCGCTCAGTCTCAGTACAGTGGTTGCTTCCTCAGTTTGCTACCTTCATGATACTTCTGTGTTCCTCCTTTACATTTTCAATCCTTCAATTCCCTATATTAAACATCCGTTATTAGAAAATCCAACAGAGACTTCCCTTGGTAGTCCAATGGCTAAGACTTCGTGCTCCCAATGCAGGGGGCTTGTGTTTGATCCCTGGTCCAGGAACTAGATCCCACATGCCACAGCTCAGAGTCTGCATACCACAATGGAGACTGCAGATCCCATGTGCCACAACTAAGACTCGGCCAGCCAAATAAATAATTTTTTTTAAAAAAAGAAAAACCGATGGATGTATATTTTCTGAACTCATCCTTGCCTGATTTATTATCCTTTTTGTCTCCATCCAAGATAATGCTAAGTGATATTCTGAGATTGCACTGCATATAACTTCTGATAAGGAAGTGATTCCTTTAGGAAATCAAAAACATCTTTACTCATGTGTTTTTGTAGCTATCTCCTCAGGCAAGGGAAACAGAAGCAAAAACAAGCAAATATAACCTAATCAAATTGAAAAGCTTTGGCAAACAAAAGGAAATCATCAAAAAATGAAAAGACAACCTAATGAATGGGAGAATATATTTGCAAACAGTATGTCTGATAAGAAGCTAATATCCAAAAATGTATAAAGAACTCATATAACTCAGTATAAAAAGACAACCCAATTTAAAAATGGGCAAAAGACCTGAACAGGCATTTTTCCAAAGAAGATATACAGATGGCCGATAGCACAGGAAAAGAGACTCAACATCATTGATCATCTGGAAATGCAAATCAAAACCATAATGAGATACCGTCTCACACCTGTAAGAGTGGCTGTAGGAAATCACAAGTGTGGGGCAACGGTGTGAAGAAAAAAAAACCCATATGCACTGTTGGTGGGAACGTAAATTGATATAGCCACTATGGAAAGCAGTATGGAGGTTCCTCAAAAAATTAAAAAGAGAGCTACCATACAGTTCAGCAATTTTACTACTGAGTATTTATCCAAAGGAAACAAAAACTAACTCAAAAAGCTGTGAAAATAACTCATGTTCACTGACAGATGAATGGACAAAAAGATGTGGTATGTAGACATACATAAATACACACACATACACGCACAGAGTGAAATATTACTCAGTGATGCAAATAAAGAATGAACTTCTGCTATTTGTGACAGTGTGGATGGGGCTTGGAGGGAACTTGTTTAGTGAACTAAATCAGAATGATAAATACTGTGTATTTTTGATTATATGTAGAATCTAAAAAACAAAACAAATGAACAAACAAAAACAATCTCATAGATACAGAGAACAAACTACTGGTTACTACATGGGATAGTACTAGGGGAAGGGGGAAAATAGGTGAAGGTAACTAAGAGGTATAAACTGCTGATTGTAAAATAAATAAGTTACAGAAATGTAATGTAAAACACAGAAAAAAATAGTCACTACTTTATAATGATTTTGTATGGCATATAATCACTATGCTGTACTCCTGAAACTAGTATAACACTATAAGGCAACTGTATTTCATTAAGTTTTAAAATTTAAATAACAAAACTTAAGAAAACAGTAAAAAATGAAAAAAAAAAAACCAAAATTAAGGCCTTAAACATTTCTCATAGTAGGTAGAAATTTGCTTATCAAATTTTGTTTGTGTGCCCCAAATTTTATCTTTTGACAATTGTTTAACATGTTTGTTGTTGTTAAGTGATTAATTATTCTTTGGAATTTAATACATCAACTAAAATGCCAGGAAATGCTATTCTAAACCAATGGAAATTAAATTTTAAAATAACCTTTGAAAGGAAAGAAAACTATATACATAAATAAAATCAAACAGAGTCATAGAAACTTCATGGATAAATTTCTATCTGAGGGGAAAAAATGATGCAGCTAACTGAAAGAATACAAAGAAACATCATTACACAAAATTATCTTGTCCGTATCTTATTTTTAACAGCTCCAAAAGTGTCCTCATGCCCCTTTGCAGTCCATTTCTCCTTCTGCCCCTGTACCCAGGCAACTACTGATCTACTTTCTGTCATTTTGTTACTTTCCATTTTCTAGTTTTCCATATATATGGAATCATACAGCATGTATTTCTTTTTTGCTTAGCTTCTTTCTTGCAGCATAATGATTTTTAGATTCGTCCATATTTGTGTGTATTAGTGGTTTTTATTGCTAAATGACTAGTGCTAAGTACCTATCTTTGCTACTCCATTAGACCACTGATGGACATTTGGATTATTTCCGGTGGCTACTTCAAATAAAGTTGCTGTAAACATTCATGTATAAGTCTTGGTGTAGACACTCAGTATTTATATGGGTTTTTTTTTAACATCACTCTTGTTATTATTGTTAAGTCACCAAGTCATGTCCGAAACTTTGTGACCCCAAGGACTGCAGCACACCAGGCTTCCCTGTCCTCCACTCTGGAGTTTGCTCAAGTTCATGTCCATTGAGCCAGTGATACTGTCTAATCATCTTATCCTCTGCTGCCCTCTTCTCCTTTTGCCTTCAATCTTTCCCATCATCAGGGTCTTTTCCAAAGAGTTGGCACTTTGCACCAGGTAGCCAAAGTATTGGAGCTTCAACTTAATCATCAGTCCTGCCAATGAATATTAGGATTGATTTCCTTTAGGATTGACTGGTTTGATCTCCTTGTTGTCCAAGGGACTCTTAAGAGTCTTTTCCAGCACCATAATTAGAAAGCATCAATTCCTCTGGCCTCAGCCTTTTTTATGGTCCAGCTCTCACATCTATACATGACTATTGGAAAGACCATAGCTTTGACTATACAGACCTTTGTTGGCAAAGTAATGTCTCTGCTTTTTAATTGTCTAGGTTTACCATATATTTCCTTCCAAGAAGCAAGCATCTTCTAATTTCATGGCTGTGTTAACCATCCACAGTGATTGTGGATCCCAAGAAAAGAAAATCTGTCACTGCTTCTACTTTTTACCTGTCTTTTCTCTGAAGTGATGGGACTGGATGCCGTGATATTAATGTTTTGAAAGTTGAGTTTTAAGCTAGATTTTCACTCTCCTCTTTTACCCTCATCAAGAGGCTCTTTAGTTCCCCTGTTTTCTGCCATTACAGTGGTATCATTTGCATATACAAGGTTGTTGGTATTTCTCCTGACAATCTTGATTTCAGTTTATGACTCTTCCAGGCCGGCACTTCACATGATGTACTCTGCATATAAGTTAAATAAGCAGAGTGACAATATACAGCCTTGTCATATTCCTTTCCCAATTTCGAATCAGTCAGCTGTTCCACGTAAGGCTCTAACTGTTGCTTTTTGACATAACATCACTATTATGTTGTTATAGCCTCCCTGGTGGTTCAGACTGTAAAGAATCTGCCTGCAATATGAGAGACCCAGGTTCAATCCCTGGGTAGGGAAGATCCTCCGGAGAAAGGAATGGCAATCCACTCCAGTGTTCTTGCCTGAAGAATTCTATAGACAGAGGAGCCTCAGTTCAGTTGCTCAGTCGTGTCCAACTCTTTGCGACTCCATGAATCACAGCATGCTAGGCCTCCCTGTCCATCACCAACTCCCGGAGTTCACTCAAACTCATGTCCATCGAGTCGGTGATGCCATCCAGCCATCTCATTCTCTGTCGTCCCTGTCTCCTCCCACCCCCAATCCCTCCCAGCATCAGAGTCTTTTCCAGTGAGTCAACTAGTCCCATGAGGTGGCCAAAGTATTGGAGTTTCAGCTTTAGCATCAGTCCTTCCAATGAACACCCAGGATTGATCTCCTTTAGAATGGACTGGTTGGATCTCCTTGCAGTCCAAGGGACTCTCAAGAGTCTTCTCCAGCACCACAGTTCAAAAGTATCAATTCTTCGGCGATCAGCTTTCTTCACAGTCCAACTCTCACATCCATACATGACCACTGGAAAAACCATAGCCTTGACTAGACAGACCTTTGTTGGCAAAGTAATGTCTCTGCTTTTTAATATACTATCTAGGTTGATCATAACTTTCCTTCCAAGGAGTAAGCGTCTTTTAATTTCATGGCTGCAATCAGCATCTGCAGTGATTTTGGATGGGCTACAATTCATGGGGTTACAAAGAGTCAGACATGCCTGAGTGACTAAACTTTCACTTTCAGTCTCAGTTCACACTCAAACATATTTGCATTAATGACTTACATGAAGTTTAAAGATAGTGATGAAAAGTGACAAAAATATAACTCAGAATTACTTTGCAAATAGAAGATTAAAGCTGTTGGTAAAGTTAACTTATGAGGGTGATGAGTTAGACAAGCAATTTGAACAAGAAAAGTATGAGCAGGAAAAATGACAGAGAACTTCCAGACATTTAATTTTAGTAACTGATGAATCCTTTTGTCCCATTTGCATTTTTAGTCATGAGTCTCAGTGGGACAAAAGCATCAGGCTTTTGCAACATTATTCAAATAAAACCCAACAACTTATCTATAAAATCAATGGAATTTTTCCAACAAAAGATACAAAATAGCACTTCATTTTGAAATTAGCTTACTCAAAAATAAAGGCTTGGAGAGAATAAAAGTACAAATATGACTTTCACAGTTGCATACCTGACAGCAAAAATAAATAGAACTGACACTATTGGTAAGAAGCATACAAAGCCAACCAGAAAGATCAGTTCAGTTCAGTCGCTCAGTCATGTCCGACTCTTTGCAACCCCATGAATCACAGCACGCCAAGCCTCCCTGTCCATCACCAATTCCCGGAGTTCACTCAAACTCATGTCCATTGAGTCGGTGATGCCATCCAGTCATCTCATTCTCTGTCATTCCCTTCTCCTCCCGCCCCCAATCCTTCCCAGCATCAGAGTCTTTTCCAGTGAGTCAACTCATTGCATGAGGTGGCCAAAGTATTGGAGTTTCAGCTTTAGCATCAGTACTTTCAATGAACACCCAGGATTGATCTCCTTTAGACACTCAGTCGTGTCCAACTGTTTGCAACCCCATGGACTGAAGTATGCCAGACTTCCCTGTCCATCATCAACTCCTGGAGCTTGCTCAAACTCATGCCCATTAAATTGGTGATGCCATCCAACCATTTCATTCTCTGTCCCCTTCTCCTGCCTTCAATCTTTCCCAGCATCAGATCTTTGCCAGCGAGTCAGTTATTTGCATCAGGTGGCCAAAGTATTGGAGTTTCTGCTTCAGCATCAGTCCTTCCAAAGAATATTCAGGATTGATTTCCCTTAGGATTGACTGATTTGATCTTCCTGAAGTCCAAGGGACTCTCAAGAGTCTTCTCCAACACTACAGTTCAAAACCATCAATTCTTTGGCACACAGTCTTCTTTATAGTCCAACTTTTACAACTATACATGACTATTGGAAAAACCATAGCTTTGACTAGATGGACCTTTGTCAGCAAAGTAATGTCTCTGCTTTTTAATATGCTGTCTAGGTTGGACATTGTTTTTCTTCCAAGGAGCAAATGCCTTTTACTTTCATGTCTGCAGTCACCATCTGCAGTGATTTTGGAGCCCAAGAAAAGAAAGTCAGTCTCTGTTTCCATTGTTTCCCTATCTATTTGCCATGAAGTGATGAGACTGGATGCTATGATCTTCGTTTTTTGAATGTTGAGTTTTAAGTCAGTTTTTTCACTCTCCTCTTTCACTTTCATCAAGAGGCTCTTTAGTTCTTCTTCTCTTTTTGCCATAAGCTTGGTATCATCTGCATATATGAGGTTATTGATATTTCTCCCAGAAATCTTGATTCCAGCTTGTGCTTCATCCAGTCCGGCATTTCACTTGTACTCTGCACATAATTTAAATAAGCAGGGTGACAATATACAGTGTCGACCTACTCCTTTCCCTGTTTGGAACCAGTCTGTTTTTCCATGTCCAGTTCTAACTATTGCTTCTTGACCTGCATACAGATTTCTCAGGAGGCAGGTCAGGTGGACTGGTATTCCCATCTCTTTAAGAATTTTCAAGTTTGTTGTGATCCACATGGTCAAAGGCTTTGGCATAGTCAGTAAAGCAGAGGTAGATGTTTTTCTGGAACTCTCACTTTTCTATGATCCAAGGGATTTTCGCAATTTGATCTCTTGTTCCTCTGCCTTTTCTAAATCCAACTTGGACATCTGGAAGTTCTCAGTTCATGTACTGTTGAAGGCTGGCTTGGAGAACTTTGAGCATTACTTTGCTAGTGTGTGAGATAAATGCAATTGTGCAGAAGCTTTAATACTCTTGGCATTGCCTTTCTTTGGGATCAGAATGAAAACTGATATTTTCCAGTCCTGTGGCCACTGCTGAGTTTTCCAAATTTGCTGGCATATTGAGTGCAGCACTTTGACAGCGTCGTCTTTTAGGATATGAAATAGCTCACCTGGAATTCCTTTGCCTCCACTAGCTTTGTTCATAGTGATGCTTCCTAAGTCCCACTTGACTTCACATTCCAGGATGTCTGGCTCTAGGTGAGTGATCACTCTATCATGGTTATCTGAGTCATGAAGATCTTTTTTGTATAGTTCTTCTGTGTATTCTTGCCACCCCTTCTAAATATCTTCTGCTTCTGTTAAGTCCATACCATTTCTGTCCTTTATTGTGCCCATTTTACATGGTTTCTCTGATTTTCTTAAAGAGATCTCTAGTCTTTCCCATTCTATTGTTTTCCTCTATTTCTTTGCATTGATCACTGAGGAAGGCTGTCTTATCTCTCCTTGCTATTCTTTGGAGCTCTGTATTCAGATGGATATATCTTTCATCTTCTCCTTTGCCTATCACCTCTCTTCTTTCTCAGCTCTTTGTAAGGCCTCCTCAGACAACCATTTTGCCCATTTGCTTTTCTTTTTCTTGGGGGTGGTCTTGATCACTGCCTCCTATACAATGTCACGAACCTCCATACATAGTTCTTCAGGCACTCTGTCTACCAGATCTAACCCCTTAAATCTGTTTGTCACTTCCACTGAATAATCATAAGGGATTTGATCTAGGTCATACCTGAATGGTCTAGTGGTTTTCACTACTTTCTTCAATTTAAGTCTGAATTTTGCAATAACGAGTTCATGATCTGAGCCATGAACTCAGTTCATGATCTGAGTCAGCTCCCAGTCTTGTTTTTGCTGACTGTACAGAGCTTCTCCATCTTCAGCTGCAAAGAATATAATCGATCTGATTTTGGTATTGACCATCTGGTGATATCTATGTATAGAGTCATCTCTTGTATTGTTGGCTGAAGGTGTTTGCTATGACCAGTGCATTCTGGCAAAACTCTGTTAGCCTTTGCCTTGCTTCATTTTGTACTCCAAGGCCAAACTTGCCTGTTACTCCAGGTGTCTCTTGATTTCGTATTTTTGCATTCCAGTCCCCTATGATGAAAAGGACATCTTTTTGTGGTGTTAGTTCTAGAAGGTCTTGTAGGTGTTCATAGAACCATTCAGCTTCACCTTCTTAACCAGCTTCTTCAGCTTCTTAACAGTTCAACTTAACCAGAAAGATAATGTCTATTAAATATTCAGAAATAAATCAGAATGAACTATGAAACCAATTACTTTTGCAAATGACTGTATTACCTGTTGCCTAATATCCATGTCATGTGTTGTAAAAAAAAAATTGTTAATTCCTGGTGTATATTAGAATTGCATAAAACATAGTGATGTTAAATATAAAAAATTAAATAGGATTCTCATATGAAGGAGAAGTACATGACAAATTTTTGTATTTTTAATTACTGAAATCTCAGGCTACAGAATTAGAATTTTTTTCCTTAGTTGATTCTTGTTTTATGTGATTTATATTGATATGTAAATGAGAAAGGATGTAGCTACTTAAGGAAGAGAAGTGGCTTCTGAATGTCCACCTGCATGTGGTTTACTGACAGAGAATAATCACTGGCCAAGAAAGAAAGAATCTCCTGACCTTCATTTAGTGTTGACAGAAGTGGTGAGGATGTTTAATGTTATCAACTTTCAGGAACTGAATGTACTTACATTGAAAGCATCATTCAAAGAAAGGAATGCCAGATGAAAACATTCCTTTTTCCACACTTAAATATTCTGCTCTTGAGAAGAAATCTCATTCTTCATTTCATATACATTTTTGAAATGAAGGACAAGATAAAAATATTGTTTCAAGACTCTGAAGTCAGTTAAGAATAATACTGATTACAAGGAATGTATAGAAATAACATATGCCAGTAATGTACTCAGTAGAGTGAACCATCAGGATTAAGATTGAAGATAAGTAGTTGAGATTTCTTAGGAAGCCAGATATGAGGGCAAAGAGTTGATTGCCCAATGCCTCTTCCATTGAGTCTGGAGATTTCTTTCACTCTTTAGAAAATGTACTCAGTGGCTCTATTGGAGCTTTTAAATACCATATCCAAATGCTGCAGCAGATGGTGGCATTTCTGGGGCAAACACAAGCAAACAGTGTATTCCGAATCCATCGCCTCTCTTTCAAGGGTGGAATTAGTCTACATTTCAACTTTGAAGGGTGATATCCTTACCAATCCATGATCTAAAGGAACTCTGACCATCCCAGTGGGAAAAGACTCATTTGAAAACACTAGGAAGACCTAAGATTCAAGATACATATTTTGAGCTGGATAGAAATTCCTTGTTAAAAGGTTATCAAATAAAACAATTATTTTTAATAAATTTTTAAAAGTTATTCTATTATTTGTAAATGCTCATATTTTTCAAATTTTGATTAAAATCGATAGGTCATTAATAAATAGTTATGTGATTCGGAGATGCTGACTATTTGGAAAGCACTAAGAAATCCAATGTTGGTGACTGTTGGGGAAATAAAAGAGATTAATCTGAGATGTTTTAGAGAGTAAAAGAATGTGAAATACAATATTCTTCAATCAAAAAGGAATGTCAGGTCACAGTCATACCACTTGACTGGTGACTGTCTCGAGTTTGAGTACCTGGGTTTGCAGATGTTCAGTAAGGGTATGATTTCCTGTTACTCCACATAATGGATGACCCCGGACTGGATCTACTAGGGCGCACATTACTCTTTCATCTGAGCAAACACAGATGAGCCCTTTGCTGCTGCTTAAGCTCCATAAGCCTTCTTAATACCAAACTGAACTCAGCTAAGTTCAAGTGGCTAAAATTGTGCTTTTGTTATGAAAGCAGTAGCCAGAAAATGCAAACTCTTTGAATCACCTAGCCCAGCTATTTCCTTCAGAATCCAAGCCTGAGCCAAGCATTTCTTTTATTTTGTCTTCTCACACTAGGTAACGCTCCCTTGTTGCAGACTCTTGGAGAACTGCAGGCAACCGGGGACATAGCCCACTTTTGAAGGGGAGTTTTCAGACCAAATTTAAAACTGATTACTGGACTTATATAAGTGAGGGCACTGGTAGAGCCCAGCATGAATGGAGTAGGAGGCATTTAGGAAAAGAGGCACAAACAGCAAAATAAGAGGAAGCCATGGAAGAAACCAGAAGAAGCAGCTGCCGCCGCTGCTGCTAAGTCACTTCAGTCGTGTCCGACTCTGTGTGACCCCATAGACGGCAGCCCACCAGGCTCCCCCGTCCCTGGGATTCTCCAGGCAAGAACACTGGAGTGGGCTGCCATTTCCTTCTCCAATGCATGAAAGTGAAAAGTGAAAGTGAAGTCGCTCAGTCGTGTCTGACTCTTAGCGACCTCATGGACTGCAGCCTATCAGGCTCCTCCGTCCATGGGATTTTCCAGGCAAGAGTACCATTGCCTTCTCCAAAGAAGCAGCAACTGGCGCCAAATAGAAGATTGTTTTCTGACAGAATTTATAGATGTCTTTAAAAAAAAAAGAAAGAAAAGAGCAAAAGCAATTTCTTCTTTTGTCTTGGCTCAGTCACATGTCAGTCACATGGGATCAATCCAGCCATGGATGTTGATTATTTCCTTTCCTTTGTGTTTGCTAGTGTATTCTTCTGCTCAGCCTGGGGCCCTTTCCTGATTTTGTTTGTTCACTAAGGCACAGAAGAAATCAAAGTCTCTGTTCTCAGGCTCTCCTTGAAGGATTGTGAAGAGAGCTGACTCAGGGAAGAAGAACCACCGCACCTTGATAACTTCCCTGCCAGCTCCATGCCACACCGCAGGGCCTCAGATGCAGTACTCTGCATTGTGCTGTAAAAGAAGTTCCAGTCCTCCTCAAAAGCCTTCATTATTATAATCAACCTATACAGAAGCTACTTTTCAGTGGCTCTGTAGATATTTAATATTTAAAATAATTTTCCCCTGTTTTGAGGTTGTAAGAATGGTCTAGGGGCCCACTAGTTTCCAGGTTTCCATCAAATAGCACCAAAGGGAAGGATCTGATCTTTCATGCTTATCATTAAACAAATCCCTCCCTGTGGCATCTTCTTTCCTAGAAATCTCTAAAAACAAGCTGCTGTGATAAAGACTATGTGGTTATGGCAGAAGGTTGGTGTTTTTTCACATCTCTTTACTCTCAGCAATATCATTTTTCACTTTTGTGCAACATAGAATAACGGGTGGGAGATAGTTTGATGGGAGAGCCAGAAAATCTGGTGAATTTTTTTAAAACATGGGTCTTTTGACGCTATTAAAAAAAAAGAAAAAAAAGACTTCATCACTAAGTATTCAGCATGCATGTGCTCCATGGTAGCTATGAGATTCTGATTCTGTATTCTCCAGCAAATAGGTCAAAGGGTTGACTTTGAAGCAGAAATACTGACAGGAAGTTGCCAAGGTTGATTTTTGAAGTCAGAAAGTTCACAGTGTCATTTGCAGAGGATTTTTCAAGATAAAAATGCAAAAATATGAAAGAGAAAAATCCACCCTTTCAAACTGGCCCGTGGAGGGAGTTTTTTCACATCTGCCTTCTTTGAGGAAGCATTTCTTAAGCATGCTCAGAGAGAGCATAGGAGCTCTTGCCCTATGCATCTCTTCCATCTGGCTTTTCCTAAGTTGTATCCTTCCTAATGAACTAGTAATAGTAAGTAAACCATTCCTGAGTCTGTGAGCCATTCTACCAAGTTATCAAACCCAAAGAAGTGGGCATGTGAACTCCCAATTTGTAGTTGGTTGATCAGAAGTACGGGAGACTGGCAACTTGAAATTGGCATCTGAAGTAGTGGCAGTCTTAACGGGACTGAGACCTTAACCTGTGGGGTCTGCAGTTATTCTCATTACTGTCAGAATTGAATTGACTTGTAGGACAGTCAGTTGGTATCTGGAGAGGTGGAGAATAGATTGGTGTGGGAGAAAAATCCCACACACTTGGTGTCAAAAGTGGTATTGGAAACAGTTCAAGAACATACTGATTTGTACCTGGAAGTAATAATCAGGAAGGCTATCAGTGAGGTCATTCTTCAAGAATGAATTGATTTGTGGCAACAGGAAAGGGACCAAGTTTAGAAAGACATGGAGGTTTTGGGGAGCTTGTCACATGGGAGGAAGAGTGAGTAGGGTGGATTAGGGCTGCAAGCCATGGGAACCCACTGGGGAGAGGCAGGTAGAGAATCTGAGAAAGAATCAGGGACTTAAGCATGACAGACTTTAAATGTCACTGAAGAGAGAATACAGTACTAGAGGAATGACATGAAATCTGAGAGAAAGCTCTTCCTGGCTGGCCACGTGGAATAATTGAAGAGGGACTTATTTAGGAAACCACTATGCTAGTCCAGGTTGCAATTTTTGCTTTTAATGGTAAGGGCTTGAACTAAGGTAGTAGTCATAGGATTGGCATGAGGAGATAGCTCAGGAAATATTAATGAGTCAGAATTGATCGTGCCTTTGTGGCTGGATGGACATGGGAGTAAAGGGAAAGAAGAAGTCCAGGATGTTTCATTTCAGACTTGAGTGCTAGGCAAATGGTACCATGCCCAGAGAGAGGGAACATGAGAAATGTGTGTTCTGAGAGGCCATGAGCATGAGTTGCATATATCAAGTTTAATGCATTGGTGATACATTTAGGAGCAGAAGTTTCAGATCTGGACTAGAGATTCAGAGCTGAAAGATATTCGAGTATGAAGTTCCCCTGAGCTGATGAAATAGACCCAAGGGCTCAGGCAATGGCAGACAGCCAGCATAACTTCAGATATTTGAACACTGTGTGTGGGGGGATGGGGGGAAGCAGGGAGTGATTTTCTCAGTCATTGAAAGAAGCTTGATCAGTGTCTCAGAACAAGTTCTGAGATGAAACAAGGAGAACTCTGCTCTGAGTTTGTGGATCCCCACTCCCTGGCTGTGAGCATAAGGGATAGATGGATGGTCAGTGCACATGTTGAAACCGCACATGCCCCCAAAGTAGATCATCAGGAATGTTTTTGAAACAGTCGTGCCCATCTCCCATGCCCCATTTTCTTGCTGGGATGTCCCTTGGACGTTTGGAACTCTTTTCTCTTTGCTTAGGCTTCCCAGGCCCCTCAGCCAGGAGCCGCTATTTCCCCCATCTTCCAGATCCCCTGTGTAAGAGAAGGGATTCATTTTCAGGCAGGTCTGTCTCTACCTGACTCTGGAGAAATGGCTCATCAGTCTCACGTCATCTGGTTTTCTAAACCAGGACTACAATCTGTTGAAACCAGAAACACCAATCCCTTTTTTCACAAAGTTTATTTTCTAGGGGAAATGGGAGGAATTGATAAAGGATTTACCTCTTCATTTTGACTCACTGCCCTGACTGCTGGACATGATCCCCTTGAAAGGTTGATTCTTACCTTCACAGCCAGATCAACCAGCATGCAGATCAATCAACATGCAGGAATAACTTGACCCCGGCTCCAAGCATGCAGTGGCCTTAAGCCCTGGGGTGAAGGGTACGACATGTGCTTTCTATTTCTAGAATCATAGCACTCATGTACAGAAAACCTCAGGAGAATGACTTTAAAGGCACATCTCTTGCCAGGAGTCCTTGCCCCCTAGCTTTCCTAAAATTAATCTTATGTGTACAGATGACTCTGCTTTCCCAGTGGGAGTGGCCCCCATACTTCTAATGTGGGTCCACACTGTGGAAGAAGCCAGCTCAGGCTGACCATGGTGAGTGCCTGGCAGACGTGGCTGCTGGCTTTGGGTGAGAAAGTGTTCCTGATCCATCCGAATAATGACTTAAGCATGTTCTCGGCAGGTTCCCAGTGTGATCTCACAAGGGTACCCCATCCCCTCTGCACGATGTGTTGTACTTGGAGTCCTTCCCCGTTTCAATTTCAGTATTAGTCGGAGGGAGAGAGCAAAACAGCATTCCTTCATGTAGATAACCAGTAGGCTGCTGGCTACTCCTGGTTGGTAACATAACTCCACCAGTGTATTCTGGCAGCTGGGTTTACTTAAGGGAGAAGACAGACATTTCCCTGCTCAGACACAGAGCTGCTGAACACGACTCCAGTAGCCTCCTTGTTGTCTGTAAAAATAAAATTCTTGGGGAGAAACAGCAGTAATGGACCGGTCTCTTAAGCACAAACCCCAGATCTGCCTCTTACGAGCTGTGTGGCCTTATTCACTCATTTATTCATTTAAGAAATATTTGTGGAATACATACCACATGGCAGGCAGGCTCCTTAGACCAGCTAACTGATTTTGTTAAGCCTCAGTTTCCTCATCTGAAAAATGGGGTTAATAATACATACCTCCCGGGGCTATGTGAGGAAAACATGAGATAGGGGGCATAAAGCCTATAGCACAGGTGTCAGACAAAGGAAGTCCTCAATTAAGGGTGACTGTCATAGGGATTATTCCCTTTACCCCAGCCCACGCTAGCCGCTTACGCCATGAGGAATTCCTGACAATACCTGCACGTTTTTCTCAGCCCTCATCCGGTACAGAGCCCACCTTTTTGTTCCTTCTGTCTTATGTGATATTAACTGATGTGGAGCTCATTGTCGACGTCAGAAGTCACCACCTCTGTCCTGGCTTCTGAGCTCACCTCTGCTGTCAGTTGCTCACTGTGTTCTCCCCACTGATTTTCTCTAGGGTCAGGATCTCATTAATCTGATGGAAACTAAACATAAATATAATATGTATCTGCAAGATGCATCTTTTAAGTATCAGTTCAGTTCAGTTCAGTCGCTCAGTCGTGTCCGACTCTCCGCGACCCCATGAATCACAGCACGCCAGGCCTCCCTGTCCATCACCAACACATATACTTTATTTGTGATTCCCAAGTAGCACTAATGATAAAAAAACCCACCTGCCAATGCAGAAGGTGTAAGAGACACAGGTTCAATCCCTGGGTCAGGAGGATCCCCTGGAGGAGGTCATGGCAACCCACTGCAGTATGCTTGCCTGGAGAATCCCAGGGACAGAGGAGCCTGGAGGGCTATGGTCCATAGGGTCACAAAGAATTGGCCACAACTGAAGCGACAGTGTGTACATATATATATTTATGGTTTTTCCTCGCCCAAATTTGAATAGATTTCTCAGTGATGAGCAAGAGAAAGTGATAAATTTGACACAGACATTTGGTAAGGAGAAGTTGACCTGATTGGCACAATCAATGCAGAAGCTGAATTAGGCTCCAGCAGATTCTAGCTTTATCCAAAATTCTTCTCCAGCTATTCACCAGTTTATCTGGGCTTAGATTCTAATGTAGAAAGAAGAGCAGATGGTACTGAAAACAATTTCTATTGTCCTGACCTCCCTTCAGATCATCCAGTCTCACTAGGAGTGATACTCAGGTAAATCCAGGTAGGGTAACCATGGTGATGCCTGTTAAACCAGAGAGCAGGCCAGACATCACACCAGGCAAAGCCAGCCTTCCACAAACCTCACCAGTCTCCACAGTGGGGTCAGTTGACTTCTGCTTCAGAGCACAGGTCTCCCCAAAGCCCTGGATAAAATCCTGACTCTAATGAGAGTACTTGAAAGCTCTGGTCCAGTGGTTCTGAGACAAGTATCAATGTAAAATTCCTCTGTCCTTCTATTCTTTAAGCAAATAGTTATTGAGCTCTATGTACCAGGCACTAGATTTAGTCCCACAGTTCTAGTTGTCTGTCCCACTTCTAGACACCAAATTCAGGGACCTGAGTCCTGTTTCCCCAAGACTGTCTGCCTCAAATCTTTTCTCTAAACCCTGGCTCCCCAAAGGCTTGCTCTCACCCACCTACCCCTTTTCATGATGAACCCCAGTTTGCCTGGGACTCGCATCACATCTGTCAGACCTCTACTGACACCACCAGCTGGACTACAGTGTCCCCTCCTTCCTCTTGTGTCCAGCTTCCCAGTCCAAGCCCCCATCCCATCTACAGGGGAATTACTACTGACCCTTTGCTGAGCTGCCCACATTCGATTACCTAGACAGAGGACCTGCATAGAGTTAGTGCTTAATAAACATTAGGTGTTCCATTTAGACATCTCATTACTAAAGTGACCAACATGAAAATAAGAACGTGCCTGACTTGTTGATGGGTCCCCGCCACCTAGACCTATGGTTAGCCCATGGTGAATAATGAAAAAAATGGGCTGAAAATACATTTTAGCCTTATTTTACTTAAAGGTGTGGGAATGTAGCCCCTTGCCATCCAGTGATAATGCTGAGCTAAAAGCAATAACCATTGCCTCAGATGCTGCTTTAGATTTAAGGCACCCCTGAAAGATGTGACCTCATGCAGCCCAGAAAACTGGAGGTTCCCATCTGATTCCAAATGAACCACAAGTTTGAGCATTGCAATGCCTCCGTCAGGAGCAGAACAACCCTGGAAATGTGTTTTCCTGTTCAGTTAACCAGAATAAAAAGAAGTGTACATAATAATGTGAACTACTTCTAGTGGAATATTGCTCTCCCATGACTTTTCTCACTGCCAGTGTATACAAAAATGACAGATAGTAATTTCCCTTACCCAGAAACTACCATTTGAAATATATCCTACAGAAAAACATTCCTCACCATTTCTTTTCTCCCCTCAACTGTCAGAAGTTTTTTGACAATAGGAAGCCATGCATGAGAAGGTAGTAGTTGAAGCCTTAAAAGAATTGTACTCATTCACTGATGTGTCACTGTATTTGGAAGATATTTAAAGAGCAGGTAGAATATATCAGGTATTTCTCTAAAGACTTCTTAGAGAGTTGGGTAAAGTTTCAAGGTAATAGAGGAAGATAGAATAGATTGGTTTTTGTAGATAAGCCTAATTCTCCGCCATCCAAATGTAATTCCCATTCATTCTCTTCTCTGGCTCATCAACCTGAATTATCCTATTAAATACATGCATTGAGAAGTCTTCATTACCTGTCTACCTCAAGCATGGGTTGGTCACAGGCTTGTGGAAAAATATACCAAGTCAAGATGGTGCTATATTTCCATGATATTCACACATAAACTATATCTGTTATATTAATAAGGAGGACATTTAAAAAATAAAAGAGATAGAATAGAGTTTATTATGTGCCAGGCATGGTGCCTGATACTTTATGTATGACAGTCTTACCTTATTTGCATGATAGTCATATGAAGTGGCATTACTCTTCTAGACATTAAAAAACTGAAAAAGTTTCTGAAAAAGAAAGTAACCTACTTACTATTTTCACGGTATTTGTAGTCCTTTCTCCAAAGCAAAATTTTCTGTATTAGTAAAACCACTACTTTCTCTGTATTACCTTGGTTCTTTGCCCATAATTCTACAATAGCAGGTATAAATTCCATTTTAACTGTCTGTATATCCATGTCCCCAACTAGGCTTATCTCCCTTTCCTGCTTCATTTTTCTTCACAGAATTGTATCAGTCAGGTTTCTATTGCTTCTGAGAAGCAGAAGCAATAGAAAATAATATGAAGGGGTTTACTACAAGGAATTGGCTTACGCAGTCATGGAAGCTGCCTAAATAATTCCAGTATTTACAGGACAGGTCAGCAGGAAATACAGGGGCTAAAACCAATGTCCACAGAAGAATTTCTTTTTCTCTCAGGGGAGCCTCAGACCTGCTTCTAAGGCCTTTCAGCTAATTGAAACAGCCTGCCCATATTTTCTGAGATAATCTCTTAAAATCTACAGAGTGTGGCCTTTAATTACATCTACAGAATACTGAGTTGTCCAAAAGATTCATTCGGTTTTTTCAGTAAGGTGTCTTTAGTGGTGCTTAGTTGTCTTTAACTTCATTTGAAACAGTTTTGTTAGATTGCATTGTGATAACTGTTGTATCAGCTTGCATTTAAAGAAGATCTTAGCATAATTGGTGAATTTTTTTGTGGCCATTTTAGTATTGAAGATGGAAGAAAGAAAGCAATATTTTCAGTGTATTATGCTTTACTAATTCAAGGAAAATGAAAACGCAACTGAAACACACAAAAATGACTTGTACAGTGTACAAAGAAGATGCTATGACTGATTGAACATGTCAAAAACGTTTTACAAAGTCTCATGCTGGAGATTTCTCACTGAGTGATGTGCCACGTTCAGATAAACCATATAGCAATCAAATCGATGGGAATACCAGACCACCTGACCTGTCTCTTGAGAAACCTGTATGCAGGTCAGGAAGCAACAGTCAGAACTGTACATAGAACAACAGACTGGTTCCAAATAGGAAAAGGAGTACGTCAAGGCTGCATATTGTCACCTTGCTTATTTAACTTATATGCAGAGTACATCATGAGGAACGCTGGGCTGGAAGAAGCACAAGCTGGAATCAAGATTGCCGGGAGAAATATCAATAACCTCAGATATGCAGATGACACTACCCTTATGGCAGAAAGTAAAGAGGAACTAAAAAGCCTCCTGATGAAAGTGAAAGAGGAGAGTGAAAAGGTTGGCTTGAAGCTCAACATTCAGAAAACAAAGATCATGGCATCTGGTCCCATCACTTCTTGGGAAATAGATGGAAAAACAGTGGAAACAGTGTCAGACTTTATTTTTTTTGGGCTCCAAAATCACTGTGGATGCTGATTGCAGCCATGAAATTAAAAGACGCTTGCTCCTTGGAAGGAAAGTTATGACCAACCTTGATAGTATATTAAAAAGCAGAGACATTACTTTGCCAACAAAGGTCCATCTAGTCAAGGCTATGGTTTTTCCCGTGGTCATGTATGGATGTGAGAGTTGGACTGTGAAGAAAGCTGATCGCCGAAGAATTGATACTTTTGAACTGTGGTGCTGGAGAAGACTCTTGAGAGTTCCTTGTACTGCAAGGAGATCCAACCAGTCCATTCTAAAGGAGATCAATCCTGGGTGTTCATTGGAAGGACTGATGCTAAAGTTGAAACTGCAATACTTTGGCCACCTCATGCGAAGAGTTGACTCACTGGAAAAGACTCTGATGCTGGGAAAGGTTGGGGGCGGGAGGAGAAGGGGACGACGGAGAATGAGATTGCTGGATGGCATCACCGACTCTGTGGACATGAGTTTGAGTGAACTCTGGGAGTTGGTGATGGACAGGGAGGCCTGGCGTGCTGTGATTCATGGGGTCGCGGAGAGTCGGACACAACTGAGCGACTGAACTTAACTGAATCAAATCGAGACATTTGTTGTTGTTGTTCAGTCTTTCATTTGTGTTCTACTCTTTGTGAACCCGTGGACTGCAACGTGTCAGACTTCCCTGTCATTCACCATCTGCCGGAGTTTGGTCAAAGTCATGTCCATAGTTGGTAAAGCCTTCCAACCATCTCATCCTCTGTCATCCCCTTCTCCTCCTATCTTCAATTGTTTCCAGCATCTGGTTCTTTTCTAATGAGTCAGCTCTTCTCATTAGGTGGCCAAAGTATTGGAGCTTCAGCTTCAGCATCAGTCCTTCCAGTGAATGTTCAAGATTGATTTCCTTTAGGAATGACTGGTTTGATCTCCTTGCTGTCCAAGGGACTCTCAAGAGTCTTCTCCAACACTACAGTTCAAAAGCATCAGTTCTTCGGTGCTCAGCCTTTATCTTGCAACTCTCATATCTGTACATGACTACTGGAGAAATCATAGCTTTGACTATATGGACCCTTGTTGGCAAAGTAATGTCTCGCTTTTTAATATGCTGTCTAAGTTTGTCATAGCTTTTCTTCCAAGGAGCAAGTGTCTTTTAATTTAATGGCTGCAGTCACCATCTGAAGTGATTTTGGAGCCCAGGAAAATAAAGTTTCTCACTTTTTCCATTGTTTTCCCATCTATTTGTCATGAAGTGATGGGACCAGATGCCATAATCCTAGTTTTTTGAATGTTGAGTTTTAAGCCAACTTGTTCACTCTCCTCTTTCACCTTCATCAAGAGGCTCTTAGCCATGATGATATACTCTGCATATAAGTTAAATAAGCAGGGTGATGATATAGAGCCTTGATATTACTTTCCCAATTTTGAACCAGTCCATTGCATTGTTCCATGTCTGGTTCTAGCTGTTGCTTCTTGACCTGAAGAACCATCCACATTATGCCACACAAGAGATAGCTGACACACTCAGAATATCCAAATCAAGGGTTGAAACTCATTTGCCCTAGCTTGGTTATGTTAATTGCCTTGATGTTTGGATTCCACATAGGTGAAAAAAAACCTCCTTGACCATACTTCTGCATGCAATTCTCTACTGAAACATAACGAAACCAGCCCACTTTTAAAACAAATTGTGATGACTGAAGAAAAGTGGATACTATAAAATAATATGGAAAAGAAGAAATAGTGGGGAAGTGAAGTGACCTGCCACCAAGCACACCAAAGGCCGGTCTTCATCCAAAGAAAGTGATGTTGTGTATACAGTGGGATTAGAAAAGAGTCCTCTGTTATGAGCTCCTTCCAGAAAACCAACCATTTAATTCCAACAAGTACTCCTCCCAATTAAACCAACTGAAAATGAAAAGTATCCAAATTTTATCAAAAGAAAACACATCATCTTCCATCAAGATAACACAAGACTAGGTGTTTCTTTAATGACCATTCAAAAACAGGTACAGCTTGATTGGGAAGTTCTGATTCATCTGCCATCTTCATCAGACATTGCACCTTTGGATTTCCACTTACTTCGTTTGGTCTTTGTAAGATTCTTTTAATGAAAAAAATTTCAATTCCCTGGAAAAATGTAAAAGTCACCTGGAACAGTTCTTGGCTCAAAAAGATAAAAAGCTTTGGGCAGATGGAATTATGAAGTTGTCTGAAGAAATAGCAGAAATAGTGAAACAAAATGGTGAATATTTTGTTAAATTCTTGGTGAAAATGAAAAATGTGTTTTGTTTTCACTTAAAAACCAAAGTGACTTTGGGCCAACCCAATACCTTCACATCAACATCCAGATTTTAGTGCTTGACTTGGTAACTGGGACTATAGTTTATCCAAGTTCACAATTATTTTTTTTTTTATTGGAGGATAATTGCTTTACAATGCGGTGGTCTCTGCTGCATATCAACGCAGATCAGTCATAATCACATATACATCCCCTCTCTCTTACGCACCCCACATTTCACCCCTCTAGGTCATCACCAAGCGCTGGGTTGGGTTCAAGTTAACAATTAAAAGGACAATCACACACTGATATCTTTTACTTATTTATTGTCTTCTCACTGGAATGTAAATTTCATGAGGACATCAAATTTTTCAGTTTTGTTTACTGCTGTTTATTTCAGCAGCTAGAACACTGTCTGGTACATGGTAAGCAGGCAACAAGTTTGTGCCAGATGAATGAATGAATGGTTTTGTTATAGGAAGGAGCTTCTCATTTCCATATTGTCTCTTCCAGCATCCAACATAGGTCTCCAGAACAGAGCAGGTGGTCATAATTATTTTTCAATTCAGCTGCCAAGAGAAGACTAGCTGGTGATGTGGTGAAGCACATTCTCTCCTTACCTGTAGAATTCCACAACTCAGGTGGACTGGTGTGGTAAGGCTGGACATGGAGTCTGGAGGACAGATTATACACCTGAGATTACCAAGAGCTGGGGGATTGGATGGCAGCACCATCACACTGCTGGGGACTCAGAGCTGAAGATAGGGGGAGATGCAGTCACATGGTAGTCATGCTTGGACTGATTTCAGGAGTAGCTTGGTATAGCATTGGCTAAAAGGAAGCAGGGAAGGTCATAGAGCATACTGCTTCTAGATGCTTCTGCTTCTGAATGAAAGCCCCCTGTTTCTGGGTGACAGTCTGATAGGAGAATCGTGATCTTGGACTATGATCCTATGAAGAGGATCCCAATCAACAGAAATGACCATGAGCCCCTAAGGTCAAGCTTCAGTTTCTGTGGCCCCTGGACAATTATCCTTGAAGACAAATAACATCTGAATACCACTGAATTGCTTCTTTGGGAAGCCCAGGGCCATGAGACTCCTTCTCCTAACCACTATGGAGTATTTTTATTTACAGCTGGCATAATTATATGTACCATTCTTTTAATATGGAACACAATTCCTCCTTTTTACTCTTAAAGAAGAGAAAGTTTTCCTACCAGATCTGTTATTACCAAGTGGTATTTTCCACTGCCTGATGCACACTGGACCTGACAGTCTGCCAGCTCAGCAGATGCACATGGATATGTGCATGCCTCACACACACACACACATTCCCTCTCTCTCTCTCTCTCTGACTTACAGGCAGTAGTGAAAAGTAAGTAAGAATCAAGATGGAAACAAAGGAATGACCAAGAAATAGAATGCTTATTTAATTAACACACCATCGGATGGGTTCTGACTGTAAGGAAAATATAGTCAGAAAGGTAAAAAGTGGGTTGACTGAAACATTTGAAGACATGAGACTATGAATTTGGTACTAAAGAGGCAATCGTATGGAAGTACGAGAGAAGCAGTATACTGAAATATCAGACCAGAGTCAGGCTGTGAATTTCTCTCCTTGTAAAACTCTAGGAAGGAACTAGAGTCAGAATCAGAACACTGGGAGAAGATATGGTTAGCACCCAACACAGTAGTTACCAAATAATAAAAACTTGCTACAGGCAAAGTCACAAAACACCTTTTAGCACTGATATAGGCTTCAAACGGAGAGCACTGTGGGACTGGATGACTTTTCTTATTGATGTATAGTTGATTTACAGTGTTGTATTAGTTTCTGGTGTACAACAAAGTGCAAAGTGATTCAGTTATATATGGAATGTTTCATGTTCCTCTCCATTATGATTTATTGCAGGATATTGAGTATAATTCAATATTATACTCAATACATTGAGTTTAATACTTGTGCTATACAGTAGATCCTTGCTTATCTATTTTATGTATAGTTCAGTTCAGTTCAGTCTCTCAGTCGTGTCCGACTCTCCGCGACCCCATGAATCACAGCACGCCAGGCCTCCCTGTCCATCACCAACTCCCGGAGTACACTCAAACTCATGTCCACAGAGTCGGTGATGCCATCCAGCCATCTCATTCTCTGTCGTCCCCTTCTCCTCCCGCCCCCAACCTTTCCCAGCATCAGAGTTTTTTCCAGTGAGTCAACTCTTCGCATGAGGTGGCCAAAGTATTGCAGTTTCAGCTTTAGCATCAGTCCCTCCAATGAACATCCAGGATTGATCTCCTTTAGAATGGACTGGTGGGATCTCCTTGCAGTATAAGGGACTCTCAAGAGTCTTCTCCAACACCACAGTTCAAAAGCACCGATTCTTCGGCGATCAGCTTTCTTCACAGTCCAACTCTCACATCCATACATGACCACGGGAAAAACCATTGCCTTGACTAGACGGACCTTGGTTGGCAAAGTAATGTCTCTGCTTTTTAATATACTATCAAGGTTGGTCATAACTTTCCTTAGTAGTTTTTATCTATTAATCTCATACTCCTAATTTATTCCTTCATTCACTCCCTCTCCACTTTCGTAACCATAAATTTGTTTTCTATGTCTGTGAGTTTGATTCTCTTTCATAAATGAGTTCATTTGTGTCATATCTCAGATTCCTTATATAAGTGATATCATGTGGTATTTGTCTTTCTCTTTCTGACTTAGCATAATCATGGCTAGGTCCATCCAGGTTGCTGCAAATGGCATTATTTCCTGAATGATTTTTAAACACAGGATAGATGACACCTTTGAAGAAGTATAGGTTTCTGAGCTCACTGAAATCCAAGCTGCTACCACCACCATCACAATAACGCCATTGTTCTTTCTCAGACTACACTGTTGTTTGGTTTTTATAGCAGTCAAATACTCAGAAGGGTCTACTTGTTCTACCCCTTCCTCAAGCAAAACATGATTATCTAACATTATCCTTCAAAATCTAAAGAAATGCTTCAGTGAAGCACCAAACTAATTAGTAGAGAGTGTTTAGATTTTACCCAGAGATATTGAGAATACTAATTAGGTTGAGCCTTGATGCTCAAGAATCAGTAGAAGCTGGTCTCTAAATATGCTTCAGAGACAAAGTGCTGTTAAAAATTGTTGAATTAATTTAAACATAAATTGAAAATAAAAACAGATCTAAAAAATCAGTAGAGGTAGCAGTGATGCAAATCATATTTTAAAATCATTTATGTTGGACTTTGCCATGTTTTCATTGATTGTATGAACCAGAGTATTTCTAAATTATAAAACTCTGTGTCAGAGCAGATTGTGCAGCCAAGCAGATCTAAAAATACTTGAATATTTTGGGAGGTTATTATTTTTTTTATCTATTCCATACCTTGTGGCTAAAATGATTTAATAAATTTATAAAGATGCATGCAGTAAAGTAAGACAAAGTAAATTTAAACAACTAAGAAAATAAGAGAAAGGGAAAATAAGGCTAACCAGAATAAGATGGAGCTTAGAATGATGTTAATATCCAAAAACTAATTCCCTAGACATGTAGAAGGGTAAGAAGGCTCTCCAGATATTTTCCCCACCTCCTGCCATAGTTCTCCAAATGCTGTGGATGGAGCATAAAGCCACAATACCATCCCCAAGCTGACCAGCTCTCTCATTTCTTTCCTGGGGGAAGAGATAGAAATTAAGTGGTAGCTACATGAATGTGCTAGGGGAAGGGGGTCTCAAGGGACTTCCTCCCTGTCCAGATTCGTCCCATTGTATAGACTGCCTTCTCATAAGGTTTAATAAATTGGATCAATAAGGATGAGTCGTCCATCACAATCAGATAGTAGTTGAGACAAGAGGAAAAACCAGCAATCCAAATGTGGAAAAGGAAAAGTCAGTGATGCTGTCACTTCTAAATATTCCAAGGATTAAGTGATAACATTGTTTATTCCCTGCCTGAGTTCAGAACCCAGTGAGAGATGGATACAAGAATCAAAGATAGAGACCAAAGCATCAGTTTTATTACTGGATTTGAGAATGCAGCTTGATCTACAACCAGAATATGAGGAAGTAGAATCTACAGCCTAAATTTAGCACAAGTCTCTCTACTGCAGAAGCAGAGCTCTCCCTGGTAAGCTCCAAAGACATGGACAAAGCAGAGGGAGCCTGACAAGAAATGGCTCCCCAGAGAGAGGAATGAGAAGAGGCTGAGTCACATGTGTTCAGCACTGCGTCTGTTTCCCACCAATCAGATGAGACTCTCGTCTCATGAGAGTAGGTTAATGAATAGGGCAAGAAAAGAAAGAGCCCACACTTGTATCTCCCATGATTTTCTACCCTGCATGGGGTAGGACATGAACATTGTCCCTGAAGGACCCCCAAGTAGCAATATCATCCTCACCTACACCAGATGATTTACACTGGGGTGCAAAGCAAAGGATGAGAAAACTGTGCGAGTCCATGTCCAAAGCCATGGGGTAACATGCACCTCTGTGTGGGCCTGGACAGGTAAACGGGGTAGAATAGTTCTGGCCTCTTCTGTCGCTAACAGTCTAAAAGGCATGAGTATGTGGCAAATAGCATATTAACACAAGACAGCTGTCTAGCTCTTTCTTCCTTGTGCTGTCATCTCAGGCTGAATGGAGCATTGGGTCATCCCTCCCCATCAACACTTCAATGCTCTTCCTTGTCCTCAGGTTTAAGTTCCAACCTCAGAATATTCTACACAACCTTATCTTGTGGTTCAGGACCTGCCTACAGTTAGTATCTCATCTCTCTTACAGCTCCCTCCTTCACCTCACTTTTGGGCAATGTGTCCAAAGCATCAGTGCTGTCACAAGGACAATCCCCATCTCCTGAAACACTCTGATCTGATCCTCTCTCTTCCCCTGGTTAACATCAACTTCTTTCCAGTCTCTATTTACTTTGTGGGAAGCTTCTCCACAAACTTGGTTAGGATGCCTCCCCATGGGGTTCCCCTGTGTCACACAAGTGATCAGTTCACTGGTCAACTGCTCTTACTAGAATTAACATTTCCTGAAGTCAGAGGTCATGTCCCACATTGTGTCCTTTATTCCCAGCATATAACATAGGGCTTGTCATGTCAGAGGTGCTGAGTAAATATTTACTAAGTACATAGTGAATGAGAGAAACTGTTTCCCAACCGTGGGACCCCAACCCCCACCCAAGGCTCCTTTCCCCTCTGCTAAGGAAACTCAAAGTCATGAGACATGTAAATTCTAAGACCCTGCTTCTTCATGGTTTTTTTTTTTTTTTTTTATTGTTGTTGCTGCTATTGTATGAGGTCTCTAAGGACCAGAGAATTTGGAAATCAGCAGTTTCTCCTTCTTTCCTGTCAGATTAGGGGAATTTCAGCTCACTTCTCCCAAAAGGACACCCTCCCAGGTGGCTCATTAGCTCAGATAGAACCCAGGAGCCAACAAGATTGTCTTTGTTTAATTGTACAGTCACTTCTCTGTTTCAGCCCTTATTAGCCTTGCTCTTAATGGGCTGATTAAAGCCCTCCCCCCTCCAAGGGAGACTTTGATTGAGAGGTGAGTGCAGTTTTTTGTTTGTTTGTTTGTTTTTATCAAAGCTCACCCTCCTAAAATATTTAAAATCCAAAATGTGTTGCTCCCCACCCTTTGGATTGACATTTAGGCCAATCCCTTTCTACTCCCACCCCTACAACTGCCAGGGTAATTCTCATTTTGAGGTCAGTGTAAAATGTATTGAGAAAGATTACATTCTCAAAAATCCTCTCTGAGCCTTTCATATTTGGCAGTTAGCGACCCATCTTCTTAATGTAAGAAGTTATCTTCAATTAATAACACAAGTCAAAGTAGTTATTTTCAGATATTTTGACTTTTCTGTGCTAAAATAATGAGTGGATAATTCCTTTAAAAAATACAGAGTGCTTCAAAACTTTTTACATACATGAAAATGTTACTAACAAAGAAACACCATAGCAATGTCCTAGCAGGTAATGATACAACCCCTTTGCCTTGGAAACTCATCTGAGCTCATGAGAAAGGTACCAGGCTGTGATGCTGACCACATCTCTGCAGGCTGACAGAGCTAGTTCTGAGTTTGGATTTATCCACACACTCAGACAATATGCTACATTGTACAGTTCTGACTGTGATCACAGACCACAGGCAGCTCCTGTGATGCCTCTCCTCAGGGGCATCACAAGGAAAACAAGCTGGTGGATTGAAACTACACTGACACTCATTATTCTAACACCAGGAAAAGAAATATTAATTCAGTAGTGTCAAGTTTTGAAAAGACCCAAAGTACAAAACCTGAGATTTAACATTTGAGAAAAGAAATAAGTAGTACCTTTGCAGGCGCATATTATACCGCCTGAAGAGAAGTTGAAAAATGACAAATACAGGATCTGACACATCTGGGTTAATGGAATGTATGGCTGGTCTCTTGTACCACCTCAAACATTTTTTTGCAAAGAGAAAAAAGAGTAGAAACTGTCTCTCTGCCACCACAATGCACCATTTATATCTTAGCAGTATTCTTGACCCGGGAATGAAGAACATATTTTTGACTCTATAGTTCTGTTTTTTAAGTAAACAAGCTGAAGCATACAAACTTTGTCTATGATAGTGTTTCTTATCACTTCCTTTATTTTAAAAAATGAGTCTTTTCTCATTAAATATTATGTAATGACTTCAGCCTTGTGAGATTCTATAAGGCAACTGAATCCCCTTCCAATATCCACCTCCATCCCCCTCTCCAAAAAAAGTGACCAAAATAGCCCATCATGTCCGGAGAGTTCCTAGTAATGGGAAATGTTAATGGTAATTAAATATTTGTGAAAGTACCTTCAAAATATAAATTGATTATTATCATGTCCCAGAAAATGGAACCTTCCTTGCCCAAGTGGTCACTTTCATCTTGAGGAGTAAGGGAAGGCAGCCATGAGACAGAAAGGAAGATATCCTGCGAAGAGTCAGGCAGAAGAGAAGCCTCCTCCAGGGAGAGGCTGGGAGCTGGCACAGGCGTGGTCTCAGCATTCTGGGGTAATGTTTGTGCAGAAAAGGATCAGCATCTCAGCAAAGCCCCACCAAGGATCAGAGACACAGCTGGAACAGAACTGCAATTTCAGGCTGGAGATGCCGCAGACCCAAACCAATGAGTACACGTTTCCTGCCCAAGTGTTCAAAGATCCTGGCATTAGACTGAAGAACTGGGTACACCCATCCTGGTTGACTTCCTCCACAAAAAACACTTTCTCCTTGAGGCCTGGGCTGGGATCAGGTTGTTTTTCTTATTTAAAAATTTACTCGTTACTTTCATTACTGAAGTTGTGCTTTGCTTAGTGCTTATGATCACTCATTTTGTAATGATCATAATGAAAATATTCTAAACTTGATTTTTGAAAATAATTGTCTTCTTTGTATCATAACACTGTTTTGTAGGGTTTTCAATTTGAAAATGATTTGATTATTTTCCATCATGGCAGTACCTATAGAATAATTTGTCAGTGATTACTGCCCTCAGTTCAATTCAGTTCAGTCCTTCAGTCGTGTCCGACTCTTTGCGACCCCATGAATCACAGCACGACAGGCCTCCCTGTCCATCACCAACTCCCGGAGTTCACTCAAACTCACATCCATCGAGTCGGTGATACCATCCAGCCATCTCATCCTCTGTCGTCCCCGTCTCCTCCCACCCCCAGTCCTTCCCAGCATCAGAGTCTTTTCCAGTGAGTCAACTCGTCGCATGAGGTGGCCAAAGTATTGGAGTTTCAGCTTTAGCATCAGTCCTTCCAATGAACACCCAGGATTGATCTCCTTTAGAATGGACTGGTTGGATCTCCTTGCAGTCCAAGAGACTCTCAAGAGTCTTCTCCAGTCTACAATAAATACTCCTCTGAATCTAGCAGCTTATCAAAAAATGTGTCTTTATAACTAACTTACAAGTTGCTCTTCCTACAAAATGCATCTGGTATGGGACTAGCTCTCACTACTTGCAGCAGTGCTGTCAGAATCAAGCCACTCTCACCTCCTGTTCGCCTTTGTTTCCTTCTGCTTCCCTTTGTTTCTCCTTCAATCTTTCTTTCTTGACAGGGTTGCTGGAACAACCTCTTTAAAATATTAGTGGAATATTTCCTGCCACTGTTCCCAACCACCCACTCCTAGCCAGTCTATCTCATTCAAAATAAAGATCAAAGTCTTTACCATGGTGCATAGATCCTGCACTTGGGATTTTCTTTTAATGGAGAATATAGTTGATTTACAATGTTGTGTTAATTTCTGCTGTACAGCAAAGTGATTCAGCTATACATATATACATATTCATTTTTATATTATTTTCCATTAAGATTTATCACAGGATATGGAATATTGTTCCCTGTTCTATACAGTAGGACCTTTTTTATGCATTCTGTATAAACTAGTTTACATATGCTATCTCCATACTCCCTCTCCATTTGTCCTTGAATGTCCCTCCTCTTTCTTGGCAACCACAGGTCTGGTCTCTCTGTCTGCAAGTCTGTTTCTGTTTCATAGATATAAGTTCACTTGTATCATAGTTTGGATTCCATATATAAGTGAAATCATATGGTATTTATCATTCTCTTTCTAACTTCACTTACTGTGATAATCTCCAGGCCCATCCATGTTGCTGTAAATGGTATTGTTTCCTTTTTATGGCTAATATTCCATTGTATGTGTGCATGACATCATCTTCATCCATTCATCTGTCGATAGACATTTAGGTTGTTTCCTTGCTTTCCTTTCCTTGACTATTATGAATAGTTCTGTTATGAAGATAGGGGTGCATATATCTTTTTGAATTACAGTTTTCTCCAAATATATGCCCAGAAATGGGATGGCTGGATCATACAGTAGCTCTACTTTTAGATTTTAAGGAACCTCCATAGTATTCTCCATAGTGGCTGCACCAATTTACATTCCCACCAACAGTATAGAAACTTCCCTGGTGGCTCAGATGGTAAAGCATCTGCCTACAATGCGGGAGACCCATGTTCAATCCCTGGGTTGGGAAGATCTCCTGGAGAAGGAAATGGCAACCCACTCCAGTATTCTTGCCTGGAAAATCCCATAGATGGAGGAGCCTGGTAGGCTACCGTCCATGGGGTCGCAAAGAGTCGGACACGACTGAACAACTTCACTTTCACTTTCACCCTTAGGGGTGATTTTCAGTGTGAGAGAAAGGGAAATAGCAAAAATAGCAACAGTGTAGGAAGGTTCCCTTTTCTCCACCCCCTCTCCAGTATTTGTTATTTTTAGACTTCTTAATGATGCTTGTTCCGACCAGTGTGAGATAATATCTCATTGAGGTTTTGATTTGCATTTCTCTAATAATTAGTGATGTTGAGCATCTTTTCATGTGCTTGACGGCCATCTGTATGTCTTCTTTGGAGAAATGTCTATTTAGGTCCTGCATCAGGATTTAATGCTCTACAGTTGATGTTTTGAAATAATAATTTTATCTTTGAATTTGAATTTTGTAAATGCAATCCAGTGAGACAGTGGAACTTGTCCTCAGGGCTGGGAGACTCAGCTCTTGCAGAATCCTCCCTCCCACCACTTCCCAGTCTCCCAGAACTGGTTTTGGCTGCTCAATCCCTGTTCCCTGAAGTCCGACACCCCACTGGCCTCCCACTCCTGCCCCTGACACATGACCACTGGTGCCTTCCAGCAGGGTAATGGCCAAATCAGGTGACATGGTTTTCAGGGAGAATCCTACATTCTGCCATAGCCCTCAACATTACCCAACAAGTCCTGGACTGGGCTAGCATCCACAGCACTTTGACAGATGATAGGTGGTGATGCAGGTAGCAGGGCAATCCTCTCACTCATACCTAATTCAGGTACCAGGCATGTCCCAAAACAGCAGTTGCCATCCTTTGGGGCTACCAGTCCACCACGGGGTGGGTTCATGGGAAGGAGCACTGACTTCCCCTCCCCGAGCCAGGATCAGTTCAGTACAGTTCAGTCGCTCAGTCGTGTCTGACTCTTTGCGAACCCATGAATCACAGCATGCCAGGCCTCCCTGTCTATCACCAACTCCCGGAGTTCACTCAAACTCATGTCCATCGAGTCAGTGATGCCATCCAGCCATCTCATTCTCTGTCGTCCCCGTCTCCTCCCACCCCCAATCCCTCCCAGCATCAGAGTCTTTTCCAGTGAGTCAACTCTTCGCATGAGGTGGCCAAAGTATTGCAGTTTCAGCTTTAGCATCAGTCCTTCCAATGAACACCCAGGATTGATCTCCTCTAGAATGGACTGGTTGGATCTCCTTGCAGTCCAAGGGACTCTCAAGAGTCTTCTCCAGCACCACAGTTCAAAAGCATCAATTCTTTGGTGATCAGCTTTCTTCACAGTCCAACTCTCACATCCATACATGACCACGGGAAAAACCATAGCCTTTACTAGACAGACCTTGGTTGGCAAAGTAATATCTCTGCTTTTCAATATGCTATCTAGGTTGGTCATAACTTTCCTTCCAAGGAGTAAGCGTCTTTTAATTTCATGGCTGCAATCAGCATCTGCAGTGATTTTGGAGCCCCAAAAAATAAAATCTGACACTGTTTTTCCATCTATTTCCCATGAAGTGATGGGACCAGATGCCATGATCTTTGTTTTCTGAATCCATACGAATAGTCCTGTGGTTGGCAGGAGGAGGAACCCTACAGTCTGTGCATACTGAGTAGCAGGGCAGGCTCCCCAGGCACCCATGAGGGTCTGTAGTCACTCCCAAGGATCCCCGTAGCTGAGAAAGTGGAATAGAAATATCAGACAAAATCACCATGAAGGGTTGAGACAGCCCATGAAAGAAAGGAAAAAGGTATATATTTTAGAACTTATAAAATCACTTTTCAAACTGCTTTTCAAATAAAGGACCCTGCATTTCCATTTTGCACTGAGCCTCCTAAACCATGTAGTCAGCCTTGCCTGTACAGGGTCAGACCCATCGCCCTGTGGAGCTTCACCTTCTCTGTCCTTTCCCTCCTGTGCTCCATTCAGCCAGCCTGGAGCTCTTGCAGGACAAGGAGCATGCCAGGCTCCATCCTGCCACTTGGCCCCTATCTTGCTATTTCCTCTGCTGGGAACACTTTCCCCAGATCTCTCCGTGGTCACTTCCTCATGCTGATTTTTTCCTCAAATGTCACCTCCTGATCCTAACACCAAATGATTGCCACCTTTCTGTTCACCCCATGAAAATGCCACTCGTTGTTAACCACTCATTATCTCCTGAGTCAGCCTTATTTATTTTCTAAACCCTTAAAGTTGGCCAACATATGTTAAGATATGTGCTTGGTTTTTAACTACTTATTTTTCTCACTAGAATGTATAGTCTAGGAGGTTAGGGACTTGTTGGTGTTCATCTCTACCTTCAATGACTAGAATGGTGCCAAGCATACAATTGGTGCTTAATAAATGTGTGTTAGTGAATGAATGAACTAACCTATATCTGTCATTCTACATTCCTCTTACTCATACTTTCCCTTTAGAGAAGGGAGAGAACTAGCTCCTAAAGAGAGAGCCTCCCCAAACTGCAGCCTATGGTCCATGCAGTTGTTATAAAGTATCTTTAGACACTGACCATCTACAATGATTTATCAGCGCCTGTCTTGTGTGAGGCTCTATGTTAGACCCTATGAAGACTCCTCATTAAGACCATCCTCAGTTTTCATTCATCAAAGTTGTCCAGAGCCTTCAGTTAATTTTCTAATGCTTCCCTTCCATCACTCAAATTATGAATTCACATTGTCCTAGGTTCTCTATACACTTGCTGTAAGAATAGAACAGAGTGCTATTAGTCAATTTGGGGATGGAGACTTTTTGTTTTCAGTTATAACAGCTTCTTTTTTTAATGTATCATCTACAAAACTCTGTTCTCATCTTGGAGTCACCACCAAAACACTGCACAAATTCTCCAGGGATGAAATGCCCCAACTGTGTCAGTTTGGGGTAATAATGCCATTAACCTTGGCTCCTTTGCTCCTTTTCAATGGTGTGACAAATAGCTTCCCAGTAGCCTCACTTTCCCTTGGCGCTCCCCCAGCAGGTTCTGTCCACCATTGTGGATATCTGCCCCTGGGAAGGAGCCCAAGCTGGGGCCTAGAGTCCCTCTGAGCACCTTCTTGGCATCCTGTGCTCTCTGCATGTTTCCTTGGCATTAGCTGGTACTGGCACCAGTGGGTGCTTGTAATGAAATTAGTAAATGACACCAGCATTCTTTTCCAGAGCTCCCATGATTCCTTTAAACAGACATGACCCTTCCCTCACACCTCTGGCGCCACATAAGCCAACACCCCCAAGTTTGGAAGCCTGGATTCCACTTGGTGCTTCCCACTGTTTATAGTTTCCTGGCCAAACTCTCAAGCCCTATGAGCTTGTTTTCATCCAAGCTAACTGAATCCAGTTTAGCAGGAAACATTTCATGACATAAAGGAGATCTCTAAATACCTGTTGCCCTCTGCCAGAGCTGGGTGAATTCTTTTGAAATTGGGTCACTTCACAACTCTTGCTGTTATTTAAAGACAAAATGAGTAAAGAAAGATAAATCACCAATTCTGTGGGAAGACAGGAGGAAGCATTCTTGTTTCCTTGTTGGCTTTTAGTGTTTTCCAGTGAAAGAGACTTTTGGCTTGAGACCATTGATATGGTAAACAGAATCTCATAAATAAGTCAATTATAAAAATAAATCCACGGCAAAAAAAAAGAGATTAATCTGTATGAGAAAGTAGCCACCCAAAGGACCATAGTCCAGTTTTCCCCATTACTTTTTAAAAAAATATTAATTTATTTATTTGGCTGTACTAGGTTATTATTTTAGCTAAGGCACACTGCATCTTCAGTCTTCCTTTCAGCATGTGAGATCTTTAGTTGTGGCATGAGAACTCTTAGTTGTAGCATGCAGGATCTAGTTTCCTGATCAGGGATCCAAACTGGGGCCCCTGCATTGGGAGCATGGAGTCTTAGCCACCTGATCACCAGGGAAGTCCATCCATTACTTTCTGAAGTCATCAAATGATTACCGTTTAATTCTCAAATAAGGCAGTGTAGAGGAACCTAAATCTTCTTTTTGAGCAATCTCACTGGGATGTGTCTTCTTAGGCCCTGAAGAAGGCCCTCTGCCAAATAGAGCCTGGGAGATTAGGATCACTCTTACAGGCCATTCTGTTAGTGCTTCACTGGTTGATAATCACAGGCTGAGTGGTAGAATTCCCTTGCCAGTCGCCATGTACATTAACACCACTGGGCACAGAAGGGATGAAGCCACAGAGTATGAATCGCTAAGATACAGCATGGCAATAGGACAACTAGTTCAACAGGCATGCTCCACTCACAGAGGCATCTTGTTGAAGAGCCCTGAGGTTGGAAAAATGGTGATTACTCCTAACATTCCTACCAGCACTTGAACGTGCCATGTGTTTTCACTGACCCAGATGGAATAGGTGGGGTCTGCATAATTCCATGCAAGAGAAAATCTCCATAAAGGAAAAGAGCAACATTGACCTGAAAATGAGCAGACTGTCATTTCACATGCTTCTTGTATTTATCAGGATCCTGATTTCCTGAGCATATGCTTTTGTTGCTGTTCAGTCACTACGTGGGGTCCACTCGTCACAAACCCATGGACTGTAGCTGGCCAGGCTTCCCTGTCCTTCACTATCTCCCTGAGCCTGCTCAAACTCATGTCCATTGAGTTGATGATACCATCCAAACATCTCAAACTCCGTTGCCCCCTTCTCCTCCTGACCTCAGCTTTTCCCAGCATTAGGGTTTTTTCCAATGAGTTGGCTCTTTGCATCAGGTGGCCAAAGTATTGGAACTTCAGCTTCAGCATGAGTCCTTTCAATGAATATTCAGGACTGATTTCCTTTAGGATTAACTGGTTTGATCTCCTTGCTGTCCAAGGGACTCTAAGGAATCTTTTCCAAGGCATCAACTCTTCAGTGCTCAGCCTTCTTTATGATCCAACTCTCACATCCATACATGACTACTGAAAAAGCTATAGCTTTGACTATACAGACTTTTGTCAGTAAAGTGATGTTTCTACTTTTTAATATGCTGTCTAGGTTTGTGATAGCTTTTCTTCCAAAGAACAAGTGTCTTTTAATTTTGTGGCTGCAGTCATCATCTGCAGTGATTTTGGAGTCCAAGAAAATAAAATCTGTCACTGCTTCCACTTTTTCCCCATCTATTTGCCACAAATTGCTGGATGCCATGATCTTCATTTTTTGAGTGTTGAGTTTTAAACCAGCTTTTTCACTCTTCTCTTTCACCTTCATCAAGAGGCTCTTTAGTTCCTCTTCACCTTTTGCCCTTAGAATGGTATCATCTGCATATCTGAATATTTCTCCCAGAAATCTTGATTCCAGCTTGTGATTAATCTAGCATGGCATTTCACATGATGTACTCTGCATATAAATTAAATAAACAGGGTGACAATATACAGTCTTGTCATATTCCTTGACCAATTTGGAACCAGTCTGTTGTTCCATGTCCAGTTCTAACTGTTGCTTCTTGACCTGTATACAGGTTTCTCACCACCAAGTAACTGAACAACAGGAGGCAGGTAAGGTCTGGTATTCCCATTTCTTTAAGAATTTTCCATAGTTTGTTGTGATTCACACAGTCAAAAGCTTAGCGTAGTCAATGAAGCAGAAGTAGATGTTTTTCTGGCATTCTCTTGCTTTTTCTATGATCCAACAGATGTTAGCAATTTGATCTCTGGTTCCTCTGCCTTTTCTAAATCCAGCTTGAACACCTGGGAGTTCTTGGTTCACATACTGCTGAAGCCTGGCTTGAAGGATTTTGTGCATAACCTTACTAGCATGTGAAATGAGCGGAATTCTACAGTAGTCTGTACATTCTTTGGCATTGCCTTTCTTTGGGATTGGAATGAAAACTGACTTTTTCCAGTCCTGTGGCCGCTGCTGAATTTTCCAAATTTTTTGTCATGCTGAGTGCAGCACTTTGCCATCATCTTTTAGGATTTGAGATAGCTCAGCTGGAATTCCATCACTTCTACTACCCTTGTTCATAGTAATGCTTCCTAAGGCCCACTTGACTTCAGACTCCAGGATGTCTGGCTCCAAGTGTGAAATCACACCATCGTGGTTATCTGGGTCATTAAGATCTTTTCTGTATAGTTATTCCGTGTATTCTTGCCACCTCTTCTTAATCTCTTCTGCTTCTGTTAGGTCCTTACCATTTCTGTCCTTTATTGTGCCCATTCTTGCATGAAATACTCCCTTGATATTTCCAATTTTCTTAAAGAGGTCAGTAGTCTTTCCCATTCTATTATTTTCCTCTACTTGTTTGCACTGTTCATTGAAGAAGGCCTTATTATCTCCTCTTGCTATTCTCTGGAACTCTGCATTCAGGTGGATATATCTTCCCCTTTCTCCCTTGCTTTTTCTTCTCCTTTTTCCTCAGCTATGTGTAAAGTCTCCTCAGATAAACACTTTGCATTCTTAGTGTCATGCTAGTGGTCACACTTTTTTTTTCGCTAAGATCCCTAGACCACAGGTTTGATTTTGCCTATTAAGAATGAAGTTGCCACCAATGTCCATTTGAATCCTTCTTAAAACCTGGGGCAGTGACTTGAGTTGGCTTGGAAATCCACAACTTTGTAGGTCTTACACCTTATGATGATGCCTTTCTCTTACCTTTTATTTTTAACAAGAAATCTCACCCCTCATCAGTATAGTAATCCACCTTAGATATGCATTATTCCTCCAGCCAACTACCTTTCACAAAAGAATCTGGCGTTTAACTGTTGTGAGCTTTCTCACAAAGTTGTATTGAGTGTGTGTATGGATACTCTTTGGGTTTGTGCATTTATGTTGGGGCTGGGGCTGCAGACGGAGGATGCAGCAATGGGCAGGGTCACCGGCTGCTTGCCTTGTGTTTGAAGGAGCCTGGTTTTACCTGTGCCTGTGATGGAATTCTCTCTGCTCATTAATCACAGCCATGTTTTTTAATTCAAACTCTGTTTTTCCCCCGATGAGTGTTAAATAAGATATTTTCCATCCTAACATGAGCAATTAAGTTTTGAGTTGTTTATATATCCTTGTTTTACCTCATTTTATTGGAAAAGGTGAATGACGTGGAATCTGGTTCAAGAATCAAAACAATTGTGTTAATTGAGGCATCCGCTCAGTGGCAAAACTAAAAACTGAAAGTGGAAAACTTGTTTTCACTGCCTCTTGCTGGATTCATTTAGAGTGTAGAAAGAACTAAGCAGTACGTATCAATATAAGATTAAATTCAATAAAATATTAATGATACTAAATCTCTTTTATAGACAGAAACTTTGTAAAAGATTCAGAATATACTCATTTAGAGTGAGTATGTCCTTATTCTATCCACCACACCAAAGAGTACATTCCTACTACCCCTTTTCTAAACACAAAGTCCAGCTTCGTCTTTTTTCCTTATTGGTCACAAAAGTCTGGACCTATTCTGTCTCAGTAATTTCAACATCTGTTGTATATTTCTGCTTTTGCAACCATGAAATATTTTATTAAATCTGGGGTTCTCTGTTATCTATGTATCCAACATGGAGAAGTAATAGAGATCCAAATAACCAACCCTGAAACCTTAGAAAGCAGCTCAAGAAATCAGCAGGGTCTTATTTGCAAGTGCTCATTTGGATCTTTGTTGTGGTTCTGTCACATTGCAGTGACCCATCCACCATCTACAGAAGTTTTCCAGCGTCAAACTGACCCAGCCACTGCCAGATGGGAAGGCTTATGCCTTTTTTCCTCCTAGAGAGAATTTGAGATTAGATGTTATGGGAAGAACATGATTATTGTTCTTCCAAAGTGTACAGGTCGTTGTGTATATTTCTCCAGAAGTGTTTGTACCAGTCCATGGCTTTGACCCGAAATGCTTCCTGTCCTTGTTGTTCCTGCTTGTCCCTTGTCATGCTTGTTCCTAAAAGAACAAGTCAGCAAGCTACTTAGGACTTCTGAGACATATGCTCTTCTGAGCATCTCACTCTCGATTTGACCTATGGTCAGTTTTGAAATTTAATTTACTTTTTTTAAGATACTTTTTATTTTTTAGATTAGGGACTAAGATGAAAGGGCTAAATTGGGTTGGATAAAATGTGTAATAAACAAGGATGATTCTGATTTGCTTGTTAAGGGAGCTGTGTCCAAAGCTGCACAGAGTCATGACATGGATGATAATCACAGGTTGTACATTTTCTTTGAGCATCAAGTAAAAGTAATGGATTAACTTTTAGCTGAAAACCAACTAAAAATAAGCAAGAACCTTCTTACTTTAAATTGTCAGACTTTTAATTATGTTAAAGATAAATTTCCCTTTCATTATTTTATTAATTTAAATTAATTTATTTTAATTGGAGGCTAATTACTTTACAATATTGTAGTGGCTTTCACCATACATCGACATGAATCAGCCACGGGTGTACATGTGTCCCCCATCCTGAACCCCCCGTCCCACCTCCCTCCCCATCCCACCTCCCTCCCCATCCCATCCCTCAGGGACAGCCCTGAGCACGCTGCCTCATGCATTGAACCTGGACTGGCGATCTATTTCACCTATGGTAATGTACGTGTTTCAGCTTTAGCATCAGTCCTTCCAATGAACACCCAGGATTGATCTCCTTTAGAATGGACTGGTTGGATCTCCTTGTTTGGTGATGGACAGGGAGGCCTGGCGTGCTGTGATTCATGGGGTCGCAGAGAGTCGGACATGACTGAGCGACTGAACTGAACTGACTGAACTGAATGTACTTGTTTCAGTGCTATTCTTTCAAATCATCCCACCATCACCTTCTCCCTCAGAGTCCAACGGTCTGTTCTTTATCTCTGTCTCTTTTGCTGTCTCACATATAGGGTCATCGTTATCATCTTTCTAAATTTCATATATATGCATTATTATACTGTATTGGTGTTTTTCTTTCTGACTTACTTCACTCTGTATAATAGGCTCCAGTTTCATCCGCCTCATTAGAACTGATTCAAATGCATTCTTTTTAATAGCTGAATAATATTCCATTGTGTAAATGTACCACAGCTTTCTTATCCATTCGTCTGCAGATGGACCTCTAGGTTGCTGCCACATCCTGGCTATTGTAAACAGTGCTGCGATGATCACTGGGGTACATGTATCTCTTTTAATTCCGGTTTTCTCAGTGTATATGCCCAGCAGTGAGATTTCTGGGTTGTATGGCAGTTCTATTTCCAGTTTTTTAAGGAATCTCCACACTGTTCTCTATAGTGGCCGTACTAGTTTGCATTCCCACCAACAGTGTAAGAGGGTTCCCTTTTCTCCTCACTCTCTCCAGCATTTATTGTTTTGATAGCAGCCATTCTGACTGTGTGAGATTGCACCTCATTCTGGTTTTGATTTGCATTTCTCTGATAATGAGTGACGCTGAGCATCTTTTCGTGTCTGTTTTAGCCGTCTGTATGTCTTCTTTGGAGAAATGTCTGTTAGTTCTTTGGCGCATTTTTTGATTGGGTCATTTATTTTTCTGGTATTGAGTTACATGAGATGCTTGTATATTTTTGAGATTAATTCTTTGTCAGTTGCTTCATTTGTTATTATTTTCTCCCATTCTGAAAGCTGTCTTTTCTCCTTGCTTATAGTTTCCTTCATTGTGCAAAAGATTTCATGTTCAATTGGGTCCCATTTGTTTATTTTTGCTTTCATTTCCATTACTCTGGGAGGTGGGTCATAGAGGATCCTGCTGTGATTTATGTCAGAGAGAGTTTTGCCTATGTTCTCCTCTAGGAGTTTTATAGTTTCTTGTCTTACATTTAGTTCTTTAATCCATTTTGAGTTTATTTTTGTGTATGGTGTTAGAAAGTGTTCTAGTTTCATTCTTTTACAAGCGGTTGACCAGTTTTCCCAGCACCACTTGCTAAACAGATTGTCTTTTCTCCATTGTATATTCTTGCCTCCTTTGTCAAAGATAATGTGTCCATCAGTTCAGTTCAGTTCAGTCACTCAGTCGTGTCCGACTCTTTGCAACCCCATGAATCACAGCACGCCAGGCCTCCCTCTCCATCACCAACTCCCGGAGTTCACTCAGACTCGTCCATCGAGTCGGTGATGCCATCCAGCCATCTCATTCTCTGTCATCCCCATCTCCTCCCACCCCCAATCCCTCCTAGCATCAGACTCTTTTCCAGTGAGTCAACTCGTCACATGAGGTGGCCAAAGTATTGGAGTTTCAGCTTTAGCATCAGTCCTTCCAATGAACACCCAGGATCCATCTCCTTTAGAATGGACTGGTTGGCTCTCCTCGCAGTCCAAGGAACTCTTATAGGTGCATGCATTTATCTCTGGGCTTTCTATTTTGTTCCATTGATCTATATTTCTCTCTTTGTGCTAGTACTATACTGTCTTGATTACTGTAGCTTTGTAATATAGTCTGAAGTCAGGCAGGTTGATTCCTCCAGTTCCATTCTTCTTTCTCAAGATTGCTTTGGCTATTCAAGGTTTTCTGTATTTCCATACAAATTGTGAAATTATTTGTTCTAGTTCTCTGAAAAATACCATTGGTAGATTGATAGGGATTGCATTTAATATATAGATTGCTTTGGGCAGTATACTCATTTTCACTATATTGTTTCTTTGATCCATAAACATCTGTATTCTTTTCTTCTCAGTCATTTCTCAACTTAAGATGAACTAGAGAACTTTTCAAATTTCTCTTCTGCTAACCCTGAGAAATATTTGTACTATTGTAACTGCAGAGTTTGAGAAGCAAGTGAAAAATAAGGAGGATCCTGAGCCCAGATACAGGCAGATGCCCCTCCCACCAGCTCCCTGGCTAAGTCTAAACATTGGAAGCTTTCTCTAGATGGGATTTGGGAGTTTCTTTGTCCCAGGAAGATAGCTGGCAGCCTGAGCTGTAGAGCTGACCTGGAGAAACACTAGTTTCCATTCTTTTTCACCATTGTTATGACCAGGCAATAAAACAAATTCAGGCCAGTTCTTGAAACCTAGCATTCCAAAACACTTCACTCACAGTGGGGCCCCTCAGTTTTCATCACACCAGTGTTAGGTGGCAGAAGGTCAATATACAGCTGTTTTTCGGCCGAAACGATGCTGAGCCCTTGGAAATTGCAGACTATTTACTGTTGTCCCATGGTAATTGTGGGAAGAGTTTTGGAAGATCTTCTGAGAAATCCACTGTAGTAGGAATGGAGAGGAAAAGCCACAATTTGAATAAAGGAAACCTAAGAGGGCTCCAGGAAGTAAAGAAAGGATGGGAGTCCATCCTCCTTTGTGGCATACTAAGTTCCTTCAGTCGACTCTCTGTGACCCTGTGGACTGTAGCCTGCCAGGCTCCTCTGTCCATGGGATTCTCCAGGGAAGGATACTGGAGTGGGTTGCCATGCCTTTCTCTAGGGGATCCTCCCAACCCAGGGATCAAACCTGCGTCTCTTGTGTCTCTTGCTTTGGCAGGCGGATTCTTTACCATTAGTGCCACCTGGGAAGCCCAGAATTTTTCTAAATTTCCCAAACTTACAGAAAGCTTGTAAGCCCTTGGCAGGGTGTGCAAATAGCCGGGCTTTCCAGTCCTCATGGACAAGACCTCAGGCTTTGGACAATCATTCAACAGCTTTGTTCATGTCAGCAGGCAAGGATGAGTTCTGGGTACCATGCCAGCTTCCAGGGATACAGTCAAGAATTATATCCAGTACCTCTCCTTGCATGACTTACACACTTACGTGAGGCCACAGGTGTGTAAACAAACATTTCAGTAATCGTTCTTTCCCTCTCTCTCCACCTGAGTAAGTCCAGCTTGGCCTTCCAGTTACAGCTTACATGTCACCTCATCAGCAGACAGCTGGGTTTGGTCTCTCAGTGTTTCTGTTTCATAGCACTTTTCAAATTTGTCACTTAAGAACTTATTTGTGTAAATATTTTCTAACACATATCTCCTCCATAAAGGATATAATCTGGCTTTGTCAATACATTCTTCCTTTTGCCTAGGGCAATGTGCGGCACACAGTAGGTTTTTAAAAGTAAGCTTGATGAATGAATTAATGAGATGCATTAAAAGCAGTGACTGGACTATGCAAGGGACCTCACCCCTGTGAAGAAGCTCTGGAAAGGAGAGTGATTTCCTGAGGGAAATAACTGATCTGAGTCTTGAAGGGTGAGGAGCTGTTTACCAGGCAAGAAAAGAGGGAACAGGTCCATGCAGCAGTGAAAGTAGCGCAATAAATCCCAGAAGCATGAACCAGCTTATACTGTGGGAACAATGACAAGTGAGGACATGTATGGTAAGGAGGGCAAAGCGGGAAAAGGACATGGAAGACTTTGTAAGTCATTCCCCCAAAGCTTTGACTTTCTCTGTAAAAGAGAAAGTAAGTGTGGAGTTCTGAAGAGTTTGAAGTCAAGAAGTAACCTAGTCACGTTGGCTCAAAGCAGAGCATTAGAGTCTGAGCAAGGTGACAGGGCTTCTCCACAGAGGCACCTAGGACAGGTTCTCTCAGTTGGAGAGCAAACATGTTAGGACAACAGTTTCCATCAGATGGTTTGGGGTGGGGTAAAGGGGACAAGGTTTTGTATGAAGCTTACAACCTTTCTGTGAGTTCAGGAAAATTTTTTAAAATTCTTAAAGATTGGTAACTTACAGGTTCTTGCCCATAAATTTGAGCTAAATCATAGATGTATCACACACACTTAAAAGGCTTTTAAATGTAGAAAATATTTGCTTATAATATTTTAAATTTTATGTGTACAAAAATTGAAAAGGAAAGAAAAAGAAGGAGAACAGAAAAATGAGAAAAAGAAAAGCCTTAGCATCCAAGCTAAGATAGTCCCAGAAATGCCTCGGTCCCTGGGCTTTGTCATATCAAGTGACATCAGTCTTCATGTCCTATTCCTATTTCTCAGATTCATTCATTCAGTTGCTGAATGGTGACAGCCCTTCCACGTGCCCAGAGCTGTGCTACGCATCAAGGATACGGTGGAGGGTGGGGAGAGGGAGTCCTCTACCTCTGAGGCAGTTTGGTGTTATTGTTAGTCTAACCTGTCATTAAACAATAACAATAGCATCTGAAAAAGTCCCCCAGGGTGCCCAGCAGAGCCCTTTGTGCTGACAGATTCCAGACGAGCAAAGTTCTTCCCACGGACACCTGCCATGCTGCCTGTCCCCTCTTTTAGCCCTTGCATGACCACTGTCACTATCAATATATTTATTCTGCTTCTTCATCTTGCCCTGAGAAAACAGGGACATTGGGTTTTTACTGGTGTATTTCCAGCCCCTAAACATTAGCTGACACTTCAGGGCTCAGTAGGTGTGGTGAATGAGTGAATGAATTAATTAGTGCTATACGAGGGGAACTGGACTTCTCTGATAGCTCAGTTGGTAAAGCATCCACCTGCAATGCAAGAGACCCCAGATTGATTCCTGGGTTGGGAAGATCTGCTGGAGAAGGGATAGGCTATCCACTCCAGTATTCCTGGGCTTCCCTTGTGGCTCAGCTGGCAAAAAAATCTACCTGCAATGTGGGAGACCTGGGTTCGATCCCTGGGTTGGGAAGATCCCCTGGAGAAGGGGAAGGCTACCCAGTCCTTTATTCTGACCTGGAAAATTCCATGGACTGCATGGTCCATGGAGTTGCAAAGAGTCAGACGCGCCTGAGAGACTTTCACTTACACTTTCACATACAGATGAAAAGATTGGATGCTTGGGAATGTGAAGTTGGACCCTATATATGCCTAGGACAAGGAATTGTGAAGGACAGGCTTTCCTGAGGAAGTAACATTTACACAGACACCTAAAAAACCAGTAAGAAATGCCAAGTGAAATGTGTTAAGGTAAGCCTGCTATGTGCAGGGGAATCAAACTGGCCTTGACCCATCAAAAGTCACTGCTTTCCTCAGCGTGTGTTTTGGTAACATGCTCCTGTTCCGTGACATATCTCTATGTCTTCCTTCTCTTTTCTCTACCAAAAATGTCAATACTATTGTGACCTGAGAGGCACTTCCTCCTTATTTTAATCTCTTTGCAAGTCCCTAGAGCTGACTAGGGACTGCTCCCTACAACATACAGTTAGGAGCTTCATGTAAGGGGTCAGACCTCAGTTACACCACTGATTTAGGCAAACTTAGATATAACCTTCGGAGAAGGAAATGGCACCCCACTCCAGTATTCTTACATGGAAAATCCCATGGACAGAAGAGCCTGGAAGGCTGCTGTCCATGGGGTTGCTGAGGGTCGGACACGACTGGGTGACTTCACTTTCACTTTTCACTTTCATGCATTGGAGAAGGAAACGGCAACCCACTCCAGTGTTCTTGCCTGGAGAATCCCAAGGACGGGAGAGCCTGGTGGGCTGCTGTCTATGGGGTCACACAGAGTCGGACATGACTGAAGTGACTTAGCAGCAGCAGCAGCAGCAGGTATAACCTTAGGCAAATCTCTTCAGCATCTGAGATTCTTTCCTTACCTAAGAAAAGCTGTCTAGTTAGAATTATTATTCTTTTCAGTCTATTGAATGAGGACTATATTTTTAACATTACAAACTAATTCTCCTTCTCAGAAAAGGTAGATTTTACACTCAAAGCCAATCTTCAGGCATTTTTAAAAAGAAACTGGAGAAGAAATCCATAGTTCATTAACAAGAAGATTCACAATTTCCTTTTACAGTAGTGATGGGAAGAAAATCAATATACTTTGCAATCTACAGTGGTTCAAACTAAGTGTCTATATAAGATTTTTAAATCTCAGAAAGATGACATAAAGTGGACAGTTATGAAAGCTATTCATAATACAGAATCTGGTTGTTAACAACATAGGACAAATACTTGCTTTGCACTGCACCTAAGAAGCATCCCTGATGGCTCAGTGGGTAAAGAACCTGCCTGAAATACAGGAGACAAAGGAGACATGGGTTCAATCCCTGGGTCAGGAAGATTCCCTGGAGAAAGAAATGGCAACCCACTCCAGTATTCTGGCCTGGAAAATCCCATGGACAGAGGAGAATAAGGGGCTACAGTCCATGAAGTCGCAAAAAGTCAGATATGACTAAGCGACTAACCCACTTAAGGCAGAGAGTTGGGGCAAAGCAAAATTTGTGTGAACACAATTTATTTTTCTTGTTGTTCAGTCACTAAGTCACATTTGACTCCTTGCAACCCCATGGACTGCAGCATGCCAGAGTCCCCTGTCCTCCACTATCTCCTGAAGTTTGCTCAAATTCTTTGAATCAGTGATGCCATCCAACCATCTTATCTTCTGTCACCCCCTTCTCCTCCTGCCCTCAATCAGGGATGTTGGTTTTCAATATTTCCCAGCATCAGGGTCTTTCCCAATGAATTTATTCTTGGCATCAGGTGGCCAAAGTATTGGAGTTTCAGCTTCAACATCAGCCCTTCCAATGAACACCCAGGACTGATCCTTTAGGATCGACTGATTTAATCTCTTTGCTATCCAAGGGACTCTCGAGTCTTCTCCAGCATCACAATTCAAAAGCATCAGTTCTTCAGCCCTCAGCCTTCTTTATGGACCAACTGTCACGTGTATTATAATCTGCCATTATTTTGACCACACCACCCAGACATATGGATGAAATAAAAGATGGTGAACACTGGCAATGAAGGTTGTCTTTGTACACAAAACAACTACTCCCTAGACCTAGAGAGAAGATTCAGCTCCACACATGGAGGCTTTCTCTGTCTCTCTCTATCTCAGCCCATATTTGTTAAATCATGTCTCCTGCCACATTTTGCAGTGTTCAGAGTGGCACCCACAGTCCTTTCTGACACAGCTGTTTCTTTAGAGGGTAATGTGTAAGAGTGAGCGTGCTTGTGCCTTCATCTTGGAACTAGCATTTACTGTCTGCAGTACCTCAGTTTCCTCTGCTGGAAAAGGATGGTATTTGTACCTACTTCAAAAGGTTTTTGTGAAGATTAAGTGAGTTAATGTTCATCAGTTATTTAGAGAAGCATCTGACAAATGGGAAGTGCCATTTTAGCTATTATCCTCTGTAGTCATTTTTCTATACAAACCAAGTATCAGCTTGTGTCTTGAAGTTAATTCACCCTAGCCCAGACTAGGTGACCTGGGCACACACTGCCCCACTGCACTGCACAGAGGAAGGGACTTCCCCAGTCTGAACTTGGAAGGAGGCAGTTGTAAGGAATTGGAGTCTCTTGTCCAGAACAGGTGACTAGAAAGCCAAATAGAGTGAACCTGCTACTGTGTCATCTGGGCTTTCCCATCTTTACAAGGGGGCTGGCATTTGTCAGTCACACGAAAGAGGAGAATAACATTCAAAGATCAGTCACCCTAGTGTGACTGATGAAAAGTTATGAAACTTTTCATAAATATGAAAGTTAAATCATATCAACTTTCTTAGATCTCTCTCATACTCTTCTTTGCAAAATTACTTGAAACGTAATTTAGTCAATAGCTGGCCAAAGGGAGAAATGTGACCAGTGCAATTTGTGATTCACCTGATAGTTACAGTAAATTTAACAATAGCAACAATAGACATAGCTAATATTCATTACAGGCTTCCCTGGTGGTTCAGAGGTTAAAGTGTCTGCCCTCAATGCGGGAGACCCGGGTTCGATCCCTGGGTCAGGAAGATCCCCTGGAGAAGGAAATGGCAACCCACTCCAGTATTCTTGCCTGGAGAATCCCATGGATGGAGGAGCCTGGTGGGCTACAGTCCATGGGGTCGCAAAGAGTCGGACACGACTGAGCGAGCGACTTAACCTTAACCTCACCTAATATTCATTACATATCTATTGCGGGTATTGTTTTACCATAAGTACTTTACATCAATAAGTCATTATAAACGCTTCAGAAACCCTATGAAGTACTATCCCACTTTATAGAAGAGAAGACTGTCTCCTCAGTTCCAATAACAGGAAATCAGGGAGATTTCAGTAGAAGAGTCAAGCCAAGGAAAACATGAATTCAGCAGACAGTAGGAAATCTGTCAGGAAATAACACCCTGCCCCTAGTCACTGTATCACTTGGCACTTTGATTTACTATATGAATTTCTAATAGCGAAACAACCATTTCAATCCTTAGAAATATTTAAATAAAAACAAGTCATGTGAAAGGTCACTTAAGATTGAGTCACTTTTCAAAAAATTTTATTTTATACTGAAATATAGCTGATGTTGTGTTAGTTCCAGGTGTACAACAAAGTGATTCAGTTGTACATGTATCTATTCTTTTTCAGATTCTTTTGATTACTTCAAAATTTAGATCCATCTTTAAGGATAGCTTCTGGCCATGTCTATACTAACAGGAGTTGTATTCTTCAACTTATTTAGAAGTAGTATTGGTGATAGACTTCTATACGTTTTCAATGTACAAAACACTTTCAACGCATTATTTCATCTGATCCTTTCAACAAAGGTGTGTAAAAGAAATTTTAACTTTTTTATATAAAAAGTTGAATCTCAAAGATGTCCCCCAGCCCCTGACCTAGGCAGTAGAACTGGGGCAAAAGCCATGTACTCTGGTGAAATCCACCTCCTTTCCGCTATATCATCATTCATCTTTTTTAAAAAATGGACAACCCAGATCTCTACACAGCAAAATTCAAGCTCATAACCATACACTAGGTACCCTAACAGGACAATGAACTTATAGAAGTGTTAGGTAGTTAGAACAGGGAAAAGAAGTCCAGAATGGCGGTGGCTGAAAGATAAGGAAGAGAAAAGTCCATGAAAATAGAACAAAGGAAGGTCCGAGGACCGGAGTGAGGACTTCAGGTAGAACAAACAACACTCCTGGCTAACCCAATTTACATAGGGCAGGCCCACAAGGGGCGGGGGAGTGTGGGAACACATAAAAAGAGGAGCCAAAGGGCTGGGGGTCTCCCTCTCTCTCTCTCTCTCTCTCTCTCCCCCCGTGCGCTGGGGTGCTCTTCTCTTTGCATCTTTGGGTCGAGGATGGATTTTCCTGTTATTATCTAAATAAAATAGAGCTGTAACACTGACTTGTCTAAGAGCTATAACACAGTCCATCTGAGACCTGAGAGCTATAACACAGTCTGTCCAAGACCCGAGAGCTGTGACACACCGAGGGCTTTAATGTCCGTCACTCCAAATCTTCGTTGTGACGAGACAGAACCGAGGAGTATACACTCACCTGACAGAAGTATGTCTGTTGCTGTATAAAACAGAGACTATGAACCAGTGTTCAAACTGGGACAAATCCCCCAACCCCAAAACTCTCCTGCTAACAGACAATGGCGTCACTGCACTGTACAGATGCTCTTTATATGCTAGAAACACAGACCTTGGAAAAACTCAAAATTCTGTTGATGTTGTTTTCTTTTTGTTGCTTTAATCCAAGTTGGCTAGTAGCCAGAGGAATGAGGTGGTTACCTCTCCTTCTGATCCTCAACATTTAACTGAAAAGAGAAGCATGTTCTTTGTGTCTTGCAAAGTAGCACTCAGTGATCTGGGGCTTTGAGACCTTCCCTGAGGTCTAGAAGAGAGAAGGAATGAAGGCTCCTGAGCCTGGCGTCAAGCCCCAATTCACTCATCCCTGATAGGTAAGCAGAAAAGAGTTTAGGTCAGAGTCGTTCAGTTTCCCTCTGGAATGCCCCTGAGGCCGTGGCTGAGTGTGGGGAAATCCATGTCATCACCTTCCCAACACTGAAGTCACAGCTCTTAGTGGCTTCCAGAGGCATTCAGAGTGAGGTTGAGGTCAAGTGGGGCCAAACAATGGAATTCCTGCCCCCAAGGACAGAGGAAGAGGCTAGTTTTATTTCACAGTCAACATGTACACTACTTCCTCTGGAGACACTTTTAGACCCAAAGCAGTGCCCAAACTGAAGGCCATGGTAGCAAATAGCTATATCTGATGTTCTTGGCCATCTAGAGGTCTGGGCTATGGCCCCACCTGCTTTTCAGCTCAACAGACAAGGACTTTCAGCCCTGAGATCCACTGGCTTCCAACTTGAGCGCAAATCCCTAGAAAGACCTGGCTCCTCCACGCTTGTGGTGCTGTGATGGTGTCAGACAGAGCTTCACTGCAATCAGGACTCAGATCTCTAAGCACTTTACAACAGAGATTTTAGGGCTTTTTTAGTTGGGGAGCAATTAGGAGGGTGTGGAGAGATTGAAGAAACAAATGTAGTTCCAGGGGAAAAAAAACAGCATGATCTTGTATTAGAGGTGTTTTAAAAAAGAGTCTTGAAAGTAAAGCCCCAAAGACAGAGGATGAGATGGTTGGATGGCATCACCGACTCAATGGACATGGGTTTGGGTGGACTCCGGGAGTTGGTAATAGACAGGTAGGCCTGGTGTGCTGTGCTTCATGGGGTCGCAAAGAGTTGGACACGACTGAGCGACTGAACTGAACTGAAAAAAGAGTCTTGAAAGTAAAGCCCTAAAGACAAAGCATCACACTGCTACTGCAAAGACATCTTCCCTGGTTGAATGTGCTCTCACAGTACCCTCCTCCCTCCACATCCTCTGCTTTTTTTTAAAATTAATTTATTTTAATTGGAGGCTAATAACTTTACAATAATGTACTAGTTTTTGCCATACATTGACGTGAATCAGCCATGGGACACCCTCTGCTTTGGTGCCACATCATACTGGCTGATGGCAGTGCTGGTAGTGTACTGCTTTGTTGCTGGAGCACATCACTCTGGCACAAGCTGTCCTCACTACTTTAGTTGACACTCGGGATCCTGATATCACAAAGAATGATACTGCCTCTATGAGTCTCTTCTGTTACAGGCAAGTCCACGTTGTCTAGATGACATCACTTTAACTGGCTGAGCACATCATCCAACACAGATATTCCCAGCCTACCTTGCAATCTCAATTCCCCTTCATTGTGTTCTTTCTCCTGTGAGTCCAAGTTAGAAATTATTAGTGGCTGCTGATTGCTTTTTCAGTCCCATCAAGCTAGTCCCTAGTGCAAAAAAGAAACAGCCTTCCATTCAACTGCTAGTGAAAAGCCTTCTGTTAGGCAGACCCTCTCCATATATATTTAACTCACATTGCTTTCCATCTCTGGCAGCAGTAACAAATAGACCATTTCAAATATGGAGACTTTAAGAAAGAACATGGAAAATGAGGGTGGGAGGACAGGGCTGTTGGTGGAGACATTCACTTCCACATACTGCACAAAGTGTGCATCTTGTCACTTTTTATCTGAGAATAGGCAGAGAACCAAGAAACAGACATGTCATCTGCTTCTGAATTGCAGCCATACTTAAAAAAAAAAAAAAACTTGCCGAAGAGATTGACTGCATCTTAATAAGGGGTCCTGTTCTTCCACCAGCATAATCGGAGCTGTTCTTAGCACACCACACATGTAAACCTTTTGCTTCCATATACCATGCCAGAGTCTTCCTCTAGGCCCTCTTATTTTTCTGGAATGACCCGTGGGGCTACTTTTTCATAAAACAGAGCACCCACAGTCCCCAACACTGCATCCAACCTTTGAACCTAAAGGAGTTTTAGAACATCCAAACTCATCCAAGGTTTATCAGGGTCCATTGCGGACCAGCAAGCTCAGCTAAAGACAGAGGGAGGAGGGAAAGGAACTCTCTTTTGAGATGCTAATCTGACAAGCTGCCGGAGCTAGAGGAGTATTGTTCCAAAGAATCTTCATAGCCAACCAACAGGTAGCATCTTCTCCATTTACATGTGATGAAACTAATAGTGAAAAGGGTTTCATAAACTGGCCAGTGTCACATGATTCAAGGCTGGGCCTAGGGTCAAATGCTGTCTCTCTCCACGGCACCACACAGCCCCAGTTCTGGAGCTCAGGGTATAGGACATGAGAAAATGAGAAATGCTTAGCTGTTTGGATTTTCTCTTAAAAGCAAGAATAAGTCAGCATTTACTTAAAACCTTTTATCTTACATGCAACACTCTGGTAGGAACATGGAGAACTTACAGAAGGTCGGTAAAATGGAAGATAAGGAGCCCAGTAAGAAGGCCACTGCAGTATTCCAGGAGAGTGTTGACCAGGTTGGAAGTTAGGCATGTATTAGTTAGAATTCCATGGTTTCACATAAACAAACAAAAATAGACACTCAGACCCTTTGCCTACATGGGAAGGGTCTTCACTGGAAGGATTTGGTGGGCTTACATGACTGCCAGGAGACTGGAGAGCAGGACTGGAGAATGTATCGTAACCAAGAGCTCTAACAGTCTCGTGGACAGGAGGAAGAACAGCCCTCACGTAGTAGGTGGGTGTGGGCTGTTGCCCCAACCCTGCATGAGTGGCCACCAACCACTTCTCTGCTGTCCAGCCCCTCACTCAACTTTCAGAGACCTGGGACAGAGCATCTACTTGGCCAAGCTTAGGTCACACACCAGAGATCTACTTTGGAAAATGAGCAGGAAGAGGAAAGATCTTGTATTCTTGTATTCCACAGTGAGATGCAGGCATCTGGAATTACCTCCTAACAGGAGGATATACCACAAGAGAGAGGTAATTAGCCCCAGTGGAAATCCAGACACTACTCAGAAATTAGAATAGAAGATGGGCAGCCCCAGAGTGATCAATGTTTGCGAGAAGTACAAAAAGAAGATTTTTTTTTTATTTAACTTATTATTTAATGATAGAACCAGGAAAATGTTAGAACCAGTTCAAAGAAGGATTTGGCTTTATTCTCTACAGAACAAAATTCAATTGCATTACCATGGATAGGAATCACTTGCATAGCAATTGTTAGGAAATATTCACATTACTATCGGTTTTCTATGATTGCAGCACTGTTTATAATAGCCAGGACATGGAAGCAACCTAGATGTCCATCTGCAGATGAATGGATAAGAAAGCTTTGGTACATATACACAATGGAGTATTTCTCAGCCATTAAAAAGAATACATTTGAATCAGTTCTAATGAGGTGGATGAAACTGGAGCCTATTATACAGAGTGAAGTAAGCCAGAAACAAAAAGCAGATTTAAAGAGGAGATGATGGCATTTGAAGCGCCATAAGTATCCAACACTTCCCAAGTCTTCAGTGTGCAGGGCAGGGGGCTCAGGGCTATTTGAGATATTTGGAAGCATAAGATGCACATGGTATGTGAAACCTCAACACAAGGAGATAAGTTATAATAAGGTACATATATCCTACGTAAATGAAGATAGTAAGACATGAAATTCAGAAATGGAAGGATTAACAAATATAAAATAATTAGGAAAGTCATCTTGAGTACCATGGAACTTGAGGAGTATGTAGAATTTGGGCCAATAGACAGGAAAGGAGAGAATTCTAGACAGAGTGGGTGACCTGAGCAGAGGTGTGGGAGTGCAACATGCAAGGTGCATGTAGGAATTGATTCAGGTACAGCGGCCAAGGGCAGAGTTAATAGGAGGAACTATGCCTGACTGAGGGGCAGTGATATCTAAGATGCCCTTATTGCTTCCGTCGTGTCCGACTCTGTGTGAGCCTATCAACTGTAGCCTGGCAGGCTCCTCTGTCCATGGGATTCTCCAGGCAACAGTACTGGAGTAGGTTGCCATGCCCTCCTCCGGGGATCTCACTGACCTGTGCATTGGCATGCAGGTTCTTTGACACTAGTGCCACGTGGGAAACCCAAGATGCACAAAGATGGACAACTTTCCCTATCTCTCCTTGTTTCACTGGCCTTGGTCAGTCACTCGGCAGTTCCATTTCAAGACCTTAGTGAAGAAAATAAGGAAGGTATATTTGCAAAACTGAGAGTTCAGGCTGAAATATGTCATTGTTAGAGAAGAAAGAAAACAGTCCCAACAGAGACTGGCATTGAGCTTCAAGTTCCTGACTCCCCTTCCCAAACCAGGGCCACCTGGGTGGGCTGAACTCATCCAGCTCACTATCAGGTGGCCCCACCATGCTCCCTGCTGCTCCTCCTTCCTACCTCTCAGCAACACTGCCTCTCACCAACCTGCAGAGCCAAGACCTGGGGAGAGGGCTGGGTCCCGAACAGGGAGTGGAAGCCTGGATCCTCCTGGACCCTGGCTCCACAGCAGCAGGAGTCTTTTCTTCCAGCAGCTGCTTTAATATCAGAACAGACCTACTGGAGCCACCACTCCCCCCCAAGGCTTTCCCATCCTCACATTTCCACTTTCCTAAAGTGGGAAAGCAGATGGTAGAAGAGGACAATATACTATTACACCGCCAGCTGACACTTGCAGGAGTCAAGCCTCCAGAGCCCTGCCAGCAATTCTGGATGCTTTCGTTTTCAGACCCCTGCAGACTCTAGGAGGGATCCGTCTGCTATTGTTCTCCTGCCCTCTCCAGACTCCAGGGAATGATACACCAAGCTTACTACAGGATTGAGAAGGCCAAGACATGGCACTACCATGCAACACAGAGAGGCTTTTCCTTTAAGGAGACTCAGAGAAGTGGGAGAATGCATACTTCCCATCAGAGAGGATTAGCCAGGCAGCTTTGTTTGCTTTCTCAATCCTATTTTCCCTGTGGGTCATGGTGACATTAGTCATCTTCAAAACCTAAGCCTAAATTCACAGTCAGAGCGAACAGCATCTAAACACTTTCCACATTCGTAGTTCTTTAAAGTGTTCAGTGACTGATCAAAACAAGCCAGAGATATGGTCCAGGCCCTCAAGAAGCTCAATGGAGAGACAAAAATCACACCACATGAAATTTACCATTGAGTTCAGCCTGGGCCTCTCAATTCCTTTCAATGACTATTTGGTACATTATCCAGGAGGAGTCACAGACCTCTCGGGCACACTTGGAATGGAAACAAAGCAAGACATGTACAGTTCACCATACTACTGAATGTAGTAACTGTACTTCTGAATGTAGATACAGCTGTAATACATACAAGCATAAATATATACATTTATGCATGCACACATACGTACATAGATTTTTTAGCACAGCACCCTAAATATCCTCTGCACTATGCTGGATATTATTACAAAAATGGCCTCAATTGTCTTACCTTCACAATGTGACTTTGTAGCTTTCCCTTGAAGAAGTGGAGTCTAACTTGCTGAATTTGGGTTTAGCAATCTGACTTGGTTTGTCTAATGAAGGAGGTGAAAGTGTTGGAATTCCCATTCAATGCCTAGGTTTCAGGGGCTGTGCATGTTTCTGCTAGCCCATTCAGAACACTGTCTCCATCATGAAAATAATCCTAGGCTTTACTGTTGGATAATAAGAGACTAAGTAGAAAGTCTGAGATGACAAGTTGAGACATCTCAGGCCAGCGGCCCCCAACTGACTTGGCAGCTGACGACAGATACGAGAGTGAGCCCAGCCAGGACCAGAAACACCATAGAACTCATATTTCCAACCCACAGAAACAAGAGCTAGATAAATGGTTGTTTTAAGGCAGTGAGTTATGGGTTGGTTTGTTACACAGCAATAGGTAACTGATACACCCACCCTTAGGTTTTTGGACACAGTGCTTCTTTTGGACATTAGGCAATCAATGCAATTGTTCCAACCACAAGGCTAAACTATCACCACTTGGCAAACTTTTCCATATGCCCTGGAGGTATATCCAGATCATTTTCTAAACTTCATAGTTAATATATCTCAGACTTCTATTTAGTCTAACCTGCCACTGCTTTCCATCCCCACTATTATCAAGCCTTCATTTTCTGTGCTGACCACAGGAAATAGGGTCTTAATTGGTCTTTGCATATTTCACTCTGTTCTTTCTGTGACTTCTCACTGTCCAAAGAATTACACGCAAATATCTTATTTCAGGTCAGGACAAAACAATAACAGATGCTGTTGGATATCCACTATGTGTTATGCCAAGCTGAAGAAGATAGAGAAGCTTAAGTCTCCTGGGAGTGACAGAGACCCTCTTTAATCTATCCCATTCTACCCCTGCACATTCTCACTCACAACTCATCTACCTAAGACATCTGCCCTGTCCCTGAAACATGTCCCTGCATTAGCATTTTTGCTTATGTTGCTTATGTTACTGCTTCCCAAACTCTTCTGCCTAAAATGCCCTCTCTATTTCTTCCAGCTTCTCTAACTCTTTGCCTCCTTTCAAGGGTCCAACTTAAGTCCTGATTCCTCTGAAACCTCCCCCTACTGCCCCTGCCCAGGTCATCTCTCTCTTCTCTCTCTCTCTTATCTCAATCCCTTAGAGCTCTCTTAGCTGTAGGCTGCAGCATCTGCATGACTGGTTATATACCAACCCGGAGACTGGGGGCTGTGGAGTGCCCAGCATCCAGCACAGTGCCAGACACACGTGCCTGTAGGTGCTAGTAATCCTGGATAAAGATGTGTTCAATTAGCAACTCTCTCCCAAGACACTATGGCATGTTGGGTAAATCTTTTACCCTTAATTTGGGGTACTGGATTTGAGGAATACCTAACCATCCCTGCCATGCCTCACAAGGACTCAGGGGAAAATACAGAACTCTTCTTGACATGTCACTATCCTTTACTGAACACTCGCCAGGTACCACCCTGGACTTTTCATTTGTATTATCTCACTTAAATCTTACAACTGCCCTATATAGTACTGCCTTCATTTTAGAGTATTGGGAGCTCATAGGCATAACTGAATGCTCCATCTAAAATCCCACAGCCAGCAAGCGACAGAGATAAGATGTGACTCCAGGTCTCTGAACGCAAAGCATGTGTTTTCAGTCAGTGAGCTATCATGCCTGACTTACCCAGTTATTCTGCTCTCAGGATATATGAACAGCCTTTCATCATTGTTATGCTCTCCTATCAAGAGTCCTTAAATCCAGCCTAGATGTCGGTTCCGTGGACCATACCTAATCTAGTGCCTTCTATGCTGAGCAGAAACATGCCCTCACCCAAAGATTTCCATGGCTTCATCCCCAGCACCAGTGAATATATTGCATTACAGGGGTGCAGGGAGATTAAGATGGTGGATGGAATTATGTTTGCTACTCAGCTGACCTCGAGATGGAGATATTTTGCTGAATCATCCAGGTAGGGTCCTGAAAACATCCAGTGCAATCCCAGGGGTCTTTAAGATGGAAAGAGGGAGGCAGGAGAGGCAGAGAAGGAGATATGACAAGAGAAGCAGAGATCAGTATGATGCTGTTGCTAGAAGGGGGCTCCAGGCAATAGCATGCAGGCAGCCTCTGGAAGCTAGAAAAGGCAAGGAAATAGATTCTCCCCTAGAACTCCAGGAAGAATCTGGAGAATCTCCAGTTTTAGTCCAGTGAGATTCGTTTTGGACTTCTGACCTCCAGAGATCTAAGATAAGAAATTAGTGTTGTTTTGAACCACCAGGTGTGTAGTACTTGGTATAACACAACAGGAAACTAATATACCTTCTCATAGAAACAATTAGGACCAGTTTATGGTAGCCCACTCCTGTATTCTTGCCTGGAAAATCCCATGGACAGAGAAGCCTGGCAGGCTACAGTCCATAGGGTTGCAAGAGAGTCAGACATGACTCAACACTTAATAACAATAACCACATGGCCCAATAACTTGCAAGACTTCTCATAGTTCAGAAACGTCAGTTCAAATATATATAGTGTTAGCTGTTCAATCTTGGACTCTTTGCGATCCCATGGGCTGTAGCCCACCAGGTTCCTCCATCCATGGAATTTCTCAAGCAAGAATGCCAGAGTGGGTCACCATTTCCTTCTTCGGAGGATCTTCCCAACCCAGGGATCGAACTCAGGTCTCCTGGATTGCAGGCAGATTCTTTACTGTCTGAGTTATCAGGGGAGCTGGTAGTTACAAGAAGTGTCTGTTATGGAGGTATTATAAATTGTTCCACAAATAAACAGAGGAAAGTCTTGAAGAGCCTCTTCAAATTGCTAAAGAAGAAAAGAAGACAGCCAACCCCTGTCTCCTCTCCTCTCACCTCTAGGAACATGTTCCATTAAAGTTCTGACTGGCTGAGATTTCCTGTGGAACTCACGTGTTCCTTCTAACTTCCAAATAATGTTGCTTTCCTCTCAGTAAAATCAAGAATTGTCAATAAAGTTACAAGCCAGCTGCTGGGCCCCCTTTTCCTCATATGTACCATATACACAAATAGGAAGATGGTCTCCAAGGCTGTAATTTCCTGGCTAGCAAGTATCTTGGGTTTCACTTGAGTGGTTAATGGTGATGTCACCCGAGTGCCTTAGTATGGGGCATTTCCAACCTTCAATTAAAAGACTATCATTTACTCTATATATTAACATCCAGAACAATAAACACAGTGGAACATAGTCATTAGAGTCAGCCATAATCCATGGCCTGCTGTGTATTGATGTCAACCTTGCTGTGTTTGACATCTGAAATAAGTCCAAAGAAAGCACAGCCTTTTCAAAGCTGGGACTACATTGAGGATATCCTCCCCTGACTGTGTTCCATCTTCCTATCTCCATCTACTAACCTGTCAACCTCTTGGGTTCAACTTCAGAGTTTAAAACCCCCCTTTTTTTTTTTTTTTTACAAAAAGACATCTAAGCCAACCTTCTCCCTGAGGAGGAATAATGCCACCAGATTTCAGTTCATTGAACCTAGTGGATCTTCACTATAAGATAATAAACCAATCCAAGATGTTATGATTCTTAAAGACTGTCACAATGTTGTAGACCTGAAGACATTTAAAAACACTACACACAACAATAATAACAATGAAAAAGTGATTTTATGATGCACAAACAGACATAGAAAACCAGGAAAGCATAAAAAAAATTTACTCAAACTCAGCTGTATTATCTTGTCTCAAAATCCTCTTCAGTTGTTTCCTACATTTGTTTCCCACGTGCATTTAATGCATACTAATTGATCGTTGATTGGTACTAGAATCATTGTTGAGGTATGAATATTAATAGGATAGCAGAGTCTGATGGAGGAGACAAAGAATCAGTCAATATCAATACCTCTCATTTATCTGGCACTTTCTTTGCTGGGCAAGAGTTATTCCAAGTGCTCTGCATACATGATCTCATTTTATCAATACTACAGCCTCCTGAGGAAGGTACTAAAAGCCCTGTTTTGCAAATGAGGAAAGGGAGCCTTACAGCACTGAGGTCCCTTTGGCCAAGGCTAGAATGAAAATTCAACCTCACCCTGGGTCCATCTCTCGTAGGAGCTACATGAAGTATGCAGCTATTGTCCCTATACCACAGGGCCCATTCTGGTCTCATTCTGTTGACACTCATTTCTGGAGGTGCAGCCACCTATATTTCTGAGCTCAACACTACAGGAGATGCAAAATTAAAACAGGACCAAAAGCCTCCTCTGTCGGGAAGTGGAGGTGGTGGGGTAGGGAAGTCTCCTGGTGTTTGTTATACACTTCGGGTTGCATGGGGAGATGTGCTTGGGTCATGGAGGCAACGGAAAGATGCTGTAGAGGTAAGAGGGAACATGAGGACACAAAGAAGCCTTCTCAGCAGACTCAGCACTCTGAGACCCAACAATTGAGTCCATGACTAGGTAAAAAGCAGGCCTTATTTCTTCAGGGGGCCAACAGCAACTCCTTACTGCCGTACTGAGTGAATCCAACACACACGTATACTTTCCCGGAGAGTCACATGGTTGGTCATCACACTGAATCGGGACTGTCCCTGTGGGAAGTGCCATGAGACCTAATCAGTTCGCAGGTAGGGGTTACCCATGTCCACCTAGGACCTGCCTTTGGCTGAGTTCCCAATCCCAAGCCTGTGAGTTCCCTAGACACAGCATGGACAAACTTGCTGCTTCAAGGGGGCAGCATTCCTTAGAAGGTGGCATGTAGATACCCTGTGTGCATGTATCTTTAAAATCAAATATAAGATTTACTGCAGACCTGAATTACCTGTGCCACTGTTCCTCTCCAACAAGCATTTTTGGTTTTGTTTCACTTCACTTTGTTTTTGGTGCAGTGCTATTCACTATGTTTGGGTTTGTAGAAGCAGATCAGCAAGAGTTTGATTCTCTTAGCATAGGTTCTGGAAATTACTGTGCGCTAGTGCCCTCTTCGGTGGGAGGATTTTCCAAGTTGCCGCATGTACTTTTCCCAACAGCCAGCAGCCTGATGGGGTGGGCATGGAGGAAGTGAGAGGTTCTCTAATGAAGGCTTCGTGGGCTCTCCTGTGGGGCATGCCTACTAGACTTGTACATGCCCTGCAAGGGTCACTGTATACTCCCAAACCTGGTAGACTTGTTTTGTCAAACCATTCTAATAGACCCACAGACAGAGAAAACAAACATGGTTACCAAAGGGGGACAAGGGGAATGGATAAACTAGGAGCTTGGGGATAACATATACACACTACAATGTATATAACAGATAATCAACAAGGACCTACTATATAGCACAGGGAACTATGCTTAATATTTTGTAATAACATATAAGGGGAAAGAATCTGAAAAATAATAGACATAGATAGATGTATGTATGTATAACCGAATCACTTTGCTGTATACCTGAAACTAACACAACATTGTAAATCAACAATCAGTTCAGTTCAGTTCAGTCGCTCAGTCGTGTCCGACTCTTTGCGACCCCATGAATCACAGCACGCCAGGCCTCCCTGTCCATCACCAACTCCCGGAGTTCACTCAAACTCATGTCCATTGAGTCGGTGATGCCATCCAGCCATCTCATTCTCTGTCGACCCCGTCTCCACCCACCCCCAATCCCTCCCAGCATCAGAGTCTTTTCCAGTGAGTCAACTCGTCGCATGAGGTGGCCAAAGTATTGGAGTTTCAGCTTTAGCATCAGTCCTTCCAATGAAAACTACTTCAGCTTAAAAAAAACAAAACCTTCTGGGTGCCTACACCTCTGGGCTTTCTCAGACCTTGGCCGCCACCTGCTGGAACAATCTGGAACTGACTGCTGAGCCAGTTAGGGCTGACACCTAGCCAGGACAGGAGGCGTGAGGGAACAGATTGTCAAGATCATTCCACGGCATTCATTCCAGAGTGAGCCTCGAAACTGGCCTTAACACACAAGAATCTGTTTTTTAATAGTCTTTTGGAGACCTAAAGTCTACAAATCTCTTGATAACTCATCTGAGAGTTTAATCACCGTCTCTCAGAAATATTTTCCCTATTTGTGATCTCAATGATGCTTCTGTTTAGGTTAATTTCCTACTGATCTGTCTTGATCAGAGATGGAACACAGCTGCTGTCAATTCTCCGGGTAAAAGTTCTTTATGGGCCTGGAGAAAGATCAGTGAGTATGCCTCACTTCTCTGGAGAGGTCACACATTTTATTCTCCTTTAAATTGACTTTCTTTAGCCTACTTTCAGTCCAGTTCAGTCGCTCAGTCGTGTCCGACTCTCTGCGACCCCATGAATCGCATCACGCCAGTCCTCCCTGTCCATCACCAACTCCTGGAGTTCACTCAGACTCATGTCCATCGAGTCGGTGATGCCATCCAGCCATCTCATTCTCTGTCGTCCCCTTCTCCTCTTGCCCCCAATCCTTCCCAGCATCAGACTCTTTTCCAGTGAGTCAACTCGTCGCATGAGGTGGCCAAAGTATTGGAGTTTCAGCTTTAGCATCAATCCTTCCAATGAACACCCAGGACTGATCTCCTTTAGAATGGACTGGTTGGATCTCCTTGCAGTCCAAGGGACTCTCAAGAGTCTTCTCCAGCACCACAGTTCTAAAGCGTCAATTCTTCGGCACTCAGCTTTCCTCACAGCCCAACTCTCACATCCATACATGACCACTGGAAAAACCATAGCCTTGACTAGACGGACCTTTGTTGGCAAAGTAATGTCTCTGCTTTTTAATATACTGTCTAGATTGGTCATAACTTTCCTTCCAAGGAGTAAGCGTCTTTTAATTTCATAGCTGCAATCAGCATCCACAGTGATTTTGGAGCCCAAAAAAATAAAGTCTGACACTGTTTCCACTGTTTCCCCATCTATTTCCCATGAAGTGATGGGACCAGATGCCATGATCTTAGTTTTCTGAATGTTGAGCTTCAAGCCAAGCTTTTCACTCTCCTCTTTCACTTTCATCAAGAGGCTTTTGAGTTCCTCTTCACTTTCTGCCATAAGGGTGGTGTCATCTGCATATCTGAGGTTATTGATATTTCTCCCAGCAATCTGGATTGCAGCTTGTGCTTCTTCCAGCCCAGCGTTCCTCATGATGTACTCTGCATAGAAGTTAAATAAGCAGGGTGACAATATATAACCTTGACACACTCCTTTTCCTATTTGGAACCAGTCTGTTGTTCCATGTACAGTTCTGACTGTTGCTTCCTGACCTGCATACAGGTTTCTCAAGAGACAGGTCAGGTGGTCTGGTATTCCCATTTCTTTCAGAATTTTCCACAGTTTATTGTGATCCACACAGTCAAAGGCTTTGGCATAGTCAATGAAGCAGAAATAGATGTTTTTCTGGAACTCTCTTGCTTTCTCCATGATCCAGTGGTTGTTGGCAATTTGATTTCTGGTTCCTCTGCATCTCTTCCATCTGGCTCTTCCTGTGTGTGTGCCTGTGCTCAGTAACCACCTCCAGTTCTTTTGCGACTCCACAGACTGCAGCTCACCAGACTCCTGTTCATGGGGTTTCCCAGCAAGAAACTGTTTTGTATTTGCATGGGGTAAGGGAGAGCAACGGAGAAGGCAATGGCACCCCACTCCAGTACTCTTGCCTGGAACATTCCATGGACGGAGGAGTCCATGGCTGCAGTCCATGGGGTCGCTAAGAATCCGACACAACTGAGCGACTTCACTTTCACTTTTCACTTTCAGGCATTGGAGAAGGAAATGGCAACCCACTCCAGTGTTCTTGCCTGGAGAATCCCAGGGATGGGGGAGTCTGGTAGGAGGCCGTCTATGGGGTCACACAGAGTCGGACACGATTGAAGTGACTTAGCAGCAGCAACGAGAACAAGGGAGAAGGACTGGGACAGATTGTGGGGCCTCCCCAACAATGGGGAGCTTTTATAGAATTCAGGTATTGCATCTATTTTCTAGAACTCATGTTTGACTTTATCAGCTTGAAAACAACTTGTTTTTCATCATGCTGACCCAAATCATTCTCAATCATTTTTAGTGTCACTTTGTCCTCTAGGATTGGCTCTTGCTTTTGACTTGTTTGCTCCAAGCCACAGTTTAGTTTTTAGTCTTTTGTTCCTCTATTTCTGAGAAATCCGTCTTGCCCTGGTATTATTTACTACGATTCCCCCAGCCTAACCTTTGATAGTATCAGTTCCAGCTAGCCAGTCCTGCCTAAGTCACTCGTCATTCCTTCCTGATGCAGTAGGTTTTTTATACTTCTCTCCCCGCTTAGGAGACTTAGGAAGGCAGGGCAGCTGGAAATGAGACCCCGAGCAAGTCACCTGTCCACTCTGGCCTCAGTGTCTACTTTAAAAAGAGGCTGTGGGTACCTATATGACCTCTTGGTCTTTTCTCCAGCTCATGTGCTATAAGGGTCAACTATCCCTGTTCACAAGCCATAATACCCCCACCCCAACTATTTCCATGAACTAATTTTAGCATTCCTGGAAGACTTTGCTATGAAATGGGCTTAAAAGGGAGTTTGAAACAAATTGGATCTGCTAGGAAGTCAACCAGCTTTGAGTTATGTCTCCAACTGGAATGAGGATAAAGGGAAAGATGAGAAGTATGCCTGGCTTCCCTCTTGCCAAAGAACCTCCCCCCAGGAGCTATTTTCAAACACAGGGAGACAATGATGGATGAAGAAGCACAAAAATGAGCTGCAGGTGGCACTCAGCACCCTGCTCCCTTCTTGAATAAACCAAACTCCCTCTTCACCTCTTTGTCATGACTGGTCCCGTTTGATTCAGCCTGTCTGCAAAGCCAAGCCTTTGCCTCTGGCATGGTTATAGTGAGCTGCCTGGCTGGTCCTAATTTTCCCAAGTCTGCAGGTGACAAATCTCCTGAGTAGCTTGCTTTTAGCCCTTTGCTACTCTAATTCTCATTAACCTTATGTCGGGAAAGCGCAAATTAGCCAAGATGGCAGTGGTCAGGCTTTCGCACCCCATGGCCTCTCACTATCACCCCACATTTTGTAAATACTTGGTTCTGTAGCAGCTGAGATCATTTACAGTACTGTGCATGCGTGATGACCTATATATGCCACCTGAAAAGCTCTTGTAGGCGAGGTGAGTTGTCCTATGGCTATGTCTGCTCAGTCAACTGCGAGAGAATACAGCATGGCTGCTGCTGCTGCTGCCTTGCTAGTCAGGAAGGAATAAATGTATTTGCAGTTCCTATGGCTCCTTGCATCTTCTTCCAGCTTCCCCGCTCTTGCCTTACCTACCCTGGGTTCAGTGAACAGAAAGATACAGCAAGACACCTTAGCATCAATTGCCTTAAGCATCTAACCAGCAGGAGCATGAGATGAAAAGTGCTCACAACCAGCAAATGAGTAAACTCTAGCCTCAGTGCCTGTCAGGTACTAGCATGAACGGGAACCCAGGTATCAGGGAAAATCTAGAAGGTCATGCAGATCACAGAGGGATGACAGAACTAGGGTCTAGGACAGGGACTAGAAGTCAGAGATAAGAATGGTACCTTGTCTTACTACTTCCATATTGCTTTATTACTTCATAAATTTTTTTCAAATCAGTTATTTTAGTTAATTCTTAGAATAACCCTGTAATGTTAGGTGTTCTAAATCCTAGTCTGTACATGGACAAACTAAAGTTTTCATCTTTTATGCCTTACATAAGTGAATGAACTTGACAACAATTTGATTGTTTCCTTGTATTGAAGGAAGAAAACTTCTGTTGTTGAAATCCCAGAGTCATGTTAAATTAACTCGGGGGTTTCTAAGCAGAGCACTTTAAAAAATAATGGGGAAAACAATGTGTAGAATTGCTGCCCTGGACCCTGACTCCCTTAACAGTAATTTCCATTCCCAGCCATGAGGCTTAGCCACAGAGTGCCTTAGAAAGACGAAAATGGGAAGGTCACTCACCACAGGGTGGTGAGAAGTGATGGCAGATGGATAATCAGGAACGGTCTGCTGGAGGGTATAACTTTCATCTGAATTGGGTATTTTGCTCACTTCCAAAGAGGGGAGATGAAAAACACACGGCTGAAGTCTTCAGGTGATACCAACCTAACTCAAACACCAGGGAAATTTTAAAAATGCGAACCCAGGAAGAAGAAAAACCTTGGATTACAAGAGAGGACCCACAGGCATGGGAAATATGTGCCTCTAATTTTTTTCTGTCTGTTTAAGCACTGCAGACTTTTTTTTATTGGTATCTGATGATTTAAGTGGCTTTTACAAGTAGTCAGAGCAGATTCCAGGATCTCCCCCAAGCTTTGACTTTCTCTTTGCGTGACCCATAGTAGACAAGTAAAGATTTGTTAACTGAGTTCCAGCATCAGAGCTTTAGCCCTCAGCGTTCTCCATGCCCAGAAAAGCCTTTTCCTTACTTTGATCAACATTGTGTTTATCCTTCAGGCCCAGCTCGAATCCAGCCTCTTTCCTGGTCACTTCAATTCACAGTATTCACTTGACACTGAATCCAACTACAAAGATTATGCGAGCAACACTTTGTTCTTAAATAACACCAGCAGCACAGAATCCCTTCTTTAATGGAAGAAACGATTCCTTTTATTACAGTTAGTCATTCTTATTGTACTTTAGGTTTTTTAAAAGCTGCATTGTCTTATCTAACCCACTCAGTGATGCTGAGAGGCAGACAGAAGTAGTAGTCAGGACTGCTTTGGTTGCAAGTGACAGAAGCCCAGGTGGCTGGAGATTAAGTACGAATGGAAATTTAATTCAATCACAGACTCAAAGGAAGAATCCAGGACAGATTTGGTGAGTTCAGGGACTGGAATAAGGGATTTAATGCCTCCAGTTTTTCTATAATATAATGTCTCGCCTACTTCTGTGCGCTGCCTCCATTCTCTACTGCTTGGTTTGGTTTGCTCTGGGATGGGGTATGGATATTTTCTTCCTGTGTCAATATGCATAAATTCTACAACCTCAACAGAAGTGCAAGATTGGACTAAGGAATGGATAATTCTCCAGAGGAAGGCAAGGGCTGCCCTGGAGGAAATGGGAGAACTGAAAAAGCACACAGAAAGCAAATATCCACTCTAGCAGGTATGACTGCTATTATCCTCTGAAAACGGCACTAACACCAAAGTTCGAACAAGCCATACTGCTACTCTTTAGCAGACTCAGGATGAAAAATCAAGTTTCCCAGAGCGCTCTCTCTGTGATACATTATTTCAGTCGCTAACATGGGGTCTTGTTAATAATAAACACTCAACAAAAATTAGTCACTAATGCGTGCTTCCTTTCTGAATTTCCATTTTCACGGATTGTAAGAGAAAAATCACTATGAGAAAATGAAGTCACCACTAAATTATGGTGAAATATAATTTGAAAACTGAAAAAGAACAATTATAACATCAAAAACAATACCAGCCAATGATCAGGTGCTTAATACAGGCCAGAGACCATTCTATGAGATTTGCATGTGTGAACGCAGTTATTCAGGTACTATTATCCCAGTTCAGGTACTACTTCCATTTTGTGGAAGAGAAAACTGAGGCTTAAACAAGGTATCAAGTTAAGTCATTCCTGAAATCATACAGATAGCTGGTGGCAGGACAGGAATTCAACCCTGGACTCTCTGACAGTGAGCAGACCTGGGCTCTTAGACACTTGAAGCAGGGCTCCCCCACAGGACTGGTTACCATCCTGTTCCGCTCATTCCCAGAGCTTGATACGTCCTCATGACATTCAAACCTCAACCTTTCCTAACTTGAGTTTTTACTACATTTATGCCCATATCATGTGGAGGAAATTGCAAGGAAATCTTTGAGAAAGACCAGTACATCAGAGATGAACTGGGAATAGATGTTCCCCAAGCAGTTACTTCTGCAGACATACCTCATTTTATTGAAGTTCTCTTTATTACACTTAGAAAATATTGCATTTTGTGGCTTTTTTCTGGTGTGTGTTTGTTTTTTAACAAATTGAAGATTCGTGGCCACCCTGTATTGGGCAAGTCTATTGGCACCATTTTTCCAACATTGTTTGCTTACTTTGTGTCTCTTTCCCAGTTTGGTAATTCTCATAATATTTCAAACATTTTCCCTATTATATTTGTTATGGTGGTGTGATCAGTGATCTTTGTTGTTGTTATTTGTTTTCTGTTATTTTTTTTTACTTTGTGTATACATTGTTCCTTTAGACATAATGGTTTTGCACACTTAATGGACTATAGCGCAGTGTAAACATAACTTTTCTTTTCTATGCACTGAGAATCCAGAACATTCATGTGACTGGCTTTATTGCAGTGATCTGGAACTGAACTCACAGTATCTCCAAGGTCTGCCTGTATTTGCTTTTGTTCCTTTGCCCATTCTGCTCCTTCTGCCTGAATCTTGAACCCCTTCCTAAATTTCTCTGCCTGGCAAAAGCCACTCAGGTGAAGGCCCACTCACACATGTCTTCCCTTCTGCAGCGTTTTTTGACTCACTGAAGTAATCAGCCATTGACTCCATTTTACTATAGCCCTTGGCAGTGAACCTCTAGCACAAAGCTGCCCTCTTCCTCTATATACCAACAAGATTGTGAGGGACTCTGGGTCCAGCACTTATTCTCCTGTACCTTCTTGGTGTTTGGGCCTTCAGTGCCCAGCACAGAGCCTGGTACACAGAAGGTGTACCAGGGAATTCAATCAGGGAATGCTGATTGAATGAGTGGAGAAGTGAATGAAAGAGAGCACTCTGAGATTATTCACTTGCTTGATTGAAGGATCAACAAGTGGATTCCAAAGAAATTTCCAACTCAGTCTCTTGCTACTTAAAGGTCTATCAAGAGGAAAGTCCTCGAAAGGAAACTAGTGGTCTTGGAGAGGGATCAAAAGAAACAGTCCATGTATAGTCCCTGGCAGTGTTATGTCTAGAATGCCAAAGGAAAGAAGAATAAATATAACTTAAGCCATGTAACTAGCAGGATGCTATCATCAAATTATTTTGATCACTGCCTCTTAGTCCTAACAATGGAAGTCCACAAAGAAGGTAATCTGACCTGTGTCAAACACAGAATTCTGGTGGGTATATTTCTCCTTGGCCTTGTGCACAAGTAACTCATTAGCTCCCTTGTAGGTGTGGACCATATAATTGTTTTTACTTTTTTTGACCTTTCCACTCAAGCATCTAAAGCCAGATGCTTCCCATATCTGTACGTGCATTTCTATGTGATCTCCATAGAGCATGCTCAGTAATGAGCATACCCTTATTTGTAAGACTCACTATCTCCAACACTTGCTGGAGACTAATGCACTTTCTGGGAGGCTGTAAACAAATAATAGAATCATGAAGTCATAGATCTGGAAGGCTCTTGGAAATCTAGTGCCACCCTTTATTCATGGAAAAGTATTACCCAAGACATCAGGTGTCTTTGCAGGATCACACAACTAATCAGGTGTACAGGTGACATACCCCTTCAGTTCAGTTGCTCAGTTGTGTCTGACTCTTTGTGACCCCATGAACCGCAGCATGCCAGGCCTCCCTGTCCATCACCAACTCCTGGAGTCCACCCTAACCCATGTCTATTGAGTCGGTGATGCCATCCAACCATCTCATCCTCTGTCATCCCCTTCTCCTCCTGCCCTCAATCTTTCCCAGCATCAGGGTCTTTTCCAATGAGTCAGTTCTTTGCATTATGTGGCCAAAGTATTGGAGTTTCAGCTTTAGCATCAGTCCTTCCAATGAACACCCAGGACTGATCTCCTTTAGGATGGACTGGTTGGATCTCCTTGCAGTCCAAGGGACTCTCAAGAGTCTTCTCCAACACCACAGTTCAAAAGCATCGATTCTTTGGCACTCAGCTTTCTTTATAGCCCAACTCTCACATCCATACATGACTACTGGAAAAACCATAGCCTTGACTAGATGGACCTTTGTTGACAAAGTAATGTCTCTGCTTTTTAATACGCTGTCTAAGTTGGTCATAATTTTCCTTCCAGGGAGTAAGCGTCTTTTAATTTCATGGCTGCCCCTTAGAGAAGCTTATTCTTGTGCTTGACACAAGAGTACATTTTTTGGTAAGTATGATCCAGCATTGTGACATCCATTCAAAATGAAGTCTGTAAAATATATTCTAAGGTTACCAAACTTTCTAATATGGCCAAATTAGGAATTGTTCATCAAAAGTTAGGGTAAAGTTTTATAATTAATCTTCAAGATGCCATATTTTAACCTCTTGGGGAATCTGGATAAGCAAAATGTGCTAGAAATAAAAAAATTCAAGAGTCTCAGGATGTAGGAACTTGAAAGGGGAACAACCATCCAGGCTAGGGAAGTTCCTGAACAGAGAAGGGGTGGGGTGGATGAGAGGTGAGCCCAGCATTGAGAAAGTGTATTGTCTAATGTTGCCCTGCAGCCAAGGGGAAAGAGTATGATTGCTTTATTAAGGTTGTGTGTTAGTTGCTCAGTCATGTCCAACTCTTTATGACCCCATGAACTATTGCCCACCAGACAGGCTCCTCTGTCCGTGGAATTCTCCAGGCAAGAACACTGGAGTGGGAGAGGGAGGTGAGAGTGGGGTTCAGGAGGTATGGGACATAGGTATACCTGTGGCTGATTCACGTTTATGTTTGGCAGAAATCAACACAGTATTGTAAAGCAATTATCCTTCAAATTAAAAAATAATTAAAAAAAATACTGGAGTGGGTAGCCATTCCCTTCTCCACGGGATCTTTCTGACCCAGGGATGGAACTTGAGTCTACTGCATTGTAGGCAGATTCTTTACCCTCTGAGCCACCATTATTAATCTTAGGCTTGAGCAGATGACCTGCTCTAGCCAAAGAGATGAATACACAAGTGGAAGTGCTGTGTGTTATGTCCAGGCAGCAGTTTTAATAGCAAGTATAGAGTTCACCATGTTCTTGTTTGCCTGACTTTGGAATCATGGAATTCTATGTTTGATTTAGCTTCTGTGTGCAAGATCCCAAATGGCTACAGTGAACAGTTCTAGGGCAATCCCTAATGGATATGTAATGTGAGCCAGAAATGCAGCTTGCTACTTTAGGCTTCTAGGATTTAAGGATCAAGATTTCACACAGTATAACTTATTTAGTCTAAAAGAGCCTAGGAAGTCAAAAGGGGATGCCTGTACTGAGAAGCATGGCTTATGAATCAAATTGAATGAGTCAAATTCCACCTTGACGGCATACCTATTACTTGCCTGCATGTAAACCATTCTTACCATTCTTGAATTTTCTGGCACAATAATGGGTTTTATAAAGTCATTGCAGTGTCTCTAGCTGAATGATGACCCACAATAGAGAAAGGGGACCAGAAAGGACAGTGGAGTAAAGCTGGGCCCCCTGCTTTCCTAGGCAAAGCCCCTGGACTGCAAAGAACACCAGTGTCCATGCAAGAGGCCACATAATTTATATATAGTGGCCCCTATATATCCCCCATTTATATTCTTCCCATCACATTTTCATTCTCACTTAACATCCCAGTTTCCTGTCCACCTCCCCTACAATGGCATCTGCTGGACCTGATCAGGCAAGTGTGATCATCTGACTGAATATAATAAATAAGGAGGGTATATGTACACCTGTGTGTGTGCACACACCTGTACTCAGATATTCCTAAAGGATGTGCTAGACACAGAGAATAGTACTATGTGCTCTTCTCTGTATATACACTATATTCTCTCTAGACCCTAAACTACCCAGCCTCTTCCTGGAAGCGTTAACATAGCTCTAACACTCAACAGTGGATCACCATTAGACCTGGAGCCATGGCTACAGCTGCTGCTGCTGCTAAGTCACTTCAGTCGTGTCCGACTCTGTGTGACCCCATATATGGAAGCCCACCAGGCTCCCCCGTCCCTGGGATTCTCCGGGCAAGAACACTGGAGTGGGTTGCCATTTCCTTCTCCAGGCTACAGCTGCTACCAGGGCCCAAACCAGACTATTATCTCAAAATAGGTGCCAGCATCATGGAGGAAGGAGGTGAAGGCTTTAACTTGCATTTCTTCAGTCTTCACCCTCTTCCAAAGAGCAGGTGCAATTTGCTAGGTTAAGCAGCACTGGAAATTTCTAAATTGAATGTTTTTAAGTATAAATAAAAAAGAACTAACTGTTCAATAGCATCCAGAAGCCAAAGCTGAAGTGCACCTACTGGTGAATCCTTTCCTTATATTTTTATTGTCTTCACTTCCTCTGTGTAGATAAGAGTCCCAAAGAGTTAGTGTGAGAAGATGCACTGGTCCTGTTTCCTTGTTTTATTGAGGAAGGTGAAGCCTGGAGAAGTTCAGTGCTATTCTAGCTCTGGCAGCTATATCCACAGGGGTTTGGGAGAAGTTGCAGTACCAGAAGAGCTGCAGGCCAGTTGGTGTAGAAAAAGGTCAACGTTTGAAGCTGTCTCTTGATTGGGATGAACTTGTTCCTTTCTCTCTGGCCTTTTCATCAGCATCGCCACCATCAGCCTTTCATCATGTGCCTGTTTACTTTGTGCTTCACTAAATGCCCTTTATAGGCCTTGAAGAAGCTATTTTAGTACCTTCCTGGACATAGACAATGTTTTGTTTAGGCCCCACCTTGTATTCAGGGTGTCTGGGGCCTGTTGAAGTTGATTGAATTTAAGAGAGAAAGAGACAAGTATTCAGACAGAGATAGTTACAGATCTGGCTTCAGATCTTTCCCCTCTGTCCCCCAAATGCCTCTCTCTCTCTGTTCCTTCCTTATTCCTCACAGTTAGAACTCTATACTAACCCTTGAAACTGTTCTGGAAACAAATGAAATCTTTGAAATAAAGTTCACACTCTGGAGAGTCGACACAATATCAGCGTTTCATCCACAATTACAGTCTTAAATCAGAGAGCCCTTAAGAAACATCTCTGTACCACAAATTATAATACAGCCGTAAAATCTTTTCTGTAATAAGTAATTTTCCATGAAAAAAAAACACTTCTCAGTCTTCCAGGACATAGCTGAAATATGACTTAGATTGCAGTTGGTTTTTGTGCATTTTTTAAATGGAAAGAAGACTTCAAATTCCCTAACCATGATGCATTTTTAATCTTACAAAGCTTGACTTCTCAGTAGAAACCCATGCTAGGGAAGGGAGCTTATTTCCCAGAGGAGCTTTCCTGACCTTACCCTCCAGAATGCTAAGCACTGATTTATAAACTGTTTTCATGGGTAGGAAGGCTTCGGGCAGAATAAAGGAGCCAGCCACTTTCCCCTTTTCCTGGAGACAAGACAAGGTACATTTGGGTCCAAACTGGAGCTGAAAAATTAAGATCAAATGTTAGGAAAACTACTCTTATGACAAGTATACACACACTCCAAAAAAAAGAAAAAATGGGGCTTCCCAGGTGGTGCTAGTGGTAAAGAATCTACCTGCCAGTGTAGGAGACACAAGAGATGTGGTTCGATCCCTGGGTCAGGAATATCCCCTGGAGCAGGCAATGGCAACCCACTCTAGTATCCTTGCCTGGAAAATTCCATGGACAGAAGAATCTGGCAGGCAGAAGAGCCTGGTGGCTAAAGTCCGTGAGGCCACAAAGAGTCAGACACGACTGAGTACATGCACACACACACACATACACACAGAAATAGATTTCCTTATACTCTACAATTTAGACATCTTAAATCTGAATTAGCTTAAATAAAGTCTTGCCTAAAGGCAAGGATATGAATTAGACATGCTTGCATGGTATGGCCATCCCCAAAGTCCCTACTCTGATCCCAAATCAAAATGATAGAAATCAATCCCCCAAGGTTGAAAACCTCACTGAGGTAGGACCAAAAAGGCCAGTCCTCATCCAGTAAACAAGCAACATGGATTCTTCTGGAGAAACTCCAAACACTCTTGAGTACGTAGGTCTTCTTACTCAATATGGACACCAAGAGGCAGATGACAGAGTTGACTTTATATTTTGTTGTTGATCAGTTGCTAAGTCTTGTCAGACTCTTTGTGACCCCATGAACTGCCACACACCAGGCTTCCCTGTCCTTTACCATCTCCTGGAGTTTGCTCAAACTCATGTCCATTGAGTCAGTGATGCCATCCAACCATCTCATCCTCTGTCACCCTCTTCTCCTCTTGCTCCCAATCTTTCCCAGCATCAATGTCTTTTCCAATGAGTTGGCCCTTCGCATCATGTGGCCTAAGTATTGGAGCTTCAGCATCAGTCCTTCCAATGAATACTCAGGGATGATTTCCTTTAGGATTGACAGGTTTGATCTCCTTCCTGTCCAAGGGACTCTCAAGTGTCAGACATTGACTTTTTAAGATTTTGGAGATTACCAAGATTCAACTAACTCTTCAGAAAATAACGTTACGTATAGTATCATGTCATCTGCAAACAGTGAGAGTTTTACTTCTTTTCCGATCTGGATTCCTTTTCTTTTTCTTCTCTAATTGCTGTAGCTAGGACTTCCAAAACTATGTTGAATAATAGTGGTGAGAGTGGACACCCTTGTCTTGTTCCTGGTCTTAGAATGCTTTTAGTTTTTCACCATTGAGAATGTTTGTTGTGGGCTTATCATACATGGCCTTTACTATGTTGAGGTAGGTTCCTTCTATGGCCATTTTTTAAGTGTTTTTATCATAAATGGGTGTTGAATTTTGTCTAAGGCTTTTTCTGCATCTATTGAGATGATCATATGGCTTTTATCTTTCAATTTGTTAATATGGTGTTTCACATTGATTGATTTGCATATATTGAAGAATCTTTGCATCCCTGGAATAAATCCGACTTGATCATGGTATATGAGCTTTTTAATGTGTTGTTGAAGCCTCTTTGCTAGAATTTTGTTGAGGATTTTTGTGTCTATGTTCATAAGTGTTATTGACCTGTAATTTTATTTTTTTCTGTTGTCTGCCTGGTTTTGGTATCAGCATGATTGTGGCCTCATAGAAAGAGTTTGGAAATGTTCCTTCCTCTGCAATATTTTGGAAGGTTTTCAGAAAAACAGGCATTAGCTCTTCTCTTGGTATTTGATAGAATTCCCCCATGAAGCTATCTGGCCATGGGCTTTTGTTTTTTGGGATAATTTTTATTATAATTTCTATTTCAGGGTTTGTAATTGGATTGTTCATAATTTCTATTTCTTCCCAGTTCAGTCTTTGGAGGTTGAACTTTCCTAAGAATCTGTCCATTTCCTCTAGTTTGTGCATTCTATTAGAATGTAATTGCTCATAATATTCTCTTACGATCCTTTGTATTTCTGTGTTGTCTGTTGTAACCTCTCCTTTTTCATTTCTGGTTTTGTTGATTTGATTTTTCTCCCTTTTTTATTCCTTGATGAGTCTGCTTATAGTTTCCTTCATTGTGCAAAAGCTTTTAAGTTTAATTAGGTCCCATTTGTTTATTTTTGCTTTTATTTCCATTACTCTGGGAGGTGGGTCATAGAGGATCCTGCTGTGATTTATGTCAGAGAGTGTATTGCCTATGTTCTCCTCTAGGACTTTTATAGTTTCTGGTCTTACATTTAGATCTTTAATCCATTTTGAGTTTATTTTTGTGTATAGTGTTAGAAAGTGTTCTAGTTTCATTCTTTTACAAGTGGTTGACCAGTTTTCCCAGCACCAATTGTTAAAGAGATTGTCTTTTCTCAATTGTATATTCTTGCTTCCTTTGTGAAAGATAAGGTGTCCATAGGTGCATGCATTTATCTCTGGGCTTTCTATTTTGTTCCATTGATCTATATTTCTGTCTTTGTGCCATTACTATACTGTCTTGATGACTGTGGCTTTATAGTAGAGCCTGACGTCAGGCAGGTTGATTCCTCCTATTCCATTCTTCTTTCTCAAGATTGCTTTGACTCTTCAAGGTTTTTTGTATTTCCATACAAATTGTGAAATTATTTGTTCTAGTTCTCTGAAAAATACCATTGGTAGCTTGATAAGGATTGCATTGAATCTATAGATTGCTTTAGGCAATACTCATTTTCAGTAATTTGATTCTGCCAATCCATGAATGTGGTATATTTCTCCATCTATTTGTGTCCTCTTTGATTTCTTTCATCAGTGTTTTATAGTTTTCTATATATAGGTCTTTTGTTTCTTTAGGTAGATATATTCCCAAGTATTTTATTCTTTTCGTTGCAATGGTGAATGGAAATGTTTCCTTAATTTCTCTGTTTTCTCATTGTTAGTGTATAGGAATGCAAGGGATTTCTGTGTATTAATTTTATATCCTGCAACTTTACTATATTGATTGATTAGCTCTAGTACTTTTCTGGTAGAGTCTTTAGGGTTTTCTATGTAGAGGATCATGTCATCTGCAAACAGTGAGAGTTTTACTTCTTTTCCAATCTGGATTCCTTTTATTTCTTTTTCTGCTCTGATTGCTGTGGCCAAAACTTCCAAAACTATGTTGAATAGTAGTGGTGAGAGTGGGCACCCTTGTCTTGTTCCTGACTTTAGGGGAAATGCTTTCAATTTTTCACCATCGAGGATAATGTTTGCTGTGGGTTTGTCATATATAGCTTTTATTATTTGAGGTATGTTCCTTCTATTACTGCTCTCTGGAGAGTTTTTATCATAAATGGATGTTGAGTTTTGTCAAAGGCTTTCTCTGCATTTATTGATATAATCATATGATTTTTATTTTTCAGTTTGTTAATATGGCAGAAAGTGAAGAGGAACTCAAAAGCCTCTTGATGAAAGTGAAAGAGGAGAGTGAAAAGGTTGGCTTGAAGCTCAACATTCAGAAAACAAAGATCATGGCATCTGGTCCCATCACTTCATGGGAAATAGATGGGGAAACAGTGGAAACAGTGTCAGACTTTATTTTTTTGGGCTCCAAAATCACTGCAGATGCTGATTGCAGCCATGAAATTAAAAGACGCTTACTCCTTGGAAGGAAAGTTATGACCAACCTTGATAATATATTAAAAAGCAGAGACATTACTTTGCCAACCAAGGTCCGTCTAGTCAAGGCTATGGTTTTTCCCATGGTCATGTATGGATGTGAGAGTTGTACTGTGAAGAAAGCTGAGTGCCGAAGAATTGATGCTTTTGAACTGGGGTGTTGGAGAAGACTCTTGAGAGTCCCTTGTACCGCAAGGAGATCCAACCAGTCCATCCTAAAGGAGATCGATCCTGTGTGTTCATTGGAAGGACTGATGCTGAAGCTGAAACTGCAATACTTTGGCCACCTCGTGCAACGAGTTGACTCACTGGAAAAGACTCTGATGCTGGGAAAGGTTGGGGGCGGGAGGAGAAGGGGACGACCGAGAATGAGATGACTGGATGGCATCACTGACTCTGTGGATGTGAGTTTGGGTGAACTCCGGGAGTTGGTGATGGACAGGGAGGCTTGGCGTGCTGTGGTTCATGGGGTCGCGGAGAGTCGGACACGACTGAGCGACTGAACTGAACTGAACTGAATGTGGTGTATTACGTTGATTGATTTGCGGATCAGTCTTTGGAGGTTGAACTTTCCTAAGAATCTGTCCATTTCCTCTAGTTTGTCCATTCTATTAGCATGTAATTGCTCATAATATTCTCTTACGATCCTTTGTATTTCTGTGTTGTCTGTATTTCTGTGTTGAAGAATCCTTGAATTCCTGGGATAAAGCCCACTTGGTCATGATGTATGATCTTTTTAATATGTTGTTGGATTCTTTTTGCTAGAATTTTGTTGAGGATTTTTGCATCTTTGTTCATCAGTGATATTGGACTGTAGTTTTCTTTTTTTGTGGCATCTTTACCAGGTTTTGGTATTAGTGTGATGGTGGCCTCATAGAATGAGTTTGAAAGTTTACCTTCCTCTCCAATTTTCTGGAAGAGTTTGAGTAAGATAGGTGTTAGTTCTTCTCTAAATTTTTGGTAGAATTCAGCTGTGAAGCTGTTTGGTCCTGGGCTTTTGTTTGCTGGAAGATTTCTGATTACAGTTTCGATTTCCGTGCTTGTGATGGGTCTGTTAAGATTTTCTATTTCTTCCTGGTTCAGTTTTGGAAAGTTGTACTTTTCTAAGAATTTGTCCATTTCTTCCAAGTTGTCCATTTTATTGGCATATAGTTGCTGATAGTAGTCTCTTATTGGAGAAGGCAATGGCAAGCCACTCCAGTACTCTTGCCTAGAAAATCCCATGGATGGAGGAGACTGGTCGGCTGCAGTCCATGGGGTCACTAAGGGTCGGACACAACTGAGCGACTTCACTTTCACTTTTCACTTTCACACATTGGAGAAGGAAATGGCAGCCCACTCCAGTGTTCTTGCCTGGAGAATCCCAGGGACAGGGTAGCCTGGTGGGCTTCCTTCTATGGGGTCACACAGAGTCGGACACAACTGAAGTGACTTAGCAGCAGCAGCAGCAGCAGCAGTAGTCTCTTATGGTCCTTTGTATTTCAGTGTTGTCTGTTGTGATTTCTTCATTTTCATTTCTAATTTTGTTGGTTTGATTCTTCTCCCTTTGTTTCTTGATGAGTCTGGCTAATGGTTTGTCAATTTTATTTATCTTCTCAAAGAACCAGCTTTTAGCTTTTTTGATTTTTGCTGTGGTCTCTTTTGTTTCTTTTGCATTTATTTCTGCCCTAATTTTTAATATCTCTTTCCTTCTACTAACCCTGGGATTCTTCATTTCTCCCTTTTCTAGTTGCTTTAGGTGTAGAGTTAGGTTATTTATTTGACTTTTTTCTTGTTTCTTGAACCTTCCCCTTAGCACTGCTTTTACAGTGTCCCATAGGTTTTGTGTTGTGTTTTCATTTTCATTCATTTCTATGCAAATTTTTATTTCTTCTATGATTTGTTGGTTATTCAGAAGCGTGTTGTTTAGCCTCCATATGTTGGAATTTTTAATAGTTTTTTTCCTGTAATTGAGATCTAATCTTACTGCATTGTGGTCAGAAAAGATCAGTTCTAATGAGGTGGATGAAACTGGAGCCTATTATACAGAGTGAAGTAAGCCAGAAAGAAAAACACTAATACAGTATACTAATGCATATATATGGAATTTAGAAAGATGGTAATGATAACCCTATATGAAAGATAGCAAAAAAGACACAGATGTATAAAACAGTCTTTTGGACTGCATGGGAGAAGGCAAGGGTGGGATGATCTGAGAGAATAGCATTGAAACGTGTATTATCATTTGTGAAACAGATCACCTGTCCAGGTTCAATGCATGAGACAGGGTGCTCAGGGCTGGTGCACTGGGATGATCCAGAGGGATGGGATGGGGAGGGAGGAGAGGGGGGCTGGTTCATGATAGGGAACACACATAAACCCATGGCTAATTCATGTCAATGTATGGGAAAACCACTGCAATATAGTAAAGTAATTAGCCTCCAATTAAAATAAATAAATTTTAATAAATAAAAAGCAGAGACAATATATATGGAATTTAGAAAGATGGTAACAATAACCCTATATGTGAGACAGCAAAAGAGACACAAATGTATAGAACAGTCTTTTGGACTCTGTGGGAGAAGGTGAAGGTGGGATGATTTGAGAGAATAGCATTGAAACATGTATATCATCATATGAGAAACAGATTGCCAGTCAAGGTTTGATGCATGAGACAGGGTGCTCAGGGCTGGTGCACTGGGATGACCCAGAGGGGTGGGAAGGGGAGGGAGGTGGGAGGGGGTTTCAGGATGGGGAACACATGTATACCGTGGCTGATTCATGTCAATGTATGGCAAAAACCACCACAATATTGTAAAGTAATTATTCTCCAATTAAATAAATTTTAAAAAATAAAAAGGCATACAGTGGGAAAAATAAAGATATTTAGCTTAAGAACAATAAGAAGCCATTTGCAGATTTTAAGAAGGAAAGTGACATGACTAAATTAGTATTTTTTAAAACTTATCTTGGTCACAATGTAGAAAATAGCTTACAGGGGAGTAAGGGTGATGCTGGGAGATGAGTTATGAGACTGTTGAGTAGTCCAGGTGGGAGATGCTGGTATATGAACTGAGATGGTAGCAAGAGGCCTGAGGCAAAGAAAGTGGATGGATTTACTTGCTCTTTCGGGAGAAGAATGGAGGAAATGTGATGACAGGTTGGATGTGATAGATATGAGGTGAGGAAGAAGGTTAGGGTGGTCCATGGGGCTTTTATTTGAGTAGTAAGTTATATAGTGCTAACATGTGCTGAGACAGGAAATAATTGCTGGAAGAAAAATCAGGTTCCAGGAGACATGGAGTCAAGGTAATGAGTTCAGTCACAAATAAATGGTAGTTGAAACCATGACAGAGGAAAGATATCCCAGAGATAGAATGAATATCCATTCTAGATTGCTCAGGACACTTCTGGCTTATGTATGCTATTCCAATACTCTGTCCAGTTTCACATTTGTTCCAAATGTTTTATTTTTTAGCAAACTGTTTTAATTATTGCATTAAAATGGACAGTGATGAGCTAGATAGACTTCTTTATATGCTTAGTTTCTGCCAAGGCTTGATTAGATTCTTTTAAATTTTTATTTTCCATTGGAGTATAGTTGATCAATAACACTGTGTTAGTTTCAGGTGTATAGCAAAGTAATTCAGTTATACATGTATCCTTTTTCAAATTCTTTTCATATTTAATTTATTAAGGAATATTGAGCAGAGTTCCCTATGCTATACAGTAGGCCCTTAGTGATTATCTATCTTATATTTATAGTAGTGTGTATATGTCAACCTCAAACGCCCATTTTATCCCAACACCCCTCCAACCTTTCCCCTTTGGTAACCATAAGTTTGTTTTCTAAATCTGTGAGTCTGTTTCTGGCTTATAGATAAGTTTATTTGTATCATTTTAGATTTCATATGTAAGTGATATCATATGATATTTGCCTTTCTATATCCAACTTGCTTCACTTAGTATGATGGTCTCTAGTTCCATGCTTGTTGTTATAAGTGGCATTATTTCATTCTTTGGTCTGATTAATTATTGAGAAGACATTTTGCACAGAATCCTGTGTTGGTTTCTTTTTGTATCCCCTCTTATACGTTAGATTTCCTCAGGGCCCAGCCACTGGGCTTCTTTATTTTTTTTACACTGACTCCCTTGGAGATTTCATCCAGACTCACGTCCATAAATACCTTAGACTGATAACTTGTTTCTATCTTCAGCTCAGATATGAATTCTGGTTTCACGTATCCAGCCATCTATTTGACATCTCTTCTTGGATGAATAATATGTTTCTCAAACTAAGATATCCAAGACTGTTTCTGACCTTCCCCCCTAAACTGGTCCTGTCATCCACATTTTGGTTAATGTCAATTCCATTTTTTCTGGTTGCTCGGCCCCCAAATCTTGTAATCATCCTTGACTTCCCTCTTCCTTTCTCATGCCACATCCAGTTAATCAGTAAAGAAACTCATAACTTCTCACCCCCTCTACATCTATTAATCTGGCATGAACCACCTTTACCTTTGTCTGTATTATTTCAATAGCCTTCTACTAGGTCTCCTTTCTTCCAACTTGCCTCCCTACAGCCTGTATTAGCACAACATCCTCTTAAAATATTTACCGGATCATGACATTTCTCTGCTCAAAACTAGCTATGGCCTCTGTATACTAAGATGGCTACATATCTAATAGGATGGTTAAAGTAATTTCTTAGCCTGACTACTTACTAAATGCTGATGAGGAAGAGGAGCAACTAGAAGTCTTATACTTTGTCACTGAGAACACAGACTAGTTCAGACATTCTAGAAATCAGTTTGGTAGTTCCTGGGAAGCTAAGTGCACACTTGTAATATTACCCAGCAATTTACTTCTAGGGATTTATGCTAGAGAAATGAGAACTTATGTTCATACACACACACACACACACACACACCCATACACAAGTATTTATCATTGAATTATTCATAATTTCCAAATATTAAAAACAAATCAAATATCCTTCATTGAGTAAAACTGTACTCCATAAAATGGAATGCACTCAGCATTAAAAAAGAAAATGGCATATTAATGTACACAACATGCACCATATAAAGTGAAAAAAATCTGTCTCCAAAGGTCACCTATTGTAGAGTTCCATATACGTGACATTCTGGAAAAGGCAAAGCTGTCAGGGAGAGAAAAAATGAGTAGTAGAAGTAGGGGGAAAGTATGACTGCAAAGGACAGCACAAGGGAATTTGGGGGGATGACAAAACTGGCTTTTTCTAGTAGTATTTGCACAAGTCTATGCCTGTGTTAAAATTTGTAGAGTTGTACAACAAACTATTTCACTGTATATAATTTTTTAATATTTATTCATTTATTTGGCTGCACTGTCTTAGTTGCTACATGTGGGATCTTTAGTTATGGCATGTAGGATCCAGTTCCCTGACCAGGGATTGTACCCAGGCCCCCTGCATTGGGAGCGCAGAGTCAGCCTCTGGACCACCAGGGAAGTCCCTGTTTTTTAAAATAAAATAATGATGACAACCAAAAGGATAATCTAAAGGAAATAGCATTTATAAAATATTATTGTTTTTATTATTTACTTGGTCAGCAGGTCTTTCAACTAGTTTCTGTATTTTATCATATTTGAAATACATCCTGAGGAAAAATTTTAAAGTTAAAAATTAATGTTAGCATATTTTCAGTCACCTGAGAACAGTGCACTGTCACTTATTCATTACCTGTGGCTGAGCTGTAATATTTATGACCATGTTGGTGCCAAGTGATCACCTATGTTGTAGTGTTTAACCTTCAATGTACAAATAAGCATATCTGATTGCTGTTAAATTGATGTCCTGACGTCAAAATGACATTAACTACCCCACAACTACCATTCTTCCTCATGCAAAATTTTATCAAGTATTAGAAAGTCAAAACTTACATTGGTCATTTGTAATTAAAAGATGTTTTTATTGAATAAGATTTTAGTGTCTTTAGTGATTTAATAAATTGTGATTTGATCTGACATTATGCAGTACATTAATTATCACTGATGAATGAGAAAAGAAGTGGATATAACTCAAATGATGCATTAAAACCAACCAAAGACCTCATGACTTCACAGTACACTGTACAAAATGTGTTGGGAGTTAAAATAGAGGAAAGTTGTGGGAAAACAGTCATCATATAGCACATTATAACAAAGCACATGCATGCCAAATTTAATGAATCCGAATTTAATTTGAAATTGAATTTGGTTGTATAAGGATGCAAGATTTTTTAAACATAGTTTGTTCCAAGCTTTATATTTGTACATAGATATTTAAGTAACATTATCCTAAAAACAATTGGTTATAGCAGAGATTCAGGAGAATTCTTTTCTTCCTAATATGTCAGTAAAAATGCTTCATGCTTTGGAAATATAAGTTCTTTTTTCTCCAGTGTTATGAGCCCAGGCATGTTTTTAGCCAGGTACAAGTAGACAGCCAGATCTGGACTGCCCACTGATGGAAGGACAATACACAGGGAGCCCTTCTTGGACCACAGCTTCTGTAGAGCAAGGAGCAGCCTGGCTTTGTTTCCTCATCTCCAGGCATCCACAGTCCCTGCTAGGCCAGCACAGCACTTTACTGCCTGAGGTCTACTTTCCCTGAAACTCTACCCAGAACACTGACTGACTAATTTCCCTACTGGCACCGTTAACACCCCGCCAACAAAGACCAGAAATTTGACTCTGTATTATCTTTGTTAGCGTCTTCTGAAAAAATCAAGCTGCTTCCTCAAAACTCACAGGATGAGATCTTCAGATTCTTTGATACAGCTCTTCTCCACTCCCAGCTCTTAGTTTTCCTCACATTCATTCATTCAACACGTATTTATTGAGCACCTACTGTGTTCTAGTCACAGTGCTAATGGGATTTCTGAAACTTGCAGTTTCTCCCTTCTTCTAACTGGTTTGCAAACTCTCCTTAGTGACTGTTAGTATTTCCTGGTTGTTTCTCTGTTTCCTCACCTTTGGATTTTATTGTAGGCTGCCACCATGACTCACCATGTTTGTCTCCTGGTCCCATTGCTCTTTTCTCATATATATATATATTTTTAATTTGGCTGCACTGAGTATTAGTTGTGGCACGTGGGATCTAGTTCCCTGACCAGGGATCAAATCTATGCCCCTGCATTGGGAGCACAGTCTTAGCCACTGACCACCAGGGAAGTTCTTAGTCCCATTGCTCTTGATGAAGCAAAAAGGACCTGCTCACTAACAAGATTATACCTATTAACTCCCAAAGAGAAGAGTCTTAGCATCAGTTCTCTTAAATGATTTGTGTTTCAACTATTCCATTATTGTCTAGAACATGTTCCTTTTGCCCGTTAAAAAAAAAAAAAAAACATGATAATCTTCCTGAGTACTTACCGGAGTACCATTTTAAGTGGTACCTGAAACTCCAATACTTTGGCCACCTCATGCAACAAGTTGAGTCACTGGAAAAGACTCTGATGCCGGGAGGGATTGGGGGGGGGGGGAGGAGAAGGGGACGATAGAGAATGAGATGGCTAGATGGCATCACCGACTCGATGGACATGAGTTTGAGTGAACTCCGGGAGTTGGTGATGGACAGGGAGGCCTGGCATGCTGTGATTCATGGGGTCGCAAAGAGTGGGACATGACTGAATGACTGAAATAACTAACTAACTAATAATTTCACATCCAAGACTCTTTACTCCAGATCCATATCTGAATCCTTGAACTTAATCTAAACAGGGCCACTTTATGACTACATTGTAACTTTCATTACCTGCCCTATTTGGTTATTGCCCCAGAGGGTCAAGAATGATTAATTCAAGAATCTTTGTCCCTGGGCCAACCAGAAGCCCCAAATGGTTATTACCTTGTGAGAGTCTTCTTAAATACTTGTCACTCAATATACTTTGTATAAGAGGAGATAATTTATAGAAGCATAAAGAGAACATCTGAGTTATAATCAAGCTATTCAATTTGTATCTGCCCAACTTTCACATGGCAATTGTTTCTTTTTTTTTTTAAGTAATTAATTTATTTTTTATTGGAGGCAAATTATTTTACAATATTATATTGGTTGGTTTTGCCATACATTGACATGAATTCGCCCCAGGTTTACATAAGTTCCCCCTCCTGAACCCACCTCCCTCCTCCCTTTATCCTCCCTCTGGGTCATCCCCGCATGCCAGCCCCGAGCATCCTATAACATGCATCGACCCCAAACTGGTGATTCATTTCACATATGACAACACACTTGTTTCAATGCCATTCTCCCAAATCATCCCACCCTCACCCTCTCCCACAGAGTCCCAAAGACTGTTTCTTAACCTCCTTTACTCTTCCCAACCTCAAAAAATGCTTCACATTTAAACAAAACATCCAACACAATTTCTTTACAGAAAATACAAATCAACCAATCAATTGAAGCAGCCACCTGTAAAAGGTAGTCAGTAGGCAATGGTAAGAACTTTTTACATACCTTTTTACTTTCCCTTTGGAAGTTCAAAGCACTTTTTTCTCTCATTTCTATTTTATAGAAGTTGGAAATCAACTGTTTCAATCTACTGAAAATTGATGACGCCATTTCTAGACTTTTTTTCCTAGTAATGTTTGCATTCTCCATACAGAAGGGGGAAAAACAGGGAATATGTGTCCTAGACATAAGAAACATATATACAGACAATTGGAACATCCTATGAAATGCCATAGGGGCTTTCCAGGTGGCATTAGTGGTAAAGAACCTGCCTGCCAATGCAGAAGACATAAGAGATGCAGGTTCGATCCCTGGGTCAGGAAGATCCCCTAGAGGAGGGCATGGCATTCCACTCCAGTATTCTTACCTGGAGAATCCCATGGACAGAGGAGCCTGGCGGGCTACAGTCCATAGGGTCGCAGAGAGTTGAACACAGCTGAAGCAACTTTGCACACATATATGCATTAAATGCAACATGATGGATATCACCTAAAATTTCTGTATCTTTTCTAAGTTACTAAATGCTATTTTTTCAACTAGAGGAGAAAGTCTGCTTCTCCATCAGTACCTTCTCCTTTTATATCCCACCCCAAATAGGAAAAAATAGCATCTGTGTAGAGGCTCAGAACCAGAAATCTATTACTCCAATAACTGGGTTCACAGGTCTCTCTAACTGACTTTTCAAACCCTCTGTCATCAGTCTGACTGCAGTTTTAGTGTATTTTGGCCCATTCCACTGGCTTCAGCTCAGCTCATGCTGACACATACTGAGAGGGCTGAATTCAGTATTGGGGTAGACAATTTACGAGCACTTATAATCGTACACCACCCATGCACAATTAAACCTGAAAAGAAAGGATGGATATCCTCTACTGCAATGTGAAAATCCCCGCCCTCCCCGCACCTCACTTTTTCCAGATTACCTTTTCCAAGGCCTAAGTGCTCACAGTCTTGAGCCAGGAAATGGGAGGCTGTTTTTCACAGTCTCAAGCATTCCTTTGATTTCAGTTCTCCTATGTGAGCAAGATTTTTCCCCTATGGTCATTCTCCTTCTACCCCATATCACAGTGAGTACACCAAAAAAAAAAAAAATTACAAAGAGCTGAAAAACCCTGACCACACATCAGCCACCCTGACACTGAAACAATACAACTGAGTTAGCAGGCACATTTTTAAATTTGCCCTTGTCCTGGAAAACAACAACAACCATATAAGGAGGAATGCTATTGCGAGACCTACTGGGAACGAGGTATATCTTGAATAAATGACTTTGCTTTCCATCTCCTACTTTATTGTTTTAGGTTTCTTCCAATTTCCATTTTATAAAATGGGCCTGTTGACATGCCACCTAGCTGTCCATCAACAGGACTCCCAGTAGGCTGACTGTAGCATCGTGATGAGCCAGAGTTGATTGACAGACATCAGGACAATAGCCTTAAGAAATGGAGGAAGGGAGCTGAGGTTAAAAAGAAAGAGACATGAGCCAGAAGAAAGGATGAAGTGACTCCACAGTGAAGCCTCAAAGAGAGTCCTGTTGAACAGAGGCTGAAGTGGGTTGAGAAGCAGCTGAGACTGGAAAGCGAAGGAGTCCAGGCATCTCGACAGAACTTGTCCCAGCAGAAATATCTAGAGTAGCAGGGCAAGGGATGTGGGCTTTTCCAGAAAAGACCATGGGAAGATTCTGTAGCAGCAACAGTTAGACCAGCATTATGACACTTCCAGATATTTGACATGGAAATGAGAGGAATCTAGCAAAACTTCACTGAGTTTTCACAGATTTCTAAGTGCACAGTGATTCAGGGAAGATACTTGCCAGTGTTGCAAATATCACACTCACACTCAGGAATCAAACTGCATTGAGCTAACTATAGGGAAATGCTGTGTAACTATAATTTACTTATATTTCTGTTGGTTTCCTAATCCTCATCTTTATTCATTTAATAATTACTGATTGAGATTTTACCAATACTATGGAGTAGATTTGTTGTTGTTTAGTCGATAAGTCATGTCTGAATCTTTGTGACCGGGTGGACTGTAGCTCACCAGGCTCCTCTGTCCATGGGATTTCCCAGGCAAGAATACTGGAGTGGGTTCCCATTTCCTTCTCCAGGGATCTTCCCAAACCAGGAATCAAACCCATGTCTCCTGCATTGCAGGTGGATTCTTTACCATTGAGCCCCTGGAGAAGACCTCACAGAGAAGAGAGCAAGGGCTAATTCCATAAAATTGTAAACTCCATGGTGGTAAAGAACTGGCTAGTTCTATATTTTCAGAGCTGAGAACAAAGTAAGTGTTCACTAAATGTCGAGTAGATGAATGAATGAAGCAAGCAAGTAGCCTAGTAATGTACTATTGTCCCTATGACCACTAGAATATTATGGTAATTTTACTTTGCTACCGTATGCTAACAGAATGAACACGGCATGCTTTTTGCCAAGTCCAGGGGACTTGGCATGTGGACGAGGCAGAGGGAAAAATTTCCTAACCTAGAAGACAGAGAAATTCCTCTTCCCTCCTGCAATGGTTGTTATATAAATGACCATAGCCCAAGGAAGAGAAGCTGTCTTTGGGTTTTCCCTGATCTCAGCAGATGTGCATAGAACCATGGGTAAGCTGGTCTTGATATGTTAGCCTGTGAGCTGGGTGAGGGTAGAGAAGGAGGGATTCCCTAGCCTAAACAGAAGAGCAGGGCCTTGGGTGTTGTGCTAGCCAGATCCTGGTGAGATAGTGATGGCTCATTGACCAGAGAGTTTCATGAAAAGGCTATTTTCTTTACATTTTTCTATTTATTAATTTATTTTTGGCTTCACTGGGTCTTCATTGCTGCACATGGGCTTTTCTCTAATTGTGGCAAGTAGGGGCCACTCTTCTTTGTCATGCACAGTCTTCTCATTCCAAAGGCTCTTGCAGAGCACAGGCCCTAGGCATGCAGGTTCACAATTCTGGTGCACAGGCATGTGGGATCCTCCCAGACCAGGGATCAAACCCACATCCCCTGCATTGGCAGGCAGATTCTTAACCCCTGGATCACCAGGGAAGTCCAGCAGGGCTATCTTTAAAGAGAAGGCAAAGTTAAGGGAAAGCTATGGGGAAGGACTACCCAAGAGGCTCCCTGGCCTGAAAGGAAGAAAGTGGCCACTGCTAAACCACAGCCTAGGCAGGAGGGGTCTTTCGGTCCCCTGGCTCTCTCCTCTGCCATCACCACTGCAACTAAAAGTCACAGGGCTGGGGAGCCTGGTTAAAAGAGTTTATGGATAGAACTCTGGGAAGTATAGGGCGGAAGACAGATCTAGAGGGACAGAGAATATTTAACACATTTTTGTCTCTCAGTATCTACTTTTTCCTTTTGTCTGGTTAAAAAAACATGTGTCCCCAATATAGGAATCATGTAGTTCCTATCAGCGGATATAGCATAGGGAGCTTCTGTGAATTCACTCACTCTTCCACGGGAAACATAAGATGTAGGACAACATCAGTCCTCTCCATATAACATATAACACATATAACACAGGATAAACATATATAACACATATATAAAAAACATGGAGTGAGTGAGAATGGCACAAAGCATGGCTTAGAGTGTCCCTGCTTTTGTTCTTGATCTCAGGCCAAATTAGATAACCACAGCTTCCTCCTACTACCCCTTCCCCACCCATCTTACCCTCTATAAATTTCCTAGTGGGAGAAAGCCTTTACCTGAAGGTGAGGATACAACCTTATTTATCCAAAATCTGATTCTATGATTGTCTTGTGTTTTGGGGATGCTGCAATTTCCCGTAGGTTAGGGTAATAAAAAAATACTAAGAGGAGCTCCAGTAAATTCTCTGGACTTCAGGCATGGCCCTCGTCCCTCCCATCAGTATCAGCAACCCACATTTTCCTTTATGAGCGAGTTCAAACACCCAGGCCAGTAGCGTGGTCCCATCGTTGCCTGGTGGTTTAGCAGCATGTGGAGACAGTCAGTCCTAATTTCCAAGTGAGTGGACTGATGATGGTCCCCTCGCATAGACAGTCTTCCCCTGGGCACTAGAATCTCCAAAACCACCAACCCCAGTACTGTGGAGACATGAATCAAAAAGTCTTTAAGTGCATTATTAGGTGTAAGAGTGAGAAGAACATCTTCTACCTCGACACCTTGATTCCCAGGTCCATGAATTCTGTCAGGAGAGATGTCAGGGAGATGGCACTATTATTTTGACCTCTGGTTTTAGGATATTTACCCTAACCACACCATTCACAGTCTCCTGTAATTGCAAGGGAGTCTGTAGTAGTTCATTCCACAAGCATATATTGAATGATGGGGTAGTGAATTTAGTGGATAAGAACCCACTTTCATACTTTATCTGCATTCAGTGAGCTATATCGGAGAAGGCAATGGCAACCCACTCCAGTACTCTTGCCTGGAGAATCCCAGGGACGGCGGAGCCTGGTAGGCTGCCGTCTATGGGGTCGCCCACAGTCGGACACGACTGAAGTGACTTAGCAGCAGCAGCAGCAGCAGTGAGCTATATAATGGATAAAATAAGGCATCCCATAAGTCTAGGAATGGTGGTGCTGGCAGAAGAATGGGGGCAAGGAAGAAAATACCTTTTTAGAATATATAGGTATTCTTTGGAGGAAAAACAGCTGCTGCTTTCATTATGGAAGGGCTCCTACAATATGGCAATAAGTTGGCCCCTCTAAGAAATGGTGCTATCTCAGAAGCTCAGCATTGATCTCTGCCATTAGAGATGTTGAGATATAGACATGAGATGCTGAACAGTGGCATTAACTAGGTTAGTCTTGATGAGGGAGATCACACTCATGAGCCTCGATTTCTGCTGCCATAGCAGATTTCTTTAAGGGACCCATTGAACAAGCACCTGGAGCTGTATTCTGACTGATAGCCACAGGGTGAGTTCATCTTGTCCACCTGATTACCGAGAGCCTCTCCACAATGTAATCCTTGCTGGTGAGCATTTACATGGTGAAAGAATATTCTGTACCTTTATGAAAAATCTGCCCTTGTATAGTTCCCCTTGTCACCAGTATTCATATCATGTTCTTCTAAAGTGTCTGACCAGCTGGTTAAGTTTTTAGTCACTTCCCAGGTAGATGTAGATACAAACCTTGAGCCATCTTATGATGGCCTAAGTAAGCAAATACATTGCTTAATGTTCTCTTAATTGGAATAATTTCCCTTCACCATGTTCTTACAGAGCCACCCTAACTGGGACTAAAATGCAGTGGCCATGCACTTCTGGCTTGTGCCCACATATCACAAAGTCAGGCCCAGGTCACATGGTTATAAGGAACTTTACTCAAGGAATAGATATGAATTGAGATAGAAGAGGCAGTGCACCAGAAGTGGGTATTGAAAGAGTGAGCAGCTTGTTCATGTTGAAGCCTAACTCTAATATGTCATTTCAAGTTGCTGGGTTGCTGTTGTACATTCCCAATTTTGCAGATGATGGATCAGATTACACCCAGTTCATTAGGAGCAGCTCAGGTCACGTGTTCACTTGATTTCCCATAGTCAGTATAGTGGTTTGAATGGTGACCCTTCAAAAATTTATGTCTCCTAGAACCTGTGAATGTGAACTTATTTCACATTTTTTGAAATGTGTCTGAAAAAAACCACCTTTTGCAGATGCAATTTAGCTAAGGATTTTGAAATGAGATCAACCTGAGTTACTGATGCATGCATGCTAAGTCACTTCAGCTCTGTCCAACTCTTTTGTGACTCCATGGTCTGTATCTTACCAGGCTTCTCTGTCCATGGGATTTTCCAGGCAAGAATACTGGAATGAGTTGCTATTTCCTTCTCCAAGGAATCTTCCTGATCCAGGGATCGAAACCCACATCTTTTGTGTCTCCTGCATTGGCAGGCTGGTCCTTTACCATTAGTGCCACCTGGGGTATACCCTGCTGTTAAGTCGCTTCAGTCGTGTCTGACTCTGTGTGACCCCATAGATAGCAGCCCACCAGGCTCTCCCATCCCTGGGATTCTTCAGGCAAGAACACTGGAGTGGGTTGCCATTTCCTTCAAAAAGTGGTGTTCTTAGAGACAGGAGAGGAGGAGACACAGAGGAGAAGGCCATGCAAAGATAGAGGGAGAGATTAGAGTGATGCAATCACAAGCCAAGGAGCTTCTGGAACAACAGAAGCTGGTCTAGGAAAGGAAGGATTCTCTTCCAGAGCCTTTAAAGCAGGGATCCCCAACCTCCGGGATCGAATGCCTGGTGATCTGAGGTGTAGCTGATGTAATAATAATAGAAATAAAGTGCACAATAAATGTATTAATGTGCTTGAATCATCCCGAAACTTCTCCCGTACCCCCAGTCTATGGAAAAATTGTCTTCCACAAAACCGGGCCTTGGTGCCAAAATGATTGGGGACCACTGAAGGAACCATGGCCCTACTGACACCTTATTTCAGATGTCTAGCCTCCAGAATGGTGAGAGCAAATTTCTGTTGTTTTAAGGCACTACATTTGTGACCATTTGTTACTACAGCCACAGAAAACTGACATGTTCAGGCGTTTTCTTTCTACAAGTGCCCGTAGCAAGGCAGAAGCTATTTAAAGGGTTAGGTTATCTGCAGAAGGGGTCATGGTTACACTCCAAAACACTAGTGGTCTGCACTGATTCTGCTCATGGGCCTTGATATGACTAGAGGGGAGGGCTGGTTGCCCCAGATGAAGCTGGGATGGGCAACGTGATGAAAGATCAGGAGAAATGGGACATTTCAATTCTCAATCTTCTCTGTATCTGCTTCAGATATTCCTCATCATATCTCAGGAATCTCTTTTTCCACTTATGCCTTATGGAAAAACAAGCAGTGTTGCATGTTTACTGATGAAGCAACTTGTCTTTCAGTGAATAAGCAATATTCCCAATGCCATATAGGTGCTTCCTGCCAAAGCTGAGAGTCACGCCCAGGTAGACTTGAATCCTCAGCATGTGTACCTTCTCTTCCACCAGGCTGCAAGTTCCTAGAAATCTATGCAATGGAGGAAAGGTGGATGGAGATAGTATACAAGTTTAGCCACAGATGACTTTCAACCCTATTTGCCCTACAGCTATAGTCAATAAAAGATTCTTTAAAAGCTCTCCAAAGTTAGATCTATTTGCCCTACAGCTACAGAGGGCAAAATAGTCTCTAAACACTTCCAAAGAGGTTATTCAATTTTTCACCTATGCCCTGAGTTGGGCTTTCAAGGCTAAAGATAATTCGTTCTTTTCTCTCTTTATGCCATCTATCTCGATTTTTAAGTAGTCAGCCCATGGCGCACTTTGTATAATCTAAATCACCTGACAAAACACCTCATGCCACAGTGACACATCTCTGCCATCCACCTGCACGCCACCTCATGTGACAGCTGTTGATAATCTGAGTAACTATTATTCTACCACATACTAAGATATCCATTTCACCTTGGCAAAGGGATTATCTGTGCCCTCATCAAATATGTGAGCAACCTAATCACAGAATCCCATTTTGAGGATATGTTTTCAGGAACAAATCCTGGTTTCATTTACTGAATAAGCCAGGTTCCCAACAGCAAACAGATGGTAGAGTCAGAAGGAATAATTAAAGAGAATTAAATGAAGGAGCATTTCCAAAAGAGGGGACAAGGTTATGTTAAACCAGCAAGAGATGGTAAAGTACCTGGCTAGTAAGAGTAGAATGCTATTAACCACCCTTAGGTTCACAGGTACCAGGGGAGGAGCTATTTGCTGGAATGTGCAGAAAATGGAATATGTAGAAAAGGCTGTCCAGAAGGAGCTGTGGCTTCAGTATAGGAATGCAGCCACTGCAAAGCCCCTGGGACAGGAAAGCAGCCAGGTAGCTAAGTCCCTGACACTTTCTTTCTTCATACCTTGCAGTCTCCTGCCGATTCCTCCCACTGGACAAACCCAGTCAGAAGCCAGAAGTATGACTTCTGAATCGGTAGTGTGTTACTGCCTGACTTAGGGAGCCAAAAAAATCTCTATAGCAACAATCAGTAAGTCATCCCTGGCCTGACTTATTTATCAATTGTGATGAGTAAGGTATGGTGGAACCAGAGCATCTGGCCCTCCAACTCCTGGTTATTCCCTCTGTGATCACTGAACAGAAGAAAGGAAACTTCATGCCCCATCGAGTCTAAGTATATGTGCACCTTTCCCCTATTAAACTGACTTCCTGGAGCTGGACTGTGCATGGGCTTAAGAGTCAAATACAAGCTGACTGTCAGCTCTGACATTTACAATCTGCATGATAATGGGCAAGTTAGTTACCTTGAACATCAGTTGCTCTCTCTATATAATTTGGAATAATATCTACCCTAACAAGTGTCGCAAAGAGTAAATGAAATAATGGAAAGTTGTTAATAAGGCTTTCACACATGGCAAATAGTCTTTAAGTGTTCTTTTCCATATTGACCTTTCTCTTGTGCAGCTGTAACCACCGTGTAAAACATATTTGTAGCTCATTTTATGACTGAACACATTCCAATCAGCTTATAAAACAAAAACCTTTAGAACACAACTTATTTTTAAGTTGAGGGCCTATATTTAGGTAAAATTGTGAAGGAATGATTGATAATCCTATTTTCAGAAATGATAGAATCACTCTAACGGGGATAAAGCAAGTTTATAAGAAATAGACAATTATATGAGGAAAGCTACTTAACAAGGAGAAATAACCTCAAATCTATACATGTACCTTAAGGAAAATGCTCTGGAAGGTTATCTACAAACTTGTAACACTGGTTAATTCCAGAGACCAGAGTGGGATTGAAGGGCTGTGAGAAATGGAAATAGTCTCTCACTTCTTTCTCTGTATGGTTCAATATTGCTTAAATATTTCACAGTGAACATGCATCCTCATTCTGCTTAACTTTTTAAAACATTTAAGCACACACTGAACCTCAAATTATTTATTACATCAAGTAAGGATATAAAAAAATCATCATCCACTGTTACTTTTACATCATAAACCAAAGAACAGTTTAATACACCAAAAACATAAGAGAGACATAATTCAAGATAAAGAACAGTTCTCCCTAAGAAAGGACAGTGAGCAGTACACACACACACGTACTCTTTCTTACAAATGTATGCAAAATTATTTGATAAAAATTCACAGCAGATTTTTGAGTGAAAGTGCTCAATGAACTGAATTTTCTTCATTTCTAAGATTGTGAATACTTTTTAATTTTTCTAAATTTTAATATTTTTTTCCAAATAGAAAATATGCTCTTATTTTTAAAAAAACTGATGTGTATAAAGTAGAAAATGAAACCCACTTCAAGTCCCTCCCCCAAGAGAACCATAATTAAAATGTGGTATATCATCTTCTGCACTATTTTCTATGAAGATATAAACATACTTATATTGGAATAGCTTGTTTTAAAGGAAAAGAGCTTATTCAAGCTTTCTATCAATTTGCAGAGTAGAGAACTCTTGATATGTATGTTGTAATGAGCAATTGAAATGAATGTTGATCATCTTTAGGGAAAATATTTTTGGGGCTAAATTATGGAGAAGGAAATGGCAACCCACTAAAATCCCGTGGACAGAGGAGCATGGTAGGCTACCAGTCCATGGGGTCGCAAAGAGTTGGACATGACTGAGCGACTTTACTTACTTTACTTACTTACTTTACTCTCTTAAGGAGACTGGATGTTTACAAAATGTTCTTCATAGTTGGACAGGAGGCCTGACTTGAAAACCTTTTTGATTTCAGCAGGCAGTTCATTCCTATGTGTTACGTGTAAGATCTCAAGGTCTTTTCTCAGGATAAAGATCTGTCAAAGCAGAAGTTAATAGCTAAGGAGTGTCCAGAGGCAGAAGATCGGAGAATATTTGGAACAAAACTAGAGAGGTCAGTGAAATTATCCCCCAAGGCTAGCCAGAGTCAAAGGGAAGAAACCATCGTCTTGGAGTGGGTACTGGCCCCCATCAGAGAGCCATCTTTGTGGCTGTGTTTGGGGCACAAACCTAGTAAATGGAAGTACTTTCCTCTCTGGAGTCTCCCACCATGTTCTAATTCTCTCCAGCACATGTCAGGACTAGAAAGCATCTGGAGGGCAGGACTAAGAGGCCTCAGGGAAGCTGGAGCAGCGGCTCCCAAATTCCAGCGAATGCTAGCCTTTTCCCAGACTTCAGAATGTGACAGCAGCAAAATCCAAATGTTTTCAAACCACTGAGTTAGTGTCCCATATTTGGTCACAAACACTGGCCATGTTTGCATAAACAATAAAGGCAAAGTGGAAGCAATTGGCCTGAATTGGGATATGAATGATCCCTATAGGCTCTCACTATTTATTCATATTTGGCAAATGAACATGTACATTGACTGGGCTGAGATAACCTAAAAGTATATAGTTCATAGGCTTTTACCCTTTAAATATAAAAAATGTTGTTCGTGCTCAATAAGTGAGAATGGAGGCAGAAAAAGAAGTCTTTTAATATGAGTTGGAGCAAGTATATTTTCCTCTCTACAAATGATTTCTTCATCTTCACAAGGATGAAGGAATGGCAAACACTCACATGACACTGTCCCACCACCTTAGATAGCACACTCATCATTAGGAGTCAGGATGTAACTCCAATGTCCTTCTCTACTAGGCGCTCCAGGCAACCTCTGTTATTCAGAGCTGGCCCCATATGTTACTCAGGTTTGCCATATTTGAACCAAGCAATCTCTGAGATCTCTCCTAGATCCACCCTACTTTTATGAAATACACTGTTATTTAAGAAAAGCCCATCAAAGAGGAAAAACTATATCCTTAAAGCAGTGTCCATATCAATATATTTAATCAAAGGGCATGATTAATAGAGAAAGGAAACTAATTTTGCCTTTCCTGTGGCCTTACTGTCTCTGGTCCCCTACCTTCTCAGGTGTCTTAGCCCCTGAAAGTTCTCTCTTCTCTGCCAACCTGTATTATTAAGTGAATTCTGCAGCGAATGCATCCTCTCCCTCCATTCTTTTTCACAGGTGGTCTATGACCTCCCCAGATCTGCTTAACCAACTACAGAGGTTCATAAGCTCTGAGTTTTGAGGCTGGGAAGTGATAGACCCACAGAAGGGGTGATGGAGACTTCAGTTAACATCAGCTTCAGCACTCTCCCAAAGAGAATGGGTTGGGTGGGAGTCACCATATCGAAACCATCACTGATCATAGGAATACCCAAGGCTGCCTGTAAGCCACAGGGCATCAAGCTGCATTTCCCTATGTGTGTTCCTTGAACTTTGGATATTAATTGGTTGCTCAAACAAATACGGTCACTTCCATGTGAAACTGCATTAAACAACACTAAGATTTCTTGGAGTACGTCAAGGTTGTATATTGTCACCCTGCTTATTTAACTTATATGCAGAGTACATCATGAGGAACGCTGGGCTGGAAGAAGCACAAGCTGGAATCAAGATTGCCAGGAGAAATATCAATAACCTCAGATATGCAGATGACACTACCCTTATGGCAGAAAGTGAAGAGGAACTCAAAAGCCTCTTGATGAAAGTGAAAGAAGAGAGTGAAAAGGTTGGCTTGAAGCTCAACATTCAGAAAACAAAGATCATGGCATCTGGTCCCATCACTTCATGGGAAATAGATGGAAAAACAGTGGAAACAGTGTCAGACTTTATTTTCTTGGGCTCCAAAAATCACTGCAGATGCTGATTGCAGCCATGAAATTAAAAGATGCTTGCTCCTTGGAAGGAAAGTTATGACCAACCTTGATAGTATATTAAAAAGCAGAGACATTACTTTGCCAACCAAGGTCCGTCTAGTCAAGGCAATGGTTTTTCCCGTGGTCATGTATGGATGTGAGAGTTGGACTGTGAAGAAAGCTGATCACTGAAGAATCGATGCTTTTGAACTGGGGTGTTGGAGAAGACTCTTGAGAGTCCCTTATACTGCAAGGAGATCCAACCAGTCCATTCTAGAGGAGATCAATCCTGGATGTTCATTGGAGGGACTGATGCTAAAGCTGAAGCTGCAATACTTTGGCCACCTCATGCGACGAGCTGACTCACTGGAAAAGACTCTGGGAAAGGCTGGGGGCGGGAGGAGAAGGGGACGACGGAGAATGAGATGGCTGGATGGCATCACCGACTCTGTGGACATGAGTTTGAGTGAACTCCGGGAGTTGGTGATGGACAGGGAGGCCTGGCGTGCTGTGATTCATGGGGTCGCGGAGAGTCGGACACGACTGAGCGACTGAACTGAACTGAACTGAACTGAACTGAAGATTTCTTTACAAGTCCTGTACAACGCTTTTCACACTAAAACAGCTTTTCACGCTTTTCATGTATTTTGAATCATGAAGAGGAGGGTTAGATTGTGCCCCATTTCTCAAATGTATTGGACTCCGTTCGGTTCCGTTCCATTGCTCAGTCGTGTCCGACTCTTTGCGACCCCGTGGCCTGTAGCCTACCAGGCTTCTCCGTCCATGGGATTCTCCAGGCAAGAATACTGGAGTGGGTTACCATTTCCTTCTCCAGGGGATCTTCCCGACCCAGGGATCGAACCCGGGTCTCCCGCATTGGAGGCAGACCCTTTAACCTCTGGGCCACCAGCCTTTTTATCAAGGCCTAACTTGTGAGACTAGTGTTCCACAGGACACACATTGGGAAACAAAATCCTAGCACTCTAAAGGAAGCTTACTCATTTTATACTGTTAAGAAAGTTTTTTATTTATTTATTTATTTTAATTGGAGGCTAATTACTTTACATTACTGTATTGGTTTTGCCATAGATTGACATGAATCCACCCCGGGTGTACATGTGTTCCCCATCTTGAACGCCCCTCCCACCTCCCTCCCAATCCCATCCCTCTGGTTCGTCCCAGTACACCAACCCCAAGCATCCTGTATCATGCATCAAACCTGGACTGGCGATTCGTTTCACATATGATAATATACATATTTCAATGCCATTCTCCCAAATCATCCCACCCTCACCCTCTCCCAGAGAGTCCAAAAGACTGTTCCATACATCTGTGTCTCTTTTGCTGTCTCCTATATTCCCCAGAAGGTTTATAGGCAGAGCTGGGACAAGCATCCAGGTAGTTGAAAGGTAGACTTTGATCTCTTAATGCAATAAGCCCTGAAGACAGTTCCTAAAAATTAGGCAAGAGGTTAGTTCCAGCACATATGTGAAAAAGAGCTTCTTTTTCTTTTGCAGGTCTTGCTCTATGATGTTTAGCAGTGAATACGAATGTTACCAATGGACACTAGAGCTGAAAATCACCTGGAGGACACCTGCCCTTATGCTTTCATTTCACAGGTAAGGAAACTGTGAAATGATAATTTTCTCAAAGAGAAAATACAAGACTTACCCAATATCACATAATAGAGTTCAGATTAGAAATAAGTCTGCTGATGCTTAGTTTCCAGTATAGAACCCAACATACTCCTACCACTAACTGCTGAACTATTCAAGACAGAAAAGATGGTTTATTGAAGTCAAGGTAAGCCCTGTGCCAGTGAAACCTTACACAAATTATATGTAAGTTTCATGTGTGTATTTGTGTGTGTGTAGATAAATAATTAGAAATAGATTTCTATTTTAACTCCTGAAAAGGCTATCTGAGGATGGGAGTTAGGGAAATAATGGAGAGTTATAAACAACTAATATGTGCCCTAAAACATCTTCTATAGAAGTGAAAGGAAAAATCTCAGTCAAGGTGCTCAGAAAAAAATCTGACTTGTCACTCTGAATAATCAGTGGTTCTCCATCCTGGCTGCCTGTACTGAATCCCCTAGAGATTTTTTCAAAAACACCCATGGCTTGGGGTGTGGCCCAGACACTGGCAGCTTTTGACAACCTCACAGGTGATTTCACTGGGGAGCTAGAGGTGAGAAATACTCACTAAACACAGGGAATCCAAGGCAAATTCTCTTCACTCCTACATCATCCAGCCTCAGAGTCTACTGGTGGAATGTCCAGCAGAGAGGTTTTCCAGACGTTCTTTCACAGCTGAGGCTTGCTCACAGCCTCACCCTGAGCCTGGAGCCGGAGCCAGTAACTCTCAGCTTCCTCCTGGGCTTCTAGCTGCCCCAGGCTGCCTTATTGGCTTCCATATCCCTCTTACCATTTGTTGTCAATCCAAAAACCTGGGGAAGCTAAAGTGAAATCCTTCTATGTGTTTATGTGGCAACAAGCTCGGAGTCTATGCTGAAAAAATGTCCTTGGCCCTTGACAAATCCGCCATGGAGGTGCCTCCGTCTGTTTTTAAATAGGCCGTAAACGAGCTGGGAAACCAGTGCCCGCCACCAGGAGCCAATCTGCTGAATCAGCCCATAGAAGCAGAGGGAGACTGGGGTGACTCAAACACAAGGGTGTTTCTGACATTTTTTGGTATCATTTAGCTTCAGAGGAATGCAGACCGTTTAAGGGAGGTGTTTGGTTTTGACTGTAGAGAATAGGCCAAACGGAGATTGATTTGTAAGACTGATACCTTCATTTTTCTGGAATACTTGAACTACAATGATGAAGCCTGGTGTATGGAAAGGAATCAAGGGTTTATAATATTCATTTAAATAAAATTTCTCATTATTAAGAGACTAATATGTTACCCACCTTAAAAAGTCCTGGAGGAGAGCTTAGGGCTAGATCTTTGAGACCTCAGGGAGGCATCTAAACAGCAAAGAAAAACATAGCCTCATTTTTACATGTAAAGAGAAGAGAAAAATAACCTTTCTAAAAGTAATACGAATGCATATTTAGAAGGCTCATCTATGCTATGATCAAAAGAAGCAGAGTGATGAACTGTAGTGAAAATTCAGTAATAATTAAGAGTAGTAAGGATGTGAGAAGACAGCCCTCCTATGGGAACAGATGAAAAAGGTAAAATTATTTCTTACCATGGATTCTGCCCACAAGCAGAAGGCTTGCTATGTTTAGGGAGCTGTAAAAATGCAAACTTTCTGCCCTCAAGAAATCTGCCCTCTAGAGAGACACCAGAGAAAGGTACAATGGTAATACCAAGGATATATAAATACCAATAGCAATTTGAAATACAAAGGATATTTCACAATGTAAGTGAAAAGTAGACTCAGAGAGGAAAGATGACAGGACTCCAGACAAGGAAGAGGGTTCTTTTGACGAGAGAGTAACCAGGGAAACATCCACAGAAGTGGGGACTAGGGAGTCAGCCTCAAGGAGGGGATAAGATTCAGGAAGTAGAGAGAGCTCTGAAGGAGGTGGTTGGCAAGAGGGAACAACTTGCACCAGTCTATGGTGTCTCCCTATCTCTCACCTGCACAGCTTTAGGGAGTGTGAAGAACACACAGGAAGTTGTTGCTTTATCATATTCCTGCTCTGAGAAGCATCAGTGATATTCTTTTTCATTGTTTATTTACAATGTGTTAATTTCAGGTGTATAGCAAAGTGATTATATATATATATATATATATATATTCTTTTCCCTTATAGTTTATTACAAAATACTGAGCATAGTTCCCTGTGATATTCCATAGATCCTTGTTGTTTATCTCTTTTATATATAGTAAAGAATGTATGTTAATCCCAAATTCCTGATTTTCCTTCTCTGCACTGCCTTTCACTTTGGCAGCCATGTTTCCTATGTCTGTGGGTCTATTTCTGTTTTGTTTGTAAGTTGTTTTGTATCATTTTTTTTTAGATTCCACATGTAAGTGATATCACATGATATTTATCTTTGTCTCTCTGGTTTACTTGACTGAGTAAGTTAATCTCTAGGCTTATCCGTGTTGCTGCAAATGACATTCTATTTTATGGCTGAGTAAGGTCAGGAAGCAACAGTCAGAAATGTACATGGAACAACCGACTGGTTCCAAATAGGAAAAGGAGTATGTCAAGGTTGTATATTGTCACCCTGCTTATTTAACTTATATGCAGAGTACATCATGAGGAACGCTGGGCTGGAAGAAGCACAAGCTGGAATCAAGATTGCCAGGAGAAATATCAATAACCTTAGATATGCAGATGACACCACCCTTATGGCAGAAAGTGAAGAGGAACTCAAAAGCCTCTTGATGAAAGTGAAAGAGGAGAGTGAAAAGGTTGGCTTGAAGCTCAACATTCAGAAAACAAAGATCATGGCATCTGGTCCCATCCCTTCATGGGAAATAGATGGAAAAACAGTGGAGACAGTGTCAGACTTTATTTTTTAGGGCTCCAAAATCACTGCGGATGCTGATTGCAGCCATGAAATTAAGAGACGCTTACTCCTTGGAAGGAAAGTTATGACCAACCTAGATAGTATATTAAAAAGCAGAGACATTACTTTGCCAACAAAGGTCCGTCTAGTCAAGGCTGTGGTTTTTCCCGTGGTCATGTATGGATGTGAGAGTTGGACTGTGAAGAAAGCTGATTGCTGAAGAATTGATGCTTTTGAACTGTGGTGTTGGAGAAGACTCTTGAGAGTCCCTTATACTGCAAGGAGATCCAACCCGTCCATTTTAAAGGAGATCAATCCAGGGTGTTCATTGGAGGGACTGACGCTAAAGCTGAAACTTTAATACTTTGGCCACCTCATGAGACGAGTTGACTCACTGGAAAAGACTCTGATGCTGGGAAAGGTTGGGGGCAGGAGGAGAAGGGGACGACAGAGAATGAGATGGCTGGATGGTATCACCGACTCGATGGACATGAGTTTGAGTCAACTCCGGGAGTTGGTGATGGACAGGGAGGCCTGGTGTGCTGTGATTCATGGGGTCGCAAAGAGTCGGACACGACTGAGCGACTGAACTGAACTGAACTGAACTGAACCCAGGCACATGGAATATGTCTCCATCTGTTTTTGTCATCTTTGAGTTCTTTCATTAGTGTCTTATAATTTTCTGTGTACAATTCTTTTGTCTCCTTAGGTAAGTTTATTTCTAGATATTTAATTCTTTTTGTTGCAATGGTGAATGGGATTGATTCCTTAATTTCTCTTTCTGGTTTTTCAATGTTAGTATATAGAAATGAAAGTGATTTATGTGTATTGATTGTGTATGCTGCAACTTTGCTAAATTCACTGATTAGCTCTAGTAATTTTCTGATACTATCTTTAGGGTTTTCTATGTATCATATCATTTGCAAACAGTGAGAGCTTTACTTCTTTTCCAATCTGGATTCCCTTTATTTCTTTTCCTTCTCTGATTGCTGTACCTAGGGCTTTCAGAACTGTGTTGAATAATGGTGATGAAAGTGGATGCTCTTGTCTTGCTCCTGATCTTAGGGCGAATGCTTTCAGTTTTTCACCCTTGAGAATGTTTGCTATAGGCTTACAATATATCGCCTTTACTATGTTGAGGTAGGTTCCTTCTATGCCCATTTTTTGAAGAGTTTTAATCACAAATGAGTGCTCAATTTTGTCAAAGGCTTTTTCTGCGTCTGTTGACATGATCTTATGGCTTTTATCTTTCAATCTGTTAATATAGTGTATCACATTGATTGATTTATGTATATTGAAGAATCCTTGCATTCCTGGAATAATGTTAACTTGATCCGACTTGATCATGGTGTGTGAGCTTTTTGATATGTTGCTGAATTCTGTTTGCTAAAATTTTTGTTGAGGTTTTTTCTATGTTCATCTGTGATATTGCCCTGTAGTGTTTTTTTTTTGTGTTGTCTTTGTCTGGTTTTGATATAAGGGTGATGGTGACCTCTTAGAATGAGTTTGGAAGTGTTCCTTCCTCTGCAGTTATTTGAAAGAGTTTTAGAAGGATAGGTATTAGCTCTTCTCTAAAGGTTTGATAGAATTCTCCTGTGAAGCCATCTGGTTCTGAGCTTTTGTTTTGGGGGAGATTTTTTATCACAGCTTCAATTTCAGTGCTTGTAATTGAGTTGTTCATAATTTCTAATTCTTCCTGGTTCAGTCTTAGAAGATTGAACTTTTCTAAGAATCTGTCCATATCCTCCCGGTAATCCATTTTATTGCCATATAGTTGTTGGTAATAGTCTCTTATAATCCTTTGTATTTCTACATTGTCTGTTGAAGCCTCTCCTTTTTCATTTCTAAATTTGTTGATTTGATCCTTCTCTCTTTTTTTCTTGATGAGTCTGGCTAAAGGCTTGTCAATTTTGTTTATCCTCTCAAAGAACCAGCTTTTAGTTTTATTAATCTGTATTATTGTTTCTTTCATTTATTTTTCATTTATTTCTGCTCAGGTCATTATGATTTCTTTCCTTATACTAATTTTGGAGATTTTTGTTCTTCTTTTCCCAGTAATTTTAGGTGTAAAGTTAGGTTGTCTATTCAATGTTTTTCTTGTTTCTTGAGGTAGGATTATATTGCTATAAACTTCCCTCTTAGAACTGCTTTTGCTGCATCCCATAGGTTTTGAGTTGTTATGTTTTCATTGTCATTTTTTCTAGAAAATTTTTTATTTCCCTTTTGATTTCTTCAGTAACCTGTTGGTTATTTAGAAACGTGTTGTTTAGTCTCCATGTGTTTGTGTTTCTTACCGTTTTTTTCTTGTAATTAATATCTAGTCTCATAGCGTTGTGGTCAGAGAAGATGCTTGACGCGATTTTGATTTTCTTAAATTTACTGAGGTTTGATTTGTGATCCAAGATGTGGTCTATCCTGGAGAATGTTCATGTGCACTTGAGAAGAAGGTGCATTCTTCTGCATTTGGATGGAATGTCCTGAAGATATCAATGATATCTGTATCATCTAATGTATCATTTAAGACTTGTGTTTCCTTATTAATTTTCTGTTTTGATAATCTGTCCATTGGTGTGAGTAGGGTCTTAAAGTCTCCTACTATTATTGTATTACTGTCAATTTATCTTCTTACGTCTGTTAGTGTTTATCTTATGTGTTGAGGTGCTCCTATGTTGGGTGCATAGATATTTACAATTGCTATGTCTTCCTCTTGGATTGATCCCTTTTTCATTATGTAGTGTCCTTCCTTATCTCTTGTAATCTTCTTTAAGGTCTATTTTGTCTGATATGAGGATTGCTACTCCAGCTTTCTTTTGCTTCCCATTTGCATGGAGTATATTTTTCCATCCTCTCACTTTCAGTCTATATGTGTCTTGAGGTCTGAAGTGGGTTTCTTGTAGATAGCATATATATGGGTCTTGTTTTTGTATACATTCAGCCAATCTGTGGAGAAGGCAATGGCACCCCACTCCAGTACTCTTGCCTGGAAATCCCGTGGACGGAGGAGCCTGGTAGGCTGCGATCCATGGGGTTGAGAAGAGTCGACATGACTGAGCAACTTCACTTTCATTTTTCACTTTCATGCATTGGAGAAGGAAATGTCAACCCACTCCAGTGTTCTTGCCTGGAGAATCCCATGGGCAGGGGAGCCTGGTGGGCTGCCATCATCTATCGAGTCGCACAGAGTCGGACACAACTGAAGTGACTTAACAGCAGCAGCAGCAGCCAGTCTGTATCTTTTGGTTGGAGCATTTAATCCATTTACATTTAAAGTAATTATTGATGTAGATGTTCCTATTGCCATTTTCTTAATTTTGGGGGTTGATTTTATACATCTTTTTTCTTCCCTTGTATTTCTTGACTATATAAGTCCCTTTAACATTTGTTTAAAGCTGGTTTGGTGGTACTGAATTCTCTTAACTCTTGCTTGTCTGAAAAGCTTTTTATTTCTCCATCAATTTTGAATGAGATCTTAGCCAGGTACTGTAATCTTGGTTGTAGACTTTTCCCTTACAATACTTTAAATATATCCTGCCATTCCTTTCTGGCCTGTGGAGTTTCTGCTGAAAGATCAGCTGTTAAGTATATGGGGTTTCCCTTGTATGTTACCTGTTGCCTCTCTCTTGCTGCTTTTCATATTCTTTCTTTGTGTTTAGTCTTTGTTAGTGTGATTAGTATGTGTCTTGGCATGTTTCTCCTTGGGTTTATCCTGTATGGGATTCTTTGTGCCTCTTGGACTTGATTGGCTATTTCCTTTTCTATGTTGTGGAAATTTTCAACTATAATCTCTTCAAAATTTTTCTCATACCCTTTCTTTTTCTCTTCTTCTTCTTCTGCTGCTGCTAAGTTGCTTCAGTCGTGTCCAACTCTGTGCGACCCCAGAGACGGCAGCCCACCAGGCTCCCCTGTCCCTGGGATTCTCCAGGCAAGAACACTGGAGTGGGTTGCCATTTCCTTCTCCAGTGCATGAAAGTGAAAATTGAAAGTGAAGTCGCTCAGTCATGTCTGACTCTTAGCGACCCCATGGACTGCAGCCTACCAGGCTCCTCTGTCCATGGGATTTTCCAGGCAAGAGTACTGGAGTGGAGTGCCATTGCCTTCTCCACTTCTTCTTCTGGAACGCCTATAATCAGAATGTTGGTGCATTTGATATTGTCCCAGAGGTCTCTGAGACTATCCTCAGTTCTTTTCATTCCTTTTACTTTATTCTGCTCTTCAGAATTTATTTCCACCATTTTATCTTCCACCTCACCGATTCGTTCTTCTGCTTCAGATATTCTGCTATTGATTCCTTCTAGAGTACTTTTAATTTCAGTCATTGTGTTGTTTGTCTCTGTATGTTTATTCTTTAATTCTTCTATGTCTTTGTTAATTGATTCTTACATTTCTCCATTTTGTTTTCAAGGTTTTTGATCATCTTTACTGTCATTATTCTGAATTCTTTTTCAGGTAGTTTTCCTATTTCCTCTTCATTTATTTGGATTTCTGCATTTCTAGTTTGTTCCTTCATTTGTATAGTATTTATCTGCCTTTTCATCATTTTTTTTAAACTTATTGTGTTTGAGGTCTCTTTTTCCCAGGCTTCAAGGTTGAATTCTTTCTTCCTTTTGGTTTCTGCCCTCCTAAGGTTGGTCCAATGGTTTGTTTAAGCTTTGTATAGGGTGAGATTTGTGCTGAGTTTTTGTTTGTTTGTTCTTCCTCTGATGAGCAAGACTGAGTGAGGTGGTAATCCTGTCTGCTGATAATTGGGTTTGTATTTTTGTTTTGTTTGTTGTTTAGATGAGGCATCCTGCACAGGGTACTACTGGTGGTTGGGTGATGCCAGGTCTTGTATTCAAGTGGTTTCCTTTGTGTGAGTTCTCACTATTTGATATTCCCTAGGATGAACTGAACTGAACTGAGGGTTAGCTCCGGAGAAGGCAATGGCACCCCACTCCAGTGTTCTTGCCTGGAGAATCCCAGGGATGGGGGAACCTGGTGGGCTGCTGTCAATGGGGTTGCACAGAGTCAGACATGACTGAAGCAACTTAGCAGCAGCAGCAGCAGGGTTAGCTCTCTGGTAGTCTAGGCCACTCCAAAGGCTCAGGGCTTGATCTCTGGTCAGGAACGAAGATTCCACAAGTGGTTTGTTATGGCATTAAGTGAAATTAAAACAAATATCCAAAAATGAGAAACCAAAGATGAACTCCAGACAAATGGCAGTTAGAAAACCAGGCAAATAATAATTAAAATAATGGAATATACACATATACATTTATACCCATGAGCAAAGTGAAAACAGCCCAACAAAAATAAAGTACAGTAGAATGACCTGGGGAACAAAGGAAATCATAAGTTATATTCACCAGTTAGCAAAACTAACTAAAGCACAAACTGGAAAACAAAACTAAAGCAAGATACTAAGTGGGGAATATAGCAATGAAAACAAAACTAGCAAATTTTTTGAGCAGAAAGGAAAGAAAGAATAGATATATAAAGTTAAACAGAGGTAGATGAAGAAGATTTATATACATTAAAGATTAATGCAAGGGGGAAAGAACAGCAGGAAAGGCAAACAAAGGAATAAATGTAGAAAAAAATATAATAGGCTTTATAAAAAAGAGAAAAAAAATGGAAGAAGATAGAAAAAAGGATATAAAAAAGGAAAACTCCACAGAACTGCAGAAGCCCAACGTAGAGGCAGAGGCTTATAACAATAGAAATTGTGACTGAATATACACATGTACATATATACCCATAAGCAAAATCAAAACAGCCCAACAAAAATAAAGTACAATAGATTGACCCAGTGAACAAAGGAAACCAAAACTCATATCTACCAGAAAAAAAAACTAACTAAAGCACAAACTGGAAAACAAACTACAGCAAGGTGCCAACTGGGGAATAAAGGAATGAAAATAAAATTAACAAATATGTTGAGAGGAAAGGAAAGAAAGAATAGATATGCAAAGTTAAATAGAGGTAGATAAAGAAGATTTACATACATTAAAGATTAACTGCAAGGGGAAAAGAACAGTAGGAAAGCAAAGAAAGGGATAAATGTAGAAAAAATAATAATAGGTTTAAAAAATTAAAATTGAAAAAAAGAAAAAAAAAAAAAAAACGGAAATCTCCACAAAACTGTAAAAGCCCAATGTAGAGGCAGAGGTTTATAATGGTAATAAAAACATGTGACTGAGAAAAAAACAAAGCTCAAAAGCTTAGTTAGATTTCATAGTGCCAATAAAATTGGCAACTACAACAGAGGGGGGAAGAAAAGTGTGTGTGGTGGTGGTAGGGGGGGATCCAAAAGAATTTACAGAGCAAGTCAAAACATAAGAATATCAAATGTTTTTCTTGAGTCACTGCTATCAGAGTGCTTTCCCTTGCTGGGAGTCACAGTCCACCTCACCTCCTTAGAATGCCCTCCAACACTGTGCTGATTTCTGGACCTGCTGTGGGGGCAGCTCAGATTCTAATCTGGTCCTACTTCTATGTGTTCTCACCTCCACTGTCCACAGCTATCAGAACTAGTGCATTTTTCTTTTGTGGGAGCTCTCAATGACCTTTTATGTATTCCACAGAGACAGAGTCTGCCTAGTTGATCATGTGGATTTAATCTGCAGCTTGTAGAGCTGGTGGGAAGATTTTGGGTCTTCTTCCTTAGCCACACTGCCCTTGGGTTTCAATTGTGGTTTTACTTCCACCTCTGTACGAGTCGTCCACTGGGGTTTGTTCCTGAGGCTGCCCTGGAGGACTTGGGTTTTCCCCTGTGAGAGCCAGGTGTGGAGGTGGTGCAGCTGCTTGTGTTGCAGGGGTTCTGGCAGCACCAGGTACTCAGGGGAGTTGGCCACTAAGCAGCAGGAAATATAGTGTTCTAGAAGGTATGGCAACAAGTATTGGCCAATACACTCCAGTATTCTTACCTGGAGAACCCCGCTCCCTGAACAGAGAAGCCTGGCAGGCCACAGTCTACAGGGTCGAAAAAAGTCAGACAATACTGAATTGACCTTGCATGCATAGACGCAAGAAATTTTTTGCCTGTGGCAGCTCTGCCCCAGGGAGAGTTGAGCATGAAGGTGGCACAGCTGCTTGGCTTGCAGAGAGCCTGGTGGCGCCAATTGTTCAAGGACACAAACTGCTTCTGCCGCAGGAGTTATGGCCCTATCAGGTTTTTTCCGAGCCTCTTGTAGCTGGCAATCAGAAGGCCTTTTTAGCCAGTCTTTCTCCATAGCTCCCGCATTCAGGCACTTAGAGGGCACCCTTGCCTGAGGTCCTTCTCTGTTGTTCTGCACGCCAGGCATATAGAGGGCCCCCGCTGGCTGGGGTCCTACTATGTAGATCGGCGCATCAGGCACTTAAAGGGGCACCCTGGGTGGGGTTCTACTCTGTAGCTCACAGCATCAGTCACTTAAAGGACCACCCTGGGAGGTGTCCTGCTCTGTAGTTCAGTGCGTCAGGCATTCCATGGGCCAGCCTCTTTATTCAGCTGCCGATGTGTTGGGGGAGAAAGGCTATGGTGTAGGCTTCACCCGCTACGTGTGACTCAGCAGTGTCACCTTGCTTCCATGGCTGCCTGGCTTTCCTCCACAGGGATTTCCCATCACAATCTCTGCCCTCACCTCCGCTTTGATCTGTCTCTCTGTAGTCAACAGCAACCCTCCCACTGGGATCACTCCACACTCCCCAAACTCCAGCTCCTAGCTGCTGCACCTTCCAGGGGACCCTCACCCCTGTCCAGGGTATGTATGACTGTGGCAAGGACTGTCTGATTCTCATTCCATTTAGGCTGCCACAGAGCAGCTGTTTCACTCTCAGCCTTAAATATTTCTCCTGTGACTTAGACAATTGCCCCAGTGTTGGGATTGGACCCCCGCTTCAATTCCCCCACCTGCCGAGGACAGGTCCAGTCCTACTAGCACTCCTGTTTTTCCCCCAGATCCTTCCTCCTACCAAGTTTTGTGTGGTTCTATGTTTTCTTTTCCACTGGTCAGGTACTTCTGTCTGCTTTCAGCTGGTGTTATGCATGCACTTCTGTCTGAAGGTATATTCCTGATGTATCCGTGGAGAGAGATGTACTCCACACCCACCTATTCCTCTGCCATCTTGTTCTCCTCTCCTTTAATCCATTTTAAGTTTATTTTTGTGTATGGCATTGGGAAAATGGAGAAAATTCACCTTTATTGAGCACTCGTACATGAGCATGCCCTATGCTAGGCACTTTAAACATATAACCATTTAGTTCTCAAAGTAAAGATACCCAAATCCACAACCCCATATGGCTGGTGTCATTGCCACCCATTTCTAGAAGAAGTAACAGCGATCTAGAGGGTCTAAGCAATTTGCTGAAGGTAGCAGAGCAAAGAAGTATAAGTGCTAGGAAGTGATGGAGGTGTTGAGTGTAATCAAAGGCAAAAATGAAGAGACCTGAATTGACCTTAGAGATTTGTATTTTCATTCCAAGATCCTTCACTTATGGACACCTTCCTTTCTCCATCAATTCAATCACATCATAGAATTTGAGTGAAAAGTATCCTTGGAAAAGTATCCAGTACTCTCTTTTATGAGGAAACAGAAGCTAAGAGAGATGAGTGAGTGCCACTCACTCACTTGTGTGAGTGCCCGGGGTTATACCCTGTGAGGAGCAGAGCTCAGAAGCCAGCCATGTTACTGATGCATGTGCCAGCCTGACAAGGACCTGGGTAAACAGAAGCCGGGATATGCATTGTCTCTGGGCAGTTGTAGGAAGGGTTCAGTTTCCTATAAACTGTCTGACCCACCCCTTGTTAGAAATGCAGAAGTATCTACCAATTCCAAATCCTCATAGACTCCTCCCCCTTCTTTCTCTCTGGCTGTTGAGGAAGTTTGGACAGGGGGCAGAGTGTGCCATTTCCTGTTTGACTCCTCTTCTCTCCCCTGAGCAAGATGGAGAAAGGACTCATCAAAAATCAGGGTGGGCCACAGAAACTCACAGCTCTTCACCTTCATACCCTCCTTAGACCACTGAGAGAGAGGCAGAGGAGAGACATCTCTGGCAGTTGTGGCTATTTTGTCAGGATTACAAATCAAATGTTGTTAAGAAACAAGAATCAGTAGATGTGTAACATCTATTTTTACTCAAAGGCAGATTGACAATGAATCATTGGTGTCTGTGTTCTTGGGTTCCCAACATCTAAATTTAGATTGAAAGAAATGGAAAGAAATGGACCAGAAGCCTGATGGAGAGTCAGAGCAGACCTCCTGACTTTATCTCTCATTAGTGTCTCTGGTCATCAAATGAGGAATAGACAAATCACACTTCACCATGGGAGAGAGGGGCCCCAGTCTCTATTGTTTTTGAAGGTAAGCTGCTAATGACTCTTGAGGCCAATGAGACTAGCAGATAGTGCATGGGTTAGTTTTCTTCAGCCCATATGTCAGTTGCTATCAAATCTCACTCCCTGGAACTTGACCAACAATGCTGCCATTGACAAAAGCTACTCTAAAGGGCCACTGGTCCCCTTCCAAACATATACAGAGAGAGAGAGACACACACACACACATACCCCATGAGGTAAGACTGAGCATGCTATATTAAAATAATTAAAGCTTTCTTAATACTGTCGTCTAAAACTACTATTAATAAAACTCCTGAAATTCCTGTTAAATAAGAAAGACCATGTAGACAGTTTCATTTGAAGCCGAGTCTGAAACATTAAAACTGACTCCCATCCAGTTCTTGCTTTTCCCCTTGGGGTCTTATTCTTCTCGGCAGTTTTACAAGTCTCCTACCAGCTAAATGAAGATGTTTAATCAACCTGCCAGCCAACTCCACTAGCAGTAAGTACAGAAACAGGATACTGCATTAAAGCCAAGAGTTCTTTCCTTTTTCTAAATTTAGAAATGAGAACCAGATCAGCCAAAAAAATAAACATCTACCAATCAAATTCCAATTTCCAGCTCTGCCCTATTTCAGAATGGACTTGTGTCACATAGTTATTATTCAATAAGTTGAGCCATATAGAAAAAGTCTAGATCAGAGCTCCCAACTGCTATACTGAAGTTAATTGATGAATGGAAAAACCTCTATGTAGTCTCTAACTACTATTACACACTATTCACAAAATATGTGGGTACTTTCAATGGGGAAAGGGTATGTACTTTAATGGCCCTGAGTGACCCACACCCTGTCCTGCTGTATGTCATCACTGGGGCCTGGATGAGAGTGACCAAAGCTAACGAGAATAAATAACATCTTCCTATAATATGGAGAGGGACTCACTGACCTTCGCCATTCAGATAAAAACTAGTTATCAACTACCTCCAGAGTTGATTTTCAATAAATAAGTTTTAAGTCTGACCCAGGATGATCTAGATAACCACCTCTGTTTCTCACTTCTTACTGTATCAGTAGGTAAATTTTTTCTAGAGTTTTCTACAAATCTCAGTCTCTTTGGATCTCAGTTTCAATGTCACTCAGTGGGAAATCTCTTGCCAAACTACATGTTGGAGACCATCTAATAAAATACTGTGTTTTTCTCTAGACCATGTTTCTCAAAGTATGTAGTGCGTAATTGGTTTTACTCAAAATCACCAATAAACAGTATCCAAGATCATCAACTTACTCACGTATTTGGAGGAACATTTATTTTTGTATGAAAATGACTACAAATATGTACTTTGATGTGGAAATAGAGTGATTATGGCTGTCATGGTAAAAATGAATATTTCAGAGGAATTTATAATGGGTCACTTTGAGGCTGTGCAGCAAACACCCTGGGGAGAATGTCCACTCTTGAATGATGGAGAGAGATGATGGTGGGGCTTGGGAAAGGCTGGAGAGCACATCTACTCTCTCCTGCCATGTAAAGTACTGCAGTGGAGATACACCTGAAATACTGATGACACACTTAACAGTAAGGATACTTTAGGGGAAGGAAATGGTGGCTTCATGTAAGCCCTGCAGCAGTGTTTCCAGAGAGTGCTCCATTTACCCCTAGTTGTATAGATAAGCACTCACATTTCAATGCATTTGGATGTTTATCCTCTATTTATGGCAGATTATGTACATGTTCTCAGAGAAGGCAATGGCAAGCCACTCCAGTACTCTTGCCTAGAAAATCCCATGGATGGAGGAGCCTGGTAGGCTGCAGTCCGTGGGGTCGCTATGGGTCGGACACGACTGAGCGACTTCACTTTCACTTTTCACTTTCACACATTGGAGAAGGAAATGGCAACCCACTCCAGTGTTCTTGCCTGGAGAATCCCAGGGACGGGGGAGCCTGGTGGGCTTCCGTCTATGGGGTCACACAGAGTCGGACATGACTGAAGTGACTTAGCAGTTAGCATGTACATGTTCTGAATTTTCTTAAATTTTTTTTCTTTCAAACTAAACGAAATGAGTAAAGCTAAAGGAAAAAAGATTAAATATTAGTACATGTGGTAATAGATACTGTAAAATCATGAAGGTGGTAAGTAAATGACAACCTATACAACCTAAATCCATCTCTACCTTTGTAATACCTCTCTAGTCAAGAACATTAAGAAATGCCATACTGGAGCAGCCCCATGATCATTCTATTAGATCAAAATTGGCCCCAAGAATACTTCTTCCCTCATAAATTTATTGAGCACTGCTACATACTATAGATAGCCTTACTCAAAGGAGATACGAGCCAAGTGAGAAGATATACTCATCCCAAACCACTGCAATGCAAGTTCATCATTGTCATGATGAATGAACCCAAAAGGTTCAAGGAGAGAGCAGATGCAACAACCAATAACAGTGCTGAATTTGGGTCAGAGAAGGCTTTACAGAAGAGGTGATAATTGAGTTGAAGCTTAAAGGGGAATAGAAATTTGCAAAGAGCATTGAATGAGAAAGCATGGCTGCCTTACATAAAAACAATCCCACATTTATTTAATGGATAAAACAAAGATATATAGATTACTTTAAAAGTTCCTGCTTTTAGATCCAGAATAGATTAGCTTGCACATCTGGTCAATACTTTAGGGGTCTAGAGGGTCCTCTTGGTAGCTCTACAAATAAACCCACTGGCAAGGAGCTCTAGGGGAGACACCACCTTAACAGGAGGTTTTCCCTTTAGACATGATCTGTGGTAAGCCCCTGCCCACACGAAAGAACATCCACAAAGTACATCCTTATTTCTCACTAAGGATTTGCTCAGTACCAAAAGGGTTAAGAGATTAAGCCTTCCTTAATATTCCTCCGCATCTGGTTCCATCACTTCATGGGAAATAGATGGGGAAACAGTGGAAACAGTGTCAGACTTTATTTTGGGGGGCTCCAAAATCGCTGTGGATGCTGATTGCAGCCATGAAATTAAAAGACGCTTACTCCTTGGAAGGAAAGTTATGACCAACCTAGACAGCATATTAAAAAGCAGAGACATTATTTTGCCAACCAAGGTCCGTCTAGTCAAGGTTATGGTTTTTCCAGTGGTCATGTATGGATGTGAGAGTTGGACTGTGAAGAAAGCTGAACACCAAAGAATTGATGCTTTTGAACTGTGGTGCTGGAGAAGACTCTTGAGAGTCCCTTGGACTGCAAGGAGATCCAACCAGTCCATCCTAAAGGAGGCCAGTCCTGGGTGTTCATTGGAATGACTGATGCTAAAGCTGAAACTCCAATACTTTGGCCACCTCATGCGAAGAGCTGACTCATTGGAAAAGACCCTGATGCTAGGAGGGGTTGGGGGCAGGAGGAGAAGGGGACGACAGAGAATGAGATGGCTGGATGGCATCACCAACTCGATGGACATGAGTTTGAATGAACTCCGGGAGTTGGTGATGGACAGGGAGGCCTGGCATGCTGTGATTCATGGGGTCACAAAGAGTCGGACACGACTGAGCGACTGAACTGAACTGAACTGAATGACTTCCTCCTTGTAAACAATTACAGATAGAATGAGTTCTGTTTCCAAAGACCCTTGAAAAATTTTTCTTGGTGAACCCCAAGAGTTCGAAAAATCAAATGAGTTTGAATACTGTCCTTATCACTTTGGAGGGGTGGGGATCAAAGCTGCCTCCTTCTTTCCCAGATCTCTTACTGAAGGTCAGACACCAGCATCTTATGTTTCTACATTTCTTTCATTTTCAGTGACTACCTTAAAGACATGATAACAGTGGGACCTCTGATGACTTAAGCCCACCTCATTATAATTCTCCAAAGAGAGACCTCCTTTCCAGGAATGATCCCTAAGGAAATTCCTATTATATGGGCATATAAATCTAGGTTATTGACCTGGCACGGAACTCTGCCTGCCACTGACTCTAACCTGATGCTTAGCAGCTCACAAATTGAAAACTCATTTAGACTTTCTCTAGATATCTTTGTTCTCTGTGTATGAAAGATATCAGAGAATAGTCTAAATTATCGGTCCTTATAGCCAGTCACAACCCCACTCACTATAACCATTCCCAATGAATATCTGCAAAATTACAAGCCAGGAAGCAGCTAGAAATGCCTCCATCTGTGTCCACCTATTGTCTTCCTTACTAGATGTCCAGCTCTTCATCATCCTTAGCTTCCACGCCAGAACCATGTGCCTGATACATAGTAGGAGCTCAAAAACTGTAAGTGACTGAGGGATGATTCCATTCTATCTCTTCTTCTGCTCTATTTCTCCAAATTTAGTTTAGTTTAACTTCTGCATTTCCAACATATGCGTGCATGTTTGTGTATACTAAAATCTACTTCATCCAGTGAAACTTGGTTAAATCTACTTGATCCAGACCAAACTAGAGACAGGACAGTATTGAAGATGGTGCTAAGTCATAATCAACAGCAAAATTATAGACAGAAGCCAGTGGAAGAATTAGCATCTCTAGAAATTGCTGCTGTAGTATTGTGTGAACCCATCTAATAAAATCCGTAGCTCAATACCATATGTGTGTGTAAAAATAATAGTAAGAATTCTTATTTTAGGTTCTCAAAACAAGCTAAAATAGCTTGGCACTAGAACCAGTTTGATTTCTCTGGCTTAATATGGCCTTTGACAATTTCTTTCTGTATACATTTCAAAAACTATGTCCCACACCTGGGATTGTGTGTCCAAACAGGTCTGGTGCATATTGGGAATGGAGAGTGGAGGAATAAAACCTGGCTGTATTCAGAAAGGAGGATCATAGAATTAAGATATTAGCAGTGGAGACGGTTCTAATAATGGTCATGCGGTTAAGCAGATACACTGGAATAAAAGTAAGTAAATAAAAGACAAAGAATTACAATGCCAAAGTATTGGAAGATCAAAATGGTTGCTGAAATCACGAAGAATAATAATGTCAATATATGGAATAGAAGAGAGGACTAAACCCAAGGCTCAAAATCAAGCTAGAATTATCTGGGAATTGGTGAGAGGGTGAGATACTAAGATAATGAAATCCTAAAGTGGAAAGAGTGCCAAAAGTTACAGTGTGACAAAGTTTAAAAGCAATCATGGAGATTATTATAATGATCTATTAACATGTAATGTTGTATATGCATCCTTTTTCTTGCCTGGAAAATTTCCTAAAAAATAGGTGTAAGAATAGAGGAATAGTAGCATTTATTACCTGCCTACTGTATTCTCAAACCCTGAGCCAGTAGTTTTTACCATTATTATTTCATTTAAGTTTTTATAGAGTTGGCATAATTTGATTTGCAAATGTGAATAGGAAATTTTTAAGTGTGTAGTATTTTAGTCTAATTTCTGATAGCAATTTAACATTGTTATTCCTCTCTGAAATTGAGGAAATGTATTAAATCAGGCTAAGCAGTACGTGAACCATGAACTTCCAGATGTTCAAGCAGGTTTTAGAAAAGGCAGAGGCACCAGAGATCAAATTGCCAACATCCGCTGGATCATAGAGAAAGCAAGAGAGGTCCAGAAAAACATCTATTTCTGCTTCATTGACTATGCCAAAGCCTTTGACTGTGTGGATCACAATAAACTGTGGAAAATTCTGAAAGAGATGGGAATGCCAGACCACCTGACCTGCCTCTTGAGAAACCTGTATGCAGGTCAGGAAGCAACAGTTAGAACTGGACATGGAACAACAGACTGGTTCCAAATAGGAAAAGGAGTACATCAAGGTTGTTTATTGTCACCTTGCTTATTTAACTTCTATGCATAGTACATCATGAGGAATGCTGGGCTGGAATAAGCACAGGCTGGAATCAAGATTGCCAAGAGAAATATCAATAGCCTCAGATATGCAGATGACACAACCCTTATGGCAGAAAGAGAAGAGGAACTCAAAAGCCTCTTGATGAAAATGAAAGAGGAGAGTGAAAAGTTTGGCTTGAAGCTCAACATTCAGAAGATAAAGATCATGGCATCTGGTCCCATCACTTCATGGGAAATAGATGGGGAAACAGTGGAAACAGTGTCAGACTTAATTTTTTTGGGCTCCAAAATCACTGCAGATGCTGATTGCAGCCATGAAATTAAAAGACGCTTACTCCTTGGAAGGAAAGTTATGACAAATCTAGATAGTATATTAAAAAGCAGAGACATTACTTTGCCAACAAAGGTCTGTCTAGTCAAGGCTATGGTTTTTCCCATGGTCAAGTATGGATGTGAGAGTTGGACTGTGAAGAAAGCTGATCGCCGAAGAATTGATGTTTTTGGACTGTGGTGCTGGAGAAGACTCTTGAGAGTCCCTTGGACTGCAAGGAGATCCAGCCAGTCCATTCTAGAGGAGATCAATCCTGGGTGTTCATTGGAAGGACTGATGCTACAGCTGAAACTCCAATACTTTGGCCACCTCATGCGACGAGTTGACTCACTGGAAAAGACTCTGATGCTGGGAAAGGTTGGGGGCAGGAGGAGAAGGGGACGACAGAGAATGAGATGGCTGGATGGTATCACCGACTCGATGGACATGAGTTTGAGTAAACTCCGGGAGTTGATGATGGACAGGGAGACCTGGCATGCTGTGATTCACGGGGTCGCAAAGAGTTGGACATGACTGAGTAACTTCACTTTCACTTTCACACATTGGAGAAGGAAATGGCAACCCACTCCAGTGTTCTTGCCTGGAGAATCCCAGGGACGGGGGAGCCTGGTGAGCTGCCGTCTATGGGGTCGCACAGAGTTGGACACGACTGAAGAGACTTAGCAGCAGCAGCAGCAGCTCAGAGAGGCAAGAAATACGTTACTTACCTGCCTCTGGATAAGTCCCCAGTCTTGCCTATTTTATAATATTTTTGTTTCAGTTCATTTCAGTCGATCTTCAAGAACGACTCTTTGTGACCCCTTGAATCACAGCACACCAGGCCTCCCTGTCCATCACCAACTCCTGGAGCTCACTCAAACTCATGTCCATCAAGTTGGTGATGCCATCCAGCCATCTCATTCTCTGTCATCCCCTTCTCCTCCTGCCCCCAATCCCTCCCAGCATCAGAGTCTTTTCCAGTGAGTCAACTCTTCGCATGAGGTGGCCAAAGTATTGGAGTTTCGACAGAAAGATTAAAGTCCCAAAAATCTTTGAAGAAAATTATCCAAATTGTTGAGAAACTTGTTTTCCTTGTACTTAATTCCCTGGAATGGTGATACTGTAGTTACAAGCTTCCATTTGGGGAGAAATGGGATCAACAAGGTTAGACTTCCTCAGTTTCAGAGGATGGACAGCACATCATGATGCCAGACCAATAGACATATCCAAAAGGAGAGAAAGACAATATAATTATCAAAAATGAAATCATCCCACCATCTATATGTGCTGCGTGACACCTGTAGAATCTGTGTAAGATAGAACCACCATATCCAGAAAATTCAGGATCTGGGTAGAAATACAGTTTTTAAACATCAGAAGAGAAATGATAACATATGATAAAGCTCTAATTAATGAAGGAAGGGCTACATATTTACGTGTTTTGAATCCAGCACTTCAGGCTTTCTCATTGGATCATTGCAATTGCCCAACTATTTATAGTTAAAATATGATGTAACTAAGACTCAGAAAAGTTAACCTGGAGTCAATACAGCCCAATAGGTAGAAAGTTCAGATTCATTTCTGACAGCATTGTCACCTGTGAGCCATGGGATCTCAGGCAAGTTCTTTTCCCTGAACTTTTATTTCCTCACCCATAATATGTCAAGGTAATAAGAGGTCCTATCAATTGCAGTTCTTCAAGTACTCTGTCTATCAGATCTAATCCCTTGAATCTATTTCTCATTTCCATTGTATAATTGTAAGGGATTTGATTTAGGTCATACCTGAATGGGCTAGTAGTTTTCCCTACTTTCTTCAGTTTAAGTCTTCATTTGGCAGTCCTTAAAGAGATGGGAATACCAGACCAGCTGACCTCCCTCTTGAGAAATCTGTATGCAGGTCAGGAAGCAGCAGTTAGAAATGGACATGTAACAGACTGATTCCAAAATGGGAAAGGAGTACGTCAAGGCTGTATATTGTCACCCTGCTTATTTATCTTATATGCTGAGTACATCATGAGAAATGCTGGGCTGGATGAAGCACAAGCTGGAATCAAGATTGCCAGGAGAAATATCAATAACCTCAGATATGCAGATGACACCACCCTTATGGCAGAAAGTGAAGAAGAACTAAAGAGTCTCTTGATGAAAGGGAAAGAAGAGAGTAAAAAAGTTGGCTTAAAACTCAACATTCAGAAAGCTAAGGTCATGGAATCTGGTCCCATCACTTCACAGCAAATAGATGGGGAAACAATGGAAATAGTGACAGACTTAATTTTGGAGGGCTCCAAAATCACTGCAGATGGTGACTGCAGCCATTAAATTAAAAGATGCTTGCTCCTTGGAAGAAAAGTTATGACCAACTTAGACAGCATATTAAAAAGCAGAGACATTACTTTGCCAACAAACGTCTGTCTATTCAAAGCTATGGTTTTTCCATTGGTCATGTATGGATGTGAGAGTTGGACTATAAAGAAAGCTGAGTGCCAAAGAATTGATGCTTTCGAACTGCAGTGTTGGAGAAGACTCTTGAGAGTCCCTTGGACTGCAAGGAGATCCAACCAGTCAATCCTAAAGAAAATCAGTCCTGAATATTCATTGGAAGAACTGATGCTCACGCTGAAACTCCAATACTTTGGCTACCTGTTGCAAAGAACTGACTCATTTGGAAAGACTCTAATGCTGGGAAAGATTGAGGGCAGGAGGAGAAGGGGATGACAGAGGATGAGGTGGTTGGATGTCATCACCAACTCAATGAATATGAGTTTGAGTAAACTCCAGGAGTTGGTAATGGATAGGGAGGCCTGGCGTGCTGCAGTCCATGGGGTTGTAAAGAGTCAGACATGACTGATTGAACTGAACTGATTAATTGCAGAGAAAATTAAATTAAAATGTAAAGGTATTTTAGAAATCACTGATCATTTAGTAATCCCTGTCTAAATGGTAGCTGGTATTTATTCAAGGTGACATAATGGGAGTCTCAGCCAAAATATGAACTCTAGTCTATGAAATACGATTTCCTCTTCACAGCACAAGGGTTACAGACCAAAGGATTTCATAAAAGGAATGATGAGGTAGACTGAGAAATTCAGAGAAGACTTTAAATCTAAGATAATAGGTTAGCTGGATTTCAAAGAAAAAATTGCAGATAAGTAAGAAGACTTGTATGTTCTCCACTTGGGGGCTGGGCTAAGACCAGAAATGTTCCTTTCTGACATTCATCATCAGCAATGATCTTTTAATTGTTCTTTAATACACAGCTGCTAACTTTAACATGACATTAAGTGGCCTCTGAGCAAGAACAGAGAACAAAAATTAGGATGGCAAATCCACCAATCCCAATTCCAAATCCCTCTGTTAGATCTATCAACAGAGCAGACATTTGTTCTCAAGTGCTGGTCACTCTGAGCCAGGCCAAGGCAAAGGGCAAGGTGTGGCCACACTTCCCTGTGTGGCAGACACGGAGAACAGAGCCCTCGGAAACTCTTGACATCTCTAAGGCTGAGTGAAAAGGGCACATCTTGGAGCATGTCTGCCCTTGCAGCCACCTTCCAAGGTGCCTGAACCACGCCTCTGGCTTGATGAACTCCACATGCGGCCACAGCTATTTATAGTATCAACCCGTGTGTGTTTTGTTAAAGTCTCAAGATCGTATTTCTTAACTTTGCAAATTTATTTCCTACAATCGGTCCATTAAATTTTGCCTCCCTTTCCTCTTCCACCACATTCTTGGAAATCCACAGTCAACTATACAAACAAATATACGGGATTATCAAAATATTTGAAGCCATTATTTTCTTGCCCTGTTTTTCTTATGTTCCCATAAGTGTGAGCTGCTATCACATCACCCTTCCTGGAAACTTAGATCTGACAGAAGATTCATTCAGCTGAAGGGGAGGGAAGAAGAGGCCTAGGCGTTTGGCAAGCTTGTCATAAAGCCTTTGCTCCTAAGGGAAAACCAATCCCAACAGGGAAACAAGAAAAATCTTCAGGAAAAACAAAACAAAAGTACAAACAAAATAGAAGCTAAAGGAAAACAGACTAATCAAGAAATGAAAAAATTTTGAGCCGGATCTCTATACTGCACCAAAGAAGTAAAAGCTAAATTAAACAATAAAAAGAAATGAAACATTTACCTGCTGATGTTGAAGAAAGTGAAATTGAAGGATCCAGTCTGATGAGGCAGGAGAGAAAGGAGCCTAGTCTGAGGACTAGAGAAGACCATGTCTTATGAGTGGCCCCTGCTTCCGTTCGTCCATCCGCCAAAGGAATAATTTTATCAACAATTTGGTAAATGCAAGTATTTTAGAGGGGCTTCCCAGGTGGCACAGTGGTAAAGAATCTGCCTGTCAATGCAGGAGACACAGGAGATGTGGGTTCTATCCCTGGGTTTGGAAGATCCCCTGAAGAAAGACATGGGAACCCATTCCAGTATTTTTGCCTAGAGAATCCCCTGGACAGAGGAGCCTGGATGGATACAGTCCACGGGGTTGCAAAGAGTCGGACATGACTCAGTGACTGATCTCACATGCACAAGTATTTTAGTATTTTAGGAGCTCTAGAAACCCATTTCTCAGGAGCAAAACTCACTTCATCCCACTTTGTAAAACATACTGGGATGAGTATAAATACTTTAAGATATGAAACCATATGCTGATTATTCATTTTTCTGTAAAATCAGAGAATAGTATCATACTGGATCTTGGCTTGACTGTTAGCTGTCAACCTTCTCTAAGTTGGGCTGGGGCAATTTTTTGGACCTATCATACAAAGCATGCTAAATGGTGACTTAAAGTCACTGTCCTGTCTTAAACATTTTAAATTATTTCTTTACCCATGTTGGGTGTTAGTAGAGTTGGTTCCTAAAGAAAACTACTCCCTGATCTTGATTCTTCTTGTCAGAACTGTGTGCTCTCTGTAATATCCTTGGTCATGGTTATCTATTTTTTCATAACTTTGCTAATGTGTTATGAAAGATTGAAATTTGGAGTAAGTAGGCTATACAGGGTGTATGATGTTAATCGTTAACTAGTGGAGCTTACATTCCATATAGATTGTGCATATCTGCACACTAATCCTCAAACACAAGTCAATATAATCTCAATTTTTAAAAAATTCCAAGTGCAAATAAGGCTTAATTTCTTCTATGTCCTTGTGTTAATAGAATATAAAGAATAGGATTTCCTGGAAGAAAATAAATTCTTAACCTAATGATCAGAAAAACAAGCTTTTTTGTTTCATTTTGTTTCAATCTATGCTAACATTAACTGAAAATTTTCTTAGTTCTAAGCATGAGTGACTTTTCTCATTTAATTCACGTGAAAATCCTGTTAGCTATTATCCCAGGTTATAATAAAATAGGGCTTAGGTAGCTAGAGTAACTCATCCAGGGTCACACAGACAGTGGACAGCTAAGCATGAGCCATATTCAGGAGAGCCTGAGCTTGTAACCCCTTCCCACCTGTGGCACAGAGTTCACATTTCTGGCTGCTATAAGGATAGAGTTGTGCGTGCATAGCAGCTCCTAACTCCTTGAGCATAAAACTAAATGAATCCTTTTCCCTAAAGCCCCTGTCAATGACCCTTACTCTGTGCAGTGAGCCCATGATGTGGCCATCGTCTCTGCCCCTCTCTGAGTATTCACCAACCACCACATCCTAACAGTTCAGTCCTACTGCATGCATCTCCACAGTTTCCTCCGCCCACCCCCTTCCCTTCATTCTTCCCCCTGTTCTGCAGCAGGCCCTCCTAAGCCCTCACCTGGACCATTGCAAGCGCCTATCTTTGAGAAAAGTCTCTGGGTCTCAAGAGACACAAACTTACCTCCAAGTAGGCAAGGCAACAGAGAATTTGACTGGAAAGATGCTGGGTCACTCACCAACAGAAGGCTGATGTCACCTTTGGGCCTTGGAGAAACCTGGAAACAAGAAACGTGAATGCTCCCTCCCACGCCTCCCACTTTGTCTCTGCTTCTCTGTCTGACACCATCATCCTCTTCATGGATATGGCATCCCCTACATGTTGAGAAACACTACCATCTATGGTGCCTAAGAGCGCCAGCCTCAGCTTGTACAACGCAAACAGACACCTCATTCTCAGAATGTTTGGAAAAGAGGAAAAAATGTATCCCAGAGAAGCATACCTCTTGATCAGTTAGTCGTGGCCAAGAAGGGTCAGGTAAGGACTTGGAAGCGTGTTTGAACTGGAAGAGAGACAGTTCCCACAACAGGCTGCATGTTTTTCCAACCACTATGGGTTTACCCTCGCTACCCTCTCGCCACAGCCATCATATGCAAATCCCTACCCGCTCTCCAGGGCCATCTTAAATAACACCCAGCCAAGAAATTTTGTTCTGTCACCTCCAGGAGGCCTCTCTTCTTTGAACCCCCTACTCCTACCCAGTTGTTTTTCCCTTAGAACCTTTTCGTTACTGACCTTACATTAAGGATAGTGTCAGTGAGTTTTCTGGCCCAAATGAATTCCTAGAGGGGAGCAGTCAGATTGTGTTACATTTATATTCCCAAAAAAATGCAAGCAGAGTTCTTGCTTATGACAGATAATTGTTTGCTTAATGGTTTAGTTGAAAATAAATGCCTGAGGAGATTCAGTAACCATTATGGGTGTTAAATTCCCCATCAGATAATGAAGACTCTCAATAATATTGCTGGAGTGATGTTCTTTGTTGGAGGGAGAGTGTCTTGTGAGTTTTTTCTTGAGGAAGTTCGCAGTACCTGAGTATTTTCTAATCTAGGCCAGATGAGGGTGTGGATCAACAGCCCAGTTAACACATTCATTGATTCCAGAGAGATTCTGTTGGATTTCTTCCAGCTGTGCCCAGGTTCAGGGCTTCCCAGGTGGTGCAGTGTTTACGAATCTACCTGCCAATGCAAGAGATGCAAAAGATGTGGGTTTGATCCCTGGGTCGGGGAGATCCCCAGAGTGTAGGAAACGGCAGCCCACTCTAGCATTCTTGCCTGGAAAATTCCATGGGGAGAGAAGCCTGGTGGGCTACAGTTCACAGGGTTACGGAGTTGGACTTGACTGAGAATGCATGCAGAAGCAGATGCAGACAGACACCCAGGTTCAGATGTTAACCCTGTTTTCCCAGGGCTTGACACAAGCTACATAAGGCCTTGGTTTCTTCTGCTGCTGAGTGAGAGTACAAATAGCTCCCTTATAGAATTTCCCTGAAGCCTCATGAGATAATCACGTGGGCTGGCTCCAGGACACGGGACCTGAGTAGATAGCCACACAGAACCTGGTGCTCAGGAGGGGACCCCACGCTTGAGGTTTAATGCTCTGTAGTCACAGTCCCGGACTGTGAGTTTTGTAAGTGAAATCCAACAGAAATGGCATCAGTGGCATCCATCAGTGAAATCCATCAATGGCACATGATCTAGAAGCTCAGGGACTCAGTTCAGCTGTGGTTCTGCCTCCCTACTCTTTGGTGCCCTAGGCCCTGCCTTATCCCTTCTCACATTACCACCAAACAAATGCTGTCACCCTACCCCATGCCCCCTAGCAGGGTCCTGTGAGCTGGCACAGGGTGGGTCAGGACCAGGGCCGGAGTTCAGGAGGAGATCATGGTAATGCCATCCCAACCCAAGCTAGCAGAACCAGAGTACATTTTTCAGGGTCCAACCTTTCACCCACTCATCTCTTTCACCTGTCCACCATTGGTTGAGGAAGGGGAGATGCCTGACTCCCCTCCCACCCCACTCCAGTAGGGTGTGCATGTCAGCCCAGCAGTGACTAGAAGCCACATACACATGAAGTGGTAGAGGGAGTTTATAAGGGTCTGCTGCTGCTGCTGCTGCTGCTAAGTCACTTCAGTCGTGTCCGACTCTGTGTGACCCCATAGACGGCAGCCCACCAGGCTCCCCCGTCCCTGGGATTCTCCAGGCAAGAACACTGGAGTGGGTTGCCATTTCCTTCTCCAATGTGTGAAAGTGAAAGTGAAGTCACTCAGTCGTGTCCAACCCTCAGTGACCCCACGGACTGCAGCCTACCAGGCTCCTCCATCCATGGGGTTTTCTAGGCAAGAGTACTGGAGTGGCTTGCCATTGTCTACTCTAATGGCTTTCTTATGCTCATGGGAGTGCAACATTAAATAGCAAATAAAAAACCACATCAATAGGTAGAAAGCCCATAGATGGAAGGAAAACTTTTTATTATTTTTTTAAAACTGAGATATAATTGACATGCAACATACTAGTTTGGGGTGTACAAACTATGTATATATATAATGATTTGATATTTGTATACATTGTGAAATGATGACAATAGTGAAGCTTAATTAACGTCTATCACCACACATAGTGACACATTTTTTTCTTGTGATGAGAACTTTCAAGATCTACTCTTAACTTCTAAATATGTAATAACAGTATTGTTAACTGTTATATATTTTAATAACTTTAATGGCACTTTTTCCATCTTTTTGAACAAGGAGCCTCACCATTTAATTTGTGCTGAGCCAAGAAGATTATGTAGCCAATCCTATAGAGCACTTGGCATCATGCTAAGTACTAAAAAGTGCTTACTGAATGATTGCTATCATTTTCTTGTCATTAACAAATGTTCACACACAGATTGATAGTTTCATAAGGCATGGGGCTTCTAAAAACTTGACATCTCCCATCTTATTTACTCCTCTGAGGTAGATAGGTTATGAATATTGTGTCCATTTTGTAAAAATTGAGAAATCAGGAGGCCTAAAATCACATCACAGATTAGAGGCAAATTGGGGTCTGGAGTTTGGGTGCTCTGACTCGTGGCCCTGTGTTTTCTTCAGAGAACGTGCCCGCCAGTGACCCGTGGGGCAACTCTGTGGCCTTTTCCTCACTTCTCTGGAGGGAGAAGCAGCCAACAGCTCTGAGCGGTCTGGAAACTCTGCTAGGTGCCATGGCGCTGTGAGCAGTTGCCCAGCTACTGCAAGAAGGAACCCCACCCTTGTCCTACATTTATTTTCTTTCCCAGACCTCACAAAACCACAAAAATCAAAGATGACTCCCAAGAAGCCAGTCATCGGACTCTGCAAACCCAGCCCAAGGCTATGGATTGTAGGGCCACAGAGCTGTTTCTCTGCTCCTGTTGACTCAGGTCTGTTTACCTGGCCCCAGAGTTCCAGTTTCCTTGTCTCGGAACCTGTGCAGGCCTCAGATTTATGCTTTGGGCAGACAGGGGATTTATGGCACATTCATCACCCATCCCACCCCAAGACTCAGCACCTCTCCCTGCAGCTGTCAAAACCACCCACTTGTACCCAGCAGAGCATCAAGTAGTTCACCGAGGGTAACTACTCGGAAATAGTGCCCGGTTCTGGCCCGAAGTCTTTGCTAGTTGCCCAAGTCCTGGTGATAAAAATGCCAAATATAATGCAGAGTGAAAAACAGAGGTCACACTGGCCCAGAGGGCAGCAGTAGTCACAGGCTGGGACTAGGGGTTAGAGGAGGTTTGGCGGATACTGTGCTCCTGGACTTGCCCCGAGGCACCCTGACCTTGAAAATGCAGGGAGTAGATGGAGTCCTTCTCCGGGAGCCGTGTTGGAAGCAGAGGTGTTCTGGGGATTGGCCTAAAACCAGAAGCTAGCTCCCCTTAGTTTCAGAAGAATTTTTTTTTCAATAGCTTTGACTTTCAGTTGGGGAAAATTAAGTGAAAGGAACCTAGAGTCTGGGGCTAGAATGTGACTGAAGCCGCCAGCTGTATCAGTCCTTAAGCTGTAAAATATACAGGTCAGTAATAACTACATATATTGAATGTAAGCCATGTGTCATCCACTGGAATTTGAATATATCTTTCACACATTTATTTCTGAACCTCACAGCAGCTCTGAGATCACATTTATTATTAAGCCCATTTTAAAGATGCAGAATATGAGGTTCAAGTAGTAGCAGAACTTGGCAAGTTCGTGTAGTAAGTTGCTGGTATTGGAACCCAGATACAGTATTTCTTTACAAAGCAAATTCAAGTTATGCTATGTCCACTGGGCCTCTCATTGCTAAGCCCAAGAGAAGAGTAACCATGGTCACCACTCCTGGCATCTTAAAGTAACCCAACTTGCTTCACCTCATGATAGCCATTTTCTAGCGCAAATGATGGTTCTGGGCCTCTCTCTGGATAAAGGAAATATAGAATTACTCTCTGTTACCTCCTGAAGGAGAAAGGACACCAAGCTTGGCAGTTTACCAGTCCATTCTTTTATTTCTTCTCTGCACTTCAAATCATTTTTTCTTACATTTGTTAACATCTCCTCCAGTGACATACAAACCAAAGCCAAAGAAATTGATTGAAATGCTATGATTCTGTGACTATGTCTGCTAGGAACTAGGCCAAAATGGAATCAAAATAAATATCACAACACCACTACCGCTGGGAAGAAATCTGCTGAAAAAAATTCCATTTTAAAGTCATCTGAATCTTATTAATCCCTGTTCTTGTGTCCTTCATCAGATTATACTATTGAGAGATTTTTTTTTAAGTATGGAAACTGTCAATAAGGAAGATCCCCGCAGAAAAATTGACTTTAAAAAAGACTTTAAAGCCTCATAGTTTCCATGGAAAATTTTTTTTTGGTTTTCATTAATTATGTAATGTTTACTTTCTTCAACTATAAAAGAGGAATCCAATTCAACAAATACTCTTTAAGAGATTACCATGTAAAAGATTCCTGGGTGGCTTAGACAGTAAAGAGTCTGCCTGCAATGTGGGAGACCCGAGTTCGATCCCTGGGTCGGGAAGATCCCCTGGAGAAGGAAATGGCAACCCACTCCAGTATTCTTGCCTGGAAAGTCCCATGGACAGAGGAACCTGGTGGGCTACAGTCCATAGGGTTGCAAACAGTCAGACATGACTGAGTAACTTCACTTTCACTTTTTTACTTTCATGTAAAAGATATGACAGCACAGAAAAGATAGCAGTAGAGAAGATGTGCTCTCTGCGCTCCAGAGTATGACAGGCCCACAGGCAAGGCTGATACCTGTGTAAGTAATTGTAGCACTGTCTTGACTATGATCAGGCTGTAGCAGAAGCCCGCACCAAGTTATTGAGCCTCCAGGAATGGTAGGACTTGTCTGGATCACAAGGGCCTTTAGGATGTGATTGTGATATGCATGAAAGTGCTGTGTAAAGAAACATACAGAGCTAAGGGATTTTTCATCATTCTCATTGCCAAGCATGGTAATTAAAAATATTGCATCAATGAAACCCACCTATACTCTTGGTGGGAATGTAAATTTGTGCAGCCACTGTGAAGAAAGTATGTCACCTCCTTAAAAAACTAAAAATAAAGCTACCATATGACCCAGCAATCTGCCTCCTTGACATATATATCTGGATAGAAGTCTAATTTGCAAAAATGCATGCACCCCAATGTTCATAGTAGCACTATTTACAATAGCCAAGACATGGAAGCAACCTAAGTGTGCATCAATAGGTGAATGGATAAATAAGATGTGGTACATGCATACAATGGAATACTACTCAGCCGTAAAAAAAGAATGAAATAATGCCATTTGTAGCAATGTGGTTGGACCTAGAGATTATCATACTAAATGAAGTCAAAGAAAGAGAAATATCACATGGTATCATTTACATGTGGATTCTTAAAATACGACACAAATAAACTTATTTACAAAACAGAAAAAGACAGACATGGGAAACAAGCTTATAGTTTACCAAATGGGGAATGTGGGGGGAGAGATAAATTATGAATTTGAAATTAGCAGATACAAATTATTATATGTAAAATAAACAGTTAAGCCCAACTATATGGCACAGGGAACCATATCCAATATTTTGTAATAACCTATAGCTGGAAGGAATCTGAAAAAGAATATATATGCGTGTGTGTATATATATACATATATATTAGATACACACATACCTGAATCACTCTGGTGTATAGCAGAAACTATCATAACATTGTAAATCGACCATGCTTCAATTAAATATATATATATATATAGCCTCAGTAATCAACCTGCCTTGATTGATCTCCCTGCTTTGCTACTTATACTATGTAATCTTATATAAATTGCTTAAACACTTGAAGATTCATCTTCTCAGCTATAAAAAGGGAATAACAATAGGATATACCTATATAGACACTGTAGGCATTAAATAAGTCAATGTATCTAAATGAGTTTGCACACTGCTCAGCACAACACAAGGCCACAGACATGTTATTGATGTTGTTATTTACCCAAGTTTATAGTACTTCTCAACTGCTCAGCACAACACAAGGCCACAGACATGTTATTGATGTTGTTATTTACCCAAGTTTATAGTACTTCTCAAAACTGTCATCAAAAACAAGGTGCGGGGCTGAATGAAAAGCACAAGCTAGAATCAAGATTGCTGGGAGATATATCAACAACCTCAGATATGCAGATGATACCAAGTTAATAGCAGATAGCAAAGAGGAACTAATGAGCCTCTTGATGAAGGTGAAAGAGGAAAGTGAAAAAGCTGACATAAAACTCAACATTCAGAAAACTAAGATCATGACATCTGGTCCCATTACTTCATGGCAAATAGATGGGGAAAAACTGAAAAAAGTGATAGATTTCCTTTACTTGGGCTCCAGAATCACTGTGGATGGTGACTGTAGCCACAAAATTAAAAGATGTCTGCTCTTTGGAAGAATGGAGTGAACTTAGCACATTAAAAAGTAGAGAAGTCACTTTGCTGACAAAGGTCTGTATAGTTAAAACTATGTTTTTTCCAGTAGTCACGTACAGATGTGAGAGTTGGACCATAAAGAAAGCTGGGCACCAAAAAATGGATGCTTTTGAACCATGGTGCTGGAGAAGACTCTTGAGAGTCCCTTGGACTGCAAGATCAAGCCAGTAAATTCTTAAGGAAATCAACCCTGAATAATCATTGGAAGGACTGATGCTGAAGCTGAAGCTTCAATACTTAGGACTCCTGATGCGAAGAGCTAATTCATTGGAAAAGACCCTGATGCTGGGAAAGATTGAGGGCAAGAAGAGAAGGGTGTGACAGAGGATGAGATGGTTGGATGTCTTCACCAACTCAGTGGATATGAATTTGAGCAAACTTAGGGAGACAGTGCAGGGCAGGCAAGTTTGGTGTGCTGCGGTTCATGGGGTTGCAGAGTCAGACACAAGTTAGCCACTGAACAACAACGGTACTTCTCAAAACTGTCATCAAAAACACGGTGAGTTTGAAAAAAATCTCATAGCCAAGAGAAGCCGAAAGAGACATAATGATTAAATGTAGTATGGTTCCCTGGATGGGATCTTGAAACAGATAGAAGCATTTGAGGATAATCTGAATGAAAAATGGGCTATAGCAAATAATAATGTATCAAAATTGGCTCATTAGAATTGTGACAGCGTACCCTGTAAAAATGCAGAATGTTACCAATACAGGAGGTTGGGTCTAAGGTATATGGAAACTTTCCATACCATCAATACAACTTGTCTGTAAATCTAAAACTATTCTAAAATTGAAAGTTTATTTTTTTAAAAAAAATATTGTAATCATAACAAGAATGCTAAAAAACTAAAATCAGTTGAGTTAACCTTAGCATGCATCAAATTTTTTCAAAAAAGCAGCAACTGGCCAGGAGAATTTTCATTAAGAAACAAAAGACAAAATTCAGTGATCAGTATTTACCTATGTTCTTAAAAAAAAGAAGAAGCTATCTTGAGCAATTTGATTAATAGCCAAAGCTAAGTCTAGTGTTACAGTGTGTTACCAGTGGGTATTTGATGGCCAGGAACACTGAGAATGATTAAGAAGTATTTTCCTTTAACATGATTAAACCCTCTACTCAAGAGGTTAGGGCCTATACTAGCTAAAAGAGAGAGCTATTGAGTACACCTTTCTCCCTATTTTTCAAGAAATAAAGAGACAAGTTTCAAAAACATTTTATCACAAGGGTCAAAAACAGCCCATTCACCTCCCATCCCGCCTTGTTTTTGCCCTTAGAATGGGGCTGTCAAAACACGATGATTTTAACCACATTATTAACATCTGCATCATCTCTTTTCCCAAAACTGCCTCCAGCTGGCACCTTGGCTGGTTCCCTGGGAAAGACAACTGAACATCTCATGGAAAAATCAAGGAAATAGCCTCAGAAATAATTCCGCATGAAGTTGCTAAACCAGGACTCAATCCCTTTTTGCTCTGGATCATCCTTGTCATTGTCAAATAAGAGATTCATGGAGGGGTTTATATATTTCCAAATGGGATTGTAAATTCCTTAGAATGTTGGGCCTGGGAGGAATCTGAGAGATTCTCAATTCAACTTTATTAATACATCCCACGAGAAGGAAACAGAAATCCAGAAAGTCACGCAGTTAGATGAAATCAAGATGGAAACTGGAATCCTGTTTCCCAACTTCCAGAGAAACAAGGCTGGCTCCAAGGATAGGCTTATTCCCTTGAACTCTTGAGCTAATAACCAGGGAAGCCTCTTCATTATGTAAAAGTCACTGAGTGATGATTTTCTACTACAGATACATACCTGCGGCCCCTACAACATTCGAGACAGAGGTGGTACAAGAGGGAGATGAATTACAAGAGATGGGAAAATCTGGGTTGGGGACAACCATGCCAGCTGAGATGTAGATTGGGCAATCTCTATGTAAAATGATATTCCAGGTCCTAACTTCTAAGTGTCCCAGTGACTCTAACTGAATGGCATTCTAGCCACATTGTCATCACTACTTGATCCTAAGTTAAACACGCTATTCTTACCACTAATTCTTCCAGTGTTATGAGAAAGTAAGGGCTGAGGCGGGGGAGTGCCGATGGTAGACAAAAGAGTGGGTCATTTGGCCTGTTTTTAAGCCATAGTAAGGTCTCAAGTCTCAGCACTAACCTGTCTGCCAACATTACAGGTCGCATGTGACATGAATTCATCTACTGTTCTGAGTCACCAGTTTCCCTAAATCCTGGCACACCTCCTGCCCAGACCAACTTGACTCCTGTTGATCCATCAGTTGCTATCATCACCAGGAGTCAAAGTAAGCAGGTGTTTTCAAGGTTTTTTTTTTTTTTTTTCCATCTTTGCTAACACCAAGAACTCTTCCAATATTAAAATCTTAGGCAGCAAGCATGTTGTTTTCCTAGTTTTGTTTTTAATGGTTTGTAAATGCAATAATCATCTGCCCAACTTTGATTTTCTGTCAGATTTTCTGTTTCTATCAATACACAGCCATGTGTCCTGATGAAGTTCCTATGTGGATCATGTTAAGCCTGTGAGTCTGGGTGACTGTTAAAGTGCTCTGTGGTTTTGTCCTTTTATTTCAGGAAATATTTTCCCTGGTTATCCTCTCTGTGGTTCATATTCATGTGCACAGGCAGCTCCTTCTGTGACAGGCTGCTCTTGCTTGCTTTCCTCTCGACTGGAGGAAGATGGCTTGAGTATTCAGTTGTGAGATATGAAAGCAGGAGGCATCTGTTCCCTGCCAAAAGGACAGACGATACCAACGTGATATCAGTTATCAGTTTCCCAATAGATTGTCACTGATAGTCGTTCCTGATAGTAGAGGGGGCTATCAACCGTCTCATCTGCAGACACCTAAATATCACAGCTTTCAGTTACAGGCTTCATTGGTTTGGTTTAGTTGCTAAGTTGTGTCCTGCTCTTGCGACCGCATGTACTGTAGCCCACCAGACTCCCGTGTCCATGTAATTTCCCAGGCAAGAATACTGGAGTGGGTTGCGATTTCCTTCTCCAGGGGATCTTCCAGAACCAGGGATCAAACCCAAGTCTCCTGCATTGTAGGTGGATTCTTCACCACTGAACCACCAGGAAAGCCAGTTATAGGCTATGCAGTCTCAAAAGATTGGTCAATCTTAAGGGCTTCAGGCCCCATTTTTTAAAACTTCTAGATTTCAGTATATTCTGCTTAATCCTCATATATACAGACTCTCAACTTAGAGTTGTTAACTCTAAGACTCTGACAACAGATACAAAGTTATATTCACTATCCCCTTGTAGGCTTTGCCCAGTCTCCCATAAAGCAGACATGCACAAAGCAGGTGGAGATGATATTGGTGAAGTAATGAGCTATTGAACATTTATTACTAAACAAACTCAAACTTTTCCAAAACCATTTCTTCATTTCTGCTTCTGCGTAGCATTGGCACCTCTTGATGCTTTTCTAAAATGTCATTGATTAACAGAGGGTAGAGGAAATCCATTTTTATCAAGTCTAAGCCTCTTAAGTCTCTGCCTATTCATATCTTTGATCAACAATTGATAGAGGCTATAGCTTTCACCAATTTTGGCTGTACTGCTAGGGCTGATGTCAGCCTTGCCTCTTTTATATCCTTATGTTTGGTGGCCAAGGGTACATAGAAACTTGAATGGGTTGATGAACATGCTGAGCCCTCAGGCCATTTAAGTAACAATACAGAAAATAGTGTAGTGAGAGAGCAAGAGGCTAGAAGGGGGAATGAGTCATTATTATGGGGATAATAGAATTAAAGGAATTTCCCTACTTAGGGTGCCTAAGTGCCCAGTGAGTGATGAGGGTCTTTCATAAAGAATCCTAACCATGCCTCCCATGAAGCCACTAATTTATGGCAAAGTAAATTGGGCAGGGAGATTTCTATTCAAACTGAAGCTTGGCAAGTGGAGAATCAAAATATAGTTCATAATTCAAATCTTCCATTATCTCCCAAACCCTTCAAATAAATTTATGTTTGGTAACAGAAGCAAGAGCACTCTACCCTCCATTTTCTACTAGTAGGGTGACCAACCTTCCTGGTTTGCCCAGAACTGTCCTTTTTTTTTAATCACTGAAAGTCCTGCTTTCCAGAAACCCATACAAACCAGGTAAGTAGGTCACCCCAAGAGACATAGAGTATACTTACCTTTTAACAACACAGTCCTCACTGGCAAGAAAATATAGCAGCCTTACAGCTGGTCCCAGCCCACCCTAGTGTCTGTAGGTAGGTCAGCACCTTGGTGCAGCAGGTCGCAGAAGGTCATGAGCCTGAAGAAGTGCTTGTGGGGCTGGGGGGAAGGGGCACAGCACCTGTCTTTTCTAGAACTCCAGGTATTTGGTATATCCTCTCATTTAGACTCATGAGGGAGAAGGCGGCAGGGATAACTGTCCCTTTCGTCCATTTTATGGATAGGGAAATGGCAAGAGGGAAGCAGGGCAGCCTGCTTGAGATCTCACAGGTGGTAGCAGGGCCCACGTGTGAAACACAGTTCTGATTCCTAAATTGTGACATGGCATAGACCTTTAGCACCTACATAAATCCTACCTGGCCTGATTTAAGGAGTGAAATGAGGCTGAATATTCTACCTCTATCTTCTCAATCACAAGTTGAGATAAGAAACATTTGCCTAGATGGGTAGGTAGCCTACAAAGCTCCCACTCCAATTTTCCTGAAACAGGCTCTGACTCAAGTTTCAAGTCATATTTGCACACTGTATGAGCTAGTCATCGACCTGCCCTGAGGCAGAAGCCTTAAAGCTGCAGATGGTTTTGCAAGAGCAGAGTCCTCTGGGAACTGACAACCTGGGGAATCAATGCCCTGGACAAGTCAGCCTCTTCCATATACCCGCTGAGCCCAAGACACACCAGAACCACAGAGCCAGGGGTCAGTGCAGGTAAACAGACTGCCAGATATTTCTCCAGTAAAGATGGGTTTATTCAGTATCAGCAGAAAACTGCAATTCAGGGTCTGCAACCATGGTGGGCCACATGTAAGTCCTCAGACCACGAGGAAAGGAGAACATTTTTATAGAGAGAAGGAAGCTGGGAGGCTACAGTAAACAAAAGAGCAAAGCTTTTCATTGGCCAGGTCCTTGCCAGGAAAGAAGACGAGTCTTTTTCTTCCCTTCCTGGCCTCCTAACTCTATTTCATTGAGGTTTCTGTTTATTTTCACACATGTCTCCAAACCTGAGATGGCTTCCCTGCTGGGCACCATGCTGGCATCCAGCCAGCTGAGCTGTGTGGGGCACGAGTGAGCCACTCACACAGTCTCTGGCGTAACCACCCCACTGGCCCATGGACTGTTTTGCCTCAATTTTCCACTGGCACATTCTCCTTGCTTTATCTATGTTTTCGCAAAACTGACAGAGAGGGACATGATGTTCTTCCATAGAGGTTAAGCAGAGGTTTTTCACTTTTGGAATTCACTTGCAGAAGAAGCTGGTGGCTTCCTACACTCAGGGTCCAGCAAAAACCCCTGTACACAGCATCTAAAGGGGCAGCCCTAATGGTCCTTGAAAGGCTCAAAGGGGAGGGACCAAACAGAACATATGTGACTCTAGGATTGGGAGAGGGGTTCCATAGAAAAGCAGACGATGCTCAAAGAGGAAATTAAACATTTTTAAAGAGCTCCCTATGTGTGGAGCCACAAAAAAACTTGTAATGAGCTGAACTGAAAGGAATAAGCAGTGCATTCTCTTGAGGAGTTTTGAGTCAGATATTGGAAAAAACAGAGAGGGAATAAACATAGAAAGGATTTGAGCATAATGAAAGTAATGCAGATTGACCTTGAGGACTGTGATGTCAAACAACATAGGACAAAACTAACAATTGAGTTTACCTCAAATGTAGGCTCCTTGGTGTCTTGGGCTCCCAGGGAACTCAATTCAAACTGGAAAGTGCCTAGAGTTCCTTTGAATATTCAAGGCTCTGCCCTACGCTTTCTGTTTCAAGCTACTTTTCCCAAGAGATATCTGAAGCTAAGAGGAGAGTGGGGTTCTCAGGCATCCCGCCCCTGCCACAGACGAGAACTTCTCTGAGAGGAGAACCTGTTTGTCACTGCTTCCCCACACAGGCACATTGAAATACCATCATTTTACTTCACACACAGCTCTTCAACATGCAACATTACCTTATTTGCTCAGCAATCATTGTGTGCTCATTTCCTGTGACAGGTTCCTATGCTATCCAAAGACATAAAGATGAAAGGACCAAATTCCTGCTCTTCATGAAGTTTACCATCAGCTCCTCTGCCCAGGACCCAGGGTTTCCCTGGTTCAGGATCATAAGAATGTGAATGACAAATGTGCCTGCAGCATCAGTAAACAAACAATGTCGCAGCCATCAAGCCTCTACAGCCACCCTCAACAGTGAGCCCTGAGGGGATTCAGGATGGGAGAGAACAAGGTACTGGCCCCAGATAGCTGAGGTGCATATCAAAGGAATGATTTCCTTCTCTTGCATCTTCTCAAGCACAGAAAAGTGCTAAATTCATTAACTTGAGATATCTAGTTTTCTTTGTGTGTGTGTGTGTGTGTTAGTTGCTCAGCCATATCTTACTCTTTGCAACCGCATGGACTGTAGCTTGCCAGGCTCCTCTGTCCATGGAATTCTCCAGACAAGAATACTGCAGTGAGTAATCATTCCCTTCTCCAGGGGATCTTCCAGACCCAGGAATCGAATCTGGATCTTCCACATTGCAGGCAGATTCTTTACCATCCGAGCCATAGTTTTGTTTTGTTTTGCTTTTTAAATTACTGGTAATCTTTTGATGTTCTGACTGTCTGGTCATCATCGCAAAAACTCATAAAGATCCTGACTCCTCCCTTACCTCTTGGGAATAGTCCCTCAGAATTAGCTGAAAGGTTGTCTTTTAGGCTTGAAGTCTTCAGAAAGCCCCCTAAATAACACAATCCTCAACCTGTAGGTGGTGCATTTTTTTTTTTCAGGTGATAAGACCTAAAATCTTACTAAGGTGGAGGCTAAAGAGAAAGAAGGGTGAAGGACAGGAAAGGATGCCCATGGGGACAGACTTGGGAGCTCTAGATCTGATCTTGCCTTCCATCCCACTAAGAGTTTTCAAGCTATTAAAGAGTTCAGCCTTGTTACTGATATGAATATGTGGTCATCTCTTAGGCTCAGTTGTAATATAAGGGACATGTGATATTGTGACGTATAATAAGACATATTTATTTGGTCTTTGTCCTTGGGTCTCATGTGGAGCTTCTAAAACCCTTGTAATTTCCTAAGTGAAGAGAATAAGAGAAGCATCTTTTATGTTTCATAATGAGCCTCTTTCACACATATTTGAGTTTATGCTAATGAGATGACTTTTGAAGCATTCATAGATAGTATCTGGATGTGGGATGTTTGCCAAAGAAAACATTAGTGTGATTAGAAGGTTGGAATTTCAGCCCCACTCTCCCAGCCCTTAACCTCCACGGAGAAGAGAACTGGATATAGAATTAATCACCAAAGACCAATGATTTGATCGATATATATAAATTGGAACCTCCATAAAAGTCCTAAATGAAAGGGCTCAGAGAGTTTCCAGGTTGGTGAATGCATCTCACATCAGAAGGGTAAAAGTGAAAAGTGAAAGTCGCTCAGTTGTGTCCGACTCTTTGAGACCCTGTTGACTATACAGTCCATGGAATTCTCTAGGCCAGAATATTGGAGTGGGTAGCCTTTCCCTTCTCCAGGGGATCTTCTCAACCCAGGGAGCGAATCAAGATCTCCCGCATTGCAGGCGGATTCTTTGCCAGCTGAGCCACAAGGGAAGCCCAAGAATACTGGAGTGGGTAGCCTATCCCTTCTCCAGGGGATCTTCATGACCAGAAATTGAACCAGGGTCTCCTGCATTGCAGGCAGATTCTTTACCAATGAGCTATCAGGGAAGCCCTGATAGGAGGGTGGCACACCCCAAATTCCATGGCAACAAAAAGCTTCTGTACTCGGTACCCTTCCAGACCTGGCTTGTGTACCTCTATTCATTTATATCTTTATAATATTCTTTATAGTAAACTGGTAATAGTGTTGAGTGAAAAAGCACAGCCTAAAAGTTGAGAATTATGTTTTATTTGGTGTATTTACTGAGAACTTAAGCCCAGATACAGCCTCCGTGATAGCTCTGAGAGACTTCTGAAGAAGTTAAGGCGGGGGTCCGGATATATAAGAGTTTTTTTTTGGGGGGGGAAACAAAACAGATAACAGAATATCAAAAGATTACTGCTAGTTATTTTTAAAAAAAGAAACAGAATATTCAAGTTAATTTAGCACTTTTCTGTATATGGGAAGACGCAAGAGTCTAGGCTTATTGAAATTATTCCATTGATCTACACCTTAACTGTCTAGGGCCAGTATCTTGTTTTTTCCTCCATCTTGAATCCTCTCTGGGTGCAGCCCACAGTGGCTGATGGCTTGATGAGTGCAATATCCTTTGTTTACTGAAATGGCAGGTGGCATTCTTTGTCCAAGTATGTCAAGTGTTTCCCTGGATCCTGTGAGCTGTAATAGCAAAAGATCAAACCTTAGGAGGAGGGAGCTTTGGGAACCCCCAGTCTGTAGTCAGAAGTGAGGTAACTTGGGGACCTGTTGATTACAATTGGCATCTGAATTGGGGGGAGCAGTCTTGAGGGGCTGAGCTCTTATCCTGTGGGATCTGCACTGACTGCATGTCGTTAGTGACAGAATTGAAGTAAATTGTAGCACACCCAGCTGGTGTCTGAAGAGAATTACTTAAGGTGAAAACTCATACATCTGGTGTTAGAAGTGTTATAAGTAGGGCCAGATTTCCATCCGTGACTGTGTCATTTGCTCTCCTAAGAAAGATTCTTCCATAAATGTTCCAACCCAGTTTAATAAATAAAATGTGAGTTCTGATGCCACCTTCTAGTACAGGTAAGCACTTTGTACTTGGTAACATAATAGTGATGGCAGTCGTCACCTTCATAATGTCAACTGAGAAATAAGGTAAGAGCTGTATGGCAGCAAAAGCATTTATTTGGAGTCAGGAACTGCAGTATGGGAGACACAGATACAAATAGAAACCCAACTGTGCTCTGAGGAGGGTTGAAAACCAAAGGGTTTTTAAAGGGAAAAGGAGGAAGCTTACATAAGCTGTTTTGTAAGAATTATGTTTGGTGCTGGCAGACTGAAACTATATGTGTCTATATGTGATTGGTTGCTAGGGCTGTTACTATGCAAGAATTTACTGTGTAAATGTTCTTTCAGGATGTGGCGGCCCAGGTCAAATTCATGTTCCATTGGATGGCGAGGTGCAGAGGCCCCACTTTGCCCATGGCCTCCTGGTTCCATTTTAGTGCTCTGTTGGCATGGCAGTCTCCATTTTATTCGTTCCTTCATAATAACACGGCTTAAATACAAAACCTGTACACTGAACATACCTGATCTGATTAACCAGGACTGCAAGCTCTGGCAAATCCGTCACCACCCACCCCAGAAAACCACAGGAAGGGAATCCCCACTGCACACCTCAGACTCCAGGCCTCCCTGTCAAGCTCAGTGATGCCTGCTTGCCTGTGACCCACCAGGGGACTATGGGAATTCCAGGCATCATGTCCCATGTTTTCTTGTAATGGCTTGTTTCCATCAGAGCATTTTTCCTAGTTTTTAATAAAGCTTTGTCAGAGCAGGGCTAGATCTATTTTATTCTGTCTTGTATTCTAAGCCCAGTTCCTCCGGAAGAATATACTCTACAGAGGCTTAATACATGCATGCTGAATGAACAAGCAAGAATGAATGATCAAATGAGCTGCCCCAGAGGCATTCTGGTAAGAGATGGAGGAATAATTCAGGAAAACTCTCATCAGCCAAGAGTTAGTAGGGTCTATTTATCACAGAATGTATGGCTTGGCAAATGTAGATCAGAAAAAGAAAATATCCAAACATGCTAGTGAAAAGTAGCGATGAGCTTGTTTTCTTTTTAATAAAATCAGCCTAACCAAGGAGCCCCCACATAGTGAGATGAAGCCAGAAAATAACTGCAAGAATAGCCAATGGGGTGGTTTTAGTCCCACAGAAGCTCCAATCCAACACACCAACCTAATTACAGCATACACTGTGCCCAGTGCTCTTCACTGTTTGTCACCCAACGCATTGACTGGATCAATTTAGGGACATGAAAAACAGAACCGCGTTTTTGCCCAAGCCCTTGAATTTCCCGGCCTGTGGTTTTCATTCAGACCATCGGTAAAGGACTGTAGGCTTCCATTGCTTTTGTTGTTTCAATCTGTGGTGAGTCCAACAAAAAGAGAAACCTCAAGCTCTCGCCAACTGAGACTAGGGAAGGAACGCCTGGGCCTGGGCCCGGGCCCGGGCCCATGGGCAGGAGGGATGGGGCCTCAGCTGGAAGTCGTGTGCTTCCATTTCAGCCTGGGTGGCCCCAGCCAGGGCCTCTGCAGCTCCTTCCTCTGCTATTGGCCTGGAAAAATGAAAGCAAGGTTTGCCATGGAGATCCTCTCTAAGGCAAACTGTGTGATTTAATGAACTTTGGAAAAAGTTTTACTTCTCACACCTGCAAATGGCCCTTCAGTGTTTGTCTCATGCCTCAGGATTCCCCATAATTCTTCTAATACCAAGTCAGCTCCACTAGAGCCTCCCACCCACAAATCTTAAGGTCTGAGGGTCTTGTCTGTTGGGGTCCTTTATCCTTGGATTTTCTATCCTGCTTATCTGATAGGATGAAGGACGGGGCCTCTTTGTTGGACTGTTACCTCCCTATATGTGACAATAAAAGGTTTCTTCAAAAGAGGACTCAGTTAATGTCAATCAAGGATAACTTTTGCTAATGCCATCCCATAGAGAGGAAAGAAGAAACGTTCATTTCCAGGCCATTCCTTCCCAACTAATGCTCTGGTCACTATCCATGTCCTTGAGGTTTAGATTCTTTCTTTCCCTTTGATCATGGTAGACACATACTGACCACACTACTGAAGGGTCTCTAATTCTACAGATGCATTCTGGGGTCTCATTCAGAAACAGATTTCATAGCTGTTCCTCAAACCTTAGACAGTGGGGAATGCTTGAGTAAATGATGAGGAATTTATGTGACTTTGTTTTGGAACAGCTTTTAATGATTCAGGTAAATACTTATGTGCTAACTAAAAAAGTCTCAGAATAAAAATGGTATAGATGCTATGATCTCAACCATATCCTTTGAAGAAGGAAAAGCTTCAACACATTATGTAAGATCACAATTGATTTTCTTTCTCTTGTCTGCTCTTTTTTGTATTTTTGAATTTTCCATAGTAAACATGCATAATTTTATTAGAAAATTTTGATTACAGAAAAAAATGAAAGCATTTTTATAATTTATTTGTGAAAGCAGTATGTCAGCAGTGAGTTTCAAAGATAGTAGAATCTGTATTCAGTATACTTTGAGAATTTAAGCAATCTCAAAAAATACGAAAACATGAGTTAATAAATATTTAGACTATATATTTAAATATTAATATGTTCTAATATATTTTATATATTAAATATTTATTTTTAACACATTATCTCACCAGCTGAAACTCTTTTCTCAAAAGTAACCACTATTAACAGTTTGAGCTAAAAACTTTTCCATAAATTTACATATGTGTATATTTTGTATTTGCACATATATAGGTTTGGGATTTTTGCATTAATTGGATCATATTACATGTATTGCTCCATAACTTCTTTTTCTCACCTAGCAATGTATTTTAGAAGTTGAGCTTGTATCTCTGTATAAGGAGATGTATCTCATTTATTTTTAACTGACATATCATTACATGGCATAGATGTGTCATAACATCCATTCCCTTGTGTATACATTTGGCACTATTTCCAAGTTATTGAACTTACAAACAACTGTATGATCAAGGATGCTTGCTAAGGTATTGTAACAGACATCTTTTTTAAAGAATTTATTTTCAATGGTTACCTTTATGCACATATGAAGGTATCTCTGAAGATTAGATTTCTAGAAATAGAAATAGTTAAATGTCATATACATTTTAATTTTTAATTGGCCTTGGCAAATTATCTTGCCAAAAAGATTGTATTAACTGACTCTCCAATCAATTGCATAAGCATGTTATCATAAGAAAAATTTCCTTTCCCAATTTAGAATGAGGGCTTTTTCCCAGATCCTCCTGATTAGTGTGATTTGGAGATCACCAAGATGCGACGAGTTGACTCACTGGAAAAGACTCTGATGCTGGGAAAGGTTGGGGGCGGGAGGAGAAGGGGACGACAGAGAATGAGATGGCTGGATGGCATCACCGACTCTGTGGACATGAGTTTGAGTGAACTCCGGGAGTTGGTGATGGACAGGGAGGCCTGGCGTGCTGTGATTCATGGGGTCGCGGAGAGTCGGACATGACTGAGCGACCGAACTGAACTGAACTGAAGATAATAACTGAAATAAAAGGCAATGCAGAAGCCATTATCAAGTTCCCTGAAAGATGAAATTACAGTAAATTCAAATGTTAAGACGGAGAAGGCAATGGCACCCCATTCCAATACTCTTGCCTGGAAAATCCCATGGACGGAGGAACCTGGTAGGCTGCAGTTCCTGGGGTCGCTAAGAGTCGGACTTGACTGAGCGACTTCACTTTCATTTTTCACTTTCATGCATTGGAGAAGGAAATGGCAACCCATTCCAGTGTTCTTGCCTGGAGAATCCCAGGGACAGAGGAGCCTGGTGGGCTGTCCATATAGTTGGACATGACTGAAGTTACTTAGCAGCAGCAGCAAGTGTTAAGAAAAAAGCTCTGTTCTGGGAATGACTAAGAATTGTTCACTTTTGAGGGATTATAATACAATAATCAACACTTGTTCTACCAATCATGATTTAATGCTTCTTAAATGATTCAGAAAATATTTTTTGTTATTTTATAATGTCTCAAAGGAATATGTAGCTTTTTGCATTTCCTCATTGTGTATGTTTTGGTTAAATGGGCAAAATCTATCACCCTGATGATTAAAAGCAGCTGAGTAATTTTGCAGCAAGGTCATCACTGCTGCTAGAATAAAGCAGTCACAAGAAGTCTGGGACAGCCCTTTTGAGGGACCTGTACATCAGCTTCCTATTCTAGCACCTCTTCATTTAGAAAGCACAGTATTTCTCTGCTCTTGTTCATGGCCGGACTTCCTCAGAGTGCTCACAATGTGCTTTATGTGCCTTTCTTCACCTCCTATTCACTTTTTTTCAACTATGGTGTTAGAGAAGACTCTTGAGAGTCCCTTGGACTGCAAGGACATCAAACCAGTCAATCCTAAAGGAAATCAGTCCTGAATGTTCATTGGAAGGACTGATGCTAAAGCCAAAGCTCCAATACTGTGGCCACCTGATGCAAAGAACTGACTCATTGGAAAAGACCCTGATGCTGAGAAAGATTGAAGGCAGGAGAAGGAGAATGACAGAGGACAAGATGGTTGGATGGCATCACTGACTCAATAGACATGAATTTGAACAAACTCCAGAAAATGGTTAAGGACAGGGAACAGGGAACCGTGGCGTGCTGCAGTCCATGGGGTCCCAAAAAGTGGGACATGACCAAACAGCAACAACAATTCACTTTTTACATTTTTAAAAAGCAAATATGCAATGGATTAAACACATAACACTAATAAAACAAATTCCTTGCTGCCTATTCTTCAGATTTAGAAAAATGTATCATTTTGCTTAATTTGCTTCAGATCTTTTTTAAAAAGAAATGTTATTGTTGAGTCCAGTTCTCATTCTGTTCCTCCCTCTCCCTCCCAAGAGGTAACCTCCATCCTGAAGTTGGTACAGTACCTTTACCACCCATGTTTAATACTTTCACAGCCTATGTCCACTTGCAATAGGTGTCATTATTTTGTGCATTTTTTTAATTTGCAAAAATAGAATCAAACTACAGATATTCTGAAAGCTGATTATTTTCACTCAAAAACACTTTCAGATAACTTTTTTCAGCCTTGATATACTTCAATTCTTTCTCATTAACTCTTGAATTATATTTAAAGTATGATTATTCAGTTCAGTCACTCAATCGTGTCCGACTCTTTGCGACCCCATGAACCGCAGCACGCCAGCCCTCCCTGTCCATCACCAACTCCCAGACTTCACCCAAACTCATGTCCATTGAGTCGGTGATGCCATCCAACCATCTCATCCTCTGTCATCCCCTTCTCCTGGCCTCAATCTTTCCCAGCATCAGGGTCATTTCAAATGAGTCAGTTATTCGCATCAGGTGGCCAAAGTATTAGAGTTTCAGCTTCAACATCAGTCCTTCCAATGAACACCCAGGACTGATCTCTTTTAGGATGGACTGGTTGGATCTCCTTGCAGTCCAAGGGACTCTCAAGAGTCTTCTACAACACCACAGAAACAGAAGCATCAGTTCTGAAACATCAATTCTTCGGTGATCAGCTTTCTTCACAGTCCAACTCTCATATCCATACATGACCACTGGAAAAACCATAGCCTTGACTAGACGGACCTTTGTTGGCAAAGTAATGACTCTGCTTTTTAATATGCTATCTAGGTTGGTCATAACTTTCCTTCCAAGGAGTAAGCATCTTTTAATTTCCTGGCTGCAATCAGCATTCGCAGTGATTTTGAAGCCCCCCAAAATAAAGTCAGCCACTGTTTCCCCATCTATTTGCCATGAAGTAATGGGACCAGATGTCATAATCTTAGTTTTCTGAATGTTGAGCTTTAAAGCAACTTTTTCACTCTCCCCTTTCACTTTCAAGTATTTAATTATTTTCTACTGGTTCACATCTAATTGGCTTCCAAAATTTTATAAGCCTTGTAGATTTTATTGCTGTTTTGAATGAGTTCAAACACTTTTTTAATTGATACCCAGGAGTTGGTGATGGACAGGGAGGCCTGGCGTGCTGTGATTCATGGGGTCGCAGAGAGTCGGACACGACTTAGCTTCTGAACTGAACTGAATTTATAGGAGTGACAGTAACTTCTCAGTGGTAGTTGTTTATAGGTTCCTTTGAATTTTGAATGTAAACTCTTATAATGTCTTCAAATTATACAATTATTTCTTCCATATCAACCTTTATACCTCTTTTCTGATTTCATCTCCCTGCACTGTCTTGAACCTCCAATAAAATTTTGAATAGAAGCACTGATAACAACTACTTTGGTCATATTACTAACTTTAAAGAGAATGTGTCTAACATTCACACACTAGATGTGATGTTTGTTAGAGGTTCTTAGTAATGATTCAGTTTCTTTTAAGCTTATGGATTAAGATTGCCTTTGGTAGTATAGTCATTGTAATAGTATTATTTCTTCCAGTCCATGAACAAGGTATATCTTTCCATCCATTTGTGTCATCTTCAGCTTCTTTCATCAGTGTCGTGTAGTTTTCCAAGTATAGGTGTTTTACCGCCTTTGTTAGGTGTATTTCTAGATATTTTATTATTTTTGATGCAATTATAAATTTTATTGTTTTCTTAATTTCTCTTTCTGATCTGATAATTTATTAGTATATAGAAATGCAACAGATTTCTGAACATTAGTTTTATATTCTGCAACTTTAACATATTCACCAGTGAGCTCCAGGAAAAAAAAAAATGATTTATATGTTTCTTCAGATTACCTATTCCTTGAGTCAAGGTCAATAAACTATGTTTTCCTATGAAAGCATGCATACTGTCTACATTTTCAAATTTTTGGCATTAAGGGTAATCAGCCAGAAATTAAGGGTAATCAATCAGAAATATATTATTTTCAACCTATATGCTATGTATAGTATGTTCAACTTTTCATTTTATTTAATTCCTTATTTTTTATTGAAGTATAGTTGATTTATAGTATTATAATATTTCATATGTACAACATAGAGATTCAGTATTTTTATATATCATATTCCATTAAAAGTTATTACAAAATAATATCTATAATCCTCTGTGCTATACAATATATCCTTGTTGGTTATCTATTGTATAAGTAGTAGTTTGTATTTCTTAATTCCATAGCCCTAACTTGCCCCTACCCTCTTTCCTGTCTGCCCTGGTAACCATTAGTTTGTTTTCTACATCTGTGAGTTTGTTTCTGTTTTGCTATAAACATTTGTTTGTTTTAATTTTTAGATTCCACATTTGAGTGATATCATACAATATTTGTCTTCCTTTGAGTTATTTAGCTAAGCATAATATTCTATAAGTCCATTAAAAATTGCCACAAATGGCAGAATTTCTATCTTTTGTATCGCTGAGTAATACTTCATTATGTGTATACACAATACACACACACACACCACTTTGAGGTGATACCTCATTGTCGTTTTGATTTGTATTTCTCTAAAAATTAGCGGTGTTGAGCATTTTTTCATATTCCTGTTATCCATCTTTGTGTCTTCTTTGAAGAAAATAGCTATTCAGATCTTCTGCCCATTTTTTGATTGGGTCATGTATTAATTTTATATTGAGTTATAAATGCTATTAATATTTATGTATTCTATATTAATCCCTTGTCAGTCATATCATTTGCAAATATTTTCTCCCATTCAGCAGATTATCTTTTGGTTGATAGTTTCCTTTGCTGTGCAGAAGCTTTTAAGTTTAAATAGCTCCCATTTATATATTTTTGCTTTTCTGTAACTATAAAAAACCTCCCAGCTAACAAAAGTCCAAGACCAGACAGATTCACAGGGAAATTCTATAAAACACATGAAGAAGAGTTGATTACCTTTCCTCAAACTTTTCCAAAAAATTAAAGAGGATGAAACACCCAAATTCATTCTATAAAGCCACCATTACCCTACCAGACAAAAACACTACAAAAACGAAAATTAAGGCCAACAACTTCAGTGAATATAGATGCGAAGATCAATAAAAAAGCATTAGGCTGAATCCAACAATATGTAAAAGTATTATGCACCATGATCAAGTGGGATTTATTCCAGAGAGTCAAAGACAGTTCTATATTCACAAATCAATCAATGTGATACACCACATTAGCAAAAAGAAGGATAAAAATTATATGATCATCTCAGTAGACAGAAAAACTTTTAACAAAATTCAACATCCATTTGTGACAAAAAAAATATCTATGTGGTTACAGAGGAAACATATCTCAACATAATAAAGGGCAATTACAAAATATTTACAGCTAAGATCATATTCAGTGGTGAAAAGCTGAAAACCTTTCCTTTAAATTTAGGAATAAGACTTTCACTACTTCTATTTAATATGATATGAAAAGTCCTAGCCAGAATAACAAGACAATAAGGAGAAAAAGAATACATCCAGATTGGAAGAGAAGAAGTAAAACTGCCACTATTTGCAGATGATATGATACTTTACATAGAACCCTAAGGTCTCTACCAAAAAACCATTAAAACTGATTAATGAATTCAATAAATTTTCAAGATACAAGATTAATATATGTGAATATGTTTCTTTTCTTTACACAAATAAGGACTATTAGAAATAGAAATTAAAGAAATTTCATTTAGAATTTCACCCAAAAGAATAAGATACTTGGGAATAAACTTAGATAAAAGACCTATACTCTGACAACTAAAGAACACTGATTAAGTAAACTGAAGAAGATACAAAAAAAAAAAAAAAGATATCCAATGCTCTTGGATTAGAAGAATTAATAATGTTAAAATGGCCATACTACTCAAAGCAATGTCTTTCTTTTAAAGGATTTTCATTGTCAGGCCATTCATAGTAATGATAACTTATATATTTTACTTATAGCATTATGGCTTGTGTTTATGTTACAGTACTTTGCTGCCTGTTTCTTCCCATTCTATTGAAATATTTTTGTGTAAGATTAAGGTTCAGCATAATGATTTGACTTACCTTCATCATGAAATGAGTATCACAATAAGTTTAGTGAACATCCATTAACTCATACAGATACAAAATTTTTTAAACAGAAAAAAAAATTTCCTGTAATGAGAATTCTTAGGATTTACTCTCTTAATAGTTTTCATGTATAACATACAGCAATATTTATTATATTAATCATGGTGTTAGTTACATTCCTAGTACCTATTTATCTTACAACTGGAAGTTTGTACCTTTTGACTGCCTACATTCAGTTTCCCTCCCCCCAACTCATTATCCCTGGTAACCACAAATTTGATTTCTTTTTCTATGAGTTTGTTTTTGAAGTATATTTGACCTACAATACTATGTTAATTCCTGTTAACTATGTTAATCCCTTGGACTGCAAGGAGATCCAACCAGTCCATTCTAAGGGAAATCAGCCCTGGGTGTTCATTGGAAGGACTGATGCTGAAGCTGAAGCTCCAATACTTTGGCCACCTCATGCGAAGAGTTGACTCACTGGAAAAGACTCTGATGCTGGGAGGGATTGGGGGCGGGAAGAGAAGGGGACGACAGAGAATGAGATGGCTGGATGGCATCACGACTCGATGGACATGAGTTTGAGCAAACTCCAGGAGTTGGTGATGGACAGGGTGGCCTGGTGTGCTGTGATTCATGGGGTCGCAAAGAGTTGGACACGACTGAGCGACTGAACTGAACTGAACTATGTTAATGATTTGATATTTCTGTATTGTTCAAAATGATTAACCACAATAAGTCCAGCTACATATGTAACCATACAAAGATGTCACATAGTTATTGACTGTACTCCCCATACTGTATCTTTCAGGCTTAAGATTCATTATTTTATAGCTAGAAATTTGTGCCTCTTTATCACTTATTTCTTCCCTCCCCCCTCCAACTTCCCTTCTGGCAACCATCTGTTGTTCTCTGTATCTGTAACTTTGTTCCTGTTTTGTTTATCCATTTGTTTTTTTAGTTTCCATATAAGTAAAATCACATGATATTTCTCTTTTTTTCTCTAATCTAGTACCCTCTAGATCCATCCCTGTTTTTGCAAATGCAAGATTTCACTCTTTTTGCTGAGTAATATTCCATTGACAGAGGCCGAGATGGTTGGATGGCATCACCGACTCAATGGACATGAGTTTGAGCAAACTCTGGGAGATAGTGAAAGACAGGGAAGCCTGGCATACTGCAGTCCACAGGGTTGCAAAGAGTCAGACACAATTGAGCAACTGAACAGCAAAACTATTCCATTGTACTTATAACACTGCATTTCCTTTATCTATTGATGATGGGCACTTAGATTGCTTCCATATCTTGGCTATTGTAAATAATGCTAAAGTGAACATAGGGATGCATATATATGTTCTAGGTAGTGTTTTTATTTTCTTTGGAAACATACCCAGAATTTGAATTGCTGGATAGTATGGTAGTTCTATTTTTAATTTCTTGAGGAAACTCCATATTGTTTTTTATAGTAGCTGCACCAGTTTGAGGGATTTTGCATATACGTTCATCATTGGTATTGACCAGTGATTTACTTTTTGGTCATATCTTTGTCCAGTTTGGGTATTAGGTTGATACTGGCCTCATAGGAGTTCAAAAGCATTATTTCCTCTTGAATTTTTTTTAAATTAGTGTGAGGAGGGTAGATGTTATTCTTCTTCAAGTGTTTGGCAGGATTCACTCATGAAGCCATCTGGTTCTGGACTTTTGTTTGTTGGAGTTTTGTTTTTTTTTTAATTACTGATTCATTTTCATTACTAGTTACTGGTCTATTCATATTATCTATTTCTTCCTGGTTCAGGCTTGGATGATTATACCTTTCTAAAAATTTGTCCATTTCTCCTAGATTGTCTATTTTATGGACATGTAATTGCTTATAGTAATCTCTTATGATCCTTTATATTTCTGTACTGTTGGTTATAACTTCTCTTTTCATTTCTGATTTCATTGGTTAGGACCCTCTCTTTTTCTGTATGTGCCTGGCTGACAGTTTATCAATTTTGTTTATCTTTTCAAAGAACCAGTTTTTAGTTTCATTGATCTTTTCTGTTGTTTTTAATCTCTGCTTCACTTGTTTCTACTCAGATCTTTATGATTTCTTTCCTTCTACTAACTTTGGATTTTGTTTGTTTTTCTTTTATTATTTCCTTTAGGTACAAGGTTAGGTTATTTGAGATTTTTCTTATTTTCTGAGGCTTGTATCACTGTAAACTTCCCTCTTAGGCCTCTTTTTGCTTCACCCCATAGATTTTGGATGGTTGTATTTTCATTTTCATTTGTCTCCAGGTATTTTTTATCTCTCCTTTGGTTTCTTCAGTGATCCATGGTTGTTAGGAATATACTGTTTAGTCTTCATGTTTTTGTGGGTTTTTGCAGGGTTTTTTTTTCTTGTAGTTTATTTCTAGTTTCATAGTTTTGTGGTTGGGAAGGATGCTCAATATGATTTCAGTTGTCTCAAATTTACTGAAACATTTTTTGTGGCCTAACATGATTTATCTTGGAGAATATCCCATGTGCACTTGAAAAAAATGTGTATTCTACTTGCTTTGGGATTGAATTGTCCTGTATAGGTTTCTTAAGTTCATCTAGTTTAATATGTCATTTAAGGCCAGTGTTTCCTTAGATTCTGTCTGGATGATTTTTAATTGATATAAGTGAACTGTACCATTATTGTGTTACTTACTGTCAGTTTCTCCCTTACGTCTGTTAATTTTGCTTGATTTATTTAGATGCTCCTATGTTGGGTGCATATTGGAGAAGGAAATGGCAACCCACTCCAGTGTTCTTTCCTGGAGAATCCCAGGGACGGGGGAGCCTGGTGGGAGGCCGTCTATGGGGTCGTACAGAGTCGGACACTACTGAAGCGACTTAGCAGCAGCAGCATGTTGAGTGCATATATATTTACAATTGTTATATCTTCTTGAATTAGTCCCTGATCATTATGTAATGTTCTTCTTTGTTTCTGGTTAGTGTCTTTGTTTAAAGTATATTTTGTCTGATGTAAGTATTGCTACCTCATCTTTCTTTTCATTTAAATTTGCATAGAATACTTTTTTCTGTCACCACACTTTCAGTCTGTATGTCTCTTGTAGGAAGTATAAATGTGAGTCTGGTTTTTATATCCATCAGCCACTCTTTGTCTTTCAGCTGGAGCATTTAATCCATTTTGTGTTTAATGATTGATCGATTTGTTCTTATTGCCATGATGTTAATTGTTTTGGTATTGTTTTGTAGTTCTTTTTTAGTCTTTTTCACTTACTTTCCTCCCTTGTTATTTGATAACTATCCTTAGTATTATGTTTGGATTCCTTTCTCGTTGTGTGTGTATCAATTATAGATTTTTGGCTTGAGTTTACAATGGAGTTTATACATAGTGATTCATATATTATACATGATTAAGTTGTTGATCTCTTAAGTTCAAACACATTTTAACAACCCTACATTTTGCTTCCTCTTCCAACATTCACTGTTTTGATGTATTTTACATCTTCTTTTGTTTATCTCTTATTGTGGATGTAGATGATTTTTAAATGATGGTAATTATTATATCCACCTCCCAAGGTTTTTGTGATGATTAAATGAGCTAACAATCAAAAAGTGCATAGAACAATGTCTAGCCCTTAGTGAGCTTTCAATAAAATTAGCTACTGTTGTTAATTACAGTAAAGCACTGGGCACTGAAAAGGACTTTGAAACCCAGTCTTCAATTCAGATAATGTAGACTTTATCCATAGTTATCCATGACTTCATTCAAAAACTAAATGGAGAGAGGGTGACAAGAATAAATGAGGAAGTTCACCCTCATCAGACTCTGCCAGTGAATTCCCTGCATCAGGGCATCTAAATGTTGCTCAGGAAACCAGAATGCATGGTGATTTGAGAAGGGATATTAAGTGTTATTGACATGATGGAGTCCAGAGGAGACCTCACCTTCAGAAAGATGAGTAAAATGAGTAGTGTGCTATTCTATCAACCAGGCTGTCAGCAGGATTCTTATAGTCCCAGTCAGCTCTTCTTTGAGATGTTTATATTTCTATGTTTGCCCATAATGGACAATTAGAAGAGATTATCCTAGGGTTTGAGATGAAGCGATAATGTAAACAAGCTTTGTAGTTCTCTCAGAATATTTATAAATATTACTCTTTACATTGGAAGACCTTTAGGGAATGACTCTTGGTTTATTGGGGACAGTAGGGCTTCTCTATACCATTTCTGAAACTTGTAATTCTTTGCATCTTCTAATGAAGGTGGCAGTGATAGGTACCCAAGGCATGATGGAAAGGAGTCATGGACTTCAAGTTGGAAAGCCTGAGTTCCAAATCTGGCTGCTACAGTGGCTTCAAAGTCACTTAATTTCTCTAGGTGTCAATTTCCACACATGCCAAACGTGGAGTAAGATTAAATACTTGCGAAAATCCCATGGAGGGAGAAGCCTGGTAGGCTGCAGTCCATGGGGTCGCTAAGAGTGGGCACGACTGAGCTACTTCACTTTCACTTTTCACTGTCATGCATTGGAGAAGGAGGTGGCAACCCACTCCAGTGTTCTTGCCTGGAGAATCCCGGGGACAGGGGAGCCTTTTGGGCTGCCGTCTATGGGGTCACACAGAGTTGGACACGACTGAAGTGACTTAGCAGCAGCAGCAACAATAGTGCTTGCAGCTGCAATATTTTACCACTCTTTATGTAATACTTCCATGGTTGCTCAGACGGTAAAGAATCTGCCTGCAATGCGGGAGATCTGAGTTCGATCCCTGGGTCAGGAAGATCCTCTGGGGAAGGTAAACACTACCCACCCTAGTATTCTTGCCTGGAAAATTCCGTGGACAGAGGAGCGTGGCAGGCTAGAGTCCATGGTGTTTGCAAAGACTCAGATATGACTGAGTGACTTTCAGTCACTCACTCACTTTGTATAATATGCCACAATATCTGGGGAGCTCATTCATCATTAATTTATTCATTTATTGATCTGTTCCTTTATTTAATATTTATGTTTAATATTTTTGCTTAAGTTACAAAAATGTTCATTACACACAAAAAAATTACAAATATTTATGTATCTACTACCCAGATTTGACAGATGTTAATACCTTGCTATATTTGATTCAGATTTTTTATTTAAATGAGATGAAACTTAATAGTTAATAAACTAACATTTCTTCCCTCCCCAGAAATATCTAGTCTTTAAGCTAGTATATGTTTTCAATATATAATATTGTTTTGGATTATTTTAATACATAAAAGTAGTATACTATAAATTTCCTTATTTTTGCTGAAATTCATATTTTCCAGGTTTAGTTACACTACTGCCTATAAACAGCGGCTTAGTATTCCATTATATGAATATACCACAGTTTGTTTAGCCATTCACTGTTGATGGTATTTTAAATAGTTTCCAATACTTTGCTATTAAAAATAACACCACAACAACACTATGTATATGTCTCCTTGAGCACATATGTAAGAGTTTACACAAGGTAATTACCTAGAAGCAAAATTACTTGGTGGCAGGGTGTGTTTATTTTCAGTTTTTCTAGATAATGCAAAATTGCTCTCCAAAGTGCTTGTAGATATCTATACTCTCACCAGGGCTATATGACATCTTGTTTCCCCATATCCTTGCCAACATGTGTTGTAAGACTTACATTTTTTCCAATCTGATGGGTATGAAATAATATATTCTTTATGTTTTCATAGATTTATTGGCTATTTGGATTTCTTTGTAAATTTTCTGTTCATATCCTTAGCTTATATTTTTTCTTTGTTATTATTGACTTGAAGGGTCAATATTTATATATCAATGTTACATAATATATCATCAGTTGTATTCTGAATATTAGTTCCTTTTTGGTTTTAAGAGTAGGAAATATCTTCTCCTAATTTGTGGCTTGTCTTTTAAACAAATGTTGTTTGTTTTTTCACCCTAAAGTTTTTAACTTTATTATAGCTAAATTTATCCATTTTTCCTTCAATGGTTGGTACTTGTGCCTTGTGTAAGAAATCCTTCCTTTTTCCAATGTTATAAAGATATATTTTTTATATTCTTCTAAAAGTTTTAGATTATTTTGTTTCAGCACCTAAAATTTTAATCCATATGGAATTTATTTTTGCATAGTAAGCTAATTTTAATTATTCTATGGAAATAATTAATTGTCCTGGCATTATTTGTTAAATAGTTTATTCTTTCTCCATTGACTGATATTGCCACCACTGACATTCACAAAGTTTCTATATAGATGTGGGTTTATTCCATTGCTGTACTGAGATAACCCTGTTTTAATTACTGTAGTTCTAGAACAATCATTGATGGTTAGTTATAGTAAGAATTGTTTTTATTCTTTTTCTTCAAAATTGTTCTAGCTGTTCCTCAAGAGTTTTATTATCCAATCAGCTTGTCAATTTCCACAGATAGTATCAAGATAGTGTTTGGAATTGCATTGAATTTGTAGATAGACCTGAGCAAAATTATTATCCTAAAGATATAAAAACTTCCCTACTATGACTAGTGTCTCTCTTTATTTAGAACGTTTTTCTTCTTTTTAAAATGTTATAAGCTTTCCGTAAAGTTTTATCCATCTTATGTTAATATATTCTGTTTACCTTATAATTTTTGTTACTATTGTACATGAGATCTTTTACTAAAACTATACTTACTATTTTTTTTTCTAAAATTAAAATGTCCAATTTGCTGCTGTTAGTAAAGGATATAACTGATTTTGTTTACATATTAGTTTTTAACTTGAAAGTTTGTTGTTCTCTATCTATGCCAATGTTTTTGTCTATAAAATTGTTTGACTCTTCTACTTAGAGAATAATATAATCTGTCAATAATGAAAGTTTTTTCCCTTCCCATATCTTGCATTTCTCATTTTTCAGTTTGTCTTTTATGCTGGTTGGGAAACAGGGTGAGCAGGAGATAACTATCATTTTCTTGGTTCCAGTGGACCCTCTTCTATTGCTCCATCCTTAAGTGTGTGATCTACTGTAGTTTCTTGACTGAGTCTCTTAAAAAATTCTTATTATTCTCTAAGTAGAAGAGTCAAACAATTTTATAGACAAAAACATTGGCATAGATAGAGAACAACAAACTTGCAAGTTAAAAACTAATATGTAAACAAAATCAGTTATATCCTTTAACAGCAGCAAATTGGACATTTTAATTTTAGAAAAAAAAATAGTAAGTGTAGTTTTAGTAAAAGATCTCATGTACAATAGTAACAAAAATTATAAGGTAAACAGAATATATTAAGATAAGAAAGACTTCCTCAGTGATCAGTGCAAAGAAATAGAGGAAAACAACAGAATAGGAAAAACAAGAGATCTCTTCAAGAAAATTAGAGATTCCAAGGGAAGATTTCATGCAAAGATGGGCTCGATAAAGGACAGAAATGGTATGGACCTAACAGAAGCAGAAGATATTAAGAAGAGGTGGCAAGAATACACAGAAGAACTGTACAAAAAAGATCTTCACAACCAAGATAGTCACGATAACGTGATCACTGACCTAGAGCCAGACATCTTGGAATGTGAAGTCAAGTGGGCCTTAGAAAGCATCACTACAAACAAAGCTAGTGGAGGTGATGGAATTCCAGTTGAGCTATTTCAAATCTTGAAAGATGATGCCGTGAAAGTGCTGCACTCAATATGCCAGCAAATTTGCAAAACTCAGCAGTGGAAAAGGTCAGTTTTCATTCCAATCCCAAAGAAAGGCAATGCCAAAGAATACTCAAACTACCACACAATTGCACTCATCTCACACACTAGTAAAGTCATGCTCAAAATTCTCCGAGCCAGGCTTCAGCAATATGTGAACCATGAACTCCCAGATGTTCAAGCAGGCTTTAGAAAAGGCAGAGGCACCAGAGATCAAATAGCCAACATCCGCTGGATCATGGAGAAAGCAAGAGAGTTCCAGAAAAACATCTATTTCTGCTTCATTGACTATGCCAAAACCTTTGACTGTGTCGATCACAATAAACTGGAAAATTCTGAAAGAGACAGGAATACCAGACCACCTGACCTGCCTCTTGAGAAACCTGTATGCAGGTCAGGAAGCAACAGTTAGAACTGGACATGGACCAACAGACTGGTTCCAAATAGGAAAAGGAGTGCGTCAAGGCTGTGTATTGTCACCTTGCTTATTTAACTTATATGAAGAATACATCATGAGGAATGCTGGGTTGGAAGAAGCACAAGCTGGAATCAAGATTGCCAGGAGAAATATCAATAACCTCAGATATGCAGATGACACCACCCTTATGGCAGAAAGTGAAGAGGAACTCAAAAGCCTCTTGATGAAAGTGAAAGAGGAGAGTGAAAAGGTTGGCTTGAAGCTCAACATTCAGAAAACAAAGATCATGGCATCTGGTCCCATCACTTCATGGGAAATAGATGGAAAAACAGTGGAAACAGTGTCAGACTTTATTTTTGGGGCTCCAAAATCACTGCAGATGCTGATCGCAGCCATGAAATTAAAAGATGCTTACTCCTTGGAAGGAAAGTTATGACCAACCTTGATAGTATATTAAAAAGCAGAGACATTACTTTGCCAACCAAGGTCCGTCTAGTCAAGGCTATGGTTTTTCCCGTGGTCATGTATGGATGTGAGAGTTGGACTGTGAAGAAAGCTGATCACCGAAGAATTGATGCTTTTGAACTGTGGTGCTGGAGAAGACTCTTGAGAGTCCCTTGTACTGCAAGGAGATCCAACCCGTCCATTCTAAAGGAGATCAGTCCTGGGTGTTCATTGGAAGGACTGATGCTAAAGCTGAAACTGCAATACTTTGGCCACCTCATGCGATGAGTTGACTCACTGGAAAAGACTCTGATGCTGGGAAAGGTTGGGGGCAGGAGGAGAAGGGGACGACGGAGAATGAGATGGCTGGATGGCATCACCGACTCTGTGGACATGAGTTTGAGTGTACTCCAGGAGTTGGTGATGGACAGGGAGGCCTGGCGTGCTGTGATTCATGGGGTCGCGGAGAGTCGGACCAACTGAGCAACTGAACTGAACTGAACTGAAGCCTATTATTGTCCTGGTCCTTTCTCAACAGTGGTTCATGATTAGAATTAGTTCTGCTGTAGGCATATATTTGACTTTTTTAGTTGTGGAGTTACTTATCAACTAAGCAATTGTTGACTTGGTTCTTATATTAGTCATTTGAGGTAATTACTATCAGGACAGATGGGATTCCCACTATGATATAGGTTATCACAAAGAAGATATTTTTCTGACTGATGTAGCTATGGATGAATGTAGATCACAACCAACAGCAATCTGTTTTCTCCCCGAGTTCTAAGTACACCTCTGGATGGAAGATGAAAGTGACTGTTGTGTGGAGGGCTTAGGCTGGTAGACAACCAGCTGCCTTGGGCCCTCCCAGGTCACGAGGCTTCAGTTATTTTAGAGAGAAGTTTTCAGGGAGTGGTGGTGGTGTTGTTTAGTTGCTAAGTAATGTCTGACTCTTTGATACCCCATGGTGTAATTATTTCTGTAATGTATATTGAATCATAGAGCTAAGGAGTAAACTCTTTCCAGAGATCTAGCATCTTGAGCAATGAGGTGTAGGAAAAAGAGCTTCTTGATTACAAATAAGCTTAAATCCAACATTTTAAAAAATTCTTGAGCATAACTACCTGGCCAAAACAAACAAACAAACAAACCAGAGGAGATGGGGCGCAGGCAGAACTGGACTTGGGTTAATGGCACAGAAAAATAATTTTCTACAGTAAAAACTCATACAATCATATGCAATCATGAGAGCAAATAGTATTAAAGTCAAAATGATGCAGAAGACCTAGATAAAAGAAGAAGTTTATAAAACAATTTCACTTGTAATCCAGTTTGGGAGGAGTAAGTCCATGAGTGGCAGTTTAAGGACTTTACAGTGAAGTAAATTAAAATTACCCAAAGAGAGATCAAGCCAATGGATTCTGAGGACAGAAGCTTACAAGGGACCCAGCAAGTTATTCTCTCATAGAATAGACACCTAGAACACTAATGCTTTTTGTGTTACGATTCTCCTAATAACCACTTCTACTGGGGAGCCACTGGGCGGGAAGGGAGGGTGGGAGGAGGGGAGGAAGGAAAGGAGCATTGTTTACAGAAAATCCTCGCCAGTCATCTGAAATAGAATTGCAAACTGCTGCTGATTTTGTGTCAGGCGTCACCTAATTCTCTGGTCAGTGGAGGCAAGGGGATCTTACCTGAGTCACATGTGGCCCTGTCTCAGTGGTGACAGAAGGGGGCTTAATAGCAACCCTTTCTCATTAGCAGGGTTGACCATTTAGGCTAATTCACCCATGATGGACCTGGTATGTGCATTTCTTTAGATATATTAGTTAACACCATGGCTCTTTAAAAAATGTCCTGGCTTGTCAAGCTATGTGATCATCCCATCAAAAAATCTTACAAGTCACTCTTGTTACAGTTTTCTGTTCACTTACTTGAAAGTGAAAGTCACTGAGATGTATCCAACTCTTTGTGACCCCATGGACTATAACCCATCAGGCTCCTCTGTCCATGGAATTGTCCAGGCAAGAATATGGAAGTGGATAGCCATTCCCTTCTCCAGGGGATCTGCCCAACCCAGAGATCTAACCCAGGATCTCCTGCATTGCAGGCAGATTCTTTATCGCCTGGGCCACAAGAGAACTTGATTTCTCTTGATTTCTTTACTTGATTTCCCTGCTAAAGAGTGAACTCTTTGAGGGTAGGCACTTAATCTTATTCATCTTTGTGTATTCAGTGTTTATCACTGTGCCTGGTGCTTAATATTCAAGAATGAATAGATAAAATGGTACCTGAAGGAGTCCTCATCTGAGTATTCCAATGAATGAAAGTACTCTAGGGAGGTGATATTTGTGTCACTTGTAAGCACCTGAATGAAGTGCTTCATACTAGATCATAGTATAGATGATCACCCCTACAACCTTACCCCAACCACCCAAGGAGAAAGAGCATGAAAGCAATGTGAGCAAATCCTTTAAAAAGCTGTCATTCAAAGAAATAGAGACAAACCCTATGCTGCACAGTTTTAGCCAGTCCTGGCTTTGAGCCTATCTCCTTGGCGATGCTATAAAAAGAAGTCTCACAGTAAACGTGATTCAGACAGCCATTTTAAAATGAGCTCTGCAGTTCTTGAGGACCCCCAGCTCTCAGTCCCACAGTCACTGCCTCTGCAGTAAGAACATCCATTGGGAAGGACACTTTCTTTTCTGGACTCTGTGCAGTTCTTCAGATAGACTCATAGATCTGTATCTGGACATGGCCTTAGACTCTCAAGTTCTCGTCTCTTACCAAAAGACTGAGAAAATTAGCTCAAGCAGCTGGAGCAATTGGCCAGACCCACAGAGGTGGTTGACGTCAGAAGCCAGTTCAGGCAAAGAACTCTCTCCAGGGCTCCTTCTACCCACAAATCTCATTTTAAAATCTAATTTGCCTCTTTTTCTTGAGCATCCTGATTTCAAACCTTTTCCTGCTTTCCAAGACCTACATGGAACTAGGCTTTGCCAATTGGCAAAGTCATGTCTTGATCAGCAGGACTCTGCATGAAGTGAGAACTCAGGGGCTCAGTGGTGAAGGAAAAGACTACAGACCAATTTTGAAGTAATTTTAGAAGGACTGAAAGGCTTTGGTTCCCTGCTGCCTCTCCTGAAGGGAGATTGCTTATTCTGTACAACAATAAAAGAAGAGTGAAGGGTACCCCCGGAACAATTTGGAGGTATAGAATGGAATGTAATTCCCCACAGGGCTGGAGAGAAAGGATTGTGTTTCCATATTGAACATATTAAACTGACAACAATCTCCCACATGGCTCTTGAGGTGAAGGCAAACCCTTTTCGGGGGGTGTGGCCCCAGCATAAAAACTGACAGTAACAGCTGTTCTATTTGTGAATTCTGAAGTGTGACAGTTAATAAAGGGTCCTGAGACGTGGCATAAATGAAGGCAGATCATGTTGGCTGCCATCCTGTCACATGGATGGAAAAATGTGCTGGATGGAAGGAAACAGCCCTCAGGATGCTGGGCTGGCTCCAGAGGGTGGGCTCCGGGGGGTACATAGGAGAAGTGGCCTTCCCTCCCATCTCACTCAGACCTGTCTTTACTAACAGCCTCAGGGAGTAACAAGGGCTTGAAAATGAAATTCACAGATGATTCTGAGTGGAGAAATATGACAAACACCGAGCACAAGCAGAGGAATAACCTAAAGGAATTAGGAAAATGGGAAAGGCAGGGACAAAAATGCGAACCATCATGGAAAAATGCAAATGGATCTGTCTGGGGCCAAATAATCCACAAACCAGATATGCACTGGGCAGGAAACTTTTGAAGCACTTTAAGGATAGAAAAATTGGCTGTAAAATAGTTGCTTCTGACAGTTGCAGAGACCATGGTGTAGTGGGCGGGCAGGGAGGAAGTGGACTTGGAAGATGGTGGTGGTCCTTCTAGGAGGCCTACACATAGGTGGATGGTGACCTCATTTGAGGGCTCCCCCATCTTTCTCCTTACCTGACAGGCCCATTCTCATGACCCTCAGGGTTGGCTGGGGTGAGGTGCGTTATGAGATGGGGGTCTGGAGGAAGCAGGTAACATTCCAGCCACCAGGCATCTGCTATGGAGTGAGCCTCCCAGACTGGATTTTTTTTTTCACTTTTATTTTTATACATGCTTTCTTTTAATTTGCTTTATTTTAACAAGATAGATTTAATCAATCAAAAACATAGGGCTTCCCCAGTGGCTCAGCAGGTAGAGAATCTGCCTGCAATGAGGGAGATACAGGAGATGCAGATTTGATCCCTGGGTCAGTTGGGAAGATACCTTGGAGAAGGGAATGGCTCCCCACTCCAGTATTCTGGCCCAGAGAATTCCATAGACAGGGAAGCCTGGCAGGCTACAGTCAATAGGGTCACTACACAACTGAAGAAACTGAGCACAGCACAGCACGTAAAAAAAGAAAACCCATTCAGACTATCCTTTAGAAGAAAATAAGAGACTAAAAAAGAATTTCTGTCAAAGAGCATGTTCTATTTATGTCATCAAGAATAACAAATTGGGGGTAATTTTGTCCTTGTTATTTTGATTTGAGAAATCTGTTACCAAAATTCTTCCTTTTAACCTCACTTGTAAAATTCAACAATTACAAACTGATGGTGACCAGGGATTCTCTCATTTTCCAAAACAGCCAGCATGTTTATAACTTTGGAAATTGCTTTGCTTTGGAAAATCCTGCCTGAGCCCTCACTGAAGTGCTCTGTATTGATGAGGCCTTCAGCAGGAGGAATTCTGAAAAAAACCAGAGCCCTCCACTCCTTTCCTATTATAGTGTACTCAGGGGCCTACTTTCCCTGAAAGTTCATCATCATGTTTTGAGGAGTCCTTCAGTCTGAAAAGCTAGGCCAGAAATCAAGGTCTTGTGACTACTGATCAAAATCACCAAAGAAAGCACAAGAAGAGTGGATTCGATTCCTGAGAATGTCTTTTATCCTCTATGTGGATTATCCAGGAAAATTATTCCAAAACTAGAAGCTGAAATGGCACAGTTAAGTCTGCATCATTGGGGAATAGGCTTCTTGTTGCAATAGAAAACCACTTAACATTGCCGGGGGAGGGGGCAGGGATGTTTTCAGGTATCTTGCCATCTTCCTTTAATGACAGTGGTTCTCAGCAGCAGGTCAGAAGCACCTGAGGAACTTGTTAACAATGCAGGACTTGGTGCCCTCCCCGGACAGGTCTGGGGTGGGGCCTGTTGGTCCGGGATTAGGTAATGCAGAGAGGTGAGGGAGGCAGAGTTGCCATGTGTAGCTGAAACTTACCAAAGCTCTTCGACATCACCGTTGATGACCTGACACGAGCTTAGATCTAACTACCTACTGACGAATGAGCTTGAATGGAATAGAAATGCTGTTTCTGGGGGCCCAACTTTTAAGACTCACTTGTAAATCGAACCCTTGGTGTGTCAGAGGAGGAGACCTGGCGTCACCTGACTCGGCTTTCTAGCTCTCATCCCACCCTCTTGGCCAGTGGCCGGGCTGGCCCAAGCTAGGGCGGGCTCTCAGGACTGGACTGGGTGTGGTGAGTCTGGAGGAGAAAGAGATCTCTAGGAACTAATACCTGTTGCCAATTCCAAGGGGCCAGAAAAGACAGCAGGGTCTGAATAAGGCAGACACTGCAGTTCTTGTGAGAATGAATTAATACATAAAGAAAACTGCTTCAAATAGGGAAGCAAGACCTAAAACACAGATCTGTGCTTTCTGGTGACTGGCTGGATACCCAGAAATTGGCTCTGGGGTGTTTAACTGCACATGTATAACTTTAAAGTTCCAGGGTTAAGACATTGCAACTAACTACATCTCAGCTGAAAGCCCAGTTTTGCTTCTGGGGTCCCACTTGGCATGGCCTGTCTGATACAAAGTTTTAGATCCCAGCTCCCCAAGGAAAGAAGTGAGAGACACCCAGAAGGGTCTGTACCAGACAGTCCAATATCCATGAAATAACCCATGCAATGTTCACACCCCAGGACAAGTCTAAGAGGACTGGGTAGAACTCAGCACCCTTGGCTCCTGGAATGAATGGCATCTGGCTGGCCAGAACATGGGAGCCCAGAGGTTCACTGTGTTCATTCTGGGCTCTGGCAGTTGTTTGGACTGAGGTGGGGTCAGGAGAAAGGTGACCATGGATGGAAGCAGCCAGAAAAGGAAAGAGCTGGGACTGGAAAAGGCATGAAGATGCACAAGGGCCTGATTGAGTTCAGCCTTCAGCTGGAGACTGCTCTGTCCATCATGTTTTTTCTCAGTTAGTTTACTTGTTGGTTTTCTTCTCTTAAGGCGAAAAGCACTCATTATGGCCCTTAACAGATTTACAGGCTTTTGTTTTTCAATCCAGAAAAGTGGTATCTGTGGGTGCCAGTCTCAACCACCATTTTGGCTTATTCTCAGTGTAACACCTGCAGTTACCTTGTTATTTTATTTATATCTGTTTCTCTCCTATGCCCTCCCTGCACTGGAATGTTATGTGCCTGGAAGAGGAATTGTGACGCTTCTCCTCCACTGGGTCCCTGGTGCACTGCACAGCACATTGCCTGACACATCAGTTCAGTTCAGTCACTCAGTCGTGTCCGATTCTTTGCGACCCCATGAATCACAGCACACCAGGCCTCCCTGTCCATCACCAACTCCCAGAGTTTGCTCAAACTCCCGTCCATCGAGTTGGTGATGCCATCCCACCATCTCATCCTCTGTCATTCCCTTTGCCTCCTGCCTTCAATCTTTCCCAGCATCAGAGTCTTTTCTAATGAATCAGCTCTTTGCATCAGATAGTCAAAGTATTGTAGCTTCAGCTTCAGCATCAGACCTTCCAATGAATATTCAGGACTGATTTCCTTTAGGATTGATGGTTTGAGCTCCTTGCAGTCCAAGCGACTCTCAAGAGTCTTCTCCAACCCCACAGTTCAAAAGCATCCATTATTTGGTGCTCAGCTTTCTTTATGGTCCAACTCTCACATCCATACATGACTACTGGAAAAACCATAGCTTTGACTAGACGGTCCTTTGTTGGCAAAATAATGTCTCTGCTTTTTAATATGCTGTCTAGGTTGGTCATAACTTTTCTTCCAAGGAACAAGCATCTTTTAATTTCATGGCTGCAGTCACCATCTGCAGTGAATTTGGAATATTAATCAACAGTTTTTATAATGACCCGGGAGAAACCTATTTCCACAGACGACATTGAGCTAGTGGACATGTGTTTGCCTGAAGTCTTGATGACACCCACATTCACATTTCATCTGCTGGATCAGTCTTCAGCTCTTGGAGAGGCAAAGAGCATGGTGGGTCTGAGTGCAGATTTCCTAGGTTCAGTCCAGGCTCTGCTTCTCCTGGCCTGTCCACCTGAACTCTATATCCAGTTCCCTCATCTGTAACACAGGATGGGAAACAAAACAACGCCTACTTCTAAGACTGATCATGGAAATTACATACCAGTTTGCCTAAAGTACCAGACCACAGAGAGCACTATACATGCTTTAGCTCGTATTATCATTATTGATATGGGATTATGGAGAATATGGGCTTTCTAATAAAAGAGGTTGCGAGACTTATGACTGTTATGTATTGAAAAGACTCTGATGCCTGACACTATCATTTATGCACATTTGTTTTGTAGCCTTTATGTCACTGGGTGGAAAAAGCTTGAACAGGAACAACTTTGGAGCTTCTGTAGCCAGGAAAGTGATTTAATGGCCTTATATTTTCTGTCCATGGGATTCTCCAGGTAAGAATACTGGAGTGGGTTGCCATTTCCTTCTCCAGGGGATCTTCCCGACCCAGGGATTGAACCCGGGTCTCCTGCATTGCAGGCAGATGCTTTACCCTCTGAGCCACCAGGGAAGCCCTTCTTCTTAGTAGAAATCCTTTTTTCAGCTAGTATCGTGTAGCAGACACATCTAAGGAAGCTTCCAATAGCTCATGCCCTTGTATGACTCCCTCCACTTGAGTGTGGATGGGACCTGTAACTTGCTTGTAGCCAATAGAATATGACAGAGGTGAAGGAGTTTTGCACTGTAAGTAAAGTCCCAAATCAACTGATTTGCATTAATCAAAATGGAGCGCATGAGGTGGGCCTGACTTAATCAGGTGAGAGAGTGTCTCTTCTACTGACCTTGAAGAAGTGAGAGGCTCTGAGTCCCATTTGTTGTTGTTCAGTTGCTAAGTCATGTCAGACTCTTTGCATCCCCCTGAACTGCAGCATACCAGGCTCCCCTGTCCTTCACATCTCCCGGAGTTTTCTCAAATTCATCAAAAATTTGAGTCGGTGATACTATCTAACCATCTCATCCTCTGCCAGCCCCTTCTCCTTTTGCCTTCAGTCTTTCATAGCATTAGAGTCTTTTCCAATGAGTCGGCTCTTTGCATCAGGTGACCAAAGTATTGGAGCTTCAGCATCAGTCCTTCCAATGAATATTCAGGACTGATTTCCTTTAGGACTGATGGTTTGAGCTCCTTGCAGTCCAAGGGACTCTCAAGAGTCTTCTCCAACACCACAGTTCAAAAGTATCAATTCTTCGGTGCTCAGCTTTCTTTATGATCCAACTCTCAGATATCCATACATGACTACTGGAAAAACCATACCTTTGTCTAGACAGACCTTTGTTGGCAAAGTAACGTCTCTGCTTTTTAGTATGCTGTCTAGGTTTGTCATGGCTTGTCTTCCAAGCAGCAAGCATCTTTTAGTTTCATAGCTGCAGTCACCATTCACAATGATTTTGGAAACCAAAAAAAGAAAATCTGTCACTGCTTCCACTCTTTCTTCTTCTCTTTGCCATGGAGTGATAGGACTGAATGCTATGATCTTAGTTTTTTATAATGTTGAGTTTTAAGCCAGCTTTGTCACTCTCCTTTGTCACCTTCATCAGGAGGCTCTTTAATTCCTCTTCACTTTCTGCCATTAGAGAGGTATCATCTGCATATCTGAGGTTGTTGATATTTCTCCTGGCAATCTTGATTCCAGTTTGGGATTCATCTAGCCTGGCATTTCACATGATGTAGTCTGCATAGAAGTTAAATAAACAACGTGACAATATACAGTCTTGTTGTACCCCTTTCCCAATTTTGAACCAGTCAGTTGTTCCGTGTCTGGTTCTAACTGTTGCTTCTTGACCTTCATACAGATTTCTCAGGAGACAGGTAAAGGTGGTCTGGTGTCCCATCTCTATAAGAATTTTTCATAGTTTATTGTGATCCACACAGTCATAAGCTTTAGCATAGTCAATGAAGCAGAAGTATATATTTTTCTAAAATTTCCTTGCTTTCTCCACGATCCAGCAACTGTTGGCAATTTGATCTCAGGTCCCTATGCCTTCTCTAAACCCAGTTTGTACACATGAAAGTCCTCAGTTCACGCACTGCTGAAGTATAGCTTGAAGGATTTTCAACATAACCTTACTAGAATGTGAAATGAATGCAATTGCCACCTTAGCTTGAACATTCTTTGACATTGCCCTTCTTTTGGGTTGGAGTGAAAACTGACCTTTTCCTGTCCAATAGCCACTGCTGAGTTTTCCAAATTTACTGACATGTTGAGTACAGCACTTTAACAGCATCATCTTTTAGGATTTGAGATAGCTCAGCTGGAATTCTATCACCTTCACTGGGTTTGTTCGTAGCGATGCTTCCTAAGGCCCAGTTTTCTTCACACTCCAGCGCATCTAGCTTTAGGTGAGCCACCACAGCATCATGGTCATCTGGGTCATTAAGACCTTTCTTGTATAGTTCCTCTGTGTAGTCTTGTCATCTCTTCTGCTTCTGTTGGGTCCTTACCATTTCTGTCCTTTTGCAAGGAAGTCTGTTCTGCTATTCCTCACGCCAGGCTGAGGCAGTGTAGAAGTGGATCTTCTCTAGCTGAGCCCCTGATAAGAACATAACACTTCTGATTGCAGGCTTGTGTGATTCTGGGCCAAGGACCCAGCTTAGCCATGCCCAGACTCCTGATCCTTGGAAACTCTGACATGATAAATGTGTGTTGCTTTAAGCCTCTACATTTGTGAGAATTTGTTATGCACCAGTAAAAATTAATACAGATCCAATTAGGAAATGGCTCTTTTCTCTTCCCAAAGTGGCATGCCATCCTTTTTAATACACAGATATAGAGCCTGTGAACTGCAACTGTTGAGCCTGTGTGCTGCAGCGACTGAGCCTGTGAGCCACAGCTACTGAAGCCCTTGTGCCTAGAGCTTGTGCTCCACAACACAAGAAGCCACTGCATTGAGAAGCCCATGCACTGCAACTAGGGAGTAGCCCCCACTCGTCTATAACTAGAGAAGGCCCCCACATAGCAATGCAGCCAAAAATAAATAATATTTTTTGAAAAAGAAATAGTGCAGGACATCAGCATGCTAAGGACTGTATATTGTGGTAAATATACAACTACTGTGGTAAATAATTGATAGACATGCGATAAAAGTGAATTTTGTGTTTATAGGTAGAGCTCTTGCAACTTAATACCAGGAGGAAAATAACCCAATTTTTAAATGGGCCAAAAATTTGAGTAGACATCTCTGCAAAGAAGATATATAAATGGTCCATAAAGATACAAAAAAATGCCCAACATTATTAAGGAAATGCAAATCAAAATCACAATGAAACACCACTCACACACACTAAGATGGCTATAATCAAAAAGACAGACAGAAATATTGGTGAGACTATGGAGGAATGGTAGGAATATAAAACGTTGCAGTCACTTTGGAAAACAGCTCCCCAGAAAGTTAATACTGAGTTGTCAGTTGACCCAGCAATTCCTTTCACAGGAATATACCCAAGAAAATTTAAAACAAATGTCCACAAAAAAAAGGAAAAAATTTCTTGTTTGGCTTTTATAGCAGCACTATTCGTAATAGCCAAAAAGTGGAAACAATCCAAATATCCATCAACTGATGAATGGATAAAGAATGTGGTATATCCATACAATAAAATAATATTCAGCCATTAAAAGGACTGTGGTACTGATTCACATTGCAGTATGGATGAACCTTCAAAATATTATCCAAAGTGAAAGGAGCCAAACGTAAATGGTTGCAAATTTGTCACTGCTTTTCAGTGAAATGTGCAGAATAGCCAACTCCATAAAGATATAAAGTAGTAGATTCAAGGTTTTGCATAGCTGAGGGGACAGGAGGATAGGACATGGTTTGCTAATGGGTATGATTTTTCTTTGCAAGGTGATGAAAATGATTCTGTCATCAGCAGTAATAGCTGTACAACTTTGTGAGTATACTAAAATCCCCTGAATTGTACATTTAAAACAGGTGTGTTTCATTAGCACGTGAATTATATCTCAATACAAAAAGGGAATTTTAAGTTAGTTACAAGGTAAGGGCCGCCAAACAAGGAAATAGTCAAGTTCACTGTGGATGGCTTTAAATGTGAACAACAAGAGCTGCCTAGGGGAAGATTAGCTGAGGCAACAAGGATTGTAGCTGGAAGCAGATTGATGTTTTCTCTGTTCTTCATCTTGACCAAAGGTTTCCCCCATATCTCAGTGGACTAGAACCAGAGAGACCCCAAATTAATGTGCAGGCTGGTCACTGCCATAGAAGCCTATGATGACCTCCATCTCACCCCCCGGGAATGTGCTTCTTTCTTCTCTTCCCCAGTTTGTATCCATCACTATATCAGTTATCGGCAACATCTCTTTTAGGCTCAGACGTTCAGTGCACAAGCTCTGAATCACAAATTCAATATGTCTTGGGTTTAGTAAGAAGTCAAAAGAACTTCACGAGCATGAAGCCTAGGCATGATTTCTTAATGTCTGATGGAGGAGTATTTTGGTTCTAGCTGATTTCTTCAGTGAATCCTTCAAACTCCAAATAACTTACCTCCTAAATGTTGATCTGGAGAAGCAATGTGTGTCTGGAAATTAAAGATAAAGAAATTTGGATATCAGGGCATGAAAAATGAGTCATACGTGACCTATTCCTTCCACCTCTCCAAGCTTTGGGGTTAAGAGGGGGTTAACTCACAGATGATCGTTACACGAGGCAGCATGTCACACACGGTGCTACTGTCATTAGCTAATGTCACTCAGCAAAGCCATGGTGGCTAAAGGGCAGGAAACTCAACAAGACTGCGCTGATCAAGGAAGTTGTTCTGAGTAAGAGAGATTTGAGATGAATCTTGAAAGCTGGATTTGATTTAGGATAACCAGGGAGACAGGAAAGAGAACTCCAGGCCAAGGAGAATGGCAGGCAGAAGGGTATGGAGGCCGGGAGGCTGACAGCATGGCCTGGGAAGCGTGACTTGAGCACCTTTGCTTTGGGAAAGTAATGAGACAGATGGGGTTTGGAAAGGGATGAAAGGTGAGAGGGAGCCCTTGTTTTCCAGTGAGAGTCATGTTCTGTGACTTCTGAAGGTTAGGGCTAGATTGGAAACGCCCTAGCAGGTTCACCCCTTTGGTTCGCTCTTCTCTCTCACCATATGAAAGAAAAAGGAACCTAAGGTTTCCAGGACCTGAGAATTAAGTACATTTCACCAGATGATCCCTCCCCACATCTGCCGGGAAGAGAAAACCTCAGCAGCACAAACAGAGCCCTGTCTGATGCTCACAGTGATGGATGTTGAAAGCTTTCTTTGGAAAAGTCTTTTGCTGTGGTGGTATTTGAGTCCAGTATTGAATCTCTGATGTAGTTGCTGTCACCCAGGATGCTCTTGATGGCCAGCTTTGTGCACAGTGATGCTGTGCCCACGTGTTGGCATGGATATCTATTGAGGATAGGTTTTCCTCACTGCTGGCTTACAGTTGGCTGCCAGTCAAATTCACAACCCAGCTCCAGTACAAGCAGCTTTACAGATCTCAGACAGAACAGCTTTGTACCTACTGCATCACCTCGACAGAGAATGTACCTTTTATGGTCTTTTCTTGGCTTCAGTTCTTGGCAGTCCAAGGCCTTTCTCTTTGCAGACAGGTCACGTGGCTGTGGCCATTAGGAGAACTCTGCTTTTCCATTCTGATGCATGAAGGGTGCCTTGGAACACTGGGGGATTTGAGTACTAGTGTGTGATCATTTCCTTCAACCTGTTGTTTATTAAAGAAACTCACCTATCCCTTAGCACAGGAAAATTCTTTGTTTACAAAATTGCCCCTGGAAAATGGATGCTTTCAGCAAAGGATGAGGAAATGAGCTGTTTTCTCCTAATTTCTGTCTTGATGACTTTATGGTAGTGGCAGTGATGGGCAAAAGGCCACGTGAGTTGCTTTCTCCACAAGGAAAGTTCTCTCTGAGTCATGGAGATCCCTGGGTGACATCCCTGGACAGAGTAGCTGGGTTTCTATCCAAACAAAACCTGGAGCTCCAGGTGGGCATCTCCTCCTTGCCATCATGCATGCCACAAATACTTCTTTCTCTACACCTGTACACATATTTTTTCCTCTAATAAAAAATGCCTCCCTCAGCCACATTTCATTGCTCTCTCCTGCTTCAGATCCCATGTCATCCCTTTTGGAAACAGTCCCTGGTTATTTCAGCCCCCAAAATGACCTCTTGTCTGACCCCTGCTGCCTCACATGGCCCTCTCCCTAGATGCTCCATGTTTGTATTTATTTCCTTATCCATATAGCCAGTTCCCTGGCATAGGACCCTTGGTGGATTGAATGATATAATTAGAAGAAAAGTAAAAAACTGGGACATTTTTTGAGCACAGGAAGAGCATTTACAGGTTCGTTTTGCTTCTTGGAGTGAATCTAAGTCACATAGGTTTTGCTGAAACTATTAGAACATCATCAAATGGTGGTCAAAAGTGGGTGGCCTAGAGAGTTGAATTCTGGTTAGGGAAACAGCTTCTCTGTCCTGCCCAAGCATCTCTCTTAGAAAAGCCGAAAATGGAAGGACTGGAACCAAGGTTAGGGCTTCTGCAGCTAGCCCTTGTTGACTGAAGGAGAAAAAAAAAAGCACAACCTAAAAGTTGAGAATTATGTTTTATTTGGCAAACAAAACTGAAGACTTAAGCCCAGGATGCAGACTCTCAGCTAGCTCTGAGGGACTGCTCCAAAGAGGTAAGAGGGGAGCCAGGATATATAGGAGTTTTTGCAACAAAGACTAGATAGTCGGAACCTCAAAAAATCACCACTAACTAAGGAAAACCAGATATCTCAAGTTAATGGATTTAGCACCTTTCTATGGATGAGCAGATGCAAGAGTCTGGGCTTATTGAAATTATTCCTTTGATATGCACCTTAGCTGTCTAGGGGCAGTATCCTGTCCTTTCCCATCCTGAGTCCCTGGGGGCCAGCTGCAGTGGCTGAGGGCTCCGCAGCTGGCATGCCTGTTTGTCTCCATCCTGAACTCCCTCAGGGCTCACTGTAGAAGGGTAGGGATGCCTGTAGTGATTTGATGGCTGTAACATCCTTTGTTTACTGATAAGACAGGTGACACTTTTTATTTGCATCCTGAAGCCACAGTATCTAGAGGGAGGGATAGACAAGACAAGTAGTATCTTCTGAGCTCTGGAACCTGTGTCCATCAGTGTGGTATCAGAGGGACTTTCTTTCCTGCTTGATGGTGATTTTACACTTTTAAGGGGCAGGGGCCCTGGGACAATCTCCCTCATGATTATTTACCCACTACCTAATAAAGGAGATGGCACATGTGGAGTGAATAATTTTTTAAGGGGTTCATCAGCAACAGAACGATGTGATCTCTGAGAAAGGAATGTGCTAATACTATTGACAGTTAAGGAAAGTGGTGTGCATGCGTGTGTATGCTTGATAGTGGCTTCAGTAAGCGTGGCCCTTACTATCCATCTCAAAAGGAGAGCACAGAGGGCTATTTCTGAGCTTTCTCTTGGAGGAATTTCGGTCTAGCATTGGCTCGGAAAGTCAACTAAGTCTCTGTTCAGAACCTCAACTGTTCAACCACTGTTTTGTGTCTTGGCCTATGAGACCTTGGGAATTCCAATGAGCCCCATAAGGCCTTTACCTTTCAACTTCAAAGAGAACTAAGAAAATGATTATTGGTCTTGTAGTTGCATGGCCTATACCCACAAATACTAAAAAGCTGACTTTGAGCGTGAGCCAAAGACAAGTGAGAACTGCCTATATATCTCTAGCTTGATTGAGAATTAGGCCTTCTCTGCCACAGCCTAGAACTTTTATAGTTGGGAATTGAAGGCTCAAAAATGTGCAAAGATTTTCTGCAACTCACTTTTACACAAATGTCTTTGTCACTCACAGAAGGCAAGGATCCCTAAAGCTGGCTAGTGATCTCAGCATCCAGGTCTGCAGGAAATTCCAGATTACCCACAAGCATTTCAAGAGTCCTGGAAATTCTCTCATGGACTAACCCAAACACACAGGGGAGGAGTTTTAACAGAGCCAGATGGACCCAGAAGGCATGTTGGTATTTACTCTGTTGGGCCTGTGTGTGTGCTGGATGTCCATGGGGTGGTGGGGTTGGGGGAGAACTCATGTAGTTTTCGGGGGCCTTTCTTCCTCTCTGAGGAAGAGCTGTGTTTGCTTGTCATTCTCCCATGCTCCCAATACCTCCAGAAAATGTTCTTAATTCCTGCCTCAGAGCGCAGAGCAGGCACGAAGAGGCAACAAGATTCCCCTGTCTCTCCTGGCCACCAGTCCTGTGCTCCCTGCCCCCAGCCTGAAGGTGTGCTGCATGAGGAGGGTGTCTTGGGGGGGACCTGAGAGAAGGAGGAGCCTCACTCACTGTTGGCTTCACCTCTAACCACAGAATTTTTCACCATTTCCATTATTCCTGGCAGACAGCCACACTGTAGGGAGACAGACTCTCTGTTCAGAGAAGAGGAAAGATGGGGTCTGGTGAGGGCATAAGTGAGGGAGGCAGGCAGGAAGGCAAAACAGAGAAACAGAGGCAGGCAGAAAAACAGTAAGTGCTGGTCAATAATGGGCAGGGCCGAAATGTCCGGGCAGGTCTCTGAAGAGCAAGGTGTGTGTGATGAAGCTAAATTTGCACAATTAATTATGGATCATATTCAGTCTGTACATTTTTTAAAGTTTATATTTGGTTTTGTCTGTGCTGGGTCTTCATTGCCTTGCAGGCTTTTCTCTAGTTGTGGAGAACAGGTGCAGTGCAGTGTGCTGGCTTCTCTTTGGGTGGCATTTTTTGCTGCAGAGCATGGGCTCCAGGGAGCTCGGACTCAACAGTTGCGGCACATGCCACAAGCCCAGGAGCAACGAAGCCTGTGCATCACAACTATTGAGCCTGTGCTGTAGAGCCTGGAAGCCAGTCTATACCTTTTCACATACCTACACTAAGGTGAGTTTCCCTGGTGACTCAGACATTAAAGAATCTGCCTGCAACGTGGGAGACCCAGGTTCAGTCCCTGGGTCAGGAGGATCCCCTGAAGAAGGGAATGGCCACCCACTCCAGTATTCTTGCCTGGAGAATTCCATGGACAGAGGAGCCTGACAAGCTACAGTCCATAGGGTCACAAAGAGTCGGACACAACTGAGCAATTAACACTTTCACACTAAGGTAGAAATTTCTCTTCATTCTCTGTTACTCAGAAAAACTTTAGTATTCGTGAGGGCAGATATCTGGACCTCAGAGTTGCTTGATTCATTATTAAATCTGGATTTTATCCCCCAGATAGTTCCATGATGCAGTTCCCACTTCCTACCCTTAAAAATAATAATAATATATAAAACACCTGTGAACACACAGACTCATGGGTACCCAGATTGAATGTGGGTTATATTCCTTTCTGATTCATTTCTGCAGCTTTGTGGGTTTCTCCTCTATGCCAGAAAGCACAGGAATGCAATGAATGAGGATGACTGATTTTAGGGATAACTTGCCATCTTCTCTGATTTTTCTGAGAATTACCATTCACATACTTGAGGGTTAAGGTTATTAATGGTTGAAAATTATTCACAGTGCACTTCAGAAAAGATTGAGACATGCTGCTATAACTTAAGATCCAAAGTCCTCAGAGCTGACCTTCTCAGCTGTTCCAGGCACAAAGATTATTGTTGTCTACACATGGTGGACACAGTGAGACACTTTTCACCCATTCCCAACAGGAGCTGTAGCATAAAGTAATGCTGTTCTGAGCGTTAAAATTCACAATAAAACTATAATGAGTCAGAGCAGATAGAAGCAAAATTCTAAGAGTCTCTGTGTCCTGGGAAAGAAAAGCGAGAGAAGGCTAGAGAGATATACAATTAAAGAGAGGGAAGAGGAAGTGCCAGGGTACTGAGCATCTCCACAGACAAGAAGGGAAAGCTCTCTCTCTCTCTCTCTCTCTCACACACACACACACACACAATTACACAGAAAGGAGAAGAGTGGGGAGTTGGCAGAACAAAGAAGAATATGGAGAATGGCTGCCCTTGAGGGATCTAGAAATTTCTTCAGCTCATCAGTCAGTGCAGTCTTTCAAAGAGTAAACTTCTACAATTCTTCTCAATACACATCTCACTCTAAGAAGACATTTCTGGAAAAGACTATTAAGAACTTCAGTTATTAAGACAATTTTTTTTTTCATTATAAAATCACTTCTTAAAAAGATTTGTGTTTTGGCCATACTGTGCAGCATATGTGATGGCAGTCCCCTGACCAGTGATTGAAGGTCAGGTTCCCTGACCCGCACCCCTTGCTGTGGAAGCACAGAGTTCTAAAGTGCTAGATTGCCGGGGAAGTTCTATAGATTCACTTTTAACATTTAATCTTTTACCTGTATGATCTACATTGTGATTGCTTCTGGGAGTTTTTAGGGGGTTCAGATATAACAGAATTAATCATTATAATATAATGAAATTATATTATAATTTCAAGGCTTTGAAAATGTCAATCAAAGCTAATTTTAGTATGTATTAACATTCAAAAAGATTTTCTCTTAACCTCTGACAACTACTTTTACTGTTTAATCAGGAGATTGTGGGATATTCTCAAGCCTTCCCTTAGGTTCTTAAATCTTTTAGGAGCTCATTGGTCAAAATGTCCTCATCTACCCAAAGGCCAGTCCAAGCTTGGATTAAAAACATGTAGGAAAAAAAAGAGGGTTTACCATTTACCATCACCTGGTGGAGCAGCGTGAAGAATCTTGGCAAGTGAAACCAAGCAAAGGGACTGTTGCTGGCTCAGTGGGCAGAGGATTTTTTTTACATATAATTAGAGTCTGTCACCTTTTATCTCCGTCAGCTGACACATTTACCCTATTGGCAGTCCATTCAATCATTCATTGTATTCACTTGAATGTTAGAGAATTCATTGGTGGGGACAAGCTTAAGTAATTGATTTAAATAAAAAGAAATGAGGAGGGAAACAGGAGTAAAGCTTGTCAGACAATGTATTTAAAACTCATAACCTGTTAATACTGTAAAACAAAGAATGTTGTTTGCAATCTGGTTCTACAAAGATTAAGTCATCAGCACTGACAACAGGGCACCCTGAAAGGAATTCAGAATGAAGGACAGGATGAGACACTCTGTGTTTTGGGAAAACAGGCAAAACAAGTCCTTAGATAATGTTTCAGAAGAAAATTTTTATGAACCTGGGTTCTTGCATCATCCCATACTTAGAAAAGCATACCTGTTCTTCATAACTAGTGCTAATCTACCAAGATGTGTGCTGGATTGAGCTGCCAAGAGGTCACCCTCTAAGCACCATGCTGCTGATGGCAACAAGGCATGCCTTTCACCTAAGCCCGTATTTCCCCCCCTCAGAAAACTTTAGAACGAAAGCTCCAGAAGGTCCCAGTCCAAGCATATCTTGTTTACCGAGCACCTGGCATATGGCTTAGAGTACACATTCAATAAGTACTCACTGCATGAATGGATGAATGGTTATTTCCAGTTGTCTGTCACCAAGTCTGTTCACGAAACATATCCAGACACAGATTCTCCCCCTCTTGCCCTTCCGACACTCTTCAGCAAGAGGCTCACACTTGAAACTTGCAGTCAGCTTATGATTCTCCTCTTTGAGTCCTATATTGGGTCCTATCAACTTCTGCTTTAATGTATCTCAGTATTTCCTTTGTCCCCAGGCCAACAACTAAGGCCATGGTTCCCACATCAAGCATTTTCTTTTTTTGAGGTATAATTTTTTTTTCCAGTTTACCAACAAATAATTGACATAATCTTCTGTATAAATTCAAGGTGTAAAGGTTCAAAGTGAAAGTCGCTCAGTCATGTCCAACTCTTTGCGACCCCATGGACTATACAGTCTGTGGAATTCTCCAGGCCAGAATGCTGGAGTCGGTAGTTGTTCCCTTCTCCAAGGGATTTTCCCAACCCAGGGATCAAACCAGGGTCTCCAACATTGCAGGTAGATTCTTTATCAGCTGAGCCATCAGGGAAGCCCATAGTTCAGAGGTTCAAAGTATTCAGCTTTGAGCCACCAGGGAAGCCCATTGTTCAGAGGTTCAAAGCATACAGAAAAATGACCTGATTTACATACATTATGAAGTGATTATCACAATAAATTTAGTGAACATCCAACTCATGTAAAAAAAAAATTTCTTTTTGCTTTATTTTTTTATTAATGCAATAAAAATAAAATTGAGAGGCTCAACAGAGTCAAAGCTGCCTTAAAAAGCTTCTTTAAAGGGGAAACATCAGGTAACAATAATCAACAAGAAAAATCTTGCAAATAAACAATATTCAAAATGGGAATTATTCATAGAAGCATTCAGTTCAGTTCAGTCGCTCAGTCGTGTCCAACTCTTTGCGACCCCATGAATCACAGCACACCAGGCCTCCCTGTCCATCACCAACTCCTGGAGCTCACTCAAACTCATGTCCATCGAGTCGGTGATGCCATCCAGCCATCTCATTCTCTGTCGTCCCCGTCTCCTCCCACCCCCAATCCCTCCCAGCATCAGACTCTTTTCCAGCATTAAGAATATAAATAATAGAAACAACTTTATGCCTATACATTTGAAGATTAGTTGTCTCCTACACAGGGTTATTGTTACCGTCTTTCTAAATTCCATTTATATGTGTTAGTATACTGTATTGGAGTTTTTCTTTCTGGCTTATTTCACTCTGTATAATGGGCTCCAGTTTCATCCGCCTCATTAGAACTAATTCAAATGTGTTCTTTTTAATTGCTGAGTAATACTCCATTGTGTATATGTACCACAGCTTTCTTATCCATTCGTCTGCAGATGGACATCTAGGTTGCCTCCATGTCCTGGCTATTATAAACAGTGCAGCAATGAACATTGGAGTACATGTGTCTCTTTCAATTCTAGTTTCCTCGGTGTATATGCCCAGCAGTGGGATTGCTGGGTCGTAAACATTCTGAAAGAGATGGGAATACCAGACCACCTGACCTGCCTCTTGAGAAACCTGTATGCAGGTCAGGAAGCAACAGTTAGAACTGGACATGGACCAACAGACTGGTTCCAAATAGGAAAAGGAGTACGTCAAGGTTGTATATTGTCACCCTGCTTATTTAACTTCTATGCAGAGTACATCATGAGGAACGCTGGGCTGGAAGAAGCACAAGTTGGAATCAAGATTGCCGGGAGAAATATCAATAACCTCAGATATGTAGATGACACCACCACCCTTATGGCAGAAAGTGAAGAGGAACTCAAAGGCCTCTTGATGAAAGTGAAAGAGGAGAGTGAAAAGGTTGGCTTGAAGCTCAACATTCAGAAAACAAAGATCATGGCATCTGGTCCCATCACTTCATGGGAAATAGATGGAAAAACAGTGGAAACAGTGTCAGACTTAATTTTTTGGGGCTCCAAAATCACTGCAGATGCTGATTGCAGCCATGAAGTTAAAAGACGCTTACTCCTTGGAAGGAAAGTTATGACCAACCTAGATAGCATATTAAAAAGCAGAGACATTACTTTGCCAACAAAGGTCCGTCTAATCAAGGCTATGGTTTTTCCCGTGGTCATGTATGGATGTGAGAGTTGGACTGTGAAGAAAGCTGATCGCTGAAGAATTGATGCTTTTGAACTGTGGTGCTGGAGAAGACTCTTGAGAGTCCCTTGGACTGCAAGGAGATCCAACCAGTCCATTCTAAAGGAGATCAATCCCGGGTGTTCATTGGAAGGACTGATGCTAAAGCTGAAACTCCAATACTTTGGCCACCTCATGCAATGAGTTGACTCACTGGAAAAGACTCTGATGCTAGGAGGGATTGGGGGTGGGAGGAGACGGGGACGACAGAGAATGAGATGGCTGGATGGCATCACCGACTCGATGGACATGAGTTTGAGTGAACTCCGGGAGTTGGTGATGGACGGGGAGGCCTGGCGTGCTGTGATTCATGGGGTCGCAAAGAGTCAGACACGACTGAGCGACTGAACTGAACTGAACTGAACTGATGGCAGTTCTATTTCCACTTTTTAAGGAATCTCCACACTGTTCTCCATAGTGGCTGTACTAGTTTGCATTCCCACCAACAGTGTAAGAGGGTTCCCTTTTCTCCAGATCCTCTCCAGCATTTATTGTTTGGAGACTTTTGGATAGCAGCCATTCTGGCTGGCATGAAATGGTACCTCATTGTGGTTTTGATTTGCATTTCTCTGATTATGAGTGATTTTGAGCATCTTTTCATGTGTTTGTTAGCCCTCTGTATGTCTTCTTTGGAGAAATATCTGTTTAGTTCTTTGGCCCATTTTTTGATTGGGTCGTTTATTTTTCTGGAATTGAGCTGCAGGAGTTGCTTATATATTTTTGAGATTAATTCTTTGTCAGTTACTTCATTTCCTATTATTTTCTCCCATTCTGAAGGCTATCTTTGCACCTTGCTTATAGTTTCCTTTGCTGGGCAGAAGCTTTTGATTTTAATTAGATTTTAAAAATAGAAAAACTTTTTTCCTTGTGATGAGAACTCTTAGGATTCACTCTTAACAGCTTTAATATATAACATACAGCAGTGTAAATTATATTTATCATGTTGTAAATTGTACATGTTGTGCTGTGCTAAGTCACTCAGTTATGTACGACTCTTTGTGACTCTATGGACTGTATTCTGCCAGGCTCCTCAGTCCATGGGATTTCCCAGGCAAGAATATTGGAATGGGTTGCCATTTCCTTCTCCAGGGGATCTTCCTGACCAGGAATCAAACTCGAGTCTCTTACATCTCTAGTATTGGCAGGTGGGTGCTTTACCACTAGTGCCACCTGAGAAGCCCCTGTAAATTACATCAGTTCAGTTGTTCAGTCATGTTCGACTTTTTGCAACCCCATGGACTGCAGCACGCCAGGCTTCCCTATCCATCACCAACTCCCGAAGTTTGCTCAGACTTATGTCTATCGAGTCAGTGATGCCATCCAAAAATCTCATCCTCTGTCATCCCCTTCTCCTCCTGCCCTCAATCTTTCCCAGCATCAGGGCCTTTTCCAATGAGTCAGTTCTTCACATCAAGTGGCCAAAGTATTGGAGCTTCAGCTTCTGCATCAGTCCTTCCAATGAATAGTCAGGACTGATTTTATGATGGACTGGTTGGATCCTCTTGCAGTCCAAGGGACTCTCAAGAGTCTTCTCCAACACCACAGTTCAAAAGCATCAGTTCTTTGGCACTCAGCTTTCTTTATAATCCAACTCTCACATCCATACATGACTACTGGAAAAACCATAGCTTTGACTAGACGGACCTTTGTTGGCAAAGTAATGTCTCTGCTTTTGAATATGTTGTCTAGGTTGGTCATAACTTCTCCTCCAAGGAGCAAGTGTCTTTTAATTTCATAGCTGCAGTAACCATCTGCAGCGATTTTAGAGCCCAAAAAAAGTCTGTCACTGTTTCCATTGTTTTCCCATGTATTTGCCATGAAGTGATGTGACTGGATGTCATGGTCTTTGTTTTCTGAATGTTGAGTTTTAAGCCAATTTTTTCACTCTCCTCTTTCACTTTCATCAAGAGGCTCTTTAGTTCTTCTTCACTTTCTGCCATAAGGGTGTTGTCATCTGCCTATCTGAGGTTATTGATATTTCTCCCAGCAATCTTGATTCCAGCTTGTGCTTCATCCAGCCCAGCATTTCTCAAGATGTACTCTGCATATAAGCTAAATAAGCATGATGATGATATACAGCCTTGATGTACTCCTTTCCCGATTTGTAAACAGTCTGTTGTTCCACAACCAGTTCTAACTGTTGCTTCCTAACCTGCATACAGATTTCTCAAAAGGCAGGTCAGGTGGTCTGATATTCCCATCTCTTGAAGAATTTTCCAGAGTTTGTTGTGGTCCACACAGTCAAAGGCTTTGGTATAGTTAGTAAAGCAGAAGTAGATATTTTTCTGGAACTCTCTTGCTTTTTCAATGAGCCAACTGACGTTGGCAATTTGTTCTCTGGTTTCTCTGCCTTTTCTAAATCCAGTTTGAACATCTGGAGGTTCATGGTTCAATTACTGTTGAAGTCTGGTTGGGAGAATTTTGAGCATGACTTTACTAGCATGTGAGATGAGTGCAATTGTGCGGCAGTTTGAGCATTCTTTGGCATTGCCTTTCTTTGGGATCAGAATGAAAACTGATATTTTCCAGTCCTGTGGCCACTGCTGAGTTTTCCAAATTTGCTGGCATATTAAGTGCATCACTTTCACAACATCATCTTTTAGGATTTGAAATAGCTCAACTGGAATTCCCTCAAGTCCACTAGCTTTGTTCATAGTGATGCTTCCTAAGGCCCACTTGACTTCTCATTCCAGGATGTCTGGCTCTAGGTGAGTGATCACACCATCGTGTTTATCTAGGTCATGAAGATCTTTTTCGTACAGTTCTTCTGTGTATTCTTGCCACCTTTTCTTAATATCTTCTGCTTCTGTTAGGTCTATACCATTTCTGTTCTTTATTGTGCCCATGTTTGCATGAAATGTTCTCTTGGTATCTCTAATTTTTTGAAGAGAACTCTAGTCTTTCCCATTCTACTGTTTTCCTCTATTTCTTTACACTGATCACTGAGGAAGGCTTTCTTATCTCTCCTTGCTATTCTCTGGAACTCTGCATTCAAATGGGTATATCTTTCCTTTTCTCCTTTGCCTTTCACGTCTTTTCTTTTCTTTACATTGCATACCTAGTGCTTATTTATCTTTTAACTGGAAGTGTGTACCTCTTAATCTCCCTCACCTATTTATTTTCTCCCCCAGCTCCCTCCTCTCTGGAAAATACCTGTTTGTTCTCTGTATTTATGCCTTGTTGTTTTAGATTCTCCACATGGTGGTACCATACTGTATTTGGCTTTCTCTGTCTGACTTATTTCATTTAGCATTGTTTGTGCTTGTGTGGTTGTCCTTAGTTGCTCTTTCAGCATAATACCCCCTCACTCCATCCATGTTGTTGCACATGGCAAGATTTAATTCTTTTTTATGGCTTAGTGATAGTTCATTTTATGTATGCAGACCACATCGTCTTATCTGTTTGTTTACTGATGCACACTTAGGCTGCTTCCATATCTTGGCTCTTGTAAATAATCTGTAGTGAACATAGGTGTGTATATGTCATTTCTAATTAGTGTTTCTGTTTTCTACTGACTAATATCCAGGAGTGGAATTCCTGGATCATATGATCATTCTATGTTTTATTTTTTGAGGAACTTCCATACTGTTTTCCATAGTGATAATATCAATTTGCATTCATACCAACAGTCTATGAGGTATCTTTTTCTCCACATCCTCACCAATGCTTGTTATTTGTTGTCTCTTCCATAGATGCTTTTAATAAAATAATAGTTCTCCTTCCGATTTTCTCCCTGTTTGACAGCTCCAACCAGCTAACAGTGTACCGTGGAAGGGCTTCTTACTTGCTGGCCTACAATGGCTTCATGTCTATGCTCAGACTAAGCACAGAATCAGGAATGCACCACGGAGCAAGTGCTGGATGACCCCTCTGCCATTGACACCCTGTGAGACCCTGGGAAGTTCACCTCATCACCTTGAATCTCCAGGGCTTCCTCTGTAAGATGCTACCTTTGGAGTTAGTGGTTTCCAAAGACATGTCCACACTAAAATACTGCCATTGGTATTCTTCCAACTCCACTGAATCCTCCATTAATTGTACATCCCTCATCCATTCAGGCTATGTCCCCACCCCGACACCATATAGACAAGTTACCATTTACTTCTATCAGGCTTCCTAGTCTAAACCAATAGGTTCAATTTCAGCACTTAATCCTGGCTCATCCTCCCTTTTTCTGCATGTGATAAACCCCACCTCTTTATCAGTCCAAATTCTGCACTTCCTTCAAGATCCAACTCAAATTCAACTTCTAGGAAACTTCCTCTGTCTATAGTGATATCCCCTTTATGCAAGGCCCTATAGCAAAATGCCATGTTGTCTTCCCCAGGCAGATGCTCTTAGAGAGGAAGGCCCACAGGGAAATAACAAGGAACCTCCAAGTGAAGGGAGGGGAAGTTAAGTTTTAAACTTTTAAAAGTATGTGTTCTAGATAAACATTAAAAACCAGTTCTTTATGTTTTGCTTTAAAGTTACATGTATAAATGATAGGAAGAAAATTTTCTTGATAATTACTGAAGGGTTTTCCTTTACAAAAATACTGTATGTATTGTCAGAGATAAGGGGGATACTTTGAATGGATGAAACCCCAGAGAATATGCTCAAGTATCAATAGATAGATGCTTGGGTGCGTGGTCAGGAGGATATGTCTTATTAACTACAGAACGTTTATTTTTTTTTTTTTGAGCACTGAAATGACTGGAGTATTCCATTGTAACAGGATACCAAATAGGTCTTATCTCATCAAAATTTTTGACATAGTTCCAACCTGGGCGCAATAGAGGAAAGGTAGCCTTCCATTCCAAGGAGAGATGCTAAACACACAAAGGACTTGATAAAAATCAGGCACACTGACCCTGGGATTCCTAACCTCACTGCATACCTGCAGCCTATTGAAGAGAAATATGGAAGGAGGCCTATGTGAACATGGAAGTTGGGACCTACTTCCCAACTATAGAATTACAAGTATGTCATCCTGTTTGGGGGGGAAAAAATAGGATTTAGACTGTAATTAGATTGTCTCCAATAAGCTATAGGCCAAATAAGATAGGACAGTATTTAAAAACATGACCTTGGAATTATATGGCCTGGATTCAAATTATGGCCCTGCCATTTACTAACAGGGAACTTCAGGGAATTCATTTAAACTTCAAAGGCCTATTTCTTTATCCTTAAAAGTTCAGATAATAACAGTACCTACTTCACAAGGTTTTGTGAGGATTCAAAGATGTATCCTAGGTGGCTCAGTGGTAAAGAATCTGCCTGCAATGTGACAGACACAAGCGATCTCTGAGTTGGGAAGATCACCTGGAGAAGGAAATGTCAATCCACTCCAGCATTCTTGCCTGGAGAATCCCATGGACACAGGAGTCTGGAAGGCTACAGTCCACAGGATCGCAAAAGAGTTGGACACGACTTAACGACTAAACGACAACGACAAAGAAGGAAACTGATCTTGTGTTCAGCACAGAGCCTGTCCCTCAGTAATGAATGTGAGCTATTGCGGTGTGCCAGCCATTCAACCCCGCCAGCAGCAGAAACTTAGCTCGGAAAGACTTTCTTCTTCATCTCAACCACAAATATTTATTCTTTATCTGAAAAATCCATTTTCTGTTTCAGATGAGTTTTGCTTTCCAAGTAAACAACTGTAAATCTCAAGAACACATCTGGATGATAGTAGCTAATAGACAGTAGAAAGCAGGCACAAATGATGGGAAATCTGTTTTGCACAATTTCCCTAAAATCTTGCAGCTAATGGGAAAATTAGCTGCAGTGGGAAAATCATCCCCTCTTTTAAAATGTTTCCTGATGCTATCAACAAGCAGATTTATCTTCCCGTTTCTTCCTAAGTGTTGCGTGTAAAGGTAAAAAATTTAGGAGACATAGGGAGCTGTGTGAAAAGTCACAAAATAAAAGCTCTCAGTCAGGAATCATGGGCTCATACAACTTCATTCTCAGGAAGGCGGTGCCCCTGTATAGACAAAAAGGGCTCTGCTGTTAATGATGACGTCGTTGAGTTGAGTGCCTGTTCTGTTAGCCATCAAGGGACACTGAGCCATTCTCATTATATTTTTCCATGTCACCAGGAACTTACATTTTGCTGGATTGGAGCATTCCTCTTGGTGCAGAAACTACACAGGCGTCTCTTCTCTAACGTGGCTGATCTTGCCCCAGATGGTTTCTGTGACCTTGGATGTCTTACAGCCAGGCTCAAACCAGCTGAGCTAATTGGCTTAGACACTCTTAGGGATGGTGCAGGGACCCCACCTCTGGGATAACAACACCCTGTGTCTAAAGTGGCCTGTGGGAAATTTACAGGGTCATGGTCATGTTATTTACATGCAAGTAGGAGAGGAAAATCCATTCCAGCAGGCTGCATTCTAACTGCAAATACCAGAAGTTATAAATACACAAGAGGAAAGCCAAACAGTCTGCTAGCTTTTTCTCAGAATGCCTCGGAAAGTGAGCCAACTGCATTAGTGGTTATAAAGGGCTTAGGCAAAATCCTATGGCTCTTAGTATGAGATGTTTACCTTATGCTAATTTCGCAGATTGCAGCTTTTGCCTAACATTTTCATGGTCAAACCAAGAGCAACATATATATATTTAGAGCTCTGTTTATATTGCAGTCATTTCTCTGTGGAAGCCCTAGATTGGTCTTTTGGCTTCCTCAAAAGTCTTCTCTGACCCATTTCTTAACAACCGGAAGTTACCGGTAAACACTCAACTCTACCTTCTCCTGGTTCAAGTTTAGATACGATGCCTTTAGAGTAAGGTTCCAAGTAAATCCATTGTCATCTTTCACATGTAGCTAAAAGTTAAAATTTCAATTTTAAAGATTTCATTTAGCTTGCAGATTTGGGCAGTTTCATTAGCCCCAGTAGGAAAGGAATGAAAGTTCTGTCTTTGAATAATTCACCTGGGTTCTTGGAGAAAACCGACAGTACAGATTGTGGGAAAAGTTGACCCACAGCGCCACCTCCTGGTATATCTTGTTTGTTACACAGGGTGAGAAACAGGGAACCTGATGAGCTGAGCACTTCTAGTAACTTTCAGGTCGTAAAAGTACATCCAGCTAATACTGGTGTCAATGAAAGGTCCTCAAAATACGGAAATGTGAGTGCGGGCTTCCCAGAAACCCCCAGGACATGTATTGGGAGAAGTATTAAAATTCACCAATGTGGTGTACACCCAGATACACTGAAAGCAGGCAAGAGCAGACACATGTTAAAAGGGAAAGTGAGGGACCTCCCTGATTGGTGGTCCAGTGGTTGGGAATACGCCCTGCAATGCAGGGGGTGCAGGTTCTATACCTGGATGGGGAACAGGAGCCCATGTGCCACGGAGCCACCAGGGGCAACTACGAAGCCACAACTAGCTAGTCCCTACACTGCATAATCCCTCATGACACAATGAAGATCCCACGTACTGCAACTAAGACCCAATGCAACCAAATAAGTAAGTTCTTAAAAGGGTGGGGGATGCAAAAAGCCTCTGTAACAATGTGAGAAAGCGTCCAGGAGGATGCTAACAGGAGGATAAAAGAGTACCAGTTATGATCATCAGCATAAAATGAAAAGGTGAGGAATAGTGGAAAGTGGGATGTATAAAGATAGCAGCAGTGGTCGATTTCTTTTCCAGCGTCACTTCATATGACGCTTTGTATACGCGACCTCACTTTGTGGTGGTGCATCATTCTCACAGGAAACATTCTCCCACATAGAAGAAAAAAAATGCAACCAACTCACACGTGGGGACCACTACCAATCTTGCCCAACAACCATTCTTTTCCTTCCCTAAATCAGCTCCAGATCTTGTATGTGAGGACCTGTGAAACTGGAATCATGAGAGAGCATTAATCCAGTATCACTAATCACCGGGAATTTAACAGACCATTGAACACCCCCTCCAACAGTCACTTCCGAACCTGGCTTATACAGGTTTTTTAAAGCAATTTTCTCTTCCCTACTCAGATCTACTGCAATAGAAACTGTAGAGATGGGACTCAAGAAATTGCAGGTTCAAAATGCTGCCCCAGTGATTCTAAAAAGCAGCCAGCCCATGAGCTCACAATTGTGACCTCCTGAAGGTTTCACAGCTGTATCTTGTTGAGAAAGGGAACGTAGAGTGGATAAAATCCCTGCCTCATCAGTCCTATGCTGCCTCCAGGAGATATAGCTTTGGTTCCAGATCGTCAAGGGTAAGCAAGTTTTACTGCAAATGTTTGCTTATAGTTAACTGGTTTTCTTTGGGGCAGACTGTTTTTAAATGAAGAAATAGCCCAATTTGTATATAATCTATGGCTGATTTCTTTCCAAATCTTTTCTCTATGAACTGTGAAAGTTAAGATCATTTTATTGTTCACCAAAGTCTAAGTCCAGAAAGGAAAAATGACTTGGATGATGGGGGGTGATGTGCATGGTTACCCAAGAAAGAAACCCTTCTGGTCCAAGACTGGGTAACTCTGGAACATTAACTGTGTCGATGAGCTAGTAGGCGCCTCATGGAGCAAGACTGGAAGTTGGAAGATTAATAAGTGCCCTTGTGGCAACTTTGGATGGTGTTAATAAATGGTGGAACTAACATGGGAATTGAAAGGAAGCATGTTTTCTTCAAAGTGATCTGTGAATCCCATTTCCAAGAAAAGCCACCCTAAATACCCTCATCAAAATTCACCTGTCCCGCTCTGAATTTATCCCACTCTCGCATTCTTTATCAGAGTCCTTGTATCACAGTATTAGAGTTGATCGGGTGGTATGTATCTTAAGTCCCTGTCAACACATTCCAATCTGCCCAGGGGACAGACCTGTATTCTCACCTTTTCATGTCCTGATGCATCTAGGAGAGAACTTTACCCACAGTTGAAACTTATATTAGCTATATTTTTTAAAGAAACTGGTGACTGATTTGGTTAAAGAGCAAGGCTATATTGCCAGTGTCAGTGATTAGAACCAGCACTTCGTTTAAAACAGAGACTGTAATTCCTAACAGTAGAAATTACAAAAAAAGAGAACAGATAGCCTCAGCACATGTTGTCACCAGTTCACTCTAAGAATCCTTTTGCCTGTGACCTCTTGGCCCTGACTAAAGGAGGAACATGAGCCCAGGACGGTCTCCCCAGAAGTGTGTCCTCAGCTGGGCATAAAGCAAAGCAGGAATTATGGGACCTGAAGAATGAGACCTCTAGATTCCCACCATACCCCTGATATCTCACAACTCACCCTTCTGAGAGTGGGAAACAAAGGGCTGTATGTGGATGGTGGGGGCTCTCTGAGGTTCCCAGGAAGGAGAATGGAACAGACTTTAAAACAGAGACTGAAGACCATGGCCTCCTGAAAGCCAAGGTGTTTTGTTTAAAAGTATATATATATTGTTTACTTTTGTGGCACTGGGTCTTTGTTGCTGAGCACGGCCTAGTTGCAGAGAGCAGGGCCTCCTCTTGGCTTCTGTGCTGAGGCCTCTCATTATGGTGGCTTCTCTTGCTGAGGAGCAGTCTCTAAGCACTCGGGCTCAGTAGTTGTGGCTCGTGGATCCTAGGGCACAGGCTCAGAAGCTGTGGTGCCGGGGTTTAGTTGTTCAGAGGCATGTGGAGTCTTCCCGGACCAGGGATCAAACCCGTGTCCCTCGCGTTAGCAGGCAGATTCTTAACCACTGTTCCACCAGGGAAGTGCAGCTAAAGTGTTTTGACTATGAAAGAAGCTCAGAGAGGGGAGGGGGTCTGTTGAATGATCTGCTAAAACTTTCTACTTTTCTGCTTTTACTCATGCTGGTGGGAAGGGACAAAAGGAGGAGGAAGTCTCCTACAAACCAGAAATACAGAAGGAGCAAAACAGAGAAAGAAGCTTTATAGCCAGAAATACTGTCGGTGTTTTTCCCATCAGTGAAAACATTTGAGTAGTTTACGTATGTACCAGTAGTCCATTTTACAGAACACTATTTTCATTTTATTCCATTTCTTTCCAGAGTCTCTGCTAAGCTATAAGACCTTGGGTTGTAGCCCTGTTAATCAATCTACAAGCACATGTTCTAAGTCATCAGTTTCAGAATGAGCTCATTTATTATAAACTCATACTATAGGTATGCCCCTCCACACATTAAGAAAACCTAATGTGTATAAAAATTTAGATTTACACCTGCCGTAAATTAGGGAGATGTAGCCCTGTTTAATGGAGAAGGCAATGGCAAGCCACTCCAGTACTCTTGCCTAGAAAATCCCATGGACGGAGGAGCCTGGTAGGCTGCAGTTCGTGGGGTCGCTAAGGGTCGGACACGACTGAGCAACTTCACTTTCACTTTTCACTTTCACACATTGGAGAAGGAAATGGCAACCCACTCCAGTGTTCTTGCCTGGAGAATCCCAGGGACGGGGGAGCCTGGTGGGCTTCCGTCTATGGGGTCACACAGAGTCGGACACGACTGAAGTGACTTAGCAGCAGCAGCAGCAGCAGCCCTGTTTAACCGAGAAGGCAATGGCAAGCCACTCCAGTACTCTTGCCTAGAAAATCCCATGGACGGAGGAGCCTGGTAGGCTGCAGTCCATGGGGTCGCTAAGGGTCGGACACGACTGAGCGACTTCACTTTCACTTTTCACTTTCACACATTGGAGAAGGAAATGGCAACCCACTCCAGTGTTCTTGCCTAGAGAATCCCAGGGACAGGGGAGCCTGGTGGGCTTCCATCTATGGGGTCACACAGAGTCGGACACGACTGAAGTGACTTAGCAGCAGCAGCCCTGTTTAAAATATAAGTATGTACTTTAAAAGAGGATTTATCACAGCTCCTCTGAAACTGTGAGTTTATGGTACAATTTGAAGGCAACTTTTGGTTATGAAGAGCTCATACTCCAGAGTTTGACAGCTGAGTTCATTGTGAGCTCTGCTAATTGTGAGCTCTCACTGTGAGCCTTAGGGCAAATGAGGCAACCTCTGTTTGCTTCTGTGTCTTTATCCATAAAAAGGAGTTACGATACAGGTCTTGGCACTGTGCCCGGCCCTCCTCTGCTGCAGAAAGTGTGGCACAGCGCTGTGAGGGCCGGATGAGGGGGCAGTGCTTGAACTAAGTAGAAAATCTGACACTAAATAGAAATTTATTTTCTCCAGAAAGATCCCATCATAATGGTCATATATCTTTTTGAAAAGCAAATAAAAGTCATTCTACTGGGAGCTGAAGGAAGAAATCACAAGTGCTATTATTTAGATACAGATTTTTCCATTTTATCTTCATCTTACTTTCTCTGGCATCAAATTGATAGGATCTTCCCAGCTACCTCAGAATCAGTCCAACCCAGCTAAGAAGAGAAGGAAGTTTCCACAGCAGGAAAACCATACAAATCACATTTCTGATTAGTTGCTGTACTTCTTCCCATCAGGAATGAAGACAAATAGATGGTGGGTTGCTGAGTGATTGACAGTTGGCCAATAGATGGTTAATGAATTGCTTCTCAACCAATGCTAAATGATAATCATATCTAATTTCTATGCATAAAAAAGTCATGCTTTCTGGTCTTACATATGTTAGCAGTAATCTTATGGCTGAAAAAACAATGATCATAAAAATTATTCTTTTCATTGAAAGCTGGCCGAATTTAAAGCTAACTGTAAAGATGAATTTAGCAAAAATTCAAAGCAGATGAAATGCTAGTTCAGAAAACATTCTTTTGTTTTAATTTTGTTTGGGCCCAATGAATTTAAAAATAATGATCCAAATAATGCTAAGTGTTTTGTTACATGTAATTGCGGGTAGAGTTCAAAATAAGTAACTACACAGATTTTCTGAACATTCTAGTACAGTAAGTTGTACAGGTACAGGGTCCATTTCTTTTCTTTACTGAAAATGCTGATATTTTGTTCACCATGGGTTTTTTGCATTATTGCATTAAAATCTTTTTGACTCCTGAGTGTTTTGATGACCCCTCAAATTTAGTGTCCAGGGTAATTAAACGCCTTGCTTGTCTCAGCCTCATCCTGGCCCTTTTGGGAAAGTGTGCTCCATGTCCTCAGTGAGAAGAGCTGTAGTCACATGGCACAGGACAAAGGTATCAGGAAACATGAAAAACAATCAATTGTCACAATGAGTTTTGGCCATTTTTGTACTTTATTAATAGAAATTGTATAGTATTTATTCTTATTTCTTGTTGATGTTATGTTTGTGAAATGCATCCATAGGGTTGTGTATACTTGTAAGTCATTCACACTCGCTGTATAGAATTCCGTATTGCAAAGACATCACAGTGTTGATAGGCATTTGGATGGTCATGGTCTAGAACTATTTTGAATAGTGCTTCCTTGACTGATCTAGTATAAATTTCTGTTAAATGTCTGTACATTTTCATTTGGGTACACACCTGGGAGTGGAATGGCTGGGTCAGTGGGTACATGTATGTTCATTTTCAGTAGATATTGCCAGTTTTGTAATGATTCATTTATTTAGTTTCATCAAGTCTTCAATAAGATAAGGCTTGCTGTTTGTTCTTTTTCAAGATGGTCTTAGCTGTCTTTGGCCCTTTGCATTTTTAAACAAAATTTAGAAGTAGCTTGTCCATTTGCACAATAAGAAAAAAAAGTGATAGGACTTTTATTGAGTTTCTTTTAAATCTGTAAGGTCAAAGTGGTGAGAACTGATATCTTTACAGCGTGCTTCCGTGTCTTCTTAAATTTCTCTAAATGTCTTATACTTTTGTATGTGTACTTAGAAAACATAAGTAACTGATAAATAGGTAAAATAGGCAATCAAGAAATGTGTTGTTGGCACAAGACTTTAGGCTGCATTACATTTTCAGCCACACTATCCATCCCCCCAACATCTGAAGTCACATGTCTCGTCCACCCTCTGGGAAGGGCCTGCATGGGCCCTTCCTTCAGTTTGGTAGAACCCCTTCCTGCCTCTGTCATTCCTACCTGACAACACCTAATCCTGATGAATCAATTCAGGTTTCACTCTCTGTAGAGTCAGCAGGTCTCCCTCGTGGCCTCCCGCTACATTCTCCTATACTTGGTTTTAAATCACACAATGTGTTGTGATGAGCTGCTCCAATACCCACTGAACTTCTGGGCACTGACCAGAGCCAGCCAGCACTTGGATGATGTGTGTGGGGCATATGAAAAATATGGAAAGCTATTCTTTTTTTTTTTCTTGAGCTGTTTGGTTTAGGTGTTTTATTGCCTGGTTTGCTTGTTTTATTTTTGTGGGACTTCATTTGGATTTAAGTTTAGTCAAAGGAGGGCTTCCCAGGTGGTGCAGTAAAGAATCCACCTGCCAATTCAAGAGACACAAGAGACACAGGTTCAATCCCTGGGTTGGGAAGGTCCTCTGGAGGAGGGCATGGCAACCCACTCCAGGGTTCTTGCCTGGAGAATGCCCATGGACACAGGCTCCTGGTGGGCTACAGTCCAGGAGGTTGCAAAGAGTCAGACAGGACTGAGCACAGACATACACGTCTTAGTCAAAGAAAGAAATGTCTTACTTTGACCCTCTGGTGCATGTCAATCTGATTTTTGTTTCATAAATCATTTTGATTTGAAAATATCCATATATACCTAGCCTCTTTACTATAACGTTTTGAAGTAGATACATTTCTTGGTGTGAGTCCACTTGTGACTCCACAAGTTCTAAGTTAGTTTAAAAGAAAACTGTTAACTGAATGTTTTCCAAATACTGTATCAGTGAGCTGGGAGGGATTGGGGGTGGGAGGAGACGGGGATGACAGAGAATGAGATGGCTGGATGGCATCACCAGCTCGATGGACATGAGTTTGAGTGAACTCCGGGAGTTGGTGATGGACAGGGAGGCCTGGCGTGCTGTGACTCATGGGGTCGCAAAGAGTCGGACACGACTCAGCGACTGAACTGAACTGAACTGAACCAGAGTTCATGGAAAGGTAGTCACACCTCTAATGACCACTAGGTGGCAGTTTCACTCTCAGTATGACCAGCTTGACTCTGCCTTGCACTGTCCTGCAAGTAGTCTGGGGATGCAGCATGAACCATGAGGTGAAGCTCGCTTAACAAGGCCTGTTGGTGGAAAAATGAAGACCAGAAATCATCTATGAAGAAAATGGAATTATGGGGAATACAGTATGTGTATTGAAATTGAATGCCGTTAGACATTATTTCACTGAAAGTTGAGCAAATAACTAAATTGACCACATCCACAAAATTAGTCAGAAAGATGTGGAATCCCAGGCACAGGTCAGACAATGTTGAAAGGTAAAGGAGTCTCTTGTTGGCCCTCCCCAGCTAGAATCTGGCCCATTGGGGTGGTGGGGAGGGCGGACGGGTAGAGATAGGGTAAAGGGCTGAACCCCTGGTAATGTTTTTAAATCTTCCTGTTTAGAGGCTTTAGAGAAAACTGGGTGGGACTCTGCCCAGCTGTTTATGGTTGAAACTGCTGTCTGCTGTTTGCTCTGTGTTTGAGGGGTGGGGGCAGAGGACATGTATTAAGTACCTGTTCTATGCAAGCAAGACACTGCACCAGCTAGGAGCTGGTAACCACTAGGGACTACAGGCTTTGTGAGCAGCAACAGTTCCTTTACTGGAGTTTGAGCTGGGAAAAGGCTGAGGAGGAGAGGGAGAGCAAGGTTTGAAAGAAGAGCTAGTGGGAAGGGCTTCTCCCCTGCCATCACCACCACTGACAGGCCCATCCCAAGGCGGGTGGGGAAGGAAAGGAATAAGTGGGACTCCCCACCAAGCATCTAAGAAGAAGAGAGATTGTATGCTCGACCCCCAACCCACCCCGCCCCTTCCTGGAGTTTCCTGAGCAGCAGTCCCAGCAGACATATCTGCCCCTGGCTCAGGAGGAGGGAGGAAGTAGGGAGGGGACAGGCGGGGAGGTTGGCGGAAGGGGCCTGAGGCCACTTCCGGGCATCCCTGGAGTCAAGTGCTGTAGTGGAGCAAAGCCATGAATTTGCTTGGACCCAGCATGGTCTGGAGGCCTTAGCTACAACCTGAGACAACTTGCTTGCTCCAGGAGGACACTTAGAGGAGAGAAGAGGAGCTCGGAGGCTGTGTGTGAACCGCCAGCCTGGGATGAGGGGTCAGGGGCTGCCTCTCTGGAGCCGCAAAGATGACAGGAAGCAGTAAGAGGCCCTATGTGCTTCCTGAAAAGGCCAGCCTCTAGCAACATCTCTCCCAGGGGCCAGGCTGAGGGCAGTGCCAGCAACAACGGAGCAGAGAAATAAATTCAGATGTGCCGAGAAAGGCATAGGACCAGAAGGAAGGATGCCTGCCTTCCACCAGCACACAGCCAGCCGTGAAAAGGGACTTCTCCAACACTGGCAGCTACCAAGGAAGTTAGGCAGTTAGGGTGCCACAGGCAAGAAAATTATATTGATTTATAAAATATATTCTACTCTGTAGCCATTTGTTTTAATTTTCGATTGCTGCTGTAACACATTGCCATACGTAAGCAGTTTTAAACACAAATATATCATATCTCAGTTCTGTGGTCCAGAAGTCCCCTGAGGCCCACGGGGCTGAAATCGAGGCATCAGCAGGGCTGTTTCTCTGCATAGGCTCTGAGCGAGAGTCCTTTCTTTGCTCCTTCAGGTGTTGGCAGTTCATGGGTTGTGGGACTGAGGTCCCCATTTCCTCGCTGGCTGTCACTCAGGGTCACCCTTAGCTTATGGAGGACTCTCTGGTTATTCACACAGCCTGACATCTCAGAACCAGCGGGACCACAAGTCCTTACCCTGCCGTCTCTCTGACCTTCCACACTCACATTTCTCTCTCTGGGCACACCCAAGGAAGGGTGTCTGCTTTTAAGAACTCCCATGATTAGAATGGGCCCACTGGATAATCTGGGGCTTCCCTGGTGGTTCAGTAGTAAAGAATTCACCTGCCAATGCAAGAAACCCAGGTTCAATCCCTGGGTCGGGAAGATCCCCTGGAGAAGGAAATGGCAACCTACTTCAGTACTTTTGCCTGGGGAATCCCATGGACAGAGGAGCCTGGTGGGCTGCAGTCCATGGGGTTGCAGAGAGTCAGATACGACTGAGTGACTAAACAAAAACAGCTAGTTAATCCTCTCTATCTCAAGGTCTATAATGCTAATTACACCTGCAAAACCCCTTTTTGCCAAGTCAGGTCACATATTCAAAGGTTCTGGGGATTAGGCCATGAACATCTTTGGGGAGCCATTATTCTGTCTGCCACACCATTCTGTATTTAATGGGCTGAGCACAGTGCTGGTTTCTGATGCTGGCATCAGGGGTGCTTGTTAGGCTGGGGAGGAAGCTGGGGGTGGGGTGGGCAGGTAGCACCGGGGGACCTCTGTCTTATGACTCCTTTGGAGCCCCTCGGGGAGCATCGTTTGCTAAAATATAATACGAGCTGTACCCCCACCCCATTCACCTCCTTGGCTCCCCAGCCCACAGCCCTGAGCCATGCAGGCTGCCACCTGGTCCAGAGTTTGCTGGAGGTCTCTGGAGACGGTCGTGCCAGTTCTCTGGGAAGCTGAAGAGTGAAGGTCACCAGAGAACTGAGACGGGGAACCTACCAGATCTGGGCTCAGCCACAGCAGAGAGACTGATGAGGCCCCAGAGGCCTGGACACAGACACTGCTTCTGCCCTTTTGCCCATTTCCTGACCTGGTTTGCAGTCCCCACAGGGCTGGAGAGGGAAATGCCCAGGATCCTCTAGGTCCCTTGTGGCTCCATACCATAAAAGAGATGGGGAGAGGGCAGAAAAAACCTTGCTTTCTCACTGCCAAAGCCCCATCCAACTGAGGCTCCCTGGCCTATATTTTATAGCTCCTGAGCTCATGGGAGCCACCATCTTGCTGGGTTTTTCTCAACCACAATCATGAGTCAGCACAGTGGTTAGTTCTCAACCGCAGGCCCCAGCAGAACCCCAGGTGGGGCAGCCTCCTGAGCAGCTGGGCCCTGTGGTCCCACCGCTGTCTTCCCTTCAGGCCGAGGCCTCCTCGGGCTGACTGCCCACCAGGAGCACGCCCAAGCAGCTGTGCATCAAGCTGGGTGCAGGGTTTCCACAGCCATGGTGTGAAAGGTGAAGGTGATAAACCAGAGAAGGTGTTGTCAGCCAGGTCCAAATAGTCCAGGCTGGCATTTGGCCACAGCATCTCTCTGCTTCAGGCCAAACTTGAGGAGGGAGGGAGTTGATGAGGCATTCTGCCTTCCTTTGCTCTAGCGTCCATATCTGGGAGCCAGGCCCTGACAACTAGCATCCTGCAGAGTCCACCTCCCAGCACCACATTCTGGCCACAGAAGCTTCCGGTGGCAGAACAGCTACTGGGAAGGGTTGCTCAGTACCCCTCATTTAAAAGATTCTTTACTACTCACGCGACTTCCCCAGCAGCTCAGACAGTAAAAGCGACTGCATACAATACGGGAGACCAGGGTTCCATCCTTGGGTGGGGAAGATCTCCTGGAGAAGGAAACGGCAATATTCTTGCCTGAGAAATCACATGGAGCCAGAAGGGCTATAGCCCACGGGGTCACAAAGAGTAGGTCATACCGGAACACACACACAGGGTGCCATGGTGCAGGTGGGGCAGGTGGTTAGGCAGCATTGCCACTAGGAGAGGCCCACGTGTTCTGGGAAGACAGGGCTTCTGTCGTAGAACATCTGGCAAACTTCTCAACTAGCCCGTCCCCTGCTTGGGACCTTGAACACCAGCTTCTGTTCAGGTCCTGCATGAGCACCTGCGTGCTCGGTCACTAAGTCGTGTCTGACTCTGCGACCCCATGGACTGTAGCCTGCCAGGCTCCTCTGTCCATGGAATTTTCCAGGCAAGAATACTAGAGTGGGTTGCTATTTTCCTCCTCCAGGGGATCTTCCCGACCCAGAGATCAAACCTGCAGCTCTTGCATCTCCTGTATTGGCAGGCAGATTCTTTACCACTAGCGCCAGCTGGGAACCCCCTAAATTATACAGTCCTACAGAAAGTAGCATAGCTGAGGCAAGTCAAGTCTAACTCAAAGGCAGTCAATAGAAGCCAAGAGTCAGGAGAGGTCAAGAGATGACTGAGAGGTTATTTGGATTAGATCACTGGATTTCTTAACAGTTTTCCACTGATGAAAGGTAGTTTGCAAAGTTATGATGTGGCACCTCAATTTTCTTTATTTTTCCTGTTCATCAGATTCTCTATCTGAGAATGAAAATACTATCTAGATAGTTAATTGCCAGCTTCTAGTTTAAAAAAAATAAAATTGGGAAAAAAGCCATGTTTGAAGTTTGGAAAATTATCAAAATTCATATCTAAAATAAGGAATCTGAATTGTCTTGGATCTTGGTTAAATATCTAGTAAATCTACTCATCCAGCCAGTAATCCCAGGCTTAGACAGTAAAGAATTTGCCTGCAATGCAGGAGACCTGGGTTCAATCCCTGGGTCAGGAAGATCCCCTGGAGAAGGAAGTGGCAAACCACTCCAATATTCTTGCCTGGGAATTCCCATGGACAGAGGAGCCTGGCAGGCTACAGTCCATGGGGTCGCAAAGGCTTGAACACAACTGATCAACCAACACTTTGACTCTTTACTTCAGCCAGTAATCTCAGTGATTTATGAGTCTAACCAGGTTTTGACTGAACTGAGTCTTCAGTTGTTTTCTATTTAGGGCACCCAACTTAACCATTAAAAAGGCCCCTTTACTATTTAGTTGCTGTAAAATAGTCAAAGCTCTGGTGCAAATCAGTCATCAGAAATACAAGTGTTTCTGGGGAAGTTCTCGGGCCCTATCCCTACAGGCCGCTTAAGGAGAGGGGGGTTATTTGCTTCTGCTCACCTGTAAAACTGAGATGGTTAGAAATTTCCACAACAGCACTAAGCGACTGCCCAAAGGGAGATAGGAACAGAGGATCTGATCTGGCAGTTTCACCATCTGGAAAGAGAAAATTCCAGTCCAGTCTTTCTTTTCTTCCTGATAAAGTTAATTGCCTTAGGTTAATGCAATGCCTAAGACTTGGTGGTGCAAAAAGAATAGCAGAATTCCAGAAGGTATGATTTGGAGCTCTGTGAAGAGCTGTGATGAGCACAGCCTAGGCAGGCAGCATAAATCCTCTGAAGCTCTGATGTTCAGTGACAGGGGTGTCTGGAGCAGGAACAATGCCTGCATTCACATTCAGGCTCCGGAGAGGACAAAGCTCTTAGGTCAGCAGTTACCAGTCTGATCTTGATTTTTGAACATATCCACTTGATGCTTGCTACTTTCTCAGGCATAATTTTCCCACGATGGTTTCACATGTACATACATATGAGTAAAATACCATAGTCCTCCATTATCCGTGGTTTAACTTTCTGCAGTTTCAGCTCCCCATGGTCAACCACAGTCCAGAAATATTGCATGCAAAGTTTCACAAATAACTCAGAAGTTTTCAATTGTGTGCCATTCTGAGCAGCATGAGGAAATCCTGTGCTGCCCTCCTCAGACCTCCTGGGAGTGTCAGTGTGTCCTGTCCATGAGTCACATGGTAGCTTCCTGGGTCATCGGACTGTCCTGGTCGGGCTTGTGTTCAAGTCAGGGCTTGTGTTCAAATCACCCTTATTTTGCTTGATATCAGCCCCAAAATGCAAGAGGAGTGATGCTGGCTATTCAGATAAGCCAAAGAGAAGCCATCAAGGGCTTCCTTTAAGAGAAAAGTAAGTCCTCAACTTAATAAGGAAAGGGGAGGGGGAAGTATATGCTGAGGCTGTTCTCCAGTAAGAATGAGTCTTCTATCCATAAAAGTTGTGAAGAAGGGTAAAGAAATTCTTGCTAGTTTTTCTAGTGTTGTACCTCAAACTACAAGTTATAGCCACAGTGTGTATTAAGCGCTTCGTTAAGGTGGGAAAGGCATTACCTTGCACAGTAGGGTATTTTGAGAGAGACCACATTCATGTAACTTTTATTATAGTATATCATTTTAATTATTGTATTTTATTATTATCATTAATCTGTCACTGTGCCTGTTATAAATTAAACTTTATCATAGGCATGTGTGTACGGGAAAAAGCAGTATATTTTATATATATATATATATATATATAGGGCTTCCCTGGTGGCTCAGAGGTTAAAGCATCTGCCTACAATGCAGGAGACCCGGGTTTGATCCCTGAGTCGGGAAGATCCCCTGGAGAAGGAAATGGTAACCCACCCCAGTACTCTTGCCTGGAGAATCCCATGGATGGAAAAGCCTGGTAGGCTACAGTCCACGGGGTCACAAAGAGTCGGATACGACTGAGCAACTTCACTTTCTTTCGTGTATACACACACACAGAGACACATATACATGCACATGTATATATAGGGTTTGGTGTTATTCGTGGTTTCAAGCATCCACTGTGGGTCTTACAATGTATCCTCAAGGATAAGGGGGGACTACTGCATGCTTTTTACACTTTGCTGGGTGTTGAAGTTGCTGCCTGATGGTAAGTCTTAGCCCTTTTCCTTACAGTGGCTTTCCCTAATACGGGTTTAGAAGCTCCAATGAGCAAAATACACACATCACAACAGTATTATAAGGCAGCCAAGTTTGCATTTTCTGCCCTACTTCCCCAGCCTGCATCCTCATGTGAAACTCTATTACAGAGTGTCCTTGTTTCCCTGGAGAGTAAGCAACTTCCAGAGTAGAAATACTTACTTAATCTTCAATTGCTTTGGCAGTAACAGACCTCCTACTTCCCTTCTTGGTTCCAACACCCCAGTACGTTCCCACCTTGAACTAAGACCAGCATGAAATCTCTCATGGTGTGCCCCTGTTTTTAGAAGATCGCAAACCCTGAGTTAAGGTTGCTCTGGTTCTTAATGTGTACCCTTGAAGATCAGGTCATATCCTACTGAACTCTCTGGAGGAAGAGATCAGAGTTTACCTTCTTAGAGCATCCCACCCCAGGTCTGAGAACATTCTTTCTAATTCCTTCTCCCTTCAGACAATAGAGAAAATTGCCACTAAGCACTGGTCCAGCCTTGCCCTCCCATATCTCCTAAAGCCACAGTTTCCTGTGAGAAGGAAGATCTTCCCTTTTTTCTCTCTCCACCCCACAGCCTGATGCCCTGGCCTGATTTTTCCACTTGCCCCCTTGAGTTTCCTTCTCCCAGGGTTAGTCATCCTCCAAGAGTTGCTTCTGGAGGGAAGTGGTTCAAAAAGAGGGACATCTAAGGGCTGACTGTTTGAAAGGTGGTGAGCCACAGAGGGGGCCTGAGAAGCCAAGAGGGCTTTTGTTGAGGCATGCATTTTCTCCCTTCAGCCTCAGCCCATTCCCTAATCCACATGTATGTTTTAAGTCAGATGGATGTCAACACAATCCCCAGCATCTCTTCTTTCTGGTCAGTGTTCAATACCCAGACTAACTCTGGAGCGTTGAAAGGGTTTCTGTGTGTCTGTGTATGTGTACACTCAGTTGTGTCAGACTCTTTGTGATACCATGGGCTGTAACCCACCAGGCTCCTCTGTCCGTGGGACTCTCCAGGCAAGAACACTGGAGTGGGTTGCCATTTCCTCCTCCAGAGAATCTTCCAGACCTAGGGATTGAACCCGTGTCTCCTGTGTTGGCAGGCAGATTCTTTACCACCTGTTCCACCTGGAAGCCCATAAGTGGCTGCAGTGATCCATACCTTTACTCTTACTTGGGATGCTCTTTGGGAAAGGAATCTTTCCCAGAGTCTCCCATCCTCAAGCAATTTTACAAGAGAGAAAGACTGCACAACCCCTGGCCTGTCCCATACGATGTGTAATGTTTTTCACAAACTTTACATTTGAAATCCTTTTGCCTCTCCATAAATCTCCTAATCCAACCCAGGAGGTAAGCGAAGCCTGCAAGACTCCCAGCTCACAGGCTCCTTGCTGCTGTGCCGCTAATCAGCCTCCTGTGGATGCCCACCTAGCACTGGTTGGCGGGGCACTGGCTGCACTTCTCCAGAGCCTCGCTAGAGGGAGCCCTAACATTTATATTCTCCCAAAGCTGCCTGAATATACTTGATGCTTTTGAGGCCCGCTCTTCCCAGTTGCTTGACTTGCTAATAACAAATGTCTGTAACAGCCACATCTTTTGGGTGCTTAATGTACAGAAAGCCTCCACCTAGTATCTCAGCTTGTCTTCTCACGACCAAAGATGAACACTATTCTCATTCCCATCTTACAGATGAGGACATTGAGGCACAAAGCAGGGCAGCAACTCCCCCCAAATAAATGACCTAATACATTGGAGAAGGAAATGGTAACCCACTCCAGTATTCTTGCCTGGAGAATCCCATGGACGGAGAAGCCTGGTAGGCTACAGTCCATGGGGTCGCAAAGAGTCGGACACGACTGAGCGACTGAACGGAACGGAACGGAACGGAACGGAATACATTATGTATAAAGCACCATGGGATCGTTGATGAAACAAAGTAATCATCATAACTAATGTTTCTTGAGCTCTGTGTGTCCAGACTTGCACTAGAAGTTGCATGAACTCTCCTTAGCCTTCCCACCAGCTGGTCCAGAGATGACATCAGGAGCATGGGCAGGTGTTACTACCAGGAGAAGGAACGTGTTTTCTAAAAGTCCCTGTCTTTTGACCATCTCCTCTGTTGTCTCCTGTTCTGACCACAAATTTTTTAAATGCATTTGAACGAACCCAGCTTTTCCACCGCTTCTCTAACATCCTCTTATCCGAGTCTTCATGGCATCCATGTCTGGGGTAACTTCGTTTCCTCTCACTCCCCTGGGGACCTCTAGCTACACCCCTGGGAATTACTGTTAGTCCCAATTTGGAGATGAGGAGACCAGGGCTCAAATAAACCAAGTAACTTGTATAAGTTCATTCAGCTTATAAAGGAAGAATCCCAGTGTTGTATGCATAGACAGTGGTTAATGTCAAACTCCAGAGCAAGCAGGAAAATTTAGAGCATCACAGACAAAGGAAAAAGACTGGACAGAAGTACAAAGAGGAGTGTTTGATTTAGATCTCTAGAAAGATGTGTTTAGTGGGAGTACAGTTGGCCCTCTATATCCACAAGTTCCGTATGCATGGATTCAAGCAAATAAAATTAAAGATAATTGAAAAAAAATTCCAGAAACTTCCAAAAAGCAGAACTTGAATTTGCACTGCACTGGCCACTATTTACATGGCATTTACATTGCATTAAGTATGATAAGCAATCTAGAGATGATTTAAAGTATATGGGGGGATATGCTTAGGTTTATATGCAAATACTACACCATTTTCATAAGGAACTTGAGCATCCACCGATTTTCATATCTATGGGGCTCCTGGGACCAATCCCTCATAAATACCAAGGGAAAACTGTGCGGGGAGTAGAGGGACATGACCTTGTAGCTGGATGATGAGGGAACTGGTCTGCCAAGCTGAAAGGTGGCACTCTACTCTGAGCCAAAGATTTTTTCCTTAATTGAAGTATAGTTGATTTACAATGTTATTAGTTTCAGGTGTACAACAAAGTGAATCAGTTTATCTACATTCACTTTTAGTTCATTTTTCATTATAGTTCAGTTGCTCAGTCGTGTCTAACTCTTTGCGACCCCATTGATTGAAGTACACCAGGCCTCCCTGTCCATCAAAAACTCCTGGAGCTTATTCAAACTCATATCCATAGAGTCAGTGATGTCATCCAACCATCTCATCCTCTGTTGTCCCCTTCTCCTCCTGCCTTCAATCTTTCCCAGCATCAGGGTTTTTTCAAATGAGTCAGTTCTTCGCATCAGGTGGCCAAAGTATTGGAGTTTCAGCTTCAGCATCAGTCCTTCCAATGAATATTCAGGACTGATTTCCTTTAGGATGGACTGGTTGGATCTCCTTGCAATCCAAGGGACTCTGAATAGTGTTCTCCGACACCACAGTTCAAAAGCATCAATTCTTCAGCACTCAACTTTCTTTATAGTCCAGCTCCCACATGCATATGACTACTGGAAAAACCATAGCTTTGACTAGTTGGAACTTTGTTGGCAAAGTAATGTCTCTGCTTTTTAATATGCTATCTAGGTTGGTAATAGCTTTTCTTCCAAGGAGCAGGCGTCTTTTAATTTCATGGCTGCAGTCACCATCTGCAATAATTTTGTAGCCCCCAAAATAAAGTCTGACACTGTTTCCCCATCTATTTGCCATGAAGTGATGGGACCAGGTGTCATGATCTTAGTTTTCTGAATGTTGAGTTTTAAGCCAACTTTTTCACTCTCCTCTTTTATCAAGAGGCTCTTTAGTTCTTCTTCGTTTTCTGCCATAAGGGTGGTGTCATCTGCATATTTGAGGTTATTAATATTTCTCCCAGCAATCTTGATTCCAGCTTGTGCTTCATACAGCCCAACATTTCACATAATGTACTCCGCATATAAGGTAAATAAGCAGGGTGACAATATATAGCCTTGGCGTACTCCTTTCTGGATTTAGAGCCAGTCTGTTGTTCCATGTCCAGCTCTAACTGTTGCTTCTTGACCTGCATACAGATTCCTCAGGAGGCAGGTCAGGTGGTCTGGTATTCCCATCTCTTTAAGAGTTTTCCACAGTTTGTTGTGATCCACACAGTCAAAGCCTTTGGCATAGTCAATAAAGCAGAAGTAGATGTTTTTTGGAACTCTTGCTTTTTTGATGATCCAGCGTATGTTGGCAATTTGATCTCTGGTTGCTCTGCCTTTTCTAAATCCGGCTTGAACATCTGGAAATTCATGGTTCACAACTGTTGAAGCATGGCTTGGAGAATTTTGAACATCACTTTGCTAGCTTGTGAGATGAGTGAAATTGTGCAGTAGTTCATTGTAGTTAATTACAAGATATTGAATATAGTTCCCTGTGCTGTACAGTTCAGTTCAGTTCAGTCACTCAGTCGTGTCCGACTCTTTGCGACCCCATGAATCACAGCATGCCAGGCCTCCCTGTCCATCACCAACTCCCGGAGTTCGCTCAAACTCATGTCCATAGAGTCGGTGATGCCATCCAGCCATCTCATTGTCGTCCCCTTCTCCTCCCGCCCCCAACCTTTCCCAGCATCAGAGTCTTTTCCAGTGAGTCAACTCGTCGCATGAGGTGGCCAAAGTATTGGAGTTTCAGCTTTAGCATCAATCCTTCCAATGAACACCCAGGATCGATCTCCTTTAGAATGGACTGGTTGGATCTCCTTGCAGTCCAAGGGACTCTCAAGAGTCTTCTCCAGCACCACAGTTCAAAAGCATCAGTTCTTTGGCAATCGGCTTTCTTCACAGTCCAGCTCTCACATCCATACATGACCACTGGAAAAACCATAGCCTTGACTAGACGAACCTTTGTTGGCAAAGTAATGTCTCTGCTTTTTAATATACTGTCTAGGTTGGTCATAACTTTCCTTCCAAAGAGTAAGCGTCTTAGTAGGTCCTTATTGTTTATCTGTTTTTACATATAGTAGTGTGTACATTCAGAGAAGGCAATGGCAAGCCACTCCAGTATTATTGCCTAGAAAATCCCATGGATGGAGGAGCCTGGTAGGCTGCAGTCCATGGGGTCGCTAAGGGTCAGACACAACTGAGCGACTTCACTTTCACTTTTCACTTTCACACATTGGAGAAGGAAATGGCAACCCACTCCAGTGTTCTTGCCTGGAGAATCCCAGGGACAGGGGAGCCTGGTGGGCTTCCGTCTATGGAGTCACACAGAGTCGGACACAACTGAAGTGACGCAGCAGCAGCAGCAGCAGTGTGTACATTTTAATCACAAATTTCAAATTTATCCCTTCTCCTCTTTCCCCTTTGATAACCATAAGTTTATTTTCAATGTCTGTGAGTCTCTTTCTGTTTTGTAAATAAGTTCATTTGTATTACTTTTTAGATTCCACATGTAGGTGATATTTGCTTTTGCCTGATTTTCTTCACTTAATATGATAATTAGGTCCAACCATGTAGCTGCAAATGGAATTATTTCATTCTTTGTATGGCTAAATAACACATACTGGCATATAGATAAATATATCACATCTTTATCCATTCATCTGTCAATGGACATTTACACTGTTCCATGTCTTGACTATTTTGAAGAGTGCTGCAGTGACCACTGAGGTTCATGTATCTTTTCAAATTAGAGTCTTCATATTTTCCAGATATATGCTCAGGAGTGGGATTGCTAGATCATATGGCAGCTCGATTTTTAGTTTTTTGAGAAACCGCCATACTGTTTTCCATAGTGGCTGCCCCAGTTTACAATTCTACCAACAGTGTAAGAGAGTTCCCTTCTCTCCACACCTTCTCCAGCATTTGTTATTTGTAGACTTCTTGATGGTGGCCATTCTGACTGGTATGAGGTGATATCTCATTGTAGTTTTGATTTGTATTTCTTTAATAATTAGTGATATTGAGCATCTTTTCATGTGCCTTTTGGCTGTCTGTACGTCTTTGGAGAAACACCTAGTTTGGTCTTCTGCCCACTTTTTGATTAGGTTTTTTTTTTATACTTAGCTGTATGAACTGTTTGTATATTTTAGAATTTAATCCAATGTTGGTCACATTTCCAAATATTTTCTCTCAGTCTATAGAGTCTTTTCATTTTGTTTATGGTTTCCTTTACTGTGAAAAAACTTTAAAGTTTAGGTCCCATTTGTTTATTTTTGTCTTTGTTTCCATTACTCTAGGAAACAAATTGGAGAAGGCAATGGCAAGCCACTCCAGGACTCTTGCCTGGAAAATCCCATGGACGGAGGAGCCTGGTAGGCTGCAGTCCATGGGGTCGCTAAGGGTCGGACACGACTGAGCAACTTCACTTTCACTTTTCACTTTCACACATTGGAGAAGGAAATGGCAACCCACTCCAGTGTTCTTGCCTGGAGAATCCCAGGGACGGGGGAGACTGGTGGGCTTCCGTCTATGGGGTCACACAGAGTCGGACACGACTGAAGTGACTTCCTGCAGCAGCAGGAAACAAATCTAAAAAAATAATTGTTTCTATTTATGTCAAGGAGTGTTCTGCCTGTGCTTCCCTCTAAGAATTTGATAGTAGACAGTCCTACAATTAGATCTTTAGTAAATTTTGAGCTTATTTTTGAGTATGATGTTAGAGAATATTCTAACGTCATTCTTTTACATGTAGCTGTCCAGTTTTCCCTGCCCCACCTATTGAAGAAAGTTTTTTCTCCACTGTATATTCTGGTCTTCTTTGTCAGAGATTGATGATAAGTGCAGGAGTTTAGTTCTGGGCTCTCTATACTGTTCCATTGGTCTATGTGTCTGCTTTTGTGCCAGTAGAATACTGTTTTGATTATTTTGTGGTATCGTCTGAAGTCAGGGAGTGTGATTTTTCCAGCTCCGTTCCCCTTTCTCAAGATTGCTTTGGCTATTTGAGGCCTTTTTTGTTTCCATGCAAGTCTTAAAACTATTTGTTCCAGTTCTGTGAAAACTGCCACTAGTAATTTGTTAGGAACTGCACTGAATCTATAGATTACCTTGGGTAGTACAGTCATTTTAATAGCATGGATTGTCCCACTCTGAGAACATGGTAGGTTTTTAAGCAGAGTGTTCATGTGATCAGATCTACTTATTACTTGAACCTTTAACCAGAGCATCTCAAAATAATTTATTCGTTTTGATTGATTTTAGTTAATTTAAAAGAACCCATGAGATGGGATGTCATGTCCTCTGTACAGATAAGGAAACTTGGGCAGAGAAGTTAAATGGTGTGTTTAGGATCTTAGATCATCAGTGACAGAGCAAAACCTTCTTCCCTAATCTTTCAGCTCCTGGTCCTAAACTCTAACATTGACCCAATGTTTGAGTCCAAGAAGACGGCCAGCCCGGCACACTTACCTGTGCTAAAAGTACAGAGATCTCTGAGTCCCACCCACCCCCCATGGCCCCAGACAGGGCCCCCTCACACTGCACACTCTCCCACCATTCTGCGGAGAAGTTTGTCACCTTTGGTCGGTCTCTTTCATGTTTGTAGGTGCAAACATTTATTTACACAGAAAAAAAATTCAGAGCCCAGAGACTTTTTTCACTTTGGCTTGCCTTTGATACCTTCCCTGTCCAGGTCAGATCAAAAAATAATAATCCTCAGAAAACAGTTTCAACTGGTTTAAAGCCTTCCACTGAAGAAGATACACTTTAGTGTGGTGCTTAGCTCCTCAGTGACAGCCTGCAACCCTGTAACACTGGGTAAACCCTTTGAAGAATTCTAAGAATCTTCTCACAGGAAAGAGCTCTGGGGCCTCAAGCTGCTCTCTCTGGGTTCCTTTGAGCTCAGAGCTTTGAAATGTGGGTGGGGCCAAGGAGAGATGGGGGAGGGGAGGGAGAGGGGAGGAGGAGGGGCTATCAAGGGATAGAAGAACCGGCCGTGCAAAACCTACCAGAGGGCCCCTCCTTCACACATGGCTACGTCCCCTGCCCCCAGCGCAGCAGAATAAATACATTTTGATGATGTTGATTATGGCTCTTCTTTAGGCAAAGAAGAAAGGAGGTCATCGTGCAGGAAAGGCAGCATTAAGAGACAAAATGAGTCAGGTGGAATACTAGTAATGCTAGGAGCTAGGACTCAAGGGACAGGAAAGGACAAAGTGGTGGCTGTATAAACCTGCCGTGAAAGCCAGGACTCTGGAGAGAAAGCGGAATGCTGGTCCCACCCCTCCTAACTGCATGATTTGGGGCAAATTACAGAACCTTGTTGAGCCCATTTCTCCTCTGTAAATGTGAATCATAGCAACCTCTACCACACAAAGTACCTGTAAGAATTGAAGGATAAACCTTGTAGAAGCACTACCCAGCACCTACCAAGTGCCCAAATATGTTATTATTAATTAAAAATTCAGGATTGTCCTCCTTCATTAAAAAAGAGTCTGTCACCTCCATGAACTTGTTTCTTCTTTATTATGTCTACAAATAATACATTTGTATATTATATGTCTACAAAATACATTTGTCACATGTATGCATTTTAATTCTTCCTTCGTCACCTTAGCTACATTCAGTTAATCAGTTCTTATGAACAAAGCAAACTTCCCAGTCTGCTCTATAGTTAGGAAAGCCTGCCTCCTCTTTCTTCATCATTAACTAAGTTTTGCTTTGTTTCTTAGTTTCTAAAATGTTGTTGGCCCCAGGTTCCTCCTCCCCAGAGGCAGCAGCAGGGCACCATAGTTTCCATCTCACCAAGCAGGTAATGGGGCATCCTGGGGAGATAATGGACTTCAAAGAGCACAGGACCACTTACACAGAAGGGCCCACAGTCTCTGGGTAGAGGGTGATGGAGCAGAAACCATGCAAATGCTTGCCTCTCATTATTGTCCTCCAATTTTTCCTGTCTCCCACAATTAACTTCAGTTAAGCTTTGCTTTTTGAACCCTTTGTCTGCCCTCTGGGGTCATTAGATTTCATCCAGCGCAGCAGTTGGCAGGCAGAGCCGGCCCTGATACTTCTCAGAAACCTCAAAGTCCAGAGTTAGATAATTTTTTAGAAATCTTAACATGGCTCTTTACCTCGAATGTTTTCAGCTCTGACAGAAGCCCCTGGAACACAGATCCTGAAAAAGTGATAATGAGGGGTGGGGGGAGGTGTGGAAGATCACTAGCTTTGTCTGTTTTCTGTCCCAGGTGCTGAGGTGGGCAGGCCAGCATTGAGACAGACCAGTAAACCAGTTTGCAACTAATTTAGCAGCTATAAGCAGACAGCTCAGACAGTAAAGAATCTACCTGCAATGCGGGAAATCCAAGTTTGATCCCTGGGTTGTAAAGATCTTCTGGAGAAGAGAATGGCAACCCACTCCAGTATTCTTCCTGGAGAATTCCATGGACAAAGGGTCCTGGCAGTCCATGGGGTCACAGAGTCAGACCCGACTGAGCGACTAACACTTTCAAGTAGATTTTAAAATTTTTATTTGGTATGTAATTTTAATTCATTTTGTCTCCTTCCAACTCTGATACCCCACAGCTCTTTTACCAGCCAAAGTGGGGAAGGGGTAAAACTGGCATGGGATCCTCACTGATAGGCTAACTACCAGATGACATCTGGAGATTCTTATTCTAAAGCATTTGTCTACTGAAATCTTGAAAACATCTCCTTTTCTAACACTCTGTTCCACCTCCTCACACTCCCACTTGCCCTGTTCCCCGTGCCCCCCGCTCCCCACCATGCTAAGTCACTTCACTCGTGTCCGGACACTTTGTGATCCTATGCACTGTAGCCTCCCGGGCTCCTCTATCCATGGAATTCTCCAGGCAAGAATACTGGAGTGGGTTACCAAGCCCTCCTCCAGATGACCTTCCCGACCCAGGGATTGAACCCAAGTCTCTTATGTCTCCTGCATTGGCAGGCGGATTCTTTACTACTAGCACCACCTGGGAAGCCCCTCCACCCCCACCCTTGACCCCAAAAAAGAACTGAAGGCAGAGTCCCTGGTTGATGATACATCGAAGTAACAACTCCTGCAGTATATGTGTGTTGCCACTAGATGGAATTAAAGGTCCCAGTCCTATTGCTGTACTTTTGTGCCAGATACCTGGCTGGGCATGAAGAATGAAACGGTAAACAAAAAGGACGGAGTCCCAATCCCACCAAAAACTCCAGGTTTAGCAAGAAACAGACATTGGACAAACTATTATAAATAGTTAAATTACTCTGCTGGAAGGAAGTGTCCAGAGCCTAATGCTGGGAGTGGGCAGAGATGGGAAAACTCACCCCATATTCTAGGGGCTTCTGCACATGCTCCAGCCACTTTGCACATTGGCAGGGCCTTGTGACTGGTTCAGGGCAGTGGGTGTGAGTGCAAACCATATGACACTTCACAGCCAAAGCAGAGAAAAGTGAGTGTGATTCCCCATGCTTCCCTCTCCCTTTGCTGTGGCAGCTGGCGCTATGACAGATAGCCAAGCCTTTGTCAGCCTGGACTGCCTGGGTGACTCTCTGGAGCAGAGTCCTCACTAACCCCCATGCCTGACCCCAGACCTTCACTGCTCACATTGGGTCAGTAGCATGAGTTTTTATCGAATTAAGCCATAGAGACAGGGAGTGGTAATTTGTTTCTGCAGCCTAACCTAGAACGTATGTTTGTCTGACTGAGGACCAGGGATGGAGCTAAGAGTGAGATCCTTTTTCCCTAAGTGAGTAGAACTTACATGAGAAGCACAGACTTTGTGAAGACAGAGAAAATACCTCCAATCCTCCTGAGACCAGTGGGAAGAAAGGAAAGCTCCCTAACCCTTTTCTTACCATTCCAAGCCAGGTACTGAGCTTATGACAGCAGAGCAGAGGGTACGATTGTTCCAGCAGACCTGAGTCAGGCCAGGGAAGGGCACAGCTGTAGGCAGCTGGTCTCGGCAGGACCAACTCACACTCTGTTGTCTCAGACTGGCGGCAGAGATGGCTGTCTTTATTGAATTAAGATGCAGGATGTCTTTTTATACCTGCCACACATACAATGAAGGAGAGCAGTCAGGTATTTCACAGCTGGGCTTAACTAGGCACCAGTAACCCACCAGCCAACTCTCTTTTCAGGTACGTATTTTGGGGGAACTTCTTACTTTGATATAATTTCATACTTACAGGAAAAAAAAATTGGGAAAAGAGAAAAAAGAACATTCATTTACCCTTCACCGAGATTCACTAGTGAACTTCTGAAGAGTTTCTAGAAAACAACTGATCTCTTCCATATCAAACATAGCTTTAATGCCTGACTCAAACTTCATTATCACATTCAAGTTTCATAAACTAGTTTTATATTTAAGACTTGAAAGATTTGTAGAGTATCCTTAAGAGATAAAAAGCCCTTTCAAACTCATAAAGAAAAAGTGAAACTCCTGGGAAAAGTAGGTATAGGCTTTAAGTAGCCAGTTACAAAAGAGGTAGAATTGACAAACAGAATTGGGAAAAAATTCAGCCTCTCTAGTAATTAAATAAATACACATGGAAACCTCACTTTCTACCAACTGGCCAGGCTATCCATGGGTGTCCGTGCTAATGATGGAGACAGCCCGAGGCAATGGGCACTCTCAGACCTCAGTACTGGTTCTGAAAATTGCTGCCACTTTTAACTGGCCTACCTGGCAACAATAAAAAACAGGTTTTTGTTTTTTTTTTTTTCGTTTTTAAATGCACATTCCTTTTTACACAGTAGTTTTTTAAATGGTTTTTTTTTTTTCATTGTGGTAAAAGTCACATAACCAAAACATACCATTTTAACTATACTCAGTGACACCAAGCACACCTGTATTGCCGTACAACTCTCACCATTATCCATCTCTTGAACCTCTCACTCTCCCAAACTGAAACTCCATTCCCACCAAGCACCAACTCCCCATCTCCCCACCCACCCTGTCTCCACCCCCACCTCCGACATAGCAATCTTAATTCGAGGAGTTTATCTGAGAGAAATAAGCAAATAGGTACCCCCGATCCTCCCCTGAGAAGAAGACAACAAGAGACATTATTTTTACCAGAGGAAATGTCAAAAAGTGGAGACTTTGGTAAAATAAACAATAGTATTTCATACAAAGCTCTAGCACCACCTACATTGCATTTACCAAATGCCAGGCTCTGTTCTCAACACTTGTGTATATTAACTCACCCAATCCCCCCCAACAAATAGGCACTACAATAGCATTTTACACATGATGAAACTCAATTGCAGAGGGGCTCACTATTTCATCCCGGGTCATAAAACTGATAAACGTGGAGCCGGCCTTGTCAACCAGGCAGGCTGCCCTGTTAGACAAGCATCATCCAGCCTCCCACAGAGTGTGGAAGCCTCTCTCTGCCATCGCTGAGATGACAGAATAGATTTATATTCGCTGTCATGGATAAGTGTTCCTAATATATGATGGAGAAAGGCAGACTAAGAAACATTATGTACAGTATGAAAACCATTTTTAATAAGGAATTGTGTATATATTTATCTAACAATGTGTAAAACATATTCCTCAAGCAGAAGAGTAGTAGTGTTAGCATGGTGGGAGATTTTTGCTTCACTTTGCTTCTTTTTTTCTGCGATACTTTCTACAATGATAGTGTGATTCTTGTAATGTAAAAATTTAAATGACTCTTTCCACTACCCAGTCCTGCCTTCTCCTCTTTCCTTCTATGGGTATGGGTCCTGGGGCACTCCTGAATAAACAGTCTGCACACTGAACTCCATCTTGGAGTCAGCTTCCCAGAGACCCAGCCTGGGAAAGCTGGTGCCGGCAGTGGCCCAAGGAAGCAGGCGTAGACTTATGTGTGGCAGTTGAATTGCTCACCAGCCAGCTGGCAGTAGGGACCCGTCCCTGAGGGTGGCTGGAGTACAGACAGCCTCTGATACAATCACTAAATCTTGCCAGTGGTGAAACAGGATAGTACAGAGGTGGGAAAGTGAAAGTCGCTCAGTCGTGTCCATCTCTTTGCAACTTCATGGACTAACAGTCCATGGAATTCTTCAGGCCAGAATACTGGACTGGGTAGGCCTTCCCTTCTCCAGGGGATCTTCCCAACCCAGGGCTTGAACCCAGGTCTCCCGCACTGCAGGTAGATTCTTTACCAGCTGAGCCACAACTCATGCTATGTATTGGTGTTATTAAAGTGTCACAAAAAGAGTAACCTTGGGACTTCTGTGGTGGTCCAATGGCTAAGACTTCGTACTCCCAGGGGGCCTGGGTTCAATCACTGATCAGGGAACTAGATCTCACATGCCAACAATAAGAGTTTTCATGCCACAACTAAAGATCCCACGTGCAGCAAAGAAGACCTGGCATAGCCAAATAAGTAAAAATTTAAATTTTTTTAAAAAAAGAAAGAGTAACCTTGAGGGCAGTGAGAGAGGATGTCTGTTGCTACACTGTTGGAGTTCTACAAAAAGAATATAGTTCAGAGTAAGACTGAGAACAGTTAACAAGCAGCTGCAAGTCAGGTGACAACATCAGAAGCTCTCCATAAAAGTACATGAAGAGGCTTTTCTCACCTGAAGATGGAGGACAAGGAGAATGGAGTCTTAGTAGGAAGTGTAGCCCAAACTCCAGCGAAGGTTAAAACTCCCAGTTCAGGCAGGTCTGTTCTACCAAAGCCAAAAGCAATTTCGTTAGGGGAAATGAACTCTGACCCATGGGTTGATTTCTCCCAAACATTTGAAATAATTCCCAGATTCCTCTAAATGCTTTGAGCCTGAAGGATGATCCACCTCTCTCATGAAGAGCTGAGATCACTCCCTCACTTAAAGACAATGCAGAGGCTTCTACCCGCCTCCTGGCCACTTGGTCTAGAACACAACACCGAGTGAGAGGACATTTCTTGGTCTGGAAGTACTTTTCTGAAATACAGAATTTAACATCCTGGCAAGGACCCCAAGAAATGGCATGTACTTGCTACGAGGCTATATTCTAGATACACAGAAAAAGCAATGGCTTCCGGTAAGTGAAAGGGTGGAAGGCCGGAATTTCACCATCAGCCGATGCTAGAGGAAAGACTCAGCGAAGTGGGCTCACTGGAACAGACACGTTATATATGGCCAGAATATCCACAAAACAATTATATTTCACAGAAAGAGTACACATGTGTGAGGCACACTATGCCACTCAGAAGTTTGGTGGTGACTCTTCTTTCGAGACCACTGGGGATAGTAGGAAAGGAGGTTATTACTATTAGTTAGCTTAATCCTATAAAGATAATAGGAATCCCACCCCTTAAAAATAGAAGCCAGATAATGATGCTTAGCTCTCAAAATGGATCTGATTATCATGAATGGCAAGGTTCAAATAATAGCCAAGAGGGTTTGGCCAAGATATTTATAGAAATCGTTAATAGAACTCAACATCCTTAGGGGCAAAAAAAAAAGAAAAAAGAAAAACTACTCTCTGACTTACCATCAGAATAAACCAAAAATGGATGATCAAGAAGCAGTTGCCCCAATAAAAATCCGACATCACTTACCCAGTTATTGGACTTAACCAAGGTTTCAGATTTAGAGCCAACAATGGAAGGAAAGGCTAGGTTCCCAGAAGAAAGAACTTTGCAGAAGAAGATCTACAAATGGCCAATAATTTCCAATGAATTTCCAATTCATGGAAACCTGCTGAGTACCAGTTGTCTTCAGAAATGTGCAAATTAAAACCATGATGAGACATCATTTCACGCCCATTAAAATGACTGTTACCTGAAAGACTGGCATTATCAAATGTTGAACAGAATGTGGAACATTTGATTTGGGGATCCAAGTTCAGTCTCATTAGCATCAGGTGGTAGACCTAGTGTAGTCAAAGCACATGACCAGAAGCCAGCACTTCCCTCCCCTAGACCCAGTGAAGGACATAAAGGGGACATAAAGGACATGAAGGCTTCCTTTCATGGCTTTTAAAAAACCTTTAGTCCCATTGTGAAGATACATTGTTGTTTTTCAGTCACTCAGTCATGTCTGACTCTTTGCAACCCCATGGACTGCAGCATGAAAGGTTTTTCTGTCGTTCACTATCTCTTGGAGTTTGCTCAAATTCATGTCCATTGAAATCGGTGATACTATCTAACCACCTTATCCTCTGCCACCCCTTTCTCCTTTTGCCTTCAATCTTTCCCAGCATCATGGTCTTTTCCAGTGAGTCGACACTTCACATCAGGTGGCCAAAGTATAGGAGCTTCGGCTTCAGCAACAGTCCTTGCAGTGAATACTCAGGGTTGATTTCCTTTAGGATTGACTGGTTTGATCTTCTTGCAGTTCAAGAGACTCTCAAGAGTCTTCTCCAGCACCACAATTTGAAATCATTAATTCTTTGGCACTCAGCCTTCATGAAGATATATTACCTCTGAAAACCTCAGTGTGGAACTTTCTGGACTTTTTCCCCATGCTCTACAAGCTGTATAGTAACCTCTTCTTTAGACTCAATTTTAGATTTACAGAAAAATCAAGAAGATAGTATGGAGCGTTCCATTATACCCCCTCTCCAGTCTCCCCTATTATTAACATCTTACATTATATGGCACATTTTTTATAATTAACGCATCAACATTTATACATTATTATTAACTAAAGTTTGTTTTATTCAATCTCCTTAGTTTTTACCTAATGTCCTTTTTCTGTTCCAGAATCCCATCTGGACATCCCGTTACACTTAGCTGTCATGTCTCCTTAGGTGCCTTTTGACTGTGGCAAGAGTCTTAGACTTTCTTTGTCTTGATTACCTTGACAGTTTGGGGGAGTACTGGTCAGGTGTACAGTAGGATATCCTTATAATGGAATTTGTCAGATAGTTTCCTTGTGCTAAGACTGAGGTTATGGGGCTTTGTTGGCTTTTTTATTTTATTCTGTCTTGGATAACTGTGAAAATGATCCCAATTACTGACAGAAGAGAGTTCTTTCTGATATCTAGAAAACCTGTTTTTTTCTTGCTTCAGTGGGTTGTACTAATGTTCAAATTGTGAGTTGAGTCAAAAATAGTAGAAACAAAAGTTTTGTAGCATTTTTTCTTTTAAAAAAACCTATTCTTTGCACCATCAAACCTATAAAGAAACTAGCAATTAACGTTAGCTTTTATTTAATTAGCATTTGTTTGAGTGGTACCACCTCTCTCATCACAAGGGTGCCTAAGTCTTATTTCAGCTCAATAAAGGTGTTTTTCTAATTGCTTTATTATCCTTGTATTTTAATAAAATAGCAAGGATCAATTAATTTTTGTGAAGGTAATTGGCATTGAAATATTACTTGTGCTTGAAATTTAGTTGCTTTTTTTCTTTCAATACATAAAAGTAGAATCACATAATGAAGAAAGCAAATTTGTGCATGCTTAATTGACTAACAATAGAAAAGCTGGCAGCTGCACTTCTTGATATACATTTGTGGCATTTTGCTGTCTTATAAATACCTCAAGCTGAACAAATGGAAGGAAAATTTGAGGGCAAAAGAAGGTGGTTTGCTATATGAAAATTTTCTGAATTTTCTTTGTATTGAGGTATAACTTACATGCAGTAAAGTACACAGATCAGAGATTGATGATTTTTGACAACTATACACCTATTTTCCATTATCCCAAATAAAGTAAGAAGATTTTCCATCACCCCAGAAATTTCCCTTGTGCTCCTGTCCAATGAATTCATCCATCCTCAGTTTCTGATTTCCATCGGGGATTTGTTTTGCTTACTCTGAGACTTTATATAAATGGAATCATACTGTTTCTAATTTTTTATGTTTAGCTTCTTTCTTTTAATGTATTTTGTATGGCTATTAGCCATAATAGCAATTCATCCCGGATCAAGGGAAATCATAACCCCACTAGGCACTATGCAAGGCAGCCCCATCTGTAATATATTTTCCTCTCAGATAATTCTCCTTAGTTGGGCACTGACAACATAGGGCATCCCAGAAGAAAAGTCTGGAAGTCAGTGAAGACCAAGGAACAGTTGAAAGACTTCAGACCTAGAAAACAGACTTTTATGAGGAAGAATAGCGAAGAAAAAGAGCGACAAGATAATGGTTGCACTGTATTGGAAAGGCTGTCATCTGAAAGAGGAAATAGATTTAGGTAGTTCCAGAATTAGAATCTGTGGGTGGAAATTACTGGGAGGCAGTTTTCAGCTCTATGTAAAGAGGAATGTTTTTCAACAATAGGTCATTGGGGTACCTTGAATAGCAGTGAGTTTCTCAGCACAGAGGATGTTGAAGAAGAGGCTCATAACCATGGATCTTGGATGCTGTTCAAGGACATCCCATTTGGTGGGAGAGGACATCTTCCTATGACTCTGTGGTTTTTGATTTATACAGAGCTGGGCTTTACCTCCTTGTCAGTGTGGTTTGTCATCTTGTATATTTCCCATTGGCAATAAAGTCCTGAGGTTTTCACTACAAGTATCTCAGAACCAGCTGCTGCTGTGAAAACTTTCAGGAACCAGGCTCGATTTTGTGTTCTCTCTTTCAAAGTGTTCTTTGTTAAAAAAAAAAAAAAAAGGTGGGGGGTGCCTTCCCAGCCTTGTTCTGCAAGCACCTTATTGGATGGCCACAGACAGTATGAGATCTTCATCTCTAACAAACAAGAACACAGCATCCACAAGAGCAGATGCAACTAAACAGTCTGCCTTATCCTCCTTCAAGGCCCAGCTTGCAACTAAAATGAAAACTTGTTTAGTCACTAAGTCGTGCTTGACTCTTTTGTGACCCCCATGGACTGTAGCCCACCAGGCTCCTCTCTCCATGGGATTTCCCAGGCAAGAATACTGGAGTAAGTTACCATTTCCTTCTCCAGGGGACCTTCCTGACCCAGGAATTGAACCTGCATCTCATGCATTGAAGGTGGATTATTTACCACTGAACCACCAGGGAAGCCCAAAATGAAAACTTGAGGCTCTGCAAATCTTTTGTGAGTTGCCATCAGTGAATTGGGTAAATAAAGAAAAGGAGTGATAAGAAAAGAAGAAATGTTTATAAGAGAAGGCGGCTGTCCTTCAGGGAGCTGAAAGGTCCCCTTAATCTGCCTCCAACATCTGCACACACCCTTCCTCCTCCATCTTCCAGCCCACAGAAAATTAGCCAAGGCCCAGTCACCTGCTGTAGATATCTGAATGCAGGTTCCATGCTGTGCAGCTGCCCTAGAAGAAAAGAAAGCAGAGAAAATCAGTGATCACCTTCTAGCAGACTCCAGGTTGACCTCTTATTACCTTCTGCAAATCCCAATTCTAGCAAGCATCTTTGATATCCTCATAGTTTGTCCTTTGCCTTTGCTTCCCCCAGCTTCTTTTCAAGCTCCCAGCCAAAAGGAAATGGTTTCTGTACCATGCCTGGATTTGCCCCTCCCTCTTTTTTTTCCAAAACCACAGATCTCTGAGAAGCCTGACAGGGAATCTCACCCACTAGCTTCACTCCCTGACTCCGCCTTTCACAGTTTGTAAACAGCCAGTATGCCAGTGTGATCTCATTTATATATTGCCTTATAGGAACAGCAGAGTCATTTTCAGAGATACCTATAAGATTTCCTAACAGATTTTGTTTCCGCAACAAAAATTCTCCTTAAGTTTTTGGGCCACAGACATTTGACAGTGTGATATTGGGGTTGAAAACACGTCACAGCCCAAGTTATTCACCAAGAGAGCTCTTCCAGTGCTGCATGCAAAGGAGGCGTGGCTGGTGGTGGCTCTCTGGGCCAAGAAAGATCTGATTTTTACAGTAGTTCCTTCCTCCCAAGACATTTGTGTGAACTCTGCCCCAGTCACATGCCCTCAGCAGAACTAATAGGCAGGATTAGGCTGAAGAAGCATTCAGCTGGGCACAGAAAATAGCTGAAGCAACCTCAGCTCTTCCACAACAATTCTGCTTCCAGAGACTGTCTAGCCTGCCCATTCACCCAGAGAGGGGAAGTGGCTTATCCAACCCCTCCTTGTTAATGAGGGGCAGAGCTAGGGCAGGAACTCACATTTCCCAATTTGGGCATGACGTATCTTGCACAGGGAGCTAAAACATGGCTAAGATAAGTCATTGCATCAGCAGGAAGCCGCTGTAACATGTTTAGAACTGGAATCGACTTGGTAAATTACATGTCTGACATTGATTCTGTGAACCTGTTTTCTCATCTGTGAGATGGGATGGTAATACTTCTCTTTCAGCTTCCGTAAAGCAGGAAAAGGACAGGCAAATAAATGGTCTGTGCTTCTTGACATCCACCATTTAAAGGTTTCTGTGTCTTTTGTAGTCCTTTAGCCAGGTTCTGACATTAATTTCAGGTTTAATGTCATCCCAAAACATACTCAAATTTGCCTCAAATATTTGAAATACAAAGCTTTAGCTAATTCTACACCCAACATCAAAGTACTTTCTAAGGCAATTTTTTTTTAAGATTTTTGTCTAGATTATCTGTGCTAGAGCTAAAGTTAGAGGAAATTTTCTAAAGTGTTTTGTGGCTCTTAACTGCTGTTGGGAACATCTGGGGCTTGTTTTTCACCTTTGAAGAAGATATTGCCTCGTGAGTTTACATCTTATATCTTATGGGACATCAGACATGTTGGCATGTTGGCTGTAGTTAATGCACATGAAAAACCAGTTCTGACTGAATGATGGAAACTTCTCCCTGAAAATCTCTTAACATTCCAAATACTCTCATAGAGCATAAAGGTCCTGGCAGGATTGAGAGGGGATGGTGGGAAGAGAGAATTAGAGAGAGAGAGAATAAAAACTGTGCTTTGTTGATAGGATGTGGGAAATAGTGGGAGTCAGAGGTATGGTCATCATCCTTTGGGTGGGGAGGATTGGCCCAGAACCTAGCTTGGGTTTGGGATGTTCCCACTGGTTCCCAGACTGAGTGGGGAGCCAGAGAGGCAGGAGGTGTGGAGGAGGTAAGGCCCTCTTTAATGACCTGGTATGCCATCAGGCAAGGTCAAGGAGGCAAGTCTGCTCCCCTCCCCTCCCCCAAGGAGCACACAGCATGCACTCATGTCCCCAAGCTGCTGCCTGTCCTTTTGTGACTTCCTCTTCAAAGCTGCCTTGATGCTCTTCATAACCTGATTTCAGTTCTAAAAAACATGTTGTGGAGGAGGAAACACCCAGAGGAATCTGCCCCAACCCTCCCTCCCCTCTCCAGATGGTTCTTATTGCAAGAGTTTACATTCTGGGTTTTCAGATACGTTTATGTTCTGCCTTGAAAAGCTACTGTGTCTCATATCCCCTCTCTGTTGGGCCCTTCAGAAACACCCTCCTGTTCCCTCAAGAGGACCTCTATTTTTGTGCTCTCAAGGATAGGGTTATTTCCTTTGCCCCAGCATCCTACATACATTTTCTCTCTTTAATCCTGACCCTAAGAAATAGGTACTATTATCCTAATTTTAGATATGGAAAACAGAGACAGCGGAGAGATTATTTTCTTGGTACAAAGTAAGATTCGCAACAGTTTTGTCTCTATAAAGTTGTCTGTTCTATAATAATTTCTTCTGAAATTGAATACTCAAGAGAAAATTTTTTAAGATTTTTATTTTATATTGGAGTATACTTGATTAATAATGTTATGTTAGTTTCAGGTGTAGAGCAAAGTGATTCAGTTATACATATACATGTATATATTCTTCTTTTTGGAATTCTTTTCTCATTTAGGCTGTTACCAAATATTGAGCAGAGTTCCCCATGCTATACAGTAGGTCCTTGCTGGTTATCTATTTTAATTACAGTAGTGTGTATATGTCAATCCCAAACTCCCAACTTATCCCTCTCTGCCACCTTTCCCCTTTGGTAACCATAAGTTTGTTTTCTAATTCTGTGATTCTGTTTCTGTTTTGTAAGTTCATTTGTATCACATTTTTAGATTCCACATATAAGCAATATCATATGATATTTGTCTTTGTCTGACTTAGTATGATAATCTCAAGGTCCATGCATGTTGCTGTAAATGGCATTCTTTTTATGGCTGGGTAATATTCCTTGTATTGATATGTACCACATCTTTATCCATTCCTCTGTGGATGGACATTTAGGTTGCTTCCGTGTCTTGGCTATTGTAAACAGTGCTGCAATGAACATTGGAGTGCCTGTATCTTTCAAACCTTAGCTTTCTCTGGAAACATGCCCAGGAATGGGAATACTGGGTCATATGATAGCTCTATTTTTAGTTTTTTAAGGAAACTTCATACTATTCTCCATAGTGGCTGTACCAGTTTATGTTCCCACCAATAGTGTAGGAGGGTTCCATTTGCTCTACACCCTCTTGAGCATTTATTGTTTGTAGGATTTTTGATGATGGCCATTCTTACTGGTGTGAGGAGATATCTCACTATAGTTTTTATTTGCATTTCTCTAGTAAATAGTGATGTGGAACATCTTTTCATGTGCCTCTTGGTAATCTGTATGTCTTTGGGGAAATGTCTATTTAGGTCTTCTGCCCATTTTATTATTGAGTTGTTTCTTATTGAGTCACGTGAGCTGTTTGTAAATTTTGCAGCATGATCTCCTGTCAGTCTCATTATTTGCAAATATTTTCTCCCATTCTGTGGGCTGTCTTTCTGTTCTGTTTATGGTTTCTGTTACTGTGCAAAAGCTTTTGAGTTTAATTCCATTCCATCGCTCAGTCGTGTCCGACTCTTTGCGACCCCATGGACGGTAGCCTACCAGGCTTCTCCGTCCATGGGATTCTCCAGGCAGGAGTACTGGAGTGGGTTACCATTTCCTTCTCCAGGGGATCTTCCCGACCCAGGGATCGAACCCGGTTCTCCCGCATTGGAGGCAGACGCTTTAACCTCTGTGCCACAGGTACCATTTATTCATTTTTTATTTTATTTTCATTATTCTAGGATACAGATCTAAAAAGATATTACTGAGGTTTATGTCAAAGAGTGTTCTGCCTGTGTTTTTCTCTAATTTTATATTAGGTCTTACATTTAGGTGTGTAATCCATTTATTAAAGAGACTATCTTTACTCCACTATATAGACTTGCCTCCTTTGTCATAGATTAATTGACCATAGGTGCCTGGATTTATCTCTGGGCTTTTTATCCTATTCCATTGATCTATATTTCTGGTTTTATGCCAGTACCATACTGTTTTGATGACTGTAATTGTAGTCTGAAGTCAGGGAGCCTGATTCTTCTAGTTCACTTTTCTTTCTCAAGATTGTTTTCACTATTTGGGATCTTTTGTGTCTCAAAAGGAATTTTTACTTTCTAGCTTAAGAAAAATTGATGCCATGGATTTATCTTTAAGTCAATGGAATAACATTCTTGGCTGCCTATCCAAAAATTGCCATCTTCCTTCTTCCTAATATAACCCCAACTTTTTTTTTAATTCTACATAGCCAATATATCTTAGGGAAACCACCTCCACCTTCAAGTTCAGGTTGAGACATACTGGTATAAGAATAATCCCATGCCTCTTGTCAGTAATTGTTTCAGAAATGAGCATGGGACCCAATTCTGGCCAGTAAGACATGAGGAGAAATTTGTTGGGGTCTTCTGAAAACTTCCTTGTCACTTTTAAGAAAAAGACAGAAATAGTGTTTCTCTTTCTCTCTTCCACTTAACGTGAACAAGAAAGCAAGCAGCCAGTCTCTACTGGCAGCCACCCAGCCAAAAGCAGAGGAGCTTAGGATGAAGCCAACATGGGGAATGTCACAGAAGAAAGATGAGAGTAATAAGATATCACTCAATGGGATCCCTAAAGTACTGTATAAACCAGCCCTGAAGGCAACCTTCCACCTCTGGACTTTCTGCTTATTAAGCAAATACATTTTTACATAATGTTAGCAGATTTGATTCAGGCTGCTTGTTCTTCGCAGCCGAAATCATCTCTAACTGATGCTGGGATCTGTCACATCTCCAGCATCCACAGAACTGTGCACCCCTCATTCATATCTTGAATGATGGTTGAGAGACCCCCATACGACACTCAATCAACCAATAAAAGTCAGACTTTGGAAGCGGCAAGTTTTGTGTGACACTTTAAAGATGGGACAAATTTTTGTGATTGGGCGGCTACTGAGAAAGGAAGTCAGTTTTCCCTTCTTTTGAGCATGGCTGACCATGTAGCCTCTTCTGACTAACCCAATGCAGTGGAAGTGACATTAGATAACTTCTGAGATTGGGCCTTAAAAGATTTGCAACTTCCATCATGCCATTTGAAACACTTCCTCTTAGAACCCAGCACCCCTGTAAGACATCCACCTATCCTATGACATTCTTGCTGTGAAGAAGCCCAAACTAGCTATAAGAGAAAGAGACAGACAGGCAGATAGACCCTGTGGAGCAGACTGAGGTACCAGACATAAAATGATAAAACTTTCCTGAATGCAGTCAAATGAACCCCAGCAGACTCCATAGAGAGCTAAGAATCACCGAACTGAGCCCTATCCGAATCAGTGACTAACAAATATAACAATTGTTATTTTAAGCCACCAAGTTTTTGATGGCTTATTGTATAGCCATGCTGCTGCTGCTAAGTCACTTCAGTCGTGTCTGACTCTGTGCGACCCCATGGACGGCAGCCCACCAGGCTCCACCATCCCTGGGATTCTCCAGGCAAGAACACTGGAGTGGGTTGCCATTTCCTTCTCCAATGTGTGAAAGTGAAAAGTGAAAGTGAAGTTGCTCAGTCTTGTCCGACTAGTAGCGACCCCATGGACTGTAGCCCAACAGGCTCCTCTGTCCATGGGATTTTCTAGGCAAGAGTACTGGAGTGGCTTGCCATTGCCTTCTCCGTGTATAGCCATAGATAACCGAAATAAGAAGAAAATATAAAAACTTTTTTTCACAAGCTTCAGAAACAGAAACAAAAAGTTTTCTGCTGAACCCTTCTCTGTCTAGATACTTCGTTAGTCAGTATGCTCCATTCTACCCCTGCCTCGGCTAATCCTGGATTTAAGAATGTGTGACCACATAGTAAGATAGAGATACATAGCAGGTGAAAGAACAGTGTTGTTTTACTTCTGCTCACCTCTACTACAATCAGATCTTGCCTTCTCATCACAGTTTTCAAAAGACTAAAGAAAATATGTGGGAGAGTGGTATGCACCCAAGGGGAGCCCACTTGCTTCGTCTCGTGAGCATTCTCCATCTACATACACACACACACATTCCCCCTAAGTTCAAGTTCTGGCCAGTTTCTAGTCTCCATGCATGGACTGGCAGGACAGCAATTATTAAAGCATTTGTCTCATAAAAAGTCAGTAGAATTGGAATTAGCCACCAGTTTCTTTTTAAGCTAAACCGACATTTTGAGCTAAATTTATTTTAACTAGGGATTTATGACAGGAAAGGAATAGTTCTAATTAAATAAGTATTAGCCTCAAACAGTGTGAATAATGACTCGTTGGAAGTTTCCCAGTCCCTTAATAGCTAATTAACAGCTCATAACTGGGTTTCCTTTGTGTCCCAAGGCAAGTGTGAAAAGGAGGCCTGACTGACTAATGAGATAGGCTCACACCAGATTAAAAATGAAAATTGGCTTTACAGACTCCAGACCTGCAAATCCACTCCACATGAAAAGAAAGGATTATTTTTAGGGCATCCTGAGAAACTGCTGCGGGAACAGCAGAAGGCACTGAGCAGTTCACACCGTTGGGGTGAAGCTTTTCACAGCCCTCTGGACAGAGGACCCAATAGCCAGCTGAGAGGGAAATGGCCTCCCCATGGTCGTGCTGTCTCAGAGTTTAAGAAAGAAAGCCAAATAGGCTTTGCAGAGGAAAGTTCTTCCTTGGTCATGTTTGTACTTCAGATAAATATTAAGGTGGACAGACAGCAATTAGAAGCCAGTCAATACCAATTTCCACCTCTTCAAATCCATATGAGAAACTCTTATTCCTTTGTCAGAGCTGAAGACCAGCTCTTCATTATTACAAAGGAGCTTGGCTCTCCTGAGACAGTAAGCCTGTACTGTGGCCACGTCTCACAAAACACTTACTGGAAAGTGTTCTTGAATAGGCAGTCATGGACTCTGGAAAAATGCCGTGTGTGTTTTCAGGAGCCCCTCTGCTGGGGATGACCACACCCCTTTTATATGGCTGATAGCAGTGGTCATGCTGGCTAAGCCCAAGGCAAGTCCTTGTTTCGACCACCACCTCCCAATACTAAAATAGTACATAGAACCAATATTTACTCGCGCAATAGAATTATTCCATTCAGCACATGGCAGTTGTTTTGTCATGATGAAGCAGTGGTTGAGAGGGGCTCCCCTATTACCATGAATACAGAGTAGCAAGCTCGCTCTCCCTTTGCCCCATTTGAACTGAGAACATGACTTCAGTGTGGGCCAGAGTGAGGCTTCAGTTAAAACGGTACTGATTTGGGGTCACCACAGAGCTGTTGGGGATCTTCATCACTTGGTTGAGCTACAAGCAATAGATTAAATGTAGAGGGTGGAGGAAAAATAACTTCCTTTCTGAGTTTATAAATAAAATATATGACCCACCCTAGTCAGGAAATGGGATGCTTTCTATTAGCCAAATAGACTGTCACTGTTCAAAATACTTATGACCATATTGAATTGAATTGAATTGAATTTTTATTTGATTATTTTTAAAAGGCATCGAAGGCTCTCATATTTTCAGTTCTTCATAACAAACTTAATCAAGAAGTGAATAAGAGCTTATTAATAAAGTGACCAGAAGATTGGAAAGCCAGGTTTACCAAGTTAATTTGAATGTAGTATGCGTATTCTGCATCCCTAGGAACGCAGGTTAGGAAGAAGATTCCTAACCTTTCAGTAGCTCAGTATCTTTAGTTCCCCCCACCCTGCCACCATCTTACCATGGTGAGGCTAGAACCACCACAAGGTTGCTCAGCATTTTCCTACTTTCCTAAGGACATCACCTCCAATGTGCGTTCCTCACTTTCATCCACTCAGATTAAAAAATTAATCAGAAACTAAGAACCATCAAAACTTATACCAAACAACACAAAAACCAAGTCCATGTCCAGCAATATGTATGGGGTATACCTGGTCTTTATCTACTCCTTTTAAGGCTTAATGCCAACCCATTTGATTTATTACCAAGAAAGGGGGTAACTCTCAAGGGATGCTGCAGACGTACGAGGTATCAGTTAATTAACACTCTCTTGGGGTGAACAGAAGTGCACTTCTAGGCTGGAAAGAATTTTTCTTCTTTTTTTTTTCACAACTGTGACTTGGCACTGACAGTTCAAAATTGTCAACAGTAACTTGGGGGGATGGGAATGTGTCTTTAGTTATTTTAATCGGCAGCATGAACTGAGCACACTCTCACTGCAGAGCTCTGTCTGAATAAGCTTCTATCGGAAGATTAGAAATAATGATCATGTCTACCCTCAATTAATCGATTGGATTAAGAAGTTAGGACCAGCACAGACACCATTATAAAGGATATAGGTAAGCACATAAAATTATGTTAATGCTGTGAATGTATGAAATAAGTGACTAAAGGATGGCCACCTTTTAAACTTGAGTTAAACTCCTCAAGGTTGAGGACATTTAAACCAGTGTATTGGACGGAGTGGTGGATGAGGATCAACAGCAGAGGGATGAGTGAATAGATGGTGTGCAAGGTCTGACCTGAAAATATGATAGAGCAAGAACATTTAAGAAGTCCATGGTTTTATAGAACAAGAAACAAAAATAAAATTGTAGAATTTAAAGTTATAAAAGTAATGAAGAGAAGAGCAAAAATCAATGTCATCTGTATCAAAAATTGGAAAAGGTGTGGGAAGAGGGAAAATGGTGAGAATGGCCTAAATCCTCACCTTTTACAGAAAGCAGATGATGAATGTTATCTAAAATAAAGAAATCAAGGCGCAAAACCATTAGCACCTTATTTAGTCTCAGAGATAACCCTCAGGAGAGCTAAAGTTATAAATCAATAAAAGGAGAACAAGGAAAAGAAAGGAGTTTAATAAGAACTGACTGTTATTTTAAATTTGCTGTACTGATTGGTGTTTCACCGTATGAATGTATTACCTGGATGATTTATAATGGACAGTGGAAGTTCCTGATGTTCCAAGTGCACTGTGTGTTTTACCGTCTCTATGATGGCCTCCTTGGATGCCAGATATGGCTGGGGGAAAACAATAACTTCTTCAAAATTCAGGACTTACTAAGAAAAAAGAAGAGATTGAGGTGATTAATTTAGCATCTCATTCATGCTAAACAAGTCCCAGTAGGGTGCCTCATGGCTGATAGTATATATATATATATATATGTATGTATGTATTTTTGGCTGTGTTGAGTCTTCATTGCTGCACGTGGGCTTTCTCTAGCTGTGGCGATTGGAAGCTACTCTCTAGTTGCAACGCACAGGCTTCTCATTGCAGTGGCTTCTCTCGTTGCAGTGCTCAGGCTCTGTTACTCTGTAGCATGTGAAATCTTCCTGAACCAGGGATTGAACTCGTGTCTCCTGCATTGACAGGTGGATTCTCAACCACTGACCCACCAGGGAAGTTCCCTCATAGTGTGTTTTGAAGCTTTCACTCTTTTTCCCTTTTTAAGCGCTCCTAGTTGTCATCAAATAGTGAAAGTCAGCATTTTCATATGCAGAAAAATCAGCATTTCTGGGGGACTTGGAAATAATACCATTCTGACATCCTTTGTCCTGACTGTTAAAACAGGAATCCCAAAGGGAAACAGAATTTTTCATTTTCAAGGTCTAAAAAGAGTGGATCTGTTGTTCAATTCTAGTATTTAAGGGTTGGCTTTAAGAGTCATCTGATCTCGTTCCCTTATATTGAAAGTGAGCCAACTGGGCTCTCAAGGGGCCCTGAGACTTGCTCAGGGGCATGAACCAATTAGGAAACCTACTTCTTTCCAGGCGCTTTTGATGCCTACAGTTCTCCCCTAAAGGTCTTTTTTCCCCAGTGAAATCCTAGGAAGAAAGTTCTTAAGAACAAGAAATTACCTTCACCACAGTAAAGCAGTGAATCATGTACCAAAATTTCTCTCCCACCCATCACTTATGCACTTCATCTTAAAGCTTCGTTTTTATTCTATGAAGGCAAAACAGCCTTTAAGGGTTGGATATTCTTAAGTCAGTTAGTGTGGGAAGGGGGAGGTGAAAAAGGAGCTCTCTGAGGATAATCGCAATGAGAACAAAAGCTTTTCCAAATTATGCAATACATTATAATTATGCTATAAAATTGCTCTTCAACTGGAGGTGTCAATGGAGAGCATTGAAGTTTTTAAATAGTCTGTTCTTGATGGGGACTCACGACCATTTGAGGTGTTCATGTGTGCACATACATATTGAGGCAAAGCACACAGATATAAGCATTCATCCAGAGCTCTGGTATCCTTTCCTTCATAATAAAAAAAGAGAGGAAAAAGGGAAAAATCTAAGTGTACATGCAAGCATTGCCCTTCTGGAGGAATCCTTGAAGGAAAAGAACTGGAGATCTCAGTTCAACATATCTGAAGACTTTCTGGGCTTCATGAAGCTGTGTGGTTTGAACTGAAGTGCCCTAAGCTATCTTCTCACCTGCAGATGAAACCAGCTGAGGAACAAGAGATTGAGTACGTTCCTAAAGAGAACAGAAAAGAATGCTAGAAACTCAGGGATCAAAGTATGGGAAGGTGCAGAGTATTGCTGTTTTCTGTGTAGTTCTCTGAGCACTACGCTGGACATTTTTGGAGGTACAAAAAGCAAAGACGTTTATTATCTGTGGAACTGAGACGATCAATGGTTCTAGCTGCTGCATCATGTTGCTGTCGTTCAGTTGCTAAGTCGTGTCTGACTCTGCAACTTCGTGGACTATAGCACACCAACTTCCTCTGTCCTCTACTGTCTCCCAGAGTTTGCTCAAATTCACATCCATTGAGTCGGTGATGCTAACCTTCTCATCCTCTGCTGTCCCCTTCTCCTTTTGCCTTCATTCTTCCCCAGCATCAGGGTCCTTTCTAATGAGTCGTCTCTTCGTATCAGATGCCTGAAGTATTGGAGCTTCAGCAACATTTCTTCCAATAAATATTCAGAGTTGATTTCCTTTAGGATTGACTGATTTGAGCTCCTTGCAGCCCAAGGGACTTCTCTTACCATGCCTGTAATAAGAGAGTCATGATTTGCCAAAGGTATTATTTTTTTTTTCTGATTACCATTTTCTTTTTTTTTTTTTTTAACTTTACATTTTTGTATTGGTTTTGCCATACATTGACATGAATATGCCCTGGGTGTACATGTGTTCCCCATCTTGAACCCCCCTCCCACCTCCCTCCCCACTGGGATGAACCAAAGGTATTATTTTTAAGGGTTGTTCTGAGTTTCAAATTCCCAACTTGACCGATCCCATCTTTCTCTTCCTTGCTGAAAACTTTGACTGAATTAACAGTTTTTTGCTGTTAGTGTTTTTGTTCTTATATATCCGTGGTTCCCAACCTGGCCTCATATTAGAATCCACTGGGGAATCTTAAAAACAACAACAGGGAATTCCCTGGCGGTCCAATGGTTAAGACATGGGCTTTCACTGCCGTGGGCCTAGGTTCAATCCCTGGTCAGGAACTATGGTTCCCCAAGCCACAAGGTGTGGCCAAAAATAAATAAAACAACAACAAAAAGCAAACCAATTATATCAGAATTTTTAAGTCTAGGCATCAACTTTTGAGGAAAGCTCCTTCAGGGTTTCTGATGTGCAGCCATGAGGGAGTCCTTGTTATAGATAGTATATCAAGATCATTCTATAGAAACTTCAGTTAAAACCTATTAATTTGGACCAAAGTTCTGAATGTGTAAACAGGCCTTATGTGGAACTTAAAACCAAAGGTGCCTATTCTAAGACCTGTAGATGGCAGCAGATGACTCTAAGGTCCATAGAAAATTCCAGAATTCACTTAAACTCTGGGATCATTTTCTGATACAGACAATGCTCTCTGGTTTGTCTGTAGCAAATGCTACCTATTTCATTCTATGGTTTTCTAATACAGTCTCTTGTCAAAACCTTTTTACAGATTGACCGCAAGCTCTTCCCATTCACAATGGCTCCAATTTGCAAATTAGGCATGTGCTAGCCAGATGTATCTGGTAATAAACCTAGGGCACCCCTTTTAGAACTAGATTGGTGATGTTTTGCAACAAGAAGGGCATAAACTCATGTGATAACAATTTCTGCTTTCAGAAGCATTTCTTTCTCTACCTAGACTCTGCAAACTGAATCTGTACTGAGTGCAAGATGGGAGACTCTGAGATCAGGTGAGGACAGAGTGCCCAGAGGACAGTGCTGAGGACAGGGGCATATGGAATGGTGATCCATAGGTGAGGGGCGTTCTGTGTAGGAGTGACCATGGAAACGTAGATTTTAAATCCTTGTACTAGAATCTTTCTTTGGAATATAATTTCATTATATAAATATTTCTTTCTACATATACACATGCAAAAACATACAAAGGAGATAAATATATTCATATAATATATATGGTTATACTTATTATATAAAATATGTATATATATTCTTGCCTGGAGAATCCCCATGGACAGAGGAACCTGGCGGGCTACAGTCCATGGGGTTGCAAAGAGTCAGACATGACTGAGCGGCTAAGCACAGCACAGCACAGGTATACATACATACATACACACACACATATATATAAACTGAGAAAATAGATCAAGGTTCTTGGTCAAATGCAACAGAAACTAATGTTAATTTAAAAAGAAAAACAAAATTTTAGAAGGATATTGGGCACATCAGGGAATTGACAGAAAAGATGAAAACCAGACTCAGAAAATATAAATAAGTCATGTCATCTGCTGTGCTTTTTTTGCTGATGCCACCTGGATCGAGTGCCGCTGGACACTCACCCTTACAGCTGCTGCTAGACCCTGGATTCTCCAACACGTGAACAACTGTGTGGCATCAGGAGTAGGTGTCTTTGCTGAGTGCAAGTAAGAGTGGGAAGCATCAGTAGAAATACAGCAGTAGACTGCAAGTTCTTTGAACCAAAGGAACACAGCATGTCTATCTCTGCATTAAAACATTGCCTTGAAACAAATGATACTCTCTAAGTACTTGTAAATTTTAAAAAGGAAAGGAAAGGAATCAGCATGACACGATATGACATGCAGTGACAGGCATGAAATGCCAGCAACCAAATGTGAGAAGCAGAATGTTATCACAGAATAATTTCTGTGAAGAATTTTAGTCCTAACTCAGTTGTTCAGTCACTAAGTCACATCCAACTCTTTGAGAACCAGTGGACTGCATCATGCTGGGCTTCCCTGTCCTTCACTATCTTCCAGAGTTAGTTGTAGAGTCTTAACTCTCCAGCTTAGGAATTTCACACAATGAATCATCATTTATTTCAACTCGGTGTCAGTTTCTCCATGGTAAAAATAAGCATAACAACTATCCTGCCCCTGTCATAGGAGATCAAGACTAGAATAAGTGCTTAGAAGATGGAAGGTGCTGTATTTTATCAGACAGAACTCTATGGGCTATAAAAAATTTCCTTCTGAAAAACACAAATCAGAAGACTGTTCAAGCAACACCCCACCCAACTTGCTAGTCCCAATCTAGAAAGACGTTGCTTGTTTCAGTGTACTCGTGGATTGGTTCCTAACTTTGTGATGCAATGGGGATTTCTGGGGGAATGTTCTTAGCTATGTTGACGTGGGTACCATGAAAGGAGAAGAAGAAGTAAGAACTGAGACAATTTAAAAGAGGTTTTATTTCCCAGGGTAATTGAATAAATTTAACTATTTTACACACACTACAACCCACGCCTCAATAAGATATGCAGTCTGATAACTTAAATTCTGCAGAAGTCCAGCATTTGTTTAGGGGGAAAATGATTTGGTGTGCATATTCAGTATTGAAAGACAGCAAAAGTCATAAACTAGGGCTCCTTGAGGATAGAGAATATTGCTTATAGATGGACATTTTTCATCCCAGCACCTTAACTAATTCATAGCACAGATTAGTATTTAATAAGTGTTGCCAAATTAACTAATGAATAAAGAATTAATCAGGTGGGTATCTATGGTATGGTGTAGTACCAATTCCTTAGCCTGAATGCCAATATATTGTCCAAGTGAGCACAAGAAAACTGTTAAAAAATGGGTCAGTAGGTGAAGGATAAACAAGGAAACAAAAATTTAGGGGGCTCCCATCCAGACCCCTTCCCCTACCACCCTCAATCCAGTCTAAAATGCCACTCTTAGTTACCACTGATACTTCTGTGCATTAACCCCTAAGCACCAATTAAAATGAAATAATTTCCCTATTCATCTCAATCTACCTGCGTTCTGACCTATTTTCCAGGATTGTAAGAGCAGAAGAATGGAGAACATTTGCCGAAAAGAGGAAATTTGTTAGGACATCTTACATTTGTGTAACACCTTATGCTTTTTTTCAATAGATGTTATTTTTAGAGCAGTCTTAGGTTCACCCCACAACTGAGAGGAAGGTACAGAAATTTCCCATGTTCCCCCTTCTCCTACACAAGCATAGTCTCCCTCATTAACATCCCCCACCTGAGTGGTACATTCATTATAACCGATGAAGCTATGTTGACAAAGCATTGTTTCCCTTAGGGTTCACTCTTGATGTTGTACATTTTATAGCTTTGGACAAATGGATAAGGTTCACAAATGTATGTTTTTCAAAGTATGTTTACGGTACCAGTCCTCAATAATCCTGAAAACAAGCTTATGAAGTAGGTACAATTTTTATCTACAATGAAACACACAGATGCATGAAGTGACTTGTCCTCCATGATGAATAGAAAGAATGTGTACAAGCCTCCGTGTCACCACAGTGAGGGGTCTTCCAATCCCTATCAGTTATTATCAAACTGTACTGAACACAGTGAAGGGCTCAGGGGAGTCTGCCTCAGTCTCACACCAGACGTGAAAGTGCTTAGCGAGGTGCCAATGCTGAGACTCAGGCCAAGAAACGCTACTTACAACAGACTGCACAGAAAGTGCTATTTCTGAATTGCTATCCTGGGGAGGGAAGCTAAACAAAATGTAATTTCCCAAGTTGTTTTGTGGGTTGTTTTTTTTAAAACTTGGTCAGGTGAGCTGGCAGTAGAGGGAGAGAAGGGAAGAGGGTGGAGGGGAGATCAACAGAGTACAAGAATAGAACATTCTAATGAACAGCTAAAACGTGAGAACTGTGCAGGGTTTCTAAGCGAGAGCACCCTTCCTTGAAAAGAGATGTAAATTGGGAAATCCAGAGAGAAACAACCATAGATGTTGGTGTCAGATCTGGACTCCATTCTTGTAGGTTGTTTGCATACATCACACTGGGCATGCTGACCACTCAATTAATCTTTGGACCTCAGCTTCTCCTTAACCCAAACTTCATGAAAAAGATGACACAAACAAAGGAGGAAAGAGCTAATGCATATTAACCAATCCATCAGGAGAGACCAACAACATGGTCATCTCGACTTTCAAGGTGTTATTAACAACTTGAGAAAGTAAAGAGAAGAGCATATGAAACAGAACAACTCAAGCCAGTAAGTAATCGAGTGCTTTGAACTATGGATGGGACCACAGCTCTCCAAAAGGGGGTGCAAAGGGAGACACTGGTATCTTCACCTGCACCATAAGTAAGACAGTCATGTGTCCTGAGAGAAGAGCAGAATTTTTACAGGTAGGAAGAGTTGACAGAGGCTGCTCTGCTTTCCAATAATTGTGATGAATGAACTTGTCCATCCCTACGTCAGTGAATTTACCAACTAGTTAACAAAGACTAGGTAATGTAGCTCCCACAGAATGGATAAGTGCCATGGATATTTTTGGTAAACTGTCCATTGAAAATAATATTAATGACTTTAATAGAAATTAACCACAAGAAAGTGACAGGACTGACATTTCTATCTCTCCTGGAGCAAGCTCCTTATCAGCTTCAGGAAAAGGTAATCACAAAGATGATCTTCTCAAATATGTCAGGGAATCAACAAAATTTTTAAATTATCAAAAAATAAAAAGCATTTGAAGCCTAGACTTAACATCCACTGTTATAACAACGAACTGTGTCCCTAAGTCAATATTTTTCCCTGAGATATGTTAATAAATCACAATAAGCATGATATTTTAAAATACTGTTTATTTCCTTTTAATTTCATCTTTTAAAGTTTCCCTCTTTTCTACATAATGTTTTAGAGTAGTTTATGTATAAACTTCAAAGAATCAGTAAATACGTATATTGGGAGATATGTTTAAAAAAATGCTCTGCTGGTAGGGATATGCAGTCAGGTAAGCAGAGATCTCTGGCTTAAGAGTGAACAGCAGAGATTCAAAGGAAGATAAATCAGTAAAAGCTGAAATCAGGGAGTGTTCATAGAATTTGGAATTGAAGGATGGGGGTACTCAGAGTAGGTGAGTCTAGAAGAAGAAAAAGGTGTCAACAGAAACATAAATATAAGGATATTAGAGAACAGACCTGACATCTGCAGGCTGATAGTGAGGAGAAATAAAGGCCTAATAGCTCAGTTTGAGACCCACATGCCTTATACTAATAGGAAGTCAGCAAATCTCCTGGACATTCACTTCTTCCATGCTCATCCTGCCCTGCTTCTCTCAACTCCATCTTTCCATGATCTAAGCTACCTCCTCTGAAGATGGCCTCAGAAGCGTATCTTCATCCCCAAGCTGACTTTTCCAGGAACCTGTTGGCTATCTCCTCAGATCTCCAAAACTCCTCAGATTCCACAAGTCCGAACATATCATCGGCTCGAGAGATTCTCCACCCATAGCCATCATTAAGTATCCTACCTCTTTGCACTTCCAGGAAGTAGAAATATCAGTTGACCTCAGTTAGTTCAGTTCAGTTCAGCTGCTCAGTCGTGTCCAACTCTGCGACCCCATGAATCACAGCACGCCAGGCCTCCCTGTCCATCACCAACTCCCGGAATTCACTCAAACTCATGTCCATCGAGTCGGTGATGCCATCCAGCCATCTCATCCTCTGTTGTCCCCTTCTCCTCCTGCCCCCAATCCCTCCCAGCATCAGAGTCTTTTCCAGTGAGTCAACTCGTCGCATGAGGTGGCCAAAGTATTGGAGTTTCAGCTTTAGCATCAGTCCTTCCAATGAACACCCTGGATTGATCTCCTTTAGAATGGACTGGTTGGATCTCCTTGCAGTCCAAGGGACTCTCAAGAGTCTTCTCCAACACCACAGTTCAAAAGGATCAATTCTTCGGTGATCAGCTTTCTTCACAGTCCAACTCTCACATCCATACATGCCCACTGGAAAAACCATAACCTTGACTAGACGGACCTTTGTTGGCAAAGTAATGTCTCTGCTCTTTAATATACTATCTAGGTTGGTCATAACTTTCCTTCCAAGGAGTAAGTGTCTTTTAATTTCATGGCTGCAATCAGCATCCACAGTGATTTTGAGTATCTACTTATTGTTCTCAGAATTACATTTTATATCTTTTTAAAGCACTAAGAGCAATTATTCATTCAGTAAACATTTATTAAGCACCACTGCCAGGTCCTGATCAGGAAACATCAGTGGAAAAAAACACACAATGATCCCTGACATAGAGGAGCAAGGACATCAAAATTTAAGAAAATCAATAAATAGGGCTTCCATGGTGACTCAGGTAAAGAATCCGCCTGCCAGTGCAGGAGACAGATTTGATCCCTGATCTGGGAAGATCCCACATGGCATGGAGCAATAAGTCCATGCGCTATGACTACTGAGCCTGTGCTTTGGAGCCTGGGAGCCACAACCACTGAAACCTGTGTGCCCTAGAGCCTCTGCTCTACAGCAGGAGAAGCCACCACTATAAGCCTGTGCACCACAACAAGAAATAGCCCCCACTTGTCACAATTCCAGGCAACAACAAAGACCCAGCCAAAAATAAGCAATAAATAAAATTCCCCCAAAAAATCGATAAAGCTACAGATAAAATGAAATGTCAAGTGCACCAGTGACTGATCTTTGAGAAAGATTGATCTGAGATCTTTAGCCACAGCATTTATCACTCTACAACCAACAATATGCTGGTTTTTTGAAGTCAGCCCGATCTGGGATCAAATCTCATCTCTATCACTAACACGTTTGTCCTCAGGCACGTTACGTAAAATCTGTTTCCTCACCTGTAAAGTAGGCATAAAAACATGAAATTGAGATGTAGGTTTATAAGAAATGAAGTCTGTAAATGTCTTACACAGAGTTGGTGCTCAATAAATGTTAGTTTCTTTTTCATTAATAAATATGCCCATGTTGGCTTCACTGAGAAATGGTATTTACCAATGATGAACAAAGAAAGGATAATTTTGGAGGAGAGAGCTGAGGGGAAAACTCCTACCCAACCACTGCTGCCTCCTCTATGGAAGCTTCTCAACATCCCTGTCAGAGTTTATTTTTCCTGGACCCACTCTATTGTTTATAGACTACATTGATTTTTACCATTTCTGAATCTGTTTCTGCATTCATTGAAGGCAGTGTCTTGTCATGCTTCCCATCCCCTTCAGCATCTAATTTGGTGCCAACAACAGATACAGGCTTTTCTGAATTCAGGTAGCAGCTGAACACTTCAGTGAAATATCGTGCTCATTGTGTCCTACCAAGTCATTCTATACGACTAGTGCAACGAATTACGAATTACGGAATAGGTTCTACAGGAGCCAGCTCAGGCCCTCATAATAAAATACCAGAGACTAAACATGGTCTTTCCTGTGTGCATGTGGAGAGCTCTCTTGCTCTTATAAGGACACTAGTCTTCTGGGATTAGGGCCCCACCCTTATGACCTCATTTGACCTATCCCCTTAAAAGCCCTATTTCCAATTACACTTACACAGGGGGTCAGGTTTCAACATATGAACTGGGTTGGGGGAGGGAGAGGGAAGAGGGTACACAGTTTGGTCCAAACAGGTCCTGAGGTTTATTTTTCTCTACAAGCAGAAATGTTAATTAAAGAAAGAGGGAGATTCATGGTCCCTCATCTCATGAAACTCGCATCTATCTCCTTTTATCAAGACTGAAAATAGGGTTAGAAATGCAGAGAAAGGCAGGAAATAGAAGAGCCCCGATTCCACCAGTGTATAAATTATGTCAATAAGATGGATAAAGCAATAATCAGGGAGTTAGGGGTCCAAAATTAAATGCCAGTCTCAAGCAATGCATCTAACCTCTCTTACCTAATTTTCCATTCTATTTATAAAATGAAGTTAAGACATCCTGCTGCCAAAAAAAAAATGATGATTTTGTGATTCAAATATAAACAAGGCAATATTTTCCATTTTTTAAAATAATCTCTTTTCCCCTTATTAACATCTTCACAGTCACTGCCTTTGAAAATATATTTGGTCTTGGCTATTTTTACATTGTATAGTGCTTGGGCTAAATTCACTCCCCAAATATAGGCAGTCCTTTGTGTTACTTTCTCTCCTTCACAAGGACTAGTATCTGAGTAGAAATTCTTGTTCTTGTTCCATAGCAAAATAAAAATTTTTGCGTTTCTGATTTCCTGGCAGAGGAACTTAAAAAAAAAAGAAAACAAAAACTGCTCGCCTGTGTCTTCTCCTCTATTTGAACCTCATCTGCTTGGAAATTTCTCTTTCTGGGCCTTCCCCTCCACAAAAGTACAAATGCACAGGCAGCATTTTCTTTTTTTTTCAACAAAACAGTTGTGGTCCAGCCTCTTTAATGCAGTTCAACATGGTACTCCTTTCTGATCCCTGTATATAATCTGAGTCAACTTCACAACTAGCCAAGGTCAGAAAGACAGAAGTCCTATTCACCAAGTATTCCACCTCAATGTACCTTTTGGGTACATTGTAAAATTATGGTTCCTTGTCCTTTTGAGATTAGGCTTAGCCATGAAACTGGTTCTAGTCAATGAAAGAAGATAACTTATGCCACTTCTGGATCCATCATTTATTTGGTTGTGAGACTGTCCAGAGCATTCTTCCCCTCTACCTTCATGGCCAGCAGTGTTCCAGGTAGTAACCTTGTCAGAGGGGATCAGGAGCAATGAGATAAAGAGAGAGTCTCCCCATCTCCCCAAACCCCCCTTCACCGCCCCACGTTGGACACGTAGCATGTGAGAAATAAACTTGTGCTGGGTAAAGCACCAATATTTTGGGGTTCTTTGTTCCTAAACAAAACCTAGTCTGTCCTACTGGGAAAGACAGCTACTATTGTTTCTGCCCCTCTCCCACATTCTTACAATCTCCTGAGGGATACAGTCTGTCCACCTTGGACACACAGTTGTTGAAGTGTACACAACTCAGTTTTACAAAAGAAAATACACACTCTCAAGTGAAGGTGAAACACATATAGTCATACAAATTCAAAATGTTGAAAGGTTCTGATCTCAGGTGGCCTTGGCCTGCAGCAGCTTGAAACAGGGTTTCAGTTCTAGAGACTGAAGTCAGATCTCAGTGGTGAGAGTGCTGAATCCTAACCACTAGGCCAGTGGCAGGTGACAAGGGCTTGGCCCTTTTGTTTGCAAGAACATGAAACAAGTAAAGTGTTTATTAAGAGAAGAGCACGGTACATGTGGATAGACACATGGGAAGACTCAGAGAGTTTTGAGTTGGTGATACCATCCAACCTTGTGGTAGTGTTTCTCACTTATATGGGGCATTTCTTCCAGGTTTCCTTTGGCTAATCACCTTGCTTTGCCTGGTTCTGAGTCCATATTTGGTTTATCTCAGGATCCTCCCATGAGTACATACACATCTCTTAGCCAAGTTGAATTCTAGCAAAGAAGCCTATGGGTAGACTTGATATCACTCCCTTCTTGACCTCCAAAGAGCTTTACAGTCCAGAAATTCTCCTTGACTTTGAGAATGAGAAATATATAGTCTTTATCTTTTATCTGAGTAGCTCTTAGCCAACTCAGAAAGTGAAGGAGGAGAGTGAAAAAATTGGCTTAAAATTCAACATTCAGAAAACTAAGATCATCTGGTCCCATCACTTAATGGCAAGTAGATGGGGAAACAATGGAAACAGTGAGAGATTTATTTTGGGGGACTCCAAAATCACTGCAGATGGTGACTGCAGCCATGAAATCAAAATTCACTTGCTCCTTGGAAGAAAAGTGATGACCAACCTAGACAGCATATTAAAAAGCAGAGACATTACTTTGCCAACAAAGGTCCGTCTAGTTAAAGCTATGGTTTTTCCAGTAGTCATGTATGGATGTGAGAGTTGGACTATAAGGAAAGCTGAGTACCGAAGAATTGATGCTTCTGATCTGTGGTGTTGGAGAAGACTCTTGAAAAGTCCCTTGGATTGCAAGGAGATCCAACCTGTCAATCCTAAAAAAATCAGTCCTGAATATTCATTGGAAGGACTGACTGATGCTGAAGCTGAAACTCCACTACTTTTGCCACCTGTTGTGAAGAACTGACATCAGAAAAGACCCTGATACTAGGAAAGATTGAAGACAGGAGGAGAAGGGGATGACAGAGGATGAGATGGTTGGATGGTATCACCAACTCAAAGGACATGAGTTTGAGCAAGCTTCGGGAGTTGGTGCAGGACAGGGAATCCTGGCGTGCTACAGTCCATGGGGTCACAAAGCGTCGGAAATGACCAAGCAACTGAACTAAACTGAGAACTTCACCTCTTCTATTATCCTCCTATTACAGAGTTTCTGTCCACAGTGTAAGAAATTCTATAGGAGGGTATTTTGGACTTCCCTTTTGGGAATTTGAAACAATATGGGTATTAGTAACTGGGGGAAGAAATTTTTATCCTCTTTAACAAATTAAAGTTCAAAGGTTTGGTAAAAATCAATAATAAATTAAAATCAGGTTTATCTTTCTTATCAGAAGTTGCTAAGATGAATGTTTTCAATATTTTGTGTGTGAGCTCTCTTTCTTTTTTTAAAATAGATGAATTCCTTTATCTTTAATATTATTATCATTTTTTGGCTACTCCATCCGCTCAGCCTGGGACCATCTCTCTCCTGCCTCAGTTGTAATTTGAGAGCTCTTATTCTAGGCCTGCTCTGTTTGACATGGAAGTCACATGTATTGAGCACTCAGAATGTACATGGTTAGTGCAACTGAGGAACCAAATTTTAAAATGTAATCTAATTTTAATTAATTCAACATTTAAATTAGTATAAAATATCTCAAATACAACTGATTTTGAGTATGTGTTGAAAGGGTAGTATTTTAGATATAGTGAGCTAAGTAAAATAGATGAATAGTGGCTCATTGGTCTAGGGGTATGATTCTCGCTTAGGGTGCAAGAAATAGATGAATAAAAAATAGTGTTACCTATTTCTTCTTACCTTTTGAAATATGGCTACTAGACTAGCAAATTTAAATTTCCATATGTGGCTCATGTTATATTTCTGTGGAATGGAGCTAGCCTAGAACCTAATGGCTCAGGATTGTGAATGTTTATTCCGATTCTGCTTCTGTCTTCCAGTCCCATGCAGAATGGTGCCATCAACTCCATTTAGTTTCTAGAGGAGTAAGTTTTTCCTCCATAGCCCTAGAAACCCACAGGTAAGAGGAGGATTTCCCCTGATTTGCTCGGTCCTGAGGAAATCCTCCCTAGGAATCCTACTGCATGATTCTCATCTCTGAGACCAGTTCTTGGTCCTGCTGTTTCCCTGTGCCTCCTTTTTTCAGCAACCCCACCCAGATTATCCTCCACAGACATTATTTACATTTGCATGCTGACTCAGTCTGAGACATCTCCCTAACCTCCTTAGGCAAGGAAATTACTGAAGACCCCTACATTTATTTACCTTTGAATCCTGGGCCTCTTGCGTAATGGGGGAGGGGGGCAGGGTTTGAGAGGGGGAAGAGTGCCTGTCATTTCACCATCAGGTTTTAGGAAATGAATGCATTTATTCTCTTAAAAGTTTTGACTTAGTCTAATGTTTTCCTTGAATGAGGCCTGAAAAAAAGAGGTTTCTCCTGGATACATTTCCCTTGTTAGAATGGCCAGTAGAGTTCAAGGTTGGACAACAAATTTCTGTTGGGCATCCTAACGTACCAGTGACATCATTTAGCATCTGTCCACAGGTCTCTCCTGAAGCTTTCACAGTCTGTTGCTCTTCTTGGTGAAAGTTTGCAGAATCTTGGATGGTTTAAAGCTAGGTCTTTAGAGCAAGCTTATAGAATCTGCCAGAGCCTGGACTCCTTCCCTTACTCTCTTTTGCGTCACGTATTTATCTGGGTTTTGGTGTTTGATTTCCTTTCAGAGCTGCCCCTCTGAATGTCACATAGCTGACCCAGTCTCACATTCTTCAAAGACAAGTAAGAGGTCCCCCTTTGATGGCTCATCACCCAAAGGACCACTGGAGCTGGTTATCATTTTTGGAACCTGCAAAGATCAAACAGTTCTTCTGCAGTTGCTCAGACAGACATAGAAAAACTCCACCCCCCTCTCCCCAACCTAACTTCCTGACCCCAAAACCCAGAGTCTGATCACTGAGCCAACAGTTTCAAATTTGGGGTTTTGACAACTACACAAAGCTAGGTTGCACGAAAGTGGCTTCCAGATAAGGGTAGAGAAGATACAGGAGGGGGCCTGCAAGTCTCCTCACTTTTAATCTGATGCTTCTTCTAATCTGCGTGCTGCTTTGCATATGTTTTCACTTTGAGTTCCTTCTCAATCCAACTCTTGAGGTTAATTAGTTTCAGGGATTAAAATCAAGGAGTCATCTATTTTATGAATTAGTCAGCAGGCAAGACCTACCTGCACCAAGGTACATCATCTCTGTCCCAAACTGGGGGTCCCAGAATAAATCTGACACCAGGTAGAGACTCAGATCCAAACACTGGGCTTTGGACCAAATATAACACTAAATGTGAATAAAGAGTGGATGAAGACTTGAATGCTGAAAGGTAACACCAAATTTCTGACTTCAGCTCGCTGCTTTGACTTCATGCTACTTAAACCTCAAGGCTTAGAGGCCAGAGCTTACTCAGCATCCTGTATGTGGACTGAGGGGCTGGCCTGCCTGGGTCTTGATCACTGCATAAAAATGCAAGTTTCACTCATATCAAAAGGCCTTTGCTTTTCTGCAGAGGACTGAAGGAACACAGGTCATACAACAATGAGTTTTTTACATGTACAAGTGTGTTTATGCTCTGATCTTAGAGTCCAGAGCACACCATCCTACCCACACTATCTCCCATTCAGGAGCCATCGATGTCTGAAATGCCCCACTAAGTAATCTGACTTAAGGGTAAGAAAATCCTTGGGAGGGGTGACACATCCAAACTCATTAATTATCTACAAGACAGATGATTCTGTAGTATCTTCTCTACCATCCTGTAAATGCATTTTTATCAAATCCTTTCTAAGAGTTACTTTGAGAGAAGAAAGAAGTTTCAGGTGCCTGGGAAAGTATTTTAGAAAAAGAAGAGTTTCCTTCCCTCACATCTCTGCATGGGGCCAGCTCTGGGCAGAGATGGGAATTGGAGGGGCGGGGAGTAGGGAGCGAGGACAGGGTGTGGGGATGAGTCTGGTTCTGGTTCCTCTTTCTTGTCCAACGGCCCTTCGCATCGGCTTGCTCATGGCTGGAGCGTTGAAGGGAGGGTTATCTTTGTCACCTGAAGGGGAAGGAGGTATGGTTTTATTTTAACTTCAGCTTCCTTTGCTACTTGGGTGCTGCTCTTGTGTTAACTTGCTTTGCTTGTCAGAGCTGAGTATTTGCTACCCAGAGCCCATGTGTTTCAGCAGAGAGGGGAAAAAAACTATCCCTTTGAAGGGAAGGTTGGGTGAAAGAGAAAGCCACATTAAACAACCAGCCCCGTGTTAAATTTGGACTTGCTCCTATTTGTAAAAGTTTAAAAATACCTGGGGCCCTTTTCTGCTTTTGCACTTTTTTTTTTTTTAATTCAGCAGCTTACCCCATTTCCAAGCAGCCCAGCATAAAGGCACTTCCTTTGACTCTCTTATACCTGCTGAGAGATTTGATACCAGTTCTCTCTGATGGTCTCAGGGGCCCTAGAAATGCCTGTTAGAAGCTGAAAGATTCTGGCCCCAGCTTGGGAAGAAGATGTGTGTTCAAACAAGAGAAACAATAAAGAAGTATCCATCCTGCTCCACCCACCTGACAGCCGCCCCAATCCGACCAACCTAAACCCACACTGGAGGGGTGTGTCTCGAAGTGCTTACTCAAAGATCAGTTGATTTAATTGTTGTTGTGAGAGAGTTGTGGAGGGCACTCCTTTGTTGTGGGATGGGGCTTTACAAAGTCAGGAAAGTGTCTTGATTTGTCTTTGGCTAGTTATGGAGCCATGGGGCTCTTTGTCAGAAATAAAATCCTTTCTGTATTCTATAAGAACCAGTTCTTAATTACTGCACTCAAAATGGTAAAGCAAATGGGAACAGACATCAATAGAGCCTGAGTTAAATGTAATAGGGTGTAACCATAGATGGAAAACTGAACAGTTGCAAAAAAGTTTAAAAAAAAACCAATGAGGAAGCTGTCTGGGCACTGACATGGAACAATTACCAAGAGATATTATTAAGTGATAAAAAGTAAGGAACAGATTGATGCTAGTCTGCTACTACTCTAAAACAATCTCCTTTTTTACACACATAGATTATCTGACATCCATGAAATAAGATATATTCTATATTATTTCCCAGAGCTTCCAGAATGTTCAAGCTCCCAGATCCCCTGAAGGACCCATCTGTTGAGTGCTTACTGTATGCCAGGCACTGTCTCAAACAAGATCCAGATATACTCAGCACTATAAACACTCAGCTACCACAATCATTAACCCGTTGTTTCTCTTATTTCAACTCTAACCCCAGCCACCATCAAACTACCTCCCCCTGTACCCCCCAAAATATACATACTTGGGATTATTCTGAAAGAAATCATAGACATTATATCATTTTATCCATAAAAAGCATATAAAATATAATTGTTTTTAAATGTAACCACAATAAGTGTTCAGTTCAGTTCAGTTCATTCGCTCAGTCGTGTCCAACTCTCCACGACCCCATGAATCACAGCACGCCAGGCCTCCCTGTCCATCACCAACTTCCGTAGTTCACTCAAACTCATGTCCACAATAAGTGTTACACCTCCCCAAATTTACAGTAATTCTTTAAAATCATCACACATCCAGACTATGTTCACACTCACAAGATGACCAGAAAAATTTGAACACTAACTGCATTTGCATGTAATTTTTAATTTTAGATGATTTGTCAGATCAGGATCTATACAGGGTACTTTAGCATTTGGCTGTGATTGACCTTGTCTATTTTAATCGTTATTGGGTTTGTTTGTTTTTTTGTTTTTTTGAGCTTCATCGGTTGAATAAATTGGGTTGCTTTACTTGCAGAGATTCTCACCTTCTGGATTTGGCTGATTGCATCCTCACAGTTTGGTTTCGGTTTTGTCTATTCAATTTCCTATGTAAATTGATGTTTGACCTAGAAGCCTAGTTTGACTCATATTTAATCTTTTTTAGACGAATGTGGTGGTGTGTGCATCCATCAGGAGGTATATGATGTCTGATTGTCTTAGCAGCCATTGGTCATCATTACCTAGATCCATTATTTTAATTAGGCATTGCAAAATAGTGTTATCGCAGTTCTATCACTCTTCCTTATTAACTGGATAGTCATATATAGAGAGAATTGTTAACTGTTTGGTTACCCTGAGATGGAATTCTCACATGAAAAAAAAAGATAAACACTTGCCATTTTCCATCTGAGTGAGTGAAGTTAGTGAAAGTCGCTCAGTCATGTCCAACCCTTTGTGACCCCATGGACTGTATCAGTTCAGTTCAGTCGCTCAGTCATGTCCGACTCTTTGCAACCCCATGAATCACAGCACGCCAGGCCTCCCTGTCCATCACCAACTCCCAGATTTCACTCAAACTCATGTCCATCGAGTCGGTGATGCCATCCAGCCATCTCATTCTCTGTCGTCCCCATCTCCTCCCACCCCCAATCCCTCCTAGCACAGAGTCTTTTCCAGTGAGTCAACTCGTCGCATGAGGTGGCCAAAGTATTGGAGTTCCAGCTTTAGCATCAGTCCTTCCAATGAACACCCTGGATTGATCTCCTCTAGAATGGACTGGTTGGATCTCTTTGCAGTCCAAGGGACTCTCAAGAATCTTCTCCAACACCACAGTTCAAAAGCATCAATTCTTCGGCGATCAGCTTTCTTCACAGTCCAACTCTCACATCCATACATGACCACGGGAAAAACCATAGCCTTGACTAGACGGACCTTGGTTGGCAAAGTAATGTCTCTGCTTTTTAATATGCTATCTAGGTTGGTCATAACTTTCCATGGAATTCTCTGGGTCAGAATACTGGAGTAGGTAGCCTTTCCCTTCTCCAGGGGATCTTCCCAACCCAGGGATTAAATTTCACCCAGGTCTCCCGCATTGCAGGCGGATTCTTTACCAGCTGAGCCCCAGGGAAGACCAAGAACAATGGAGTGGGTCGCCTATCCCTTCTCCAGCAGATCTTCCCAACCCAGGAATCAAACTGGGGTCTTCTGCATTGCAGGTGGATTCTTTACCAACTGAGCTATCAGGATAATGAGTTGGTTCTCCAGCATCCTTCAAAGATGATCAGTTAGCTTTTTTCTTAGTATCTTTATGAATTCATGGGTTTTAACATATCTGATATATTTCAATTCATTGTGATTTTTAGCTTTTCTGGTGCTCAGATGGCTGTCTTTGGCCAATGTGATGTTCAAGTTGGCTCCTGAGAAATTTGACAGAAGCCCAACAGTCTTTGATAACTTCTTTGCAATCTGATATGTCAGATATCCAAACTCCTTTTGTCTGTTGTCTACCTTCAGACCTGGAACATGCATTTTCCCAAAATTCCCTGGCTGCTTTCACTGGAAAATGCTACAATCTAGCCACAAGGGGTGCTTATAGCTAATGGGTTGACTGACATTTTTTATGGAGGGAAGCAGGAAAGAAGTATTTTAAAAAAATACATCATAGGTTCATAGTGATATTTTAAATTTAACCATAGGATTACAGGATTTTGCTTTGGTGATTTTGTAACTTTTTTGTCTTACATGAAAAAATCAGTGTTTCTAATCTCTTTAACCTAATCATTTATTTGCTTTATCACCGACTCGATGGACATGAGTTTGAGTGAACTCCGGGAGTTGGTGATGGACAGGGAGGCCGGCGTGCTGTGATTCATGGGGTCACAAAGAGTCGGACATGACTGAGCGACTGAACTGAACTGAACTGAACTGATAATATATATAAGGCTTTCCTCGTAGCTCAGTCAGTAGAGAGTCCACCTGCAATGCAGGAGACCTGGGTTCAATTTCTGGATCAGGAAGATCCCCTGGAGAAGGAAATGGCAACCCACTCCTGTATTCTTGCCTGGGAAATCCCATGGACAGAGGAGTCTGGCGGGCTACAATCCATGGGGTCACAAAAGTCAGACACGACTTAGTGCTTAGGACAAGCACTGTGGCCAGGCTTAGGTTACAAAATGGCTTAGGGCAAAAAATGGCTTCATTACTTCCATGGTGGCTCAGACGATAAAGAATTTTCCTGCAATATGGGAGACCTGGGTTCAATCCCTGGAGAAAGGATTGGCTACCCACTGCAGTATTCCTGTCTAGAAAAACCCATGGACAGAGGAGCCTGGCAGGCCACAGTCAATGGGGTCACACACAGTCAGACAAGACTGAGTGACTAAGCACAGCACAGCATAATATATGTAACCATTCCGGGTAATGATACAACACCATCATTAAGTTTTTTGTGTGTGTTTGTTGTTGTTGCTATTGTTTGGTTTCTTTAACAATCCTTTTTATCTTTAGAGCTTGCCACATTAAGACTGTATGGTCACATGACTGTTTTAAATCATGGGCTTTTATAGTTAATTATTAAATAATTATATAAGATATTTATATTTGTATCAATTTTATGTCCACAAAACAAAGTACATTCAGGAAAGTCTAGCTTCCACCTCTATTCTCTTTACCTTCCCCCTTCTTATTACTTTAAGTAATTATTTTATTTTGTGGTTCCTTAAATGTCATTCATACACACATACCACCCTTCCAGCGATAAATCTTGAATACTACATATATTTTTAAAATATTTATTCATTCATTCATTCATTTATTTGACTGTGCTGAGTCTTAGTTGTGGCATGTGAGACCTTTTGTTGTGGCATGTGGGATCTAGTTCCCTGACCTGGGAGCAAACCCATGCCCCCTGCATTGGGAGTGTGGAGTCTTAGCCACTGGACCACCAGGGAAGTCCCTCTTTATACTTTTTATCTTCATTTTTTTTCCCACTAAACATCTTATTGAGCTGATAACTCCATGGCCATATATAAAAATAGGCTTTTTCCTGTTTATAGCTACATACTAAAAGGATGTTCCATAGTTTATTCAGCTAATTTCCAATCTTTTGCTATTAAAAACAATTCTGTAATGTATTATTCTATATAAAAGTCTTTCTTTGTTGTTTTATAACATGTTGTAAAACATGTAAAATATGTTTTACAATGTGCTTTTTGTATTCTCCAGGCAAGAATACTGGAGTGGTTAGCCATTCCCTTCTTCAGGGATCAAAGCCAGGTCTCCTGCATTGCACGCAGATTCTTTACTGTCTGAGCCACTAGGGAAGCCCCTTTATATTATAGAGGTTAGATTACTGGATCAAAGGAGAAGTACATATATAATTTTATTAGATATGTTAAATTCCCATCCATTGGGTCTGTACTGTTTTGCTTTCCAAACTAGCAATATATGAGATTGTCTATTTCTCTACTGCCTTACATTCCTAACAAAATGTATTATCAATGTTTCATATTTTTGCCAGTCTTACACATGACAAAATTATATCTCAGTGGATTTTTCATTTTTATTGTGGTCAAGCATCTTTTCAATATGTAGAAGCCATTTTCCTTTCTTTTTCTGTGAACCCTCTGTTTCCATTTCCAGCCCATTTTTCAAAGGTGTATTGTGTATTTTTTCTATGTTTCTAGAAGTTCTTTCACATTGCAGTACTACCTCTTTACAATCCAAGTTGCATGTATTTCTTTCAAGTTCTAAGAACCTTTTTAAACATATATTTTGATATCTTCAGATAAAAACACTAAAACACAAAAGAGTTAAGCTTCTAAACATCAGGAGAAAGAAAAGAATGTACATTTCATGGATAACAAAACATAGGTTCACGATAGTTAATCCCAGGAGGTGTATCTCCAGACTCTGGTTCTCTGTGTCAGACTTTGGATAGTGGTACGTTTACAGTCAGATGTCAGATTCCCCATCTGCCTGGATAATCCACAACGAATTGCCTTCATACTTGGTGCCTTGGGTTTACATTTCTCCAACACACTTAGCAGAGCACACTGTTTCCATTTATATCAAGTTCATTTTTCAACAGATACTTCTAGACTTCGTCCATTTAGAATGTAACAATCAGGCCAAGTCTCTCCGAGGTGGTTATATCTGAACTAAGACCTAAAAAGGTAGGCCAGCCCTTGTGAATGAATATCTAGGGAACAGATTCCCAGGCAAAAGGAAGGTCAAGTGCTAAGTTGCTCAAAGAGAAAAAGTTAAAATATCTGAGGAGCACCAGAAAGGAGTGTAGGTGGAGACCTGTGAGTGAAAGGCCCAGTGTGACGGGCAGGATTGACACCTGGGGCTGATAAAGAGGCTCTTCCAGGCTAGCGTTAGGAGCCTGTCCATGGGGTTCTCAAGGCAAGAATACTGGAGTGGGTTGCCATTTGACCAACAAGTATGGATAATAATCCCTCATATATTTGCAAGTACCTTCTTGCAAAAAGTTTATCCTGATAAAAAAAAGTTTCTTGTGAGAACTTTATCTTTTGTGTGCTCTGTAAATTCTTGGAATATTACCACATACTCAGTAAACACTAGTGGCTGCTTGTTTATTAATTAACTTTCCTTGGAGTTCCAATATTAAGAGGTCCTGTTTCAGCTGCCATGCCACTACTGTAGGTGGTAACAGTGACTAAACTGGCCAAGAAAACTACTCAAAATAAATATTTCCCATGCTTTTCCCCACCCACTGCTCCTGCCACCCTATTGCTGATAGTACATAAATCTTTCCTTAACTTAGGAAAACCTGTAAAATCTGGAAAGGGCAGTGAAGAGCTAACTGAATAATTATAAAACAAATTATACAACCTTCTAGGAGCATAAGGGACCTAGGACAGGATTTCAAATGCTGATTTTTTCTTAACAGGACGCCTATTTAATTTGGGAGACTAAATATTCTACTTAGGAAATGTGTTCCCTAATCACTTTTTATATTTGGCTGTAAAGCAACATTTTTCTTCTTCTGGATGGCTATTTCTAACCTAGTAATTTAATTTTCATTCCAGCAGACACTTATTCTCACACACAGTTGAAGAAAGTATTTAAAAGAAAACCTAAAATAAAAATATCTTCCTTAGATTCAATTAATAGTTAATAAGTACCTTCTAAATGTCTGGTACTTTTCACAAACACTCCTTTAATTTTTTCCTGGAATAGTTTTTCTCTTTTTTTCAGTAAACATTATAAAACACCTACAGGTGCTAGCACCAGGCCAAGTACTGGGGATATGTATCAGTCAAGATGGACTCACTTATGCGGTAGTAACAAACGCCCCCATATCATAGTGATTTAAAACATAAGAAATTTATTTTGTATTCACACTAAATGTGCACCATGGATTAGGTAGGGATTAGCTCACCATCTTCATTCTCACTCTGGATCCTCTGTTGGCAGACCAGTAAATCCCGGGCCAGTCAGCCAAGGGGACAGCCAGAGTCTAGAGGGTCTGCCACTGGCAAATTCCTTCTGTGGCTCAGTTTGAACATGAATGACTTTTAATATAACTCATTGGTCAGAACTAGTTGTATGACTTTTGGGGGGTTCAAGAAGTACAATCCTACCACATGCCCAGAAGCAGAGTTAGTCAGTGGCTAGCATCAAGAACGCAATGGCAAGCCACTCCAGTACTCTTGCCTAGAAAATCCCACGGATGGAGGAGCCTGGTAGGCTGCAGTCTGTGGGGTCGCTATCGGTCGGACACGACTGAGCAACTTCACTTTCACTTTTCACTTTCACACATTGGAGAAGGAAATGGCAACCCACTCCAGTGTTCTTGCCTGGAGAATCCCAGGGACGGGGGAGCCTGGTAGGCTTCCGTCTATGGGGTCACACAGAGTCGGACACGACTGAAGTGACTTAGCAGCAGCAGCAGCAGCAGCATCAAGAACATTACAGGATAGACAATTAAAATGATATGTTCTTGTCTTTGCTAGAGTAATCAGTCCAATTGGGGAGATATATATATATATAAAACATTTCAAATCTTGAGTGCTAAGTGCAGTCTGTAAAGGTGGCTATGGGAACATAGAGGGATGGTGGTGAGTTCCAGATGGGAGATGTGGAGGGCAGCAAAGGCTACCTAGTGAAGGCAACAGTTGAGTGAATCATGAATGGTGGGTTTGCCCTCCAGGCAGCTGGAACCAAGGCAGAGGCAAGACATAGCACAGAGCATGTGGAACAAGAAGCAGAACATTGGTGCAACACAGCTGAGTGCTAAGTGCTAGGCCAGAGGGGAAAGAGACAAGACTGTAGATGCAGGCAGAAGCCAGATCATGCCACTACAGGGAGCTTAAACCTTGGTCCAGGAGAATGGGAACTAGTGGAGTGTTTAAGGCAGGAAAGTACTATGGTCAGTGTATCCTCTCTTGGTGCATACAGTTCATGTTCCTTCTTCAGTTCTTTGGAAATAAGAAAATAAGATGATACTTAGAGAAAAATTATGAAATCAACCCAAATTAAATCAAAGCTGAGAAATGGAAAGTTTCCATGAAGACCAGAACATTTCAATAGTAGACTGGAACATCTATTAAGTAATCTAAAGACATTTAGAAGTGGAGTGAAGAGAGAGGTTTTGCTCAACCTTGAAAGCCTAAAAAATGATTTTCACCAAGTCAAATACAGACACTGCTCATCCAGTTCTGCCTAGAGGAGAGAAAAACTTCACAAATAGACTTTGAGAATTTTCAGTCATATTGCTAAGGTCAAGCTAATTATGAGGTGTTATCAAAACCATTTTTTAAACAGTTCCACTATAATCCATAATCCCTACATTATATGATACATTATTATATATTATAATAATGTAGTTTTTTATTTTAAAGTCTTTCATTTTTTATTAAGTTATTTATCCCAGATTTCTTTATTCAGTGTCTTCATGATATCACTTTTATCAGCATTTTATTTTCAACTTTTTGTGACATTATACTTTATGTATTTGAAGCTATCATATATCTAAATGATAAGATTGTGAGTTTAAAAAAGAAAAAAAAACCTGAGCCACTGGTTTGAACCAATGAATTCACCCCATTTACATTTATCATGATTACTGACCTATTGGGCAGGGTCTGTTTCTAGAATTTTAGAATTCTAGGCTTTAGAATTTATTTTAGGCTTTCTATTTCCCTTTCTTTCTTATTGCTGTTTTTTCTTAAATTTTGTTGGATTTGTCACATTTTTTATTTTGCTTCTGGTTTTCAAGTTATAATTTTTATTTTTGTATTTTGAGGAAAACTCAGATTTTACAAGATTAATTTAAAAAATCTAAATTTAATCAGTATTTCCAATTTCCTCACACATTATAGAACACCACTGGTGGTGGTGGTGGTTTAGTCGCTAAGTCATGTCTGACTCTTGTGACCCCATGGACTGCAGTCTGCCAGGCTCCTCTGTCTATGGGATTCTCCAGGCAAGAACACCACTAGAACTGTTAAAATTCAGTAAACTCTCTCCTACCCTACATGTTATTGTTTTGTCTGCTTTACTTTCTCCTTCAAGTTGCATCCCCATGATACTCATCATTTTGTTAGTGCTGTTAGTGTCTATATCACTCTATCAGCTTCTCACTGTTTCACGTCATGTATTACACATTTTAAATTCCCAGACCTTGCGGCAATAAAATTTGGATATCAAGCCCATGCAAAGCATATGTCTGGGATTGCATTTTCTGAGATAAGATTCTTTTTTCACCAAGGGCCATATGAAAACAGAGAAGTTTCCTTTTGAGTCTTTGGCCATGGTATAGATTTTTTTTTCTCCCTTTGTCCTTTTACTGAGAGTGCAGTCAGCCTCTGTCTTGACTTTTGCAGACATCTCAGATTCACTCGCCACATCACGCAAATTCTAGCTCCTTGTTTCACCTACAGTGGTCCTCAAAGCCAGTGGCCCTGGGTGTGGGAACCCATAACCCCCACACCAAGGGCAGCCAGGGTCCACTCACAAGCTTGCTGATCTTGCTTTCAGTTCCTTCTTCATTTCTGGGATCTAGGGATTTCCCTTTTTTTCTTGCAATCTCAACTATAAGTTTCAAAGAATTTTTAAACGTTTTGTTTAGCTTTTCTCAGAATTTGTAGTGGGAGAGTTTCAGGTTCTCTTAGTCTAATCTTTTGACAGAAGCCACAGGTTTTCTATGTAATGTGTATGCATATGCATATATTTATATATACATGTATGTGTTTGTATGTTTTCTTTGTACTTGAATCTTCTGTATTTTCTATGTATTCTACAAACTTATACATACATGTATTGTTGTTGCTGTTCAGTTGCTCAGTTGTGTTCAATTCTTTGTGACCCCATGGACTGCAGCACTCCAGGCTTCCCTATTCTTTACCAACTGCCAGAGCTTGCTCAAACTCTAGTCCACTGAGTCAGTGATGCCCTCCAACCATCTTGTCCTCTGTCATCCCCTTCTCCTCCTGCCTTCAATCTGTCCCAGCATCAGGGTCTTTTCAAATGAGTCAGCTCTTCACATCAGATGGCCAAAGGATTGGAGCTTCGGCTTCAACATCAGTCCCTCTAATGAATATTCAGGATTGATTTCCTCTAGTATTGACTGGTTTGATCTCCTTGCAGTCAAAGGGACTCTCAAGAGTCTTCTCCAACACCACAGTTCAGAGGCATCAATTCTTTGGCATTCAACCTTCTTTATGGTCCAGCTCTCACATCCATACATGACTGCTGGAAAAACCATAGCTTTGACTAGATAGACCTTTGTTGGTAAAGTAATGTCTCTATTTTTTAACACGCTATCTAGGTTTGTCATAACTCTTCTCCCAAGGAGCAAGTGTCTTTTAATTTTGTGGCTGCAGTCACTACCTGCAGTAATTTTGGAGCCCAAGAAAAGAAAGTCTCTCATTGTTTCCATTGTTTCCCCACATATCTGTCATGAAGTGATGGGACTAGAGGCCCTAATCTTCATTTTTTGAATGTTGAGTTTTAAGGCAGTGTTTTCACTCTCCTCTTTCACCTTCATCAAGAGGCTCTTTAGTTCCTCTTCGCTTTCTGACATAAGGGTGGTGTCATCTGCACAGCTGAGGTTACTGATATTTCCCTGCAATCTGGATTCCAACTTGTGCTTCATTCAGTTCAACTCAGTCGCTCAGTTGTATCTGACTCCTTGCGACCTCATGGACTGCAGCACACCAGGCTTCCCTGTCCTTCACCAACTCCCAGAGCTTACTCACACTTATGTCCATTGAGTCAGTGATGCCATCCAACCGTCTCATCCTCTGTCATCCCCTTCTCCTCCTGCCTTCAATCTTTCCCAGCATCAGGGTCTTTTCCAATGAGTCAGTTTTTTGCATCCAGTGGCCAAAATATTGGAATTTCAGCTTCAGCATCAGTCCTTCCAATGAATATTCAGGACTGATTTCATTTGGCATGGACTGGTTAGATCTCCTTGCAGTCCAAGGGACTCTCAAGAGTCTTCTCCAACACCACAGTTCAAAAGCAGTTTCAGTTCTTCAGCGCTCAGCTTTCTTTATAATCCAACTCTCACATCCATACATGACTACTGGAAAAACCATAGCTTTTACTGGATGGACCTTTGTTGGCAAAGTAATGTCTCTGCTTTTTAATATGCTGTCTAGGTTGGTCATTGCTCTTCTTCCAAGGAACAAGCATCTTCTAATTTCATGGCTGCAGTCACCATCTGCAGTGATTTTGGAGCCCAAGAAAATAAACTCTATCACTGTTTCCATTGTTTCCCCAGCAATTTACCATGAAGTGATGGGACCAGGAGCCATGATCTTCGTTTTTTGAATGTTGAGTTTTAAGCCAGCTTTTTCACTGTCCTCTTTCACTTTCACCAAGAGGCTCTTTAGTTCTTCGCTTCATCCAGCCCAGCATTTCACATGATGTACTCTGCATATAAGTTAAATAAACAGGGTGACAATATACAGCCTTGACATACTCCTTTCCCAATTTGGAACCAGTCTGTTGTTCCATGTCCAGTTCTAACTGTTGCTTCTTGAACTGCATACAGGTTTCTCAGGAGGCTGGTAAGGTGATCTGATATTCCCATCTCTTGAAGAATTTTCCACAGTTTATTGTGATCCACATAGTCAAAGGCTTTAGAATAGTCAATAAAGCAGCAGTATATATTTTTCTGAAATTCTCTTGCTTTTTCTATGATCCAGTGGATGTTGACTGTTTGATCTCTGGTTCCTCTGTCTTTTCTAAATCCAGCTTGAACATCTGGAAGTTCTCAGTTCACATACTATTGAAGCCTGGCTTGAAGAATTTTGAGCATTACTTTGTTAGCGTGTGAAATGAGCACAAATGTGTGGTAGTTTGAACATTCTTTGGCATTTCCTTTCTTTGGGATTGGGATGAAAACTGACCTTTTGAAGTTCTGTGGCCACTGCTGAGTTTTCCAAATTTGCTGGCATATTGAGTGCAGCACTTTAATAGCACCATCTTTTAGGATTTGAAATAGCTCAACTGGAATTCCATCACCTCCACTAGCTTTGTTTGTAGTGATGTTTCCTAAGGCCCACTTAACTTCACACACCAAGATATCTGACTTTAGGTGAGTGATCACACCATGGTGGTTATCTAGGTCATGAAGATCTTTTTTGTATCTTTTTTTTTATGTATTCTTGCTACCTCTTCTTGATATCTTCTGCTTCTGTTAGGTCCATACCATTTCTGTCTTTTATTGTGCCCATCTTTACATGAAATATTTCTTTGGTATCTTGAATTTTCTTGAAAAGATCTCTAATCTTTCCCATTCTATTGTTTTCCTCTATTTCTTTGCATTGTTCACTTAGGAAGACTTTCTTATCTCTCCTTGATATTCTTTGGAATATACATGTATGTATGTATTTATACATAAAACATATATATGTATGTATAAAACATGTATACAGTGTTTATACATAACTGCACTAATTGCACATGATCTCCCACACTGCTTAAGGTCAAATTTCTGCAAGACATTCCTTGTTATAACAATGCAGAATTGTTCATAGTGATTTTTGCTTCTCTGAACTATGATCGAAAACAAAATTTGGTACTGGGAGTGATTTGGTTGGTTGCTTCTAAATGCAGTGGAGATGTTGGAAAAAGAAATGATGAGCTTAGAGTTTTAAATTCCCAACCCAAAGTCTGTAGAGTAGGTCTAAACTTCATTAGTAGAAATCTTTATCCCCTTCAGCCTTAAGGTCAAGATTTCTGGAATCACACCCAAAGTCTATTCTTGCAGGTAGCTGAATTATTACAATGCAAATTGAGTTCCCTACATTATAGTTTTCCAAGTTAGAGTCAAAATTGTCAAAAAGTGGGACTCTGAATATTGGGAAGAGACTTATGGGTAAATTCCAGTGAGGCTGGACAACTTGAACTCAGAAACTCTACTGAGCCTGCTTTGCCAGTAGAAGCACTTCTTCCTTCCCTCTCTCTAAGGAGGTTAATGTCCTTTTGCCTGGAGAACCTGTAATCACCTTCCATGAGATACTTTGCATTGCAAGAGATTGCTGATCTTCCTTAGGACTTAACCCCACCAACTTTTACTTCTCCTATAACTTGACTCAACTCCCAGAAGATCCAAGAAGGCAAGGTACAAAACGGTGTGACACTTGAAGAGGTACAATAAACACCCAAGGAACTGGATTATTTTACCACTTGACATCAAAAGGAATTTCAATTTCAATCAGTTCCCAGACTTTAGCTGGTACACAGAACCCCTTAAATTAAGAACAAGGGTCCCTAAGACTTCCCTGGTGGTCCAATGGGCAAAGACTCTGTGCTCCCAATGCAGGGGGCATGGGTTCAATCCCAGATCTTGGTCAGGATACTAAGATCCCACATTCCACAACTAAGAGCTGATGCAGCCAAATTAATTAATTTAAAAAAAAAGAATAAAGACCCCTTTGGGACTTCCCTGGTGGTCGAGTGGTTAAGGCTCCATACTCCCAATGCAGGGACATGGATTATTTAGTCCCTGGCCGGGGAACTAACGTCCACATGCCACACAGTGTAGCCAGTAAATAAATAAATAAAAATAAAATGTACTCTCTTATTCATTAAAACATTAAAAAAAAAATGAGAGTAAAGGCCCCCTTATTTGGTCTGCTATAGAAGCCAAAAACTATATTGTAGATTCTTCTAATTTCCCCCAAAGGCGCCGATGGCCATTTATCAAAGTGACTGTGCATTGGAAAAGGACAAATAATCAGACTTTCAGGGATTATTGGATGTTCTGTAGTTTCTGGAGATCCAAATCACCACTGTGTCCAAATCACCTGCTGTGTCATCAGAGCAGGGTTCTGATGGAAGGTGGGTAATGATGGGAGTTTTGGTTCAAGTGTGGCTCACAATAGACACGGTGGATACCTAACCTCGGACAAGATCATCATGGTAAATCTTGGAGATTTTTGCAGTTGTTTGCTATTCAACATTAGTGTGCCAACATATCACTGATATAGTTGATCTAAGAAAATTTAGGGGAGGTTAAGTTCAAAGGGCCTTACTTTAAAATATGATAAGGCATTAGCCTTCTTTACAGATACCAAGACTAAAGGGTTTAGGAAAGACAAATTATTTGACCAGAGTTACAAAGGATAATATTAGAAAGTGTCCAGTTGTTATTCTCTGGCACAATGATGTTTAAAAAGTATAATTATATTTTGGAGAAGGTTTCATGCCCCATTTAATTAACAGACATTAGCAAGTAGGTGGTAGGATATGAAGAATTATGTTCCAAATTTATTTGTATTTTGCTGTAGGCTAACTGCCATTTAGCCAGCATATTCATGGTTGCCTATCTCTATTTGTACTTCTCTGCTTAGTATCTTACAGAATGGGTTGTCACTATAATATTACTACTTTACTTTTTATCAAAGCATACCCAAAACTATGTTCCCTTTTCAAGTCAAAGGTATAGGATTCAAGTTTAGTTGTTTGCTAAGGGGCCAGCTATAAGGTGTGATTTTCTAGAATGCAAGAAAATCAACTTGTCCTAAGTTAATTCCCTTACTGGATTCTCTAAGTACCTGCTTTCTCCCTGTTTTCCTCCCCAAAGCAGGACCCTTCCTGCTTTTTGGTACTATGAAATGTCTCCTGGCAGAGTCTCTGATCTAGATAAGAAATGCAACAGAATTTTTTTAAATCCATCAAGTGGCGTGTGAGAAGTGTTGTTTTTAGACCTTAGAACAACCACATCCAGTCTTATCACCGAGGCTAATGTGCGCGTGACTCGCGGGGTCTTTGCCATCACTGGCATCGGCAGCCCTTGTTGACTTAACGGCACTGTTTCCAGAGAAAATAACTGCAGAGCCATCGTGTGATGTTCAGGGTAACAGGTGGCTGTGGTTTTACAGTGGGTCTTTGTACTTCGCGTCTTGCTTACTCAAACTACTCTTCAAGCCATGTTCATCTCCTGGATGAGACGCCCTGAATCCTTCCGCCAGTTCTCAGACCTGCTACTTCACACCACACCAAAGATTATTGTTGTTCCTAATCTCTTTGGTATCAGGCTCCAGAATTTAATTACCAAAGACGTTCACAGTTAATTCATTCCTCTCTCACTTGGAGGAAATGGCTGTTATCCGGCACCCTTTAGCTGCTGTCCAGTTTTCAAAGGTCTTCGTATATTCTTTGTCAATGCTGATTCATTCACTCAACAGACCCGTGGGGAAATTTCTATATGAAAGTTTTCCATGTGACAAAACTGAGACAGGGAGCCAATTAACTACGCTTTGCTACTATTAATACATCACAAGTTGGCTTGAGACTAGGTCACAAGACATTGTAGTGACACGATACTCCCTCCCATGGCTCCAAGTCTCTCACATTTGGAAATCCCTGGTCCATTTACAAATTTCCCCAACTCTATTTCCACTGTTAAGAATATAAGCTTTGTGATTCTGTCATCTTCCCTGGTGGTTCAGCTGGTAAAGAATCTGCCTGCAGTGAGGGAGACCTGGGTTCAGTCCCTGGGTTGGGAAGATCCTCTGAAGAAGGCAATGGTTACCCACTGCAGTATTCTGGCCTGGAGAATTCCATGGACTGTATAGTCCATGGGGTCGCAAAGAGTCAGATATGACTGAGAGACTTTCACTTTCAGACAGATGTAGACTAAAGTCAATCTCATTCTGTGACTGGTTCATGTTAACAATATTTATTGGGCTTTGTTTAGCATACACCTACTTGTGAGAAATACACATCATTGTTCCAAGACATAGGAATGGTCATCACAATCAGCCTAAGAGATCTCCCACTCTTGGGCAGTAACATAAGAGTTCTCCCGGTTAATGTTAGTGTGTAGAAGATAGCAGCTGGATCCAAATTTTGCTAGCCCAACTTGTGTCTCTAGAGTGAAGAGGAAAGTCTCCCGAAACTGTCCTATTTGGAATACTCAATTTAATTTGTATCCAGTGGTAAAAAACTAGGAAATTTCTCAGGGAACCTTTGGCCCTACTCCAACCAATCCCTGAACTCCACCTTAGAGTACATTTACCAACAACATCCACAGCTAATCTATACTTCTCTAACTTTGGAGGAAATGGGTGGAGTAGGGTCAAAGAGGGGAAAGGACATGACCTATATATATGCAAAGGGAGTGTTGATTGAGCAGGGTGGACCCTTGAACACCCATCTAGGGATGTACCGAGCAAGCATCGGACAGTGGATTTGCCCAAACTTCTAAGGACTAATTTGCACTTCTAAGAACTAATAATGAGATCTGCCTGGAAATTTAATCAGGTTTCTTTGACCCTTCCAACCAATGGGCTTCCTAGCTTAATGTAGGCATAAATGTGCAGTGGGAGACTTCTTCCCCACACATTCCCTGGTGAACAGACAAGTCATTTCAGGAGATAGTCTCCAGGTTAAATCCGTCCTCTCCTGTGACTGCCCATGCCCTAATTCAGGCCCTTGTCACATCTCATTTGGACTCTTGCAAAATTTCCTACCCCGTCTTTGGCCTCTAGTCTTGCTCTATTGAAGCTGTTCTCCACACTGTCACCAATGTGTTCTTTCTAAGATTAATTGTCCTGAATGTCCTACAAAATAAATTCTAAACTTGCTTCTCAAGGCCCTTGCAAATGTAGGCATGACCTGGATTTCCATTCTCATTGACCATTTCTGGTCTTCATATCTCCTTGCTGCTGACATGTCTAAAGGGATAACATCAATTATTCATTCCACACTAATGATGTGTAATAATCACTCTAAATTCAGTGACTTGAAACAACACTAATTTATTCTCAGGCTCCCAGGCCTGCAAATAGGCTGCAGTGGCTCTGTTAATGTGTGTCCCTTATGGGACCTAGGCTGAAATGGCATCAGCTTTTAGGGCAGTAGTTACTAGCTTTCTTCATATAGGAGGATGGGAACTCCAAGAAAGATGGGCAGAAATGGGTGATACCACTTAAGGCTTGATAACTAAGAATGAATAAACTGTTACAAGTGCCCACATTTCACTGGCCAAAGCAAATTGCACCACCAAGCTCAACATCAATACAACAGAGAAATTATTCTACCTCTAGTATGAGAAACAGCAGTATCACAAAGCATAGGTCATTGATGCAGAGAAAGATAAAAAATTGAGAACAAATATCTCTTGCTGCATAAAACATTATCTTTAAAACAACAAATATTTATTATCTCACAGCTTCCTTGAAGTTTCATTTATGCTGTCAATCAGAGCTGTAGCTATCTGAAGCTTGAGTGCTGAAGGCTCTGCTTCCAAGCTCACTCCTATGGTTGTTGGCAGACCTGTTCTTCTCCATATGGCCCTCCCCAGAAGCTGCCTGAATGTCCCCACGACTTGGCAGCCAGCTTCCCCCAGAGTGAGTGATCCAAGAAACAGTAAAAAAAAAAAAAAAAAAATGGAGCCCAGTACAGAGCCACAAATTTTATGCCACTTAATCTCAGAAGTGACATGCTGCTGCTGCTGCTAAGTGACTTCAGTCGTATCCTACTCTGTGCGACCCTATAGACGACAGCCCACCAGGCTCCCCCGTCCCAGGGATTCTCCAGGCAAGAACACTGGAGTGGATTGCCATTTCCTTCTCCAATGCATGAAAGTGAAAATTGAAAGTGAAGTCTCTCAGTCATGTCCAACTCTTCACGACCCCATGGACTGCAGCCTATCAGGCTCCTCTGCCCATGAAATTTTCCAGGCAAGAGTACTGGAGTGGGTTACCATTGCCTTCTCCACAGAAGTGACATACATCTTTCATATTCTATTGGTCCCACAGACCAACCCTGCTCTGTGAAAGGACACTGTACAAGGGTTTGAAAATCAGGAGGCAGGCATCACTGGAGGCCATCTTGGCTGTGACAGGCTGTGATAGGTTGGCTATTGCAGTTGTGATTTTAAATATTGATAATTTATTTAGTTATCCCCATAAACCACCAAACTGTTTCTATTCTGTAGTATTATTATTGGGTTCAAACCATTACAGCTAACTCAGGGCAACAGCAGTTGTACAAATTTTTTTGTCAGATCATGTTAATTTTTATACCAAAAGCAGTACTATAAATATCAATGATTTTTCACCTTTGGGCTTTTTTTTTTTTTAACATATCTGTCTTCCTGTGCATACATTTTCTTCATCCAACACATGCTAATTACCAGTTATTCTCCATTCACCAAACAGACGAGTTCTCAAATATCATTCTTTCTGTTAAGCCTTTCCTGACTACTGCTCACCTGAACATTATCTTCCTGTCTCTCCACGGCTTTTTGGATGTAACCCCACCCAGTGGAAGAACCCTTAACCCATCATGGAGTATTTAGATTCTTCTCAATCTCTTTCATTGGGCTATAGACTTACAGTGCCCAGTTTGGCATAATAGCTGCTCAATAAATGTTTGAAGAAAGCATGATGGGGAAGACAGGAGAAATAAAATACAAGGCTTTATCTTAACAGAATTTCATTACATTGGTTTTCTACTGTCTGCTGGTTAAGCTTTTCTGATGTGCTAGGCAGTATTATGATGCTTTCATAGCTACCATCTCATGAAAACCTTGCAAAAGTCTAATAAATAAGAATGATTTGGGAAAGATTTGTTTATCAAGGTTAGAGAAGTTAGTCTTCCAAGGAAGCAGTAAAATCAGGATTTCATCCTTGATTCTTGCTTTCTAAGCTCTCTCTTTGTACCACCCATTCAGCCTGTGTAGGGAAGCACCCTGTTGCTTCTACTGTACTGAGCAGTGTATCTACTACTTCCTATAACTAGTTCTCTCACTCAGTGATCTCCCACATCAGTCCCTAAAAATCATTTCTTAGGGTATTCCTTGACTGATTGTTCACTTTTCACCTCTGTCTTGATTCAGGTTCCAGAACCCACACCCAGGTAAAGCCTGTAAGCTCTCCCTTTCACCTAAGAGGGTGAGTTGTATCTGGAAGAGCAGATAAATTACAGAGAAGCCTGGAGACACCCAGAGCCCTGCAGGCAGAAAGTGCCCAGAAGCCGAGTCCAGCTCCCTGGATCCACTCACACAAAGGGAAGCAAGCTGCTGCCCCAGGCACCTCACTGCACAAGTCCATCCCTGGGGCCAGGCAGAGAGCCCTGTGGTCTCTGACATTTAAAGGTCACATTGTCTAGGAAGTTGAGTAGATGAATGGCGTACATGAAAGCATTAAGAATTCTTGGAGAGAAAACGACAGTATAAATTCAATGTAGCATTAGCATATTTTTGAAAACCATTATTTATGTTCATTTCTTTTTTTTCCCCAGCCAGTTGACTTGGGCACATATGTATACATACATATAAAAGTAAATAAACACATATATAGTACATAAATAAATATGATACTAATTTTTTAAGTTATAGATTGTATCAAGTCATAGATATGAGAGGGAAGGGTATTGCAGTCTTCTCTTTTTTTTCTCTTTTGCTGATCTCCTCCTTCATACCTCCTACCTTCAGAGTGCTAAAAACCTAGTAGGTATCCTTTTGTATCTTTTTTTCCATGCACACTCATACATTTTCAAGAATGGGTCATTACTTATTTAACAATAATGGAAACCAAATTATATAAGCTTTTCAGTGTCATACATTTCTCAATCAACAGAATGCCATAGAAATTCCCCTAAGTCAAATGGTACAATTGCAAATTCTTCTTTTTAAGGTTACATCATATCTTACGATATGATGGGCCCACAAATTTTTTTTTAATTCATTCCCCTCTTAATGAGGACTTGTTTTTGTTTTTTACAAATGAGACTGAATGTAGAGCTCCACATTTTGGTCTTTTATTTCTGTGGGCTGCATGCCCAGGAAAGTAATTGCTGGCTTTTAGAATGTATTTCCAGTCTGATGGGACTAAGTAGATAGCTTATTGTTACCTAGATGCAAGCTACTAGTGATGTAAACTTTTCTTTAGGTATTTCTTACCATTTTGGTTTCTCCCTAGTGAATTGTTTCTTCCATATCCTTTGCCTTATTATTGTTGGATGATTTGTCTTTTATTAATTTATGAGAGCTCTTCAATTGTAAATAAAATCTCTACATTGGAATGACATTTTCCCACACTTATCATTTGTTTCCTGATGTTCTTTATGGTCTCTATTCACTGTTATTTCTCTGTGTGCATATGTATGTATATATATTCTTATATTCTTTTGTCTATTCTTTTATAGTCTCTGGTTCTCCTGTCTTAGTTAAGAAAATGTCCTGTATCTGAGATTATTCATGAAGTTTCCTAGGTTTTACTGTATTTCATTGCACTAATATTTTTGCATGTACATCTTTAGTCATCTGAAGTTTATTTGACTTTCTGTAATTTTGTCTTTATCCAGATGAAGAAACAGTTGTACCGGGACCATTTATTTAAAAATCCATCATTTCCCCATTGAATCACCTTTGAAGTATATTAAAGCCTCCATATGTTTCACTTCTTTTCTAGTTTCTTTATTCCTTTATGTTAATCTATTTCTCTATTCTGAAAAGAAAATCATTCTATGATGACAAAATGTTCTGATATCTTATAAAGTGAAACCAACTCAGAAAATCCCCCCTTCTTCTTATTCCCTTTTTCTTTCTATTATTGAACATGTATTATTTTATGTGATATTTAAGATTGCTTTATCCAGTTCTAAGAGGAAAGTCTATTGAGATTCTCATTGAAGTTTAATTAAATTTTTACATTAGTTCGAGGAAGATTTATTTATAGTTCTAAGCTTTTTTTAAAGGAACAAAATATGCTTTTATAAATCTTTTATAATTGTCATTGCTATTGAAAATGAAATATTTTCTCTATGTCCATCTTAAGGATTTATGGTACTATGGAGAAAAGTTCATGATTTATTTACATTTAGCTTATAGATAACCACCTACTTAATTCTTTTATTAATTCTAGTATTTTATTACTGGATCTTCTAATTTTCCAAGTATACAATTGCATAGCCAGCAAAAGAGGTTGTTTTTTTCTCCTATTCCCAAAGTTGTAATAAATAATTTGGGTTTTTTTAGCATCATTATACTAACTGTTAATAGACTCTCTAAGCCAATATTTGGTAATATTTTTATTTATTTATTTGGCTGCATCAAGTCTCAGTCACGGCACATGGGGTCTCTGTCGCATCGTGCAGGACCTTTTGTTCTGGTGCAAGGACTCTCTAGTTGTGATGCGCTTGTTCAAGAGCACACAGACTCAGCAGTGAGGGTGCACAGGCTGAGGGGCCCCATGGCGTGTGGGATCTCAGTTCCCTGCCCAGGGATTAAACCCACATCCCCTGCACTGCAAGGCGGATTTTTAACCACTAGGGAAGTCCCCTTACTAACGTTGACAGCAGGCAATCCCACTTGTTTCGATGTTTACTGGAAAGGTTTCCGCCAGCTTGTATAATTTCAGAAAAGGATTCTGTCACTGTCTAGGATCTCATTTCCCAAGTTCTCTTCATTTGCTGAGAACTGCCCAGGGATTTCCTGCGGAGCAGCATATTCCTGCATTCCTGTAGGTGCATAGAGAAGGGAAACTCGAAAGGCAAGCAGAGGGAGCACCAAGAATGGTCGGAGCCCTCCCTCCCCAAGAGAAAGGGTCCCTTTAAGGAGCATCACACTGAGAGCAGGAGAGAGAGCAGAGGTCTGACCTGTGAGCATGAAGCCATCTGTGCCCCAGTAAGGAACTCTCTGCCTGCCACTGCGTCACCAGCTGCTCCCCTTCCCTTCTTTACAGGATCATGTTTTCTAGCAAACTCTTTCTCAGTTCACTCCAAACCAAACTTTTTATTCCACAAATGTGGGCCAGGAAAGCCCAGCCCCCTCCAGTTTGCCATAGGCTTTCCCTCCCATCACCCTCTGGACTCCTGATGTTCCATCTCATCCCCCAGGTGGGACACCTTGAGCATGGGTGTCACCGGTCTCTCCATTTACTACCCACCATTGACAAGTTCCTGCAGCAACAGACACTTTACTACAAATCCGCAGGTAATAGTACCTGGCCACACAGGCATTGCACAGGAGGATATCTAATCATCATTAAAGAATTAAACCCTAGATTTTACCACTGATAACTGGATAATTCTCTGCTGCAGGGGGCTTTCCTGTGCAATGTAGGATGTTTAGCCTCTTTAAACACCAGCAGCATCCCCATTTTCAATAGTGACAACCAAATATGCTTCCAAGCACTGTCAAATGATCCCTGGAGGTGGGGGCAAAACCATCCTAAGTGAGAAAATCACTTCCCTAGGCTATGTGTCCTGAAGCATGCTACCTAGAGTTGCTTGTGTGTGAAATAGCTCATTTGCAAATCATTGCCCATAAGTTGAAGCATCTGTCCTTGTCACTTTCAATTTGAAACTTATCTGAAACTACTGCTTCTTTCCTCTCTTAGAGTCATACTGCTTATAGCTTGCTTCTCTCAACTGGCAGCCACCCTAGCCTCTTGTCGAGGGATAATGGCTTAGAGATCCTGAAAGTTAATTTTGTGTGTGCCACAGTGTGGTCAGTTCACAACAATGTTATTTATTTTTAGTTGCTTAATAGAGTTATTTTTTATTTAGCCTGCTGGCATATCACTCAGCATGAAGTATGCGTACTTTTGTTCCTATTGATGATAGAGATGAAATATGTGCAGCTTTTAGAACTGCAGTTTTAAAAAGGAAATTAGCTTTCCCCTGAGTAGCCTGACGCTGCAGTTTGGCAGATGACATCCCAGTAAACAACCTACAAACAAACTCTTGACTCTAGAATAAGTATGAACTATTTATAGGCAAGAGATGATTTTCAAATGGGTAGGTCAAAGGGAAAAACAGGCTGAGAAAAGTCAGCAAGGAAATTCCCATTCACCCAGCACTGTAAGGCCATTCACCAAAATGGAAAGTCTACATCACTATTACTAACAGGAATGATGTTTCGGTGAATTTTCAGCTTGTTGAAAGGGTCAGCCCAATTTTTTTTTTTTGACACAACTACAGGCTCAATTTAAAACCTAGAACATGAAGACATATCCTTAAGACAAAGGAAACAAAAGGATTTCATATGGGATCTTGAAAACATCAGTCAGATGACATGTATCTTAGCAACAGGGATGCTGGTAAAAGGCTGTCTGCTGCGAACATAAGGCTCTCCACTCTAAGGCTATTGGAGATAGGTCTCCATGTGTGTGCATACACAAAGGCCATCAGCATTGTGAAAGGCTGTCATGTCACTGCTGCACTCTTCGCTAAGGAAAATCAGAAAACTTTAAATTGTCCTTTGAGGAAATATTAATACAATCTGGGACAAGAGACTGGTTTGCTCTGAGGTTGAAGGAGGCAGTGTCCTGAAAGGGGCAATCCGATGGGCTTTGCAAAGGCATAGGTTGGTTCTTGAGGAGGTTGAGCTGTTCAGTCATTAGTCGCAGACAACAGTCTCCTTCCCAATCAGCCTTTCAGAACTGTCTCATGGGGCTGGCTGTATGGAACCCAGCTTCACTAGAATTCAGGACAAAGCTCAAGGCAAAGAGCAGCAGCTGATGATGGGAAAACTGTGGCCCTTGGTTCCCAGACAACAAGGACAGATCTTGCTCTCTTAAGATGGCCCTGAACTGAGCATCTGCAACTTCTATCTAGGATATACAGATACTGTCAGTCTTGACGACGGGTCAGCTAGCTTTTCTGTGAAGAGCGAGGTAGTAAATATTTCAGGCTTTTCGTGCCATAAGCTGTCACAACTCCTCAGCTCTGCCAGTGGAGCACCAAAGCAACTTTAGACAATACCTAAGAGAACAATGTGTCTCCAAATAAAACTTTACTCACAAAAATAGGTTAGTGGGCAGGATTTGGCCCTCAGGACACAGTTTGTGAAAGTGTTAGTTGCTTGTCAGTCGTGGCTGACTCTTTGCAACCCCGTGAACTGTAGCCCTCCAGGCTCCTCTGCCCATGGAATTCTCCAGCAAGAATACTGGAGTGGGTTGTCACTCCTTTCTCCAGGGGATCTTCTTAAATGATTCCTGATCTTGATGAAAGACATCAAGCACAGCTAATTCTCTTCATCTGAAAAAGGTTGCTCCTTCATATCTGTCTGCTCTAGTTCAGGTCCTTATCTTCTTTTCTATCCCAGTCTTTCCCTTCTCTAGCAAATGTTTTCTATTGCTGACAATATTAATATTGTCCTCTTAGAAGAAATAATAGACCCTTGAACAACATGGGCATTAGGAGTGCTGACCCTCTGCATATGCTTTCATCCCCAGATTCAACCCACCACTGGTTGGATAACATGCTAGTATTTTCTACTGAAAAAAAAAAAAAAAAGACTACACCTGTAAGTGGACCTGCAGGGTTCAAATCTGTGTTGCTCGAGGATCAGCTGTATTATGAACCCATCACTCCTACCTCAAAACCCTCTACTAGCTCCCCAAGGCTTAGATCAAAAAATCCAAATTCCTCCATACGATCTTCAAATCTTCCACAACCCACTCCTCTTTCCCACAGGCATCCTGAGTTCCCGCCATGGCGGCCAAGGTGCCTGTCCCTAAACAGGCCAGGCAGCTGCTGCCTCCAGACTTTGTCCACACATGTTCTCTGCCCTGCAGGACCAGGCCCACAGTCCCTGCCTGCCAGTCCTCCTCATCCTTAAACCGTCACTTCTAACTCTCCTTCCTAGTGACACCTTTCCCATCTGCCTACTGTGTATGATTTACTCACTTCCGTGGGCTCCCATAGAGTTGATTTTATCCCTCTCTCAAGACAGCATGCCTTGAATTCGAGTTCCTGCCATCTGTTGTTCCCTGCTCCATAAATCATATGCTTCTTGGCCATACCTTTGTAACCTCTATATAGACCACAGTATGCTCAATTCAATTAGCCCATCGTTGATCCACAGATAGGTGTGTTTTGTGTACCTGCCATATATTTTGCAACATTTTCAGTGCTGGGGAGAAAGCCACAAGCTAAATGATATCTCTGCCCCCAGGCTTATAAAGTAGTGGAGAAAGACAGATCAAAAGAGACAAACAAACCAATATATTAGGTCATTTCAGATTGAGATAAACACCACTGAAAAAATGCAACCCAGGGTAATTTGTTAGGCAAAGTGAGGGTGTTGGTGGGCACAAAGCTACTTTTGCTATGCGGGGAGCAGGGGAGGTCCCTCTTGGAGGATGATATTTGCACTGATAACAAAGATTGATGATGCTTTAAGTGCTGAATGAGGGGAAGCAACCACTTATACCAAGCTCTGCTGAGAGAGTGTAATTTTAAATATTCTTTAAATAAATAATACATTCAAATATTTCTAACATTAAATAAGTTATATTCATTAAAAAGTGAGGTAGGTATATGCAGATATGAAAAGATGTCTAAGATGTACTGTTAAGTGAAAATAAAAACAACTTGCAGAAGGGTGTAAAATTTTAACTTTTCTTTGAAATTAAGTAATTCATGTATACAGATGTTAATCCACGCCCAAGAGATTTCTAGAAGTCACAGAAGTCAGGGTTAAGAGCAGTAACTTCTAGGGGTGATACCAAGGGATTGTGATATACTTTTGCTTTCCTTTTCATACATGCCTAAACCATTTGAAAATTCTACAAGCAAATAACCTTTTCATAATTTTACACAAAAAAAATCTATTTTTTATGGAGAAAATTTCCCTTTATGAAGCCTTCTTCAGTTTTTTTGTTTTGTTTTTTAGTCCGTAACTTTTGGGTGAATTTTCTCCTTACATACTGGGAGAATTCTTCTTGTTCTCCTTACTGTTACTGAAGCTGGTCTATTTATCCTCACTCCGAACAGCAAACAACCCCACCCCTGCAATACCTTATATACCTGCACCCGCAAGCACACACACACACAAATGCTCAGCCTCATAATTCACCACAGACATCTTTTTAGATATGCGTGGTGTCCTGAAGAATTGAGATTCCCCATTTAAAACAGGTTAGTGTTGTCAGGTAAAATATAGGACCCCCAGTTAAGTTTGAGTTGCAGATAAGTAGTGAGCAATTTTTTAATATAGATATATCCCAATTATTGCATACTAGAAAATTATATTAAACAATAGCTCTTTGTTCAGCTGAGATTCAAATTTAACTGAGAATCCTGTATCTTTTATTTGCTAAATCTGGCAACCCTAAGACAGGCACATGTGCTGAATGAAAGATGCCAAAATCTTGGATGAAGGACATTAAATCTTTTCCATGAACATCTTTCCACTGAGTTAGAGGTACGTTTTTACAAACCCTGATTCTGTCTGAAAATAGTCCCGTAGCTCCTCTTTCATGGCCTTATCAAAAAAATATCTACACATGATAAGGTTTGATTGTTAACTTCAATATTTATTCTGTTTTCTCTCTTTGAGATTCATTTACAACCACGCTGCTTTAGTTACAGAGTCCAGCCCTTGTGTGAGAGCCCTTGTCCTCACACCCGATACGTGTCTTCATGATGGTAGACGCAGAGTCAGGCCTCTGCTTTTCCTCGGGCAGTGGTGCTAAACCCTGACAACACAGTAGAATCACTTAGGAAGCTTTTCAGTGTACCCATGCCCATACCCACCGCAGATAAAGGGATGCAAAATCTCGAGCAGTGAGGCCCAGTCTTTAACACATTCTCAAGTTTCCCAGGTGACTCTAAGGTGCAGCCAGATTGTGAACAATTGCCATAACGCATAAGCAGTCTGTACCCCACCCTCAAGCTTTCAGTTCCATAAAATAGTGCCTCTCAAACTTTTATGTATGCAGATAAGCTCAGGATGCTGTCAAAATACAGATTATGATTCCATTGTTCTTGGGTAGAACCTGAGACTCTGCGTTGATAACAAGTTCCCAGTGATGCTGCTGGCCCTTGAGACACATTTAAGAGGTAAGGCCATTAATAATAATAGTAATTAAAAAAAAAACAGGATTAAACCATTTTCAAATCAAAGTCATTGCTATCTTTTACTTTATAATCCATACTCTGGTTTCTCTTCAGATCTTATAAATCTTTCACCTTTTACTTTATAATCCAAGTAATAAGCAAAATTTATGAGACTGGTAATAAAAACTTTCTTTGGATCCATAGTAGTCCTAAGACTCACACCATATGTGCACTCCAGTTTGAAGTTGCAACTTCTCTGGATTCATTTCCTATCCGTGGGAAGCGAAAGAGAAAATAACAGTGGTTCAAGTTTCAGCACACAGATTTTTTTCTAGATGCGAATAGTCAGAAACCTCAGGCTGACATTTCCTGTCTAAGGGTCATGAAATGCAATGCTCGGCTGTGCAATGCCTTAACTCACAGCCACTTACAAAAAGGAGCCACCACGTCTTAGTAGCCTGGCCACGTGATATGCTCTTTGCAGGCAGGGAAATGGGCTAAGTGGCACAAAAGGGCCCTGCAGCCCTCCAGAAGCCATAACTCTGCATTTCCCCCTGGAATTGCCCCAGCTGGCTTTTCAAGGGAACTTTCCATCGGAGTAGCTGGAGCGCCCCTGGTTTGAATCTGCTCTTTCACTGACCAGCTCTGTGACCTAGGACAAGTTACGTCACTTGCTTTAAGCCTTAGATTCCTAGGTATCTTCTGTAAGAAAGGAATAAAGATTATACGCTACATTTTTGGTTAGCACAATGCATGGCACACTAGTAACATTAAATCCTAGCCATTTCATGTCGCGTTCTCCTCCATCTTTAAGTTACATGGAAATACAAGCCTCTCTGTCCCTTACAGAGAAAATCTGAAATCACTGCTTTCAAGTACAGCACTCACTGCCCTCAGTCCTGGCTTGGGTTCTAGCCTGAGTGAAGGACAGCAACTGGTGCCCCCAAAGAAATACAATAAGAGCTACATCATATCTGCACATACTAGGAAATCATATCAGGCTTGAACGCAAACAAAATCCAGCAGATTTTTCTCCCAATTCATGAAGGAGGAAGTTTGTCTTGTGACCAGAGCTACTTCCTTTTAAGGCCAAGGGAGAGAGAACTGAGGACAGCTTGAGTTACCCCTGTGCATCTTTTATAAGAGCAGAGACTTACAGTGTGATGCTATTAGTGGGGTCTGCAAATGGCAGGAGAGAGGAGCCAGTGAAGAGAAAAGTGCCATAGTTTTTAATATGGATGAGAAGCTGCCTGCTCTTTCCTAAGCAAATGAGGAACAGAAGAAGTGAGGAATTCAACCCTATTTACAGAGAATCTCTGGAATAAAGGGATAAATGGGAGCGGTGATGTTCAGAACCATGTTTCAGTGCAAAACCTACTAGCATAAAGTCTGGCTTCTGGAGGGCAATGTGTGAGTCGTTTCAGCAAAGAGATGATTAAGATGTAAAAATAGCAGATAACCCTTGAAATGCCAGTGTCAGCCCCAAAGAACAGCTTCCAGAGATGAGGAGTGGGTGGACTTCCAGAGACACAGATTCAGAATCTAACTTTAGCCTGAACTTTCTGAAGCTGCTCAGCAGTACTGGGGGAAAGATTTGGTGTGAAGGCAGCTAAGAATAGCAGCTCAAATCAGACTATGGAATTAGATGAGTTTCAATCAGCCACATGTCCCCCTGCCCCCCACCTCCCCATCTCTTACCTACTCCCAGGCTCAGTGGGACGTGAACACCCGTGGTGCTGGAGAGTTAGGGCTCTAAGAAATGGTACTCAGACCCAGAACAGTGATGACAAGAGCTGATATTTACTGAGTAATTTAAATTTGCAGGCCTTATGTTCAGTGCTTCCTAGAGACTGGTGCATTTAATACTCACCCCAGAACTAGGAGTATCTTCATTTTACAATGAAGGTATCTCATTTTACATGTGAGGACATTTATAATTAGAGATGTCAAGAAACTAATCCAAGGTCACTCAGCTTGGCAAAAGAACAATGAAGTGCTGGGAAATGGAAAGGAAAACTGAAAGAACTGGAAGATCCAGGACTTTGACAAGGCAGGAGAGAACTTCAAGGAGAGAAAGGGCTAGATAACAGAGACATGCATTGTCCTCCCATTCTATGAGAAATGAATACAGACATCTTACACTGCAGCAAGGGGTAAGGAATTAGGTTAGAGCTAAGGGAAAAAGATTCTGGATTGCAAAACTGTGTAACATAAGAATTCATTGTTGACGGACAATAAGAAACTAGCTGAGTTGATTTTAATAAAAACAAGGTGGTTTTGTGTTTCTCCAAGTATGCCCCACTGGAGGAGGAAATGGCATCCCACTCCTGTATTCTTGGCTGGTAAGTCTCACAGACAGAGGAGTCTGATGGGCTACTGTCCGTGGGGCCACAAAAAGTCAGTTGGGGCCGCTAAGTCTGACACGCTAAGTCAGACATGATTTAGTGACTAAACAACAATAAGTATGTCCCACAGAACACTAGTTCTCTAAGACATCAAATACTCAGGAAATATTGGGTTATATTTGAACAGATTTCTTTGCTGGAGGAACTCTTAAGAGCTGCGAATTAGCTAATAAATGTTGTGAGTCTCTAGTAGCAGAATGGAGTAGGTGGTGTTTCCCAAACATACTTGACAAGAACACTTTTCTTAATAGTCTTTACTCAAACATGCATGGGAAAAACCTGGGGTTTTCTAACATGGTTTAAGTATGGAACTTCCTGGAGATTAGGAGCTGGCCTTACCACTCAAAGTATAGTCCATGCACTCTTGTCATTGGTTTGCGTATCACTTAGGAGCTAGTGAGAAATGTGGAATCTCTACCCCACCCTAGACCTACAGAATCAAAACTACAGAATCAGAACCTACCTTTAACAATTTGCCCTGATGATTTATTTGCATACTAATACTTGAGAAGCTCCAAATTTCTTCAAGTCTAAGAATTTAGCTGACAGCTATCTGCTACGTAACAAACCTCACCCAAGTTTACAGCGTCTTGAAACACTAACGATTTATTCCTCGTGACTCTGTAGGTTAACTTGGCTGAGTTGGTAGGCTCTTCTGCTTCAGATGTCATGGGCTGCATTTACAGCCTGGACTGCAGGGTCCCTTGTTTCACTCATATATCTGGTGCCTCAGTGCTCTTCCCCGGGACTTCTCTACGTGGATAGCTCAGGTTTCCTCAAAGCACAGCATTCTTGGGAGTACTGGCCTTCTTACATGGAAACTGACTCCCAAAAAGGATGAAAGAGATGCTGCCAATTCTACCAGGCCTGGATTTAAAAGTCCCAGAATATCACTTCTGCTGTATTCTATTTATTCATCAAAGCAAATCATTAGTCCAATGGGATTCAAGGAGTGGGAAAATGGTTTCCACCTTGTGATGTGTGAAGTGGCATTTATATGTAAGAAGGAAAGAATTAGTGGAGGCTGTCTTTGGAAACCATCATACTGCCCCTCTTGAGTGATATTAGCTGCTGTGCATGAGCCCCACCTAAAACTAAGTGCCTCAAGTGTGCTAATATGTGTCCTGGACTGGCCCTTCCTCCAAGGTCAACAGACATTTCAATGCCTTTACAAAGGAAAGGCATGTCCCATCCACGGAGCCTGTCGGTACCAGAGTTGGTGTGGGAGAATGGGTTAAGTTTCATCATTTATCAACACCAACCAAAACTATTTATTCTGGACCTAATTCATGCCAGGAACTCAGCTCTCGATACATAATAGTGTACATTGCAGTTACAAGCCCGTTCTCTGAAGCTTCCAGTCTAGTGTTAGAAAACAGTCAACAAACTACTGAGCCATTAAATAAACACAATAATCTTAGGAAGTGATAAAGACTATTAAGAAAATAAAATAGGGCAATGTGATTGTGAGAGACTTCCTAAGTTCACTTAGATAGGAGGTCACAGGGGAGTGACCAAGGGGAGTATAATTGAGCTGAGACCAGGAGGATGAGAAGAAGGCAGTTATTCAAAGAACTGAGGTCAGAGTGGCTGAGGATACGAGTACAAAGGCCCTGAGGCAGGAACATGCTCTACCTGTTCAAGGACAGAAGAAAGGCCACGTGCCCGGAGCACGTACCAGAAAGAGAAGGGAGCCCGGGATGAGGCTGGAGAGGTGAATGAAGGCCACAGCTTCAAAGAGCTCTGCATACAGAGTAGAAATTTAAGAACCAGACCAGAGTAAGAAAGTGATGGGCTCACATGATATCCTGAATCCAGTGGAAAAACACCAGACAGCTTACTGCAAGAGCTGACATAGCTTGTTGTGCATTTTTATAAGAAGACTCTGGCTGCTCTGTGAGAAACAGATTGGAGAGAATAGCAGAAGCAGGGAGGTTTAGGAGACTAAGGCAGCCAAACCGGATGAGAGGAATGGGCAGTTGGCCCTCAGTGGGTGGGCTGTGTGTGTTACAGGGCTCTGTGGAGCCTCCCTGCCCTTGCTACCCTCCTAGCATCAGGAAAATGCAGCCAACCCTCCTCCCAGCCTCTGCGGTGTCACTCCAGACAAGTCCATCTTAACTGAAGCCTTCACAGAGTAGAATATTGCCCTGGATGTCTGTCTTTTTCATTTCATTGTGTTCAGGTGATGAGGATTAGAATGAAATTTTCCTGAAGGCTCTTCAATACCCAGAAAAGGTACTGTGAGACAGTCCATTTCCTTCCATCATCTTCCAGGATCCTAACCCTAAAACCTAATTGGTCAGAAATAGCAGAAAGTGAGGCTGAGACAACAACAAAGTGGCCGACTCTTTGCTACCCCATGGACTATAGCTCCCACAAGGCTCCTCTGCCCATGGAATTCTCTAGGCAAGAATACTGGAGTGAGTAGACATTCCCTTCTCCAGGGAGTCTTCCTGACCAGGGATCAAAACTGGGTCTTCTGCATTGCAGGCAGATTCTTTACCACCTGAGCCACTAGGGAAGCCCCCAACAGTTGGCTTCCCTAAGCTGGCAACACCAGCTTACTAATATGAATTCTGTTTGTTCATGTTTCACATACTTTGGTAGGGTCATCCCCTCTAGCCACCTGAGACTGAACAGAAAGAAGCTTCTGTATGATTCCTGCTTCCAGCTGGAACCCAGAAGTTCCACATATGTGTTAGCTCCCGCAGCCATTCCTGAATTGTGACTTCACGAAGTGACATTTGTATTTGCCTCTTCTAAGATGTTGCTTTTAAATCCTTTACATGTTGCAGCTTCTGGTTCTGCAAGCCATGAGCATGACATTACCTGTTCAATTTTCTGATATCCTCCCAATTTGTATATACATATTCTTTTCAATAAAGGTGATCCATTTAATGTATAACAAAGCAAATTTAATAGTTATACTTTCATAATTTCTTGTAAGTTCCAAAATCAGAAACACCTACATGTCAAATGGTGTCTCCCAGTGTTGTTTCTGTCAGGCAAGTGTACATTTCTTGGTTCTTGTCTTGTCACAACAATGATTTTGGGCGATGGACATTAAAGCCCTCGGCGTGTCACAGCTCTTGGGTCTTGAACAAACCGTGTCATAGTTCTTAGACAAATCAGTGTTACAGCTCTATTTTATTTAGAAGATAGCAGGAGAATCCATCCTGGAAGAAGAGAAGAGAGTGGAGGAGCGCACCAGCGTGCCCGGTGCAGGGGCCGGCGGGGGCGGGGGTGGCGCGGGCTGGGGTAGAGAGACAGAAAGAGCGCACGCTTGAGGGAGAGAGTGAACGAGAGGGCGCTTGGCTCCTCCTTTTATATGTTTTCTTCCCCTTGGGCCTGCCCTATGCAAACTGGGCTCAGCCAGGAGTGCTGCTCTACCTGAAGTCCTCACTCCGGTACTCAGACCTTTCTTTGACCTTCCTTTGTTCTATTTTCCTGGGCTTTTCCTTGCCTTGTCTTTTAGCCACCACCATTTTGGACTCCTTTTCCCTGTTTCTAACTACCTAGCATTTCTAAAATATAATTTTCATCAATAGCCTCTGTCTCTGAGAAAGTTGCAAGAAATGTATCCTTGAACATCACTGACTCCAAAATAAAGTGCTCCCTGCATACCTGCTATGTGCCAGGCCTGTGCCATGTGTCCTCGAGAAACTCTTAATCTAATGCAGCTTCAAGCATGATGTTCTAATCAATTAAAAATGTAATAAATGATCTTTGGTCATCACAAGCTTATCTTTCTACCCTGTTGGGTAGAAGCTGTAACAAACAGCTGACAAGGAGAGAGGCCGGGAGAACAGAAGGATCTGGCAAAACATAATTTATTTCTGCCTTCTTTTATTTCCCCTAAACCCTCTTTTAAAGTCACAGCTAAGAGGAAAACAAGCAGATTGATGTCTACTTGCTCGGGGACTGTAACGAGAAAAGGGTCTCAGTTCCAGAGCTTGGAATAACAGTTGTGTTTTGTGAACTGTTTTCCAGAAGCTACTTCTTGTAAACTAAGGCCATAGGGTTAACGGTAAGCTAGGCTGATTAGAACAGGGGGAGGGAGAGAGAGAAAAGGACACAGAGAGAAGATGGTTAAAATAAGAAGGGAGAAAACAGTGATAACAGAAAATGAAAAGAAAGTGATGAAATCAGGATCACAGAATCCCAAACCAAAAATACAAACTCATTTCCCCAACCCATGAAAAATACAGAGACTGAGGGCAAAGTGCCACAAGGGGGACCAAAACCCAGCCCTTCTGATGCTCATAGCTTTTCCTCCTCCACATTGCAATTTGGGTGATTTTGTGAAAGCCTCCACTTAGAACTACGTGCAAATAGCTCCTTGCAGTGTGTGGAACTCCATAAATAGTTAATGACACTCAGCCAGGTAGTGATGATAAGGGCAATCATATGAGTATTAGCACAAATGTTTCCCTGGGTCCTTCAGTAGTTTTCAATAAGGAAAAGTCAATGTCAAGGGCAACAGCCAGGGTACAGAGCCTTGTAAAAGTCTTTTGTTAATTTTTAATTTGGAATTCCTCTTGGCCCCGGAGTTCTTTTCCCATGGGATTTTTCTCCCTAGTAGTTACTGTGTGTGATGCAGGTGGTTCTTAAGAAGGAGGGAGACTTCTAGAGAAGAAGATAGAATGATTCTCAATCACTCAGAGCTAATGGCGTGGGCACCAAGTGAACCAGTGGCAGCTCCTTGCTGAGTAACTGGACTCCCAGAGAGGAGAGTGCCTGGCAGAGGGCATTCTGTAAAATTTTGATGAGCCAATAAACAGCCCTGCCTCCTGCTCCACCTCTCCATGATTCTGGGTACAGAGGAAAGGTTTAAACATACAGAAGAAGAAAAAGAATAGAGTGGCAGTTTCTCTATTGCCTCTCTGTCCCACTCAAAGGAGATCTATTTTTTAATATTTATTTTATTTATTTACTTGGCTCTGCAAGGTCTTTGCTGTGGCACAGAGGATCTTTCTTCCATCTTTATCACAACACGTGGGATCTTTAGTTGCAGCATGTGAAATCTAGTTCCCTGGCCAGGGTTCAAACTTGGGCCCCCTGCATAGAGAAGACAGAGTCTTGGCCACTGGACCCCCAGCCAAGCCCCAAGATCTATTTAAAAATTTGGAGTGTCCCTCCTAAAACTGCTATTTAAATATCCAAGAACTGATGGTTAAATACCCAGTGGGTGACTGAAGATAAGGTCCAGCTATGACGTGCAGGCTACCAACGGAGTGACAAACATTAGATGAGTTAAGCCAAAGACAAAACACAGGAAAGAACCACACCACATCTCCTGAGACCAAGGGATTCAAGGCCAGTAGTGAACTAAGGGCACCTGGATATGTAAGAATTCCTGGCCTCAGTGGAGAAAAGGAGGAGCCAGTAAGGAGGTCCCTTAATCCCAGGTCAAGATGCCACAGAGAGGAGCTCTGCACCACAGTCCAAACATTGGCTAGAGTGCAGTCTCTGATACCTGGACCCACACAGAAAATAGAGTGGAGGCTTACAGGAGAAGGAAAAAAGGCGGAGAGCCATAATCTGTACACAGAGATATCCAAAAACTCACTTCTGGACCCTTTACAAAGAAGGGGCTTGTCCAGTGGAAATGTGGCTATTCTTCCTTAGCACTGACATCTATTAATATAAGAACACATAGTCCTCTTGTTAATGCATCTCTTCTATGAGACAGTAAGTACCTTGAGGGCAGTTCAGTTCAGTCGCGCAGTTATGTCCAATTCTCTGCGACCCCATGGATTGCAGCACAACAGGCTTTCCTGTCCTTCACCATTTCCCAGAGCTTGCTCAAACTCATGTCCATTGAGTCAATGATGCCATCCAACCATCTCATCTTCTGTTGTCCCATTCTCCTCCTGCATTCGACCTTCTGCAGCATCAGGAATTCTTCCAATGAGTGTTCTTCCCATCAGGTGGCCAAAGTTTCGGAGCTTCAGTTTCAGCATCAATCCTTCCAATGAATATTCAGGACTGATTTCCTCTAGGATTAACTGGTTTGATCTTCTTGCAGTCCAAGGGACTCTCAAGAGTCTTCTCCAATAGCACAGTTCAAGAGTATCAACTCTTTACTTCTCAGCCGTCTTTATAGTCCAACTCTCACATCCATACGTGACTACTGGAAAAACCATAGCTTTGACTAGATGGACCTTTGTTGGCAAAGTAATGTCTCTGCTTTTTAATATGCTGTCTAGGTTGGTCATATGTTTTCTTCCGAGGAGCAGGCGTCTTTTAATTTCATGGGTGCAGTCACCACCTGCAGAAAATAAACTCTGTCACTGTTTCCATTGTTTCCTCATCTATTTGCCATGAAGTGATGGAACCAGATGACATGATCTTAGTTTTTTGAATGTTGAGTTTTGAAACAGGTTTTTCACTCTCCTCTTTCACGTTGATCAAGAGGCTCTTTAGTTCCTCTTTACTTTCTGCCATAAGGGTGGTGTCATCTGCATATCTGAGGTTATTGATATTTCCCCTGGCAATCTGGATTCCAGCTTGTGCTTCATCCAACCCAGCATTTCACATGATGTACTCTGCATATAAGTTAAATAAGCAGGGTGACAATATAGAGCCTTGACGTACTCCTTTCCCAATTTGGAACCAGTCCATTGTTACATGTCCAGTTCTAACTGTTGCTTCTTGACTTGCATACAGATTACTCAGGAGGCAGGTAAGGTGGTCTGTTATTCCCATCTCTTTTAAGAATTTTCCACAGTTTGCTGTGATCCATACAGTCAAAGGCTTTGGCATAGTCAATAAAGCAGAAGTAGATATTTTTCTGGAACTCTCTTGCTTTTTCTAAGATGCAACGGATGTTGGCAATTTGATTTCTAGTTCCTCTGCCTTTTCTAAATCCAGCTTGAATATCTGGAAATTCTCAGTTCATGTACTGTTGAAGCCTCTCCTGCAGAATTTTGAGCATTACTCTGCTGGCGTGTGAGATGAGTGCAATTATGCGCTAGTTTTAACATTCTTTATTGTGCTCATCTTTGCATGAAATGTTCCCTTGGTATCTCTGATATTCTTGAAGAGATCTCTAGTCTTTCCCATTCTATTGTTTTCCTTTATTTCTTTGCATTGATTGCTGAGGAAGGCTTTCTTATCTCTTCTTGCTATTCTTTGGAACTCTGCATTCATACGGGTATACCTTTCCTTTTCTTCTTTGCCTTTAGCTTCTCTTCTTTTCTCAGCAATTTGTAAGGCCTCATCAGACAACAATTTTGCCTTTTTGCATTTCTTTTTCTTGGGGATGGTCTTGATCACTGTACCATGTCACAAACCTCTGTCCATAGTTCTAGGCACTCTGTCTAACAATAGAATGGGAAAGACTAAAGATCTCTTCAAGAAAATTAGAGATACCAAGGGAACATTTCATGCAAAGATTAGCACAATAAAGGACAGAAATGGTATGGAGCTACAGAAGCAGAAAATATTAAGAGGGGGCAAGAATACACAGAAGAACTGTACAAAAAAGATCTTCATGACCCAGATAACCATGATGGTGTGAAATGCTGGGCTGGATGAAGCACAAGCTGGAATCCAGATTGCCAGGAGAAATATCAATAACCTCAGATATGCAGATGACACCACCCTTATGGCAGAAAGTAAAGAGGAACTAAAGAGCTTCTTGATCAACGTGAAAGAGGAGAGTGAAAAAGCTGTTTCAAAACTCAACATTCAAAAAACTAAGATCATGTCATCTGGTTCCATCACTTCATGGCAAATAGATGAGGAAACAATGGAAACAGTGACAGTTTATTTTCTGCAGATGGTGACTGCACCCATGAAATTAAAAGACGCCTGCTCCTCGGAAGAAGACTTATGACCAACCTAGACAGCATATTAAAAAGCAGAGACATTACTTTGCCAACAAAGGTCCATCTAGTCAAAGGTCCAGTAGTCACATATGGATGTGAGAGTTGGACGATAAAGCAAGCTGAGAACCAAAGAGTTGATTCTCTTGAACTGTGCTGTTGGAGAAGACTCTTGAGAGTCCCTTGGACTGCAAGGAGATCCAGCCTGTCAATCCTAAAGGAAATCAGTCCTGAATATTCATTGGAAGGATTGATGCTGAAACTGAAGCTCCAAAACTTTGGCCACCTGGTGGGAAGAACCGACTCATTGGGAAAGACCCTGATTCCGGGGAAGATTGAAGGCGGGAGGAGAAGAGGATTTCAGAGGGTGAGATGGTTGGATGGCATCACCGACTCAATGGACATGAGTTTGAATAGGCTCCAGGAGTTGGTGAAGGACAGGGAAGCGTGGCATGCTGCAATCCATGTGGTCGCAAAGAGTCAGACAGGACTGAGTTACTGAACTGAACTGAACTGAACTTGAACATTCTTTGGCATTGCGTTTGGGAATGGAATGAAAACTGACCTTTTCCAGTCCTGTGGCCACTGCTGAGTTTTCCAGATTTGCTGGCATATTGAGTGCAGCACTTTCACAACATCATCTTTTAGGATTTGAAATAGCTCAACTGGAATTCCATTACCTCTACTAGCTTTGTTCATAGTGATGCTTCCTAAAGACCACTTGACTTCTCATTCCAGGATGTCAGGCCTTAGGTGAGTGATCACAGCATTGTGGTTATCTGGGTTATAAGATCTTTTTTGTATAGTTCTTCTATGTATTCTAGCCACCTCTTCTGAATCTCTTCTGCTTCTGTTAGGTCCATACCGTTTCTGTCCTTGAGGAAAGACCCATGTCTATTTCATCTCTGTAGCTTTTAGTATGGAGCTCAACTCAGGAGTTTTGTACATAGAGGCCCTTTGTCTGTTAAATGAGTCATCATGGAGGAAGGCTGTTTCCATAGTTTTTGTAAGAAGTCTCTCATCTTTCCCCTAGTCAACCTGTATGTTACCCCAAAGCCAGGTTAACCTTTATAATACATGATTCTGAGTATCTCACATCTGCACTTGGAACCGTCTGTAGTTCTCTGGTGTGCACAGTTACATCAAGCTTCCTGTCCCTGGCTGATGGGCACACCCACTATACCATGCCAGCCTTGTCTCACTCCATTGCCCTTTAAACCCTCTGCTTTCCACCCTCTACCTGCAGCATTCCCTAAGTTCCCAACTCTCTCCATGACTTTCCAGGGTAGGACCATCATTTATACCTGCCATCTGCCTGGAATCACAGCAGGAGGAAGATGAGACTAGAGGTCTGGACACCTGGCTTGAACTCCCGCCTCTACTAGTGATGCATGGCAAGATTTTTTAAACCACTGAGTCTCATTTCTCTACTTTTCAAATGAGGGATCTTATTAACTTCACAGAATTGTCATAGACTGAGACAAAACTCAAATAACATTTGTAAAAGCAGCTAGCAGGCATAGTAGGTACCCAATGAATGTTTACTCTTCCTCTTAATGACCCTTCAGTTCTGAGTATAAATGACAGCTCATTACTGTAGGCAGAAGAGTCCCTCCTCCCTGGCCTGGGCAAGTAGTTATGGAGGATTTTCGTGTCACAGTGAGGGACATGTCATCTCTAAATCAGACGCATCGTCCTTGGAAACAGATAGGCTGGCAGATGACACAGCTACATGTCCTCAGACACAGATACCTGGAGTTGTAGTGCTAGAAAGTCCTTACAGACCAACCAGATTTCCTGAGTTATACATAAGGACATTGAAACACAATGAGCAGTCCAGCCTGGCCACCTACCTTTTCTCTTTACTCATCACCATGCTGTGAACAGGGTTCAGTACTCACTGAACCAACCAGATGTACAGGAATGCCCTGGGCTGAGCCTGGAATCACAGGCCAGAGAACTTCCTAACCAGGGTCTAGCCCATTGCCATGTTCTAGACAAGCAGACGCCTTCTACTCACCCAACACTTACTGGTCACCTACAAAGTGTCAGGTCTACACCTATGAGGAGGAGGTTGAGGTTCCTGAGAGAGACACCATCCCTCCCTTAAGATTTACAACCTAGCCAGGGAGGAGTCACACGTTCCAATAATTCCCTTACATCATGAGGACTATGTCCACCTAGCAAGCAGTAAGAGCATCACAGGGCTGGGCCATGCTCCCTGAGAGAGCAGAAAGCTTTCCCAAAGGAGACAGACAAGTTGGACCTTAATGAATAAGCATCTCACTATGGGTACCGATGTTGGCCAAGGCATTCCTTCTTGGTCAATTTTTCAGTGTGCAGACAAGTTGAACAGCACATGCTAAGGGGAGGCTATACACCCATGTCCACTGGTGACTGTTCCCATCACAACAGAAGATTCAGCTCCATGAACGGCAACTTGGGGCTCTGTCAATCTGTGCCAGGATCAGGGATGTTTTTGAGCCAAATGCCAGTCACCCAATATTTCCCCTCATTTATTTGTTTTACGCTGATTACTTGCAAAGGTCCCTTTTCACTCCTTTACTGCTGGAATTGAGGTGAGTCTACATTAGAGAAACCAGAGTCTCAGATATGGAAGTCTTCATTCAGGGAAAAGAAAGTGAAAATGAAAGTTGCTCAGTCATGTCCGACTCTTTGTAACCCCATGGACTGTAGTCCATGAAATTCTCCAGGCCAGAATGTTGGAATGAGTAGCCTTTCCCTTCAGATCTTCTGAACCCAGGGATCGAACCCAGGTTTCCTGCATTGCAGGCAGATTCTTTACCAGTTGAGTCACCAGAGAAGCCCAAGAACACTGGAGTGGATATCCTATCCCTTCTCCAACGGATCTTCCCAACCCAGGAATCAAACTGGAGTCTCCTGCATTGCAGGCAGAATCTTTACAAACTGGGCTATCTGGGAAGCCCCAGGTTGTCTTTTATCAGGAAAAGAAAGACAAATACAAATGGGAAAGCTCTCCAGTGATAAATAATAGGTAAACCTCTGACGAGACAAGATATTTTTACACAGTGGGCTGGTTGGGTACCCCAGAAAACAGATAACCTAAGACAGAGTTGAGAGTCCAAGAAATCTGTTGAAGGCAAGACCAATAAAAGAGAAAGAGGGCAGAAAGTCTTCAGACAGTGATAGAGGTCTGACACCTGACAGGAGAGGAACAGAAGAGAGGATTGGGTAGAATATTTGGGGGCACAGATTGCTGACAGAGGAGACATGATTGGCCCTTGTCCCTGATGAGCTCAGTGATGGCTCAGGCTGCCTGGGCACTGCGTAATGGGTTTCAAAGCTGAGGCAGATTGCAAAGGAACCTGCCACAACAACGTCTCATGACAAGTTCTCTCTTAAAGAGAGATCTGAGCAACACATCTCCATGGCTGCCAAACACATGCATCATCCTGGCATAAAAGAAGATAGAGGGGAATCTGCTGTCCAGATAGGTGGCAGAAACTTGTTCTTCATGTGTGGGGACTAAACTCTGATCTTAAGATAACATATTAATTGTAGGTTCTATTTGTTAGTTAATTATTTGTGTAGCTGATAGGAAAAACTCAATCACTAGTATTTCTGGCTGGACAGTTGAGGGTAGAGCTTTGCTCCTGGGGCTTTTAGCTCTCTAGGAACCAAATACTTTGGTTGAGCAAGTCACTCAACTATCTGATTACTAAATGAAAGGAAGTGTAAACAATGTTCTCAGCCAGATAGAATAGTGAGAGAAAGAGGAATAATCCATGAGACTTGGAACGCCATGAATATGGGATTCCATTGTCCCCAGCCCCACCCCTCCAGTGAATGGCTTGCTGATTCCAGTGTCTGGGGTATGAAAGACCTCAAAAAATATGGGATGAATGAATCAGTGGATGAAAAGATGAATGTTACCCACCACCTCTAGATAAAGCATTTCTCTCTTATACTTATTCTTCCCCATCTTTAGCTTCTCAGACATATTTTGATTTTTTTTCTTTATTGTTTTTTACATGCCATGCTGTATCCATTTGGGGTTCAGTGGTAGAGAATGTAGTCCTTTCTAACTAGTTTAAGTAGGAAAGTATTTGTTTCAAGATAGTAAATGGCTTGTAAAATCACAGTGCGGCCTGAAGAAACAAACTCTAGGTTGAGCTGTCAGGAAAGACTCCAGAGGCACACTGCAGAACCGGCCCATCAAGGGAGCTGCCACCTCTTCTATAACCAGGAGGCTACTTCCACCAGAATTATACTGCTGCCACAGCAACCAGGAAGCTTTTAAGGCCTGGAATTCTCCACTACTGCCAGCCTCAGATTACAACACATCTGCTACAATATGAATAAATGCCCCATCCTCTGCCTTTCACCACCCATGAAAGAAATAGACTCTGAAAAAGTCCACTTACTTTTTGGCCCTCAGAAGCATGGCTCCTGACCCATGACTGTCTTTCAGATCTGCATGAGTGTCACTCATTCATCAAATTTGAACCACTTCAGGAAGCCTACCTTCTAGGGAGTTGAGAAAATGTAGTTTTTATACACTCAGCCTCTGCAGGATAGAAGAAAGCACTATAGGAGGAGGGCAGAATGAATGGATGCGCCATCTCACCATGATCTCCTTTGATGAAACCTCAGAGAAGGTCTTATCCTCTTATCTTCTATCAATTGCAAAGTAAGCATCTTCAGGCCAACCTTGAGGTAGCATTGTATCCTTACTTGTGAAGAAATTTCAAACAGCTTTTGTGTGTTTTCCATAGACATGGAAGAGCAGGAGTTATTGATTGTTAATTGTCTTCCACAAAGGAACATCATATAAGGATTTTGACTCCCTAGATACTCTACTCTACTCAAAGGCCACAAGATCACTGATGGCACTCTGTAATCATGACTTTTTGAGGTCAGATAGTTAACAGCCCTTAAAGAGTTCATAGCAACTAAAACACAACTTCTAGGTTTGACTTTTGGTGCTCTTGTGATTTCTATGTCTCCATGTAGGGAGTTCTGGTACAATCGTTAAACCTTTTGATGTTACTCAGTAAAAAGATACTTATTGAACACAGGATGTATGCCAAGCACAGTTTGCATTTGTAACAGGAATGTTGAATAAGTACTTCTAATTTATTCAGAATTGGTTTGTCTCTGTTTTGTTGTTGTTGTTGAAGTATAGTTGATTTAGTTGATATAGTTGATTTATAATTATTATATTAGTTTCTGGTGTAGCAAAGTGATTCACATATGTATAAGATACAGATATATAACTTTACATGTTCTCTTCCATTATAGATTATTATAAGATATTGAATGTAGTTCCCTGTGCTATATAGTAGGACCTTGTTATTTATCTTTTTTTTGGCCACCTCATGCGACAAGTTGACTCACTAGAAAAGACTCTGATGCTAGGAAAGGTTGGGGGCGGGAGGAGAAGGGGACGACAGAGAATGAGATGGCTGGATGGCATCACCGACTCTGTGGACATGAGTTTGAGTGAACTCCGGGAGTTGGTGATGGACAGGGAGGCCTGGCGTGCTGTGATTCATGGGGTCGCGGAGAGTCGGACACGACTGAGCGACTGAACTGAACTGAACTGAACTGAAATACAGTTGTGCATGTCTGCTTATCCCAAACTCCTAATTTATCCCTTCTACCTCTTTTCCCCTTTGGTAACCATAAGTTGATTTCTTGGTGAATCTGTTTCTGTTTTATAAATTCATTTGTATTTTTTTTTTAGATTCCACATGTAAGTGATATCATATAGTATTTGTCTTTCTCTGACTTACTTCATTTAGTATGATAATCTCTAGGTCCGTCCATGTTGTTGCAAATGTCATTTTTTCATTCTTTGTATGGCTGTGTAATATTCCATTGTGTGTGTGCATGTGTGAGTGTGTGTGTATACCATATCTTCTTAATCCATTCATCTGTTGATGGACATGTAGGTTGTTTCCATATCTTGGCTTTTGTAAATTGTTCTGGTATGAACATTGAGTTGTATGTATCTTTTCAAATTAGAGCTTTGTCTGGATACATGCCCAGGATTGTTGGATCATGTGATAGTTCTATTTTTAATTTTTAAAGGAAACTCCTACTGTTCCCATAGTGGCTGCACCAATTTACATTCCCACTGACAGTATAAGTGTCTCCCATCGTTGCTTACTGGTTTTTCAGTGGGTTAACTTTTCCTGCCTCTAGATAAAAACCTTGTCAAGTATTGTAGGTTTTCTGCTCTCTCCTAGAGAAGAGAACAGCATTAGAATCACTTTAAATCACAAAGACATTCTCATGATAATGTCATGATAATGTCCAATTCTCTGCAATAATTAAGAAGCTAAGCTCGACTTAGTGTTGAGTCCCCTCTCACTGGGTCTGTCTCAAACGGGAGCCCAGAGTGGGGAAAGAGGTTGACGCTTCAGCCTTCCACTTTATGATCTTCCTCACCCCCTCACCATCGTACCTAAAAGAGAGGAGGGAGTGGGAAAAGGTGTGGGTTAGGACAGTGTTTACTTGACAGGAGAGCTGTGTTCTCTGGGCCTGGCACTTGGCTAATGTTGGTGGCCCTGAGTAGGAGACTTCTTTCTCTAGGTTTATTTCCTCTCAGTCTTGTTTGACCTGGTGAATACATCTCTATTCTCAGTGGCCTCTTACAGCTCCTTCCTCATCCCCTGGCATTGGGCAATGCATCTCTGGCTGCTTTCAGTGCAATTTCTCCTCTCTTCTCAAGACAGGACCTCTCTAATTGGACAGCAGCTGAGATGGCTCCATCTCGTCTCTCTCCCAAGGACACAGGACAACATTTATGGCAGCTTTGCCTTGAAAAGTCTTTGATCCAGCTAAAGGAGTTGGAACACACACGACACATCCTCAGAGTCATTTCTTCTGTACAGAGTGTGTGGATGTGGCGGGTTTGTTTCTTACTCCCTTTGGCAGCTGATAATTATTATGTTGGTACTTCATCACAACAGAGATAGGAATGGTCCCATTGTAACATCCTGTAACTATGCTTTCTAATGTCCCTTCACAGAGACCTGCCCTGACCCTCCATTTTACAGAGAGTTCCTCAGCAATAGAAATCATGCTTGTGTTGTGCTTCTCTCCCAAGGTCCATCTTGTCTCTCATTCCTTTGGTGAAACATAAAGTCTTACTGACTGTATAATGTTTCTCAGTCTTTCTCGTTTTTCTGAAACTTTCATATGTTCCTGTCAAGTTTGCCTCTTGCATAAAGCACTGATCCACCTGCGTGCCTTCTAACACAGTTAACTCCCTCCTCATACTCCCTTGGGACCTTTATATATCACCAACTCAGTGGACATGAACTTGAGCAAACTCCAAGAGATAGTGGAGAACAGGGATGCCTTGTGTGCTACAGTCCACGGAGTTACAAAGAGTCAGACACACTGAATGACTGAACAATAGCTCCTCACAGAGGATTACCTAAAGGCTACAGGGCCCGGAATGCCCTCTACTGAGACACCATTTCTCCCCTCCCTCCATATCGCAAAGCAAGATATCCTCACTGTGGGACTTCAGCTAAGGCAGGATATCTCTAGGAGCTCTGTGTTTAGATAGCCACAAAGGTCAGTAAATATCAGAAAATCTAATCATGGTTGATAGTGTCAGTCCCTGGGCCCTCAATGCTTTGATTCAGAGAGCAGTCACAGCCCCAGGCACTATAGAATTTGCTATAACATTTGCTAAATTTGCTACAGGGCTTACTCTGCATACATTTGATCTGAGCTTGATCTCAGATAACACAGGATAGGTGAGACCTGATGAGGGAAAGTCTGAAAGACCATGTCCAGACTGGGATAACACACAGAAAAGCCCATGGGGCAAAGCTGCAGGAGGCCAGGTCCCAGAGGAAGAGATCCCTCAGAAAAGACAGACTCCACATCAGATCAGCACACAGGCAGTTGGTCCCTGGAAAGAAGGGAGCCGGCAGTCCTGTGTTCACGCAAAGCTATATATAACAAAGACAGAGGGCCAATGCTTCTGTTAAACATGGTCTCGTTTCTCAGAAGCCTTCCTGAGCTAAGAGGCTTGTGTCCTCCATAAAGCCGTCCTGTAGAGACTGTCAGCACCACAAAACCAAGTGAGTCAGCTGAGCTGCCAACTTCCTGGAGGCCACCACCAAGCCCCAGGCTGGGCTCACGTTGGCCTGAAGTGACTTTTCCAGGTGCCTTGAACCAGCCAGTCCAGAACTTTCTTGCAAAGATGAGATAGCCCTGAAGCTAACACCACTGGTCCCCTTCTCTCACTTGGGGCTGGTTTTACTTTCTGGCACAGACAGCAGAGACTAAGAGCAGAAATGAGACCTCCTCAGAGCTAACTCGAGGTTATCTCGCTATACCACCAGGGCCAACAGGAGCATTACTACACCCACCTCACAAAAGACTGCAACAAAAATAGGCCAAGATGATGCTGACTCTGCAAATATAAATGCAAAACGTAAGCATGCCATTCCACCTCAGTGGTTCTCCCCTCTGGGCCTGCTGCTTCTGTTTCATAAGTCTTGTTACTTCATCCACCTGCCAGCCTTAACAGGTGCCCTGAAGAGGCCAAATTCCCTGCATATGCTCCTGCTTTTCTGGAATCTTTCCCTCCTTTGTTTCTCTAGCTCACATCTTCTAGGATCCAAGTTTAACTTTCAACCTCCTATTAAGACATACTAGACAACTCTGAACCCCAGAAAGCCTAACCATATACTTCAAGAGTGCTTCTGAAATGCAGGGCAAAGCAAAATTCTCAAAGGAGTTCTTTAAATATTTATTATCCCCCTCCTCTGATGGTTTGGACTTGAAATTTTGGAAGTGAGGGTGGGAAATCTGTCTTTTTTTGGTTTGGATTTGCCTGTTTCTTGGTGTATCTGTAGACCCTCATTTAAAAATCATTGGTCTCTAAAGAATTGTATTTGATATGTACTGTCATAAGGGTTTTTATTGTTTGGAGTTTGCTACTTTAGTTTTTCATACCAACCCATCAACTCTTTTGGCCAGAAACAGGGCTTCTCGCTCCCTCCTCTTCTCTCTCTCTCGCTCACACATACACACACACACAAAGTCCAGTGAAGTACTGAGTGCACAGTAAGGATATAATAAATCACTGATACTATATTGCCATACCTGATGAGGAAAGAAGGAGATGGAATGGAGGGAAAGTGAGTAACTTATATTGTCATCCTTTTGTTGTGATTCTATGAAGAACACATCCTGTACATGCCCCAGACCATATTCTAAAGAGCTGATCTTAAAAGGGGAGGGTTGTGGCTCGATAAAGGACAGAAATGGTATGGACCTAACAGAAGCAGAAGATATTAAGAAGAGGTGGCAGGAATACACAGAAGAACTGTACAAAAAAGATCTTCACGACCAAGATAGTCACGATAACATGATCACTGACCTAGAGCCAGACATCTTGGAATGTGAAGTCAAGTAGGCCTTAGAAAGCATCACTACGAACAAAGCTAGTGGAGGTGATGGAAATCCAGTTGAGCTATTTCAAGTCTTGAAAGATGATGCTGTGAAAGTGCTGCACTCAATATGCCAGCAGATTTGGAAAACTCAGTGGCCACAGGACTGGAAGAGGTCAGTTTTCATTCCAATCCCAAAGAAAGGCAATGCCAAAGAATGCTCAAACTACCGCACAATTGCACTCATCTCACATGCTAGTAAAGTCATGCTCAAAATTCTCCAAGCCAGGCTTCAGCAGTATGTAAACCGTGAACTCCCAGATGTTCAAGCAGGTTTTAGAAAAGGCAGAGGCACCAGAGATCAAATCGCTAACATCCGCTGGATCATGGAGAAAGCAAGAGAGTTTCAGAAAAACATCTATTTCTGCTTCATTGACTATGCCAAAGCCTTTGACTGTGTGGATCACAATAAACTATGGAACATTCTAAAAGAGATGGGAATCCCAGACCACCTGACCTGCCTCTTGAGAAACCTGTATGCAGGTCAGGAAGCAACAGTTAGAACTGGACATGGAACAACAGACTGGTTCCAAATAGGAAAAGGTGTATGTCAAGGTTGTATATTGTCACCTTGCTTATTGAACTTATATGCAGAGTACATCATGAGGAACGCTGGGCTGGAAGAAGCACAAGCTGGAATCAAGATTTCTGGGAGAAATATCAATAACCTCAGATATGCAGATGACACTACCCTTATGGCAGAAAGTGAAGAGGAACTCAAAAGCCTCTTGATGAAAGTGAAAGAGGAGAGTGAAAAGGTTGGCTTGAAGCTCAACATTCAGAAAACAAAGATCATGGCATCTGGTCCCATCACTTCATGGGAAATAGATGGAAAAACAGTGGAAACAGTGTCAGACTTTATTTTTTTGGGCTCCAAAATCACTGCAGATGCTGATTGCAGCCATGAAATTAAAAGACGCTTGCTCCTTGGAAGGAAAGTTATGACCAACCTTGATAGTATATTAAAAAGCAGAGACATTACTTTGCCAACCAAGGTCCGTCTAGTCAAGGCAATGGTTTTTCCCGTGGTCATGTATGGATGTGAGAGTTGGACTGTGAAGAAGGCTGATCGCCGAAGAATCGATGCTTTTGAACTGTGGTGTTGGAGAAGACTCTTGAGAGTCCCTTATACTGCAAGGAGATCCAACCAGTCCATTCTAAGGGAGATCAATCCTGGATGTTCATTGGAGGGACTGACGCTAAAGCTGAAACTCCAATACTTTGGCCACCTCATGCGACGAGTTGACTCACTGGAAAAGACTCTGATGCTGGGAAAGGTTGGGGGCGGGAGGAGAAGGGGACGACCGAGAATGAGATGGCTGGATGGCATCACCGACTCTGTGGACATGAGTTTGAGTGTACTCCGGGAGTTGGTGATGGACAGGGAGGCCTGGCGTGCTGTGATTCATGGGGTCGCGGAGAGTCGGACACGACTGAGCGACTGAACTGAACTGTGGCCAAATCCTTAACACTGACGTGATGAAGATGGGAATCAATAGGAACTCTCATTCGGTGCTTGTGGAAACGCAAAATGGCACAACCACTTTGAGAGACAGTTTAGAAGTTTCCTACAAAACAAAACATACTCTTAGCACATGATCCAGCAGTGGTACTCCTTGGGTTTTACTCAAGTAAGTTGAAATTTTATGGACACAAAAACCTAAATTTATATCAGCTTTATTCATAATTTCATATGAACTAAAGAGCCTCTTGATGAAAGTGAAAGAGGAGAGTGAAAAAGTTGACTTAAAACTCAACATTCAGAAAACTAAGATCATGGCATCTGGTCCCATCACTTCACAGCAAATAGATGGGGAAACAGTGGAAACAGTGACAGACTTTGTTTCTGGGGGCTCCAAAATCACTGCAGTTGGTGATTGCAGCCATGAAATTAGAAGATGTTTGCTCCTTGGAAGAAAAGTTATGACCAACCTAGACAGCATATTAAAAAGCAGAGACATTACTTTGCCAACAAAGTTCCATGTAGTCAAGGCTTTGGCTTTTCCAATAGTCATGTATGGACGTGAAAGTTTCCAGTAGTCATGTATGGACTATAAAGAAAGCTGAGCACTGAAGAATTGATGCTTTTGAACTGTGGTGTTAGAGAATACTCTTGAGAATTTCTTGGACTGCAAGGAGCTCCAACCAGTCCATCCTAAAGGAAATCAGTCCTGAATATTCACTGGAAGGACTGATCCTGAAGCTGAAACTCCACTACTTTGGCTACCTGATGTGAAGAACTGACTCGTTGGAAAAGACCCTGATTCTGGGAAAGACTGAAGGTGGGAGGAGAAGGGGACGATAGAGGATGAGATGGTTGGATGGCATCACTGACTTTATGGACATGAGTTTGAGTAAACTCCGGGAGTTGGTTGGACAGGGAGGCCTGGCATGCTACAATCCATTGGGTCACAAAGTGTTGGACATGACTGAGTGACTGAACTGAACTGAATTAATCATAATTATCAAATCTTGGAAGCAACCAAGATGTCCTTCAGTAGATGAATGGATAAATAAACCATGTTACATCTTCACAGTGGAATATTACTCAGTGCCAAAGAAGGAAGAAGCTATTAAGCCATAAAAAGACATGGAGGAAGCTCAAACACATATCACCAAGTGAAAGAAACCAGTCTGAAAGGGCTTTGCTCTGTATGATTCCAACTTTTTGACATTCTGGAGAAGGTAAAACTATGGAGACAGTAAAAAGATCAGGGGTTGTAGGGAGGAAGGGATGAATAGATGGAGCACAGATGATTTTTAGACCAGGGAAATTACTCTGTATGACGCTATAATGGAATGGATACATGTCATTATCAATTTGTTCAAACCCACAGAATATAAAACACCAAGAGTGACCCCTAATGTAAATTATGGACTTTGGGTGGTGATGATGTGTTAACATGGGTTCATCAGTTATAACAAATGTGCCACTTTGGAGGAGGTTGGTAACGGGGAAGGTTATGCAGGTGTGGGGGTAGAAATATATGGGAAATCTCTGTGTTGTCTGATCGTTTTGCTGTAAAAATTGTTTTTGAAAAATGAGAGAGGTTATTGATGTGTTACTTGACAACTCATGCATTTCTGTTGTCTCACTCTAGTAAAAGGAGGGTTATGATAAGTAAACAAGAGATGCTGGAATCGTAGAAAAGAAATTAAGTCAAGCCATAAGAGAACTGAAAATCCATCAGAAGTAGTAATAATAATGATAATAGCTATTCTTTTGAGTGCATATCCTGTGTCAGGCACTGTGCTGAGCAATTTGCCTGATACAATACCATCACTCCTATAAGATGAGGAAATTGAATCCTAGAGAAGCTAGGCAATTTGTCCATGTTCCCAGAAAACTGAGTCCAGAGTAGAACCCTGGCCTGTGAGACCCCAGAATTGGAGTGTTTAAGCAGTCTTGTCATTTCTTAGCTTCACATGGCTATTTTCTTCTCTGCCTTGCTCAGTGGAAGAGCTCCTCTACTTTCTCATCTACTGGCTGCCTGATCCCTAGAGCTTTGGTGGATACTCCCATCTCTATGACTCCCAATCCAAATTCTTGAGAGTCTATGACTTGCCAATGAGTTGGCTGTGTTTGCATCAGGGATCTATCCAGGAATCAATTGACCATAGCCAGGAGAGTCACCCCAGAACTATGGGTAGCATAGGTCAATTGCCAGATATGTCTATCTTTTTGGGACATCACTTATTATCCTTGGAAATAGAGGCCTGGAGAGGGCATCAGAAACTTGCTGCTTTCCTCATGTTTAGAATCAGGCTAATAAAGGCACACCCCATGGTGCTATGCTGAGATTTAAAGGACTTAAACTATGGGAAGTGCATAGGACAGTGCCTGATTCAAAGTAATTGCCATGAATAGTATTATTATTCAAGTTGTGCTACAACCATTTTGCTCTGGTTTTCTGGTATGCTATGCCCTTGACTCCCAACTTTGTTTACCTGACCCACCTCTTTCAAGAACATATGCTTTAACAATTGCCAAACTCAAATGTCTCTGAAAACACATCCTTTTCCAGTGCAGGTTCGATGATACCCTTAGACAACAGGGCTTCCCAGGTCACGCTAGTGGTAAAAAACCTGCCTGCCAATGCAGGAGACATGAGACGCAGGTTCAATCCCTGCGTCAGCAAGATCCCCTGGAGAAGGAAATGGCAACCCACTCCAGTACTCTTGCCTGGAAAATCGCATGGACAGAGGAGCCTAGAGGGCTGGTCCATAGGGTTGCAAAGAGTCGGACATGACCTAAGTGACTTAGTACTAGTGTCTTAGACAACAGAGGTGGATGATTTCCAGTCTGAAAACGTCCAGGGCCATCCTCAAGTGACCCAAACCAATGCTATCTTTGGGAAAGTAGTTACAAAACCAGATCTTGAAGGAAGAAAGTGGAGTTCACAGAAGAGATAGGCAGATATGCCTGATATCAAATTCTGCTCCTGAAGGCACAGGTTTTGCTCCACTGGTCCATTTAACAAGGAAATCTTTCATTAATGACCATAAGCAACAGGTGGAAAAAAACAGCAGACTCAACTTGTCCAGACAGGCAGAGTGAGTTATGCATTTGCATGATACCCCAAATTGATGACACCACACCCAGCTGGGAAATTCAAGCATTTCCAGAGGACTGCATAGCTCTTCTAGGTTCAGTGCAAACAGTGCTTTATGCCAAATAGGTATTCCAACTTTTGTTGATAATACAGAGTACTTTAAGAACAGAAACAGGCAGTGTTGCCCCGAGGCATCATCCAGACAAACAAGATAAGTGATTCCTCAGCCCAGGCATCACAGCTGCCACCAATTTATGTTTGTGTTATTTCAGATTTTTCATTTGATTCCCAATCCCAACCATTGCCCTGCAAAGAAAGTAAAGCTTCTACTCTCCAATTTTACAGATGATAAAATTGAAGCCTAGCAAATTAGTACTCTTGCCCCTGTTGGTAAGAAGAACTAGAAGGACTAGAAGCCACATCTCCTGACTCATGTGTGAATTCATTGCCCCATGATGTCTCTCCTGGTGAAAATTATTAATATAGAAGTAACCTTCCAAACTGGAGAAGGAAATGGCAACCCACTCCAGTGTTCTTGCCTGGAGAATCCCAGGGATGGCGGAGCCTCGTGGGCTGCCGTCTATGGGGTCGCACAGAGTCGGAAACGACTGAAGCAACTTAGCAGCAGCAGCAGCAGCAGCAACCTTCCAAATAGCGAAATCCACCAACTGAGAAATAACTGGTCTGTCTTAAAATATGTTCCTTATATCACTTTTGTGTCATGAAACTCAAGAGTAAGCTTGGGAATTACTGTTCATTAGGTAGATCATCTTGATTTATATAATACCCATCACTTTATTAAAGACCCTGAGCAATCTTACCACAAAGAAACCTATATAATTCATATTAACCCTGTAGTCCTCAAAATTTGACCATATTCTGGGGTATGTTATTTATTAATATCTTACAGTGGAATATTCTCTGGAAAATGTTTTAAACCATGTTAAAAAAACAATCATTCGGTGACATAAGTAAGTTAGCTAAAAACATTAAGCTTCATTCTATTTTGCTTGATCCTCTCTTAGTGTTAATCACTCAATTATATCTGACTCTTTGCGACCCCATAGACAGTAGCCTGCCAGGTTCCTCTGTCCACGGGATTTCCCAGGCAAGAATACTAGAGTGGGTAGCCATTCCCTTCTCCAGGGAATCTTCCTGAGACAGGGATCAAACCCAAGTCTCCTGCATTGCAGGCAGTTTCTTCACCATCTAAGCCACTTGGGAAGCCCAAACTAATTTCTAGAAGTAATACTAATTCTCAGAAAGATTTCTGGACAGGCAGCATGCTATTAGGAAGCCTACAAAGGGGGTAGGTAAAACTTGAAAGATTTGAAGCAGGCATTAAGAAGGCAGATTAATACAGAAATAGAGTTTCTATCTCCAACTTCTGGTGGAAAGTCCAGGTAGCCTTCTGTCTTCAGTTTTCCCCTCCACCTACATATTTTTCATTTATCTAGGTTGATGTCAGTGGTGTGAGCAATGAGATGATTCTCCTTCCTTTCTTCATCTTGTGGGTCCCCCACCCCAAAGAGAACTTTCTCTAATCCCCAGGGAGAATTGGCTTTCAGGAGATCAACATCTTCTACATAAGATGGAATGGCCACCCTGTGGTTGCCAGAAACAGTGATGGTGGCAATAAGGAAAAGGGGTCTGTTAATTCACCAACCGACTGAAATCCACAGCACAAGCAGAGACAGGCCTTCTTGATCACACTACTTTGTGGCGGGAGCTCCCCAGTTATCAACCCAAACGACGTGCCTCAGAAGAATTAATTTTGACATCTCTTGGCCCTACCCCTTTTACATCCAGATCAAACTCATTGATCCAATTTGCTGCACACATTTCCCACTTGGGGAAACACTTGAGCTTCCTTGCCTGTGGTCATTCCCAGAAGCAGTCATATTTTAAGATGATTTTTCTCCTCTCTTGGGTAGAGAGAGGGTGTAGGAGACTGGCTGCTTTCTGTAATGTGTTTTTCTTCTCACGAGATCCAGAATGGCCTGGGCCTCCCAGAACTTTTCTCCCCATCAGGTTCTCCTCTCTAAGGTTTCTTCTGTACTCTTGGAGTGGTTCTTCCAGGAAACAGTCTCCGTGTTTAAGACACTGAGGGCAGAGGGCGGCCCCTTCTCTCACCTGCAAGCTGCAGACATCACTTCCTCAGTGGTCCAGACTATCCTCCACAAACAAGGAATGTGATTCTTCTAGGAGGGCTTCTCAAGAGTGAGATTGGTTAGTATCCTCCTGAGTGCCCACTGAGAGATGGAAAAGGGATTTCCCCTTTCCCACCGCTTCTGCCTTTCCCACCTCCACTCTCTCCGGGGCCCCTGAAGCAGGTGTTCCCCAGCTCCACCGGGTTCCTCTTAGGGAAACTGGCTGCCTTACAACTCCCCGCTCCATCGTTTGGTTGGCACTTTGCAGTTAACCCTGAGCATTTCTGAGTCACCTTTCTGGGAAGTCCGGTCGGCTACCATCTCTTTTACCTCTCTTTTTTGCTCAGAGGAAGAGCAAAATTAACTTGCTAGACATTACAGAGTGAAGGGTGCTTTCTTGAGGATTTAACCACTCAGAGTAGAGAAAAGCAACTCTTCTCAAATTATTCCCATTCTTTACTGCTTGTGATGTCCTTTGCACCATTTATATCACTCTATCTAGGTTAAAATATTCATGATAGTTCTCTTAAATAGTAAGAAAACACTTTTAACCACTAAATAGTTATTTAATAACAAAACCAAACATATGCGTGAGTTGCACATAAATATATTTATAAATACTAATGTTTATACTTCATAAATATAATGTTAATAAACTCACATAACAATGCTGTGAGATAGGCACTCTTATTATGTCCATTTTGCAGTCTAGAAAACTGAGGAAAAGAAAGGCAAATTCCCTATTCAGCTAGTGTAGTCAGTGGCGGAGCTAGCGTTACTTTTTTTGTCCCAGACTCTTTGTTTAGGTGTCCCCCTCACTGAGAGGAAAGAAAGAGCCTGGAGCTAAGAAGCTGCACGTCACCTGGAAATGGAACATAAACCTGAGTGGACGCTACCCTACCTCCTCCCCCTGCTTTCATTCTCAGTAGGGCGATGTGGGCTGCTGGGTCTGTTGTGCTCAGGACCAGTGGGGACTGAATCCAGGAGGGTCCATTGGGAGGAAAGTTACTAAGAGGAGACATCAAAGGTAGGGGTATTCTTGCTAAACTGATCTAACAAGATTCTTACCTGGGAAGGCGGGCCAGTCACTTAGACATCAAAGATGGGGGATGAGGCACGCCAGAGAGGAAGGGTGTCGGGGGTTCCTGCTCAGCTGACTCATCGGGACTCTCGCTAAAATCACACCAAATAGGCCCACGACAGGCCAAGGTCAACACTTCCTAGAGAAAGGGGCTTGGAGAGAGAGGTACCTGGCCAAAGTTTGGTCAAAGAGAGAGTCTTGGTCAACACGCACACACACAGCAGGTTTGCTTCCCTTCTTTCCCTCTAGAATTACTTCTTTACTAAGAAATTGGGGCAAGTTAGTGATCAGAAGACTTGCGTTCTAATCAAGACTCGAGTTGCCCCTTGTTCTCCCTTTTTATCCTTGAGCTCTGTTTTGTGGACTCCCTGAGAAGGTGCTTGCTGGTCTGGGAAAGCAAGACAGAACCATCTCCTGGGGTCCGGTCACTAGCATTAGGTCTCAGCGGCCGGGAGAGGTGGACAAGAAGCAGGAAATGCAGAGCAAGTACCAGTTTCAAGAAGAACTTAATGTTCGTTTTAACTTGTTTTCAACTGCATAACAATATGGCAGAGAGGAAATCAGTGCCACCAAGGATTTCCTGCCATGATTTCAAAGAATGTTCAGCATCCCTATAGATCTAAGCATATAGCGGGGTCAAGAAAAATGGACAAACTCTGAATGTGCAAGATTATTGAGTATTCTCTCAGTGAAATGCAAGATACTGTCTTGAAGACCCTCCTAGGCTTGTCTGATTCATTAGAGGCCTGTCCTTTCCTGGTCTTCAAAGATTTTATAACTCTGTAGAGACAGACTAACTCATGGAAAGCTGAGAGCAATGCAAATGATTCCTGTCCATGAAAAATCAAATGAATTTTTTCCTGTGTGTGTTGGGTAGGGGGGAAGGGGGCACTGATTTTCACCCTGTGGAAAAGGCTGTTTTTGTATCTAGTAGCAAATTTAAATCAGCATTTCTGATTACCTATATGCATAACTGGACTTTGGCTTTGCCTTTGAACTAGTTGTAATATCTTATTTGTTGTTGTTGTTATTGTTTAATCACCAAGTCATGTCCAATTCTTTTGTGACCCCACAGACTGTAGCCCAGCAGGTTCCACTGTCCATGGGATTTCCCAGGCAAGAATACTGGAGAAGTTTACCATTTACTACTCCAGGAGATCTTTCTGACTCAGAGATCAAACCCACATCTCCTGCTTGACAGGCAGGTTCTTTACCACTGAGCTACCAGGGAAGTCCAATATCTTACTAGTTCTCTCAATATTCATGAATAAAGTGTTTGATGTGGATTCAGTTTGTGTGACAGTCATAGTTTTACCTTTTTAAAATTATTCTCTGACAATAGATAGCTAATAATAAAAATCCTTTCTTACTGTTCTGTTCTAGGGTATGATATTAAGATTAGACCAGATGCCAGATCGTGCTGACTCTCAAAAAGAGTTAGCTTTAAAAGTAAATAAAGTCTTAAAAGATTCCTTGCAAGGGGACTAGGGATTGATTTATTTATTTCCTTATTTATTTTATTGAAATACAGTTGATTTATGATGTGTTAATTTCTGCTGTATAGCAAAGTGACTCAGGTATACATATATTGTTGTTGCTGTTCAGTCATTCAGTTGTGTCTGACTCTTTGCAACCCCATGGACAGCAGCACACCGGGCTTCCCTGTCCTTAACTATCTTTTTTTTCCCTGTCCTTAACTGTCGTCCAGAGTTTACTCAGACTCATGTCCATTGAGTCAATGTTGCCACATTCCTGTTTATATTCTTTTCCATTATGGTTTATCTCAGAATATTGAATATAGTTCCCTGTGCTATACAGTAGGACCTTGTTGTTTATCCATTCTAAATGTAATAGTTGGCATATACTGACCCCAGACCCCCAGTCATCCCTCCCTAAGCCTGGAACTAGGACTTACAAAGCACCTTTAATTCATTGGTAGAGACTTCCCGGAGCACTAAGATGTACCTGAAACAACAGAAAAATATCAGTTAGCAGTGTAAGTCCAAAGAAAGGATATGAGAGGTACGTCTGCAAATACACCATGTGTACGCTAGATCCACACTAGTGGAGTTTGGACAAAATCTTTTTAAGAGAGGGATGGAGAAAACTAATATGGAGAGAGTTCTAAATTCTATTAAGATACTTAAGAACTGAGATTCTTTTTAGTGTACTTTCATAGTCCCATTTACCTATTCTTGCTTTTTTTTGCTTGCACTTTTGATGTCATATATCAGAAATCATTGTCAAGATCAGTAGAATATCATTCAGTTTTTTCAAAGAAGGAAATCCTGCCATATAGTGACAACGTGGATAAACCTAGAGGACGTTATACTAAGTGAAATGAGTCAATCACAGCAGGATAAATACAGCATGATTTCACTTATATGAAGTATCTAAACTCATCATAGAAATGGGAATAAAATGGTTGCCAGAGGCTAAGGAGAAGGGAAAATATCGTTACCATACAGTAGGTGGAAAGTTTCAGTTACTAGAGATCTGCTGTATACCATTGTGTCTAGAGTCAGCAATACTGTATTGTACACGTACAAATTTGTAATAAGAGGATAGATCTCATGTTAAATGTTCTTACCACAATCAACAAAAGTAGCAAACTTTAAAAGAAGAAGAATTAGGGACTCTTTAGATTCCAACTTTTCTCTGTTCTTAATTCAAGCATGGCAACATAGACCAGAATGTGGCTGTAATGATGAGGGGGTGGCTGCTGACATTACTGAGCAGCTGTTTCATTTCATGCCCTTGATTTTTGGTCTCCTTTATCCTACTTTACATGAAAAAAAAAAAAAAAAAGATTGGAGGCAGTGAACAGTGGCTAGAGTCACAAACTGCTGACTGTCAGCCTTGCTTTTCCCACTGCCCCTGATCTTTTCTACAGACAAAAGCAGACCAGAAATATGACCACCAGGGTAACTAATCTGCTGTCACTAAGTAAGTGGCTGAAAGGAACCCCAGGGATCAACCAGCCAATCTAAAGTCCACTCGCATCTGAGTCACCTGGAGAACTTATTAGAAATGCAGATTCATTTTCTCCTAAAGGTTGTGAACCAGTGGTGATTCAAATATACTTCAAAGTTTGTAGGTCGTTACATTTCAGCCCAAATAGTAAAAAGAGGGGAGGATGGTGCTTATCCTTTATGGGTCTTAAACACAAGTCAGGACAGATCCAAACTGGGCTCCAGGTACCTCAACATGCAGGCCCTCCCCACTGCCCCACTGCCTCTCAGGCACAGTTAGGATGGAGAAATGAAATGAGCTTGATCAAAGTGTTTTGCTCTTCACCATCTGCTTACCATTTTCAAACCATCTGTTCTTCCTCACGAACAATCTTGGCTATTAAGGCACTAGTGAGGGTGAGTAGAGCTGGATTCTCAACCAGGATTTAAATTCTGAAATAGCTTTGAAACTTCCTAGCTTTGAAACCCTGGGTAAGTTGCTTTGTATCTCAGTGCCTCAGTTTCCTCATCTATAATAGTGGTATCTACTATTATTATTGTGAGAGATATTCTAATTAATGCAAACTGTGACAGTTTAACTAATGCAGCTTATGTGATTTCAAATTACAATATACAGAGAGTTCATCAATGATTTTGGTAAAGTTGCAGGATACAAAATTAATACACAGAAATGTGTTGCATTTCTACATACTAACAACAAAAGATCAGAAAGAGAAACTAGAGAAACAGTTGTCCTTACCATCACATCAAAAAAGTATAAAATAACTCGGAATAAACCTTCATAAGGATACAAAAGACCTGTATTCCAAAAACTGTAAGACACTGATGAAAGAAATTGAAGATGACAAAAACAGATGGAATGAAATACCATGTTCTTACATTGAAAGAATCAATATTGTCAAAACAATTATACTACCCAAAGCATTCTGTAAATTTGAAACAATCCCCATCAAATTACCAGTGGCATTTTTCACAGAACTAAAACCAAAAAATCTGAAAATTTGTATGGAGACACAAGAAAACTCCAAATAACCAAAGCAATCTTGATAAAGAAAAATGGAGCTGGCAGAATCAGGTTCCCTGACTTAAGACTATACTACAAAGCTACAGTCATCAAAACAGTATGGTACTAGCACAGAGACAGACTTACAGATCAGTGGGACAGGACAGAAAGCTCAGAAACAAACCCATGCAGCTATGGTCAATTAATCTATGACAAAGAAGGCAAGGCTACACAATGGAGGAAAGACAGTCATTCCAACAAATGGTGCTGAACAACTGCAGGTAAAAAAAACTGAAATTAGAACCTTCTTTAACACCATACACAAAAATAAACTCAAAATGGATTGAATACCTAAATGTAAGATCTGACAGTATAAAACTCTGAGGGAAACATAGGCAGAACACTCTGAATAAATCACAGCAATGTCTTTTCCTAGCCATCTCCTACAGTAATGGAAATGAAAATAAAAGTAAATAAATGGGACCTAATTAAACTCTAAAGATTCTGTACAGCTAGAGAAAACATAAGAAAAATGAAAAGACAACACTCAGAATGGGAGAAACTGTTTGCAAAAAGCGTGGCTGACAAAGGATTAGTCTCCACAATTTATAAACAGCTCGTGTAGCTCAATTTAAAAAAAAAAAAAGGCCCAATCAAAAAGTGGGCAGAAGACCTAAACAGATATTTCTCCAGAGAAGACACACAGATGACCAACATCACTAATTACTAGAGAAATGCAAATCAAAACTACAATGAGAGATACCCTCACACCAGTCAGAATGGCCATCATCAAAAAATCTACAAACAATAAGTGTTGGATAGGGTGTGGAGAAAAGGGAACTCTCCTACACCGTTGGTGGGAATGTAAATTAGTACAGCCATTGTGAAAAACAGTATGGAGATTCCTTAGAAAACTAAAAGTAGAGCTACCATATGATCCTGCAATCCCACTCTTGGGTGTATAGCCAGAGAAAAGCATGGTTTGGAAGGATACATGCACCCCAATGTTCATTGCAGCACTGCTTTCAAATAGCCAACATGTGGAAACACCCTAAATGTCCATAAACAGAGCAATAGATAAAAAAGATGTGGTGTATAGATATATATATATATATCCAATGAAATATTATTCAACCACTAAAACGAATGAAATAATGCCATTTGCAGTGACATAGGTGGACCTGAAGATTACTAAATGAAGTAAGCCAGACATAGAAAGACAAATATCATATATCACTTATATATGCAGAATCTAAAAAAAGAAAAGGATACTAATGAACTTACTTACAAAATAGACTCACAGACTTAGAGAGTGAACTTATGATAACCAGTGAGGACGGGTGGGGGAAAGGGATAGATTGGGACTTTGGAACTGACATGTACACACTGCTATATTTAAAATAGGTAATCAACAAGGACCTACTGTATAGCCCAGGGAACACTGCTCAGTTTTCTATAATAATCTAAATGGGAAATAATTTGAAACAGTATAGTATTTATAGACGTACACACATATGCATAAATGAATCTATTTGCTGAAACTAACAGAACATTGTTAACCAACTAGGCTGCAGTATAAAATAAATATTTTTAAAATTACAATTTATATATATATATGACTACCCCCACAGCACAAGCAGAGAAAAAGCCACGTGAGGACCCAAGGAGAAGGTGCCCATCTACAAGCCAGGAAGAGAACCTCATCAAAACTGTGCTGCCATGTTGATCTTGGACTTCTGACCTCTAGAAATGTAAGATAACAAATTTCTGTTGTTTAAAAAGAACAATATATGTATAGAGTTTAAAACAGAGCTTGATGTGTGTTACTTGCTCAGTAAGTATTAACTGGCACCCTTATTATTACTGGCTTCTTGCCTATGACTATTTCTTAAGATAGGAGGAGAGTTTAACAATGAATTTGGCAGTCATGGGTATAATACTGAGGCATTTCCCCAGCTACAACCTTAGCCCACTGGCCCCTAACTTCCTCATTGGGCCCTATCCGTCAAGGTTACTGTCCTTGAAGTTCTACCCAGGTGCATGTTCAGTGGGGACTGAGTTGGTTAGAGCTTGGCAAGAGGCAGACACTCAAAGCGGATCCCAGTCATGCCTCTGAGACTGTGTAGTACGTCATTGGTAGTTACTTTCCCTTGGTGAGCTTCCAAAATAATTAAAGGTGTATTTTGGTATTCTATCTCCTGACGAAAATCAGAGTGGCATCTATTAAGACTTGATACAGACTCCTCAGATAAAAAAAATATCTGAGACATCCCCTTCCCATTGCGATTGGATCTTGTTTATCTATTACCCCACCCCAAGCTTTCCTACCAGACCCAAAGGTGGAGGACTCTAGAGTGGAGATAAACATCAAGATCAATTCACAATTTACAGCAGAAAAGGAGAACTAGACTTCGTAAGCCTTTGTAGTATGAATCTCATCTTTTTTAAAAAAGATGACATTAAGAAGTGCTAACTACCAAACCAAAGTCTATCATTTAAGTAAAGAGCAATCATTACTTATGACAAAGCTGAGTGTGTTGAAGTATGCCCTGGAAGCAAGAATCGCTTTAGATAATGACTCTTCTTGCTTTTTAGAGAACTCATGAGACTCGCCATGCACACTACAGTGAAATGTCATTAAAACCTCCCAAGAATGTCACATTCCCTGCTCCTGGCCACAGAAGTCTTGGACCACCTGAAGGTAAGGCAGACTGGCAAGCATCAGGAGTCTCTGAGATGCTGCCTACTCATTAAACAACAGTTATTGGTCCTGTTGTCCTAGGTCCTGGAGGCCACAGGGAATGTAGGACATTGCTCAGCAGGGCCACTTGCTATCTGTCTGACTTGGAGTAAATAATGCAAATCCCTTTGAACTTCTGTTTCCTTTCAGGGACATAGCAAGTAAAATAGTTTTTTATTAATTAGTTAATTTATGCACTTATTTATTGGCTACACTGGATCTTCACTGCTGTGATGGGCTTTCTCCAGTTGGGGCAAGCAGAACTACTCTCTAGTTGCAGTGTGAGGGCTGCTCATTGCAGTGGCTTCTCTTGTTGAGGAGCATGGACTCTAGAGCACCCAGGCTCAGAAGTCATGACACACAGGCTTAGTTGTTCTACAGCATATGGGATCTTAGTTCCTGGACCAAAGATTGAACCTGAGTACCCTGCACTGGCACACAAATTCTTAACCACTGGGCCACCAGGGAAGTCCTGGGAGCAAAATACTTAAGTGTATTAGTATATTATTATTAGTGTATTATTTTTGGTGGCACAAGTTACAGAAAAAGCATGACTCAAGCGCTTTAACAATCATCTCACCTATCACCAAGTGCACAGGTACGCCATGACCTGGGGCCTGTCTCTGCTTCACTTGGCTCTGGCCTCCTCCATCTGTGTTGGTTTCCTTTACATAGAATTACCAGGCAAACATCCAGACACTACAGCATCCAGAGCAGGGAGAAGGAATATCTCTTCCCGTGCATGCATGCTGCTGCTGCTAAGTCACTTCAGTCGTGTCCGACTCTGTGTGACCCCATAGACGGAAGCCCACCAGGCTCCCCTGTCCCTGGGATTCTCCAGGCAAGAACACTGGAGTGGGTTGCCATTTCCTTCTCCAATGTGTGAAAGTGGAAAGTGAAAAGTGAAAGTGAAGTCGCTCAGTCATGTCCGACCCTTAGCGACCCCATGGACTGCAGCCTACCAGGCTCCTCCATCCATGGGATTTTCTAGGCAAGAGTACTGGAGTGGCTTGCCATTGCCTTCTCCGCATGCATGCTGCTGCTGCTAAGTCACTTCAGTCGTGTCCGACTCTGTGTGACCCCATAGATGGAAGCCCACCAGGCTCCCCTGTCCCTGGGATTCTCCAAGCAAGAACACTGGAGTGGGTTGCCATTTCCTTCTCCAATGTGTGAAAGTGAAAAGTGAAAGTGAAGTCGCTCAGTCGTGTCCGACCCTTAGCGACCCCACGGACTGCATGCATGCTAAGTCACTTCAATTGTGTCCAACTCCGTGCGACCCTATGGACTGTAGCCCACCAGGCTTCTTGGTCCATGGGATTTCCCAGGCAAGAATACTGGAGTGGGTTTGCATTTCCTTCTCCAGGGGATCTTTCCAACCCAGGGATCGAACCTTTGTCACAAAATCTCTTTTTCATTACTGAGGAAGGCTTCCCCAACCTCTCACTCCCTTGAATGTGATCACATGAGCATCTATAACCCAGGCACTTGTGACAGATGTCATGAATGGTTTAAAGTATTCAGCACTTACCCCTGGACTGAGGGCAGACTCACCCTCCCTAAAGATAGGGTGATAGGAGGACAAAACCTAAAGGTTTGTATGGATGAGGAAGAAGCAGTAGCTGGCTGGTGTGGCAACCAGTGGTGCTTATTACATCACCCCTACAAAGTTCTTGGGATAAACAAATGAGATGATGGGTGAAAATGGCCTACTCGGTGCTTGGCACATGGAAATAATAGCAACTGACATTTCTGAGGACTTAAAATGTGCCAGGCATTTTATATGAATGCTCTGACTTAATCCGTGCCCTGTGAGGTAGGAGCCATTATTGTGCCCATTTTACAGATATGGAGACTGGAGCCCAGATGAGTTAAGTAACTTGATCAAGGCAGACAGAATCTGCATTTAAACCTGTGCACTCTGACTTAAAGTCCTGCTTTCCATTCTCTAAGATTTACTGCACTGAAACAAAAGTCAAATTCATCACCACACCTCTGCCTTAATCTCACGATATGTGTACACTTTGAGTTCAGTGGGATTCACACACATGAAAAAATTAGAGAGCAATATAATATAGCAGCTAGTGACAGTCTCTGAGGTTTAAGAGAGGAAGGATGTAACTGATGCACACAGAGAAAACGGCAGAGGGTGATGCTGCCAGGAAGGCAGCAGAAGACAGGCCTCTGTGGAGGTGTGAGTTTGGGAGGCAATGGAGAACATTCCAGGCTGATGTAGCAGCTTGGAGTTTTCAGGAATAAAAGGCTACTCTTACATGACCTAAACAAAGGACAGTGGAATCCAGAGTGAATCCACTCTGCAGGAATGGAGAAGCAGAGCGGGGCTCTGGCCACAATATCTGCTGTAGATTTGGGCTGCACCAAAGGTGGTGCTAGAGTTCAAACTCAAGGTAGCAGTACACCTGTCCTGGCCTCCACAACCCCGTCTCTCCCTAAGAATTACATCCCTGTGCCTGCACTTGGGTACCCAAGCCTTCTGAATGACTGGAGACCTATACTAAACCTCACGTTCTTATGAAGTATACCGTAGGTTCCTGAACAGAGAGGACATTAGTCTGTTGATGGAATACCATCCTCTGAGTGGAATTTCCAAGAGGAATCTGACTTGAGGGAGAGGATTTCTCTCTATTTCTTATACCACTTCCTGCAGCACCAAATTTCATGCCAAGAAGGACCTCCTAAGATCATGTTCTGGGCAGGGTGTCTGGTCACATACTCCTAAATTGATGTTTTTGAATCAAATCACTGTGTCTACATCCTACTTAGAGTCTTGTTGCTAATTGTTCAGTCACTAAGTTGTGTCTGACCCTTTGTGACCCCATGGACTGCAGCACACCAGGCTTCCCTGTCCTTCATTAACTTCCAGAGTTTGCTTAAACTCATGTCCGTTGAGTCAATGATTTCATCCAACCATCCCATTCTCTCTTGCCCACTTCCCATCCTGCCCTTAATCTTTCTCAGCATCAGGGTCTTTTCCAACAAGTTGGCTCTTCACATCTGGTGGCCAAAGTATTAGAGCTTCAGCTTCAACATCAGTCCTTGCAAGGAATATTCAGGGTTGATTTCCTCTAGGACTGACTGGCTTGATCTCCTTGCAGTCCAAGGGACTCTCAAGATTCTTCTCCAGCACCACAGTTCAAAAGCATCCATTCTTTGGCACTCAGCCTTCTTTATGGTCCAGCTCTCACATCTGTATATGGCTACAGGAGAATCCATAGCTTTGATTATCAGTCTTATTTTTTGCCTTTTACCTTATTTAGTCTTCAAACTACTTCCCAAATTCCTCTGTAATCTGGTATGTAGGCAACAGGTACCTTTCTAGCTTAATAAAATAGATTCAAGTTGGGACAGAATGGTCTTCGGAGTGAGAGATTGAGTTCAAATTGCAGCAAGGTCACTTACCTCTGGGTGCCTATGGAGCACAAAATGAGCTTCTGAGGCAAAGACCACACATGCACAATAGCACAATGCCCTATCCTGACAATGAGCAAAGTATAAGGAAGGTGTCTAGATCATTGTCTGGCTGTAATTGATGTTGTAAATGTTAGTTTTTTTCTTTCCCTCTGCCCTTTTCCCTTTATAGGGGGTGGGAGGTATGATCAAATGAGTAAAAGCAAAAGTGCCTATATGTAGTTTTCAGGATACCTGATTATACCACCAAGTTGCTGAATATGCCCTGGGATGAGATGTTTACCTTCTCTGGTTCCATTTTCTCATCTACGAAAAGAGAAGGTTGAAGATATTTTTTGAGATGATGTTTTTATTATATATTAATCTGCATTCCCCAAGTGCAGAGTCACAGGAATTCCCCTAATTCATCTGTCTCATCTCGGTTCCAGACTCATCTTCCCCAAGTGGGTGTGCCCCAGTTTCTTCCCTTTCAACTTGGCCTGCAGGATCCTTCCTGCCTCATATCAGTTGTGAACTGGCTATTATCAAAGACTAACAAGTACCTACTGCACACTTAGGGAGAGGGCATGGCAGGCCCCAGCTGTGGTGATCTCAGACCCGTCTAGACATTGGCAGCAAGGCACCTGATAGCAAGATGTCAGGGGAAAGGAATTTGAAGTCACCTCACCCTGTGGTTTGCAAACTGTGTACCTCAGGGACCTGGAGGTTCCTCAGCGCCCCTGGCAGTTGAGAGGACAGGAAGACAGTAGCAAATGGGCCTTTCAAACCAGAGTGGGTTCACCTCTGATTCATTCACTTTCCAATTTTCAGCAGATGTTTCTTCTGGAAGAAGAATCTAGGGGCGAGAAAGAAAAGAAATTCTTGAAAGTCATCAATTTCATCTTACTCTTTCATTATATAGATAAGGATCTACAACTCATATTTCAAAAACCTCAGAATGAGTCCCATCCCCTTCATATCCAGATCTTCCACTTTCAGAGAAGTTATCCTAAGAAAGTAATTGTGAATTTCTGAGTTTCAAGAAGGTTCATCCTACCATGGTTTAAAATAGGGGAAAAAATTGGAAGCAGCAGCAAGAGAGGGGTAGTTGGACAAATACTGGTACATTTTCAAACATACAATATTGGGATATCCCATATATCATAGAAGGAAGTTACTTATATGGAAAATGTGCTCATAATATATTGATAAGTGGAGCGCGTGCACACACACGTTTGTTCTCCCTCTGCCTCCGTGTCACAGGAAGACTTTCTGGGAGCCACTAGACGGGGCCTTGTTTTGCTTGTGATGGTGTACGGTTGATATGCACATTTACCTGGCCCTTCTCACTGGACACTGCCATTTGCTGTACATAGGAAGTCTGCTGGGTCCTTGGCTAAAACAGGTAACTCTAAGTCACATTTCCCCTGATCCTAAAGCATCACTCTGTGTGTCCAGGGCTACAGAGTCTTTATTAAATGATTCCATCCATTTCTGACCATCACTGTCTATCCAGCAGGTCTCAAGTTCAGTTCTTCAGCCAGAACTAGAATAGACACCCCAGAACCTCCCGTTTTTTCTTTCCGCTTTTACTTATCCTGCCTCTCATTAAAAGAAAAAAAAAGAAAAACCAAGCTCCTTACTATTTCTCAATTTATAACAGTAAGTATTTGCATGTACAGAAATCAAGGACCTGGGAAAGGAATACGTCAAGTCTGTATATTGTCACCCTGCTTATTTAACTTATATGCAGAGTACATCATGCAAAATGCGAGCTGGATGAAGCACAAGCTGGAATCAAGATTACCTTGAGAAATATCAATAACCTCAGGTATGCAGATGACACCACCCTAATGGCAGAAAGTGAAGAGGAATTAAAGAGTCTCTTGCTGAATGTGAAAGAGAAGAGTGAAAAAGCTGGCTTAAAACTCAACATTCAAAAAACTAAGATCATGGCATCTGGTCCCATCACTTCATGGCAAATAGATGGGGAAACAATGGAAACAGTGACAGGCTTTATTTTCCTAGGCTACAAAATTACTGCAGATGGTGACTGCAGCCATGAAATTAAAAGATGCTTGCTCCTTGGAAGAAAAGCTATGACCAACCTAGACAGCATATTAAAATGCAGAGACATTACTTCGCTGACAAAGGTCCATCTAGTCAAAGCTATGGTTTTCCCAGTAGTCATGTATGGATATGAGAGTTGGACCATAAAGAAGGCTGAGCACTGATGGTTTTGAAATGTGCTGTTGGAGAAGACTCTTGAGAGTCCCTTGGACTGCAGGGAGATCAAACCAGTCAATCCTAAGCAAAATTAACCCTGGATATTCCTTGGAAGGACTGATGCTGAAGCTGAAGCTCCAATACTGATGTGAAGAGCTGACTCACTAGAAAAGACCCTGATGCTAGGAAAGGCAGGAGGAGAAGGGGACAACAGAGGCTGAGATGGTTGGATGGCATCACTGATTCAGTGGATATGGGTCTGAGCAAGCTCCAGGAGATGGTGAAGGACAAGGAAGCCTGGCATGCTGCAGTCCACAGGGGTCCCAAAGAGTCAGACATGACTGAGCAACTGAACAACAAAATCAAGGAAAACAGGTAGTGGAATGTGTTTAGGGATTGGGAATGTGTGACAGACAGAATATTGACCCCTTAAAATGTGACTGCTGGAATCTGTGAATCTGCTACTTTACATGGCAAAAGGGACTCTGCAGATGGAGATGAAGGGTCTTGAGATGGGGAGATTATCCTGGTAGGCCCAGTGTAATCACAAGGGTTTTTTTAAGAGCGGGCAAGAGGGACAAAGTCAGAGGAAGTGGATATGATGGTGGAAGTAGAGACTGGAGTGCTGAACTTTGAAGGTGGAAGAAGGGACCACAGCCAAGGAGTTCTGGCAGCTTCTAGAAGCTTCTAGAAGCTGGAAAGGAAAGAAAACCTTGGAGTTTTCTCCAAGAAAACCTTATGGAGCCTCCATAAGGAAAGTAGTTCTATCAGCATCTTGATTTTAGCTCCAGAGGGCTCCTTTGGAGCTCCTTGCAGCCTTTTTTTTGGATTTAAAATTTCATTTATTTTGCTTTCATTCTTTATTTTTCTCAAGAAAAATTTTCAAAATATTATTAAAGTATAGTTGATTTACAATGCTGTGTTAATTTCTACTCTACAGCAGGGTGACTCAGTTATCCATATATATTCTTCATTCATAGTCTTTTACATTATGGTTTACCACAGGATATTGAATTCCTTGTGCCCTGCAATAGGACCTTGTTTTTTTTTACCCATTCTAGGTATAGTAATTTGCATTTACTAATCCTGAACTCCCAATCCTTCCCTTTCCCCATCTCCTCCCACTTGGCAACCGCGTTTGTTCTCTATATCTATGAGACTGTTTCTGTTTTGTAGATAAATTCATTTGTGTCATATTTTAGATCCCACATATAAGTAATATCATATGGTATTTGTCTTTCTGATTTACTTTGATTGGTATGATAATATCTAGTTGCATTCATGTTGTTGCAAATGACATTATTTCATTCTTTTTTATGGCTGAGTAATAGATGGAAAAACAATGGAAACAGTGTCAGACTTTGTTTTTTTGGGCTCCAAAATCACTGCAGATGCTGATTGCAGCCATGAAATTAAAAGACGCTTGCTCCTTGGCAGGAAAGTTATGACCAACCTTGATAGTATATTAAAAAGCAGAGACATTACTTTGCCGACCAAGGTCCGTCTAGTCAAGGCAATGGTTTTTCCCGTGGTCATGTATGGATGTGAGAGTTGGACTGTGAAGAAAGCTGATCGCCGAAGAATCGATGCTTTTGAACTGTGGTGTTGGAGAAGACTCTTGAGAGTCCCTTATACTGCAAGGAGATCCAACCAGTCCATTCTAAAGGAGATCAATCCTGGATGTTCATTGGAGGGACTGATGCTAAAGCTGAAACTCCAATACTTTGGCCACCTCATGCGACGAGTTGACTCACTGGAAAAGACTCTGATGCTGGGAAAGGTTGGGGGCGGGAGGAGAAGGGGACGACGGAGAATGAGATGGCTGGATGGCATCACCGACTCTGTGGACATGAGTTTGAGTGTACTCCGGGAGTTGGTGATGGACAGGGAGGCCTGGCGTGCTGTGATTCATGGGGTCGCGGAGAGTCGGACACGACTGAGCGACTGAACTGAACTGAACTGAATATCCCCTTCCCTAGTGGCTCAGTGGTAAAGAATCTGCCTGCAATGTGGGAGACCTGGAATTGATCCCTGGGTCAGGAAGATCCCGTGGAGAAGGGAATGGCTACCCATTCCAGTGTTCTTGCCTGGAGAATTTCATGGACAGAAGAGCCTGGTGGGCTAGAGTCCATAGGATCACAGAGTTGGACATGACTGAGCAACTTACACTTAACTTAATATCCCATTATATGTTTTTACCACATCTTCTTTATCCATTATATGTTGATAGACGTTTAGGTTGTTTCCATGTCTTGGCTATTGTAAAAAGTGCTTCTATAAACATAAGGGTGTGTGAATCTTTTTGAATTATAGTTTTCTCTGGGTATATTTCTAGGAGTAGGATTGCTGGATTATATGGCAACTCTGTTTTTAGTTTTTTGAAGAACTGCCATACTGTTTTCCATAATGGCTGCGCCAATGTACATTCCCAAAAACAGGGTAAGAGGGGTTTGCCATACCCTCTTCAACATTTACTACTTGTAGACTTTTTAAGGATGGCCATTATTATCAGTGTGAGGTGGTACCTCACTGTATTTTTGATGTGTATTTCTCTAAGAATTAATGATGATGAGCATCTTTTCATCTACCTATTGGCTATCTGTATGTCTTCTTTGAGGAAATATCTATTTGGGTCTTCTGCCCATTTTTTATTGAGTTTTCTGTTTTTTTGATATTGTGTCACATGAGCTATTTGTATATTTTGGAAATTAAGCCCTTGTTGGTCACATCATTTGCAAATATATTCTTCCAGTCCATAGGTTGTCCTTTTGTTTATGGTTTCCTTTGCTGTACAGAAGCTTGTAAGTTTGAATAAATCCTATTTGTTTATTTTTATTTCTACTGCCTTGGGAGACTGACCTAAGAAAACATTGGTACAATTTATGTCAAAGAATGTTTTGCCTATATTTTCTTCTAGGATTTTTATGGTGACATGTCTTTTATTTAAGTCTCTAAGTCATTTTGAGTTTATTTTTGTGTATGGTGTTAGGGTGCATGCTAACTTCATTGATTTAAAGTTGGCTGTCCAACTTTTTCAACGCCACTTGCTGAAGAGACTGTCTTTTCCCTATTGTATATTCTTGCCTCCTTTTTCAAAGATTCACTTCAGTTCAGTTCAGTTCACTCACTCAGTCCTGTCCGACTCTTTGCTACCCCATGAATCACAGCACGCCAGGCCTCCCTGTCCCTCACCAACTCCCGGAGTACACTCAAACTCATGTCCATCGAGTCGGTGATGCCATCCAGCCATCTCATTCTCTGTCATCCCCTTCTCCTCCTGCCCCCAATCCCTCCCAGCATCAGGGTCTTTTTCAGTGAGTCAACTCGTCGCATGAGGTGGCCAAAGTATTGGAGTTTCAGCTTTAGCATCAGTCCTTCCAATGTACACCCAGGATTGATCTCCTTTAGATGGACTGGTTGGATCTCCTTGCAGTCCAAGGGACTCTCAAGAGTCTTCTCCAGCACCACAGTTCATTGACCATAAATGTGTGGGTTTATTTCTGGGCTCTCTATTATGTCCCATCAATCTATACATATATTTTACAAATATCATTGTACTTTGATTACTATAGCTTTGTAGTATTGCCCAAAGTCTTGGAAGGTTATGCCTGCTTTCTTCTTTTTTCTAAGGATGACTTCTGCAATTCTAGATCTTTTGTAGCCCTGTGTAAAAATTTTAGGATTTTAGTTCTAGTTCTGTGAAAAATGTCATGGGTAATTTGTTAGAGATCACATTAAATTTGTAGATTGCTTTGAATAATATGGTCATTTTAACAATATTAATTCTTCCAATCCAAACTTCCCTGACAGTCCATGGTTAAGACTCCATGCTTCAATTGCTGGGGACATGGGTTCCGTCTCTGACTGGGTTACTAGGATCCCACATGCCATGAGGTGCAACCAAAAAAACACAAAAAGACTCTAGTTAATTCTTAAAGTCCAAGAACATGGGATGTCTTTCCATTCCTTTGCGTCATCTTCAGTTTCCTTTACTAATACTTTGTATTTCTCAGCAGATAAGTCATTCACCTCCTTGATGAGGTTTATTTGTAAGTATTTTTTTATGTGATTTTAAAAGGAATTGTTTTTTACATCCCCTTTCTGTTATTTTATTATTAATGTAAAGAAATGAAACTCATTTCTGTATGTTCATCTTGCATCCTGCTTCCTTGCTGAATTCATTTATCAGCTCCAGTAATTTTCATGTTTTTTATATATAGTATCATGTCCTCTGCATGAAATGATGACTTTACCTCTTTCTTACCAATTCGAATACCTTTTATTTCTTTTTCTTATCTGATTGCTGTGACTAGGACTTCTAATACTATGTTAAACAGAAGTGAACATCCTTGTCTTATTCCAGATTTTAGCCAGAAGGCTTATAGCTTTTCATCATTGAGTATTATATTGGCTGTGAGATTGTCATAAATAGCTTTTACTATGTTGAGATATGTTTTCCCTGTGCTCATTTTGGTAAGAGTTTTTATCATGAATGTATTTGAATTTTATTGAATGCTTTTTCTGCATCTGTCAAGTTGATCATGTGGTTTTCATCTTTTATTGATGTGGTATATCACACTAATTGATTTGCGTATGTTGAACCATGCTTGGAATTAACCATGTCCTTGGGATGAATCCAACTTGGGTGTGCTGTATGATTTTTCTAATGTGTTGTTGAATTCTCTTTGCTAATATTTTGTTGAGAATTTTTGCATCTATATTCATCTAAGATATTGGAATGATATTATTTTTTGTTTGATTCATACCTGTAGCAATAGCCACACCCTTCATGAAATAAAAGGTGAGAGTAAGTGCAGATAAGACAGGAAAGGGGTATTGATTTCTTCCTTTTCCAGATGAACTTTATGGCAAGCAACTTTTTGGCACCTCTCCTATGGTGGTGGACCTGCAAATCAGAGTGTGCTTGGATTCCAGACAGCAGAGTTTTGTGTGCTTTCTCCCAGCAAAATGGGCAACCTTGGTTCAGAGAAGGGTGAAATCCTGAATACTGAGGACAGAAAGGACTTTGGTTTTAGACAGTCTTTTGAAACCCTAATTTCCTTTAGCCCTGGTCCTATCAATGTCATTCAACAACGACTTGCTGTTCAGAAAGAGCTCCATCTGCCAAAAACACTGGGTCTTGAGAGTCTGAATCAAAAGCCAAGCCCTGACTCCCAGATGCCTACCAGCCTTAGTAAAGTCATGGTGTAGAAAATATTAAGACTGCTGTCAACCTCAGGCGGCTCAACCCCCTGCCTCCAAGTGACAAGAGAAAAAACACAAGACTGTTCAGAGGAAAAACTCTTTCCCTGGAGGATGAAATAGGATGGGGCATAGCTAAGTTTTCAGGAGACTGAACCTATCATGCTTCTTTGTAACAGAAGCTGGAAAGTAGGCAAGGCTTCCTACTTGATGTGTCTCCACATACTTCCTTACCTCCAGCCCCCATTTTATAGGCATCTTGGATGGTTGGCCATCTAACCCTTCCTGCATGGGTTCCAGTGTTTGTAAGGGCAGGATTTGGCATGCACTTTTGGGGCTGGCGGGCTTCCCTAGTGGCTCAGATGGTAAAGAATCCACCTGCAAAGCAGGAGACCAGGGTTCAATTTCTGGGTCAGGAAGATTCCCTGGAGAAGGGCATGGCAACCACTCCAGTATTCTTGCTTGGAGAATTCCATGGACAGAGGAGCCTGGCGGGCCCCAGTCCATAGGGTCACACAGAGTCAAGCACGACTAAAGCAACCTAACATGCACACATGCACTCAGGGCTGGCAGAGAGCCTAGACATCACATTAGACAGAAGAGTAAAATAAGAAGTGGTCCTCAAATGTCGTGGAAGAGTAAAAGGAAAGGTGAGATGCTGATGGAAATAGCAAGGAAGGGAAATTGATGTGTCACCTGTGAGTCTTCCAGAGAGGCTGAGAAACAGGAAAAGAAGCGGCACCACTGAGTCAGGAACTTTCCAGCACTCAGTTGCTCTATGTTAGGAACAAGGTAGGCAAGGGTCCCTTCTTCTTCGGTGTCCAAATCTGCATTAGCAGCTGTGGGCATACTACATGGGACAACAAGGAGAGAGGATCCTGGGAACCCTGGGTTTCTGGGATGTTCTGGGAAAGGATGGGAAACTGAGGAACTAGACAAAATAATCTAAACACCAGAAGTCAGAATCAGTCTTCACTCCCAATTTGACAGGTCAGACCAAACAACTAAACTCATATTAGCACTTCAGAAAGATATTCACACCTGTTGAGGGTAAGTCTTAAGACTGGAGTACAGTTCCATTAGTAACTCAGTTATGAGATTTTTATTTGAAGTATAATGATGAGCTAAAACTCTGCACAAATGAACAAACAAGCAAACAAATCAGAGCTCTTGGGTTGTAGTAAGAAAGCCTGAAGGAATAATGCTTGAATCACTTGAGACAACAATTCCCCGTTTTGTTTTTTTTTTTCAAGAGAAGACCAAAGCCTCTAGACAAGGAATCATGAGAAGAAATCATAGTAGGAACTGCATTTTTAGCCCAGTCTGCTAAGGAAACATTCACAGATGCAGACACACACTTACACAGAGGTGTAGTACATGTTATCTGAGAAGTGACGTAATAAGGTAACAAGGCCCTGACCAATGCATTAATAGCACATTGACAATAGTTATACTTTCACTTTTCATATAACTCAAAGTGAAAACATGAGCCTGAAGAAGTCTTAAGTCAGTGGCTTTCCCTCCCCTAACCAATGGCCAAGTCTTTTCAGAGGCAGTTCTAGTTTGAGTTCTAGAGGAACAGTGTCACTTGACCAAAATTTTGATCCACTGATGCTCTGTTTTATAACTTGTAGTTGATAAGACAGCTAAAAACTCAATACTTCATTGAGGCCATGAACAATATGGTTAGTTCTGGTTACTAATCCTCTTTACCTCACCCAGGATTTTCTAACAGGTTATAGCCAACAAACTCAACTGTTTTGGGTACAAAATCTAATATATCACAAGCGGGAGGTGCAACAAAATGGTGATAAGCTTGGGCTCCAAAATCACACTGAATTGAAACCCAGCTTCATATTTCACTAGTTGTGTGTTTTTGGGTGAGTCACTTAACCTTTTTCAGCCTTAAACCTCCCATGACCCCACCATCTTTATGAAGTGAGAACAACCATGGTAAATCATCATAAAGTCTTTTTGCAACAAGGATGATGTGAAATAATGTGTACTTATTTCTTGGCTCAGTGCTTGACATGTAGGAAGTGCTCAATATGTCAGCTCATAGAATCAGCATGAGGAATCTAGGATAAACAGAAAAAAGTAAAAAACATTCTGTTTGATCGTAGAATCCAGCTCAGTGCAGCTTAGGATGTGAGTTGGCCCCTTTTGGTTTGTTGGTTGTTTTCACTGCTGACCCATTGTTCCTGGTAGTCTAACCTGCTTTCCGCAATAGACCAAGGACTGCCAGATCCTTTCTGGCTGGGTCTCTGAGTACTCTAGTACCAAGTCCAGGTCTAACATGAAAGCAGTAGGTACTTACTCTCTGGCACAGAACTAGTATTTGTTTTTCCCTACACCAGCAGCCACTTAGTCAGTAAATACTATGTTTTTGGTTCCTTCAAGCTAGGCCCTGTGGCCTTGAATGACCCTGCAAAGCCCCTAGTTTTATTTCTCATCCCCAGGCAAACCTCCATTTCTGTGCCATTTCTCACCTCACTGCCCTACAGGTCACCTTTCATATGCCTGCCTATTGTATGTTCCAAAGGGACAGAGGGAACCCCTCCTTGAAACTCACTTTTCCCCTTATTTTATACCAACATCTCCCAAGAGCCAGAAACCACTACTCTCTCAGAGCCAGGAAAGAGCACTCTATCTTTCATGAAGGAACCAGGCTCACTCCCAGGGCCAACTCATCCAGGAGGTACGGGGTTGAGAGCTTGCAGTACTTAGAGGCACCCACAGAAAGGTTTTCATTAGTTTAAAAAAAACCAAAGATTGTATGTATAATAACGAATCTGATCTGGATTCTATTCATCTTTATGCCAACACAATCATACAATTTATTTTAAGATATGTTTGTATGGAGGAAGGAGCCCCCAGATATCACACTGTGGCCCTGCCATTCCTGCTTAGTTTAGAGTGGTCCAAGGTGGGGAGAACCTGGGGCAAATTCACCCACCTGGACCCTACCTCCCACATGACCCATTTGCTTCCTGTGGCTGGTACAGAGCAAAAGTCACAGCAATTTAGATTTTTAAGAGGGTTTTATTATATAGCACAAGGAACTATACTCAGTATTTTGCAATAACCTATAAGGGAAAAGAATCTGAAAAACAGATATATATATATATATATATATGTGTATGGGTGTAACTGAATTGCTGTGCATACATCTGAAACTAACACAACACTGTAAATCAGTTATACTTGTTTTTTTAGAAAAGAGGAATTTTTAAACAATTGCAACATTGATAATATAGAACTTGTCTATTTCCATAACAAGTCTGACCCAGACTTCTTCACACTTCCATCCAAAGACAGGCAATGTCAGAGCAATAATACTGCCTTGGGAACACACCTGGATGAGCCAAACTGAGAGCCAGCATGAGGTAACCTTCCTCAGGAAGCAAAACCTCATTTCTGGGGACTTGAAAATCACACATAAATTGGCACTGATTGGATTTATCACAACATATGGCAATCTTTTTCACTGATTGATTTAATTTAAAAATCGATTAAGCTGAACACCTGGTTGACCAACTTGGTTGACAGTTAGGTCTCTATTTATACTCATGAAGCCACCAGGCTGACTCCCCCAGCTGCACACACAGTTCAGAGGGAAGTTTTCTCAGTTTGATGCAAGGTGCAGAAACAAAACAACACAAAACAAAAAGATAGTTTCCTTTTATAGTAAATTTTGGCTATCATTTGAATAAATGCCAAGAAATTACTTCAATCAAAGTGTTTGAGTCTGTTGCCAGTTAGACATGGTGCCAGATCAATCTTGATCAATACTTGGAGGAAATGTCAGCCTTTACCTTTGTTTTTTAATCAATGCACTGCTAATTTTCAAGTTGCTCTCTTGGGTGTGACTTGATTATTTGTGAAACACCATCTCTTTAGCCAAGGGACACAGGGGTTAAGTCTGCCTACAAGATTAAGTCACACTCTTCTTAGTTGGGCTTGCTTCCTACCTCTGCATCCAATGTCAGAGTCAGGCAAGTCAGACTGCTGCTGCTGCTGCTGCTGCTGCGTCACTTCAGTCGTGTCCGACTCTGTGTGACCCCATAGACGGAAGCCCACTAGGCTCCCCCATCCCTGGGATTCTCCAGGCAAGAACACTGGAGTGGGTTGCCATTTCCTTCTCCAATGTGTGAAAGTGAAAAGTGAAAGTGAAGTCGCTCAGTCGTGTCTGACCCTTAGCGACCCCACGGACTGCAGCCTACCAGGCTCCTCCATCCATGGGATTTTCTAGGCAATAGTACTGGAGTGGCTTGCCATTGCCTTCTCCGCAAGTCAGACTATTCCATCCCAATTTATGCTTTCCTAGGCGTGTTATCTGCCTATGAGAGTTTCACTCTCTATTCCCACAACAGAGAAACCGACTGAATAAAAAGACACAACACCCCATGTGGGATGGAAAACTAGGCTTTGGCATAGGGGAGTGCGCTGGGGTAACCAATACTGTCAGATCAACAGGTAAAAATGTGTGTAAGTTGTGTGTGAAGCAGCCTACTTTCGTATTTCTTAAATATGACCCCTTTTAAAGGGAAAAAAAGTCTTCTACACCCTTAAGGACTAAGCATGTGTCTACTGATGATCCCAGTGTGAGAAGCACCCACCCATATTAATTTACAATTATTTTCTCCATTGCTCACATGCAAGTGTCTTTATTAATACTCAGGAGTTTCCATTTCAATACTATGCTTATCACAGTACTTTTTTGAATACATATTAAACAGTTTTTGTACTCAGAAAACCACATCCTTTGGTTGGTCCAGGCCATTTGAATCTTTCTATTAACTGGTTTTTGTTTTTTTTTTTTCAAGTTTTTACCTGTGTCTTTATGGGTGTTGAGTGATTAAGTAGTATTAGTACTAGGGTGGTGCTGGGGCCACAATAGGGGTTTTAAAAATAGAAGTTGCATTACTAAACTAGTTTTAGCTTTTCAACGGTTGCTGTTCTGATTGCCAGGCAGCCATTTGAAAAGACGCTCAGTGTTGAATGGTAATTAACTCAGCCCTCTGCAGTGGTGCTCAGCTCAAACACCCAAAGGCAAATTTGGGAAGTAGCCTTAATTGAATCACATCTAAAGTGGAGTGAGGGATTCAAGGAGCTCACAGGGGATTCTTCAAGATGAGAAACCTCTTGGTTTCTGCAAAGGCAGTGAGACTGTCAGACTGGACAGCCTTATTTATGTATTGGCAGGGAGTGGGGGAGAATCAGAGTAAGTTCCTGTGTTTAGTTAAAGCAAACCCCTCGGCTCTGCTTCTTTCCTTACCTCTGCGTCTTCCTTTTCTCTGAAACACCGGCCTCGCCTCACCTCTTCTCGCTCCTCACTTCTCTTTGGTTCACTATTCATCTTATCCTTTATATCTTAACCCACACTTCACTTCCTTTGAGAAGTCGGCTCCCCATCAACCAAGACGAGGGCAGGTATCCCTTCGATGTGGCAAAACACTTACTAGGTTACTGAAACATTCACCTCGTGTCCCTGTAACCAGGCACTAAAAACATCAATGTGTCCGCAGTGGTCGGTCCATGCCAGGCATAAACCATGTCACGTAATCATCAGCAAAATTGCATGAGGTAGGGCTTGTTTGTACCCATTTTTACAGATATGGAAACTGAAGCTAGAAAAGTTAACTTGCAAAGGAAGCCTGAGGACTGAAATTCAAAATCAGTCTAACTCCAGAGCTCACAGTTTAAACTGTTGTGCCATTCTGCTTCCAAAGTATTTGTGGAAAACACACTGTTTGATATATATATATATATAAACTTGAACAAATCAGTTTCACCTTTCCTGGTCTCAGCCTCTGTTTTTTTTTGAAAAGCCATTTGGGCCAGCATCAGAAAGCAAGAAATTCTATGCCAGAATGATTCAAAATAGGATTTACTGATGGACTAGATGCTTGCACACAATGCAAAAATAAAAATTACAGAAAGGGAAACAATGGAAAGCAACAGTCCCCCTACTCAGAGTCACCTAGTTCCCCTTTCCCAGAGATAACTATTGAGATGTATTATTATCATGAGAGGAAGCCTTGGAACTACATTTTGTATAATATGGTCCCATCCAACTGATGGATCAATTTTAGGGGTCCTGATCTGCATTTGTTTTTTAATACCATTTAAAAAATTTTGAAAGGATCATGTTTCACACAACTTGTGTTTCAGTTTGACGCATAGCACAAATGTACATCTGAGTCACAGAGTGTAAAATGTGATATTACACTTCTCACCACAGAGTAATACTAGAAACTGCTTGACAGTCACCAACTGGGCAGACCCAGAAGCTGAAAATTATGAAGGTCCCTTCCACGGAGAACCTCCTACCCTTACTTCCCATGAGTCACTTTGGAATTCAGCAGCCAGACCCAGTAAAGCACAATTTGGATCCCTTCCCTCTTCTGTTCAAAGTTTTCCAGGGACCCCCCATCTCCCTAAGAGCAAAAGCCATGAGACAACATATATCTCTCTTTCTTTGTTAATATCCTGAAACAATTCCAAAATCAAATGAAAAATATGGGCTCCATGATGTAAAGAAATATGACTTGTAGGGGAGATTGGGCCTCTGGGAAGGGACTTCAACAAAGACAAACAGCATCCTTCAGCTGAAAACAAAAGTGGATATGCACAGAGTCTAGGTATGGCGTGATTTATCTTAAAATATCATTTACATGACATTCATCAAACTCCCTATGGAGAATCCTGGGGATACCTGATCAAGATAGAATGCTCTCCAGGAGAGCTGGCCTGAGGATGGAGAGACTCTGAAAAACATGGGCTGCATCCACAAGAAGAGGCTGAGGACAAAGAAACATGCAGGAGTCCAACCACAAGGTGCCAAACTACAGACCCATAGCAAGTGAAGCTGCTTTTCACATGGGCAGTTACTCTAGCTTTGGTCAAGGTGAGCAGCAACAGGAATGTAGTGTTCACTGTGGGGCAGTCGGTAACAATAATAAAATGCTGAGGCCAGTTCTCCCATCTCAGAAACAGGAGCGGAACTCAGCAAAGGAGGAAATGACAGTGCCACATCCCCTCCCTCCTCTTCTGTCTCCATCTCTCTTCACTCTCCTGTAGTGCTATGTATCCCTAAATGTGGCAGCTCTGTCTTCACTGATGCATGTGGGTGCCTCAACCGGAATAGCCCATGGTGTCCCATGAGGGCAGGGGTAACCCAACTGCAGGGGCAGCTTCTGGAAATCAGGATGTAACATCATGGCATATTTGGACTTGGATACTGTCTATCAGACGTGTAAGCTCATGTGAACAAGGCTCTTGTCTGTCCTGTTCTCCTTCAGATTCTCAATGCCAAGCATTGACACTTAAGTAGGGAACCAGTGAACGTATCTCAAATGGATGGAAAAAATGTTAGACCAAGTAGTGGAAGCTCTGCAGACAATAGCTTCTCCAAGCCTAACCAGTCATCAGGCAGATTCTGCAAGGTGGGTTTTTACCCCTCTGCCCCTGGGAAGCAGTCCCGTGTGTGTTCTGTAGGGCGAATTGCCAGTTTGCCATGAGTTCAGTATAACTGTGCCTTTGTGCATCTAGGTGGAAAGAGATGACAGATGGGAGCAAGTACAGGAGCAAAAGCACTGAGGCTTGCAAGGGCACAGCAATTACCGGCAGTGACCAGGTCATGACCTAAGAGGTCAGGTGCCTGGAGGGCATGGGTGGAGGCCAGGCAGAACAGGTTTGGTTAGTTGTGAAGGTGAGCAACGTTAAGAACTTTGTCGTTTCTTCTGCAGGCAACAGGAGAATTTCTTGGCAGTATGGAAACAAAGGAATGACATGATCAGGTAATTCTGAAAATAACATGAAAAAAGGAGAACTAGGAAGGCCATTTATGAAGCTATGACACATGTTCAGGTTTAGGGATAACTGGGGCCAAGACATGTGGTGGTGGAGATGGAGAGGAAGCCCTGGGGGGACAATTCAAGGAGGCAACCAGTTGGAAATGTGGTTTGGGATGTTAGATATCAAGGTTAGATATTCAGACTCAGGAGTCATTTGGGTCTTGTTGAAGTCCTAGAAGAAATTAAAAACACCTAAAAAAAAAAAAACACACCTAATTTGAGTAGTGGGTCATTTAGAAAATCTGACAAAAGCAGGCATTTTTAATTGCAGAGGCTTCTCAGATACTCACAAAAAGCTGAGGAAAAGGGCCAGGGATATCATTGAAGAGCCTCTGGTTGAGAGAAGAAAGAACATCAGAGAAAGGATCCCAAGGAATGACCTTACCCAAAGGGTAAGCAGAAGATGACAGTGGTCCCCAACCTTTCTCAGCTGTTACAGACACATTGACTACTGCCCATCAGAGGGTTGTTTGGAGAAGCAGAAGAAAGGATAAGAGAACATGAGTAAAGAAGGAGTGCTTTGTTCCTGAGGTCAGAGGCGCCTCAGACAGGACCAGGGAGACTAACCACACGGCTGAAGATGAATAAAGAGATGGAGCTAACTAACATCTGCTTTTTAAGGTGTTTGGAAAAGACAAATTGCTCAAGTAGGAACAACCAGAAAGCCTCTTCAAAGAGTTCAGCTGGGCCCAGAAACCCAGTCAAGTGCAGGCGGAATGCACAGCTCTCAGGAAGCCTGAGAAAAAGCAGCTTCCTAGGCAGATGCAGGCCTCTATCTTTAGAAAACTCAGCAAGACTCGTTTCTCGAGTGAACTAATAGCTAATCATTTCTGTACTTATTACATAATGAACTGCGGGTGTATAGCTGTATGCAACTGCCTGAAACTGTGCTCAGTATTATGTGTATACACCCAGTAGTCTATTTGTCTATCTAAACACATTTACATATAATTATGCATTTATATAAAGGTATGTGTTTATCATCTTGGCATATATACATATGCATATTCAGTGTAAGTCTGGAAGAGTGTCATAGTTTAATATTAAACATCCAAATATTCCTTCAGCTGTCTATACAGCTGTGACTGAGAACTTGGGTCTGTTATTCAATGTTCATGATCATTCTCAAACTTCTTTCTGGTCTCAGTATCAGAAGAGTTGATCTCATGAGCAATTTTTTTTTTTTTTTGTCTTGCATGTGACAGAAATTGAGCTTCAGACAAGACCTCCTTTTTGAACATGACTACTCGAAATCCAGGAGAAAAGTCTTTGGTCCCACTTGTTCTATGGGATGCATTAAAAAAAAACAAAAGACCAGCAACCTTTCATTTCTGTCTCTATTTTATGTACTTTAATTTCACATTTCATTTCGTACACTTCTTTTGGTGAATTACGCAACTTTGTAAGCCATCGTGAATTTCCTTTTTAGGATAAGGTGGCATATACATATGAGGCTTTAAGGTCCAGAACATCATGGCTGGGAAGGAACTTACTAATGTGGCTGGAGTTAAGGCATGTGACAGTGATAATAGGTATGTTATTAGGACAGTCCCGCAGCCATTACAGGGAGTCAGCCAGATCTCAGCCCAGGTCGTGGTTCTCTCTGGTGTGTACTAGTTGGATGATGAGAAGCATATTATGCTCTAAACCTTAATATTTTTCATCTTTAAAACAGTGACCTCTTGGTATTTGGGGGAGACGGTGTAAATGAGGAAAGCACTTAGCACAGGTACTCGGTCAACATTTGCTACTGTCATCACTATCTTTTACCATTCACGATCAGATCTGCCGTCAGAAAGTTCTCCCACTCCTCCCGAGCTGTGTGCCCTTCACTCCCATACCCAAGAGAGGCCGCGCAGCTGTGTCTCCCCTGATACGGATCGTATCTGGAGTGTATCTCGGGGTGCAGAACAAGTATCTCCAGCCCAGCTGCTAATTACTAACAAGATGATACTCAAAGCACAGGCTAAGGCGGACCCACAACTTTGTTTTCGTTCCTTACCCCACCCTCGACTCTGCGCTCCGATGTATACAAGACAGGCTGGCAAGGGGATAAGGGGTCTTCGGGAGCCTGGACTGAAATTCGGGAATGCGAAGGAGGTGGGGATTGCCCTGAGAGCCACCGAGCGAGGCCAGTTTCCTCCAGCTCCCACCCGAACTCCGGGCGCGGGCTGGGTGGGATCCAGGGCACCTGGAGCCTCCTCGCCCCTCCAGCTCCGCTTCCGACTTCAGCCCCGGGCCGAGGTAGGCACCGGGAGCAAAAGGCGAGAGTGGAGGGAGGCGCAGGCCTCCGCGGACTACGCAGTAGTGAGGGCAGGTTTCGGGGAAGAGCGACAGAGCGCCACACACCTCCTCTGGCGATAACCATCGGCGCTCGTCAGGTGGGGGCGCGGCGGAGGGCGCGCGCGCAGGCAGGAGGGCTGGCGGGCGCGCTCACACAAAGTTTGTGCTGCGCTGCGCCGCCGGCGGGCTCGCCCAGCTCGGAGAGCGGCGGGTGGGCGGCCCGGACGCGAGGGCCCGGGGCGGGGGAGCTCGGCAGGCGGCGGCGGCGGCGATGTGCCGCGCCCCGCCGAGCCAGGCCCGCCGCGCTGGGTGAGGCGGCTCGGGGAGCGCGGCTGCGGCCATGGGCACCCTGGGCAAAGCCAGAGAAGCTCCGCGGTGAGTAGGCGCGCCGTTTCCTCTCTTGGGCGGGGGGCACGGCGCGCTCGACCCTGGGCCCTCGCCGGGATGGGGAGTGCGGCGGCTGGCGCGGCGCCACCTGCTACGGGAAGCTTGCGGGCCCGAGGTGCGGAGGGCGGCGGCCTCCCGGGGTCTCGGGTTAGTCCAGGGCGACGGGCTCGCGGGACGGACGCGCCCGGGGCGCCCAGCGCCTCTCGCCCGACGGGCCGGGCGGACGCGCGCCCTGAGTTGATCCCGCGAGACCCGGGGTCGCTCAGCGACTGGTCCCGGGTCCCCCGGCGCTGGGCCCGCGGGACTCCCACTCGTGGACTTTCCGCGCCCCGCGCACCTGCCGCGGCCCCGGCAGCGCCACCTGGCGGTTCCCCCGGCCCCGCGGATGTCTGGAAGGGCAGCTGCGTTTGCCGCCAGCGCGCAGGGGTCGGCGAGCCACGCGACCGTGGGGGGGGAAACCTGCACCCCCCTCACCCCCCGTGATCCTAGGGACACGTTTCAGGAGGGACTTGGGGTTACAGAAAATGACGGAAAAGTGACTGTGAGTCCAAAATCTGTTGGCAGGGTAAAGAGGCCCGGAGGGGCCGGGCAACTTTGAGTTTGTTCCCCAAAGGGCCAGAACCGGACAACTGCCTGAGCTCAGCACAGGGCCGGGGGCTGGGCTCTTCCACCTCCATCCACGCAGACTCTGTTGCGCCTGACGGGCCCCGTCAGGCAGGAAGCCTTGCGCTGCTGGACCTCCTGCAACTAAAACCTCTTGGCCCCTTATGTCCTCCCCGGCCCTGCCCGTGAAGGTCCAGCGCTGTTCTCTGCGTGGGATTGAGAGGAGAGAGCTCCGGTAAATTGAATTCAGCCTGTATTATGGGAGGAGGGAGAGGACGGGACACTGGAAGAAATCCTCACTGGAAGCCGATAAAAGCCATTTTTCACTGCAAAGAAAACTGCGGGGGGTGGGGGGTTCCCTTCGTTCTCCTTGTCCATTTATCCCCTCACTCTTCTGGGATGAATTTCATAAAAAGTTCAACCCGAAATTGTGACCTCCACTGAGGCTGGAGAGGGTTGCACCTGAATCAGTTCAGAGTTTTGAAAATCTTCAGCAAACTAGAGAGGACCTTAACCAGTTGTAGCCTCAGGGAACACTTATAAGTTGTTTCTCTCCGGCTTTTTTTTTTTTTTTTAAGCTAATGAGGAAACATTTGCCTACTATCCTTTAAAAATACATAAGCGTTTGCAGACTTAGGGGCTATTGGTTTTATGGATTGGAAAAACACCCTTAGAACTGCCTAAAAGAAAGTGGTTTATAAATGCTTATATATAGCCATTTCACCAGAAAAGACAGAACGATTTGAAGGTCTGTCACAAAGCAGCCAGTCAAGAGACAGCACAACAAAATTGCCCAGTTTGCTAATTTATGGTACACATACTTCTCATCTTCCTGACCTCTCTGAATGCTGTCTGGGTTTTATCAGTTTCTCTTCTCCCTGGTTTCTCCTGCCCAAGCCCTCTGAGTCTCAGCAGCCTCTTGGCCAACTGCATCTCTCACCTTCCTTTTCTCTTCCTCCTCCCTAAATACTCCGTTCAAGTCCATTCGTTTTGGGTAAATGTTCCCAGCCCCTCCTAGTTCTGGTAAAAGTATCTACCTTTGAGAATCACCTCCTGGACCAAAGTGGTTTCCCCTTCAGGTTACACTGGGAAGCATTACTCAGATTAGCGTCAGGCCAGTCTTCGGAGTCCTGAATGGTTGATGCTATCAACTGAGGGAGAAAATGGAATTTTCCCTGGATTGGCCAATTGAGAGACAGAGGTGGACACCCACCTCCTAGTCCTAGTGGGAAGAGCTGCATTTGGAGACAGCCTCATTGCCGTGGTCTCATCTCTCCGAGCTTAAGAGAATGTGGAAGGTGTGTGAGAAAAAATAAAAAAGACTTCTAACTAGAAGGACTTTCTTTTCATCTTTCCCAACTCTGCCTTGGGAGGAGGTCTTAATGGTGAACAGACAGCAGCTACGGCTGAAAGCTGACTGATCCCAACAGTGGATAACCAGCGCCAGGTTTAGGATCATCACTGCTTCTGCAGTGGGAAGAGAGCATGATATGGGCAGAGGAGGCCTGGCTCGGCACTGGTGCCCCATCCCACTGTCTTTCCAAGCCTGGACTTCCACAGGCATGGTTGAAGGGCTGGGAGAATGACCTCGGAGGGGCTGTGCAGCTTTTTGCTAATTCTTAAATAGTGAAAGATGCACAGTTCCAGGCACAGTAAATATTTATTAAACAGAATCAGAGAGGTGCCAAGTACAAGTCCCAGATCTAGTACATATGAGTTATACAACCTGTCTGTGTCACTTAGCCTCTTTTAGATTCAGTTTCAAATTGTGAAATGGAGATAACATCTTGGCTGTAAGCTTTAAAGACTATTTAAATCTCCATCACAGAGCCTGCTGTTATCAGAGGTACTAGTTCCGGTGGCCATTACTGTTTCCTTTCATTTTCAGATACTGATCTGATCTTGGGGCCATTCACAGGGCCTGGGTGAAAATCAGTAGTGGCCAGAAACTTGATCAAGTCCTGTAATACCAATTTGATCTTTCAGAAATCACTGCCTTGGGCTAGCAGATCCTAAGAGCCAGTTTCTGATTGGATTTCCCTGAGCCCATCCTAGGTCAGAACAGGTGGCAGCAGCCAATGCCAGACCAGCGTTCTGGAGCTACTTTGAAAAGTGACTTGAAGGGCCTGGTGTTCCCTCCACAAGTCTGGCTGTGCAGTAAGTGGTCCCATTGTCTTTTAACAGGGTGGTTTCACCAAATCCATGTGTGCGTCAGTATTTTGTTTTGATCCAAGTACTTCTTCAGCCCCTTCTGGGTGACATTATATCTTGTCAGTTACAGCTTTCCCCAGCATTCCACCTGGAACTGGTTCTCCCTCCTCTGAGAACATCACACTTCTTGCCCTTGACATTCACAGGCCAGTTATTTAAGATTTGTAGAGTTATCTTTTCTTGGTCTGGTTCTCATTCTCCAGCTAGATTTTTGTATTAAGGAACTTGCAGATGACCTTCATACAACAACTAACATATAATGAGTGTGTTTTCCAGTTTGCTGAGTACCTTCACAGATTGTCTTACGGGCCCTCTCTGGTCTGTCACACGTGTGTTACTCATAGAACAAGTACTTTTTGATTAATTGATGCCATCATATGTTTATCAAATATGTGTAATTAAAGTTATGGATCTGAGGTATATTTCTCTGGTAATAAACATGATAGCCTTACAGAGGCACAGGAAGAAGGGGAGAATATGCTCAAAGGAGTTACCAGCAACAATACCTATCACTAGTAAACCTTCAGAGATGATAGATATGTCTCTGAGTATGTTATGTAATAAAATGCTCAGTTAACCTATTGATATCATTTTGCAACAACTTGACTTTTACTCTTGAGGTCATGACCAAAGATAATGCTACGTGAAAGTGGATGAAGCTGACCTATTGGGCTACTAAGCCATTTCCAGATTCAGACTTGTCCTTTTGCATTCACGTCTGGAATAAAGCTCTTGCAATCAGTAAGGACTTGATAGAATGATGTTTAATGATAAAAATGACTCAATGACTCTCAATAATGAAAAACTCAATCTTAGAACCCACCAAGATTTAGCTTATTATCTCAACACAACCCTCACCCCCTGCACACAGGTCCTCAGCCTTTGTCTCCTCCTCCCCACATCCTTAAAGATGTTTTTGAGGCCACCTGACTTTCGACAATAACTCTGGTATTGCTCAAGATGGATGAATTTAGCTGAAGATGGGACCAAACTGAAGCAGTTCTTAAGACCCAAGTCAGTGGTCTCTGGGCTAAAATAAAAAATTTATTGCTCGGAGCTAAAACCTGCCAGGATGGTCTTGTGTCTGCCTCTCCCCTTCAAGAGCTGGAGAAAGCAGGCCAGAGCAACCCCAGTCTCAGGCTGAAGAGCCCTGCTTGCAACCCTGAAATCTCACCTTGCTATTTGCTTGGGAGATATCCTTTTAACAGCCAACCAGTCCGCTTGGTGCCTTTACCAAGTGGGAGGGGTGTGTCTTATCAGCCCAGCTCCCAGGATTAATTGTTTTATCTCCTTTTCTCCTCTATCTGCCCACAGAGTGCGAGCTGTCAGTGTGGTCTGTCCCCTGGCTGCTCTGCTCACATTCCGTGCCTCTTCTCTTTCCCTAGGAAACCGTCTCATGGCTGCAGAGCAGCCCCTAAAGCAAGACTAGAGGCGAAGCCCGCCAGCAGCCCCCTCCTCTCCCATCCCGGCCTGGCCCAGATCACCCAGTTCCGAATGATGGTGCCTCTGGGACATTTTGCCAAAGGAGCCAGCCTGGACGATCTCATCGACAGCTGTGTTCAATCTTTTGGTGAGTTGGCGAACTGCCCACATGCATAAATGGGGCTCTTTTACTTTGTTCTTCCTTAAAAAGTGCTTTATAGAATAGCAACCTACATTGCATTTGGGGTTTAAAAATAGCTTTCGAGCCTTTGAAATGTTGGAGACAGTGTGCAGTGCCTATGGCACATGACTGTGTGGGTGTAATAGGTCGTGATGAGAGGTGCGATTTAAAGCGAGAAAAGTTACTGAGGAGAGTTTATGTTTCCAATTTTCTCAGGATGGAGGTTTTTCTCGTGATGAAAAATATCATAAAATGCAGTGGTGCATCTGGCGCTTTTCTGTTCTTGTGTTCTTGGGGCACATGAAGACTAGCAAACGCTGTTACCAGACAGCAGTTTGGACCACTGGATGGCAAAGTCTGAATAATTCCCCTCACAGTCTCGAAGGGTGGTTGTGGTGGAGTAGGAAAGGACCGAGTAAGGCCAGACTGTCTGTGCCTGGGAGATACTGGCAAACGAGCGGTGTGACTGAAGATTGGGATCTATGAAAGGGGCAGCCAGACATGTTGGCAGGGATTATCTGGATGCCACACTCTGTCATCACCCGACACACCATGAGGGGTGAGCAGCTTAGCGCAGCTGACAAGGGTTATCCTCAAAGATGCCATATTTAAAAAAAAATTGTAGGCACGCTCTTTTGATTGTTATATGTGAAATAGTGATGGAAAAGTACTAAACATTTGTTCCCCTCCCTGAAAAAGGAATGATGGAAAATACTTAGAGTTCCATTATCACTGGTAGCCACTCTGCTCCTTTGGGACCTCTCTGTCTCCCACTGGGAAGCTGATGAGCTTGTGTGGCTCAGCTCAGAAGCCCCAGAGCACCCGACCCTGACACCTTCCAGGTGCCTTGGAAGACTTGATCAGATTCCAGGTGCTTGATAGGATCCCCGGTAGCATGACTACGGGATTGTTAGAACTCAGAATGAGGGATTTATTCATTGGCTGGATCTGTGTTCCCTTGTGGCTCAGCTGGTAAAGAATCCACCTGCAATGTGGGAGACCTGGGTTCGATCCCTGGGTTGGGAAGATCCCCTGGAGGAGGGAAAGGCTACCCACTCCAGTATTCTGGCCTGAAGAATTCCATGGGGTCACAAAGAGTCAGACACGACTCAGCGACTTTCACTGGATCTGTGTAGTGCTCAGTCAGACCTTATTTGTAGACTTAGGGAAGTTGGACATTTTGGGGATTCTCCTTTAATTGGATTTAGCAAAGCATTGAATAGTTTCCATGATTCCAACATTGATTTAAAGCAGTGGTTCTCAAATGTTCCTGCGAAATCATGTGGTGGTTTTTGTGGTAACACAGATTGCTGGGCCCCACCCCGAGACTGGCTGTTCTCAAAGGTCCAAGGTGGGGCACAAGAACTTACTGTTCTATCAGTTTCCCAGGTGATGCTGCTGCAGTTGATTCAAAAACCTCACTTCGAGAATCACTGCTTTTTTGTTTTAGACTTTTTAACTTGGAAAAGAAGGAGCATATATATATTTTTTTTTACTAATTCAGCATTAAATTTTAATTGAATTGTTATTTATTTACACTTTAGTCTTTCAGCTAAGGATGAATTCAGGCGCAAAATAAATGGTTTTCTATTTAACCTCTTTGGAAAATAACCATACAAGGAGATAAACTAGAAGCCGGGGGGGATGGGGGAAGCATGGCGGTGATGAGCTGTTGTTCATCAGGCCCTTGACTTTCACCTGGTTCCCAACTCGTAAGCTCCTAAGCTTCTCACCGTCATGGTCATCTTATTTATCAGTCTTTGGCAGGATACTGTGACTGTTTCATGAATAAGCATTTTTATCCTCTTTCCATTTCACTGTTGAGGAAATAGGACCCAACAGTCCTGCCGTCTTTCTTCCTCCTATGCCCGTCACGCAGTTGCCCTCTGGGTTCAGGGCTGTTTTTATAACCTTCAAATCGTCCAGCCGTCAACCTGAAAAATACAGGAGGGATTCTGAAGCCTTGCAGAATAAGCAAGCCTAACCCACTCCCCTCAATGAATGAATCCTAAGAGGGCTAAAGATATTTCGTTTCCTGGATTATATTGAACTGAAAAGTACCTTAAAATCCCAAAGGTATAAAAATCCCATTGAGTCTAATGGTCTTTTAACCATTATCATGAAGCATAGATAGTCCCTAATTAAGCCCCTAATTGCACCTGACTGGCTGTTGCGTGAGGAGAATTACAGTGACCGAACCACTCTTCCATTACGCAAGCTTAGAATTCATGAGAAATGCACTGTTTAGGGGGGAAATATGCAAAAGACAGGGCAGTGATAAGGCTTGCAGGAAGAGTAAATTCGTTAAACCATGAAGACTTGGAGTAAGTTCATTCTGGGGTTGAGAACACATATTGGGGAGAGCAGCCACTCTCTGTTCAAATCTCTGAGCCAGACAGTGAGAATGCTGCGGGAGGTAGGAAGGTGCCATCTCAAGGCAAGGCTTTGCACATGATGTCCTGAAGGGCTTCCTGCCACAGAATTTACATGAAAGAGGCAGAAAAGAAAAGACACCCTATGTCTGAAGGGAATGGGAGCCAGCACTTTCATCTGTGATTTTGACTCTGGTTATAAGTTGAGTTGTCCAGTGGAGGAGTGGTGTGGAGCTGGAGGGGGCTGGGGCTGGGGATTCAAGCAGGACAGTGACAGGCAGCCAGCCGTGTCACTTCTGCCTTTGTAGGTCTCCTCGGAGATGATCAGAGAATAGTAATGAGCAAAGTTATTTTTTTTTAATTTTTTGAGACATCTTACTGGTTATTTTCTCTGATTAGTATGGAAGAGTTTTACTTTAGAATAAAACAGTCTGGCTTAGTTTTTCTTCGTGAGTTTATAAGTCTTCTCATTTGAATACCCATGAAAAGAGGGAAATAGCACTGTTGAAATGTGGGGAAAGTTTTTTTTTTGTAATCTCTCCCTTTAGACTCAGGTTTCAGCCACTCCTCCCACCAACATGGAAAAAAAGGTGGAGGAAAAAAAACTCTTTTGAACATAACAACTGATTAGTTAATTTATTAGTTAATTTATTTTTTACTGCTTTCTCAACCTCACCTTGGTGTAGATGCTTTGAATTAGCTATAGCTTTGCAGTCCAATATGGTAGCCGCTACCCACATGTGACTGTTTATGTAGACATTTTAATTAAAATTAAATGTAAATTCCGTTCCTAAGCTTCAGCAGCCATATTTCAAATGCTCAGGAGTCATGAGTGGTGCCTGTTGCTGGATAGAGTAAATAGAAAATATTCCCTTCTTTGCAGAAAGTCTGTTCAATGGTGTCAGCCTGGGTGGACGGTTGATTCAAAGGGGAAAAGCAGTGTGGGATTTACATTCTTCTAACAGCTCCAGCTACTTGACTCTAAGGCACCCTGGGCATTTGGCAGTCTATACAGATGGCTTCCCCTTTAGTATTATTAACCATTAATTACCTCCCACACTGTTCTCAGAAGAAGGACTTATTACAAGGCTTTTAAGGGTGGATGACCAGCACGTGCAAATTAAGGGTACTCTTGAAGGTACTAGTAAGCCTCCCAGTGACACACACAAGGTTACAGATCTGTGATTAGAAATTCAGAGCCTTGAGTCATCATGTGTTGCTTTCACCGTGAAACAACCCACTCCCACCTTCTGTTTTAAGCAGAGGTCATGCTTTTACATCCTCACCGTATTATTGCTGGTGAATCCACTCTTCCACTGAGCATAATGAGGCAGATCATCACAACCTGGTACGATTATGTCAAATGTATGTGAATCACACCATCTGTTTCAGAGGTAGGAAAGACCTATGAGATCATCTGAGCTCTTTATAATGTTTTCACTTTGTAAGAGGGCTGCCAGCTTTGAGAGCCAAATGGAAGGTTTCAGATATCCCAATTCTGCCCCTCTCTGAACCTAAGACAACTGTGACAGCAACAGAAAGAAAACTGCAGGCACGTCCCAGTAAGGGACCCTCAGCAAACAGTCCTCCTGCTCCCAGGTAGGGCATGGGAAGAACCTCTGCGTCTTTGTCTTACATGTCAATGAGAGAGGAAACAAGTAGTATCTTATTTATCGTGTGTGTGTGTGTTTGAAGGCTATATGTATTGATTTTCTTTTAAACTAAAAACAACTGTGAAATAGGTCTGGTATTACTCTCTCCATGGACAAAAAAGAAAATAAAACCTATGAGAATTAAAACAACTTCCTTCATGTCTCCCTCCCAGAAGCTTCTTGCAACCTGAGCTGGGCCATGCTTGGGTTCTTCTCCTAGGGCAGGCCTCCCCTCACTCAGAGGAGCCCTTCAGGCCACAAAGAACATGTCTGTTCTCTGTGCCCACAATCTGCAGGCTTGGTGTCCCCCAGATTAGAAATTAAATTCCATTCAATGCAGGAAATATTTATTGTGCCCTATCTATATACCAGGTATCTGCCTGAAATACTGTCTCAAACAAATTCTGAGTTAATTAGAATTAGTGTATGCACTGTGTCTCCCAAAGAAGAAAACCCCAAGACTAGTAGGTTTATATCCCATACCACTAACAGGTATATTTCCTGAAGTTGGTTGTTAAAAACATTGTATAGACCTCAGCTAATTAAAGATAAAACACTACATCTATTTTTAAAATTAGAACCAAAAAAGCACACACACACTTGTTGGGACTGCAGTTCCCTCCATGGCAGAGGCAAGATTCTGGGTTCCTCCGCACTCTACAGCTTTAGTCTGCACCAAAGCCAAGTATCCAGAGGCACAAGGCCAGAAGCCAAGGGCCATGACACTGAAGGGCACTCAGACCCAAGAACCAGCAACTCCATGGAACAAAACCAAGTGTAGGGTCAGGAAGGCTGGCCGTCATGAGCACAGGCCCTTTGTGAAGACCACAGCGGTACCAGTAGCCTCCTTGGTGGAAGTCCCATCTCTGGGAGTCATAGCTACAAGATTTCATTGTAGAGGATGGTCCTTAAGGCACCCACATCCTGAAACTTCTGGGCATTAGAGCAGCTCCCAGGTGTGACCATTCTTAGCTCCCTGGAGTGAACTCGTGTTGTGTGATGGGGATGCTGTGTACTCCAAGGAGCCTCTTTGCTGCATTTTGCCAGGCTGGCATGTCTGCCCTCTCCTGGGTATGAGACACAGTGACTGCCAGGCCTGAGAAAGGAGGAGTTGGGAAGTCCCCTCCACTTGCGTCTGTGCTCTGTTGTGCGATAGTGTTTAGGGCAGACCTCCATCTGCAGCAGAGAACAGAGGTGGCCCTCACAGTGTCCATGCATAAGGTTGACAGTGTTCAGGAAGGCTGAGCATTTTAGTTCAGTAACTCCAGCCAGAGAAGTGAGATTGCTGAGAGAAACAAAGAGGTAGACAGGAGACTGACGGTGGTTGGACACTTATTTACTGCCTGTTCAGTAGGGCGCTGGACCTTTACCTGAACTGGTCTCATCCATGTTCACAACAACCCTGTGAGGTGGATATTATTTTTGCTTTTTTAGTTAATAGGCATTTGAAGCTCAGGAACATTATTAACCTGTGGAAAGTGGCCTCCCTCATGAGTGGGAGAGCTGCTGAAGTCTGGACTCTGGTCTCAGATTCCTGTTCTCTCCACTCTACTGGAGGTTCTCCAACTTTAACAGGAATAGTCATCGTTGTGGGATGTGTTCAGCATCCTGGTGGTCAACTCCAGGATTTTTCATTAAGCCTGCAGTCACTGTGGCTTTGAGGAGGTGACCCACAAACTGATTTTGAGAAATACCATCCTATAGCACACATACCTGCTTCTTGGACATATCAGAGCATTTTTTCAGGCTTTCTAAGGAGACATGGAAAGCTTGAAGAATACAAATCCTCTGAAAAACAATAGAGCAAATAGCTTTTCAGCTCTGTGAACCGGCAGTCATGAGGTGGAGCCAGCCTCCTAGGCATGTCTGAAGCAGTCAGTCCAGATCTAACAAGAGAAAGGCCCCTGCCCCTGAGCAGGTTTGTAACACTGTGCCCACTTCCGTCAGATTTACCTGCATTTCTGTCCCTTCTCAGCTGTAGGAACTCTTTTGAAAACTCCCGCCTGTCAGTCTTTTGGCCATGAAATAAACAGAAAGTGGGTGTCTGCCATTACTGTAGTTTGGTTCCTGGCCCTCAAAGGCAACATTCCCAACCTGCATTTCCACCTTTAAGCCACACTCAGCTGAGTTCACTGTGGTGCTGGAGGGCCTGGCTTCTTAGAGTGTGCCTGTTCCCCACAGGTCAAGACTCGGAAGTAGTGGCTTATCTGGGGGAACTGGAGCAGTGCCGCCTCTGAGCACTGCTCCAGAAGTGCTGCTTTTCCAGCAGACTTTTTAAGGCCCTCTGTTGACATGAAGTTTATTGAGTTCATGATGAAAACACATTAGGAAGTAATGTGAAAGCAAAAGCAGTATGTTCAGGGGACTTCTCTGATGGTCCGGTGGTTAAGACTGCGCTTCCAATGTAGGGGGCTCGGGTTTGGATCTGTGGTCAGGGAACTAAGATTCTACATGCCACACAATATGGCCAAAAAAAAAAGTAATATGTTCAGTTGTTGGCTGAACCAGAAGTGATGGGCGGTGAGACCACCGGGGAAGGTCATCTGAAGTGCAGGCCTCACCTCTGGCCCAGCTCCTGAGAGTAGGACCCGCCTGTTTCTTCCTGGAGCGGTTACAGCTGCTGGACTTAGTGCCTTGTTCTGCAGATAGTTTGAGCTGCCAGCTGGATGTGGTTGTCCTAAAGTAGTTATGAGGAAGACAGCAGGGAAAGAGCGAGAGTGGAAGCAGGTGAGCTTCACACAGCCTCTGCAGATACACAGGGCACCACACTTGACTGGATGCTGTCACAATCTTGAAAGCCTTACTCTGGGAGAGCAGGTTGTTACACCTTCAAGAGTTTGGCCGGCCAGTTGCTAAACACAACCATCAATAAACATTAAATTATACAAACTTACAATTACATTAAAAATAAACCCTCAAAACTCATCATTTCCTAATATGTCATCACATTTTGCTGTCATCACAGTTTGCTGTCATCCACTGTCTTGAGATGATGTTCATTGAGTCTGTATGGGACGAGTGCTGAATGCTGTGTGTGTGCTGTGCTCAGCTACTCAGTCATGTCTGACTCTTTGTGACCCACGTACTGTAGCCTTCCAGGCTCCTCAGTTCATGGAGTCCGCCAAGCAGGAATACTGGAGTGGGTAACCGTTCCCTTCTCCAGGGGATCTTCCCAACCCAGGGATCAAACCCAGGTCTCTTGCATTGCAGGTAGATTCTTTACTGTCTGAGCCATAAGGGAAGCCCATGAATGTTTCGTAGCAGTATGATATTCATGTATAGCACATACATGTCATACATGTATTAATACATACAGTGGCTAGGCACACCTGCGTCTCTTCCCAGCTCCATGGTCGTGAAGTCATGCCAGGAGCTTGATGTTGCCTGCTTTGGGAGTATTTACACAAAGGAAATGGGCCACACTACTAATCAGGGCTTCTTCTCAACCCACCCCTGAAGAAGACATTGTTAAACATTTACTAGCACTTTCCCCCAGCCTCAGAGGATGCTTAAATGTCAAAGGGCCAAGGTAGGAAGCTGAAAGCTGGAAATCTTACTTTGTGTTACCTGGTTCGGAGAAATATTATTTGCCTTTGTTTTACTTCTTTCTTTCATCTTAATATCTTATAAAACAACTCTCCATGTGTTCTTCAAAGAAAAGGAACAATATACCTCAGAGATAAAGAGTTATGTATCAGTGAAGTTGAGAAATTTTCTTAAAGAAGTGACAGTTCTGTGGTCACGAGAGAGGAAAGGGACTGGGGGTTGGAGGAAAGAAATGCAGGGGGTCAGTTTTGTGGTAACAGGTGGTAAATAGACTTTTGGGGGTGGTCACTGTGTAGTGTATACAAACACTGAATTACAGTGCTGCATACCTGAAACCTGTATGACATTAGAAAGGTGTCACAGTGGAACTTTAATACTGAGAGAGTCTCATTCTAGAGTCAAAGTTATCACTGTGGTTTTGTTCTCTTAATTTACCTCCTCTAAAAATTCTCCACGATTAAATTTCCCCTTATTTCTGGTCAACTAAACCTCAGTTTTGTGACTCTGTTCTTCATGTCTTTGTATATTATATGCTGTCACTCTTTGTTTCAGATTCCATCTGTTTAATCATTTGCCTTCGTATCTCTCCATGTGGTAACAGGTACTATTAATACATAAAAGCAAGCTTTTGTTGAATGTGTTTTTGTAAGTTTACCGCTTAGTGTATTTCTAATTTTGTGAACTGTTTATATCCTTTGCCTATTTATCATTTGCTTAATGATTTTCTTATTAGAGGTTTGCAGAAGCTTTTTATTTTTATTTTTTAAAACCTGTTAGCTGTTTGATTGGTATTTGTTACTGGCATTTTTTTCCTCCTTTCCATTTTTATGTTGGTTTTGGGATATTAATGAAGTGAAATTTTACATTTTTCTGTAGTTAAATTGTTGATGTTTTCTTTTATCTGTTATCTTTTTCTGTATTAACTCTAAATTTGAAAAAAAAAAAATCCCTGTTCTAAAGATTTGGTGACTATTCCATTGTCATTTTTGTTATTTGTTCATTTGTTTGGCTGCTATGGCCTTAGTTGCAGCGTGCGGGATCTTTCTTTTGTTGCGGTGCGCGGTCTCTCCAGATGTGGCACAAGGGCTTAGTAGTTGTGGCGCGCGGGCTTCATTGCTCTGCATCATGTGGAACCTTAGTTCCCCTCTCCTGGGGTTGAAACCCTGTCCCCTGCATTGCAAGCAGATTCTTAACCACTGGACCACCAGGGAAGTCCCTCCATTGTCATTTTAATCAAAGTTTTATTAAATCCATTGTATGATGAGGGCTTTCTGGTGGGTCAGAGGGTAAAGCATATGCCTGCAATGCGGAGACCCAGGTTTGATCCCTGGGTCAGGAAGATCCCCTGGAGAAGGAAATGGCAACCCACTCTAGTACTCTTGCCTGGAGAATCCCATGGACGGAGGATCCTGGTGGGCTACAGTCCATGGGGTCGCAAAGAGTCGGACAGGACTGAGCAACTTCACTTCACTTTATATGATGTAATTTCATATTCCACTGTTGTGGATGTTTGGTAAAAGTTTGTCAGTGGTTTTCAGTGAAAAAAAAAGAAATTTTCAGTTTTGTTTTTGGGGTTGTCATTGGCTTAAATCCAGAGCACTTAGACTTGTCATTTTGTAACTCAGAGCCTCAGTTTCCCCTATCGTCATATTCCTGAAATGATTTCTGAGACTGAAAATGCCATAATCGGATTTCAATTATGATGTTGAATGTGAACTTGAAAGTCCTTTGGGAACTTGTATATTTTTAAAGAACATACTTATTAGAAGAATCAGTAACCTTGGGGTGAGGAATTAGAAGGCCAACCAAATTTAAATCCATTTTCCCCTAAATTATTAATTAGACTGAATCTGTGTTGTACTTACATAGGTGCTTTTATTGTGGTAAAGTGTACGTAAAATTTGCCACTTTATAAGTTCTTGTATTTGCCAAGATCTGACTAACTCAGCTCATATATTTACATTTTTCTAGCTTTTTTGAGAAATAGACATCACTGTGTAAGGTTAAGGTGTACAGCATGATGGTTTGATTGATATATATTGTGAAATGATTACCACAGTAAATTTAGCTAACATCCATTTTCTTGTATTTACAAAGATCTAATTGTAACTCAGTTCTCGTTTCTTACTTTTAAAATTTTAATAGCTTTTTAAATTATATTCACTATAGAAAACTTACAAAATACAGACCTGCAAAAAGAAGAAAATTGCATTCATCCATTCTACCACCAAAAGCAAGATAAATACTATTGACACAATTGAGTGTATCTTCCTAGATTCTATTCTATGCATATTTATGTTCAGCAATCATATTAACTTTTTCTGGTAGGTTGACTATAATTAACTCTTTGCTTTTCATAATTCATATTGTAAACAATTATGATCTTAAAATCAATATTTATAAAGAGGTGTACTAGCATACAGAGTTGCTCAAGTTCAGTTCAGTCGCTCAGTCGTGTCCGACTCTTTGCGACCCCATGAATCACAGCACACCAGGCCTCCCTGTCTATCACCAACTCCCAGAGTTCACTCAGACTCATGTCCATCGAGTCGGTGATGCCATCCAGCCATCTCATTCTCTGTCGTCCCCTTCTCCTCTTGCCCCCAATCCCTCCCAGCATCAGAGTCTTTTCCAGTGAGTCAACTGGTCGCATGAGGTGGCCAAAATATTGGAGTTTCAGCTTTAGCTGAACACCCAGGACTGATCTCCTTTAGAATGGACTGGTTGGATCTCCTTGCAGTCCAAGGGACTCTCAAGAGTCTTCTCCAACACCGCAGTTCAAGAGTGGCTACTCCATCCTAAAATTGATTTTACAAAATAATTCTGGCATAATCTCTTCATGTATGAGACATAAAAGTGAAGGTTACTTGGCAACTAAAATGATTCTAATGAGGAACTAAAGACATTACAAGAAAAGAAGAGTAGTTACTCATTTCTTTTCAATGCTAAATGCTAATTAAGTTATGATAACTATGACTGATTATAGTTCTAATAAATGAAGGAAACAAATGCTCCTATTAACTTAAAAGTCTTGAGGTGAGCTTTTTTTCCCCTAATGAATAGGAAAAGTCAGACCAGTTTTGCTGAAGGGAAGCTTTCCTTTCAGAAACCGGGAAAAATCGAGGGCCTTGTTAACTTTCTGACTCTTAAGAAGTGACAGCTGGGAAAGATAGCTCATAGAAACTCAAAGATGCTACGATTCGGCACATTTGTGAATCTTCTGCAGGGTAGAAGAGATGGTTGGCGGTGGTGCGGGGGAGGCCATGTTGTCTGCTTTGGTGTTTCCAGAGAGTGGTCCAGGGCCCTAGGGAAACTGCCGAGGTTCTTACCAAAGTCTTCAGGCAGCAGATGCTGCCAGGATGGAGCTTCCATTGCAAAGACAACAGTGGTTAATAGACATGAACAAAGAGGGTAGGGACCAGGGTACTGTTCTTCAGGGGAAGAGGAAGCAGAGGTCGGCAGTTCTAGAGTGACGGTGAGTGGAATAACCAGAGCAGTAGGGCAGCCAGGGGTGAAAACTTCTGGGAATTTCTTGGGTGAAGGAGCAAAGGTCACTGTGTCTGGCTTCCGTGCACTGATGTCTCTTAACCTCTGTCCTCCGGGACTTGTTTTTGTAATCTTGTGAACAGCCCCATTTTAAGGGGGGGGGCACGACATTTAAGAAGCCAGGAAGTGTCCCAGCATTATGATTTATGAGTCTATCTTGCTAGAATGTAGTTACAGCCTGCAGAGCATCCTTAAATCTGATGAGCAGTTAATTATTTTGGTTAATTTTGCGTTCACTTATTTAATGCCAGATGCATAGGGATGTTTTCATGCTTCCTTCCCCTCATTCTCCCTAGCTCACTAGCATCCTGGGCTCCAGATTTACTCCATCCACATCTGCTTTGGTGGGTTCCTCATTGACCCCCACTCCCAGGTGTTTCAGGCCACAGTGAGTCACTCTGACTGTTGCTTCCCAGAAGAGAGCTCCCGCACTCCTGGCTGCTGGACTTTGTCCTCTGCTATTGCCAAGGATGAGCCAAGCGCTTGGTGACTAGAGTTCATCTGACTGGTACTGCTTTAAATAAACCTGGAAGGACCCACTCCCTGCAATTACTGTGCCCATGACTCCCCCAGCCTCTCTGTCCCCTTGGCTCAGAGTTCTGTTCCCTGACCAGTAAGCACCAAGTCTGCCTGAGATAGACTTAGCTTCAGTTAACTGAGAAAGTGTACCCTGAAACTTGTAAGAAAGACAGAGGAGGATTCTCTGGACTAAAAGAGATTTAAGAATATGTCAACCAGTCATAATCTGTGAACCATTTTTCTAAATATATACACATATATAGTCATAATTATTTTATAATTATATGTACTTGGAAATTTATATGCTAGTGACTGGATATTGGATGATATTAAGTAATTACTATTGATTTTATTTTAGGCAGATTGATGCATTGTTTTTTTTTCTTAGAAGTTCTTTTTTAAAATACATACTGAAATAGTTACTAATGACGTATCATGTTTGGGATTTGCTTTCGAAAAACATGAGAGGGAGACGTGAGTGGGGGTGTAGATGGATTGGCCATGTACTGATCATTGTTGAAGCTGGGTAGGACCATAGAGGTCCGTTACATTGCTTTTGACTACTGTGGTACATGCCTATAATTTTCCATATTGAAATCTTAAAGAGAAAAGTATTCTCAGAGCTAAGAAAAACAGATGATTAAGTTCCAGAAAATTCAAAGGAATCTAGTCTAATTTCTTGGGTGATAAATTAGAGTGCTATGTCTGTCTTTTTTTTTTGGTAATTAATTTATTTTTTACTGGAGGCAAATTATTTTACAATATTATATTGGTTGGTTTTGCCATACATTGACATGAATTTGCCCCGGGTTTACATAAGTTCCCCCTCCTGAACCCCCCTCCTACCTCCCTCCTCCCTTTATCCTTCCTCTGGGTCATCCCCGCATGCCAGCCCCGAGCATCCTATAACATGCATTGACCCTGAACTAGTGATTCGTTTCACATATGACAACATACGTGTTTCAATGCCATTCTCCCAAATCCTCCCACCTTCACCCTCTCCCATAGAGTCCCAAAGACTGTTCTATACATCTGTGTCTCTTTTGCTGTCTCGTATACAGGGTTATCATTTGCATCTTTCTAAATTCCATATATATGCGTTAGTATACTGTATTGGTGTTTTTCTTTCTGGCTTACTTCACTCTGTATAATAGGCTCCAGTTTCATCCACCTCATTAGAACTGAGTCAAATGTATTCTTTTTAATGGCTGAATAATACTCCATTGTGTATATGTACCAAAGCTTTCTTATCCATTTGTCTGCAGATGGACATCTAGGTTGCTTCCATGTCCTGGCTATTATAAACAGTGCTGCAATGAACATTGGAGTACACGTGTCTCTTTCAATTCTGGTTTCCTCGGTGTGTATGCCCAGGAGTGCGATTGCTGGATCATATGGCAGTTCTATTTCCAGTTTTTTGAGGAATCTCCACACTGTTCTCCATAGTGGCTGTACTAGTTTGCATTCCCACCAACAGTGTAAGAGGGTTCCTTTCTCTCCACATCCTCTCCAGCATTTATTGCATGTAGACTTTTGGATAGCAGCCGTTCTGACTGGTGTGAAATGGTATCTCATTGTGGTTTTGATTTGCATCTCTCTGATTATGAGGGATGTTGAGCATTTTTTCATGTGTTTGTTAGCCATCTTTATGTCTTCTTTGGAGAAATGTCTGTTTAGTTCTTTGGCCCATTTTTTGATTGGGTCATTTATTTTTCTGGAATTGAGCTGCAGGAGCTGCTTGTATATTTTGGAGATTAATCCTTTATCCGTTGCTTCATTTGCTATTTTTTTCTCCCATTCTGAAGGCTGTCTTTTCACCTTACTTATAGTTTCCTTTGCTGTGCAGAAGCTTTTGATTTTAATTAGGTCCCATTTGTTTATTTTTGCTTTTATTTCCAATATTCTGGGAGGTGGGTCATGGAGGATCCTGCTGTGATTTATGTCAGAGAGTGTTTTGCCTACGTTCTCCTCTAGGAGTTTTATAGTTTCTGGTCTTACATTTAGCTCTCTAATCCATTTTGAATTTATTTTGGTGTATGGTGTTAGGAAGTATTCTAGTTTCATTCTTTTACAAGTGGTTAACCAGTTTTCCCAGCACCACTTGTTAAAGAGACTGTCTTTTCTCCATTTTATATTCTTGCCTCCTTTGTCAAAGATGAGGTGTCCATAGGTGCGTGGATTTATCTCTGGGCTTTCTATTTTGTTCCACTGATCTATATTTCTGTCTTTATGCCAGTACCATACTGTCTTGATGACTGTGGCTTTGTAGTAGAGCCTGAAGTCCAGCAGGTTAATTCCCCCAGTTCCATTTTTCTTCCTCAAGATTGCTTTGGCTATTCGAGGTTTTTTGTATTTCCATATAAATTGTGAGATTATTTGTTGTAGTTCTGTGAAAAACATCGTTGGTAGCTTGATAGGGATTGCATTGAATGTATAAATTACTTTGGGTAGTATACTCATTTTTACAATATTTATTCTTCCAATCCATGAACATGGTATATTTCTCCATCTATTAGTGTCCTCTTTGATTGCTTTCAGTAGTGTTTTATAGTTTTCTATGTACAAGCCTTTTGTTTCCTTAGGTAGATATATTCCTAAGTATTTAATTCTTTTCGTTGTAACAGTGAATGGAATAGTTTCCTTAATTTCTCTTTCTATATTCTCATTATTAGTGTATAGGAATGCAAGGGATTTCTGTGTGTTGATTTTATATCCTGCAACGTTACTGTAATCATTGATTAGCTCTAGTAGTTTTCTGGTAGAGTCTCTAGGGTTTTCTGTGTAGAGGATCATGTCATCAGCGAACAGTGAAAGCTTTACTTCTTCTTTTCCAATTTGTATTCCTTTTATGTCTTTTTCTGCTCTGAATGCTGTGGCCAAAACTTCCAGAACTATGTTGAATAGTAGTGGTGAGAGTGGGCATCCTTGTCTTGTTCCTGACTTTAGGGGAAATGCTTTCAGTTTTTCACCATTGAGGATAATGTTTGCTATGGGTTTGTCATATATAGCTTTTATTATGTTGAGGTATGTCCCTTCTATTCCCACTTTCTGGAGGGTTTTTATTATGTCTGTCTTAAAGAAGAAAAAGAGGAGAGTCCGGAATAAGATACTTTGGTTACACAGGCTTCCCTGGTGGCTCAGTGTAAAGAATCCACCTGCTAGTATAGGAGACATGGGTTCTATCACTGGGTTGGAAAGATCCCCCAGAGAAGGAAATGGCAACCCACTCCAGTATTATTGCCTGGGAAATCCCATGGACAGAGGAGCCTGGTGGGCTACAGTCCACGGGGTCCCAAAGAGTCAGAAACAACTTAGTGACTAAACAACAACAACTTTGGTTACATAGCACTGAAATACTTATTCATGTCCTGCATGTGACATCCCACACTCAGCCCATTCTCCCACACACACACACACACACACACGCGTCTTAGCTTGGCATGCACACACACACACACACAGACACACACACACAGACACACACACACACTTCTTAGCTTGGTTTTCTCAGAAGCAGATTCTAGGAAAAAACTGGGAAGGCAGTTTATGAAGGGTGCATTATCAAGTGGGTTATTACTTGGGGGTAGGAGGTTTCAGAACTATCTTACTTGAGGCAAAGGAACTGGGGTACTTACATGGTTAAGTACTGCTTCCAAGGGCTGTCAATTCTCCACCATGTCTGGGCTGCCTTGCACACAGGTGAGACTGGCAGGGGCCTCCCAAGGAAGCCCTCAGGCAGGTGGAAGTTGGGTGGGCATGTACTATAATGGGAAGGCCTGAGAGTATATGGGTGAGGCACTGATGGCTCTGCTGCAGTCAAAACTAAATACTCAGTAAATGTTGGATGGGCAAATACAGGCTGCACATAGATCCAGATAGATTCAGAGCTGGTTAGTAATTAAAATCAAAGTTCAGTTCACATACAGACATAGGTATGGATGGATGTCATTCTGCAGATGTAAACACTTATGAGTGGCTCTGGACATTTCATCAAATTTAAACACAGTCTGAGGTTTTATTAGACACACCGATGGAAATTCTGAGTACATTAGATAAAAATAAAAGTTCAGGAAGATCAATAAGGAAGAACAAAGAACTTGGACGACACTTAACGTTTAGTAATATTGCTTTGTATATATTCTGGATGGAAAAAATAGATTGTCATGAAAAATATCAAAGGATTTTAGTAGATTATTAATTCAGTATGAGCTAGTAATGCCATATGACTTCTCAAAAAGTTAACGTAATCTGAAACTTTATTAATAGAAATAGACTTTCCTGGTTAAGGGACTAATACCCTGATTGAATTATGAGCTCTAGTCCTAATGCACAACATAGGAACGTTTTTGCCCTAAGCAAGTTTCTTAACATTTCTGAGACTCAGTTTCTATCAATATGAAATTTAATCCATAACCTCTGTTTTGTTGTGAAGTGGATATCTTAAGTAGAAAGAAATCATTTATGTAAAATATCATCAGAAACTGTTATAGTAGACGGGGCTTCCCTGGTGGCTCAGATGGTAAAGAATGTGCCCACAATGCGGGAGACCTGGGTTCGATCCCTGGGTTGGGAAGATCCCCTGGGGAAGGGAATCTTCAGTACTCTTGCCTGGAGAATTCCATAGACAAAGGAGCCTGGTGGTCTGCAGCCCACAGAGTTGGAAAGAGTCAAACATGACTGAGCAGTTAACACTGTTGTTACAGTAGATAATCAAAAAATAGTAGATAAGCAAAATGTTGGGGTTAGGGTTAGTTTATAGACTTGAATGTTAGTGTATCATCTTCCTAGATTAATAATGCAGACTGTCAAAGGATCCATAATTGCATCACGGAGATACAAGATGGAGATATCTGGTCAAAATGGCTGGGTCAAAGAAAATTACCAGACATAATAGACACATGCAAGTATGAACATGTAAGTATGAACCTAGCAGGTAGTACTAGAATTTTAAATTGTACATGAATATGAGCTATATTAATAGGTATTTAGTCAATAAGACCAAAAAAAGTGATTTTCTCATTTTTTTCAAAATATTAGGGCAGTGATAAATCCAATATGAACTCTCTTATGGAATTTATTGAAGGAATACAGGTATTTGATGTAACTGAAGGACAGAAGGAGTAGAAGATACCTGTGGGCCTTGGAAACCTCTAGAATTAGGGACTGGAACACTATCATGAGATACCAGAAGGTATTTTCTGTCTCTTTCTTCTTTCTCTGACTTGCTTATCAGCTTATCATTTTCTTTCACTGAAGATTTGTTTCCTCCCCAGTCAGGGAATGTGGCACTCAACAGCTACAAATCCTGTATCTTTAACCATTAGAGATTAAATATTTTTTTCCTCAAGTTCAGTGAAAAAATTGTCAGTGAAGAACTTTGATTAGTTCAAATTGGGGTAGATGGCTACTACCTAAACCAATCAATTATGGCCACAGGGGTGGAGTAATTTAAGAGTAGAACATGATTGAATTTGGGGAAGAAATTTTTGCTACATGTTTACTGATGTTCTGGGCACATTAAAACACTGTCTGTCTATTACAGCAACATCTGGCCAAACAGTATAAAGTGTAGGGTATTATTAAATTTAGGTTTACTCTCTGGGTTTTAAGATAAGAATGGAAGGTTAGAAAGAGTACAGAAAATATAAATAGTTAATGAATGATATAGAAATAAATTCTATGGGGATATAAGATCACAGCAGCTGAAAAGAAAACAAATTACTGTTTTTTTCTTCTTCTGAGTCTTAACAGCATTAAGCATGTGTTTGTCTTGATAATGTTATGCATAGAAGAGTTAGTATGAGTTGTTTACCTCCAAGAGAACAGATACAGAGTCAATGAACTAAAATTTCACCAAAGAGCTGCAGCTTCCCGTTTATAGAAGTAATAAATATCAAAACAGTTCCGGCTCTAATGGATTATTGAGTATTGGAAGTGTTTTTCTGCTGTGAACAACTATAAAACTGGCCATAATATGTGAAACAACTATTTTTAGGTATTAGAAAACAGGACAGACTTGTGATTATGGGTAAAATGAAAAGATATGCAGAAACCTCAAAACTCATCTTAATATTCTCTTGGAAGCACTTTAAAATTTTTACACAGAAGACTGGAACTCAGCATCCTGCCTGGCAGAGGAAGTAGAGTTTGTGTTCACGGCTTCTGGGGTGTTGGAATTTATGGAGTAAAGAAGGGATGGAAAGAAGGGATCTCCTTTAGTCTTTTGCAAAATGTTAAATTGTGTACAAATGTGGTAAGACTCCATACTACCAAATAGTTACTGGGGTTCTGTAAGTCAAAGGAGATCTTATAGTCTGTGAATATTGCAGTTTGGAACCAGCCAGAATGTAGAGAGATAACACCTGCGGCATTCAGTTGAGACATGAAAAACACACCACAAGAGGAGGAGTACTAGAGCCCTGGAATAGGTGCTACTCTTGAGCCACCCTCACAAAGCCTAAATCCAAGCCTCGACAGGGTCAATTTTAAAGCCCCAGTATGGTGATGGACAGGGAGGCCTGGCGTGCTGTGATTCATGGGGTCGCAAAGAGTCGGACACGACTGAGCAACTGAACTGAATTGAAATTAAATGTGGCTATAAATTAACATGATACAGATTCTCAACATTGTATCCACAATGCCCAGAATATAATATAAAATTACAGGAAAACTTAAAAAGCAGGAAAATGTGACCCATAACCAGAAGAAGAAAAGGTTAATAGAACTAAACTCAGAATTGATGCAAATGTTGAAATTAATAAGTAGAGAATTTAAAATAGTTGTTATAAATATGTTGGAGGATTTAAAGTAAGGCAAATAGAGTAACTTGATAGATAAATGGAAACAATAAAATCAGAAGACTGACAGAATCAACTGTTGGTGAGGATGTGGAGCATCTAGAACTCTTAAACATTATGAATGAGATTATAAAATGATATAATCACTTTGGAAAACTGTTTAGCCATTTCTAATAAATATACACCTACCCTTTGACCCTTCAATTCCACCCTTAGGCATTCATGCAAGAGAAAGGAAAAGTATAAGTCATTTCATGGACTTATGACTTATACAAGATATGATATAACTTATGCAAGAATGTCCATATTAGGTTGATGAAAAAGTAATTGTGGTTTCAGACCTTGAATTTTAAATCATTATATTAATTGCTTTTGCCATGAAAATTCAAAATTGGATACAACCCAGATATCACACAACATCATAAAGAATAAACAGTATGCCATGTATACAACAGAATACCTACTCATCAATAAGAAGGATTAAACTACTGAAAGAGTCATCATTAGTTAATTGCAAAAATGTTTTGCTTTGTGAAAGAAGCATTGCACACAAAAATAAATACTGTATGATTCCAATATATGAAGTTCTAAAATAGGTAAAACTAACTTACGATTTAAAAAAAAAAAGAAAAATGGTTTTATGGTTGAGTGAGTAGGAGGAACTGACCAGGAAGATAAGGGAACTTACTGGGTCATAGAAATATGCTAAATCTTGAGAGGGGTTTGGGTTATAAGGATGTAATAATTTGTCAGAAGACATCAAACTATATGTTGAAACATATGCCTTTCACTGTACCTCAATAAGATAGAAAAAGTTATTAAAAAAAAAAACACATCCAAACGGGCTAGCATAAAAATTTCCTTCTGTAAGGACTTCAAGTGAGAGGAAATCTTTTCACAATCCAATCCCGTGTGGTAGAGCTTGCTAGAAGGCAAAGCCAGGACTTTCCAATGCCTACCAGATAGCAATGACTAACTTCTCTTTCACCTCTGGTTTAATCCTTTGGGTTCCTCTGTGATTGTGTGTTGATCAAATGAGTGAGGGCCAAGAGCTGAGGAACAAAATGTCTAGTGACTCAGAAACCAGAGCCCCCGCTTCTGATGAATACTGGGAGGGTTGGGGAGATAGATAAAACTCTACCACGAACACCCTTGTTTAAGCAGGGGATCTGGTGCTGGTGAAATGCTCTGTGGAGCACGACAAGAACCAGAGAGGCCAAATGGCAGACTCCTTGAAAGTTAATTTGCAAAACAATGCTGTTGCGGAAGAGAGGTTCATTGAAACTGCCCGAGAACCCACACATTTCATTTTAATCAAACTTTTGAGTCTGTTCCAGTTGTTTTACTGGAGTCGCTGAAATGGTATAAAATGACTGGTGTTCAATTCCTCATGGGTCCTCTCTCTGGCAGAAGTATTATGAGTGGTATAAGGCCCAAGAACTGGATGGTGGAAAAGGGAAAAAAATCATGTTTTCCTACTGTGGGTAAAATGCCCCTGATTCAACACCAAAGAGCAGGGTCATCCCTACATTGCTGCCTGAGAAGTGATAGACCCTAGAGGACACTTCCCAGGGTTCCAGGGCAGAGGGGAGAGAGAAGATGTCCCAGATAGGCAAAGACCCTTAATCAGCAAAGCCTGTGAAGGGCCTGGGGGAGTGGACATCTTTATGTTGGAGTGTGTGCAGGGCCCTGATCTCTGGCTTCAGAGATAAAATATCCCCTTAGACTATGGTTGTGCAAGCCCGAGGAAGAGAGGGGTTTGCTAAGCAGTAGGAACTCCCTTGGGTCAGAACAGTCTCGTGGTCCTCTGGTTTACCTCAATTGATTTCTTTCATTTATATATATATATTTATTCATTTGGCTGTGGCACGTCTTAGTTGTGTCACATGGGATCTTTGATCTTTGTTGCACCATGTGGAATCTTTAGTGGAATCTATGTGGAATCCCACATGTGGAATCAAATCGAGGTCCCCAGCATTGGGAACACAGAGTCTTAACCACTGATCCACCAGGGAAGTCCCCCAGATTGATTTCTGGTCTGCTTCTGATTGTGCTTTATGAATTGGAACTAATAACCAGCCCTCACTGAGGAGTCTGTAAATATTGGCACCAGGTCACCTATTTGTTAAGTACTTCCCATGTGTAGTCCTGATGACAACTGGAAGACCTCAACATTGACTGCTGACATTGGAAATGTCTTCAAGGGTTATTTAGTAGCTTGCAGACCTGCCCCTTCCTTAGCAAGGAATAAACTAAGTGGTCTAAGGCAGTCTAAGCAAACTTGAGCAACGATCATACCTTTGCAGAGATATTAAAAAATATAAATTCTATGTCCATCCCTGAATATTATGATGGAATAGATAAGAGATAAGACCTTGGGATTTATTTTGAGGGAGGTCATTTGGTTTATTTTTTTGTTTTGTCTTATTTTTAAGCTATTTTCACTTGAAATGTGAGTCAGATTTAATATATTCATTTGCTTCTGGATAAGTCTGAACATACTCATCCTAGGATAGAAAACCTTTGATTTTTTTTTTTTTTTTTTTGCCCTGAAACTCTCCGTTAACATTAAGGCCACCTCACTTGAAAAACAAAACAAAGTCACCCACTAAAGCCGAAAATTTGACCTGGTGGTGGATTTTTTTCATTATGTTATCTTTTCTCAGAATGATAAATTATTATGCAAATACGAGTGAAGGAAAATTGAAGTCTTCAATACCTTCACACAGATAGATCTTTCCTATGGTTTCCACAGGTGACCAGGTGTGTGGAAAGGTGGGAGGTAAAGGGGAGATACACACTAAGTGAGGAAAGCCTTGAAGTGCTTCCTGCTTATCCGTCTGCTCTAGAATTATCCAGACTGGCTGTGGGATCATAATTTTACCTGAATCACAAGCATGAATCAGGGGCACAGTTGCCAGCTGGTGCCTAGGAGGGGACAAAGATGAAATAATGATATTGACCCTGCTGTGACCAAACTCTTAATCAAGCATCTGAAGCCAAAGCCTTGCCAACTTTCAGTCCCGTCTTTGCTGATGTCTTATACATTTTGAGGTCTGAATTTGTTTGAAAGTGGATGAGCTAGCATCCCTATGACAGATCTGGGAAACCCTAGAGTCATGTCCCTCTTGTAATCATAGATGGCCTTCCATATAGTTCCTTGGCTTCTCAAGTAGTCTGGGAAGGTTGATGACGAGGAAGGAAACTGAGAGTTAAGATGCTCATGCTGGCAAAGTGTGGGAGGAAAATTAACTTCAAGTAACTGAGCTTCCTGAATTACAGCAAAGTTAGGCAAAACCAACCTTTATTTCATGCTCTGATGTGACCTCACTGTAGCAGCAAGTGTGCCTGCATGCCCACATACACACTCACACACTCACTCACATACTCTCTAGCATTCCCTTGGTAGCAGTGCAATTAGGGAAAAGATGCAAGAAGAAATTAAGGTTCTAGGCTCTTTAGAAATGATCCGCCTTGAAACGAGCCTTTAGGGCTCAGGTTGTAAGACAGGACCACCTGCAGTTTTGAAAGATTACTGGGTGAGAGGTTGCTGCCTTCTTTGTGTGAAGAGACCGTCTGCTTTTGCAGAATTTTAAAGATCAGAGTAGGGGCCCCTCCCCAGTTTGGTATATTAGGTCCCCAGCACTTTGACCCTGACCCATGTTTCCATACCTCCTATCTACAGGTGCTTTCTGATTCAACCCAGCTGGCTTCACAATCCTTTCCTGAATATACTTTTAACTCTCTCATCTCCAAGAGTAGAAACCATGTCTTCCCTCACTCAGAATGTCTTTACCTCCAGCTTAGTTTGTCAAGGTTTGAGCGCCTCCTTCAAAACCCGCGTCGCCAGGAAAGTTCAGTCATTTCTTCTAGTCAAGTCTAGCCTTCCCCTCCCCCACACTGCCTTAGTGTTTCGTTCATACCTCCCTCCAGGCCCTTCTTGTGTTCCTACCATGTTACAGCTGGAAGCTTCTGGACAGTTGCTAGAATAGGACCTTGGTTATCTGCACCCCCCCTTAGTACCAGGCACAGCTGTCTTAGAACAAAGATCCTGGACTTGTGATGAGAACATCTGCGCTTGGAGCACCAACAGTGTCACTGTTGGTGATGTTATCCATGGGCCAGTTGTTCATCCAGGATGATATTCAAAATATTTACTAACTGGTCCAGCACAGGCCCATCTGTCCACTCAGGTACCACTGAGACAGACTGAGCATCAGCCCTTTGTGCCTTTCTCGTCTGTCAAGTGGCTATGTCCCTACCCACCTCACAAGGTGGATGTGGTGGTCAGATGTGACTGAGCATGTGGAAGAATTGTGTGATGAAAAGTGCTGTGTTGAGGTGTGTTTGGCTGTTTGATGGCGTTTTCAGTGACATGTGGGGTTGGTGACCCTGCCCTTGGCATTCCCTCCTGCTCTGCTCTGCTCAGAGCAGGCTTCAGAGCTGACCACAAGCTGCTGATCAGTTGTAGATACAAGCCAAAGAAACTTTGGCATCAGCCTGTTAGATCTCACAAACACTTAGGATATCAGATTCTTCAGGCATCTTCCTTTGCCATTTCAGTCCCGGAAATGTCAATTTTTCAGTGGATGATTTGGAAATTCTTCTCAAGATTGCAAGCCCAGGAAGCCTTTTTAAACTGTAGTCTAAGCTTTTCTCACTCAAGGAGGCTTGTTCTGTTGTACAGTGACCTTAAAAGTTCAGAACCCGTAAAGATACCTGGGAATCTCTGACTGTCACCGAGTCAAGGGGTTGCTGTGTTTAGATGTGTAAATGGAGTTAAGTGCCAGTGGCATTAACACAGGTTGAATGAAGAGCCTGAATCTTAGGTCCTGCCTTGTCCTTATAGTTCCTTGATTTCTTTTGACCCTTTCTTCTAAAAACTGTGGTCATTCCCTTACCATCAGCTCCCTGATTCTCTTACATCTCCAGAACACAAACCCTCACTACATCTTTCTTCCAAAGACATTTAACTCTTCCTATAAGTGCACAGCTACTGTTCTGTGTTATCATTGGCTACTAATCAATATCTGTTCTTACACAGAGCAGTCCCCCCTTATCCAAGACTTTGCTTTCTGAAGTTTCAGTCGCCCACAGTCAACCACAGTCTGAAAATATTAAATGGAAAATTCCAGAAATAAGCAATTTGTAGGTTTTATTTTCTTATTTTTATGTGATATTTTTAATATGTGCTTTTAATTTTTTTATTTACATATAGTTGATTTACAATATCCTCTTAGTTTCAGGTATACAGCACAGTGAGTGAGTTATTTATATATCTACTTATATATATTCTTTTTCACATTCTTTTCCCTTATAGGTTGTTACAAAAGACTGAGTACAGTTCCCTGTACTATATATTAATTCTTGTTGTTTATCTATTTTATATATGGTGGTATGTATCTGTTAATCCCAAATTCCTAATTTATCCCTCCTTCTGTTTCACCTTTGCTAACCATAAATTTGTTTTCTATCTGTGAGACTATTTCTGTTTTATAAGTAAGTTCATTTTGTATCTGTTTTTTAGATTTCATATATAAGTGATATCATAGGATGTTTGTCTTTCTGTGACTTAGCTTCATTTAGTATGATAATCTCAAGGTTTATTTATGCTGCTGTACATGATGTTACTTCATTCTTTTTATGGCCAAGCAGTATTCCATTGTGTGTGTGTGTGTACACACTACATCTTTATCCATTCATCCGTCATGAACGTCTAGGTTCCTTGCATGGGTTGGCTGTTTGTTGTAAATAGTGCTATGAACACTGAGGTGCATGTATCTTTTCCAATTAGCGCTTTCTCCAGATATATGCCCACGATTGGGATTACAGGATCACATGGTAACTCTGTTTTTAGTTTTTTAATTGCATGCCATTCTGAGTATGGTAATGAAATCTCACACACTTTGTCCTGCTTTGTCCTGCCCGGGACATGAATTATCCAGCAGATCCACACTGTAGTCTCTACCCACTTGTTGGAATAGGAAAAAGCATACATGGTGTATATAGGGTTTTGTACTATCTTTGCTTGCAGGCATCCACTGGGGGTGTTGGAACATATCTACCGTGGATGTAGATAACACTACTGTCCTGTGATTTGGGTGAAAGAAATGGCCCAAGTCTGGACACAGCAGGAGACTGGAGACTGCAGGGAACTGACAGGAAGTCAAGAAATCCTTGTCCTTATCCTCAGAGAATCCTCATTTAGAAGGCCCGTACAGGTCTGCCAGAGACTACAGCCCTGGACTCAGAACATAGGGCTGAGTCCTATATTTATATTGATATAATATTATATTTTATATTATAAACATAATAGTACTATTGTATTACTGGAGAAACTTACCAGAACAATCACTTATAACCCCTTCCTGCCACTTCCTAACTGTGAGACCACCGATGGATTGCTTTTACCTTCCTTGAGTCTGATTCTTCACATGTGAAATAGCAGCATGAGTGTGGAGAAAATTAGAATGCTTGTGTCACGGCTGTTTTGTGCGTGTCTCAGCCTGTCAGTTACCAGCGGTGTGGTTGGACCAGCCTTTGTGGTTCTTATTATGATTACAAGATACCGTTCAGTAATGGTCATCAGGAAACTTTGAAAAAATAAAAGTTTATTACTTATAAGACCTGGAAATTACACAGCATACCAGAGGCCCACACAGCAAGGTGGGGGCGGGGGAGAGGAGAGGGAAAAGGGAGGGAAGGAAGGAAAGAAAAAGAGGAGCAAGAGAAAGGGCACACAGGCCAGGGCTTCTGCATTTATTGGGGCTGAAGGTGGGGGCAGATCTCACTCTTTATTGGTGAACTTTAAACATAAGGGTTGGAGTTTAAAGCATGATGAAAGGAGAAAACAAGTAGCTCAACGGTCAGTTATTGAAATCAACCACAATCTCTAAAACCAAGGAACCTGGGGTGGAGAGCCAGTTGGCAGCCAGGCTTTTGGACAGGGAGGCCTGGCGTGCTGTGATTCATGGGGTCGTGGAGAGTCGGACACGACTGAGCGACTGAACTGAACTGAACTGTGGCTGGCAGTGTGTTTATTTGCGAGATAGCCATCTTTGAAGGTCGCCTCTTTGAAATGGATGCCTCGGCAATCAAAGCTTAGGTCAGGCACTTGTACTACAAAAAAAGAAAAAAAACAACTATCGGAGCTTACGCTGCAATAGCCTAGCCCACCCACAGGCGTAGGGGATGCTCAGTACTTTCCCAGGTAGACTGGCACCAGAAACCCTCCAGAGCTGAGACCGAAAGGCGGTGCCTTCAATCTTCACGACCCAGAGTGCCCAACAGCAGGATGCAGTGCAAGGGTGGGGCTGAGTCGAAAGACCTGGACTCAGGCCAGGCACCGCTTTTAAGCCACTGTGTGACTTTAAGCAGCTCACCTCACCTTTCTCTGTTTCTTTATCTATCAAATAATAAAGATAATACTCATCCCGCAGAGTCGGTGTGAGATGAGCTAACATGTGAGGAGGGAAAGCGCTCATAGATGTGCACTGTTAGTACTTCAGCAGTGCAGAGAAGGCTTGGGTGCTACGTGACTTCTGTCAGGCCGCCTAGGTATTTGTGACCTTCCAGTCAACCAGACAGCATAGTGGTTTGGACTTGGTTCAGGACCTTGTTCTCCCCCAAAAGATGTTAAAGTGTTTTCCTTATCTTGATGGATCTCCTGATTATCTCTCTGCTGAGAGGGATGGAAGCAAGATGCTATCACATTCTTCCTCTGCAAGTGAGCACCTGGAGGCTCAGAGCTGATAGAGCTATCCCAGGGCCAGGAGCTGGGTGCACATCCCAGGACTGCTATTTGGGAGCTGAACTCCAGCAAGTTGCCTTACCCCAGTTTCTTCATCCATCAGATGACAGCACCACCTATCTCGTAGAGTTGACACATGTGAAGACTCTCGGGACAGCGCCTGGTACCCAGGAAACACTCCATGTATGTTTAACAAAGAAAGAAACAGACAGTGAGCATGGGAGAGTCAGGTGAGACTTTGAATGTAGTTCATCTGTTCCCATTAGATGTTGTTTTTCCTCCAGCAGTGCCAAACAGCACTCCTGGCTCTTGCGTGTTCCAGTTGACACCAGCCCTGAGAGTTTCAGTGTTGTGTTTTTGCTGTCTGTAAGTCGGTGATACAGAGCTGCTTCATGACTGCGGATGTATGAAGCATTTTCTTAGTTGGCTCTTGGCACCTGAGTAAAGGGCTGTTTTCGTTTTCCTTTGCTTCAGTTTTAGTAAGAGATTCCTTACCCCCCTGTGAAGTTCTCTGTTTCAGAGTCACTCCTGGGTCCTCATGCAGCTTTCCCTCTAGTGCTTCAGTAAACCCTGAGAAATCCTTCTGCCTTGAGGGCCTGAGGGACAGGTTGCATTTGGAACCTAGAACTGAAAAGAAATTCGGATGCCCCTGCTCCCTCTGCCGTGGATGGGGACCATGCTTAGAGGAAACCATGTCCCATCTCATGGGCACGGACAGTGTGACCAGCCGCTGTGGATCCCTCTTTCAGTTTTGGTTATAAAGAAGTATTTCGTGAAAAATCATTGTCCCACTCTGGAATAACCAAAGCCTAACAGGAGCAAAGAGTAAAACAAAATATTGTTCCAAATCCAGCAAGAGAAGTAAGAATAGTTCGCCATTGTTACAGTGGTTAATGGATTACTAAGCATTTTTCTATATTTAATCAAAGGTAATCTAATCCTAACTACAACCAACAAAGGGGCGAGGAAGCTTTCAGAATAAGTTCTATCTGATTACAAAAGGCTTTGCTCAGTTCTCTTGACTGTACGTGGTGGTGCAGTGATGGTTTGTGTCCAGGACTGTTCACTGCAGAGAATTATGAGCCAAGGACAGTTTCTATGGTGAAAGCACAGTTTGTGGTGAGACTGTGTTGTCAGCCCTGTTGTGGTACACTGGAATGGGGTTATCTCGGTGGCTGTTAGGATCAAGTCAATATTGAGAAAAACTTTCTGAAGGAGGCTGAGTTCATGGCTATCCAGTAAGTCTCAGGCCTTGTGTTATTTCACTGGGTCAGTGTTTGTAACATTCCCAAGGTGCTTCTTAATTCCTATTCAGCCTGTCAACAAACATGCCAAAAAAAGGCCCAGGGTTTAGCAGACAAGACTGAAGCAATACGCGCACGCTCCAGTAAGCAAGAAGGGCGCAGAGTGTGCTCTGCCCCAGATGCCTCCCCGATTGTGTCCTGTTTTTGTCTTGGGTCCACCCCCTCCCGGGCTGGCCTGCCTCCAGCCGTCTGTGGGCAGCTCTCTGCAGCCTCCTTGGGAAGCTGAGCTGCTGTCCACTCCCCACCAGGCACATTCCTGTGGGGGGACAGTCACCCCTTGAGCCAAGCAGGCTGCATTGACGGCAGCTCACCAAGGACACACATCCCAGCGTCTCTACCTCTCCAGATAATCCGGTTTTCCCTGGGACTTGGATGTTCCCTGGAGGAACCACCGGCCGCGCAGGGTATTGAGCTGGCGCCGTCTTCCAAAGCGGCTCTTAGAGTGTGCGGTCGTGGCTTCGTCCCAGAGTCCCGTCACGGGCCGCCCAGCGCCCGTCGCGCGTCTTCCCACCCCTTATCTCTTAGCGCCGGTGCAGCCTCCCTACGTCCGCACCCAAGACTGTGTCCAGTTTGCAGAAGTGAAGAGGACAGCTCCCTCACTTTTCTCAGACCCCTCGTTCTTGGGACGTGACGGTCCAGATGGAGGCTGCAGTCCCCAAGGAAGGCCATTGGCTGGCTCAGTCGAGGCAATAGAGCTAAAAGCTCTTTTCCACTTCAGGCGATTTTGTGCGCATGGTTAGACATTTATAGATTGCAGTCGCTCATCCAAGAAATCTAGGTCATCCTTTACATAGAGCTTCATGCTTCGAAAGAAGAGCCATGCCCAGGGAGGACCGTCCCTGGGGCTGTCTGGTTTGGCTGAGGGAGTGGAGAGTCTGTTGCAAGAGGAGGTAGACAGGTGGGCCACATGGGGGCTGTGAGCTCTCAGGGGACTGGGCATTTTCACCTATGTGGCCGCTGGCCACAGGCTCTCCAGGGTCTGGTCATCCTAGCCAAATGGTGCCCATGATAGCCCTTATGTTGTCATGAAAAGCGGTGGTTCAGGTTTAAGGGTTCGGGTCTCCAGGGAGATGTCTGTACTGTGACTGCAGTGAGAGATGCAAGGTTGGTCTGCAGGTGCAGGGCTTCTCAGGAAGAAAAAGAGAAGTGGGTGTGAGTGAGAGGCTTATTTAGCTTTGTAGCTTGGATGGCTGAAAGTCAGAGCTCTTCGCGGTATACCCAGCCTTCATCCTGCTCACCGTCCAACACTCCCCCAAGGAGAAGCAGGTTCCAAGGATAGAGCCCTGGGCTGGGGGCCAGAGGGCCGATCCTGTCTGCCTTCACTCACCAGTCCTGAGACCACGGCTACCATGTGATACCTCAGTGTCTTCATCTTTAAAATCCTGTCCTCGGGGCCGCCTCCTCACAGAGTTGTACGACTCACGTGCTCAGCAGAGGTGATTCCGGTTATTGACCATCAGTGCTCTGAAAACATCGCCTTGCTCTCAGGTGTTGCACTGAGGGAGAGTTCTCCAGCTTCTGGGGGTGTCGGGGCAGCTGTGTGTGCACTTGTGCATGTACATGTGTTGTGTGTGTACACGGATGGGTGTGTGTATCCAGATGCTGGGCAACTTGAACCCCCTCTCCACCTCCTGCTTCCCAACCCTGACCCAGCAGGACAGTGAATAAATCCAAAAATTTATGGGAAGCAAACACAGTCCCTTTCCTTTACAACATGCCTCCAGGTCGGCCATCTGGGATAGTAGTTGAGAGAAGCCTGATTAGACGAAATCAAGGGTCAATGAGCCAGGTTTTCCTGTCCTGTGTATCCCTGACTTTGACTGTCAGCAGCCCCATTGAGAAGACATGAGCCTACCCATCCCTTTCCCACTTGGGTGGGATGCTGTTTGAAGGCTTGTTGCCAAAGTGTGAAATTGCAGCTCACGGTTAAATGGAGGCCTTGTATTGTCCTACATAATGGTATCCTCCAGCCAGTGCAAATAAGTAATTAAAAGCTACTTGTAACCAAGATCTTCAGAGCTCCTGGACAGTGTACTGGCCCAAGGAATAGAAAATATTCCAAGTAGACCTACATTTTGTCAGTCACGTGGCCTGGGTACTCACCATGGGGCTGGGTATGATGTACCAAGTTACCCCAGAGGGACCCAGAACAAGGCATGGGCAGCTGGGCACTTGTCCCACATTCCCACTCTAGGTTAAAATGCTCATCCTTGGGTGAGAGCTGTAAGCACTCCAAGAAGTCACTGTTACAACGAAGACGTCTAAATGGGTGCTCTGGTATGTCTTCCTCTCCTCCCAGGGCCTTTAATGATAGGGATTAACTGGCCAGTTACACCAGGCAAGCCCAGAGGGCACGAGATCAGGATTGAGGGGGAAAGTGAATTTGGGAGCACTGGGAACGAGATGCCCAGGTAGGAAGGAAGCTGACCCCAGGTCCATGGGTGCGAGTGGCAGCCATGGCCTCTAGGAGCAGCTGCACCCAGCCTGAGAGCCAACTGCCAGCATCTCCTCCCAGCTCCCCACTCTGACTTCATACTGGTGGCTTGGAATTGGCCATAGTGGGAGCGTTAACACCACAGAAATCTGCAAACACTGCAAATCAGAGTCCCCCTCACTCTCCAAAGAGAGCTGTTGTTTAAACAGCGCATCCCCAGCAGCAGCCACGCTGGTTAGCACACCTGCCCTGTGAAGGGAGACTCCGTTCTTAGCAAATCACTTACTTTCTCTTAATTGTAGTCATCCCCCAAATCTGGAGGGGCTGAGGACCAGAAATAAAGATTAAAGTGGTACTGATACATGTCGTAAGCTGCTCAGGTGGTAGAAGCTGTGAGAGTAGAAGCTCTGTGTGTGCCACCACGTTCTTTCTCCACATGCACTTCCAGCCCCAGCTGCAGCTGCAGGCTCTAAAACATCAGTCGACCAAGCAAACAACGCACCAGTAAACTTGTTTTCCGCTTGCCAGTTTCTCTACACTTTCCAGACAGGATTTGATGAGTGTAATCATCTTGCTGTCACGTAGGGTTTGTATTTTTGGAACATTTATCGCCTTGTAGTCCATTCAGAACTCTGGGTGTACCTGGCAGGTTCTGTGCAGAGCAGCGTCTTCTGTTTCTGGACTTACTGATCGGCATTAGCAGAGGCAGTCCTGCTCTAGGTTCTAGATCCAACCCTGCCCCCCGGCTTTCTGATACAAGCTTTCCCATTACCATCTTCTGGCCTCTGGTTTCAGCACACCTGGTATTGGCTTCCCTGGTAGCTCAGCTGGTAAAGAATCCACCTGCAGTGTGGGAGATCTGGCTTCGATCCCTGGGTTGGGAAGATCCCCTGGAGGAGGGCATGGCAGCCCATTCCAACATTCTTGCCTGAAGAATCTCCATGGACAGAGGAGACTGGCGGGATATAGCCCATGGGGTCGCAAAGAGTCAGATATGACTGAGCGACTAAGCCCAGTACCCCACCCCCACCCAGTGTTGACAGCTTCCTTACCCTCAGTATACAAATTTCTGTCTTTCTGCCTTTGAAAGTGAAAGTCGCTCAGTTGTGTCCGACTCTTTGCGACCCCTTGAACTGTAGCCTGCCAAGTTCCTCAGTTGATGGAATTCTCCAGGCCAGAATACTGGAATGGGTAGCCATTCCCTTCTCCAGGGGATCTTCCCAACCCGTGTCTCCTGCTTTGCAGGCAGATTCTTACCAACTGAGCCACCAGGGAAGCCCAAGAATATTGGAGTGGGTAGCCTATACCTTCTCCATGGGATCTTCTCCACCCAGGAATCGAACTCGGGTTTCCTGCATTGCAGGCATATTTTTTTACCAACTGAGCCACCAGATCCTTTCACACTCAAGAGATTTCCATGGTAACCAAAACAGAGGGAAGAAAAGACTCTGCTCTGGAGTTTCTGTGGTGTGGACATGTTCTATGTCCATCTTACAATGAGTCGTTCCCACCTCACCCCACAGATAAGCCTTCGCATAAGGAAAGTAACCCTCACCCCTCGTCAGCAAGAAGTGAGGCCTAGAATGCAGCCCTTTGCAGGGTTTTTGTTCTCACAGGAGTCTGATCACCAGGGAGAAGATAGTCACCCTGGGAGGCAAGCAGCTTATTTAAGATTAAACTACAGAAAGGAAGAACGGCGTCTACAGGCCAACTCAGAGGCAGAGGGCTGGACTAGATGGCCTTTTGAAATGTTGGGTCCCCTCACTTCAGATATCAAGAGATGCTTCCCGAGTCACCACGACTGGATAGGGTTTCTTCTTCTCCAGAACTTTACCACCATTCAGCATGGTCTCCACGGGTTTCACCTCTAGCACTGACCGCCTGAGATGATGTTCAAGTATCTTGAGTGTGTGTCTTATTCCCCCACTAGACTGTGGGCTCCTCGGGGACAGGGCTTTTCTTGTAGCTTTTCATACCTCCTTTGGTACCTAGGACCATACCTTGCACTGAGTCAATTAATGATAAAATGTTTTTAATTGAAGTAGAGTGAATAGTTGCTCTGTAGAGTAGTTAGAGAGTTGTGTCCTGTCATTGGAAGGGTACAGGCAGAGCCTGTTACCCGTGATGCCTTTAGGGGAGGGGGTTATGCATCGGTTAGAAGGTTGATGTGGAAGGTAGCTAAAGTCATTTCCACCCAGAGATGCTTTGATTCCATGAAGCGTGGCTGTCGCCAGCACTGAATCGAATAATGGAAACCCAGTTGTTGGCTCACAGAGAGATGACTCTGTAGAAGCCACATGGCTTTCCTGTTTGTTCTGTGGAGCAAATGGACCACAGGTCGGGTGGGTCTTCGACTAGCAGCACACATTGCTCCTCAGGTCGCCTGATGGAGTACGTAAGATTGACATTTTATGTCCCACTGAGGTTTTAACCTTTTAAAGCAGGCTTCCTCTGAAGTAGAAGGAGAAGCAGATGGTAATGAGAAAATATGCACATTTTATTATGCATTGCACATTTTACTTATTAGAATTTTTAGTATGACACCCTGTGTTTTTCAAAAGCCTAAAGCTGCAAACAAAATTAAATTATTCACTGAAATATTTAAATCAGCTTACAGCAGTTATACCAAATTATCAAAATAAAATCCAGAAGACTGGAAGGTAGACTCCCCTGGATCACCCACTTTGAGATCTGCCTTTCAGAGGGAGGCTCTTCCCCTCAAGAAGGAAGAAACGCTGCTCTCTGAGATGAGGGCAGGAGGCGAGTGCCTCCTTGATGCAGTCATACAGATGTTGAAGGTCGCATCAGGGAGAGGCAGTGGTGGGAACAAGGGCAAATGCACACACCAGGACGTTCTCCTGTGGAAAAGGGGGCACTGAGGAGGGGGGTGTGGACTGAGATGCCGAGACGCACCTTCCCTCCGCTGTCTCTGCCTCCCTTTGCTGGGTGAGTCACTCCCTCCCGGCCTTACCATTTGCCAGCCTGCCCTCCCACAGAACACGTGAGGACTAACATGCCCGAAGTGTGGGGGGCAGGGCATCACAGAACCCTGGGGAAGAGGGGAGTGCAAGGTAAAAGTGGAGAGTGGCTATGACTGTGGGTCTTAGGCACAGCACCCTTCTTATTTTAAAGGCGACTTGAATGATCAGAGTCCATCCACCAAGGCATGTAGGAGAGTTTTTCAGAAATCGTCAGATGCGGAAAGCTGTCCTTTCAAATGTGCATTAATCGGTTCCAATCCAATATGCCAGTGGCATCTCTTAGTCTTGTAGCCCTCAGGACTGGAAGAGATCATAAAGCTTATCTACTTTAGCCGTTACCGCTTTTTCATACTTGAATTCCCTGTTCTGACAAATGGCTGTGCAGTGTCGTGGAGAGCTGGGGATCTGGAATCAAACCAACCAGCAGCCAAATCCTAGCTCCTCCACCCGTTTGTCTCTTTGACCCAGACAGAGCAAAGGAACTCATCTCTCTGTGTGTTGATTTTCTCAGCTATAAATTGTAAGCAGGACCGATACCATTAGAAGTATTGTGCAAATTAGAAGTATAATTGTTATAGTACTTAGCAGAGTCCCTGGTGTTGAGTAGGACTTCAGGGCTCAGACAGTAAAGTGTCTGCCTGTAATGCAGGAGACCCAGGATCAATCTCTGGGTCAGGAAGATCCCCTGGAGAAGGAAATAGCAACTCACTCCGGTGTTCTTGCCTGGAGAATTCCATGAACAGAGAAGCCTGGCAGGCTACAGTGCATACAGTCCGTGGTGTCGCAGTGTTGGACACAAGTGAGTGACTAACACTTTTACTTTCATTTCAGTAAATAGCAGCTGCTAAGCCAGTTACAATAATGTGATTAAATGTCCTGGCCCACCTCCTGTTGAATGCATCTGTGGTGGGAATGGTTCCACTGTTGGGCAGGCTTAAGGATTAGAACTTTTTCTACCATGTGTTCTGCCCAGTGCTCTTTCCTATCATTTTTTCTATTCATCCTCTCTGGTTCCACGGTTTGTGGCCATACAGAAGAAGTCTAAACCTTCACCTACACATAACATTACAAATATTTGAAGATAATTTTAGTATTGCTCCTGAGTCTTCTCCATAATAAACCTGTGTGGGTCCCTGAATCTTTCTATATGTGACTTGGTTTTGATCTCACTGAGGACATATCTAAGCCCCTTTCCCTAATAAGTGAGAATCCTTGGAAAGATGCTTGCCAACCACAAAGAACAGTTGAGATAGCCGGTTTTAGATTCTGTCCATACTGAGTATGTCTGCGATTGTGTCCGTGACTCCTGTGAACATTCTGATGCATACCCTACAAATAGATTTCAGATTCTCCTGCTTTGTGCCATAATGTATGGGGATAGGAACACTACTGCTTCTGTGAGGAGAGGTGCATTATAAAAACTATACTGTCAGAGGCTTGAAAACTTCCGTTCCGTTCCGTCGCTCAGTCGTGTCCGACTCTTTGCCACCCCATGGACTGTAGCCTACCAGGCTTCTCCGTCCATGGGATTCTCCAGGCAAGAATACTGGAGTGGGTTACCGTTTCCTTCTCCAGGGGATCTTCCCGATCCAGGGATCGAACCCGGGTCTCCCGCATTGGAGGCAGACGCTTTAACCTCTGAGCCACCGGGCAAGCCCAAAACTTGCATTCCCATAATTGTGGTAGAGTGGATTGTTATTGTCCCCTCCTCCAGTTTTTTACCTTCTCCATGTCAGTGACCTTTTCCATGTGACTTTGAGGTTCCTGCCCTTTGCCTTGAGGTTCAGCAGTGACTTTCTTTGACCAACAGAATAAAGTGGAAGTGACAGCATGCCCGTTCCAAGGCTTGGATAAGAGGCCTTGGATAGTTCCAGTTACCCTACAGTGCCCTGCCATCACCGTGAAAACACACCATGGCTAGCCCACTGGTCCAGGGAAGCTGGGGGCATGTAGGGGAGGAGACCCAGTAAAGCCCAGCCAATATCAGCCAGCCCCTAGCCAACGTACAGGCACTTGAGAAAATAAAAGATCACTGTTTTCAGTCACTGAATTTTGGGATGTTTTGTTTTACACAATTTTTGTGGCAGGAGATATATATTACAGAAATTATGTGGGCCAGATAACAGAGAGCTGGCAGTACTAACCCTCTCTCACCAAAGTGTAAGTTTAGAATAAGTAATGAAAAGTTTATAAAACTATAACAGGCTAGATAAATACTTCTTAAAAATGATTTATCATATTATAACTTTGTTAATTATAACTTTATAAGGTGTGGCCAAAAAGAAAATAAGTGTGTATATTATATATCATTGGGGATTCCCAGGTGGCTCAGTGGTAAAGAATTCTGCCTGCTAAGCAGGAGAAGCGGGTTAGATCTCTGGGTTGGGTGTATTCCCTGGAGAAAGAAATGGCAACCCACTCCAGTATTCTTACCTGGGAAATCCCATGGACAGAGGAGCCTGACGGACTACAGTCCTTGGGGTTGCAAAAGAGTTGAACACAACTTAGCAACTGAATAACAACAACAATTAAATATCATATAGCTAATTTAAAAAGCAAACACAATATCCAAAGAAACATGAAAAGTTAAGGGGTCTCCTGTTTGGTATAGTTCACTCATTTACTCTGTAAGTGTTCAATGAGTAACTGCATGTATTGGCACTATTCTGGACCCTAGAGATATGGTTGTGAAAAAAACAGACAAGGTTAGATCTCATGAAGCTTATATTCCAGTGGAGACTCAGAAAATGAAAATTAAACACATAAAAAAGATAACTTCAGATAATTGTTAAGTGCTATGAAGAAACTCAGGCAGGATCACGGCTACAGAGGTAGTTTAAGGACCACCATTCTGAGGATGTGACATTGAAACTGAGACATAAATGACATGAATGGTCCAAGGGAAGAAAGGCCACACTGAAGGAAAGAACACATGCACAGTAGGAATAAGCTTGGAGCGTTTGAGGTATAGACCGGAGTACGGAGAAGAGTAATATGGTATGAAAGGAAATGGAAGACTGAAAGGAACCAGAATGGGAGAGCTCTGTGGGCTGCAGTCGGGAGTCGGTGCTTTACTGCAAGGGTGATGGGCTCCATTGAAGCATATTAAGCACATGACCTGATTTGTGGGTTTTAGGAGCTCACTCCTGGCTGCTTCGTGGAAAACAGATGGTGGGTAGGTGGATAAGAGTGAAAACAGGGAGGTCAAGTAGGTCTCCATGGTGATGATCACAACTAGAATGGTGGCACGGATGGGGGAACATGGAGAGGTTTGAGACCTATTTTGAAAGTAGAATCAAGGCTCACTAATGGATTGGATATGAGGGAAAATGAGAAATAAAGGGTGACCCCTAGGTTTTCTGTTTAGGTAAGTGAAAGGATGGTTGTGGTGCCATTTCTTGAGATGAGGAAGAATGGAGGAGAAGTGAACTGGGGAAGGGAGAGGTCAAGGATTTTGCTTGGATGAGTTAAGTCTGAAATTAGACATCTGTATGGATTCACCAAGTAAGGCTGAAGATGTCTGTTGGGCAGTCACAAGCATATCAGTGGTATTTTAGCCCAAAGGACTATAGATGAATTTCCCTGCCTAGAAGAAATAAATTATTTTTTTTAATTTAAAACTTCAGTTTTAACTTTTAAAAGTTGTTAGAAAAGAAAAAGAAGTGGGAGGACTAAGCCACAGCATGGTGACATTTAAGAGCTCAGCAAAGGAACAGGAGACAGAACAAGAGCCACAGAGGAAAGCTGAGAGAGTGTGGTGCTGAGGAAGCCAAGAGGAGAAAGTGTTCCAGGGAGGAGAGAGTCGTCAGCTTGGGTTGGGTTGGGTTGAATGCAACTTGAGTCATAAGGTAAGATGAGGACAGAGGAATGAACTCTTGGATCTAGCAATATGGACCTGATTGGTGACCTTGAGAATAAAAGATTTAGTGGGATAATGGAAGTAGAAGTCAAAAATGGAACGGTTGGAAGGGGGTGGGAGATGAGAAATAGATGACAGTGAAGTTTTACTGAAAGGGGGAGCAAAATTGAGGGGTGGCCGGAGAGGACCAGGGCTTCGGGTTTTGCTTTATTTCATTTTTGTTTTTAAATGGGAGGTTCTGGCGCATATTTAAATGCCAATGTAAGTAAACCAGGAGAGAGAAAAGTTGATATTGGAGGAGAGAAAGTGGACAAAGATGGTGTCACTGTCCTTAAGAAAAAGATCCTCAGAGCTCAGTGGAGGCACTGATTTCTGAAGTGCTTTCCATGGTAACAGGAAGGCAAGAAGTAAGAGTGACAGAATGCAGGTGAACTGGTGGGTTTGGTGGGGAGGGGAGTGATCTCGCCAGGGCTCCTCACGTTTCCGCAAGTAATGAACTATGTAGTCACTGCAGTCAATGAACTGTGGCTTTAGAGCATCATTTGAGGATGAGCCAGGGCTTCTGAATTCTGAGCCCAGATGGACTGTGTCCTTCATTTACAATTTGGTACACTTAGAAAGAATGGAAGTGACAACCCCTTTTGTATAATGTGCTTTAAAGAGCAAAAAAATGATTTAAAAAAACAATTCATGTCTATTCTTTAATTTGATATTTTCCACTGGATCATTAAAGTTCCCAACAGGGAACAGAATTCACATGGTTTAAGTGAAGACACTTTAATGAAGGGGCATTGCTTTACAGAGAGTGGAGTTGAGGTACCGTACCCAGATACCCAGAGACTGTCAACAGCCAAAGGTTGCTACCATCCTTAGGACTAAAGAGTCAAGGGAGAGGAATAGTTTTAGATCCCAGTGAGAGCTGGAGCCCTGAAAGAGGGGCCAAGCAGTGTAATCACTGATCGAAAAGACCTGTAGCAGCTGTCAGGAAATTGGTACCAAAGCAGAGAGGGAAGGAGAAAAATATCTTGGCTTCCCTCTCCTCCCATCTCTTGCTGATGCTTCCCAGTGGCTGAACTCAACTGTAAATTAACTGGCAAGGGAACCTGGTGATGCAATCCATGGTGAAGGACAGAGAACAGATGTCTGTGAACAACCAGTCCCTAACACTTCCTGCCACAAGTGTGAAAAGATTTTGAAAACTCCTCCAGGGGGAATCTTTATACCCAGTGCCAGTGCATGGAAAAAATCTTGTTATCAGGTACCAGTGGGATTTGGAAACCCAATTAAGAAGCTAACCATGCTCTTTGATACAGATCATCATAGGTACTTGTTAAACCCACCCGTAACCTCCCAAAGTCACATTTGCCCAGTCTTCCTCCTTTATGCCCATCCAGAGACGCATTGCCCGTGAAACTAGGGAGACTTGCATTTTAGGTCCCCCACTGGCATGAGCCCTTCCAAGATCATGGGCCAGCCCTAGAAATGTATTCATATGGTCATATGTTTTTGTGCAGTTTACAAAAGCAAGGTATTTTAACTGTGATCTATTAAGACTATAACTCGTTTCACTGAGATCCTAGAAGGAACTTCTCCCTCCCCCCACCGTATGCCCTTTGGGAGCCACAGAACCTGGATCTGCTCTGCTTTCAACAGACTCACGTGTACCTGTGCAAATAGTACCACTTCCCCACGATTCTGCCACCTTCCGGCGGGGTGATTAATGAGCATCAAAACAGGCGTTTGGGGAAGGGGAGTATGCAGTAAGAGGGTCAGAAAAGCACAGAAGGGAGGGATGTGCAGTGCCAAAGGCCATGGAGGAGGCACTGTGCCTGCAGAGCCTGCACTCTGGCTGCCCCCGCGAGGGATGGGAGTTGCCAGGTGTTCCGTCAGGTAACTGATTCCTCTCGGGGCCCTTGCTCAGATGCTGCTCTTTGTGTTTTCAGATGCAGATGGAAACCTGTGTCGAAGTAACCAACTGTTGCAAGTCACGCTGACCATGCACCGAATTCTCATTTCCTCTGCTGAACTGCTCCAAAAAGTTATCACTCTATATCCTTTAGCCCAGTGCCTGGCGACAATCCGCAAATAGGATTGATTCAGAAGCATCTTGAAATTTGAATGATGCTTTCATTTTGGTTGGTTTGGCATAATGCTGAGTGGTTAATGGGTTCATGTGTCCTCTCAGGGAGTGGCATGTGTGTCTGTGGATATATGTTGTGTGTGTATGTGTGTCTTCTGTTGGACAAGGCAGTGTTATTGATGCTGATTTCTCTGGGAAGAGGTCAAAGAGATCAACATGCAGACACGGTCCTCTTCGTTCGCTCTTGCTAGTGAAAAATAGTTTTCCTGTGGATTAATCAAAATTCATGTTCATCGCATGCAAGTTGACAAGGGTGCTGCATTCTGGCTTTCCTGTCTAATTCTTTTGAAGAGAGCTTCCTGACAACAGGGCGGCTGGTGCCTTTCTGCTTTCAACTGAGGCACCGGTTGCGCCGAGCAAACTGCTGGATTCTGACCTTCTTTGGGGTGTGCATTGAGTGGGGTGGGGAAAACGACTGCTTTCTCTGTCTTTCTGATGCCTGATGACACCGTGGGCTGTAGGTGAGGTGAGACTGTTTAGCACCTTGAAGCCCAGGTCCTGGCACTGAGTCATGCTGTATCCTTCTAATCCTCTGCCACTGTCCCCAGCCCTCCCTCTTCATCTCGTGGCACTCAGCAAAAGCATAAAAGCCATCAGGACTGAATCTGTTCCCTAAGACTCCTTATAAACCTCGCAGAGAAGGTGTTTTCAGTGGCATTTCAGTGGCCTTGGGAGGCGTCCACATAATGAGAGGTACAGGTAATAATTGAATGTCTAATTTACAGAGTGTTCTAAAACCATACTAGAACTCCATATACCAGCAGTTCTCAATGGCATCAGTAATAAAATACTCAAAGAAGAAACTGTGTTCTCCAAGGACTGATTTGTACCTGGGGTACCCATCTTGGCACCCACCCTGGGTACCTGCCCCCACTGTGGACCCAGAGTCCTCCTCCCCGCCATCCTCCCTTCCACTTTCGCAGGATCTTTCTCTATAGGTTATCTCCCCTCTTTCCTGTCCTTTAAAACCCTGCGTCTTCAGTGGCACCTGCCCCTCAGTCTAAAACTCATTCACATCTCCCTAACCTAAAAATAAACTCTCAACCCTACCTCCCCTTCATTCCACCGTTAGGGTTAGAAATGTGATGCAGAAACTTCTTAAAATAGTCCACGCTCACTATCTCCCATCTCTCAACTCCCACTTACTCCTTCACCCGACTGTGGCCTCCACCCCTGTACTCAGACTTTCCTCTGATGTCACCAGTGACCTCCTGGTTGTCAAGCCCAGTAGCTTATTTTCCACCCTTGTTTATAGCGACCTCCCTGTAGAGGCATTGTTGACCGCACCCCACCTCTCCAGACTCCTTCCAGGGCCCTGGACTGCATCTTCCTGGGTCTCCCTTCTCCTGGGACACCTGCCTCCAGCTCTCCATCCAGCCTTTTCTTTGGGAACCTCTTCAAAATGAGATAGCATCCTGGTTTGCTTCTCTCTATACTTTCCCTGGGTGATTTCTCACCGGGATTTCCACCACCATGCCTCTGATGACCTTCAAGTCCATATTTTTCTAACTCAAGCCATTTTTTAAAAAAATGTTTGGACTACTTTGTCCTGTAGACTCTTCAATCTTAATATACTCAAAACTGAACTCGCCACCTCCCCTGCTACTACCCCGTTAGTTCTGCTTTGACACTTGTATTTTCATTTTCAATTTCAGTTCATGGTGCCATTGCCCATCTGATGGCCTGAAGCAGCAACATCAAAGCCCCCATGATCCTCTCTGCCTTTCACCTCCCACGGAGCCAGTCACCCAATCCCAGGGTTCCTGCTTCAGAAATGACTCTTAGCTCTTCTCTCCTCTCCATTCCCATGCCTCCGCCTTCATTTGGGCCCCAGAGTCTCTCTCCTTGGCCTCTGTCCCGTACGGGCTGCTCATCTGCACAGCCACCTCCTCCTTTATCATCCAGCCCTGCAGTTACTTTCCTAAGAAGCAAATGAGACCTTGCTTCAGAGCCTCTGCAGATAGAGGGGGATGGCAGACCCTCAGCCTGCCCAGTGTGCCCTGCCTGCTCCGTCCTCAGCTCTCTCAGAAGCCTTCTCTCCTCCACACCAAACTTCTCAGCACACCAGACTGGAATGGGTCCTTTTATTGTTCGATAAGAAAGCCTGGATCATTTCCTGTTGTTTCCTGTTTTTTGATTGTTGAGAGAGAAAAGTTTAACAACGTGCTTTGAATAGTTTGGATGCCTGAAAAATACAGTCAGAACTGTCCTGGTACTTTGTTGCCACAGCACTGCCTATGAGGATGTGGCGCCTGAAGCTTCCAGCGAACAGTGACGGTTGCCCCCGCAGACGCCTGAGCCTCAGCCCTGGCCTGCACGTGCTGCTGCCTGCTTCATCTCCTTGAGTGAGAAGCAGTGCCTGCCTAGCTCAGGTGGCCCCACTATGGCACAGTCTTTGTGACCTTGGGAGGCTCTGCCCTCCTGAGTGATGCTCCGTGTGCCCACAGGCTTGGCCCTCGGATGAAGACTGACGGGGTTCACAGATCCTGCCGCACACACTGTAGCCGGCACCGTGCACAGGGGAACAGACTTGTGAAGAGAAGGACGGGGAGCAACCAGGAGGAAGACAGACTCCACAATAAGAGGCAACGTGTTGGTTTATACGTCCACCCAGTTGTTTTAGAAGAAAAGTGGGTCTTTTTGTGTGCCTTCCTCGTTCATAAGGAAGAAGTTAAAAATTTTAGCTACTAGATCAAATAATAAAAATACAGACTCTAGGACATTTTTATATTGAATATGCCTTTTGCTTGACTCTTTGCACTGAAGGGATGAGTACCATGTGTCATAAAGAAAAATAAAATCATCTTGTTCTCATTCCTCCCTTTTGTGCCTAAAGAAAGGCAAGGATCGGAACCATTCACTTCGGAAATTTACCTGGGCTTTTTTAAATATTGATTACCTTTGTTGATGTGTGTATGTGTGTGTGGTTTTATGTTTCATGTTTCTGTTTGGTTTTCATGCCCTTAAGGATAGATTTTATAAACAGTAAGTCTATCAAAAGTTAGGTTTTTTAAGTTAAACTCATTTTATGAAAAGTACAAATTTCACAGTCATAGCTTTTCTTTAGGGGTTCAAGTTTAGCTTGCAAATAATCTTCTTCTTTCCATGGGTCTAGAGTGTCCCTCTAAGCACTTGTAAGGGACCTTTAAAAATGTTTGGTTAATTAAAATAATGCCAATTAATTAAATACTGCAATGGTTTTAAACTGCAATTTGGATTTTATATTTTATTCCAGGTTTCTTTTTTTGAGATAAAGTTAACTTAAAGCACTAAAAAAGTTTAAGGTTTGAAGCATGATTCATAAGTTTAGTGAAAATCTACCATCTCATATAGATACAAATTGAAAATAGATAAGTTTTATTGTGATGATAACTTAAGAGCTTATCCTCTTAGCAACTTTCACATATACTGTAGAGCAGTGTTGATTATATTTATCATGTTGTACATTACATCTCTAGTACTTATTTGTCTTATAACTGGAAGTTTGTACCTTTTGACTGCCTTCATACAGTCCCCCCTTTTTCCACCGCCTACCTCTGGTAACCACAAATCTGATTTCTTTTTCTTTGTTTGTTTATTTGTTTGTTTTTGAAGTATCATTGACCTATGACATTATGTTAGTTCCTGTCACATAACAGTGATTTGATATGGCTCAGATGGTAAAGCACTCACCTGCAGTGCAGGAGATGCGAGTTCGATTCCTGGGTCAGGAAGATCCCCTGGAGAAGAGAATGGCAACCTACTCCAGTATTCTTGCCTTGAGAATTCCATGGATAGAGGAACCTTGCAGGCTATAGTCCCTGGAGTCTTTTAAAAAAGAGTTGGATACGATGCAACCAACACACACACGTATGATCACCACAATAAGTCTAGTTATGACACGTCATCATACAAAGATACTAAATAATTATCGACTGTATTTCCCATACAGTGCATTTCATACCCGTGACTCATTTATTTTTACAAACGAAAGTTTGTACCTCTTAATCTCCTTATTTCTTTCCTCCCCTCTGGCAAACACACGTTTGTTCTCTGTACACATAACTCTGTTTTCATTATATTTATTTTAGCGTTTTGGGTTCTATGTATAAACGAAGTACAGTATTTTTCTTTCTCTGTCTTCACTTAGTGTGTACCCTCTGGGTCCATCCGTGTTGTTGCAAATGGCAGAATTTTGTTCTTTTTTATGGCCGGGTAATATTCCATTGTGTGTTTGTGTACACCAAATATCTTTATTCTTTCGTCTCTTGATGAACACTTAATTTACTTCCATACCTTTGCTATTGTAAATAATGCTTCATTGAACACAGGGCTCCATACATCTCTTCTGATTAATGTTCTTATTCTCTTCAGATAAATACCCAGGAGTTCTATTTTTAATTTTTTAAGGAATCTATTTACTGTTTTCCACAGTGGCTGCACCAATTTATACTCTTACTAGCAGTGCACAAGGGTTTTGTGTTCTCCACATCTTCACCAGCACTTGTCATTTGTTGTCTTTTTTATAATAGCCATTCTAACACGTATGAGTTGATCTCTTTGTGGTTTTGATTTGCATTTTCCTGATGCTTAATGATGTTGAGCATCATTTCATGTGCCTGTTGGCCATGTGTATGTCTTCTTGGAAAAATGTCTATTCAGATCCTCTGCCTGTTTTTTAACCAGGTTTTTTCTTGATGTTGTATGAGTTATTTGTATATTTTGGATATTAATCTTTTATTGGACATATTGTTTGCAAATATTTCCATCATTTAGTAGGTGGCCTTTTCTTTTTGTTGATAGTTTCCTTCATTTTGCAAAAGCTTTTTAGTTTGATATAATCCCACTTATTTATTTTTGCTTTTGTTTCCCTTGCCTGAGGAGACATATCCAAAGAGCATACTACCTATGTTTTCCTCTATAGGTTCTATGGTTTTGGGGCCTTTAAGTTCTTAATCAGTCTTGAATTTATTTTTGTGCATGGTGTGACTGCATAGTGCAGTTTTATTCTTTTGCATGGAGCTGTCCAGTTTCCCCAGTAACATCTATTGAAGAGACTGTCTTTTCTCCATTGTATATTCCTGCCTCCTTTGTTTTAGATTAATTGACTGTAAGTTTCAAAGTTATTTTCTGGGTTCTGTCTTCTGTTCCATTGATCTACAGGTTTGTTTTTATACCAATACTATACCATTTTGATGACTGTAGCTTTGTTGTATGAAGTCAGGGAGCATGATAACGCCACCTGTGTTCTTTCTCAAGATTGTGCTGTTCAGGGACTTTTGTGATTTCATAGAAACTTTAGAATTATTTGTTTTAATTCCGTGAAAAATGCCATTTGTATTTTGATAAAGCTTACATTGAATCTGTAGACTGACTTGGGTAGTATGGTCATCATGACAACATTCTTCTAATCCATGAACATAATTATCCCTTTCCATCTGTTCTGTCATCTTCAGTTTTTTTCATCAGTGTCTTGAAGTTTTCTGAGTATGAGTCTTTTACCTCTATAGTTAGATTTATTCCTAGATATTTTATTCATTTTTGATGTGATTGTAAATGATATTGTTTTCTTAATTTCTCTGATAGTTCCTTGTTAGTATATAGAAATTCAACAGATTTCTATATATTAATTTTGAACCCTGCACCTTTACCAAATTTATTGATGAGCTTTAGTAGTTTTTGGTGGCATCTTTAGGCTTTTCTATGTATAGTATTATGTCATCTTCAAACAGTGACAGTTTTATATTCTTCCTTTCCAAGTTGGATTTCTTTTATTTCTTCTTACTGTCTGATTGCTGTGGCTGGATTGTAATACCATGTTGAATAAAAGCAGTGAGAGTGAGCATCTTTTGTCTTGTTCCTGATCTTAGAGGAAATGCTTTAAGCTCTCCAGCCATTGTGTATGATGTTAGCTATGGACTTGTCATGTATTTCATATATGTTGACGTATGTTCCTTCATTACTCACATTGTGGAGGATGTTGAACTTTCTCAGGTATCTTTTCTGCATCTATTGAGATGATCATATGATTTTTATTCATCAATTTGTCAATAGGGTATATCCCACTGACTGATTTGTGGAGATTGAATTATCCTTGCACCCACTGGATAAATTCAAATTAATTGTCATATATAATTCTTTTAATATACTGTTGAATTTGATTTTCTAATGTTTGTTGAGGATTTTTTTCATCTGTGTTCATCATATTTTTATCAGTGATGTTGGCCTGTAATTTTCTTTTTATGTGAACTTTTTGTCTGATTTTGGTATCAGGGTGGTCCTGGCCTCATAGAATGAGTTAGGAAGTATTCCTTCCTCTGGAATTTATTAGAATATTTGAGAAGGATAGGTGTTCACTCTTTTCTAAATATTTGGTAGAATTCACCTGTAAAGCCATCTGGTTCTGAACTTTTGTTCATTATATTGTTTTAAATTACTGATTCAGTTTTATTGTTGGTCTGCTCATATTTTCTATTCTTGATTCTGTCCTGGGAAATTGTACATTTCTAGGAATTTGTACATTTCTTCTAAGTTGTCAATTTTATTGTCATATAGTAGTAATTTCTTATGATCTTTTGCATTTCTCTGGTACTAGTTGTAACTTCTTTTTCATCTCTGATTTTATTGATTTGGGCCCTCTCCATTTTTTTTAAGAGTCTAGAAAGGTTTACAAAAACAGCTCTTAGTTTCATTGATTTTTTTCCTGTTGTTTTTAGTCTCCATTTCATTTATTTCTGCTGATCTTTATAATTTCATTCCTTCTACTAACTGGGTTGTGTTTGTTTTTCTCTTATTCCTTTAGGTTTAAAGTTAGGTAATTTATTTGAGATATTTGGCAAACCACTTCAGTATACTTGCCTTGAGAACCCCATGAACAGTAACAAAGGGCAAAATGATAGGATACTGAATGAGGAATTCCCCAGGTCGGTAGGTGCCCACTATGCTACTGGAGATCAGTGGAGAAGTAACTCTAGAAGGAATAAAGGGATGGAGCAAAAGCAAAACCAATACCCAGCTGTGGATGTGACCAGTGATAGAAGCAAGGTCCGGTGCTGTAAAGAGCAATATTGCATAGGAACCTGGAATGTTAGGTCCATGAATCAAGGCAAATTGGAAGTGGTCAAACAGGAGATGGCAAGAGTGAACATAGACATTCTAGGAATCAGTGAATTAAAATGGACTGGAATGGGTGAATTTAACTCGGATAACCATTATATCTACTACTGTGGGCAGGAATCCCTTAGAAGAAATGGAGTAGCCATCATGGTCAACAAAAGAGTCCGAAATGCAGTACTTGGATGCAATCTTAAAAATGACAGGATGATTTCTGTTCGTTTCCAAGGCAAACCATTCAATATTACAGTAATCCAGGCCTATGCCCCAACCAGTAATGCTGAAGAAGCCGAAGTTGAATGGTTCTATGAAGACCTACAAGACCTTTTAGAACTAACACCCAAAAAAGATGTCCTTTTCATTCTAGGGGACTGGAATGCAAAAGTAGGAAGTCAAGAAACACCTGGAGTAACTGGCAAATTTGGCCTTGGAGCATGGAATGAAGCAGGGCAAAGGCTAATAGAGTTTTGTCAAGAGAATGCACTGGTCATAGCAAACACCCTCTTCCAACAACACAAGAGAAGACTCTACACATGGACATCACCAGATGGTCAACACCGAAATCAGATTGATTATATTCTTTGCAACCAAAGATGGAGAAGCTGTATACAGTTAGCAAAAACAAGACCAGGAGCTGACTGTGGCTCAGATCATGAACTCCTTATTGCGAAGTTCAGACTTAAATTGAAGAAAGTAGGGAAAACCACTAGACCATTCAGATATGACCTCAATCAAATCCCTTATGATTATACAGTGGAAGTGAGAAATAGATTTAAGGGACTAGATCTGATTGATAGAGTGCCTGATGAACTCTGGACGGAGGTTCGTGACATTGTACAGGAGACAGGGACCAAGACCATCCCCATGGAAAAGAAATGCAAAAGAGCGAAATGGCTGTCTGAGGAGGCCTTACAAATAGCTGTGAAAAGAAGAGAGGCGAAAAGCAAAGGAGAAAAGGAAAGATATAAGCATCTGAATGCAGAGTTCCAAAGAATAGCAAGGAGAGATAAGAAAGGCTTCCTCAGTGATCAATGCAAAGAAATAGAGGAAAACAACAGAATAGGAAAAACAAGAGATCTCTTCAAGAAAATTAGAGACTCCAAGGGAACATTTCATGCAAAGATGGGCTCGATAAAGGACAGAAATGGTATGGACCTAACAGAAGCAGAAGATATTAAGAAGAGGTGGCAAGAATACACAGAAGAACTGTACAAAAAAGATCTTCACGACCAAGATAGTCACGATAATGTGATCACTGACCTAGAGCCAGACATCTTGGAATGTGAAGTCAAGTGGGCCTTAGAAAGCATCACTGCTAACAAAGCTAGTGGAGGTGGTGGAATTCCAGTTGAGCTATTTCAAGTCTTGAAAGATGATGCTGTGAAAGTGCTGCACTCAATATGCCAGCAGATTTGGAAAACTCAGCAGTGGCCACAGGACTGGAAGAGGTCAGTCTTCATTCCAATCCCAAAGAAAGGCAATGCCAAAGAATGCTCAAACTACCACACAATTGCACTCATCTCACACGCTAGCAAAGTCATGCTCAAAATTCTCCAAGCCAGGCTTCAGCAATATGTAAACCGTGAACTCCCAGATGTTCAAGCAGGTTTTAGAAAAGGCAGAGGCACCAGAGATCAAATTGCCAACATCCGCTGGATCATGGAGAAAGCAAGAGAGTTTCAGAAAAACATCTATTTCTGCTTCATTGACTATGCCAAAGCCTTTGACTGTGTGGATCACAATAAACTGTGGAACATTCTGAAAGAGATGGGAATCCCAGACCACCTGACCTGCCTCTTGAGAAACCTGTATGCAGGTCAGGAAGCAACAGTTAGAACTGGACATGGAACAACAGACTGGTTCCAAATAGGAAAAGGTGTACGTCAAGGTTGTATATTGTCACCTTGCTTATTTAACTTATATGCAGAGTACATCATGAGGAACGCTGGGCTGGAAGAAGCACAAGCTGGAATCAAGATTGCCAGGAGAAATATCAATAACCTCAGATATGCAGATGACACTACCCTTATGGCAGAAAGTGAAGAGGAACTCAAAAGCCTCTTGATGAAAGTGAAAGAGGAGAGTGAAAAGGTTGGCTTGAAGCTCAACATTCAGAAAACAAAGATCATGGCATCTGGTCCCATCACTTCATGGGAAATAGATGGAAAAACAGTGGAAACAGTGTCAGACTTTGTTTTTTTGGGCTCCAAAATCACTGCAGATGCTGATTGCAGCCATGAAATTAAAAGACGCTTGCTCCTTGGAAGGAAAGTTATGACCAACCTTGATAGTATATTAAAAAGCAGAGACATTACTTTGCCAACCAAGGTCCGTCTAGTCAAGGCAATGGTTTTTCCCGTGGTCATGTATGGATGTGAGAGCTGGACTGTGAAGAAGGCTGATCGCCGAAGAATCGATGCTTTTGAACTGTGGTGTTGGAGAAGACTCTTGAGAGTCCCTTATCCTGCAAGGAGATCCAACCAGTCCATTCTAAAGGAGATCAATCCTGGATGTTCATTGGAGGGACTGATGCTAAAGCTGAAACTGCAATACTTTGGCCACCTCATGCGACGAGTTGACTCACTGGAAAAGACTCTGATGCTGGGAAAGGTTGGGGGTGGGAGGAGAAGGGGACGACGGAGAATGAGATGGCTGGATGGCATCATCGACTCTGTGGACATGAGTTTGAGTGTACTCCGGGAGTTGGTGATGGACAGGGAGGCCTGGCGTGCTGTGATTCATGGGGTCGCAGAGAGTCGGACACGACTGAGTGACTGAACTGAACTGAACTGAACTGAAGATGAGCTTGTGTCACTATAAACTTCCTTCTGGGAACTACTTTTGCTGCATCGCATAGATTTTGTGGTTTTGTTTCCATTTGTCTCCAGGTATTTTTTTATTTGTTCCTTGATTTCTTCAGTGATCCATTGGTTGTGTAGTAGCATATTATTTAGTCTCCACACACTTTGTGATTTTTGAGGGTTTTTTTTTTTTTCTATAGCTGATTTCTAATCTTACAGCATTGTGGTCAGAAAAAATGCTGGGTATGATTTCAGTTTTCTTAAATTTACTGAGATTCACTTTGTGGCCTAGTTTTTATAACAGAGGCTTCCATTTCCCTTAACCACAGCCCTACCTATAAGGATGCCTTGGCAAAGAATTCACCAGGGCTTTGCCTGAGGATCTGCTATTTCGTAAGGTAACATTTCTGCATACATTTGGGACTTTGTGGGGTGAGGTGAAATGAAAGAGCCACATGTTGTGCCTAAATCTTTTGTCATGGCTTCTCAGATTATAATTCACTTTAGCATAGCATAGCATTTGATATGGGGAGGTGTGGGGGCCCACAGATGATTGTCAGTGGGTGGTTTTCTTCTCTTCCCCCTACCTCCACTCCAGCTCCTTATATTCTGTAGAGAGAAATATATAGTCTTTATTTCCAGGAATACAGGACAAATCAGCGCCTGTCATTTTCTGAGTCCTTCTCGTGGGAAGAACCTACCAAAATGTGAGTACTTGGCTTCAGTTTTGGCTTATGTTTTGTGACTCCCACCATGTAGGTACTGGATAACAGAATTCTGGATCATGTTTAAGATGGATACCAGCTTGGCAAGCACCATGGAGGAGTTTCAGGAACTGGTGAAAGCAAATGGCGAGGAACTCCACTGCCGCCTGATTGACACAACACAAATGTGAGTATCCTACCTTTTGAAACCACCTCCCTCCTGTAATATAACCCAGGCTGCTCAGCAAGGCTCTGTGTCCTGCTGTGACCTGTGCTGTGTGTCCCGCTGTGACCCAAGAAGGCTTTAGGCAGGTTCACTGGCTTTACCAAAGAGAAAAGCTTGCCATGTACCAGGAAAGCAGAGAAGTCCCTGGTGATAATGCTGTATGTGGCTTATATCTGAGAGCAGGAGAAAAAGTCTCAGTGAAAAATCACGTAGCGAGACGCTGATTAAAATTTATACAAATGCCAAGAAACTGAAAGTGCAGTGACTAAACTGGTGCTTCTTCAGCAGCCAATGCCTGGAGGCACCCTAAACTTACAAATACAGAAGGCACTGCTGGAAAATGGATCCCGCAGAGGGTTTATAACATACATGGTACATCTGCGAGAGACACTCCAGTCTGTGCAGAGGTGGAAAAGTACTCAGGAATATTTCATATTGTTCCTTGGGATTTCTTATTTATGAGATGGTCCCAGTCTGAAAAAATGAATGCCTGCCCTAATTTGGGGGGAGGAGAGTACACTCATTGTCTGCTAAGGTTTTCATAATGTTGCTTTATTTTAGAATAATACAGATCCCTAGGACATAGAATTCTAGTGCTGAAATATATTTTAAAGATGCTTTTATTTTGGGAAACTGAGGCTCAGCAAGACTGGCTCGTCTGGGGATACAGAGCTAGTCGAGTTAATGACAGAGCAGAAGCTGGACTATGAGAGCCCCTAGTGCCTTGTGCCATGGCCACATAGAAATGATTTCCAAATCACGTGCCAGAGTCCCACTTAAACCTCCTTCGCAGGTTGGACTCTCTGAACTTCTTTCCTTAGAACTGTAACAGCGTGAAAGATAAAAGAAGGTTTTGCAAGAGCAACATCATTTTTAAAATGCAGCACACAGGGCCTGGGGCAGTTTTGAAACCCTGACTTCCTTGTCCCAATACACCCCTACCTGACTTTCCTCTACCAGTATTTTCCACAGTATGTTCTTTAGGAATTAGTGAGTGGGGTGTTGTCTGACCAGATATATTTGAGAAATAGTGAACTGAACTTCCCTTTTGCAGTGCATCTCAGAGTCTGTAATATGCTCTTTGGCTAAGGGGGCTGCAGAATTTGTAGCATTTCCCAAACTTGTTTGACCACAGAACCCTTTTGTCAAGAGACAAGGTTCTCAGGACTCCCCGTTTGGGAAACACAGTCTGCAACCTGCTACCTTTCTCTTTGCTTCCTTAGTGAAGGAAATTGAATAAGAAATATGTGGATTGATTACAAAAGTATGTGTGTGGGGCCAACTCTAGAGTTAGCTAGGCTTCCTTGGTCATTTCAGTTCCTGGGGACATTTGAGGAAAATGTCACAAGTCTGCCCAGAGGGACCATGTGTTCCTACACATGATTCCCCAGCATGGCACCTCCTGTCTGTGCTCTTCTGGCATGGAAACTGCCCCCAAACCTTGAGATTTCCAACCAGATAGAGTCCCCATCACCCTCATGAGATGAAGGAACACACGGTAGACATGGAGAGAACATATGTGACAGGGCTACACAGAGGGGCCAGGACACCGTGACCAGGGCTGTGTCGTTCCCACTTCCTTAAGATCAACACATTTTACCCAGTTCCCATGGCACATTCAGAAGGCTCATGGGAACCATCAAGGCTTCCTAGCTGTCAGCACAGGAAAAGCTGATTAAAGGATACTGTTAATGCATTGTTTTGGCCCCGGAAAGTTAGCTAATGGTGCTTTGCATATTCTTGTGAGAAATGTTCATGGATTTACTTGCATTAGAAAAGCAATTTTGATTTATTCTTTCCCCCATCTTCTCCCTTTTCACTTTTACTCACAAAAGCAATGCCCGTGACTGGTCCAGGAAACTGACTCAAAGGATAAAATCGAACACCAGCAAAAAGCGGAAAGTTTCCCTGCTCTTCGACCATCTGGAGCCAGAAGAACTGTCTGAGCACCTCACTTACCTGGAGTTCAAGTCCTTCCGGAGGATATCGGTATGTACCCAGGGGGCTGGAGAAAAACTGCCCTGCAACAGCTCTAAAAGTAAGCAGAGGAATTCAAAGGCCGCCCACCTCCTTCCCCTGAGGTCCCCTCTGGGCTGGTGGGCCTTCCCGTCAGGCTGTGTGTAGTTGGGCAAGTCAGGGCACACTGCCTGCTGTGTTCCTTCTGCTCTGCTCCACCCTCCAAGTCCACCTCCCCCTCCCCACCACTCGTTCTGGTGGTAGTGCTATGTACACATGATACCTTGTGCACATGAGTGTACATACAAGACATGTGCGTGCGTACACGCGCGCACACACACACACATTTTCCCCCTGATAATCATTAGTCTTTCAGAAATTTTCTTTAAAATTTTCCTCCCCAAAATGAGGATAAGTCCTGTAAGAGTTTGATTTCAGTCTAGAATAGGCTTTGGATGGCTGGGGGAAATTTCAAAATAAATCAAATGCTACTGGTCTAGTTCAGAATTTACCTAAACTCTTGAAGTGCTGCTGACATGGCCCCACAGTCACCCCTGATCCTAGAGATAAACTCTGCTGACTGAGACCTTGCTCCTTGAAACTCTATATGTGACACCAAAGAACACCAGCTCCATGCAAGAGAACTCGCTTCCATTGAAGCCAACAGAGCTTCGTTGGAGAGAGAGAGAGTGACATAATAGATTTTGTGAGATTGTTTTTCCCCTTCAGCAGCGGAGCTGGAACTAGTATTGAGATTTTTCTTTTATGCTGTACTCTTTAGAGTTTAAACGAGATTCTATCCATATCTGCTCAGCATAATATTTGGGTTAACTAGTATGTGTACACAGCCATTTATGCCTAATGACTTCTGTAGAGGGGCATGCTGTGGGTGGAATAAGAAAGATGTCCTTCCTGCCATCCTTGTCGGCAGGAAAGGAGAGGAGGCCCAGGAGCTCCTCTGTCCCTTAGCAGATTCTGGTCATCAGCTCAGCAGAGGTAGCGTGCCCCTCGGGGCTCCAAGAACACTGGAGCGCAGTCCTGATGAGTTTCTTTTTCCCCAGTTCTCCGATTATCAGAATTACCTTGTGAATAGCTGCGTGAAGGAGAACCCCACCATGGAGCGGTCCATTGCTCTGTGCAACGGCATCTCCCAGTGGGTACAGCTGATGGTTCTCAGCCGCCCCACCCCCCAGCTCCGAGCTGAAGTCTTCATCAAGTTCATCCAGGTAGCTCAGGTGAGTGACTGGATGAAGACTTGAGGCCTGGGCTACCAGGTGAATTACTCCCTCTCCCCTCAGCGTCGTCTGTCCATGAAAGCTGTTTTCCCCTCATGAATCTCCTGATGGGGTTTGTGCACCTTCACCTGTACTCAGATCTCGATATGATGGCTTTTCTACATCCTACATGAGATCAGTACGGAGAGGGCCATGTAGGCCATCTTCAGAGTCAGGGTACAGCTTTAGTTCTCTTTAAATCTTTAACACATTTCAGAAGATGCTTACCAGCCAACTTTGTTTTACCTAATGTGATCCACTTAGCAAAGGAAAGGGTAATTCAGATTTCAGTATAGCTGGGCCAGCTTGATTTAAGTCTGTGAGCCCAAGTTATGTTGAATGGCTGGGTTTAGTGTTGAGGAGTAGGTTTTAAGCATTTGATGAGAAAAGAGCTGATACTATGAACACATATCTGAAATTTCAGAGATTCTAGCACTCTATCCCAGTTACAATCCTATTTAAGCCATGGTGTTGCCCTCAAAAATAAAACAGTCTGCTTACTTTGGGGTAAAGGATATAAAAGATTACACTGAACGATATATTTTTCTAGCTTTAGATGTTCTAGACCAGTGTTTCTTAAAGTGTGGTACACGGACCACTTGCTCTGATATTAACTAAAGGTATGTTAAAAGCATAGCTCCCTAAAGCTCAGCCCCAGATCCAGGGAATCTAAACATCAGGACTTGGGTCCAGAATCTTCATGTTAAATAAGTACTTTGGGTGTTTCTTGGAAACCACTGACGTAGAGAGTGGTCTGCAGACCAGCTGAAATGAAGAAGATGGGATGCTTTGCTCGATTTGGGATCTGCTGGTCTGGAACTAAGCTTGGGAAAGAAATGTTTGGAAAACTGCAATACCTGATCACTAGCCTTTGCCCAGAATTAGGAATACTCATAGCACAGAGACAAGAGACAGCTTCAAGCTCCCACATAACTGACATGTATAGTGACTCTGCTAGCATCTGTTTTCTGTGTCACAGAAGCTCCATCAACTGCAGAACTTCAATACGTTGATGGCCGTGATCGGAGGGCTATGTCACAGCTCTATTTCCAGGCTCAAGGAGACAAGTTCACATGTCCCGCATGAAATCAATAAGGTCAGTGCTCCTGTCTCCTCTAGGGCCCTTCAGCAGCATTCCTAGGACCAGTGTCAGCATTTCCTTCTTGAAGGGCAACCCAGAGAGCATTCCCAAGCCACGCCATCCCTTTTTTAACCGGGCAAAATACCCAGGAGAGAACCCCTTAAGAAAACCCACAGGGTGGAGATGTCACAGATTTGTGGGTGAGAGTCAGTCTGGCCACGGTGTTACTGCTCCCCTTCCCGCTGGTGATTTGGGACAAGATGTGCCTCTTTTCCATGCTCATTGGCCACTGAGTGTCCAGAGCCACCATCTTTGCCTGAGCAAGGAACAGTGGTGGTTCAGTGACCATAGTTCAGTTTGCATGTCAAGTGAGGTTATATAGTGACTCGTTAGAAATCTAACTAGCCAGAAACCTTGGAGGGTGACATTCTGGAAAGTTGAATTTTCCCAGATAGTTGGAAATAAGCTTTTCAGGTACGATTTTGTAATAGGTGGTATTTTATCTGTATTTATTAAGTGTCCTATGTACTTTCCTACATTAGATTTTATAGAGACTTTAATCCTTTATGATACAGGACTATTATTATACATATAAACCATTATGATATAGCGCAGATATAAATGCAGCTATATATGATATAGGTTTGATGATGACTGCTTTGAGTATTTCATCTCATCTGGCCTTTCTTACTAAACTCAAACCCCAGCCCCACCTCCAAGCTGACACAGAAGGAGACGCTCTTATTAGGGAAGAGATAACTTAGCCTTGTTGCTCCATCTGCTTTTCCCAGGTGTTCACCCTTCTTTCAGGAAGTCTCTTATTAACCATCCCTGTTCTCACAACACTAGGGTTGGAGGATGCTGCTCCACCCACACCTTCCAGTGGTCTGATCACCGTACAGTTTTTTGATCGTGCTGGCTGAGACCAGGCAGAACAACTGAAGAGGCACATATTGTTCCAAATCACAGAGGCGACGCAGGGAGAGAATCAGAGAGACTAATGTGCCTTCGCGTCGTACTGACAGGCTTCTGCTACTGCTAAGTCACTTCAGTCGTGTCCAACTCTGTGTGACCCCATAGACGGATGCCCACCAGGCTCCCCCATCCCTGGGATTCTCCAGGCAAGAACACTGGAGTGGGTTGCCATTTCCTTCTCCAATGTGTGAAAGTGAAAAGTGAAAGTGAAGTTGCTCAGTCGTGTCCGACCCTCAGCGACCCCATGGACTGCAGCCTACCAGGCTCCTCCATCCATGGGATTTTCTAGGCAATAGTACTGGAGTGGCTTGCCATTGCCTTCTCCGACTGACAGGCTTGCTCCTCTGCAATGCTGCTGGACCTTCAGGGCGGTCTGCAGAGTGAATTCCTAAGTCCAGGGTTAAAGCTAGTGTCCCCCAATAGTTTATTTCACTTTCTAAGGGGTACAAAAGGTTCTCTACCATCTGTGCTGCTCATCTCTCGTCTTGTGAGCCTTACCCCGACTCCACACTCCGCAGCCCTGTTTGCTCAGGTGTGTGCTCTCTTGCAGCCTTGTGACTGTGGGAGGCTGACTCTCAGACCTCAAGTAACTTCATCAGGGAGAAATGGTGCTTCTTAGGCCACAATTTTATGAAACAAATTTCCAGCACAGCATTTAAAATTGTTATTTTGTGTTGTGACATGATCGGCAGGGAGTCTCTCCTTCCTGTCTTTGCTTCTGAGAAGGCTGGTCACCACACATGGGGATGGGGTTCTGTGAACCACATGCTGACTTGAAGCAGGTGTGTTGGAAGGAGCAGCAGGTGTGGCTGCACCCTTGCCTAGCACCCTTAGGCCATAGCAGAGCACAGGCTCTAATGCAGAGTCCCCAGGCCTCCGCTTCATCCCTGTCAGGTCCTTTGCCAGGAGCTGGTCTATTCTGTTCAGTCTTCCTGTCCAGGGTTTCAGTCTGTGAGTGGACTGTCGCCTGCTTCCTAGACATAGGCCCATCCTGAGACTCGCTGAGTGAAGGCCCAGAGCCCAGCATAAGAAATATGAACACTCGATAGATGACTGAAGTGCCACACTGGAAACACACCCTTCCCTACGCCAGCTGTGGGCGGCACACTTCACTTGTCTCTGGAAGACACAAGGGAAGGGGACTGCAGACAGAGTTCAGAGGGACACTTGCCACGCACTGTATAATCTTGTACCTTAAAAAAATTTTTTTTATCTTGTGCTTGTATCACTTATTTTTTAAAAGAACTTTAACATAAAAATATTAAAACCTTACTTAGAATTTTCCAGCTATGAAGTAAAGTACACCTTGCGCTTGGTTAAGTCTGCTCTGTGACATGTAACGTAAGTTGGAGTTGTCACTGGGGAGTCAGAACCTGCACCTTGAGATGGATCGCCCCGTGCCTGACTCATCAGGGACCAGGTGCGATCATGGTAGGGGCCGAGAGTAAACAGGTGGCTGCTGCAGACAGCAGAGCCCGCCTGGAGGGTACCTGTGACCAGCTCTCTTGTTTTGCAGGTTCTAGGTGAGATGACTGAGCTGCTGTCCTCCTGCAGAAACTATGACAACTACCGGCGTGCTTATGGGGAGTGCACCCACTTCAAGATTCCCATCCTGGGGGTGCACCTCAAGGACCTCATCTCCCTGTACGAAGCCATGCCTGACTACCTGGAGGAGGGGAAGGTGAACGTCCATAAGCTGCTGGCCCTGTACAACCACATCAATGAGTTAGTCCAGCTACAGGAGGTGGCCCCGCCCCTGGAGGCCAACAAGGACCTGGTGCACCTGCTGACGGTGAGGCTCCGTGGGAGACAGGTCACTAGCGCGTCCTTATCAAGTATCAGCTCAGTGAAGCCTCACAGAACTCTGTGAAGTGGATACTATAGTTCCATCCGTTTTACGGATGGGGATTCTCAGGCAAAATTACATAACTTGGCAGAGGCTGCACGTTACGAAGCAGCAGAGCCTGGTCTTGGGCCCAGGTGGTGGGACTCCAGGGCTGTGCTCCTTTAACTTCTAGGAGTATTCCCTTCCGTGCAGAAAAGCCAGTCCTAAGCTCTCTGGGAAGAGCTGATAGCAAATCAGGATACAAGCCTTGCTAAGAGATGGAGACAGTGGATTTTCATTAAAAACAAAACAAAAAAAATGGTGGGGGGGAGGGACATGGCAGTGAGTTTAAAAAAACCAAAAACATGTTCATTATTTGGGTCCTGCCACCACTGGCTTAGATTCCAGAGACTTTCAAGCCCAGGGTAGGTGAGCACTTGTGGTGCGGAAGACCAGGATGTGCCCTTTGGGTGCAGCATGAGAGCACATGAACTCCCTTCCAGACTGTGGTTTTGTAGCTCACCAGCTCTGTGACTGTGGGCACAGAACTCTGTTTCCTTCTCTGTGAAATCAGAGAGGTTCATCTCTGTGATGACTTCTCACTTCTCTTTTGGTACTAAAGTTGTACAATTTTTAATCTGCGCTTTTCCTTTTTCTTTTTTTTGCAGCATGGAATAATCACTGTAGCCTCTTCCTACCTCAGGGGACTATTCTCATAGTTCCTCAGGCTTTGCATTCAGCTGGTACCTAATCCCAGCCTTTTTACTAATTGGCCAGGTGACTGTGGCTGGTCTCATCCTTAAGACAGTAACATCTGAGAAAAGAGGCACCGAATCTTAATTTTCTTGGATCACAAATTTTGTGAGGAAAGCAGTGAACATTCTTCTACCCAAAACATACATAAACCGCACTCAAAAAATATGCATGTTATTGAGTTCTTAACCCCCTGAAGCCTATCCACAGAATCAAGTTAAGAACAAGATTACTTCTAAAACTGCTGTCCTCTAAAATTTTAAAGTTCTAAGATATATAAAAGTCTTAATATCATTTGATAATGTCACTTAAATGGAATTCTGTTGCTGGAATCAAATTTTAATAGTATCTGGCCATGAAAACTGTCCTTTCAGTCTGCTTTGCGAGAGAACACCTGAGGTGTGGACCATCTGACCAGACAGCCTTTGGTCTAAGCTCTACATAGAAGTTTAGCTCTTTAACTATAGTTTAAAAGAAACTTCTCCAAATTTAAAAATATTTTAAAGAACTAATGCTTGCCCTACTCCAGTAGTAGATGTTATATCCTCAAAACTTCGTGAATTTTTAACAAGTAACTTACAGCCTGGAAGAGGGAACACCAGGAAAGAAGCACTGGCAAACAGCATCCTAGCAATTAACTCTGTTCTGCTTTGCTTGGCAGTTATCCCTAGATCTCTACTACACTGAAGATGAAATCTATGAACTTTCCTATGCCCGGGAACCCAGGAATCACAAAGCCCCAGTGAGTTTTTCATATTAAGCCTCCCATATGTAACAGGTGCTTTACAAGTTGCTCATCAAGGTCATTAATATTGGAACAGACTTTAGTTCAGTTTAAGAAGATATTATGTTTCTATTATATGCCTGACATCGTGCTAGGAATAAGGAAAACTTGAGTACATATGAGGAATAGTTCCTGACCATAAAGAGCCTGCACAGTACTCAAGGGGATAAGACTCGTATGTGAACAGTAAATAACGTGCCATGAGTGTCAGAAGTGGGAGAATCAGTAAGTGGTTTACTAGTTAGAGAAGGGATATGGCATAGTGGGCTGGAGTGACCTTGCCCTCCTGTTGATTGTAAAGCATCCTCACATCAGTTGCTTCTCTGTATCCATTCATCTGTTCATGGATATTTAGGTTGCCTCCATGTCTTGGCTATTGTAAATAGTGCTGCAATCAACACTGGGGTGCATCTATCATTTCAAAGTTTGGTTTTCTCCAGATATATGCCCAGGAGTGGGATTGCTGGATCGTAACGTGGTTCTATTTACAGTTTTTAAAGGAATATCTGTACTATTGTCTATAATAGCTGTACCAATTTACATTCCCACCAGCAGTGTAGGAGGGCGCCCTTTTTTCCCCACCTTCTTCAGCATTTATCGTGGATAGACTTTTTGATGATGGCCATTCTGACCTGTGTGAGATGATACCTCAGTGTACTTTTGACTCGAACTTCTCTGATAAGTGATGTTGAATATCTTTTCATGTGCTTTTTGGCTATCTCTATGTCTTCTTTGGAGAACTATCTATTTAGATCTTCTGCCTTTTATATAATATATAGGGTTTGTTTTTAAGGAGAGCTGCATGAGTTGTTTGCATATTTGGAGATTAATGCCTTGTCACTTTGTTTGCAAATATTTTTTCCATTTTCTCAGTTGTCTTTTGGTTGTTTTGTGGTTTCCTTGCTGTGAAGAGGTTTTTAAGTTTAATTAGGTCTCATTTGTTTTTATTTTCATTACTGTTGGAGGTGGATCAAAAAAGATATTACTGTGATTTATGTTGAGTATTCCGCCTATGTTTCCCTCTAGGAGTTCTATAGAATCTGGACTTACATGTAGGTTTTTGATCCATTTTGAGTTTATTTTTGTGTATGGTGTTAAAGAATGTTCTAATTTCATTCTCTTACATGTAGCTATCCAGTTTTCCCAGCAATACCTACTGAAAAGACTCTTTTCTCCATTGTCTATTCTTGCCTCCTTTGTCACAGATGAATTGACCATAATTGTGTGGGTTTATTCCTAGGCATTCTATTCTGTTTCATTGATTTATAGTTCTGTTTGTGCTCCAGTACCATACTGTTTTGATTACTGTTGCTTTGTGGTATAGCCTAAAATCAAGGAGGCCAATTCCTGCAGTTCAGTTTTTCTTTCTCAGGATTGCTTTGGCTATTTGGGATCTTTTGTATTTTCATACAAAATTTTAAGCTATTTGTTCTAGTTCTGTGAAAAATGCCATGGGTAACTTGGTAGGAATTGTGTTGAATCTGTAGGTTGCCTTGGGTAGTCATTGGAAGAATACTGACTCTTCCAATCTAAGAATATGGCATATGTTTCCATCTGTTTGTGTCTTCTTCAGTTTCTTTTATCAGCATCTTACAGTTTTTGGCATAAAGGTCTTTTGTCTCCTTAGGTAGGTCTATACTTAGGCATTTTACTCATTTTGATGTAATGGTAAATCACATTCCCTAATTTCTTTCTTATCTTTCATTATTAGTGTATAGGAATGCAAGATATTTTTGTAGTCTGAAACTTTATGAAATTCATTGACAACCTCTAGTTTTCTGGTAGAATCTTTAGGATGTTCTATGTATAGTATCGTGTTCTCTGCAGTGATAGTTTTACTGATTTTCCAATTTGGATTTTTTCTTTTTCTTCTCTGATTGCCATGGCAAGGACTTCCATAACTATGTTGAATAAATGTGGTGACAGTGAACATCCTTGTCTTGTTCCTGATCTTAGAGGGAATGCTTTCAGCTTTTCACCAATGAGTAAAAATGATGTTAGCTGTGCATTTGTCATATATGACCTTTATTATGTTGAGGTAAGTTCCTATGCCCACTTTCTGGAGAGTTTATGAGAAATGGGTGTTGAATTCTGTTGAAAGCCTTTTCTGCATCTATTGAGATGATCATATGGTTTTTATTCTTCAGTTTGTTAATGTGATGGATCACATTGAGTGATTTGTGGATACTTAAGAATCTTTGTGGGCTTCCCTGGTGGCTCAGAGGTTAAAGCGTCTGCCTCCAATGTGGGAGACCTGGGTTCGATCCCTAGGTTGGGAAGATCCCCTGGAGGAGATGGTAACCCAATCCAGTATTCTTGCCTGAAGAATCCCCTGGACGGAGAAGCCTGGTAGGCTACAGTCCACGGGGTCACAAAGAGTTGGACACGACTGAGCAACGGAATGGAAGAATATTTGTATTGCTGCTATAAATCCTACTTGATCATGCTGTATGATCCTTTTAATATATTGTTGGATTTGGCTTGCTAGTATTGGGGTGGCCAAAAAGTTTGTATTTTTCCATAAAATGTTATGGAAATGAACTTTTTGGCCAACTCAGTATTTCATCTAGGATTTTTGCATCTATATTCGATATGAACCTGTAATATTTGTGTGTGTGTAGTATCTTTGGTTGTGGTATCAGGGAGATGGTGGCCTCATAGATTGAGCTTGGGAGTCTTCCTTGCTCTACAGTTTTTTGGAAGAGCCTCAGAAGGATTGGTGTTACCTCTTTTCTAAATGTTTGATAGAATTCACCTGTGAAGACATCTAGTACTGGATTTTTGTCAGTTTCAAGTTTTTTAAATCACCATTTAAATTTTACTACTTGTGATTGGTCTGTTCATATTTCCTGTTTCTTCCTAGTTCAGTCTTGGAAGATCATAGCAAAGAATCTGTCAATTTCTTTTAGATTGTCCATTTTCTTGACATATAGTTGTTCATAGTAGTAGTCTCTTACGATCCTTTGTATTTCTATGGTGTCAGTTGTAACTTTTCCTTTTTCATTTCTAACTTTATTGATTTGAGCCCTCTCCTCTTGATGAGTCTGGCTAAAGGTTAAAGGTTTATCTATTTTTTCATTCTCTAGTTGCTTTACAGAGAGGAAATCTAAATGAACTACTTTACTCTGTCAATATCTTCAGAGAGATATTGGAGAGAAACTATTCTAGAGTTCGATTACATGTGGGCCCTCTGCTCCCTGCTACTGCATAGTTGAGGGTTATCCATAGATACAACTACCAGGTAATGGGAGAAGAAAGAGCTGTAGGTTATAAGACTGCATTATAGTTATTGGGATTTCTCAAATATTTCATTTTAGCCACTAACACCTTCAAAGCCACCAGTAGTAGTGGATTGGGCCTCTGGAGTATCTCCCAAACCTGATCCAAAGACCATAAGCAAACACGTCCAGAGGATGGTGGATGTAAGTACAGCCATGTCTCCATGCAGGCAAAAAGCAAGGTACTGCCTGGTTTAGTTCTTTGGGGGCGGGGGAGGGGAGTACAGTGGTAGAAACAAGAAGGGTAAGAAATTTGAAACTTTCCTACTTGAGCACAGGGAACCACTTCCCATATTGTGGTTGCTGAACAGTTCACAAGTTACGTTTTGCCAACACACTTGGGCCTCATGGAGGGAAGTGTACCTAGCAAGAGAGCATACATTTAAAGGCTGTCAGTTGACTTGCAGGCAGAGAGGGGTTAGAAAAGCTTTAAGTTAAAGGAGAATCTAAAAAGTTTGGCACGGCTTAATTCAATTCACTGTGCTACATGCCTCCATATTTCTCTATTTATCCTGTGGACTATTCCAGTGTAACAAGAAAAGCACACGCCGGCAAGTGACAGGAGCACTTTGGGCTCGGCTGTCAGTGGAAGCTGCACTGCAGTCTGAGCTGTGCAGTGAAGGAAGGGCCAAGTGGAGGGGGACGCCCCTCAGTGTGGTGCACTGTGGGCACAGTGAGCTGGCGCGGGGCGGGCTATTGACATACTAATGGGACTGAAAGCACCTAGCCACCCCCCAGATGCTGGTGCCTGCAAAGACCTGGGGTGTGACCCGCTGACTTGTTCCTGTCACTCAGGACTGAGGAGAGGCTTTTTTCAGGTGTTCCAGCCCCTTCGTCATTTGGCTATGATGATTTCTCTCTTGGTAATCACCAAAGAAACACCTTTTTTTCACAGTCTGTCTTCAAGAACTATGATCATGACCAGGATGGATACATTTCCCAGGAAGAATTTGAAAAGATTGCTGCAAGTTTTCCATTTTCCTTCTGTGTGATGGACAAAGACAGGTGAGAATTTGTGCATGGGAGTATGTGGTTATGAGCCTGGTGATGAGAATGCCTCATGGATGGTTCTGCTAGAAGAATCTGTGAACTCATATGTTTACATATGCTACTGTGGTCACTGAAAGAATTTTGAAACTGAGAGAGCCATCATCAAGCAAATGTCTGTCTGGCTTCAGTTTAGACCACAATGGACCATGAAAATGCATGCTTTTTTAAAATGCCTGAGTTGAAGATTCCATAACAGCCGGTTTAGGAACAGTCAACTCGAAAAAAAAAAAAAAAAGTAAGAAAAAGTTTAAATCCCTTCTTGCTTTCTTTACCAACTAATATTTATTAATATTTTGCATATTTACTTTTCTCAAGATTACATAAGTTATATGTTGGTGGTTCTCTGTGTGAAACCAAACGTTTGAGTGGTAGGTTCCAGTTATGTAGATGTACTGTCTAAAGCCAGAAACTACAGCAGAAGGTATTTGTCTCCCTATACCCACATTTCCATCACTTCTTTTTAAAGTCTTAATGGACAGTGGTTAGTTAGGAGAACCAAACCTACTCTTTGGTTTAGCCAAAGAGTAACTGTGGAGATAAGTAGTGTCATCTTACCTAATTATTACATGCAACCTACGCATCCTCATTAAGAGGAGGGTTGTTGGAAGTAACTGTCAGGTAATACATACTATACTACCCCTCAAGGATACAAAGAAAGTGAGTTTCTAAGGCTAGAAGGAGCCTTGTGACCCAACCCCACTCACACCTCATCTCTCATCTGCTGACAGGGAAGGCCTCATCAGCAGAGACGAGATCACGGCCTACTTCATGAGGGCCAGCTCCATCTACTCCAAGTTGGGCCTGGGTTTTCCTCACAACTTCCAAGAGACCACCTACCTGAAGCCCACTTTCTGTGACAACTGTGCTGGATTTGTGAGTTGTTCTTAAGAGTGCTTCGGGGTTGAACTTGGGGAGGAGTATGAGATAGTTTAAAAGATTAACCAGGCACAGACCTCACATATATTTTATCAACTTGTCCCAGCCTAGAGTCTAAGGAAACACCTATGGTAACCTTGTCCTTAAATGCGTGGGTTTTACTTTTCACTCATCTTTTCCCATTTCTTCCTTATTTTTTCCTCTGGTAGGTGGGGCCTCAAGTAAAATGGTAAGGAAATGTTGAATTGAGGCTATACTTTTAAAGTATTATATCCATATGCTGTTTTAGATGTTAGAAAATAGAAATATGAAACATCCTTCCCCCTTCAAAAGAAGTCACCTGGGTGGCTGCCCCATCCCTGACCAACAGTTTCTTCCTAAACTTATTCCCTGACCCCAGGCTTCTATATTCTTGCCCTTTAGTTTGGAGTCTCAAGAATCCTATTTGTCCTGTGACCTATCCACTTCAGACCTGGGTCATAAATCCACTGTAGTAACAAGCTTCTTCAACACTTAACTCTGATTGGCACAGACTTTTCCTGTTTTCAGTTTAAGACCAGGAAGGATAAAGACACATGAGAGATAAATGAGGTTTCCCTCCCACTTGAGGCAGAGAAGAATGTAGAAAAATAAAAGAATGGATCTCAGTGTCTAGGTTCATACCAGGTAAGATGATGGACATGTAGCACATTCTAACCATCTCCTCTTTGTCTCACAGCTCTGGGGAGTGATCAAACAAGGGTATCGGTGTAAAGGTAAGGCTCAGCTTTGTCCAGCGTGTTGTCTTCCCTGGTCCTAGGGGCTCTCCTGTAAGGCATGTTTGACTCACAGCTTCTCAGCAAGCTCACAGCCTCAGCCCCTAACTGGCTTCCCTCGAGCACCCCTGAGAGTGACTGCCACAAAGAGAGGAAGTCCTAGGTGACTAGTTATGCAGCTTCTGTTACAAGATCCTCTTTTTGCCTGGGTTGCCTTGGAAATTGGGGTGACTGGTAGATTATGTTCTCATGTGGTCATGGGTCCCCAAAGACGGGCACAAAATCACTTTTGAAACAGAAGATAAATTATTACCAAAGGCTCTTGACAGCTTTCCTTTTACCATAGTTGTCCTTGTGACTAGAAAAGTTCCAGAGTAAAGGAGCAAAGACATTTAACTGAAAGGAAGAAAGATTAAGACCTAAGAGCGGGGAGCCTCTAGAGGTCTCCTTAGAGTGGGCAGTATGTGCAGGATGACCAAAAAAGACACCCCTTCTTCTGCCAAGACACAGGACGCCACTTCTGATTCTCAGACTCACGATAAGGGCTGTGACAAGACTGAGATCCAGGGCTGACCCAGTAAGAAGAATGCTAAGTTCATTAGAAATGTTAGGTACCCTAGCTTCAGAACTTAGGAAAGGCATATGGGACAAGAACAGTGCATGGGTGTGGTTTTGAGACGCTGGAGGAGAAAGTAAAGGACTTCCTGACCAGGGTGTCTTGTCCACAGACTGTGGGATGAACTGCCACAAACAATGCAAAGACCTGGTTGTGTTCGAGTGCAAGAAGCGAGCCAAGAACTCAACAGCTCCCACAGAGATCAGCACCTCTGTGGGGCCAACATCCACCCTTTGCTCCTTGGGAGCCAAAGATCTGCTCCATGGTAAGCAGGCACTGGGAACATTCATCTTGGAAAACGAAGTCGGAAGAATATAGTTTTCAGGAAGGAAAGATTACCTCTATCCTTCCTACTCGTAATGGAAACTATATTATGCACCTTGTGTTATTAAGAGTTCCTTGTCACCTGTGGGCATCACAGTTCTGTCACACACAATGCAGACATTCTTAGGAGAAAGGTGGCAGAGGACAGCATGAAGGTCTGGGGACTCAGACTGACGCCTGGGAAGGGGCTGCACCCGCAGGCCATCTGTCCCCAAAGCTTTGTCCAGTAGTGATGCTAGGACTTCTGAGGCTTTCCTAGAAATTCAGGGAAGAAGAATGGGTAGGTTAAACATGGGTGTACTATGGGCAACAAATGAACACTGCTGCAGAAGTGCATTAAGGCAAGGTCTGCTTGTAATGAAAAAAACTGACCACCAGTTAGTAGGTAACACTGATGCCCAGTAAACCCTTCTGTGATTTAGATCAAATTCCTAGACATACAAAAAACTTGGGATGGAATCTTAGGTACTCTGCCTTTTGGGGAGCAAAAGAAAGGAACCAACAGGAAAGGAGCCTTTAAGGATGGCCTTTCTCATGGTGGATGAAGCCTGACACCAACAGCCATAGCTTGGCCAGCAAGGCCTCTGGACTCCTGTGGCAATAAGAAAAGCCTCATTTGACACTAACGTGTGAATTTCGAGTGCCTGCTTTTCTAAGCTCAAGTACCAACATGACTTTTTCCTACAGCACCTGAGGAAGGACCTTTCACATTCCCTAACGGGGAGGCTGTGGAACACAGTGAGGAGAGTAAGGATCGGACCATCATGCTCATGGGGGTATCCTCACAGAAGATTTCTGTTCGGCTGAAGAGGACTGTCACCCACAAGGCCACCCAGACCGAAGCACTGTCTTGGCCTGGCAGTGAGGGCCCTTCCAGTCACGTGGTGCTGTCGTCCCCAAGGAAGACAGCCCAGGATACCCTGTATGTGCTGCCCAGCCCTTCGTCTCCGTGCCCCAGCCCAGCCTTGGTCAGGAAGCGGGCTTTCGTCAAGTGGGAGAACAAAGACTCCTTCATGAAATCAAAGGAGGAGCTCCGTCACCTCAGGCTCCCAACATACCAAGAGCTGGAACAGGTACGGTCCTTTTTTTTTTTTCAGACTCTGAGAAAGTGGGGCTAACCAGGGAAGAACATGTAAACTGAAGATTCCGACCAGGTTGATTATTAGAAAGATAGAGGGGAAGGAAAGGAAAAATGGTAAGAAAAGGATTCTGCTTTGTCTCAAAGAAACCAATGAGGGCCCTGGTTTGCATTACATATCTAGGACAGGATAGACAGGGCTCCCTGTTGCCATAAAAGTACAGTCTCAGAGTGCTGGCACCAAGGTCCAAAGCTCTGTTCACAGCAGGCTACCTGAGAAAAACCAGTTTTTACCGATCAGCTTTACTGTGGTGACACCACACCCTTTTTCTAGACTTAAAAGCAAGTTGCCTAAATCTTCCCTCCCTAGAAGTCTTTGTTACATTATTCAGAGTTATGTTTGGGGAGGGGGGAGGATTTCATGAAGGCTACCTGGACATCTCCTTAAAACAAGGGAGGTGAACATCGTGCTATCAAAAGAGACTATTTAGCTCACTGCACAGAAAGCCTCCTCCTTAATATAAAACGAGGGCGCTTTCCTCTAAAACTTAAGGAGATGTACTGATTTATATATTTATACATTAGAACAGCTAAATCAACAGTAGCTGGTAAACGTGCAGTTGATTATTATATATAGCAATATAATCCATTAAATTGGTAACAGTTGTGGTACCAGGAGTTTTTTTTTTTCTATTAGGCTCATAATATCCTAATTATAATGTATGTAATGGAGGCATGAGAAAAGACAAAATAAGGTTAAAAGAGAAAGAAAGCAAAGTAGGAGCTAGAACAACTGGAGACAGCAGGTCACTGTCCAGATAATTCTATAGGGTCATCACTCATGTACTTCTTTTTGTGTCGAGTACAAAGCTCAGAGTGAGAGCTGGTTGGACAGACCTCTTGTCATGGGACAGTAGTTTCTTATCAAAGATAGGCAACTTAGTCATTTTAGAGATAGGAGCAAGCACACATTAGCTCCAACATTATCATTCACTTTATTAAAGGGGAAGAAGGCTTTTTACCTGCAGAATATCAAGGTCAGCAATGTGTTTTTGGAGGCCTCCCAGTATAAACACAAAACCAAAATACAACTGGCTAGAATTCCTTACCTAATTCTAAACACTGCAGAGTAAAACTGCCCAATAGGGTTTCAGGACTCCCTACCTGGTCCTCAGTGTTGCACCTTCCCTGTTAGACCCCCAGGAATTGAATCAAAGAAACAAGTTAGATGATGCATGTGAAACTCTTGGTTTGGTGCCTAGAACAAAGAACATAATATTAGGAGGCACACACCTGATAAAATAACAGATTTTCCAGATGAAAAGTACTCTCACTCAGAATATTTAGGACACGCTTTAAGAAACAGAAGGTGGCACAATGTGGGCTACCCAGAGCTGTCCCGAGGGGTAAAAAAGGCCAGAATCAACTTTTAGGAACAATGAAAGAAACTCTGAAAAGTGAACTTGATAGAGTAGAAAGAATCTCAGCCTTGGTGACAAACACCTGTGTTCCTAATCCAAACTATCTCTTACTGATGCTATTACACTCTGTGACCTGTTTGGTCCTCTGTAAAGTACAGAGGGCCAGAAGTTGTCCATGCTCTCTACAGCTTGCTTCTTGACATTTTACATGCCCATGAAAAGGAGTAATGTAGTTGGCAACAATGACTTCTTGCTGCAAGGAGTGAGTGGCAGAAAGATTTCAGATAAGTGAGTTACGTCCAGAACTAATTCCCACCCAGTAATACCAGAGCATGTAAACTCTATTTTTATCCTTGTCTTACAGTATTTAAAATAATATGTAATAAAATAATGTGCAATACATATTAATATTTTAAGTATGCTGCTGTTGCTGCTGCTAAGTCGCTTCAGTTGTGTCCGACTCTATGCGACCCTAGGGACAGCAGCCCACCAGCCTCCTCTGTCCACAGGATTCTCTAGGCAAGAATACTGGAGTGGGTTGCCAATTTTAAGTATGTTTATACCTCTAAACCAGCACAGGACAACAGAAAATACAATGCCTGTTAGATTCAAATCACCAGTCTGATACTATACCCCCTTCTATCATTATGTAACACAGTACCTGGGGCTTCCCTGGTGGCTCAGTGAAAATCCGCTTGCCAATGCAGGAGATGCCGGTTTGATCTGTGGGTCAAAAAGATCCCTTCGAGTAGGAAATTGCAATTTACTCCACTCCTCTGTCTATGGGCTTTCCCAGGCAAGAAGAGCCCATCAGGCTGAAGTCCCATGGGGTTGCAAAAGAGTCGGACACGACTAAACAACACAGTTACCTGGCACATAGCAAATACTCAGTACTACACAGCAGCTAATAGACAGCTATCTAGGTAATTTACGTTGAGAAGTAACTCATATATCTCAAATCATCCCCATATTTTGGGGGGTAATCAATGCAATATAAGCAAGGTAAGAACACGAGATTCAAAGTCTCAAAACCCAGGGACGTTGGCATCATGGTAGTGTGTGTTACTCCTTTTTAAATCTCCTTTGTTTACAACCATATTGGTCATTTGTAAACAAAAGTGACTGTGCATCTAATACCAGAACACCCAGTAGATTTCTACCCACCTGTCCTTCAGAAAGTACTACATAGGACCTCAGAGAGGGCTGTGAAGCCAAGGGAGTTGGTTAGCCTACTCCATTCTGATTCATTGCTATCAGGAAGAAAAAGAGAGACCAGAAAAAAAAGTGAACAAAATCGATAGTGGTGAATAATCATTTAACCAAGACTGTTTGCCTAAAAAAAAAAAAAAAGTTGCACCATCATGAACCAAAACTTCAGGCCCACTAACCAAAGGTAAAACTGCCAAACCTTTATTCACACTAATAAAAAATGAGAGAAGCCTCAATATGTAAAATTAAACAAAAGGCAACCTTACAGCTGTTACTACACAAATCCATAGAACCATAAGAAACTTATGAATATGCCAACATATTAGATAACCTAAAACAAATGTATAAATTTCCAGAAATCACCAAGACTGAATCCAAAAAAAAAAAATAGAAAATCTAAACAGACCAATAACAAGCAAAGGCATTGACTCAGTAGTCAAAATCCTCCCAACACAGAAAACCCAGGATCAGACAGCTTCACTGGCAAATTCTACCCAACACTTGAAGAATTAACACTGGTCCTTCTTAAAAGCTTTCTAAAAAATACTTTCAAACCATCAGGGTAGTTTTACCCTAATACCAAAGTCAAATAAGGACACTAAGAAACACAAACTATAGACCTATGTTACTGGCAAGTATACATGTAAAAATTCTCAACAAAATATTAGCAACCTGATCTTTTAAAGAACACGTCAAAAAGATGCTATACACTATGAGAAATGGGATTTATTTCTTAGAATGCAAAGACAGTTCAACATATGCAAATAAATGTACTATATTACATTAGTAAAATGAAAGAAAAATCATTTCATCTCAATAGATGCAAAAAAACATTTGACAGAATACAACATTCTTTCATGATAAAAACCCTGCTCAGACTGGATAAAAGGAATATACCTCAACATAATAGGGGCCATATATAACAAACTGACAGCTAACATTATACTAAGTGGAGAAAATTTCAAAGCTTTTCCACCAAGATTAAGAACAAGACGAAGATGCCTACTCTCACCACTTATTCAAGTACTGAAAGTCTTAGCTAAAGCAATTAGGCAAGACAAGAAAATAAAAAGCATCCAAATCAGAAAAGTAGCAGCAAAAGTGTCACTACTTGCAGATGATGAGTCCATATATAGAAAAACCCAAAGATTAAACATCAACAAACAAAAAACACTGTTGCAGCTAACATTCTCAGTTAAACTGCAGGACTCAAAACCAGCTTACAGAAATCAGTTGCATTTCTACACTCTAAGGATGAAACATCTGAAAAAGAAAACTTCCCTGTTCCCAATAGCATCAGAAACAAAATATTTAGGAATAAATTTAACCAAGGAAATGAAAGATTTATACAAGGAAAACTATAAGACTTTGCAGAAAGAAAGCGAAGACACAAATGGAAAGACATGCTATGTTCATGGATAGAAGAATTAAGACTGTTGAAATGTCGGGCAGAGGACCTAAATTCTTTCAAGGAAGACATACAGATGCCAAACAGGCAAATGAAAAGATGTTCATCATCATGAGATAATTATTAGAGAAATGAAAATCAAAATTACAATGAAGAACCACCTTACAGCAGCACTACTTTTAATAGCCAAGACATGGAAGCAACCTAAGTATCCATTGACAGATAAATGGATTAAGATGTGGTATGGGTGTATATGTATGTATGTATATATATGTGTGTGTGTGTGTAAAAAAGAATGAGATAATGCTATTTGGATGGACCTAGAGATTATCATAGCTAAGTGAAGTCAGTCAGAAAAACAAAAAAATTTTCACTTATATGTGGCATCTAAAATATGACCTAAACAAATTTACCCATGAAACAGAAAAGACCAACAAACATAAGAGAACAGACTTGTGGTTGCCAAGAGAGGGTGGGGGAAGGATGGGATGGAAGTTTGGGATTAGCAGGTGTAAACTATGACATATAGAATAGATAAACAAGGTCCTACTGTATAGCACAGAGCATTATATTCAATATCCAGTGACAAACCATAATGGAAAAGAATATGAAAAAGAATATGTGTATAACAATCACTTTGCTTATAGCAGAAACTAACAAAACATTGTAAATAAACTCAGTAATTTTTTAAAAGGACTGTTAAAATGCCCGTACTACCCAAAGCAATCTACAGATTCAATCAGAATACCAGTGGAATTCTTCACAGAAACAGAAAAACTGTCCTAACATTTGCATGGAACACAGTAGACTATGAATAACCTAAGTAATCCTGATGAAGGAAGCTGGAGGTACCACACTTCCTAATTTCAAGGTATATACTACAAAGCTACAGTAGTAAAAACACTATGGTGCTGGCACAAAAACAGACACATAGACCAATGGAACGGATAACAGCCCAGAATTAAACCCGTGTGTACGGTGAACTAACACTTGATGAGAGAGCACAGAGCACACCCAAGGCGAAAAGGACAGTCTCTTCACAAATGGTGTTGGGAAAACTGGATCAGCACATGCAGAGCAATGAAATTCGACTCCTGTCTTACACCTCTCATAAAAATTAACTCAGAATGGATCAGAGACAAACATGAGGCCTGATACTGTGAAACTCCTAGGAAAAAAAAAGTAGGGAAGAAGCTCTTTTTCATTGGTCTTTGGAAGTGATTTTTGGACATGACACCAAAAGCAAACATCAACAAATGGGACTACATTAACTAAGCTTTTGCATAGTAAGGAAACAATCAAGAAAATGAAAAGGTAACCTACTGAATGGGAGAAGATACTTGCAAATGATGTATCCAGTAAGGAGTTCTTTAAAATACGTAAATAACTCATACAACTCAATACCAACGACAAAATCTAAAAACCAGAACTAAATAGGTTTTTCCCCAAAAACATACAAATGGCTGACAGGAACATGAAAAGATGTTCCATGTCACTAATCAGAGAAACAAAAATCAAAACCACAATGAGATACCATCTCATACCTGTTAGAATGACTATGATCAAGAAGATAAGTGCTGGTGAAGATGTGCAGAAATAAGGAATCCTTGTACACAGTTGGGAGGAATGAAAATTGGTATAGCCACTATGGAAAACACTATGGCTATTTCTCAAAAGACTAAAAAAAGAACTACCATTTGATTAGTAATTCCACTCCTGGGTATATACCCAAAGAAAATGAAAACACTAATTCAAGAAGATACATGTACCCCAGTGTCTGCAGTATTAAACAGTCAAGATATGGAAGCAACTTAAATGTCCATCAGCAGAAAATTGGTAAAGATGTGTGTGTAAATGCATATACATATATCAATACATACACACAATGGAATATTACTTAGCCATATAAAAACTGAATTTCTATTTGTAACATTGGAAATCAGTGGCTGCCTCTATAACTAAATCACTGCAAATTAGATAATTAAATACCAGTTTAAGGGGATGGGATAAAATTCTCACCTTTATCAAGAGTCTGTTAGTTTTCAATGATTTGGAGAAGAAAATATGTAACATATGATAGTGTATGTACTCTCCCATGTGAACTGTAATATCACAGAGTATATTCCAAAGTCATTGCTTTCATACCTCAAACCTGACCAAGACTTTTTCTGCCACATTTAGGTCTGCTACACAATATTCAAAGATTTTATTATCCATCTATTGCCCATGAATGGTTTATTCTGCCTGCTAGCCACTCACATCTTTGATATAACAAAGATCTGATATAACAAAACTAACTGATACACCTGATCATTTGATAAGTATTTAACTTAGTTTTTATTCAGGGCAGAATAACTACCTTGAAAAGAATTTCGCAGCTACAGTGAAAAGATGCCAGTCAAGTGCAGTACTCCTGATGTAACTAATCTGCCATTTATTGCTGCTTTATTAAAATACCTCATTCTCATTTTCTTTTAGGAAATAAATACCCTGAAAGCAGATAATAATGCTCTAAAGATCCAACTGAAATACGCACAGAAGAAGATAGAAACCCTCCAACTTGCAAGAAACAATCATGTCTTGGCTCAGATGGAGCAGGGTGACTGTTCTTAGCCCAGAAACTCCAGAAACACAAACTGTAGAGTATATCAGAGATCTCATTTCCTAAACCTCAACACAAAGACGCGGAGAACCTTAGACTGCCTGGCTTTAAAAAGGGTACTTTAAAGAAAAGGAGCTACTTTTTTACTTAAAAGATTCTTACTGTGCAGTAAGGTTTTTTCTTTCAGTCAGTTGAATCAAAGGGAGGAAAGCTGAAGAATGCAAAATATTTGCCATTCATTCCACAAACTTTTTCTCCCCTTGGGACTAATATCAAAAGCATGGTAAAAACATGACTATAGTTTTCTGACAAGGTAGCTTCTTCTACATGACCTGTCCAGCTGCTTCTTCCTTAGAACTGAAATCCCTGGAAAATGAATGTTTCCTTCCCTGGCTTTTCTGAGGCATTGTTCCATCCAAAACTTGCTTATGATGGAAAAATACCCACATTCCAAAAGGAGAATCACTTCCTCTGTATTTCAGCATTCTTTACGAATCTGGTTCCCACTTCACTACCTCAGATCTAATCATTTTGCCTTTTCCCCTCCTTCCTCACTATATTCTTACACAAAGAAGGATATCTACCTAGAAGAGAACTTCTAGAGATGTAGCCATAAATTTAGGGGTAGGGGGCAGGAAGGAGCTATTAAACATGACCATCCAATTACAAGTCAACTCAATTTCAGTCTCACAATCATGATAAAATAGCCAAATTAAGTACCTGGAAACGTGGTTATTACCACCTCATACATGGCTGGCTAATTAGCTAAAATAAATGTAACACAAACATGTCTGTCCCTTACATAATCTAAAATGGATAAAGAATTAAGCTTTTTTAAAAAAAAGTCTGACTTACATGTGCCATTTTTTTTTAAGTAACTTTTTTGAATTGAATTTGTGCTTGTACTGTCTTCACTATTAATACTATTTAGAAATAAGCTAACTGGATGAGAGGTTTCAATAATAGCTGACAGCATGTACATATGTACATATTGTATATATACAACATCAGACATGCATGTGGCTTGGAGTTCTGTTTCCTCCTTCAGATGTGGAAGTGATTTAGACTTTTGGTCATGTATACAAATTCACAAAGTTCAGTTTGTTACAAGATAAGAAATTACTTATAATGTAAATTGTATTGTTTGGCAAAATCACAAGAGTCCTGTAAGTTTTCTATTAATGAAGGTTAATGATAAATGAGCTCATTTAATTATCTGGGCAACTGTTCACAAACTTCTCTGTCAGACTCTATTTCTCTAAAAAAAATTCATATAATCATTTTCTTTTGGCCGGGAACTTACCTTCCATGCTTGGATGCCTGATGCCGAGCTGACTTAAAATTCATACGCAAGCTGACAAACTGCCAAGAATATAATCTCAATAACCAAAAGTTCCAAACCGGCAACACCAAGTCTTAGTCAGGAACAAACTATATATGCAATGTAGTTTTGGGAGGATTCAGACCATTTAAGACGTTTCTTTGATGAAAGACCAGTTTCCATTTGCATACCCCCTTGTACTGAGCTTTAGTGAAAAAGCAAACGACTCGCTTTCACTTAGTTTTTAGTGTTTTAAAAAATAACTGTACACACAAATTTACTTTTTTCTACATTCAAACTCAGAAATCCCCATGGCTGGGCTGTTTAGGTCCAATACTTGGTATATAATCGTGTAGGAAGTACTTTGCTGCTTACCTTATATCGAACAAATGAGTTTACAGTCATCCTTAAAATTCTTCACTTATTCTTTTCCTCTGATACAAACCAAAGACAGTACAGCTCAATTTCTTTATGCAGAGTTATAAAACACAATTGAATTTTTTTCACTCTTCTTATATGCCATCCAAAATACAGAGCCCAGGTTAGTGTAAATAATTTGTAATCTAGAGGAATTTTAAAGGTCACTGTCTCCTTAGTTTAATTACCATGGCTAGAAGGTCTCAGGCCTTACAGAATTTATCACTGAAATGGACAGGAAGCAGTAGTTTCACCACAGGTCTTTACAGTCCAGCAAGGGCCAAAGAAGTATAGTGTATAAATCAGTATTATTTGCTCTGAGCAATGTGGGATTAGTGAAATCTACAGAAATAATCTGGAACAAATTTTTTGTCAAGCCTACAGTACAAATTTGTGTATCTTGTATCAACTTGAAATAAGTTTGGGCACATATTTATCCATCAAAACAAGAAGAAATCTTGTTTCATTAACAACAGTGTCACTTCTTTTCTTTGGTAATTGATTTGCTGTTTTACTGGGCCCTTGTGAATTTCTGTTTAAAGATGTATAATGTAAAACAACTGCAAGGAAAAAAACAGATGTACAGATTGTAAAGGTGTTTTTTTTTTTGATACCTAATGTAAGTTTTCTTTGTGTAATATTTATATGATAAAAGACATTAGGAACCCTACAACAAAGATGTCCTGTGTTTCTTCTAGTTCATAAACATGTAGATGCTTCATCTGAATTTTTACTACAATCAACAGCTGAGACTACTCCCTAATTCTATTAACCAAACCAGTTGTCCTGAAAGGAAAAGCAAAGCAACTAATTACTCAGTATACATTTTTCTAAATATGTAACATATAGAAATATTCAATCATTTCCCATCTTATTCCATAATGACAGTGATTCCCAAATATTAAGTCAATAAACAATTAACACTGAAGGAGACAAGTCTGAGGTTGTCATTTCTCTGTGGCTTTCATCTTTAAATCCACAATTCTATCTAAGAAAACTAGCAAGAAAAGAGAAACTTTGAAACTGGATGGAACTGATAAACGATCGTTCAATCTAGTGTACAAATCACCCAGAGCAATTCATTTGTGCTCATGATTAGTGATCATTTAGAGTAATAGAGATAGCCATGATTTTTCCTTAATCCCCAGACAACTTCTGTTTAACTAGACCAGTGAAGGGGAATAAAGGGTTGGATTCTAGTCACTCAAACTCCATAGTGGACTGCATTCAATCAGTTCAGTTGAGTCCCTCAGTCATGTCCAACTCTTTGCGACCCCATGGACTACAGCACGCCAGGCTTCCCTGTCCATCACCAACTCCCAGAGCTTACTTAAACTCATGTCCATTGAGTCGGTGATGCCATCCAACCATCTCATCCTCTGTTGTCCCCTTCTCCTCAGGCCTTCAATCTCCCAGTATCAGGGTCTTTTCCAATGAGTCAGTTCTTCGCATCAGGTAGCCAAGGTACCAGAGTTTCAGCTTCTGCATTAGTCCTTCCAATGAACACCCAGGACTGATTTCCTTTAGGATGGACTGGTTGGATCTCCCTGCAGTCAAAGGGACCCTCAAGAGTCTTCACCACCACCACAGATCAAAAGCATCAATTCTTTGGCGCTCAGTCAGCTTTCTTTATAGTCCAACTCTCACATCCATACTTGACTACTAGAAAAACCATAGCTTTGACTAGACGGACCTCTGTTGGCAAAGTAATGTTTCTCCTTTTTAATATGCTATCTAGGTTGGTCATAACTTTCCTCCCAAGGGTAAGCATCTTTTAATTTCATGGCTGCAATCAGCATCTGCAGTGATTTTGGAGCCCAAGAAAATAAAGTGTGTCACTGTTTCCATTGTTTCCCCATCTATTTGCCATGAAGTGATGGGACTGGATGCCATGATCTTAGTTTTCTGAATGTTAAGTTTTAACCCAACTTTTTCACTCTCCTCTTTCACATTCATCAAGAAGCTCTTTAGTTCTTCACTTTCAGCCATAAAGGTGGTGTCATCTGCATATCTGAGGTTACTGATATTTCTCCCAGCAATCTTGATTCCAGCTTGTGCTTCATCCAGTCCAGCATTTCTCATGATGTACTCTGCATATAAGTTAAACAAGCAGGGTGACAACATACAGCCTTGACGTACTCCTTTTCCTATTTGGAACCAGTCTGTTGTTCCTTGTCCAGTTCTAACTGCTGCTTCCTGACCTGCAAACGGATTTCTCAGAAGGCAGGCCAGGTGATCTGGTATCCCCATCTCTTGAATAATTTTTCCACAGTTTGTTGTGCTCCACACAGTCGAAGGCTTTGGTGTAATCAATAAAGCAGATGTTTTTCAGGAACTCTTTTGCTTTTTCTATGATCCAGCGGATGTTGTCAATTTGACCTCTGGTTCCTCTGCCTTTTCTAAATCCACCTTGAACATCTGGAAGTTCGTGGTTCACGTGTTGTTGAAACCTGGCTTGGAGAATTTTGAGCATTACTTTGCTAGTGTGTAGGATGAGTGCAATTGTGTGGTAGTTTGAACATTCTTTGGCATTGCCTTTCTTTGGGATTGGAATGAAAACTGACCTTTTCCAGTCTTGTGGCCACTCCTGAGTTTTCCAAATTTGCTGGCATATTGAGTGCAGCACTTGAACAGCATCATCTTTTAGGATTTAAAATAGCTCAACTGGAATTGCATCACCTACACTAGCTTTGTTCGTAGTGATGCTTCCTAAGGCTCACTTCACTTCACATTCCAGGATGTTTGGTTCTAGGTGTGTGATCATACCATTGTGGTTATCTGGGTCATGAAGATCTTTTTTATATAGTTCTTTTGTGTATTGTTACCACATCTTAATATCTTCTGCTTCTGTTAGGTCCATACCATTTCTGTCCTTTATTGCGCCCATCTTTGCTGAAATGTTCCCTTGGTATCTCTAATTTTCTTGAAGAGATCTCTAGTCTCTCCCATTCTATTGTTTTCCTCTGTATCTTTGCATTGATTACTGAGGAAGGCTTTCTTATCTCTCCTTGCTATTCTTTTGAACTGCATTCAAATGCAGAGTATCTTTCTTTTACTCCTTTGCCTTTCATGTCTTTTCAATTCTGCATAGAATATAATTCAGTAATTCAATATTTCAACACTTCATAGAAAATAATCAAGTTACAATAACAACCTGCCCCTTAAGAGGAGAGATTAAACTACCTCCCCTCCTTTGTCTTCAATTCCCATTCCAAATACTTCCACCCCTGTGTCCCTGACAAGGTATAGATGGCATCATTGCTCAGAACATTTTCCATCTCAAATATTTCGGGTGTTAGCCATACCTTTTTTTGACACACAAAAAGGTAACGAAATAGTTTTGGTTTAAAACATTTTTTTCTGTTTAGTGAGGCAAGATTTCCTTGATCTGCAAAAAACAAGGGAACGGGTTAAAAGGAAATACCTCATTCCATCTTTGAGAGCTTATGTGTAATGGTGTGGTAGTTATGCATGGGTGGACATCAGTTACTTCTTTAATCTAGATACTCCCAATAATATGTCTAATCAGTTCAGTTCAGTCGCTCAATCGTGTCCGACTGTGACTCCATGAATCACAGCATGCCAGGCCTCCCTGTCCATCACCAACTCCTGGAATTCACTCAAACTCATGTCCATCGAGTCGGTGATGCCATCCAGCCATCTCATTCTCTGTCGTCCCCTTCTCCTCCTGCCCCCAATCCCTCCCAGCATCAGACTCTTTTCCAATGAGTCAACTCTTCACATGAGGTGGCCAAAGTATTGGAGTTTCAGCTTTAGCATCAGTCCTTCCAATGAACACCCAGGACTGATCTCCTTTAGAATGGACTGGTTGGATCTCCTTGCAGTCCAAGGGACTCTCAAGAATCTTCTCCAACACCACAATTCAAAAGCATCAATTCTTCGGCGATCAGCTTTCTTCACAGTTCAACTCTCACATCCACACATGACCACTGGAAATATCATAGCCTTGACTAGACGGGCTTTTGTTGGCAAAAGTAATGTCTCTGCTTTATGCTGTCTAGGTTGGTCATAACTTTCCTTCCAAGGAGTAAGCGTCTTTTAATTTCATGGCTGCAATCAGCATCTGCAGTGATTTTGGAGCCCCAAAAATAAAGTCTGACACTGTCTCTACTGTTTCCCCATCTGTTTGCCATGAAGTGATGGGACCAGATGCCATGATCTTAGTTTTCTGAATGTTGAGCTTTAAGCCGACTTTTTCACTTTCCTCTTTCACTTTCATCAAGAGGCTCTTTAGTTTCTCTTCACTTTCTACCATAAGGGTGGTGTCATCTGCATATCTGAGGTTATTGATATTTCTCCCAGCAATCTTGATTCCAGCTACTTCCAGCCCAGCGTTCTTCATGATATACTCTACATATAAGTTAAATAAGCAGGGTGACAATATACTATAGGTGCTATTATATACCATAGGATAGACCAAGGCAGGGAGAAAAAAAGTGGGAAAGGAAAATGAGGTGGCAGGAAAAAATAAAATTAAGAACTAGGCAAAAAGAATGATGATGAGATAGCACAGAAAAAGGTGTTAGATTTCAGGAAGCATAGAAGTGCCATTCACCATACTCTACATTTGACTGCACTCAATTTATAAAGCATTTTCACATTATGACCTTTAACATTAAGGCCGGAAATTACTTTACTGCTATTCTAGATATTACTGAGTTCAGTTCAGTCCAGTCGCTCAGTTGTGTCCGACTCTTTGCGACCCCATGAATCACAGCACGCCAGGCCTCCCTGTCCATCACCAACTCCCGGAGTTCACTCAAACTCACGTATTACTGAGTACTTTTCTACAAAAGAAGTTTTTGCGAAGAGAAGATTATCATGAAAATCCTACCCCACAGGAAAGAAAAAGATATTAGGGTCTAGATCACTTTACTTTTCATTCAAGTAAAGTTTTTAAGAATGTGTAAATAAGAGTGGTTCCAGCTTTAGCATGATTCCAGGAGCAAGAGCTAACCTTGGATAAGATTTACAGTGAGAAGCAGATAACCCAAAAGCAAGCCTATGAAGGTACAAAGAAATCCTACAAAAATTAATAAACTAATCTTTCTACCATTTGTGATTTAAAAAAAGCTGAAAGTACTTGTAAACCCATTCTGTATCAGCGACTCAAGCTCCTGAAAAGATATGAAGCAGAAATCTAAAGCTTTTAAATGAATATTTTAACTAATAATTTTTTGAAATATTTCACTCCAGCGGTCTTCGCTTATATATTTTTAAGTTATTTATTTTTCAGAGTTCATAGCTACTTATAAAAGTATTTCCTTATATGGAAAGACTTTTTCTTCAACTATCACAAATGAAATTCTCTCTTCAATAATTTTTTTAAGTTTACAAATAAACAAAATAATTTTATGTTTTCCTCTCCTGAAAAAATTTCTTTGAAGGGTTAGCTTGAAAAAGACATGTCCAAGACTATGGTATATACAATATTTAAAGTTTTAACATTTTAGATTTCGCCATGGGGTTTACTGTAAAACGAGTAATACTGCCAAATCCATTTGTCCACAGTTACTCAGCTTTCTATCTTTTGAGTTGGTTAGACTACACAAAGTTGTTAATGCACCAGGAGTCTACAGATTTTAAAGTGGAATTGAAAAAGTGTATATGACTACATCTTTTTCTCTTTATATGCTATAAGAAAAATGCATTACTTGGGCCACCTTTTACACCTTTCACAACAGGCCTCTATAAACTCTCAACAAATTGGACTTGTACTTAGATCTTTATAAAACAACCTGAGAAGGCTCAAGTGTCACATTCCTCATTTGACAAAAGAGGATAAATTAATCTCTGAGAGCTATGGCCATTTCAGCCTATAGCCCCCGCCCTGGGCTAGTGCCATGATTTAAATTCACAACTCCTGATCCCCAAGCCTTTGACTGCTCCAACCAACAAATCACATTTAAACATTCTCTAACCCTGTGTTTCCCAAATCTAGCTATGAATCAGAATTACCAAAGGATATCATGGCCCTACCTTTGATCGATAAAACTGGATATAAGTGTCTTAATCCTGTACAGCACAGAGCAGCCTGCCTTTTAATATTTGGATACCTAAAGTGATGGCACAAATGATGAAGAAACCAATTTGCAGAAATTCTTCTCACAGCACCATGTAAAACTGGTACATGTCTTTGTTCCTTTACAGTAATTCTGACCTCAGTCTTTAATTCTGCTCTGTCAAACAAAATCATACAGATTTCAAATCCCGTTGGAAAATAAGTATGTGTAGCAAAAAATAGACTTGGGCTTCAATTATTAGAATTTTAACGGAAACCTGGCCAGAGGAATTGCTCATATAAAAGAAAAACACGTCATGACAACTTCTTACTGAACACAATTATCAGTCTCTTTTCCTATTTTGTAAAATAGAATTAACAAATACAAAACAGCCAGAGGACTACAGATGAGGCAATAAGTTTATATTCCTTTCCACTACAAGTGGGGTTATTTATGTGTCCCAGACCTGAATAAAATACAGGTAACCATCTAAATTCAATCATGACAATAAAATACTTTCCATTTTCCAAGTTTGATGGTAATAATATATTTACACTTTTAAAAATATTTTTTCCTCATTTTTTTGTTTTTTAAAAAGACATAACATGCTCAAGAGTACACAGAGTGTGGAAAAAATCATCACTTTGTCTAAGAGATCAAACAGTAGTATAAAACAATGTTCTTTTACATAGTCAAGCCAATTCAAGAATGATACCATCAGGGAATCTAACATGGTGTTTACTTCAAAGATGACACTCAAGTAGTTATTTAGAATACTATGCCTAATGTATCTATCAAGAAGTAAGCACTGCTATCTAAATTTTGTGGCTTTTAATACCTTCTATATCCACCACCACCTCCTCCATACGGATCTCCATAACCTCTTCCACCATAGCCTCCTCTTCCTCCATAGCTCCCTCTGCCACCATAATCTCCCCTCCCACCATAATCTCCCCTGCCTTGGAAACCTCCTCCTCTGCCACCCCCTCCCCCACCACCACCCCACCCACCTCCCCCTCCCCCACCGCCTCCCCAGCCTCCTCCCCCTCCCCAACCACCACCTCTTCCACTCCCACCACCTCCTCTACCACCACCTCCACCACCCCAACCACCCCTTCCACTGCCTTCCTGTCTCTTTTGCCAAGGGGGCATCTCAGGGGGCGGTGGTTCAATTTCATTCGGCCGTCCTCCCCTGTCAGGCACCCTTCCCATCAGCACCTGTGTAAAGAAATATTTTCTGTCAGTTTCCAATATTGTAAAAGTTAAAATTTACTTAAAGGATGCAAGCAATATTGAAGTTATTGTTCTAATAAAGAAACAGAAGCCAAATATTTTAGGACATGAAAGTACCAGACATGGCAATATGAATTAATATTGAAAATATAAAAGTGATGTGTGACAAATTCCTCACAATGTGCTGTTATTTTAAACAGTGTGGGAGAATATTTATGCTAACTTAAGAACTTGTTTAAACCTTTTTAGTAAATTTTATAACAAATGTAGTACCCATCACACTAAGAAAACTTTTTAGCAAAACATTTACAATGTACATAAACTTCATACCCTATACAACTTCACTCCATATTCACTTACACAACTCTGGACTTTCTACTGCCACTGGTTTGGTAATAGACTATCCCATAAAAGACTATTTCTAAGCACATTTTATTTCAACAAAGTATGAAGTACATATGATAACACGTGGGTGCAATACGGGCAGAGATGAAGATTATCAACTGCAAAGAGCTATAAGGATTTTCAATGAACTATTCCTTTTATTATGAGAAACTTAAGCTAACTTTTAATGATACTAGTTACTAGATTATAAAAAAAAATACTTAATACACTTCCTTAACCATGCTTCATAATATTTCACAGGATAAACTAAGGAATAGTTTGCTTCAAGTACCCAAACTTCTATAGAAAGGAGCTATTTTATATGTCCATGAACAGAGACCAATAGGAAGCAAATCATTTCCTGCTAGTATCTTTCAGTAAAAAAGTTAAACCAAATGTGCCTCAGCCAAAATGACCTACGAGTCAGTTGTGTTCTACTTTCCTGATCCTCTAATCATGTTTTACTACTTTATATCATAACTGAAGACAAAAAAGTACAAATTCCTCACTGCTGGACAAGGTTCAAAGTACACATATATTCTTCAAAGTACACTATAAAGTTGGCAATAATGTCCTAATTCAGTTCAGTTCAGTTCAGTCGCTCAGTCGTGTCCGACTCTCCGCGACCCCATGAATCACAGCACGCCAGGCCTCCCTGTCCATCACCAACTCCCGGAGTTCACTCAAACTCATGTCCACAGAGTCGGTGATGCCATCCAGCCATCTCATTCTCCGTCGTCCCCTTCTCCTCCCGCCCCCAACCTTTCCCAGCATCAGAGTCTTTTCCAGTGAGTCAACTCGTCTCATGAGGTGGCCAAAGTATTGGAGTTTCAGCTTTAGCATCAGTCCCTCCAATGAACATCCAGGATTGATCTCCTTTAGAATGGACTGGTTGGATCTCCTTGCAGTATAAGGGACTCTCAAGAGTCTTCTCCAACACCACAGTTCAAAACCATCGATTCTTTTGGATTTGGTAATGTCCTAATTACCAAATCCAAAATACAGCTTTTCTTGGTTGTTATCCTCATTGGTCTCTCCACCAAACATTCAATGTAGGTGGATATACAGGGACATTGTTCCAAGATCTGATAATAAGATTGCCCTCAAATAATCAGACTATCAATTACAAACTCAGAAAAAGAGATGGGCAATATCACTTATGAGAACTCTTGATCCAGAAAGACTAGCTTATAACCTTGATGCAAGATATAAAGTAACATATTTAAAAACAGAACACTTTCAGAATAGAGGCGGCTGATCTAAAATGGAAACAGGAAGGCCCAAACACTGGTGCCTAACTTAACGATAATTAGCAAACTGACTTTATATACAACCAACCCCTGATATAGGACACTTTTCTCATTGCACCGAGAATTGATATTGTAAAATTACCCACGTCCCATACTTCTGACTTTTGGCTCTTTTATAGTAAAGTTTGTCATAGAGTGCTCTATCTAACTGAAGAGTATATGCTAGACAAGCTGATATAAACATTCTAAATTATTTTATTGTTGCTGCCACTGTTGTAAAGTAAAAAATTCAGACTCTCCGAGTTGATTTAAGACCACTGTCAGAGAAATGGACCTATACTCTGAATCAGGAAATGGAACATCCAAGAGATTTTGCAATTTATAAATTGCATAAGTGACTTCTCTAAGTAAATAATAGAGCTCGGATGTATGACTCCAAAGCATGTATGCTTTCCTCTATACCACGATCTAACGAGTATGTGTGAGTATACAAAATAACTTCTACAGATTTTTTACTGACAAAAAATGGTAAGATTATTGGAAAGAAGGCAAATAATTCTGGCTAATGATACTGATAAAAATAATTCTTAATTCCTCTAATTCAGATAAAACTTTGATTTATGAATACAGAAATTCAAATAAACATGCACACAGAAAACATTAGCAAGCCTAAACTGACTCTCTTTTCTAAGAGTTCACTGGGATGAAAAATGGATTGAAATCTGTAAAAATATCAATCAAGGATTTAATAAATTCTTTCTCCACTGTATTAAAAGAAAAACCAACCTTATTAATGGCACATGCTGTCTTCTCCCGGCTGGATCCACTACTTGTACTGATGATCTTGGATAGATCTTCACGGGCAGCAAGTAAATGTGCCAAGGTTACTGTTGTCTTGGGTGACAAAGCGTAACGCTTAGGTTGGTAAATTCTTGCTATGTCATCTGTTTTTACCTAAATGACAAAAGTCAGGGGAAAAAGGAACCAAAGAACATTTCAATGAAAGAGCAATGGCAATCATAATCTTCAGGAAAAAAAAAGATAAAACACAAGCAAAGAAATAAACAGCAAAACATTCAAATATCTGATCATCTGTAAGTAGAATGAAGGGGAAAAAAAAAGAGACCAACAAATGCTAAAAAGACTATGTAACTACCCATAACAACTCATTTTAAAAGTAACACAAAAAAGATTCCACTCATATTAACAAAGAGAAAAATACCTAAAAGTAGCTTTACTGAAAACACATACAGAAACTTTAAGAAGAAAACATTAGTAAATCTACAAAAACAAAAGAAGAGCTTGAATAAATGGAGAGAAATACCATGTTTCTGAATGGGGACATTGAGTATTGTCAGTTTTCCTTGAAATTAACATATGTTTACCGCAGTCCTCTTGGGATGTATTTTTAGTGGAGCAGAGAGGTAAGGGATATCTACAGTTAACTCAGAAATGAAATACGTATGAAATGACTAAAATAAATTTGAAAAGAGTTTTATCATCTATTAATAGGTAATATGAAATTATTCATCACTGCCTTAACAACTTACATTCACTGACTACTTGTTAAAAGTGCCATGATATTCTTCACTTAATATCATTTCTTTAATACTCAAAACATCCTTTTAGAGTGGTTGTACAGGTACACTACCCTACCTCATTCTAATTAAATGGAACTTGTTGCGAGGAGGGAATGAACTGATGAAACAAAAGAGGCAGTTAAGAGTCCGGGCCTCATAAATGTATGAACACAATAAATGACAGAGGAAGCATCAGAGATCAGTGAGACAAAAGAAATGGAGGGAACTTAAATGCCTGTTATTAAACGAAAGAAGCTAATCTGAAAAAAATTATCTGCATGATTCCAACTATATGAAATTCTGAGAAAAGCAAAACTATAGAGATAATAAAAAATATCAATGGGTTGCTAAAGGTTGTGGGGAGGGAGGGAAAAAAAATCTTCACTAGATTTTTAGGGCAGTGAAAATACTCTGTATGATACTATAATGGTGGATATATGTCTTTGTATATTTTTTCAAACCCATAGAATGTACAGCACCAAGCGTGAAACCTAATGTAAGCTACAGACTTTGGATAATAATGATGTATCAATGTAGGTTCATCAACTGCAAAAACTTACTACACTGGTGGTGGATGTTGATGATGGGGTAAGTATGTGTGCAAGCAAGGGCTAAATGGAAATCTTAGAACCCTATGTTCAATATTGCTATGAACCTAAAACTGCTCTAAAAAATAAAGAATATTAAAACATAAAAAAGGATCAATGAGAAAACATTTTTTTAAATGGTGCTGGAATGAACTGTTGTCTATTTGTAAAATAATAATAATAATGCATAATCTATAACAAGGGATTCCAAATATAACAAAAGTTCATTGTTTAACTAGAGCAACTATATGCCAATAAAATGGACAACCTAGAGGAAAGGACAAATTCTTAGAAAGATACAACCTTCCAAGAATGAACCAGAAAGAAACAGAAAATATGAACAGATCATCAGAATTAGTAAACTGAAACAGTAATATATAAAAACTTCTAACAAACAAAAGTCCAGGACCAGACAGCTTCACAGGTGAATTCTATCAAGCATTTAGAAAAGAGTTAACACCTATCCTTCTCAAACTATTTCAAAAACTTGGCAGAGGAAGGGACACTCTCAAGCTCATTCTATGAGGCCACACCTTGATGCTAAAACCAGACAAAGATATCATAAAAAAAGAAAATTACAGGATAATATCACTGATGAACATGGATGCAAAAATCCTCAAAAAAATACTAGCAAACCAAATCCAACAACACATTAAAACAATCAGACACCATGATTGAGTGGGATTTATCCCAGGGATACAAGGACTCTTCAACATAGGTAAAATCAATCTATTTGATATATCACATTAACAAACTGAAGAATAAAAATGTATGATCATCTTAACAGATGCAGAAAAAGCTTTTGACAAAATTCAACACCAATTTCAGACAAAAACTCTCCAGAATGTGGACACAGAGGGAACATACCTCAACTTAATTAAGGCCATACATGACAAACCCACAGCAAAATTATTTTCAATGGTGAAAAATTGTAAGCATTTCCTCTAAGATCAGGAACAAGACAAGGATATTCACTCTCACCACTTTTATTTAACACAGTTTTGGAAGTCCTAGCCATGGCAATCAGAGAAGAAAAAGAAATAAAAGGAATCCAAATTGGAAAAGAGGAAGTAAAACTGTCACTCTTTGAAGATGACATAATACTATACATTCAGTTCAGTTCAGTTCCGTCGCTCATTCGTGTCCGACTCTTTGCGACCCCATGGACTGTAGCCTACCAGGCTTCTCCATCCATGGGATTCTCCAGGCAAGAATACTGGAGTGGGTTACCGTTTCCTTCTCCAGGGGATCTTCCCGACCCAGGGATCAAACCCGGGTCTCCCGCATTGGAGGCAGACGCTTTAACCTCTGAGCCACCAGGGAAGCCCAATACTATACATAGAAAATCCTAAAGCTGCAACCAGATAACTACCAGAGCTTAAAGAATTTGACAAAACTGCAGAATATAAAATTAATACAAAGAAATCTCTTGCATTCCTATCCATTAACAATAAAAGACTAGAAAAAGAAATTAGGGAAACAGTCTCATTTACCATCACATGAAAATGCCTAAGAGCTTCCCAGGTGGTGCTAGTGGTAAAGAATCTGCCTGCCAATGCAGGAGACATAAGAGATGAGGTTCAATCCCTGAGTTGGGAAGATCCCCTAGAGGAAGAAATGGCAACCCACTCCAGTATCCTTGCTGGGAGAACTCCATGGACAGAAGAGCCTTGTGGGCTACAGTCCATGGGTCACAGAGAGTCAGACATGACTGAATGAGCACAAAAAGCATAAAATACCTGTTCTCAGGGGCAAAACACCTGTACTCAGAAAAATGTAAGATACTGATGAAAGAAATCAAAGATGACACAAACAGATGGAAAGATACACCATGTTCTCAGGTTGGAAGAATCAATATTCAAAATGACTATACTACCCAAAGTAATCTACAGATTCAATGCAATCCCTAACAAATTACCGATATCATTTTTCACAGAATTAGAAAAAAAACTTACAATTTGTATGGAGGCACAAAAGACCTCAAAAAGTCAAGGCAATCTTGAGAAAGAAAAACAGAGCTGGAGGAATCAGGCTCCCTGACTTCAGACTATACTACAAAGCTAAATAGCATGGCATATAAATCAAAAGGATAGAAAGCACCTATAGTCATCTAATCTATGATAAAGAAGGCAAGAGTATACAATGGAGAAAAGACAGTCTCTTCAAGAAGCAGTGCTGGGAAAACTGGACTGCTACGTGTAGAAGATTAAAATATTCTTTAACACCATACACAAAAATAAACTGAAATGAATTGAAGACCTAAATGTAAGACTGGATACTGTAAAACTCTTAAAGGAAAACACAGGCAGAGCACTCTGATATAAATCACAGCAAGATTTTTTTGTTCCACTACCAAGTGTAATGAAAATAAAAATTAACAAATGGCAAATAAAAGTGCTTGCACAGCAAAGGAAATCATCAACAAAACTAAAAGAAAACCCACACAAAGGAGAAAATATTTGCAAACAATGTGAACAAGTGATTAATCTCCAAAATATACAAAGAGCTCATGCAGCTCAACTTGAAAAAAAAAAAATAGAAGATGTAAAGAGACATTTCTCTAAAAATGACATAAAAATGGCTAAAAAGCACATGAAAAGATGCTCAACATCACTAACTACTAGACAAATGCAAATCAAAACTACAATGAGCTATCACCTCATGCTGGGAGAATGGCCATCATCAAAAAGTCTACAAACAATAAATGCTGAAGAGGGTGTGGAAAAAAGGGGAACCCTCTTCAGTGTTGGTGGGAATGTAAATTAAGATAACACTACTATGGCTACCCACTCTAGTAGTATTCTGGTTTAGAGAATTCCATGGACTATACAGGCCATGGGGTAGCAAAAAGTCAGACACGAGTGAGCAACTTTCACTTTCTTAATGGAGAACAGTATGGAGATTCCTTAAAAAAACTAAAAGTAGAGCTACCACATGATCCCGCAATCCCACTTCAGGGCATATCTGGAAAACTGTAATTCAAAAGGAAACATGCACCCCAATGTTCACTGCAGCACTATTTGCAATAGCCAGGACATGGAAGCAACCTAGATGTACACCAACAGAGGAATGGATAAAGAAGGTACAGTGTATACATACAATGTAATATTACCCAGCCACATAAAAGAACAAACTAATATAATTTGCAGCAACATGAATGGACCTAAAGATTATCATACTAAGTGAAGTCAGACAGAGAAAGACAAATATCACATGATACTGCTTATATGTGAAATCTAAAAAAATCATACAAATGAACCTATTTACAAAACAGAAAGAGAGTCACAGATGTAGAAAACAAACTTATAGCTATTAAGGACGAAGGGAGGGAGGAATAAATTGGCAGACTGGGATTGACATATACATACTACTGTATATAAAATAGACAACTAATAAGAACCTACTATATAACACAGGGAACTCTTCATTACTCTGTAATGATCTATATGGGAACAGAATCTAAAGAAGACTGGATATAGGCATATGTGTAACTATCTTGCTCTGCTGTACAACAGAAACACAACATTGTAAATCAACTGTACTCCAATTAAAAAAAAAGTAAAAATTTTAAAAAAAAGTTCATTTTTTTAAAGTTTTAAAACTGAAAAACTTAACTATGTTATAAAGACTACAATTTCTGCACATCAAAAGACATAAAAAACAACCAAGGAAAATATTTTCAACAAATAAAGCAACTAGCTAACTTCCTTAATATATAAAAAGCTCAATCAGAAGGAAAACAGGAAGGCCTCAGGGGAAAAAAATATAAAACACAAATAGAAATTTCAAAAAAATAGGAAATTCAAATGACTAATAAGCTTATGAAAAAAAGTTCAACTTTACTAATAAGACAAATAAATGAAAACAATTTAGTCATTTTTAACCATCAAGTTAGCCATTAAATTGACAACATTCTAAATATTAAAGAGGCTAAAGTGAGAGCAAAATGGCATTTACCTTACTTGTATGAGTTTAAATTCATACAAACTTTCTAAAAAACAATCTGGCCATGTGAATCAAGAGCATCAAGAGTCATAACCTTTGACACAGTGAATTTCCATTTAGGAATCCACAGGTTTCACACTTGCAGACACAAAAGGCTGATTGTGCAGTTATGTGGGGAAACATGAATGAAACTTGACAGCATCATGCTAAGAAGTCAGACATAAAAGCCACACATTGTATAATTCCTTGTATACATGACATACACAGAACAGGCAAATCCAAAGAGAGACAAACTAGACTATAGTAAAGGAAGGTGAGGGTACTATGAATGACCACTGAAGGAATTATTTCTTTTGGGGTTGAGGGAAATGTTCTAGAATTAGATCATGGTTACATAATTCAGGGAGTATACTAAAACCCACTAAATTATACACTTTAAGATGGTGAATTATATCTCAATTAAGATATTAAAAATTAATATAAAAAAGGATATTGAAATAGAACTTTTAGAGATATGGGACAATGATCACACTATATTCAGTAAAAAAAAAAACTATAAAATTATACTTTTATTTCAATACTAGCAAAATAATAGAGAAACCAGATTAACCATACAAATAAATGTGTATAATCTTCTTGAAGGGCAACTCTATACAGGGTATATGAAGAGCGTTTTTAAAATGCATATTCTTTGATCAAGAAATTCCACTTTTAGGAATATATCAGGTACATGAACAAAAAATGTAGTTGTCAAGGATTTCATTACAGGCTCAAAGAAGACCAAATTAAAGGAAACCTTATAATCAATAGTGTATATCCATATGATAAAATGTGGAGAGATTTTAAATGCTGTAGAACAATAGTTGATCAATCATTCAACAATATCAGACACATGAAATAGGGAGAATAATATAAAGATACATTAAATTTAATAAGAAAACTCAGGGTATAAATGTGTATACTTATATATAATTGAAAAGGATGACATGAAAGGTCAGAATTTGCTTATAATCTAAGAAAAAAAAAATTTTAAAAATCTTCCAGAATAAAGAAAAATGAAAACACAATCTACTTGTCCTAAAACATGATGAAAAAACACCAAGATAAAAATATCAAAGTATTTCCTAAAAGTATTTTCTCAAAGTCTCTAAGTTTAAGGCTAGTCAAGAATATACATTACCATGAGTCTGTGCCACTCCGAATGTTCAAACAGCATGTCAAAACTCATCTGTTTTGGATTCTTCTATAAGCTTAAGGACAACACTGAAAATATCCTCCAATTTAGTATGTTAAGATACTTTTAATGCACTACCTTTCACAATATTCTTTATATTCCTAAATTCCTTTTCTCATTAAAATTCTAGCAGATTAAACTGGATACCCAATATGTATACAACCTCTATTAAGTTTCCAGGGGTCAGTAAAACTCATACTTTTCACACATCTAAATTCTATTTCCTTTAAGTCAGCAATCATGTCATCTACTTTGGTAACTGAGACCTCTCAGAGCATCTAGGTTTCTTGCATACAACGGTTACTCCAAACACATGGACACACATGTCTAAAATTTATCCTGGTATGCATGCAGAAGAGAAACAGGTTTTAACCTTCTGAGAGGCCAATTAGATATTACAGACAGTGAAATATTCTAAAAATGTTCTGCATCTAATAATATAAGGTAATAAGACGCTCATCCAGAAGCAGGTACATTGTAATGCTTGCAACACGTGAGGTGCTAAATAAATATTTATTGAAAGAAAATACACATAAGACAGTCCTCAACTCTCCCTTACAGCTATTCTATTACTATGCTAAAAAAAATAATTTTTTTCCCCTGTGAAATAATAATAGTTCACCAACAATCCTGTTCTAATCACTCTTTTTTTTTTTTTAATCTGTCTGCTAGGTGTTTTGGAGAAGGCAATGGCAAGCCACTCCAGTACTCTTGCCTAGAAAATCCCATGGATGGAGGAGCCTGGTAGGCTGCAGTCCGTGGGGTCGCTAAGGGTCGGACACGACTGAGCCACTTCACTTTCACTTTTCACTTTCACACATTGGAGAAGGAAATGGCAACCCACTCCAGTGTTCTTGCCTGGAGAATCCCAGGGATGGGGGAGCCTGGTGGGCTGCCGTCTATGGGGTCACAGAGAGTCAGACACGACTGAAGTGACTTAGCAGCAGCAGCTAGGTGTTTGGAAGGAAACTATGTATATACATAAGGGAGTATTTCTAGGTAAATGAGTTAGATTACACATACTAAATTATTAAAAAAAAAAAAAAGTACACATATACTACCATAAAGTGACTAGAAAGAGGGATACAGGTAAGAAGAGAACCAACATCTCAGAAAATGAGATCAGGAGCCAAAAATAGGGGTTAACTCAGTCTATTTGTGGAATAATCTATTTTTCCAACCATTGGTGCCATGCTGCCACTCCTCCCCTGGCCAAATGAGAATAATGTACAGAAAAAATGAGGCTTCCCTTCTTCAAAAAAATGAGCAGTCACACTTCTACAAGGGAGAATTAGAAATTTCCACTGCACGGTAGCCAGTCCCAAAACCTGACATCAACAATCCTGACCAATGACTAGTTCCCAATCAGTTTTTTAGTGTCTTCTCTTAAATATGGACAACAGAAGACCATAATGCATTTGAAGAAAGCCTCCACAAGACAAAGACCAAGAAAAACAAATCAAAAATTGCCCTGGAAGAGATAGGAAATAATTGAAGGGGAAAAAACAAAACAAAAAACCTTTTATAAAAAAATTTTTTCATCCCCATTTAAGAAGCTAGCACAGTCATAAAACAAGAAGAAGAAAAAAACAAACAAGGGAAAGGAAAACTCAAGAAGAAAAAAAAATTCCCAGAAAGGAAAAAATGATGGCAGAAACAAAAATTTAATGACAAGCACAAAATAAAATTGAGAAAAATTCCAAGAAAGTCAATCAAAAAGGAAAAGAGACAGAAAATGAGAAAAAAAAAAAAGCAGCTTAACAGGATCTACTCCGTCTAATATCTAAATAAGAGTTTCAGAAACAGAAAACATAAAAGAAATATAAAAGTTAAGTCTACAGATTGAAAGGCCCATCTAATGTTTAGCACAATGAGTTAAAAAAGACCCTGACTGACATATGCTGTGAAATTTCAGAACTTTAAGAATAAAAAAGAGAGTCTAAAAACTCTCAGAGAAAAATAAAAACTCATCCAAAAGAATGGAGAATGGCATCAGGTTTCTCAACAGCGGCACTACATGCTAGAGAAAATGAAGCAATGCCTTCAATATTCTTAGAGAAGAATGTTTTCCACCTAGAATTTTATATTTACCCAAATTATCAATCAAATGTGGCAGCAGAATAAACATTTTCATAATGTAAGGATTCAGAAAAATCACCCCTATGTATCCTTTGTTAGGAAGTTATTTGTGCATTTACTATAGCAGGTTGAGGGAAAAAACAATGAAAGAGAAGACCATGGGATCCAGGAAATAGTGGAGTAGCCAAGGATAGGCATGCAAGTGGCCCAAATTGCAATAGGAGGATACAAGCCATTAGGGTGAAAGAATACAGAAAAAAAGGACTCATCAGAATACCTGATTTTTAAAAACAAAAAAAAAGGAAGAAAAAAGCAGCAGCAGCATGGTAAAGAAACACAATGTAGGAAAAAAATAAAATCCATTAAAAGGAAGATAAAACATGTGGTAAATAGAATGGCTCCCCAGAGATGTCACCATCCTCCCTGGAACCTGTGAATATGCTGCCCTGCAGATACAAATGCAAGTTAAGTTAGGATCTTGAGATCAATTATATGGGTAAGCCCAGTGTAATAAGAGACACACAGGAGAAGGCATATGACAATGGAAGGAGAAAGAGAAAGACTGGAAGATCCCACACTATTAATTTGGAAGATGGAGAATCAGGTCAAGAGCTGAGGTACACAGGTGGTATCTGGAAAGTAGGAAATGCAAGGAAACAGACTCTCCCCTGCAGCGTCTGGGAAGAGTTGCAACCCTTCGTTTTAGGACTTCTGATGTCGAGATCTGTAAGAGAATACATGTGTATTATTTAAACCACTAAATTTGTTAAACAGCCACAGGAAACCAACACAGGGCACCACATGGAGAGAAAGACCACCTAAGAGCACAGATGACAGTGAGGCACCCCTTGCTAACAGCAGAGCCCAGACATGCAAGACAACCATCTTAGATGTTCCAACCCACCCCAACCCAGGTACCCACTGAATGAAGCTGTGTAAGTGACCTCAGCTGATACAGTATGGGGCAGAAGAACCACCCACCTACCCAAAGAACTTAATAATAGTATCCGAGAATAACAGGCACAGATTTACCCTATCACTTGAAACAACTATAAAACTGGACAACATGAACCAGTGATTTTCAGACACTGGATACCCAGAAGCACAAGACAATGTTCCCTCTAACAGGAGAAGCAAATGTCTTCCTATATTTGTCCCAGCTTACTGTCTGGAGTGATTCCAGACTGTAATGCAGGGTGGGATGGATGATCCTAGATGAAGCCTGGGTACAGATTAAAGGTATAAAATGGGAATGATGGATGACAGCTCTCCAGAAAACTATATGAAGAGATTCACACTTGGGAATGCTCCCACCCTGCAACCCTGTTCAACTGGAACACAGTTCATAGCCTTAAGACACCTTTAAGATTTGTTCAGACATCAGTGCAGCCTAACTGACCAGTTGATCATTATATCTATCTCACTATCACATATGATGCTGCCTTTTATGTATCAGTTCAGTTCAGTGGCTCAGTCGTGTCCAATTCTTTGCAACCCCATGGACTACAGCACGCCAGACTTCCTCGTATCCTTGCATAAATCATAACAACTGAGATTTAAATAAATGTGAAAGATACGGTCAGAAATTAACATATATATGAAAAGAGACCAGGATTATTTAAGACCCGTAGTTGGTCTAGGCAGGAGCTTCACATAGAGCAATAAACTGCAAATGCGGCATCATTACATAACAGACAAGAGAACCTGAAGAGCTGTCACAGAGTACCACCTACAGGACACAAGTGGGAAAACAGCCTTACCTTTGCTCTATCAGACCATCCAAAGGACTGCACTGTTACATCTAATCGTTTCATCAACATCCGCCTGCGGCACTCATATTCACATGAAAGAGCATCGTTGATTCTTTCCAATTTTTCCTAAAGAAATTGGAAACAAAAATCGTAACCTTTAGACTCATTATGCACAGAAAAGAATTTTGAAAATTGTGGTCAATATTTCCTACTAATTCAAAAGATGGTACTTGATGGTCATTTTGATCCCATAAGACCTAACAATTAAAATTGTTTAAATAATAAAGATATTTGATAGAACATTTATGATATTCGACAGATATCAAACATGCAAATTAAACTCAACAGTTGTTAGTTTACCTGATCTTCAATCAAACATATTAATTTAAGTGAAAGGTCTATTTGCAAAGTAGTCTGGACCAGTAAGGAAATAAAATAATAACTTCCCATCTTATTGACACTGAGCTACTACACTTTTCAAATTACAACTATGTTAATATATTAGGCACTGTAAATACTTTTGGTCAATTTTTTTTTAATTAATAATCTAAATGAAGAAATGTTAGGACCTACTGCTCTAGAATATCAATCCGTTTTAATTCTCCAATATAAAAAATCTACAAGACAGCAGTAAGATCATGGCATCCAGTCCCATCACTTCATGGCAAATAGATTGGGTAACAGTGGAAACAGTGGCTGACTTTATTTTTATGGGCTCCAAAATCACTCTAGATGGTGACTGCAGCCATGAAATGAAAAGATGCTTACTCCTTGGAAGGAAAGACCAACCTAGACAGCATATTAAAAAGCAGAGACATTACTTTGCCAACAAAGGTCCGTCTAGTCAAGGCTATGGTTTTTCCAGTGGTCATATATGGATGTGAGAGTTGGACTATAAAGAAAGCTGAGCGTCGAAGAATTGATGCTTCTGAACTGTGGTGTTGGAGAAGACTCTTGCGAGTCCCTTGGACTGCAAGGAGATCCAACCAGTCCATACTAAAGGAAATCAGTCCTGGGTGTTCACTGGAAGGACTGATGTTGAAGCTGAAGCTCCAATACTTTGGCCACCTGATGCGAAGAGCTGACTTATTTCTAAAGACCCTGATGCTGGGAAAGACTGAGGGCAGGAGGAGAAGGGGACAACAGAGGATGAGATGGCTGGATGGCATCACTGACTCAATGGACATGAGTTTGGGTAGGCTCCAGGAGTTGGTGAAGGACAGGGAGGCCTGGCGTGCTGCAGTCCATGGGGTCACAAAGAGTCGGACACGACTGAGCGACTGAACTGAACTGACAAGACAGCAAAAGATACAGATGTAAAGAACAGACTTTTGAACTATATGGGAAATGGAGGGCAGGATCATTTGAGAGAAAAGCATTGAAACATGTGTATTGCTGCTGCTGCTGCGTCACTTTAGTCGTGTCTGACTCTGTGTGACCCCGTAGACAGAAGCCCACCAGGGTCCCCTGTCCCTGGGATTCTCCAGGTAAGAACACAGGAGTGGGTTGCCATTTCCTTCTCCAATGTGTGAAAGTGAAAAGGGAAAGTGAAGTTGCTCAGTCCCGTCCGACCCTTAGCGACCCCACGGACTGCAGCCTACCAGGCTCCTCCATCCATGGGATTTTCTAGGCAAGAGAACATGTGTATTACCATATGTAAAATAGATGACCAACGCTGGTTCGATGCATGAAGCAGGGCACTCAAAGCCAGTGTCCTGGGACAACCCAGAGGGATGGAGTGGGGAGTGAAGTGGGGAGGGGATTCAGGATGGGGGGACACAGGTGCACCTGTGGCTGATTCATGTCAACGTATGGCAAAAGCTACCACAATATTGTAATTAGCCTCCAATTAAAATAAATGAATTTTTTAAAAGCAAAAACATATATATAAAATTTTTAAAAAGCATGTAAAAATCTAGATGTCCATTCATAAAATTAAGCTATATTAATATTAATATAGCTAATTACATAAAACTAATGGAAAGGTGGGTGGCTTACCGCCTGTTCCAGATTTAAATCAGTTTTCAGCAGTGGTTTTCCCACATGATTTTTCTGGACTTTTGAGAGAGTATCTTTCACCTAAAATTAAACATAGAAGATTGTGAAATGTATATCCCCAATTTAAAACAATCTTATTCGTGCGTAAAATATTGTGAATGCCAGAGAATAAAATGTTAACAAGAAATCATTAAAATATACTTTCACATACTAAGGGCTTCTCTGGTGGCTCAGAGGATAAAGTGCCTGCCTGCAATGCAGCAGACCTGGGTCCGATCCCTGGGTCAGGAAGATCCCCTGGAGAAGGAAATGGCAACCCACTCCAGTATTCTTGCCTGGAGAATCCCATGGACAAAGGAGCCTAGAGGGTTATAGTCCACGGGGTTGCAAAGAGTCGGACACGACTGAGTGACTTCACTTCACTTCACATACTGAGAAAGAATATCACTACAATGCAGAGTATCTTCCTCAAGCAAGCAAGTTACATTAATCCAAGCTATAGCTTCCAGAGTAAGAAATAACATACATGGACAACTGAAGTAACTACTAAAAGACTTTATTATGAGAATCTAGGTTTTATGTGAAATAACTTCATATTCTCAGAACAGCACACTCTTCAGTTCAGTTCAGTCGCTCAGTCGTGTCCGACTCTTTGCGACCCCATGAATCACAGCACGCCAGGCCTCCCTGTCCATCACCAACTCCCGGAGTTCACTTAAACTCATGTCCATTGAGTCGGTGATGCCATCCAGCCATCTCATTCTCTGTCATCCCTGTCTCCTCCTGCCCCCAACCCCTCCCAGCATCAGAGTCTTGACAATAAATAAAACTTTGCTGAGTAGGTTCCGTGTGTGTTAGTCACTCAGTCGTGTCCAACTCTCTCCAATCCCATGGACTACAGCCCACCAGGCTCCTCTGTCCATGGCATTCTCCAGGCAAGAATACTGGAGTAGGCTGCCGTTCTCTTCTCCAGGGGATCTTCCTGACCCAGGGATTGAACCCAGATCTCCTGCATTGCAGGCAGATTCTTTACCGTCTGAGCCACCAGGGAAGCCCTGAGTATGTTGGTTTTACTTAATTAAATATTTTGCACACATTCCATTGTTCAGCAAGACAATGAAAGAGAGCAAGCCCTCAATTAGTCACCATATAGTACATTTCATCACTTTTGCAGAGCCACTGATTTGAATTGAAACATTTTTATTTTTGGTGAACAAGATTTAGACATTTGTTTTTGCTTTAGCAATATCAGAAATCATTCAAACAGGATGAAATATATACAGTTGCTTAGTTTATAACAGAGAAAATAGGAACAGGTCACATTTGAGGCATATGAAGCTTAATGTTGGGGGGATCTCTTTTCAAAAAGAATTAAAAATTATGAACACAAAATTAGCTTGGAAACTGGTGGTGGTAATGCAAAGTGGCTGTTAAGTGGTGGGTACATGGCTTCTTTTGAGAATGATGGAAATGTTCTAAAATTAGATTTTTATATGATGTACTCTGTAAATAAACAAAATCCATTGAATTGTACACCTTAAATGGGCATACTTTATGGCACTTCAATTATATCTTTTGGATCAGTGTGTGGACGCATTGGAAGATTAGGAAGAGTCTAGAAATCTGTCTCAATCTGAAACAGCCCCATGTATTAGGCAACCCCAGATAATTCTTAATCCAGAGAAACAAATTCTGAAGAGCAATTTATGAACTACAGAATAATATTCTTGAGCTGGGATTCATACGCTTATTTTTTGGTTTGCTAGTTCTAAAAATAAAAACAAAACTTTTTAATACTGTGTTTTTATCTTAATGATACTAAAATTATCTTACATTAAGACAAATCTTGTTCTCAGCTCATAAATTATCAGTGCAAAAGAGTACTTTACTCAAGAATATAGTTTAAAACAGCAAGTCTAAAAACAGAGTTTTAGTACCTATTCTTGAGGGTGAAAATTTTCTTTTCCTTGAAAAATGAATCCTGTATTATTCTCCTATAGGACTCCTACAAAACCTAGAAATTAGGCTAGAATTTGGTCTGCAAGAGCAGTATTCTAATTTATGCCTTGACTGGGAATGAGGATAGTTTATAATTGAAAAAAAAATTCAAAAGCTAGAGATATAGTTTGTTGTTGTTAATTACTTGTTAATTAATTAGCTGTTCTTAGTTGTTCTTAATTACTCCATCAAGGTACTCATTCATTTATTAACTATACACCAAACATTGCCTCAACACTTATCCATCAGAATGCAGATTTCTTTGCTCACTGCCAAAGACAATCACATTGAAATTTTATTAACAGCATCCATTAAAAAGAAATTTAGTTTGCCTTCAAAGGAAAACTCTACTTCTTTCATTATACTGTAATTCAACCTTGGTTAGAAACCGGACCCTTAAATTTGCAGAGAGATTTCTATCAGGGCAAACAGCAAACTTTCACAAAGCCTAGCACTTCCTCATTAAGATTTGATTCCTGAATGCTGCTGCTGCTAAGTCGCTTCAGTCATCTCTGACTCTGTGTGACCCGGTAGACAGCAGCCTACCTGGCTCCTCCGTCCTTGGGATTCTCCAAGCAAGAATACTGGAGTGGGTTGCCATTTCCTTCTCCAATGCAGCAAAGTGAAAAGTGAAAATGAAGTCGCTCAGTTGTGTCTGACTCTTAGTGACCCCAAGGACTGAAGCCCACCAGGCTCCTCCATCCATGGGATTTTCCAGGCAAGAGTACTGGAGTGGGGTGCCATTGCCTTCTCCCTCCTGAATACTGCTGCTGCTAAGTCACTTCACTCGTGTCCAACTCTGTGCAACCCCATAGACGGCAGCCTACCAGGCTTCCCTGTCCCTGGGATTCTCCAGGCAAGAGTACTGGAGTGGGGTGCCATTGCCTTCTCCCTCCTGAATACTAGTAATAGGCAAATAAGGTCAAAAGCATACTATTTAGTTTTACGTGAAAAATTTAGCTTTATACAAAGATAAGTGTCTCTCTAATTAGAATGTATATCTTGTACTTAAAGGAAATACAGTTGATTCTTGAACATGGGTTTGAATTGTGCTGGTTCGCCTATACGTGAATTTTTTTCACTAAATTCAATTACAGTACCATCCAATCTACAGGTAGTTGAATTTACAAATACCAACTGAAGATATAGAGGCCAACTGTGAAGTTGTTTGTTAATTACTGACTCCACAGAGGATCAGCACCCCTAACCCACACAGTATTCAAGGGTCAACTGTATTTTCATCCTTAATACATTTATAGGAGCTTTCCTGGTGGCTTAGAGGTAAATAATTTGCCTGTCAATGCAGAAGATACAGGTTTGATCCCTGATCCACAAAGATCCCACATGCCATGGAGCAACTAAGCCCGTGCAACACAACTGTTGAGCCCGTGCTCCCTGAGAGGCCCCTGCAATGAGAAGCCTGTGTACCACAATGAGAAGGTTGCATGCCACAACCAGGGAGTAACCCCCGCTCTCCAAAACCAAAGAAAAGCCTGCGCAGCAATGAAGACCCAGCACAGCCAAAAACAAATAAAATTTAATACATTTGCTGTTGTTGTTCAGTTGCCAAGCCATGTCTGACTCTTTGTGACCTCATGGACTGCAGCATGCCAGCCTCCCTGTCCCTCACCATCTCCCAGAGTTTACATGTTAGCATTTAATTGAATTTGGGGGAAATAAATAAAACAAATACAATACCTTTGATTCCACTTGATTTAGCATAAGCGGAATGTCAGAAGTTGTTGACTTGGGAATCCCAAGGGTATCGCAGATAGCCTGAACTTCCTGATAAATTTCACTATTTTTATCTAATTGAGAATTTTTACACTTCTTGTTCTGTAGTATCTGTAAAGCTTGAAGCTCTGTACTTAAAAATACTATAATAAAAAAAGGGAAAAACAAACAATGTTAAAATACACAAGAATGCTTTAAAAATCCCACTTGTGGGTATACATGCAAAGGAGCTGAAGTGAGGATCTCAAAGAGATCTTCGCTACCATATTCACTGCTGCATTGTTCATAATAGCCAATATACGGAAACAACCTAAGTGTCCTTCAAAAGATGAGTGGATAAAGAAAATGTGGTATGTATATGTATACAAGGGAATATTACCCAACTTTAAAAAGAAGGAAATCCAGTCATTTGTGACAACATGGATGAACCTAGAAAATGCAAAATGAGACAAGCCAGATGCAGAGAGACAAATACTAATGATAGCATCTTTATGAGGAATCTAAAACTCCTAACACAGAAAGGAGAATGGTGATCACCAATCTAGGGAAGAAATAGGACATTTGTTAAATACAAATTTCTGAAGAACTGGCGATCCATTTTATTGAAGTTTCAAAATCATAGGGATCTTGGCACAGTCCTCATAAGCAAAGTTTAACATATATTAGTTACATAAGATGAATAAGTCCTAGAGATCTACTTTACAGCATAACAATATTGTATTATACTCAGTTAACAATTTTATTGTAACAGCTTACAGTTAACAATACTGTGTTGTATACTTAAAGATTTGCTAAGAGGGCAAATCTTACACTGAGTATTCTTATCACAAAAAGAAATAATAAAGAGGGCAGAAGGAAATTTAAAAAATAGTGCCTACTCACAGAGTCTAAAGTCTAGTAGGAGGGACCCATCAGTAAAAGAACAACATTAAAATCTTCAAGAATGTATAAAGCTGAAAAATTACTCTCTCTCTGATATGCAGAGCTCAAGCCAAGGGAGAATGTATAGCTTTAAGTGATCTATAAGCAGACAGAGCAATCTGTAAAACTGCCTTTAGGATAGACCACTCCAGACTGTTCAAAACTCCTTTCACAGTCACCATTTCATCCTTTAAACAGTCATCTTTCTAAAAATTACTCAAAAATCTTAGATGGAAAAAATAAAATGGTAACAGACTCTCACATACTGAGAAGTAAAAGGCAGTGGCCAGAGAGCAGGGGTGTGTAGGTGGGGGTATAATAGGTAAATACACAAACTTCCAGTTAGAAAAGAAGCCTCAGGGATATAATATATAATATAAAGCATACGGTCAATAATATTGTAATAACTTTTCATGGAAACAGATGGTTACTAGACTTACCACAGTGACCATTTCACAACACATGCAAAGGTTAAATCACTATGTGGTACACCTGAAACTAACATAATATTTATATGAACTATATTTCAATTTTAAAAATAGTTAAAAAACCCACATCATTTTGGAAAGCAAAAAATTAACTTAAATCATCAATGTTTTTAAAATTAACTTTCAGAACATAAAGACAGATATTGGGTGTTCATTTGTTTTCATTTTAGTTAAATTTATACACACACAATTTAATACAAAAGTTTCAACTTCAGTTGAGCAGGAAAAGATACCTGAGAAACTGTTTAAAAATACAAGTACAAGGGTTCCACCCTTAAGAGATTCTGAACCAGAACATCTGAAGTATGATTTGGGAATCTGTGTGGTTTTAGATCCAAAGTGACTCTCACGGACAGGATTGAGAGCCACTAATTTAAAGTTTTTCCATGTAATCTACACATGATAGTCTAAAGATTCCACAAAAAGTTAAGACCAATACATATCAAACGTTGCTTATGATGACTATGCCAAGGTTCCTCTGATTTAAAAACTTCATTAAAACAGATCACCATTCTTCAATAAACCACAGCTGAAGTCTGTCTTTTTTCTACAGAAACATGTTGTACATAAGAGTACAAACAAGAGTTCAGTCTAGTATTTAAAATGCTAATCCATGCAGATGGACAATAATACTGTGATAAGTCTTCTTCCCATACAGATTCTCAGATTCCCCACCCCAAAGCAATCACCAATGTTAGTTTCTAGGTATCTTTTTAGGCATATATGTATGCTTAGTATATGTTTCTACTGTCTATACACTTTTATTTCTATTATAGAAACAAGAGTATACTAAACATCTTCTGTGTATTTTTTATTTACCAATATATTCTAGAGATCATTCCATATTTACATATTTTATCTACTCTCATTCTAAAGCCTTATTCATGGATGGTATCAGGGTGGGATGACACCACCCTTATGACAGAAAGTGAAAAAGAACTAAAGGGCCTCCTGATGAAAGTGAAAGAGGAAAGTGAAAAAGTTGGCTTAAAGCTCAACATTCAGAAAACTAAGATCACGGCATCCGGTTCTATCACTTCATGGCAAATAGAGGGGGAAACAGTGGAAACAGTGGCTGACTTTATTTTTGGGAGCTCAGAATCACTCTAGATGGTGACTGCACCTGTGAAATTAAAAGACACTTACTCCTTGGAAGGAAAGTTATGATCAACCTAGATAGTATATTAAAAACCAGAGACATTACTTTGCCAACAAAGGTCTGTCTAGTCAAGGCTATGGTTTTTCCAGTGGTCATATATGGATGTGAGAGTTGGACCATAAAGAAAGCTGAGTGCCAAAGAATTGATGCTTTTGAACTGTGGTGTTGGCAAAGACTCTTGAGAGTCCCTTGGACTGCAAGGAGATCCAACCAGTCCATTCTAAAGGAGATCGGTACTGGGTGTTCATTGGAAGGACTGATGCTAAAGCTGAAACTCCAATCCTTTGGCCACCTGATGTGAAGAGCTGACTCATTTCAAAAGACCCTGATGCTGGGAAAGATTTGAGGGCAGGAGGAGAAGGGGACGACAGAGGATAAGATGGCTGGATGGCATCACCAACTCAATGGACATGGGTATCAGTAAACTCCGGGGGCTGGGTGATGGACAGGGAGGCCTGGTGTACTGCAGTCCATGGGGTCGCAGAGTTGGACACGACTGAGCTACTGAACTGAACTGATCATGGTATCACTGCAAAGATGTATTATTTCTATTTAACAACTATAAACAATGCCATAATGAACATTCTTTTCATATATCTTTGTACACGCAATATGAACTCCTAGTCACTGAATTGCCAATTCAAAAAACAGGTGAATTTTACCTGTGTTACTGAAAATTTGCCTTTCCAAAAGATGGTCCCAATTATTCTCCCACCACACTTCAATACCTGTAAGTAGCATATGAGAATGCTTACTTACGACTTTTTTTTCCTGGTATTTGCTAGCCTGGTAAGTGAAAAATGATTTATTTTTTTTTGCAACTCTTAACTTTGTGCATCTTTAAATGTTTAGAAACAATTTCTTAAAAACTTTTTTCTATAGGATGCCATTTCATGCCTTATGTACTTTACCTATTTTCCCAGTGAGCTTTTATCTTTATAAAAGCTCTTCACATAGTAAGGAATTTGACCCTTTTAGTTGTACACACAATGCCAACAATTCTAAGAACATGCCACTTATTAAAGCAGTATGTTTTAAAGGTAGTAAAACTAAAGATGAAATAGATACTGGTAAGATTGCTAAAAGGTTATAATCCTTCTGGAACAAAATATGGCAATATATATCCAGACAGAATTTTTTTTAATGTTCATAATCTTTGTCTAAGTAAAAGCAACCAAAAATATGAACAAAGTAATTAATTTAAAATATAAAAAATTCAGATACCTCTAAATCTGAAATGTATTAAATAAAAATGTCCATAGTATAGAAAGCTATGTAGCCAATTTATTTTTTCAAAAAATACTAAATGATGGGATAATAGATACTTTAAATGAAAAAGAGAAAGAGCAAGAATTACACATGTAACAAATCTCAATCTTATTTAAGCACGTGTGTACAAAGGAAAAAGAAGGAAAAGGAAATACACTGAAAAGTTCTTCATGACTCTCTCTGGGGAGTGAAATGATATTTTTTTTTTTTTACATATTTATCTACTTTGTAAGATTCCTATGATGAGAATGTAATTTTCCAACAAGTAACATGAAATTTACTATTCTAAGTATACAGTGGCATTAAGTACATTCACATAGTTATATAACCATCACCACCATCCATCTCCAGAACTTTCTCATTTTCCTTAACTGAAACTCTGTACTCATTTACACTAATTCTCCCTATACTAATTCTCCATTTCCCCCTGCCTCTCAAGCATGTATGTTTATAATCAGAAAAAAAACTATACCAACCTCTCTTATAGTTCCTCTATACTTTTACCTGGATCAGAAACTTCCAGTACTATTATTGCTGAGCTTCTTAGAAGCAAAGGCAAAAAGGGAAACATGATTTACATAGTTCTCATAGACTAATATAAAGAGTATGCATGCTCCTCATGGCCAGTGCTCCTTAGCTTCCTTTTGTCCCAATACACTTATGGGTTATTGTGCCCTCCCATTAACCATGGCTCATTCAATCAGTGACTCACACTGAATGGGAGGAAGACAAGGAAAGAGTATAAGAAGTGGGGCCACATAATGTTTATTCTCCCACACAAGATAATTCAACTGTCAACATTTTGATCATCACCACTAAATACATAAACATGATTTCCACTCTAATGAAACTAACATCTTAACACTAGAGCATAAAGGAATAGATCATGTGCATCTTTTTATAAATGGTACAACCTAGAACAACAGAAATCTTCAATAATAGAATATGTCAGAAAAATTATTTCAAGAGATCACTGTTTGTAGAATTTTCAAAATAGCATAAAATTAAATTAACTAAATTTGAAAAAAATTTAAGGGACCCAATATAAACAACTGCATCTATTATTTATAGTAATTGTTTAGATATACGGTAATCTGTACTCCAAATTCATCCCTGATGAAAAACAGGCCACACGCACTAGAATTCAAGTGGCACAAGGGCACAATTTTCTTTTATACTTATATATCCCTAATGCTTAGAGCAGTTTCTAATAAAAAGTGATCAATAAATTTTCTGAACTATCACTAAGTGCCTATCATCTAATAATTTGCTTCAGTTCAGTTCAGTCGCTCAGTCGTGTCCGACTAATTTCAGAGAGTTTTAACATTAAACAGGACTTTGGAGATCACCACTTTAGTCAACTAGTCATAAACGTCAAGGGATGAATTAGGTGAAGGAAAAACTGCTAAAGTACTAGTCATAAACACAGGGTAATCTATACTGGCCAAATAAATTATAAGTGTTATGGAAATCTTAGAGAGTACATTAGTAGAATTTATCCTACATTTATACAAATATCTGAGTCAGTTTCACATTTTAAGCCAAATATTAAAACCTTTCTAATACACAAAATGTCTAATGCTTCATTAATTAAAGTTCATAAATCTTGACTTGAAAATAACACAAACCAGATCAAACACAGGCATTTAAACTGTTCAAAGAAATATAACTTACACAGTAGTTTCAAACAATCATCCTTCTTTTTTAAGCGGTCTTTAATATCTCCAGATATGAGTACAGAATATGGACATGCCATTTCTTTTAAAAAGCCACTTATCTCAAGCTGGAAGCTTTCTAGATCATCTCTCCCTTTAAAAAAAGAAGAGGCATAAAACATTTACTAAATACTTAACATATAATTTGATACTATCAAATCTACTAGTTGATTTTAATTTTATATCAATTCTAAATTTTCACTTTAACATTAAATCCTTTAATGTATGACCAAAAGTAACATATTAGGTAAGCTTAGGTTAAAGTAACCAAAACATATTTCTACATATAGAAAGTAACACTTTAATTCAAGAACATAAGTATCTAATCATGAAATTATAAATCTTTTTCTATTTAAATCTCTGATAAATATCTTCCAAAGGGCTTTCCATAAAAGCAGATAAAATGGAAATATTTTGTTAGTAACTGAAATATGACAGCATTATTATGGCTATAATTATTAATTGGCTTCAGAGCAAATGATTCATTTCTATTGTATTTCTATGGATTCAGATAATAAATATAATCATCTAATTAAACCTCAGCACTTTTCCTTCTTTCATAATCGAATTATGTGGGAACTTGTGTCATAAGTTCTGAATTCAGCTTATTTTACTTTACTTCAGGTGAATTCTATTAGATTTGGCAAGGAAAAATATATAATTTGAAAAGTAAGAATAGCATCAGAAGGGAATGCTACTTTTACCTTCTAGCAAATGCCCAACAAATTTTTATTTCCTACCAAAGACCCACAAGAATTCCAGCTACGAGTAGTAATGAATTAAAAAAAACTTGTAAACTAGCAGAGGAATTTCTTATAAATGTATTCCTAAGTGAATCCACATCCTGAGTTATAAGTTTGGTAATATAACTTAAATTAGGGATTACATATACTTTAGGGGGAAAAAAAAACCTTAATTCCAAAAAAGAAGTATTCAAAAACTAAATTTTTTAATAACCAAACTCAATACTAAGTTCAAGACAGCAGATAAACAATAATTATAATTTTGTATAAATTTAAGAAATAATTTTGGGTTAATCAATATAAAATTAAATTGAAAGATATTTAAATCACATACTGAACTTCTTTGTATTAACGACTTTTCTTTGTACAGTGAGCACATTATAGATAAAACTGTAAATCATAACCTATCATTTCACTTTACTAGTAAACAGAAAAGTAAATAAAACTAAATGGCAATACCAGCTGAAGTGATACTTTCTTCCAAGTTGCACAGTGATTTTATTTGAGAGCTTAACCAAACACAGAGCTCTGAAAATTCAGGTGAAGACAGTCCACTCTCTGCTGCCTTTGTAAGCGCTTGCTCTTCTAACAGTGGTCCCTTATACCTAAAAAGGAAAATATAAAAGATTAAAACAATAAGCAAAACCCTAATACATGTAATACTTTTTAATCAAAGTCTGTTGCCTGTCTTTGTGAATAAAATATTATTGGAACACAGACGATAAAAGTATCCATCTATCTGACTGTTTCCCTGTATTTGTGACAGAGAAAGCACGGCCAGCAAAACCTAAAAGTTTTACTATCTGGTTTGTTATAGTTTGCTGATTTCTGCTCTGCATAATTAACATTTGATTTTTTTGTTTTAAAGTTTTTTAGTAAAATTATCAAGCTATTTTAAGATAAATATTACATATAACAAAGTCAATCAGAGTAATAACTATATTAGTTATAGGAATAAGAAAAAAGTAACACAGTTAAAGGAGAACAGATGCAAATTTTAAATTTAAAAACTTAAAGCCGAAAGGGATGAGATTATTCTAACTTTAACCATTTCTTTTATAAGTTTATACTTTTAAACACTGCTACAAAGTGTATTTGAATAGAACCTTAAATTTTCAAACCACTTTTACATATTATCTTAATTGAATTTGATATCAGTTTTCTTTTATTGTTCTTAGTGTACTTGAGCTTTTATTCCCCCATGTTACTAACTTCTAAGTTTCAGCACATTTGCTGGGTTTTAAACCACTGCAGTTATTTTTCATTTGATAATCAAACTGTCCTATCTCTGATTAGTGGGAGCCCATTCATGTTAGTCAATGAGTTCTCTGACTAGTTCCCGGAATTCTTCGAATATTTTTCTTGCTTTCTATGACCATATGTTCTTGCCTTTTACCTGCAACCGGCTATTTCTCCAAGAAGCCCTGATTATCTTCCATGGTATTTATTTAGAGTACATAATCTGGCAGTAAAGGTTAGTTACAGCAACTGTACCTTTTTAAGAGAAATTACATCAGGAGTTCACACTGCTATTTTCAATTCAGATTTAGAATTATAGGGTTTTTACCTATTTTGCTTTACATTTTAATCTATTTTTCTCTTACAATGAAAATTCTGGTTTCTTGTGACATTTATAGAATCCCAGTATGGCAACCCACTCCAGTATTGTTGCCTGAAAAATGCTATGGACAAAGGAGCTGGTGGACTACAGTTCATGAGAGTCGCAAAGAGTCAGACACAACTCAGTGACTAACCAACAACAAATATAAAAATAAATATAGATTACATAGTTTCACAATAGAAAAAACAGCATTGCTACTAATAAAATTACTGAACACAATTTATATTTTTATTTCTAGAATCCACTCCGTTTCAGTTCAGTTCAGTCGCTCAGTCGTGTCCGACTTTTTGCGACCCCATGAACCGCAGCACGCTAGGCCTCCCTGTCCATCACCAACTCCCGGAGTTCACTCAAACTCATGTCCATTCAGTCTGTGACGCCATCCAGCCATCTCTTCCTCTGTCGTCCCTTTCTCCTCCTGCCCTCAATCTTTCCCAGCATCAGGGTCTTTTCAAATGAGTCAGCTCTTCGCATCAGGTAGCCAAAGGATTGGAGTTTCAGCTTCAACCTCAGTCCTTCCAATGAACACCCAGGAATGATCTCCTTTAGGATGGACTGGCTGGATCTCCTTGCAGTCCAAGGCATTTCAAGAGTCTTCTCCAACACCACAGTTCAAAAGCATCAACTCTTCGGTGTATAGAAAAACAATTTCTTTCCATTTTCCATGTGATTAAATCCTACACAATATATTGACAGATTTTTTTCATTTTGCTTTTATTTTTTGAGATTTGTCTTTTTATGTTTTGATTTATGAAATCAAAATGATTTATCATTATGTAAAACATGTATATGGCTTCAATGTCAAAAATAACACATGGTACATTCAGACAAATCTAGCTTGTAATCTTAATAGAAATGGCAGCCCACTCCAGTATTCTTGCCTGGAAAATCCCATGGATGGTGGAGCCTGGTAGGCTACTGTCCATGGGGTTGCAAAGAGTCGGACACGACTAACTGACTTCCATTTCTGCTGTTTCCTCCCTTCCTCACAGGAAACCACATGTATTAATTTGGGGATGTCAAACTATGTTTTAAAATAAATATATACATGCACGCATGCACACACACACATGTGAGTGCTTAGTGACTCAGTTGCATCTGACTCTCTGCTACCCCATGGGCTGTAGCCCACCAGGCTCTTCTGTCCATGGGATTTCCAGACAGGAATACTGGAGAAGGTGACCATTTCCATCTCCAGGGGATCTTCCCAACTCAGGGATCAAACCCACATCTCCTACGGCTCCTGCATTGGCAGGCGGATTCTTTACCACTGGGCCACCTGGGAAGTCCATACACACATGCGCACACATAAATATGTACTTGTTTAGATAAAAGGCAGCCTACTACCTACTGTTTTATTCCTTTAACATATATACATGCACACACATATCTATATTAGATATCATATTAGAAATCAGAGATATTATTCAATCATATTTATGGTTATATAGTACTCCACTGTCTGGATGTACCATATTTTATTTGCTATTCCCCCAGTGAAGGATAGTTTTTTGTAGTGCTCTGCTATTATCAAAAATCAGGCAAAGAAAAAAAAAATTGGGCAAATTTTTGTCACTGTATATCGGGGATAGATTCCTAGAGGTGCAATTGTTGGATCAAAGGGTAAATGGATATGTAACTTTGCTGGATACTATAAAGTTTTCCTATATAAGGATTATACAATTAAAATATAAGAGTATCCATTACCCATAACTCACCAAAACTGCCAAACATTTGGACTTTTGACCATATGGTTATATCAATATAGTTTTAATTTACATTTCTCTTATGGCAAGACTGTACCGTTTTCATATGTTTAAAGGCCATTTGCTTTTTCTCTAAATTCTCTGGTCATATCTTAGGAAAAGTTTTTTTTTTAAATCCCCATTTTGCAGATAAGAAATTAGGGCTTAATGAAGTTAGGATACTTGCCTTATGCAACAGGCCATAGAAATATTCCAATCATCCAGTCTTTATAGTAATGCTTTTAAGTTAATATTATCTCAGTTCTGGCTTCTCAGGTGGCGCTAGTGGTAAAGAGCCTGCCTGCCAAGGAAGCAGACATAAGAGACGTGGGTTCACTCCCTGAGTCGCAAAGATCCTCTGGAGAAGGAAATGGCAACCCACTGCAATATTCTTGCCTGTCCATGGACAAAGGAGCCTGGTGGGCTACAATCCACGGGATTGCAAAGTTAGACACAACTGAGCAACTAACACTATACTACAGAAGGTAATATCAGAAGATAAACAAGTGATGATATTGTTTTAAAACCAGTATCAGAAGATAAACAAGTGATGACATTGTTTTAAAACCAGATTTGACCCAAAATGCTCCATGTGAACTCAAACTTCTGTCCACAGTAATAAGGAAACAAAGTAAATAACCTGGCCAGGTAATGCAGTCAGCTAGGACTAGACCATCTCTCTGTTCCCCTAACAAAGACTCGTTCCCGTGGTATTACCTTTCTACCATGACTTACAGAGCCTCTCATTCAGATTTCATAGTAAACATCTTGTTTCTCCCTACTTGTTTTCATTTCTGCAATAAAGCAACAATCATGAGCTCTCAAAAAAAATTTAACTAATTTATATTATTGGTGATATTACTTTTACTGACATGCCAATTGTAAAATTCAACAAAAATTTACTAAATCACCAAAAATACTAAATCCTGAATACACAATCCTTAATGCCTCAGCTCATCAAAACAGGCAAAAGTAAAAAAGAAAAATAAATGCATTTAATATGAATAGTTAATAACAATAATAATCATAGTAGCAACTAACATTTATAAACTAATCTTAGGCCAGTGCTACATGCCGTATGTATATTAACACATTTAATTATAATAATATCCTATAAGAGATGTATCATCATGCCATTTGTTCTATCAATTGTTCAATTAGGAAAGTGCCACTCTAATTCCAAACACTGGAGACAACTCCCCTAGGCCTAGACTCCCCCAGGGCCATACACAGTGGAACCATAGTTGCTGATCTGACACTACGTTAAGCTGCGTGAACCAAATTCAGCCCAGCAGGGCCACTGGCAGATCTTCAAAAGGACATAGTCAAGGTCTAAATTACTTTCTTTTTTCTATTTTCATAAGCCAAAATATAAAATACGAGACCCTTTTCCCCCGCTGTCATTTACTCACCCTACTGGCTTGTCTCTGATTCAGCTCTCCACTTCTTCCTACTTCCCAAACTCTTCCTCTATGTTCCATCCATAAATAACAACTCTCCTATTCCATCAGTCTCAGAAAGACTCATCACCACTGCTCTGAGCTTTGGGTATTTCTCTTGTAAGTACCCAAAGTTCAAACGGTGGAGTTTTTGTTCTCCTTGCTTCCCAATACAACATCCATATCACTCACTGCTCCTTATTATCTTTTTTTAAATTGAAAAGTTGTTTTACAATGTTGTGTTAATTTCAGATGTACAACAAAGTGATTCAGCTATATGTACAAACATATCTTTCTATTCAGATTCTTTTCCCATATAGACTTTTATAAAATACAGAGTATAGTTCCCTGTGCTATACAGCAGGTCCCTGTTTATTTTATATATATAATCCCTAATTTATTCCTCCCCCCAACATCTTTCCCCTTTGGTAACCATACATTTGTTTTCTACATCCTGTGGGTCTATTTGTTTTGTATGTTAGTTCATTTTTGTATCATTTATACATATGATTGCACATATAAGCAGTACTGTATGATATTTATCATTAGCTTATTTCACTTAATTTCTAGGTCCATCCATGTTGTGTAAATGGCATTATTTCACTCTTTTATGGCTGAGTAATATCTTGCCTTGAGAACCCCATGAACAGTATCAAAGGGCAAAATGATAGGATACTGAATGAGGAATTCCCCAGGTCGGTAGGTGCCCAGTATGCTACTGGAGATCAGGGGAGAAATAACTCTAGAAGGAATGAAGGGATGGAGCCAAAGCAAAACCAATACCCAGTTGTGGATGTGACCGGTGATAGAAGCAAGGTCCGGTGCTGTAAAGAGCAATATTGCATAGGAACCTGGAATGTTAGGTCAATGAATCAAGGCAAATTGGAAGTGGTCAAACAGGAGATGGCAAGAGTGAACATAGACATTCTAGGAATCAGTGAACTAAAATGGACTGGAATGGGTGAATTTAACTCAGATGACCATTATATCTACTACTGTGGGCAGGAATCCCTTAGAAGAAATGGAGTAGCCATCATGGTCAACAAAAGAGTCCGAAATGCAGTACTTGGATGCAATCTTAAAAATGACAGAATGATTTCTGTTCGTTTCCAAGGCAAACCATTCAATATTACAGTAATCCAGGCCTATGCCCCAACCAGTAATGCTGAAGAAGCCGAAGTTAATCGGTTCTATGAAGACCTACAAGACCTTTTAGAACTAACACCCAAAAAAGATGTCCTTTTCATTATAGGGGACTGGAATGCAAAAGTAGGAAGTCAAGAAACACCTGGAATAACAGGCAAATTTGGCCTTGGAGCACGGAATGAAGCAGGGCAAAGGCTAATAGAGTTTTGTCAAGAGAACGCACTGATCATAGCAAACACCCTCTTCCAACAACACAAGAGAAGACTCTACACATGGACATCACCAGATGGTCAACACCGAAATCAGATTGATTATATTCTTTGCAGCCAAAGATGGAGAAGCTCTATACAGTCAGCAGAAACAAGACCAGGAGCTGACTGTGGCTCGGATCATGAAATCCTTATTGCCAAATTCAGACTTAAATTGAAGAAGGTCCACTAGACCATTCAGATACGACCTAAACCAAATCCCTTATGATTATACAGTGGAAGTGAGAAATAGATTTAAGGGACTAGATCTGATAGATAGAGTGCCTGATGAACTCTGGATGGAGGTTCGTGACATTGTACAGGAGACAGGGACCAAGACCATCTCCATGGAAAAGAAATGCAAAAAAGCGAAATGGCTGTCTGAGGAGGCCTTACAAATAGCTGTGAAAAGAAGAGAAGTGAAAAGCAAAGGAGAAAAGGAAAGATATAAGCATCTGAATGCAGAGTTCCAAAGAATAGCAAGGAGAGATAAGAAAGCCTTCCTCAGTGATCAATGCAAAGAAATAGAGGAAAACAACAAAATAGGAAAAACAAGAGATCTCTTCAAGAAAATTAGAGATTCCAAGGGAACATTTCATGCAAAGATGGGCTCGATAAAGGACAGAAATGGTATGGACCTAACAGAAGCAGAAGATATTAAGAAGAGGTGGCAAGAATACACAGAAGAACTCTACAAAAAAGATCTTCACGACCAAGATAGTTACGATAACGTGATCACTGACCTAGAGCCAGACACCTTGGAATGTGAAGTCAAGTGGGCCTTAGAAAGCATCACTACGAACAAAGCTAGTGGAGGTGATGGAATTCCAGTGGAGCTATTTCAAATCCTGAAAGATGATGCTGTGAAAGTGCTGCACTCAATATGCCAGCAAATTTGGAAAACTCCGCAGTGGCCACAGGACTGGAAAAGGTCAGTCTTCATTCCAATCCCAAAGAAAGGCAATGCCAAAGAATGCTCAAACTACCGCACAATTGCACTCATCTCACACGCTAGTAAAGTCATGCTCAAAATTTTCCAAGCCAGGCTTCAGCAATATGTGAACCGTGAACTCCCAGATGTTCAAGCAGGTTTTAGAAAAGGCAGAGGCACCAGAGATCAAATTGCCAACATCCGCTGGATCATGGAGAAAGCAAGAGAGTTCCAGAAAAACATCTATTTCTGCTTCATTGACTATGCCAAAGCCTTTGACTGTGGGGATCACAATAAACTGTGGAACATTCTGAAAGAGATGGGAATACCAGACCACCTGACCTGCCTCTTGAGAAACCTGTATGCAGGTCAGGAAGCAACAGTCAGGACTGTACATGGAACAATAGACTGGTTCCAAATAGGAAAAGGAGTACGTCAAGGCTGTATATTGTCACCTTGCTTATTGAACTTATATGCAGAGTACATCATGAGGAACGCTGGGCTGGAAGAAGCACAAGCTGGAATCAAGATTGCTGGGAGAAATATCAATAATCTCAGATATGCAGATGACCCCACCCTTATGGCAGAAAGTGAAGAGGAACTCAAAAGCCTCTTGATGAAAGTGAAAGAGGAGAGTGAAAAGGTTGGCTTGAAGCTCAACATTCAGAAAACAAAGATCATGGCATCTGGTCCCATCATTTCACGGGAAATAGATGGAAAAACAGTGGAAACAGTGTCAGACTTAATTTTTGGGGGCTCCAAAATCACTGCAGATGCTGATTACAGCCATGAAATTAAAAGACGCTTGCTCCTTGGAAGGAAAGTTATGACCAACCCTGATAGTATATTAAAAAGCAGAGACATTACTTTGCCAACAAAGGTCCGTCTAGTCAAGGCTATGGTTTTTCCCGTGGTCATGTATGAGAGTTGGACTGTGAAGAAAGCTGATCGCCGAAGAATTGATGCTTTTGAACTGTGGTGTTGGAAAAGACTCTTGAGAGTCCCTTGGACTGCAAGGAGATCCAACCAGTCCATTCTAAAGGAGATCAATCCTGGATGTTCATTGGAGGGACTGATGCTAAAGCTGAAACTGCAATACTTTGGCCACCTCATGAGACGAGTTGACTCACTGGAAAAGACTCTGATGCTGGGAAAGGTTGGGGGCGGGAGGAGAAGGGGACGACGGAGAATGAGATGGCTGGATGGCATCACCGACTCTGTGGACACGAGTTTGAGTGAACTCCGGGAGTTGGTGATGGACAGGGAGGCCTGGCGTGCTGTGATTCATGGGGTCGCGGAGAGTCGGACACGACTGAGCGACTGATCTGAACTGAATATTCCACTGTATAGATATACCACATCTTTATCCATTTCCTCTGTTGATGGACATTTAGGTTGCTTCCCTATCTTGGCTATTATAAATAGTGCTGCAATGAACACTTCAATGCATATATCTTTTCAAACTATGGTTTTCTCCAGATGTATGCCCAGGACTGGGAATGCAGGATCATATGGAAGTTCTAGTTTTTGTTTTAAGGAACCTCCGTACTGTTCTCCATAATGGCTTTAACAATGTACATCCCCACCAACAGTGTACGAGGGTTCCCTTTTCTCCACATCCTCTCCAGCATTTACTACTTGTAGACTTTTTGAAGATGGCCGTTCTGACCAGTGTGAGGTGACACTTCATTATAACTTTTACATTTCTCCAATAATTAACAATGTTGAGCATTTTTTCATGTACTTTTTGGTCATGTGTATGTCTTCTCTGGAGAAATGTCTACTTAGATCTTCTGCCTGTTTTCTGATTGACTCCATTTTCTCATGAATATCTCCTGCTCTCTCCAGGCTCAGGCCTGTCAGATGTGCCACCCTCTTTCTCTCATGGTTTTCACTGATCAATCTCTTGGACACTCGTCAACATTCCCTGTGCTCAGTTTCCTCGCCATTCCTATTTTTTCAATGATACTGAGTTTCTTCAAAATCCATACGTATACCCTTTCCAATACCCTGAGTTCTCAGCCTCTTTTCTAACCTTTGCCACTACACATAAGTCAGCCACACCATCACTTGGAACTAAATCACATCTGAAATCACTAAGCTGAACAAGTCACTCCCTGACCAAACCCTACTTATTCTACCTTCCAGCTTGCTCTTTTGACCACACTTGATACCATCTCTACCTGCTCCTGGCTGTCTTCACTTTCTTCCTTGTCCAACTGAGATTCCAAAGTGTATCATTTTATTTTATTGTTCAATAAATACTTATCAATGAATCATCAATATCATCATCTCCTTCAGCTCTAATATCTAATCCAATCCATCACTAAGACCAGTAATGTGTGCAGGCGTGTAGACTCTTTGCGACCCCATGGATTGTAGCCTGTCTGGCTCCTCTGTCCATGAAACTTTCCAGGCAAGAATATTGGAATGGGTTGCCATTTCCTACTTCTTCCCGACCCAGGGACCAAACCTGTGTTTCCAGCATTCAAGCAGATTCTTTACCACCATGCCACCTGGGAAGCCCAAGACCAGTAATGTACTTCTTTCTGTATCTACTGCCACTAAGCAACCATCAGTTCTTGCCTAGACTACTAAAAAATTCTCCAATCTATTCTCTACCATGTTGACAGAACTAACTTTTTAAACTAGACATCTAAACACTCCCTTTTTTAAATTCATTAATCATGTTGCACTTCTGTTATGACAAAGAACAAAATCCACAACATGACTTAAAAGGTGCTGCAAGCCCTGTTCCTCACCTAAATCTCATCAATCCAGTGTTCAACACTGCTCCTTGCTCTCTGCCCTCCAGCTGTATCAGTCTACTTCAAGTTCCCTTTTTTGACTCTCAACTGCCTGGCCCTATGCCTACCTCTGTGCACTCTGTGCTTTGAACCTTTCTTCCTTCATTCAACCACTATTTATTGTACTAGACCTGACTATAAGATGTTCTGGGGAACAAAACAGGTAAAGCACCTGTTCTCCTGGAGCTGATTTTTGTGTGTGTATTAGCGGGTGGAGAGGGTGGATGTTCAAGAGACAATAACAAATGTGCAGGACAAGATAATCTGGAATAGGGATAAGGGCTGTGAAGAAAAACAGGATTATGGCTGAGGAAGACTCTATCTTGCATGTATTTATTCCCATGCCTTTAAATATTAACATCATTCCAGGAGCTTTCACAATACTCACCACTCTAAATTATAAACACCAGTATACACTCCACGACTAGTTAAGCTACTAGTAATCTGAAAACTCTTTTTCCTTGGCCTAGCACATAAAATACACATTAGTGAATACAGGTTAACATCAAATTAATACGTTGTTAATGAATGGAAGAAACGGTTGAATGAATGGATTCACACTGAATTAAAACTCCTTCTCTGGTCAAGGAAGCAGGAGTGATTTGCCCCGGGGCCCTAATTAAGCCACACTGGATTTCCACAGCCTCTCAAAAATACCCCCCCGCGGGGCAGCAACACTTTCTCCCAAAGGAGTGCTGCCAGCCAGGCCCTTCCGCGCCTTCTCCGTGGATCCCCGTTGCTGAGTTTCGAAACAAGGAGCTCGGGAAAGGGGGCCACGCGCCCTAGCTTTTCAGGCCTGCTCCACCCCCCAAACGGATTTCTCTCCCGCCTCCCTCTTAACTCCGTCGGCGCCGGAGGCAGCGAGGCAGGGAAGGAGGCCTGCACCGAGCCGCAGGAGCCCAGCCGGAGGCCCACATGGGGGAGACTGCGGTATCCACGGGGAGAGACAGCTTACTCTTTCCGGGGAAAGGCGATCCCAGGACTACTCACCCCAGCGCCTCTAACGTATCCAGCACGTCCCCCTCCATCGTAGGTTCGGGACCTGGATCCGGCCCTCTCATGGTCCTTCGGCCCGAGGCTGTTCCGCTCTCTAAGGAGCCCGCCGGAAACCAGCGTCGCTGTGCCAAGGTTCCGGCCGGATCTCAACCTGAACTGCCTGCTGCTGCTGCTGCTAAGTCACTTCAGTCGTGTCCGACTCTGTGTGACCCCATAGACGGAAGCCCACCAGGCTCCCCCGTCCCTGGGATTCTCCAGGCAAGAACACTGGAGTGGGTTGCCATTTCCTGAACTGCCTAGGAGGGTATATAAACGTTCCTGACCTGCAAGCAATTGGCTGTTCTGCCTAAAACGACTTTATATACACATACTATAATAGCTTTTTAAAATGATATCAACAAAAAGTAGTAGTAATAAAAAGGCTTGAGTTGTGTCTTATCGAACATCGTTATTCCACCCAAGTTGTTTTTGACGGATCAGATTCTGCCCTCTTTTTATAACAAAAATCCTGAAATAAAATATTACTTTGAGCTAAAATTGTACGGAATATCTTGTGCCTACACAAATAATTTTTAAGTCAAATACATAATAAAGCTCCAACTTTAAAGAATAAAGAGAAGGAGATGTATAACAAAACGTTGTTTCATTATGTAACATAGATCAAAGAAATGATCAGATGCTTGCATCTATCTGTAGAATCCTGTTCAACACATGCAGACTATGTGTTGCACAGCTGAAAAAATATAGGTGTGAGACTTCCCTGGTGGTCCAGTGACTAAGACTCCCTGCCCTTAATGCAGGGAGCCCAGGTTCAAGCCCTGGTCAGGGAACTAGAGCCCATAGGTCACAACTAAAAAACAAACAACAGTATTCCCTCTGTATCCTATTTATGGAGAATTCAGTGTCTATCTAAAGGACATAAAAATATTTTAAAGCTCATAACAGAGAGTCAGCATAGAGCATAAAATCATTAACAGCTGTACCTTCCAAGTAAATATCCAAATAAACACATAACAATTTATCCTTTTAAAGGACTGTCCCAAGTCTTACAGAATTGAACAACACCCTTGGCCCTAGTCCACTGAAGTCAGTTATGTTCTCACCTATCTAATCATTGTTAACAAAGAGCTTGCCAATAAATTTGTAAAACTCAGAGAGAAGTTTATCCATAAATTTGAATAACTTTCAATAATGACTCTTCCTCTGTGACAACCTGAAGGGGTGGGATGGGGGGGAAGGTGGGAGGGAGGCTCAATAGGGAGAGGATATATGTATACCTATGGGTGATCCATGTTGATGTATGGCAGAAACCAACACAGTATTACAATTATCCTTCAATTAAAAATAAATTTAAAAAAATAGTGACTCCTCTACCATATACCCAAGCTTAAGTATAAAATTATTTGCAGGTTAGTGGTTAAGAATCTACCTTCCAGTGCAGGGGAAGCAGTTTGATCCCTAGTCAGGAACTAAGATCCCACATGCCACCCAGTAACTTAAGTCTACACAACAACTTTCGAGCCTAGGCACCTACAGAGAAGCCTTGTGCCTCAACGAAGACCACCATGCGTGCTCAGGAGCGTCTGACTCTTTGCAACCCTATGGACTGTAGCCCATCCGGCTCCTCTCTCCATGGAATTTTCCAGGCAAGAATACTGGAGTGGGCTGCCATTTCCTTCTGCAGGTGATCTTCCTGACCCAAGAATCAAACTCATGTCTCCTGCATCGCAGGAGGATTCTTTACTGCTGAGCTACAAGGGAAGTCAATAAAGACCAGATGCAGTCATAAATAAATAAATACTTTTTTAAAAAAAACCCGAAATCATAAAAAGTATGTTCTCTTACATTAGAATTAAACAGTGAATCAATAAAAAAAGAAAATTTTTAAAAATCCCCAAACATTTAATGCTCAGAATTTAAGCAATGCACTACTCCTGAATAATCAGATTAAACTAGGAATTAAACTAAAAAAAAATGGATATGAGAAAATATTTTTGAACTGAATAATCATAAAAATACCATGTGAAGGATGCAGATAGACCCATACTTAAAATATATAACATTAAATGTACATATTAGAAGATTTTTCAATTTCAAAAGATTGAAAATTAACTATCTAAGCATTGATTGCAAGCAGGTGAAAAGCGAAACAATTATATCCAAAGAAACAGAAATGAGAGAAAATACAATAAAGAAATTAAGGCAAATTTGAGTCTTTTTGCAGAATAATAGTATTGACAAACCTTTAGCCAAGCTGATCAGGAAAAAATAAATAAGTACAAAAGAAGAAGAAGCAACCAACCATTATTAGGAATGAAAAAGCGGACACAGGTACTTCGTCATCAGATATTAGACAGTTAATAAAAGGATGTTATGAATAATTTCATGCCAATAAATTTGAAAATTTAAAGTTGATAAATTCCTTGAGAAACAGTATTTAACAAAAATACAATGAAATTTTTTAATGAATAGCTTATATTTATTAAAGAATGACAAATTAAAAACCACCAACAAAAAATGCTCCAAGCCCAAAGTGTTTTTCTGATTTTTCCAAATACTTAAAAAAGAAATAACACCAGTCTTATAAAAATTTTTCCAGAGACTAGAAAAACATGGAGTATTTTGTAATGCTTTTTATGAGGACAACATTATCTTTTAAAAAAATCAATAAGAACATTATTAAAAAGAATTTATAGACCAGTTCCTCTCATGAAAAGATAGCTGCACTTCCACAGTCACTTGAGTATGACAAAGTCACCAATGTAGCTCAGGGCTCTTCAATACATGATGCTGGATCAATGGGATATCCAAATCATGACCTCTACCTAATGCTATTGTCAACACAAATAATCAATAAACAATCTATTTTAAGGAATGGAAGAGTGTTTTATTTAAGTCAAGCTGAGGACCATAGCCTGGGAGACACAGATTCAAGAAGCACTTGAATTGTGTTCACACCTGACTACCACAAAAAAAGGGGGAGGCTTATATAGGCAAAACCCACAAAGTTACAGAAGTTGTCAGGAAGTAGGATTGGAGTCGGCAAGAAGTAAGAATGCTTGTTAAGCAAGGTTAGTTGGTATCCAAAATAGGTGCACAGTTTCAGGGAAACATTTTAAGACCAGAAGGTTGCAGATGGCAGCTGCTGGCAGATACTGTTTCGAAAATGACTGCTGGTATCCTTGACTGTGACACAGCTCAGAAAATTCAAGTTCTCAGTGATGTAGGAACATGTCTGAAAACACATCCACAATGGCCACCAAGCCCCATTTTAGATGACAAAACCCTATTTACCCCATTTAATTTTTAATTGATCTTAAATATGTAATCATTGAATTCTTTCCTTTGGAAAGCACTGATGATCAATTTTATTCTTGTAAGGTCCTTTCATTGCCAAAATAGCTAATAACCTGCTCCAGATCCATTGAGTTCCTCAGGGCTGTGATGGATTTGGCCCAGGAAATTTGCATTGCAAGGAGGAGGGACAAGTAGAGTACACTCCAGGCTGGGGTCACATTTGAGCACACAGAGACCTCAGGGATATGGTCTCAAGCAGGTTATATTTTGATTATTATCAAACTTAGTTGATCCCTTGGGGATGTAATTGAAACCACACACCTCATCTTGGGACTTCAATGCAGTCGCACTTCAGATGACCTGAACCCACAATCTCTCAGCTGAAATCACACACCTGATCTCAGGACTTAATAAAGCTCAAGGTTTTTGTGTTACAACAAAGAAGGAATTCTGTGAGAGCCAAAGTTCTAGACAAGGAGTTGACTTATTAATACAGGACACTTGTGAAGGATACCAATGGGCAGGCAAGGCTGCTCTAAGTGGGAAAGCAGGCATGTTTAGAGAGATACACATTCCACAAGAGAAGTCTGTTTCAAAAGGTGAGAGTGGCCCTAGGAGACACTCTGTATACAGAGTGTGGGCCACCGCAGAAAGCAAGAAGCCCCAAGGTGTGGAGGGTGCTTAGTTTTTATGGGGTGAGTAATTTCATAGGCTGATAAGAGGGAGGGTTACTCCAACTATTTTGAGGAAGGGATGAAATTTCCAGGAGTTTGGCCACCACTCACTCCTTGGTCTTTTATGGTCAGCCTCAGAACTGTCATGGCGCCTGTGGTGTGTCATTTAGCTAATATTATAGTGAGTGTAAAGTCGATTCTTCTGCCATCTTGGACCTAACTGGTTTTAACCAGTTTTTCTCATATTCTCAATAGTTGTGTCATTCTCTTAATGGTTTTGCCCTACCCTGTTCCCTTGTCTCATTCCCTCTTCAGAGATTTTACTCCCATAATTGTACGGGAAACAGAGAGGTGACCGATGTGTCTCCTATAGCTGCTTCAAGGCTAAGCAGGGGCATTGACTCCACATATCAGGGAGTAAAAACCTCTGGATACCTGCTTCACAGGCCCCCAGGAGCAGAACAGCTCCTTGTGTTAAGTCCGTATGGGCTGGAATCCTTGCATAAACATCCTTTTTATGCAGAACTGTTGTAACTGCTTCTATAATCTTCCTATGAATTGTTTTGAAGATGAATCACTTTTGCAACAGCATCAGAATACAAAATAACTGTCCATAAATTACAAGACTTAAAAGGCATGGTTAAACATCTGGTTAGAATATAATCAATAAAGAAACTTGGTTACAATAACCAGAATTACAACTGATTACATTTAACAGAGTTTGGGCTTGGGAAAGTAATTTAAAGATATAGTATTTGTTTATATAGGCTTCTCGGCCTGAATTTTCTATCTCTGGAAATAGGAGTGTCCTTCTACTTCCAGATGTGGGGGTGTACCTTTCACATGGCAGATTTATTTCCTGCTTCCAGGGAGACAGAAAGGAGGATGAGAGTGGCCCTCTTGCATTGGCTGTTTCTTAAGTAATTTTAATTCAAAGTAATCAATATGCCATTGAGGCATATTTTGGGGTAGCCTACTTATGGGCTTCTGTTGTGGCTCAGCTGGTAAAGAATCCATCTACAATGTGGGAGAGACCTGGGTTTGATCCCTGGGCTGGGAAGATCCCCTGGAGAAGGGAAAGGCTACCCACTCCAGTATTTTGCCCTGGAGAATTCCATGGACAATCTATGGGATCACAAAGAGTTGGACACAACTGAGCCACTTTCACTTAGGTCCACAATAGCGCCATCTTCTAGTTCAGTTCAGTTGCTCAGTAGTGTCCGACTCTTTGCGACCCCATGAATCACGGCACGCCAGGCCTCCCTGTCCATCACCAACTCCCAGAGTTCACTCAAATTCATGTCCATCGAGCTGGTGATGCCATCCAGCCATCTCATTCTCTGTTGTCCCCATCTCCTCCTGCCCCCAATCCCTTCCAGCATCAGAGCCTTTTCCAGTGAGTCAACTCGTCGCATGAGGTGGCCAAAGTATTGGAGTTTCAGCTTTAGCATCAGTCCTTCCAATGAACACCCAGGATTGATCTCCTCTAGAATGGACTAGAGCCATCTTCTAAAACATCTCTAAAAGTTTCACATATTAAAAGCTGAGCTGGTAATTGTTAAGAAACAATGGTTTACAAGAGTCCTCCATTTGTCTTAACCAGTTTTTAGTTCTGAGAACTGGTCAGTTTAGTTAAATAGTTACATCTCATTTTCTGGAGAAGGAAATGGCAACACACTCCCACACTGCAGTATTCTTGCCTGGAAAATCTCACTGACAGAGGAGCCTGGTAGTCCAAAGGGTCATAAAAAAGTCTGACATGACTGAACAACTAAGGACTACATCTCACTGTAGGAGGTGATGAATATACTGGGCTCCCAAAACTAGGACCATGGTGTAAACAATCAGGTATTTAATAAGAGGCACTTTCATGAATATAAAAGAAAAACAAAGGTTCATGATTGGAGCAACTTATAAACCAGTTTCTGGGTCCAAGAGACAGTCAATTAAGATTTCTAGATGTCAGAATGAAAGCTTCCTTTGCAGTTTGAAATGCCTTTAATGATGTCATCAGGTGTTCAAGTAACCTTTCTGAAGTGGCTCATGAGGACTGTTTAAATATGAGCTGTGGCAAGTTCTCTGAAGTTTATATATCAAGTCATTTAGCTTCAGGAAAAGGGATTAGTTTGAGAGTTCTGAATTCTGGAAAAATCACATAGGGAGAAAAAGAAAAATGTTTCAATTCTGCTTACAAAGTTTTAATTTACTAAATTGTCTTAAGTTTTAAATTTTTTTCCTTGTATCTGTGAAACAAATGATTAAAATCAGTAATATTTTAGACAAAAATCATAAAAAATTATAATCATATTTATTAATTCATTCAATCTCATGTAATTAATTCTTGTGCTTGAGTGCAGTTTTTCTATTTGTGCCACTGGCCTTGTCTGATGATTGAAGGTGATAGGAACAGTGATAATTTCAAGAAGTTTGCAAGATTTTTGGTAAAGCTTTCATGATTTGCCTGGTGAAGTGGAAGCTATGATTACTGGACATTGTGAAAGGTATACCAAGTGGAAAATACATTTTTTTAATGTTTCTTTGGCATCAACATATATGTACCTAATATGGGAGAATGCAAATTTATAAAATAAATATTAAATACATAAAGGGAGAAACTGATGGGAATATAGCAAGAGACTTTAACACACCATTGGATAGATCTTCTAGAGAGAAAATCAGTATGGCAACACAGATCCTAAATGATACAATAGAACAGTTTGATTTAGTTGACATTTTCAGGATATTATACACACACACACCCCCAAAAAAACCCATAAAACACATTCTTTCAAGTGTACATGGAATATTCCCTAGGACTGACCCCACACTAGGGCGCAAAGCTAACCTCAAAAAATGTAAGCGGCTAGAAATTATTTCAAATATTTTCTCTGGCCACAATGACATGAAACTAGGAATCAATTATAGGAAAAGAAATGAGAAAAAAAGCCTATTACATAGATCCTAAACAAAATGCTACTAAAAGACCAATGGGTCAACAAGGACATCAAAAAGGAAATTAAAAAATACCTTGAGACAAATGACAATGAAAACACAACCATAGAAAATCTATGGGATGTATCAAAAGAAGTTATTAGAATTAGAACTTAGAAGTTCATAGCAATATAGGCCTTCCTCAAAAAGTAAGAAAAAATAAGAAACTTAACATACAACCTAAAAGAATTAGAAAAAAGAAGAACAAACAAAAACTAAAGTCAGAAGAAGGAAATAAAAATTAATAAAAATCAGGGAGGAAATAAAGAAATAGAAATTAAAAAACAATAGAAACAAAAATCAATAAAACTAAGAGCTGCCTCTTTGAAAGGGTAAGCAAAATTGACAAACCTCTGGCCAGGCTCAGCATGAAGGAAACAGAACTCAAATAAATAAAATAAAATATGAAAAAGGATAAATCTCAACTGATACCACAGAAATCAAAACATAAAAAAGCCATAGGAGAATATGATAAACTGACAATATGCCAAAACATGCCAACAAATTTGATAAAATAGACAACTTTCTAAAAACATACAACCCATCAAAATTAAATCAAGAAGAAATAATTTGAATAGACCAATAACTAAAAGTGAAACCTATGACTTAAAAGAAAAAATCCATACAAACAGAAGTCCAGAACCAGATAGCTTCATGGTGAATTTTACCAGACATACAAAGAGGAACCTATACTGATCCTTCTCAAACTCTTCCAAAAGATTAAAAAGGATAGAATACTCCCAAAGACATTCTATGAAGCCACCAACACCCTGATACCAAAACCAGACAAAGATATTGCCAAATAAAAAAAGTATAGGCCTATATTTTTGATGAATATAGATGCAAAAACTCTCAACAAAATCTTAGCAAACCAAATCCAACAACACATAAAAAAAATCATACACCATGACCCATTCCAGTATTCTTGCCTGGAAAATCCCATGGATGGAGGAATTGTGCAGCCCCCAACACTTGCAATCTCTGGAACAGAGAGGCTATATAGTCAGGCATTTTATACAGTTCATGAGGTTCTTATGGCAAGCATACTGGGTGGTTTGCCATTCCCTCCTCTAGAGGATCACGTTTTGTCAGAACTCTCTGCTATGACCCATTTGTCTTGGGTGGCCCTGCACAGCATGACTCATAGCTTCATTGAGTTATGCAAGCCCCTTCACCACAACAAGGCATCAATGCAATGGACATGAACTTGGGCAAACTCCCAAGAGATGGTGAGGGACAGGGAGGCCTGGTGTGCTGCAGTCCTTGGGGTTGCAAAGAGTCCGACTGAGCAACTGAACAACAGTAACGTGTATTTAGGAAGGGGGATGTGATAAGGATCCTAAAGCTAAAGCTGAAACTCCAATACTTTGGCTACCTCATGCGATGAGTTGACTCACTGGAAAAGAGTCTGATGCTGGGAAAGGTTGGGGGCGGGAGGAGAAGGGGACGACAGAGAATGAGATGGCTGGATGGAGCTATAAAATATTTTTCACAGTACTATATGAAGAGAGAAATTCACTTTATTCTCTTGGGTTAAGATGAATAAAAATGTATGGTAAACATTACTCTTTTAAGAATAAAAACCTAAAAACGCACATTGATTCTTCAAGTGCCTAAAGCAATAATACATTTCACTTCAAAGTCCTCCATGGATGAAGGAGCCTGATAGGCTACAGTCCATGGGGTCACAAAGAGTCAGACACGACTGAGCAACTTCACTCACTCAATTGATTACCCATAACATTTTTCACAGAACTAGAACAAATAATCCAAAATTTTACATGGAACCATAAAAGATCCAGAATTGCCAAAGCAATCCTGAGGGAAAAAACATAACTTTCCCAAACGTCAGACAATAGAGTGTGATATTGGCATGAAGACAAGGAGCCCAGAAATAACCCCACACACCTACAATAAATTAATCTTTGACAAAGGAGGCAAGAATATAAAATGGGGAAAAGGCTTTTCAGCAAGAGATTCTGGGAAAGTTGGATCAGTTCAGTTCAGTTCAGTCGCTCAGTTGTGTCCGACTCTCCGCGACCCCATGAATCACAGCACGCCAGGCCTCCCTGTCCATCACCAACTCCCGGAGTACACTCAAACTCATGTCCACAGAATCGGTGATGCCATCCAGCCATCTCATTCTCCGTCGTCCCCTTCTCCTCCTGCCCCCAACCTTTCCCAGCATTAGAGTCTTTTCCAGTGAGTCAACTCGTCACATGAGGTGGCCAAAGTATTGCAGTTTCAGCTTTAGCATCAGTCCCTCCAATGAACATCCAGGATTGATCTCCTTTAGAATGGACTGGTTGGATCTCCTTGCAGTATAAGGGACTCTCAAGAGTCTTCTCCAACACCACAGTTCAAAAGCATCGATTCTTCGGCGATCAGCCTTCTTCACAGTCCAACTCTCACATCCATACATGACCACGGGAAAAACCATTGCCTTGACTAGACGGACCTTGGTTGGCAAAGTAATGTCTCTGCTTTTTAATATACTATCAAGGTTGGTCATAACTTTCCTTCCAAGGAGCAAGCGTCTTTTAATTTCATGGCTGCAATCAGCATCTGCAGTGATTTTGGAGCCCCAAAAAACAAAGTCTGACACTGTTTCCACCGTTTTTCCATCTATTTCCCATGAAGTGATGGGACCAGATGCCATGATCTTTGTTTTCTGAATGTTGAGCTTCAAGCCAACCTTTTCACTCTCCTCTTTCACTTTCATCAAGAGGCTTTTGAGTTCCTCTTCACTTTCTGCCATAAGGGTAGTGTCATCTGCATATCTGAGGTTATTGATATTTCTCCCGGTAATCTTGATTCCAGCTTGTGCTTCTTCCAGCCCAGCGTTCCTCATGATGTACTCTGCATATAAGTTAAATAAGCAAGGTGACAATATACAACCTTGACGTACACCTTTTCCTATTTGGAACCAGTCTGTTGTTCCATGTCCAGTTCTAACAGTTGCTTCCTGACCTGCATACAGGTTTCTCAAGAGGCAGGTCAGGTGGTCTGGGATTCCCATCTCTTTCAAAATGTTCCACAGTTTATTGTGATCCACACAGTCAAAGGCTTTGGCATAGTCAATGAAGCAGAAATAGATGTTTTTCTGGAACTCTCTTGCTTTCTCCATGATCCAGCGGATGTTGGCAATTTGATCTCTGGTGCCTCTGCCTTTTCTAAAACCTGCTTGAACATCTGGGAGTTCACGGTTTACATACTGCTGAAGCCTGGCTTGGAGAATTTTGAGCATGACTTTACTAGCGTGTGAGATGAGTGCAATTGTGCGGTAGTTTGAGCATTCTTTGGCATTGCCTTTCTTTGGGATTGGAATGAAGACTGACCTCTTCCAGTCCTGTGGCCACTGCTGAGTTTTCCAGATCTGCTGGCATATTGAGTGCAGAATGTAAATCAATGAGGTAAGAACATACCCTCACACCATACATAAAAATAAACTCAAAACAGCTTAAGGACTTAAACATGAGACATGACACCATAAAAGTTTAGAAGAGAGCATAGGCAAAATATTCTCTAAGATAAATTGTACCAATGGTTTCTTATGTCAGTCTCCCAAGGATGGAATAAAAAAATAAATAAACCAATAGGACCTAATCAAATTTACAAGCTTTTGCATAGCAAAGGAAACCATAAACAAAATGAAAAGACAATCTACTGAATGGGAGAAAATATTTGCAAATGATGCGACCAACAAGGGTGTAATATCTAAAGCATACAAAAATATTTCATACAACAAAAAATAAAACAGCCTAATCAAAAATGGGCAGAAGACCGATAGAGATTTCTCCAAAGAAGACATCCAGATGGCCAAGAAGCACATGAAAAGATGATCAATATCACTAATTACTTAAAAATGCAAATAAAAACTACAATGAGGTACCACTTCATGCCAGTCAGAATGCCCATCATTAAAAACTCTACAAATAACAAATGCTGCAGAGGGTGTGGTGAAAAGGGAACCCTCCTACACTGTTGATAGCAATGTAAATAGGTGCAGCCGCTACAGAGGTTCCTCAGAAAACTAAAATGGAGCTACCATATGATCCAGCAATCCCACTCCCGGACATTCATCCAGAGAAAACCATAATTCGAAAAATACATGCATCCTTATGTTCACAGAAGTACTGTTTACAAAAGCCAAGACCTGGAAAGAACCTAAATGTTCACCAACAGGTGAATGGATGAAGAAGATGTGGTATATATTGCTGTTCAGTCGCTCAGTCATGTCTGACTCTTTGCAACCCCATGGACTGCAGCATGCCAAGCTTTCCTGCACACATATACAATGGAATACTACTCAGCCATAAAAAAAACCCAAAATAATGCCATTTGATGCCATTTGCAGTAACATAGATACAGCTAGAGATTATCATACTAAATGAAGAAAATCAGAAAGACAAATACTGAAACAAGGGTAACGGGTCAGGGCACAATCTTTGAAAGAATGACACAGCCTGAGGACACAACACAAACCGATTAGAATCAAATGGGTCCAAGACAAATCAACTGACTAGACCTGAAAATCTCCATCTCTTCCCCCCAAATAGTTACAATAATGCTCTCACGTATTAGCCTATGAAATTACCCAGTCCATAAAAGCTAACCACACCACATTTTGAGGCCACACTTGCTCTCTGTGATGGCCCACCCTGTCTGTGGAGTATGTTTCTCTCTGATAAATTCATGTTTTTACCTACCACTTTATCTTTTACTGAATTCTTTCGGCAATGAGTCTTCCCTGATGGCTCAGAGGTTAAAGCATCTACTTCCAATGCAGGAGACCTGGGTTCGATCCCTGGGTCAGGAAGATCCCCTGGAGAAGGAAATGGCAACACACTCTAGTATTCTTGCCTGGAGAATCCCATGGACAGAGGAGCCTGGTAGGCTACAGTCCACGGGGTCTCAAAGAGTCAGACATGACAGAGTGACTTCACTTTTTTACTTTCTGCATGAGACATCAAGAACCTGAGCTTCATTTGGTCCTGAAACCAGGTCTGTGATCTCAGTTGGGAAACTGTGCCTTTGGACTGGGCTAGAGTCCCAGCTATGTGGGTTCAAGTTCCAAACTGGGTTTTGGCTGGGTTTTAGTCCCTGGCATGTAGGTTTGATGCTGAGCAGGGCCCTGTGGGAATCCTGGGCATGGAGGCCTTTGATTCCCTGTTCCATGTAGAAGGACTCTGGCCTCCCTGACTTTCTCTGAGTTCCAAAGGGCAGAACAGTCGCTAATCAAAGGAGAAGCAGCAACAAAACAACCTGAGGCAGTCAGTCAGTTCAGTCCCTCAGTTCTGTCCAACTCTTTGCGACCCCATGGCAGCAGGCCAGGTTTCCCTGTCCATCACCAACTCCCAGAGCTTGCTCAAATTCACGTCCACTGAGTTGGTAATGCCATCCAACCATCTCATCCTCTGTTGTCCCCTTCTCCTGCCTTCAATCTTCCCAGCATCAGGGTCTTTTCCAATAAGTCAGTTCTTTGCATCAGGTGGCCAAAGTACTGGATTTTTAGCTTCAGCATCAGTCCTTCCAATGAATATTCAGGACTGATTCCAATTAGGATTGACTGGTTGGACCTCCTTGCAGTCCAAGGGACTCAAGAGTCTTCTCCAACACCACAATTCAAAAGCATCAATTCTTCAGTGCTTTGCTTTCTTTATAGTCCAATTCACATCCATACACGACTACTGGAAAAGCCATAGCTTTGATTGGACGGATCTTTGTTGGGAAAGTAATGTCTCTGCTTTTTAATATATGCTATCTAGGTTAGTCATAGCTTTTCTTCCAAGGAGCAAGCATCTTTTCATTTCATGACTGCAGTCACCATCTGGAGTGATTTTGGAGCCCAAGAAAATAAAGTCTGTCACTGTTTCCATTGTTTCCCCATCTATTTGCCATGAAGTGATGGACCAGATGCCATGATCTTAGTTTTTTGAATGTTAAGTTTTAAGCCAGTTTTTTCACTGTCCTCCTGCACTTCCATCAAGAGGCTCTTAAGCTCTTCACTTTCTGCCATAAGGGTGGTGTCATCTGCATATCAGAGGTTACTGATATTCTTCCCAGCAATCTTGACTTCAACTTATGCTTCATCCAGCCCAGCATTTCGCATGATGTACGCTGCGTATAAGTTAAATAAGCAGGGTGACTATATACAGCCTTGATGTATTTCTTTCCCATTTTGGAACCAGTCTGTTATTCCATGTCTGGTATTAACTGTTGCCTCTTGACCTGCATACAGGTTTTTCAGGAGGCAGGTACAGTGGTCTGGTATTCCCATCTCTTGAAGGATTTTTACAGTTTGTTGTGATCCACACAGTCAGAGACTTTAGCATAGTCAATGAAGCAGAATTAGAAGTTGTTCTGGAATTCTCTTGATTTTTCTATAATTCAACAGATGTTGGCACTTTGATTTCTTGTTCCTCTACCTTTTCTAAATAAAGTTTGAACATCTGGAAGTACTTGGTTCATGTACTGTTGAAGCCTCCCTTGGAGAATTTTGAGCATTACTTTGCCAGCATGTGAAATGAGTACAATTGTGCAGTAATTTGAACATGCTTTGGCATGGCCTTTCTTTGGGATTGGAATGAAAACTGACCATTTCCAGTTCTGTGGCCACTGCTGAGTTTTCCAAATTTATAGGCATATTGAGTGCAGCACTTGAACAGCATCATCTTTTAGGACTTCAAAAAGCTCAGCTGGAATTCCATCACCTCCACTAGCTTTGTTCATAGTGATGCTTCCTAAGGTCGACTTGATCTTGCACTCCAGGATGTCTGGCTCCAGGTGAGTGATCACACTATTGTGGCTATCTGGGACATGAAGATCTTTTTTGTATATTTCTTCTGTGTATTCTTGCCACTTCTTGCTATCTTCCAGGTCTGTTAGGTCCATATCGTTTCTGTCCTTTATTTTGCCCATCTTTGCATGAAATGTTCCCTTGGTATCTCTACTTTTCTGGAAGAGATCTCTAGCCTTTCCCATTCTATTCTTTTCCTCTATTTCTCTGCATTGATCACTTGTTATTCCAAAGAATAGCAAGGAGAGATAAGAAAGCCTTCCTCAGTGATCAATGCAAAGAAATAGAGGAAGACAAAGACTAGAGCTCTCTTCAAGAAAACCAGAGATACCAAGGGAATATTTCATGCAAAGATGGGCTCAATAAAGGACAGAAATGGTATGGACCTGACAGAAGCAGAAGATATTAAGAAGAGGGGGCAAGAATACACAGAAGAACTGTACAAAAAAGATCTTCATGACCCAGATAATCATGATGGTGTGATCACTCACCTAGAGCCAGACATCCTGGAATGTGAAGTCAAGGGACTGTAGGAAGCATCACTATGAACAAAGCTAGTGGAGGTGATGGAATTCCAGTTGAGCTATTTCAAACCCTGAAAGGTGATGCTGTGAAAGAGCTGCACTCAATATGCCAGCAAATCTGGAAAACTCAGCAGTGGCCACAGGACTGGAAAAGGTCAGTTTTCATTCCAATCCCAAAGAAAGGCAATGCCAAAGAATGCTCAAACTACTGCACAATTGCACTCATCTCACACGCTAGTAAAGTCATGCTCAAAATTCTCCAAGCCAGGCTTCAGCAATATGTGAACCGTGAGCTTCCAGATGTTCAAGCTGGTTTTAGAAAAGGCAGAGGCACCAGAGATCAAATTGCCAACATCCACTGGATCATCGCAAAGGCAAGCGAGTTCCAGAAAAACATCTATTTCTGCTTCATTGACTATGCCAAAGTCTTTGACTGTGTGGATCACAAAAAACTGTGGAAAATTCTGAAAGAGATGGAATAACAGACCACCTGACCTGCCTCTTGAGAAATCTGTATGCAGGTCAGGAAGCAAGAGTCAAAACTGGACATGGAACAACAGACTGGTTCCAAATAGGAAGAGGAGCACGTCAAGGTTGTATGTTGTCACCATGCTTACGTAACTTATATGCAGAGTACATCATGAAAAACTCTGGGCTGGATGAAGCACAAGCTGGAATCAAGATCGCCAGGAGAAATATCAATAACCTCAGATATGCAGATAACTCCACCCTTATGGCAGGAAGTGAAGAAGAACTAAAGAGCCTCTTGATGAAAATGAAAGAGGAGAGTGAAAACGCTGACTTAAACTCAACATTAAAAAACCACAGATATGGCATCCTGTTCCATCACTTCATGGCAAATAGATGAGGAGACGATGGAAACAGTGACAGATTTCATTTTCTTGAGCTTCAAAATCACTGCAAATGATGACTGCAGCCATGAAATTAAAAGACACTTGTTCCTTGAAAGAAAAGCTATGATAAACCTAGACAGCATATTAAAAAGCAGAGACATCACTTTGTCGACATAGGTCCATATAATCAAAACTATGGTTTTTCCAATAGTCACGTACGGACGTAAGAGTTGGACCATAAAGAAGGCTGAGCACTGAATATCTGATGCTTTCAATCTGTGATGCTGGAGAAGACTCTTGAATGTCCTTAGGACTGCAAGGAGATCCAAACAGTCCATCCTAAAGGAAATGAGTCCTGAATATTCATTGGAAGGACTGATGCTGAAGTTAAAGCTCCAATATTTTGGCCACCTGAGGCAAAGAACTGACTCACTAGAAAAAACTCTGATGCTGGGAAAGATTGAGGGCAGGAGAAGAAGGGTGTAACAGAGGATGAGATGGTTGGATGGCATCACGGACTCGATGGACATGAGTTTAAGCCAAGTCCAGGACATAATGAAGGACAGGGAGGCCTGTCGTGCTGCAGTCCATGGGGTCGCAAAAAGTCAGATACAACTGAATGACTGAACAACAACAAATGTGAGAGCACCTAAACAGATAAACAATTATCAACAGATCAGATGGGAGAAACGAACAGCAATTCAATAACATTAGGAGACTTTACATGGACAGGTCATCCAAACAGGAAAACAGTACATTAACACGGCCTTAAACGTCACATTAGACCAGACATGTTAATAGATATTTAGGATATTCCATCTATAAGCAACAGAAAAGTCATTTTCCTTGAGCACACATGGAACATTCCCTAGTTCAGTCGCTCAGTTGTGTCCAACTCTTTGTGACCCCATGGACTGCAGCACGCTAGGCTTCCCTGTCCATCAGTAACTCTCGGACCTTGCTCAAACTCATGTCCATCGAGTCGGTGATGTCATCCAGCCATCTCATTCTCTGTCGTCCCCTTCTCCTCCCACCTTCAATCTTTCCCAGCATCAGGGTCTTTTCCAATGAGTCAGTTCTTTGCATCAGGTGGCCAAAGTATGGAGTTTCAGCTTCAACATCAGTCCTTCCAGTGAATTTTCAGGACTGATTTCCTTTAGGATGGACTGGTTGGATCTCCTTGCAGTCCAAGGGACTCTCAAGAGTCTTCTCCAACACCACAGTTCAAAAGCATCAATTCTTCGGTGCTCAGCTTTCTTTATAGTCCAACTCTCACATCCATACATGACTACTGGAAAAACCATAGCCCTGACTAGATGGACCCTTGTTGGCAAAGTAACCTCTCTGCTTTTTAATATGCTGTCTAGGTTGGTCATAACTTTCCTTCCAAGGAGCAAGTGTCTTAATTTCATCACTGCAATCACCATCTGCAGTGATTTTGGGGCCAAAAAAAAAGAAAGTCAGCCAATGTTTCCACAGTTTCTCCATCATATGCCATGAAGTGATAGGACTGGATGCCATGATCTTAGTGTTCTGAATGTTGAGCTTTAAGCCAACTTTTTCACTCTCCTCTTTCATTTTCATCAAGAGGCTCTTTAGTTCTTCTTCACTTTCTGCCGTAAGGGTGGTGTCATCTGCATAGCTGAAGTTATTAGTATTTCTCCCAGCAATCTTGATTCCAGTTTGTGCTTCATCCAGCCCAGTGTTTCTCATGATATACTCTGCATATAAGTTAAATAAGCAGGGTGACAACATGCAGCCTTGACGTACTCCTTTTCCTATTTGGAACCAGTCTGTTGTTCCATGTCCAGTTCTAACTGTTGCTTCCTGACCTGCATACAGGTTTCTCAAGAGGCAGGTCAGGTGGTCTGTTATTCCATCTCTTTCAGAATTTTCCACAGTTTTTTGTGATCCACACAGTCAAAGACTTTGGCATAGTCAATGAAGCAGAAATAGATGTTTTTCTGGAACTCGCTTGCCTTTGCGATGATCCAGTGGATGTTGGCAATTTGATCTCTGGTGCCTCTGCCTTTTCTAAAACCAGCTTGAACATCTGGAAGCTCACGGTTCACATATTGCTGAAGCCTGGCTTGGAGAATTTTGAGCATGACTTTACTAGCGTGTGAGATGAGTGCAATTGTGCAGTAGTTTGAGCATTCTTTGGCATTGCCTTTCTTTGGGATTGGAATGAAAACTGACCTTTTCCAGTCCTGTGGCCACTGCTGAGTTTTCCAGATTTGCTGGCATATTGAGTGCAGCTCTTTCACAGCATCACCTTTCAGGGTTTGAAATAGCTCAACTGGAATTCCATCACCTCCACTAGCTTTGTTCATAGTGATGCTTCCTACAGTCCCTTGACTTCACATTCCAGGATGTCTGGCTCTAGGTGAGTGATCACACCATCATGATTATCTGGGTCATGAAGATCTTTTTTGTACAGTTCTTCTGTGTATTCTTGCCCCCTCTTCTTAATATCTTCTGCTTCTGTCAGGTCCATACCATTTCTGTCCTTTATTGAGCCCATCTTTGCATGAAATATTCCCTTGGTATCTCTGATTTTCTTGAAGAGAGCTCTAGTCTTTCCCATTCTACTGTCTTCCTCTATTTCTTTGCATTGATCACTGAGGAAGGCTTTCTTATCTCTCCTTGCTGGAACTCTGCATTCACATGGGTATATCTTTCCTTTTCTCCTTTGCTTTTCGCTTCTCTTCTTTTCACAGTTATTTGTAAGACCTCCTCAGACAGCCATTTTGCTCTTTTGCATTTCTTTTGCTTGGGAAGGTCTTGCTCCCTGTCTCCTGTACAATGTCACGAACCTCTGTCCATAGTTCATCAGGCACTCTATCAGATCTAGACCCTTAAATCTATTTCTCACTTCCACTGTATAGTCGTAAGGGATTTGATTTAGGTCATACCTGAATGATCTAGTGGATTTCCCTGCTTTCTTCAATTTAAGTCTGAATTTGGCAATAAGGAGTTCGTGATCTGAGCCACAGTCAGCTCCCGGTCTTGTTTTTGCTGCTATGACCAGTGCGCTCTCTTGGCAAAACTATCAGCCTTTCCCCTGCTTCATTCTGTACTCCAAGGCCAAATTTACCTGTTACTCCAGGTGTTTCTTGAATTCCTACTTTTTCATTCCAGTTCCCTATAATGAAAAGGACATCTTTCTTGGATGTTAGTTCTAAACAGTCTTGTAGGTCATCATAGAACTGTTCAACTTCAGCTTCTTCAGCATTACTGTCGGGGCATAGACTTGGATTACCGTGATATTGAATGGTTTGCTTGGAAACAAACACAGATCATTCTGTCGTTTTTGAGACTGCATCCAAGTACCGCATTTCGGACTCTGTCTGTCATTGACTATGACAGCTATTCCATTTCTTCTAAGGGATTCTTGTCCACAGTAGTAGATATAATGGTCATCTGTTCATCCATCCCAGTCCATTTTAGTTCACTGATTCCTAAAATGTTGACGTTCACTCTTGCCATCTCCTGTTTGACCACTTCCAATTTGCCTTGATTCATGGACCTAACATTCCAGGTTCCTATGTAATATTGCTCTTTACAGCATTGGACCTTGCTTCCATCACCAGTCACCCCCACAACTGGGTGTAGTTTTTGCTTTGGCTCCGTCTCTTCATTCTTTTTGTCATCCATAGAGAAATGTTAGCTAGCTGAAAAATGTAACCTGAACTTAAAATTTTGCAGGATGTATTTACAATTATCAACTGCATTAAAGTATATGCCCTTAACTCACATCTGTTCATGCAGCTCTATGAGAAGATGGACACAGAGCACACCCAGAGGGAGATGGCTTTCTAAAGGTGGATCTCTGGCCAGAGTCTGAGTTATGAGAGCGACTCCAGGGATTTCTTTTAGGAAAACAGTTACTACTGGCAGCACAGTTCAGTGACACAGAATAGGTCACAAAACTTGCTTACTTGTGTGACATATTCAACCTGCTCAATGAACTCCATCTGTCACTTTAAGGGAGAATGACAACTGTGTATAAGTTGGCAGATAAAGTGACTGCATTCAAAGATAAACTGGGATTATGGGGGTGACAAGTGAACATTAGGATTTTTTATATGTTTCAAATATTAACAGATTTTGAAAGAGAGTGAGCCAGGGCCTTCTTTCTCCCAGCTGGTACCTGATCACCTATGTCAGCTTTCAAAAGTGTTTGAACATTACTTCCCAACTACACAAGGCCTCCAAACTGGGAGGAATATATCCAAGACCCATTTGTGAATAAGCCAGGTGAACTGACTTTGTGCTAGAAGAGCAACTGTTTGAGGCTACAAATGATGGCGGTCTTAAAAGTAAGTTTGAAAGTGAAAGTCGCTCAGCTGTGTCCAACTCTCTGTGACCCCATGGACTGTAGTCCATGGAATTCTCCAGGCCAGAATACAAGAGTGGGTAGCCTTTCCCTTCTCCAGGGGCTCTTCCCAACCCAGGTATCGAACCCAGGTCTCCCAAATTGCAGGCAGATTCTTTACCAGGTGAGCCACAAGGGAATATCAAGTATACTGGAGTGGGTAGCCTATCCCTTCTCCAGGGGCTCTTCCCAACCCAGGATTTGAACCAGGGTCTCTTGCATTGCAGAAAGATTCTTCACCAACTGAGTTATCAACTTCAAGTCTCCATACATTCCGGATTAAAGTCAAGGCAGAATATCCTGAGATTGACACAAATCACTGAAAATCTTGATTCCATTTCCAGCAAAATATCTTTGTGAAGCAGGGTTTTCTGCAGTGATAGCAACCAAAATGAGACAATGGAGTAGACTGGATATAAGCAACATACTTTGGGTGTCATTATCTCCCATCACCCCCAGATAAGACCATCTAGTTTCAGGAAAACAAGTTCAGGGCTCCCACTGATTCTGCACTGTGGTGAGTTGTAAAATTACTTACTTATATATCACAATGTAATTATGATAGAAATAAAGGGCATGTAATAAGTGGAATGTTTCAATAAATATGATATAATAAATGTGAATGTAATGTATTTGAATCATCCTGAAAACATCCTCACCTTGATCTGTGGAAAAATTGTTTTCCAGGAAACCAGTCCCTGGTGCCAAAAAGGCTGGGGATTGCTGCCTTAAAAAACTGAAAATAGAGCTACTATATGATCCAGCATTCCAACTCCTGGGCACATATCTGGATGAAACGGAAATTTGAAAAGACACACGTACCCCAATGTTCACTGTAGCAATATTTACATTAGCCAAGAAATGGAAGCAACCTAAATGTTCATCAACAGAGGAATGGATAAATAAGATGTGGTACATATATACAATGAAATTCTACTTAGCCATAAAAAGAATGAAATAATGCCATTTGCAGCAATGTGGATGGACCTAGAGATTGTCAAACTGAGTAAAGTAATACAAAGACAAATATCATGATACAACTTATATGTGGAATCTTAAAAAATGGTACAAATGAACCTATTTACAAAACAGAAATAGAGTCACAGATGCAAATAAAAAACAAACTTATGATTACCAAGCCAGGTAAAGGATAAATCGGGAGGTTGGAACTGACATATACATACTGCTATATATAAAATAGAGAACAAATAAGAACCCACTACGTAGACACGGAACGCTACTGAATACTCTATAATGACCTATATGGGAAAAGCAGCTAAAAAAAAGAGTGGATATATGTGTATATATATATATGTATATCTACATATAACTTATTCACTTTGCTGTACAGCAGAAATACAATATTGTAAATCAACTATAACTCCAATAAAAATTAAATTAAAAATAAAAAGGTCACATTCAAATGATTTGGAATTAAATATCTACAGCAATGTTGAAGGTTAAGAAAACAAAGCAATATCTTTAAAAGTCTGGGGACAAGGTTCTATTGCATAGCACTGTAAACTATATTCAATAAATTGTAATGATCACATAAAAGAACCTGAAAAGAATATACATACATATATATATACACACATACATATATGTATGATACGTATAGCTGAATCCCTGAAACTAACAGATCATTATAAATCAACTATACTTCAATATTTAAAAAAGCCTTTGAGGGGAAAGAGTCTTGAGGCAAATGAAACTGGAAAAACAACATACTAAAACTCATGGGATGCAGCAGAAGAGGGGAGTTCATAGCAATAACTTCTATATTAGGATACAAGAAATATGCCAAATAACACAATTCTGTGTCTCGAACTGAAAAAGAACAACAAATCAAGCCAAAAGTTAGCATAAGAAAGGAAACAAAGATTAGAGCAGAAATAAATAAAATGAAGAATAAGAAAATAGAAAAGATTAACAAAACTAAAGAGTTCTTTGAAAAGACCAGTCTTCAGCTAGACCAGTCAAGGAAAAAAGAGGATCTAAATCAATGAAATTATAATGAAAAAGGAGACAAGTCATACAGATAAACAAGAAACGTTCAAAGTTATTATGAACAACTGTACACCAACAAACTGAACAACCTAGAAAAATTCAGCAAGACTGAATCCAAAAAAAAAAAAAAAAAACCACAGAAATATAAAAAAACAAATACCTGTAAGGAAATTGAATCAGTAGTCAAAAATCTCGCAACAAAGGCTAAGGACCAGGATCTGGTGAATTTTACCAAATAGTTGAGAAAAAATTAATGACAGTCCTTCTCAAACTTTCACAAAAAATAAAAGAGGAGGGAACATTTTCAAACAAAGTCCAAAAAAGAAAAAAAACACTGCAAGGAAAAAAAAAAAACTAATAAGCCAATATTACTAATGAATGTAGATGCAAAAATTTGAAAGTAGCAAACCAAATTCAGCAGCCCATTAAAAGGATTATACACCATGATCAAGCGGAATTCATCCCTAGGATGCAAGCATGGTTTTATGTATGCAAATTGATAAATGTGATACATCACATTATTAGAATAAAAGAAAAAAAATCATATAACTATCTCAATGGATGCAGAAAAAGCATTTGACAAAATTCAACACTTATTCATGATTAAAATCCCTTAACAAATTAGGTATAGAAGGAAATGTAAGAACACACATACATATGTCAACATACATCAACATAAGAAAAGCCTATATAAGACAAGCCCACAGCTAATATCTTCAGTTCAGTCGCTCAGTCGTGTCCGACTCTTTGCGACCCCATGAATCACAGCACGCCAGGCCTCCCTGTCCATCACCAACTCCCGGAGTACGCTCAAACTCATGTCCATCGAGTCGGTGATGCCATCCAGCCATCTCATTCTCTGTCGTCCCCTTCTCCTCCCGCCCCCAACCTTTCCCAGCATCAGAGTCTTTTCCAGTGAGTCAACTCGTCGCATGAGGTGGCCAAAGTATTGGAGTTTCAGCTTTAGCATCAGTCCTTCCAATGAACACCCAGAACTGATCTCCTTTAGAATGGACTGGTTGGATCTCCTTGCAGTCCAAGGGACTCTCAAGAGTCTTCTCCAGCACCACAGTTCAAAAGCATCAATTCTTCGGCGATTGGCTTTCTTCACAGTCCAACTCTCACATCCATACATGACCCCTGGAAAAACCATAGCCTTGACTAGACGGACCTTTGTTGGGAAAGTAATGTCTCTGCTTTTTAATATGCTATCTAGGTTGGTCATAACTTTCCTTCCAAGGAGTAAGCGTCTTTTAATTTCATGGCTGCAATCAGCAACCGCAGTGATTTTGGAGCCCCAAAAAATAAAGTCTGACACTGTTTCCACTCTTTCCCCATCTATTTCCCATGAAGTGATGGGACAGATGCCATGATCTTCGTTTTCTGAATGTTGAGCTTCAAGCCAACCTTTTCACTCTCCTCTTTCATTTTCATCAAGAGGCTTTTGAGTTCCTCTTCACTTTCTGCCATAAGGGTGGTGTCATCTGCATATCTGAGGTTATTGATATTTCTCCCAGCAATCTTGATTGCAGCTTGTGCTTCTTCCAGCCCAGCGTTCCTCATGATGTACTCTGCATATAAGTTAAATAAGCAGGGTGACAATATACAGCCTTGACGTACTCCTTTTCCTATTTGGAACTGGTCTGTTGTTCCATGTCCAGTTCTGACTGTTGCTTCCTGACCTGCATACAGGTTTCTCAAGAGGCAGGTCAGGTGGTCTGGGATTCCCATCTCTTTCAGAATGTTCCACAGTTTATTGTGATCCACACAGTCAAAGGCTTTGGCATAGTCAATGAAGCAGAAATAGATGTTTTTCTGGAACTCTCTTGCTTTCTCCATGATCCAGCGGATGTTGGCTATTTGATCTCTGGTGCCTCTGCCTTTTCTAAAACCTGCTTGAACATCTGGGAGTTCACAGTTCACATATTGCTGAAGCCTGGCTTGGAGAATTTTGAGCATGACTTTACTAGCGTGTGAGATGAGTGCAATTGTGCGGTAGTTTGAGCATTCTTTGGCATTGCCTTTCTTTGGGATTGGAACGAAAACTGACCTTTTCCAGTCCTGTGGCCACTGCTGAGTTTTCCAAATGCCACTGGTATTTTGATACATATTGCATTGAATCTGTACATTGTTTCAGGTGGTATGGACATTCTCACAATATTAATTCTTCTAATTCATGAGTACAGACTATCTTTCCATGCATTTCAATATCTTGTTCAGTTTCTTTCATCAATGTCTTATAGTTTTCAGTGAAAATATAGACTATTGTTAATAACATTATCTTGAATTTCGTGAAGTATAGAAAATGGTATTACAAGGCTTCCCTGGTGGTCCAGTGGTTGAGAAATCTCCTTGCAAAGCAGGGGACACTGGTTCGATCCTTGGTCTCGGAAGATCCCACATGGGGCGAGGCAACTAAGCCCATATGCCATAACTACTCAGCCTGCACTCTGGAGCCCGTGAGCCACAACTACTGAGCCCATGCAACCTACAGCCCTTGCTCTGCAACAAGAGAAGCCACCTCTACAAAAAGCCCTCACACTGCAATTAAGAGTGGAGCCCCTGCTCTCCTTGACTAGACAAAGCTCATGCGCAGCAGCAAAGACTCAGGGCTGCCAAAAATAAAAGAAATAAATATTTTTAATAATGGTTATTACAAAAAAATCATGAAGTTAGAAGCAGACTTTCCCATTTTATTCCACACAGTAAGAAGTTATTAACTGGAAGTCATTTTTATCCAGTTCAACCTACACTATTTTCCTGATCCATACCTAATGCTAGGAATGCAGTCTTATTTTAAATGGTAGAAATGATGTTCTACAGCTATAAAATGCTAACTGAGCTTTGACTTCATTTTTTCAGTTTCAAGAATTTATGATGATAAAGATTTTGATCATGATGTTGAAATATAAAGCATTTTCAACGTATTTTTCACCTCGCTGCACATAAACTTTGAGTTCCAAATCTCAATGCTGCCTTTATGAAGGATAATTCTATCTATCCTTTACGAAGGATAATTCTATTCTGTGTTGGTTCAACTGTAGAAAATCTTCATAGACAATGTTATGAGATTGCTATACTTCTTAGGGACTTTGTGAATCATGATGTGTATCTTGTGAGAAACAGTAACAAGCAACTAGAAAGGAAAACAAAATCAGAAATAGTATATCTGATAAAGTCTATTTTCCCAGAAGGAAATGATTTTGTTGTCTTTGTGAAAACTAAAGTCTGTCATTTTTTCCTCCACTAAACTGCTTAGCCTTACGTTAAGGACTCAAAAGCCTTGCTTACTTTCAAAGGTTTTGGATGAAGACCAATAAAAATTCCTATGACATTAAAGCAGATTTTCCCTGAAGAAAACTTGCTGGTAGGCTCACTGTATGCTTCTTTTTTAAAAGAAATTCTATTGATATTATAAATATACTTAACTTTTAACGTGCTTTATCACTAGGATAATCTAGTTACTGTTTTATTTCTTGTGTGATCAGAGCCCAAAAGCCATCTCTGAATAATCTTCTCCCGTGGTCTAGAGATTCAAATATACAGAGTTACTGACAGATAAGAGATTTTTCTCTTTAATTAGTACTTTCCTAACAGTAATGATCGGAGAAGGCAATGGCAAACCACTCCAGTACTCTTGCCTGAAAATCCCATGGATGGAGGAGCCTGGTAGGCTGCAGTCCGTGGGGTCACTAAGGGTCAGACATCACTGAGCGACTTCACTTTCACTTTTCACTTTCACACATTGGAGAAGGAAATGGCAACCCACTCCAGTGTTCTTGCCTGGAGAATCCCAGGGACGGGGGAGCCTGGTGGGCTTCTGTCTATGGGGTCACACAGAGTTGGACACGACTGAAGTGACTTAGCAGCAGCAGCAACATAAATTAAACATAACTCTTCGACAGAGTATTTTTCTTGGTATAGTAAGTTTTGTGTGCATGCTCAATCATGTCCAACTCTTTGCAACCCCATGGACTGTAGCCCGCCAGGCTCCTCTGTCCATGGGATTTCCCAGGCAAGAATACTGGCTCCCAAACCACATCCCATTAAATTTATCAGGGGGGTGGGGATGAAATTCCAGGACATGACCCACACTGGGACTATGAAAGATCATGCAAGCCAGGCTAGGATGAGACATTACTTGTCTATCAAAAGAAATGAAAAGGTGTATGCCCATGTCTATAAATTATGATAAGGTCTGAGAGGTTAAACAGGAAAAAGATGAAGGCTGGAGAGACCACCAAGAAGCCACCCAGGCCCAAATAAGTGTGTCTTTTGTCAGAAAGGAGGGCACTGGCAGGGGGAATGTCCTGAATGCCCCTTCTGTCGGATGCTGGAAGGACAACCCCAACCAGCCCCCATTCCTTGCGAATCTCTCAAATGAGAGATTCCCTTGCACTGACTGATGGAGCCAAGTCTCTGCCCACTTCCAGATCCCACTCGACCCATCCTCATTACTCCATTGGGTCACCCTCAACGTGGCAGATAGGAGAATTGAATTTTCTGTAGACACTGGAACTACCTGCTCTGTTCTGACTTGGCCAGCCAGCCCCCTCTCCAACCATGACTATTCTGAGACAGGAGTTGATAGACAGCCAAAAAGAAGATTTATGTCTCTCCTTGCCTGCAGAGTCGGATCCATTATTGTTACTTACTCCTTTTTGTATATGCCAGAATGTCCTTTCCTCTTCTTGGAAGAGTTATACCAAAGTGAAAGTGAAGTCACTCAGTCGTGTATGACTCTTTGTGACCCTGTGGACTGTAGCCCACCAGGCTCCTCCGTCCACGGGATTCTCCAGGCAAGGATACTGGAGTGGGTTGCCATTTCCTTCTCCAGGGGATCTTCCCAACCCAGGGATCGAACCCAGATCTCCCGCATTGTAGGTAGACACTTTAACCTCTGAGCCACCAGGGAAGCCCACTAAATAAATTACGAGCTACTATATTCTAAGGACAGGGTGAAGTCCAAGGAGGTAAAGAACCCAAAGAGAGAATGCATCTACTAGTAATGTCAGATGACCCATCAGCTGGGCATCAAAATATTCCCAAGTCATTCCCCAAGAAATTAGAAAACAGGTAGATCCTAAAGTTTGGGATACCTTGCTGCCCAGAAGGGGAAAAATGTGTGTGTGCCCCCAATAAAAAAAGGTTAAGGCCTGGGGAAAATAACGCTGGAAGAGATAATGTCCTTTAAAGCCTGAGGGGAATCCAACGGCTGCTCAACAAAGTCCTAAAACACAGACTCATTAGGCCCTGCCAATCCTCTTGGAACACCCAGATCCTGCCTGTTCAGAAGCCTAGTGGGGCTTACTGGCCCATATAATACAAGCCATGCACGAGTCAGGCATCCCTTTTCACCCATTGGTTCCAAACCCATTAACCAGCCTGACTCAAGTGCCAGGGAATCCTTAGTATTACTCTGTTTTGGACCTCAAAGATGCATTTTTCTTTATTACCCTACATCCAGACTCTCAGTATCCTTTTGCCTTTGAATGGAGGGACCTCAATACCCTAGAGGCTACCCAACTGACATAGGCAGTGTTTCCTCAGGGTTTTCAGGACTCCCCATCTTGGGAAGGCAAGGGAACTTCTTGGCAAGGGAACTGAGGGGACTGGGCCTTGAGAAGGGAACTCTGCTATAATCTGTTGATGGTCTATTGGTAAGAAGTGAGACCAAACAAGATTCTGATCAAAACACTATTACGGTCTTAAATTTTCTGGCAAAAAGGAAATATAGGGCTCAGATCTCATAGCGACAGGTTCAATATTTAGGATTTGTTTTGACCCCAGGGGCATGACCTCTGACCACAGATAGGAAAACAGCAATCAGTGCATTACCATCTCCAACCACAAACAGACAACTCTAAGGCTTTCTCAGGAAGGTTGGGTTCTGTCTTTTTGTTGTTGTGTAGTCACTAAGTCCTGTCGCTTCTTTTGTGACCCCACCGACTGTAGCCCACCAGGTTCCTCTGTCCATGGAGTTTTCCAGGCAAGAATACTGGAGTGGGTTGCCATTTCCTTCTCCAGGGGATCTTCTAGGGATCGAACTCTCATCTCCTGCATTGGCAGGCAAATTCTTTACCACTGAGCCACAAGTGAAACCCAGGTTCTGTCATATCTGGATTTCAAATTATAGTCTTAGGGCAAACCCCTCTATGAGACTCTTAAGGGAGGAGAAAGGGAATGCTTTCAATGGAATAAGGACCACCAGCAGGACGTTCATACTCTAAACACTGAGTTGAACAGAGCACTGGCACTTTCAAATTTGGACAAGTTCTTTACCCTATATGTTCACAAGAGGTCAGGGATAGTACTAGGAATCCTGACCCAAAAACTGATACTGTGTCAGAGACCAGTGGTCTTCTTTTCAAAACAACTGAACTCAGTGGCCCTGGCATGGCCAAGCTGTCTACAGGCAGCAGCAGTCATAGCCCTGTTGGTTAATGAGGTTTCCAAGCTCACCCTGGGACAACAATTAGATGCGTTAACACCTCATCAGGTACGATATGTGCTGGAAGTCAAAGGACATCTTTGGTTGACTGGAGGAAGGTTAACAAGATATCAGGCCCAGACTTCCCTCGTGACCCAGTGGTTAAGAGTCTGCCTGCCAATGCAGGGAACACAGATTTGATCCTTGGTCTGGGACATCTCACATGCTGCAGGGCAACTAAGTCCATGTACCACAACTACTGAGCCCATACACCCCAGAAGCCACGCTCTGCAACAAAAGAAGCCACCGCCGTGAGAAGCCTACACACTGCAATGAAGAGTAGTCCCTGCGTGCCACTACAGAAATCCAGCAAGTAGCAAAAAGACACAGCACAATCAAAAATAATATATATATATATTTTAAACAGCAAGATACCAGTCCCTCTTAATGGACACCTCTGACATTAAAGGTATGCCAAACTCTGAACCTGGCAACTCTGCTTCTAGCAATCGAGAGTGGAGACATAGTTCATCAGTGTATAGAGACCATAGAATAAACTTACTCCAGCAGGTCTGATCTTCCAGCTGAGCCTCTTGACAGTCCTGGGGTCGAATGGTTTACTGATGGGAGCAGTTTTGTAGAAATGGGAACCTGAAAGTCAGGGTATGCCAGAGTTAGTCCAAATGAAGTCACAGAATCCAAGGCCCTGCCACTCTAGACATCAGCCCAGAAAGCTGAACTAGTTGCATTAATGAGAGCTTCACAATTAGGGAAATATAAGAAATTAAACATTTTCACTGACTCTAAATATGAGTCAGGGAATAAAATCAGTCAGTGAATAAAATCCCTAAATATGAACTCCATGTGATACATACTCATGCTGCCATTTGGAAAGAGGAAAAATGGGGGAATTTTAACTGCTAAGAATTCCCCCATAAAACACAAAGATTTGATTCTGGCTCTTTTAGAAGCAGTGCAGCTTCCAACCCAGGTAGCAGTAATCCACTGTTGGGGCCATCAGAGGGAGGAATCTTTGTGAGCCAAGGGAACAGCAAAGCTGATCAAACTGCAAAACAGGCAGCTCGACTGCAGGAACCTGAACAAGTTATGGCTCTAGTGATTAGTGATTGCCCCACCCCACCCCAACTCCCTAGCCTCCCCTAGTAGTCCCCACATGAACAAGAGAATGATCTGAAATGGGGCTATGAGAAGGAAGCACAGGCTGGTATTAAAAAAGGATAAGGTTCAAATCCTGGAGGCCCAACAATGGAAACTCACTAAGGGCTTACAGGATGCCACCCACTATGAGAGGAATGAACTACGGGACTTGATGCAAAAGGCTTTTTTAGGGAGGAATCTTAAAACAGTTAAAAAAAAAAATGTAATGCTTGTCTGCAACTTATGTGCCCACAGTAACCCACAGACCCATTCAATTCACGCTTTGCTTCTCAGGCCAATCCAATACTGAGGGACATAGCCAGGGGAAGACTGGCAGTTAGATTTCACCCAAATGTCCCCATGATCAAGATATCAGTATCTTCAAATGTTTGTTGATACTTTCACCGGATGGGATGAAGCCTTCCCCACCCAATCTGAAAAGGCTATGGACATCTGTAAATCCCTCTTAAAAGAAACAATTCCTCGGTCTGGACTTCCAAGGTTCTTCTAGAGTGATAATAGGTCCTCTTTTATACCCAAAATCACAGAGGGGCTCATAATGCCCCTAGGGATAGCCTACAAGCTACACACCCCCAGTCTTTAGGGAAGGTAGAGAAGATGAACCATTCTTTAAAGAAAACCTTAGCAAAGTTCTGCCAAGAAGCTCATGAACCCTGGACCAACGTGCTTCCTATTGTACTTTTCAGAGTCCACGTAGCCCCCAAGAGTGATCTAAGCCTTAGCCCATTCCATTTGAAATGACCTATGGGAGGCCTTTACTTACTAGTAATATTCTACTGGATAAGGACATGAACCAGGCCCTGAAATATATTATTAATCTAGGACATGTTCACTGCCGGCTCCCACTAGAACTACAGAGGAAGGAGAAGTTCCTGCATAGATAAAGCCCTGGGACCAAGTTCTTAAAACCTGGAAAGAGGATCCTCCAAAGACCAACTATTACCAAAATGGAAGGATATGTATACAGTAATTTTAACCACTCCCCTACTGCTGTCAAACTCCAAGGGATATCCAGTTGGGTACATTTGCCCAGATAAAGATTTTATCTCCAGAAACCCCACAGGTTGCAACTAGAACAATATACCTGTGAGTCAGTGGAAGATCTGAGATACCTATTCAAAAGATAAGCACCAGAGGGAAACTCTTGTTTGTTCTCACTCTCCCCTGCTGCAGCAGGGGCCCCAGTAAAGTCTTGGCCAAATTAAAAAAAAAAAAAAAAGACAAGCACCACCAACAGATAAGTAAAATGATGTAGTGGGTTGGTTCCTATTTGAACCCTTAATGGAACTTGGGACCTCTCATTTCCTTGGCTGATGTGGTTCTTGACAATCTTCTGGCCCTTGATTGACTTCTGGCAGAACAAGACAGAGTGGCTTCATAATTTGGGCAGGGGTAATATCGCTTTCCTGGTCTGGTCAACAGTTCAGTTCAGTCGCTCAGTCGTGTCCGACTCTTTGTGACCCCATGAATCACAGCAGGCCTCCCTGTCCATCACCAACTTCCAGAGTTCACTCAGACTCATGTCCATTGAGCCGGTGATGTCATCTAGCCATCTCATTCTCTGTCGTCCCCGTCTCCTCCTGCCCCCAATCCCTCCCTGCATCAGAGTCTTTCCCAGTGAGTCAGCTCTTCGCATGAGGTGGCCAAAGTATTGGAGTTTCAGCTTTAGCATCAGTCCTTCCAATGAACACCCAGAACTGATCTCTTTTAGAATGGACTGGATGGATCTCCTTGCAGTCCAAGGGACTCTCAAGAGTCTTCTCCAGCACCACAGTTCAAAAGCATCAATTCTTCGGCGATCAGCTTTCTTCACAGTCCAACTCTCACATCCATACATGACCCCTGGAAAAACCATAGCCTTGACTAGACTGACCTTTGTTGGCAAAGTAATGTCTCTGCTTTTTAATATGCTATCTAGGTTGGTCATAACTTTCCTTCCAAGGAGTAAGCATCTTTTAATTTCATGGCTGCAATCAGCATCTGCAGTGATTTTGGAGCCCAAAAATATAAAGTCTGACACTGTTTCCCTATCTATTTCCCATGAAGTGATAGGGAAGCCCAAATTTAACCTGGTTCTTTGCCTTTCTAGGCCCTTTAATGGCCCTTGTTCTTCTTTTTAGCCCTTGTTTGGCTTCAATAGTTTGAAGTAAGGCTCATGACAGCTCAAGAAATTCAGCCCCTTCAGCAGAAAGTGGCCCCCCTACAGGTCCTTGGAACAGTCAGTGAGGGACTTCTACACCTCTAGGACAGGCTAGGGTCTGAGCCCCCTGTCCAGCAGGAAGAAGTTTCAGAAGAAGAAACCTTTGGCCCCTTACTCCTTAAGAATAAGGGTGTAGACTGTAGACTTTTATATAGTGTTCCACAATCTATTTGGCCTATAATGGACACTAGGATAGTTTCCTTTTTTTTTTTTCCTTTTTTGTTTCCCAACAATGCTAAAAGAGTGTCATCCTGTATGACTCTATATGCATATAAGGATTTCTCTGCTGCTGCTGCTGCTAAGTCGCGTCAGTCATGTGTGCGACCCCATAGACGGCAGCCCAGCAGGCTCCCTCAACCCTGGGAGTCTCCAGGCAAGAGTACTTGGAGTGGGTTGCCATTTCCTTCTCCAATGCATGAAAGTGAAAAGTGAAAGTGAAGTTGCTCGGTCGTGTCCGACTCTTCACGACCCCATGGACTGCAGCCTACCAGGCTCCTCCACCCATGGGATTTTCCAGGCAAGAGTACTGGAGTGGGTTGACATTGCCTTCTCCAAGTTGCTGCTGCTGCTGCTGCTAAGTCGCTTCAGTCGTGTCCGACTCTGTGTGACCCCATAGACGGAAGCCCACCAGGCTCCCCCATCCCTGGGATTCTCCAGGCAAGAACACTGGAGTGGGTTGCCATTTCCTTCTCCAAGTTGCTGCTGCTGCTGCTGCTAAGTCGCTTCAGTCGTGTCCGACTCTGTGTGACCCCACAGACGGTCTCCAAGTTAGGCAGCTTTAAAGAGATTACTTCATTTGGCTTCCAAAATGGCTGTTAGCAGTTTAAAATTTCTCCTTCTCAGCAGTGAATGAGTACCTGCTCTCCATATAATTAAGGACATTTGATTTTTTATTAAATTTTAAAAATTAATCTAATATGTGAAAAATTGTCATTTTTATTGTTTATGTTTAGGAAAAACCTGACACTAGTAGAGATAGACATATTTTCATATATTTACTTTAGACATGTGACTTGCCTTTTGCCAACACTGCTCATTTTTCTGTGAATGATTTGCCTTTTTATCTAATGGATTAGTTGGAGGAGTTTTTCATATAGTTTGGATAGATATCAGTCTTTTACATCTGTTTCAGTGTTTTCTCCCAGTTGGTCACTTGTCTTTAGTTTACTGTTGGTGTCTTTTTTAAACAGATGTTTTATATTGATATATAGTTAAATTGATAAATATTTTTATGACTTTTATTTCAAAACATAGAGCATATTCTGTATTTTCTTCTAAGTTAATTATGTATGCATCCAGATCTCCACCTGGAATTAATTTCTGTGAAGAGTGCAAAGTACAGAGCTACTTTTATTCAGAAGTCCAAAAATTATTTGTTGCAATCTATTCTTACTGATTTGGGATGCTGTTTTATTATGTGTTAAATTTTCTAATTAAATTTTCCTAATAAATAATGCATTGTTTAGATTATTTAAAAGAGAAAAAAGAAAAATGGCATAGAGTCTCTCAGGAAGAATGAGACAGACTGGGACCTGGAACCCTTTGCCAAAGGGCCGCAATGCTTACACCTGGACACACCTCTCCATAAGCAACAAAGTACAAAAACTGTATGGGACTACAATAAATGCATGTATGTGCAGTTGGGGCACATTCTGGACAAAGGATACAAAGAGACCGAAAATCCCAAATGCCACTTTTGAAGAGCCTGGAGCAAAAGCAGGGTACTGTGCACGCACCCTGCACACACCACGACCTAAGGGGTGGGCAAACCACCTAAGCCACCCCTCCAGTCCAACCCCTGGACATACCTCTACCCTCAACCCACAATGGGAACAAGCTCCACCCCTCCTCTGGGAGCAAACAAGCAAGGAAACCTGCTGTTGGTTCTTGCTTCCCTCTGCTTGCAGCAGAGGCCCCAATAAAACCTTGCCTGAAAAAACCAACTTGTCCATAAATTCTTTGACGCCACTTCCATTGAGAGGTGGAGTCTGTACCTTTCCATGGAATGTGAAAGGGCATGTGATGAACAGAACAGCAGGGCACAGTGGAAGTAATGCTATAATTCAGGCTAGAGTGTCAAAGGCTACACAACTCACAACTTTTTAAAGTGTCCCTTGGTGCTCTGGTTTGCCATGTAAAAAGTGGGAAGCCACTGTGCTGCGAGAGCATAGTCCAACTGAAGAAGCCCTTATGGGGACTCAAGTCTCAGCACATGTCCCAGCAAGCAGCCAAAGCCAGCTCCCAGGACCACTACTTCTAGCTACTGAGTCGTCTTAAGCTGAGGCCCCAAATTTAGAGATAAACCATCCCCACTGTATTCTTTCCAAATTCTTGATCCATAAAATCCGTAAGGATGTTGAAGTATTTTAAGTTGCTAAGTTGGTTTGATAAACAGATGGATAACTTGAACTGCATGGTAAAGGAATAGGCTTTTAAAGGGAAGACATTTTGTCTCTGTGGGGGAGGGAATGGGGAACACTGGACGCTCTTGCTGTTGTCTAATATAAGGTGATAAAACTGTGAATGAGTCTTAGGGCAGGAGGAGTGAAGGGCTGGGACAGCTAGTGCACTGACTGAAAGGCGAGGCCAGATGCTCTTACCACTGATAAAATATTAAGAAAAGAAAGAAGAATCGTAGATCAAGTCATAACATTTTCTTAAATGAGCCCTAGGCATGACCTAATTAGACCCATTTTACAGATGAATTCTCAGTCCCAGAGCAGTTGAGTGACTTGTCTAGTCTCACACGTGACTCTGGTCACTATCAGAGCTGAGCAGCTGCCATAAAATCAGGCCCCTCCTCCTTGCTCCCACCTCCTCTGGGTGATCAGTAAGGACTTCCATAGGACAGTGATGGAGAAGATGACCCCAAGACGACCCCAGGGCAGAGCAGTGCGGATAATGATTGCTGATAAAGTAGATAAAATAATTGCCCAGGGAAGAGGGGAGGATGCAGGAAGTTCTGTCAAACCACTCACCCCAGTGATAAAACCATCAAGGTGTTAGGGAGTGGAGCCTTTAATGGGAGAAGTGAAGGGACTATAAGTATCTGAGAACTGGTAGGATTGGGCCCTCTGAGAGTTCACTTGAAGAAGAGACATTCAGAAGCTCATTTGGGGAGGGAGATGCCCACAGAGAGGGATCTAGAGGCTACTGCTTAGTTTGAACCATCAACTTGCTTTATAGCTTATCCAGTTTCTTTCACGGAGAAAGAGCAACAGGTAAAAATCCAAGCTGTAGCATGCTGTCTGGGAATAAAGACCATGTATAGAGTATCACAGACATGTACAGAGTTTCTTTATATCCCAAGAAACAAAGAAGGAGAGAAGGTAGAAGCTGTAGGGGTCCCCTAATAAGCAGCATCCTGATTTCTGGGCTTCTAATTCCTGAGAGCAAGAATGATGAGGATATTAACAGAAACTAGGGGACTTCCCCTAGTGGTCCAGTGGTTGAGAGTTCAATACCTGGTCTGAGAACTAAAAATCCCAGGTGCTTATGGTTGGGGTGGGGGGACGCAACTAAGGCCTCGTGCTGCAACTACTGAGCCCACGTACTCTGGAGCCTGGGCACCACAACTAGACAGAAGCCTGCGCATTGCAAGGAAGATGCGCCGCAGCCAAAACTTACTGGGAAATGTCCAGTGAGCAAGGCAGAGGGAAGGAACCCAATGAAACACAGATTTGTAAATGCTCCCATAAGAGCCCTCGGAGTTCCTCCCAGTCCCAGAATGCTGCTAATCTCAATTACCTCTTCCTCCCACACCAGCAGCAGCTGGAGTAATTCCAGCTTATCTTGTTCTCATAGCTTAAAGACGAAGCTAACATTTCTTCAAACAAAGATTTCTAATTTAAACATTTTTTTGAAAGCTGCTACTGTGAAGCATCATTTCAGCTACATTTTGGTTCCCAGCTTTTTTGTATTCTTTGATTAAAAGGATGAAAACACTGATTATTTGAATGAATTCAACTGTGCTGGCCCCGAAGGAGGAATGCCTACCACTCAGAACCCCACACCATACAGGGCTTGCTCTCCAAAGACATATCCAGACTTCAGACTTGGAGATTCTGACTCAGTAAGAGAGATGGGACCCAGAAATCTCCCCATATTCAAGTTTTTCAGATGACTCTAGTGAAGAGAAAGGTTTAGAAACCACTCTGGTACTAAGTATTTACATGCATTTCGAATTTAAAGAATTGTATAAGCCAGCTAACTTCCCCCATGCAGTTATACTTCTAAAAATATTAATACAATTTAAAAATATATCTCAAAAGTGTGAGGGGAGGAGGGGGAAGGTAAGGAGATTGAATGAGGTACCTTGTAAATTCCGACAAGAAGTAGAAGCTTCTGAAAATACCTTCCAAACGGTATTTTCAGAAGTTACTACCGAAGTTGTTTTTCACTTCTCCTCAAAATGTGCACATATAAATTCCTGTCTTACCAGTTGGCCATCACATGAACTTCTAAGATCCACTGTAAGCCACCATTCACAGGTGTGTGTCACACCTCTCATCTTTAGTCCCTTCTATTTTCTTACAGTCGGAGCCACTGTTCCAGCAAACACAACATCGAGCTTCATCGTTGCTCCCCAAACCAGTGACTCCACCTACTGGAGGCCGGCTTTTATAGGCTACTCAGGTACTGCAGCTGATCAGCCAGATTCGGAACTGCTGTTGAACCTACCTCACTTTTCTAAACAGTGTTGTGTCCTTCCAGGTGAATGACATTAAAGGAAATAAATCTTACTCCTTTGGAAGACTGAAAAAAAAAAAAAGACAAATATCATAATCTGAGACACATTTCTTCACGCAGATATCAATGAAGCCCTGCAAACATCTAAACCCTGAATATGTGCATCAGTTAAAATCTATTCCCCATGCATAAAAGAAATGATAACACCTTCTAACTGGCTAGTTTGCTAGGAAAGAGGATTTGAGTTGTGAGGTGCCCTGCCATGAGTTAGGAATCATGTGATCTTAATTCAAATTGATTAAAAGCACTTTGCTTAGATTTCACTGGCTAGTTCTAATCTGATTGGATTGGAACTGGAAATTCTGTAAAGGTGGCAGTGTCTGAGTTCAAAGTATTGCTTAAAAACAAAACAAGCAAATGCTATCATGGATCAACATAAATTCTGCCAAGCTAGCAGTAATTTCTGAAAACACCTTTTGGGAGGAGAAATTTTTCACACTTTTTAGAGCAAAGTGAAACTTCTGATTGGAAACACACCACTAAGGGGATTTTTGTGTTCTTGGAGGCTTAACATGTCTAAACAGACATTTATCTTCCAGTTAGTGAGATGCAGAAGGAAAGACTGTAGCAACAAATATACAATTTGATTCCCTCAACTGAAACAGCCATTGAATTCAGGAAGAGAAGTGTAAGGATTTTTTAAAAGTTTCATGCTAGATAGAAGATATTTTGAACTTGTGCTAGTCATGGGAAAGGTCTGATAGAATTTAGAGTAAATTATAAAGATACATACTAATCAAACTCTAGAACTAACTCATGATTCAGATTAAAGTATAACTAATAGTAGGTCTTGATTAGCCACAGATTTAAAATCACAGCTGGCTTTATTAGGTAGTAAAGGTAAATTTTCAGTCTTCATTTTATTAAATCCTATGTATATCTCTCTCCTGGAGAAGGAAATGGCAATCCACTCCAGTACACTTGCCTGGAAAATCCCATGGACAGAGGAACCAGGTGGCTACAGTTCGTGGAGCTGAAGAAGGACATGACCTGGCGACTAAACAACAAATATATATCTCTCACCTGTTCCCAAACTCGGAGGAGAAAGAAAGGGGTGTTATACAACTCTTAAAACTCCAGCATAGTATGTCGGCTTTTCCTTCAATTTCAGGGGCTACCCCAATTTTCTAATGATTTATTTTTAGTTTAAGTTAGTTTCTGCTGCTTGCAACCAACCAAAACAAATGGAAAATCACTCCATAAATATTTATCTGAAACTTAGATTTATAATAAAATCAACATTAAATTTAGGAGTATATGTTACAGAATAGTATTTGTTGTCATTCAGTCACTAAGTTGTGTCCAACTCTTTGTGAACCCATGAACTACAGGCTTCCCTGTCCTTCACTATCTCCCGGAGTTTGTTTAAACTCATGTCCATTGAGTTGTGATGCCATCCATCTCATATACTGCCACTCTCTTCTCCTCTAAGGAAAGAATGCCTTTATCATGAGTCGTATTGCTCCTACCTGTAACTTTCAATACCCTAGAGCCCAAGCTTTATGTAAATCATACTGCCGACAGCAGGACTCATTTTTCATTATCATAAATCCTATTATTATTAACTTGCGATGCCAGGTTTATCTTAAATTATAGCCAATTCTATTCACTATTGTTTCATGGTTTATTTCAAATTGATTGCAAGATAAATCTAATGATCATTAAACTAGAAGGGAACATAATAAAGATTTCTGAAAGCTTAATTTTATCTCGAGTCTGTATGTGTTATCTTTAAAATATACTTTTTTATTTCCTCCAAGAAATAGTATCAAATTATTCCTTGCTCTAATAAATTATTATGTAAAGCTATTTTTTAAGAACCAAGTAATTTTCATGTCATTCTAAAGTGCTTACTAAAAAAATTATATTAGATAAGATTTAGCACTGTTGGAAATGAAGTAATCTTTCAAAATGGAATTAGTATATTTATACCTAAAATGAGCAAAAGCTAAGTGTGTCATAGGTATCACCTTAGTCCATTCTTTTTGTACAATTTGTGAAATATTTTCAAGGGTTATATTTTCTTGAAATGATAAAATAGATGTAGGTCCTATTACTTCGGAGAAGGCAATGGCAAGCCACTCCAGTACTCTTGCCTAGAAAATCCCATGGATGGAGGAGCCTGGTAGGCTGCAGTCCGTGGGGTCGCTAAGGGTCGGACACGACTGAGCCACTTCACTTTCACTTTTCACTTTCACACATTGGAGAAGGAAATGGCAACCCACTCCAGTGTTCTTGCCTGGAGAATCCCAGGGACGGAGGAGCCTGGTGGGCTTCCGTCTATGGGGTCACACAGAGTCGGACACGACTGAAGTGACGCAGCAGCAGCAGCAGCAGGTCCTATTACTTAGAGTGATGAAGTCATATGATGCTGTATGCTGTAACTGGAATCAGAAATAAGATGGTGAAACATTGTAAGGACATGGATATGAGATCACAGAAGAATTTTGGGGAAATTTTTCAGTCTTGTTACATACAAACTCTGTCAAGTTCAAATTTTCATAAGCAGAGAATGCTACATTTCTGACTACTCATATAGATTTTGGAAGCACCAGGCAGACCCCGTGATTCTAGTTCCCCCAAATCATTCTCACCCTTCTGCTGCTTTCTAGAACCCCACCAGACATCCTCTGTCAGTCATTAACATATATGCCACTCAGCTCTATGACTCATTGTGATTTAGGAACTTGACTTGATGGAAAGGACCTCTGTTTTAATCCTAGCTCAGTCACACGCTGCTGCTGCTAAGTCGCTTCAGTTGTGTCCAACTCTGTGCGACCCCATAGATGGCAGCCCACCAGGCTCTCCCGTCCCTGAGATTCGCTGCAGAAACTCTGGCTACAGTAGTACATGCCACAGTCCTGATTACTCTATGAGTTCTTTGAAAAAGGGTGATCCTCCCAGCATTCTGCTCCATAGAGAAAGCTCAGACTCTCATAGGCCTCTCTGAAACCAACCTTTCAGATCATAACTTGGCCACTCCCAGGAGGGTTGGGATCATCTCAAAGCCCTATATCATGTCATTCCTAAGCCAGCATTAGATTTGTCCAGTAATTCCATTCCCTGGTGGCTCAGAGGTTAAAGCGTCTGCCTCCAATGCGGGAGACCTGGGTTCATTCCCTGGGTTGGGAAGATCCCTGGAGAAGGAAATGGTAACCAACTCCAGTACTCTTGCCTGGAGAATCCCACGGATGGAGAAGCCTGGTAGGCTACAGTCCACGGGGTCGCAAAGAGTCGGACACAACTGAGCAAGCACTCTACTCCATCTCCCTGCTGCTTTAGGGCAACTTCATTTCAAAGGACCCTTAAGGTTCCTCTCAATAGGACTCCCTAACTTTGACCCTTTCAGGGTATAGGGTTTATGGTATCAGTTCCTTCTACCCCAGGAGACCCTGATCTCCTTATGTCAATTGTTCCACCTTATTTCTTGGGGCTTTGCTTTCTGGTTCAGACTGCTTCCCAATTTTTGAGGAGCAAGAATAGACTACATTGGGCTTCCCTGGTGGCTCAAACAGTAAAGAATTTGCCTGCAATATGGGAGACCTGGGTTCAATCCCAGGGTTGGAAAGATCCCCTGGAGAAGGAAATGGCAACCCACTCCAGTACTCTTGCCTGGAAAATTCCATGGACTGAGGAGCCTGGTAGGCTACAGTCCATGGGATTGCAAAAAGAGTCAGATACGACTGATCGACTTCACTTTCACTTTCAAAGGGTCTGGTTTCTATTTTTACCATTCTCTTCCCACTTTGGCAAGGTAGCAGTCAGAGTGGAGCAGAAGATCAGGACAATGTAGGGCAGGTACAGGAAGGCGGGACTTGGTGAACTGTGCCAACCTGGGGGAGCATCTTGTCTAGGAAAAGCAGTGCCTGGCAGTGACCTGAGAGCCATAGATGGACTAGAAGGGGACAGAAACCCAAGGGGTGGTTGGAGGATGGTGGATTAGCAGGAGCAGGAGTAAGATATTCTAGCTCAAGAAGAAGACTGAACCAGATACTATAGCTTAGTTGCACTGATTCATTGTCCTCCATTTATTTTTTTTTTTTAACACAAACTAAGATGATTGGCTCGTAAGACCAGAGTATTTTAAAGTTTAGAGTAAGAATCACAGAATCCTATAGCAGGAAACTTAGTGTTTGTTTATTCTCGGCTAACTCCTTGAGTTAAACATTTCTTTATACCATCCCTGGCGAATGCTTCCATGCCCCCTCCATGGATGTCAGTTCCTCAAATAACAGCACATTTTCACCGTTAGTTCAAATTGTCAGGCCGGAGCCTCTCTGTAAGACTCCAAATGGATAGACTCAATGCCTCCACATCACTACTAATCACAGCTCTGCCCCTAGACTGAAACAGACAAACAGTATTACATTCTAAGAACAGGTGTGGTTATACCTGCAGATTTTCAGTTTGCCCCCCAAGAAGGGGTGAAACACAGAAATGCTTTGTTATTAGACACAGTGTTTATATCTTCAGGAATGATTTTCAAGTACTGAATGATTCTGAAGGGAGAGTATGCCAAGGGAAATAATGTATTTTTTCTGTGAAACCAGAGGTTTTTTTTTTTTTTTTGTAGTTAATTTATTTTTTATTGGAGGCAAATTATTTTACAATATTATATATATTGGTTGGTTTTGCCATACATTGATATGAATTTGCCCCGGGTTTACATAAGTTCCCCCTCCTGAACCCCCCTCCCACCTCCCTCCTCCCTTTATCCTCCCTCTGGGTCATCCCCGCATGCCAGCCCCGAGCATCCTATAACATGCATTGACCCTGAACTAGTGATTTGTTTCACATATGACAATATACGTGTTTCAATGTCAGAGTTAAGATAGGGTGTCATACACAGAAGTACCTATTCATTATTTTATTCAATCAACACGTTTTAAGCATCTAATAGTGTGCAAGACTTTATGCACAGAAACAAAGAAGCCTAGTCTACAACACAGAAGAAATTTCTAGGGCCCCGGGGCCTCTAAGGTATGTCCAAATTGCTTCAAGAGGTGAAAAGAACTGCTTAGTTTCTTGTAGCATAAGGGCTTTGGAGCACAGATCAGCAGAGGTGTGCTTGGAAAGAGCTGGGACCCTCAGGAGTGGACCACTGGCATGGACCATGTACCCTGAACACACAGCTTCAAAGGCTTGGTACATTTGACCTCACTTGTGTTCTCTTGAGCAGAACATGGAAAGGCTTCATCTTAAAGAGAGCAGGCAACTAACAAGAAAAGGAAATGAAGAATGTCAAGTAACTACCACTTCCATGTTTCAAGGACCTTTTTTCATGTAAAGCCATGCAACATGAAACAAAAAGTCCTGAATGCTACTGATTTCAGAGATGCAGAACTGACTGACTGTGATTCTCTAATTCAAACACTCAGGAGCCACCAGCTGGCAGGCGGTGAAGCTCAGCTGAACCAGGAGCAGAAATCGCCATGGAGTCGCTAGCGGGGTCCGCAGCTCCTGGGAGAAGAGGGAGACTCTTACACACTGGAGGAAGTCACAGCAATGCCTCCTCTTTCCTTAATTTTGTCCTTAACAATTCTTAACCATGGATTTCTGTCTCTTTCCTCGCATATCCACTAACAGGAGAGAGCCAAATGCTGCACTTACATTGAATACATTAGAAACAATCATTGAAAATAAAAGGACATTAAAGGAAACAAAATATCAATAACCTCAGACACGCAAAGAGTCCACTCATTGGAAAAGACCCTGGTGCTGGGAAAGACTGAAGGCAGGAGAAGGGGATGACAAAGGATGAGATGGTTGGATGGAATCAACAACACAATGAGACATGAGTTTGTGCAAACTCCAGGAAACAGTGAAGGACAGTGAAGCCTGGCGTGCTGCAGTCTATGGGGTCGCAAAGAGTCGGACACGACTGAGCGACTGAACAGCAACAGAGGGGACAAGCTAACTGAGGTCACCATGAAGGGGAAGGACGTTTAGGGTCTCATTTTAATCTGTTCTTTTAATTGTCATAATTTTGTCATGAGCACGAAGTAAGAGATATGGGGCACAGACTACTCTGCATGTTGTGAGGGGGTAAAAACGTTCAGGCAAGGTGACCGGATCCTGGTGGAAGCAGAGTCGTCACCCAGCCTTGTTTCACCGCGAGCAGAAGCCTGGAGTGCAGCAGAGTGCTCAGCCTGGCCAAGAGAGTGTTTAGAACTGAGAGGGGTTTCTATCAGCTGCATCTCCATCAGTCCAAGAATGAGACCTACCGTCCTGTGTGGGTAAGTGCTTAGCCGAGGACACCCAATACACAATGGACCTAACTTTTTTATTTTTTTCAGTGTTACAGCTCTATTTTATTTAGAAGATAGCAGGAAAATCCATCTTTGAGGCGTGAGGGCAGGTTGGTCCAAAGACGCAAAGAGCAGTCCAGCATGCAGGAGAGAGAGAGAGAACAAGCACTTGGCTCCTCCTTTTATATGTTTTTGTCCCCCTGGGCCTGCCCTATGCAAATTGGGCTTAGTCAGGAGTTCTGTTCTACCTGCAGTCTTCACTCCAGTCCTCGGACCTTCCTTTGTTCTATTTTCGCGGGCTTTTCCCTTCCTTATCTTTTGGCCACCGCCATTTTGGACTCCTTTTCCCTATTCTACCTACCTAACATTCCCCCCTCAAGAGATGGGAGGCCCAATTCTTTGGGAACAGGGGCGTCAAGGTCTTTCTGGCTACTTCCTGCTGAACTGGGATGGCGAGGGTTATTGGGCCTTGCCCTCTTGCTAGTCTCAGGCCTCAGAGTCCTCATAGCGGTGTCCATCTAAGGGTGAGTGATATTTTCCATGGTCGGCTGTAGTTTTACATCTTTGTTGAACTGGCACTGCAGGTTGTAGTTTGTTGACAGGTGTATTGAGTGTCCTCTTTTGTTTTCTTCCACGGCTTGACTCGTGAGTAGTGGATCCAGGAGTCATGTCCCGGTACCTTGACTGCTGGTGGTAGAGGCTTAGCCTCTATGGCCTCAAAATTGGAGACTCCTGCATACCCGGCTCTTCTTTCTGCATCCAAGACAAAGCTGCTTCCATCAGTGTACCAGATTTTCTCAGGATTGGTCAGAGGATCTTCTGACAATCCCTCTCGGGGTTTTGTCCAGTGGTCCAAAGGTTCTTAACCAGAGGTCTTCTGGAATCTGAGACTGGGCTGCAGGAGCTTTCTTCTGAGTTCGTTTTCCGCTGTCCTGGTTTCCAGCATGGTGGGCCTTCCCCTGTGCTGGGTTTTCTTCGTGTTCCGCTTCTACCGGAGCTTCGCTGAGTTGGGCTCCTGCTGTGCTTGGCCTCTTCTGCACGGAGGTTGTTTCAGAAAGGTTAAACCCGAGTCACGGCACCATAGATGTCATGCGTTCCTTGGTTGTCTCATCACAACAAAGATTTGGGGTGACAGACATTAAAGCCCCGTCAGCGTGTCACAGCTCTCGGGTCTTGGACAGACCATGTTATAGCTCTCAGGTCTCGAATGGACCATGCTATAGCTCTTAGACAAATCAGAGTTACAGCTCAGTGTTACAGCTCTATTTTATTTAGAAGATAGCAGGAAAATCCATCTTCGAGGCGTGAGGGCACGTTGGTCCAAAGACGCGAAGAGAAGAGCGGCCCAGCATGCAGGAGAGAGAAAGAGAGAAAGAGCGGACGCATGTGAGAGGGGGAAGGGGGAGAGAGTGGATCTAACTTTTAGAAAATTCACAATAAATGTGAGATCAGATGGAACCTATGAAACAACAAAATACAGACCTTTAGACACATCACACAGTGCTACCATTACAAAAGCACTGTTGCTGCTGTTGTTGTTCGGTCACCAAGTGGTGTCTGACTTTTTGCGACCCTATGAACTGCAGCATGCCAGGCTTCCCTGTCCTTCACTGTCTCCCATAGTTTGCTCAGACTCATGTCCATTGAGTCAGGGATGCCATCCAACCATCTCATCTTCTATTGACCCTTTCTCCTCTTGTCCCCAATCCTTCCTAGCATCAGGGTCTTTTCCAATGAGTCTACTCTTCACATCAGGTGGCCAAAGTATTGGATCTTCAGCTATCCCCTTTTAAAAGGATGCCCTTGTTGTGGGATTTCATTTAAAATAAATCTACTTTAGTGCATTTTAAATAGGTAAAATTATAAAAATTTTAGAAGTATACCTTTTCACATAGCTTATAGCATACTGAATTATACTAGTAACAGAAAAAAAGCATCATCTTTATGAGATTAACCTTATAATCTTCATAACAAATCAGTGCCATTACCATTCATTTTTATTCTAAAGTTACTATGTAATTATCTCGTAATTGTGATATTCAAATATGAGATGTAAGACAATTTAAATTTAGGAAGAAAAATGCCAATCAGTTGCTTAAAAAAATATGATGGATTGTCCATCATCATATGTTTCTAAGCTTAAAAGCAATAGAAAAAATTTTTTTTCGATTCAAACTGTTTTCTCCTTTGTTTCTAAATATTTAGCACTTCAACTACTTAGTTGTTGAAATGCAAAGATTTCAATTGTATTGCTGAACTGGAAATTGCTGAGATCTTTAAAACTATCACTTATGAAGGAAAAAAGAATTTGCACAAACCCTACACTAATTAAAGCTATGGATATATACTTTGCATGGAATGTTTGAGCCCCAGGTTAACAATCTCTGCTTTAGACTGGAGGTGAGATGGACTCTAAGAAATGATGAAATATGTGGAAGCTGAAGGGTCCATCAACCCCCAGACAGCATCTGTTCCTCGCTCGTGCCCCCAGGCAGCCAGAGTGCCAAGCAGAGAATGCCTTTGGCAGTCAATCTGTAGGGTTCAACTTTGCATAGGAATGACCTAGAACAGCGTCTTCACACAGGCCTGTGGAAGGCTGAGGGTCCAGGAGATGGGCCCACTGGTCTGTCAGTGGGCATCGAAGCTCAAATTGAGCAGTGGGGCTTCAAGTCTCCTGCCTCCCCTCCATCCCAAGTAGCCTCATATGTTTACTTAATGGGCTTCTGAAAATGACTGTATTTGAAGGAAAAGTTTTTGCGGCCAAACGACATAAATAAGAGCATTAAAAAGCGCTGAAAGGTTATCTCTGGTGGTTTTTTAAAGACCATTAGTGGTTATTTTCCTATTTTTGTTTTCTGCATCGTCCAAATTTTCAACAATGAAAAAGTATTACTTGTGTAATTAAAATACACACAAATTTATATTAAAATAAAAGAATAAACTGTGCCTACTTCTCCCCCCGCCTCCTGCAAGGAAAAGTGCTGAAAACAGGCTTTCTGCAGGGATTGTAGCATTTTGATTGTGAGTTGCCGTTTTCAAACATAAAGCACAGCTGTTTTGTCTCTACCCCTGAAGCTGTGAAAAAGGGGAATGATTTTGAAAGCGGGAACAGGAAAAGACTATTGAGAAAAGTGGCTGCTATTTCTAGGCTGAAGTCTCCCTGGCAACACTGTTCTCAGAAGCTATGCCTTCCTACATGGACTTATCAGGATTCATGAGTGATGACTCCAGAGGAGTCACAAGACCGTAAAAAAGCAGAGACTAGAAGAGACTTGAGACAAAGCAGAGAGTCACGGCAGGCCAGAGAGATGTGACAAGACAGTGTGCTTGCAGCAAGAGCTGCCTGTGGTCGGTGCAGCCCTGTGATCCACAGAGATCTGCAAGACCAGAGAGGTCCTCAGTTTGCAGTCAGGAAGGTAAGAATGAGGCTCCTGAGATGTGAGAGGGCTGACGACCTCAAGAAATGTGGCTGAAGAAAAAGTACAGCTTCAAGGAGTAGTTGCAAAGAGCTGAATGTGAACTTAGTCAGCAACTGACCTGTACAGGGAAACTGCAGCATTCTGGAAAAAAAAAGACACACAAAAGGAATCATTTAGAGGTGAGAAACTCTAAGACCACCACCATCAAAGAAACACTAAGCCCAGTGATATTATAGAACAAAGTATAAGAAGTGAAAAGAATAACTACAGCTTCCCTGACTAGATTACAGAAATACTTCATTCAGTTGGATACAGCAATTCATGATTGTATGCATACAATAGAAGATACATTAGAGATTTAAAAAACAAAAACAAGAAACCTAATGGAAACTAGACAGAGCCAGTGCAGAGAGAACCTGAGTTCAATCAGCTTCTCAATCAGTGTACATCTAAAGCAATGGTTCTCCAGTATGGTGCCCAGCCCAGCAGCACCTGCAGCACCCAGGAGCTTGTTGCAAATGCAAATTCCCAGGCACCACCTCAGACCTACTGAATCACAAGTTCCAGGAGTGAAGAATCCAAGAACCTGTGCTTTAGAAAGTCTACCATGTTCTGACACACACTAAATTTTGAGAACTATCGATCTGGAGGCACTGAAATCACCGGGAAAAGCTATTGGACACAGTAAGACAAAGCAAGGAATACCAAAAGAGGATTGTGCCAAATGCAGGCATATCCAACCTTCAGTTCCCCTTCATGGCCAGAACTCCTCCTCCTGGAGGAGGGCATGGCAACCCATTCTAGTATTCTTGCCTGGAGAATCCCCATGAACAGAGGAACCTGGCAGGCATGGTGTTACAAAGAGTCGGACACAACTGAGCAACTAAGTACACATGGCCAGAACCCCCATCAATCTCCCCACCCTAGCTCAAGTCAGCATTGTCTGGTGCCTGGACTACTATAGTAGCTTGGTAAACACCTGTCTTGGTTTGACCAGAGAAGTCCTGGCTTGAACCTATGTGGTCCTGCTACAAGGATAAGAAGTCTCCCTTTCACTTTCAAAATTCTCCAGATTCTAAATTATATGGCTTCTCCAGTAATTCTCCAGGGTCTGCTCACCATTTCCCCTGCATCCACTCATCCATCTCTTAATATGTTCTCTTCCCAGAAGCTAAAAATATAAATTGTTCCTGTTATTCCTCTTTTAAAAAAATCCTTCAATGACTCTTCATTGCTCTGAAATAGAATGTGAACGTCTCTCAGTGACCCATAGCACCATTCCTTCCATTTTTGCCTCATTCCATATCCCTACTTGTTTTCTTTGTTCCAGGTACATTAGCCTCCTGCTGTTACCTTCACAAGCCAAGTTCATCAACCCTCAAGGTCCCATGCTGGTTCTTCCTGGACTGCTCTCAGGCTCCATCCGTCTGCCAATGTTAGGCACTCTCCTGTTTTCATTTAGTAACATCCCAAGTGAGTTCTCAAATATTCTTTGAAGGTTTTAATGACTGCTTAGTTTCTCATAATATGGACGTGGAATAATTTACTTAACCATCCCCTAATATTGTTAAGATTTTTTTGTTGTTGTTGTTACTAGTAAAGCTGTTATATAAATTAGTCATTGTTCTTGGTTGCAACCAATTCAAAATTCCCTCAGGCAAAAAAGAAATTTATCGGTATGGTACTGGGGTTTCTCCATAAATGGAATAAGGGATAAACAATGAAACTACAGAAAAGGCAGGATTAGTGGAATGGCTGGGACCAAAGACCTAATTGTTATCAGGATGCCCTTGATAGATAGAATGTACGTGTATGCACAAATACATGTTGCACTGCAGGCAGATTCTTTACCATCTGAGCCACCAGTGTGGTATATGCACATACACACGTACATTAAAACTCCCATTCACCGCTTCTTCCCTCTCTGTGCAGCAGTACCTTTTCCAACTAGCTCCCCTCGGTGGGCACCATGACTGCCGATGCTCTCAGATTATGGCTCTCAGCACCAAAAAGAGAGGTGGATTCATAATCCCATTTGCAAATTCTCCAAGGAAGGATTCTAATTGGCTCAGCTTGGGTCTCGTCCCCTCCCTTGAGTTGATCAGCTATAAGAGCCTTTGCACAAACCCCATGGCTGCTGAGGAGGATGATGCCAGCAAAAGGGGGCTGTTCTTTTCAGAACAGGGGCAGAGAGAAGCTGAGCAAACATAATTATAGGCATCTACTGCAAGTGAAGACATTTGCTTGAAAGGATATGGGGGGGGGTGTCTTTTAATCACACACAGTGTATCTAAATTACTTTCAGTTCAGTTCAGTCGCTCAGTCATGTGCAACTCTTTGCAATCCCACGGACTGCAGCATGCCAGGCCTCCCTGTCAATCACCAACTCCCGGAGTTTACGCAAACTCATGTCTATTGAGTCAGTGATACCATCTAATCATCTCATCCTCTGTCATCCCTTTCTCCTCCTGCCTTCAATTTTTCCCAGCATCAGGGTTTTTTCAAATGAGTCAGCTCTTCGCATCACGTGGCCAAAGTATTGGAGTTTCAGTTACAACATCAGTCCTTCCAATGAATATTCAGGACTGATCTCCTTTAGGATGGACTGGTTGGATCTCCTTGCAGTCCAATGCACTCTCAAGAGTCTTCTCCACCACCACAGTTCAAAAGCATCAATTCTTCAGCACTCAGCTTTCTTTATAGTCCAACTCTCACATCCATACATGACCACTGGAAAAACCATAGCCTTGACTAGACGGACCTTTGTTGGCAAAGTAATGTCTCTGCTTTTTAAAATTACTTTATGTAGACATAAAAGGAAATGGTTTTTGAAGTCAAATGTTTTTCTCATACTTCTGCAGTCTTTCTTGTTTTATTCTTATCTCATTATAAAGAAACATTTGCTCATTGTACTACTACCACCATTAATAATGGTTAAAACATGTATGAGACTGTGTGCCAGAAACTGTTCTATGCACATTATATATTTCAATGCATTGAATTCTGACCCATCTGCCTGAGTTCTGACCTTATGAAGTAGGTGCACTTATTATCATCATTTCTTTGGAAAAGGAACCCAAGGCACAGAGAGGCTGACATACGCTAGCAGAGCCAGGCTTCAAACCCAGGGAAGCCAGCTCTAGACCTACAACAGCAACACTTAGAGGATGCAGGAAAAATGCCACATGTGATCATGATTCCCCAAGGCCACATCTACTTACATTTTGGTCTATCTTCCTCTCATCTTTTTTCTTTTTTTCAATTGCACTTTGGTTGAAATTATATCCTAAGATGGATGGTAAATGTTTGGCAGGGTAGCACACCCATTCTCTACCCTGACCCTCATCCCACCCCAAACAACAACATCCCATGGCCACTTTTGTCCACACCGTTCTTTCCCACTGAGCCCGTATTTGTGGCCTCAAAATCTGTCTGGAAAAAAAAGTCACTCACAATGAATTCTAGTTGACACACAACCTAAACCTATATGCAATTTCTGTACTATTTATCCTCATGACTGCTGCATTTCCCCAGATGGTTAAAAACCTTTTTAAAACATCACTTTTAAAGCAGAATAACTTCTCCATTTACTAAAGATAACCATTTGTTTACAGTATTCTACTATTATAAATAGTACAGAGTTAAACAGTACACAATGCTGTAATGAATAACCAAATTTTATCTTTTTTTCCCCTTATTATAGATTCCAGTACGGAGCATACATGTCAGTCCATTTATATCACAACTTCCCCAATATTCAGTTTTCTTGTTTTATTTCTCAGACAGCTGCATTTGGGGATGGGGCAGGAAGAAGAGATATGGACTTATGCCATGGGGAGAGGAGATGCCTCTTCCCTACTCACGATGTCATGGGTAGAATATCCCTGGTTCCTTTCCTCTCTGCTGGGTGAGGGGAGCAGTGACTTACCCGTCCAGCAAGTTGGGCCTAAAAACCAGTCATGTTTGGCACTGCCCCATCCTTTCTGAACCAAGCCTGGCTTCAGCATCTGTTCTGCTCAGCCCTTCCACACTGAGTATTTACAGGGCAGACACCCACATCGGGGAGAAATTTGTGGGTATAGCTTAGTTCTAGGGTTCAGTTAGGGAAGCCAGTAGTCCACAGAAATAAGGTACATTCTCCAATATAGGCTTTATTAACAACATAAAGGTATATTTTTGCCCATCTCCCCAACTTCTGATTATTTCTAAATCAGTTCAGAACTTAGGGAGATAAGATGTGTGATATTTATCTGAAACCCTTAATAATTTAGGGCTTCCCAGGTGGCTCAATGGTAAAGAATCTGCCTGACAATGCAGGAGACACAGATTCAGGTTCAGTCCCTACGTCAGAAAGATCCCCTGGAGGAGGAAATGGCAACCCACTCCAGTATTCTTGCCTGGGAAATCCCACAAACAGAAGAGTTTGGCAGGCTATAGTCCATGGGGTTGCAAAGAGCTGGACATGACTGAGCACAACAAGAACAATAACAACACTCAATAATTCAGAAGTTACAGGACTTTCCATGATATCTTCTGAACTCTACCATATCTTAAGCTATCTTTGCGTTTTTATATGTAGTTGTGCTATATATAAACTTACTTGTTTACAACCATTTAGCTTAAAAATTTTGGCAATTTTGATACATTTCATCTGGCATTTTGTTCTACAAATCAAAGGTCTGGGGCAGTCTGAGTACTATTTCTCTATAGATAATTTCCCCCTGTATGAATATTTTTTAAATCATTTTTAAAAATCATTGCTTGTTTTTTAAAAATTTTCATGTTATGCCTGAAAATAATTATTTTTTCATAAATTTTGCCAGTAGTGTGATAAACTAGTTACATTTACATGTCATGCCATGTAATTTTTTTAATTTTTGTAATTTTTTTAAGCTTAGGGAAATTTATCTTTGATCAAATTTGTATTCCAACCATCTTGTCTTTTGTGTGTATTTTTGCTTTGTGACCAGAGCATCTGCCACGGCTGAGAGAGACCTCCACTCCGGTCCTCCACGTCAATCATCTTCTCATTTTCATCTCTGTCCTCCCTGCATTTTTGAGAGTCTTCTCAAGTTTGTTTTCCACATCTCTGATGTAATTTTTACCATGTTCACTCTGCTTTTTACAGCTTCTATTTTTGTGCTTTGCACATATGTGAACATTAAAAGTTTCCTGTATAAATAATAAATGCATGATTACCATGGGAGTTTTAGTTTTTGTTTGTTCTCTTTTCTCCTTTCATGTCCCTTTTCATTTATGCCATTTTTTTTTTTCATGTCAGCTGTATCCTCTTCCTAGTTTTTTTGTTCCCATTTCATAGTGTCATGCCTTTCTATAGTCTAGGGGCATACCAAATGGTTTTCTCCAGGTTCTTAACGTAAACCATTTTTTAGAAGTTTGTCCTTTCTCTGAGTCTTGAGAACGATTTCTTCTTCTTCTACTTGACAATACTTTCCCCCTGAACCCCCATTCCACTTTCTCTACTCATCTCCAAGTGAAAGCAGGTGAAGTTGCTCAGTGGTGTCTGACTGTTTGAAATCCCGTGAATTGTAGCCTGCCAGGCTCCTCCACCCATGGGATTTTACAGGCAACAATACTGGAGTGGGTTGCCATTTCCTTCTCCAGAGCATCTTCCTGACCCAGGGATCAAACCCTGGTCTCCTGCACTGCAGGCGGACTCTTTAATCTCTGAGCCACCAGGGAAGCCCAATACTTTTCCCCCATGAGCCCCATATTTCACTTTCTCTTCTTATCCCCAAGTGAGGTGAGCTCCATTCATATCTTGCATTGGCTAATACATACATAGAACACACATTTTCCACTTTTAGCCCCACTTCAGATGAGATGGTTTGAGTCACCTTCTCAGATCTGATGTCCTTGCATGAGGAGTTGATGCACACAATTTCCAGCTAGTTCTCAATTTCTAGCAGGCTTTAATCTAATAGGGATAAGCTGGGATGAAATACTCTTTCCTTGCCCTATTGCGTGACTCGCAGATGCTCTAAACGGATGGAGTTCATAAAGCACAACGGTCCCCATGCCCTGACAATGCTTCCCGACTGCTCCCACCGCAGCACTTCACTTGTGGGAATCAAACCTCCCAGGACGAAATTCAGTCCTCTCTTACTTCCTGCCCAGTTGTTTCCTGAAAGTGTTTTATTCTGCTGAATAGAGAAAAAAGAGGTACAGATGGGAAACCAGGACAACACTGGCTGCTTCAAGGGAAAGTGCCAACTCAGGAAAGACTGACATTGTTTTTTCATTTGGTTCAGATCTTCTGATTTCTGAATGACAGACAAAAAGGTGAGTCAACCCATCTTTGTTGGCACAGCACAGAATAGATCACCAATCATTTTTTCCAAATCAGCTTCTTGGACTTTATAGTTGTTATAAAAAGTTTTCAGATTCTGGCCCTGGGTTAACTAGTGGCCAACCAGCATTTGGGGATGGTTTTCAAAAGTAGACTTCTAGAGTCTGAAAGGCTTCCTTCTGCCCCGTTTGTCTACTCACCAGCTCTGACCTTTGGAAAGTTAATTTGTGTCTCTAAGCCTGGCTTTCTCATCTGTAAAATGAGGATGATATAGTATGTACTTTATCCATATGTTGTCTGAAATAATTGGGTTAAGCATTTGTCATCAAGCAAATGAAGATACTCCAAGTAAAGCTATATTTTTAGTGCTATTTTAAGTTTTCATTTTTCAAGGTTTCATTGTGGTAAAAGTCACATAATATAAAACATACTATTAGAACCATATTTAACTGTATAGTTCAGTAGTGCTAAGTACGTTCATATTGTTGTGCAACTCTCACCATCTCCTGAATTTTTTTATTTTAATTGGAGGCTAATTACTTTACAATATTGTGGTGTTTTTTGCCATATATTCACATGAATCAGCCATGGGTGTACATGTGTTCCCCATCCTGAACCCCTCTCCCACCTCCCTCCCCATCCCATCCCTCAGGATCATCCCAGTGCACCAGCCCTGAGCACCCTGCCTCATGCATCGAGCCTGAAATAGTCCATTGATCTATTTCACATATGATAATATACATGTTTCAATGCTATTCTCTCAAATCATCCCACCCTCACCTTCTCCCACAGAGTCCAGAAGTCTGTTCTTTATATCTGTGTATCTTTTGCTGTCTCACATATAGGGTCATTGTTACCATCTTTCTAAATTCCATATACATGTGTTAATATACTGTATTGGTGTTTTTCTTTCTGGCTTACTTTGCTCTGTATAATAGGATCCAGTTTCATCCACCTCATTAGAACTCATTCAAATGCATTCTTTTTAATAGCTGAGTAATATTCCATTGTGTATATGTACCACAGCTTTCTTATCCATTCATCTGCCGATGGACATCTAGGTTGCTTCCACGTACTGGCTATTGTAAACAACACTGCAATGAACATTGGGGTACACGTATCTCTTTCAATTTTGGTTTCCCCGGTGTGTATGCCCAGCAGTGGGATTGCTGGATCATATGGCAGTTCTATTTCCAGTTTTTTAAGGAATCTCCACACTGTTCTCCAGTGGCTGTACTGGTTTGCATTCCCACCAACAGTGTGAGAGGGTTTCCTTTTCTCCACATCCTCTCCAACATTTATTGTTTGTAGACTTTTTGATAGCAGCCATTCTGACTGGTGTGAGACAGTAGCTCATTGTGGTTTTGATTTGCATTTCCCTGATAATGAGTGATGTTGAGCATCTTTTCATGTGTTTGCTAGCCATCTGTATGTCTTCTTTGGAGAAATGTCTGTTTAGTTCTTTGGCCCATTTTTTGATTGGCATCTCCCGAAATTTTTACCTTCCTAAACTGAAACTCTTTCCTCATTAAACACTAACTCCCCATACCCCTCTTCATTGCTCCCACTCCCCTGGCATTTACCAATGTACTTTCTGACTCTATGAATTTGACTATTCTAAGTATTAATATCTCATGTAAGTGGAATCAAACAGCATTTACCTGTACCTACTGCATACTGGAATGCATTTTTAAGATTAGCTTAATATATCTTTTTTAACCCCATGGATATTATCAAATAATTTTTATTTTTATTATATAATTAGTGAGTATTCATTATATAAAACTTGGAAACTATTATCAAGCAAAAAGAAAAAAATCACCTAGATTCCTACCATCCAGAAGAGCCCCTTGGACATTTTATATGCTTTTTCCATTTTTTTCTTATGAGCGTGTGGTGGGCAGAGGTGTGGAAGAAAAGTAAGCTAATACTGTTTTCTAACCTATTTTTTCATTGTTTTTCACAAACATTCTTCAGGATACTAACTATTCTTTGACATTACTTTCTGATGGCTATGTAAAATGCCACTGTTCAGATATGTCAAAATTTATTTTATTTAATCTATCATTGGACATTTAAAATTCTGAAAATTATTACTAGCAACACAGAGATGGACATTTTAATAAATAAAAATTTCCTCTTTTCCTATGTTCATTATCTTAAATAAATTCTTAGACGTGTTAAATGGTATTTCTTACATATTGCCAAATGGCCTTCCGTAAAAGGGAAAGTGAAAACGTTAGTTGCTTCAGTTCAGTTCAGTCGCTCAGTTGTGTCCGACTCTTTGCGACCCCATGAATCACAGCACACCAGGTCTCCCTGTCCATCACCAGCTCCCGGAGTTCACTCAGACTCATGTCCATCAAGTCGGTGATGCCATCCAGCCATCTCATTCTCTGTTGTCCCCTTCTCCTCCCACCCCCAATCCTTCCCAGCATCAGATTCTTTTCCAGTGAGTCAACTTGTCGCATGAGGTGGCCAAAGTATTGGAGTTTCAGCTTCAGCATCAGTCCTTCCAATGAACACCCAGGATTGATCTCCTTTAGAATGAACCTCCATCCATAGTTCATCAGGCACTCTATCAGATCTAGGCCCTTAAATCTATTCCTCACTTCCACTGTATAATCATAAGGGATTTGATTTAGGTCATATCTGAATGGTCTAGTAGTTTTCCCTACTTTCTTCAATTTCAGTCTGAATTTGGCAATAAGGAGTTCATGATCTGAGCCACAGTCCGCTCCTGGTCTTGTTTTTACTAACTGTATAGAGCTTCTCCATCTTTGGCTGCAAAGAATATAATCAATCTGATTTCAGTGTTGACCATCTGGTGATGGTCAATCCTGGGTTAGTTGCTTAGTCGTGTCCAACTCTTTGTGACTCATAGACTGTATCCTACCAGGCTCCTCTGCCCATGGACTCCCTAGGCAAGGATTCTGAAGTGAGTAGGCATTCCCTTTTCCAGGGAAACTTCTCGACACAGGGATCAAACTCAGGTTTCTTACATTGCAGGCAGATTCTCCCAGTAAAGACGCCACCAGGGAAGCCCCTCTGTAATGTTCACAGCATTTGGCAATTTGTACTATCTTCAAGAGCACAAAAATAACTATTTTTTAATGCAATTATTCGTGAGAAAGAATACTTCAGTAAGTTTACTGGTAATTTAAGTTTTTTCCTTTTTTCCTATGAGTTACCTATTTGTGTCTTCTTAGTTTTTTAATAAAGCACTTTTTTCATTAAGAGAACTTTATTTAATAAGCATTTTAATCTTTTATTAATAATAGATATTTCTTTATTAAATGTTTGGTATAATACACTGATGTTATATTGGCCTGCAGTTTTCTTTCTGGGAATGTTTATAATTATGGATTCAGTTTCTTCACTTTGCTTTTACATGTGTGTGTTGGTATTGGTCAGTTCAGTTTAGTTCAGTCGCTCAGTCCTGTCTGACTCTTTGTGACCCCATGAATCACAGCATGCCAGGCCTCCCTGTCCATCACCAAATCCCGGAGTTCACTCAAACTCATGTCCATCATATTGGTAGTATATTAATTTATAACAATTTTATATTGTTATGTAAATCTATCTTTTCTTTCTTTGTGATTACTTTTCCCTCTCAAAATCTGACAAATATTTGTTATTTTTTTAACCTCTTTTGTGGTTGTTAAAGTTTTTAAAATAATATATGCACATATTTAAAGAAAATGTATCAAACAATTCAGAAAGGTATAATACGAAAAGTTCAGTTCTCTCTCTCTTCACTCCCATTTCCAGTTTCACTTCCCAGAGGTCCTATCATAAGTTCCATGTTCATTTCCAGAATACTTTTCTGCATGGACCAGCACATGTATGTATGCACTACATATAGTACATATTATTTTAACACATTTTGGAACAGACAATTCCAAAAACTATATATGTGTTTGCATTGTTATTGTTAGACACTTATTGTAAGAATAATGATTATGTCCTTCTAAATCAGTGATTTTCAAACTTTAACATGTATCAGAATCACTTGCCAAGTATACTAAAACATAGATTGTCGAGTACTACTCGCAGTTTCTGACTCAGTAAGTTCTGAGGAGGGGCCCAAGAATTTGCATTTTAACAAGTTCCTCAGTGTTGCCGATTCTGATGGGCTAAGACCAGTATTTAGGGACCAACGCTCTCATTGATTATATCAAAGCCACTGAGTAAATCCCTCCATTCAAGCATATTTAATGAAGAGCAGAGCCCAGTGAATGGGAGCAGTCACTGGTATGGCAGGACCTGCTCAGGAATTCCCTCTTCTGGGGTTGCCAGCTAGCCCCTTTTCTACATAGACTGTGCTTTCAAACTCGACATCCTGTTGATTAATTGAGGGCTAATGCATTACCAGAGAGATCCTGAATTTAAGCCATTATTGTATATGACCACATATGTGTGGCTCACAAGACACGTGTCTCATGGTTACGGGGGGGATGGTCTAGAGGCTGCTCCAGCATCACCAGAGATAACTTGTTTGAGATAAGGATTCCCACTCCAGTTCTAAAGAATCTGGAGCTCCTGGACACAGGACCAGGGACCTGCACTTTAAAAAGCACCCATGGCAATTTTTATGTGCCCTTGTATTTTCTAACTCTGGGTGGGGAATGGAGCAGAACTCAAGACCACTAGGGGAAAAGTTGTTAAGAAAAACTCTGAAAGCAGGGCATGACACAACAAAAAAGAAAAAATAAACGGAATCATGCACCGCCTCCCAGAACCGAATACCATTTACTAGTCACCTCCTATGTACCCAGCACTCTTTAAGGCACTTCACCTACATCCCTTCTTTTTATCCTCACAACATTCTGGTAAGAATGAGCCTGCAGGGTTGAGGAAGAAGTTCAAGGAAATGGTGGTGCTGAGATCTGAACCCAGTGGCTGTGCCCTTTTTCTACTCTGTGTGATATCCTTTGGCTTCCCTGGTGGCTCAGTGGTAAAGAATCTACCTGCCAATGTAAGAAACAGGGGTTTGATCCTTGGGTCAGGAAGATCCCCTGGAGAAGGAAATGGCTCCCCACTCCAGCATTCTTGCCTGGAGAATTCCATGGACAGAGAAGCCTGGTGGGTTACCATCCACAGAGTTGCAAAAAGTCGGATATGACTTAGCGACTAACAACAACAATCATATCCTTCACTATTTCACCTGAGTGAAGCAGGAGGTAGGTTAAGTGTGCTCCTACAAAGATGCTATTTTTGAGTGGGGAGGTGAGGACAAGTGGCGGAATGATTGGTGTTCTTTACATGGACGTGCCAAGTGATAAAGAAGATGGGAATGGCGGAGTCATTGGTGAATCTGGGGATACAGAGAGACAACTTGAATGATCAGAGTTCGAGGAGAGTTTTCAGTCTGCATTCCTCAATTTGGCCCCTGGCAATGCCTCATTTCTCAGACGACTATTCAGTCAACTATCCTGTGAGTCACCATCACCAAAAAAAAACAAAAAACACCCAAATGAGTGTGATTCTAGAAACCCACCAGGCACCAAGAACAGGAAAGCACTGGGAGTCTGGGAAGGTCCCAAACTAAAATTGCCAAGATCTCTTCCCTTCTGATTTTTAAATCTGTGTGTGGTTCTTGGAAAATTTAATCCACATGTTTTGGAATCATTTATAGTTAATGCCGGAGAAGGCAATGGCACCCCACTCCAGTACTCTTGCCTGGAAAATCCCAAGGACAGAGGAGCCTGGTAGGCTGCAGTCCATGGGGTCGCTAAGAGTTGGACCCGACTGAAGTGACTTAGCAGCAGCAGCATAATTAATGAATCAGAATAGTTTTATAAGAGTCATTTGATGTCTAAGATGCTTGATGTGCCTTCTCCTTCTTCTTTTATTTAAAATATAAACCTCTAAAAGCATTCTTCCCCACCTGTAGCCCCAATTTCTAAAGCTGGAAGTTTAATTTTATCAATAAAAATGAAGCCTAGAACCTGAAAACAAGCAACCTCAGGCCTAAACTTGCCTATGAAAAGTGACAAATATGTTCTCTCATTTCCCAGAAAAGTCCCCTAGCAGCTGTGGGAAGAAATCCCACCACCACCTTGCAGATTCAACCCCTCCACAGACAGCCCTCTGCCTGGCAGAAAAACAAGATGTACTCCAGACCCTTGCTTTTAATTTAAAGGGAGCTCGGCCCACTTTTCTCAGGGTAGCGTTCTGGAAGCCTAATTTAGTGATTCACTCCAGTGAAATCCACAGGATACCAAACCATGATGAACAGACTCTAAACTGTTTCCATCTCACTCCCATGGCAGTTATTTCTCTGAAAAGAGCATACTAGCCTCTGCCAAGTGCTAATCACCCAGAACCTCTTCAGGGACACCTGCAATAGAAAATAGTGAGCTTTATCCACAGCACAGTTCCAAATAGGGAAAGAGTAATTATATCCAGATCCATTGTCATTATTTATTTCATATTCTCTATTTCCCTTTTGCTTTGCCAAATTGTTTGCAACTACAATACAGTTTTTCCAACTTGGGGCTACCATTAAATTAGCAGTTTCTAGACTTTGTTTTCAACAGTCCTTCAAAAATAAACTTCAATTCAGGGTGAACTGCTCCCTGGCATGAGATTTTTTTCTTTTCTTCTTCTTTTTTGGCCATGCCACGCAGTCTGTGGGATCTTAGTTCTCTGACCAGTGATCGAACCTTTGTCCCCTACCATGGAAGTGCAGAATCTTATCCACTGGACCACCAGGAAAGTCTCGAGATTTCATCTTAAGTTGAGAGGAATAAACTGATTAAAATAGTATGGTAATTCCTTAAGAAATTAAAACTAGAAATTACCATGTGATCTAGCCATTCTATTTCTGGATATACATAAAAAAATTATAAACTTGAAAAGATATTTGTACGTCAATGTTTATAGCTGCATTATTCACAAAAGCCAGATGGTGGAAGCAGCCCCAAGTGTCCACTGACAGATGAATAAACAAAATATCATATACATACACCTTAAAAGGAGGGGAACTCTGACATACGCTGCAACATAGATGAACTTGAGGACATTATGCTAAGTGAAATAAACCATCCACAAAAAGGACAATTACTGTCTAATTTCATTCATAAGAGGTACCTAGAGTGGACAAATTCATCCAAGCAGAAAGTAGAATGAGGTTGCCAGAGGCTAGAGGTGAAGGAGAATGGGTAAGTATTCTTGAATGAGTACGGAGTTGCAGTTTTGCAAGATGGAAAGAGATGGATAGTGCTGATGACTGAAGAATAATGTGAATGGACTTAATGCCACTGAATTATACCCTTTAAAATGGTTAGGATGGCAAATTTTATTTTATGGTTATGTCTATTTTACCATGATTAAAAAAAAAAAGGAATATGATGAGCCTAAGTATGTGAAAAGTGGTAGACTTGAGTCTATTTTGCAACTAATTAGCATCCATCTTGGGAAATTTAATCTTGCTCTGTCCTTGCCCTTGGAAATCACTTTTGATTGGATAAGAACACTAATGGATTCCACAATCTTTCATTGTATCTTAATTGCTATTATCACTACTTCTTGGCATTAATGTTAATATAGAACTGGTAAGGTAATAAACTGTGGAACATTCTGAAAGAGATGGGAATCCCAGACCACCTGACCTGCCTCTTGAGAAACCTGTATGCAGGTCAGGAAGCAACAGTTAGAACCGGTCATGGAACAACAGACTGGTTCCAAATAGGAAAAGGTGTACGTCAAGGTTGTATATTGTCACCTTGCTTATTTAACTTATATGCAGAGTACATCATGAGGAACGCTGGGCTGGAAGAAGCACAAGCTGGAATCAAGATTGCTGGGAGAAATATCAATAACCTCAGATATGCAGATGACACTACCCTTATGGCAGAAAGTGAAGAGGAACTCAAAAGCCTCTTGATGAAAGTGAAAGAGGAGAGTGAAAAGGTTGGCTTGAAGCTCAACATTCAGAAAACAAAGATCATGGCATCTGGTCCCATCACTTCATGGGAAATAGATGGAAAAACAGTGGAAACAGTGTCAGACTTTGTTTTTTTGGGCTCCAAAATCACTGCAGATGCTGATTGCAGCCATGAAATTAAAAGACGCTTGCTCCTTGGAAGGAAAGTTATGACCAACCTTGATAGTATATTAAAAAGCAGAGACATTACTTTGCCGACCAAGGTCCGTCTAGTCAAGGCAATGGTTTTTCCCGTGGTCATGTATGGATGTGAGAGTTGGACTGTGAAGAAAGCTGATCGCCGAAGAATCGATGCTTTTGAACTGTGGTGTTGGAGAAGACTCTTGAGAGTCCCTTATACTGCAAGGAGATCCAACCAGTCCATTCTAAAGGAGATCAATCCTGGATGTTCATTGGAGGGACTGATGCTAAAGCTGAAACTGCAATACTTTGGCCACCTCATGAGACGAGCTGACTCACTGGAAAAGACTCTGATGCTGGGAAAGGTTGGGGGCGGGAGGAGAAGGGGACGACGGAGAATGAGATGGCTGGATGGCATCATCGACTCTGTGGACATGAGTTTGAGTGTACTCCGGGAGTTGGTGATGGACAGGGAGGCCTGGCGTGCTGTGATTCATGGGGTCGCGGAGAGTCGGACACGACTGAGCGACTGAACTGAACTGAACTGAAGGTCTTATTGAGATACAGTTGACTAGTTCATTCCTCCTACCCCCGCTCAAAGCCTGAGGAATAGGGTGACAGGGTGAAGCGAAATATTAAATTTTATTCCTCAAAACCTAAGAAAAATGGTCCAAAAATAACTAAAAATCAAGTGATAAATATAGGGGCACAAACTCATAATCTTTAAAAGTGGTGACTAGAAAATATATCCCATGCTCTTGGGACTGAAAGAATTAAAATTGTTAAAATGGCAATACTACTCAAAGCAATCTACAGATTTAACACTATCCCTATCAAACAACCCATGACATTTTTCCACAGAACTTGAACAAATAATGCAAAAAATGTATATGGAACCATAAAAGACCCAGAATTGCCAAAGTAATCCTGAGGAGAAAGCAGGAGGTGAAACTCTCTCAGACTTCAGATAACACCTGAAAGCTACAGTAATAAAAACAGCATGGTATTGGCACAAAAACAAACATACAGATCAATGGAACAGAATAGAGAGCCCAGAAGTAAACCAACACACCTACAATAAATTAATCTTCAACAAGGAAATCAAGACTATAAAATGGGAAAAAGACAGTCTCTTCAGCATTGGTACTGGAGAAGTTGGACTGTTGCAGGTAAATCAATGGAGTTAGAATGCACCTTCACATCATACACAAAAATAAGCTCACAATAGCCAAGATATGGAAATAACCTAAATGTCCATTGACATATGGACAGATAAAGAGGATGTGGTACATAATACAATGGAATAATATTCAGCCATTAAAAAGTACAAAATAACGCCATTTGCAGTAACATGGATGTAACTACAGCTTTTCACACTAAGTGAATTAAATCAGAAAGAGAAAGAAAAATACAATATGATATCACTTATATGTGGAATCTAAAATATGGCACAAGTGAACTTATCTACAAAACAGAAACAGACTCAACAACATAGAAGACAGACTGTGGTTGCCAAGCGGGAGTGGGTATTGGAGAGGGAAGGACTAGGATCTGGGGATTAGCAGGTGCAAACTATTAAATATAGGATGGATAAACAACAAGGTCCTACTGTATAGCACAGGGAACTATATTCCATATCCTGGAATAAGCCACAATGGAAAAGAATACGTGTATAACTGAGTCACTTTGCTGTACAGCAAAAAGAAACACAACACTGTAAATCAAGTATATTTCTACAAAAAGGTAAATTTAAAAAACCGGTGACCAGAAAAAGAAAAATTCAAAAGCTGACTTAAAACCCCCATCTTATTCATTCAACACAACCCTCTAAAACAATACTGGAGAAAAAGGAGTGGAAAAAACTCCAGAATTAATGAGTCTGGCGTATGTTGTACTTTTATCTTATGTGTGGTATCCTTTAAAATAGAGTTATGGCAAAGAAGGATAATCAATTCCGTGAGCCCCTCTGACTTGGACTTTTGACCTTCAATCAATTCAACAGCATTTTGAATGAAGCAAGACTTGTAGAAATGGAGACAGGTATCGAGTAGATTGAGATCATGAAGACATTCCAGAGCAAAGGAAATATAAAGGAAAAGCCACTGTTCACAGTGTCAGTAACAGAGAGTGGGGTGCGGGGCAAATTTAACAATGATTTTTCCAAAAATAGAGGTAGAAGGTGAAGGAAAGCTAAAGGAGAAAATGTGTGAGACTATGTGGCAGGGGGTCTAGAGACTGATCTGTCGAAGAGGAAGGGAGTGACTCAAAGAAAATGTGGGAGAAAGTTTCGATCACAGATGAAGTTCTGAGGGACAGGCATACGAATTGTTACACTCACCTTGTGACATGTAATGTCCGGGTACAAACCAGATGGACTTGAAAGTGAATCAGGAGAGAACTTTTAGCAGAAATATGAGAATTTGGATCTTTTCCAGAGGATGAGTAAAGAGAGGTTCCTGGAGCCATGCTCATCATACAAGCAGAACAACACCTAAGGTCTCCCACAGTGAGTTCCATCTTGAACACCAGAGAGATAAACCACAACTTCCACTTGATGCTGAGCTACTGTCTGACCGAACAGGAAGCTTGTCCTGATGTCTACAGATTTCAAACTGATTGTGGAACGTGGAAGTCTTGGCAGCACACAATGAATCAGCCTCCATTAACCAGAAGAGTGAGGTAGGGCAACCACTTCGGACAATATGTTATTTTGGAAGTGATGATTTCTTTTACAACATTTGAGCCTGGGAACATGGTGTGCTTTATATGAAGCAGAAAATAAATAAAAGATTTCAAGGAATTCCTCTCCCACATGACCAATTAAAAAACCCAAGCTGAAAACCCAAGTACTAAGTAGATTCAATGAGCATGCATTTATGCCAATTTTAAAAATACAATACACATGAAACTATTTTAGAATTTTTCCTCCTAAAAAGGGAAGTCACTGAAATAGAGACAACTGGCCACAGTTATTTGGTTTTTCTCAAATGTGGGCTTTCAAATGACATAAAAAAGGCACCAGAAAGGATTGGTCTCTTTTTTGGTTGGAGGATTAGAGATAGTTCAGTGTCATGTCAGAAAGCAAAGCCAGTCCTATTCAAAATAACTTATGATAGTTTAGAGTTAGTGAGTGAACTATTTAAAAGGACCTTGGTGGCGCTAGTGGTAAAGAACCTGTCTGCCAATGCAGGAGGTGTAAGAGGCATGAGTTTGATCCCTGGGTCGGGAAGATCCTTTGGAGGAGGGCACAGCAAATCACTCCAGTATTCTTGCTTGAAGAATCCCATGGACACAGAAGCCTGGGGGTGGGGGGCTACGGTCGGAATCAGACATGACCGAAGCAACTTAGCACACGTGGGAGACTAAATGTCACACTGCTTTTGTTTGCTATTACAGTGTTCATGTGTGACTGATATTACTTGTGCTCTATTATCTATTGTTTTCTCCTTCCATAAGGAAACCCATGATTTTCAACTAAGCCCATGGCTGGTTGGAATAAAGACATTCCCACTGTCCATTGAAGTTAGGTGTGGTCATGTGGCTAATTCTGCCTAGTGCAAAGAGGAAGTGGTATGCACAACTTTTGAGTGCATCCTTAAACAAAGGGGTCATGATTTTCTTTCCTCCTCTTCCTCCTTTCTGTTGGTCAAAATTCAGATGTAGTGATTACAGTTTTAACCATGAATTAGGGCCATAGGACCACTGAGAACGGAAGGCATGCACAGTGGAGCAACAAAACAGAAGGCACCCAGGTCTCTGACACAGTGCAGTGCTCAAACTGTCCTGGTTGACAAACTCTACATTTCACGATACATGCAAATCCCACCGTCATGCTGTATACCTTAAACATACACAGTGATCTATGTCAATTATTTCTCAATAAGATGAGAAAAACAAAGATAACCATAGACAGTATGAAAAGAAAATGAGCATGCTTGTGTTCCAATAAAATTTTATTTACTTGCTATATTCTTTATGACTTTAGATACGTATGTATGTATTTATAGGTGGTGGATGGGCCTGATTTGTTCAGCTTATAAGCTATAGCTTGCCAATCTCTGGTCTAGAAGAACTGATTTTTCCAGACTCTAAATCCTGTCCCCTGTTCTCTGGGCTAAGTTACAGATAAAACAAAAAATATGAACTCTGTAAGTCTCCACACTAACTGGCTTGAGTTCAAATACAAGGATTCGAAAAGAAGAAATGCACCATCCATGAACCAGAGTGTATGCTCTACTCATTCCTCTCATCTCCATCTGACTCTAAAAATGACAGGGGCATGGTGTCTTCAGATCACTCTGTTCTGTGACATAGGTGCCATTAAAATAGCTCATCCTAACTGTAAATACACATGACCTCTAAATCAAGTTGAAAAGGGTGTGGGGGAGGGAAGAAAGACGTTTCTTAGAAACTCTTTTCAACGGGAGACATTATCACACATGATCCTGGACAGAACTGTTTTTAAGTCAGTCTTTTGTGAAAACAAGTGTAGTCGCTCAGTGTGTCAGACTCTGTGCCATCCTATGGACTGTAGCCTGCCAGGCTCCTCCATCCATGGTATTTTCCAGGCAAGAATACTGGAGTGGGTTGCCATTTCCTTCTCCAGGGAATCTTCCAGAGTCTGGTATCAAACCTGGGGCTCCACATTGCGGGCAGACTCTACCATCTAAGCCACCAGGGAATCCCATGGGTTAAAAAAAAAAAAAAAAATTCCCAGAATTGTTTTTAAGTCAGTCTTTTGGTTTTATACAGTTCAGAAGAAATTTGGTGTTTCCAATTAATCTTGGTTAGTAGATGAACCGACCAAAATAAGAAAAAGTCAGTTGAAGATCTAATATTTCACGAGGCTTAAATTCCTGGCAGGCATTCTGACACAACATGTAATGTCATATTGAATCCTGGCAAATCCCAGTCTCCCAGAATGTATGGAACAGCTATTTGAGGGCTCTGTAAGGTAAGTGGGGTTTCCCTGGTGGCTCAGACAGTAAAGAATCTGCCTGCAATGCAGAAAACCCGGGTTCGATCCCTGTATAGGGAAGATCCCCTGAAGGAGGGCCTGACAACCCATTATCCTTGCCTGGAAAATTCCCATGTACAGAGGAGCCTGGCAGGCTACAGTCCAGAGGATCTTAAAGAGTCAGACATGACTGAGAGACTAAGCACAGCACAGCACAAGGTAAGTGGTAGCAGGTGGGTGGAGGAAGAAAATTAGATTAAAAGAACCATCAAACTGGCAATGTTTACTATTGTTTTCCTCTCTGGAATCTCCAGGGCCTGGATTCAAGGCAGTCTGGAACGTGGAAGTGGACACTGGTATGAACAGAGTTCCAGGAGGAGACCTCTAGATCTGGCTCTGTAGCTGAAAGTGAACTCCTAAAGCTCAGAGGGGATGCAGAAGTCTCCCTCCCTCTGCTTCCTTTCTCTCCATTTTCCTGCATCCACAATCCAGCAGCAGCATGACAGAGGCTGCAATTCAAAGGGAGCCAGACTTCGAGAGAAGGGAGCCTTCTGTTCAGTGGGTGGAGCTGTGATCCCAAGAGAGTGGGCTGAACCCAGCTGCTTGTTTTTTTCTCTCTCCAGTCATCCACCACTTGACCCAGTGGACAGCAGAGCCGGGCAACTAAAGCCACAGCATTCTGGCTAGAGAACCAAAGAAGGGAGCTCAGGGGCCCAGAAATTACAGGAAAATTGCAGGGAGGAATGAGCTCAGAAAGTGAATTCATAAAGTTTTTGTGAACTACTGGGTTCACCTTCCTATGCTCACATGGGTCTTTTTCTAATGGGCATACCAAAGGCTTGGAGAACTAAACTAATACTAGGGCACTGCCTGGTTTGCAGGCAGATCACTGGTTGGTGCGCAGGCCAGGGAGAGCATAGGCCTGACTCTACACGAACAGCAAGAGTTTCCAACAGGGTAGCACCGTTCTGTATCCTGATTGTGGTGGTGATCAGGAAGACTCCCCCAGGGGAGGGCATGGCAATCCATGCCAGCATTCTTGCCTGGAGAATTCCATGAACAGAGGAGCCTGGCGGGGTACAGTTCATAGGGTTCCAAAGTGTCAGAATGACTGAAGCAACTTAGCGTGCACACACGTAACACAAATTTATGCAGGTGCTAAAATTTGTAACACTGTACACAAAAAACACATTTTGTATGATAATTTTAAAAACAGAATTGACAACAACAACAAATCACAGCGAGACAGTGTATCTCATGTTTCTTAGACATATCAGAATTGACTGGAGCTAACTGAGACAGAAAATGGTTTAATTTTAAGACTCTTGGTTGGCTCCCAGAATTGACAAGAAGGGTAAAAAACTAGGACTGGAAAGGTGATACTATAGCAGCTTCTGGTAGCTCTGGGTGTTCACTTCTGCTACAGACACTCATGTCTACTTGCCTCTTTGGCTCCACAGAGATTTCCAGGATGGGCAAGGGGACAACTGTAAACAGGAGTGGTGCTCAGATGGCAAAAATAATTAAATAAAAATTAAAAGATGCCTGCTCCTTGGAAGGAAAGCTATGACAAACCTAGACAGTATATTAAAAAGCAGAGACATCACTTTGCCAACAAAGGTTAGTATAGTCAAAGCTATGGTTTCTCCAGTAGTCATGTACAGATGTGAGAGTTGGACCATAAAGAAGGCTGAGTGCCAAAGAATTGACGCTTTCGAATTGTGGCGCTGAAGACTCTTGAGAGTCCCTTGGACTGCAAGGAGATCCAACCAGTCAATCCTAAAGGACATCAACCCTGAATGTTCATTGGAAGGACTGATGCTGAAGCTGAAGCTCCAATACTCTGGTCACCTGATGCGAAGAGCTGACTCACTGGAACACACTCTGATGCTGGGAAAGACTGAGGGGAGGAGAATGAGGCGGCAGAGGATGAGATGGTTGGATGATATCATTGATTTAATGGACATAAGTCTGAGCAAACTCCAGGAGATAGTGGAAGGACAGGAGCCTGGTGTGCTACAGTCCATGGGGTCTCAAAGAGCTGGACACGACTTCATGACTGAACAAAAATAACAACAACTATTATTGGCTCCTGCTAGATAAATGAGGTGTGCAGAGCCTCTATAACGTCCTTGAGTTTACACGGTTTTACCAGGACTCAAAATCTGCGCTCCTAACCACCACACAGCAATGGCTGACAATGTCTCCAACCGCAGCAGAGCTTTGCGGAAACCATGTTGCTTGTCTAAAACAAAGAAGAGAAGTAATTTGAAGCAGAAACTCCAACTTCCTCCTGGCTCTGCAATTCAGAGGAATGCTAACCCAGCTGTTTGTTTTCCTTTTTAACAGTTTGTTTTGTCTTTGAAATATAAACACTGAACTTTCTAGTATGTGCACTGCCTCTGATATATTCTCTAGAGCTGTAGCATCCAAACTTTTTGTTCACAAACCCATCAGTGAATACTTTTGAGCATTGCTCCTAATATGTATAAGTTTACTTATAAGCTATATATACTGCAATATTTATATATCACGTGCATTCTAAATGACATATTTAAAAAGGATAAAATAACAATATTTCAAAATAACGTTTTTTAAAATAATACAAAATCACTTTTATTTCATTAAGAAATACATTTGAACATTACTGAATATGCTTCATATATCTGATCCTAAATTCAGCTTTTTTACTTGATTTTTACAGAAGCTATAACTAGAAAAAAATTCACAAAGATATATAAATCCAAATGAAAGAAGTGCATTATTGGTTATGTTTACTAAACTATGGTTCAAATTATTTAAATTTCATCTACCAATTTACAAAGGGTTTTTGGGGAGAAGAGAGAAATCTGGTTAGCAAATTTCCACTTCTGCAGCTGTTGGGCAAACAACTGGAAAATGTTGTATTTTTAACAAATAACTTCAAGACTCACTGAAATTTTTTTTAGCTAGGAAATTTAAATAGGTTAGAAAGCCATGAGTTCTAGTTTTTAATAGCTATGCAAATGAGAGATTTTACAAGAGTCAACCTGATATTATGTGCGACAACAAAGTTTTAAGATGATGGAAATGTTTTTCAGACATTCCTTTTCAAAATTCTCCATAGCACAAATTTCTTAAATGTTTTTGCATGATTACTGTTAAATATCACCTTTTATTTTGTAGAAATAGAATAAGAATGTTAATTTTTTAATCCACTAATGAGCAAATAATAAATAACTAATATGGCATCAAAGGAAACATCAGCAAACTTGGTATACATCATCTTTCATAAAACATCTCATACTTCATATTTCCTATCAATGGAATTCTGCTTCCAGTTTTGGTAGACAAGGTTGTTTCAGAACTACTTCTCCATTTATAACAACTAGAAAACTTAAACAAAAAAAAATTAAAATGTGTTTGCTACATTGTTGGTGTGAATGTAAGCTTGTATAACCACTGTGGAAAGCAGTATGAATGTTCCTCAGGAAATGAAAAACACAATTACCATATGATCCAGCAATCCCACTCCTGGGCAAAGAGACAAAACCCAGACAAACTATACCAGACAAAATTATAATCTGAAAAGATACATGCACCCCTATGATCATAGTAGCACTATTCACAATAGCAAAGACAGGGAAAAAACCTAGAAGTCCATCAACAGATGAATGGATAAAGAAGATGTGGTAAATATATATACAACCGGATGCTCAGCCATAAAAAGAATGAAAAAATGCCGTTTGCAGTAACATGGATGCAACCAGAGATTATCATACTAAGTGAAACAAGCCAGAGGGAGGAACACAAATACCACATGATATCACTTATATGTGGACTCTAAAATATGACACAAATGAACCTGTCCATGCAACAGAAGGAGACTCACAGACTTGGAGAACAGACTTGTGGTTGCCAAGGGGAACGGGGATGGGGGAGGGTTTGGGGTTAGTAGATGTAAGCTATTATATATGGAATGGATAAATGACAAGATCCTATTGTATAGCAGAGAGCTATATGCAGTATCTTATGATAAACTATAAGAAAGAATATTAAAAAAGAATGTATATATGTATAACTAAATCACTTTGCGGCATAGTAGAAAAATACATTGTAAGTCAATTATACGTCAATAAAAGATAAATTTTTAAAATCTAAAAAAAGGGAAGAAAATTCTGCCACACGCAGCAAAATGGACGGCACTGGGATAGTGCTAAGTGAAACTAGCCAGTCATCTAGGGAAAAATATTGCATTATTACATGTACATGAAGTGTACTCCAGTCAAATAGCAAAGATTGTTAGACTGGACAAAAAGTGAATAAAATTAAACTATATCATCTTTAGGAGCTAAACTTTAGAGACAAGTTAAAAAAATTGAAACTTAAAAGAAAAATATGCAAGTAGCACTCACAAGTGAGTTGGAATGACTATAGTAAAATCAAATAAAAACACTTAAAGAAAAAATGATGCTAGAAATAATGACGGACATTTTATAAAAACGAAGGTCAATTTTTTATGAAAAAAAATTTTCACATTACATAATGAAATAAATAATAAACAAGTGTTGGAAAGAGAAAGCTTCAACTTCTGGTGGAATGTCAACAATTTAGAAAGGGATGCTAAAACCAGTGGGGGAAAGTTTGATGATTTTGATGAATAAATAAATAAATAAGTATACCACCACCACCAGCAGGACAATATTGGGGAAGCCAAACTGCTTCAGCTTCCACTAACCAAAAATAGGATAATGGGAACATCAATAAAGAAAATGATATATAAAGGATTAAAGCATGTCAAATATGTTAAATCTGAGAGTCTCTGGATTAAAAAAATACTCAAAAAAACAAAACAAAACCCTTATGCTTCAAAGAAAAAAAAATCTGCTTCAGAAGGATTCTAGGAAACCACCCTATTATTTTGAAAATTGGTAAGTGAAGGGAAAAAAAATCAAACATTATCTTGCCTATCTTGTATGACCTGGGCCTCAGGGTAAGCAAATAGTTGTTGAGAGAACTTCCCTTTTATTGAGAATCTCACTTCATAAATGAAGAAAGAACAAAGGAGTTAGAAAAGCATTATTTTGCAGCCCCTGATGAATTAACAGTACCAGACAGAACACTAACAGCTGATATCACAAAAAGAAAGAAAAGCAACAACATATTATCCATCTCCTAATAGAAGCATAACCTATCACCCATGAAGTCATCTCACCAAAAATAGCAAAACAAAACCCTGCATCAGACCAAGACTTTTGACTCAATTTCCAATTTACAGAAAACACCAAGTATATACTGGGAGTATATATATACTGGGAAAATACTAAGTATATACTGGGAGTATATATACCAAGTATATACACAGAGATGTGAGCAGTAAAATCCAGATTGTGGTAAACTACAAAACAAACCACCCCATTTCTTTAACAATAAATTGCAAGGCAGAAAAAGGAAAAGAAATCAAGACTTGAGACATACCAACTAATCACAATGTATGCCCTTTATTTGGGTCCTGATTGAAACAAGTAAACTGTTAAAAATTATGAGACATACAAGAAGATGCAAATGTCAGTTTGGATATTGGTTGATGTTAAGGAATTACTATTAACTGTTTTCCACTGCGATAATGGTATTGCTTATATTTTTATAGGAGTCCTTATCTTTTAGAGATACACGCTGAAATGTTTACAGATGTTTACAATCCTTTTAGAATTTTCTTTAGAAAACTTGATGTGGGGGAGAAAGTGAAAGTATATATATGTAAGATTAGTTCTGAACTGAAAATGGTTGAAGACGGGTGTTTTGCATATTGAATGTTTATTCTTCTTATTCCATCTTCTTTGAATAGGCTTGAAATTTTTAATAATAACATCTTTTTATCTAAAAATTAGTGTGCTGTCTCAAATACAAGGCCTCCATATACAGTGTTCATGTAGCACCAACCAGGCTAAGAGGACAAATGGGGACACAAGCCCAGCCCTTACCAAGCCATTTGCCTTGGAGGGCAGGGGTATCAGCAGGAAGAAGAAAGATGTGCTTTTTAAAAAATGTTTCACTTAGAAGCCATTTTGTTATTCGTGATGAGAAATCATCCTTTAAAAATTTGCATAAAGATAACTAAGAGGGCTCTTGACAGGGACCACGTTCAAGAACTAGAATCACTGAGGATAACCTCTTCTCTAATTCGGTCAGAGACCTGGAACGGAGCTGTAAGTGCACAGCACATATCACAAGCAAAAGCAGGGGAAACCAGATGAGAGAGAACAGCACCGACCCCATTTTCCCAAGGAGCAGTGGCTGCAGCAGGAGGAACAGGGGACCTAATTTGTACAAACTTGTGGCCACTAGGAGGTGCAGAAGACTCACTGCAGTCTCAGCGATAAGGCATTCCTAGTTCCAGCAAGTGCTTTGGCCGAGGCTCAAAGCATCCACCTTGCGATTATCCTTAAGCCTGTGTCCCTAAGGTGGGAGTAATCTCAGGAAACAGTGGCCTACAAAATACAAGCACACACAGCACCCTGCCCCAAAGCATTCATAAATTCTTCCAGTCCCAGGATGCTGGCTAATATCCCAGGGGTGGCTCTTCACTGATTCCGGCCAGCTGCATGAACTAAACATGAGGAGCCCCTTTCAAAATAGTGATTGGCTTTGCTTCAGGTCACTATGATTTCAGTGGCTAAAAACTGTGATTAAATGGCAGGTGGTCAGCTGCTCGGAAGGCACCCTCATCACGTTGCAGCGCCCCGGCTTCCACTCAGGCAGGGCCCTCGGCCTCCCACACATTCCCACGCCACGCATGCACAGGGAGAAGAAATGCCCGTTCTCAGAAGAGCCGCATGGGGAGCCTGACTCCTGGGTTTCCTCCCTGGTGATTTCCCGACTTGGCTTTTGCAGGAAGCAGAGCTGGTGTTCTCCCAGAGGAGGCCAAATGTCATAAGAGAGGAAAAGGCTCTTGGCAACAAAGGGGCCCCCGAATGAGAAAGCAGGGGAAAGGTTGGGCCTAAGATCCTGCACAGATCATTTTACAGGAATGGAGAGGGGGAAATGAAGGTTTTTCTAAAGCTGTACTCTACACCCTTCCTGTCCCCATGCCTCTGCATTCCTTCCTGGATGCTGTCTCCCACCCCCGTATATCCCTTCATTGCTAGTTCTGCAAATCAGTGATAGGTTAGCATGGTGCTCATCCCTGTGGTGTCACCTAGCAACACGACATTCATAAATAGCCACAATCAGCTCTTCCCCCAAAAGCTAACATTTCTTTTAAAGACATCAGGAAAAATGCTTAGCTCCTTCAGAGCTGGTGTGAATAGTCCCTTGTCTCAGCCCTCCTATTCCCAGTCTTTCTCTTCCCATTCTCAGTTTGACCTCCCAGCATGTTTACTGTTTATACTCTTTTTTTTTTTCAAATGCACATTTCCTTCTACAGGGTCACATAACAGCTGGTCATGTAAAAGTCTCCCAGTAGTTTTGTGGACTTTATTCAGCTCAAAAACAACTCAAAAGCCAAAAACATTCCAAGTTAATCCTCATCCCGTGCACTTTAGAATAATTTGAGTTAAAAGCTGTAGAACACTAAGGTTGAAAAAGAATGACTTTTAGCTAAGTTAAGATCACACAAATCAGATATGTTTTACACTTTTATCAAAAGTTTAGATATACAAGAACAAAAAGGGTCCTTTTAAATAGACCGAAATCTAACAAACATTATTAACTAAAAAATCCAGCATACCTATTTTGGTCATCTATTTCTATTTCAAATACTGCTCTGGGCGATGAGACAAAGATGAATAAGATTATGTCATTGAAGGGTTCAAAAGGTAGTGAGAAATGGTAGGAAATTCTCATTCCAAAGGGACTAAAGAGCATTCAGGACAAGCCCCAGACTTCTGATACAACTACAATTGTAGTTGTTAAAGATGAGAGTCACAGATGAAGAACCTTCATACAAAAATCATGTGGTCTCAGCAAAATGCGGGCATTTTACAGCAGAACTGAGTTTTAGGATCTCAGCTGTAGTAAGGGGATGCATGCTGGTGCCACGTACTGTACTGTGATGGGAGAACTGTGAGGTTTAGGAGGGAAGGGAGTCTTATTTAGGCTGTGTTAAGTTTGAGAAGTCTAGTAGATATCCATTTCCATTAGTCAGGAAAAATCAGATACACATTCAAACTGGAGCCCTGAGGAGAGCTGAGTAAAGGGACTGTCAGAAGAGCAGGGGCAAGGAGACCAACAAGTGGTGGGGAAACTCCCTGGATAAGCCACAGCACAGAACAGTGACTGCAACCAGATCCAGGCCTGACGGGACAAGGGGAAGAAGAATGGGCTTATCAGAAGCCAGAAAGGCTAATGGCAGCTGGTGAGCAGACAAAGCAGAAGACAAGGGAATTCCTGCTCGAACTCCTCCCCTCAGACTTTCCTATCTGATGCCAGTGCCCCCTGTTGGGAAAGACAGCTTGGTGATGCTTCACACTTCACATAATGGTTGGCCTTGCAGGGCACAGGACAGATGGGCAAGTAGCCAGCACCACATCCAAATGGAGATGTTGAGAATGTTTGTGTGTGTGTGACTTTTCTTTGGTTATGCAAGTCTGGGAGTTAGCAGAGAGGTCAGAGATATAAATTTGGGAGGCCTTCAGTTAACAGATCGTAATTAGAGCCGTATTTCCGGATGAGATCACTCAGAGAAGATAAAGGGGCTGAGGCTCAAGCCCAGGGATTCACGTTAGCAAGTTACCAGAGGAGAAGCTAGCAAAGGAAACTGAAATGGAGAACCAAGAGTCTAGGGAAAACCAGAAAGGAGTATTCCTAGAGCTAAAGGAAGAAAGTATCAAGAGGGAAGCAAAGGTTGGTCTAATGTCCTGAATGAAACTGAGAGGTTGAGAAGGTGTGTCTTTCATATAGAGATACAAAGATAAAAAGTACCAGACAGAAATATAATTATTCTGCTGAAGAAGAAGGACTTTAAAGGTACAGCAAAAACCAACTCTAATCTCTTTCTCATAGTTGCCTCAATAATTCTTTTGAGTGGGCTGATTTTCCTTAATCCCCATTGATACAATTTAAGCCATGCCCATTTTTCTGGTCACTTCCAGATTATGTGATTCAGGCATTGGCTTCCTGAATTTCCTTTCTGCTGTTTTTCAGAACTGGAAGGGCCCATATTACTCAGGGACCAACGGGTAGATACCCTCTGTCCATATAGGCCCTTCATAGACAAACATGCAGAACGACTCCTGGACACCAGGGGCTGCAGGTATGTCTTAGCTCATCTACAGCCCTTTTCATTTCCCCTTCAGTGTTCACTCTGCACTCAAGTTACCTGCAATGCCAAGTATAAAATAACCTGAGTGACCCTTGTGGTGGTTGTTAACAAGGAAAACTGATCTAATAACATGGAGTATTCTGGTCCTGGTATACTTGGGACTCGGGGGAGGCCTCGGAGAAGAAGGCAATGCTTAATATTATTCATTTATTTAAAAAAATATTTATTGAGCTCTTATTTTGCTAGGTGCTGGAAATTCAAATGATGAACAAAAATAATCACAGTTCCTGATCTCATGGAAGTACAGTTTATGATTTATCAAATAATCACACAAATAAATGTAAAGTGCACACAGGAAGCCATGAGTGAGTGCAATCAGTCAGCGAATCTGGGGAAAGCTTTTCTGAGGAAATGAGCTTCTTGAAAGATGAACAGGAGTTCATCAGTGGAGGAGACTTGGTGGGAGATATATCAGGTGTAGGGCTGCCTGAGCAAAGGCCTTGTGGCAGGAGGGAGCTTGCACTGAAAAAAGGATGAATGGCTAGAGCTTAGAGGACAAAGGGGCTGTAGAGTGCACAGGGCAGTACTAAGAGGCTGTGCTTTTGTCCCAGGGCCAGTGGGGAGCCACAGAAGGGGTGTGAGCAGGGGAGGCACTCCATCTAGTTTGAAGAGAAGGGAACGGACTGAGGGAGATGGGCCACGGCAAAGATGGGTGTGGGTGGAACAGACAAATGGTGAAGTCCAGGAAAGAGGCAATGGCAGCTTGGACCAAGGCGGTCTGGCTGAGCAGCAGCCCTGGGAGTGGGAATGCAGGAGAGGGTGGGTCCAGAACAGTACTAGGTTTCTAACTTGCAGACTGATCAGATGGTGATGACAACCACTGATTCATGAACCAAAGAAAGGGCAGAAGACCATAAACAATGTGAGGATCATTCTAGTCTTTATACCATCTTTCAGTAGAACCTGCTTTCAGCTATTTCTCTTTGTGAGCTATCATTAGTATGAATTAATCACTAATTCTGTTAAGGAAATAGCAAGCTACTGAATGCAGTGTTTCACTCTTCAATGTGGGCAGCACGTCACGCAAAATCCATAGACATTTCCAAAACATGTTCACATCCAGTATTTTATTTTATTCTCACCAAAATCTCATCAGTTCCCCTACTCATCCTTATTTAAAGATCGGCACTTCTACAATCTTGATCCAATTGTGGTGTGTGTTTCTGGGCACATCATCAAAACCCTGCAGCTGCTAAATCCATTATGAAATCTTAGAATCTCAGAGGTTTAAGGGAACATTAGCTCTCAGTTAGTTCCAAACCACTCATTTTGCTGAGGCCCAGAGAGCTAGCTAGAGGCAGAGCCAGAGTTATAGTCAAGTAACACAAGCACAAAACAAGTAATACTCCCAATCATGGATAGTTATTCTGTTCCTTTCTTACTGGTTGTTACATATGGAAAATTAAAGACTCACCTAAATGTGTCCTGATCACGCTCTCGGGACAATCCATTTCTGCTGACCAGCAGTTCTCATCAATCAAGCAAAAGGTGCCATGCTTCACACTATGTGCTGTGGGCAATGGCAGAGGAGGCCCCATCCCTTTTCCTCTGCCCCTCCCTGGTGGGGACTGAGCAACAGTAGACTCTCAACTGTCTCCTCTCAGAAAGCTGCCCCAGCTCTAACAGAGGCCCCCAAAGTGGGTGTCAGTGAATCAGAAACCTCTGCTCCAGTAGAGACCCAGGGAGTTCTCTGAAAGGAGCACTAGGATATTGTCAATTGGGTAGTTGCCTGGAACTCACTGGCTGGCGGATTTGAGGACAAGGAAACTACTAAAGGGAAAGGACATGATGGGTGGTATGGTAGTACTAAAATAAACAAACTAACAAACTGAGCCTCATATATATAAAACCAACCCCCAAACTTATCCATGACTCCTTCACCCTTTAAACTTGCTCTTGACTGTTATCTGAATTTGTTCTGTGGGAAAACGCTGGAGGCAAGAAAGGAGAGATTTCCAAACAGAAGGTTTTCCCCAAACTGAAACCCAGTCCCTCACCCTCAGGACTCCCTCCGTCTGTGGTCACAGTTTAACAAATGTTCCTTATGTACTCCCAGTGCTAGGCTTTGTGCAAGGGTCAGGGGCTGATGCATACATGGAAAAGATACTCTTCCTGTCCTTAGGAGGATGGCAGTCTAGCAGGGGACAAAGACTCAGAAATAGATGTCACCATACAAAGGTAAGTGTTCACTGGCATATGAACAACTGCTGGGGAATGTGCTAGGAAAGACTGCCAGGGAATTTTGGGGGAACCACCACAAAGGAGTGGCATGAAGTTTTGAGGAGCATGCACAATTTGAGAGGCAGCCAAGGGCATTCCAGGGAGAGAAAACAGGGTGTGCAAAGCGCACAGAAACATGGAAGCACTAGGGAGAGACTGTCAAGTGATGGCAGGAGATGAGGGACCAGCGCAATCCATTGAGATGTATTTTGTATATGCTCAGGGTCTTGGCTGGAGAAGGCAATGGCAACCCAGTACTCTTGCGTGGAAAATCCCATGGACAGGGGAGCCTGGCGGGCTGCCGTCTGTGGGGTCGCACAGAGTTGGACACGACTGAAGCGACTTAGCAGCAGCAGGGTCTTGGCACATAGTAGAAGTTCATTTTGCTACAGTCATGTTGAGGAACAAGAAAGTTCAAACTCTCAGTGGTTTGCAACAAGGAAGGTTATTGTCATTCATGTTACATGTCAGCAATGGACCAGCTGGGATTCGGCAGCTCTGCATCTCTGAGCTTCTACCCTAGGTTGCAGGTGGACTGTGTGCAAACCCCATGTCTCCTTATTTTAAGGCTCAGGCAGACCACCAGCCCCTCTAGGAGATGCTTTATTCTCATGGCAGAGGGCATATCGCTAAAGCTTCTTCTTAGAAGCCACATCCACTCACATCTCCATTGGCCCAAGCAAGCCAGGTGGCCAAGCCAAACAATGAAAGGCATAGCAAGGATGATGATGTAAAGTTCTCTTTAGGGGAGGGAATGGATGATTGGAAATGATAACACAATGATCAAGAATAAGCAAAGAAGAGGCTGGTTGTAGTAATAAAAAGTAAAGGCAGTGTTTAAGTTACCTACTGCTGTGTAACAAATCATTCCAAAATGTACTGGTTTAGCAACAATAATCATTTTATTATTGCCCATGGTTTATGTGGGTCTAGAATTCAAGAAGGGCTCAGCATGTGATAACTGAAGGCTTTGAAATTGAGTATTCCCGTCAACAGAGTAAAAGCAGCATCAACTTTTATGATGTAGCTTGGGGAATCACACAGCATCACTCCACAGCAGAGATCAACAAACTTTTTCTATAAAGGCCCAGATAGTGAATGTTTTAGGCTTTGAGGACCACATGGTGTCTGCCACAACTAGATTTCACCACTCAACTTGGCCACTGCAGCATGAAAGCAGCTACAGTCAATCAAATGAGCACTGCTATGTTCCAAGAACACTTAATTTATGGATAATGAAATTTGAATCTCACATAATTTTCACATGTTGTGAAATATTATTCAATCATTTAAAAATTAAAAAGCATTTTTAGCTGGAAGGCTGTGTAAGAATGGGCATCAGGACAGACTTGGATCACAGGTTATGGCTTGCCAACTCTTGCTCTATGGGAGCGATAGTCAGATAGGTGTGTCCACTGGCAACTGGGAAACACAAGTTTTATATTCATGAGAAATGTCTGAGCCAGAGTTATAGAGTTGGGTGTCACTGCACAAGGGTGGAAGCCCCATGAAACCAAGGAGATTTCCCCAGAAATGTGTGCTGAGTTGCAAGTCAAGCTGTCCCAGGGTGGAATCTTTGGGATGACAGCATTCAAGGGGTGATTTGAGGAGCCAATGAAGAAAGGTCAGAGGACCAGAGCCCAGACTCCCTCTCACTTTTTTCTCCACTCTAAATTTCAGTCTTCGTGTCCTTACCTCCCTGCCCAGTCTCCCACCTCAACCTCAACCCTCAGGCACTATTCTCAAAGTTAGGGGTAGAGAACAAGGTATGTAACACTTGAAATTGGAGATGTTTTTCATGTTCCTTTCTGTCCATTCATTTATGCAAAAAACAAAGTAATTTTATTTGTGAAATCATATCCTATTTTAGGCGGCATTACTGCATTTTTAAAATTTTCTTAAAGAAAGTTGGCATAAAATATTTTTATGAACTGTAATAATTTACCAAGTAGAGAAACAGAACAATATATTCAACTATATGGGTTAATATTTGAAAATATTATTATTTGCATCTTACTGACTGAGAAGGAGAGTAAATTTCTCTAGAGGAGGCAGTAAATTGAAGACTTTTAAAAAGAGACTAAAAGTTGTCTAACTACATTTTCTCCACTTCTTTAGTCTTTCAAATATCTGTATAGAATTTCTTCAGAGAAGGACCCTCAGTTCAGTTCAGTTCAGTTCACTTGCTCAGTCGTGTCCGACTCTCTGCAACCCCATGAATCACAGCACGCCAGGCCTCCCTGTCCATCACCAACTCCTGGAGTTCACTCAAACTCATGTCCATCGAGACGGTGATGCCATCCAGCCATCTCATTCTCTGTCGTCCCGGTCTCCTCCCGCCCCCAATCCTTCCCAGCAGCAGAGTCTTTTCCAGTGAGTCAACTTGTCGCATGAGGTGGCCAAAGTATAATATCTGTATAGAATTTCTTCAGAGAAGGACCCTAACACTGGGTAAATATAATGAATGTATCTTTTAGTTACTGTGGGAGGTGGGGAATGATAGATTTGGCACATGAAAGGTCTGTGCAGAATGCACAGTAAGATTTATGAGCAAGGTATTAGAAGTGAGTTCAGATAATTTTGTGAATTGAGATCAAGTGAAAAGTGACAAAAAACTCTCTTCACACTGCTGGTGGGAATGTAAATTGATATAGCCACCATAGAGAACAGTTTGGAGATTCCTTAAAAAACTAAAAATAGAATGATCTATGAACTAGAATTCTTCCTCCTGGGCATATGCCCAGAGAAAACTATAATTAAAAAAGACACACGTACCCCAATGTTCACTGAAGCACTATTTACAATAGCCAGGACATGGAAGCAACCTAAACGTCCATCAACAGAGAAACCGATATGTGGTACATAAACACAGAGGAATACTGCTCAGCCATAAAAGGGACAAAACTGTGCCATATGCAGAGATGTGGATGGATCTGATCTGGAGACTGTCATACAGAGTTAAGTAAGTCAGAAAGAGAAAAATGAATATCATATTAACACATATATGTGGAATCTAGAAAAATGGTATGGGTGAACTTATTTGTAAAGCAGAAAGAGAGACACAGACATAGAGAACAAAACAAATGTACGGCTGCCAAGGGGGGAAATGGTGGGATGGACTGGGAGACTGGGATTGACATATATACACTACTATGGAGGAAACAGGTAACTAATGAGAACTGACGGGATAGCACAAGGAACTCGACTGAGAGCTCTGCGGTGACCTAAATGCAAAGGAAATACAAAGAAGAGGGGATATATGTATATGTAGAGCTGATTCACTTTGCTGTATAGCAGAAATTAACACAATATTGTAAAGCAACTGTACTCCAATTTAAAAAAGAATTCAGAAAAGCAAAAATAGCCAAGTGTCATGATATAGTATAGAAGGAGCAAGGCAAAAGCAGCCCAATCACAGGACAAGCTGTGAGGATAGATTTCTAACCATGGTGAGGCGGGAATGTGGGGGGTGTAGGGGGGAGCCTCAGGGGCCCTCCCCTCTCTGATTCATTTACTGATTGCACATAACCAAACATTCATTTAGTAAATACAAGTCAAAATGAAGAGCACTCTATAGCGCTAAAGGGTAAACAACATTTAAATTAACGTCAGATCTGCCCAGTGGAAATTACACTTCATCATTGAAGATTCGATATCTACTTGAAAGGATTGCTCTGGACTACAAACATGAAGTTTTCTATTGACTTCCTCCCTTAGACTGAGATTAGTGAAGCTAGAAGACCTGCCTAAGGAAACTATAGTTTCAAAGTCCTTTGCTTGTGGTGCTGACAGACAACTTTAAGAAAACAACTTAAAGACTGTTTTTTGTTTTACAGATTATGTGCTGGGGCCCAGTCCGGAGAACTGCAGTTTCCAGCCTAATAACGTAAGGCTGTGGCTTCCCCAAGTGGCTCAGCTGGTAAAGAAACCGCCATCAATGCATTAAAGACACCGGAGATGTGAGGTTTGATTCCCCTGGAGAAGGACACGGCAACCCACTCCAGTATTCTTGCCTGGAGAAACCCACAGACAGAGGAGCCTGACGGGCTATAGCCTTAGGGTCTCAAAGAGTCGACAGACTGAACAGACTGAGAAAACACACATACCATATAAGGCTATCACCCTGAAGGATAGGAGAAATCTTTGCATAACTCTGTTTTGCTATTTCAGAGGTTACTTCAGAATTTGTAGTGAAAATATTTACCAGTCTGTCTTCAAGTGATAACATTTCACATATAATCTAAGAACCTTATAAATGCATTTCTCTCCTCCTGGCTTTTGGGTTATTATCATACTTTTTATTTCTACATCTCTTATATACCATGTGCTGTATTATTTTTATTATTAGTTAAACCATCAATATTCTCATAAAAAGAATTAAATATGAGTAAAGAATTTATTTGATCATGTAGTTACTACTGGAGTTCGTCATTCCTTTGTTTATATTCAGATTTCCATCTGGTATCATTTTCATTCTGGCTGAAAGACTTTTTTATACTTATTAGAGTGTAGGTCTGGTAGTAATGAATTCTTTCAGCTTTCATATATCTGAACAAGTCTTTATTTCTGCTTTGTTTTTGAAATATATTTTTGTTGGAAATAAAATGCTAATCATGCTTATTTGTCCTTTGTTTATTTGATCCAATTTTGCCAAAAGTTTCTCAATTAAGCCAGCTGTTGGTTTAGTTGATCTTCTATATTGCATTTCTAGTTTATTAAATTTCCTTACATTCTGTAAAAAATTTAAAAAACTGAAACCTCAGTTACAGAGAGTCAGGAGACCAGAATGGGGAGCTCTCATGCTCTACAGTGCTGGCATAGACCAACAGGAATGACCCCTCTACTTTCCTGGCAAAGACTCAGCCCAGTGAAAAGCCATGCACTCTAGCCCTCCCAACATCATTTTCCTCTCTATGAAATTGTTTTCCTTCCCTTGCCAGGGAGGACATGCATGTGGCCCACTATGGTTTCAGACCCTGAAATCCAATTCTCAGGTGATTCCAAATAAACTCATTTTTCCTGGAGAAATACCTGTCAGTCTATTTATCTCAAGTCAACTCTTATTTTCTTCCTTTATAAATGTTCTCCATCCTTATTATACTATTATTTTTCTAACTTTACATATTGGCTTTTTAGTAGTTCATAAGACTTTCTTCTTTTCTAATATTAGAGTTTAAAGCTATAAATTTCTCTCCAAGTCCAACTTTAGCTGCATCTTTCATGCTTTGATATTTGTTATTTTTATTTTTGTCCTGGTCTAAAGAATCTCAAATTTTTATTTTAAGCCACTTTGAACCACATGCTATTTAGAAATGTGATTCTAATGTTCTATATATATATGTATTTTTTTTTTGTTGTTTCCTAACTTCATTGAAATCAGAGATCTATCTTTGACCAAAATTGTTTTCTGGCCCAATGTATGTCAACTTTTAGAAATATTCTAAACATGTTTGAAAACAAATTATGTCCTGCAACTCTGGGGTATAACATGTGTTCATTAGATGAAGCTTATTTACTATGAGCCCCACGGTGTCAAGGCAAAATAATTTCTACACAAATTTTACATCTCTAATTGCTCCTTAAAACTATATTCATATATTTAAGTCCCAAGTCAACTTCCCCACTTGGAGGTCTAAGAGTCACTGCAAATGTGATATAGCTTCCCCAGCTCTCCAAGACTTGCCCTTTTCCCAGGCTTGTCTACATCAACACCTCTCCAGATTTAAGCTCCCAAATTACTCTCTTTTACTGATTCCCTTCTCCCACCCACTGTTTAACCCACTAGGAAGTCCTTTTGGTCTCCTGCAAAACATATGTAAAGTTTGTCCACTTCTTTTCATCCTCACTTCCACCACCCAGATCCAAACAAGAATAGCTCACAAAGACCGAGTCTCCAATGGGCTCTCCTCTGTTTTGCCGTCCTCCTCCCCAGTCAGTTCCCCATGTAATTCTCAGTGTAATCTTTTAGAATTGTAAATTATAAAATACCACCTCCCACTTAAAACCCTTCAATTATTTCCTCATATTTAGAATAACATCTCCTTACCTTGGTTTCGCAAACCTTATGTGATCTGGCTTCTGATGCTCTCCCCATGCTCACTGTGTTCCTGTTCTGCTCCTCTAGCTCTTCCTGTAACCCCATAAAGCTTGTTCCCAGCTCAGGGCCTGCATTAGACAGGATGGGGATAGATTATGCCACTGTAAGACACAATCCCCAAGTCACACAAAGTATCCAGAAGGGCTAGGTAATTTTTGTCCATGAAAGGACTCAGTAATCCTTGCTGCCTCAGTCTCAAGGTTCTATCATCTCAATATGCAGCTTTATCCATGATTGCTCTGGTAGAGGAAGAGGGTGCTAGAGGGTCGTCTATCAGTCTGAAAATTATTTATATCCCTTCCTCTCAGTCTATTTTCCAAAACTTGTCCATAACCCCACCCACCTGCACGACGGTGGGAAGAGTGTCCTCCTGTGTGCCAAGAAGAAACAAGTCAGATATGAATACCTAAAGTCTCTACCAGAAGACTGTTCCCTCTTCCTGGAATGTACTTTTCTCTAATTTTCACATGACTGGTTGCTTACTGACACTTGAATTTCATCTCAAAAGCTGACTTGAAACGTTACTGATCACCCAGGTATGTAACTTGCAACTCTCTGATTTAGTTGTTTATTGAATATTCTCTCCCTGAACTAGAATAAAAGCTCCCTGAAAGGTAACTTGTCTGTCTTGCTCATCCTGGAGTCTCCTTAATATTGGTTAATTTAATAAAATAACCACTCAACAATGTAAATCTGATCATGGTATCCCCCTTGGCCTTCATGGATTTTTATAATCATTAGGATAAAGTTTAAACTTTCTGACATATGAGCCTTCATAAGATAAAGTCTGATTATGTTTCATTCATCCCCAGGGACTGCCACTGGGGATATGGCAGTAAACTTAAAAATCTTCAGCTTTATATCCTGCATGACTCTTAACTGTTAGACAAAGTCACATAAACAACCTAAGACAGCCAACAAAGTTCTGCTTCTTTAGACAGATACTCTTTAAAGTTTAGAATTTATTTAGTGAGGATGGGATCAGATTAATGGTCTACTACTCACTGGAAAAGAGTCTGATGCTGGGAGGGATTGGGGGTGGGAGGAGACGGGGACGATAGAGAATGAGATGGCTGGATGGCATCACCGACTTGATGGACATGAGTTTGAGTGAACTCCGGGAGTTGGTGATGGACAGGGAGGCCTGGCGTGCTGTGATTCATGGGGTCGCAAAGAGTTGGACACGACTGAGTGACTGAACTGAACATAAATTGTACAAATACTGATTGACTTTCTAATTGCTTCACTGGCCAAATTGAATCAACGCTCTAAAATGATTCAGGAAAATGATTACAACTTAGATCATGTTAAAATATGTTGCTGAAAGAAAACGAGATAAATAAAGCCCCCAAAGCACTTTTACATAAAGGCTTAACATAAAGGTTTATTTCTTACTCAAGTCAAGTCTGAAGAAGTTCAGGTGGTCTTCCTCCACTGTGTTACACCAGCTTTCCATGGACTTCCAAGAAATCCTCAGCAGAGCAAGAGACAAAGGAGGTACAGTTCAGTTCAGTTCAGTCGCGTCCGACTCTCCGCGACCCCATGAATCACAGCACGCCAGGCCTCCCTGTCCATCACCAACTCCCGGAGTACACTCAAACTCATGTCCACAGAGTCGGTGATGCCATCCAGCCATCTCATTCTCGGTCGTCCCCTTCTCCTCCCGCCCCCAACCTTTCCCAGCATCAGAGTCTTTTCCAGTGAGTCAACTCGTCGCATGAGGTGGCCAAAGTATTGCAGTTTCAGCTTTAGCATCAGTCCCTCCAATGAACATCCAGGATTGATCTCCTTTAGAATGGACTGGTTGGATCTCCTTGCAGTATAAGGGACTCCCAAGAGTCTTCTCCAACACCACAGTTCAAAAGCATCGATTCTTCGGCGATCAGCTTTCTTCCCAGTCCAGCTCTCACATCCATACATGACCACGGGAAAAACCATTGCCTTGACTAGACGGACCTTGGTTGGCAAAGTGATGTCTCTGCTTTTTAATATACTATCAAGGTTGGTCATAACTTTCCTTCCAAGGAGCAAGCGTCTTTTAATTTCATGGCTGCAATCAGCATCTGCAGTGATTTTGGAACCCAAAAAAACAAAGTCTGACACTGTTTCCACTGTTTTTCCATCTATTTCCCATGAAGTGATGGGACCAGATGCCATGATCTTTGTTTTCTGAATGTTGAGCTTCAAGCCAACCTTTTCACTCTCCTCTTTCACTTTCATCAAGAGGCTTTTGAGTTCCTCTTCACTTTCTGCCATAAGGGTGGTGTCATCTGCATATCTGAGGTTATTGATATTTCTCCCAGCAATCTTGATTCCAGCTTGTGCTTCTTCCAGCCCAGCGTCCCTCATGATGTACTCTGCATATAAGTTAAATAAGCAAGGTGACAATATACAACCTTGACGTACCCCTTTTCCTATTTGGAACCAGTCTGTTGTTCCATGTCCAGTTCTAACTGTTGCTTCCTGACCTGCATACAGGTATACTGGTTCTTAAATGTCTTCCCCAAATATGAAACACCACGACCCCTCAAATCATCTGGCTAGAATTAGTCTTATGGCCTCAACCTACCCCCAGGGGAAGCTTGAAGATGGAGAAGCACATATTTCAGGTCATCAGTTATTCCTTTTATCCCTTCTAACCACACCAAGAATACAATCAATCCATTTCCAAGTGAGGCAACCTTAAGTACCATACTAGTGATGCATTCAGCTTAATGTCCTGGATCTCCAAATGACCTGTGTATTTCTCTTCTTTGAGACAGTACGTCCACAGATATGAGTCAGATCTGCCCCTCTCTCCAACACATCCAGTGTACAATGCTGAAGCAAAAATGGGCTAATTACAATAAAAAACTCTCATTTGGAGAGAGAGGAATAGTAGATATAAAGCAATAAAAACTCTTATTAATCATTAAAAAAAATAGGCCACATAGCAGCCAGATCATGAAACGTCCCTGTTCAAAAACTTTCAGCGGATTTTTATCACTCTCAGAATAAAATCTGAACTCCTTCCCATGCTTTCCAAGTCCAAAATCAGGTGCCTGGTACTCTGTGACTTTACCTCTTCTCATGAGTTTCCCATTCTGCCACCTCTAGTCCAACTAGCCTGCTGTTCTTCTAATAAGCCAAACTCCTTTCTGTTCAGGCCCTTTGCATTTGCTCTTTCTTCAACCTAGATAATTCTTTTCCTACTTAAAATTTACATAACCTCTGACTACTCTACATGAAACGGCACCTCCCCAACATCCTTGAAACAACTGGCCTGGTCTGGAGATGAAACATTCAAAAGAAAAAGAATCTGTACCACAAAGGCTACTTTTGATGTTGCTTTAGGATAAAAAAGAGTTGTAAAAAGTAAATAAAACTTTTCGAATATGGGCTCACCTGATTATGGAGCTACATAATATTATCAGCAATAAGATTCCAAAGGTTTCCAGTAAGAGACTTTTCTTTCACCAAGGCTCTCAGAAAACCACCATCACAAGAAACAAGCATTTATCACTGAAAAGAGGGAATGGGTGTTAAGGAAAGGAGAATATACAGTTTGAAGTTTATCATCTGTTTGCCCTTGACCAAACTGCTCTTAGTTCCCCAGGTGGTTCCAGGTGCTGAAGTATTCTTTCAAGTCACCATCATTTGATTCCTCAATCCTACACAAACCACTCTGCCTAAATTTGGGGATATCTCAATCAGATCTCAACTTATCACCATTTTGTTGCAGTCTACTTTCACCTAATCATATTTACACTATAGTCAATCTTTTGTTAAAAACAAAGATGTTAAGTGATTCAACGACTAAGCCTCAGCATCAGTAGTGTGAAGTGACTTCTACTAGGACAGTGGCAGTAAGGATAGACACATGAGCAGATCTGAAGGACTCTTAGGACATGGAGCTGCAGAAAACTGAGATGGTGGTCAAACAGAGGAAAATGAGAGACTAAAGACAATGAACAGGTTGCTGGCTTAGATTCCTGGATGTACAGTGGTATCACCATCCAGTAAGGCAAAAGAGAGAAAAATGGTTTAAGGAATGGGGTAGTAAGTTTTGGGCTTACTGAATTTAAGGTGCTTGCAAGAGACACACAGTAGGAAGTTCGATGTTTAAGTTTATTGCAGGCTATGTTACGGCAATGGCAAGCCACTCCAGTACTCTTGCCTAGAAAATCCCATGGATGGTTGAGCCTGGTAGGCTGCAGTCTGTGGGGTCGCGAAGAGTCGGACACGACTGAGCGACTTCACTTTCACTTTTCACTTTCACACATTGGAGAAGGAAATGGCAACCCACTCCAGTGTTCTTGCCTGGAGAATCCCAGGGACGGGGGAGCCTGGTGGGCTTCCGTCTATGGGGTCACACAGAGTCGGACACGACTGAAGTGACGCAGCAGCAGCAGCAGCAGCATGTTACTACAGAAGTTGATGACCTTGTACTAACATCGTAACCTCTTTGGACCTGTTCCTACGTTTGTAAAATAAGAGTATCGTACTAATTTCTAGGGGTCTTCCAGTCCTAAAATGGCAGTGAATTGTTTTTTCAGTAATCTTAAATAATTTGATTTGGACCCCTATTTCTTTCTAAGAACTTTGGGGTTTCAGGCTATCTGTATATTTTAATTTGATAACTTGACAAGAAATTTAGTTAAGAACTTTTAACCAGCTGGGAGCTTATACATTCATACAACCTTGTTTTCTCTTAAATTTTGAGAGTGCAACACCATGGATTCCTCTCATGAAAGACATATATTTAAGCTTGCTGGTCATTCTGGGTTAAGAATTTCAAAAAGAATATATTAAACTGTTGCAATTTCTTCTCCATGAAATTTTCCCTTCATAGATTTGGAGAAGTTGAAGACATTATTCCTGGTACAGGAAATGGAATTCTTACTTTCATTCCAAAGTATATGCAGCTGCTTGGTTATTGTATTATTTCCAGGTTAGAATTAAGTTTGAAGGAAGACAGGACATAACCTCATCATCACATGTAAGCATCAGCCCTGATACTAAATGCAACTCTGGTTTAAAGATAGGTTTTGTCTTTTAAGACAAATAATCACATTGTTCAGCTTAAATAAAAATTCTTTTTAACAGAACAATGATTATTCTATTAAGTACATCTGTGACTCTTTAACAAAACAAGAAACTGCACTGTGACTAAAAGCAAGGAATTTGGAATAAGACGGTTCAAACCTGGTACCTCTAATTTGATCTTGTGTACATTTTTTAACCTCTTGAAGCTTAAATCTCTTTAGTAAAATGAGGATAATACTTAACATTACAGGGTTATTTGAGAACTAAAAGTGATTAATTAAAAACATTATGTAGCAAAAATTAAGACTGATAGACAAAAGAAAACACCATTTCAACTATGACTTTGTCAGACTTTTATTATGAATATCTTTTGTCATTATTTTAAGGATCCCTCTAAAACTGCAAATCTTAAGAGTAGTTAAATTTTGACTTGACTCCTGCTTTCATATTATTAATGCTGATTTTTCTTTAAGGACCATTGTGTGCCTGACAGTATATTGACAGTTGAGCAGAAACCCTAGTTTCAATTCCTCTTGTGTAAAAACTATTCTATTTACTTATGGGTATTAACTTGATGTGAAGAATATAAAGTAAATCTGAAAACCTGTAAATAAACATGAGACTGTATTTCATAATTCATGATAGAGGTATAAAGTTAATTCTTGATTTTTTCAAATAAATATAAATGCAATAAAGGAATTCAAAAGTTATTCTGATGTTTAAATACATTATGATTTTTTGAACACTGTCCTAATAATTTTTCATTTATTCTTGCTTATAGTACTAAGTTAAGTGAAATACTGATATTATGATACGTCTGTGTGTGTAAAAGAGTAATAGTTGTGGGTTAAAAATTTCCCACGTATCATTTCATGAAGTTAATCCAGATTTAGTTGTAACATGTTCCAAAATCAAATAATGTATCAGGTAACAAACTATAAATCTGGAGACAATCATGAGTGAATAAATAAGTCATTAAAATGAACTACACATGAACTTTCAGTTAAAACACACCTTAAAATTATGATCAAAAACTTCCATTTCTATTAGTGCTTTCTCCTTTAAGAATTATTATCTCATCGTTTGTTAACCTCTAGAAGAGTAAGAAAAAGTCCTTTTATATTTCATGATAGGTTTAATCAGGTAATTAAAACAAATTCTTATATCATCTGATATGTCCAATTACATGGGTATGACGTAACAAAAACAGTTACAAACTTATATACGCATATTTACATTATATATCCAAAACTGGCAAGCTAGTCAACTATATCTAAGGAGATACATTATGGCATGAGTTAAACAATTTTTCATTGCTTATTAGAAAGAATGCAGTCAAGCTTTCAATGGAAATAATATACAAGTGAGGCACTTTTGAGGTCAAAAATAGAAAGCAAATGACACTACATACTGGCAATGTTCACAAAAATCTATGTGTATTTTAATACAAAGGCTTTTCAACTAGATTATTCTTGAAAAATCTCAAAACTAGCAACTTATGCAATTTAAGGAGCTTTCAGGAACAATGGCTAACATCAGTGTATCAAAACATATGAAAGTTTTATAACCACCTGGCTGCTAGGCAAACAGTACCTTAATACCTTAAAGCCCTTTAAAAAAATATTTTTTTTTTGGCTTATATAAATTACCTCAGGTTGTGATTTCTTTTTAGATGTTTTGACTCACTGAAAAACACCTTATGGTGCTATTATTGCGGAGTATAGACCAATCTTTTTTTTTTTGGTGCAACAATGACGCAAGTTTCTAGTGCTTCCCCATATACTTAGATATGTGATCCTGGAAATCAAGAATGAGAATATTTAGTTAAGAATTTATGTTTTCCAGGTAACAAGCTTTCAAATTTTTATGTAGTAAAATATTATATTTATTTAATGTCTCTTTGGGCTAAAATAAAAAACTCAATCTTAAAACACATATGCCAAAGTGTATCACAAAACCTAAAGTAAATTTCCATAAAACAAACATCCTTAAGTTTCTCTGAATCTGGAGGGAAGTACATGTTTCCTTCATTTTGGAAACATATAGATAGCAAGAATCATCTCTGTGGTGTTAAGAGGGGGTGGGGAGATTAAAAGAAAAAGCAAGACTTACCCAAGATATCAGATGGCACTATACACATGAATTGAAAGTGCATTTGTATTACTTCAAAAGTTCATTTTAGGCACTGCTGAATAACCAATGAAAATAGGTAGTTTTAAGTTTTCCCCTTTTAAATTCTAACCCTTGCCCAATATCATCCCAGAGACACACACACTCTCTGAAGTTGTCATGATGAAATACAGTGACGTTTATTTTTTCTAAAAAGTTCTCCCTGACTGGTAATGGGAGGAAAAGCCATTTTAGCAATGGCTTTTACAAGTTAAAAGAATGCTTCGGCACATCCACTAAGTCTGATTGCCAGTTCCAAATATTGATAAATATTTAAAACAGGATACGTAAGAAAAAAAGTGCTTAAAATCTTTCAGGACCAATAAGACACATTAGGGAAAAGACTGGTTTTACAGTTCTTTTGAGATATTTCTTATTCCTGCTTTCTCCATTTGGAGGTGGCTGCCCCTTAAATAGCCCTTTAATGGCAGTAATGATAAACCCTGTCAGATCCCAACTGCCACCTCACGTATGGTCTATAAATCATCCAGTAGGTGGTGCTGAAGTTACATACCTCATATTTCTTCAGAATCAAGTGATTCCCCTGTCAAGTCAGAGGAAACTCATTTAAGAATTATTAATTCTGAACAAGCCATCAAATCAAAGTCTTCCTGTTTTTACTTTCAGTATTTACTGTTACTTTTTTGCTTAGCCATTTGCTTCCACTATCAGATTAAAACTGAAAAGATTTTAGAGGACAAGCCAATTGGCAGTGTCAAATCTGTATGCAGACTGAGAAAATGCTCCCAAACATATCTATACACATGTTTAAGAATGAGAAATTTAACCTATTCATTTGTTTTCACATAACAATTCTAATTTACTCAAGAGAAAATTTCCACATAAGGGATTCAGGTAACATTATGCGTTAGCCTTCTAGACTGATTTGGAAACTTGGTGTGTTAAACTATAAAGATTCAAGGTAAAATAAAAACCATTTCATCACCATAGTTTTTAATGAAGAAACTTGTTTAAAAATTGTAAAGGAAAAATTGGGGATGGGACGGAAAGATCTTAGCAGCAAAGTGGTTAAACAAATTGAAAATATTAATGCACAAACATTAAAATATTAAAGCATATATGTTGCATATAAAATACAGTACAGAACCAGGAGTTGCACTATACTGATTAGTGCTCAACAGAAGAAATGATTAAATTTGTTCTTCCCAGAAGTATATACACAGTTCATTTCCACAGCATTTTCCTATATAGCCAGCAAGTTATTTTCTTCAGGTATTCACACCTGCTCAAACCTGAATTATAAACTCAGCACTTACAAATATGAAAATTCAGTCACAAGGAAAACCAGTATTTCCATTTTATCAATAAAAAGTAATTTTGAAAGTTAACAGTCTGTTCCAGGAAACCAAGTTTAGCTGAAAACTTCAGGGATGAAGATCATCTAGTGTAGCAGCATCCAAATATATAAACAGTAAAAATAAGACTTAAAACTGCTGCTACGTGTCATGTTTTGGACTTAGTTCAACCAATTGATTTTTAGTACAAAACTAGAAATAACCTCTTCTTCATAACATCTATAGTTATCAATATATTTTTCTTCTTTTCAATGTGAAATAATACTTCAAGATGATCTATATACACAATGTTGTCAGTTCAAGCTGTCATATAAATATAAATGCTTTCTTAAAAAAAAGTATTTTACAGACAGATAGTGTTATGTACATTGTTCAGTTTGATCTGGGGCAAAAGAAGAAAGCTAACACAAGCTTTTAAGTGTGATATGTAAAAAGAATGATTATGTAAATAACATTTTAAAACCTGCATAGAAAATGAGCTTCTAACAGTAGTGTGATTTTAATTTTGATCATTTCTGAAACTTCAAGCCATTAAAAAAAAGGCACACTTCTCAACTTTATCCCTTTAAGGGAATGTTCTTTAGGAACCCCTTACTTGGTTAGAGTTTCAATGTAACACTTAAAAAAAAAAAAAAAAAAAGACAATTTGACCCCAAAGTACTTCAAACAGTTTGCTGGAATATTTATGCAACTACTTTGCAAATAAAACATCCAGTAGGACAATGCTCTGCAAGAGAAAATAGATTTAAACATACAAGATATTTCATTTGGGATGTTGGATTAAATATTTTTCTGGGGTAGTTTAGCACACTCTTTAGCATAATTTTGCTTCTGGTCAGTTTAAATAAAATAAAAATGAGAAAAGTTATCATTGTTATATAAGCACTGAGGATTAAGCTAAAATATTATTAACACAGCTGAACATATTCTGGATTAGCAGAATGATAAGTGGAAATCTCAGGAGGAAACTGACTCTAACTATCCAGTTGCACTTTCACCTTGTAAAACATTTGTAAATGCAATATACTTTTTTGAAAGGAGGAAATTCTGAAAGAAAACAACTTGCTGGTTGAATACCACAAACAAAACAAAACAACCCAAAACCTCACTTTTTCTATAATGTTTACTCAGTCTCTTTTTATATAAAAATAAGTGTTATGTTCCCATCATAACATTAGACAATTACATCTGTGCTTAAAAAAAAAAAAGTTGGTCACTCAAGGCTATTAGAATATTTTATACGGATTTTAGATTACCAGAATGTACAGATATAACTCAATATAAACTGTAGCCAAAGGGAAATGACGATGAAAATATAAAATCATTCACATGGAATAAAAACGTTATTAACTAGATGAGTAAAATATTCAAAATATAATGGAATGTGACAGTAGATATATGTACATCTACTTCAGAACTAGGAAGGGGAGAAAAGCTTTATATGTAATAATTCGTACCTTTTATTTAGTTAAATATAAACATTTGTTATTTATACATAAAACTGCTTTCAAAAAACAACTAATAAATGATTTAGTTGCATTTGTTTTACTTCTTACAATTCCCAAGTGTTAACTTTTCTTAGATTGAAATCCAACTGTCCCCTAGTGCACTTTTAGTTTATATCTTAATGAATTCAAACCTTTAAAGGTCCCATCACCTAATGCATAAATATACAAAAATGCCAAAAAAATTTAATCCCTTTTAGTTGGATCATATTTTATGTTCACTTTATATCGCCAATAACCAGAAATGGTTTCCTTTTGCAAATATTCTTGACAACCTGTAACAAAACGTGCCATGCACTCCAGGGAAAAGGGCATGGCGAGCATTTGTGAAATGCCAAGAACCGATGAGTTCTGCTTCCTCCACGTGTGGCCCCAAGGATACCAGGCAAGACTGAATAATGCTTGCCAAAAGCTTCCACAAATCCAAGTTAGCTAATTCCTGGACACAAAGATTTTAAGCTCATTTCGTCACTGGATGCTTTCATCCAGCAGCTTTATGTTTCCCACCACAGCACCCACACGCCTCACCACAACGATGGCACATTCTCAAAGGGACGTAGCAGCACATACATGGTACAATGAAAGACAAAGCTACTAGGGCTAACCATCGTAAGCAGAACTTGTCATCGCTAGTGTCACATGAACAGGGGTCAGAGAAATCTCCCTCTGAGTCTGACATACAATGATACAACATGCTCTCTGCACAGAGCATGCAACTAACTTGATATATGCATCTCTTAATAGGGTCTGGAGCATCCTGACATTTTCCCCTGCCATTTTCTTCATGATTAAACCTTTCCTGGCAGTATACGCAGCGAGAACGTTCACCATCTTCTTTTCTTCGTTTTGACTTCTTAAATTTTAATGAGGAAGGCTGTGTCTTAAATACCACAGAGTCTTTGAGTGAACTTAGCTTAGTTTCATCCCCACAAGAGTACAGATAGTCTGATTTTTTACTGTCTGGTTTAGAAAACTGAACACTGGAGTCAGTATCATCTCTCTCCAGGTCGTTTTTCCACATGTCGGGATGTCTATAGTCTGCATAGCGACGTATTAAGATATCACGAGGGTTTATTCTGACAATCTCATCCTCATCTTGAAAGCTGACATGTCGAATTGATTTCAAAGGGACCTAAAAATGAAAGAGATGAAAATTGCAATATTAACAGTGAAGATTAATTTTATTGCCTACTTGCCTGGGCCACAGTGCCCAGATATTTGGTCAATTAGTTTGCAAGTTCAAGTGAAGATGTTTCTTGGATGAGATTAACATTTCAATGGGTTGACTATATAAGCAGAGCAGACTACCCTCCATGACACAGGCGGCCCTCATCCAATCAGTTCAAGGCTTTAATAATACAAAGACTGACCAAGAAAGAGCAGGAAAGAATTCTGCCAGCAGACTGCCTTTGGATACAGACTACAGCTCTTGCTCGGGTTTCAAGCATGACAGCCTACTCTGAAGATTTTGAATATGTACCTATGCCATTATATGAGTAGGGCCTCCCAGATATAGAGGGCTTCCCAGGTGGCTCAGTGTGGAAGAACCCACCTGCCAAGCAGGAGAATTGGGTTTGAGCCATCGGTTGGGAAGATCACCGGGAAAAGGAAATGGCAACCCACTCCAATATTCTTGCCTGGAAAATCCCATGGACAAAAGGGCCTGGTGGGCTACGGTCCATGGGATTGCAAAGGAGTCAGATATGACTTAGAGACTAAACAACAACATCACATAAGCCATTCCTTAAAGAAAATGTCTTTCTCTTTATATACATACACATTGTTGGTTCTGTTTCTCTGGCGTACCCTGATTCATACAGATTTCAGTAGCAAGGAATAGGATGCTGTGCTAACAGAAGTGTTGCAATGCCCTTGGAACTGGATAATGGGTAGAGGCTGAACGAGTTTCAAGGTGTGTTATAAAAACCCTAGGTAATGGTGAAGAGAGGCTTGGTAGAAACACAAAGGTTAAAGGCGTTTCTGGTGAGGGTCCCTGATGGAAGTGAGGAGTAAACTGGTGGACGCCAGTTGAGAGAAGACCCTTAGATGACCCTTGTCATAAAGTGGCAAAGAACGCGGGTGAATTGTATTCCAGTGTTTCATGGAAGGCAGAATTTGTGAGTGATGGATTTGGATATTTAGCAGAAATTTCTAAGAAAAGTGCTAAGGATACAGCCTGGTTCCTCCTTGCTGTTTATAGTAAAATATGAGAGGAAAGTGATAAACTAAAGTGTAATTTTAAAAACAAAACAGAACCAGAACTTGAAGCCCTGGAAAATTCTCAGGAATGACACTATCACCAAGGGAGTAGGGCCACTGCTCTCAAGGGTCCAGAGGAATTTTGCCTCAGGATGAATCAAACTGAGTCTCACTCACAGTTGACTTAGATGGTATTTAGATGAGATCTTGGTGGTGCTACTGGTAAAGAACCCACCTGCCAATGCATGAGACATAAAATCTGGGTTCAATCCCTGGGTTGGAAGAATCGCTGGAATAGGGCATGGCAACCCACTCTAGTACTCCTGCCTGGAGAATTCCATGGACAGAGGAGACTGTGACCATAGGGTCACAAAGAGTCGGACACGACTGAAGCGACTTAGTATGCACACACTGAACATAGAGATGGTACTAGAATGGGTTAAGTGTGGTGGGGGGGTTCAGGATGGGGAACACATGTACACCCGTGGCAGATTCATGTCAATGTATGGCAAAACCAATACAATACTGTAAAATAATTAGCCTCCAATTAAAATAAATAAATTTATACTTAAAAAAAAATAGAATGGGTTTAAGTCTTTGAGAGTGTCATGATGAGGTGAAGATATTTTGCATGTGAGAAGAGGGACCAGAGGGTAGAACATTATGAGCTGAACTGTGTTTCCTCCAATTTCATATGTTGAAGCCCCAACCCCAGTATCTCAGAATGTGACTGCATTTGGAAATAGAGTAGAGCCTTTAAAAAAGTGATTAAACTAAGGTCCTTGGGGTAGGCCTTAATATAATTTGACTGGTGTCCTTATAAGAAGAGGAAATGTGGACACACAGAGAGCGAGACACCAGAAATGTGTGTGTAAAGAGAAAAACCGAACACAATCAGGTGACCACTGACAAGCCAAGAAGAGAGGCCATGAAAGAGCCAAATGTATCAACACCTTGATCTTGGACTTCCAGTTTGCAGAACTGTGTGCAAACATATTTTTGTTGTTCAAGGCACTCTGTCTGTGGTATTTTGTTATGACAGCCCTAGCAAACTAATACAAAGTATACGGATTCAGTTTGGCTATACACGTCTCTGAAAATGACTGAAAACACACCATACTCTCTCACCTTTCAGTAGGCTGTTTCAGGCTAGGGGGGAAAGTAACATCTTTTGGGCATAAATCAAAATACCCCTTCCCTTCACCCATACAAGTGACTAGTGTGACAAGACACACTGACTAGTTTGTAAGTGAGCCCATGATCGAGGTTGGGCTTCCAAACTTTCATTCTCCAGATATTTGGAATTGGGGCTAAAAAAAAATCTCATGTGTGGACTAAAGATGGAGTGATGAATGCAGAAAGTTACAACAATTCCTATTGGTGATAAACACACTGTGACAATCTCCCAGACTTAAACCAGAAATCTGGAGGAAATTTAAGTAATGAGGTTTAGAAGTATATAAGCAAGTTTATAACACTAAAAAATAACTCTAGTACAATTCAACTACACGGAGAATTAGAAAGACTGGAAATTTCACTTATATGTCAATTAGTTGCATGCCAAATCAGAGGATAAAACTAAGATTTCTTACCTTATTTTGGGACTTCAGTCCTCCACATTCCTTGGGCATTTGCCGCTGTCCATATTCCATACTTCTGTCCTGAATGTCTAGGCCTGGATGACTGAACATTATCTAAAATACAAACAATTCCTAGTTAAGTGACAAAAGAACATATTTCTTATTTTATTTTTAATGAAACTATATAAGTATATTTCAAAACTCCATAATCTATTAGTAGTAACATTTTTTAGGTTTTAATAAAAAGCATTATTTGAGTCATCCTGTTTACTATTTAAACTCAGATCTTTCTCAATACATTTAAAATGAAATTTAAAAAGTAGGTGGATGAAACTGGAGCCTATTATACAGAGTGAACTAAGCCAGAAAGAAAAACACCAATACAGTATACTAACGCATATATATGGGATTTAGAAAGATGGAAATGATAACCCTGTATTCGAGACAGCAAAAGAGACACAGGTGTACAGAACAGTCCTTGGGACTCTGTGGGAGAGGGCGAGGGTGGGATGATTTGGGAGAATGGCATTGAAACATGTATATTATCATATGTGAAACGAATCACCACTCCAGGTTTGATGCATGATACAGGATGCTCGGGGCTGGTGCACAGGGATGACCCAGAGGGAGGATAAGGGGAGGAGGGAGGTGGGAGGGGAGTACAGGAAAGGGAACTCATGTACACCTGGGGCGGATTCATGTCAATGTATGGCAAAACCAACCAATATAATATTGTAAAATAAAAAACAGAATTTAAAAAAAAATAGAAGGAAGGTTAAAAATAAAAAAAAAGTAGCACACACTTCACTTCTGGTTTCAGCTTCAGCATGTAAGGAGCTTGAAGTTGCCATTCTGCAATTACAAGTAAAAAATTTGGAATAAGAACAAAAAATATCAACAACTCTTCTTAGATCCAAGAGAGAGGAAGACAGGACAAACCCCACCCCTAAGACTGCAGAGACTCATGAGTAGAGATCACCATGGAAACCAGTGTCAGGGTAGGAAAAAAAAAATCTCAACTGTAATTCACGAATTGCTGGAGGCTCAGGATAGACAACTGGGAGTTAAACACTCCTAGGGGAAGGGGAAGGCAATATCTGTGACGTTCCCAAGCTTCTGTCAGTTTACCTCTAACAGCTCAACCAAGTTTACACGGTAAATATCAGAAAAATACCTGCATGCTTCCAGCATGGAGAGCGGAGAAAGAACCATTATGAAATGTGTTGGAACACTCTTTGTAACAAGGCTTGTCCTCAGAAAACACTAATGAACCAGAGCCTAACGTACAATGGTATTATAAGGTCAGGAGGGGATATACACCCAACCCTAGTTATCTCAAACCACCTGAATCACCTAAAGGGGGAGAAAAAATATATATATAATTGAAATGCACAATCCAGAGGGAAAACCTTAGACTTAAAGACTGAGACCTAATCACAACCACAGAATGCTTTCTTTTCTCACTCACTTTACCACTGTATCACTAAAGGCTTGTTTATAGCAGTTCCTTCACCAGCACATTATGTCTAGCAATCAAAAAAAATTAGAAAACACAGCAAAAGGCAAAAATATATTCTGAAATGTCACAACAAGCATCAGAACCAGATATGACAGGGATACTGGAAACAGCAACTATGAATTTAAAACAACTATGATCAATATGCTAAGCACTCTAATATATAAAGCAAGATAGACTGCAAAAAAGAGTCTTCTCTTGTGTTGTTGGAAGAGGGTATTTGCTATGACCAGTGCATTCTCTTGGCAAAACTCTATTAGCCTTTGCCCTGCTTCATTCCGTGCTCCAAGGCCAAATTTGCCTGTTACTCCAGGTGTTTCTTGACTTCCTACTTTTGCATTCCAGTCCCCTATAATGAAAAGGACATCTTTTCTGGGTGTCAGTTCTAAAAGGTCTTGTAGGTCTTCACAGAACCGTTCAACTTCAGCTTCTTTAGCATTACTGGTTGGGGCATAGGCTTGGATTACTGTAATATTGAATGGTTTGCCTTGGAAATGAACTGAGATCATTCTGTCGTTCTTGAGATTGCATCCAAGTACTGCATTTTGGACTCTTTTGTTGACCATGATGGCTAGTCCATTTCTTCTAAGCAGGTTTTAGAAAAGGCAGAGGCACCAGAGATAAAATTGCCAACATCCGCTGGATCATGGAGAAAGCAAGAGAGTTCCAGAAAAACATCTATTTCTGCTTCATTGACTATGCCAAAGCCTTTGACTGTGTGGATCACAATAAACTGTGGAACATTCTGAAAGAGATGGGAATACCAGACCACCTGACCTGCCTCTTGAGAAACCTGTCTGCAGGTCAGGAAGCAACAGTCAGAACTGGACATGGAACAACAGACCGGTTCCAAATAGGAAAAGGAGTACGTCAAGGTTGTATATTGTCACCCTATTTATTGAACTTATATGCAGAGTACATCATGAGGAACGCTGGGCTGGAAGAAGCACAAACTGGAATCAAGATTGCCGGGAGAAATATCAATAACCTCAGATATGCAGATGACACCACCTTTATGGCAGAAAGTGAAGAGGAACTCAAAAGCCTCTTGATGAAAGTGAAAGAGGAGAGTGAAAAGGTTGGCTTGAAGCTCAACATTCAGAAAACTAAGATCATGGCATCTGGTCCCATCGCTTCACAGGAAACATGGGGAAACAGTGGAAACAGTGTCAGACTTTCTTTTTTTGGGCTCCAAAAATCACTGCGGATGCTGATTGCAGCCATGAAATTAAAAGATGCTTACTCCTTGGAAGGAAAGTAATTGCCAACCTAGATAGCATATTAAAAAGCAGAGACATTACTTGGCCAACAAAGGTCTGTCTGGTCAAGGTTATGGTTTTTTCCCGTGGTCATGTATGGATGTGAGAGTTGGACTGTGAAGAAAGCTGATCACCGAAGAATCGATGCTTTTGAACTGTGGTGTTGGAGAAGACTCTTGAGAGTCCCTTGGACTGCAAGGAGATCCAACCAGTCCATTCTAAAGGAGATCAATCCTGGGTGTTCATTGGAAGGATTGATGCTAAAGCTGAAACTGCAATACTTTGGCCACCTCATGAGAAGAGTAGACTCACTGGAAAAGACTGATGCTGGGAGGGATTGGGGGCGAGAGGAGAAGGGGACGACAGAGAATGAGATGGCTGGATGGCATCACCGACTCGATGGACATGAGTTTGAGTGAACTCCGGGAGTTGGCGATGGACAGGGAGGCCTGGCGTGCTGTGATTCATGGGGTCGCAAAGAGTCAGACACGACTGAGTGACTGAACTGAACTGAGCTGAGACTGCAAAAAAAGATGGGCAATGCAAACAGAGAGACAGAAATCCTAATAAAGAATACCACCACTTGCCCTGCCCAAAAGCGAGAGATCAAAAGCGCTAAGAGAATGAAGAATACATTTGATGAGCCTAGTAGACTGGCCTAGCTCATTTTTAATGAGCTCTAAGTATGTGAATATAGCAATTTCCAAAATTGAAAGGAAAGAGAACAAAAAGTGGGGAAAAAAAGCACCAAATATTTAAAAACGGTGGAAGAATTATAAAATGTGTAATTTTGTACATATACACAAGATAGAATGATCAGAAGAAGAAAAGAATGAAAATAACAAAAGAAATAAATGAAATAATAATGACTGAGAATTTACCCAAATTAATGTCAGATGTCAAGTCACAGATCCAAGAAGCTCAGAGAATATCAAAAAGGAAAATGAAAAAGAAAAGCATCTAAGTATCTAATTTTCAAACTATATATAATAAAAATCAAAGATTAAAAAAAATTCTGAAAGATGCCAGAGGAAAAATAATTTACTTTAAAGAATAATTACATTGGACTTCTTTGCAGAAGCCATGGAAACAAGAAGAGTGAAGTGAAATAGTTAAAGTGGTAAGAGAAAAAGTCCTCCAACCTAGATTCGGTACCCTGTAAAATTATCCTTCAAAAGTGAAGGAGACTGGTGGCAATGTAATGGTGTAACCACTGTGGAAAAGAGTATGAAGGTTTCTCAAATAACTAAAAATAGAGCTACCATATGATCCAACAATTCCACTTCTGAGTAAATATCTGAAAGAAACAAAAACACTAACTCAAAAGGATATATTCACCCCCAATATTCATGTGAAAGTAAAAGTCGCTCAGTCGTGTCCAACTCTTTGTAACCCCATGTACTATACAGTCCATGGAACTCTGAGGCCAGAATACTAGAGAGTGTAGCCTTTCCCTTCTCCAGGGGATCTTTCCAACCCAGGGATTGAACCCAGGACTCCCGCATTGGAGGCAGATTCTTTACAAGCTGAGCCACAGGGGAATGTCATACAGCATTATTTACAATTGCCAAGATATGAAAACAACTTAAGTGTCCATCAACAGACAAATGGATAAGATGTGGTGTGTATACACACACACAATGGAATACTACTCAGTCATGAAAAAAGAATGAAAATTTGACCCGTGCACCAATATAGATAAACTTGGAGGGTTATTTCACTAAGTAAAATAAGTCAGGAAGAGAAAAACAAACTCTGCATGACATCACTTATATGTAGAATCTAAAAAATTTAACACAATATTGTATATAACAGAAAATAAAGACTCACAGATACAGAAAACAAATGAGTGGCTATCAGTGGGGACAGGGAAGGGTCAGGTAACATGTGGGAAGGGGATTAAGAGGTATAAGCTATAATGTAAAAATAACACCTTAAATTAAAAAAAGATAAGTTTTTAAAAAGTGAGAGAGAAAGATTTTCTTAGGAAACAAAAATTGAGGAAATTTCTTGCTGGCAGACCTGCCTTATGAGAAACGTTAACAGAGGTTCCTTAGAGAGAAAGAAAATAACATAGGTCAGAAACTTGGATCTACATGACAATGGAAGAACATTTTAGGAGAAACAAGGGAAAATAATATAAACTTTTCTTATTCTTAATTGAGCTGAGAGGTTTGCTCAAAACTAAGCATATATTTACATACCTATACATATACAGGTATATGCATATAAAGTGAAATGGATGGCAGCAATGACAGAAGAGATGGAAGGAGGAATTAGGATTACTTCTAATACAGAGTTCACCCACTATCTGTAAAACAGTTTAGTGTTGTTAAAGGAAAAGTGAATGAAGTATAATATACCATGCTGCTGCTGCTGCTAAGCCGCTTCAGTCGTGTCCGACTGTGCGACCCCACAGACGGCAGCCCATGAGGCTCTGCCATCCCTGGGATTCTACAGGCAAGAACACTGGAGTGGGTTGCCATTTCCTTCCCCAATGCGTGAAAGTGAAGTCGCTCAGTCATGTCCGACTAGTAGCGACCCCATGGACTGCAGCCCACCAGGCTCCTCTGTCCATGGGATTTTCTAGGCAGGAGTACTGGAGTGGCTTGCCATTGCCTTATCTGAATATACCATGCTGCTGCTGCTGCTGCTAAGTCGCTTCAGTCGTGTCCGACTCTGGGTGACCCCATAGACAGCAGCCCACCAGGTTCCCCCATCTCTGGGATTCTCCAGGCAAGAACACTGGAGTGGGTTGCCATTTCCTTCTCCAATGTGTGAAAGTGAAAGTGAAGTTGCTCAGTCGTGTCCAACCCTTAGCGACCCCATGGACTGCAGCCTACCAGGCTCCTCCATCCATGGGATTTTCCAGGCAAGAGTACTGCTACCAGTAGCCAAAAGAAAATACAAACAGAGGGAGATTCAAAGCAAGGAAAATTACCAGTGATAAAGAAAGGCATTATATAATGCAGGGGTTAAATCCTCCATGAAGACATAACAATATTTAATGTGTACGTGCTTAACAACACAGCATCAAGTTACATGAGGAAACAACTGGGAAAACTGCAAGGAAAAGGATGTACCAATTACCACAGCTGGAAACGTCAATATCCCTCTCTCAGAAATGGACAGACTCAGTAAGCAAAAGTCAGTAAGCATAGAGATGAACTAAACAATACTTTCAAACAAGTGTCTACAATGACATCTAAAGAAAACTTCAAATAACAAGAACAGAATGCATATTTTCTCAAGCTTACATGGAACATTAACTAAGACAGACCAGTCTGGGACATAAAATGGACCTTAACAAACTTAAAACAGTAGAAATCACACAATGTGTGTTCTCAGACCACAGAGGAATTAAACTAGAATTCAATATGAGGATACCTGGAAAATCCCTAAATAAGTAGCAGTTAAATGACACAGTTCTAAACACATGGGTCAGAGAAGAAATATCAAGAGAAATCAAAAGTATTTTGAACTAAAAAGAAATGAAACACAACTTATCAAACGTTGTGGGTTACAGTGATACTAGTGCAGAGGGAAATTTATAGCAGTGAATATATTTTTAGTAAAGAAGATCTAAAACTAATAACCAAAGTTTCTACCTTAACTGTTCAAACTACCACACAATTACACTCATCTCACACACTAGCAAAGTAATGCTCAAAATTCTCTAAGCCAGGCTTCAACAGTTCATGAACTGTGAACTTCCAGAGGTTTAAGCTGGATTGAGAATAGGCAGAGGAACCAGGGATCAAACTGCCAACATCTTTTGGATCATCGAAAAATCAAGAGAGTTCCAGAAAAACATCTACTTCTGCTTTATTGACTATGCTAAAGCCTTTGACTCTGTGGAACACAATAAACTGTGGAAAATTCTTCAAGAGATGTGGAATACCAGATCACCTGACCTGCCTCCTGAGAAATCTTTTTGCAGGTCAAGAAGCAACAGTTAGAACTGGACATGGAACAACAGACTGGTTCCAAATTGGGAAAGGAGTACATCAAGGTTGTATACTGTCGCCCTACTTGTTTAACTTATATGCAGAGTACATCATGAGAAATGTTGGGGTGAATGAAGCATAAACTGGAATCGAGATTGCCAGGAGAAATATCAACAGCCTCAGATATGCAGATGATACCACACTTATCGCAGAAAGCAAAGTAAAGAGCTTCTTGATCAAAGTGAGACAGTGAAAACGTTGACTTAAAATTCAACATTCAGAAAACAATGGAGAAACAGTGACAGACTTTATTTTTCTGGGCTCCAAAATCACTGCAGATGGTGATTGCAGCCATGAAATTAAAAGATGCTTGCTCCTCGGAAGAAAAGCTATGACTGACCTAGACAGCATATTTAAAAGCAGAGACATTACTTTGCCAACAAAGGTCCATCTAGTCAAAGCTATGGTTTTTCCAGTAGTCATGTATGGATTGACAGTTGGACTATAAAGAAAGCTGAGCACCAGAGAATGGATGCTTTTGAACTGTGGTGTTGGTGAAGACTCTTGAGAGTCCCTTGGACTATAAGGAAATCCAACCAGTCCATCCTAAAGGAAATCAGTCCTGAATATTCATTGCAAGGACTGATGCTGAAGCTGAAACTGCAATACTTTGGCAACCTGATGTGAAGAACTGACTCACTGGAAAAGACCCTGATGCTGGGAAAGATTGAAGGCAGGAGGAGAAGGGGACGACAGAGAATGAGGTGGTTGGATGGCATCATCGACTTGACAGACATTAGTTTGATTAAGCTCCAAGAGTTGGTGATGGAGAGGGAAGCCTGGCGTGCTGCAGTTCATGAGGTCACAAAGAGTTGGACACGACTGAGCGACTGGACTGAACTGAACTGAACCTTGGGAAACCAGAAAAAGATGACTCAAACAAAGTAAGGTAAAGAAAAGAAACGATAAGAATTAGTATAGAAATCAATGAAATTGAAAGCAGGAAATTAACGGAGAATATCATGAAACCAAAAACTAGTTCTTTTAACAAGATCCACAAAAGTGATAAGCTTCTAGACAGACTCATTGGAAAGAGCCTGATGCTGGAAAAGATTATTTATTTTCTCACCTGATTGGCTTGGCTTCGCAGGTAGACACTTCTGGCATTCAGACCTTCAAAGGGAGAAGGTCTTGAGCTTCTGTAAGGCTCACTGGTAACCACGGTATCTTGATGGAAAAGATGATCTTTCACTAGAGAACTGGAAGTATCTTCTTCAGCTGCCTAAAGAGAACAATCCCCAACTCATTAGTTGCCAGAATATGAAAACAACAACAAAATAAAATACCTTCACTAACAAGAATTCAGAAGTTGGTGAATATGTAGCACCATCACTGTGTATGGCAGTTCCCCAAAATCAAATGTACATTATGAAGCCATGTCAAAATGAAAATATGAATTAAAAAAAAAAAACACTCAACTTTATGAGCAAAATGAACCGTCTTATAGAAAACAATATAGGATAAATCAGAAGGCTAACCATGCCATGTGAGAGATATATCTGATTACAGTAAAGCTGTTAATGATAAGTAATCTGTACACAGAAAGTGAAGAAATTATGAGGAAGAAAATGCAAATCAGTAAAATTAGTACTTTGAAAATTTTCTTTAAATACTGTTTTTTACACATTACCAAGGACTGTACTGTATGATATGAAGGATCAAAGAAGGAAGATAGTAGTCTATGATCTTGTTCAATAAGGGAATGAATTAATTAGCCTGAATTTATGGATTGCTTCAGTTCAGTTCAGTCACTCTGTTGTGTCCGACTCTTTGTGAGTCCATGAATCACAGCACATCAGGCCTCCCTGTCCATCATCAACTCCCGGAGTTCACTCAAACTCATGTCCATCAAGTCGGTGATGCCATCCTGCCATCTCATTCTCTGTCGTCCCCATCTCCTCCTGCTCCCAATCCCTCCTAGCATCAGAGTCTTTTCCAGTGAGTCAACTCGTCGCATGAGGTGGCCAAAGTATTGGAGTTTCAGCTTTAGCATCAATCCTTCCAATGAACACCCAGGATTGATCTCCTTTAGAATGGACTGGTTGGATCTCCTTGCAGTCCAAGAGACTCTCAAGAGTCTTCTCCAGCACCACAGTTCAAAATTTAGGAGTTAAATCATGTACAAGATTTAGGGAAGGAGATATGTCAATCAATGACAGTCACGAATGTGACTTTGAAATTTCATAAACAATTTTTTTGTGAAACAAATACTGAATAAGTGAAACTTAGCACATTAGAAAACAGAAAGTCCTGAGGTTTTATTTCTTTTAAGAAATGAGATAACTGCTTGCTGTTATTTTTCCCATTAGTATATACTTATCTGGGAAGAAATGGTGACAACCACGTAAAATGACAGTAATACTTTTACTGCTTCATTCTAAAATATTTATAGTAATCACAACAGGGCTAATATTTTTCAAAGGAGAAACCTTTACAATCTATTTTACAAAAATAAAAACATGAAAATTTGGCTTACTTTAAAATTAAACAATAAAACTCATTAGATGACAAATTATTATAAATTTATAAATGCACATAATGGCCCTTGTTCTGAAACAAAGTAGTTTTTTGACATTTTATTTCTCTGGAACTCAGTTTTTTCAATTATTAAATAATTACAATACCTATACAGTTTTATTACATGGACTATTGTAAGGATTTAGTGAGATAATATATATGAAAATGCTCTGAAAACTAAAAGCTGCTATTTTATCAGGAAGTAGTCAATTAAACTTTAAAAATGTATCTGAGTATCTACTGTCTACTGAAAACTGTGTCAAACCCAGTTAATTGCTATTTTTATATAATTTTCCTAATAGTTGTCCCCTGTGTTATGACAATGGTCAGTTACTGCAAAGGAGTTGGCTAGATAACAGTATCCAGCAAACATTCTTTCAAAATGGATGATAAAAGTTGAGAAGAATAAAAAAAATTCAGGAAATATATTTGTTCCAGAGAGTTTTCAAAATAAATGACTCAAGTAATTGTCAAGAATAATAAACAACTTGAATAGAAGAAAACAACAAGAAAAACAAAAAGGTTTAGAGAAAGGGCCTAGGTTGAAACCCTGTCTTATCCACCTAGGGTAAAAAATTTAAGCAACTGACTATTCTAAATCACAATTCCTTTTTATTTTAAACTGGGTACAATACTTGTATTAAAAATCTCAGGGTCAACTGAGATAACTCAAAGAGATTAAAAACTATAAATAAGCACAAACTGCAGTGTTAGTCGTAGTATCAGGAATGGTCATAAAGTAATTATGCGTTTTATGGTGACAACTCTTTGGATCAGGTCATCTTTATTACATTCTAATCTAATGGAAATCATTTAACAATTTAAAAATAAGACTTACTTAAAAATATGTATCTGAACAAGTACAAAATGGTTTCATGACCCAGTGTTTTACTGTATGACTTAGGTTAACTATACTTATATTCTGTACATAAAACAGTAAATACATTTCTTTTTGATTAAATATATTTGTAAAGGGAAATATAAAAAGCATAATTTCATTATTAAACAAAAATGTGGATGATAGGTAATAAATGATTTAGTTCAACTACTAAATGCTTACCAAAATACCTGGAATTAACCTATGAGAATTATTTCATACTACACAGTAAATTGGGCTTCTCTGGGGGCTCAGAGGTTAAAGCGTCTACCTCCAATGCAGGAGACCCGGGTTCCATCCCTGGGTCGGGAAGATCCCCTGGAGAAGGAAACAGTAACCCACTCCAGTATTCTTGCCTGGAGAATCCCATGGACGGAGAAGCCTGGTAGGCTACAGTCCACGGGGTCGCAAAGAGTCAGACACGACTGAGCGACGGAATGGACGGACGGACACAGTAAATTTACAGCTATACACCTCAAAGTGTCTCAGTTAATAAAATAACTAAAACATCTTTCAGGAGTCTGGTAAAACAAATAAACCTTCACTGTTTGAAAACGTACAGTCTACAATCTACAATAAGGGATATACTATCTGTGAATTGTGAGAAACTAACATTTGCAGAGAATCTTTAACAGAAAAAGGGCATTTTTCTACTACTTAACTGTATCTCTTTCAGCAAGTTTAAATTTAGATGTATGTTAAGCTGACGAAGTTAAAAAAAAAAAAAGTGGCGATAGGAGAACAGTCATTCTCATTCACTGCTAATTCTATACACAGGAGTAAAATCTGAGCCAACCATTTCTCAATAGAACTTTTCATAAAATTATATCAAAAGCTTTAAAAACATGTATACATTTTGACCATTTACTCGATCTAGTAAAGAAAAAAAATGTACTAAATGGAAAAAGCTTTAGGCATAAAATATTTTTCTCAGAAAAATTTTTAATAGTAAAAATGTAGACAAAACTTTAATGTCCCAAATTAAGGGAATGGTTATGTACATTATGGTATGTCCACTTAACGTAATGAGTGGTCATTGAAATTAGGCTTATGAATAATATACTTTGTAGAGAATTCAGATCAGTTCAGTTCAGTCGCTCAGTCGTGTCCGACTCTCCACTACCCCATGAATCACAGCACGCCAGGCCTCCCTGTCCATCACCAACTCCCGGAGTTCACTCGAACTCATGTCCACAGAGTCGGTGATGCCATCCAGCCATCTCATTCTCTGTCGTCCCCTTCTCCTCCTGCCCCCAACCTTTCCCAGCATCAGAGTCTTTTCCAGTGAGTCAACTCGTCGCATGAGGTGGCCAAAGTATTGGAGTTTCAGCTTTAGCATCAGTCCCTCCAAAGAACACCCAGGATTGATCTCCTTTAGAATGGAGTGGTTGGGTCTCCTTGCAGTACAAGGGACTCTCAAGAGTCTTCTCCAACACCACAGTTCAAAAGCATCAATTCTTCGGCAATCAGCTTTCTTCACAGTCCAACTTTCACATCCATACATGACCACAGGAAAAACCGTAGCCTTGACTAGACGGATCTTTGTTGGCAAAGTAATTACTTAATGCTAAAAAGTCCGTATATAACATTTTATTTAGATCCCTGCCCCCTCCATTCCCGCCACTCTGTATCTGAAATAATAAACTGAGACACTGTTCAAGCCTTGTTTTAAACCCTTCGGATTCAGGCAGAATATTTCTTTTGGTCAATAAAATAAAATAATTTTCAAAAACAAGCTAAAATTCTGAGTGTTTTTCAAATCCATTTTCTCTTCTCCATACCCACTTAGCTACTCTCTTAATGCAAACTCTCATTATGTTTTTTGCCTCTCTTATTTTAGTAGGTTTCTAAATGATTGCCTTGAGAAAGTTTACACATGAAAATCTGTTCGTTTTCCTACTCAGAATCCTTATAAGGTATCCAATTATCAAAGCTCTGTTGGGGAGCCCTAAACACACTGGAAAACAGAGGGCAGAGAATCATTACTGTCTGAGGAATGCTTTCATAAGATAAACAATTTATGCAATCCATAGAAATGGGCTCTCTCACCCTAGAAGCACTGAAATACAAGATAAAATCCAGTTTATTTCATAGTAGAAAGAAACATAATAAATACATGAAAGATGGTGTACTTCAATTAAAGATTTAAAACTATGATGTCAATTTTTATACAGACTAGAAAGGATGGAAAATATACATAATAATACTTGATACTGGAAAGGCTATGGAGAAATATTTTGTATTGTTGGTGAGAGTGCAATTCTTCTTTGAGAAACTTTTATACGGATACATACATAAACAAATAATCATCTTGAACTCTTTTTTAACAAAAAAAGATAAGAAAAAAGAAAATATCCTATGGCTGTATGACCAGTCTCAGACTGGTTAAAAATTTATGATATATATGTGATAAATTCTAAAAGCCATTAAGAAGATCTGTATGCAGTACTCACAAGAATTGCTAAATGAAAAAAAGCTAGGTATACAATTGTTAATACGACATAATCCTATTTGTCAAACTGAAAGGATGGATAAATAGATATTTTAAAATTTTATCAGTATAAGAAAGGATATACACCAAACCACTGACATTTCCCTTAGGAAATATTTTATATAAAGGACTACAGACATAATTCAGTTCAGTTCAGTCGTTCAGTCATGTCCGACTCTTTGCAACCCCATGAATCACAGAAAGACAGGCCTCCCTGTCCATCATCAACTCCTGGAGTTCACTCAAACTCATGTCCATCGAGTCAGTGGTGCCATCCAGCCATCTCATTCTCTGTCATCCCTGTCTCTTCCCGCCACCAATCCCTCCCAGCATCAGTCTTTTCCAGTGAGTCAGCTCTTCACATGAGGTGACCAAAGTATTGGAGTTTCAGCTTTAGCATCCTTCCAATGAACACCAAGGATTGATCTCCTTTAGGATGGACTGGCTGGCCTTGCAGTCCAAGGGACTCTCAAGAGTCTTCTCCAACACCACAGTTCAAAAGCATCAATTCTTCGGTGATCAGCTTTCTTCACAATCCAACTCTCACATCCATACATGACCACAGGAAAAACCATAGTCTTGACTAAATGGACCTTTGTTGTGGCAAAGTAATATCTCTGCTTTTTGATATGCTATCTAAGTTGGTCATTACTTTCCTTCCAAGGAGTAAGCGTCTTTTAATTTCCTGGCTGCAATCAGCATCTGCAGTGATTTTGGAGCCCAAAAAAATAAAGTCTGACACTGTTTCCACTGTTTCCCCATCTATTTCCCATGAAGTGATGGGACCAGATGCCATGATCTTCGTTTTCTGAATGCTGAGCTTCAAGCCAACCTTTTCACTCTCCTCTTTCACTTTCACCAAGAGGCTTTTGAGTTCCTCTTCACTTTCTGCCATAAGGGTGGTGTCATCTGCATATCTGAGGTTATTGATATTTCTCCCAGCAATCTTGATTCCAGCTTGTGCCTCTTTCAGCCCAGCGTTCCTCATGATGTACTCTGCATATAAGTTAAATAAATAGGGTGACAATATACAACCTTGACATACTCCTTTACCTTTATGAACCAGTCCGTTGTTCCATCTCCAGTTCTAACTGTTGCTTCCTGACCTGCACACAGGTTTCTCAAGAGGCAGGTCAGGTAGTCTGGTATTCCCATCTCTTTCAGAATTTTCCAGTTTATTGTGATCCACAGTCAAAGGCTTTAGCATAGTCAATAACGCAAAAATAGATGTTTTTCTGAACTTTCTTGCTTTTTTGATGATCCAGCGGATGTTGGCAATTTGATCTCTGATTCCTCTGAAACCAGCTTGAACATTTGGAAGTTCATGGTTCACATATTGCTGAAGCCTGGCTTGGAGAATTTTGAGCATGACTTTACTAGCGTGTGAGCTGAGTGCAATTGTGCTGTAGTTTGAGCATTCTTTGACACTGCCTTTCTTTGGAAACGGAATGAAAACTGACCTTTTCCAGACCTGTGGCCACTGCTGAGTTTTCCAAATTTGCTAGCATATTGAGTGCAGCATTTTCACAGCATCATCTTTCAGGATTTGAAATAGCTCAACTGGAATTCCATCACCTCCACTAGCTTTGTTCGTAGTGATGCTTTCTAAAGCCCACTTGACTTCACATTCCAGGATGTCTGGCTCTAGGTGAGTGATCACACCATCATGATTATCTGGGTCATGAAGATCTTTTTTGTACAGTTCTTCTGTGTATTCTTGCCACCTCTTCTTAATATCTTCTGCTTCTGTCAGGTCCATACCATTTCTGTCCTTTATCGAGCCCATCTTTGCATGAAACGTTCCCTTGGTATCTCTAATTTTCTTGAAGGGATTTCTAATCTTTCCCAGTCTATTGTTTTCCTCTATTTCTTTGCATTGATCACTGAGGAAGGCTTTCTTATCTCTCCTTGCTATTCTTTGGAACTCTGCATTCAGATGCTTGTATCTTTCCTTTCCTCCTTTGCTTTTTGCTTCTCTTCTTTTCACAGCTATTTGTAAAGCCTCCTCAGACAGCCATTTTGCTTTTTTGCATTTCTTTTCCATGGGGATGGTCTTGGTCCCTATCTCCTGAACAGTGTCACGAACCTCCGCCCAGAGTTCATCAGGCACTCTGTCTATCAGATCTAGTCCCTTAAATCTATTTCTCACTTCCACTGTATAATCATAAGGGATTTGATTTAGGTCATACCTGAATGGTCTAGTGGTTTTCCCTACTTTCTTCAATTTCAGTCTGAATTTGGCAATAAGGATTTCATGATCCGAGCCACAGTCAGCTCCTGGTCTTGTTTTTGCTGACTGTATAGAGCTCTCCATCTTTGGCTGCAAAGAATATAATCAATCTGATTTCGGTGTTGATCTGGTGATGTCCATGTGCAGAGTCTTCTCTTTTGTTGCTGGAAGAGGGTGTTTGCTATGACCAGTGCGCTCTCTTGGCAAAACTCTATTACCCTTTGCCCTGCTTCATTCCGTGCTCCAAGGCCAAATTTGCCTGTTACTCCAGGTGTTTCTTGACTTCCTACTTTTGCATTCCAGTTGCCTACAATGAAAGGACATCTTTTTTGGGTGTTAGTTTTAAAAGGTCTTCTATGAAGACCTACAAGACCTTTCAGAACTAACACCCAAAAAAGATGTCCTTTAACAATTTACATATCCATAAACAATGTTCTACATTCTAAGACTAGGCATTATCACAACTTTCTTATTTATGGATATGCTATTTAATGTCTATAATGAACTAGGCCTCACTAAAACTTAGTGTTTTCTTTACATGAACAAGAAGTTTTGAGAATGAACAAAGGACTAACAAAAGAATGTATAGCTTTGTCACTTTACCATGGTTCCTACCCACGGTTTATAATCACTATTTGTTTAAGATTATTTACTACCCTGTTTCTCTCCAGGACCATCTGACATTTCACAATTCTGATTCTTGTACATATCATTTCCACTGCCCACAAAGACGATCTTCTATTTTCGACTAGAAAAACTCCTTTTCAGAGTTTGGGATTCACATATATACACTACTTATATATAAGAGATAAACAACAAGGTTGTACTACGCAGCACAGGGAACTCTAGTCAATATTCTATAATCACCTATATGGGAAATGAATCTAAAAAAGAATGGACATATGTCTGTTAACCCATGATTTAATTCATTTAATCCTCACAACAACCCTTCAAGGTAGTTGGCATTATTTTATCTCTACTCCATAAGAAGAAACTAAAGCTTAAAGAGATTTATGTAACTTGCCTAAAACACTTAAGATTTTTTGCCAAACTCATAAGAAAAAAATTGTCATTTTATAAAAGATTTGTACTATTTGTTATTAAAATTAACAAAAGCCAAAACATTTTTAAAAATTTGGATAAGAGTAAAAAGGTGGAAAGTATTCTGGCTAACAAACTGTTTAGAAGTAGCAATTAACTACAGGAATAGGGATATAACCTCAAGTTAGGTGATAGAAAATCTTCCACAAGAGCAGAAAATTTAATATATGAAAGCCACAAAGAATGTACATACATTTGCACAATCTTCATCTTTTCAAAAGTTGTCTATAGCAGTAACATGCATCCAATGCTTTTAGTACACTGGCTCCTCTGTATTATCTAAAACATAAACTATGCCAATATTTAATGTACAATGGAGACCTGCTTCACTCTCAGAAGCTTGGATAGTAATTACTCTCCTATGGTTGCACACAGATTGTTTAGCTTTTTTTTTCTCTAAGATTAATACAGCAATTTTTGTGTGCAGAGGCAAAAGGATGCAGTATAAATTAATAATTTCAGCTGTAGCTCTCAATTAGAACATAAGTCTAGAAGACAGTTGTAGAGAAAATAAATACAAGTTTTGTTTTTTTCCTCCTTTTTTCCCATCTCCCTAAATTAATTCTGAGGAAGAGAAAATGCCGTTGTTCTGCAAACTTTTTAAAATGTATTGTTGCCAATAAATAATCTAGTGTGAAGAAAGGCGGGTAAATGATTTTTACAGTCTATTAACTGCTCCAAACTTTAATTCTTATATATCACAAATCACAGGTCTGAGTGTGTGACTGGGTCATTATCTAACAAGAGAAGTTTTAAATAATTATACTACTAGTTTATTTTAGCATGATGGAATACAGAAATGTTCTTTGATAAAGAAATCTTCTATTTTGGGCTTCCCAGGTGGCTCTAGTTGGCCATCTGCCAATGCAGGGGACCTAAGAGACATGGGTTCGATCACTGGATCCAGAAGATTACCTGGAGAAGGGCATGACAACCCACTCCAGTATTCTTGACTGGTGAAATCTCATGGACAGAGAAGCCTGGTTGGTTATGGTCCATGGGGTCACAAAGACTAGGACACAACTTAGCAATTGAGCACTGAGCATATGCAAACTCAGAAAGCAGAGAAAGGGGGGATAAATTACTAATAATTCTACAATCCCAACAAAATTACTATTTATACTCTGATGTAGCATCCAGTAGCCGGAGAAGGCAATGGCAAGCCACTCCAGTACTCTTGCCTAGAAAATCCCATAGACGGAGCAGTCTGGTAGGCTGCAGTCCATGGGGTCGCTACAAGTCAGACATGACTGAACGACTTCACTTTCACTTTTCACTTTCACACATTGGAGAAGGAAATGGCAACCCACTCCAGTGTTCTTGCCTGGAGAATCCCAGGGATGGGGGAGCCTGGTGGGCTGCCGTCTATGGGGTCACACAGAGTCGGACACAACTGAAGTGACTTAGCAGCAGCAGCAACCAGTAGCAATGCATTTTAGATTTGACCACAAATGTCTCCTGTTCCCTAGATTTCTTTTATTTTTCACTAGTTTAGGAATAAACTCACCTTGAATTTTTAATTTTACAAGTCTATAAGCTTTGTCTTAAAACATTAATAGCATATATAGTATTTTGTTTAGGCAATCTGAACACAGTAATCAGTGATGAATATGGAAGGAATATGAGAAAAGTACCAAGATACGATGTCCAGCAAAAACAAGAAAACACACGTTCTCCAACCTAGATTAATCAACTGAAATACTAAGCTATCTTCTCTTTTTATTTTATTTTTTTACTTTTGTCTATTTTTTAATTGAAGGATAATTGCTTTACAGAACTTTGTTGTTTCCTGTCAAACATCAACATGAATCAGCCAGTGTACACAAAAAATTAGGTCTGGCTTAAAAGTGGTATTAGGTGTTCAGGGATCGTTTACTGTCTGTAAATCTGTTTCTGAGTTAATAGGCAGGCTGTAATTGTACAGTTCCTACAAACTATAAAAATTTTTAGACAATCCTTTAACTGGTGAATATATTTCGAGGATTTTATCCTAAGGTCACATTCAGAAATACCAACAAAAATTAATGTACATGACCATGGAAACTATATAAATGTTCAAAGAAACATGAATGGTTAAATAAACTGTAGTATAGTTACATAATATAATGGCTAAATTCAAGGTCACTGAAATCAGACTGTGTGGGTTCAAATTCTATGATTTTTTACTACTTAAATTCCAATCACCACAATCTCTACTGTTACCAATACAAACAAAAATCCGATCAAAGACACAATGAAAATGGAGAAGAGATCGATTCTAATGGTGATTTTCAGTTAGTTCAGTTTGGTCACTCAGTCATGTCCGACTCTTTGCGACCCCATGGACTGCAGAGTACCAGGCTTTCCTGTCCATAACCAACTCTGCTCAAACTCATGTCCATCAAGTCAATGATGCCATCCTACCATCTCATTCTCTGTTGTCCCCTTTTCCTCCTGCCTTCAAACTTTCCCAGCATCAGGATCTTTTCCAATGAGTCAGTTCACATCAGGTGGCTTCAGCTTCAGCATCAGTCCTTTCAATGAACATTCAGGACTGATTTCTTTTAGGACTGACTGGTTGGATCTCCTTGCAGTCCAAGGGACTCTCAAGAGTCTTTTCCAACACTACAGTTCAAAAGCATCAATTCTTTGGTGCTCAGTTTTTTATGGTCCAACTCTCACGTCCATACTTGAACTGGAAAAAACATAGCTTTCTTTGACTAGACAGGCCTTTATCGGAAAAGTAATGTCTCTGCTTTTTAAGCTGTCAGAGGTTGGTCATAGCTTTTCTTTGGAGGAGCAAGTGTCTTTTAATTTCATGGCTGCAGTCACCATCCAGGGTGATTTTGGAGCCCAAGAAAATAAAGTCTGTCACTGTTTCCATTGTTTCCCCATCTATTTGCCAGGCAGTGATAGGACTGGATGCCATGATCTTAGTTTTCTCAATGTTGAGTTTTAAGCCAGCATTTCACTCTCCTCTTGCACGTTCACCAAGAGGCTCTTTAGTTCCTTTTCACATTCTGCCATAAGGGTGATCTCATCTGCATAACTAATGGTATTGATATTTCTTCCGGAAATACTGATTCCAGCTTATGCATCATCCAGCCTGGCATTTCGCATGATGTACTCTGTGGTTTAGCTGGTAAAGAATCCCCTTACAATGCAGGAGACCTGGGTTTAATCCCTGGGTAGGGAAGAGGCTACCATAACTCCAGTATTCTGGCCTGGAGAATTCCACGGACTGTATAGTCCACAGGGTTGCAAAGATTCAGACACACTGAGTGACTTTCACTTTACTTCACTCTGCATATATAAGTTAAATAAGTAGGATGACAATATACAGCCTTGACATACTCCTTTCCCAATTTGGAACCAGTCCGTTGTTTCATGTCCAGTTTTAACTGTTGCTTCTTATCCTGCATACAGATTTCTCAGAAGGCAGGTAATGTGGTCTGGTATTCCCTTCTCTTCAAGAATTTTTCCACAGTTTGGTGTCCACACAGTCAAAGGCTTTAGTGTAGTCAATGAAGCAGATGTTTTTCAAGAATTCTCTTGCTTTTTCTATGATCCAGTGGATGTTAGCAATTTCATCTCTGGTTCCTCTGCCTTTTCTAAATCCAGCTTGAACATCTGGAAGCTCACAGTTCACATACTGTTGAAGACTTGCTGGGAGAATTTTGAGCATTACTGTGCTAGCGTGTGAGATGAATGCAACTGTGCAGTAGTAGTTTGAACATTCTTTGGCATTCCCTTTCTTTGGGATTGGAATGAAAACTGACCTTTTCCAGTCCTGTGGCCACTGCTGAGTTTTCCAAACTTGCTGGCATGTTGAGTGCAGCACCTCCACAGCATCATCTTTCAGGATTTGAAATAGCTCAACTGGAATTCCATCACCTCCACTAGCTTTGTTCATAGTGATGCTTTCTAAGGCTCACTTGACTTCGCTTTCCAGGATGTCTGGCTCTAGGTGAGTGATCACACCATCGTGATTATCTGGGTCATGAAGATGTTTTTTGTATAGTTCTTCTGTGTATTCTTGCCATCTCTTCTTAATATCTTCTGCTTCTGTCAGGTCCATACCATTTCTGTCCTTTATTGTGCCCAACTTTACGCGAAATGTTCTTGAAGAAATCTCTAGTCTTTCCCATTCTATTGTTTTCCTCTATTTCCTTGCACTGATCACTAAGGAAGGCTTTCTTATCTCTCCTTGCTATTCTTTGGAACTCTGCATTCAGATGCTTCTATCTTTCTTCTTCTCCTTTGCTTTTAGCTTCTCTTCTTTTTTCAGCTATTTCTAAGGCCTCCTCAGACAACTATTTTGCCTTTTTGCATTTTGTTTTCTTGGGGATGGTCTTGATCCCTGCCTCCTATACAATGTCACGAACCTCCATCCATTGTTCTTCAGGCACTCTGTCTATCAGATCTAATCCCTTGAGTCTATTTCTCACTTCCACTGTATAGTCATAAGAGATTTGATTTATGTCATACCTGAATGGTCTAGTGGTTTTCCCTACTTGGTATTTGAATACAACAGAAAAACTTAGGCAGAAGTACCCCCAATGTTTAAAACAGCAATTACCTCTGGGGTGGGGATAAATGATTCCTGATTTCTTCTTTATAGTTTTCTAACTATCCAAATACTCTCCATGAAGTTTAAGAGTCAAAAAAAAAAAAAAAATCAATGACAAACATTATGCAAAAGGATTATATACAGTTTTTCTCCCTTGTTAGTAATTAAGTAAAATTCAGTTTAAAATATACAAAGGTTACAGGAACTGAACTATAAGATAGTACTTAAAGTAAGATGGTGAGGGGGTCATAGTAATATAAAATCCATTTTGCTAGTTCTAATAATTAACTTAGTTTTCAGATATACAAGGGGCTTCCCTTGTAGATCAGTTGGTAAAGAATCTGCCTGCAGTGCAGGAAACCCGGGTTTGATCCCTGGGTTGGGAACATCCCCTGGAAAAGCAAATGGCAACTCGCTCCAGTATCCTTACCTGGAAAATCTCATGGACACCAGGAGTCCATGGAGTCGCAAAGAGTCGGGCACAACTGAGCGATTAACACTTACATTCAGATAATAGAGCCATGTTAAAGTGCTACCACCTTTGAAAATGAATGCATGAACAATTCATATGTTCCTTAACTAAAGCAAATGACTTTAAAAAATAAAGGTACATCACAATCCTTTAATCATTTGGCTGAAAAATGACACTACTTAATTCTAAAAAAGGAAAAGTTAATCAAGTATTTCTCAGTGGTTAAGAAATGATATGGTCTCACTTCAGATCAATTAGGTGTCCTTCTTCTGTCCCAAAGCATGGAATCTGAGATCTTGTTCTTATAATCACAACCAATCATGAGGCAAGTTTTACGGGTTGTTACCAACCTAGCAGGTCTGAACAGTAAGAGCTGTTACAACTAATAACTCTGGTTGGTAAAACAATTTAAAATAATCTTCAAGAAAATATAAGCTAGCATTAGAACAAAAAATAAATCCCACCTTAATTGGCTTATTAAAATAGTTTAAGAAACCAAATGAAAAAAAAGAACACTCATACCTTAGAGTTTTTTGTTTTTTTAAAAACACCTTAGTTTTGAAGATTTTTCTTCAATAAACTTTTCCTAAGTACCGGCCACATATGGTCAACACTGTACTAAACACTCGGGATAAAAGATGAGCAAGATATGATTTTAATTCCAAATAATGATGTTATGACACCCTTCAAAGACATATATGAAAGAGAAAGGTAAATACCTTTCCAGTGATTTACGATACTGATGAAGATAACTGCTGAAAGCTCAAAGTTGTCTACTGTAAATAATCAAATGTTTAGTGTAGTTATTAGAACAAAACAGCTACTCAAATCTTTACAGAGCAAATTAATAAATATTCAAAATGGAGAGGATTCCCACTCTGATATTTCAAGTCTTAAAAACATTTATGATGTAACTATAACAGTTATTTTCTTGGGATTAAAATGATAGTGGATTATTCTTTTAACGCCATTTTAGTCACCTTTGCAAATAATTACTAATAAAGTAAACCTAACATAACCACTATTATAAACTTCAGTTAACCTGCACTCAAAGTAAATTCAAAATGTTTACCTATGTCAATTCCATTGGTGAATTATGAAACTTTATTCCTAATAAGGTGACTAACAATTAGAATACTTTACAACTTGCAATACATTGCAAAGTAAGAATGAGGTACTTGAAAACTGGCACTATGGTAAACTTAAGACTTTTGTCAGTTTAATTCTGGAAATTGATTTTTTTCAAATATTTCACATTTTGCTAGCCTCTCAGTATCCTTCAAATCCTTTTGGTATAAATTAAAGTGAATATATCACATATACATCATCAAGCTCAGGATTTTTTTAAACTAATAAGAACTGATTTTTTTCCTACACAAACATACTTTTAGTTATAAAGGCACTATCAAACCAAGATGTAATACAATCTTCTTTTGAAAGATGGAATTTAGCCTAAGGTAGATGTATATAATAAAGAAGTTAAGAATGGCAGTAAGATAAAATGAACATGACTATAAATGTTAGCTTTCATTCTAATCATCTTCCTTTTTTGCTTATGTATTAGTTAGCTATCGGTGCATAATAAATTACCACAAAGAACATTTACTATCTGATAGCTTCTTTAAGTAAGAAATTTGGAAGCAACTTAACTGTTCACTAACAGGAATAAGTACATTTCCTCTCTCTCACTCTGAGGACCTGTGAACTAAAGAGAGAAATTATCTGCCCCACATACAACCAAAATACAATGGTAGGACAGGCAGAAGGTAACTGCTATAAAACCTTCTGGTTCAAAGTAAAAGAAAATGGAGTCGCTGATCCAAAGTAATTCTATAATCAAGGTGGGAATATGTTAGAAGTTCCTTGAATATGGGAATAATTCTCCAAAGCTCTTGGCTCTGCCCTTTGAGATTTTGGTTCTGAGTTATCTTTCCATTTTATGAAAGGTAGTCAAATTTTACATGTACAGCATTTTAAAACCTGATTTCTGCCAGTAGAATTTTAGGGATCTAAGGGGACACGCCTTAGGTTGGTGATATTTTTGCTAATTAACCCTTTTGAAAACTTTGTAGGTCTGTTGTGAATCTTACTGAGCTTCACTCTGTTAGACAAAAAGCGTAGTCAAAGATTGACTTAAACTCTTCTCTACTTCAAATTTCTGCTAAGAACACCCTTAATCTGCTGTAAGCCCTCTTCCTTTGATTAAAAGGTTCTCTGAGGCTCACCTTACATCTTTCTGATTATATAGAAAAGATGTTAACAAAGGATTTTATAGTCAAAGCACTGGCTTCATCTTTAGACAAACTTATCTGAGTGCTCTAGACTTATCTCTGCCTGGAAGCCATGTCCTAATTTTAGCATAGTTCAACATATTGACAGGATGAGAATTTTCAAAACCAGCAAGGCCTGCTTCTTTTTTTATTTGTTTGCTTAGGAGTCTTTCCTGAGCCCGTTTCTGCCAACTTCTGTTTTATCAATAAGCAGAAGCAGAACATTTTCTATTTCACGTATCAGTATAGGTGACAGTATTGCCCCACTTTCTGCTACTATATAACAGTGATTTCCTTTCTTACTTTCCAATATGGTTTTCTTCATTTTCACTTCAGTCCTCATCAGCAGTCTCTTCAAAGGTTTAACATTAAGCTTCTATCTACTGTCCCCAAGTTCAAATTATATGCCACATTTTAAAGTGCTTGTTACGGCAACATCTCATTATGGGTAGCAAAATCTGTGTCAGGAACAAATTATCCCCAAATCTAAAGGCTTAAAATGACATTTATTATTTTAGTTTCTCTAGGTCATGAATTCAAGAACAGTTTAACTAGGTGGTTCTGACTCACATTCCCTACAGAATTTATGGTTAAGACATTAGCCATGACTGCAGTCATCTGAAGTCTCATTTGGGGGTGAATGACCTGCATCCAAGATGGCTCATGAACATGTTTATTGTCACAAAGCTTCAGGTCCTCACCACAAGAACATCTCCAGAGTTGCTTGAGTGTCCCCATGACACGACAGTTGGCATCCTCCAGTACGGTGTCAGAAAGATGCTGCAATATCTCCTATGGCCTACCTTTGGAAGCCATACTCTTGTCAGTCCTACCATATGCTTTTTGTTAAGTAACAACTCACTAAGTATAGCACCTTCTCAAAGGGAGAAGAATCAGATTCCACCAAAAGGAATATAATTTAAGAATCTATTTTAAAAAACATCATAGTAAGTAAAAACCAAGAATTAAAATTTGACATAAAAATTGCTCTTTGTAAAGTTACATTTACGTGGAAGCCTATTTTAGAGTCTCTAGTGACAATGCACATTTTCTACTTTATTATGAAAATAAAAACCAAGCAAGTGCTTAACGGTCTAATGAAGATTAAATATAAAATAACTGTTTTAGGGGTGCCTGTGTAACCTGCTGGACTGGGGGCAACAGAGAGACTTTACTATGAAGCAGAGATTCCAAGCCAGCAACAGAATAACTACTCTTCTTGCTTTGGTTATACAGAAATTCTCTTTACTAGGCTCCTCCTTTCAATTTTGGGCTTCCCTGGTGGCTCAGAGGGTGAAGTGTCTGCCTACAATGTGGGAGACCTGGGTTCGATCCCTGGGTTGGGAAGATCCCCTGGATCTTCTTTCTATTTCTAAATTTTTACTATTTTTTTTTTTCCTCTGTGCTATTTTATTATTCCTCATTCATATCTTGCCCATTTTACTACTCCATACCAAAGACTTGACATATATGGCACTAGAAGGAAATAAGATTATGAAAATAAGACAATGGTTTTTATAAAACCATTAACTGTGATATGTACAAAGTTTGCAAACAAATCCTGCAGAAGTTATTCCTCTATACAGTGTTATATGTAGAAATGAAGCAAAACCAAAGCAAAATGTTAAAAAACTCATTTAATAGATGAATTTTAACTAAATTCACTCTCTTCATAGGGAGCAATTCAGAAAATGCTTCCCCATTTCCAGCCCCATATTTTCTTTGATTGCTGTGGTTGTTGTTCAGTTGATAAGTCATGTCCAACTCTCTGTGACCCCGTGAACAGCAGCACACCAGGCTTCTCTGTCCATCACTGTCTCCAAGTCTGCATAAACTCATGTTCATTGAGTCAGTGATGCCATCCAACCATATCATCCTCTGTCATCCCCTTCTCCTCTTGCCCTCAATTTTTCCCAGCATCAGGGTCTTCTCCAATGAGTCAGTTCTTCGCATCAGGTGGCCAAAGTATTGGAGCTTCAGCTTCAGTCCTTCCAATGAATATTCAGACTGATTTCCTTTAGGATTGACTGATTTGATCTCTGTGCAGTCCAAGGGACTCTCAAGAATCTTCTTTAGCACCACAGTCCGAAAACATCAATTTTTCAACACTCAGCCTTCTTTATGGTTCAACTTTCACATCCATACATGACTACTGGAAAAACCACAGCTTTGACTATATAGACCTTTGTCAGCAAAGTGATGTCTCTGCTTTTTAATATGCTAAGTTGGTCACAGCTTTTCTTCCAAGGAGCAACTACCTTTAAATTTCATGGCTGCAGTCACTGTCCACATTGATTTTAGATCATAAGAAAATGAAATCTGACACTGCTTTTCATGTTTTCCCCATCTATTTGCCATGAAGTGATAGGACCAGATGCCATGATCTTAGTTTTTTGAATGGTGAGTTTTAAGCCAGCTTTTTCATTCTCCTCTTTTACCTCCATCAAGAGGCTCTTTAGTTCCTCTTCACTTTCTGCCATTAATTAGTATCATCTGCATATCTGAGGTTGTAGGTATTTCTATTGGCAATCTAGATTCCAGCATGTGATTCAACCAGCCTGGCATTTGGCATGATGTACTCCTTTCCCCATTTTGAACCAGTCTGTTGTTTCATGTCTGGTTCTAACTTGTCCTGCATACAGGTTGTGATTCATCCAGTCTAGCATTCTTTTCATTGATACCAGAACAAAATAGAACTTTGGAAAACAATTAACTAAAAAATATATCTATTTTGTATTTTATTACTTACTTACACCTAATTAACTGAAATTCACTGTTTATAAAATACTAACTAGCTGTCAATAAAAGAAATAGATTCATATATTAAAACACAAATAAGAACTCTTAAATGTATAATAAATATAATGTGTTAGGATACATTTACTGAAAGCAAATCACAGACTCAGACTGAAAATCGTAAACTTGAAACACTAAGGGCACATAAAAATATTTTCTATTTAAGTGAAGTTTCGGAAAAAATCTGTAGTACAATGATATCATAGGAACACATGTGTACCCATTGACTTGCAGAAAAACACTCAAAGACTATATTTAAAAATATGTATGATGGTTATCATGGATGGCAGCATATTTACATTTTATTTTTTGAACTTTGCTATACTGTACTTCTCACACTTTCAAAATGAAAACCATTTTTACTTTCTGATAGTAAATTTACATAAAACAGTCTGCCACATCTTTAGGTGATTTCTATTTTTATAATAATATGAAAAATTATTTAAGATATACATAAATTTTTTTCTCTATTATTCTAAAAGTACTAGTACTTTAGGATATTAAAAGTACTAAAAAGAAAACCATACGGCTTACACAATCCAAAAGCAACCAACAAAATTATTTATCATTTTAGTCGAATAATGATGGATCATAATACCATATAATTATGGTTTTTACTATTCAATACATTGCAAGTAAATTACAAGTAATACAAATTTTTTATAGGTCTTATGACAAAGATACCTTAATTCAACCATTTCTATTCTATTTAAAAAATTTTTTTATTATCAATATTTCACAGACACTCAAAAATCTGTTTATAAATTTTGTGTATCTCTATCCCCTTAAATTCATTCACTTGATCAATAGGCATGAATGTTTCTATTTTTATAGCTTTTAAATATGTATTACCAAACTGCTTTCTAAAAACAATCTACCAATCTACGTTTTCTCTAGCATGGGGTGAATCTGTCAACCTCATGGAAAGACACAGTCAGGGGTAAAATTAACTTTTAAAATCTTGGATAACTTGATAACTAAAGTATGTGAATTTATACTACCTACTGAGATTAAGGGTGTCCAAGTTTATCAACATTTCGCATTTATGTTTCTATGAATTTTTAATACAAGTACCTTATGTATGGAATGGGATATCTGTGATGGTTAATTTTATTTGTAAACTTGACTAAGCCATGGTGTCAAGTGGTTTGGGCAAACATCAGTCTAAATACTGTGAAGGTAATTTTCCTATGTGACGAACATCTGAATCAGTAGACTCAGTAAAGGAGATTATCCTCCATAAAGTGGGTGGGACCCATTATGACAAGATTTACGGACTGAGGTCCCACAAAGAGGAAGGAAGTCTGCCTTTAGACTGCCTTCAGACTCAAGACCAAAACATCAACTCTTGCCAGAATTTCCAAGATGACTGCCCATCTGCCTAACCTGTGGATTTTGGACTTGCCAGGTCCCATGACTCGATGAGCGAGTTCCTTATAAAACTGAACAAAATCACAGCAAAAGAGACATAGATGTAAAGAACAGACTTTTGCACTCTGTGGGAGAAAGTGAGGGTGGGATGATTTGAGAGAATAGCACTGAAACATGTATATTACCATATGTGAAACAGATTGCCAGTCCAGGTTTGATGCAAGGCAATCGATGAGACAGGGCACTCAGGGTCAGTGCACTGGGACAACCCTGAGGGATGGGATGAGGAGGGAAGGGGGAGGGGGTTCAGAATGGGGGACACACGTACATCCATGGTTGATTCATGTAAATGGACGGCAAAAACCACGACAATACTGTAAAGTAACTGGCCTCCAATTAAAACAAATTAATTTACAAAAAAAGAAAAACAAATTTTAGAATCACATCATAAATTTCTATATAAAAACTTCTGTGATTTTGAATGGGTTTGCATACAAATCAATTTTGGGGGAAATTGCAATTTAAACAATATTGAATCTTCTAATTGTGAAAATTTCAGTCTTTATAATTAGGCTTTTCTAACAAGTTTTTTCTTTCATGTCTTTTATCAGATTTATTCCTAGGAACTTTATACTTTTTGATGCTATTATAAACAAAATCTTCCAAGTTTTCTTCATTAAAAAAAAATGAACAAAATCAATCTCTCTCTAAATATAAAATGTATATATGTATATATACACACACAAACACATACATACACACAAATTTCCTGACAAATATGACATCTAAAAATTTCTTAAGAATTTATATGAATTGTTTATTTATTAAGGCTAGTGATTTCCACCACATCCTTCAGGTTTTGAAATTCCTTTTAAGTCAAACTACTTACTTGTAAATTGTCTTCTGTTCCTTCAGCTTCATTTTTAAATGATGGACATCCTAAGAAAACAAGTAAAAGTTGATTAAGCATAGAATTTTTGTCTTAGATTTTAGAGTTGCAAACTAATTGATAATATCACCAAGATACTATAGAAGATTGACCAGAGATCATTCTGGACTGCCCGGCAACTAGTCAGATGTTGGCCACTCATATTTGCCCCTTTGTTAGAAGAACAGAGAATAAAGCGATTGTTTTCCTCTTCTACAGGTGAACTTCCAGTTACTTATTAAAGAGATGTATTCTGTGTTAGTGCTGTCTCCACTAAGTCCCCCCCTTGATTTCTCTGAAATACTCACACTGCTAGGAAGAATATACGCATTCCATTCCTCTGTTATTTAGGAGATACCCACATGATTTATTCAATTTTTCTAAACACTCTGACCTACAAAACAGTATTTAGTACCTCAAACTAGGATTTTAGTTGCTTTAGTAAGAACGAAAACAAATGAGCCTGAATCCACTATTGATAATCAATAGCCATTTGCTGTTATTGACTTCTGAGCACCAATGACTGGATAGAACTTTTCATGGCATTCAAGAGTGACTTTAATTTCAACAAATTAATAAGAATTTATTTTAGCAAAGTATCCTGAGTTTATATGCTACCCTTGAAGAGAAAGTTGACCTATGGAAAGGGCTGCAAAGTTTATTCTTACTATCATAGAAGGCTAAGTAAGAAATATTTAGAGTGATTTTTAAAATCTGTAACAGTGGCTGGTAATGCTACCAAGTATATATTTTTTTTAAAGTTCAAAAACAATGAGACAGGCTGAGTACTGTAGTCTATTTGGCGAGGTGTTTATGAGCTTCTCCTTATTAATTACTTTTCTAAAAAGATAAACCATTCTATCTGATCCTAGGGAAAGAAGTATGCTCTTATGAGGGTATGAGTGTGGGCACAAAATTAATTCAAAACAAAAATTTCCAGTAGCCATGGATAACAGTTTTCTTTTTAAAGTACTGCTTCTTCCACACTCGCTAAATATCAGAATTAACTGGGAAACTTAAAAAAATAAAAAACTGATGCCAGAGTACAATCTCAAACCAGTAATGTCAGAATCTCTTCTGGATGAGGCATTTGGCATTAGATATTTTTTTATTTTTAAGTTGCTTGTAATAGTTTAAGAACCATAACCACTACAGGAGAATCTAAAGATTCATATTCACCTCCCCCACTTCCTGCCTAAATTCATGATATATAATTTGATGATTCCTCATCACATTTGAAATGCACACAAACCTTAAAAAAAAAAGGAATGCCTCAGCTGTATTCCCCAAGTAGTTTGATTCAAGTGATCTGGAGTGAGGAGCAGTCATTCCATTCCTCAAAAGCCTCCCAGGTCGATTCACATATTCCGCCAACAATAAGAACACTGATATTGGCAGAGTTTATGGGTTCTTGTACCAAGGATAAAATGACTGCCATTGTTTAATGGAATTTTTTTCTGAATCAGAAATAAAAAATTGTTTACCAAATTCTAGTCTTTTAACGTAGCTAAAACATTATTTAACTACAGCTTCACTAACAATTCATATTTGTGCTACGTTTTTCAATGTTCTTGCTTCTGGCTTGTTTCATGATTAGTTCATGTTTTCTAACTTTTTCACTAAAGTCCCATCTTCAAAATATACAAGTCACAACGCTGTCAAAACGTTTTCCTTCAGCTGCTTTGTATAAGAAGGTTATTTCTAATAGAGATATTTCCTTTCTTAATTAAAAAAACAAATTAAATCTTAGTTATGACTTCTTTGGGGGAAAGAAATTATTTTTAACGTGATTTCCTTTTGTTTAATTAAGAAAAGCCAGTCTTACATGTAAATATTCTTCCTCCCTTTTAAACTTGCAAGCTTTAGAGTTTATGATCTCACAGACTGGTAAGATACACAAAGGGATAGGTTGTTGTCTCTATCAATCCTTATTAATGAAATCAGGTGAAAACTTAAGAAAGGTTTTGTCAGAGAGTAACGAGTCAACATATATTTAATTATTATACATTTTCTGCTTATAATTACCAAAACAAGGATATGAGTAACACACACACAGGATTTTGAAAGTTCTGACTGTTCCTCTCTTTTTGAATCCTTATTTTAAAACTTCAGAATTATCTGATGTGTGCAGTTGATGTATATACTGTGATATGACAAATATAAAACAGATTAAGGAGCCCATTATTTTATCTCCACCTACAATTATCTTTTAAAACCTGATCTCATATCATAAAAACTGACTTGCTTGAAGTCACTTCTACTGTATGTAACTAATAAATTAAGGAAACAGTCAAAACAACCTACCTTGAGAAATATCCTCTATAGCTCTCCGAATGCCTCTATCAAAAGCCCTAGCATCAGCAGGACTTTGAAAGGTAAGGCCAAATTTCTTGTCATCAATCTTCCAGTGGTGAAATGTTGGAGTGACCTTATTGTAAATAAGGTCTTTTTTAAGCATACATTCCAAAACCACCTGCCAAAAGTTAAATGCCAAAAATTACTATACATATATTAAATGAATCTAACGTAGCTCTTAAATACAAAGTTAGTTGAGAAAAAGGCTGTTATATTTTAATAGAAACATCCCTCCATTAATGTGAGGTCTTGTTACTTAATCTACTCACAAAGTCACTTGATACAGAAATTAATATGGGATTAAAGAAGATTCTGGAAAGATGGCAGAGTTCTTAAGAAGCCCCAGGTATCTACCCCCTACCTAGACAAAACTGGCCAGCAATATCTATCAGATGTAACTATGTTGGAACTTTACACAGTCTGCTGAAAGCGTGTAATTTTCAGGAAAAGACATGGACAGTAAACTGCAATTAATTTTGGTCAATTTCAGCTATTAGTATAGTAGCAGCACCAACCCTCATACCCACTTCCAGCCATATGACAGACAGCTGTGCACATGTTCCTGGCACAGCTTGCATACAAATTACAAAAGCCAAGGTGAGTAGAAAGGACCTTATCCTTCAAGAAACAGATAATTTAACACAGTAATTAACTAGACCAAACAGACATACGAAACACTCTATTCAGTAACAGAACACACATTTTTCTGAAATGCACATGGGACATTTTTCAGGATACACCATATATTAGGCCACAAATTAATCTCCCTCTATTAAAGAATATGGATCTCATACAAACTATTTCTGACCAAATTAAGATAAAGTTAAAAATAAATAACAAAAGAAAACTGGAAAATTCAAAATATTCTGGGAATTAAACAACCAACTTATCAAAGAAGAAACCATAAGGGAAGTTACAAGATATTTAAAGAGGATGAAAATAATGATACAACATACCAAAACTTATAGGAAACAAAGAAAGCAGTACTAAGGGGAAAGTGTATAGGTATAAACACTTGCATAAAAAAAAGAGAAAAATCTTAAATCAACAATATAACTTTAAAATTTAAGGAAAAAACTAAACCCAAACCTAGTAAAAATAAAGGAAATAATGAAGATAAGAGGAGAAACAAAGTAGAGACCAGAAAAATAATAGAGAAAAATCAAAGAAATAAAAAGTTGGCTCTTCAAAATGATGATAATAATGAACAATCTTGAGCTAGAAGGACTAAGAAGAAAAAGAGAAATCAGAATCAAAATGGAGACATTATTACATCAATTCTACAGAAATAAAAAGAATTATGAGAGAGTACTGTGAACAACTGTACACCAACAAATCAGATAACCTAGATGTAATGGATAAATTACTAGAAAAATAAGACAGACCAAGTAAGAAACAAAAAGAAAGTCTTAAAAAATACGTAACTAGTAAGTAGATTGAATCAGTAATCAAACATCTCATGACAAAGAAAAACCCTGGGCCTAATGGCTTCACTGGTGAATTATATCAAACATTTAAAGAACTAATACCAGCACCTCAAACTTTATCAAAAGACTGGAGTAAAATCTTCCTAATTCATTCTATGAGGACAGCATTATCCTGATAACAAAGACACTACAAGACATCTATGGACCAACAAAAATTCTTGATGCAAAGATCATGGATGCAAAAATCCTCAACATTTGCAAACCAAACTCAGCAATACATAAGAAGGACAATATACACTATGACCAAACTGGATTTATTCTTGAAATGCAAGGACAGTTAAACACATACAACCTGATCAGAGTAATATCCTACATGAATAGAATGAAGGGAAAAAACCCACATGATCTCAACTGAAAAAGCAGAAATAGCATTTAACAAAATTTAAGAGAGCAAACTGCCAACATCGGTCGAATCATAGAAAAAGCAAGAGAATTCCAGAAAAATATCTACATATGCCTTATTGGTTACGCCAAAGCCTTTGACTGTGTAGATCACAACCAACTATGGAAAATTCTTCAAGAGATGGGAATACCAGACCACCTTACCTGCCCTCCTGAGAAATCTGTAGGCAGATCAAGAAGCAACAATTAGAAACGGACATGGAACAACAGACTGGTTTCAAATTGGGAAAGGAGTAGGTCAAGGCTATATACTGTCACCCTGCTTATTAAACTTACATGCAAAGTATATAATGTGAAATGCTGGGCTGGATGAAGCACAAGCTGGAATCAAGAGTGCTGGGAGAAATATCAATAACCTCAGATACACAGATGACACCACCCTTATGGCAGGAAGTGAAGAAGAACTAAAGGGCCTCATGATGAAAATGAAAGAGGAGAGTGAAAAGTTGGCTTAAAACTCAACACTCAAAAAACTAAGATCGTGGCATCTGGTCCCATCAATTCATGGCAAATAGATGGGGAAACAGTGACAGATTTTATTTTAGGGGACTCAAAAATCACTGCAGATGGTGACTGCAGCCATGAAATTCAAAGACGCCTGGTCCTTGGAAGAAAAGCTATGACCAAACTAGACAGCATATTAAAAAGTAGGGATATTACTTTCCTGACAAAAGTCCATGTAGTCAAAGCTATGATTTTTCCAGTAGTCATGTATGGATGTGAGACTGCGACTATAAAGAAAGCTGAGTGCCGAAGAATTGATGCTTTTGAACTGTGGTGTTGAAGAAGACTCTTGAAAGTCCCTTGGACTGCAAGGAGATCAAACCAGTCAATTCTAAAGGAAATCAGTCCTGAATGTTCATTGGAAGGACTGATGCTGAAGCTAAAACTCCAATACTTTGGCCACCTCATGTGAAGAACTGACTCACTGGAAAAGACCTTGGTGCTGGGAAATATTGAAGGCAGGAGGAGAAGGGGACAACAGTGGATGAGATGGTTGGATGGCATCACCAACTTGATGGACCTGAGTCTGAGCAAGCTCCGGGAGTTGGTGATGGACAGGAAGTCTGGAGTGCTGCAGTTCATGTGGTCACAAAGAGTCGGACACAACTGAGCGACTGAACCGAACATCTTTTCAAGACAAAAATAACCAACAAAAAGGAAACTACATCAAAATACCTGACAACAGTGACAAGACTGTTCAATGGAAGAAAGTAAAAGTCTTTTCAACAAATGCTTCTAGGAAACTGGATATCCACATGCAGAAAATGAAGTTTCATCCTTATCTAACACCACATGCAAAAATTAACTCATAATGGATGATCAAGGACCTAAAGAAGACTTAAAACAACAGAACTCTTAGAAAAAAAATAGGACAAAAACTCCATGACATTGGATTTGGCAACATTTTCTTGGATATGACACCAAAAGCACAGGTAATAAAAGAAAAAACACTTCTTCCCAACTCCATACGCAGTGATGTGATGTTATATTGATTCTATTATATCTCATATTGATGTTAAGCTATAAACCACTGCCTCTCTCTACCAACTCCCCCACCAAAAGCTTATTGTTAAACTTTTACCAGCATATCACTGAAAAAATCATCTCTGATAGTAAGTTTTGTTAATTCTGCAATAAGTGACAAATAAAACAAAATAATGTCCTGCTGGCTTACAGGCAAAGTGTGTTAGCACTTGCATTTTACAAACTGTCACAAAAACCATTATGGATTACTGCAACATATTTACTTAATTACTTCATAAGTTAATAAAATAACACATTAATTCATAAACAGTGGAAAAGAGATATATATTTTGGAAAACTGCTCAATTGCAATTGTCAAAAAACAGAAGGACATAAAAACCTGAGTGTGGTGCTATAGTCTTATTACATGAAAATGTCACTAAATTAATCTTTAATACATGAAAATGCTGTAACTCTTTTCCAAAACTTTCCAAAGTTCTTTTCCAACTACTATCTGCAAGAAAAATTTCAACATGATCTATACTCATCTAAACCACTTGTTTACAAACAGCATCTATTTTTTACAGGGTCCCAAAACACACAGAAAAATAAGTTTTTAAAATGAGTTTTAAAATAAACTGAGGAAATAGTAAGGATAATGAACTAGCTCTTTGATTCATACAAGTACTTATGCAAAAATGTATTCCACCTGAAAGTCATATAAATATTGAGATTACACACCATACCAACTTGGGACAAAAACAAAATGCCAGCTAATTCTGAAGTAGATGTCAATTTATGTCATTAATCTTTACCTACAAAGTAACATTAGGATATAAAATATATCATACTGTTCATAGTATATATTTAGCATACCATAAAAATAACTATTATTTAGGACAAGCAAACTCTGGGAGATAGTGAAGGTCAGAGAAGCTTGGCATGCTGCAGTCCATGGGGTGGCAGAGTTGGACAGGATTCAGCGAATGAAAACCAGGGAAAGGCTACTACAGTGTAGCTATTCTGAATTTAGGAAAGAAAAATGCAGGTAATCTACTGACACAACAATTGACTCATGATTTTTGGAAGTAATTTTAAAAATATGCTTCCTAGAACATTCTGCATCACTCAGCATTTACATAATTATCAAAGCCTCCATATCCGAAGTATAAAAATTTTTTGTCATGCAAGATAATAAAAAATTGTTTTGCTTCTGACTTTAGCATTTTGAAAATAAATGCACTCATAACATTAAGGACAATATAATAAGTTTCATTAAACACTAGGGATAAAAACCATCTATCTCAAATTTTTTAATAAAAAAGAGATTAAAAAGGTATAAAAGAGAAAGTAGTTAAAAGAATGTCTTAAAAGGCTTTTCAGTTCAGTTCACTCGCTCAGTTGCGTCCGACTCTCCGCAACCCCATGAATCACAGCACGCCAGGCCTCCCTGTCCATCACCAACTCCCGGAGTTCACTCAAACTCATGTCCACAGAGTCGGGGATGCCATCCAGCCATCTCATTCTCGGTCGTCCCCTTCTCCTCCCGCCCCCAACCTTTCCTAGCATCAGAGTCTTTTCCAGTGAGTCAACTTGTCGCATGAGGTGGCCAAAGTATTGCAGTTTCAGCTTTAGCATCAGTCCTTCCAATGAACACCCAGGATTGATCTCCTTTAGAATGGACTGGTTGGATCTCCTTGCAGTCCAAGGGACTCTCAAGAGTCTTCTCCAACACCACAGTTCAAAAGCATCGATTCTTCGGCGATCAGCTTTCTTCACCGTCCATACATGACCACAGGAAAAACCATAACCTTGACTAGACGGACCTTTGTTGGCAAAGTAATGTCTCTGCTTTTTAATATGCTATCTACGTTGGTCATAACTTTCCTTCCAAGGAGTAAGCGTCTTTTAATTTCATGGCTACAATCAGCATCTGCAGTGATTTTGGAGCCCAAAAAAATAAAGTCTGACACTGTTTCCACTGTTTTTCCATCTATTTCCCATGAAGTGATGGGACCAGATGCCATGATCTTTGTTTTCTGAATGTTGAGTTTCAAGCCAACCTTTTCACTCTCCTCTTTCACTTTCATCAAGAGGCTTTTTAGTTTCTCTTCACTTTCTGCCATAAGGGTAGTGTCATCTGCATATCTGAGGTTATTGATATTTCTCCCGGCAATCTTGATTCCAGCTTGTGCTTCTTCCAGCCCAGCGTTTCTCATGATGTACTCTGCATATAAGTTAAATAAGCAAGGTGACAATATACAACCTTGACGTACTCCTTTTCCTATTTGGAACCAGTCTGTTGTTCCATGTCCAGTTCTAACTGTTGCTTCCTGACCTGCATACAGGTTTCTCAAGAGGCAGGTCAGGTGGTCTGGTATTCCCATCTCTTTCAGAATGTTCCACAGTTTATTGTGATCCACACAGTCAAAGGCTTTGGCATAGTCAATGAAGCAGAAATAGATGTTTTTCTGGACCTCTCTTGCTTTCTCCATGATCCAGCAGATGTTGGCAATTTGATCTCTGGTTTCTCTGCCTTTTCTAAAACCTGCTTGAAGATCTGGGAGTTCACGGTTCACATATTGCTGAAGCCTGGCTTGGAGAATTTTGAGCATGACTTTACTAGTGTGTGAGATGAGTGCAATTACCCACCATCAATACTAAATCTCCATTCTTGAAAAATAAAAATAATTTTAAGGGCTAAAAGAATTCTTAAAAATTAGTGAATTCTTCCCATCTTCTACTTCCACTTCTCAACTATATCAGAACAATATGTTCTGACTTTAGTTCATTGTAGTTTTCACTATATTAATTCTATATTGTAAGATCACCATAATATTATTAACAGTAATAGGCATACAGGAAGCAGAGTTTAATGTTTACCACATTTGTGTTTGGAACTGTAGAAACTGTAGAAAATGGCAACTACATTTTGCCAAGGGACGACAATCAACCAATCCAAAGGTGCCAGGTGAATTATTTATGCTGCAGGAAAAATAGGCTAACCAGATAAATTATTTCTGGTCAATAGAGAGCTGTATCTATTAATTGTTAACTGTTGTTTAGTAGCTAAGTCGTGTCAAACTCTTGTACAACCCCATGGGCTGTAGCCCACCAGGCTCCTCTGTTCATGAGATTTCCCAGGCAAGACTATGGGAGTGAGTTGCCATTTCCTTCTCCAAACGGTTCTTCCTGACTCAGGGATTGAACCTGTGTCTCCTGCATTGGCAGGAGGATTCTTTATTGCTGAGCCACCAGGGAAGTCCCATATCTATTACTAATCCAGTGAAGTCCCATATCTATTACTAATCCAGTGAAGTAACAGGTGTTCTACTGGCCTGAAGTGGTTACAGCTCTCCCAGAATACATGACCCATACTTACTCTTAGAACTTTTTACTTTTTTCTACATGAAGACTTAGCACAAGAGTACCCTAAAAGCAACTACCAGAAGCCATTAAAAGTACAATCAAAAAATACTCTATAAACAAGTTGTTAAAATTGTTAATACGGTTTTGCTAATTCTTAGTTGAATGTGCTTCTTTCTGGGGTTAAGGCTTTCTAGAAGTATGTGAATTTCATCAGACCTCCACAGTAACCATGAAGGACATTTATAAATTCAGTCCAGTTCAGTTGCCCAGTTGTGCTCGACTCTTTACAACTTTATGGACTGCCGTAAGCCAGGCTTGCCTGTCCATCACCACCTCCCAGAGCTTGATTTATAAATTAGAATGTATTAATAAGATCAATCTGAAAGAAGATCATTGGCCCTGCCCTTATTTTTACCCTAAAGACAGATTACATATTAAATAATAAACAGAAGATACTGAGATAAATAACTGCCAAGTGAATATTAAATGTAAGAGTGACTCAACAAGAATAACTACAAAATATGCAAAGTAACTTTTTATCAATAACCCCGAATGGATCCACTAAGAATGTGGCTAGTTAACAAAGAAGAAATTAAAGAGTTTTAAAATCAACACTATAACTTTAGAACTCTTGACCATCTACAAGTTTATTGGGATTTGGAAAAAATCATTATTTACTATAAACTATAAAAAAGCATAACGAAAAAAATTTAACTAGAAAAAGCAACAAATTCAAAAGTACTTAAATGTTTTTATGTTGATCACCTCCAAAAAAAAGAGAGACAGAATTTCAGACTCTTACATACGAATAGACCCAATCAGGTTTGAGTAGAACTTAATCACTGCAAATAGACTGACTGGATCAGCTTTAGGAAAGGGACTTTAAGGAAGGAAGAAAAACAGGAATATTTGGTATAACAGCTTTGCATTTTTAATATAGATCTGAATAGATCTAAGTTGGCTAAGATATACAAGTCTTTTCTAGCTAGATAAATACTTTTGGAACATGACTGTTTTAATAAAATCTTAAGGTCTTTTGAGCTAATGATAACAAAAAGAACAAACACTCTTTTTCTTCTATAAAGGTTAAATAGGTATTATGAAAAAAACAACCAGATGCATAGGTGAACTCTGAATTTTAGGAAAGCAAAGCTACTGTAAGCATAAATATATCAAAATCTATTATAGATGAAGGGAGAGAAGGAAGAGAAATGGTTTTCTTACAGTAGCAGGCTAAGAGCTAAAAGAGAAAGGAAAAGAAGAAAGATAGTTTATGAGCAAAATATTTCCAAAGTAAAATGATTAAAATATGAATTACAGAAGAAACAGAACAGTCCACATATACTTCCAAAGAAGAAAAATGCTATTAAAGCATAAGAGGGATTTTGGTATATAAATTAATTTTAAGCTCATGGGCTCTTAAGTTTACAGTAACTGGGTCCCCTCCAGTTTCCACCATTCATTACCCATCTGACTTATTAAATGAGGTAATATACACAAAGTATTCAAATACCATTTGACACACAGCAGATCTTCAATACATATTAGCAGCAAGGGTGATGGTAGTCATTAGTCACAAGGTGATGCCACCAGCCCATAATAGAAAAGTCGCTCTAAAGGCTGAGAGATCAGCATTTACTTTTTTGAGTACAGGATAGGGAGGAGTTTGAATGATAAATAAAGGTGCTCAGGACCTCAAGGAGCTTGTTAACAGACTGATTCTACAGACAGTGAAAACATTACACTCTCCAACATTCTTCCTTTCTCTGAAAGAAATTCTAGGACATATAGAGAAAAAAAAAGAGGTGTGTGTGTTTGACAGTCACTAAATAAATAAAACTTCTGAAGATATATTTCAAGTTATTTTGGGAAATATAGAGCAAATTACTGGACTATTTGCCAGAAGCATTTAAAATAGACCAAGCCAAAAATGGACATAAGTACATTTCTGTCTCACTAATAACAAGTAATAATTTGGGAAAGCAGAGTAAAAATAAATATGTACTTTCAAACTACTATGTAACTTTATTACATATGCTACCTTACAAGTAGATAATTTCATGTTTACAGAAAGTATTATTGAAGATGTAGTATAATTGGTAACTAGACAAAGAAATTATTTTGGTAACTTTAAGAAGTATCTTTGAATCAAGAAAAAAATATTTCATTTTTGAAATAAAAACTGCATTTTTAAGTTAAATTACTTGTTAAACAAAATCAATAACTCAAATAGCTGCCTCCTATTATGAACTTTAGTCTTCTGGATGATATAAAACCTTTTATAAAGGACACCAAGGCAATCTATGAAATATGAAACTATATTGTTATCAAATAACACATTTTTACTAATTATCTACTAATAGAAATTTGTGTTTAAAGTTGAGTTCTGAGACGAATGGGACTTTAGAAAAAACTCTAAAAAGTAACAGAAGGCAAAATGTTAGTTTTATTTCACAAATAATAATAGTTCAGCAACCACAAAAAGAAGGTCTGGAGCCAGTATTTTTAAAATATGTCAATTTCATGAAAACTCTGTTAGCCTTTGCCCTGCTTCATTTTGTACTCCAAGGTTAAATTTGCCTGTTACTCCAGGTTATCTCTTGACGTCCTACTTTTGCATTCTAGTCCCATATGATGAAAAGGACATCTTTTTTTGGTGTTAGTTCCAGAAGGTCTTGTAGGTTTTCAAAGAATTATTCAACTTCAGCTTCTTCAGCATAATTGGTTGGGGCAGTAAATTGGATTAATGTGATACTGAATGGTTTTCCTTGGAACCAAACAGATCATTGTTCTTGAGAGTACATCCAAGTACATTCTGAAATGTGAAGTCCAGTGGGCCTTAGGAAGCATCACTACGAACAAAGCTAGTGGAGGTGATGGAATTCCAGGTGAACCATTTCAAATTCTAAAAGATGATGCTGTGAAACTGCTGCACTCAATATGCCAGCAAGTTTAGAAAACACAGCAGTGGCCACAGGAGTGGAAAAGGTAAGCTTTCAATTCCAAAGAAAGGGAATGCCAAAGAATGTTCAAACAACCAGACAATTGCATTCATCTCACACGATAGCAAAGTCATGCTCAAAATTCTTCAAGCAAGGCTTCAACTGTATGTGAGCCGTGAACGTCCAGCTATTCAAACTGGATTTAGAAAAGGCAGAGGAACCAGAGATCAAATAGCCAACATCTGTTGGATCATCAAAAAGCAAGAGAGTTCCAGAAAAACATCACAGAGTTCTGCTTTATTGACTACGCCAAAGCCTTTGATTGTGTGGAGCACAACCACCCGTGGAAAAACTCTTGAAGAGATGGAAATACCATACCACCTTACTCACCTCCTCAGAAATCTATATGCAGGTCAAGAAGCAACAGAACTGGACATGGAACTATGGACTGGTTCCAAATTGGGAAAGGAGTATACCAAGGCAGTATATTGTAACCCTGCTTATTCAACTTACATGCAGAGTATATCATGCAAAATGCCTGGCTGGATGAAGCACAAGCTGGAATCCAGACTGCTGAGAGAAATATCAATGACCTCAGATACTCAGATGACACCACTCTTAAGGCACAAAGTGAAGAGGAACTAAAGAGTCTCTTGAGGAAAGTGAAAGGGAAGAGTGAAAAAGCTGGCTTAAAACTCAATATTCAAAAAACTAAGATCATGGCATCCAGTCCTATCACTTCATGGCAAATAGATGGGGAAACAATGGAAACCCTGACAGACTTTATTTTGGGGGGCTCCAAAATCACCCCGGATGGTGACTGCAGCCATGAAATTAAAAGACACTTGTTCCTTGGAAGAGAAGTTATGACCAACCTAGACAGCATATTAAAAAGCAGAGACATTACCTTGCAAACAAAGGTCCATCTAGTCAAAGCTGAAGTTTTTCCAGTAGTCATGTACAGATGTGAGAGTCTGACTAAAAAGAAAGCTGAGTGCCGAAGAATTGATGCTTTTGAACTGTGGTGGTGGAGAAGACTCGAGAGTCCCATGGACTGCAAGAAGATCCAACCAGTCCATCCTAAACGAAATCAGTCGTGAATATTCATTGGAAGGACTGAAGCTGAAGTTGAAACTCCAATACTTTGGCCACCTGATGTGAAGAATTGACTCACTGGAAAAGAGCCTAATGCTGGGAAAGACTGAAAGCAGGAGGAGAAGGGGAAGACAGAGGATGAGATGGTTGGATGGTATCACTGACCCGATGGACATGAGTTTGAACAATCTCCGGGAGTTGGTGATGGGACAGGGAAGCCCAGCGTTCTGCAGTCCATGGGGTTGCAAAGAGTTGGACACGACTAAGCGACTGAACTGAACTGATGTCATGAAAAAAAAAAAAAAAACCTGAAGAACTGCTCCAGATTAAAGGTGAATAAAGATATATGACAGCTAAATGCTACTTGTAGTGAGAGAAGAAAAATGCTTTAAGAACATTATCAGAAGAGTTGGCAAAACTGAAATATGGACTGTAGATTAAAGTCCTATATTTATGTTAAATTTCCTAAATATGATAATTAAACTGTGACTAAGTAATCAAAGTGGAAGGCAGAGCAAAGATTTAGAAAGTAATAAAGAATTCAGTGTAAGGTTTTAAGATCTCAAATTTGAAAACCTAAGTGAAACAGCAATTTTCTGGAAAAATTATAACTTATCAAAACTGACTGAAAAAAAAAATAGAAAACCACTAGAAACCTGCAACTATTAAAGAAACTGGATTAGTAGAAAATAATACTGAAATGGGGTGTTATGAGGGAAGAGGAGATGAGATACAAAACAGAGACGTGAACTGTCACAATTAGGTTACTACGCTGACTCCTAGTGGCAAACTCTTGGGCACAGTCAATGTGACCCAGCTTCTTTACTTGACTATTTCCCAAGTCCCCACAGGATGTCAGAACTCTGAATTGAAAGAATAAAACTAAATAAGCTTAAACAATTCTCTTCACCTTCAATTGGGTCTGCATAATTTGGAGAGAGGTCCATACAATTCTGATGAAATCAATCTTGGTGACTTAAGAATTTAACAGCCATGAACCATTGTTAACTGACTTACACAGCAATATGCACGTAACACAAAAACAATTTCCAAACACAAGAATATCCAAAGACATAATGACAGCTGTAGATTTTTAACCTTTAAATTGAAGCAAACACACACACACACACACACACACACAGGATATGTAAGATTTGATTAATAAGTGAGATTAAATTTTATAAAGGCAAACTTTTATATTACAGTGAGTTGAAGGCTTTCAAAAAGCTATGGATATTGGAATGAGGAAAGGTATCAAATCAATAACTCAAGTTTTTACTTCAAGAAACTCGAAAAAGAGCAAAATAAATCCAAAGCAAGCAAATACCAAAGAAGGTAGAAAATACCAAAGAAAAGAAATCAACAGAAACTGAAAATAGATGGGAGGAAAAAAAAAAAGAAAAAGCTGATTAAAAGAAAAAGAAAAACTAATAAATCTCTAGTAAGACTGACAAGCTAAAAATAAAGATACAGATCATCAATTTTAGTAATGAAACATGGGTTGCTGCTAAGATCCCGTAGCCTTTCAAAGAGCACTTGAGAAGATGGTTATTTTGAGACATTAGTCTGCCATCTTCTCCGTCAGCTAATTTTCCGACGAGCTGCCTTCCTTGACCCAAAAAAGAAAAAAAAAAAAAAAAAGAGTACTTCAGATACTAAAACCACCTTTACACTCAAATTAGACAGCTTGGAAGTGGACCAATTCTTTGAAAATCACATTATTATCAAAACTCAACCAAGATAAAACAGATGAACCTAAATAGTCCTATAGGCATTAAAGAAATTGAATTTGTAATTTAAAAGCTTGCAGAGACCTTTCTTGGGAATTCCCTGGCCATTCAGTTACTAGGATTTCATACATTCACTGCCAAGGGCCTATGTTCAATTCCTGGTTGGGGAACTAAGATCCCAAAAGTTGCAGAGAGTGGCCAAAAGAGAGCGAGAGAGGGATCTCTATACACTGAGATTGCTTCAGTGGAGAATTCTACCAAACATGTTCAGAGGAACTAACATAAATTTTACACAAACTCTTTCAGAAAAGAGAAGAGGAGGGAATACTACACAATTCATTTTATGAGGCCACTAGTACCTTGACAGCAACACCACACAAAGATAGTAATTTAATACCAAAGCAAAGAAAATTACAGACCAGCACCTCTCAAGAACTTAAATACAAAATCCTCCAAAAAATGGCAGCAAATCAAACCCAGTAACACATAAAAAGATTATACACCATGATCTAGTGGGATTTATTCCAGAAATACACGGCTGAGTCAACATTGAAAAAAAAAAAAGTGTAATCTATGGTAACAACAAGCTGAAGATGTGAACATAATCAATTGACACAGAAAACTCATCTACTAATTCTAAAATCCATTCATGATAAAAATTATCAGCAACTCAATAAAAATCATCCATAACAAACTCTATAGCTAATAGCATACTCAAGAGTGAAACAGGATGTCCACTATGACCATTCTTATTCAATACAGAATTTAAAGTCCTAGCCACTGTAATAAGGAAAGAAAAAGAAATAAAAGGCATACAGATGGAAAAGGAAGAAATAAAGCGGCTCACACTTGTAGATGACAACAATGGCCTATGTTAGAAAAGCCCAAGGAATCTACCAAAACACCTCATAGTTCAGCAAGACTGATGAACTGAATTTCTGCATGCACTAACCAAAATTATATTGGAGAAGGAAATGGCAATCCACTCCAGTGTTCTTGCCTGGAGAATCCCAGGGATGGGGGAGCCTGGTGGGCTGCCATCTATAGGGTCGCACAGAGTCGGACACGACTGAAGCGACTTAGCAGTAGCAACAACCAAAATTATAAACACAACAGTATATAAAATTGCTTCATGGATAATCAAACACTTAGGTATACACTTAACAAAATGCATCTTTAAGATCTATACATTGAAAATTACAAAATGCTAATGAAATTGAAAGACCTAAACTGGAGACAAATCATACTCATAGGAAGATTCAACACAATAAAGATGTCAGTTCTCCCAAAACTGACCAACAGGTTGAATACAATTCTTATCAAAATCCAGTAAACAATTTTGTAGACAATGACAATTTCATTCTAAAATTTATATGGAAAGTCACAGACACCAGGACAGTTAAAATAATACTGAAAAAGAGAAATGAAACGGGACAGATCACTTTGCCCACTATTAGGGCTTACAATACAGCGACAGTAAAACAGTGTGTGATTCCTATGGAGGGACAGAGCAATGGAAGAAAATGAAGAACCTACATAAAAACACTCAGCTGATTTTTTAATGAGAGCCGTTGTTCAGTTGCTCATTCATGTCTGACTCTTTGCGACCCCAAGGACTGCAGCATGCCAGGCTTCCCTGTCCTTCACCATTTCCCACTGTTTACTCAAACTCTTGTTCATTAGAGTTGGTGATGCCATCCAATCATCTCAACTTCTGTCATCCCCTTCCCCTCCTGCCTTCAATCTTTCCCAGCACCAGGGTCTTTTCTAATAAGTTAGCTTTTTGCATCAGGTGTCCAAAGTATTGGAGCTTCAGCTTTAGCATCATTCCTTCCTATGAATGTTCAGGGTCAATTTCTATTAGGACTGACTGGTTTGATGTCCTTGCAGTCAAAGGGACTCTCAAGAGTCTTCTCCTACACCACAGTTCAAAAGCATCAATTCTTCAGTGCTCAGCTTTCTTTATAGTCCAACTCTCACATCCATACACGACTACTGGAAAAACCATAGCTTTTACCAGATGGATCTTTGTTGGCAAAGTAATGTCACTGCTTTTTAATACGCTGTCTAGGTTGGTCATAAATTTTCTTCCAAGGAGCAAGATCTTTTAATTTCATGGCGGCAGTCATCATCTGCAGTGATTTTGGAGCCCAAAACAATAAAGTCTTTCACTGTTTCCCCATCTGTTTGCCATGAAGTAATGGGACCGGATGCCATGATCATCGTTTTGTTAATCTGGAGTTTTAAGCCAGCTTTTTCACTCTCCTTTTTCACCTTCATCAAAAGGCTCTTTAGTTCCTCTTCGCTTTCTGCCATAAGAGTGGTGTCATCCGCATATATGAGGTTATTGATATTTCTCCCAGCAATCTTATTCCAGCTTGTGCTTCATCCAGCACAGTGTTTCATGTGATGTACTCTGCATACAAGGTAAAAAAGCACGGTGACAGTATACAGACTTGACATACTCCTTCCCCAATTTGGTACCAGTCTATTGTTTCAAGTCCAGTTCTAACTGTTGCTTCTTGACCTGCATACATATATCTCAGGAGGCAAGTAAGGTGATCTGGTATTTCCATCTCTTTAAGAATTTTTATAGTCTGTTGTGATCCACAGAGTCAAAGGCTTTAGTGTAGTCAATGAAACAGAAGTAGATGTTTTTCTGGAATTCTCCTGCTTTTGCAATGATCCAACGGATGTTGGCTATTTGATCTCTGGTTCCTCTGTCTTTTCTAAATTCAGAACATCTGGAAGTTCATGGTTCACATACTGTTGAAGCCTCGCTTTGAGAATTTTGAGCATTATTTTGCTATCATGTGAGATGAGTGCAGTTGTGAGCTAGTTTGAACATTCTTTGGCATTGCCTTTCTTTGAGACTGGAATGAAAACTGACCTTTTCCAGTCCTGTGGCCACTGCTGAATATTCCAAATCTGCTGGCATATTCATTGCAGCACCTTCACAGCATCATCTTTTAGGATTTGAAATAGATCAACTGGAATTTCATCACCTCCACTAGCTTTGTTCATAGTGATGCTTCCTAAGACCCACTTGACTTCACATGCCAGGATGTCTGGCTCTAGGTGAGTGATCATGCCATCGTGGTTATCTGGGTCATGAAGGTCTTTTTTGTATAGTTCTTCTGTGCATTCTTGCCATCTCTTCTTAATATCTTCTGCTTCTGTTAGGTTCATACCGTTTCTATCCTTTATTGTTCCCACCTTGCATGAAATGTTCCCTTGGTATCTCTAATTTTCTTGAAGAGATCTCTAGTCTTTCCCATCCTATTGTTTTCCTCTATTTCTTTGCATTGATCGCTGAGGACGGCTTTCTTATCTCTCCTTGCTATTCTTTGGAAATCTGCATTCAGATGCTTTTATCTTTCCTTTTCTCCTTCGCTTTTCGCTTCTCTTCTTTTCACAGCTATTTGTAAGGCCTCCTCAGACAGCCGTTTTGTTTTGCATTTCTTTTCCATGGGGATGGTCTTGGTCCCTATCTCCTATACAATGTCATGAACCTCCATCCAGAGTTCATCAGGCACTCTATCTATCAGATCTAGTCCCTTAAATCTATTTCTCACTTCCACTGTATAATCATAAGGGATTTGATTTAGGTCATATCTGAATGGTCTAGTGGTTTTCCCTACTTTCTTCAATTTAAGTCTGAATTTGGCAATAAGGAGTTCATGATCTGAACCACAGTCAGCTCCTAGTCTTGCTTTTGCTAACTGTATAGAGCTTCTCCATCTTTGGCTGCAAAGAATATAATCAATCTGATTTTGGTATTGATCATCTGGTGATGTCCATGTATAGAGTATTCTCTTGCGTTGTTGGAAAAGGGTGTTTGCTCTGACCAGTGTGTTCTCTTTGCAAAACTCTGTAAGCCTTTGCCCTGCTTCATTTTGTACACCAAGGACAAACTTGGCGGTTATTCCAGATATCTCTTTAGTTCCTAATTTTGCATTCCAGTCCTCTATGATAAAAAAGGACATCTTTTTTTTTTTTGGTGTTAGCTCTAGAGGGTCTTATAGTTCTTCATAGTAAAAGAGCAGAAAAGTAATTTAATAGATGAACAAGCAGTGGTCCTGGAAAAAAGTTGGGCATTCATAAGTAAAAGAAATGAAACCTGACTTAATCATCATATATAAAAAATTACTTAAAATAGACTACAGCCTTAAATATGAAATGTAAAATTTTAAAACTTAAAATAGTGTAAATCATCAGGAACCCAGGGTAACGAAATGCATTCTCTAATGTGATTCCAAAAACACGATCCATGAAAGGAAAAACAGATAGACTGAACTTCATCAATTTAAACTTCGCTCTACAAAATATCCCATGAAGGTTAAAAAGACAATCTATAGACTGGGAGAAAATATTTGCAAATCATACATCCTGATAAAGGACTAGTATCTGGAAAATAAAAAGAGAAACTTTTGAAACACAGCAGCAAAAAAACAAACAATCCAATGAGAAAACAGGAAAAGGACACAAACATATATTTCACCAAAGAAGATACAAATAACTACACAGAAAGATATTCAACCCTAGCCATTATGGAAATGCAAATTAAAACTACAATAGGCTACCACTATGCACCTATCAACACAACTAGAAAACACTAACTACACAAAACATGATTGTTGGACAAAACTGAGTGCACATTCATATGTACACATTAACCATTATAATAGCTTAATGGCAACAAGAATGTAATGGAAAGAATGTGAAACATATTACAATCCAGTAAAAAAAGGAAAAGATGAAGCCAAGATAATCATGAACCTCACTGACTAGATCAAACAATACAAATCAATAACTAAAGTGTGAAATGATGTTAACTCAAAACAAATAATATAGAGGAAGTAAATGGAAAAAATGGCGTCACTGATTCAACTGACATGAGTTTGAGCAAACTCCAGGAGACAATGAAGGACAGGGATGCCTGGTGTGCTACATACAGTCCATGGGATTGCAAAGAATCGAACATGACTAAGCAACTGAACAACAACAATATGCAGGTTATATTCAAATGCCTTTTAATATTGATTTCTAACCTAAGTCCACAGTGATAAGAGAATAGATCTGTATGATCTCTTGACCATGAAATTTTTGCACCTTGTTTTACATCCCTGGATATGTTCCAATGTCTTCTGCTTTATAGTCTATGGAAATTGAATAGAATTTGCATCCTGTTATCTGAATATTTTATAAATCTTAATTATGTTGAATTGGTTCACAGTGTTTTTTAGGTCTACTGTATCCTTCTACTTTTCTGTATTCACTCTCCTAACTTTTGAGAGTTTGATATTGAAACTTCAACTGAAAATGTTATTTTATCTACTTAAAAAAAGAATTGTAGTATATAGTAGAACTGTATGCATTAATAACTCTGTTCTGTATTTTCCAAGTCTCTGGTAAATGTGTTATCATACTTTAATAAATTAAAAAATAAAATATGAAAAAAATTAAGAGGAAGTATAGTGTCATCTGTAAAGACAGTGCTGAAGTGCTAAGCTGATATTTTCTAAAAAGAGGAAATAAAAGCAACCAGGAAGGAAACAGGAGAAGGACATGGCAACCCACTCTAGTACTCTTCAGTCCATGGGATCACGAAGAGTTGGACACGACTGAGTGACTTCACTTTCACTTTTTACTTTCATGCAGCGGAGAAGGAAATGGCGGCCCACTCCAGTGTTCTTGCCTGGAGATCCCAGTGACAGGGGAGCCTGGTGGGCTGCCGTCTTTGGGGTCACACAGAGTCAGACACGACTGAAGTGATGCAGCAGCAGGAAGGTAATATAAGAATATTCTAAAACTTAAATTTTCAGGAAACCATACAGTGTGTACTATTTTTTTGCTCACAAAGAAAGAGAACAGAAATACAGCAGGCACACTTCTTCCTCTTCAAAGATATCAATAATACTCAAGAATGAACTATTATCAAACTGCAGTGAGGTCACAAAATTCATCATCATTGTACAAAAAATCAGCTGTACAATTTATTATCTTTTTCAATGGACTGACCCTAAAATGAACAGGTTATTCTAAACTAAATGAATGTTATTATTAGCATTTCTTTCCATTACAACCCTTCACAGCAAAACTGGTTTGCCCAAGGAGCTTCCTCCAACTCAACTTTCCTATTTGTCCATCTGTGATTCACCTGTGACAATAAAATGGAAATTGTTCCTGACATTATTATTTCCTCAAGACTAGCAAGATGGAAGGAGAAGGAAATGGCAACCCACTCCAGTATTCTTGCCTGGAGAATCCTGTGGATGGAGGAGCCTGGTGGGCTGCTGTCCATAGGGTTGCACAGAGTCAGACACAACTGAAGCAACTTAGCGTGGATGCATGCATTGGAGAAGGAAATGGCAACACACTCCAATACTCTTGCTTGGAGAATCCCAGGGATAGAGGAGCCTGGTGGGCTGCCGTCTATGGGGTCGCACAGAGTCAGACACGACTGAGGCGACTAAGCAGCAGAAAGATGATGTCCACGTTCTCTATTCCAGATAAAACCTGCAATATGCTGTCTTTCATAGTTATTTAGTTAATGGAAAAAAGGGGATAACATTTTCCCTACGTTCAATGTATGCTTTTAGTGAACTGTGAGTAATTCAGTAAGGCAATGTCACAGAAATGTTGCCTTTGGGAAACAAGCAGATAGATTCAAGGAAGTAAGGGTCAGATTATACAAGTTTATTATGGTGAAATTAAGGAGATGAAATTGTCTCTAGGAAATTGAGGGGAACTACTAAAGAAATTATCAGACACAAGTTTTAGAAAGTTCAGTATTGTAAGCAATATAAAAGTTAGAAAAAGGTAACACTGTGCTTTGAAAAAATATTAGAAGTCTTTTCTGAACTGAGGTTTCTGTCTTCATTCATTTACATATACCCAGTGCCTAGAACAGTGATATCTAGCAAATAGATGCTCAATAAATATTTATTACATGAAAGGCTCATCTTTAAATACTGAACTTTCCCTTTTAGTAATGTGAAGTCAGTAGTGTAAGGTAAGATTAAAACTCAGCAACATATTGTCCACTGAAATATGTATAAATGGGTGTTTAAATGATTCACAAGGAAAATTCAGATTGGATTAAAAAGAAATAAAAGATACTAATGTCAGAAGAAATCTAGTGAAATGAGACACACAGATAATACAGTAAGCATGAAATTGTACAGAAAGAGGTGGGAAATAAAGCAGAAATGACATGAAACCACAAAATTCCTCATATGGAAAAATTCTGATAACAAGCAGATCCAGAAGAGTAACCTGCTGAAATGAAGACCAGAAGAAAAGTAAAGTAGCCAAGAAATGATGTTGAGGGTCCAATGTGGAAAAGCTGGCATTGAGAGGGAATTTCTAAGATCAGTAGATGAAAATAAAAGCTAAAGCATGGTATTCTGAATGGTACCGAGAGTTACCAATAAAAAACTTAAGTGCTTGGGTTATATAGAACTTTCTGTGAGGAGAATAAGGAACAAAATGCTGACACTCCCTCTACTCCCAGCCCACTCATCTCCCTAACTCTCTAGTATTATGGTGAATGGGAGAACCAGTCTCTTTTGAGAGAGAGCTGCTGAGTCCTAAGGGGAAAGCTAATTAATGGAATTGGTTTTTAGAAGGGGAATAGTGCTGTGAAGGACTGAAGTTTCACAATGGAAAAATTCACAGTTGGCACGGTGGAAAACGCTACGTAGAAAACTGTTATTCTGTACTTTTATAAAGTTCAATCCAACGTACAAAGATGTTTCCCTGTTTCTCTGGGGCTTTCCATGGTGGTAAGGAGAATGAGTCTCATTTTTAATAAAGCTACTGTTATGTTATAATCACTTTCTCTCTAAAAAACAAATACTCTAATTTTTTGCTTTAGACTCTAATAACTGTAAAGAAACTCTGTTTTTAAAAAGTTTGAAAGTTTTTGACTTCCCTGGTAGTCTAGTGGTTAAGAATCTGCCTGCCAATGCAGAGGACATTGGTTTCATCCCTGGTTGTGGAAGACTCTATATGCCGCAGGGAAACTAAGCCCATGCACCACAACTATTGAGCCTGAGTTCTACAGACCGTGAGCCACAAAACCCTTGAGCCCACACTCTGCAACAAGAGAGGCCATCGCAATGATAAGCCTGCATATGATAATTAGAGTAGCCCCTGCTCCTTGCAACTGGAGAAAGCCCATGCACAGCAATAGAGGCCCAGTGCAACAACAACAAAAATATTTTTTAACGTTCCATTTTAAACAATGTAACTATTATCTCATGTGTGTGTGTTAAAATGTTAAATCACTTCAGTTGTGTCCGACTCTTTGCGACCCTATGGACTGCAGCCTACCCATGGGACTCCTCTGTCCATGGGATTCTCCAGTCAAGAATACTGGATTGAGTTGCCATTCCCTTCACCAGGGGATTTTCTCGACCCAGGCTCTCTTACATCTCCTGCATTAGCAGGCAGGTTCTTTACCACTAGTGTCACATCTCACAGACATTTTAATTTTTATAAACCACTTTATATCCACAACCTAATAATAAAAAAAATTACTTAATCTCCTTGGCAACTTTCTAAACTTGATGCTTCCTATTTTTTCTTTCTTCAAGTATTAACTTATTATAAATTCTAAGTTTATAATGATAGCTATCTTCTAAGTTTAACATTGCACAGTGAATTCTATTTTCCACAGAACATCTTAAGTAATCCAGGGGTTGTAGAGTCTGACTGTATCTTTCTACATAGCCTACTTCACTTTTGTCATCTCTTGGCACAGTGTGCTTTAAAAAGCACAATAACATTAATTAGTGAATTTATAGTATTTTATTGTCCTACTACAAAAGTTTAAGAATGGCTAATTTAGATCCCCAAAGTTATTTAAAACTTTGTTTAGCAGGAAATATTTTAGTAGAATTTTGATATCATTCAGTTCAGTTCAGTTCAGTTTAGTCGCTCAGTCGTGTCCGACTCTCCGCGACCCCATGAATCACAGCATGCCAGGCCTCCCTATCCATCACCAACTCCTGGAGTTCACTCAAACTCATGTCCACAGAGTCGGAGATGCCATCCAGCCATCTCATTCTCGGTCGTCCCCTTCTCCTCCCAACCCCAACCTTTACCAGCATCAGACTCTTGTCCAGTGAGTCAACTTGTCGCATGAGATGGCCAAAGCACTGCAGTTTCAGCTTTAGCATCAGTCCTTCCAATGAACACCCAGGATCGATCTCCCTTAGAATGGACTGGTTGGATCTCCTTGCAGTCCAAGGAACTCTCAAGAGTCTTCTCCAACACCACAGTTCAAAAGCATCAATCTTCGACGATCAGCTTTCTTCACAGTCCAACTCTCACATCCATACATGACCACGGGAAAAACCATAGCCTTGATTCGACGGACCTTTGTTGGCAAAGTAATGTCTCTGCTTTTTAATATACTATCTAGGTTGGTCATAACTTTCCTTCCAAGGAGTAAGCATCTTTTAATTTCATGGCTGCAATCAGCATCTGCAGTGATTTTGGAGTCCAAAAAATGAAGTCTGACACTGTTTCCACTGTTTTTCCATCTATTTCCCATGAAGTGATGGGACCAGATGCCATGATCTTTGTTTTCTGAATGTTGAACTTCAAGCCAACCTTTTCACTCTCCTCTTTCACTTTCATCAAGAGGCTTTTGAGTTCCTCTTCACTTTCTGCCATAAGGGTAGTGTCATCTGCATATCTGAGATTATTGATATTTCTCCCAGCAATCTTGATTCCAGCTTGTGCTTCTTCCCCCATTACTGAAAGTTTATTCAGGTACTTATTTCAGATTTTCTAATCACATACAATTCAACTAAAAATGGTCAAATAATTTAACCTATATATAAACTGATAAAATGTCTGCCTATAAAATAAAAACATCACACTAACAGAGAAGAGCAACTATATAAAAATGAATATATCGCATCCCACTTCTGAAAAGAGAGTTTCTATCATGGGGAATCTAAAGCTCTATAGTAAAGATTATCTATACAAATTAACAGTTACGTTTTAGTTGGCATTTAAGGGAGAAATCAAGGCTATAAAGATTTAGAAGGAAACAGAGGATACAACTCACACATATCAAGAAAAGGGTTCTGAGAATCTATGCTTGTCAGAGACCATTCTATACATCTATCTCCAAGCATCTGGAAGAAAGGTAGTACTTTCATTATCTTGGGTTACACCACCAAAACCTAGTGTTTCTTTAAATTTCTCTGAATTATCAACTACGTATGAAAGTCAATTACAGAAAGTAGTGCTTTCCAACTTTTTCCTCAGGAGTACTCAGAAAAATATCAATTATAAGGCAATCAGGAAAGAGGAAGAGCCTCGTGGTTAAGAGGTCACCAGCCTGGGTGGCTCCTGCCACTGATACCTATTCATGGCATACAGCTTGGGAAGCTCTAATGTAGATCAGCAAAAACTCACAAAAACAAGCAGGTTATAGGCAAGCATCATAGGAAATAATTTCAGTTCCCTCTGAATAAATGAATGAATAAGTACCAAGTCAATTATACAAAATGTCACCTTTCTGAAAAAAATCCTCATCGGCCGTCTCTTGATTTGTGCTCCTTTTCTTATTAAAACAAAACAAACAAAACAAAAAAGAGTGAAATATAACCCTCTGGGAAGCGTAACAGGACATTTTTAGAACAAGTACTGTAAACCTAAGACTAGAAAAACTTTCTACCAAATGCTTCTTTCACTCTTCAGAAAAGTCATCTTTTATCTTCATTACTGTTACCAGTATTTTGACTATTATAAGCCCTCTTTAAAATATCTAGTGTTTATTAGCTATGCCAGTGGCTATAGGCACCTCATTAATAATTATCTATTCTTTCTGAAAGGGCATAAGTTTTTTCCTGAGGTATGAGGGGCAGGTATCTCACTTTATTTCTAGAATTCATCCAAGGTAGAGGATTCTAAGATGTCACCAAGAGACAAAATGAACAGAGAACAGAGTTTTTCAGCAGTATCTTTTAAATGATTATTGCATAGCAACAGTATTAAAATGCAGTTTATCATCAAGAAGGATTTTAAAGAAAATATACAAAAAAGATCTTCACGACCACGATAGTCACGATAACGTGATCACTGACCTAGAGCCAGACATCTTGGAATGTGAAGTCAAGTGGGCCTTAGAAAGCATCACTAGGAACAAAGCTAGTGGAGGTGATGGAATTCCAGTTGAGCTATTTCAAGTCTTGAAAGATGATGCTGTGAAAGTGCTGCACTCAATATGCCAGCAGATTTGGAAAACTCAGCAGTGGCCACAGGACTGGAAGAGGTCAGTCTTCATTCCAATCCCAAAGAAAGGGAATGCCAAAGAATGCTCAAACTACCGCACAATTGCACTCATCTCACACGCTAGTAAAGTCATGCTCAAAATTCTCCAAGCCAGGCTTCAGCAGTATGTAAACCGTGAACTCCCAGATGTTCAAGCAGGTTTTAGAAAAGGCAGAGGCACCAGAGATCAAATTGCCAACATCCGCTGGATCATGGAGAAAGCAAGAGAGTTTCAGAAAAACATCTATTTCTGCTTCATTGACTATGCCAAAGCCTTTGACTGTGTGGATCACAATAAACTGTGGAACATTCTGAAAGAGATGGGAATCCCAGACCACCTGACCTGCCTCTTGAGAAACCTGTATGCAGGTCAGGAAGCAACAGTTAGAACCAGTCATGGAACAACAGACTGGTTCCAAATAGGAAAAGGTGTACGTCAAGGTTGTATATTGTCACCTTGCTTATTTAACTTATATGCAGAGTACATCATGAGGAACGCTGGGCTGGAAGAAGCACAAGCTGGAATCAAGATTGCTGGGAGAAATATCAATAACCTCAGATATGCAGATGACACTACCCTTATGGCAGAAAGTGAAGAGGAACTCAAAAGCCTCTTGATGAAAGTGAAAGAGGAGAGTGAAAAGGTTGGCTTGAAGCTCAACATTCAGAAAACAAAGATCATGGCATCTGGTCCCATCACTTCATGGGAAATAGATGGAAAAACAGTGGAAACAGTGTCAGACTTTGTTTTTTTGGGCTCCAAAATCACTGCAGATGCTGATTGCAGCCATGAAATTAAAAGACGCTTGCTCCTTGGAAGGAAAGTTATGACCAACCTTGATAGTATATTGAAAAGCAGAGACATTACTTTGCCGACCAAGGTCCGTCTAGTCAAGGCAATGGTTTTTCCCGTGGTCATGTATGGATGTGAGAGTTGGACTGTGAAGAAAGCTGATCGCCGAAGAATCGATGCTTTTGAACTGTGGTGTTGGAGAAGACTCTTGAGAGTCCCTTATACTGCAAGGAGATCCAACCAGTCCATTCTAAAGGAGATCAATCCTGGATGTTCATTGGAGGGACTGATGCTAAAGCTGAAACTCCAATACTTTGGCCACCTCATGAGACGAGTTGACTCACTGGAAAAGACTCTGATGCTGGGAAAGGTTGGGGGCGGGAGGAGAAGGGGACGACGGAGAATGAGATGGCTGGATGGCATCACCGATTCTGTGGACATGGGTTTGAGTGTACTCCGGGAGTTGGTGATGGACAGGGAGGCCTGGCGTGCTGTGATTCATGGGGTCGCGGAGAGTCGGACACGACTGAGCGACTGAACTGAACTGAACTGAACTGATCATTAACTTGGAAAGAACTCTGCAAACTTATGGATTCAACCATCACAGTGAACATCTTTTTTATATTACTAGAATCCAGAAAAATGGATTAAAATAAAACCAATCAGTAAAAATATCTATAGAAATAGACATTAATGACCCCAAAATGCAGTGAAAACGAATACATACTTCAATTCTATAGCTGCTTCAGAAGTATTTTAGAAGTGTATCATGCAGCAGAGGGGGCCAATTAATCTGCTTATTTCAATGTTACTGTCCTATTTGTCTTGAGACTTCACAAAATCGCTATTTTCAATTTATAGCCATGTATTATTGCTCTGCCTTTAATCACACGATTTGAGCATACAATTCAAATGCTTTATTAAAGCTATTCCCTACAGAAATAAAGCAATCCTACACAGAGATATATTTATCATTCCTATTTCACAAATAGCTTTCTCAAGGAGAAATGGCTAATTGAAACAACAGTTCTGATTCCTAGATCAGTGTTTCCGTCAAAAGGTCCTATTTTCTTGTTAGTCTGTTATTTTACACCTTCAGTTCAATTCAGTTCAGTCGCTCAGTCGTGTCCGACTCTCCGCGACCCCATGAATCACAGCACGCCAGGCCTCCCTGTCCATCACCAACTCCCGGAGTTCACTCAAACTCATGTCCACAGAGTCGGGGATGCCATCCAGCCATCTCATTCTCTGTCTTCCCCTTCCCCTCCCGCCCCCAACCTTTCCCAGCATCAGAGTCTTTTCCAGTGAGTCAACTTGTCGCATGAGGTGGCCAAAGTATTACACCTTAAGATTACGTTAGAGGCATTTTTCTATGTCTCATCACAGAAAGTTAAGTTTGAATTATGTCTGAATCCCAGGCTTATTCTCACTAAGCTTTATGTCAAAAATCACACTCTGAGCAACCACCTGAAACATCAATCTGAGCCTATTCTCTGACTAGCGTTCACTCCGAGTGATGCAAATTTGGTTCCTTATTTAATTATCTTCAAGTAAACTGTCCACATTCATTAATATGGCCAATACAGTAGTCCTTTGGTATCCACAGGGGGCTGGTTCCAGTATCTGCCTTGTCTGTTTGGCCCCTGCTGATGCCAAAATAGGCAGATGCTGAAGTTCTTTCACATAATGGCACTGAATTTGCATATAACCATATGCATCACCTCTCCCATATATTTTAAATGATTCTCCAAATTATTGATAATACCAAATACAAAGCAAATGCTATGTAAATAGTTGGCAGCACAAGGCAAATTCAGGTTTCACTTTTTGGAATCTTACGAAATTTTTTTTCCAAATATTTTCCATCTGTGGTTGTTTGAATCCACAGATGTGAAACCTATGGATATGTAGGGCTGACTGGGTTCTGTTTCATTTTGATTTTTTTCTTTCTCTATTTCATATCTAGGTCATCATTCCATGTTCTTATGCTTTCTCAGCAAGATGTTTTTCTCCAATTCTTTCTCTACCTTTGATATCTTTCTTCTCTTTTTCCATCTTTACTATTAAGAAATGCCTTTGTGTGCTGTGTGCTAAGTCACTTTAGTCGCGTCTGACTCTTCACTACCCTACGAACTGTAGTCCATCAGGCTCCTCTCTCCATGGGGTTCTCCAGACAAGAATACTGGAGTGGGTTGCCATGCCCTTGTCCAGAGGATCTTTCTGACCCAGGGTTCGAACCCACATCTCTTACGTCTCCCGCACTGGCAGGTGGGCTCTTTAACCACTTAGACTGTGACTGTTTTACTCAGTTTCTAAAATCTACAACTTCTTCTCCAACAACACATCCCAGTTATCAATAGCTCAGATAAAAAGCATTACATGTAAGTACAGGTCACCATGGGCTCTTTCTTAGAAGTCTACAGGCTATATTTTAAATAAGCATCAGTATTTGCTGGCCACTGTGTTATCCAAGGTCAGAACCACATTTAAATAATTACACTTTTAGAGATGACATGTTAACTTTATTATATACACTTCTGACTTCAACTGGGGTTTCTTATAAACCTAAAACCACATTCTGATTAACTGAGATACACCATCAGAAGGAACTCCTAAATTTGTAAAAAATTAAAAGTCTTTCAAGATGATTTAGAGAAGTCATTAAATCAGATTTAACTGAGACAGAAACTGGAGCACAGACAAGTTAGCTAACCTTTTAAATTACTGAAATAATTCTGGAGTTAAAAATATGCAGAAACCAAGAATCAAAATTAAAAGTAGGTTTATTCAAAATATTTATATATGAAAATTATTCAAAACTTAAAACACATTTTCAATAGAAATAATATTATAGATGATGAATGAGCTCACAAAGCAGTCTACAAATATATGTTAATAGTTAAAGGGAATTCTAGCTATTTTCAAGAGCCCTGGAAATTCTGAGCACTTTATTCTCATTTTCTAAGTTAGCTGGATGCAAGAATGACATTAACATTTCTCAGCTTCTCAGATATGATTATTTTTCAGCTCATAAATGAAATAAAGGAGAAACAGTTTTCTACACTAATTAAAAGAGTAGATGCCTAACATTACCAAAGGTTGGATTCAAAATTTAAAACATATGAATGTAAGGAAACACTTATCTGTATGGAAGATAGTAGAATTATAACCTAGGATGGCCACCTACTAGTCACATGATGAGCCTGGGTTGATAGGGGATGAAGGGAGCAAGAATCTGAGAACACAAGAGTCTAGAGTAGGGGCCAGATATTACATCTATTCAGTTGTATCACTGCAGTGTGAAAGCAGCCACAGACAAAATGTAAACAAACGAGCTTGGTTATGTTCCAATAAATTTTTTTTACAGACACGGAAATTTGAATTTCATGTTCATATAATCATTACTGATTTTTCTCAGTCATTTAAACATGCAAAATCCATTCTTAACTCATATCCTGTACAAATATACATGACAGGCCTGGATTTGGTCTGTGGACTATAGTGCCAATCTCCAATTTAAGTAACAGTGTGGAGAAGGTGAGAAAGGTGCACCTGGTTTAAAAACTATAAGGACTATTCATGAATGTTCTTGCATTAACCCTAATCAGAAAAGCAGCTCCCCTTTAACACGTGTACATTAATACCATTCCCAGGTGCAAAGAAAACAGGCATATTGTGCTGTCTTTAACTCTAAAAAAGTTACAGAAACAATCATCAATCCCGGACAAAAACAATTTCCATAAATAACAGTATACTAATCATAGTTTTACGTAGAGAATTCATTCTGTACAACTTAAAATTATAGCAAAAGATGCATTATTCATTACCATTTTGTCCCTGAGTCGCTCTCCACGGATATAAAAGTCAGCACAGCCATTCTCTTCCTGGTGAGGGACTTTGAAGACAGTGACGCAGCTTAGTCCACTCCCTCCAAGTGGTAACCATCCACCACTTGAGTCATCCCGGGTCATCACCACAGCTCGCACTCGTGCATAACTATTACTAAAATAGATGCAAAGATTAGAAATTAGCTTTTCCATAAACAAAAATCCAGCCAATATGTCAGTCTTCTTTGAGAAACCAAAGACCATATCACTTAATGTGTGGTAACTAAGTGTTTACTACTTCCATGACAGTCTAGAGAAAGTAACCTAATTGAAAAAGGTCAAAAACCAGAGTAACTATCTTAGAGGTTAACTTTTATTTTGAAGACCAATCTCACAATAAAAGACTACAGATCTCTTATTCCACCACTTGAGTAGTTCAAGCACATCTGATTGCCATGGAACAAGTAATGAAGGATCCTAAAGACAAACTACAGAGGTTACCATCAAAGTTGTCTATGTAAGTCCATCTCCTAGCACATAACCAGACAAAATACTGTTGTATTCTAGCACATTTAAATGTGACACCTCTATGCTTCTAACATTCCTGAAATATATTATAAATAAAATGCTGAAATAAACATGCTTAGCTCAGATACATTTTCATTTTCTAACAACTAGAAATCTAAACCACACAAACATATATAAAGACATGTTTTGTTTTAGTAACCTATCAGGCAAATTGGTCTTTTCATGCTCTCTTTTTGGCAAACTATTCTTAAGGTATACCACATTCCAGTTCCCATTCAGAATTATCTCCCAATATTCCACCACTACTTTTTACATAAAATCTAAGAAATGTTTCATATAGTAATGTTCTAGACAACTGACATCTAAGCATTTTAGTTCTAAAACTTCTAATATAATAATCATTATAGTCTTTCTAAAAGTCAAATATGTTGCCAATTTCTTAGAAAATTACACTGAGCTTCTTAAAAAATTATACTTAAAATTAAACATGTCTTGGTTATTACAACTATCAACTGAGGTTCAACATAATAATTCTGTGCTACTTAATATCTCTGAATGTTCTTTGCCAGTTGTCATTTCTGTTGTCAGAGTGCCTGTCTGAGACCCACTCCTTGCTTTTTTTCTACTTTATATAATGACATTTATTTGACTGAGGTGTATACTCTACATATAATCACATATATTGATATTAAATATAAAATTCCACAAATTCTGACAAACATACACATCTGCACAACCAACATCAAGATATAGAACATTTTCATGACTCCAGAACATTCCCTGAGGCCTCCTGCCCATCAAATAGGTAACCAAGGTAACCACTGCTATACACGGTTTCCAATACATACATCAGTTTTGCCTGCTCTGGGCCTTCTTATATATGGAATCAAACAGAATCACCACTTGTACCCTCCCTTTCTATCTGATTTCTTTCACTTATTGTGTTGTCATATTAGGGCTTCATTCTCTGTTAGCACAAAGTAGTCAGTCCTCTCACTGAATAAATAAATACGCATCACAATTCATGTATTCCTTCTTACACTGATAGGCATTTGAAATGTTCCGAGGTTTGGCTATTATGAATAAGGCTTTTATAAACAATTTTATATGATTTTTGGAGACATGTTTTCATTTCTCTTGAATAATTACCTAGGAATGGAATTGATGAGTCATAGGGGAGTATATTTAACTATATAAGAAACTTGTTTTTCAAGGTGACTGGACCGTTACATTCCTATCAACAATGTATGATAGTTTCAGTTACTCCACATCTGTGCCAACATTTGGTGTTTTCAACTTTTTAAACTGTACTCACTTCAGTAAATATAAACTGGTAACCCACTATGATTTTAATAATCTATTTTCCATGATGAATGCATGACATCATGCATTTTTTTCATATGCTGGCTGGCCGTTTATATGCCTTCTTTTTAAGTAATTTATTTTGTATTATGTTTATTTTTAGTGCTGATTTTTAGAAGTTCTTCATATTTCATAACACAAGTAGTTTTCTGTCAGAGAGTTGTATTCTTTTAAAGTTGCACAGTGTTGGGGGTCGAGTAAGAAGTCTAAAGTCAAACTTTATTATAAAGTTCGATCCTAGCTCAGCATCTTACCTATATGTCCTTGAGAGAGTTATATCTACTCTTAAACTCAAACAAAGCCTAACACCTAATAAACACTATGTATTATTGCGCTTAGTCGCTCAGTCGTATGTGACTGTGTATTGTTTTAATTTAATTATTAGTACTACAACAAAAATTTTAAAATTGAAGTATTTGTCATACTGGTAATTCAAAGCCAAGTAGGAGCTGGGGGAAAAAATTTGCAAATTCAAATATAACTCTCTATTAATTACTAGGGTCAAAATAATTCTTTGCAAAGAAGTTCAAAAAGTCTTTAAATTTACAGATGACCATTCTAAGCTTTTTCTGATTCAGTTATTTACATGCTCTGATTCCTATCTGGGCTCAATTGTTAACAATCTTCCGTTAAGAGAAGTGGCCAGAGGAGGTATGGGTACATAAAGACCAGACTAAATTAGGTATCTAATTATAACCCTCCCTCATGGGCTGAGCAGGAACAAGTACTACCCCAAGAAGCTTGGTGGGATAGAAGTAATAGTAAATGAAGGTTATTTGGTTAACCAAGAATTTAATCTAAGGATATTCCAGAAACATAGCACATAAACTTAGACGTATCTCGTTCAAATTAAATATCTGTGAATTGAACTCATGTATTTAAAGCTCAGCACATTTGAGGTTCAGTGAAGTTACAAAGTCACAAGGTGGAATGTGGATCAAAACCAAAATTCAAGTTCCCAATAACCATTTAAGTGTTTATTTCACTACAGGATCCTGACTCTTTCTTCTCACCTGACTATGTAGTAAACTGGAAACTGAGAATTTTATACTAGATTCTGCAAGACTGGAGAAACCTAAGGAGTAAAATAACTCAATTTAGAAGATCATAGTACTTATTTTAACCCCAGAGTGCAGAAGCAGTTATCCTCTTCAGAGCACAGACTCTTTATCATCTGTGATTATTACTAATTCTCATCTACAATCTGTATAATGCTTCTTAGCATATTTTATATTTTAAAAATATAAAACTGTAAGATTATTAGAAAATACATAAAAACACTACCAGTTATTTTAGGATGATAAAATTAAGTTTTTTCCTTTCATTTCTCAGTTTCTCCAAAAATTATCCTACAATTCAGTTCAGTCACTCAGTCATGTCCGACTCTTTGCAACCCCATGAAACACAGCACGCCAGGCCTCACTGTCCATCACCAACTCCCAGAGTCCACCCAAACCCATGTCCATTGAGTCGGTGATGCTATCCAACCATCTCATCCTCTGTTGCCCCCTTCTCCTCCTGCCCTCAGTCTTTCCTAGCATCTCCTTTAGGATGGACTGGTTGGATCTCCTTGCAGTCTTGACTAGACGGACCTTTGCTGACAAAGTAATGTCTCTGCTTTTTAATATGCTGTCTAGGTTGGTCGTAACTTTCCTTCCAAGGAGTAAGCGTCTTTTAATTTCATGGCTGCAATCAGCATCTGCAGTGATTTTGGAGCCCAAAAAAATTAAGTCTGACACTGTTTCCCCATCTATTTGCCATGAAGTGATGGGACTGGATGTCATGATCTTAGTTTTCTGAATGTTCAGCTTTAAGCCGACTTTTTCACTCTCCTCTTTCACCTTCATCAAGAGGCTCTTTAGTTCTTCTTCACTTTCTGCTATAAGTGTGGTGTCATCTGCATATCTGAGGTTATTGATATTTCTCCCGGCAATCTGGATTCCAGCTTGTGCTTCTTCCAGCCCAACATTTCTCAGGATGTACTCTGCATATAAGTTAAATAAACAGGGTGACATATACAGCCTTGATGTACTCCTTTTCCTATTTGGAACCAGTCTGTTGTTCCATGTCCAGTTCTAACTATTGCTTCCTGACCTACATACAGGTTTCTCAAGAGGCAGGTCAGGTGGTCTGGTATTCCCATCTCTTTCAGAATTTTCCACAGTTTATTGTGATACACACAGTCAAAGGCTTTGGCATAATCAATAAAGCAGAAATACATGTTTTTCTGGAACTCTCTTGCTTTTTCCATGACCCAGCAGATTTTGGTAATTTGATCTCTGGTGCCTCTGCCTTTTCTTAAACCAGCTTGAACATCTGGAAGTTCACGGTTCACGTATTGCTGAAGCCTGGCTTGGAGAATTTTGAGCATTATTTTGCTACTGTGTGAGATGAGTGCAAATGTGTGGTAGTTTGAGCATTCTTTGGCATTGCCTTTCTTTGGGTTTGGAAAGAAAACTGACCTTTTCCAGTCCTGTGGCCACTGCTGAGTTTTCCAAATTTGCTAGCATATTGAGTGCAGCACTTTTACAGCATCATCTTTCAGGATTTGAAATAGCTCAACTGGAATTTCATCACCTCCACTAGTTTTGTTCATAGTGATGCTTCCTAAGGCCCACTTGACTTCACATTCCAGGATGTCTGGATCTAGGTGAGTGATCACACCATCATGGTTATCTGGGTCATGAAGATCTTTTTTGTATAGTTCCTCTGTGTATTCTTGCCACCTCTTCTTAATATCTTCTGTTTCTGTCAGGTCCATACCATTTCTGTCCTTTATCGAGCCCATCGTTGCATGAAATGTTCCCTTGGTATCTCTAATTTTCTTGAAGAGATCTCTACTCTTTCCCATACTATTGTTTTCCTCTATTTCTTTGCACTGATCGCTGAGGAAGGCTTTCTTATCTCTCCTTGCTATTCTCTGTAACTCTGCATTCAAATGGGTATAACTTTCTTTTTCTCCTTTGCTTTTCGCTTCTCTTCTTTTCACAACTATTTGAAAGGCCTCTGCAGACAGCTATTTTTCTTTTTTTGCATTTCTTTTTCTTGGGGATGGTCTTGATCCCTTTTTCCTGTGCACTGTCATGAACCTCCGTCCATAGTTCATCAGGCACTCTATCGGATCTAGTCCTTGAAATCTTATAATATTGATAAAAATAATTTAAATAAATACCAAATAAATGTTTCCCTTATTAATCCAAGTTGATCATTCAACTTTAAAGTATTCCAGAAGCTTATGTAAATAAATTTGTATTTCCTATACAAACAGCCTTCATCAGCTTATAATTTAACAGCTCAGCTTTCAAGTTTAAGCTGAATATTTAACACAAAAATTTTCAAGCTGTTTAGTAAATGTTGGGGGAGGGGGAGTTGACAGACCTTCCCAAGTGCCACAGTTAAATCTTCTTACCTGTGCTTTTAATCGCATAACCTCCTTGCTTTCAAAAAATGTCATCTTCTTTTCCCACATAAAATCACTAACTCTTTTGTTTCAAATATGCAACCACTCCCAAAGACATTAGTGGCAGCTCTTACAAACTTTATCATACTCTGCCTTGTAGCATATGAAAATCTGTTTGTAGTCCACTCCTTAGATAAATGTGACTTAAGAGCAAGGAACGAAATCATAGTCTCCTATTTAAAATAACAATAAATGCTTTTCTTTTTTCTGGTCAAGTAAACAATAGATGCCCATTCCAGTAAATGTGGAAAATAAAGAAAAACAGTATTTGCCATCATGGAATTAAATTCTAGCATTTGTTGGATTTTTACTCTCTCTGGTATCATATTTGCAAGCTGTTAGTCTCTGAGACAACAGCTGCTACTTGACAATATACTCTTATTGTCAAAATCTCAGAATTTCATTCTGGAGCGTCTTTAAAATAGCTGAAAGGCATTTGTTCCCACTGATTTATCTAAAAAATTGAAGAGGATGTGGAGAGAAGGAACCCTTGTATACTGCTAGTAGGGATGTAAACTAGTGCAGTCACTATAGAAACTAGAATGGAGGTTCCTCAAAAAACTAAAAATAGAACTACCATATAATCCATTCCTGGGTATATACCTGGAAAAAATGAAAACACTAATTTGAAAAAATACATGTACCCCAATGATCACAGCAGCAGTATTTACAATAGCCAAGATACAGAAGCAACCCAAATGTGCCCATCAACAATATGACTATATTAAGAAGAGTGTGTATATAATATGTATAACATATGAATCAGCCTGCCAATGCAGGAGACACAAGAGTGATGGATTTGATCCCGAGGTCAGAAAGACCCCCTGGAGTAGGAAATGCAACTCACTCCAGTATTCTTACCTAGAAAATTCCATGGACAGAGAAGCCTGATGGCAGCCCATGGGGTCCATGGGAATAGGACACAACTGAGCAATTGAGTGTTAATGCACGCACACACACACACATTATATGTAAAAAAGAATGTAACTCAGTCATAAAATAGTAAAAGAATGCCATCTGCAGCAAAACAGAAACAGACTCACAGATACAGAAAACAAACTTGTGGTTATCAAAGCGGAGAGGGAAGGAAAAATTAGGGCATAGGATTAACAGATACAAACTACTATATGTAAAACAGATAAGCAACAAGGATATACTGAATAGTGCAAGGACTTATACACATTATCATGTAATAATCTATATGAAATATAATCTACAAAACGCTAATCACTACACTGTATATCTGAAACTAACAGTATTATATCTCAACTACATGTCAATTAGGAACTTCCCTAGTGGTCCAGTGATTAAGACGCCACACTTGCACCAAAAGGGGCATGGGTTTGATCCCTGGTTGGGAACTAAGATCCCACATGCCATGTGGCTTAGCAAAAAATAAACAAAAAACCCCAAAAGAAAAACAAAGCAAACAAAATATGTCAATTTTAAAAAAGCTTGCTGTTTCAAAAACAAATAAGTAAAAAGTCAAATATGACAACAACTATTTAATATTATTTTCCAAAATGGCTAAAAACTAAAGCTCTATTTGTCCCTTTGGTACTGGACTACATAATAACCACTTTTCAAGTCAAGTTTTCATTCTAATGAAATGAAGATGCTCTTGTAATAAATTGCTTGGTTTCCCTTGTTTTATGCAAAACCTAAACTGTATCCCATTAATTTCTGATCTTATTTGAATAACTACATCAAATATATCCTTCACTCACAGTAGGGGAATTGGACAATTAATGCAGAACTCTAGGCGAAAGGTAACGTTGAACTGAACGATGATGATGATAACAGACACAAGAGGAATGGACTGATGTGTGTGGGGGTCTATTTTGGAAGAAAATCCAAGATCTGTTGATGCAGTTACAACTAGAAAGCAAGTATTCTAAACTATCTGTAATTAGATCAGTTCAGTCAGTCAGTTCAGTCGCTCAGTCATGTCTGACTCTTTGTGACCCCATGAATCACAGCACGCCAGGCCTCCCTGTCCATCACCAACTCCCGGAGTTCACTCAAACTCATATCCATCGAGTCGGTGATGCCATCCAGCCATCTCATTCTCAGTCGTCCCCTTCTCCTCCCGCTCCCAATCCTTCCCAGCATCAGAGTCCTTTCCAGTGAGTCAACTCGTCGCATGAGGTGGCCAAAGTATTGGAGTTTCAGCTTCAGACCTTCCAATCAACACCCAGGATTGATCTCCTTTAGAATGGACTGGTTGGATCTCCTTGCAATTAGATAAGTATCTATAATTTTTTTTAATTTAATTGGAGGCTAATTACTTCACATTATTGTATTGGTTTTGCCATACATTGACATGAATCTGCCCCAGGTGTACATGTGTTCCCCATCTTGAAGCCCCCTCCCATCTCTCTCCCCATCCCCATCCCTCTGGGTCATCCCAGTACACCAGCCCCAAGCATCCTGTATCATGCATTGAACCTGGACTGCCGATTCGTTTCACATATGATAATACACGTTTCAATGCCATTCTCCCAAATCATTATCTAGAATTTATTATTTCAATAGAGCAAAAGATGATCAAACACAAAGATAAACTCTGCTTCAGTTGTATTGATCCATGTAGTTTCTTTTGAAATAGCAGTACCGTATTACATATGATCCAGAATAATTCTTAAGTTATACTTTATTATATTTTGTGAATAAATACATATTATGACTGAATTTTCAAATGCAAATTGGCAATTTTTTAAATCAAATTAAGAGTACAGTTATAGAAAAATTTTTAAGTCTAAAACCGCTTCCCTGGTGACTCCCACCTGGGAACCCACCTGCCAAGAACCCACCTGCCAATGCAAGAGACACAGGTTCTAGCCATGGTTCAGGAAGATCTCCTGGAGAATGAAACGGCAACCTACTCCAGTATTCTTGCCTGGAAAATCCCATGGACAGAGGACCCTGGTGGGCAACTGTCCATGGGGTGGCAAAAGAGTCAGACACAACTTGGTGACTAAGCAACAATAGTCTAATACACAAGATGACCTTTTTCAGTTTCTTTTCTCCCTCAGAGAATCCTCTAGCTTTCTTATTACCAAGCTGATTATATAATATATTCACTCAACTACCCCCTCTCACTCTCTTCATTCCTTCTTTCCCAATTGTCACCTTGGTTGTCTTTTTTTTGTTGATTTACATAAATGCTTCATATTTTATATACTAATCATTTGCCAGTTATGAGAATTACATATATCTTCTTCCAAACTATGGCTTCTTTTACTTTTTAATGTCCTTTGAAGAATGAAACTTTGATCTTACCATAAACAAACATTTCTTTATGATTTGTGCTGGCAACTTTTTTCAAGATCTCGTACATACCTATTTTAAAGTTTTTACATCCAATTAAGAGATAAAACTTTGTTTTATTTTGGTCATTTTAGCAAACAGAATATTCTATTTTCTGTGAAAGTAAGAAAGTCCCTAAAATCACCCATGTCTGGCAGAGCAAGTATTCCTGTTATTTACTAAATTAGAGCACAAATTATTTTCCACTATCCCGAAGTTAAATCCAAATTGGTTTTTGTTTGTCAGCTATATATCCCTTGTTTCCACTGGGAACAGCTACCAGGTCTTCATAGCTGCTGTACAGGATTAGTGAATTGATGCTTTTGAACTGTGGTGCTGGAGAAGACTCTTGAGAGTCCCTTGGACTGCAAGGAGATCCAACCAGTCCATTCTAAGGGAGATCGATCCTGGATGTTCATTGGAAGGACTGATGCTGAAGCTGAAACTCCAATACTTTGGCCACCTCATGCGACTAGTTGACTCACTGGAAGACTCTGATGCTGGGAAAGGTTGGGGGCGGGAGGAGAAGGGGACGACCGAGAATGAGATGGCTGGATGGCATCACTGACTCTGTGGACATGAGTTTGAGTGAACTCCAGGAGTTGGTGATGGACAGGGAGGCCTGGCGTGCTGTGATTCATGGGGTCGCGGAGGGTCGGACACGACTGAGCTGAACTGAGCTGAACGTACCCACAGTGTAAAGTATTCCAGTCCACAATGGACCCATCTAAAGTATTCCAGTCCACTATGGACCTATTATCCTAAAAGATGATGTAAAAGTTCTGCACTCAATACGCCAGCAAATTTGGAAAACTCAGCAATGGCCACAGGACTGGAAAAGGTCACTTTTCATTCCAATGCCAAAGAAAGGCAATGCCAAAGAATGCTCACACTACCGCACATTTGCACTCATTTCACACACTAGTAATGTTCAAAATTCTCCAAGCTAGGCTTCAACAGTACGTGAATTGTGAGATTACAGATGTTCAAGCTGGATTTAGAAAAGGCAGAGGAACCAGAGATCAAATTGCCAACATCCAATGGATCATCAAAAAAGCAAGAGAATACCAGAAAAACATCTACTACTGCTTCACTGACTACGCCAAAGCTTTTGACTGTGTAGATCACAACAAACTGGAGAATTCTTAAAGAGATGGGAACACCAGACCACCTTATCTGCCTCCTGAGAAATCTGTATGCAGGTCAAGAAGCAATAATTAGAACCGGACATGAAACAACAGACTGGTTCCAAATTGGGAAAGGAGTATGTCACGGCTGTATGTTGCCACCCTGCTTATTTAACTTATATGCAAAGTACATCATGAGAAATGCCTGGCTGGATGAAGCACAAGCCGGAATTCAGATTGCTGGGAGAAATATCATTAACTTCAGATACTCAGATGATACATCGTTATGGCAGAAACAGAAGAGGAACTAAAGAGCCTTTTGATGGAGGTGAAAAAGAAGAGTGGAAAAGCTGGCTTAAAATTCAACATTCAAAACCCCATGAAAATCATGACATCCATTCAGTCCCATCACTTCATGGCAAATACATGGGGAAAGAATGGAAAGTGACAGACTTTACTTTTGGGGGGCTTCAAAAATCACTGCAAATGATGACTGCAGCCATGAAAGTAAAAGATGCTTGCTCCTTGGAAGAAAAGTTATGATGAACCTAGACAGCATATTAAAAGGTAGAGACATTACTTTGCCGACAAAGGTCTTTCTAGTCAAAGCTATTGTTTTTCCAGTAGTCATGCATGGATGTGAGAGTTGGACTATAAAGAAAGCTGAGCACCGAAGAATCTATGCTCTTGATGGTGTTGGAGAAGACTCTTGAGAGTCCCTTGGACTGCAAGGAGATCAGTCCATTCTAAAGAAAATCAGTCTTGAATATTCACTGGAAGGACTGATGCTGAAGCTGAAACTCCAATACTTTGGCCACCTGATGCGAAGAACTGAGTCACTGGAAAAGACCCTGATGCTGGGAAAGATTGAAGGCAGGAGAAAGGGATGAGAGGATGAGATGGTTGGATGGCATCACCAATGGACATGAGTTTGAGAAAGCTCCGGGAGTTGGTGAAAGACAGGGAAGCCTGGTGTGCTGCAGTCCATGGGGTCGCAAAGAGTCAGACACGACTGAGTGACTGAACTGAACTGAATGGACCCATCTGAAAATGGAGACAATATTACTAAATATATAAAGGCATACTTAGCAATCTCTGGCAGAAAATAAAAGAAACAAAAACAAAGACTTAAAACCTTAGAATCAAACTGCTCTCAACACAGAGTCTGGAGGTGGTTGGATGGGACAGGAGAGAGGAAGATAGAAAAGAGGAAAACGAAAGAAATGTACTGCAGAAATGTTTTAAGCTTCAGAACAGTCACCTACATTATAAATGACCAACAAGCAATTAGAAATGTATACAAATTTAGTAACAAGGTCTAAGAAAAAGCCAGAGCTCTAAAAGTCTTTTTGTCCTGTATAGTAATGGTTCTTAAATTAGGAGACCAGAGTAATTAATGATGCTACTGAAATTGTGTTTAAAGCTACATAATAACCCTCATGAAGAAAAAACATAAATGGCTAAAAACTGACATTTGAACACAATTTTGGTGATTCACAGTTCCTTAAAAGAGATTCACAAACCTGAGATTAAGAATACTTAATCTCTAGGACAAAGCTGCTCTACAGTAGGTTTTTAAGATCTTGTAATTTACAGATTTATCAAGATGATATTTCCTTTCAAATGTGTTATCTGGTTCAGTTCAGTCGCTCAGTCGTGTCCGACTCTCCGCGACCCCATGAACCACAGCACGCCAGGCCTCCCTGTCCATCACCAACTTCCGGAGTTCACTCAAACTCATGTCCACAGAGTCGGTGATGCCATCCAGCCATCTCATTCTCGGTTGTCCCCTTCTCCTTTATGTAGGGTTATATTTCATTCTCTTAAGTAAACCACAAAATTACACTTCCAACGGAACAAAATATGTTAAGCAACATTCAGAAAATGAAAATGAAACAAACGTAAACGCAATTAAAGCAGAAAAGAGGCAGAAGAAGGTCAGAATCACAGATTTGAAAATGCTACACTGCTGGCTTTGAAGATGGAATAGGGGTCATGAGACAGGCCTCGAAAAGCTGGAAATTACAAGGTAATGAATTATGCCCTAGGTTTTTCTGAAGCTTAATTCTTCCCTAGATTTTCCAAAAATGTCAATAACTTGATTTTAGCCCAGTGAGATCCAGTTGGATTTCTGACGTTCAGACTACAATATAATAAACTTGTGTTATTTTAAGTCACTAAGTTTGTGTTGATTTGTTACAGAACCAATAGGAAACAATAAAGAGGTGAGGGAAAAATCTTCTTGAGGATAAAGCAATCCATACACAGGAAGCAAAAATAACTATTTTCCATCTCTAACTATAACTGTACCAAAACAAAATGGCCAAGAAACTCCACAAAGACAACAACAAAAAAGAGAAGACAGTTAGGATTCCTTAAGATTTGTTCAGCACAGTAAGAGTTTAGAGGGATATTTGCAGTGACAAATATAAATATCCTATGTTCTCCACTGTATATTTTAAGTAAACATTATCACTCAAATATTAAATATTATTACACAGACTGGGTACAAGAGAAAAAGGAAGAATTTAATAGAAGTATTTTACCTTACAGCACTTCACAGTGCAGTCAGTAACTTGCTTTCTTAGCTAAATATAAAGCAGATTCTGATATTCAGAAGATAACCACATTAGTACTCATTCATCTATTCACTTATCCAGTGAGCATTTATTTATATGTTACACACACAAACACAATTTAAAGTTATGCTTCTTTCCTTATAGGAACTCCTAAGTTAGCGGACAAAGATATGTTAGCAAGGATGGGAGTACATGGGAGTACTTTGTGGATTTTGAATAGCAGTATCATCAGGTAAAAAAAGGCAAAGTACACACCATGGAGGGCATGGAGAGCATGACATGAGTAATGTCATATTTAAGGACCAATATTAAGTTCAAAAGAAGATGGCAGGCATAAGCAAAATAAAGGTAGGAAAGAAAATAAATGCAATCCCAAAGAAAGGCAATGCCAAAGATTGCTCAAACTACCCAACAATTGCACTCCTCTCACATGCTAGTAAAGTAATGCTTAAAATTCTCCAAGCCAGGCTTCAGGAATACGTGAACTGCGAACTTCTAGATGTTCAAGCTGGTTTTAGAAAAGGCAGAGGAACCAGACATAAAATTGCTAACATCCACTGGATCATGGAAAAAGCAAGAGAGTTCTAGAAAAACATTTATTTCTGCTTTATTGACCATGCCAAAGCCTTTGACTGTGTGTATCACAATAAACCGGAAAATTCTGAAAGACATGAGAATACCAGACCACCTGACCTGCCTCTTGAGAAATCTGTATGCAGGTCAGGAAGCAACAGTTAGAACTGGCCATAGAACAGTAGACTGGTTCCAAATAGGAAAAGGAGTACGTCGAGGCTGTATATTGTCACCCTACTTATTTAACTTATATGCAGAGTACATCACGAGGAACGCTGGGCTGGAGGAAGCACAAGCTGGAATCAAGATTGCTGGGAGAAATATCAATAACCTCAGGTATGCAGATGACACCACCCTTATGGCAGAAAGTGAAGAAGAACTAATGCGCCTCTTGATGAAGGTGAAAGAGGAGAGTGAAAAAGTTGGCTTAAAGCTCAACATTCGGAAAATTAAGATCATGGCATCTGGTCCCATCATTTCATAGCAAATACATGGGGAAACATGACTATTTCTTTGGGCTCCAAAATCACTGCAGATGGTGACTGCAGCCATGAAATTAAAAGATGCTTGCTCCTTGGAAGAAAAGTTATGACCAACCTAGACAGCATATTAAAAGGCAGAGACATTACTTTGCCAACAAAGATCTTTCTAGTCAAGGCTATGGTTTTTCCAGTGGTCATATATGGATGTGAGAGTTGGACTATAAAGAAAGCTGAGCGCCGAAGATCAATGCTCTTGATGGTGTTGGAGAAGACTCGAGAGTCCCTTGGACTGCAAGGAGGTCCAACCAGTCCATCCTAAAGGAGATCGGTCCCGGGTGTTCATTGGAAGGACTGATGTTGAAGCTGAAACTCCAAAACTTTGGCCACCTGATGCGAAGAGCTGACTCACTGGAAAAGACCCTGATGCTGGGAGGGATTGGGGGCAGGTGGAGAAGGCAAGGACAGAGGATGAGATGGTTGGACGGCATCACCGACTCAATGGACATGGGTTCGGGTGGACTCTGGGAGTTGGTGATGGACAGGGAGGCCTGGTGTGCTGCAGTTCATGGGGCTGCAAAGAGTCAGACATGACTGAGCAACTGAACTGAACTAACTTACCGAACCTTACTGTATCAAGCCTTGCACATCATGCACAAAGTTACTACTCTATCACAATGAAGAGACCACAGGGTGAAAAAAGCAAAGGAGTAGAATACTCTGATTTGTGTTTTTAGCAGAACTTTTACTGCATCAACCTTAAGGAGATGGGTTATTTCTCCATTTTACAGATATGGAAATTAAGGAATCACATTAAAAAGACTAAGGTCTTGAAACACTCCTTTTGTATCGGCAACTTTAGAAACTATAAGTTATAATTTCCCACACAGTAATCATCAATCTAAAGTGAACACATGGCAGTTAATAACACTGTTTTAATAGCAAGTCAGATTTCCTAAATTCCAAAGACAGTTGTGTCATTTAAAAGTTACAATCTTGAACAAATCACTTAACTTTCTGTACCTCCATTTTCCTGGTCTGTAAACTGCATCTATGGCAGGGTTTGAGAACTAAATGAGGAAATGTGTGCAACGTGCTTAGTTAGTGCTATGCCTGGCTCACAGCTGAAGTGAAGTGAAGTGGCTCAGTCATGGCCGACTCTTTGCGTCCCCGTGGACTGTAGCCTACCAGGCTCTTCTGTCCGTGGGATTTTCCAGGCAAAAGTACTGGAGTAGGTTGCCATTTCCTTCTCCAGGGGATCTTCCAGACCCAGGGATCGAACCCAGGTCTCCCACATTGTAGGCAGACGCTTTACCATCTGAGCCACCAGTGAAGTCCATAGTTAGGTGCTCAATAAGTGTTGCTTCTATAATGACTTGATATATTAAACTAACTTTATGATGTTCCAATATCTGTGTTCTGAAATGGTCTAAATTTATTTCATTCTGTAGTGTTATATAACAAACCCAGGAGACAGCCCCCATCAGAACTTTTTTCTTTTAGTAAGAACACCTAAGTAAGTATCAGTAACCTAAATCTTCCATATACTGCTTGCTTACATAATGGAAGCATTTACATCTAACCAAATCATAGGAATCTGGGAAGCCTTCCACAAGAATGAAAAATAAAACTAAAATCTGAAGGCTATACATAGAGGTATCCACAAAATATTCTTTTAAAATCAACCATTCTAGGTTCTGCTAAACAGTTATCATAAACCTGCCAAAGTAGTTTAAAACTGCAACACTTGGTATGTCCCTGACTTCTGGCATGACTACTATCCATTCCTCTGACTCCTTGATTACCAGCACTGACACTATCATTTCATTTTTGGAAGTTGTCTATGTCAGAAGAGCTGAACTATAAATAAAAGTATTCACTGTCAGAAATCAGAATGTAGAAGGCAGGGAACCAACATTAATACTAGAGTTCATAATGAGATAAAAGCATTAGAATAAAATATGGTACATTTTAAAATAATCTTGTAGTAGAAAAGACTCAAGATTTAGAAGCCACTAAAAAAATAAATTCAACTATACAAACATTCCTGCATAGTAAAAATACCATACAGTTTATTTTTGAAAAAAGGCTGACAAATTGAAGGGGAAAATGTACAACAATATGTATTAGTTTTCTATTGCTGCTGTAACAAATTACTGAAAACTTAGTGACTTAAAACAACACAAATGTATGCACTTCTATGAGCTGACGTCGAAAGGGCTTCACAAGGCTAAAATCAAGGTGCTGGCCGTGCTGCATTCCTTTTAGGAAGCCAAGGAAGAGAATGGGTTTCCTCATTTCCAAATCCTACAAGTCATCCACATTCCCTGATTTGTGGCCTTCTTCAATCTTCAACGCCAGGAACATTTTTCTCTTTCAATCTTCTTCTAAAATCACATCTTTCTCTGACTGCAGTCCCACAGACAGGAAAGGTTCTCTACTTTTAAGGATTTGTGTGATTAGACTGAACCCGTACAGATAATCCAGGATAATCACCCCATATCAAAGTTTATAACCTTAATCACATCTGCAAAGTCCTAACACATTCCCAGTTTCTAAGGATTAGGGTGAGGACATCTTTGAAGTATGGGGGCTAGGGGAGTGAGGGGAGGATCAACACATTATTCTAACACAAACAACAATTAAGCACAGTATTTATTTCCTTAAAAATAACTTCAAAATCAGTAAGAGAAAAACCAGTAATCCAGAATAAAATAGGCAAAGTTCATGAATAAAATTTACAGAAGTAAAATATATGTGCCATGAAACACATATATTAAAAACCCTTAACTTTGTTCGAAAGAAGAGGGCAAATTAAAGGTCATTTTTCACTTATCGGATTGGCAGATACCAAGAAATAAGTTAACACAAAAGTTAGTGAGTAGTACAAAAGTATGACCTGTTTGTAAGGTTATTTGGAAATACCTTTCAAAACTTAATATGTACATATTTTATGACTCAGCAAACGCTACTTCTACCCACTTTTTTACATGTATGAAATTATACCTTTATAAGCAAAGTTTAAAGAAAAATATTGTTTTTAACAGAAAAAAAATATGAAAGCAATCTAAATAAGATGCAATAGGAAATTATGGAACACCTATTCAATGCAATATTGTGTAGCCATGACAAAAATAAGCAAGTTCTTTATATTATCAAAGTGAGTTGATCTCTCTGCTGCTGCTGCTAAGTCGCTTCAGTCGTGTCCGACTCTGTGAGACCCCACAGACAGCAGCCCACCAGACTCCACTGTCCCTAGGATTCTCCAGGCAAGAACACTGGAGTGGGTTGCCATTTCCTTCTCCAATGCATGAAAGTGAAAAGTGAAAGTGAAGTCGCTTAGTTGTGTCTGACTCTTAGCGACCCCATGGACTGCAGCCTACCAGGCTCCTCCGTCCATGGGATTTTCCAGGCAAGAGTACTGGAGTGCAGTGCCATTGCCTTCTCTGGAGCTGATCTAAGTTCAATTATATGTATATTTAGTATACCACCATTTGTGGCAGAAAACAAATTCACACCTACACTTGTATATGAATATAATCTTCCTTGGTGGCTCAAACGGTAAAGTGACTGCCTGCAATGTGGGAGACCCAAGTTCGATCCCTGGGTTGGGAAGATCACCTGGAGAAGGAAATGGCAACCCATTCCAGCACTCTTGCCTGGAAAATCCCATGGACGGAGGAGCCCTGGTAGGCTACAGTCCAAGGGGTCGCTAAGAGTCAGACAATATTGAGCTACTTCACTTTCACTTTACATAATAAAACTAGTAACCCTCTCTCTAATGAGGGGAAATAAGTTAGGTACAAGGGTAATTTTCTTTCCATTAAAGCCTTTTATATTTTTTGATTTTTGTACCATGTATACATATAACCCATTCAAAAACACATTTACCAAACTCTTACACATGTACGTGCACATACTCAAGCACACACTCTCTCCCCCCGCCCCGCCCCACCCGGCTATGATCTCAAAACAGTATTTGGTTCATGGGGTCGCAAAGAGTCGGACACAACTGAGCGACTGAACTGAACTGAATTGAACTGGAGTTAGAACTTGCCATTAAGAGCAAAATGACAACTTTTTCACAGAACACAGATTAATCTGAATTGCCTTGTTCCCCTCCCTGTCAAAACCTGCTGTATTCTATACTCCTCCCATCAACCTAACAGAAGAAATACCTCTGCTCTGTTCCCACTTATTTATAATTTATAGTTCTCTTCAGTCACAGACACCTGTTCAAACATAAGGGCTGGAATCCTAGCTCTCTTCATATATTTCTGCAGAATATCCCACAAATCATCTCATATGCATGTGTTTCTTCTAAAGATGCTGGGCTCACTTTACTAAACTTAAAGAAGTTGCTCTGTAGAAGGGTAGATAGTAAATAAGGTCTTGCCTGAAGAAAACTGGATATTCTCATATTGGACATGTCCTAAGAGAAGAGATACAAACTCAGGAGGTGGACAGACAGGAGAAAAGATTCCAGACTACTCTCACACCTTAGAACAAAGTTTTGGGAAGGAAAGATATGCTTAAGAGGGTGTCCATTGGTGGTAAGAGAAAAATTATTTATACCCTCTGAAAGCAGACATAGGTTAAGCAGAGCGGTATGCCCTGCAGAACATAAAGGAATACGTATGCCCAGCTGAACATGGACAATCACTAAATTATAATACATTATATAGCTCTACTTATTACTCTCCAGAAAGTCTTTCCTGATGCCTACCATTTGGACTAAATATCTTTTGTAAATGTTTCCCCCACATAAAGTATGAATAGGGACTCAATTGATATTTGAGAGTCAGCTGTGGTTGATAATTCTTATTTAAAAAAAAACGAAATGCTGCTCCATTTCTCTGATTTAGATTAGGTACATTATATCCTTATGTGTATACTATGTAGTTGTATGTTAGGTCTATATAGGGCAGTTAGGAAATTCAACTGACAACTAACAAAAGCAGAAGATATTAAGAAGAGGAGGCAAGAATACACAGAAGAACTACACAAAAAAGATCTTCATGACCCAGATATTCACGATGGTGTGATCATTCACCTAAAGCCAAACATCATGGAATGAAAAGTCAAGTAGGCCTTAGGAAGCATCCCTACGAACAAAGCTAGGGGAGGTGATGGAATTTCAGGTGAGCCATTTCAAAACATAACATATGATGCTGTGAAAGTGCCGCACTCAATATGCCAGCAAATTTGGAAAACTAAGCAGTGGCCACAGGACTGGAAAAGGTCACTTTTCATTCCAATTCAAAGAAAGGGAATGCCAAAGAATGTTGAAACTACCACACAACTGCACTCATCTCACATGCTAGCAAAGTAATGCTCAAAATTCTCCAAGCTAGGCTTCAACAGTACATGAACTGTAAACTTCCAGACGTTCAATTTGGATTCAGAAAAGGCAGAGGAACCAGAGATCAAATTGCCAACATCCAATGGATCATCAAAAAAGCAAGAGAATACCAGAAAAACATCTGCTTCATTGACTACGCCAAAGCCTTTGACTGTGTGGATCACAACAAACTGGAAAATTCTTAAAGAGATGGGAACATCAGATCACCTTACCTGCCTCCTGAGAAATCTGTATGCAGGTCAAGAAGCAGGTCAAGAACAGTTATAACCAGACATGGAACGACAAACTGGTTCCCAACTGGGAAAGGAGTATGTCAAGGCTGTATATTGCCACCCTGCTTATTTAACTTATATGCAGAGTACATCATGTGAAATGCCTGGCTGGATGAAGCACAAACTGGAATCCAGATTGCCGGGAGAAATATCAATAACTTCAGATACACAGATGACACCACCCTTATGGCAGAAGGCAAAGAACTAAAGAGCCTCATGATGAAAGTGAAAGAAAGAGTTGGTGTAAAGGTCAACATTCAGAAAACTAAGATCATGGCATCTGGTCCCATCACTTCACGGCAAATAGATTGGGAAACAGTGGAAACAGTGACAGACTTCATTTTGGGAGGCTCCAAAATCACCCTGGATGGTGACTGCAGCCATGAAATTAAAAGACGCTTGTTCCTTGGAAGAAAAGTTATGACCAACCTAGACAGCATATTAAAAAGCAGAGACATTACTTTCCTGACAAAGGTCCATCTAGTTTTCAAAGATATGGTTTTTCTAGTAGTCATGTATGGATATGAGAGTTGGACTATAAAGAAAGCTGAACGCCAAAGAATTGATGCTTTTCAACTGTGGTGTTGGAGAAGACTCTTGAGAGTCCCTCGGACTGCCAAGGAGGCCAAACCAGTTAATCCTAAAGGGAATCTGTCCTGAATATTCATTAGAAGGAGTGATGTTGAAGCTGAAGCTCCAATACTATGGCCACCTGATGCGAAGAGCTGAATCACTGGAAAAGACCCTGATGCTGAAAAAGATTGGAGGCAGGAGGAAAAAGGGAAGAAAGAGGATGAGATGGTTGGATGCCATCACGGACTCAATGGACATGAGTTTGAACAAACTCTGAGAGTTGGTGATGGACAGGGGAGTCTGGCATGCTACAGTTCATGGGGTCGCAAAGAGTCGGACACGACTGAGCAACTGAACTGACTAACTGATGTAGTTATATGAGAAGTTCCTTTTTACCAAGTAGGAAGAGGGCAAAGTAATTTATTACTGTAGTGTCTTAGGGTCTCCAGTAAATTCCTACTGTCTGATCTCAACTGTGCTACCAAAGATACTAACGAAAACCCTGTTTGTTTATGCCTGAGATGAACTAACAATCTTTTGACTGCATCAGGGCAATAGCAAGAACATTCAGTGAGAGATCACTGCTCACTCTGGTCAGGAAATAGGCTCAGGGAAATTCAACTGACACTTTTTTTTTTCTTTATTTTTTTTCCTAAATTTAATAAATGGTACAAAGCACAATGCCATAAACATTAACAGTTAAAATATCACCAAATGAAAAAAATACTATAGAATACACAGTTGCAAAAAGCTACATTAAGTTATTTTACAACTGCCTCAAGCTGCAAAAAGAAAAAAAAAAAAAACACCCAATGACTTACCTAAGTTATCCCTCTGAGAGAGAGAGAAGGTCAACTGACACTTTTGAAGAGGGAATTCTTTCACTGTCAATAAAAGATGACTTTCCCTAAGGAAGTCAGAAGATTCCCTTTCATTTAGTATCCACAACTTCTGAATATGGTGCCAGAGATACGGTTCTGTTCATCTTACCTTACTTTTAGTAGTGGGGAAGAGCACTCACTTTGCAAATGTACCTAGAGGCAAGTATTCAGGTAGAACCTTTGCACATACTAAGAATGCACATAACACTTTGGCATTTAACGACAAGGAATACAGGAGTAACAAGGGTAAGCTGCCAACCCTGTAAATCTAGAACGCCAATTCTTCAGGGGTCAAGCAATAAGCCAAGGACACCAAAGATATGGAATCAGTGGCAAGGACTCAAATTAACCACTAGAATAATCTGCTGAGGAAAATAAGTATCTCCACATTCAGTATTAAAAATCACCAACATCTGAGAGTGTGGGTTATGGCTAACACGTGAAAGTAAGTCCGATGAGTACCTGTATAAAATAGACATTTAGCAAATATGTGTATAATTGAATCCAGAAATAAAAAACAAAATCCAATGAAGAAGCAAGAATTCTCAGCTCTTCTTATCAAGAGTGAATTTGGAGAGAAGCAGACAGCACAAGGTAGCTTAAACACTTAATCAAATGCTAACTGAGTAAAAATTTGGGAGCCTTCAGTGAAGGAGGTACACAGATACACAATGTTAATAACACTATCCTATACAGGGGAGTTTACAGAGTTCCTCTGAAAATGTCACACTAATCTGGGAATAAAAAGTGTAACAATAAATAGCTAATCCTAATTGTGCAATTGTGGGACCTTTGAACATTTTTTTCCTTTCAAATTCAACATAAATAGATACAATTTTTGCTGAAAATTTGGCATCCTACAGCAGCGTTGTCCAATTAAAATACAATCGAAGCCATAATATGTAGTCTTTCAACTTTCTGGTAGTTGAGAATAAAAAGTAAAGAGGAGGATGGCAGTGAAATGGCAGAAAAAGTAGCTCAAAGAGCGTATCCCACAACACAAATACTAAAACAAAAAAACTATCAGGCAACTTCATCAGAATTCTAGAAAATAATCAAAGGTTAACAATGAGGAAGCAAATGGTAAATCAAAAGGCAACATTAAAATGGTAGGAAGGCTTTGTGACACTTTTACTTGCCAGTGGCCTAACCCCACTTCCCACCTCTGCCTCAGCAGTGCTCTTAAAGAGGTCAGTCTGCATTCTCAGCATGGAATCCTGGTCCCTAGTTCCAAAGAGCACAGCAGACCTCAGTCTGAAAGAATCCTGTCTGGAGCCATGTGAAGGAAGGACTTTAAGGCACTTGTATTCCTCAAACACATGGTAAGGCAACAAATAGCCAGCCTGTGCTGGGGGCAATATCACAGAAGTGGCCAACAATTGATATACCAAGAGCCTAGGAAAGAAAGCTTGGAGAGATAAGTCTTTTTTTTTTTTTTTTTTTAGAAAATTAAGAAAACCATGCGTATACCCAGGGCAGGACACATGTTCAGAAAAGATGTGCGAAAAACCAGTTTTCATCTAGGTTCAGCACAGCAGGAAGTAATGGGTAAGGCAGAGTTGTAAACAGCTTGGCTAAGCATTAAAGGAGTGCCATGATACAGAAATAATCTGCAAAGAATAGCAGAGTTTTCCTTCCCTCCCTCTCTCTCTCTTTTTAAACTCCTGGTGTTTAAGAAAATCTTCATCAAAACACAGAAGGAATAGAGATTTCAGGAATCATACAGCAAAGAATAAAGACTTAACAAAAACAGTTTAGAAAAACAACCAAACAAAATATCCACAGCCTATAGCCAGCAATAAAACACTGAAATGGGAAGGATACAAGTTTCAGAGTTGTCACATTATAATATTCAAACTGTTCAATTTTGAACAAAAATTTATGAAGTATGAAAAGAAATAATGAGAGCATGGCCATTCAAAAATGAAATTAACAAAAACTGTCCGTGAGGACGCACAGATATTGGACTTACTACACACACACTTTAAGTCAACTGTCTTCACTATACTCAAAGAGGCAAAGGAAACCAGGAAAACAATGTAGTAGCAAATAGAAAATATTAAAGAAAAAGAAATTATAAAGAAATAGCCAAAAAGAAATTTGGGAGCTGATAAGTATAGTAACTGAAAAGAAAACTTCATTACAAAGTTTCATAGCAGATCTGTGCAAGCTAAAGAATCAGTGAGCTTAAAGATAGGGCAACTGAAATGAGCCAGTCTGAGGTGCAGAAAGAAAAATGAAAAGAGCCTAAGAAGTCTATGGGATGCTATATGTATATGTAATGGGGAGGCTAGAAGAAAAGAAGAGAAGGGGGGAAGTTAGGGCTGATTTACATTGCTGTACAGCAGAAACCAACACAACATTGTTAGGTAATTATCTTCCAATTAAAAATTTAAAAAGAATATCTGAAGTTTCCAAAAAACTTTCCAAATTTGATAAGGACATAAATCCACACATCCAAGAAATTAAACTCAAAAATGGATAAAAGAAGAGAGAACTGGAGTTGCTGAAAGTCAAAGAATCTTGAAAGCTGTGACAGAGAAGCTACTAATCATACATAAGGGAATCTCAATAAGATTAACAGCTGACTTCTCATTGCAAACAAGGGAGGCCAGAGGCAGTGGGATGACATATCTAAGGTGTTGAAAGAAAAAACAATGTCAACCAATCTATATACAGCAAAATTATCCTTCAAAAATGAAGGGTAAATTAGGACATTCTCAGATAACTAAAGGGTTGAGGGAGTTTGCAACTATCCCTTATGAAAAGATACCAGGTAGTAACTCAAAGCCATATGAAAAAATAAAGAACTCTGGTAAGGGTTATTACACAGATAAACATAAAACTATCATTTTTTATGACAACTTCTCTTTTTGCTTCCAATAATTATTAATCTATATAATATAAGGGGCCCATTAACATACACAGATGTAAACTGTGACAATAACAACATAACAGGTAGTGGAGATGAACAGGAGCAGAGCTGTTATAGGCTAATAAAGCTAAGTTAGTATCAATTTAAACTATATTAACCTGTATACGGCAAAACAGTAACCAAGGGAGCTGAGGTGGCTATATTAATATAAGGGACAGAGAAGTCATTATATAGTGATAAAAAAGTAAATTCATTAAGATGTAACACTTATAAACATATGTGCACCAAACAACTGTGTCCCAAACTATATGAAGAAAACACCAACAAAATTGGAGAAACAGACCCACAATAATAGTTGGAGACTTTAATGTCTACCATACTTTTAATAATGAACATAACATCATCTAATAAAAAAGAATAAAGTATTGACATGCTGCAAAATGGTATCTCACAAATATTGTAAATGAAAAAAAGATCATATATTGTATGATTTCGTTTATATGAAACATCCAGAAGAGGCAAATCTACAGACAGAAAACAGATTGATGGTTGCCAGGGCATCAGGGGTGGGGAAAAGGAGAGTAACTGCTAAATGGATATGGGTTTGGTAGCTGTTTTTTTGGGACTGAACCTGGGCCCTCAGCAGTGAAAGTGAAGTCTTAACCCCTGGACCATCAGGGAATTCGCATGAATTTGTGTTTTTTTAAGAGTGATGAAAGGGTTGAAACTACACAGAGATGGTGGTTGCATACAACATAAACATACTAAATGCCACTAAATTGTATACTTTAAATGGTTAAATTCATGTTGTATGTGAATTTCACCTCCGTTTAAAAAAAGTAAAAGCAGGTGGAATTAATGTTAATGTGTCAGTCGCTCAGTCGTGTCCGACTCTCTAACCCCATGAACTGTATCCCACCAGTCTCCTCTGTCCAGGGATGGATTGCCATTTCCTTCTCCAATTAATGTTAACAGTATACTTTAATCCATTATATCCCAACATGTCATTAAAATAGGTAATATAAAATAATCAATTAGGTATTTTACATTTTTTTCATACCAAGTCTTTGAAATTTGGTGCGCATTTTACAAACACATATTGCACATGTCAATTCTGACTAGTGCTCAATAGTCATATGGAGCCAACAGCTATGATACTGACCAGAGAATCTTATTAAAAAGATTACAAAAATAAGTTGTCAGGTGAGCATCTATTGAAAGAAGACAGTCTAAAAATGAGGAATACTCATTTTCTATCTTATAACACTTGTGGGTAATCTCTAGTACTTTCTTTTTTTATAAATATAAGTAGCCATGAAATAAATAAATTTATGTATAATCCTACTGAAATTGTCTTTACAGCTTGGTAAAAGATCATCACTTAACTCTCCTATTGTCTTTTAGAGACTATAAAAGCTCCTTCTGATGAACTCAAGGTATTCATTACATATCTTTCACCAGGCACTTATTAACTTTATGACTCCTCTAAGATTATCTTCTATTCCTCCCATTTATCACATCTTAATCTTCCCTGTACCACCAACAGTGCCTTGTATACAGCAAGAACTTAACAGTCAACATTTTCCTGTTTGATCATTACTCTCTCCCCTACTACGACTAATAAACAGTAATGATGATACCAAAAGGACAATTGCAACATCCTTAGTTCAGTTACAATGGATCGAAATCCCATGGGTATACAATCGTGGATGTACAGCAACACTCTTAGTTTATAAGCCCCACATTCCAAACAAGAACCAAAATATGTCATTACGGTCCATGGACATAGCTTCCTGAAGTCCTGGCAAGGTAAAAAATATACCACACTCAAGGCAAATCAAAGTTCTGACTTCCCACCAGGTATCTACATTTAGTTCATTCACAATCCTCCCAAGGCAAATGCCATTTACCAATCAGCAATGTTGCCTTGTGAGCTTCCCAGCTGGCGCCAGTGGTAAAGAATCCACTTGCCAATGGAGCAGACACAGAGACATGGGTTCAGTCCCTGCATTGGGAAGACCCCTGGAGGAGGCAATGGCAACCTACTCCAGTGTTCTTGCCTGGTGAATTCCATGGACAGAGAATAGTTGGAAACTACTGAGCACACGTGCGCACACACTATGCAATGTCGCCTGCTAACACAACTGACATTCTATCTTCGCCAAAACTCCTGAGGATCAGAGCCGAACCCAAAGTCATTTTTCATAAAGGATAAAAGATTTGGTTAGGTCTTTATTATGCAAAATAAGAGAAACTGCTAAGTAGATGCAGACACATAGAAGGAAGTGCTTGCTCAATGTAATTCACTTTACTGGTATCACTGATCAGAAAACTGATACTACCTAATTATATGTAACTTAAATTATAATAATATTCTGTTTAAGACTAAAGTTTCTTACACATGTATTTTTAATAGTATAAGTTCTAAATGTGAGAACACTGCTGTCTTCAACAAGCAAACTATCTTCCAACAACATCTCAACTGAAATGTCACTGATGGGGCAAAAAATTCTAGTAAAACCTTATTTAGAAAGTGGACTGTGATGGAACATTTAGAAATAACCATCTGATATGTATCTGGAGTTGTGGGGACAGAGAGCAGATAAAAAAGTTTATAAGAAGTGCCAGATAATTTATGTTGGCAGAGTAGAATCTAAAAGTGGGAAGACAGGATATATGCTCCTCCGAATCAAGCCTTCTGAGGAGAAAGTCTGGCACCTGCCAATTAACGAAAGGAACAGGGATCCCTTTGGGGATCAAAACAAAGACATTCTCAATAATATTTCTCTGGTTAGACTAAAATGACTAAGATTCAATTTCCAAACTACTTTTTCTTCCTTGTAGTGAAGTTTTTTAGCTCCTCAATTTTTCCATATCCAATTACATAGATAGTAAGTGACAGAGCAAGGATTCGAAGGCCTGAATAGAAATCCTATGCTTTTTATCCCTGTTACAACCAAGCAAATGCACGGTTGATATAGCTCACTGATAAAAAATGATATTCACATTTATATTTATTCATTTACTCAAAAATAAATTTTTTAATCTAATTTTTCACAGTTCCAAAAAGCTGTTGGATTCCTGTAGATTCAGTAATTTCTTTTGCATGTGTACATATGCACACATGTGCATGCACACACACAACTAGCTGCATGTGGACATAATATACAAAAGTTAATATGGGAATTTACCAGGATCCCTGTTATTGATAGTTGTTTGAAGTATGCTGATAATGCTTCAAACTGGAAGGGTTTTAATTTTAAATAAAACTGACTTCATTAAAGCTCTAGAAACGCAAAATTTTTATAGTTGCAGCAGAGAATGCCTCTTCTCAGCATTCAAAAGTCCTAGAATTGAGTCTCACTGTCTCTCATTTATCTGCCCTAAACCAATCACATCCATGAACCCACTCAAACCTAAAGGCCTAAACATGAAGGGATGATTTCCACCCTCCAAAGTGACAGCTCTTAACAGAAGAGGAATTGAGGTATATTTGACATAATAAAACAACTGATGACCACTACAGTATTGAAGAAGGTAACATGAGCTTGGATTCAAGATAAGATAAAAAATTATTCAAAATGGCTTGCATGTCATAAAATAGGCCATGAGTATGCAATATAACTTCTTCTTGCTTGAGCTGGAAGATTATTGAACACAACAAAAATGAATTAGACTAAACAGGAATGCTACTGGTGAAGGCCTTGCATATTCAAAAGGCAGCTATTCTAGGCTTCTGCGCAGGGAGGATATAATTAAATTGGTGTGTGTATGTACATGCTCAGACATGTACAACATTTTGGGACCTCACGGGCTGTAGCCCGCCAGGCTCCTTGCTCCATGGAATTTTCCAGACAAGAATACTGGAGTGGGTTGCCATTTCCTCCTCCAGGGGATCTGCCTGACCCAGGGATCGAACCTGCGATTTTTGCCTCTCCTGCATTACAGGCAGATTCTTTACCACTAGCATCACCTGAGAAGCCAATTAAATTGATATCTAAGAGTAATTATATGGAAAAATAGATCAGGAAACTTTGGAAGATTCAGAAAGCAGAGAGAGAAAGGCAGCTAGGAAGATGTTATTTGAATCCAAATGCTATTTCAATAATGAAACCTGGGAACACAACAGTGTCTTTACAGATAGAAGTTCAAGGAAGAATCCTCAATTTATTCTTTTAAACAGAACAAATTTCATGAAAATAAGGAGAGGATACAAAAAATACAGGAGCCAAAAATAACCTCCAAGATTGTAAGCTTGTAAAGATTCAGTCCAGTGGTTGGTACAGAGTGTAAAGGATGCAGAAAAGAATCTGTCATCAATCTAGAATAAGAGTTGTCATCAATTGTAGTGAGAACACTCAAAGGAAATAACTAAAAAGCCATGGAGAACATAAATAATTCAACAGTTCCAAGCATATAATAGGTGTCTGATTAAAAAAATCAGAAATAAGGAAGAATGACTGGATGTCTTTTACAAGCAAATATATTAAACAAAACGTATCTAAAAAATGAGTACGACACAGTCCCTTTTCTCAAAGAAATCACAATACAACTAACATGAATAAGTAATAAGAGCAATAATTTTTTAATTACCACTAATTCTGGTAATGGAAGCTTCAAAAATGAATTAAAACCCTGTAAAAAAGAAAAGCAGACTATACTGAGACTAAACTTTGGGAGAAATACTCCTCCTTTTAAGGGAGAAGAAAGGAGTCAGTGATAGGGGTCAGAGTACCAAGATACGTAGGAAAATTTGAGGAATACAATGTAATGAAAACCAAGACAATGGTTTTGTCTTAAAATGCCAAAGAGAAGCCTAGTTTACTAGGAAACATGATCTGAGTGCAAAAGTACTAATGGATTGATACACTAAATGTAGAATACTCATTTCTCCAGGAATAGAGAATTAAAGTAATAATTCAGATTCTGTTAGTATCTTTTTGTTAAATCATTTTAAGACTGTTAGAAAGGAATTACTAACTATAAATAAATGTTTGAATTTTCTCTCTTCTCATTTCACAGAAGACCCAAGATTCAGCCTATAAAGACACATCTAATAGTATCTTAGGTCTTAAAGTAAATGTCAAAAACAAATGAATGAAGATTACTACTTTAAGTGCTTATAATACTTGTAGTGGCAGGAACTATGGCCATCTAAAGGGAATATATAACACTGCATTCTAGCAGCTGCCTTGCAGGAATACAAGTTCAGTATTATGAGAATGTTTTGATCTTTTCAGAGAAGCTGGAAATCCTGCCTATATCAAGTCCCTTGATTTCTTAAATACTGGTTCATTTCTATGTGAACTGGTTTCACCTGCAGTTTTCATCTTCTGTCTTAAATAGTGAATCTTTAGTTGAACAGAAATAAAAAGTTTTTATACACTTTAATGACTGTACTTCTTTTTAACTGAAAAGCAACACAAATAAACACAGCATCTGGGATCTCCAACACATTGCAAGAAATAAGAAACATCAAGTAGCCAATTAGTACTTTATTTTTAATTCCCTAAACGTCATTTTAATATATTTTCATTTCAAAGTGCTGAATACACTTTGGTCTTAAACATGAAATACAAAAAGTGCAAAATCCAACAAATTCTTCAATAATGACCACATGAGTATCCAGGAATTAATGGCCAAACCTGCTCCAGACAAAAATTTCACTGGTTCGGTGCTGGAGAAAACTCCTGAGCATCCCTTGGACAGCAAGAAAATCAAACCAGTCAATCCTAAAGGCAATCAATACCGAATATATACTGGAAAGACTAATGCTAAAACGAAGCTCCAATACTTTGGCCACCTGACGCAGACAGCCGACTCACTGGAAAAGAGCCTGATGCTAGGAAAGACTGAGGGCAGGAGGAGAAGCGGGCAACAGAGGATGAGATGGTTGGATAACATCACCGAGTCAATGGGTATGAGTTTGAGCAAACTCTGGAAGACAGTGAAGGACAGGGAAGCCTGGCATGCTTCATTCAGTCTACGGGGTTAATGAGGTTGGACAGGACAGAGCAACTGTTGTCACACGGTATTTTGCTGTAATTTACTTAACTAATTGTAGAAATCTTGAGATACTAAACACCAATTTTAGCAGTTTTTTCAGGTGCTTTTTTCTGATAATCGTACTTTATCTCTTTTGCAAAACAATCATTGTATAAATAAAAATTTTCTTCCAAAAAGAATCAAACAAAAAATCCATTATGCTAACGAAGAAGCTAGTCATAGAAGTACCATGTATTATATGATTCCATTTATATGAAATATCCAGACAGGCAAATCCACAGAGACAAGGTATGAATGATGGTTGTCTAGAACTGGGGAGACGGTTGAGGGGAAAGGGTGAGACAGCAGATAGGGACAGGATTTCCTTTGGTGTGCTGGAAATGTTCAACAATTGCAATGATAACTGTACATATCTGCAAATATACCAAAACCCATTGAATTTTACACTTTAAATCAGTGAATTGTATGCTATATGGATGATATCTCCATAAAGTTGCTATTAAAAAAAAAATCCACTGGTTCAGAGGTTCCAAAACTCATGTTTATTCTCTAAGTATTATATGGAGAACTTTAAAAAAAAAGACTCCCAAAGTCTACTGGTCTACTGTCTTGATTCCAAAAGGATGAGGCTTAGGAATGATGTATTTTAAACTTTTCTGAAGGAGTTCTGATGTGTAGCTGTACTGGGAATAATTACTTACTCAGAATATTAAGTGAAAGTGAGTGAAAGTGAAGTCGCTCAGTCATGTCCAACTCTTAGCGACCCCATGGACTGCAACCTACCAGGCTCCTCCGTCCATGAGATTTTCCAGGCAAGAGTACTGGAGTGGGATGCCATTGCCTTCTCCGACTCAGAATATTAATAAACTATAAAACTAATCTTCACTTTGAATACATTGACTAAAATCTGTCACATAAATTCTATTCAGTATACTTTATTCCCTATCATTTCAGGCAATATAGCCAGGTTACTCTTGTATTCGGCTTTAGATAATCTTAAAAATTAAGTTCCAAAAGAAATCACTAACTCAAGAATTCAATATACATAACTAAATGACTGATTTAAAATAGCTTGGCAATCTGAAATCTTTTAACAGCTCATAACCATGACTTATAAAAGACATAAAACAGCACTTCTGACTACCTCTCCTAGCTCACTATCTCCAACCACAACAGCATTCTTTCCACTCTTTAAATGGTTTCCCTCTACTCCAGATCCTCTGCACTTACTTGGAGACTCCCCTGAGATATTCTATTGGTTTCCTCCTTAAGTGTTAGATAACATGAATCCTCCTCAAATTAGACTCACCCAATCTAAACTAGTTCCAACATCCAGCTTCCCTCCACTATTATGTATTTCTTTTCTTGGTATTATGCATTTCTTTTCTTGGTATTATTTTCCTCATAATGCTTATGATTATCTGAAATTATCTTATTTACTTATTTCTTTAGATATTTATTGTCTGTTTCCTATTAATAGAACTTACGTTCCATGTGAGCAGGGATGTTGTTTTCCTCATTTACTACTGGATTGAGTAGAATGTAATTAGAGATATAGTTAGTGAGCAATATGTATGTAATTGTTGAGTAAAGGAACAGAAAAACATACAAACCCATCTTACTTTTAAATACGCCACACTGATAAGCCTCTGGGAAGACAATATTTGTTTTGCACAATTTTAGTACTAAGCAAGACTAAAATGGGAAAATTTCGTTCTCTAGCTTCTTCTACCTTTCTCCTCTAAGCCCCTTCCTCCAGAAGCAGTCATTCCCCTGCACCCATGTGGTCAAGTAATTTCAACCTGGGACAGGTAAGCCTAAGAGCCTCCAAAACCGACTCTAACAACATTGAGAGTAGCAAGCAAGTACATTCTCACTATCCAAGCAAAACCCAAAAGATATAAGTTAAAACTTGCTTCAACTCCATGTCATTCAGGGAAGACTACCGAGGATCTCAGAATGATTTGTCTTCCCAGGAAATAAGTGCACTCTGGATCTCATAAGAGCTTAAGGACGAATGGAGGTAAATTAGAAAGAAGAGGAAACATGAAGGAAGGGATAGTGCTTTTCTTTATTGAAGACTACTTTCTGTAAAAGACACCACTTTCTTCAAGGAGTTCACCATCTAAAATGTACTATTAAGAGCATGATAGACAATACAGATAGCAATATAATAATGTGTACTGTAAATAAAAACACATAGAAACATGAGCAGAGTTTTAAATATAAATGTAATAAAGTAGGAAAATACTATTTTACACAGCTTGTAGCCCAAGATTCAAATGCTGGAAAAGAAACTAATCTGGGAATGAAGACACATTGTTTCAGAAAGACTTTACTACCTTGAGGGATGCTAAAAAAAAAAAATCAACTTTAACTCTTGAAAATAGTCTTGAAAGAATATATATTGCTATTAAAAAAAAAAACAGAAATCAGTTCAGTTCAGTTACTCAGTCTTGTCTGACTCTGCAACCCCATGGACTGCAGCACTCCAGGCTTCCCTGTTCATCACCAACTACTGGAGTTTGCCCAAACTCACTTCCATTTAGTCAGTAATGCCACCCAACCATCTCATCCTCTGTTGTCCCCTTCTCCTCCTGCCTTCAATCTTTCCCAGCATCCAGTGAGTCAGTTCTTTGTATAAGGTTGCCAAAGTATTGGGAGTTTCAGCCTCAGCATCAGTCCTTCCAATGAATATTCAGGACTGATTTCCTTCAGGATTGACAGGTTGGATCTCTTTGCAGTCCAAGGGACTCTCAAGAGTCTTCTCCAACACCACAGCTCAAAAGCATCAATTCTTCGGCACTCAGCTTTCTTTACAGTTCAGCTCTCACGTCCATACATGACTACTGGAAAAACTATAGCTTTGACTAGATGGATCTTTGTCGACAAAGTAATACAGAAAAATACTTACCTAACATGTAAAGGCTTTTAAAAGCTCCATAATTACTACACACCTCTAGGTGAAAATATCTGAGGCAATTCTATTACAGCCAGCTATAGGACAACATTTCTGAGGAAGTTAAAAAATTAATATTACAGTAATATGATTAAAGAGGAGTGAGGGAAGAAAAGAGAAATGAAGTACAAATTTTAAAATTACCCTTATTTAAAATTATATAATTGCTTTTAACACAAATTTTTCATAAGAAAAGTAAGGACATTCTGTTACCAATCTAGCCCATAGGAAGTTTGGAAGCCACCAATCTATGCTAACAACAAGCTTAACAAACTGAAAAATCAACACTTCTTGGGATCAGTAATAAAAATGAGGTCACAGGGCAAACTACTGCCCCCAAACTTGAAGAGGCAGAGATTATGGAGAATGATAGTTCATCGGATCAGAAACCTGAGAGCGGAGAGCTCTTTGGGAAACAGTGCTGCGGCAGGGGAACCTGGAGTATTGATGAGCTGCTGGTGACTGAAAGAGTGAACAATTCTAAGATTAAAAATTCAGGCATCAAAATGCCCCTCCCTCCCCCCACTTTTGTTAGTTTTCCCTCTTGGCACTCTTCACAAGTCCTCACAGTGAATATCAGGGAAAATTCCCTCATATTTCCAGAAGAAGGAAAGAAATCATTTTGAAATACACTGGAGCACACTGTTCTTCTTAACAAAGCTTGATTTCAGGAGAAATTATTTAACCAGAGTTTTAACCTCCTAAATGGGTTTTCCTGGTGGCTCAGAAGTAAAGAATCCACCTGCCACTGCAGGAGACATAGGTTCAATCCCTGGGTCAGGAGGATCCCCTGGAGAAGGAAATGGCAACCCATTCCAGTATTCTTGCCTGGGAAATCCCATGGACAAAGGAGCCTGGTGGGCTACAGTCCATCGGGTCACAAGACAGACACAACTTGTTGACTAAAACAATACACACCTAAAGTTGTATCAGAATCTAACTGACCTAAGGGAAGGTAAACAAATATCCAACTAGAGCCCAATTCAGCCATCTTGGCCTCCTTAACAGGGGTGAGGGAGAAACAGCATTTAAGAAGTTCACAATCCGGAGACATAGGATCACAAAAAGCTAAGTTCTGGAGACCTAATGTTCACCAATGTGATTATAATTAACAATACTGAATCATATACTTGAAGTTTGCTAACTGTACATTTTAAATGTTCTTAACAGAAAAAAGAAAAAAGGTACCTATATGCTGTGATAGATATGTTAATTACACTGCTGTGATTATTTTATAATGTATACAGATGTCAAAACACTAAGATGTAAATCTTAAGTATAAAGAATTTTTGTCAGTTATAATTCAATAGAGCTGGAGCAAAAAAAGACTGAAACTTAATAACGGAACAGAGGGGCTTCCCCTGTGGCTCAACTGGTAAAGAACCTGCCTGCCAATGCAGGAGATGCAGAAGACGCGGGTTCAATCCCTGCGTGGGGATGGCCCCCTGGAGAAGGAAATGGCAACCTGCTCCAGTATTCTTGCCTGGAAAATCCTGTGGACAGAGGAGCTTGGCAAGCTACAGTCCGTGTGGTCACAAAGAGTCAGACACAACTGAGTGCATGGGCACACACGCACATGTGCTCACACACACACACACACACAATAACAGAGCTATAAAACACTTTCCTACCCATCCCCTACACACACACACTTTACCACATTACTAAAGGCCTATTTATAGCAGTTCTTTTCAGCCAATACATGTCTGGCTATCAAGAAAAAATTACAAGGCATATCATAATAAAAGGTAACAAACACAATTTAAAGAAACAAACACAATGGAGTATTACTCAGCCATTAAAAAGAATCAGTTCTAATGAGGTGGATGAAACTGGAGCCTATTATACAGAGTGAAGTAAGCCAGAAAGAAAAACACCAATACAGTATACTAACGCATATATATAGAATTTAGAAAGATGCAAATGATAACCCTGTATACGAGACAGCAAAAGAGACACAGATGTATAGAACAGTCTTTGGGACTCTGTGGGAGAGGGTGAGGGTGGGATGATTTGGGAGAATGGCACTGAAACATGTATGTTGTCATATATGAAACGAATCACCAGTTCAGGGTGAATGCATGTTACAGGATGCTCGGGGCTGGTGTGTGGGGATGACCCAGAGGGAGGATAAAGGGAGGAGGGAGGTGGGAGGGGGGTTCAGGAGGGGGAACTCATGTACACCCGGGGCAGATTCATGTCAATGTATGGCAAAACCAACCAATATAATATTGTAAAATAATTAGCCTCCAATAAAAAATAAATTAATTTAAAAAAAAGAGTGAAAACGACAAAAACAAAAAAAAATAAAAGGATTACATGGCATAATTAAAAAAAAAAAAAAACAAAGGATCAGAACCAGAACCAGACTCAGACATGGTAGAGATGTTGGAATTACCAAACAAACAACTTAAAACAACTGTAATTACTCGGCTACAACACCAAGAATAAACTCTAAATGTTAACTATGGATTCTGGGTGATAATGATGATTGATGTTCATAAATTGTAACAAATGTTCCATTCTAGTGGGAGATGTTGACAACCATAGCAGTTAGGTACCTGTTTGGGCAGGGAGTGTGTGGCAAATCTGTACCTCCCTCTCAGTTTTGCTGTGAACTTCAAACTTCTCTAAAAAATAAGGGCTATTAAAAAAAACACAAGAAAGCACAGTGTAGCACTTGGATATAAAAAATACATCAAAATTAACTGACTTTCTTCTTTACCAGTGAGTTAAGATTATAAAAAGAGCTAAACCACAACAATAAAACATAAAATTACTAAAATGAAATGTGCAGGATCAATATAAAGAAATCTTTAAAATGTTCATGAAGAGCATAAATGACCTAAACAGATAAAAAGCACATTTTACGTTTTCTAAAAGCAAAACTCAATATTACAAAGATGACAATTCTGTCTAAATTCTGTTTATCTACTGGAAATTCAGTTTAAAATATCAATGGACTTTTTTGAGGAAGACGAATGTAACCAAAAAAAAAAAAATTTATTTAGTATATTTAGAAGCCAAGAACATTTGAGTGATCTTTAAAAAACTTGAGGGACCTCCCTAGCAGTCCACAAGTTAAGACTCCATACTTCTAAGTCAAGGGGTGCAGGTTTGATCCCTGGTTGGAGAACTAAGATCTCATACACAACGTGCGGTGTAGTCAAAAAAATAACAACAAAAACATAAGCCAGGTCATATGACTCTTGCTGAAAACTCTGCAAGAGCTATATATTTCACTGATGGTAAGAAACGAAATCCTGAAGACCCAGTTTTAGAGAAATAGTAAGATAAAATGTGCATTCAGTTCAGTTCAGTCGTTCAGTCGAGTCTGACTCTTTGCGACCCCATGAATCACAGCACGCCAGGCCTCCCTGTCCATCACCAACTACCAGAATTCACCCAAACTCATGTGCATCGAGTCAGTGATGCCATCCAGCCATCTCCTCCTCTGTCGTCCCCTTCTCCTTCTGCCCCCAATCCCTCCCAGCACCAGGGTCTTTTCCAGTGAGTCAACTCTTGGCATGAGGTGGCCAAAGTATTGGAGTTTTGGCTTTAGCATCAGTCGTTCCAATGAACACCCAGGACTGGTCTCCTTTATGATGGACTAGTTGGATCTCCTTGCAGTCCAAGGGACTCTCAAGAGTCTTCTCCAACACCACAGTTCAAAACAAATTCTTCAGCACTCAGCTTTCTTCACAGTCCAACTCTCACATCCATACATGACCCCTGGAAAAACCATAGCCTTGACTAGATGGACCTTTGTTGGCAAAGTAATGTCTCTGCTTTTTAATATGCTGTCGAGGTTGGCCATAACCTTCCTTCCAAGGAGTAAGCGTCTTTTAATTTCATGGCTGCAATCACCATCAGCCGTGATTTTGGAGCCCCCAAAAATAAAGTCTGACACTGTTTCCACTGTTTTTCCATCTATTTCCCATGAAGTGATGGGACCAGATGCCATGATCTTAGTTTTTGAAATGCTGAGCTTTAAGCCAACTTTTTCACTGTCCTCTTTCACTTTCATCAAGAGGCTTTTGAGTTCCTCTTCACTTTCTGCCAGAAGGGTGGTGTCATCTGCATATCTGAGGTTATTGATATTTCTCCCGGCAATCTTGATTCCAGCTTGTGCTTCTTCCTGCCAGCGTTTCTCGTGATGTACTCTGCATTCAAGAGGTTAAGTAAGCATAAATAACTTCAGCTCAGTTCAGTCGTTCAGTCGTGCCTGACTCTTCGCGACCCCATGAATCACAGCATACCAGGCCTCCTTTTCCATCACCAATTCCCGGAGTTCACTCAAACTCATGTCCATCGAGTCAGTGATGCCATCCAGCCATCTCATTCTCTGTCGTCCCCTTCTCCTCCCGCCCCCAATCCTTCCCAGCATCAGAGACTTACTTATAACTAACTGAGCAAGAATTTCAAATTCATGCTGCTGTAGTTCTTTTCTGCAATTTAAAAAGCTGTGACTAGAAAGTAAAGAAAAAAGTCATTCTTTATCCCCAGCTTCATTTATGTAAAAGTAAGAACAGTATTTGGAATATTTTTTATCAATTATATTTTTTACTTTTCTACAATTTTATCAGTCGAAATGTAGGTATATATAGCAGCTACTTAAAAAAATGATTCCAAAAAATGATTCCATGATCTTGATTCCTTCTGCAGAGAAACAAGTTTCAAATCTGTAATCATAATTTCACAAAGTAAACACGTCCACCTTGACAACACATTTATACAAAGCCTAATACCACTCTGTGCCCTGGCCCCCAAAATGTTCAGCAAAATGTTCATACCTCATGGAAACACACTAAAACTTAGGAGACACTTTTAAATTATGAGCAATACTGGATTTAAATCAGAATCAAGGTTCTCTTACAGAGTGTTTTAAAAACCAAAACAGCATGCTATTAAGGCTCTTATAAACTACAAGCCATGGTCCTCAGGTGAAATTAAAAACAGGTAATGTTGAAATGAGAACAGCCATCACCAAATAAATTTTAATCATCGTCAGACAAATTATAATCTACAAACTTTTATTTTAAAAGCTGTAATAAGTAAAAGATTACAGTTAAGGTGTAAAGAATACGTTTCTCATTGATATCAGGAAACAGGCATCAGTTCAGTTCAGTTGCTCAGTCATGTCCAATTCTTTGCAACCCCATGGACTGCAGCACACCAGGCTTCTCTGTCCATCACCAACTCCCGGAGCTTGCTCAAACTCATGTCCATCAAGTCGGTGATGCCATCCAATCATCTCATCCTCTGTTGTCCCCTTCTTCTCCTACCTCTAATCTTTCCCAACATCAGGGTCTTTTCCAATAAGTCAGTTCTTCACATCAGGTGGCCAAAGTATTGGAGTTTCAGCTTCAGCATCAATCTTTCCAATGAATATTCAGCACTGATTTCCTTTAAGATTGACTAGTTTGATCTGCATGCAGTCCAAAGGACTCTCAAGAGTCTTCTTCAGGACCATAGTTTGAAAGCATCAATTCTTAGGTGCTCGGCCTTCTTTATCACCCAACTCTCACATCCAATTTAGACATTCCAATCCCGAAGAAAGGCAAGGCCAAGGAATGCTCCAACTACCGCACAATTGCACTCATCTCACATGCTAGTAAAGTCATGCTCAAAATTCTCCAAGCCAGGCTTCAGCAATATGTGAACCGTGAACTTCCAGATGTTCAAGCTGGTTTTAGAAAAGGCAGAGGAACCAGAGATCAAATTGCCAACATCTGCTGGATCATGGAAAAAGCAAGAGAGTTCCAGAAAAACATCTATTTCTGCTTCATTGACTATGCCAAAGCCTTTGACTGTGTGGATCACATTAAACTGTGGAACATTCTGAAAGAGATGGGAATACCAGACCATCTGACCTGCCTCTTGAAAAACCTATATGCAGGTCAGGAAGCAACAGCTAGAACTGTACATGAACAACAGACTGGTTCCAAACAGGAAAAGGAGCATGTCAAGGCTATATATCGTCACCCTGCTTATTTAATTTATATGCAGAGTACATCATGAGAAACGCTGGGCGGGAAGAAGCACAAGCTGGAATCAAGATTGCAGGGAGAAATATCAATAACCTCAGACATGCAGATGACACCACCCTTATGGCAGAAAGTGAAGAGCAACTCAAAAGCCTCTTGATGAAAGTGAAAGAGGAAAATGAAAAAGTTGGCTTAAAGCTCAATATCCAGAAAACTAAGATCACGGTATCTGGTCCCATCACTTCATGGGAAATAGATGGGGAAACAGTGGAAACAGTGTCAGACTTTATTTTGGGGGGCTCCAAAATCACTGCAAATGGTGATTGCAGCCGTGAAATTAAAGGATGCTTATTCCTTGGAAGGAAAGTTATGACCAACCTCGACAGTATATTAAAAAGCAGAGACATTACTTTTCCAACAAAGGTCCGTCTAGTTAGTCAAGGCTATGGTTTTCCCAGTGGTCATGTATGGATGTGAGTTGGACTGTGAAGAAAGCTGATCGCCGAAGAATTGATGCTTTTGAACTGTGGTGCTGGAGAAGACTCTTGAGAGTCCCTTGGACTGCAAGGAGATCCAACTAGTCCATCATAAAGGAGACCAGTCCTGGGTGTTCATTGGAACGACTGATGCTAAAGCTGAAACTTCAATACTTTGGTCACCTCATGCCAAGAGTTGACTCACTGGAAAAGAGTCTGATGCTGGGAGGGATTGGGGGCAGAAGGAGAAGGGGACGACAGAGGAGGAGATGGCTGGATGGCATCACTGACTCGATGCACATGAGTTTGGGTGAATTCTGGTAGTTGGTGATGGACAGGGAGGCCTGGCGTGCTGTGATTCATGGGGTTGCAAAGAGTCGGACACGACTGAGTGACTGAACTGAACTAGAAAAACCACTGCTTTAACTGTATGGACCTTTGTTGGCAAAGTGATGTCTCTGCTTTTTAATACACTAAGTTAGTGATTAATTCTGGATAAAAATATAGATCATCATCTTCTTTGCATCTGTTTTTTACTTTTTAAAAATTATTAAAGAACTGACCCTGAAGCTAAAAATAAACTATTTCATGCCAACATTCTGCTGCCCATCAAGAGGAACTAAATCACGCTTTCAGAGATGCTTTTTTATTTATCCATTGTTCCTATTAATGAAGGGATTCTGATTAAAAGTATTACTACGCTATCAAACCCCTCTAAAGATGCATATCATATATTATCTTCCAACTTAACTGGCTATATTTTAGGAATAACTGTTTGATACCAGTAGGTATCAAGCACTCCTAAAAATAAAGAAGAGAATGATATCCCACATAAATTATTTCCCTTAATAGAGATTAGGGAAAAAATCTGTAGTGGAAAGAACACTGAATTAACAGCCATAAAATCAAAGTTTCTACTGAGAGTGATACAATGCAACTTTAACAGTTTGGGCAAGTTACGTTATCATTATGACCTTAGTAACCTTTTTCAAAAAAATCAGAGATAAAGATGCTATTTAACCGAATCCTTTTCTCATTCCCAATTTCTTTGATTCTATGAATTATCCAATAGTCACAAAATTATCCCAAGTAGTCCATCATAATATCTGTCAATTACTAGTGTTTATTCTACGGTTGAATTTTTGATATTTCTTTGCAACGTATTAGTTACTTCTACTATTATTAACAGGTCGGAGAAGGCAATGGCAAACCACTCCAGTACTCTTGCCTAGAAAATCCCATGGATGGAGGAGCCTGGGAGGCTGCAGTCCACGGGGTCGCTAAGGGTCAGACACGACTGAGCGACTTCACTTTCACACATTGGAGAAGGAAATGGCAACCCACTCCAGTGTTCTTGCCTAGAGAATTCCAGGGACAGGGGAGCCTGGTGGGCTGCCGTCTATGGGGTCACACAGAGTCGGACAAGACTGAAGTGACTTAGCATAGCATAGCATAGCATATTATTAACAGGCATCTAACACTTCAGTGGGTGTTCATTTGAAGGACTGATGCTAAAGCTGAAACTGCAATACTTTGGCCACCTCACGCGATGAGTTGACTCACTGGAAAAGACTCTGATGCTGGGAAAGGTTGGGGGCGGGAGGAGAAGGGGACGACCGAGAATGAGATGGCTGGATGGCATCACCGACTCTGTGGACATGAGTTTGGGTGGACTCCGGGAGTTGGTGATGGACAGGGAGGCCTGGCGTGCTGTGATTCATGGGGTCGTGGAGAGTCGGACACGACTGAGCGACTGAACTGAACTGAACACTTCAGTACTTGCTATTTGCACAGTTCAATGCTTTCCATGTGTTATATTTAATCAAGATAACCGTCCAAAGCAGATATAATTATTACCCTCATTTTATAGACATGATTTAAAAAAACTCCAAGATCACAAAACTGATAAGTGACAGAACTGGGCTTCCAACCTTGGCAGAATTAACTCAAAATCCCATATGTAGGTATACAGAATAAACTTTTACATCACACCCTCAACATGAGAACTAAGGGATCTCTGAAACTTTGAATACATATATAACATAAAAGTGCTTCACACAGTAGGCAGCGTAAAACTTGGATTTAAAACCACTTTATGATATTTGTTAAATTTTATGATCTTAGGCAAGTCACTTCTCTTTGCTCACATGGAATACAGGAAAAACAGTATCAACTCAAGAAGTTAATGCAAGAATTAGAAGCAACAACAAAGTGTTTATTTAAGTGTGCTCAGCCAACAGATATTATTTAATGGTTGCATAATATTACTAAAATTATTAAGTGGCAATATATTAAGAAGAGGCACATGCAAATATATATTAACCTAAATACTATATATTTATTTATATATAATATATAAATCTCTAAGCCATTTAGATTCTTGGACAATGAATCAGTTCACAACAGCCCCCAACCCCTCATCTACCTCAGCCCCTCAGCTACCTATTGAGGGGAAAAAAATACCATTGTAAACAAACAAACAAAATTCTCAGCATGAAGTCCTCCCAAAACATATAAGCACATACTCAAATACTACCAATGTCCACCATATTGCCTTAACCACAGTAAGCATATAATATTTTTTGAACTGTAAAGACTACTTTGAAAAGTTTTGTTTTGAAATATTATACTATTTAATAATTTTCTTGAATATTAAGAACTAGAGTGTGCCTATCTGTGCCAGAAAAGACAAATATTAGAATTAATGGAAATGAAGAGTATAAGGAAGGAAATACAGTGATACAGGAGAGCAAGTGCAAAGAATCTGGACTCTGGACTGAAAAGACCTGAGTTTATGTCCCAACTCAATCACTTTTTTTTTTTTCCAACTGAATCAGTTTTATCTGTCCATTGGAGCAACACTTTTAACCTTCAGCTTAGCTTTCATCTGTAACACAGGGTCTGTACCACCAGCCTGACCCCAGTGCCAATAAGCACATCTGTGTGTACGCATGTGCTCAGTCGTGTCCAACCGTAGCCCACCAGGCTCCTCGTTCCATGGAACTTTCCAGGCAAGAATACTGGAGTGGGTTGCTATTTCCTACTCCAGGGGATCTTTCCTGGCCCAGGAATCAAACCTGGGTCTCTTGCATCTGCTGCACTGGCAGGTGAATTCTTCACCACTGTATCATGTGGCAAGCCCAAAAGCACACCTACTACTCAGGGAACAGTTTCTCAATACAATTCTCCAATAAAAGAAACTAGAGTTCCTTGGATAAATACAATGACTCTAAAGCTGTGGCAGGGAAAACATCAAATGAACGTAGAACATGCTGTGAAGACAAAATGGAAGTGCTCATTTGCAGTCGGAGAAGGCAATGGCAAGCCACTCCAGTACTCTTGCCTAGAAAATCCCATGGATGGAGGAGCCTGGTAGGCTGCAGTCCGTGGGGTCGCTAAGGGTCGGACACGACTGAGCGACTTCACTTTCACTTTTCACTTTCACACATTGGAGAAGGAAATGGCAACCCACTCCAGTGTTCTTGCCTGGAGAATCCCAGGAATGGGGGAGCCTGGTGGGCGTCCGTCTATGGGGTCACACAGAGTCGGACACGACTGAAGTGACTTAGCAGCATTTGCAGTCAGTTAAGCTGACTGTGCTCTTTTCCCTGAGGGGGCCTGGTGTACCATGGCTGCAAACAACAGCCTCTTCGCAGTGTATGCAGCATGTTGCCTATATGGGTTGCTCTAAGGGATCGCCGAAGAATCGATGCTTTTGAACTGTGGTGTTGGAGAAGACTCTTGAGAGTCCCTTATACTACAAGGAGATCCAACCAGTCCATTCTAAAGGAGATCAATCCTGGATGTTCATTGGAGGGACTGATGCTAAAGCTGAAACTGCAATACTCTGGCCACCTCATGCGAAGAGTTGACTCACTGGAAAAGACTCTGATGCTGGGAAAGGTTGGGGGCGGGAGGAGAAGGGGACAACCGAGAATGAGATGGCTGGATGGCATCACCGACTCTGTGGACATGAGTTTGAGTGAACTCCGGGAGTTGGTGATGGACAGGGAGGCCTGGCATGCTGTGATTCATGAAGTCGCGGAGAGTCGGACACGACTGAGCGACTGAACTGAACTGAAGGGACTCTGGAGACAGCCCATTCCAGTGGACACTCATGACTGGCAATGTCCCCAATCTAGGCCCCAGACAGGTATGCACAATGCCTTTGGAAAGCCTCAGGGCACACTGGCAAGGATCCACACTGCTTAAGTCATAATGTCCATCTGTGCCAAGCTACAGAACAACAAGCAACTGACTGAAGCCCTGACTGAGAACCTGGCAGACATCACATTAACCAGATGATCAAAGTTCATATCATTAGTACAGGAAGTATCACCATCATAGACCTCCTGAAGCACGAACACACCTTCACTCTACGGACGGTATTGTCGCCCAAAATGTTTACCTTCAATTTAATCAAGACTGAGCATCAGATAAATGAAAACTGAAGAACATTCTACAAAATACTTGATCAGTATTCTTCAAGACAGTTTCAAAATTATGAAAGAAATACTGAAGAACTATTACAGATTACAGGAAACAAAGAGACATGAACACTTGATACAACATGCAATGCTGGATTGGATCCTGAACTAGAAAAAAAGGACATTAGCAGAACTGATAAAACTTGAAATAAGGTCTGTAGATAATATTATTATCAATGTTAGTTTCCTATTTGGCTATTTAAGATACCAACATTTTAGAAAGCCAGTTGAAGAATATATGAATATTCTTGGTACATTTTTTCTTAACTTTTTGTAGGTCTAAAATTATTTCAAAGTTAGACTGTATATACACATGAAATTTCTGAGGAAACACAGCAATATGAGAACTACTTTTGCTTGCTTTACCAGTATCTGCCACAAAGTTTTGGAAAGCTCTTTAGTATACAATAGAGAAAAATTCTCAAGATTATGTAGGCTAATGAGAGACAATGACAAAACAGAATGTGTATGTAAACCCTTCAATGCTTCTACCTTGACCTCTCTGCCCATAAAATCTATAGTTTTTAATAATTAAGAAGAATCAGAGAAAAATTACAGTAGCTTCATTAAGTTCATAGCACGTTACTTGAGGAGTTTGGAACCACAACAATGTACCACAACAATTTCACCTAAAATGCCCCCTTTGTCTGCCTGTCAAATTTAGGGTGTTTGCACCATTTATCGATCTTTGAATAACACAGCTCATGTTCTTACACTAAAACCTGACCCAGGTGGACTAAAATATTACAAATGACTCATTTCAAAGCTCTTGCTAGTCGAAGAAATGATTTTTTAAAAAGAGAAGATTAAAGTCTTTTTAAGTAAACATTTATATAATTTTATTTATATATACTAGATTTATATATATCAGATATATATATTAGATTTATATATAAAAGATTTCACGTCTTTTAAGTAAACATCAATAAACATAACTTTATTTATAAAACATAGTATAAAAAGGCTAAGTTCACAATAATCATCTACTCTCAGCTCTAAGTTGTTAAGACACTAAATCTTTTACCCTCATTATAAAAATTTATTTTTATTTGGCTACTTCAGGTCTTAGTTGCAGCATGTAGGATTTCTACCTTCACTGTGGCATGAGGGATCTTTTTAAATTGCAGCATGCTATATCTTTAGTTCCAGCATGTGAACTTAGTCGCAGCATCTGGGATCTAGTTCCCTCACCAGGAATTGAACTCAGGGCTCTTGTGTTGGGAGCTTGGAGTCTTAGCCACTGGACCACCAGGGAAGTCCTTAAATCCTTTATCTTTCTTACACAGTAAAGAATCTGCCTGCAATGCCAGAGACCTGAGTTTGATCCCTGGGTTGATAAGATCCCCTGGAGAAGGTATGGCTACCCACTCCAGTATTCTTGCCTGGAGAAATTCACAGCTTCCCTGCTGGCTCAGATAGTAAAGCATCTGCCTGCAGTGCAGGAGACCTGGGTTCAATCCATGGCGGGGGGAACATCTCCTGGAGAAGGGACTGGCAACCCACTCCAGTATTCTTGCCTGGAGAATCCTATGGACAGAGGAGCCCGGCAGGCTACAGTCCATTGGGTCACAAAGAGCCAGACACAACTGAGCGACTAACACTTCCACATTCACACACAATCTATCCTATCATAAAAACTTCAAAGTGAATTGAAAGACAAGACCGTAGCTACTTTAATCATCAGATTACTGAACTACACACAAAGTTATATACATAACATGTAAACATGTCTTTCCAAAATGAAGTAATTTTTACTTTCAACGTTTTTCCAATAGCAGGGAATCAAGTCCTTCATTACCAAAGAACAAATCATGTATTTCTAGTATCAGACTGAGACCTCTGTGAAGGCAAAGACTCAGATTTTACTCATCTGCATCCCCAAAGCTTATCAGCTTAACACCAGAAAACTAAAAAAATTTTAGTTCCAATCCTTTCTCTGGCATATAATAAATGATCAATTAATGTTTATCTGTTTCACTCAGAATCAATATTAATGACTGTGCCAAAGCTAAGAGCAATGTAAAAACCAGAAGAAGGACTAAATTTGACTAGTCAGAAATGCTGCAACATCCTGATCTCCATCTGTCTGGCTGTTTCTATCAGCCTACCACTTCAACTCACATGTAAGACTGATCCTTATAGGGCTCACTGAACTGAAACATTTCACTACTACTAAATGGGCAGCAGACACATAATGGATTTGAATTAACAGACTTATCTTTATTGAAACAGCTCTAAGCACTATTTTTACAGCATCTAAGCACTTCAAGATATGAGGTTGAGATAACATCCTACTTTGGCAAGATATACGGATAATTAAGTATATATAACTGGGTCTAGAACTTTGTCATTCAATATTAACCAAATAAACTGTCAAATAAACTGTCATCTATCACTAGAATCAGAATTTTAAAATAATATTTTATCTTAAGTCAGTACCTAAAGGGTAAAACAAAAAACAAAACATTTACCAAGCAACTGGCAGCAGATTACAAAGATGACTGGCTTAAAAAAACAAAACAGACAAAAAAGCCCTCAAGAGCAATACCTACAAACGCTAAAGGAAAAATTTCACTCAGCTCAACAGATGTATACACAAAAAGTCTATGTTGAAATCAGTATACATTCACATCCATGCCAGAATTTTGTTAGCTACTTAATAGCTTACTGATGTACAGACAGTCGCTCAGTCACGTCTGACTCTTTGCAACTCATGGACTATAGCCCCCTCCAGGCTCCTCTGTCCATGGAATTCACCAGGCAAGAATACGGGAGTAGGTAGCCATTCCCTTCTCCAGAATATCTTCCCAACCCAAGTCTCCTACACTGCAGGCAGATTCTTTATTGTCTGAGTCACCAGGGAAGCTGACAATATTCTATCAAAAAATAAAGAATTAACTTTAAATCAAATTTTACAATGAAATAAATAAAGCATACTAAGCTGTTTCACATTTTAATATTTAAGAAAGAGAAAATGTGAGTAACTGTTCTGAAATTAATTATGAACTATATAGGAGATTATGTCAAGTTATAAAATACTAGAGCCAAAAATGCTAGGTATCATCTGAACCATCTTACTCATTCTACAAATGAGAAAACTTCGTTTTTTTTAAGAAATTGCTTTTTAAAGGAAGACTATACAATGGACAATGCTAACACAAAACAATATAGGGAAACAATAACCAAAACTCACTATCAAAAGCAAATAAAGGCCAAGAAACCGATGGGGACGAAGGAAAAGGAAAAGAGAAGGTGAATCCATAAATAGGCATTTGGAAAAGTAAGAGATCATAACAGTTCAGAGGCTGGCCTCTGAAGCCTGACCTAACGAAGTCTGAATCCTATCATTTACTAATAGGATAGTCCTCTCATGCCTCAGTTTCCTCATCTAGAAAACAGATGTAAGTGTACCCAATAGGATGGATGTGGGAATTTAAAAATTTATTAATTCTTGTAAGCATTTAGAACAGTGTCAGTCACATAGTAAGCAAAAAAAAAAAAAAAGTTAGCAAATATCATCTGTTATAAAAATACAGTTCTTATACCCCTTCTCTTACACTGCCAGTAGGAGTACAAACTGGAACTACATGGGGACAGTTTTGTATTACCTTGTAAACTTGAAAATTTACAACGTAACTTAAATCCAACTATTTTAACCCTAAATACATTAAAGAGAACCTTTAGCATACATGCATTAGAATATTGCAAAAACGTTCACAGTGGTAACACTCATGATAGCATATACCTAAAAATAACTCAAATATTCTTAGACAACAGACTGTCTATATTGTGGTAATGTAACACAATGGAGTATTATATGGCAGGGCAAATGAATAAAAAAACTATAACAAAAAGAATGGAGACATCTTAATACATTACTGAGCATAAAAAAATCAGTTCAGGAGTTAATATACACATAAGTATATTCCTTTTGTTGTTGTTGTTTAGTTGTATGGACTGTAGCTGTTAGGCTCCTCTGTCCATGGGATTTTCCAGGCAAGAATACTGGAGTTCATTGCCATTTCCTTCCAGGAGATCTTCTCAATCCAGGGACTCCTGCATTGGCAGGCAGATTCTATACCACTGAGCCACCAGGGAAGCCCATATTCCCTTTATAGATTTAAAAAATAATGAGACATGGTTCAGTTCAGTTCAGTCACTCAGTCATGTCCGACTCTCCGCGACCCCATGAATCACAGCACGCCAGGCCTCCCTGTCCATCACCAACTCCCGGAGTTCACTCAAACTCATGTCCACAGAGTGGGTGATGCCATCCAGCCATCTCATTCTCTGTCGTCCCCTTCTCCTCCCGCCCCCAATCTTTCCCAGCATCAGAGTCTTTTCCAGTGAGTCAAATCGTCACATGAGGTGGCCAAAATATTGCTGTTTCAGCTTTACCATCAGTCCTTCCAATGAACATCCAGGATTGATCTCCTCTAGAATGAACTGGGTGGATCTCCTTGCAGTCCAAGGGGCTCTCAAGATTGTCTTCTCCAACACCACAGTTCAAAAGCATCAATTCTTCGGTGATCAGCTTTCTTCACAGTCCAACTCTCACATCCATACATGACCACGGGAAAAACCATTGCCTTGACTAGACGGACCTTTGTTGGCAAAGTAATGTCTCTGCTTTTTAATATACTATCTAGGTTGGTCATAACTTTCCTTCCAAGGAGTAAGCGTCTTTCAATTTCATGGCTGCAATCAGCATCTGCAGTGATTTTGGAGCCCAAAAAAATTAAGTCTGACACTGTTTCCACTGTTTTTCCATCTATTTCCCATGAAGTGATGGGACCAGATGCCATGATCTTTGTTTTCTGAATGTTGAGCTTCAAGCCAACCTTTTCACTCTCCTCTTTCACTTTCATCAAGAGGCTTTTGAGTTCCTCTTCACTTTCTGCCATAAGGGTGGGGTCATCTGCATATCTGAGATTATTGATATTTCTCCCTGCAATCTTGATTCCAGCTTGTGCTTCTTCCAGCCCAGCGTTCCTCATGGTGTACTCTGCATATAAGTTAAATAAGCAAGGTGACAATATACAACCTTGACGTACTCCTTTTCCTATTTGGAACCAGTCTGTTGTTCCATGTCCAGTTCTAACTGTTGCTTCCTGACCTGCATACAGGTTTCTCAAGAGGCAGGTCAGGTGGTCTGCTATTCCCATCTCTTTCAGAATTTTCCACAGTTTATTGTGATCCACACAGTCAAAGGCTTTGGCATAGTCAATGAAGCAGAAATAGATGTTTTTCTGGAGCTCTCTCGCTTTCTCCATGATCCAGCGGATGTTGGCAATTTGATCTCTGGTGCATCTGCCTTTTCTAAAACCTACTTAAACATCTGGGAGTTCATGGTTCACATATTGCTGAAGCCTGGCTTGGAGAATTTTGAGCATGACTTTACTAGCGTGGGAGATGAGTGCAATTGTGCGGTAGTTTGAGCATTCTTTGGCATTGCCTTTCTTTGGGATTGGAATGAAGACTGACCTTTTCCAGTCCTGTGGCCACTGCTGAGTTTTCCAAATTTGCTGGCATATTGAGTGCAACACTTTCACAGCATCATCTTTCAAGATTTGAAATAGCTCCACTGGAATTCCATCCCCTCCACTAGCTTTGTTCATAGTGATGCTTTCTAAGGCCCACTTGACTTCACATTCTAAGATGTCTGGCTCTAGGTCAGTGATCACGTTATCGTGACTATCTTGGTCATGAAGATCTTTTTGTACAATTCTTCTGTATATTCTTGTCACCTCTTCTTAATATCTTCTGCTTCTGTTAGGTCCATACCATTTCTGTCCTTTATTGAGTCCATCTTTGCATGAAATGTTCCCTTGGAATCTCTAATTTTCTTGAAGAGATCTCTTGTTTTTCCTATTCTGTTGTTTTCCTCTATTTCTTTGCATTGATCACTGAGGAAGGCTTTCTTATCTCTCCTTGCTATTCTTTCAAACTCTGCATTCAGATGCTTATATCTTTCCTTTTCTCCTTTGCTTTAACTTAACTTAGTTATACTTTTTATATGTACCAATACTATTTAGTTCCCCAAACAGGCCCAGATATTTCAATTCTAATTCCTAGGCTTTCTTCTTCTTCCTGAAGTCTTCTAAAACCTTTCCTTTCGTCTTTCTGCTTACCTCTATTTTTTTTCCCCAAAGGTCTAAAAAACACTTCTTTTCCCCATTGGCAAATCAAAACTCATACATACACAAATTCATTTTTATATAATTTTCATGCAAAAAGTAATTTATGGGTAAGAAAAGATTACTGTCTTCATAAGCACAGATGCTCAGACACTAAAAGACTTGCTCTAACTCACATAAGTAAATGGCAGAACTGAGACTAGAATCTGAGTTTCTTTTCTATACAGATTTCCAGATTTCACAATGTGCCAATTGGCATAATTCTATTCTTTCTGATACAGGTAACTCACTATCTATATAAATCATATGATATATGTGACATTTTTAGAGAAGGAAATCTTAAACTTAAAATCCTTTCTATATAATTTTTTGCCTTTATAAAACTTTTAACATGAGTGCAAAAAAGAAAACTTCTTCTATGGCTAATTTCTTGCTATGGTCCAAGATTCCTGCAATGTGACTGTATTCTATTTGTATTTCAAAAGGTTTCTATTAATCTTTGCTGGATTTTTACACTCTTACTTTTTGTTTGAAAATGGCAGCTGCTGTAATTAGCATAGTTTGATATAAATACACAAAGACTTCACAGTTAAAAAAGTTTTCCTTTTTTCCTAATATAAATGATTAAAAATATTTCATTTCATACTGAAAACACAACTCAAGTATTGACTAAAATGCAATAATCATAGTATCTTTGAAATTGTTTATCAGATTTCAAAATAATTATATACTTTTTACAAGCTGCTTTGGGATACATTCAAAATTCAGGAATGATAAATTCAGGGCACTTCAGTGAAAGAAATCTGAGATGCAAATCTGAATTTCCCTACAATGCCTCACAACTCAGCCCTGAAAAGCACTGCCCTGAGAATCCTATACCTTTTTATAGTATCTATTTTCATGAAATAATAAGCTGAACATTAATGTAAATCTTTAGTACCAGTAAGGAGACACATCCTTAAACGACAATATTCCATAAATTGCACTGTAGTTTAGAACCTGCAACTTTTAACTATAAGTGTCTTAAGCAGCATCATATTTACACATATTAGACAAAATATTCTACAATTCTCATCTATAGAATACAGAAATCAGCTTGTGTCATAAGTCCAAGTTGTTTTACAAAAGTTTTTTTTTTGTGTGTGTGTGTGGTGTATGAATGCACGTATGTACATACGCACACTTTATTGAAAAATATAAAGTATTTGTCACTGTTATAGTCAAGAGTTTAAAGGCTATTGTTTCAGCATGGGCCTTGGAGTCTTCACCAGCTATTCAACTTTCCTAAGTCCCAGTTTTCTCACCTTTTAATTGCAGGCTGTATGGCATCGCTGACTCGATGCACATGAGTTTGAGTGAACTCCAGGAGTTGGTGATGGACAGGGAGGCCTGGCATGCTGTGATTCATGGGGTCGCAAAGAGTCGGACACGAATGAGCGACTGAACTGAACTGAATAATAGTAATAACATTTCAAGTAGCTGCTATCAAGACTAAATTTATCAAATGATTTTAAGACAATGCTGGTAGTCAGTCATTCAAACATTAGCTGTCACTTAATTACATATTGGGAGCTATGTAAAAAACCCACAAGGTATTGAAGAATAGAAATGAAATCTAAGAAATATGAGAATGCATTTATAAATAATCCACAATAGGCAAAAAGTACAACTGTTTGGAAGCAACATTTCATAATTAGAATTTTTTTAAAGGCCACTTATGTTCTTTGACATTAAGTATTTCACTCCTGTAAATGCATCCTAAGAAATTAATTGAACAGAAAAAAATGTATGCAGAAAAGATGCTCATTACAATTTTATTGATAAGCCAAGAGCTGGACACCAAAATGTTCACTAACAAGAAAATACCTATGTAAACTTATGGTACAACTTGATGGACTATTATAGACATTAAAATAATGATTACTAAAAAAAAATGTGTAAGTACAGAAATTAAGTATATTTGATGAAAATAAATAATATTCATACATACACTATTAAAACAAATAAAAACATATTTGTATGGGACTAGAAGCAACTGAAAACTATGCTGAGTTTTGTTCTTTTTTTGTCCTCCCGAAAACAGTCAGTGTCTTAGTCCATCAGCCTGAAATAACAAAATACAACCGAATGGGGCAGGTAGCTAACAAACAACAGAAATTTATTTTTCACAACTCTGGAGGCTGAGAAGTTCAAGACCGAGATGCCAGCATGGTTGGGTAAAGGTCTTCTTCCTGGTTCACAGCTAGGGACTTTTCACATGGTGCAAGGGACTCTGTGGAACCTCCATCCTCATGATTTAAGGCCCCACACCATTATACCACTGTCTTTGGGGGTTAGGATTTCAACATACCAGTTTGGTAGGGACATTCAGATGTCAAAGGCAGTTAAACAGATTCAACTCAGTTTTCCTCCTACTAAGGACCTAGCTGAAATCGTGTAAAATGCAAAAATGACAAGACATTAGCCAGTAATTATTTAAGTCAAACTACTTTTGTATGATGTATGCTGAGACCAAGTACACAGTACAGATTCAGACTCAATAGGACCTATATAACTTAAAATTCAACATTCAATAAACTAAGATCATGGCATCACTTCATGGCAAAGAGATACAGGGAGGGGGATTAAAAAACAGTGACAGGCTTCATTTTCTTGGGCTCCAAAATCACTGCAGATGGTGACTACAATCATGAAATTAAAAGACACCTGCTCCTTGAAATAAAAGCTATGACCAACCTAGACAGCATATTTAAAAGCAGAGACATTACTTTGCGAACAAAGGTCCGTAGAGTCAAAGCTATGGTTTTTCCAGAGGTCGTGTATGGATGTGATTGGACCATAAAGAAAGCTGAGCACTGAAGAATTGATGCCTTTGAACTATAGTGTTGGAGAAGACTCTTGAGAGTCCCTTGGGCTGCAAGGAGATCAAACCAGTCCATTCTAAAGGAGATCAATCCTGGGTATTCATTGGAAGGACTGATGCTAAAGCTGAAACTCCAATACTTTGGCTACTTTATGCGAAGAGCTGACTCATTTGAAAAGACCCTGATACTGGGAAAGATTGAAGGCAGGAGGACAAGGGGATGACAGAGGATGAGATGGTTGGATAAGTCATCACCGGCTCGACAGACAAGAATTTGAGCAAGCTCCAGGAGCTGGTGATAGGCAGGGAAGTCTGGTGTACTGCAGTCCATGGGGTCACAAAGAGTTGGACATGACTGAGCTGAAGTGATAAAACTTAGAAGCTAAGTTTACTCTCTCCAGAAGTATCAAGATGAGAAAAAACTGCAAAGGAAAACTCAGGTGATTATAGAGAGGACAGCTTGTCCACTCATTCATCTACTTCTCTCCCCTTCCTTTTTGAAAAAATTATAATACAGAGTTTAAGAAAATCTTAATTTGATAGACTACTTACTAAAGTTATTTGTTATATTTTCTTAACTCTTACTAAGTTGATTAAGTTTTTTGGATCAAATAAAATAATTCTCAAGAGAAAAAGCATACACATTTTTCATCATATTTTTAAGCTCCTAATTTATGTTCATTTAGGACTTTGATTCATAGATAACTTCAAACTCATTCCTAAACCAAGTTTTAATAATTACATATCTAAGGCTATTATTTTTGAAATAACAATTGACACAGTATCAAAGTAATAATGTTAAACATCAGGCTAAATCAAAATATAAACAAAGTTTTGCTTTAGTTGCTGTTGATTATAAAATGAACTAAACATAAGCTTACAGACCTTTAGCTGTCCAAGTCAAAGTCAACACTAAGCCACAGCAACAAACTTCTGGCTAGCAGATCTAGCTCATGTCACCTATTATGAGTTCCGAGTTTATTACACAGGCAAAAAATTAAAAATCTAAATCTTTAATAACCTGAAAAAATACTTCTCTTACCATCTCCCATGAAAGTAGTTTCTTTCCCCCTCCATATAATTTGAAAGTTCCTTCATTCAACTCTGCAAAAGATGGTTTTTTCCCACTGAAATTAAGTAATTTTTATGAAAGTGAAAGCTGTTCAGTCATATCCAACTGGGCTAAAGTCCATGGAATTCTCCAGTCCAGAATACTGGAGAAGGTAGCCTTTCTCTTCTCCAGGGGACCTTCCCAAACCAGGGATCGAACCTATGTCTCCTACATTTCAGGCATGTTCTTTACCAGCTGAGCCACAAGGGCCCAAGGATACTGGAGTGGGTAGCCTATCCCTTCCCCAGTGGATCTTCCCAACCCAGGAATCAAACCCATGTCTCCTACACTGCAGGCGGATTCTTTACCAACTGAGCTATCAGGGAAGCCAATTTTGATGGAGAGACATCAAATCTACTTATATGTATTTCCAAAATGTGCTCAGATACTAAAATTGCTTTAAAAAATATACACAATAGAGATTTATACTATTTTTTGCATGCTGGAATGTTCAAATTTTAAGTTTTTCTGAAAACCAGCTTTTTAACATTTAAACTCAAATACAATTTTTCCATCAGGTCCATAATTCTTTTCAAAAAGTAAGCCTACCTTCAGGCTAAATGAAAATGAGTACTGATTATTTCATGAACATAGTACCTTTCTTCTCAAGAACTGAAAGTTCTTTTTAATATTCTCTTATCTCTAATCAAAAAATGTTATGGAGGGAGGAGAGAAGGTTACGTTTTATCTTTTAACATCCTTCTGAAGTAGGGACATGTTATCCTGGTTTTACAGATGGAAAATCAAGCACAAAGGCAGGTCACATGATTTGCCAAAGTCTTAATGGGACAGTCAGTAGTAACCACAGGATCATGTTAATTATGTATACCAAGTCAATTTTAGAAATTTAGTAAATTCCGTTTCAAAAAGATCTTTCTAACCACATTAGGATTAAAGTATCCCCAAAATACAAAATGTTATGTCAAAGACAATATAATTTATTTGGATAGAGCCCTATAGTATCAGTCAACATTTTGGTCAGTCTCTCAGAAAAATCTCTAAGTTCATGGTAAGTTCCAAGTCTGGATAATTTATTCACATGTCTAGCTTCCTTTCTATTTCCTAATTCCCAGCACCATTATTACATGCTGCTGCTGCTGCTGCTAAGTCACTTCAGTCGTGTCCGACTCTGTGTGACCCCATAGACGGAAGCCCACCAGGCTCCCCCATCCCTGGGATTCTCCAGGCAAGAACACTGGAGTGGGTTGCCATTTCCTTCTCCAATGTGTGAAAGTGAAAAGTGAAAGTGAAGTCGCTCAGTCGTGTCTGACCCCCAGCGACCCCACGGACTGCAGCCCACCAGGCTCCTCCATCCATGGGATTTTCTAGGCAAGAGTACTGGAGTGGCTTGCCATTGCCATTTCCAATACTTCCAACTCCTCCAGGATAAGCCCTTCCCTTTTCTTATCCTCTGTGACACCCTCCTTTTCAATTTCCAATTCCAAAACCCTTACTCCTGTTTCTTAAAATTACAGTGGCAGATGTCAATATTCATCCTCTCATTTTAAGCAGCTCATCCCACACACTAATTAAATACAATGGCCCTGGCTCAGGATTCCTCTCCACCTCAACTTCTGATACCAACCCAGGAAACTGAACAGCCATACTGGTGAACTTTTAAAATATCCCAACAAATCCTGGTTCCTCTACACCAACAACCTGTTCCTACTTTAATCTTCCATCATGTTACCACTCTGGAGTCTGTGTTCTTTGATCAAAATCGATCTTTTGATTTCCCCACTTGCACTCTACCAGCTCTTTAACTTTATCAAAGCTTACAGTCCCTCAAAACAGTTGTCACTTCTACTTGTCTACATATCACTTCAAGCTTTTTTTTTTTCTTCAAAATCTAGTCTGGCCATGAAATATATGAGGTACTGCTGTTGCTGCTAAGTTGCTTCAGTCATGTCCAACTCTGTGAGACCCCACAGACAGCAGCCCACCAGGCTCCCCTGTCCCTGGGATTCTCCAGGCAAGAACACTGGAGTGGGTTGCCATTTCCTCCTCCAACGCATGAAAGTGAAAAGTTGAAGTGAAGTCGCTCAGCCATGTCCAACTCATAGCGACCCCATGGACTGCAGGCTACCAGGCTCCTCCATCCATGGGATTTTCCAGGCAAGAGTACTGGAATGGGGTGCCACTGCCTTCTCCAATGTGAGGTACAGTGTGGTATAAATATAGTGCAATTTGAATCTCAGTTCTACCACTCACTCCCTTGAATGGCTACAAGTAAGTTACCAAACCTCTTTTAAGTCTTGGTTATCTCAATTGTAAACTATGGATAATACTTGGTTCACATGGTCATTAGAAGGATTAAATCTAGCACAGTATCTGATCCAAGCAATAAAACAGTTTGCAAGACTCCTCTTTCCTGGGCCGTGCTCTCCCAATTAACAACCTTTCCTTATTTTTTGTTTTCCTCTTCTCCATTATCAACATCACCTCATTTAATAAATAATCTCAACTCCAAACTTCCCCCTAAATTTATGTAATCTTACTTTTTGCTGTCTCCACTTCATCACTTCCCATTTGTCTAATTTATCTCCTACCTCTCAAGACTTTTCTGTCTTTTATTGTCCCTTCTCACTCTCCCTTAAAAACACTCCTGATTCTCACTATTCATTTTCTATTACTTTTTAACATTATCCTTGGGCAATTTTTCACTGGCTTCAACTACAGGCATACTTTGCAGATATTGTAGTTCAGTTTCAGATTACTGAAATATCTTCCATGCTTGTTTTTCAGTTCCCCCTCCCCTCCCAGCCTCTCTTCTTGGAATGCCCCTCCTCTTCCCATTGCCCGACTCTGGCTGACTCCTAAATACCGTCTCTTTTCTGAAGGCCTCCTTCACATACAACTCCCACTCTGCAGTTCACCAAAGGTAAAATTACTTTCTTCTTAAGTCTTGAAGACTTCATAACCAGAGCACTCAGCACATTTCAGAGGGATCTAGTTCCCTTGCTGGATAGTGAAACCAGTTATCAGGTTTTACTTATCTTTGTATCTCCAGGGCTAAGGAAAAGTCAAGTGCCTAATAGGCACTCAAATGTCACTGAACTGAGTTTCTTCAAGAAAAAGTTACTAATGGTACCTGACCTGAAAAACTAAGATATCCTTATTATAACTTAGCAACTAAAATTCTGAAATGCTTTTACATATTATTAAAGGGACAAACCCAGAACTGATCCCGAATTCCAATCTCAAAATATCAATGTAATTCACAACACAACAGTGAAAGAAGTTTGGTGATTTTATGCCAAAGTTAATCATTAACATTCTGATGTGGTAAAAGTTATAACTTTGAAAAAGTAGCATCAAAAAAGTCAAAGTTCACTAAATTCCATCCAAAGTTTGGTAATCCAACTACTGGATACTAAAACATTAACAAATACTGCATATTTGTGAAAGTCATCTCTAACCAAGTGAAGAGACAAACAAAATGTGTCTAATCATAAGTATAGTACCATTATATACTACCAAGAGACAATTAAATTCTGCATTCCAAGTCATAATGGCCTTTATCGAAACTGTAATACCTGTTTCACAGATAACATTTAGAAATAAAATGATAAAACTGATATTAAAATTTAATTTCCAATTACTCTTAAATTTAGAAACGCTTATTCTTCGCACTCTAAAATATAGAAAGAAAATGCCTTCCAAACTAATTTTAAAATTTCATATACTAGGTAATTTCTACTATTCAATCCTACATTTACAAGCAACATGGGCAATCTATTAAATGTGGATTTCCAAAGTATAAAGATAGTCACACAGGATTCTTGAACTAAAAGCAATCCTAAAAAGCTGATCAAATAACAATACTCATTTTAAAGCAGAAAAAGTAAAATTCTAGGAAGCAGAAAAATAATGTAAATCCATATTTATAAACATTTATATTATAAATCTATAAAGTATGGACATTCACTTCCATACTATAAGCAGAGACCAAATGACAATCTGGCATTTAAGATTGTATCATTTCTTTTCCTAATTCTTCAAATGTGACAAACTATATTGATTTTCTCATGTTGACATTCTTGCAATCTCACAATAAATCCAGTTTGACTGTGAGGCTTTGTTGTTTTTAGTTCACGGAATTGTGTTTAACTTGCTACTTTTTGAAAATTTTCAGCCAGTATCTCAGTATTTCCTCTCCCCCATTATTTCTTCTTTTGGAACTGTTAGCTGCATCTTGGACTTGTTCATATTATCATTCACATTCCTTAACCTTCCTATCCTGTATCTCTATCTTTGGGTTCAGTCTTAAGGACCTCAGTCATAGCAGGAAGATTTTAATCTTTTGGGCCATGGACCTCTTTGGCAGTTCTAGTGAAGTCAATGGCCCCCTTTCTCAGAATATTAAAGATTTTAAACAAAATACATAAAATTACAAAAGAAATCAATTATACTGAAATAATTATCAAAATATTTTAAATTTTGGTGCTTGCTTTGGCAGCACATATACTAAAATATTTTTAATTTTAAGAGTAGTAATGTTCCTGTATTAACATATTAAAATACAAGTTCTACCAATGGCTTAATAACTATAATAATTTCAAACTAGTGATGGAAGTAAGTGCTATTTCAAGATACTTGAAACAACTAAACAGGAAATGTACTGGATGGGGAAAAAATATGATTCTGTTGGTGTTATGCATTCAACTGAATCTCTCCAAAAAGACATTAGGTCCTAACCCCCAGTACCACAGACAGTGACCTTATTTGGAAAGACGGTCACCACAGATGTAATTAATTAAGAGAAGGTCATAGTGGAGTTGAGTGGGCTCCTAATCCATTATGATTAGTGTCCTTATGAGAAGATGGCCATGAGACACATGTAGTACTTTGTTAGATCTGCCCTGCGAAACTAACATAGTTGCTATCACAAGTACCTCTAACCCTACTATGGTTGCTGGTATTTTCTTCAATTATGAATGCAGACACATTTCAGCTAGAGATTAGTAAAAGCACTCTGAGACATAAGCCCTTATGTCTAAATCAATTACCACCTCAGTCTGAGATCCAGTACTTATTAAGTATGTTTTAGCAAAAATAATGAACTACGTTTAAACAAAAATATACCAACAATTTTCTTTTTCCTTCCCATTACAAACCATTCTGAGTGCCACAAAAACAACACCTTGTGGGTCTGTTAAGACTTTGGTTCTAGACTCTAAAATGAGATGCCACTATCACACGAAACTTGAAATAAACAGCAAATTAAACTTAAAAGAACGGAACAATTCATTATCTGAGTTAATTTCTTACACTGAATAAATGTGAAATTATCCTCTAGTGTTAGATTAACATTTGTGTGAATAACCAAATGAAAAGACTGACTTTTGACACTTGGAGGCTAGTAAGTAAAGCATGAGAGCTGGTATCTTAATACATTCCTCTTAAGATCTACCCCAAAAGCCTTTTGTTCACTTATGCATCTAAAGACCATATTTATTAAAAAAAAAAAAAGTTTTCCATCTGTGATGAATATTATCAAAGACACATGGCTAATAAATTAAGCTTAAAATGAGGAAGCCTTTAGAGATTAGGAATGCACCAACTGTTTCCAAATGTATCTTGGTTCTTCAAAATTCATGCTTCTACTTCATCCTCCCATGAGATCGACTGGAAAGTTTTTCATTTGCTTAAACATATCAAAATCAACAATCTAATAAAACTGACCAATTAACAAATACATATGTTACTATGTATTAAACTATGTAGTCTAATATGTGTCTATCTATTACTTTAGGATAATTTAGAACAAGAAGAGCCCATAATGATGATTAGTTCAAATTCCTAGATTTACAAGTAAGCAAACTGAGGGCCCCAAAGGCTGTCACTTGCCCAGAATCAGAGAATAAATTGGGTATAGTCAGGACAGAAACTCAATTCCCAAGTCCAAGTCCAATGTTCTTTACATTATAGTCGTGTCTGACTCTTTGTGACCCCATGGATAGCAGCCCCCTAGGCTCCTTCATTCATGGAATTCTCCAGGCAAGAATACTGAAGTGGATTGCCATGCCTTTCTCCAGAGGATCTTTTCAACCCAGGGATGGAACCAGGGTCTCCCACATTGCCAGAAGATTTTTTACCATCTGAACCTCCAGGGAAGCCCCGCATAAAAGTTGGTGAGAGTTACATAAATTATTAGTAAATGCCTTTTTATGACCATTTTATTTCTCCTTATATTTAAAAACAGTGCAGTTGCCCCACAACCAAATAACAAGTTTTCTGTTTTCTAAAAAATCAATTTTATTTTACTATCCAAACATTTAAAAAATAGGACTACAATCTCATTTCCACCTTCAAAGTGGGCAAAAATTTTTTCCAAAGAGAACTAGACAGACATTTCAAGGCATAAGCACTCTCACACATTGAGTCTTCTTTTCTAGAGAGCAATTTAGCAGAAAGAGTAAGACAACTTAAAATTTGCATATTTCATTCAGTCTCTAGACTATTTCAAGGAGAAAAAGTTATAGATTTGGATGAAGACACAACTTAGGATCAAAGGCAGCACTGTTCAGAAATAACAGAAAAATAGTAGATCAATTAAAATATGGTATACACTGAATATAATGGAGGTGTTAAAAATTATGTTTTAGGAAATATTTAATGATACCAGAAAATAGTCACATATATTAAGGTATGACAGTACCATACTATGCAACTCTACTTTGCTGAAACTACATGTGTATACATAAATTATATAATACATATGTAAAGCATTTATCACAGATTTTTACTCTTGGCACATACTAAAAATCAGATAAATGAACATGATTCATTATCAACATCCCAGAAAAGGGAGTTTGACTACGTATCAAATGTTTAAATACTGTTATGTGAATGGCAGAAATGCAAATACATTACTTATTCACTTTAAAGACCTGTTTGTGCATCATTTGAAATAAACTATCACTCTTTGAGGATTTTGTTTTGTTTTGTTTTTAATAACACTTTTAACGCAGTTACAGTTACTGAAGGCTGGAGAAGAAAAGGAGACTTTCACCAACCCTCCCCAAATCTGGCATTGTGTAAGACGAAGTGTTACAGACTTACAGAATTACTTACTTAGTTTAAATATATTACGTACTTGATTAAATATATACTCACAATCAACCTCTGAGAACTATTTCTCTCTCTACACATAACTCTAATTTCAAATAAGCATGTACTAGAGGGTTTCAAAATGAGGCCTCTAAAGGCCTTACTGGATTTTACCACAATGACTATCTAGAAAAGGTTAATGGTTTTCTAAGGCACTGGTAAATTGCATTCTTTTTAAAAGTCAAAATCAGGTGAAAAACATACAAGTGTTAAGAACAATCTCTAATTACCTACTGATTATCGAATTTAAAAAAAAGAGAGAAAAGGAAAGAAAAAATATACATAAAGCTCCAATAAAAACCATATATTAGGGCAGTTTTAAACTATGCTAAGGCTTTAAGGGCATCTACCATAACATTTGTTTCTTCCTAATACATGTAATTATAAATAAAAAATTTCCATTTGACATTATATATTAAAGAGCAGATACCTAAATTGTCAGGATAAAGTCTACATTCCAAAGAAGTTCACTCTTTCTGGTTTACCTATTGCACAAACAATGCAGGCTCTAATAAAACTGATGATCAGATGAACACATCACTTTCTAAAACAAAAAAAATAAAACCCACAAGAGTTTGTCCCCACGAAGAGTTAACATCTCATGGCAAAAACTGTATGTTAAAACATATTATTCTCGACCTATCAAAATTAACATAACAAAGCCCCTAGCAGGAAAAAATTTAATAACAAACCAGGATAAATTAGTGAAAACAGAATTCTTAAGTCTGAGATAATTTCCAAGTTGTCCCATACTGAGTACGTTAATTATTTTAAAGGCAATTTCACCATTAATAAATATTGTCATTAGGTGCTTCGAATATCAAAATCTTTGAGATTAAACCACCAGGAATATTTATTCATTTTTAGTGTAAAAGCAATTATCATTCACTGGTAATCAATACAACAAAAAACTTGTACTCTCAATTTGTCCATGGTAAGTATTACAAGAGTCCACTTAAAAACTGTATTTTAAACGTGTGTCAATTCACATTTCCATATTAGCGTTTCTATTAGCTGAATCCATAAAAGGAGGCATTCAATATTTTACTTTAAAAATGGTAGTCTTCTCCCATCCCCAAAATAGAACCTGACATTTTCATCCAGGCTACTTTCTTAAAAGAAGGTATCAGCAAAAAGTACCGTCATTCTGTTCACGGGTTTTAGCAGTTTTTCTCCTAACAAAGCGTTATCTGAGATATTTCTTGATCTCTCTCAAAGTAGGTCTAATCTGCGGAAGGCTGTGAGACAGTGTACAGCACTGTGAATGGCCAGCCAGGTATTTTATGAATGGAGGCGATCACGTGATCCCAGCACCTCCCCGAACTGATATTTCCCACATAACTGTGTCAACATTCTGAGAACAGGGGTAGTTGTTTGTGTGGGCGTATATTTTTGAATTTAACCTATAACTTCGATTTCTCCTTACTTTCTGAACTCAAAACTTTTACATGAAGACTGGCAGTTGAGCTTCGAAATTCTTCCTGGGAAATCCTTTCAAGATGTCCAAGGTGATGGATGTTTAATTATTTTTTTATGAATGAAAAGTGTGCTATGCAAATGAGGGCGATTCACAAAAAGAAGAGAGAACATGGCGGCCACTTCTGCTTCTAAACTGCACTGACACTGCAGCAATCCACCTTCTCCCACACCCCGCTCGTCAGAAGAGTGTGTTGGGGAGCGGGGGGACGCTGCTCTGCATTTCTCAAGCTATTTTATGTTAAACAAGCCAAGGCCTTGGACTTTAAACCGCTCAGAAAGGTCTGACTCGAGGAATGCCCTTTACTTAAAGGAATGCGTCCTAGGACTAGTCCTAACTCACTTAACTCTTTCCAACCCTCCGAAGATAAACAAAACTTGAATTTAATAACAAGAAAACAGACACTAATATTCGCATGGAATTAAATTCCGTCTCAATAGAAAACTGTTGCACCCTCATTATTCCTCCAGGCAGCTGTTACGTTACAGCAAAATATTTAAAAGGCAAAGTATTTTGCTTGGAAAACATAAGGACAGCCCAAATAAACAAAAACTTAAGCCGAGATGCTCTACAAGTTAATGAATGAAGTCATCAACATGTTCAGCAATGTAAACACTGTTAAATCGACGTGAATGGTGTGGTTCAATGTAGCTGAAAGATAAAATTTAGCTTTCAAAATTTTCCTATGCTCCTCATAAGTCCGCGTTCCCAAAAGCAAAATAGTTCAACATCGCCCACACTCCAGGTGTCCCCAAAGCTACAGAAATTATAAAAATGCTTCCCTAGCTCGGTTTTTTACAAAAATTTCACAGGTCATAAGTTTAAAAAGGGTGAGGGGTGGGGGGAGGCTTAATCGGTATTTAAGAAACACTGACTCATCGAATTAAGATTCAAGTGCAGTTTGATGCAGGAGGTGCTCCCACACATTAGTTACCAAGTGAAACAGCTATAAAAGAGGCAAAATGGATATTTAAGGTATGTTGATTGGTGTGCTAAAGTGAAAAAGGACAGGCCAGAGGTCTTCCAGGCACTGGGTGGGATAATTGCTACCCCTCCTCCATCCATCTTAATTCCATCTCATGGACAAACAACTGCCATCCCAGCCCAGATTCAATACCTTCTCCCAGAAGAAAGCAACTAAATGCTGGGTGTGGGGGCCCGGGGTTCCTGCCATTAAATAAAATGGCTAAAGAAATCAAATGTTTTCTCCAGAACAAGATGCACAACTTGCAACTCTCCACGGTTGCAAGCACCCAAGCCCCCGAGGAGGTCTGGGGAGGTGTCGAGGAAAAATGGGGGTGGGGGGGGTTAGTAAGAAAGATCAGTGAGGTGCTTACTCGTTGTCAGAAGTCGCCGTCTCCTCGCTCATCTTTCCCTCACCGCGATCCGATCTGGAGATGGAGGAGCAGCAGCAGCACTGAGGGGCAGGAGGAAGCAGCGGCCGGGGGGGCGCGGGGGCAGCGGCTCAGGGGCCTCACCATGGTGGATGCCTCACCCGGAACGGTGCCCCCCCAGCCGGGAACCCCGGCCACCCCCGCAGGGGGGTGGCGGCGACAACCTCCACCGTGGCGACCCCAGCCTCTTCCCCCGCCGCAGCGTCCAGCCAAAGGGTCCGAGGAGGCCGGGAAGGGTGGGAGCCAAGCAGAAAAGGAAGGGGGGCTGCGAAGGTGGACTGGAGACCGGCTCCGCAGGCCACGGGTGGAGCGCGGCGGGGTCCGGCCAGGAAGGCGCAGGCAGGCGGGCTGAGAACCCAGGGGCAGAGGCGGCGCTTCCCTCAGGGATGCGGCGAGGAGGAAGCAAGGCTCCGCTCGGTGGGGGCCGGCGGGCGGGTGCCGAGCCCAGGCTCCGGGCGGCGGCGACGCGGTCCTGCCGGAGCCCACCCCACCATCGCCCGCCCCGCCGCCGGCTGCCCGCTCAGCCCCGGGCGGCGACCGGGCCGGTCCTTCCGGACGAGCAGAAGCGGGCGAGGGGCCTCACGGCGGCGGATTCCTCCAGACCCGCTCCGGCCGGGACGATCCAGAAGCGGGAGGAGGGGGCGGCGGGGCGCGAGTGAGGCAGGGGCGGGCGAACGTGTCGTCCTCGCCCGGGTCGGAGAAGGGCGGCACGCCCGAGGGGCAGGGTCCCGAGAAGAGGCGGGGGAGCGAGGAGAGCGGCCGGCCGGCGCCCACCAGCAGCTCCGCAGGCCAGCTCCTCACGCTTGCCGGAGGGGAGCCGCGAGGGGGGCGGCGGAAGCGCTCACGCCGCCCGCTCCTTCCGCCGCCGCCGCTGCCCGAACCGGGGGCGCCCGCGGGAGAAGGAGGCGAAGTAGTCCCTGGCGATTTCTGCAGGCCGCCGGCTTCCCGGAGGGCCAGAGCGGGCACGGGGCGGCGTTGCCGCGCGGGGTGCCCGGACTGAGAGGGCGTGTAGGTAGGAGGACCGAGAGCTGCGACCTCCGGACGAATCACTGCAACTCGAAGTCGTGTGCAGCATAGCAAGTTTCAGGAAAGTAGTTCCCTCCTCCCTTCGTTTCCCAAATCGTTGTCGAGCCTCCGGGCGGGGAGAGGAGGAGGGAGGCGGAGGGATACGCAGGCACCGCTCTCGTGTGCGTGCGCGCGCTCCAAACTCTTGGCACGCCGCGAAAGGGGGCGGGGGTGGGAGCTGCACGGGGAGCCGCTCGGGAGGCTGCATTGTTGCGGCGCGCTGCTCCCCGCTACTTGCTTTGGAATATCCTGGTTGTTCGAACAGAAAAGCTAGGGTGACAGTGTGCTCCAGGCGGAAACTGGAGGCCGCTCTGTTCAGCTATGTGTTTGTGTGTGTGTGTTTTCCTTGCAAAGAATGGAATTGGCATGAGTTCATCTTTAGTTGGTGGGGGTTGGAGAGAGGGACTGTACAAAGAGAGCTCCGCCTGCTGTCCCTCTGGTTGCACTGCTGCAGTCTCCTAGCTGCATGCCCAGAGTGTGTGTGTGAGAGAGAGAGAGAAAGAGAGAGACAGCGAGAAGAGAAAGAGTTTTAATATCTTGGATTCTTACAGCGCAAGGGATATGCTGCGTGGGGCATTCATCTCTGAAACCTTGACTGGTTGTTAATGGAGAACGACTCCCATTGAAGCCCTGGGTAGGCGTGTTACAAGAATCTGGCGCAGCCAGAAGCACAGGAAATAACTCCCGCTGCGAGTGAGGTTGCATAACTATAGCGCAGAAGATGCCTCTGTGGCACGCACGAACTGCTCTAAACGGAGGCGGAACGATTATTCAATAGGCAGCTGTCACGTTTGCATTGTTAGAGGACAGTGTGTGCATTCAGCTCAAAAGGTTTTTGCACAGAAACCTGCTGGGGTTGCGGGCTGCGGTCGAGGTCTGCGGGACCGGAGGACTCAGAGTTCCCGTCTCTGCAAATTCATTATCCCTTCTCTACCTAGAAAGCCAGCCCATACATGATCTGGCCTGGGGGACTGAGTCCCAAGTTTCTGACGCATCTCCTTGGGTATCAGTCTAGCTCTGTATGCAGTGCTTGTCTGTCATTCTTAGGTTTGTGCGACCTGAGAGTGAAGGTCGTTGCTCCTGCCACCTTGAAGGGTAGGATAGTTCCTGAGGAAGAAGAAAGTGGGAGAACTCCTCAACAAACCAGTGCTCCTCTTGCTATCTCCAGAAAGTGTCACGGTCGCTGTTCTCAGGAGCCCCACAGTAGCCTACTAACAGTATTTTGGACGTTGTTATTTTAGTGGCAAAGTCGTGCCCGACTCTTTGCGATCCCATGGGCTGTAATCCACCAGACTCCTCTGTCCATGGGATTTCCCAGGCAAGAATACTGGAGTGGGGTGCCATTTCCTTCTCCAGAGGAACTTCCTGACTCAGGGATGGAATCCCAATCTCCTGTCGTGGCAGGCGGGCTCTTTGCTGCTGAGCCACCAGGGAAGCCTGTTTGGACATAGTAGGTGTTTAATAAACATTTGGGGAATAAAGGAGTTTAGTTAGTCTGCCCAGAAAACTACCCTATTGATTTCTAAGGTTTCTTTATGTAACTCTTGCTTCCAGCCTCAAAGGAGAATTGTCCTTTCTCAGAGTGAGGAAGGGGCTGTGTTGATTACAGGAAGAGAGAAGGTTACCTCTGTTAACCAGAGGTTACCAGTTAGTCACCAGTTAGTTACCAGTTACCTCTGTTAGTCAGAGGTTACCTCTGTTACCTCTGAACCTGCGTTTTTGGTCTTGTTTCTGCAAGGAACCTGTAACTGCGGGTATTGGTACTACCCCGCTCTCCTTCCAGTGCTACTGCTCACCACTTTGGCAGCTCCAATTTGAATCAAATCCCATCAGTTTTAATTTGTGTTCTAGACAGTTTGTGTTCCAGGCAAGTTCCTTAAACTCTGTGCCTGTGTCAATCGGGCTAATAGTACCTAACTCCTAGAGTAGCTGTACTGATTAATGAGGTGATAATATGCAGAAATCACTTAGAACAGACTTAGAATTCAGTAAGTCTCACTCTTACCATAATTTTGTAAAACAGAGATAAGAAACTCCATGACAAGGTGGTAGCAGTTGCTTTGAAAGTTCAATGTAAAGTGTTCAGTGGCCAGCTGATTCCTTTAACAGAAAACCATTGATTTTCTTCCATGTACCACGCTTGCTAGACACATGGCCTGGTCCCTAAGAAGCCATTAATAAATCATAGCTCTTGAGGTTATTATGGGTGAGTACAAGAAATTTTGGATCACTTGCAAAGGCCTCCTTTTCTCTTGAAGAAGATTTGTATCTGTTTGGGATACAAGTGCATCAGGCAATGTATCAATTACAGGTTTTGAGAAAAGATATGTAAACCGTCTTGGCTGTCATGTGCAAGGCACTGTGCTGGCCACTTATACACATGTTCCGTACCTAAGGGGTAAGATATGATGAACAGCTTGAATTAATGCTTTCCAAATTGTTCTCAATCGCATAACCAAGACAGTCACGAATCTGGTCACTTTTAGAGTTTCCCAGGTCTTTCTCAGGACGTTTTAGTGCCGTTCTTTAAAGGGTACGTTTGTAGCTCTCTCTTCTCAACCAGTTGTTGAAGATCTTACCAACTTTAAAAGAAAAATTGTCTTTATATAGCCAGAGCTCTGAGCCTTCTACCCTGAAAACATCGAAAGTGGCCCTACAATGAGGTTCAGCGCCCAGAGGTCTTCTAGTCTGACTGCTGCTGCTGCTAAGTCACTTCAGTCGTATCCGATTCTGTGTGACCCCATAGACAGAAGCCCACCAGGCTCCCCCGTCCCTGGTATTCTCCAGGCAAGAACACTGGAGTGGGTTGCCATTTCTTTCTCCAATGTGTGAAAGTGAAGTCGCTCAGTCGTGTCCAACCCTTAGCGACCCCACGGACTGCAGCCTACCAAGCTCCTCCATCCATGGAATTTTCCAGGCAAGAATATTGGAATGGCTTGCCATTGCCTTCTCCGCTAGTCTGACTATCTATCAGCAACTACCCTGGTCTATCCCAGTGTTAGGTCCTTAAGTGTAAGGGCCTTAGACATATAACAACAAAATGCATTGTATGAGACCTTGTTTGGATCTTGATTTAAACAAATGTTTTCAAATTTGAGATTGAGGAAGTGGAGACTGATGATTATAAAGAATTAGTGTTATGGGTGTGCTTTTTACATCCTTATCTTTCAGAAATATGTACAGATGAAATGATGTGATATCTGAGATTGACTTCAGGATAAGCCAATGGGGTCAGGAATGGAGAGGAGTATTCAGGTGTTTAAATGAAACAAGATTGGTTACTCTGTACTATTTTATATATTTGAAAGTTTCTGTAATAAAAAGTTTTTTAAGTACACTGCAAGCACTGCTTTAATGCAGATTCCTAGGCCCCACTTCCGAGATTGTGATCAGCAGATTGGCAGTAGGACAGAGAAATCTGCTTTGTCAGAAGCATGCCAGGTGCCTGGTTCTACTTAGCTCTTCACTGTCTTCTCCTGCTTTCCTTGCAACTACTTGTGTCACCCCATCTCTGAACACATCGCTTACTGAGAGTTTATTCCAGCAGAACACAAAAAAGGGTAGTCCAAGGTATATCACAGGCTGAAGCATATATTGATCAAGGCTGGAGGGCTTGTTCAACAGGGAAAGTGGATCGAATAAAACTTGACAAGCCACATGAGAAGATAAATATAGACTGCAATTTCACCTAAGTCCCAACTCCATTCAGATGGTATAGCTTCCAGAGAACACTAGTCAAGAAGGATTCTATGGCCAAGCCAAGGGTCAGCAGGGCAGGAGACACACATTTGCTCGGCTGTGTTTTCTCAGGTGGATCTTTGGAAAGAGGCCAGTCACAATAGCTGGTGCTCACGTGGCTGTCAGTACTATTGTCCTCAGGTTTAGGAATTAGCGACAGCCACTTACCCTGTTGTGTGTGTGTGTGCTCAGTCTCTCAGTTGTGTCCGACTCTTTGTGACCAGAGATGAGTAATTATCAAAAGCATCCAGGAACCAACAGCACAATTGCCAACTAATTGCCAGTACAGAGCATCATCAAAGTACAAGTGGGTTCTGGGTTCCATGCAGGTGTCAGACCAGGCTCACAAGCATAGGAAAAGTGCCCTGTTCTCATGGAGGCACTGATAGGTGGCAGGTAGCACCCCAGTGCTTTCTCTGTCTTTCCAGACCACTTGATCCATAGTGATTATCTTTCTCATGTACTCAGATTTTGTTTTCACAAAATTCTTTTTTTTTCCTTCACTGTTTTATACTTGTATTGATAACCACCTCCCCTTTCCTAATCAACTTTTTTGACTTCATGTTTATTTTAAAGGTCTGAAGGCAGAGGCTGCATTTCATGTTTTTTGGCATTCTCTTTAGCAGTGATTTTCAGTAATGGAGGCTTTTCAAATATTATGCAAGGGCCTTATGCATGTATAAAAATGAAGCTGTATTGACTGACACTGCAGTGGAAATCAGGAGTCCCTTCTGGCTTCCTATTGTGACTTCAACACTACTGCACTTCAGCATTTCACACACACTGTCCCTTGCACTAATAAGTTCTCAGCAGGTATTTGTATTCTTGGAAAGCCAAAAGGAGACAGCCATGCCAACATTTGAAGTTCTAACAGTACATAAAATATATGTACACATTTCCATTTCTAGAATTACTCTTAACATTACTTCTTAGCAGATGTTATTAAAATTTTGTATTTTAAAACTGTAGTTAATATGTACCTAGATCAAAGGGAACTCTTTCTTCATGCTGTACTTCGTTTAATGAATAATTTTTTTCTAAGTGTAACCAGTCTCTTGGCTAATGAGCTTGGCCTCTCAGTGGAATTACTAAATGGTAACCATGTTTCTAAATAGTTTCCTTGCCTCTGGCATGAGTCTGTTTCTCCATCACTAGGGTTTCCATGTTCTTCCAAACTAATACAAAGTATAAAGAATAAGTATGCTATTTTATTTTTCTCCCAAAGGACTGCAATTGTTGGTCTGGTAGTATCCGGTAAGTGTGAAATCAGTTTACATGTAATGCTATAACTGCCTTTTACAGGAAGTTTCCATGAGATTACAAGCAGTACAAGGGAAATGAGCAGTCTGTGATTTCCTTTCTTTTCCGTATAATCTTAGCAGGGAGGATGCTTACCAGGCCCCAGGCTACTAAATAAAGCACTCCTCCCTTAAACCATCATTCTCCCAAATGGCTTTGGAATGCTCATTCCTTGAAGGTTATATCCTATTTCAACAAAAATGAAGGATTGAAATACCCATTACATAACATTTCCAAGGCCACGTGCATGCAACACAAGTTCAATACAACAAAAGAATCTGGGCAGTTCCTTGAATTCTGTTTTAAATATGGCATATTCACTTCCCTTTTAGTGAGTAATAAATAATTAGCCATTGGATAGAATTTTAAAACTTACAAGGCCCTTCAGGAAGTTACTTTCCTAACACTCTTATCCACTAGGCATTTTATCAACTCCAATTTACAGAGAGAATTAATACTGAAGATCAGAGAGGTTAGGTGACTTGCCAAAGGCCATACATTAGTGAGAATGTAGCTAGAGGTGAAACTCAAATTTTCTCCTTTGAAAGCCTGTGTGTGTGTCGTTGTGTCTGTGTATTATGTTATTATAAAACATATTATTATATCAATGTTATATTATTATCAAAGACAGAATCCTTCATGGGATATTCTATTTCAAGTTAGTATTACTATAGATGATGACTTGGTAGGAGAACTCTGCTTTTGATAAAAGGGGGATTGAATTCCCTGGCTCTTCTCAGCTGCCTTCTGTGGGTGTCAGGGACACATATTCCTTTATACTATCAGTTTTTTGAATGTGATCTGAATACTTCTGGGGTCTGTTTTGCAGATTGGTAGCTAATTCTAGCGGAGAAGGCAATGGCAAGCCACTCCAGTACTCTTGCCTATAAAATCCCATGGATGGAGGAGTCTGGTAGGCTGCAGTCCGTGGGGTCGCTAAGGGTCAGACATGACTGAGCGAATTCACTTTCACTTTTCATTTTCACACATTGGAAAAGGAAATGGCAGCCCACTCCAGTGTTCTTGCCTGGAGAATCCCAGGGACGGGGGAGCCTGGTGGGCTTCCATCTATGGGGTCACACAGAGTCGGACACGACTGAAGTGACTTAGCAGCAGCAGCAGCTAATACTAGAGCCTTGATAGGAAAACTACTTCCATCTGAAGGTAGAAACATCTGATTGTCTTTTGGTGATGCCAGCAGCTTTAATGATTATGGAAGCTACTAGCTACACTGAGTCAGTGATGCCATCCAATAATCTCATCCCCTGTAATCCCCTTCTCACTCATGGACACGAGTTTGAGCAAACTCGGGGGTATAGTGAAGGACAGGGAAGCCTGGCATGCTGCAATCCACGGAATCGCAAAGAATCAGATACAACTGAGTGACTGAACAACAGCATCTTGCCACCTGTGGCTGTTTCAGTTTAAATTAATGAAATTCAGTAAGATTAAAAATTTACTTCTCAGTTATACTAGCTTTATTTCAAGTGCTCAGTAGCCACAGATGGTTAGTGGCTACCGTATTGGACAGTTCAGATATAGAACATTTCTTTCATCACAGGAAGTTCTTTGGGGGCACATGAACATGCAGATGTGTAGCTGTAAACAACACAGTGAAGGTAGACATTTAACAATAATTATGTTCTCAAATGTTATCTTTGGTTTGAACTGGGACACTGTATTCCCTCTTTTGATCTTAAATATGTTTTCATTGCCCTCAACTAAGGGTTAAAGGGAGGATAATTTCATAATTAAAGTCTTTGATAAACCCACTGAAGCTCTCTATATTGGGAAGCACTAATTCATTGATATGTTTCTTTTATAAAAATGCTTTAAATACCCTTATTTAATATCAGATAAATCCTTGCCACTCAAAGCAGCATAGCTCCACCTGGGAACTCATTAGAAATGTAGACTCTTGGGCTCCACCCAAGCCCTGCTGAATTCTAATCTGCATTTTAACCAGATCCCCCAGTATTCACCCGCACACTGAAGCTTAAGTCCTGCTATAGATTTCTTTCTAAAAATGGTCCTTCCTAACCATGAATAGATCTGTTGTTCTTCAGACTTTTGTATGAAAGTCAAATATTCCCATTGTTTCCAACCCTTTAACCTGGTCCCCCAAAGAGGATTTTTGTTCTTGATTCCTTTTAGCCTCTTCCTTCTGGTCTAGGATTTAGACCGCTCAGCACCTTATCTCTGCTTCTCTCTGGATTAAGCCTACCATGAACTCTGAGCTCCTTGCAGTGCTGGGGCTCGGTAATAGAGGCCTATGCCCTTGAGAGCTACTCTTTTCCTTCTCCATCCTTGTTTCCCTCTTCTCTCAAATCTTCCTATTTTCCTAAAAAACATTCTTTTTTTCCAACTGTCTGCTTCTAAGCTGAAATTTCCCTTCTCCTGAAATTTCCCTTCTCTTCTCACTTTGCAACCTTGCACTTTAATTGGAATTTGTCACACTTTACTAGGCATGTGTGAACCCTGGTAGTTTTACACAACCCACTCAGGGAGTCTTAAAACTTTGTAATTTGTCCTAACTTCTCCTTGCTCTACTATAATGTAAGAACAAACTTAAGATCCTATGTTTCCATATAACATTGGCCCTTCCAGCCCCCCACCTGTGTTGGCAGTGTGCCTGGGTGTGTGTATGTGTGTGCGCACATATATAATATATACTTTAATAGTTATGATTCATAGACTGTAGAAGGTTAGGTGATAGTAACAGAAGGAAAGCTGTAGATGAAATGTCAGTATTAGAGAGAAAAGATAGTATTTTTATTATCTGCTTTGTATAATATCTTCTGTTATCTAAATACTTCCTTTTGGTTTTCCATGTGTTCCTAGATATATTTGTGAGGATTTTGGAGAGCAATAAAAAGGTCATTGCAATGGTCTAAATAAGAAAAATTAGGGTACTGGTCAGGAGCTAGAGAGAAGAGAATGGATATAAATATTGGGTTGGCCAAAAAGTTCATTGGGGTTTTCCCATAACAGCATTCAAAAACCCTAACGAACATTTTGGCCCAACCTGATACCTGTAAGCAACAGAATATTCAGGACTACTTTAGGTTCTGGGAGTGATTCTTTTTTTTTTTTTCCGTAAACTTGCATTCTAACTAGGGAGACATGGAAAATCAAAAGGAATCATCTAGAAAATACAAAATGTTATATGAGAAAATGTCATGGCAGGTAATAAAAATAATTGCTGTTGTTTACCTCTCATGACACTAGCCTTATTAGCATCCGCAAACTTGTCCATTTTGGAATCCTATGATAATACCGTTAGTATCTTTGATAAAATCTACAGGATACACCATATTGAAAAATGCTGTGTTTAGAAGTCATTAGATGCTGAAAACTTCAGTTCCAGTGATATCTGCCCAGTCCTTATATCACTAGAGAAAGATGCTTTCATTCTCCATAAGATTTAAAATCCTAAAAAGACACTGACTTTCGTTCATACTAGAGAATGCCACCCTCAGCTCTAATGCTGTTTATCAGGAAGCCCTAAAACACTTCACACCCTTATTATCTTCTGGGTCTTAGCCAATCTTTGTTTATTTCAAGTTTCCTTCCTTTGTTGGATCATCCCAGTCTTCCTTCTGGGTGCCCTGCCAAGCTGTGCCAAGTACTTTTAACAGTTTCTCTTTACTAACTTATTGTCCTGGTTTATTTTAAGTATATCCCCTGATAGTTTTCATAGAGATTTTTAGAATTGATTTGGTAAAATAAAATTGTTTTCTACAATCCTACATTATTTGATCTGGTCTACATCAAAGAAATATAGTTATTCTTGATAGTCCCATGACATTATTGTTAACTCTGTATATCTGTTTAATATCTACATTTAGTTATCCATCACTTCCAAGTTTGTATGAAACCTCAATATTCATATGTATCAAATTAATTTTGTATAATATCTTATAATATGAGCTGTCTGATAGGTGTTTATCAAATATTTTACATGGTGTTAGTAATTTATTACTCCAAAAGGACAACTTTTAATTTATATTTAAAATTTTTATCTCTGGAGCACCTATCTGGTCAAATGTATAAATGACATTAGAGGTTGTGTCAAGCTTTCATTCAAATTCACAAATTCTATTTATGTATAATTCCAGTTTCTTTTATACTTTTCGTATATCTACATGTCAAATTTCCTTGGCAATCACTTGAAATGTAACTCATTTAATTCTAACAATAATCAATTCTTGATTTTTTTCTTCTTTTTCATTGCCTTCATTTCTGATATTGATCTTCTTTTATAAAACCGAAAGTACTCAGTAAGGGATAGAGAGAGACACTTCAGAAAACCTGTCAAAATTCATTGCAGAGTGGTGTTAAGTCCACCTCTCAAAAAAAAAAAATCCATTTTTGATAAGTGTGCAAAAGATTAGAAGTATTAATTGATCAGTTAATTTATATGCCAGGCAAAGTACTAGAGATGAAATTAAAGCAGTCGTTGACTTCAAAGAATTCATGTCTGGTGAAGATAAGATGTAAGTTGGTAAATCACCGTGGTAAGTGCTGTAAGAGTTATGAACAAAGTGCTACAAGAACAACTGGTTTTGCTTTACTTAAAATAGCGGATTCACAGTAGGTGAGCATTTAGCGGGGAAAAGTCCGTTTTCTCCTTTTGTGTAGGGAAAAGCAATTCTTCCCTTCTATGTTTCTCTTCTATGTGTCTCTGTTACTTTTACACAGAACACTTCACTTTTGATGTAGTGATTTGCCCCCACACAAATGATGCAAGCTTCATGTCCTACAATTTAACTCAGTTCTGCCACCATCTGCCTAAAGGTAGCATCAGATTTCACAGGTGAAGGCCTCAGCCCCATAAGACTTCCCCCTCAACTTCATATGCCAGTTGCAAGCCCAGGTAATAGCCTATAGATGGGAGATTCCAAAGGTCCCCTCATCAGGTTTAATTTGCTAGAGTAACTCTGTGAATTAAGGAAATATTTACTCAAACCAGTTTATCGTGGGCTTCCCTGGTGGCTCAGGTGGTAAAGAAACCATCTGCAATGCAGGAGATGTAAGAGAAGCGGGTCTGATCCCTGGGTCACAAGATCCCCTGGAGAAGGAAATGGTTACCCACTCCAGTTTTCTTGCCTGGAGAATTCCATGGGCAGAGGAGCCTGGCAGGCTACAGTCCATGGTATTGCAAAGAGTCGCACATGACTGAGCTACTAAGCACAACGGATGATTATAAAAAGACATGATAAAGGATACAGAAGAATAGATAGAAGGGATATGTAGAGCAAGGTATAGGGAAAAGGGTGGAGATTCCATGTGTTCACCAACCCAGAAACTCTTTGAACTCCTTACTATTGGGATTTTATGGAGGCTTTCTCACATAGCCATGATCAATATTTAAGTCAGTTTCTACCTTGCTCCCCTCTCCAGAAGACAGAGGATGGGGCCAAAAATTCCAAGCTTCTAATCATGACTTATCCCTGATTCAGGAGCTATCCAGGAACCTACCCAGAGTTACCTTGTTAGAATAAAAGATGCTCCCAGAGCTTTATCATGTAGGAATTTACAAGAGTTTTAGGAGATCTGTGTCAGGAACAGGGGCCAAAGACAAACGCTAGAACAAGAGATCATTCTAGGGTTTTTATCATTTAGGAAATTACAAGGGTTTTAGAGCTCTGTGCCAGGAACCAAGGGCAGAGACCAATATATATCTACTCTATGTAGATCTGTCTGTCTATCTATCATGTTTTTCCCCTATTTATGTCACACTGAGTTACTATAAAACATTATTTTGAAACATAAACAGAACAATGAAATGAAAAACCATTCTTGAAAATGTCTTTATACGTGTTCAAGGAGAGTGTGAAAAGGAAACAAAAAAAAAGCTAATGTTTTTTATTTGTAAAATTTCTACCTTCAAAGGGACAACTGGAGCTAAGAGAGACTTGACACATTTGGTTCTTTTTTCACATTTTTATATAACAGCAAGGTCAATGCTGAAGATGAAGCCCCCAGAGGATAAAGCTCCCAAATTTCAGCCTATTTAAATATTTTACCCATTTCACTGATACCTACCTTCACTTTCCCTGGAGCATATTTGTTTGATACCACCCTGTGACCTAATGGGTATTTATGTAGCTGACTTGTTTGTTTTCAGTGATGTTTTCTGGCAGTTATTTATTGTTTAGGCCCTTTTGGTTTATTTCAGCAGTCTACTAATTAGTACCTAAATACTCCGAGAAAATTATCTTTTACACAATGTACTTTGTTTTGATTCCCAACTCAAGAACTGTCTGGGTCTGCTTTTGGTGTACACAAGCACACAAAAATGCCCGAGGCCGCTTCTCACACTTTTCACTGAGCCTTCCACTTTCCTCATCTTTTCTGAATGTGTGCAATAGCTCTATACTGACAATTTTTGTTTTATTTATGCTGGGAAAGGTTGGGGGTGGGAGGAGAAGGGGACGACGGAGAATGAGATGGCTGGATGGCATTACCGACTCTGTGGACATGAGTTTGAGTGAACTCCGGGAGTTGGTGATGGACAGGGAGGCCTGGCGTGCTGTGATTCATGGGGTCGCGGAGAGTCGGACACGACTGAGCGACTGAACTGAACTGAACTGATTCCAAAAAAATGTTCTGAGATCCCTACTATATATCATGTTAAGACAATGGGGGCTTTACTTTCTGAGATTTCTTTTATCTTCTCCAAATGTCTAGTATTGGACCCTCAACAGTGTTGACAGAAGTTCCTCACTGCCTCTTCAGAATTTGAAGGGAGATCACGTGAAGCTGGGTGATCATGCACCATGTGCAATTCACAGCTGTGAATTTAAAAGGTACAAAACAATATCAAAATGGGGAAATCCCAAAATTTAACCAACTATCTCAAGTTAAATATAGCAGAGTTGAAAGTTTATATAGACTTTTCCATATATCATCACAGTAATCCTCAAGTGCAGAGACAAAATACTAAACTACCTTTTTTGCTTCAGTTTTAAATTAAAACAAGTGCTCTTGTAAAACTTAGAACTCTAAGTAGTACAAAAGTAAAAGTGAGGACTCCAATCCCACTTACCTAAAGCTGAACATGATTAACAGTTTAGAATATATAATTTCAGATCCTTTTCTATGTATTTATTGACATACTCATATAATAAAGCAGGTTTTACATATTATTCTACTTCCTTTTTAATATGTCAAGTATATTTTCAGCATTAAGAGTTCATTCCTATAAATAGTTGTATGGTATTTTATAATGTGAGTATACTATAATTTGGGCTTCTCTGGTGGCTCAGTTGATAAAAAATCTGCCTGCAATGAAGAAGACCTGGTTTGATCCCTGGGTCAGGAAGATCCCTACAGAGAAGGGAATGGCTACCCACTCCAGTATTTTTACCTGTGAAATCACATGTACAGAGGAGCCTGGCAGAGTACAGTCCATGGAGTCTTGAAGAGTTGGACACAACTGAGTGACTAACACTTTCACACTATAATTTATCTCTTTCTCTCTCTAAATGGATATCAGTCATAATTGTTTGCAGATTTTGATTTTTCTCTTAGAACCAATACTTTAATAAACACCCTTATACAGTTATCTTTGAGCTTAAAAGTGAAGATTTCTCTTGTATTTATATTAGTGAAATTACAAGGTCAAAAAGAATAAACATTTTAAATAATGAAAGAGAATACCAAATTGTCCTCCAAAAACTGTTACATTTTAAAAATTATTTTAAACTTTTTATTTTATATTGTAGTATAGCCAATTAACAATGTTATGATAGTTTCAGGTGGACAGCAAAGGGACTCAGCCATACATGTATGCATTCTCCCCCAAACTCCTCTCTCTTCTAGGCTGCCACATAACATTGAGCAGACTTTCCCTGTGCTATAGTAGGATCTTACTGGTTATTCATTTTAAATATAGCAGTGTTTACATGTTGATCCCAAGCTCCCTAACACAGTTCCATTTTTTTAATCAATTATTTTCTTACCAATATTGTATGAGAGTACCCTTTTCTCTATACCCTCACTCAAAGTGTTTTTTTTTTTTTTCAAGTATTGAATTTGTTACAGTATTGCTTCTGTTGTTTATGTTCTGGTTTTGGGCCACGAGACAAGTGGGATCTTAGCTACCCAACCAGGGATAGAACCCACAGCCCCTGCACTGGAAGTCCCAACCACTGGACCACGAGGGAGGTCCCTCAAAGTGTTTATTAACAGTCTCTTTTAGTTTTTATCAGTCTAGTACACCCAACATGTTATCTTATTTCTGTTTTATTTTGTATTTCCCTAATCATGTGGTTGAATTTTATTCATGTTTCTTATTTAGTGAACTTCCCAGTCCAACTGTTTTTCATTAATTTCTATATGCCTCAATTTCCTTAGCTGTTCCCCTTAGGTGAATATTGTTGTGAATTAACAATGCTCATTTATCCTCATTTATTAAACAGTTTGAATGGGTAACTGTCTTTTCTAAGAAAAATAGATTTAAAAAAAATAGAAGTACAGCCAACTCTTGAATAACACTGGGGTTAGGGACTCCAACCCATACAGTAGACAATCCACTTATAACTTCACAGTCAGTTCTCATATTGAAAGTTCCACATTCACAGGTTCAATCAAATCAACCTGATTGTGTGGTACTATAGTATTTCTCGTTGAAAAAAATCCACTTATAAGTGGACTGACACAGTGCAAACCTGTGGTGTTCAAGATTCAAATAAAGCTTTTCATATTTGTCTTTCCTGTATTTGATATTCTATTTTTAATTATGTGCTTTTAAAATTTGCTTTATCTCTACTCACACAGCAACACCGTATATGCTGTATTTCGACTAGCAATAACAATACATATACTTCAAGGAGAACTACATATGTTCCATTACTATAAAATGCATTTCTGTCCATAGTGTTCCCTTAGCACAGTTTCCCCAGCCAAAGATATTAAATAAAGCCAGCATTATTTCAAAAGGTATTATGAAACAGGTACCTAACTTTCTCCTCTATTGTTCAGGCACTAAATTGTATATGACCAGGCTCCTCTATACTCCACTATCTCTTGGAGTTTGCTCAAATTCACATCCACTGAGTCAGTGATACTATTTAACCATTTCATCCTCTAAGTCTTAGAGAAATGCAAATCAAAACCACAACGAGATATCATCTCACATCCATCAGAATGGGTGTGTGCATGCTCACTCAGTGGTGTCTGACTCTTTGCAATCCTATGGATCGTAGCTTGCCAGGCTCCTCTGTTCATGGGATTTTCCAGGCAAGAATATTGAAGTGGGTTGCCATCTCCTCCTCCAGGGGACCTTTCTGACCCAGGGATTGAACCTACGTCTCCTGCTTGATAGGTAGATTCTTTACCACTGAGCTACCCAGGAAGCTCTCCATTATAATGGCCATCATCAAAAAGGCTACAAATAATAAATACTGAAGAGGGTGTGGAGAAAAGGGAACCATCCTACACTGTTCGTGGGAATGTAAATTGATGCAGCCACTATGGAAAGCAGTATGGAGGTTCCTTAAAAAACTAAAAATAGAGCTACCATCTGATCCAACAATCCCACTCTTGGGCATATACCCTGAAAAGATGAAAACTCTAATTCAAAAAGATACATGCACCCCATTGTTCATAGAAGCATTATTTATAATAGTCAGGACATAGAAACAATCCATGTGCTCATCAACAGGCATTTGACTTCAGTTCAGTTCAGTTCAGTCTCAGTCATTTCTTTACGATCGATTCTTTGCAATCCCATAAATTGCAGCACACCAGGCCTCCCTGTCCATCACTTACTCCCAGAGTTCACCCAAACTCATGCGCATCGAGTCGGTGATGCCATCCAGACATCTCATTCTCTGTCATCCCTTTCTCCTCCTGCCCCCAATCCCTCCCAGCATCAGGGTCTTTTCCAGTGAGTCAACTCTTCTCATGAGGTGGCCAAAGAATTGGAGTTTCAGCCTCAGCATCAGTCCTTCCAATGAACACCCAGGACTGGTCTCCTTTAGGATGGACTGGTTGGATCTCCTTGCAGTCCAAGGGACTCTCAAGAGTCTTCTTCAGCACCACAGTTCAAAAGCATCAATTCTTCGGCGATAGCTTTCTTCACAGTCCAACTCTCACATCCATACATGACCCCTGGAAAAACCATAGCCTTGACTAGAAGGACCTTTGTTGGCAAAGTAATATCTCTGCTTTTTAATATTCTGTCGAGGATGGTCATAACTTTCCTTCCAAGGAGTAAGCATCCTTTAATTTCATGGCTGCAATTACCATCTGCAGTGATTTTGGAGCCCCAAAAAATAAAGTCTAACACTGTTGCCATTGTTTCTCCATCTATTTCCCATGAAGTGATGGGACCAGATGCCATGATCTTAGTTTTCTGAATGTTGAGATTTAAGTCAACTTTTTCATTCTCCTCTTTCACTTTCATCAAGAGGCTTTTGAGTTCCTCTTCACTTTCTGCCATAAGGGTGGTGTCATCTGCATATCTGAGGTTATTGATATTTCTCCCAGGAATCTTGATTCTAGCTTGTGCTTCTTCCAGCCCAGCGTTCCTCATGATGTACTCTGCGTATAAGTTAAATAAGCAGAGAGACAATGTACAGCCTTGATGTACTCCTTTTCCTATTTGGAACCAGTCTGTTGTTCCATGTCCAGTTCTAACTGTTGCTTCCTGACCTGCATACAGGTTTCTCAAGAGGCAGGTCAGGTGGTCTGCTATTCCCATCTCTTTCAGAATGTTCCACAGTTTATCGTGATCCACACAGTCAAAGGCTTTGGCATAGTCAATAGATGTTTTTCTGGAACGCTCTTGCTTTTTCAATGATCCTGCATGGATGTTGGCAGTTTGATCTCTGGTTCCTCTGCCTTTTCTAAAACCTGCTTGAACATCTGGAAGTTCACGGTTCACGTATTGCTGAAGCCTGGCTTGGAGAATTTTGAGCATTACTTTACTAGCGTGTGAGATGAGTGCAGTTGTGCAGTATGTTGGAGCATTCTTTGGCATTGCCTTTCTTTGGGATTGGAATGAAAACTGACCTTTTCTAGTCCTGTGGCCACTGCTGAGTTTTCCAAATTTGGTGACATATTGAGTGCAGCACTTTCACAGCATCATCTTTCAGGATTTGAAATAGCTCAACTGGAATTCCATCACCTCCACTAGTTTCATTCATAGTGATGCTTTCTAAGGCCCACTTGACTTCACATTCCAGGATGTCTGGCTCTAGGTGAGTGATCACACCATCGTGATTATCTGAGCTATCCCATGCCCGAGGTCAGGGGCGGCAGCCGAGAGGAGCAACCCCATGTCCGAGGAGCAGCGGCTACTCAGGTGCAGGAGGGCCGAGAGGTGCTTCTCCATGGTCAAGATCAGGAGGGGCGACCTCGTCCAAGGTAAAGAGTAGTGGCTACACTTTGCTGGAGCAGCCATGAAGAGATACCCCACATCCAAGGAAAGAGAAACCCAAGTAAGACGGTAGGTGTTGGCAAGAGGGCATCAGAGGGCAGACACACTGAAACCATAATCACAGAAAACTAGCCAATCTGATCACATGGACCACAGCCTTGTCTAACTCAATGAAACTAAGCCATGCCGTGTGGGGCCACCCAAGACGCATGGGTCATAGTGAAGAGGTCTGACAGAATGTGGTCCACTGGAGAAGGAAATGGCAAACCACTTCAGTATTCTTGCCTTGAGAGCCCCGTGAACAGTATGAAAAGGCAAAATGATAGGATACTGAGGTCGGTAGCTGCCCTATATGCTACAGGTGATCAGTGGAGAAATAACTGCAGAAAGAATGAAGGGATGGAGCCAAAGAATTTGGCTTAAGGAGTGACAAATATATATAGGATATGTTTGTATATATAGTTATATATATAGGATATGTATGTATATGATACATACATACAATGGAATGCTATTCAGCCATATAAAGGAAGGAAATCTTGTCATTTGCTGCAATATGGTGATTCTTTACCATCTTAACTGCCACAGAAGCCCATATTTTCATGTCTGCCCTGGTTGAATTGCTTCCTATCAAAGTATCATGTTCCTGTCTAGCTACATTGCAGACTTCATAGTCTTTAAAATCTTCAACTTTTAGAAATGAAAGAGCTATTAGAATATATTTGGATATAATTTCTCATCTCAGTAGATTATTTAATGGCTACTTGTCTCATTTAATTTTTTAAAATATGGAATTTAATGTGAGAATTTTAAGGCAGCTAATTATATGAAGGACGAGAATGCATTGGGCCTCAGGGTCATGGATTTAAAAGTTGTTTTTGTCATTCTGCTCTACCTCCGTGTCTGATTCTTTTTCCTATTTATTGGCTATTTCTACCACTCAGATCGAACTGAGGAAAGTGGCCACAAATCAGTTGCAAGTTTGTGTACTCTCAATTTTATCAGTTTCAGCCACCAAAAGGAGGCTGACATTAATTTTCTGGTTCCAGTTCTGAAATTCCTTGGGGAAAAAACTCATATTTACCCACATGGACCAATCAACCTTGTCCATGGGCAACGTTGGAGTTTATGAATTTGGTGACTTGCAGTGAGGTCCCATTGTAACCATAGAGATGATGGAGTTGAAGAGGGTGCTTGGCAGAAGAAAGCCTCTGTATCTACCAAGAAATACTTTAGTCTATATCTTTCATGTAGTAGATGATGAGAATGAGGCTCAGAGAAGTGAGTGGATCAAGGCTAGTAAGAGCTCAAAGCAGATTCCAGGTCTCCTTAGTGCTAAGCTTGTGTTCTCTTACTCAATGGACATTTATGGAGCATTCTGTCTGAGCCAGATGGGCTGCTTTCAATGATCAGATGATTACAGCAGTGAACAGCCAAGGAGGTCCTTGTCCTTCATCAGCTGCTGCTTAGATCAAACAGCCGGTCTTCTTATCACCTTCTTCTAAACAGCTTAGTTTTTTGTTTTCTTGTTTTTTTAAATCACTGCTCCTAATCTTCCTGATTGAAAACTCAAGAAAATAACCCATTCTTTCTGCCTCTTCATTGTTTTCTCACACACCAATTGATTCCTGTATTAGCTTTTCTAAAATCCACGCAGAGTGATTGCTCTTAGACACACCCAGTCATAAGATACACATTTAATATACACCAGGCTTTTGAAGGAGTAGATGTTTTCATGTTAGAGCAGGCACATTGTAAGTACAGAGGAAAAAATAAACACTTTTAGCTAGTGGTTGTGATACTCTATTGACCAGTTTTCCTCAAAGGAGGAACTTTTAAATGTACAATTGCAAATTCCTTGAGAAATTTTGGGAATGCCAAGAGGGAAAGAATATAAAGGAATCAACAGTACATTGAGTCTTGGTTTATAGTCAAACAACACACTTTTCATTTGCCAGCTCTCTGAACTTTAGAAGTTCCTTCACTTCTCTGTGCCTTAATTTTTTAACTTATAAGAATGGGGACTAGATCATCTCTATTGAAATTATTTATTATTTCTATTGTTGCCATATTCTTTAAAAGATTAGAGAAGCCAATGAAAAAGAAAATCCATTCCAGTTTCAAAATTCCACACTTTCACAATGGCAAGTGGTTTCCCTCTGCTTTGCAAAGGTGAAACAGTGCTTACATTTTACTGTTTGTACACAGATCCTAAATGATCTAATTTATGTTAATTAAATCAACCAGATTTCTTTGAAAACAAAATGACTTTGTCTCCCAGTGCTAGCATTATAATGGGTTGCTGCTGTGATTTTAAAAATATCTCTTTAGGTAACCTAGATATCTCACACTGGCCTTGCATGGAAAAATGCCAGCCATCCAAATGCTTTCTTTTGCCCCTTTCCATGTTAGAAGGCTAAGATGTGGTATGACTATGTAATTCATACCACAGAATTCTCCACACACTTCATTGCATGAAAATTCAGAGAGCAACGGAGAGAAAAACATTTCATTTTTGTTCTCTGGATGTCTCCAGTATGCCTACCTGATTCTTTTTTTTAGATGGGCTTTAATATCTTCATTACCTGTACACATATGTCAGTACATATTTTTTGGTCTCCTATCAGAACATTTTCATATTAAACTGTATTTTTTTAAAAAGATCTTGGATCTAGCACTTCCACACTGCCTTCTGTTCCCTTGACTACCGGAGATGGCTGTGCCTTGATGGGCCCTGGAAGGGACAGCCTGTGAAATGTGCCAGTTCCCAGAAACGGCATACAGTCCCTGTGGCCGGATCAGGACAGCCATTCCTGGAAGCAGCCACTCAGGAGTGCTACTTTTAGCAACAATAGCAGCTAAGATATGATGAACGAGTCAGAACATTGTGCTGCATCTTTTCTAAGTCTCTTGAATGAGCCACTGTTTGTGGGTGCTGATAGCTGAATACTAGTTTTCATGGAACATAACTGTCAGTGTTTTCCCACTCAAAAGCAGCCACAGAGCAAACCTTCTGGAGTGGCATCTTGGCAATGGGCATCAAAAACCTTTAAAATGTATGAAACTTATCTGAATAATTCTGCCTGTTAAGAATTTGTCCTAAGGAAATAAGTGTGTAGGATAGTGGCTGGTACCTAGGAAACTTGCAATAAATGTTAGCTGTTACTATAAAGAAAAGTAATAACAGCACAGTTTATAGTGGTGGAAACTTAGATTAAACCTAGATGCACAAGACAAGGAGACTGATGAAATAAATATTATCATGTTGATATAATATACTACAGTGTGTGTAGTTGCTAAGTTGTGTCCGACTTCTTTATGACCCCATGGACTGTAGCCTGCCAGGCTCCCCTGTCTATGGGATTCTCCAGGCAAGAACACTGGAGTGGGTTGCCATTTCCTCCTCCAGAATATATACTACTAGCAGTTTTTAAAAAGTATGCTAGTGGTTTCCAAATTTTGCTGTGCATCAGAATTGCCCAAGGAACCTGTTAAAAACAGTTTCCTAGACCCCATCCAAACTACTCTAAAACTGGAAAGGTCAATAGGTAAGACAGCAGTTAGGCTTCATATGAACTCAGTGTGTTTTATGGAAGGAATATTATTTTTTCTTAAAGCCTTATTTTTTGTATCAGAGACTTGGAAACATATTCGATCTATCACACAAACAATTCATCTGTTTCAAAAGGACCCATTTAAATCCTTCAGGTCACTGAAAACAGACCTGACTTGAAGCTACATCTCATTCACTGACCTTTTCTTTAAATGGACATCATTATAAAATGTCGTTTCTCCAATTCTCCAATTTATGCAATCCTCTTTCTAGATAGATAGATATCTGTTTGATAAACAAATAACACTTTCCTTCAAGAGAAACAGGCCATTTGGAGAAGAATTTCACATTTGGGGCTGTCTTTCAATCTCTTCTTCTCTCTCTGTGTTTTCATAACATCTATATTGGAATGAAAGATAGTTGGAAGCCTGTGGTTGAGTATGAAAGCATTTTGTTCCAGCCCCAAGATAAACAACTGTTTATCTGTATAGTTTCTTTCTTGCTCAAAGAAATATACACACTAAGAAAATGACCAACTTAGAGCCTGTTTATACAGAGTGAAGTAAGTCAGGAAGAGAAAAAAAAATATCGTGTAATAACACATATATGTGGAATCTAGAAAAATGGTACTGATGAACCTATTTGCAAGGCAGGAATATAATAGAGATGCAGACATAGAGAACAGACTTGCAGACACAGTAGGGGAAGGAGGGGGTTGGACGAATTGAGAGAGTAACGTTGAAATATATACATTGCTGCTGCTGCTGCTGCTAAGTCACTTCAGTCGTGTCCAACTCTGTGCGACCCCATGGACAGCAGCCCACCAGGCTCCTCCATCCATGGGATTTTCTAGGCAAGAGTACTGGAGTGGCTTGCCATTGCCTTCTCCGGAAATATATACATATATACATTACCATATGTAAATAGATAGCTAGTGGGAAGTTCGGAGAAGGCAATGGCAAGCCACTCCAGTACTCTTGCCTAGAAAATCCCATGGACAGAGGAGCCTGGTGGGCTACAGTCCACGGGGTCGCTACTAGTCGGACAAGACTGAGCAACTTCACTTTCAGTTTTCACTTTCACACGTTGGAGAAGGAAATGGCAGCCCACTCCAGTGTTCTTGCCTGGAGAATCCCAGGGATGGTGGAGCCTGGTGGGCTGCTGTCCATGGGGTCGCACAGAGTCGGACACGACTGAAGTGACTTAGCAGCAGCAGCAGCAGCAGCAGTGGGAAGTTGCTATATAACATGGTGAGCTCAATCTGGTACTCTGTAATAACCTAGAGGAGTGGAATGGGGTGGGGGGGGGTGAGAAGGAGTTTCAAGAAAAAAAGGACATATGTATACTTAAGGCTGATTCACATTGCTCTATGACAGAAACCAGCACAACATTGTAAAGCAATTATTCTCCAATAAAAATTAAAAGAAAATGGCCAACCATGTGAAATTAATTAAACAAGGCTATTAGACTGAGGTGGCTTCTTTTTTCCTTTTTTTTTTCTTGGCCCTCCTGTGCATGTGGTATCTTAGTTCCCCAACCGGGGATCCAGCCCATGCCGCCTGCAATGGAAGCACGGAGTCTTAACCACTGGACCCGCCAAGAAAGTCCCTGAGGTGGCTTTAATGCCTTGGTAGCTCCTGTAAGCAAACCCAGCTTAAGCTGAAATGTCTCAAGGTTAAGAAACAGAAGCCTGAGAACAACCAATCACAAACAGCCAACTCAGCTTCACCAAATAAGGCAAACGCTCAAGTTACAGCCAATCAATAATTTCCTTTCTTTGCTTTTTTTTTCTTGCCTCTTGTCTAGAAAAGCCTTTCCACTAGCTCTTGATGAGGCACTCCTAACCACTTCTGGTTTGTCTCTGCCTGATTTGAGTCAGTTTTTGCTCAAATAAACTTTTAAATTGTGATATGCCTCAGTTTATCTTTCAACAACAGGAGGTGTTTTTTTCCTCACGAACTATTACTTCAAAGATCAACATAATAGATTGTATTAAAACTGATAATTCCAAGGTGTAGGAATTCAGAGATATTCCTTATTCTTTATCAGTATTGTTCCAAACCATGGAGATGATCCATCAGCTGACCCACCACTCACGCATTGAGTAACCCTCTGTCATGCTTTAGGAAGAGTGTTAAAGTTCTAATTTCTTATTCCTTCCCACACAGCAGCTTCCCTAATAGCAGCATTTTACAATTATGCAATGCCTATCTGTGCCTGCTCTAACCACTTCACCTAGGTATTTACATATTTAGTGCTCACCCTTAAGGTGATAGCACCATGATTCAACCCTGTTTTGCAGATGAAGAAATCTCACCTCAGGAAGGTTGAGGCATTTGCCCAAGATCACACAGTTACACACACATAATCCACAAGGAATGGAACCCAAGCATTCTGAAGGTCTTTGCGTGTGGCATCTGAGCCCCAGTCTTACATGTACTTCCCTAGTACTGAATTTCTGATTCCTCTACTGGAAAAACCTTTAGGTGACGGAGGGAAGATAAAGGACTGAGTGGGAGAAAGTACCTCAGGGCAAAAAGGGGAGAATTCTAAAGATTGTAAAGTGGAACTGTGAGAGAAGTGCCTGAAATCCCGCTCAGATCTTCTTGATTGGAAAAGTATTTCATTTTTTTGAACCTCAGTTTCCTATTCTGTAGGTCCTTCTAACCAGTCCATTCTAAAGGAGATCAATCCTGGGTGTTCATTGGAAGGACTGATGCTGAAGCTGAAACTCCAATACTTTGGCCACTTCATGCGATGAGTTGACTCACTGGAAAAGACTCTGATGCTGGGAGGGATTGGCGGCGGGAGGAGAAGGGGACGACAGAGAATGAGGTGGCTGGATGGCATCACTGACTCGATGGACATGAGTTTGAGTGAACTCCGGGAGTTGGTGATGGACAGGGAGGCCTGGCGTGCTGTGATTCATGGGGTCGCAAAGAGTCAGACACGACTGAGCGACTGAACTGAACTGAACTGAATGAAATAAGATAATATATGCACTTTATTCACAGAGAAACCTTAGCTGTCACCCACCCCCACCCCCAATGAAAGGCAAAGAAAGAAACTTGAGATCTTTGAATTAGCTAAATTGAAAAGACATGGAGTAGACTTTCCTTCGGACTGGATAACAAAACAAAGCCAGAAAAGAAAAACTTAAAAAATAAATCTGGCATTTGTTAACACTGATTTCTGTAATTTCAAACATTCTTTCTTCTTTCCATTTTTTTTTTTGAACTTTCTCTCCTTCCCTTCTTTCTCCTCACTGTTAATTTTTCCCTTTGTTTCTTAGTAGAATACTTTTTGAGAGTTTCCCAGGTAGCACAATGGTAAAAAATCCACCTGCAATGCTGGAGATGCAGGAGGCTCAGGTTTGATCCCTGGGTCAGGAAGATGACCTGGAGGAGGAAATAGCAATCCATTCCAGTATTCTTACCTGAAAATTTCCCATGGACAGAGGAGCCTGTCAGGCTACAGTCCATGGGGTCGAAAAGAGTCAGACATAACTGAGCACACACACACAGAATACTTTTTGGAAACCTCCAGCCTTGATTCAGCTAAAAAGAAAGAAGAGTAAGTTTCTACTGTGACCAGAAATCTACGGAAAGTGGAGTACCCTGGGGGCCATCCCAGCTGCAAAACAAAAGTACAAAAAAAAGCTGGCTAAGTTGGGAGATGAATGTTCTAGAGGGAGGAAGAATGAGGATGATTAAAATTTGCAGATTCTTTCCAGTCTGGGATTGACTTCCCCAAGTTCTACTCTTATCATTGGTTTATTTTACTAGAAAGTGGTCCTTTGCCTAAACCACTTTATATTTCCTGTAGTATTCCTGTGGAATCATTCAAGTGGTTTCAGGCACACATGTCTCATTTGCCATCCAGATTGCTGGCTGGAATAGCAAAATGCATCTTTTCTTTTGGTTTTAACTCTGTATGTGAACAGGAAAGAACTGGGCTTTTGGGGTCAAAGAGCCTTGGGCTGAACTCCCTACTTATTAGGTCACCTTGGGCAAATAATTTAAACCTCTGTAACTTTGCTCATTTGGAAAGTAAGCATAAGAATAGTAACAGCCATGTAGATTTGTTTGAGATAATACATGTGAAGCACTAGCATAGGAGTGGAGCCCAGGAAATATTCATTATATAGTAGCTCCAATGATTATTTTTCAGTCTATTTTTCTTTCCCCTTAGAATACCTAAGTACTTAGTTTAATAAGGTTTTGGTCAGATGAACGATATGAATGAAAAAAAAAAAAACACATTAGGGCAAAAGATATATCACAGGAAAAGGCTTACTTCTTTCCAGGGGCTTGAAGACTTTCCATGTTCTAGGTTATATTTTAGTTGCAAACCAGAAAAGGAAGCATAAAGACATGAAAGTAAATACAAAGTGATATCCTCCACAGTTGTCATCATGGTACGGAAGTCTTATTTACATAAATAAAATTTTTTTTACAGTATCATGTGGCTTGCAGGATCTTAGTTCCCCGACCAAGGATGGAACCCCTACTCCAGCAGTGGAAGCATAGAGTCCTAACCACTAGACCACCAGAGACTTCCCTACAGAAATAATTTTTTATTGTACTATGTTGAAAGAATGCCATATTATTTGATAAGTAAAAAAAAAAAAAGCAAAACAGGGCTTAGTTTCCATGAAACTAAAAAACTAATTTAAAACAGATCTGTTTAGTCTTAGAGATTTTAAGTACTTAAATTTCTCCTCCTGAATTAGCAGGTTTTTGAGTGGATGAGGTTACCTAGCAGGTACCTTTCTGCCTTTAGGTGACTTGTTAATAATTTAAATATGAATTAAATTCATAGTCATGTAGAGTGAAAATAGCGACTTTTTATGAGGGATTAAAACGTGAGCAAGCCACAACAGTGACCTTGGAAAATAAAAATGATTGCAAATGCATCAAGTATACATGGAAATTTTGCTTTTGAGGAATGTGTTTGTGTTCATTTGTGCTTATTTTAAGGCTAGAGTGGGATCAATCTGATCCTTCCTACCATGTCCTGGTTGTTGAACTCTGGGTCCATATGTATTTTCCAGGTTGTTGGTTTATTAGGTTAGGCGGATATTTATTTTCCATCTTGTGAATGACAGTCAAAATTTATGCCCCAGAGTCAGAAGCTTGGGTGAGCCATTTGCTAGGGCCCTGAAAACCACCTTTCTCTGTCACACAAGCAGTTGTTGTAATCAGATTGGCCGCATGCCTAGAGCATGCTGTGTGACTCAGTGGCAGTTGCAGTCAGAGCATGGAGATGGAGACAAAGAAGCCATAGATCAGGAAATCACAGTGACGACGGCCAAGAGGGACTGGACGGTTTTATATGAGTGGAGATTTTTTTGTTAAAGAATTTTTTCTTTAAATATCATTCATCAAAGACACATTTAATCCTGCTACTTTTGCATGAGATTTAAACAATTTTTTATCCTAGTAATACTCTGTTCAATACTGTGGGTGATTCTGTAGTAACGAAGAGCTTGGAATACTGTAACAACCATTCAGCATTTCCAGTGATTTTAGATCCATGCTTAGTAAGGGTATATATGCCTACTCTCACTTGAATTAGATACGCTTTTTGAAGAAGCCTTGATTTTAACATCCACCTTGGGCTAGATCCAATTCATTCTAGGGAAGACAGAATTAATTTTCAAATGATTCTTAAATCAGAAGTTCTCAAATGCTTTGAAATCCACAACATTTACATTTTGTTTAAAAATGATCAAGGACTTAACATTTATATCTACCCATCTAGTTGTTAATTGTTGTAAATGTACATGACAAATGATAATAAAGATATACGCGTGTACCTCTTGGTCCACTTTAAGGGGAAGGTGTAAAAAATTGAGGAAGGATGAGTAAGTGTGGTAAGTGGTGGTGTAATACAATTTATTTCTTCTCTTTCTACAATATCAGTCATAGGTGAAGATAGCAAGGTGGAGATACTCAGCTGACACCAGAGGCATCATCCTTAATTGTGGTTGGGTAGAACTGCTGTCCTACAGGGTAAGGATGAGTATAACCTGGAAACAGTAACAGAGAAAGGCACTAGATTCTGAAATTATATCCTCACATAAACTTCAAATACTGGCCAGAGGGGAGCAGCTCTTTCACACTGCACTTACTGTGCTCTTGCTGTGAAATGTTCTGACAGCACCTCAGCACAGAATCCTAGGATTCTGTGTGAGGCAGATTGGAAAAGCCATTGAAAAAAATCCTGGAGAATTGTGATACAGTTTGAGACAGCTCTCATTGTATGAAGATTAGTGCTCATCACCCCAAAGTGAATAGACATTACTTGGAGGAGAAATTGGACAGACCACTGTGTGTGATTTGGTTGATCAGATGCTTGAAATGAATAGACTATCACAATGTATGTGTGATTGGGTCTATGTATGTATAGATAGATCCACTGTGTGTGATTGGATCACTATGCCAGAATCTCCGAGCTCAAGAAATGTATGCAATAATAAAACTATAATTCAAAAAGATACATAGCAGCACTATTCACAATAGCGAATACATGGAAGCAACCTAAATGTCCATTGATAGACAAATGGATAAAGAAGGTGTGATACATATACACAATTGAATACTAAGCCTTAAAAAGAATGAAAGAATGCCATTTGCAGCAACATGGATTCAACTAGCGATTATTATACTAAGTGAAGTAAGTCAGAAAAAGGTAAACAAACACTATATGATATCATGTATATGTGGAATCTAAAATATGACACAGACGAGCTTATCTATGAAACAGAGTCACAGACAGAGAACAGACTGGTGTTGCCAAGGGGGAGGGGAGGGGAGAAGGGTGGATTGGGAAGTATCTTCCTACAGTCAGCAAATATTTGTTGAGCACCTATTATGGTCTAGATGCTTCTCTAGGGTCTTGAGATACAAATATTCTGTTCATCATCTTTGATGAACAAAATAGAGATATCTGACCTTATGGAATTTATGTGTTAGTGTGAGATGACTGACGGTAAATACCAAACCTAAGGAAGAAGAATATAGTATGGAAAAATAAAGCAGTACAGCAGAGTAAGGGGAATCAGGAGTGCTAAGGGGGGAGTGTTGCAGCCTTAAACAAAATGATCAGGGTAAGCTTCATTGAGAGCCTAACATGTGAGCAAAGACTCAAAGGAAGTGAGAGTCAGACATGCGGCTTCTATAGGAAGAGCCCTTCTAGGAAGAGGCAACAGTCAGTGCAAAGGTCCTAAGGTCAGTATTATCACAAGCTTCACTGTCTTCTTGGACTTCCCTGATAGCTCAGTTGGTAGAGAATCTGCCTGCAATGCAGGAGACCTGGGTTCGATCCCTGGGTTGGGAAGATCCCCTGGAGAAAGGCACGGCTATCCACTCCAGTATTCTAGACTGGAGAATTCTATGGACTACACATGGAGAAGTCCATGTGGTCGCAAAGAGTCAGACATGACTGAGCGAGTTTCACCTTCCCTTTCACTGTCTTCTTAACTAAAGAGAATGGCATTCTACTCATGGAGAGGTTATTATACTCCACTTCATGGGTTTGGGAGATAAATACACCTTTTCCCAGCTTTCTATTCAAGGTTCATAACTCTTAATGCCTCAAATATCTGTGATTTTTGGTTCAGAAAGTGACTGTGACCAGTCTTGGCCATATTTTAAGGATTTCATTTGCCTTCTTGAACATGTATAGCATAGGGAACCAACTCAATTATGGATACTAATTTTTTTCTGTTAGACTGAATAGCTTGGGAGGGAACAATTGTTTCTAACTGCCTGTATTTATCAACTATAAGTTGGATATAGTGTAAGGATAATTGTTATCTCCCAGGAATTGAACTGATGAACTTGGCAGCATCATGGTGGTGGTGATGGTTTAGTCACTAAGTCGTGTCTGACTCTTGCAACCCCCTGGACTATAGCCCACCAGGCTCCCCTGTCCATGGGATTCTCCAGGCAAGAGTACTGGAGTGGGCTGCCATTTCCTTCTTCTGGCAGTATCACACTGACATAGTAAATGAATAATATGGGACACACAGACACACACACATTTTCACTATGTGACATTTTGATCCAAAACCTAGTCTTTAAAGATGTAAATTCTGCCTTGCAGGTAAAGTTTGAGAAATATAAATAAATATTTCATAACGTCTTAAAAAAATAGAAAGTGAAGAAAAATCTCTATTCTTTGTTACTCTTCAAAGTACATGTGTTGTATTGATATTAAATAGTCAATAAGCAATTTCAGATGCAGAAATGCTACCTCATACCACATGATAAACTCTAGAATAAAACATTTCTGTGGCGTTGTGATAAACTGTGACCCTGAATATATAGAATATACATACATATATATGTGCATGCACATGCTCATATACACATAAGGTAAAGAAAAATATTCATTCTAATGTAGGAAATGTAAATAAAAGTAAAATAGATACACACATATCCCCTTGCCCAGACAAAAATATATTATTAGCTTCTCAGGTGGGTCAGTGGGTAAAGAATTTGCCTGCAATGCAAGAGATGCAGGAGATGTGGGTTTGATCCCGGGGTTGGGAAGATCCCCTGGAGGAGGGCATAGCAACTCACCCCATTATTCTTGCCTGGAGAATCCCATGGACAGAGCAACCCTGTGAGCTACAGTTCATAGGGTCACAAAGAGTTGGACATGACTGAAGTGACTGAGCATGCAAACAAACCACAGAGACCATTAACAAACATATTAGAAACCTGCTGTTAGTGGATACTGAGGCAAAGGCCCTTGCTTCATTGCAAAACTTGAATTAATTCTGCTTCTAGGGGGAGCACAATATGACAACAACAAATATAACCACCACCATAAACCGCTTGTTATTAATACTTCCAAGGAGTATGCTAAGTGCATGGACTAGCGTTATTGTATTATACAATATTGTATCATTTAACCCTGTGTGGTAAGTAGTATCAATAGATGATAAAGGAAGGGCTCAAAGAAGCTAAGAAACTTGTGCAAGACCTCAGAGCTATTATAGTCAATTCTAGATCAAGGATTTGAAACCAAGTATTCTGTTTCTAGGGCCGATAGGCTTCATCCCTGCAGTGTGTTGCTTGAAAAGGATCTCAGAAGTAGTGTGTGAATACTGGAGTCAGAGGAGACCCAGGATTAAATCTTGTTTTTGTCTCTTGTGTGCCCATAGACTAGGCATTTAACCTTTGAGACTCAAAGGCCAGTAGTATAGACACTAATATCTATAGTATAGTATCTATACCAGTTACTGATATCTATAGTACTAGTATCTAAGGGTATAGATAATAGTATCTACTTTGCCAAATTGCCTTAGATTAGAGATAATGTGTGCCTGCTACGTGGTCACTATTCAGTAAATGATAGTTTGATTTAACTGTTATATCTAAGTTTAAACAGAGTCATCGAGGAAGAATGCTGAATGCTATGCTAAACACAGAAAGCACCTGACTTTCCCTTTTCTCATTAACCAGGACTTCTGGTTGGCTACTTGAGAATTTGTCACTAGAATCGAGTGTAACCATTGCTGAAGGAAAGAAGACTAGGGAGTGCATGCACTCTCTGCATTTTGCACAACTCAGAAGAGGAAGCCCATTTATTTAATTTACACCAGAGCTCTTGGGCATCCTGTAAAGTCTTCCTCTGGAGGAAACAGCCAACAAGCTAATGTCCCAAAGAGAGAAACAATTTAGCCAGTTCATGAACTAGGGTTGTAGTTACAGTATATTCTTTTTGCCAAAGAGAGTAATTTGTAAGTTTAAATAGCACCAAACCAAGATTACCAATGTTAGTTGAGAACGTGCTGTTTAAGGATAAGTCAAACCATAAATTACAGAATTGAAATTTAGAGATGATTGGCATGCTCAGAGATGTTAGGATTTACACAGGACAGTTTTACAATAAAGACAGAAAATCAAGCCTAAAACAAGCTGTTATCCTGAACTATAGAAGTATAAGCAGGATCCAAGTTAGTGAATATTATAGTAATTTTTAAGGAAATAATATGGTCACAAAGCTGGAAGGGATGTTAAAGCTCATTTATTCACATTCCCCTTTTCCTCTATTTTTTTTTTTTTTTTTTTTTAGGTGTGAAAACTGGAAGCCAAAGAAAGGAAAGGCTGTGGCAAGGTACACACACAACAGTAAGATCTTTCTCATCTCGATTTTCTCCTGGATGAGGCGATGGGGCTTAGTGAGAAGCACAGTTTATAAGAATTCTGAAAGCCAGCAGCCTTGCTAAATTTAGATTTGGTTTTTGCTTATGTAATTTTCCTTGTGTTTTCAATTATTTATACGAATATATTATTTATATATGTCTGGAACTTGTGCTTTTAGCACTCAATAAACAGGAATAATTTATAGGACTACAGAGTGCTTCCTGTCCTTACCTTTCAGAGTCTGTTCTTTTGCATTGTTAATTAATTGTTATATTTCAGCCCTGGGCAACTTCCTTTCCCAGCAGTCTTGTCATACTGCATAACTAGCCAGAGAGCGCTGTGTTAGGATCTACCTTTATCTTCATACTCACATTCTGAAATCCAGGTTAATGATCCTCTTAGTTATTGGGGGTAAGCTGGTGGTCATGGCATGACCTAGCAGAACACTGTCTTCAGCAGACTGAGAGCATGCTGACAGAGGAAGCAGGCTGCCAGTCCTACATTGAATTTGCCCATGCTTCAAGTTTCTTCTTTGCCTCTGCATTTTTTTTTTTTCAAATCAAGTTCTGGACACGCCTTCCTCTGCCTTCCCTCATCACCTTTTTTCCCTCTGCTGTCCCACACTGACCTCAGGTACCTATGTCATCCTGGCTCATGGCCACAGGTATGGATTCTACCACCAGAAATGACTCCTGCTTCTTTCCTCTTTCCCTAAATTGTTCACTTCCCTATGTCTGACTCTTCATCCCTGGTTCTCACCTTGCCTTGGATTTATCAAAGGACAGAGTGATAATTGCCGGGAAGACCCAACATGCAGGTACCCCAGGGTGGTGCTCGGATGTCAAGAGGCCTCGGCAGAACTGGGCTGGGCACGGTGACAGCACACTCTCTGCGGTGCCCCTTTCCTTCACTGCCTCCTCAGCATTTTCCAGAGCAAATACAAAGAGGTCCTTGGTTGATACACCCTGAGCCTGAAGGATTAGCTCTCTAATCAGTTTTTAGAAGAGTAAATATAGTGAAATACATAAACTTTTCCTCCATGGAAAGGCAAGACAAAAGTGAGATGGACTGTCTTATTTTGCTACTGTCACTCAAAGGCATGACGCCTTTGCTTGGACTTTAGAGCAAGGTCTTTCCTAGATTCCTTCTGTCTCTTTGATGGAATCAGCAGGTGAGCAGCCCACTCACAGGCCATTTCATCTGAAGGCAAGAAACTACCTTACCATAGCCATGGGTATTCATGAGGATGCAGACCCAATCAAGGGCTTCACAGGTGGTTCAGAGGCAAAGAATCTGTCTGCCAACGCAAGAGATGCTGATTCGATACCTGGGTCAGGAGGATCCCCTGGAGAAGAGAATGGCAACCCACTCCAGTATTCTTGCCTGGAAAACCCCATGCACAGAGGAGCCTGGCAGGCTACAGTCCGTGGGGGTCACAAGAGAGTCGGACATGACTTAGCCATTGAGCACGCACATGCAGACCAAATACCCCATCGACTTGACATGAAAGGACTACTGAAATAAAAACAAAATAATCCATAGGAAAAAGGGCCATTGAGGGAAATTTCTCTTTCCTCTTCTCACCATTGTCAGCAGTTTAACTGTAAGGTACATCGTGGTCAGTCACAATATTAGACTGTCAAAATACATTGAACAGAGGATTGATGGGAGGATGAATAAGCATCTCAGTGAAAGATGTAAAACTCTGTAGACCTGCACTTGTTCACCCTGGGAACGCCTCATGGTACCTTATATATGTATCAGCATCTTTAAAGACTTAAGGAATGCCCCTGCAGATTCACCTAGTTCCATAAGCCTGACTGACCGCTGCATCAGCTGTCTGGAGCCTCCTTTTGGGGGGTATTTATTCTCCAGCATACTTCCAAGGATAGAGGCCAGAAAGTTCTAGTGCACTATGGGGCCAACTATGTGGCCAGAGAACTCCATCCAATCCTAGCTGATTAGGCCAAGTAGGCAGTAGTTAACTGTGTTAAAGCTGAAGGAGAAGATTCTAAGAAACATACTGTTAATATAAATGCCCCGGGGCAGAGTGTTGTCATAAATTCATCTGGCTACAAAATGCATATTAGCTCCATATTTAAAACATCTTAAAATTTCAGAATGACTTGTCTTTATTATAAAAAATACAAAAAGTACAGATGAATGAAAGTAAAGCCCCCACCTGTGTGACACCCTATTCCCACACCTTGAGAAAGCACACCTAAGAGTTTCTTGTTTATCTTTTCAGGAGTGTTTAATCATGGCTAACTGGTATATTGAATGGGCTAGGCTAAATGGGGTAAAATCAGAAAAGTAGTTTTCTTCTTCCTCTAACCCAAACACTTCAGAGTCATTCTCTAGATCTCTGCACAACCCTTGGACAATACATTGGGCAGACCCTGTCACTTTTACAAATACATCTAGATGTTAAAAACAGTGTGTTTGTGTATGTTTTTAAATATTTTTTAAAAGGTCAATCTGGATCTCCCTAGTGGTTCAGTGGTTATGAATCCACCTGTCAATGCAGGGGACATGGGTTCTATCCCTGGTCCAGGAAGATCTAACATGTTGCGAGCCAACTAAGCCCCTGCGGGACAACTGCTGAAGTGGTGAAGCGCAGTTGGGCTCCTACTCTACAGTAAGAGAAGCTGCTGCGGTGAGAAACCTGGGCACCAGGAAGCGCTGCAACTAGAGTGTAGCCCCACACTGTACTGGATGTCAATTCGGATGATTTCGATGTCAATATGATCCAAATCCCCGGAGAAGGCAATGGCAAGCCACTCCAGTACTCTTGCCTAGAAAATCCCACGGATGGAGGAGCCTAGTAGGCTGCAGTCCGTGGGGTCGCTAAGGGTCGGACAGGACTGAGCACCTTCACTTTCACTTTTCACTTTCATGCATTGGAGAAGGAAATGGCAACCCACTCCAGTGTTCTTGCCTGGAGAATCCCAGGGAAGGGGGAGCCTGGTGGGCTTCCGTCTATGGGGTCACACAGAGTCAGACACTACTGAAGTGACTTAGCAGCAGCAGCAGCATGATCCAAATCAAAAGTTCCTTCTTACATCTAGTTTAAAATCTCTCCTCTTCCTGGGGCTTGGGCCTGATCTTGATTCAGAAAACTGCAGGTAGAAACAGGAGTGCGCGCGCTGGCTTTCCCTCCGGTAAAGAGCTTTTCACTCCTGGATTCCTGCACTGAACCCTGCAGTCCCCGCCCCTCCAGGAGGAGGCTGCGGAGGCGGAGGCAGATCCGAGGTAAAGGACTGGACTTGCTCAAAGCGTGGTATGTAATCAGAAATCTAAACCCTCCGGTGGTGGATACCTACTGCTGGCTGTTTCTTACATGAAGTAGTTTTGTGGGTTTTTCAGAGACTTCTGCCCAATCAGGGCCTCTGCTCTCTGTTCTCTGAACTGTTCCTGCGGTGGGAGATGCTCTCTCTCAGCCTCACTTCTCACGAATCTCCCTCCAGAGCAGTCCTATGATTCCTCTCCTTTCTCAGAAGATTACCGCTGGAATTATCTTGCCCCAGCAAGCAGAGCTCTGGGGCAAGATCTTTTCAAGATGGCACTAGCCTGACTGACTTTCGAGATGGCCTACCTCATGCGAAAATATAGCATCTTTGCCCCACCGAACCCTGGAAAAATGGCTACTCCCTCTGCAGCCCGCTGTCATTGCTCTGCCATTACAGGTCATTCTACACAATCTCTGGCTTTTACCCTTCTCCTGGCGGGAGGCAGACACCTCATTCTGTGCTCCTGAGTTCCAGGGAACACAGATTAAGTTCACACAAGAGCTTTCTGAACACATTCTGTTGTAAGAGCAGTGTGAAGGGATACCCTCTTCTGAATCCCTCTGAGTTTTCGCATATTGACAAGCAATGAGATGAGGGAGATGCTTTTTCTCCCTTTGGTGAGCTTGCCATTTTCTTAGGTTTTCTCTTTCTTTCTCTCTTCTTGGCATTCCATTCAGCCTCCCATGGGAAGGGAATTCCATGGAACTATAATGCTATCAGACCAGTGCACACCTTTTTTCTTCCTCACTCTGATCATCCTTTGGACTGACGGTGGGTGAAGAGCTAAGTCTAAGTATAAAGTTTTGTATACTTTTAAGTAAGTTCTGAATGAATAATATTGCTATTTAAAATATGGGGGAACACATTGCTTACTGTTATTAATGTTGAAACCTCAGCCCAGATTGATACAACGGAAAGTCCGTTTAAGCAACACACACACACACTTCTAAATACTATAGATCCTTTCTTGACCTCAAATGGAAATATACTGTTTATTGTTCTAGAGTTTGTTTTCTTAAGAATAAATCTTTGACAATTTGTATCATACGTCAGTACAGTTCACTATAGTATTGCATCACTTGACCATCTCCAGATTTCTGTTATGACAATTCTAAAGCAGAATCTTTGTATACTTTTGGGAACATATCTGCAGAACAAATTCCTAGAAGAATCATTTTGAATCACAAATAAAATTTGAATATATACTGCCAATTTGCTAACTTTTTATCAGTTTTTATTCTAACAATTAGAAATGTGGAATGCCAAATATATATATTATATATGTGTATATATACATATGAGCTTCCCAGGTGGCGCTAGTGGTAAAGAACCCATCTGTCAGTGCAGGCTACATAAGAGATGCCAGTCCTATCCCTGGGTAGAGAAGATGCCCTGGAGAAGGGCATGGCAACCAACTCCAGTATTCTTGCCTGGAGAATCCCATGGAGAGAAGAGCCTGACAGGCTATAGTCCATAGGGTTGCAAAGAATTGGACACAACTGAAGCGATTTAGCATTCATATATCCTTATGTATATGATTTTGGTTTATGTTTCTTTAATTATGAGCAAGGTAGAACATCTTTCCATACATCTATTGGTCCTTTGAATCTTTTTTCTGAATTGCCTTTTCATATCATTTGCTCATTTTAATATTCATAATTTTCATATCTTGTTTTTTTAAGAGGACTTTGTATACTGAGGACATTTGACTGTTCTGACATGAGAATGAAACATTGTCTCTTGTTCTTTAATATATTGACTCTGTATATCTTTAATGTTTTTCTATAAAGCAGTTTTCCAATTTTATGTAGTAATTCCATCAATGTTTTCCTTTGTGGCATCTGGATTTCATGACATCCTTAGAAAGGCTCCAAAGTTCTAAAAATATTCCCCCATTTTCTTCTAGGGTTTTCATTACATCATTTTTTTACTTTTAAATTATTGATCTTTGTGGAATATATTTTAGGGTAAAGTGTGAGCTTTTTTTTTTACATCTAACAAAGCAAACTCTTTACTTCCCAAACTTTTCTAATTTCTCTTTCTCTTAATCCACATCTCTGAATGAAAATCTAAGTCCGAGTCCTCTTTTAAACATGGAACTTCTCACATAGTTAAACACAAAGGCAAATAAAAAAAAGCAAAACAGTTTTGTTTTAAATTATCCCTACTGCTTACTTTCCAGGATTCGTAGCCTGACTTCTTTGAGCATGGGTCTCTTAGACTACTACTTATTTTCATGGCATTTACAATGTATTTCAAATCCAGTGGTGAAAGAGGCAAGAATGTTTGCTCCTTCCCATTTTTACAGTGGATTCCAGGAGAGAGGAAGTAACAGGCCCAAGGTCACAGAGCAGTTTAGGGTGTTGAAATCTAAGGTTCCGAGCCATCTAGCCTGTTGCAGTAATCACCAGACACGAGGTACAAAGCGCAGGTAGAAAGCATTCTTCTGATTGCATCATTCACTAAATTATATAATCTCCAACAAAAACAGCCAGAGGGCAGTGGACAGGGTAAAACTCAGCCCGTTGAAATGTGCAGATGTTTCAGTGAATTGGGAAAATGGCCTGCTCATAGAGATCATATATAATATTTGACAATGTGAGTCAGACTTGGGCATTATTCAAGGTTAATCTTATCCCCTTAATGAAATAGCTGATTGTTTTGACTTGTTCCTCTCTGCCTGTTCCAAGTTGTCTGACAGTGTGTTGTAGAGACAGTCTTGCTGCTCTGAAGCTCTATGCTCAAGTGCTGAATTACGGAGTCCATTAAGAAGTTCAGAAGATCTGTTTGGAGAGGCAGGAATCCAGTAAAGCTTCTAATTTTTCCATGATGACTGATGGATTTGGAGCACTCTTAAGGGGTGGCTGTATAATGCTAAGTGTTTAGTGTGTGCCAGCTTTGTCACCTTGCATGAACTCTGTAACTACCTTTTATTCCAACTTCATCATCTCAGGCTGCCTCCGAGGGAAGGAGAAATTTCTGACTTTGGAAGTTGAGAGAGACCAGAAAGAAGGTGGGCAGAAGGGGGTGGGCAGGGAGGCACCAAAGAAAACCTGCCTGTGTCTTAAGTATCTGGCAGATTCCCTAAGTTTCATAGGTCATTGGACTTCTTCCAGAAACGTTGTTTTGCAAAGGGCGTGTGGAGTAGTGTAGGCCCTCTGGTGAATAGGATACTCCTTTCCAGCAACAGGATATGGGAGAGTTCAGCCCCAGGAAGATCACTGTGTCCAAAATGGTGGGGAGAAGTCGGAAATGGTCTCTGTCTGACCAGCTGCTATTTTCTCTAAATTCAAGTGGCCCCAGGGATCGGCCCCAGCACCTCATAATACTGGGAGACTGTGTTTAATCCCAGGTGTCTGAAGCTCTTCAGTTAGTCTGTGGTTTGTGCGGTCAGCGCTGACAGCACCAGCTCAGTTAGAGTTACAGGCAGCGATTGTGCTTGTCATAGAAATGGTTCATTCCTTGATGTGCTTTCAAGTGCTGTGTCCTATGAATCCTGTTGGCAAGAAAACCATCCTCCACCCTAGCACTTAGTTAATAAATATGACCTGAAAAGAAGCCAAAAATGCATATGTTTGCTGTGCTGTTAGATTCCTCCTTGAAAGGGAAAAGCTCTTCTGAGTGTGATGCACAAAAGATTCTATTAATTAGGAGAACTTATAATGTTTCCCTATAGAATAAAGAAAACAAAATAGCCTACATTGCGACTCCCCTGGTTCCTTGTTGGACGGTTTATTGCTCTCACTTCTAGCAAAAAAATGGCTGCTCTGACCCCTTGGTTGTCTCTCTTATCCTTGCACCGTGGACACACAACTATTCATTAATGTCAGCAAGACTTATGAGTGCATATCCGCTGGGGTGGAGGCAAGGGGACTAGATCCCAAAGTCAACATCTTTGCAATACATTCCAAGATGAAAATGATCAAAGTCCCATTAGTCTTCAATGACTAACAGAAAACAAAGTAGAGCATTTAGGACACAGGTTAAAGAAAAAGAAAAAGATTTTAATTTTTTTCCTCCCTGAATTGTGTTCAGATGTGCACCAGATTCTAAAACATTTGAAGTCAAACTCACCCCCCAGGTATTGTAGGATAGGGTCATCAGAGCTTGTTTGGAGATAGGATTTCTAGAAAAAATTTTAAGCTTCCAGGAAGCTGAAGGAGAAAAGAGCAGCCACCCAGGCAGAAGCCAGGTGTTGAGGATTCTGAAACGCACATGAGGGAATATAGTCAGAGGAGAAGATGTGTTGGATGACGGAATTAGGGAGGGCCCTTCGTGCCCCCGAGGAGACAGAGGAATTTCTTAGCTCCTTTCTGCCTTGATGAGTATGTGGCTACACTGGGGAGGGTTCTTAAGAAGACTTAGTCTCAATTCTAAGAACAGTTCCTTCAGAGCCTCTTCTTATTCGGAGGGATGGTAGTCTCCTTTTATCCCTGTTTCATAGTACTGTGTATTCTGTGTCCCTTCAGACTCATACCCTACATTTCTCTGAGCTGAGCCCTGTGAGGCCGATGTCTAGGGATTAAACCACTTGGGCTTCCTTACTTCTGGGTTCTTTCTGGGTTTGGCTGATGGGAGGGACTGGCCAAGGAGGCAGAGGGTAACAGGAAAGAGAGGTGGGTCTACCTATTCCCCATCATCCTTCCTGCCGGGCCTCAGGTTGTCAGTGGTTGTGTTATTTTTGTTTTTTCCTTATATATATATATAGATATATAATTGAAGTATAGTTAACTTACAGTATTTCAGGTGCACAGCAAGGTTATTCAGCTGTACATATACACATATTATTTTTGAAATTATAGGTTATTTTAAGATATTGACTATAGATCCCTGTGCTATATAGTAAACCTTTGTTGCTCGTTACATATTTATTTTTTTAATTAGAAATCTAGCAGTCTATTCATACTAAGTAAAACAAGTGGAATCAAAATGTCATAAACTTTTCAGTTAGGTGAAATTCTGTGTTTTCTAAAATATGTATTATACATATTATTGATATGTATGTATACAAAAGCTTTTTACCATGTTTGATAAAGGCTTGAGAAAGAACATAAAAAAAGAGATGGAGAGACTGGAAAATGTAGACTGAATGAAATGGGAGCACTGAATATGAAACAGAAGAAGTGAAACAAGCTCGACAAAAGTGAAGGTTGTGTGCTACTAGAAAAGGCCACAGCTCCTGTGAGGACCCTTTCCTATAACACAGATCTCACTAGATCCAGCAAACACAGCAACCCCTTGCCGCCCAGGCCTGCTGGCCCAGGAATGCCTCGCTGTCCTTCGTTGACTTTCCTTGGCCAGTAACTCTGTCTTTTACACTCTTCATTTTCTGCTAAAATGATGGCGTACATCTGTTCACATTAGTAAAGTTGTTTAGAACAGATAGCAAGCAGCCAGCCCCTGATATGGGTCCAACAATTATATCTTATAGTGCCATGGGCTCCTGGTAGTCGTTCCACCTTTGGAGATGTGGTTCCCAGCCCCTCGTGTTGAACTGTCGCTCCTTGCTGTATTTGGCCTTCATCCTCTGGCTAGGCTAGCTATGAAATGGCAACCCTGGTCTATCTGCTCTAACTCTTTGCTCTGGATAATTTGAGCAAGTGGTTCCTATTGAGGCACATCCTGTGCTGAGCTCTTTGCCTAAATACTTCATTTAACCTTCACAGCGAATAGTTATGATCTTTATCCTCATTTCACAAACTAGAAGACTGAAGCTGAAGAAAAATTGTTGGAGTTCCCACAGCTGGGAAGAGCAGGGATTCAAATCCTGTTCCACTCTAAAGGCACTGAGCTCTGCACTTGCTGATTTTATCCCCTGGCTTGGTTCTCAGCATTCACTGTAAATGCACGTCCCATTTCTATGTATAATGGTGTTTCCCTTTTATTTCCTAAACCATGGGGGTATTCTAGCCATTCAGATTGGTCAGTGGCTTTCGAGTCCTGGCCCATCTCCTGGTCCTCCCAATTATGAATGTGATCTCTGTCTGCCTCTTCTAGGGCTGATATAGCAAAAATACAACAGACTGGGCAGCTTCAAAAACAGGATTTCTATCTCATACTTCTGGAGGCTGGGAATTCCAATATCAAGGTGCTGGCCTGATAGGTTTCATTCCATGGCCTCGTCTCTTGGTTTGCAGGTGGTCACCATCTCTGTGTGCTCACATGGCCTCTTCTTTATGTCCGTACACACAGAGAGACCTCTGTTGTCTCTTCTTATAAGGATGCCAAGGTACAAGGATTAGGACCTTATTTAACCTTTATTACCTCCTTAAAGACTCTGCAGACTTCAGACTTAAAGGCTATATCTACAGATACAGGACTTCAGCATATGAGTTTGGAGGAGAAACAGTTCAGATCATAATAGCCTTTCTCCCTTGGAACATGGACTTTGCGTTGATTCCTGATTTGCTGCTGTTGTTCAGTTGCTAGGTCATGTCTGCCTCTTTGTGACCCCCTAGACTGCAGCCTCATGGACTGCAGCATGCTAGGCCTCCCTGTCCCTTACTATCTCCCAGAGTTTTCCCATGTTCATGTCCATTAAATAGGCGATGCTATCCAACCATCTCATCCTCTGATCCATCATGTCAAAAACAAATGTCAAACCTCCCTGTAGGAAATAAGTCCCTTTCTCTCATAACCACAAGGTAATAAATCTTTTCAAATTCTTATAAATAGGTGTAAAATTATTTTTTTTAAATATGGCAGGATTTGGAAATATCTAAATCAAACTCAATTTAAACTAAACATACATCATGAGGATCTTGACAGATTACTTACAGTTAGAGCATTCTGTCCTAACTTCAGGTAGAACATTATGTCACCCTGGTAAGGTGTGGTCTATATTATAAATAATTATTCTATGTTGAATTTACACATTTATGAAGTGGCCAGTGTTTACTTCTACAACATGAAGAGGGTATGGAAACAAGAACAGACAATCATGGATAAAAATTGATTGGAGGTGTTTCATTAAGGGGAGGAGAGAATGGAAAGCTGTGTTGTGTGAGGTGAATGAAATGTCTCTCCTTTGACTAATAATTTTTGTGATAAATCATAGGATGAAAAAAGTGATCACATAAGTAGTTCACTTCCCTTTTCTCTTCCTCTACCTTTCCATTCCCTTGAGTCTGATTGGTTTCTTTGTTTCTGCTCAGTTCTACCTCTATAGAAGAACAGACAGTTGCTATCTAGAGTGGTATAGGTTGGTGTTAGATAGTTCCTCAAGTCAAGTTGGCACTTGGTGATGAAGCCTCTGCAAACGTCAGGTTGTCTCAACTTCTAAATAACTGGATAATCTGGTAGAAATACTGTATCTCTGCAGAAGAGCAATCCATCACTTTGTTTGGAAAAAGAAAATCAGTATTTTTTTTACACATAGTGAAAAAAAGTTATAGAACATTATTTAGATCAATCTGCCATTTATATTACTTTTAGGTTGGCTTGTGTAGTTATATGGTTTGTGTAACACAAATGAGTCTGTGTTTTGTTATCATGCACACTATAGAAAGGAACTCAAAGTAACACAAGTGGTGCCAGCTGGTGGAGCGAGGGGCACACCTCAGAGGAGGCAGTCCAAACCATTTCTGTTTCTCCAAAGTTCTGGGTGTGTTTTGAACTGAAAGGGTAAAAGTAAGAAACAGTTTGGGGGTTCTGAATAGTGACAGGTCTGGGGCCACTGGTTCTTGGGATGTGTGAGGAAAAATTCTTGCTGAGCACACTGGTGTGTCCTCATATTACTGGTGTGGAAAATTATGGTCTATTATCACTCTGAGCTTTTCAGGAAGCAGAATCCACAGTCTGTCTCAGACACCCTTTTTCATTTACAATTTTTTCAATATCACACAGATCCTCCTAACTCCAATCACTTATGCTAAGCCTAATCCCATTGTCTTCTGTGTTTTGGTCACACTGCATGGCATATGGGATCCTAGATTCCTAATATCCCATGCATTGGGAGCATGGAGTCTTAACCACTAGAACTCTAAGGAAGTCCCTAAACCCACTGTCTTTTGTTCTATTTAAAGTAAAGCTAGGACTTCCCTGGAGCAGTGGATAGGAGTCTGCCTGCCAATGCAGGGGACACAAGTTCAATCCCTGATTCAGGAAGATTCCACATGCTGCTCTGGCTAGGCCCATACGCCACAACTACTGAGCCCACGTGCTGCAACTACTGAAGCCCATGTGCCTAGAGGCTGTGCTCCACAACAAGAGAAGCCACTGCAGTGAGAAATCTGCTCACCTCAGTGAAGAGTACTCCCTACTCACTGCAACTAGAGAAAGCCCATGCAAAAGCAACAAAGACCCAGCGCAGCCTACCCCAGAAATATAATGAAGCTAAAAATCAGCTGCTCTGCAGAATGATCCATATTACTGAAAACTTTCTCTTCCCTTTATTAGATATGCTGCCCCTCTTTGAATTATAAAAAGACAAAAAAAAAAATGGGTGCGGTATTAGATTAAATGTCTTCAGAGTCCCTTATACCCTCTGCATTCTCTGTTCTTGGTTATCTTCTTGAATAAGGAGATATATGAACAAAAAAACCGAGCCTGCCATTTTTTTCTTCATGAGCAGAAGGGAGGGGTTTTTGTGAATTAAAAAGTAAAATGCTAATGCCAAGGGGAATTTATGACTTGGTATCACAGATGCTCCCTGGAGGAAATGGCAACTCACTCCAGTACTCTTGCCTGGAAAATCCCATGGGCAGAGGAGCTTGGCGGGCTACAGTCCATGGGGTCGCAAAGAGTTGGATGTGACTGAGCATGCATGGATCACAGATGCAGTCAACGTGATTAAACTATAATGTGTAACTCTCATTTCTTCACACAAGCACAAAAGTATCACAGGGAAGCTACTTATGATAAGTTTTTCCCCCCCACTTCCTTTTCTTTTTTAATGAGAGTGTGGGGGAAGAGTTTCAGCTCTTAGATGTTGGCCTTTATAACTTCCTTGTTGAAATTGTGAAGTTTCAAAGCTAGTATTTCCCTGAGGGAATTTCCTTGACAAACCAAACAGTTATTGCCTTATTCTCTCAGAGTGGGAAACTCTTAAGATGGGAGGTCACTCAACCATACCCCTTCCTAGGACATCTGACCACCTCACTCTGGAACATGGGACATATGGGGCCTGTGGTGGGTGGGAATCCTGGGGACTACAAAGCCCATTGTGCCTCTTCTAAAACTTTGCTTTGTCTGTTCAGAAACTGTCTTGATCAAGCTGGTGTCCCTGTAAAGAGAGGCCGTGAGAATCTATGGAAGTAAATACATTTTGGGAGTAGATCCCAAGAATACTGGGATGAAGCAATTAACTCTTCAAAAACCAGAGGGTCAAAACCTCATTCCTTCACCTGTAGCAACAGGCACTTGTGATGGTAAATTTTATGTGTCAACTTGGCTAGGCTAGGCTATGGTACTCATATATTTACTCAAAAACTGCTTCAGTTCTTTCTATACTGGTGCTATTTACATGAGATCAACATTTAAGTCTGTAGATGTTAAATAAAGCAGATCACCCTCAAAGCAAGCATGTACCTTTCCTTTGTGTTGTGTGTTAGTCACTCAGTCCAGTCCGACTCTTTACAACCCCATGGATTGGGCCCACCAGGCTCCTCTGTTCATGGAATTCTCCAAGCAAGAATACTGTAGTGGGTAGCCCTTTCCTTCTCCAGGAGGCCTTTCCGATCCAGGGTTCAAACACAAGTCTCCTGCACTGCAGGCAGATTGTTTACCATCTGAGCCACCAGGGAAGCCACCTTTCCTTTGTCATTTGGTAACTCTACCTTTTTACTTTTATTTAGGTCATTATCAGATTCAAGCTTGACTATCGACCACAGACTTCACAGGGTTGACACTGCATCTGTAGTTTCAATGCTTATGTGCTTGACACACAGAAAACACCCCATACTCCCGGTATTTATTGAATAAATAAGTGAATCCTAACCCTTATAAATGAAGTGTTACTTTCACAGGTTTGTAGATGAGGGGACTAAGGCCCATTAGTATGCCCTTGGTCATGCAGTGGTAAAACTGATATTTCACCCTAGTTCTGTTGACTCAGAGCCCATGCCCTTTTCACCGCACCAATCTGCCTTTCTCAGCAGCCTGCAGAAACCAAGGGCAAAATGATTTCAAGGAAACACTCCCATCTGTGAACTTCCCTTATTGCTTCATCTCTAAAAACACACCCCATTTCTTGACACCACTAAGAGAAATGAGAAATCTGTGTGTTACAGATTAGAACCAAACAGAGTAATTGTCTGGAAATCAGGGTAACCGTTGCTGCCGACGACCATGCATCAGAGTGAAGTGTATCATTTGAGGGTGGGAGTAAGCATGTGAAGGGTTTTCTTTAGGTCCAGATTGTAGAGGGTGAAGAAAATCGCAGGAAAGAGAGAATCAGACAAAATGTATAATGTCTTCACATGTCACAAAATGGAGATTAAAATCCACATATCTCAAATTTCTAGGCAACTCAAAAATGTTTTTGATATAATTCTAAAGGACCAAGCAATTGATTTTAACTGGTTCCTGAATAGCAATACTGAACACAGTCCTGGTTGTCAGGTAGATAATCCCATTTCATTTTAGAAACACAGCAGCTTAAGAATTGTGCAACCTTCCTTGGGTATCATGTAATAAGCAGACAGCTCAGACAGGGAAACTTGCAAAAATCTAATCAAAACAGCCTTACAATACTGTCTCCTAAATTTCAGACCCACAGGGCAGTTTCACAGCCAAGTCTGAAAGACTTGAAAAAACAGGGTTAGATGGGAAGTGCTGACACAAGCCCAGCAGAGAGAATGGCCTTACTATAGTGCTGCAACTATCTGAGGTAAAAAAAGAATATTTTTTTGGTGTGCATTAATCTTCAAGCTGTTTCTACGTGACTTGAGAATATGCCCCTGAAATTGACATAACTTGGCCATATAAATCGTGTGTACATTTCTGGTGAATAGGGCCCTTGATCACATTCCTAAAATTATGCTGTTCTCAAAAAGATCTGAACTAAGTCCTAACATGTTAAGAATGCTCAGGGGAAAAAAACAACAACAGTGGAGAATTTTGCTTCTCTATTATAAAAATAGAAGAAGGAGGGGCTTATGGCAATGGCAAGTTAAGACCTTTTTCAGGCAAATTAAACTGATAAACACTTTATTAGGTGAACTGAGGGTTAACTTGATGGCAAAGAACTTCAGATACTTTAAAAAAATTACTTGGGTAATATCTGTGTTTCTACAGGACTTGGTTTTTCTCTCCTGGCATTTATCGTACCCTGGGCTGAATAACAGACATTTGTGTTTTGTTTTAGTCTCCATATCTGTACTCCTACCCCCAACCCTTTAGACTTGAGTTGCTAAAGGATGGGAAAGATGTTTTACTCCTCTTTTAATCCCATACAGCACTCAGTAAAATGCAGTGAACATAGCAAACACAAAATATGTGCTAACTCACTTTAATACTGTTCAGTAACTGGCAACCTGTAGAGTGTGAGATGCAGGTAGAGGAGAGGTGTCCTGGCAGATAAAACAATGATGACTCTTGAAGTTGATAGAGCCACCTGGGTCTGAGATTCTTTTTGTGTTGTATTATTAGGCTCTTGAGCACTAGTGCTCTTAACTTGGGCCAGGTCTTCTGTCAAACCAAATTGGCAGCATTGTTTTCCCTTTAAAGGAGCACTTAGAGCCGCCAGTAACAATGGTTACCATCACACAGGCTTTGCAGTTTTGCAAATTTAATTTGAACCCCAGTTTTGCCCATCCCTGCTGTGTGACCTTGGGCAAATTTCTTCATCTCTGTAAAGGAAATGGTCTAGACGAATTCCAAATTCCTATGGCTGGCAGGTGTTCCATGTGATGGTACCATGCATTTGTGTGGGTGAACTGGGTTCATTTAAAGACATCAAGGACAAGAACAATTTGAAGCCATAATCCATCTCTTGGGCACAGCAGAGAGCCTTGAGAAGCGTAAGATTTACAGTCTGTTCTACAACTTTGGAATTATTTGTTAAATCCTAATTTTATCTGGGAAAGTACAATAGATGCTAGCAATCAGCTGCTATGTCTGGATCGGGAAACCCTTCTTGTTTCTTGAAGGTTTGTGGCAATTCTGCAGATGCACTGTCTCTAATCATGAAACTCTACTCCTGAGGCTGCTGCTGGGAATCCCAGTGTCATTTCCAAGTCCTTAAACGGTAAAAGAGCTATGGAAACCCCCAGATGTTGCTTCCTCCATGTTGACCTATGATAGGAAACTACCGTGCTATATACCCTTCTAGGGGCTTCCCAGGTGGCACTAGTGGTAAAGAACCTGCCTTCCAATGCAGGAGATGTAAGAGACTCGGATTCGATCCCTGGGTCAAGAAGATCCCCTGGAGGAGGGCATGGCAACCTGCTCCAGTATTCGCCTGGTGGAGGAGCTTGGCGGGCTACAGTCCATAGGGTCACAGAGTAGGACACGACCGAGTGACTGAGCATGCATACATGCATACCCTTCTAGACTCTTTAGGCCTGGGGAAAGGGAATTAGCCGACTTTTCTGAAAAGTCCATGTGAATCATTCTATAAGTTTGAGATTAGATTAGATCTTGGCATCTCACACCCTAAATCATACCCTATGCAGTTTAGCATTCTGTATATACTGATACAGTTGATAAAATGTCACCAGTGGCATTTTAGATTGGTGGTTGCTCCTGGAAAGATATTGTCCTCCTTTTATAGACAGTTCAAAAGGAGATTTGGAGTGAACCTTCTTGCCCAAGGCCATGTAGAGTGTGTACAGTGGAGGCAGGAGTCTCAGGATTTCAAGTCTTAATTGGTCTGATGTTTCTGAAGAGTCTTCTCATGATTGGAAAGTGAGAAAGCTACAACATGGCAGAGCTGTTCCATTTTTTACTCTTTCTGAAATGGGTCGCATCATCTGACTCTCTTAAAGTAAGTGTACTTAAAAAAAATTAATGGGGATGTTTATCACAAAGGATGCAGCATTTTAACAACACTGTGTGATTCAGTGAATCATTTCAGAGATGACTTACATAACAAGGATTTCCCTCCAGCCATACCAGTCATGGGATAGAGCTGGGATGTCCTACTGCAGCAAATTGATTTTCTGCTCCCCTTGCCCATGTCCTGTGGGAGCATGGGCAAGGAATCAATCTGATTCCTCCCTCTGCTCAGACAGGGGAGGGGAATCCCTGTGGGGTGAGTGTCTTGAGAACTGCAGTCTCTCCTACACATTTCATCTCTGTGTCTGGCAAGGCCAGTGTTTCCTGACCCAGCCATGGGCCACAGACCGTGTTCCAGTCTTGCCTGCCCTGTCTCGCATGCCTAAATATTACACATGCCAACGCACAATGCTTTTCTCTTCTCCATTTCCAGCAGATGTGGCCATTTTCTCTGCTGCAGAAGGCAAAGAGGATGACTGACTCTCTGTGCAAGAGTCTTTCTCAGGGATTCTTGCATCCCCCGTCAGCCAGTCCCACCCAGCCCTCCTCTTGAGGAATGAAGTCCCCGAGACCACGCTGGCCCGCCCTCCTTGCTTCCCTTCAGGACAGTCTCAGGGCCGCTTCCCCCAGTTATTTCTTCCCACCTCCATGAATAGATTCCTTCCCAAACAAACCCAGCAAATAGAGGGCAGGGGAAATGGGGGCAGGTGGCCTTTGTTACATTTGTTTGAAAGAGGAGGAATCCAGGACACCAGTACACAAAATAAAGACACTATTCAGACATATATTTAACCTTAACTCTGGTCAAGGCTATGGTTTATCCAGTGGTCATGTATGGATGTGAGAGTTGGACTGTGAAGAAAGTGGACTGCAAGGAGATCCAACCAGTCCACCCTAAAGGAGATCAATCCTGGGTGTTCATTGGAAGGACTGATGCTAAAGCTGAAACTCCAATACTTTGGCCACCTCATGCGACGAGTTGACTCACTGGAAAAGACTCTGATGCTGGGAAGGATTGAGGGGGGAGGAGAAGGGGACGACAGAGAATGAGATGGCTGGATGGCATCACCGACTGGATGGACATGAGTTTGAGTGAACTCTAGGAGTTGGTGATGGACAGGGAGGCCTGGCGTGCTGTGATTCATGGGGTCGCAAAGAGTCAGACACGACTGAGCGACTGAACTGAACTGAACTGGTTCCCTATGAGGTTTTTGTTTTTAATTAGTAAATTTTATGTTTTAGAAAAGTCTCAAATTTATAGAAAATTGAGGAGCTAGTACAGAGAATTGCCATATACCACCTCTCCCCACTGTGAGGTTGGAAGTGCTCAGTTTTGGAATTTATGTTTTTCTGAAAGAATAAACATGGTCATGCAAGTAAGCACAACATTTCTAAGCTGCCGAAGCACTGAGAAATGTGCAGGAAAGTGAATAAAATCAGCATTCTAAGTAGATCATTTATCATCTTGGCCCACAGCTTATTTATAAAGGCAAATTACTAAATGTCTTAATTGCAGGGCATTTTCAATTATTTGGGCTTCCCTGATAGCTCAATTGGTAAAGAATCCACCTGCAATGCAGGAGACTCTGGTTTGATTCCTGGGTCGGAAGATCCATTGGAGAAGGGATAGGCTACCCACTCCAGTATTCTTGGGTTTCCTTTGTGGCTCAGCTGGTAAAGAATCTGCCCGCAATGTGGGAGACCTGGGTTCGATCCCTGGGTTGGGAAGATCCTCTGGAGAAGCAAAAGACTACCCACTCCAGTATTCTAGCCTAGAGAATTCCATAGACCGTATAGTCCATGGGGTTGCAAAGAGTCGGACATGACTGAGTGACTTTCACTTTACTTTCAGTTATTCAATATGAAGTACAAGTAGTGAAGAATGTTTATTTTATAGCTTAACATATTTTCTTTTTAGTTTAAAGAGGCCTAATATAGTTGAGTAGTATTCTGACAATAACTAGAATTTTCTAATTGCTTATCTTCTTTCGTAGTTGCTTATTTACTGGGTTCCCATTCTAGTGCAGCCCATCTGTCCAGGACCACAAATTGATTCCTAAAAGCTACCTGCGGTTGAAGTATGGTGCAGAGTGGGAGCTCCATTAACTGTAGCTGTATTTTCTGCAGCTAAATCCCTGAAGCCTTTAAAGGGCCAGGGAGTTTGAAGTCTTCTCTAATGACCTAGTAATGGTTGAAAAGCTGGTTGAAAAGGTTGTAAATATTTGTTGATTGATTTTCAAAAGGAAAAAAAGGCTTTTACTCCTCCATCGTGTCTGAGAGGAGGGTGAGGGAGGAAGCTTTTACACACCCAACTAAATCTGGCTTTTTAATTTCTCATGCTTTGAGGTCCTAGACATACATTTCAAGAATGGATCTCTTCTTTCACCTTATAAAAGGAAAAACTGAGAATAAAACAATTTCCTTAAGTTTTGTTCTATAACCCAGAGAAATGTACATAGATAGTCACCAAGCTGAACAAGGCTAAGCACAGCTCCTCATGAATAAGAACAAACTTTTAGTTTCAATCCACTGAAGGGAGATGGAGTAGGTGGAGTAGGCAGCTGCCGATGTCGTGAGATGTGAACATTACCAAAAGACTTGCCTGCACAAAAATATCTTTCCCCTGTGTCTATCCTAGATACTGTAATGCAGCCAGCTATTGCAACTGGTTTTCTGGATAAAGGCAGTGTCTCCATGCTGCTGCTGCTGCTGCTAGGTCACTTCAGTCGTGTCCGACTCTGTGTGACCCCATAGAAAGAAGCCCACCAGGCTCCCCCGTCCCTGGGATTCTCAGGCAAGAACACTGGAGTGGGTTGCCATTTCCTTCTCCAATGTGTGAAAGTCAAGTTGCTCAGTCATGTCCGACCCTTAGCGACCCCATGGACTGCAGCCTACCAAGCTCCTCCATCCATGGGATTTTCTAGGCAAGAGTACTGGAGTGGCTTGCCATTGCCTTCTCCGAGTGTCTCCATAAGATGCCATTAAAATACATATCTATTCTTTGAGAAAGGTAAATGTTAACACATTAGGAAAGATTAGAGTGTGTGTTTGTGAACTTTTTATTTTGAGAGAATTTGCAGATTTGCATGCAGTTGGAAGAAATTATATAAAGAGATCCTGTATACCCTTCATGCATAACTTGCACAATTATAATAAAATAGCACAACTGGGAAATGGACATTGATACAATCTGCAGACTTTATTCAGTTTTCTCCAGTTTCACATATACTTTTTTGTGTATGTGTGTTTCACTTCAGTTCAGTTCAGTTCAGTCACTCAGTCATGTCCGACTCTTTGCAACCCCATGAATCACAGTACGCCAGGCCTCCCTGTCCATCACCAACTCCCAGAATTCACTCAGACTCATGTCCATCGAGTCGGTGATGCCATCCAGCCATCTCATTCTCTGTCATCCCAGTGCAATTTTATTATATGTATGGATTGGCGTAGCCATCACCATGGTCAAGATACACAGACAGAAGCTCCAGTACTGGTAATGTTGCTGAGACTTGAGCCCTGAGAATTTATGTACTGGATTCAGAATTGGAATGAAGTATATGAGTGACTCAGGCAGACTAAAAATTTGGCACTCCTACAAATCAACTTTCTTTAAATATTTATGTACAGGAGAGGTTGCGCACTACAAGGGGAAAGTGCAGAAGAAAGAATGCTAGAAGCAGAGTTAGGTCTATTCTTTTAAGGTCTAAGGACTTTAGTGCTATTGTTGAATTCACATACACTATTCAGCAATCAGACACCCTGAAGTTAACTTGACCCATCTCCTTAGAAAATGGGTCTGAAGCATGCCCCCTGAGAGGTCTCATGGCATCCCAGTGCTTGCCTTATCCAAATGTTTCTTTAAGCCACGTATTTCATTCTTTCTGAGAATATTTCTGTAAGTATATGTTCTCCCACTCATTACTTACCACAAAGGTTAATTACTCCCCACTGTGTTGATTCCCTGGTCAACAGTCCCTTCATCTGACTCTGATTGAACCTAGGGGATGGAGAGACATTATCCAGACACCTGAATTTCTCCTTCTTATTTACCCTTTGTTATAGATACAGAGTAAAGGTTGGCTTGAAGCTCAACATTCAGAAAACAAAGATCATAGCATCTGGTCCCATCACTTCATGGGAAATAGATGGAGAAGCAGTGGAAACAGTGTCAGACTTTATTTTTTTGGGCTCCAAAATCACTGCAGATGCTGATTGCAGCCATGAAATTAAAAGACGCTTGCTCCTTGGAAGGAAAGTTATGACCAACCTTGATAGTATATTAAAAAGCAGAGACATTACTTTGCCAACCAAGGTCAGTCTAGTCAAGGCTATGGTTTTTCCCGTGGTCATGTATGGATGTGAGAGTTGGACTGTGAAGAAAGCTGATCGCCGAAGAATTGATGCTTTTGAACTGTAGTGTTGGAGAAGACTCTTGAGAGTCCCTTGTACCTCAAGGAGATCCAACCAGTCCATTCTAAGGGAGATCGATCCTGGGTGTTCATTGGAAGGACTGATGCTGAAGCTGAAACTGCAATACTTTGGCCACCTCATGCGACGAGTTGACTCACTGGAAAAGACTGATGCTGGGAAAGGTTGGGGGCGGGAGGAGAAGGGAACGACCGAGAATGAGATGGCTGGATGGCATCACCAACTCTGTGGACATGAGTTTGAGTGAACTCCGGGAGTTGGTGATGGACAGGGAGGCCTGGTGTGCTGTGATTCATGGGGTTGCGGAGAGTCGGACACGACTGAGCGACTGACCTGAACTGAACTGAACTGAACTGATAGGTACAGATACTGATCTCCATTTTAATTTAAAGATAATTACCTACTCTAATACATGTATTAAGTGTTAAGATTTGTGTCCTTGATATACTTTGACAAAGAAATTGCCTGCTGCCCCTTAAAACTCAGACTACTTATGGACAGAATGGATGACTGATTATAGGATAAATTTTTTTTAAATTTAATTTTATATTGGAGTAGAGTTGATTAACAATGTTGCATTAGTTTCAGGTGTATAGCAAAGTGATTCAGATATATATATATATACATATATATATATATATATATACATGTATTTATTCTTTTTCATTTCCCATTTAGATTATTACAGAATGTTGAGCAGAGTTCCTTTTGCTATATGTTAGGTCCTTGTTGGCTATCTGTTTTAAATATAACAGTGTGTAGGAGCTGTGTCCTTGATATACTTTGATGGAAATATTAGATGGGAAATGGAAAACTCTAGTTGGTTAAAATAATTTTTTACTGACTTACCCCTAACTGTAACTTATTTAACTGTAAAAAAAAATCCAAGTATTACTCATCATTGGGTAAAAGTAGAAAATTCAGATAAGCAAAAATAATAAAAATCAAAGTAATCCCAAAACATCTGCCAGAAATTTTATAACACATTTGGGTAGATATTCTTCCAGGGTTTTCCTAGAAAAATATGCATGTGAAAAAATTTATATATATGAAAAATACATTTACAATGACTAGAGGGTTATCTATATTATGCTATATATTCTACTTTTATATTTCATAATATATTACCAACAAAGTTCTGTCTAATCAAAGCTATGGTTTTTCCAGTAGTCAGGTATGGATGTGAGAGTTGGACTATAAAGAAAGCTGAGCGCCGAAGAATTGATGTTTTTGAACTGTGGTGTTGGAGAAGACTCTCGAGAGTCCCTTGTACTGCAAGGAGATCCAACCAGTTAATCCTAGAGGAGATCAGTCCTGAATAGGAAGGACTGATGCGAAGCTGAAACTCCAATACTTTGGCCACCTGATGCAAAGAGCTGACTCACTGGAAAAGACCCTGATGATGGGAAAGATTGAAGGCAGGAGGAGAAGGGGATGACGAAGGTTGAGGTGGTTGGATGGCATCATTGACTCGATGGACATGAGTTTGAGTAAGCTCCAGGAGTTGGTGATAGACAGGGAAGCCTGGCGTGCAGCACTGCATGGGGTGGCAAAGAGTCAGACATGACTGAGTGGTTGAACTGAACTGAACTGGTATTATTAAAAATTTCCATAGCAATAAGTATATATTTAATTTGTTAAATATTTGTATATTATCCCATTATGTGAATTCCCTGTCATTATTTCACTAATTGATATACTCTACAGTATTAAACCATTTCCCTACTTTCGTATATTCAGATTATTTCCAAATTTTCATTATGATAAGTAACTGGTGATAAACATCTACATTACACACATTTTTTACCTGGTATATATTCCCAGAAGTCTAATTGGCAGGTCAAAAGATTTTCACTCTTTTAAGACTTTTGCTAAGCATTGCCGATTTTTGTTACAGTTTTTTTTTGCAGCCCAAGGGTCTAGGTCTCCAGAAGATCTTGATAACAAATGGTTTACCTGGAAGGAATAATTAATTAACCAATGAACCATGACTGGTAGAACAAATCGGCTTTAGGACTCTGAGAAGCTGGGCAAATAGTCTAGAAGATCATGAATTTTTATATGGAGAAGACTAAAGGCATTTTCTCAGCAGACCAGAAGGCCTGTGTGAGTAGCTATCGTGGGAGCCTGTGCTGTTAAGTGTGGACAGAGCAGGAACAAGCACTAACAGAAGGTGGGTGTGTGTGTGGGTGTGTGTGTAAATGCATGGGAGGAAGGGCAAAATACAGACTACTGTCTCATGCTTTTGTCTGTTTCATGTCTTGGAAGAGAACAAAGTTTCTGTACCAAACTGATGATTATGGAGAACTTCTACTGTGCATCTTTCTTAGAGAAGCCTGCTTCACTGTTATGATAATGTATGTTTGCAAATTAGTTTTTCATACTCTGTGGGATGTAATGTCTTTATTTGACATCTTATCCATGTTTGTTTGTTTGTTTTTCCTTGTTTTTTAGTGGTTAGGCCTGGAAAAATGTTGATACTAGAGAGTCCTGAACCTCTTATAGAAAAATAAGGGCTTCCCTGGTGGCTTAGATGGTAAAGAATCTGCCTGCAACACGGGAGACCCAGGTTTGATCCCTGGGTCGGGAAGATCCCCCGGAGAAGGAAATAACAACCCACTCCAGTATTCTTGCCTGGAGAATTCCATGGACAGAGGAGCCTGGTGGGCTAAAGTCCATGGGGTCACAAAGAGCTGGACATGACTGAGTGCTAACACACACACACAAACCAGGGAGTCCTGAACATCGTATAGAAAAGTAAAGAACATACAAACTTGAAAAACAGTCTTCTACTCTCCCTTTACTATGCAGTCACTGGTAAGCTATTGAGTATGAGAGCATCTGAAATAGATTGTTACTGGAGTCAAGGAAAGGTTCCACTCTAAGGCAAGGAAATCAATCAGGGACCCAACTTTGTGAAAGATAAGCCACCTTTTGATGGAGAACAATATGGGATACTCATCTATTTAGAGACTTAAGAGTAAGACAACCCCTTAAATTTAAAACACAGAGAAACTTGGTGTAAGTTCATTAGAAAAATAAAGGCTTGTGTCAGATTATAGTCCCCCCCAAATGGGTACAGTGGCATTTCTACTGTTACATGCTCCTTCAGGCTAGAGGTGAAGTTTACTTCCCCTTCCCTTGAACCCAGTGGGGCTGGTGACTTCTCTGACCAATAGAATATGACAGAAGTGATACTGTATTATATGAAGGACACACCTTCTGCCTGCCTCTTTTTTGCAGTCACAATATTGTGAAGAAGCCCAAGTTATATGAAGAGATGTGTAACATGATTACACACATATATATGTGCTCCAGTCAGTAGCTCCTAATAAGTTATTAGGGACAGCTAGCATGATTGTGAGCAAATACCCTTCAGGTGAATAGAGCCTCCAGTCTTCAAGCCTTTCATAGGGACAGACATGAACTATTCCCTCTGCCCTGTCCAGATTCCTGACCTATAGAATCAATAAGCATGATGAAGGGTTGTTTTACTTCACTAAAATTTCTGTGGGTTTTTTTTTAAACTTTATTTTTTGGCCACGATGTGTGGCTTGAAGAATTTTAGTTCCCTGACCAGAGGTTGAACCTGGGCCCTGGTAGTGAAAACATGGAGTCCTAACCACTGGACCATCAGGGAATTCCCTCTGGTTATTTTTAAGATTAACAGTATAAAACAAAGATATTGACCAAATTCAATACAGTAATCAGTTGATCACTCAACAGATAAGTATTGTAAAGCCGTCTTGGTTCAAAGTACTCTGCTAGACTTGTGAGTTTGCAAAAACAAACAAAAACAAAAAATATATTTCTTGTCCTTGAAGAGTCCAGAAATCAACTAAAGGAATCCAAATGTGTGCTTGCATGCTATGTCGCTTCAGTCATGTCTGACTTTTTGTGACCCCCATGGACCATAGCCTGCCAGGCTCCGCTGTCCATGGGATTCTCCAGGCAAGAATACTACGTCAATGTATGGCAAAACCAATACAATATTGTAAAGTAAAAAACTTTGGCCACCTCATGCGACAAGTTGACTCACTGGAAAAGACTCTGATGCTGGGAGGGATTGGGGGCAGGAGGAGACAGGGACAACAGAGAATGAGATGGCTGGATGGCATCACCGACTCGATGGACATGAGTCTGAGTGAACTACGGGAGTTGGTGATGGACAGGGAGGCCTGGCGTGCTGTGATTCATGGGGTCGCAAAGAGTCAGACTTAACTGAGTGACTGAACTGAACTGAACTGAAAGTAAAAAAAAAATAAAAGAAATAAAAGAGACCAATAAATATAAAAATAAATAAAAATAAAACTACATTAATTCAAAGCAAAAAAAAAGAATACTAGAGTGGCTTGCTATTTCCTTCTCCAAGGGATCTTCCTGACCCAGGAACTGAACTCATGTCTCCTGTGTCTCCTGCAGGAGACAGACAAGTTCTTTACCACTAGTGCCAGCTGGGTAGCCCAAAGGAATCCAAATATATAAGAGCAAAAAGATGGCTAACAATATAAGACAAGTGCCAAATGAAATAATACACACGTATGTAAAGGAGTTGGGTAGAGCAGAGAGACGGCTTTTGCTATGTAGCACCCAGCACCCCAGCATACTTCAAAGGCTCATTTGAGCAGAGAAGAAGGCAACTTAGGAATTGAAGGATGATTGTCAGGTATTAGGAGGAAAATGATGAAGGTTTTAAGCCAATTGAAAAATAAAGTTTTTGAGTCTGGAATACTCGAATGTGGATCATAACAATAACAGCGTCAGTCCCCTATGTGTATAATCGTGTATAATTTACAAGCTTGTTCACAGACATTATCACATTTAATCTTCACAAGGACCCCATGAAGTAGGTTATCTTATCTCTCTTCTTTGGATAAGGAAATTTAGGCTCAGGGATCTAAAAACCATTTTGGTTTTATTAGATCTTTCTGGTAGGGGTTCAGTTCAGTTCAGTTCAGTCTCTCAGTTGTGTCCAACTCTCCGTGACCCCATGAATCACAGCACGCCAGGCCTCCCTGTCCATCACCAATTCCCGGAGTTCACTCAAACTCATGTCCACAGAGTTGGTGATGCCAATGAAAACAACAACAAAGAGAGCTAATGTTTAATGAGTACTTAGCAAATGCCAGGCATTTTCCTTGGTATTTTCATAATTTACTTGACAACTGGAAATCTAATTTTATAGCAACCTTGGAAGTAATTGTTATTATCCTGATTATATGAGGAAATTGAGGCATAGGGACATCAAGTAACTTTCTTAAGGTCAAATAAGTAGTTAGTTAGGATGTAGGGATAGATATTTTAAAATGTGATGGCAAGTTCAACAAACCTCCTACATTCCTGTGAGATAGAGTCTCCCTGCTCCCCTTCACATAGTTGCAAACAAGCCTCCCTTTCACACTTCCACAGAAACATCTAGATGTTGCATGTCTAAAGCACTCAAGGCATTAATATGGGAATGACCAACGGGTTTAGCACCTTCCAAAAAAAAAAAGAGCTAGTTGTTAACCTCAAAGAATTTATAGTTGGTTGAATGTGAAAGGGAAATCTGTCTCTTTCTCTAATAAGCTGGGGAACTGATGATATACCCAGTAGTTCAGCAGTGAACTTGGAATATGACCTTGAACTAGCCACTTAAGTCCTCTGGGTCTAAGTTTCCTCACCTGTAAAATGAAGGGCTTGCTGGATGCTCTTTAAGGTTCTTTCCAGATGGAATGTTTTATGATTCCATAAACCTAAGACTAAGATGTAAATTGGGGAATTCACTTTAAAAAATGTTACATTACTCAGCCTCTTGCCTTTCTTCACCTTTGCAGAGTGAGTCTGTTTGACTCACTGAGAGCCAAGAATCATTGCTTGGAAGACTGGGTCTTGGTGAAATGATATCGGATACACAGCAGATCCTCTGTCTAACTATGGTGCTTTCAGAATCACCACCAGTATTTGGTAGATCACCATAAACCTATGATTTCAAAAGTATTTATATAAAACTGCTCTACACACCTTGCTATTCTAGATTTTGCTCTGCTAAGTACAAGTCTGTTTTTCAGTTGATGTTTTGGAGATATTTCTATTAGATGAAATTGCTCTAAGAATAAGTTCCAACAGTGTGTTCTCATCAAATGGCAGAAGGTTCTAATTGCATAAAACTTTATGGCAGAAAGTGAAGAGGAACTAAAAAGCCTCTTGATGAAAGTGAAAGAGGAGAGTGAAAAGGTTGGCTTGAAGCTCAACATTCAGAAAACAAAGATCATGGCATCTGGTCCCATCACTTCATGGGAAATAGATGGGGAAACAGTGGAAACAGTGTCAGACTTTATTTTTTTGGGCTCCAAAATCACTGCAGATGCTGATTGCAGCCATGAAATTAAAAGACGCTTACTCCTTGGAAGGAAAGTTATGACCAACCTAGATAGCATATTAAAAAGCAGAGACATTACTTTGCCAACCAAGGTCCGTCTAGTCAAGGCTATGGTTTTTCCCGTGGTCATGTATGGATGTGAGAGTTGGACTGTGAAGAAAGCTGATCACCAAAGAATTGATGCTTTTGAACTGTGGTGCTGGAGAAGACTCTTGAGAGTCCCTTGGACTGCAAGAAGATCCAACCAGTCCATTCTAGAGGAGATCAATCCTGGGTGTTCATTGGAAGGACTGATGCTGAAGCTGAAACTCCAATACTTTGGCCACATCATGAGACGAGTTGACTCACTGGAAAAGAGTCTGATGCTGGGAGGGATTGGGGGCAGGAGGAGACAGGGACAACAGAGAATGAGATGGCTGGATGGCATCACCGACTCGATGGACGTGAGTTTGAGTGAACTCCGGGAGTTGGTGATGGACAGGGAGGCCTGGCGTGCTGTGGTTCATGGGGTCACAAAGAGTCGGACACGACTGAGCGACTGAACTGAACTGAACTGAGGGAATCATAGAATAGGGGGATGTTAGGTAGGTTGCCCTCCCTGTCTATATTAAACCATTTGTAACAACAAATGAATATGCAGGAGCTGGTAGGCAAATAAATTTATGACCTTAATTTTATTGCTTGAAGTGAGTTTTATGTATTTCAAAACTGCTCTTTAATTGCTATGTCCTTGTCTATTTTTGAAAGCCTAGGCAGTTATAAGTTGTTACATAAAATTTAATGATAGGTAAACCTCCTATCTCCAGAAGTTGACTTATCACATGTATTCTCTTGCATTAATATTTAGAAAATGTTGAACAATTCAACACAAATAAATTTCTTGGCAATTTTCAATTGGTTATGAACTGACGTGTTAGTTCAGTTCAGTTTGGTTCAGTTCAGTCGCTCAGTTCAGAAGCATCAATTCTTTGGCGATCAGCTTTCTTTACAGTCCAACTCTCACATCCATACATGACCACGGGAAAAACCATAGCCTTGACTAGACGGACCTTGGTTGGCAAAGTAATGTCTCTGCTTTTTAATATGCTATCTAGGTTGGTCATAACTTTCCTTCCAAGGAGTAAACGTATAGAGCCTCAAATATGCTACAATCAAGCAAATGATTGATAGATGCTTTATAAAGCTTATGAAGCTTAGTTCATTTTTGCCTTCTACTTTGTGTCTCAGTTCTTAAGGAAGATGAAAGAATGCTGAGTTTCCTTTACAGGTCTCATTTCACATAGACAACACTCAAGTGATGGTTCTTTGCCCCCAAAGAAAGAAAATTTAGTTTCAAGTATAATTATTTTGGAATAGTCCTCTGAATAACATGGATATTAATTGTTGCTCCCCAAAAGGGTGCTTGCCTGGAAAATCCCATGGACAGAAGGAGCCCAGCAGGCTACAGTCTCATTTCAGTTCAGTTACTCAGCCGACTCTTTGCGACCCCATGGACTGCAGCATGCCAGGCCTCCCTATCCATCACAAACTCCCAGAGTTCACTCAAACTCATGTCCATTGAGTCGGTGATGCCATCCAACCATCTCATCCTCTGTCATCCCCTTCCCCTCCTGACTTCAATCTTTTCCAGCCCTGGGGTCTCTTTGCATCAGGTGGCCAAAGTATTGGAGTTTCAGCTTCAACATCAGTCCTTCCAATGAACATTCAGGGCTGATCTCCTTTAGGATGGACTGGTTGGATCTCCTTGCAGTCCAAGGGACTCTCAAAAGTCTTCTCCAACACCACAGTTCAAATGCATCAATTCTTTGGTGCTCAGCTTTCTTTATAGTCCAGCTCAAAATCCCATGGACAGAAGGAGCCCGGCAGGCTACAGTCTATAGGGTCACAAAGAGTCAGACACTACTGAAGCGACTTAGCATGGCACAAAAGGATGAAGGATTGACCCAGACTTATGTATCCCACTTTATTTACAAATACTTCCCATTTTGATTCTCATAGCTTGCTGTGGTTATCTCAAACCCATTTGCCTACAATAACCACATGCTCACTGAGAAAACATCTAAATCTATTAAGATTGTCATCAACAAGACTGTTGTTATTTGATGATGCCCAAATCTGACCCTTCTTAGTACTTGAATAAAATCATTTCTAAGGATGCAAAAAAATATATGTTGAAATGACCAAAGCCAGTAACTGTGCTCATCTTAAATAGGGTTCAGCTCCAGAAGTATATCTGTGAACCACAAACAACAGTGCTAGTATAATACATTAAAAAAAAAAAACAACTTTTTTTTTGAGAATGCAACAATCCCATAGGCCCCTGCTGACTAGAAATAGTGACATTTCATAACTCTTCCAAATCTGGGATTGGTTGAGCTCTTCTATGGTACAGTGTCTTCTCAAACTTGCTTCTGTTATCATCATCACTGCTTTCTTTATTATGGTTGTTTCCAGTGGTATGAATAGAAAGATATTGTACATTTCTAGGTGAGGAGCCTTATGCAGACTTGTATATATTCAAAAGAAGTAGCATCTAGGTCACACACACATTTCTCAGCCCTTGACACTAAACTGGATCATTGTTCTCCATCTAGGCTGCACATCATAAACACCTGTGGGGCTTAGAGACTATTCCAGATTTCCAGCCCTGCCCTGGACACTCATTCAGTAGTTCCGAGGTAGGATCCAAGCTTTACAGGTTAAAAATATATCATAGGTGATTCTGTTACACAGTGACCATAAGGTCTTAAGTGTAATAAAGTAACATCAGGAATCTTAATTTCTTGTCTGTTAGAAAATCTGAGTTAGTTTAACTAACTTGGAGTAAAGTAAATGTGGGCACAATTCTAGCCTCTACCGCTTACTGTGTGAACTTGGGCAAATTTCCTACCTTCTCTGTATTTTGTGATTTTCCTCTGAAAAAATGGGGACAAGAGTTTCCTAATGAAATGTTGTGAGAATTAAATAAGATACTGTATGTGTAGTGCTTCCCATGGTGCTTGGCATAGACATTACTTTGCCAACCAAGGTCCGTCTAGTCAAGGCAATGGTTTTTCCCGTGGTCATGTATGGATGTGAGAGTTGGACTGTGAAGAAGGCTGATCGCCGAAGAATCGATGCTTTTGAACTGTGGTGTTGGAGAAGACTCTTGAGAGTCCCTTATACTGCAAGGAGATCCAACCAGTCCATTCTAAAGGAGATCAATCCTGGATGTTCATTGGAGGGACTGATGCTAAAGCTGAAACTGCAATACTTTGGCCACCTCATGCGACGAGTTGACTCACTGGAAAAGACTCTGATGCTGGGAAAGGTTGGGGGCGGGAGGAGAAGGGGACGACGGAGAATGAGATGGCTGGATGGCATCACCAACTCTGTGGACATGAGTTTGAGTGTACTCCGGGAGTTGTTGATGGACAGGGAGGCCTGGCGTGCTGTGATTCATGGGGTCGCGGAGAGTCGGACACGACTGAGCGACTGAACTGAACTGAACTGAACTGATGTTTTGATTTCCCTTTAGGTACACATGTACCTGATTGATCAAAATATATCATTAAAATATGAAAGGCTATTTTATCTACCTATGACAGGAGGACTGGAGGACCTGGGAGAACTAAAAATTGTGAAATTTGTTAGTTTACATCAAAGCATTCAGAAGTGAAAGATTAGGAGCTTCCCTGGTGGTCCAGTGGCTAAATTCTACACTTCTGCTACAGGAGATGTGAGTTTGATCCCTAGTCAGGGAATAGATTTCACATGTTACAACTAAGAGTTGCCTGCAGCAATGAAGATCTGTGTGCTGCAACTAAGAGTCGTGGTGCAGCCAAATAAATAAATATTTCAAAAAAGGGAAATCAAAGATTAGTCCCTTTTCTGATGGAGGAAAATGGAAAAACAGAATCAGACCTCTTGACTGTGACAGATGATGCCTGTGAAGAAGGGTTCTCTGAAACACAAGATGTAAAAATGGCATTGGTTATTGGCCAACATCCACTGGATAGAGAGCTGATCTCTTCCTGCTCCCAACTCCCACCTTGGGGACAAGAAGGTAGGTCTCTTCCCTTTTCTATGATTGCTATTCTCTTTTCCCTGTGATTGTTATTCCTACTTCTTTGCTTGGGTTTACTACTTTTCCTGCTTCCAAAGTCACCTAAGTCCCATCCTTCATATCTCTTTTGATCTTCCCAGCCTTGGTGCAACTTGTTTTCCATCTCTTGAACTTCCATTGTCTCAGTGAGTTCCTACACTGTATCCTCTTTATTATTTAGTGACTATTAGTTCTGTCTTTCCCAATGGACTTTAAATTTTCTGATGGAAAAGATATTCTTAGCCCACATTTACATCTATTTTTGCAACTCAACACACAAAGCTCCTAGGCATAAAGGATTGCCTTATACAAATAGATGGAGTGCCATAGCGGGTGATCCATTCGTGAAGTAGAAAGCCAGGAAGCTATCTTTAATAGTAGTTGGTATTCAGATCACCTGAGATTTTATTTCACCAGCTGTTCTTTGCTTTCCAACACACAGGTCATTTTTAACTGTTTCATTGACTATCATCATTGATCAATTTAACTTTTTTTTTTTTTTAATGTGAATGTTTTTTAGAGGGCTTTCCTGGTGACTCAGATGGTAAAGAATCTACCCTCAATGCAGGAGACCTGAGTTTGATCCCTGACTCAGGATGGTACCCTGGAGCAGGAAATGGCAACCCACTCCAGTATTCTTGCCTGGGAAATCCCATGGACAGAGGAGCCTGTGAGTTACAGTCCACGGGGTTGCAGAAGAGTCAGATGCTGCTGAGTGACTAAACAATAACAACAGCGGCAGAGGCAGAATCCTGGGCCTCTCTATGGAATTTTCTATCAACAGTGAGATAATGCAGAGAGGTGAGCACCCTGAGTCCTCCAATTTTGACCAGTGATTCTCAAAAATGACTTGTTCAGGAGAATCACTTGGACATTTTGTTCAAAGTACAGATACCTACACTTCATCTTCAATACTATGAGGTTAGAACCAGCAGTAGGTTTGGCACTTGATTCTGATGCCCTGGGCCACAGTTCACTGTTTAGAAACTGCTCCCCTAGGTATCAATCACAGCAAAATGACTTAAAATCTCTGTCAAAGTTGGATCCTGTAGCTTCCATAGCTCAGTTGTTCTGTTTGTTCTGTGATGGAATTGGGACGGTGAAGTTGAAAGTTTTCTCTGGAGGAGAGATTCCATGCTTTATACAACAGCTCTGGAGAGAGAATGCCCCAAATACTATCTTTTGTTTGGTAATGTGGCTGGGCAAACTTGTGGTTTCTGAGGAATTAGTGTAATAAAATCTGATGATAATATTAGAAATATATCGCTGTAGTATTTTCCCCCAATACTTGGGAAACTTAACAATGATGACCATGATCAATGCCCTTGCCAACTACTCTATTGGTCAGTGTTGGCTGTATTTTTATATCTATTTCAGAGATATAAACCCAGGAATATTGTATTAAGTAAAGCACTCATGGCATTTACATTTGCACTAAGATACATAGAATATGAGACTTCAGTTATTCAGACATCTCTCATCTAGCACACTCAGCTAACCAGAGAGCAAGTGACAAAGTGTTAGTTGCTCAGTCGTGTCTGACTCTTTGTGACTCCATGAACTGTACCCATCAGGTTCCTCTGTCCATGGAATTCTCTAGGCAAGAATACTGGAGTGGATTGAGAGAGTAAAGAAGGAAAAAAATAAGCAAAAAAGAGAACTCTGTATACTAAATATGGGTATTATAAAAACCATTGATCAAAAGTAGATTTTTTCCCCCATTGGACAGTCCATTTACTCAGAATCTATTTACTGTAACTTTAAGCATAATTTAATTGCTTTGGGGAATCATGATTTATATACAATAAACATAAAAACATCAAAATCAGAGTTGCATAATACTTCTTTGTCTAAAAAGTCCTTTATTTTAGTATCTACATTATGCTGTTAAAGTGCTTCACTCAGTATGCCAGCCAATTTGGAAAACTCAGCAGTGGCCACAAGATTGGAAAAGGTCACTTTTCATTCCAATCCCAAAGAAAAGCAATCCAAAAAATGTTCAAACTGCCACACAATTGTGCTCATTTCACATGATAATAAGGTAATGCTCAAAATCCTTCAAGTTAGGCTTCAACAGTACATGAATTGAGAGCTTCCAGATGTTGAAGCTGGATTTAGAAAAGTCAGAGAAACCAGAGATCAAATTGCCAGCATATGTTGGATCACAAAAAAAGCAAGGGAATTCCAGAAGAACATCTACTTCTACTTCATTGATTACACTAAAGCCTTTGACAGTGTGGATCACAAAAAACTGTGGAAAATTCTTAAAGAGATGGGAATACCAGACCACCTGACCTGCCTCCTGAGAAACCTGTATGCAGGTCAGGAAGCAACAGTTAGAAGTGGACATGGAACAACAGACTGCTTCCAAATAGAAAAAGGAGTATGTCAAGGCTGTATATTGTCACCCTGCTTATTTAACTTCTATGCAGAGTACATCATGAGAAATGCTGGGCTGGAGGAAGCACAAGCTGGAATCAAGATTGCTGGGAGAAGTATCAATAACCTCAGATATGCAGATGATACCACCCTTATGGCAGAAAGTGAAGAGGAACTAAAAAGCCTCTTGATGAAAGTGAAAGATGAGAGTGAAAAAGTTGGCTTAAACCTCAACATTCAGAAAACTAAGATCATGGCATCTGGTCCCATCACTTCATGGGAAATAGATGGGGAAACAGTGGACACAGTGACTGACTATTTTTCTGGGCTCAAAAATCACTTCACACCAGTCAGAATGGCTGCTATCCAAAAGTCTACATGCAATAAATGCTGGAGAGGGTGTGGAGAGAAGGGAACCCTCTTACACTGTTGGTGGGAATGCAAACTAGTACAGCCACTATGGAGAACAGTGTGGAGATTCCTCAGAAAACTGGAAATAGAACTGCCATATGATCCAGCGATCGCACTCCTGGGCATACACACCGAGGAAACCAGAATTGAAAGAGACACATGTACTCCAATGTTCATTGCAGCACTGTTTATAATAGCCAGGACATGGAAGCAACCTAGATGTCCATCTGCAGATGAATGGATAAGAAAGCTTTGGTACATATACACAATGGAGTATTTCTCAGCCATCAAAAAGAATGCATTTGAATCAGTTTTAATGAGGTGGATGAAATTGGAGCCAATTATACAGAGTGAAGTAAGCCAGAAAGAAGAACATCAATACTGTATATTAACGCATATATATGGAATTTAGAAAAATGGTAACCTGAACCCTGTATAAGAGACTGCAAAAGAGACATAGGCATTTAGAACAGTCTTTGGGACTCTGTGGGAGAGGGTGAAGGTGGAATGATTGGGGAGAATGGAATTGTAGCATGTATATTATCATAAGTAAAAAAATAAATAAATAAATAAATAAAAAATCACTGCAGATGGTGATTGCAGCCATGAAATTAAAAGATGTTTGCTCCTTGGAAGGAAAGTTATGAACAACCTGCTGCTGCTGCTAAGTCACTTCAGTCATGTCCGACTCTGTGACAGCATATTAAAAAGCAGAGACATTACTTTGCCAACAAAGGTCCGTCTAGTCAAGGCTATGGTTTTTCCAGTAGTCATGTATGGATGTGAGAGTTGGACTATAAAGAAGGCCGAGCGCCGAAGAATTGATGCTTCTGAACTGTGGTGCTGGAGAAGACTCTTGAGAGTCCCTTGGACTGCAAGGAGATCCAACCAGTCCATCCTTAAGGAGATCAGTCCTGGATGTTCATTGGAGGGACTCATGTTGAAGCTGAAACTCCAATACTTTGGCTACCCGATGTGAAGAACTGACTTTTTGGAAAAGACCCTGATGCTGGGAAAGATTGAGCGCAGGAGGAGAAGGGGACGACAGAGGATGAGATGGTTGGATGGTATCACCGACTAGATGGACATGGGTTTGGGTGGACTCCGGGAGTTGGTGATGGACAGGGAGGCCTGGCGTGCTGTGGTTCATAGGGTCGCAAAGAGTTGGTCACCCCTGAGCGACTGAACTGAACTGAACTGATGTGCACAAATTCTTTGGCACAACTTCTTGCAAATGTGGGAGTCTAAACTCTCTGCCTTGTAAATGGGGTTTGATGTAGGAACTTCCTTTTCACAAACAGAAAGTGATATAAGTCATGACATGTGACTTCTGAGAGTATCTCATAAAAATATTACATTTCCATTTGATCTCTGTTAGATGGCCCATCTCAGGCCATCTAATTGTCATATTGTTGGGGGGGGGAGGCTAATTGTCATATTGTGAGAATATGTCTTCAAAGAGAATATGTCTTGAAAGAGGTCACCAGGAGAAACGACAGAGACCTCCTGTCAATGGTCACTGCAAACTTGCCAGCCATGTGAAAGATGACCATCCTTCAACTCCAGACAGGCTTTCAGATAGTTGCAGCTCTGGCTGATGTCTTTTAATAGTAACCTCATGAGAGACCTCCAGTCAGACCATTGAGCTAAGCCACTCTCAAATTCCTGACCCATAGAAGGTCTATGAAGATATAAGAGATAATACATGGTTATTGTTTTTGTTAAAGCACTAAGTTTTGGGGCAATTTTTTAAGTAGCAATAATACAGTTATCTTAACCTAGACAACTGCTGTCTGTATTCATACAACAAATATTTACTGAGTATTTAATGTGTGTCAGAGTTGGACATGACTGAGTGATTAAGCACACAATGTATGTCAAGCAGTGTGTTAGGTGCCAGGGATACTAAAGTGAATAGAAGAGATATATTCCTCCCTTTAAAGAATTTATTTACATGTGGTAAATTAAATATTAAATAAATAATTATATAGCTATTCAATGATAATAAGTGTGAGAGAGAATAGAAGGGTGATGAGTGCTCATGATCCTCAACCTGAAGGTCAGGAAAGGTTTCCCTGAAGAGCTGACATTTAAGCTCACACAGGAATTAACCAAGTAAAGAGCAAAGTGGAGGATGAAAAAGAGCTTTCCAGGTAGAGGGACAGTATAGGTGAAGGCCCTTATTCAGTGGTCCAATAAGAAGTTTCTGGGCTAGCAGAAACTACTGGACTGTGTATTTTCATCTATTAAATTTCTTTAAGGAAATAATTTCCGAGGGCCTACTATGCATCAGCACCCTTCTAAGGACTGGGGATACGGTGGTGAACATACCAGACAGACATCCCTGCCCTTATAGAACTTGCATCCTAGTGGGAGAGGAGGACAATAGATAAAAATAAATGAATAAAATACATAATATGGACTTCTGGTTTCTGGTCCAGCAGGTAAAGAGCTTGGAAGTCATTTCTCACCTCCAGTCAGTTCAGTCGCTCAGTCGTGTCCTACCCTTTGTGACCCCATGGACTACAGCACTCCAGGCTTCCCTGTCCATCACCAGTTTCCAGAGCTAGCTCAAACTCATGTCCATCGAGTCAGTGATGTCATCCAACCATCTCATCCTCTGTCATCCCCTTCTCCTGCCTTCAATCTTTCCCAGAATCAGGGTCTTTTCCAATGAGTTAGTTCTTTGCATCAGGTGGTCAAAGTATTGGAGTTTCAGCTTCAGTATCAGTTCTTCCAATGAATATTCTCACCTCCACACAACAACAAAAAGCTAAACAAACTGAAAACCAACAACTCTTCTTAGATCCTTCAGAAAACTGAGGTCATGAGACAAACCACTGCCATGAAAATTGGAGAGACAAACAGGCTGTTACAGAGAATCAGAAGCCCAGGGGCAGAAAACTCCTTGGGAACCAGTGCCAGAATTGGAAAACTTAGTTGACAAATTGCTAGAGGCTCAGTGTGGACAAGTGTGAGAGATGAAAATTTAGAGGGGCTCGCTGTTAGGGGAGGACCCCACACTTTTGTGAGTTTTACCTCCAGCAGCCCTATTAGGTTCTCACAGTAAAGATCAGAGAGAAATCCCCTTGTGTTTCTGCCAGGGGAGGGGAAAGTAGCCATTTTGAAATACGCCCAGAACACTTTGTTCTTTTTAACAAGGTCTGCCCTTAAGAGAACCTCAGTTGGTAAAGAATCAGCCTGCAACGCAGGAGACCCTGGTTCAATTCCTGGGTCAGGAAGATCCCCTGGAGAAGGGATAGGCTACCAGTCCAGTATTCTTGGGCTTCCCTGGTGGCTCAGGCAGTAAAGGATCCACCTGCAATGCGGTAGTCTTGGTTTCGATCCCTGGGTTGGGAAGATCCCCTGGAGGTGGGTATGGCAACCTGCTCCAGTATTCTTGCCTGGAGAATCCCCATGGACAGAGCAGCCTGGCAGGCTCTAGTCCATGGGGTCCTAAAGAGTTGGACACGACTGAGTGACTAAGCACAGCCCTTCAGAGAAACTATTTTATCAGAGCCTAACCTACCAGGGTTTTACTAACTGACCTAAGGGAAGGGAAATACCCAGCTCCACACCCTTTAACCTCCTTGTCTGTCATAAGTGTGTAATGAGGTGGGGGGGTTGGAGGGAGGAATCAAAAGCACTTGTGAAGATCACAGCCCAGGAAGACAAGCTCACTGAAGACAGAGAGCTAATCGCAGGATTATAAAATGCTTCCTCTCCCCCCACACCTGACCACCACATCCTCAGGGCTCCTTTATAATAACCACTGAAAGAACTGTGCATCTCAAATGATATTTAAGGCACCTCTGCTGTTGTTATTCAGTAGCCAAGTCATGTCCACTTCTTGTGACCCCATGGGCTGCCCCTCAGGGAACCCAAAGACAAGGGAGCCAAAAACAAGAACACCTGAGGAAAATGTAATTTCTGACACCCATAGCTACAGTAAACACAGCCTAACCCCTAGCCAGATAAATAAAATCCATAGCACGGCAGGTGGTGATAAGTGCTGAGAAGAAAAATAAAGCAGGTAAAAGGGGTAGGCTGTGTTGGTGGAGAGGGTGGGTTGCAGTTTTAAATAGGATGGTCAGGAAATGCCTCATGGAACAGGTGACATCTGTGCAAAGATCTGAAGGAGTCAAGGGAGTGAGTCATGGAGATAGCTCGGGAAGAGCAGAGGGAATTATAGTGAAAGGTCTTTAGGAGGGAGTGTGTCTGCTATGTTGGAAAGGCAGTGTGACTGGAGCAGAGTGGGTGTGTTGGGGGGAAAATCATAGGAAAGGAGGTCAGAGGGGGAAGGTTTGGGTGAGGTAAATTGTGCACGGTCTTGTAGACTGTGGTAAAGACTTGGATCTCTCCGACTCTTAAGAGAATAGACCATGGGGGAGAAAGGGAGCCCAGTCAGGAGGCTTTTTATATAATTCAAGAGAGAGATGACAATGCCTTGGGTCAGGAAGGAAGTGGCAGAAAAGATGAGAAGTCATTAGATTCTGGATACATTTTGAAGACAGAGATGACATGTTGCTGACAGACCAGGGTGTAAGACACAGAGAAGTGTCAAGGTTGACTCCTTGGTCAAAACAGAAAGAGGAAGACTGAAATGAGGAGCAAGGCTTCTATGGGGAAGATTAAGTGTTAAGTTAGAGGTGCCCACTTGACATCCAAGTGGAGATATTGAGTAGGCAGTTGGGCATCCAGACTTGGAGTCAGGGGAGAGGTCCGGACCAGAGATATAAATTTGGGAGTTGTCAGTTTATAGGTAGAATGTTAGGCCATGATGAGAAATGCAATCATTAAGAGAATGAATGCACATGAGAGAGAAGAGGGCCAAGGACTGAATCCTGGGGTGCCCCCATATTAGAGGTTGATGAAATATGGAGAAATGAGCAAAGGCTGAGAAATAGGAGGAAAACCAAGAGTGCAAATCCTGGAAGACAAGTTAATAAAGTATTTTCATAAAGAGGGAACAAACAATGGTGTTAAACACTATTGAGGGGTCAAATAAAGGCACTAGCTGTTGGGTTACCCACTCCACTGTTCTTGCCTGGAGAATCCCAGGGATGGGGGAGCCTGGTGGGCTTCCGTCTATGGGGTCACACAGAGTCAGACATGACTGAAGTGACTTAGCAGCAGCAGCTGTTGGGTTAGCAATGTGGGGTACCACTGGTGGAAAGCCTCCTTTGCAGAAGAAGCAGAAGCTTGATTAAAGGAGGTTCTAGACAGAATGGTAGAATAGGGTTTAGAGAGAAATCTTTAGTGGGAAAAAATCTTTAGAGGAATTGCTGTAAAGAATGGAAATATGAGTTTGTAGATGGAAGGCAACATAGAGAAATAACATCGTTTTGTATGTTGATGGAATGATCCCGTGAAGAGGGGAAAATGGTGATGCAGGAGAAAGAAAAAGGAGGGACTTCTGGAGCTATGTTCTTGGATATTTAGAACACTTGGGGTCTAGTGAACAAGCGGAAAGTTCAGCCTCAGAAAGGAACGCAGACAGTTCATCCCTGGTAACTGGAGAGAAGGCAGCATTTACAGCCCAGATGCTGATGGGTGGGTGGAGCTGTGGGTGGAAACTTGTGGAAGTTCTCTTCTGATTGTTTCTATTTCTTAGTGAAATAACAATCAAGGTCAAGGGCTGAGAGAGAAGATCAGGCTGAGAGAGGCAGAGGAGGTGTGGGAAGGTAGAGGAGAGATGAGAAAATACAGAATCGTCTTTCTAGGATTAGGACTAGGAAATGCACGGTGATTGCTGGGCACTGTGAAGGGCATGCTTGAAGTTAATAGTTGTGAATGTCATGAATTTAAAGGAAGACTGGTCAGTGTCGGTGATGTTTCTTCTAGTTCCATTCAGTTACACGCCTTCTGTTCAAGAGGAACATTTGGGCAAAAGAGGATGACATAGTCGCTTGTTCATATCACAACTAGCTACTAAAGTAATATAGAAATTATAAATTTTTGGAAAATTGTCTTCACTTAGCACTGTTAGAGAATAAGGAGGTTCCTCTGGTTACTAGAATATTTTAGATAATTAAGTCTATTATATCATATATGAGTTAATTTTTTATAGAATTAGATTGAAAAATAGCCCTACTCTGAGTGTCACATAAGAGTTTTGGGACAATAACAAGTATCTTGAAGCAGTTTAGTGTAATTGTTATGAAAAGTAATGATGATTGTATATCCTACAGAAAAATCTGGTTATTTGAATTTTCTGGCCATTTGGAATCTGAATACACTATATCAAGAATTTTAAAAAAGATATGTAAAGGGATATCACTAAATGTAATAAGAATATCCTCATAGAAGTCTGTGTCTTGATTGTACCTGTGACAGCATAACAGTAACATTTTATTTTATTCCTCTCATTCGCCTTTTCCTTGGGTAGTAAAATGACAAAGATAACATAATTAGATTCAGCATCTTTGGCGATGGCAAAAGCAATGTTGATGTCACGGAGCATATGATAATGTACACTCACTGCATCTTTGATTGCTGAGACACAGACTTATTTCTCTCTCAGGTACTTGTGTTTTCTAATAGCACATACTTTGTATGAATTGTGAATTTGCTTTATAATATTTGGTTATTTTTTTAAGTAACTGTCTGGTTATATAGTTGATGTGTATTCACTGAATATAATTTGGAAAATATGGAAAGGTAGAGAGAAAAAAGTAAAAATTATCTACTGTCTCACCACTGTGAGGCAAACCCAACTAACATTTTGGCGAATTTTAATCTAATATTCAATTTCATGCATATGTTTATTTAGAAAATTTGTTTCAAACTGTCTATCACTTTAGACTTAATATAAAAGATAATATTTTAACTTAATAGTTTATTGTGAGCTTCTACCATTCTACCAGTCTTTAAGCACACCAAATTTAATGATCACATAGTAGTGTGTTATATAAATGTGGTATACTTTTTTAATAGTTCCCCCATTACTGCACATTTATGATATTTTTGAATTTTAGAAAACACTCTGGTGAGCATCCTTGACCATGAACCTTTTTTATATAGTACCGATTATTTTCCTAAAGTAGATCCCTAGAAAAGGAATTTTGAGCTCAAAAAGTATAAACATTTTTAAAGTTCCATGGTTCTAGTGTAGCTGTCCTCCTGGAAGATCATGCTTATTTGTAGTCCCCTTGGAAGTGAATAAGGTGCTCCATTTTACTGAATCCTTGAGAACTCTGTCTTCAGAGCACCTATCCGCACACTTTACTTGTGATTACTTCACTCCAGTTCGGTCTTCGTTGAGCTATTCCATTAGAGTCTTAAGCAGTATCCCTGACTGCTATCTTTACAACCACTGAGATATTTTCTATGCTGCTGCCAGACATAGTTTTCCACGTCACTGACCTTGTCACTTTCCTAACAAAAACTTCAGATCCTCCTCTGTCCAATGGGTTCCACCATGGCACATAAGGTCCCTCTGATGCTAAAGCTGAAACTCCAATACTTTGGCCACCTCATGCGACGAGTTGACTCACTGGAAAAGACTCTGATGCTAGGAGGGATTGGGGGTGGGAGGAGACGGAGACGACAGAGAATGAGATGGCTGGATGGCATCACCGACTCGATGGACATGAGTTTGAGTGAACTCCGGGAGTTGCTGATGGACAGGGAGGCCTGGCGTGCTGTGATTCTTGGGGTCGCAAAGAGTCGGACACGACTGAGCAACTGAACTGAATTGAACTGAGTCTGCCTCAGCCTCCCTATCCCTTAATTGTATTCTGAAGTTCACCCTCCCTAATTCTTTCAGTCTATCCATTCTGTCTTGATTTTACTCTCCCCACAAAGCTTATTGCCATGAGCAGCTAATGGCTTCACTTCTTTACCTTCTTCTTTGTTCTCACACTGTCCCCACAACACAGCCCAGCTATTAACATTTGTACAAGTGGTTGAGAGTTGGCTGGAGAAACACAGAATCATGTGGCCTAGAGCATCCTCCTTATGAATTCTAGTCTATATATTTTCTCAGCTTCTGGTTTATTTTTTACTTTACTGTTCCATTTATGCCCTGTAAGCACCTTCTATGCTTTGTTGAACAAGGTAGACTATAATTACACACAGAGATCAATGCATAAATGCAAACACACATGCTGGTTTTTATAACTGCAGACTGCATGCTCCCCAAAGGCTGCTGGGCATTTCTTGCTGCCCACCTACACATATACTGGTTTGTCTTTTCATACAACTCCTCAATTGCTGTTTTAAACCTTTACCATCCTCTCTTTTGGTGAATTGGCTCCAAAAATTTAGGTAAAAAATATAGATACCATCTGAGGAGCATTTGCTTAACTCCTGTTTCTCCTATCCTAGCTCCTCTCAGGACAACCCAGTTGGTCATCTGTGGGGTTCTGCCCATATCATGGGGTGTGTGCAGGGTGACTGTACTTTGCAGTCTCCACGCCCCTACTTCTCTGCTTACAAACATGCTCCAGTGAAGCTCAGTCCACGCATGAACTCAGCTAACCCACCTCTCTGTCCTTATAATGCAACTACATTCCTGACTCAAAGCGCCATTCTGCTGATGTGGTTAAAAAAAAAAAATGTTAACTTCTTTCCCTCTTAGGGCTTATGCTTTCCCTCCAGTAGAGCTTCTGCAGTAGGAAGGGTTGAGAATGGGGAAAGAGTGATGAGGGCAGCCATTGTTCTCCTGGTCACTGGTCACCATTGAGAAGTCTGCTTCCACTCTCTGTGGCCTGTGGGCATCACCCCTGAGCTTGCTCTGGATCCCCTATTTCTAGACAGAGCACATAGCGCTCTCTCAGGCCTTACCTCCTTCTGAGGGACTGCTGGGCCCCTCATCTTTTCTCTGGGAACCTGATTTTCTATTTCCTCTTCTTGCCCTGACTGAGGAAGACTTTAGTCTGGGGGAAATATGTCTCCCTTCATTTTCCTTCAAGAAACTTCTTCTTTAACCACAAATTCCCTCATTTCTCCTAAGGGCTTAAGAGTTTGGGCAAACAATGCCCGCCCCCCCGCAAAAAAAAAAAAAGCCATGAAGACTTTTGAGAAAGGACAGAGCTGAGTGAATGCTTTCAATATCAGAAGGAAAAACTGTAGAACAGTATCTCAAATGAGTTTACAATCACAGTAAACAAAAGAAAACGCAACAAACAAAAACCAATCTCAGACTTTCCCAAACTCACTGCCCAGGTCACCACCCTCAACCTTTCTGTATTCATTGTCCTCATTCTCTGTGAGTCACACCGTTAACCACTTGTAAGCTGGATTTTACTACTACCATTCTATTGAGAACAGTCTCTTAATCACCAACTGACTTTTTAAAGAATCTTCCTCCTTGCCTCCTAATTCCCTATTTTATTTTCTTCCAGTCTCCCTTTATCCCTCTGCATTACTTGACTATTCAGTGGCAGGCTTTGTGCTGTGCACTGGAAACACAAGAATGAATTATGCCCTTCTTGTTTTTAAGTAATTTGAGAGCCTGGTGGGCTTCCGTCTATGGGGTCACACAGAGTCGGACACGACTGAAGTGACTTAGCAGCAGCAGCAGCAGCAGACTCAGGGAGGGACATAGGTTATAAGCAAATACTTCACAAAAATCTGTTCTGGGCTTCCCTGGTGGCTCAGTGGTAAAAGACTCTGGTGGCCAGCATAGGAGATATGGGTTCCATCCCTGATCTGGGAAGATCCCATGTGCTGCAGAGCAACTGAGGCCCTGTGCCACCACTATTGGTCCTGTGCTCTAGAGCCTGGGAGCCGCAACTACTGAGCCCTCGTGCAGCAGCTACTGAAGCCAGAATGCTCTAGAGCCCGTGCTCCACAACAAGAGAAGTCACCACAATGACAAACCTGAGCTCTGCAACGAAGAGTAGCCTTGCTTTCTGCAACTAGAGGAAAGCCCTGCGCAGCAACAGAGACCCAGTACAGCCAAAAATCAATCAATCAACAAAATTATCAAAACAATTCTGTTCCTTCTGTTTTTCATGCCAGGAAGGCCTTGGCCCCTTCCTGCCAATGTCATGTTCCTAACTCCTCCTCACATTTCCTCTCTCTCTCTTCTTCACTGGCTCCTCTTCCATTTTCCATTAATCAGACTCCTTCCAAGAATTTAAGGTAGGTTTTTTCTCCCTAGGCATGCTTCTTCAGAGAAATTCTTTGTGTCCATGAGGATGAATCCTAAAGCTGCAACTTTGGGTTGGCTAAATCAATTCACTTAGATGTGCTCCACTTCCCCTGTTAACAATGTTACCATCCTCTTTCTACCTTAAGACTGCCGTCTCCTCTCTATTCTCAGCATCCAGCCAACTGCCATGTCCCAGTGGCTCTTCCTTTCCAGCGCCTCTCTCATTCAGCCTTTCCTTTTCTTGTTCACCCTGTTATTTAACTGAAACCGTTACAGCAGTGAGAAACTTTCCATAAAATGTGGATTTCTCCTTGAAATAATCACAATAACCTGGAAATTTGTCTCCCTGTTCTAAACATCTTACATACTGGAATCAACTCTCAAAAGTACCATACCCATAAACATTTCACAATATATACACAGAAGAGGTTTGAATTTTGAGGTCCAGTTACACATGGATTTTTTTTTCGATAGTAAATACTACAGCACTACACAGCTCTTGGTTGGTTGGACCCACAGATGCATAACCTTGAATGTGGATGAAAAAGACCACTTATGCAAAGAGTCAAGTAATAATCCATGCAAAGATTTTTGACTATGTAGGGGCCAGTGCCCTTAACTCCTATGTTGTTCAAGGATCAACTGTATATCAAATCATTGCATTGTACTCCTTAAACTGATATAATGTTACATGAAAATGTAAGACTGCTAGTACTAATTCCAGCCTAGTGGGGAGGGGTGAGTCCTCACACCATCAAGCAGGTCTCTGATGCCAGCTGGGTGTCCTACTATTCAATTCAGTTCTGACACTATCTACACGGAGATCACGTCAGATCACACAGGTTCTGGGTTCAGGCTTACAAGACTGTCCTTGCCCGCATTTCAGACTCTGGTTGAAAGTCCAAGCTGTCACCTGGACCTCTGATTGATTTGGTGATGGATTAGGCCTTCCAATGACAACCTCCTTGGATTTGATTAATTTGCTAGAGCCACCTGTAGAACTCAGAGACGTAGTCTACTTACTAGATTACAGGTGTGTTATAAAAGAATGGCTCTCAGGATGGCCAGGTAAAACAAAAGTATAGGACAAGGCTTGGGGAAAGTGTCTGGAGCTTGCATTGTGTGGAGCTCCCGTACCTTCTCCAGGCTTGCCATCTCCCCAAATCGCCACATGTTCTCCAACCTGGAAACTGTCAGAATCCCATCCTTTGGGGTTTATGGAGACTCCATTATTGAATCATTGGTCATTGGTGACTCAGTCAGCCTCCAGCCCCTCTCCCCTCCCCAGAGGCTGAGGGGTGGAACTGAAAGTTCCAACCCTCTAATCACAGGGGTGGTTCCCTGGGCAACCAGCCACCAGTCCTTCCTTCCTTGCCATCCAGAAGTCACCTCAGAAATATAACAAAAGACACCTTTGTTACTCTCATCACTTAGAAAATTCCAGGAGTTTTAGGAGACCTGTGCTAGAGATAAGGATGCTGCTGCTAAGTCACTTCCATCGTGTCTGACTCTGTGCGACCCCATAGATGGCAGCCCACCAGGCTCCCCCGTCCCTGGGATTCGCCAGGCAAGAATACTGGAGTGGGTTGCCATTTCCTTCTCCAAGAGATAAGGATGAAGAAAGACTAAACATATATTTCTTATTATCAATCATAGTATAACAAAATCATCTCAATAAACCTTGGGGGGTGGGGTAAGTACCACATATGTTTGTCTTCCTTCCCCAAATCCTTCACTGTTTCTTCTTTGTCAAAGGATTAAGTTTGAATTCTTCACCTAGTGTTGGGTGACCCTATGATCCAGTCGGGGCTTCCTGGTGGCGCTAGTGGTAAAGAACCTACCTGCCAATGCAGGAGATGTAAGAGAGGCATGTTCGAACCCTGGGTCAGGAAGATCCCCTGGAGGAGGGCATGGAAATCCACTCCAGTATTCTTGCCTGGAGAACCCCATGGACAGAGGAGCCTGACTGGCTACAGTTCATAGGGTTGCAAAGAGTCAGATGTGACTGAAGCGACTTAGCACAGCATACACTCAACACATGATATATCCCAAATATATGTTTCTAGTTTTATCTCAAGCAAAGTCTGTGACTATCTGATACAGTAGCATACATTTATTTTTCCTCAGATATCAGATAGATTGCTTAACTGTTTTCACTGGTTCTTTTACAGCTAAAATATACTACTGCTCATGATTACTTGTGAAAACCTTGGCCATCTTTAAAACTTCTCAGAAGTTTTATTTTATGAAGCTGTTCAGTTGTCCCTAATAGACATTGCCATTTCTGCCTCTGATTTCCTGGACTACTTTGTTTGAACCTCTTGCAGGGATTTTATCTTCCTCTTTCCTGTATTATGGTTATTTTCTACTCTTATCTTCTTGTTAAACTTCAGTCTCCATAGAGATGGAGCCCTTTCTTATACTGTGGATTTAAGAGTGCTTGTCATTGTGCCTTCTATAAAGAGGGACCCAGTACCTATTCTTTGTTTTGAGTAATTGAACTCCTGTATTTTTTAGGGCAATAATGCACCCAGCTAAAAATACTTACTCTCCAAATTCTCTTGCCAGATGGGTCAGTTCTATACAAAGAGTTAAAATTGGAGGGTTTCTAGCTTTCTGTATGTAGGTACCAAACTCATTTCAGCTTTGTTCTTTGCACCTAGAACATGGACCAAAAGGCCACTATTAGGCTAATCTTGTGGTCACTAGATCGTAAGCTTCAGAAGATTAACATATTGATTCTGTCATTCAACAAATATTTACTGAACACCACTACAGTGCCTGGCACTATTACAGATACTTCAAAAAGTGGCAGAGCAGAGAAAGCCTTCGACAAAATTCAACATCCATTTATGATAAAAACCCTCCAGAAGGTGGGAATAGAAGGAACATACCTCAACATAATAAAAGCTATATATGACAAACCCACAGCAAACATTATCCTCAATGGTGAAAAACTGATAGCATTTCCCCTAAAGTCAGGAACAAGACAAGGGTGCCCACTCTCACCACTACTATTCAACATAGTTCTGGAAGTTTTGGCCACAGCAATCAGAGCAGAAAAAGACATAAAAGGAATACAAATTGGAAAAGAAGAAGTAAAACTTACACTGTTCGCTGATGACATGATCCTCTACACAGAAAACCCTAAAGACTCTACCAGAAAACTACTAGAGCTAATCAATGAATACAGTAAAGTTGCAGGATATAAAATCAACACACAGAAATCCCTTCCATTCTTATACACTAAAAATGAGAAAATAGAAAGAGAAATTAAGGAAACTATTCCATTCACTGTTTCAATGAAAAGAATAAAATACTCAGGAATATATCTACCTAAAGAAACAAAAGACCTGTACATCAGTTCAGTTCAGTTCAGTTTAATCAAAGAGGACACTAATAGATGGAGAAATATACCGTGTTCGTGGATTGGAAGAATAAATATTGTGAAAATGAGTATACTACCCAAAGTAATTTATACATTCAATGCAATCCCTATCAAGCTACCAACGGTATTTTTCACAGAGCTAGAACAAATAATTTCACAATTTGTATGGAAATACAAAAAACCTCAAATAGCCAAAGCAATCTTGAGGAAGAAGAATGGAACTGGGGGAATCAACCTGCCGGCTTCAGGCTCTACTACAAAGCCATAGTCATCAAAACAGTATGGTACTGGTATAAAGACAGAAGTATAGATCAATGGAACAAAATAGAAAGCCTAGAGATTAATCCATGCACCTATGGATACCTTATCTTTGACAAAGGAGGCAAGAATATAAAATGAGGGAAAGACAGTCTTTTCAACAAGTGGTGCTGGGAAAACTGGTCAGCCGCTTGTAAAAGAATGAAACTAGAACACTTCCTAACACCATACACAAAAACAAACTCAAAATGGATTAAAGGTCTAAATGTAAGACCAGAAACTATAGAACTCCTAGAGGAGAACATAGGCAAAACACTCTCCGACATAAATCACAGCAGGATCCTCCATGACACACCTCCCAGAATATTGGAAATAAAAGCAAAAATAAACAAATGGGACCTAATTAAAATTAAAATCTTCTGCACAGCAAAGGAAACTATAAGTAAGGTGAAAAGACAGCCTTCAGAATGGGAGAAAATAATAGCAAATGAAACAACAGACAAAGGATTAATCTCCAAAATATACAAGCAGCTCCTGCAGCTCAATTCCAGAAAAATAAATGACCCAATCAAAAAATGGGCCAAAGAACTAAACAGACATTTCTCCAAAGAAGACATACAGATGCTTAACAAACACATGAAAAAATGCTCAACATCCCTCATAATCAGAGAAATGCAAATCAAAACCACAATGAGATACCATTTCACACCAGTCAGAACGGCTGCTATCCAAAAGTCTACATGCAATAAATGCTGGAGAGGGTGTGGAGAGAAAGGAACCCTCTTACACTGTTGGTGGGAATGCAAACTAGTTCAGCCACTATGGAGAACAGTGTTGCTGCTGCTAAGTCCCTTCAGTTGTGTCCGACTCTGTGCGACCCATAGACTGAAGCCCACCAGGCTCCCCCGTCCCTGGGATTCTCCAGGCAAGAACACCGGAGTGGGCCGCCATTTCCTTCTCCAATGTGTGAAAGTGAAAAGTGAAAGTGAAGTCGCTCAGTCGTGTCCAACCCTCAGCGACCCCACGGACTACAGCCAACCACGCTCCTCCATCCATGGGATTTTCTAGGCAATAGTACTGGAGTGGCTCGCCATTGCCTTCTCCGGGAGAACAGTGTGGAGATTCCTTAAAAAACTGGAAATAGAACTGCCATATGATCCAGCAATTGCACTTCTGGGCATACACACCAAGGAAACCAGAATTGAAAGAGACACATGTACTCCAATGATCATCGCAGCACTGTTTATAATAGCCAGGATATGGAAGCAACCTAGTTGTCCATCTGCAGACGAATGGATAAGAAAGCTTTGGTACCTATACACAATGGAGTATTACTCAGCCATTAAAAAGAATGCATTTGAATCAGTTCTAATGAGGTGGATGAAACTGGAGCCTGTTATACATAGTGAAGTAAGCCAGAAAGAAAAACACCAATACAGTATACTAATGCATATATATGGAATTTAGAAAGATGCAAATGATAACCCTGTATATGAGACAGCAAAAGAGACACAGATATATAGAACAGTCTTTGGGACTCTGTGGGAGAGGGTGAGGGTGGGATGGTTTGGGAGAATGGCATTGAAACATGTATATTATCATATGTGAAATGAATCGCCAGTTCAGGGTCTATGCATGTTACAGGATGCTTGGGGCTGGTGTGCGGGGATGACCCAGAGGGAGGATAAGGAGAGGAGGGAGGTGGGAGGGGGTTTCAGAAGGGGGAACTCATGTACACCCGGGGCGGATTCATGTCAATGTATGGCAAAACCAGCCAATATAATACTGTAAAATAATTAGCCTCCAATTAAAAAAAAAAAGTAAAAAAAAAAAAAAAGTGGCAGAGCAGAAAGATAGAAAGAGTCTAGGTCCCAGATGGCATCATTAAACACTGAAGCAGCTTTAACTGTCTACCTCCAGACTTCATGAACACTCTTTTCTTTAAGCTACTTTTACTCAGTTTTATTATTTTCTTTTATTTTTAGCTGAATATATTTCTTCTTCATACAATAATGTTCAATTACTTTTTTTAAAGCCTAGAATTTTAAGTGAGACTGACTCGTTTATTTTTCTATGGAAATAATCATACGGATTTTTTCTGTTATTCATTTTCATTGTTTTAAAATCTTTATTAAATTTGCATTCTTGTAATAAGCCTTACTTTATTGACACATAGTTATTGTTGTGATGATGATGTACCCATAGATTTAACTTGATAATATTTTATTTGTGATTTTTGCCTTATGTCCATGAAAAACACATTTTTTCCTTCACTTCAATGTTAAGTTTGGCATCAAAGTTATGCTGGCCTTATAAAATAAGTTTGGAAGTAGTCCTTCTTTTTCATTATCAGAATTAGTTTGCATAAGATTGTTCTTATTTCTTAAAAGTTTGGAAGAATTTACCAGTGAAACATCTGGGCCAGGAGTTTTTATTTTCTAAAATATGGACTCAAATTTCTTTAATTGATACAGGACTATTGAGATTTTCTTTTTTTTTTTGTCCTTTTTAGTAAATTGTGTTTTTCAAGGAATTTGTCCATTTCATTTAAACTCAAGTTTATGTATTATCTTTTTAATGTCTGTGATTTTATAGTGAAGCCTCCATTTTTATAGCTGATATTAGCAAGTTACATTTTTCTGTTTTCCCTTGATTAATCTTTCTTGGATTTTATAATTTTTAAATCTGTTTTCAAAGAATCATTTTTTTCACCTTTGTTAATTTTCCCCAAGTGTATATTTGCTTTCTATCTTGATTTCTGCTCTTATTTTCTTTGGGATTTATTTGATGTATTTTTTCAGCCTAGTTTCTTGAGAAGAAAACTTAGAGTTTTGATATATGGCCTTTCTTTCTAACATATGCATTTAAAGTTATATATTTCTCTCTCAGCGCTGCTTGAGCTGCAGACCACAAGTATTAATATTTCAAGTTTTCCTTATCATATAGTTAAAAATATGTTCACATTTACATTGTAATTTATTCATTGATGCATATGTTATTTAGAAGTATACTGTTTAATTTAAAATATTTTCGGATATTTTAGTTTCTTTTCTGTTATTGATTTCTAAGTTAATTCTACTGTAGTCCAAGAATTTACTCCATGTGATTCTATCCTTTAAATTTTGTTAAGACTTTCTTTATGATCTATGTTAGTAAATGTTCCAGGTGTATTTATTTAAAATGCATATTACAAAGTTGTTGAATATACTGTTATGTATGTATTAATTATATAATTTTTAATCACATCATTAAAATGTCATATATCCTTAATAATCTTTTTCTCTGCCTATTTTATCAGTTACTGAAAGAGATGTTAAAATATTCAGTTATTGTTTTAATAAATTTGACCATTTTGTTTCATGTATATATATACATGTACATTGAAGTTATGTTATTAAAAGAATATAAATTTATGACTTCTGTTGAATTGATACTTGTATCAATATAAAATATTCCTTTTATTTCTAGTCATACTTCTTGCTTTAGACTCTTCTTAATCAAATGTTATTAGACTTATGTCAGTTCTCTTTTGGGAAAGTTGACATGGTATATCTTTTCCACTCTTTCACTGCCTATCTGAGTCTTCATATTTAAGGTATGTCTCTCATCAAAGTCAGATTTGAATCTCAGTTCCTCTGTTCTTTATTAGTTAAAGCTTAATTTCCTGACTATAAAAGGGCTATATATATAATAGTTATGATTACAGTTGTCCTCCATATTCACAACTGTGAAACTGTAGATACGGAGGGCTGACTGTACTATGTTACTATGTTTTATATAAGAAACTTGAGCATCTACAGATTTTGATATCCATGGGGTTCCTAGAATCAATCCCCTCTGCAGGGGTCCTGCAGATATCAAGGGACAACTGCACCATTAATTATTATATTCAATAGATACACAATTATACAATGTCTTCTTAGAGGTAGATTTTTTTCTTATTTTTATTCTAAATAAATTCTATTCCAGGGTAGTCCTTATTATATGGTAACATCATTTATATTAAGGAAAGCACCTCTTTACTTTTGTTTGAGTTTGTGGCCCCTCATTGTGAAACTAAATCTGGAGAAAAGACTCACGCAATTTTACACTTCCTCCTTTATAACAGTGCTTCAGAAAGGAACATTAAGAAAGTCCGACTTTTTGACATCCATGAGTTAGTAGATATTCTTAAAATTTTCTCAGTAAGAAGATGAAAGTTATAAGCTGTGTATAAACAGAAAAGAAGTGATTCACTAAAGATTATCATTTACTTCAGTTTGAGTGTCTATTTACATTCCATTCACCTATTCATTCATTCAGTAATTAATTCTTTTTAACATATATTGAAGTTTTATCAAGTACTAGAGACTGTGCTAGGAGATTGGGGTACAAAAAAGATTATGATAAGGTTTCTCTTTCTAGAAGAGAAATAGGAGAGCCTAGCGAGGAAGAAAGACAAATTTTAGGAAACTCTTAGATTCTGTGATATATACAATGATAACAGTATGTATAGGGCACTGTGAAAGTATGTAGGAGAAAATGTAACCTCCCATCTGGAATACCCTCCTGCTTATTTTCATTTATTTTGTGATGACTCAAATTTCCTAGATGAAGACACATTTAAATTGGAACCTATGGAATGACTTGACATTAGAAGGTGAACCAAACAAGTTTTATATAGAAAAAATAAAAGGCACTATAAGTATTTTAAGTAGAAAGGGATTAAACATAGTTTGTGTTTGTGTGTGTATGTGCGTGTGCGTGTATGAGATTGCTGGAGGAGCTAGAAGAATGAGCTCTAACCTAAGACTCCAGTAATGACTCACAGAATACCACCTATTATGGGAACTACTATCTTGTCATATTCAGGAGGTGGAAATTAAGAGGCTTACTGGACCTATGAATTTCAAGAACATGATTCTGTGATTGGGATCCAGGCACAGGAAGCTAGAATCAGGAAGCCATTGGTGCCATTAATATATATGTAGTTGGAAACTATAGGAACGGAGAAAAAGCCAAATCTGCATAGCTTTCCTTGCCCATGGAAAACAAACACAGCTGGAACATAGCTTCTCATTTATTTCTAACTTCTGATCTTTGAGTAATTGAATCTGATTGATGAGAACTAATTCACAGTCCCCGAAAACCTAGCTGTAGAGGAGTCTAGAAAATGTGGTTTTTAGCTTTCTAGGCTAAAAAGGAAGGTACACTAGGAGGTTTGTTGTTGTTAAGTGGCTAAGTTATGTCTGACTCTTTGGAGGTGGAATAAATGCAGAATGCAAGTCAATCATTGAACATACCAGTGAGAGGAATGGCCAAGATGGCAAAGCAGGGAGACCCTGAGCTCATCTCCCACAGGCACACCAAAATTAGAACTATTTACAAAGGACTATAAAGAGAAGAGCCTGAAGATTAGCAGAAAAGACTTTCTACAACTAAAAATGAAAAGAAGGATCCACACTGAGTTGAGTAAGAGGGGAAGAGATATAAGGCCCTTATATCTTATATAAGATAGTTAAGACCCACTTCTCTGGGTGCGTAATCCACAAATGGGAAGATTATTACAATTGAATGGGCTTTCCCAAAGGAGCAAAGGGTCTGAGCCCCTACCGGGCTACCCAGCTTGATTGGAAAGCTGAGCCCCCAGAATGTTTGGCTTTGAAGAACATATTTGAAGACATAATAGCTGAAAACTTTCCTAAGATGGAAAAGGAAAGTGACATGAAGGTCTAAGAAGTACAGAGAGTTTCAAACAAGATTAACTCAAAGAGGAACATGCCAAGACATACTGTAATTAAAATGACAAAAATTAAAGATAGAGAATATTAAAAACAGCAAGGAAAAAGCAATCAGTTACATACAAGAAATTTCCATAAGGTTATCAACTGACTTTTCAACAGAAACTGTAGGCCAGAAGAGTGGAAAGGGAAAACTACAATCAAAAATACTCTACCTGTCCAGGCTATCATTTAGATTTAAAGTGGGATTAAGAGTTTTACAGACAATGATGCTGAGGCTGAAACTGCAATACTTTGGCCACCTCATGCGACGAGTTGACTCACTGGAGAAGACTCTGATGCTGGGAAAGGTTGGGGGCGGGAGGAGAAGGGGACGACCGAGAATGAGATGGCTGGATGGCATCACCGACTCTGTGGACATGAGTTTGCGTGAACTCCGGGAGTTGGTGATGGACAGGGAGGCCTGGTGTGCTGTGATTCATGGGGTCGCGGAGAGTCGGACACGACTGAGCGACTGAACAGAACTGGACTGAAGAGCTCACAAAATCAGCACCATGAAACCAGCGTTACAGGAAATGTTAAAGGGACTGCTTTAAGATGAAAAGAAAAGGCCACAACTAGAAACATGAAAATTACAGAAGAAAAAAATCTAATTGGTAGAAGCAAATATACAGTAAAGGTAATAGAGAAACTACTTATAAAGCTAGTCGGAAGGACTAAAGACAAAAATAGTAAATAATCTATATCCATAATAAGTAGCCAAGGCACAGAACAAAAAACAAAGAGATGTAAAATATGATATCAACACAATAAATTGGGGGGCAGTAAAAATGCATGATTGTTAAAATGTATTCACAATAGCCAAGGTATAGAAGCAACCTAAATAAAAAGCAGAGACATTACTTTGCCAACCAAGGTCCGTCTAGTCAAGGCTATGGTTTTTCCAGTGGTCATGTATGGATGTGAGAGTTGGACTGCGAAGAAAGCTGATCGCCGAAGAATTGATGCTTTTGAACTGTGGTGCTGGAGAAGACTCTTGAGAGTCCCTTGGACTGCAAGGAGATCCAACCAGTCCATTCTAAAGGAGATCAATCCTGAGTGTTCATTGGAAGGACTGATGCTAAAGCTGGAACTCCAATACTTTGGCCACCTCATGCGACGAGTTGACTCACTGGAAAAGACTCTGATGCTGGGAAGGATTGGGGGCGGGAGGAGACGGGGACGACAGAGAATGAGATGGCTGGATGGCATCACCGACTCTGTGGACATGAGTTTGAGTGAGCTCCAGGAGTTGGTGATGGATAGGGAGGCCTGGCGTGCTGTGATTCATGGGGTTGCAGAGTCGGACACGGCTGAGCGACTGAACTGAACTGAACTGAAGTGTCCATCAGCAGATGAATGGATAAAGAAGATGTCACACAAACACAGAAATACTACTCAGCCATAAAAAAGAGTGAAATCTTGCCATTTGTGACAATATAGATGGACTGAAGGGAATTATTACTAAATAAAATAAGTCAGCTAGAGAAAGACATATGCTGTACATTATCACTTACATATGGAATCTAAAAAGCAAAACAAGTGGGCAAACATAAAATAGAAAGAGTCATAAATATAGAGAACAAACAGGTGGTTGCCCGAAGAGAGGGGGCTGGGGAGGGTGAGAGAAATAGGTAAGGGAGATTAAAAGGTATAAACTGCCAGTTACAAAATAAATGAATTATGGGTGTAAAATGTACAGTGAGGAGAATATACTCAATAATTACACAATATTTTTTCACGATGACATATGGTAACTAGACTTAATCTGATAATCATTTTGAAACTTAAAGAAGTATCAAATCATTATGCTGTACACCAGGAACTAACAGAGTGTTGTATATAAGTCAACTCTGGAATGCCTATTTTGTTGTAGTTTTTGCTTGTTGTAATATAGTACTTGGCTTCCCAGTTAGCTCAGTTGGTAAAGAATTCGCCTGCAATGTGGGAGACCTGGGTTCAATCCCGTGGTTGGGAGGATCCCCTGGAGGAGGGCATGGCAACCCACTCCAGTATTCTTGCCTGGAGAATCTCCATGAACTGAGGAGACCGGCAGGCTACAGTCCAAAGGGTTGCAAAGAGTTGCACACGACTAAGTGACTAAACACACAGCATTATATAAGACATAGAATGCATTCTCAGTTTCACTGAATATCTGCAGCAGTTGTGGTTCTAACTTTCCCTTAAGCCCAGTGCAAAGGACTTATTAGAAATCCTTACTGAATTTGATAGGAAATTAGAGAGAAAACCCGAGTTTCCTCCTTTTTGAGAAATCGAAAAGGCATCAGACAGGCTGCTTTGCTTTAGATGGATGAACTGGAGGAGTCTGCCTGACTCATCAAGGGAATCTCAGATAAGAAGTCCTCAGTGATGGGGTTCTTTCTAAGAATCTGCTAAATAGTTCCATAAGAGTCAGTGTTATTCACCAGAGCACAGAACCATTTTATGATAGCATTAATTAGGTGAGAGCTTTTCTGCTCTCCCCAGTCTCTTTTCTACCTTCTCAGACCCTTTGGCCTTAGAAGGAAGGATCACAACTTGGTTAGCAAAATGGAGGAGAGATACAAGGAAGAACTTTCCTTCCTCTACCCAACCACTTTCCTGATTTCCTACCCATCAAAAGCCTTACGGGAGGAGGGATGGAGTTTTAATTCTATATCCAGTTTGAAGTTTTGATTATTGCATGTACTTAGATACTCAATACAAGATGTATTATCAAAAAGATTTGGATTAAAAACACATATGACCTGCCTTCTTGATTTTACAATACGGTTGGGAAGATCAAACAAGATTGTACACTTGAAAATGTTCCTAAACTCCAGTAGGTACTCACAATCAATTAAGTGCTCAATGGTGAATGTACCTTGACTAGATGGTACTTTGAAAGCTCATAAAATCTTTCCCTTTTGTCTCATAGACTGAGCCATCCTAAACTCAGAGCCAAATAAGAACAATTGAAGAAGAAAACTCCAGAGAACCACATTCCATAGAATCCCCAGTGGTCCCTTCCTGTTTCCGACACAGCCAGGATAATCTGTTCTGCCTAAGTATTCTTAATGTTTATCACCACTTATGAAAGTCATTGACAACTTAGCACTAATGAAAGTTTTCTTCCCTCATCAGTTTTTCAGCACCTTCTCCAACATAAGTGTTGAATTACTAACCAATTACTTGGAAACTGAAGTGAGCCCAAGAGAGTCAGTGAATTACTGAGAAAATCATTTACAGAGGAGGTAATGTTGATGGAGAAGGTCAAGTGAAAAAGTGTCTTCAATTTTCTCATAGAAGGGCTGGGAAAGTAGAAGAGAGTATGAGGAAGCAACTGAGGGAAGAGTTTGCTTGTCAAAAACAAGGAAAATAGTATGAGCAGCTCATATACAATGCAATAGCTGTCTGAGGTTGTGGCATGGGATCTCCCTGACAAAACTGTGGAAAACTGGCTGCTGTTAGTTGAAAACAATACCAGCAATGCTTGAATGTGGCAATGCTTTGTTGTGTTGTATAGAATAAAAAATAGAGGCATTTGTGGAGGAAAATAGATGATGAAATCTAAGGGTTGCTTCAGTTTTTACAGAAAACCATTCCTCTTCTCCCTCTCCCCAGAATGTTTCAAATTTAGATTTTCAGCTTCTTGAAATCAGAGATGATGAATTCCACCACCTCCACCATCACACCATATCTGTCTGCTTTTTCTCCTGTGAGTGGTGCCATTTAAAAGAATAAAAGCCACCTCTCCCATTGCTTCCTAGGAGCTTATGCTTTAAAATGAACTTTGTATTTACAGACCAGTGAGGAAAAAAGTGGGCTTCCCTGGTGGCAGAATAGTAAAGAATCTGCCTGCCAATGCAGGAAATGCAAGAGACACGGGTTTGATCCCTGGGTCAGGAAGATTCCCCTGGAGTAGGAAATGGCAACCCACTCCAGTATTCCTGCCTGGAAAATTCCATGAACAGAGGAGCCTGGCGGGTTACAGTCCATGGTGTACCAAACAGTTGTATACGACTGAATGACTGAGCAAGTCCACAAGAAAAAGTACTTTATGCAACAGTGTGTCTCAAGGAATGGAAATGACAGTTAGAAAGGCTATTAATTACCCTGTGTTCAGACATTAAAAGTGACACATATATACGATAAAAGTAACATATATATATGTGTATATATGTATGTGTGTATTGGAATGGGTGAGGAGTGGTGGACAGTGTGCAAGGATGCTATTTTAGTTGGTAAGAGATGAGATGTCATCTCAAGTCAAAAGAAAAAAAAGCAATACTCCTTTAGTATAATAATTTAAATTCTAATAGTAATGAAAAAAAAGGACAAGTAAGTTGACTTTACAAACTAGGAAGGGAGGGAGAGGAAGTAGAATTGAGTTAAAGTGCTTTATCTTTTATAGTGGGCAGACTATAAAAGTATAAAAAGTATAAAAAAATATAAAAGTATAAAAAGATCCTGTCTAAAGTTGGTAAGTCAGGACTCAGGAGAGTAACCTAATAGAAGTGACTATCTTTGGTTATAAACATAAGAGGCTTCCCTAGAGCTTCCCTAGGGGCTGAAGCAGGGTTTCAGGGGGCACCATGGAGCAAAATGTACGCAAGAAGTGGTCTCTGCTTTCTACCCTCTCCTGTTCAATCAGAACAACTGCTTTTTGTGTTTTACATCTTGGTTTACAGTGAAATATTTTGCTGAAGAAAAAGTCCATTGCTTTAAAAATGTTTGGAAAATATCATCTAGGAAAAGATGCACTGTCAAAAAGATTTGGATTAAAAATCCAAATTTCAGCAAAGCCAAATAAATTACAGAAAAAGGTAAGGGACTTTTATAGCATAATCTGTATCCATAAGATTTCTTTGAAAAAGATCCTCTTCCACCCCTGCGTTGCCCCAGAAACCATAATTTCCCACCTGATCAGGCCATGGCTTACTGAGTGAAGAGTGAGAAGCTCATGGAAGTTTGACTGTGTTAAACGTGGATTCTTAGGTACTAGAATCTGGGATATGAACTGAGTTGATGTATACTTGGAGCTATGGTGTGGTTGTCTTTGTCGTTTTGGAGGGCGACAATAAAGAAGGAGAAGAAAGCAATGAGGAAGTGAAGACGTATTAAAGAGAGGAAAATTCCCCTTCGCTGCATTTCACGGTTCACCATCCCCGATGAAACTACTGGGTCCCATAATCCGAGATCTTTTCATAAAGCTTCCATAATGTTTGTCAAGTGTGCATGAGATTCTTTTCCTTGGAATCAAGAGTAAAAGAAAAGAAGAGAAGGGAAGACAAAGGAAGAAAAGAGAAGAAGGTCTTGACTAAGACACAGAAGGGAACTTACAGAACCTTAGGGGAGAGAACCTAGAATGATCTGAAGGTGATAGGAACAGTTAATGAAATTAGTATAAGAGAAAATCATTAGAATTCAAAGAGGCTCAGATGACTGAGATTGAAAGTGTGCAGTTCCTGAACACTGCTAGGGCATTTAGTCACTGGAGCTCAGTGCACCTATTGAGATGAGGGTCTGGTGACCGAGGAGACCTTAAACCAAAGAGTCTATCAAGGGTGTGAACAGAAAAAGACTTTTCTTCCGCCAGGGACAGTGAGAATGAAGGGAAGTACTTCACCACTGGACTGGGATTAGAAGAAGAGAGAATAAACAAGGAAGGATAGTTGCAGTTATGGGAGTCAGCTGATTAGAAGTGGTGATAGGAAGCCAGGGATGACTAGTGTGGATTGACCAGCATTTGAATCTATCAAATTAATTGCATTGAGAAAACTGTAAGTAATTTATCTAATTCATGCATGGCTTTTGCCATGACATTCCTATAAAGCATAGTGATGAAGTAGTTTAATAAGCCAGATGCTGGGGCCACCTGGTTTCATGAATTAGACTCAGTTCAATCATCCATAGTTCCCAAGTTTCATTTCCAAACCCGTCAAGGTTCTTGGAAGAAGAAGGGTCTACTAGTTAGTAGATTCTGTACAAGAGATGCCTCAAGGACAGTCAGTAAACATTTACTCTCTTCAGAAATGCTACAGTCTAGTGAATTATTGGAGAGAGGTTGCATTATGAAAGAGAATACTGAGGGCATAAAAGACTCAGTATTTCTGTGTGTAGGAAAAGTTGCTCCAATGTGACACCATGCACCTCTGAGAAATCTTCTTTTTGCTTTCCTGGACTCTCATTTCTCTGGTAATGGTGAAGACACCAGAAGAGTTGGCATGCCATTTCTAAAGGCATCTGGCTCCTGGTCCAAGTTCTTCAGATAGTTATCTACAATACAGCTTTGTCAACCAACTACCAAATACTTACAAGTTCACAAACAAATTCAGGGAGACCACTGCCTTCAAGACATACATAGTAAAACAGTATCTTCACTGCTTTTAAAAAATCACAAACATAATGTATTCTCCTTTAAATTTGTTAAAACCTAAAGCTGCTTTTCTAATCTACAGATTTGTAGGATTCTGTAAACATGCTACACTAATATCAATTGCATAAGCACTATTAAAGAAACCTTTGACTCAACCTTGGAAAAAAACTTCTCATCTTCTGAGCAGGAGAAAAGAAACTCCTTGTACTTCTTTGCATATTTGCATACATCTGGTTTTTTTTTATAAAGTATTTGCTTTTTGCCCTATAGGTGCATTTTCTTTTGAAATTAGCAAGGTTTCCTCCACAGTCTTAATATTTTGACCAATATGTTCAGCAAAACATTCAGGAGTGTAGGTGGTGCTGGAGAAATCATATGATTAAATGGAAAAGCAGTGTGTGAGATTGCAATTGTGTGCTACATCACATTCTGTACTTCATGTTCTGACATACTGCCCTGGCTCTTCTAAAAGGATATTTGCATTATTGTCCTTGGGAATAAGAATAGATTAGAGATTGCTGTTATGTAACAATGATCCATTACTACATAATGTCTTTCACACATGGTTACCAGGCTCCAAATAGCTCTGTGGTCCACACTGTAGAACTAATAGAGGCCAATCTGTTATACCAGGGTTTTCCCTAGTGTGATTCACAGTCAACCTACTTGTTGTTGTTTAGTTGCTAAGTCGTGTCCAACTCTATGATCGCATGGACTGCAGCATGCCAGGTTCCCCTGTCCTTCACTATCTCTCAGAGTTTACTCAAACTCATGTCCATTGATTTGGTGATACTATCTAACCATTTCATCCTCTGTCACCTCCTTTTCCTTTTGCCTTCAGTCTTTCCCAGTATCAGGGTCTTTTCCAATGAGTTTTTTGCATCAGGTGGCCAGAGAATTGGCGCTTCAGCTTCAGCATCGGTCCTTCCAATGAATATTCTGGGTTGATTTCCTTAAGGATTGACTGGTTTGGTCTCCTTGTAGTCCAAGAGACTCTCAAGAGTCTTCTCCAGCACCACAATTTTAAAGCATCAATTTTTCTACACTCAGCCTTCTTTTAGGTCCAACTCTCACATTCATACATAATTACTGGAAAAACCATAGTTTTGACTATTCAGACCTTTGTTGGCAAAGTGATGTCTCTGCTTTTCTAATATGCTGTCTAGGTTTGTCACAACTTTCCTTCTAAGGAGCAAGGGTCTTTTAATTTCATGGCTGCAGTCACCATCTGCAGTGATTTCTGGAGCCCAAGAAAATAAAATCTGTCACTGCTTTCACTTTTTCCCCTGCTTGAGAATTCTGTAAATATTCCACATTTAGGTCAGTTGTTTAAGCACTATTAAATATTTAAGTCAACCTTGGAAAAAGATTTCCCTCATCCCAGATTTACTCTTAATATATCACAACCTCACAATCTCTGCTACCCACCACCACCAATTTGTTTACTCTTTGAAGCAGCTGCTGTCAAACTTAGCTGCATATTGGAATCTCTCAAGGTGTTTTAAAGCATTATGATGCCTAGTTCCATCTCCAGAGATTCTGAATCAATTGGTCAGTGACATGGCCTGAGGATCAGGGTATCTGTGGAAGCTCCCTAAATGATCCTAGAGTGTAGGTAAGGTTTAGAACCACCTGCCCTAGGGCTCCTGATAATTTCAGTGTTACTTCCGTTCATTGTCCTTGGCCACGGGGCTTCCCAAAAGAACTAGTTCAGGGATATGTTGATGTACAAATACTATGAGAAGCACTTCATTTCTTACTCTTAGGAGGAAGAGATTGTCTCTCCCCAAAAGGTTTCTTCAGTACTGATGATCTGTACTCTTACAGGTCACTCAATATCACCTCCCCCTGAAGTCCTACAAGTGATGTTTGGAGTAAGCAGTCTAAGAGAATGGCCTATGTATAAGCATGCCCCAGGCTTTATAGCCTGTGAATTACAGCCATGCCTTTCTTCATATACTAAGCACAAAATGTAAGGAAATAAGTAGGTACACTTTGATATTATGACAAAAATTCTTGACTCTTTTGAGTCTTGTTGCTTTTTCTCTGTCTTACTGAAAAGTACAAGAAGACAAGTCCCTAAGTACTTCCTCCATATTTCCTGCTGTCTTGCCTTTGCTGTGCTATCTTTGCAATGCCTTTCTTCTAATTTCTTCTCCACCTAGTGAACTCATTACATTGTGCAATTGTCCCAAACACGTCATCTTTTAATGAGAATTAATTGATTGTTTTTACATGCTTATACCTCATCTTGAACCTATTTTAATGGCTGTTCTTATCAAATTGCATTATAGCCAGTTGTTTTCACAATCACAGTCTCTGCCAAATCAATCCTAAAACATCTGAGTGGCCACGAGTGCCAGGACTTTGGTTAAGCAACACAAAAGTGAATCATGTTCCCTGTAGCTCCTCTATCCTTTAGACACTCATGCTGCAGTGGGGAAGATAAATAAATCATTATAGTCTACCTGGATAGAGGCTATAAAATATAGATATATAATGTTAGGGAAAATTCTAAGTGCTTAGGGCTATTGTTTAAGGTGGGAATATGTAGTTTCTGAATGTCAGAATCATGCTCAGTTGTAATGGGAAGCTGGATTATTTGAATAAATAGTTAAACTTTGTCAGGACTTGTCTGGAAGTCCAGTGGTTAAGACTTTGTTTCCAATGCAGTGAGTGCAGGTTCCATCCCCGGTCAGGGAACTAAGATCCCACATCCTGGAAGGCATGGCCAATTTTTTTTTTTTTTAATAGTTAACTTTAGTCAAAATGGTCTTTCAGAAAAGTCTTATCAATACAACTGGAGACAATGTTCTGGCAATGATCAACTATTAGTTTATCATAATAATAGTTATGATGTTATGAGCTGTGTAGAACTTTTAAAAATTTTGCACTACCTCCAAAGGATTAGACAATTTCCTATTATTTCAAGATACAAATCCTCAGGTGCAGGAGGAAAAAAATACTGGGCTTTGAATTTATTAGATTTGGACCTGAACCTAGGCTCTATTGTTTATGAAGTGGCCGAGGTACTTACTTTCTTCAAGCATCAGTTTCTTTTTACAATGATGATAAATATAAATACCTCACTTGACCGTATGGATGATTAAATAAGATAATGCTTGTAAAGCACTCAGCATAGTGCCTGGTACATAAAAAGAACTCAGTAAATGTTGGTTTTCCTCTGTGTGTGCACAGGGTATCTTCTCTATGTACTTCTAGAAACTTTAAAAGAACAGGTTAGTCCGGAGCCAGAGAGAAAATGCCAGAAGACTTTTGGAGTAGATATCAATTACTTGCTTCTCCTTTGGTCTGGTAAATAGTAGCATTCCACAACTTGCTAAACTTGTCCAGCAGCTGAGGAGTTAATTTTCAACCCCAACTCCATCTCCAAGTTTAGACTCAGGCCACTTGGGTTCAGAGTTTCCTGTGTCCAGGGTGAGCAAAATTCACGGCCTTCCTCCATCGGTGCTAAGCTTCTGAGGCTGGCAGCTACAGGAGTGCTCACCATTTCTTTAGCTCTTCAACACCACACAAGGCTGCCAGGAGAGGAGAAAGAAGGTTGTTTCGTGTGCAGTTCAGTAAATATCTTAGGGCTGGGCAGAGAGCTACGACTTGCAAAATGAAAGAGGAAGGGCTTTCTGATTCGTGTCTGGCTCCCCCAAACCCTGAGCAATCTGTTCCTGTTTAAACAAAAAGCAAAACATATTTCCTCAAACTGGTTTAAGAGAATAGTGATGATTAAGACAGTATATTTATTTCAGCTGTCACAGGAGTCATGGATTCCTGATTTTAAAAAATTCTCTTGTATTTAAGAAAACACTATGCTTCCCTTCCTAGGGACTCTTGAAATTATTTTTTGGACATTAAGCTGTCAGAGGAGCAAGTTTTCAGTTGTGAAACTTATCCTTCTTCATGTAAATTGATACAGCCATTTTGGTGGCTCAGACAGTAAAAAATCTGCCTTCAATGCAGGAGATCTGGGTTCAGTCCCTGGGTCAGGAAGAGCCTCTGGAGAAGGTAATAGCTATGCACTCTAGTATTCTTGCCTGGAGAATTCCATGAACAGAGGAGACTGGCAGGCTACAGTCCATTGGGTTGCAGAGTTAGACGTGACTGTGTGACTAGCACACTTATGGAGAATAGTATGGAGGCTCCATAAAAATCTAAAAACAGAACTACCATATGACCCATCAATCCCACTCCTGGGCAAACACCCAGCCCAGTTCAGTTCAGTTCAGTCCCTCAGTCGTGTCCGACTCTCCGCGACCCCATGAATCACAGCATGCCAGGCCTCCCTGTTCATCACCAACTTCTGGAGTTCACTCAAACACATATCCACAGAGTTGGTGATGCCATCCAGCCATCTCATTCTCTGTCGTCCCCGTCTCCTCCCGCCCCCAACCTTTCCTAGCATCAGAGTCTTTTCCAGTGAGTCAACTCATCGCATGAGGTGACCAAAGTATTGGAGTTTCAGCTTTAGCATCAGTCCTTCCAATGAACACCCAGGATCGATCTCCTTTAGAATGGACTGGTTGGATCTCCTTGCAGTATAAGGGACTCTCAAGAGTCTTCTCCAACACCACAGTTCAAAAGCATCAATTCTTCGATGATCAGCTTTCTTCACAGTCCAACTCTCACATCCATACATGACCACGGGAAAAACCATAGCCTTGACTAGACGGACCTTGGTTGGCAAAGTAATGTCTCTGCTTTTTAATATGCTATCAAGGTTGGTCATAACTTTCCTTCCAAGGAGTAAGCGTCTTTTAATTTCATGGCTGCAATCAGCATCTGCAGTGATTTTGGAGCCCAAAAAAATGAAGTCTGACACTGTTTCCACTGTTTCCCCATCTATTTCCCATGAAGTGATGGGACCAGATGCCATGATCTTTGTTTTCTGAATGTTGAGCTTCAAGCCAACCTTTTCACTCTCCTCTTTCACTTTCATCAAGAGGCTTTTGAGTTCCTCTTCACTTTCTGCCATAAGGGTAGTGTCATCTGCATATCTGAGGTTATTGATATTTCTCCTGGCAATCTTGATTCCAGCTTGTGCTTCTTCCAGCCCAGCGTTCCTCATGATGTACTCTGCATATAAGTTAAATAAGCAAGGGGACAATATACAACCTTGACGTACTCCTTTTCCTATTTGGAACCAGTCTGTTGTTCCATGTCCAGTTCTGACTGTTGCTTCCTGACCTGCATACAGGTTTCTCAAGAGGCAGGTCAGGTGGTATTCCCATCTCTTTCAGAATTTTCCACAGTTTATTGTGATCCACACAGTCAAAGGCTTTGGCGTAGTCGATGAAGCAGAAATAGATGCTCTTCTGGAACTCTCTTGCTTTCTCCATGATCCAGCGGATGTTGGCAATTTGATCTCTGGTGCCTCTGCCTTTTCTAAAACCTGCTTGAATATCTGGGAGTTCACGGTTCACATATTGCTGAAGCCTGGCTTGGAGAATTTTGAGCATGACTTTACTAGCGTGTGAGATGTGTGAGGAGATACCCCTCATCCAAGGTAAGGTGCAGCGGCTGCCCTTTTTGGAGCAGCTATGAAGAGATATCCCACGCCCAAGGTAAGAGAAACCCAACTAAGACGGTAGGTATTGCGAGGGGGCATCAGAGGGCAGACACACTGAAATCATAATCACAGGAAACTAGTCGATCTGATCACATGGACCACAGCCGAATATGGTCCACTGGAAAAGGGAATGGCAAACCACTTCAGTATACTTGCCTTGAGAACCCCATGAACAGTATCAAAGGGCAAAATGATAGGATACTGAATGAGGAATTCCCCAGGTCGGTAGGTGCCCAGTATGCTACTGGAGATCAGTGGAGAAATAACTCTAGAAGGAATAAAGGGATGGAGCAAAAGCAAAACCAATACCCAGTTGTGGATGTGACCAGTGATAGAAGCAAGGTCTGGTGCTGTAAAGAGCAATATTGCATAGGAACCTGGAATGTTAGGTCCATGAATCAAGGCAAATTGGAAGTGGTCAAACAGGAGATGGCAAGAGTGAACATAGACATTCTAGGAATCAGCGAACTAAAATGGACTGGAATGGGTGAATTTAACTCAGGTGACCATTATATCTACTACTGTGGGCAGGAATCCCTTAGAAGAAATGGAGTAGCCATCATGGTCAACAAAAGAGTCCAAAATGCAGTACTTGGATGCAATCTTAAAAACGACAGAATGATTTCTGTTCGTTTCTAAGACAAACCATTCAATATTCCAGTAATCCAGGCCTATGCCCCAACCAGTAACGCCGAAGAAGATGAAGTTGAACGGTTCTATGAAGACCTACAAGACCTTTTAGAACTAACACCCAAAAAAGATGTCCTTTTCATTATAGGGGACTGGAATGCAAAAGTAGGAAGTCAAGAAGCACCTGGAGTAACAGGCAAGTTTGGCTTTGGAGCACGGAATGAAGCAGGGCAAAGGCTAATAGAGTTTTGTCAAGAGAACGCACCCAACCCAGAGAAAAGGATAATTTGAAAAGACATATACTCCCTGATGTTCACTGCAGCACAATTTATAATATCCAGGACATGGAAGCAACCTAAATGTCCATCAACAGAGGAATGGGTAGAGAAGATGTGGTATATACATATATAAATATGGAATATTACTCAGTCATAAAGAAGAAATGAAATCATGCCATTTGCAAAGATGTGGATAGACCTAGAGACTGTCAGAATAGTGAGGTAAATCAGAAAGAGAAAAACAAATATTGCATATTAATGCAAGCATATGGAATCCAGAAAAAATGGTACAGATGAACCAATTTTCAAAGCAAAATAGAGAAACAGACATAAAGAACAAACATGGATCCCAAGGGGAAAAGGGCTTCCCTCATAGCTCAGTGGGTAAGAATCTGCCTGCAATGCAGGAGACCCAGGCTTGATTTCTGGGTTGGGAAGATGCCCTGGAGAAGGAAATGGCAACCCACTCCAGTATTCTTGCCTGGAAAATCCCATGGCCTGGCAGGCTACAGTCCATGGGGTCACAAGGGTGGACATGACTTAGCAACTAAACCACCACAAGGGGGAAAGGGAGGGTGGGATGAATTGGAAGATTGGGATTGACATATATGTAGTACTCTGTATAAAATAAATAACTTATGATAACTGACTATATAGCACAGGGAACTCTACTCAATGCTCTCTGGTGATCTTAATGGTAAAGATATTCAAAAGAGAGGGGATATATGTATACATATAACTAATTCACTTTGCTGTATAGTAGAAACTAATACTACATTGTAAAACAACTATACTCCAATAAAAAGTAAAAAAAAAAAAGATTAAAAAAGTTTGTTGAAAAGAACACAGATCTTTAACCTTTCAGCAAGGTTAAAAAATTAAAGAGGACAAATAGAAATTACATTCATTTGTTCAATAAATGATCATTACACACCTATTGTGTTTCAAGGACTGTAGATACAATTGAGTTAACAAAGTGAATGAGATGTTCCTGACTCCTCCTGTTCTTTAACAGCCTAGGGGACTGCAGACAAGTAAACACATCACTACAATACAGTGTGATAAAGGCATTGATAGTAGAAACACGAGGCTGCATAGGAGGAGGTTCAGAGATCCAAAGGATGAGCAGAATTTAACCAGATGAAGAGAGTTGTAGATGCAGAGTGTTCCAGGGAGAGGGAATGACATATTTTAAGGCTTAAGAAGAGGTGGCAAGAATACATAGAAGAACTATACAAAAAAGATCTTCATGACCCACATAACCACGATGGTGTGATCACTCACCTAGAGCCAGACATCCTGGAATGCGAAATCAAATGGGCCTTAGGAAGCATCACTATGAACAAAGCTACTGGAGGTGATGGAATTCCAGGTGAGCTATTTCAAATCCTAAAAGATGATGCTGTGAAAGTGCTGCACTCAATACGTCAGCAAATTTGGAAAACTCAGCAGTGGCCACAGGACTGGGAAAGGTCAGTTTTCATTCCAGTCAATCCCAAAGAAAGGCAATACCAAAGAATGCTCAAACTACCGCACAAGTTCATTCATTTCACACACTAGCAAAGTCATGCTCAAAATTCTCCAAGCCAGGTTTCAACAGTGCATGAACCATGAACTTCCAGATGTTCAAGTTGGATTTAGAAAAGACAGAGGAACCATAGATCAAACAGTCAACATCCACTGGATCATAGAAAAAGCAAGAGAATTCCAGAAAAACATATACTGCTGCTTTATTGACTACGCTAAAGCCTTTGACTATGTGGATCACAATAAACTGTGGAAAATTCTTCAAGAGATGGGAATACCAGATCACCTTACCAGCCTCCTGAGAAACCTGTATGCAGTTCAAGAAGCAACAGTTAGAACTGGACATGGAATAACAGACTGGTTCCAAGTCAGGAAAGGAGTATATCAAGGCTGTATATTGTCACCTTGTTTATTTAACTTATATGCAGAGTACATCATGAGAAATGCTGGACTGGATGAAGCACAAGCTGGAATCAAGATTGCCGGGAGAAAAATCAATAACCTCAGACATGCAGATGACACCATCCTTATGGCAGAAAGTGAAGAACTAAACAGCCTCTTGATGAAGGTGAAAGAGGAGAATGAAAAAGTTGGCTTGAAGCTCAACATTCAGAAAACTAAGATCATGGAATCTGGTCCCATCACTTCATGGCAAATAGATGGGGAAACAATGGAAACAGTGACAGGCTTTATTTTCCTGGGCTACAAAATTACTGCAGATGGTGACTGCAGCCATGAAATTAAAAGACCCTTGCTCCTTGGAAGAAAAGTTATGACCAACTTAGAGAACATATTAAAAAGCAGAGACATTACTTGGCCAACAAATGTCTGTCTAGTTAAAGCTATGGTTTTTCTGGTAGTCATGTATAGATGTGAGTGTTGGACCATAAAGAAAGCTAAGCACTGAAGAACTGATGCTTTTGAAGTGTGGTGTTGGAAAAGACTCTTGAGAGTCCCTTGGACTACAAGGAGATCCAACCAGGCAAACCTAAAGGAAATCAGTCCTGAATATTCATTGGAAGGACTCATGTTGAAGCTGAAACTCCAATACTTTGGCCACCTGATGCGAAGAGCTGACTCATTGGAAAAGACCCTGATGCTGGGAAAGATTGAGGGCAGGAGGAAAAGGGGATGACAGAGGATGAGATGGTTGGATGGCATCACTGACTCAATGAACATGAGTTTGAGTAAACTCCGGGAGTTGGCGATGGACAGGGAAGCCTGGCATACGACAGTCCATGCGATCGCAAAGGACACGACTGAGCGACTGAACTGAACTGAAGGCTTAGACATAAAAGAGAACGAAGTGGATTTGAGGAATTAAACTCATTTCAGTGTATCTCAATGTAGCAGGAGAAGTAGCTGGAGATGAAGTTGGCAGGATACCTATTGTCTTCCTTTCAGCAGCCTGATGCTGGTGAGGTGGGGATTTAGGATTGAGAGGAAGGTAAAACTCCCTGCAGATTTTGGGCCCAAGCCATTTGCTTTAACTGAAACTTGTTGAGAGAGGTGTGTAACTTGGCTCCTTGGTTCCCATCCTGTTATTGTTTCAATTGTAAACAGTTTCCAAAGGAAGCTCAAGAGGTGTTCGATGGGGCTGCTGCTGCTGCTGCTAAGTCACTTCAGTCATGTCTGACTCTGTGCGACCCCATAGATGGCAGCCCACTAGGCTCACCCATCCCTGGGATTCTCCAGGCAAGAACACTGGAGTGCGTTGCCATTTCCTTCTCCAATGTGTGAAAGTGAAAAGTGAAGTCACTCAGTCGTGCCTGACTCTTAGTGACCCCATGGACTACAGCCTACCAGGCTCCTCCGTCCATGGGATTTTCTAGGCAAGAGTACTGGAGTGGCTTGCCATTGCCTTCTCCGTCGATGGGGCTAGATTTATATATATTCTTTGGCCCATTTGCTAAATATCAGAACTGCTCTCAACTCCAGGGACGTTGGCATCCTTGGCAGGTAGAATTGACTGTTTAATGTATCAACTAATAAATGGAAGATGAGGGGGACCATGATGGGAACAGGGCTTCCTTGGTTGATCAGATGGTAAAGAATCTGCCCGCAACGTGGGAGACATGAGTTTGATCCCTGAGTCAGGAAGATCCCCTGGAGAAGGGAATGGCCACCCACTCCAGTATTCTTGCCTGGAGAATTCCACGGACAGAGGAGCCTGATGGGCTACAGTCCATGGAGTCACAAAGAGTAGCACACAACTGAGTGATGAACACACTTTCATATGATGGGAATGACTGCTAGATACGAAGGGCTTCCTGAGCACTTAGTTGGTGATCGATCACTATCAACTGTCTTTGACTTGTCTGTACGAATTGAGGGATGAGGGTGTGAGAGAATACAAGAAGAATAATTTTTGAATGATGAGCAACTTAAATTCTGATTAGAACCATTGGACATGTAGGTATTTTAATACTTGCTGCCTTAAAAGTGTAGCCATGGGTTTGATTCCATTGAAAATACAATTCTCTATTCTTGCTAGGACACTCGTGAATAGTCATCTTAAAAATAGTCATGAAATCGAGAATTAGAAAGACTTCAAGGATCTTTTATTCTGACAACTTTATTTTAGAGAAGAGGAATTTCTGTTCCAGATAAGTGAGGTGTTGCACTATTTCCTGCCTTGGGGTTTTGTGCTTGCTGTTCCCTCTGTCTCCTCTCCTCTGCTTTGCTTGTCACTTCATTATTCAGGATTTTGCTCAGAATTTATTGAATTCCCTAATCAAAATATCTTCTGGCCAATTTTTCTAAATATGTTTACCTGTTTTATTGCACATATATTTTCTGAAATATTATTTTCTTGTTTATTGACTGTCATTAGAATTTAAGTAAAAATTTATCTTCATCATTTCTGTGTCCCCAGAATTTAAAACAGTGGCCAGTAAAACAATAGGACTCTATAAATATAGTTTAAAATTTATGAATGAATGAAAAGCAGAACTTGGGTCTGCTAGGTTATTGACCTTTCTATTATTCCAGCTCCTCTCAAATTTAAATGTACATATGAATCACCTGGAGATCTAGTTAAAATCCAAATTTGATTGAGAATGTCTTAAATTCTGAGACTGTGCATTTCTCAGAAGATCTCATATGAAGCTAGTGAGTCAAGTCCATGGACCACATGACAAATACTCTACTGCATCTGTACTCCTGAAGCAAAAGTTAATCTCAGTTTTGCCAGACCCTTTTGTAGAGTCTACTTAAATACATGTTTTAGTCTTACATTTTTTTCTAAGCAAGGAGTAGGGAGTTAAGTTCCACTTGTTTCAAAATTTTATTATAAAAATCTTAAGACAGAGAAAAGTTGAAAGATTTTTTATAGTGAATCCATCACCTAGACTACGCCATTAACATGGTACTACTCTTATTTTCCACATTTCAATCAAACTGTCATCTTTCTGTCCAGCCTCAATATATATTATATTTTGATGCATTTCAAAGTGAGTTGCAAATAGCAGTGCACTTCTTTCAAGTGTGCTTCCACTTCTAAGCTGCTGCTGCTGCTAAGTCACTTCAGTCGTGTCCGACTCTGTGTGACCCCACAGACGGCAGTGCACCAGGCCCCCCCGTCCCTGGGATTCTCCAGGCAAGAACACTGGAGTGGGTTGCCATTTCCTTCTCCAATGTGTGAAAGTGAAAGTGAAGTCGCTCAGTCATGTCTGACTTGTAGCGACTCCATGGACTGCAGCCCACCAGGCTCCTCCGTCCATGGGATTTTCCAGGCAAGAGTACTGGAGTGGCTTGCCATTGCCTTCTCCGCCACTTCTAAGCTACATTTTAAAAAATGTAAAACATCTTCTTGGTTGGTGATCAAACTGTGGAAACTATTCAAGAAACTTCTGTATAGAGTTGGCCTCATCTGTCACTTTTTCTACCTTTATTCTTATTCTTGGCCTTTTTTCTTCCTGAGGACATTGAAGTTCATGCTCTTGGAAATGTTAGATATATTTCCTATCTTTTGAAGGCATCCACTCTGATTTTAAGCCCAAACTATGTTGACCTATGGAAATAATTGATATTTTTCTGCAAAAGGTAGACTAAAAGGAAATAAATTTATTTTTTGGTTTCTTGTTTGTGTGTGTGTGTGTGTTTTTTTTGGCTGAGCCACAAGGCTTGTAGGATCTTAGTTCCCCACCAGGGACTGAACCCAGGCCCTTGGAAGTGAAAGCACAAGTCCTAACCACTGGACCACCAGGGAATTCCCCTTGGCATTTTTTTAATAAAAATGAATAAAGGCTGTAAAGTTCAGATTTTCCTTTTAGACTTCTTGAAGTCAGGGATCATTTCTTAATCACCATCATATCCCTTGTGCCCAGGATAGTCTTTAGCACATAATAAATGCGAAATGTTTGCTGAAAGGATGATTGAATGAATAAACACAGTGTAATAGCAGTTTTCCCATGTGATTGTTTTCTTCTCCACTTGATCTTTGATTGTTGGTGCTCATCCCCACCAGAGCCATCCTTATCCAGAGCAGTTTCTCAACCGCTATATCATTGACATACTGGGCCAGATCTTTCTTTGCTGGCGGGGGGCTGTCCTGTGCATTGTAGGAGGGTTAGCAGAGCCTAGGCCTCTATTAAAAAGAGGGCAGCAGCAGTCCTCCCAGTAATAATGATCAAAAATTCCTCCATACATTGCTGTATGTTACCTGGGGGACATTGTCCCTGTTTGAGAACCACTGAGTTACAGATTTGGAAACTTACAACCTGCAGCTAGCTCTGTTCAACTTCTGAGCTGATAAGGACCAAGCCTGGATATATGTTTAGAGTCAGAAAAATATTTTTATTCCTCAGGATTCATGTTGGACTTGAGAAATGGTCTGTGGCCTATGTGCTTAAAACGCCCTAGTTCAGCATTTTCTCCCTCATCCCACTGCACAGACCTGGGCTCTATGACTGGCTTCTGCCCTGACTTCTTATCTGTACTTTAGTCTCTGCTGGGATTCAAGCATAATCCTAATGCCCGATCCTTTGACTGAGGGGCTGATTTCTATTTTTTTTAATTAAATTTAATAAATATATATATAAATAAATAAATTTAATAATAATTTAATTTACATAAAAAGGAAAAGCAATGAGTATACAAGTATACAGCCAGTTTAAGAAGTTAGCAAAAATACTACCCAAAGTAATTTATACATTCAATGCAATCCCTATCAAGCTACCAACGATATTTTTCACAGAACTAGAACAAATAATCTCACAATTTGTATGGAAATACAAAAAACCTCAAATAGCCAAAGCAATCTTGAGGAAGAAGAATGGAACTGGGGGAATTAACCTGCCAGACTTCAGGCTCTACTACAAAGCCACAGTCATCAAGATAGTATGGTACTGGCATAAAGACAGAAATATAGATCAATGGAACAAAATAGAAAGTCCAGAGATAAATCCACACACCTATGGACACCTTATCTTTGACAAAGGAGGAAAGAATATAAAATGGAGAAAAGACGGTCTCTTTAACAAGTGGTGCTGGGAAAACTGGTCAGCCACTTGTAAAAGAATGAAACTAGAACACTTCCTAACACCATACACCAAAATAAACTCAAAATGGATTAGAGAGCTAAATGTAAGACCAGATTCTATAAAACTCCTAGAGGAGAACGTAAGCAAAACACTCTCCGACATAAATCACAGCAGGATCCTCCATGACCCACGTCCCAGAATATTGGAAATAAAAGCAAAATTAAACAAATGGGACCTAATTAAAATCAAAAGCTTCTGCACAGCAAAGGAAACTATAAGTAAGGTGAGAAGACAGCCTTCAGAATGGGAGAAAATAATAGCAAATGAAGCAACTGATAAAGGATTAATCTCCAAAATATACAAGCAGCTCCTGCAGCTCAATTCCAGAAAAATAAGTGACCCAATCAAAAAATGGGCCAAAGAACTAAACAGACATAAAGAAGACATAAAGACAAAGAAGACATAAAGATGACTAACAAACACATGAAAAAATGCTCAACATCCCTCATAATCAGAGAAGTGCAAATCAAAACCACAATGAGATACCATTTCACACCAGCAAGAATGGCTGCTATCCAAAAGTCTACATGCAGTAAATGCTGGAGAGGGTGTAGAGAAAAGGGAACCCTCTTACACTGTTGGTGAGAATGCAAACTAGTACAGCCACTATGGAGAACAGTGTGGAGATTCCTGAAAAAACTGAAAATAGAACTGCCATATGATCCAGCAATCGCAATCCTGGGCATACACACTGAGGAAACCAGAATTGAAAGAGACACATGTACTCCAATGTTCATTGCAGCACTGTTTATAATAGCCAGGACATGGAAGCAACGTAGATGTCCATCTGCAGACGAATGGATCAGAAAGCTTTGGTACCTATACTCAATGGAATATTACTCAGCCATTAAAAAGAATGCATTTGAATCAGTTCTAATGAGGTGGATGAAACTGGAGCCTATTATACAGAGTGAAGTAAGCCAGAAAGAAAAACACCAATACAGTATACTAACACATATATATGGAATTTAGAAAGATGCAAATGATAACCCTGTATACAAGACAGCAAAAGAGATACAGATGTATAGAACAGTCTTTGGGACTCTATGGGAGAGGGTGAGGGTGGGGTGATTTGGGAGAATGGCATTGAAACATGTATGTTGTCATATGTGAAACGAATTACCAGTTCAGGGTCTATGCATGTTACAGGATGCTCGGGGCTGGTGTGCGGGGATGACCCAGAGGGAGGATAAGGAGAGGAGGGAGGTGGGAGGGCGGTTCAGGAAGGGGAACTCATGTACACCCGGGGCGGATTCATGTCATTGTATGGCAAAACCAACCAATATAATATTGTAAAATAATTAGCCTCCAATAAAAAAAAAAAGAAGTTAGCAAAATAAACAGATTAATCATAAAGAAAAGAAAGCAACTAATACATACCAGGTATTAATGCAACAAAAATAAAGATAAAATTGGGAGGCTCAACAGAGTCAAAGCTGCCTTAAAAAGCTTCTCTAAAAAGGGAAACATCAGGTAACAATAATCAACAAGAAAAATCTTGCAAATAAACAATACTCAAAATGGGAATTACTCATAGAAGCATTAAGAATATAAATAATAGAAACAACTTTATGCCTATACATCTGAAGATTAGTTGTCTCATATACAGAGTAATCGTTACCATCTTTCTAAATTCTATATATATGCGCTAGTGTACTGTATTGGTGTTTTTCTTTCTGGCTTCTTTCACTCTGTATAATAGGCTCCAGTTTCATCCACCTCATTAGAACTGATTCAAATGTATTCTTTTTAATTGCTGAGTAATACTCCATTGTGTATATGTACCACTGCTTTCTTATCCATTCGCCTGCAGATGAACGTCTAGGTTGCTTGCATGTCCTCGCTATTATAAACAGTGCTGCGATGAACATTGGAGTACATGTGACTCTTTCAATTCGGTTTCCTTGGTGTGTATGCCCAGGAGTGCGATTGCTGGGTCGTATAGCAGTTCTATTTCCAGTTTTTTAAGGAATCTCCACACTGTTCTCCATAGTGGCTGTACTAGTTTGCATTCCCACCAACAGTGTAAGAGGGTTCCCTTTTCTCCACATCCTCTCCAGCATTTATTGCATGTAGACTTTTGGATAGCAGCCATTCTTGCTGGCGTGAAATGGTACCTCATTGTGGTTTTGATTTGCGTTTCTCTGATTATGAGGGATGTTGAGCATCTTTTCATGTGTTTATTAGGCATCTGTATGTCTTCTTTGGAGAAATGTCTGTTTAGTTCTTTGGCTCATTTTTTGATTGGGTTATTTATTTTTCTGGAATTGAGCTGCAGGAGTTGCTTGTATATTTTTGAGATTAATCCTTTATCAGTTGCTTCATTTGCTATTATTTTCTCCCATTCTGAAGGCTGTCTTTTCACCTTACTTATAGTTTCCTTTGCTGTGCAGAAGCTTTTGATTTTAATTAGGTCCCATTTGTTTAATTTTGCTTTTATTTCCAATCTTCTGGGAAGTGGGTCATGGAGGATCCTGCTGTGATTTATTCTTGTCAACTTCTTCTGTTGGGGGTTGGACCCTGTCAGTGCATATGACATTGTTGCCTACTGTTGCTACTTAAATCAGAGGTTCTCACCTCCTTGGGCCCCTAACTGTGCAACTATTTTGACTATGCGTTACTGCCTGATGACTCCTACTGTGGTTCCCTGTGCTCAAACAGGTTGATGGATATTGTTATTACCTTGGATCTGACATGCGTTTTCTACATCCCTTGGGATAACAATTCGGCACTACTGGCTACCTTTCTTTGGAATGAGCCATACATTTGGGGACCATCCATCCTGGGTCTTTCCTTGCCAATTTTCTGAAAGTTCTGTCAGTCCTTATAGTTCACCTCCCCTGTCCATGTTAGGCTCTTCCCTCACCAAAGAGTAAAATTTCAATATCTTCAGAGCGATCTCTAGCCTGTTTGACTTTTCTGTCCTGTTAATCAGATTCTCACAGCCTCAGAGTCCTTTTGTCTACTGCTCCTGACTACAAAAGCTGCTGAAGAAAGACTCATAATTAAACCCAAATGGCCCACAAAATCTTATATTTCCTCCTTGGACATTGGACATCAACTCTGCTGTTAGTTCTTCCTCTATTACCTTCCTAACTCCATCCCCTGATGGTTGTTTCAAATACAAACCCCTAAGCTTGTTTTCTTTAACACTGCAGACCATAGTAGAGAAATACCGACAGTCTCGCATTTCTTCAGCAAGATTAGTCTATTTTTATCTTCATCCTGATATGTCCATATTTCTTTACTTTCATCTGATTCTCCCGTCTAAGCTCAGCTAAGAAATACTCTTACTCTTCTCTTGCTTATGAATGGTTTTTTCTGGACTCCTGAACCAGATTGAAGATCTGCATTTGTTTGACTTAGAACTGTGTCTTTATACACTTGTGTGCAAAGTCCACTTACATCCAGCTTTGCCTTATCCAGAGTTGACAAATGGGATCTCTTCCCTTTTGCAAGTTCTCCCTTTCATGTTGCTGTGTGAAGAGGGAGAGAAAACACAGTGTAGTGTGTTTATGAACTCAGCTGCTAATAATTTTTGACCTTTTCCCATGATACCTGTAGTAGCATGCTGGGCATATAACACAAACTAAAATACTGAAATTACTCATCAATTGTTAGATTAAAAGAGTACTAAACTCTTGTTCAGTTCCATTTTTCAAGGGACAATCATGCCCCTGGCATAGTTCATCTTGCCTGCCTGATTACCTCCATGCTTGATTTATAATTTTTCCCCCCTCTTCAATCAGGCATCAGTTTTCTCTGATACTTATGATTAGACATTCTTTTAGCCCACGGAAAAGTTCTTATAGTTAAATCAATTCCCACCAATTAGCTCTTACAATATAGTTCTTAAGAAATTGGTAGAAACTTTATTTTTGTAGCCACCCACAGAAAAATCAGTATGGGTTTGATTATACAGTAAGCAAATATTCAGTTCCTCAACAAAACAGATCTTTTAATTCACAATATTTCCAGTAGTTGTTCTTTGAGTGAACCACTCTTGTTTGTCTGCTTGGGCAGGGGTCAGTGTTGGAGAGCTAATTTATTCATTTGGTGAGTGAGTGGGGTAACCCCTCATTATTCCATTGGTGTTCCATGGATCCCTGATATTCAGGACTCTCCACTATTGGATTAGAAAATGAACTGAGCAGGGATTTTGATGTGATAGCTAAGATATTTCTAATATTTTGGAAGGAAATGTGGAATGGCATTAAGAATACTGAAATTCTGGAGATTTGGGATTTAATACTGAATCTGACAACAGCTTGAAAGGAAAATGAAATCATCCTTAATCTTTCTATGTCTCAAGTGTATTTTTTGAAAAATGATGCTTCCTTTAGATTGAACATTTTATGGTTCCTATGTTTCTAGTACTGTTGTGAAAGAAATGTTTTAGGAAATTTTCCTTATCTCTACCATTCCATAATTTTACTATGATAGACCTTGCTATAGACCTTTGTAAAGTCATTTTCCAGGCAATTCATAGACCCTATTCATTCACAGACACATGCTTTAGAATTTTCCCCACATTATATGAGCCTGAGAATTTAAAAGGAGTTTACCCAAAGTTAAATGCTTTCATTGAGCCAAAGAGGAGTGGTTCACTCAAAGAAAAACTACTGGAAATATTGTGAATTAAAAGATCTGTTTTGTTGAGGAACTGAATATTTGTTTACTGTATAAACAAACCCATACTGATTTTTCTGTGGGTGGCTACAAAAATAATGTTTTCATTGACCCTGAAAACATATAGATATTAGATTTAGAGAATCTAGTTTATATAAAAGATGAGATAGAAGGCAGTCTTGAAGGGGCAATATTTGAAGGGAAACTGGCTGAGAATTTTCCTGAATTGAATCCTTAAGTGGAAAGGGCATTTCTTTGAAAGAGAGCAATACTGAATAATTTATATTTTGTTAGAAAAATATATAGTTTAGTACACATGTTCAGAGAAATCACTTGAATAGAAATATGACCTGCAGCTTACCCACCAACAAATAGAAAACCTTATATTCTAACTAAACATAGGAAAGGAGGTGGGGGAGGCCACTAAACAAAAAGTAGAAAAAGATGAATGAAACAAGTCTAAAGCTGGGAAATACTGAAGGCAAAAGGAGAAGGGGGCAGCAGAGGATGAGATGGTAGGATGGCATCACCAACTCAATGGACATGAATTTGAGCAGACTCTGGGAGATGGTGGAGGATGGGGAGCCTGGCATGCTGCAGTCCATGGGGTTGCAAAGAGTGGGATGCAACCTAGTGAGTGAACAACAACAATGACTGCTGAACATATTTTAATCATGAGTTCTATTTTATAGAGTTTTGGATTACTCTAGATTTCCTGTGGGGGTCAGGGAGTGGAAAAGGATGACAAGGGGTTGGAAATCAACTAAAATATTGTTTATAATATAGTTTGAGACAGATTTCCAGATTTTCTATATATAAGCTAGAATATAGCTAATAAATAAACTATTTGCATTAAGTACTGAAAAGAAGGAAATGCCTTTGCATTGTCTCTCAAACACCTGGAATCTGGTGTTTGAGTCCACTTCCTAGATGGCCTCTTTTAATCTAGCTCTTTATAGACGGCCCATAGGTTCCGTTCCGTTCCGTTCAGTCGCTCAGTCGTGTCCGACTCTTTGCGACCCCGTGGACTGTAGCCTACCAGGCTTATCCGTCCATGGGATTCTCCAGGCAAGAATACTGGAGTGGGTTACCATTTCCTTCTCCAGGGGATCTTCCCGACCCAGGGATCGAACCCGGGCCTCCCTCATTGGAGGCAGACGCTTTAACCTCTGAGTCACCAGGGAAGCGCAATTTTAGAGATTATCTATGTTTACTATAATTACAGAGGTATTTAAAATGTAAGCATTTAGTCATTGGGAGAGAAAAATTAAAAATAAAAGGATTTGGAGTAATCAGTTGTTGTGCACATATCTTGAAGTCAAAGCTACGATTTGTCTTCCTGTAGCAGCCTGACTTCAAAAAGAGACAGGATTTATGAATGCTGGATATTTGCAAATATTCTAAATTCAATTGCTTAAGTTTTTCAACCAGACACTGACCTTCAAAAACCAGAATATTAATAGGTTATGCTTTGCATTTATGATGAGGTTTAAAATTCTCAATCACCCATTTAATCACTTAATTAGTAGTTTTTCTCTTCTTCAGAAAATATTACTAATCAAAAAGATTTTTTATCATTTTTGTTTGAGCTTGGGATGCTTGAACTTAAGTTTACTTTTTTGTTCTCAAGTCAAATGGTAGGTCACTGAGTTATGAATATTAGTATTCCTGCTAGGAAATCCCTAGTCCAAACTTCCATCACACAGAAGATGACACTGCGAGTCAAGGAAGAAAGGAAGAAATGTAAATTTCCCAAATCCTTGAGACTCATTAGCAACACAGAGGCTTGGCCTGAAACCTAGAGAATTTGTGCTTTGTCTTTTTAGAGCTCTTCACGTGCACATGCCTGCTTAGTCACTCAGTTGTATCCAACTCTGTGACCTCATGGGCTGTAGCCCTCTAGGCTCCTCTGTTCATGAGATTCACTAGGCAACACTGGAGTGGGTTGCCATTCCCTTCTCCAGGAGATCTTCCTGACCCAGGTCGAACCCAGGTCTCCTGCATTGCAGGCAGATTCTTTATCCTCTGAGCCACTAGGGAAGCCCCAGAACTCATCATAATGTGTCCAAAGGAGGGTGATCATTTTGCTATTTAGGCAAAAAAGTTGTTTTATTACTTCAACATTTAACAAATACTATTTTCATTGGTGACACATCCTAATGTTGAACTACAACAACAAAAATCAGTAAAAATTCAGTGACGTAATTGACTGATCAGTTTGTTGTGAAATGTTGTCCACACTGACTAATTCACAAGAGGAAGATCATTTGGGAAATACCTGGATTCAGCTGATTCTGCTTAATATTCTGTAAAATAGTAATTTGTTATTGTTTTAAATTATAAAATATTTTATGCATACAAAAAGGTTAGATAAGTATCTAGTAGATACTAGCAGATTTAATAAGGTTTCAAATTATGGCTTTTAGTTTTGTCTATGTTAATATGTTAACATATATGTAAGTGTGATATAAAAAAATCATAACGTAGGGCTTCCCTGGTGGCTCAGCAATGAAGAATCCATCTGCCAACACAGGGGACATGGATTCAGTCCCTGGTCTAGGAAGATCGCACATTCCACAGGACAACTAAGCCCATGCACCAAAACTATTGAGCCTGTGCTGTAGAGCCTGTGAGCTCTGACTGATGAAGCCTGAGCGCCTAAAACTGGTGTTCCGCAACAAAAGCAACCACTGCAGTGAGAAGCCTGTGCGCCCAACGAAAGAATGGCTCACCACAACAGGAGAAGGTCCAGGAGCAGAAATGAAGACCCAGCACGGCCATAACATAAAATAAAGTGAAATGAAAATTATAATGGAGTATTCAATTGTATTATTTGTTTTTCTACCACCCCTCCCCAAGATAATGCATAGGGTTTTTTTTTTCCCAATTTAGTTCTACTTTTACAAGCAGTACTGCAATTTTCTCAGGCTTCCCAGCTGGTGCTAGTGGTAAGGAACCTATCTGCCAATGCAGGAGATGTAAGAGATTTGAGTTTAATCCCTGGGTCAGGAAAATACCCTGCAGAAGGCCACGACAACTCACTCCAGTATTCTTGCCTGGAGAATCCCATGGACAGTGGAGCCTGGTCTGCTACAGTTCGTAGGGTTGCAAAGAGTCAGACATGACTGAAGCGACTTAGCACTCATGCCTGCATACTATTCTTAGTACACATAGAGTACTAGGATATATAATTAGACAGAAGAGCTGCCTCAAAATTCTTTCTTCAGTTTTATTAGACATTGCTCCGTTCAACCAATTTCCCCTTCTACCAGCATATATGAGAGCTCCCGTTTACCCCATCCTCATGTATCCTGGAAATTACCAACTTTAAAATATTTGTCAGTCTTGTGGGAGTGAAGGGATATCTCACGGTTTTCATTTGCATTTCTTTTGTTAGTGTTGTAGATGACATTTTTATATGCTTTATTGTATTTGGCTTTCTTCCTGTGTGTTTGACTTGCCTGCTCCTAGTTTTCCTCGATATTCGACTCAGTTGTTTTTAAATTGATTTGTCAACATAATTTATATATTCTGGGTACCTAATCTTTGTTATATATGTTGTCAGTACATTTTCCCAGTACATAGTTTGTCTTTTTTTGTTTGTTCTTGATACTTTATGAAATACACATTTTTAAATGTTAATGAAGTCAATGTATGCATTTTCTAAAAAGCCTTAAACGTTGCCTTATTTACAAAAACCTTTCTTGTGTTCACCAATGTTTTCTTCTGAAAGAGTTAAAATGTTGCTTTTCTTATTTAAGTCTTTAATCCACCCGTAATGTAACTTTGAGCTGCCATCTATGGGGTCGCACAGAGACGGACATGACTGAAGTGACTTAGCAGCAGCAGCAGAGATAATTCTAATTTTACCTTTTTCCATGTAGATAAGTTCTTGTACTGTTTATTTAATGGTATATCATTTCTACCTCTGTCAAATACCAAGTTTTCCTATATATGTGGATATTTTCCTGGGCTCTTTATTCTGTTCCATCAGTCTATTTATCCCTGCAAATACCATGTTTTTTAAAACTATAGGTTTATAATAAGTTGATAGTTGGTGGGATATTATCATTCCTCCTTCACTTCTCCTTCAATACAAAACTGTCTTAGTTGCTTTAGCCTGTTATATTTCCACACAAAACTCAGAATCAGCTTTATAACAACGCTGTTGGGATTTTGATTGTATTGAAATATAGGGTAACTTGAGAAGGACTCCCAGTTTTTTGATATTAAATTTTTCTCAACAAAAATCACACATTTTTCATTTATTGAGGCCTTCTCTTATGCCCTTCAAAATATTATTAAAAATAGTCTATATAAATATCTTAAACATATTTGGTAAGATATACACTTAGGATTTTTATTCTTACAGTGAATGAACTTTTTAGAAAAGCTGATCTTATATTTTCTAATTGATTTATTGCTAGCAGATGGAACTATTGCTTTCTTTCTGTTAATTCCAATAATTTCTATTTCTTCTTTTCCTATCCTCACATTTTACTTTGTTTTCTTGTTTTCTTGGACTATGAAAATAGTCCAATAAAATCAGGAAAACAGGCATCCATATATTCTTTCTTACAAAACTTGGGATTTTTCTATTGTTTTGCCATTAAGTATTGTTTGAGGTCTTTTCAATAGATGTTTGTTATCAGCTTAAAGACATTTTCTTCTATTCCCATTTTGTTGTAAGTTTTTAAGCTTTTTTTTTTTTCCCTTCAGCCACCTTCTGGGAGGCCTCATAAATTGTGTCAACTATAGGTTTAGCTTCTCCAGGCAAGAATACTGGAGTGGGTAGCCATTACATTTTCCAGGGGATCTTCTCAACCCAGGGATTGAACCTGAGTCTTCTGCATTGCAGGCAGAGTTTTTACCATCTGAACCACCAGGGAATCTTTAGATTTAGATTTACTTAAAAAAAAAATCAGCTCATTGGTATGTAGAGAATATATTATAGGCTGAAAACATGATGCTGCTGCTGGCTTAAACTTTAGAATCAGGAGGGAAAAAAAATCTGTGACTTACATGAGAACCTTACTGCCAAAAAATTCTTTTAATAAATGCTGAGACTATGCTGAATCCAGGTCTTCCCTGGTGGTTCAGTTGGTAAAGAATCCACCTGCAACACAGGAGATGCAGGAGACATGGGTTCGATCCCTGAGTTGGGAAGATCCCCTGAAGGAGGGCACGGCAACTCCCTCCAGTATTCTTCCCTGGAGAATCCCCATGGACAGAGGAGCATGGCGGCTTACAGTCCATGGGGTCGCAAAGAGTCAGACACAGCTGAAGTGACTGAGCATACACACACACACACACACACACATGCTGAATCCATGCATGCAGATCTTCCTTGGATACAGGATTTTGAAGAAAGAAGTATATGAGTCTAGTGAAGCCAAAAAGCCTGGTGCAACATATAGGCTCTGGGCTTATGATAAGTAGTCAGTACTATACACAAATAAGTGTGGGAAGGCACACCTACTTAACACAACAGGATTACAAAAATTCTTCAAAGTTCTTCTGCAAATGGCTTGGGTTAACTAGCTTGTTTGAATCTAAAACCTGTAGAGTCATTTTTACTTTTATATAGAGGCTATGCTACAGATATATCAGGTAAACTCTCTCTGTGTACATGTATTCTTGCTCCAGTCTGATAGAAAAAATTCATCAGCCTTTCCCATAACTGCTCTCCTACTTAATGAAGAGGAAACAAAGACTAAAGGGTCTTCATTCATGGCTTGTTCTCCACTTCAAAATTAAGTGGAGAAATGAAGATGAAGAAAGTCGTCAACATCAAATCAGTTCAATTTCACATGTTTATTGACAGCCAGGTATGTCAGATGTATTGTGTGAGTCATCATGTGGCATATGAAGATGGAGAATTCCCAAAGACTTTATAATTTAATTGTAACAGGGAGCCATTGGAGACTGAATTTGAAAAATTTAAAGACAGAGTACTGCCATTTTGAAGTTGAATTTAGCTTTGGCTCATAAAGTGACAGGTAGGAATCAGTCTTTAGGGAAAACTTTTTGTTCATATTGGGAGGGATTGTTATGCTTTTAGTTATGCAGATTTAAATCAGAGGCCTCCCTACCTACTGTTTGGGGAGCTCTGAATGCAATAAAGCAATGTAAATGTACTTGCTTCAGACTGGGCTGTAAAATAATTAGTTAAATAAATTGAGTGTACTAGCACAACTGTACTCCAGCAGAACTGGATAATTTTTCCCTTGAAATCTGGATGGAGATTGCCTTATGGACAGAAGCTGGTTTTTCTTTAATAATTTGTATGTGAGTGTGGTTGCAAAAACTGCTGTTTATGAACCATTTCTCTTTTTTCTTTTTTTCTGAACACAGAGCCAGACTACTATCTCTTAGCCTTCCTTACAATTAGTTTTGACCTTGTGATTGGTTCATTGTTGAAAATATGTAAGTGGACATGATATGTATTGCTTCTAGGCCAAGGCTTTTAAGAAGTGGATTGGACTTTTCCATGTCCTCTTTCTTCTTTCCCTTGATGGATTCAATTGATGTAGAGTCTAGAGAATGGCAGGGCCCAAAGAAGAAAGAAGCCCAGGTCCCTGAATTGCCTCGAAGAGGAACATTACTGCAGGTGTGGAATGCTATCTTTGATCATTAAATTAATGGGAAATAAAGCATATCTGTTGAAATTTATCTTATTTCTAATAGCAGCTCATATGACCCTTTTCATACAATGATCTTTTCCAACCACTTCTTCACAGCACACTGGGGAACTAGACTTCTACCCCACATACATACAGGTTCATCTCTTCACTTAATATGTGAGGAGAGACCATGAAAAGGGACCGATGGCAATTTGGTGCAGCAATACATGGATTGGAACCATTGATTTAACCAATTACTCGAGCATTTCTGTGAGCTTGACTCTTTTACATATGTCATGTAAATGGAATCATGTAGTATCTGTGATTGGCTAGTTTTACTTAGCATAATGTCCTCAAGTTTTATCCATACTGTCACATATTTCAGGATTTCCTCTGTTTCAAAGGCTTATTCCATTACAGGTTTGTATCACATTTTTTTAATCCATTCATCTATCTTGGGCATTTAGATTGTTCCTACATCTTGGCATTGTGAATAGAGCCACAATAAACATGGGAGTGCTAGCATCTTTTCAAGATCTTGATTTCAGTTCTTTTGGGTAAATACCCAGAAGTTGGATTGCTGGATCATATGGTTGTTCTACTTTTAATTTTTTGAGGAACCTCTATTCTGTCTTCAAGGGTAGACTGCACCATTTTACATTCCTACCCACAGTGTTCAGTTCAGTCAGTTCAATTCAGTCTCTCAGTCATGACCGACTCTTTGCCACCCCATGAATCACAGCACACCAGGCCTCCCTGTCCATCACCAACTCCCGGAGTTCACTCAAACTCATGTCCATCGAGTCGGTGATGCCATCCAGCCATCTCATTCTCTGTCATCCCCTTCTCCTCCCGCCCCCAATCCTTCCCAGCATCAGAGTCTTTTCCAGTGAGTCAACTCTTCGCATAAGGTGGCCAAAGTGTAGTATGGTTCTAATTTCTCCATAACCTCACCAGTACTTGCTGTCTCTTGTTTTTTGATAATAGCCATCCTAACAGGTATGAGGCTGTATCTTATTGCAGCTTATATTTGCATTTCTTTCATAGTTCATAATATTGAACATCTTTTCATGTGCCCACTACCATTTGTTGGCTGTATATCTGTTGGTCATATCTTCTTTGGATATAATCAGATGTTCTGATAACCACTTCATGTTATAGTTAATTACATTATTCTTTACATCTTTAGTGAAATAATGCTGAAAGTCACATACAGGTATGATATGGGATCTCAGAGAGAAGAATGTGTACTTCTTAAGGTCAGAGTAGGGGGGAACTCAGTGGCAGTTCACCAGCAGCAAACGGACATGTTCCTTGAAGTGGTGAGCACATAAGATCATTCACAGCAGAAATGTAGGGTAATATTAGAATGCTGGTGTAGGAGAAACTGGTGTTCCTTTTTCAAAGTTTATGTGAGGTAGTACACTGAGAAACTCTTAGAAATACCTGGGGGAAGCTCTAAGGAGACTGTTTTCCAAAAATAGGCCAGCTGGGGCATGTGTAATTATAGTTTGGATATAAACAGTGTCTTTATTTTGTAGTCATAGGCTGGCAAGGCTGCTGAAATATGGGTGACAGACAAGTTTGATTATGTTTCACTTTCTTACTGTCCTAGTAGCACTTATAAATGAGGGCTTAAATAGACAACAATGGACAGTGTGTTTTAAATGACCTCTGTCATAAAATATATTTTATATTTTTGTTTATCCAAATATTCAATATCTTAATTTTATTCTCATTCTTCAAAAATAATTTTTTTCAGATATAAAATTCTAAGTATGAAATTATTTCCTCTCACAACTTTGATGATATTATCACACTATCTTCTGATCGAGAAGTCAATTTTTAGTCTCATTCATGTTACCCTATAGGTAGTTATGCTTTTTTACCCTCTGACTGCTTTTAAGATTGTCTTTTTGCATACAATTTGTCTTGAATTTTTTTTTTTTCCAGTTTGGTATTTATTGGAATTCTTGAGTCTAAGGAATTGTATTTCTCATTCTGAAAAATTCTCAGACTTTTTGTCTTTAACTTTCATCATTCATCCATTCTCCTTGTTCTTTTTTTTTGAGTTTCAATTACACATGTGTTGGGGCTTTTTGCTCTACCTTCTTAGTCTCTTAACTTCTTTTTGTATCTATGAGCTGAATTCTGAGTAGTATCTTCAGATCTATTTTCCAGAAAAATAAGTCTCTCTTCAGTTATGTCCAAACCACTGTTTAGTCCATCTAGTGAGACTTTTAAAAAGAAACATAATCAACTTTATTTTTTAGAACAGGTTTTTGATTTACAGAAAAATTAAAAAGATAGTACAGAAAATTCCCATAAACTCTGAATCCAGTTACCTCTAATAACACTTAGTATAGTATATTAGTATGGTTATATTCATTGTAACTAAGGAACTGATACTGATACGGTATTGCCAATTAAAGTTCATATTTATTTATATTTTCTTAGTTTTCAGCTATACCCTCTTCTTTTTTCTATTGCAGGATCCCATCCAGGATCCCACATTACCTTTAGTTGTTATGTCTCCTTAGGCTCTTCTTGGCTGTGAAAGCTCTTTCCTTGCCTGGTGATGACCATAACAATTTTAAGGAGTCTTGGTCATGTGTTTTGTAAAATATCTTTCTATTAGAACCCTTCTGACCACAGAGGTCAAACTACCATTTATCATCATATTTTCTCAAGTATGTACTATTGACAAGACTTATAACAGTTCATGTTGACTTTTACCACCTGACTGATGTAGTGTTGGTCAGATTTTTCCACTATAAAATTTCTCCCCACATAATCCACTTTCCATAGTGTCCTCCTTAGAAGGAAGTTACTAAGTACAGCCCATGCCTGAGGTGTTGGGAGTTATGCTCTATCTCTTTGATGATGCAATATGGGATAAATTATTTGGAATTCTTCATGTGAGATTTGTTTCTTCTCCATTTACTTATTGGTTCAATCATTTATTTAAGTCAGTAAAGACTATGATCATTTATTTTACACTTTGAGTTACATATAATCCAATACTATTTTATTTTGTTGCTCAAACTGTTTCAGCTTTGGCTCTTTCAGTTGGCTCCAGTGTCCCTGTATTTTTGTTTTTGTTTTGTACTTTTTTACTTTCTATAACCTCATTTTGTATATTTTGTATAACCTCACTATAACCTAACTTTGTGTATTTCTTCTGAAGTCCTAGAATCAGCCATTTCTCCAGGGAGCCCTGATTTCATTTATTGGAGAATGTTATTATAAACCAGGACATAAGGTGATCAGAGGTAGTCATTGAATGTGAATTACACATTTTATATCTTGGATATATTTATTTTTTAGTTGAATTTTACTTTTTTACAGTCTTTTGCTCTTTTTCATATTATCATTCCCTTAATTTTTAAAAAAAGACACACTAAGCATATGTCTTTTATTGTCTATATCCATAATTCTAGTACCTGAAATTGTTGCGGGTCTATTTTAAAAGCTGTGTATGTCTGTTTCTGTGATTTTTGGTGGCTTGTTTCCATAAACATGGTGGCTTGTTCCTTGTAGGTATAGTGAATTTAAAGAATTAGGAATTAATTTCTGTTATTTCTCTTATGCATAGAAGTTCTCTGAGGTCTAACATTGAGATCCATAATTCTAGTACCTGAAATTGTTGCGGGTCTATTTTAAAAGCTGTGTATGTCTGTTTCTGTGATTTTTGGTGGCTTGTTTCCATAAACATGGTGGCTTGTTCCTTGTAGGTATAGTGAATTTAAAGAATTAGGAATTAATTTCTGTTATTTCTCTTATGCATAGAAGTTCTCTGAGGTCTAACATTGAGGTTGTATTCTCCTACAGAGGGCTATTAATTGCTTCTGCCAGATAGATGCTTCAGGGCCCTATAGACCTTGCAACACTTTAAATTATAGTTCTAAGTTTATAGGTTTCATAATCAAGTGAAGTCTTGATTTCTTCAGGTTATGCATTCTTCAGAGAGATCATTATTTTGGAATTTCCACCTAAATCGATGGTTTTCTGAGCCCAGGTTTTATATAGAAAAGTGTTCGTTCTATAATTTTGTCCTCTCAGTATTAAAGATTATTCCTAGTCGAACTACGTACTGAAGTGCTTGGCCACAGGGCTTATAGTGCAGAGTTAAAAGCACAGATTCTGCAGCCAGACTACCTAGATTCCAACTTCTGCTTTACAACTTGCTAGCTTTGTGACCTTAATTTTGTGACCTGAACCGTCTTAATTTCTGCATTCACAAAATTAGGATAATTATAGCACATACCTCGTAAAGATAACAAGGACATTAGCTGAATTAACACATGTAAAATATTTAGAAAATTGCCTGGCCCCTAGCAAGTCCACTTTGTTCACATTCATTTATGATATTTGGATGAATGGATAACTTCAGCTCTTGCTTAGCCCCCTAGATTTGTGTTTCATTTTTGGCCTCAGCCAATTTCCCTTATTTCATTTCAGGCTAAGCTATTTGTTTGAAATAGTTGTATCATTCAGGGTTTAAGCTTCACTCAGAGAAGCAGAATATAGATAAACAGAGAGGAAGGAAGGTAGACAAGGAGAGGAAGAATTTGTTATTGTTTTACAAGGATTTGACCTTAAGCAATTGTAGAAGCTGATTTAGAACTCTCTGTAAGGTACTTGTCTTTTCTGAGGTTTGAAGTCAATAGACCAGGCAAGGAAGGATGGGTATAAAGAGAGAGAGAGAGAGCAATAAAAATTTGGAGCTCACAAGCATGAGAGTGGGCCGTGAGGACAGAGTGAAGACCATGTTGGTACTTTTGGTCTCTGACATTGGTGATACCAGTATTCTGCAGATAGTCCTTTGCCACAAGTTAAACACCCTGGCTAAGGAGTCCGAGCAGCTGAAGGAAAATTTGTGAAGAGCTAAGGTAGAGCAGTTGATGTAGCTGTTTCTTCAAGTCAGAAGATAATCCAGCAGAGAAGCAACCCGTATGAATTACAGAATGGTTGCTGACTCACTTCCCCTCTCCAAACTTCTCTTGGGGCCCACCCCTAACTGGAATCATACAGGAAAGGGATTTCTGGAAAACATAGGTCAGCCTAGCCAAATCAACATATTACAAAGCCACCACAATAGTATTTTCAATATTTTATGAGGCATTTCCAGATTTTATGTAGGGGTAGAGTTTCAGGATCTCTAGGTCACCTTGTTGGTTAATACGGAAGTCTTGACTGTAAGCTTTCTGAGGATAGAGAAATTTCTTTATTGTCTTCTTTTTTTTTTTTTGTCAAATTTTATTTTATTTATTTATTTTAATTGGAGGCTAATTACTTTACATTATCGTATAGGTTTTGCCATATTTTGTATGGCAAAACCAATATAATATTGTCTTCTTTTGTACTCCAATAATACACATTAAATTTTACAAAGTAGCCTCTTAACAAATGTTTGCTGAATAAATGAATGAGTATGATATCATTCTAGGTGCCAGGGATGCAAAGCTAAGACATGATTTTTCTTCCCTGAAATTCAGTCTAATTAAATAAGACATATATGTAAAGATACACACATTAGAAATATTTAAACATGCACAATCTTTGCCAACATATATGGTAAACAATTAAATTTTGATATAAAAATAATTGGTTATATTATGCCATTTTCAAAAATGTATAAAAGATGATTAAAAGAATTTTGAATCTAAAATTATAATTTTCTAAGTTTAGGTCAAGGGAAGATTTATATTTAGTAAGAGATATTAGATATATATTAGACATTCAATTTGGGTAGAAAGGTTTTGGAGTAAAATTTTCTTATTTTGACACTTTGTCGTAGCTGCTGCTGCTGCTAGGTCTCTTCAGTCGTGTCCGACCCTGTGCGACCCCATAGACAGCAGCCCACCAGGCTCCTCTGTCCCTGGGATTCTCCAGGCAAGAATACTGGAGTGGGTTCCCATTTCCTTCTCCAATGCATGACAGTGAAAAGTGAGAGTGAAGTCACTCAGTCATGTCCAACTCTTTATGACCTCATGGACTGTAGCCCACCAGGCTCCTCCATTCATGGGATTTTCCAGGCAAGAGTACTGGAGTAGGTTGCCATTTCCTCCTCCAACTTTATCATAGAGGAGAATGATAATTGTGGCAGAGACTGGCTAGGTGGGCACCAAAAGTACAAGCCACAAAGGAAAAGAAAAGCAGACAAATGGGACTTCAGTAAAATTAAATTTTTTTTGTGCTTCCAAGGATACCATCAAGAAAGCAAAAAGAATACCAATAGAATGGGAGAAAATATTTTAAAATTATATATATCATATGGGACTTATATCTAGAATCTATAAACAACTCATAATTCAATAATAAAAAGACAAGCCAATTTAAAAATGAGCGAAGGATCTGAATAGATGTTTATGGAAAATATACAGGGCTTCTCTACTGGTCAGTGGTTAAGAATCTGCCTGCCAATGGAAGGGACACAGGTTTGATCCCTGGTCCAGGAAGTTTCCACTTGCCATGGGGCATCCAAGCCTGTGCACCGAAACTACTGAAGCCCAAGTGCCTAGAGCCCATGCTCCACAACAAGAGAAGCCACTGCAATAAGCCTGCATACTGCAACGAAGACTAGCCCCTGCTCACTGTAACTAGAGAAAGCCCCTGCACAGCAGCAAAGGTCCAGCTCAGCCAAAAATATAAATAATAAATACATAACTCAAAAAATATACAAATGGCTAATAAGCATATGAGAATCTTCTTTCTCAGCATCATTAGCCATCAGGGAAATGCAAACAAAAATCACAATAAGATGCCACTTCACACCCACTAGAATGCTTATAATAATATTTTTTAAAAGGAGATAATAAATGTTGGTGAATATACAGAGTAACTGGAACCTCGTTACACTGCTGGTAGGAAAGTAAAATAGCTGGTTTGGAAAACTGTCTGTCAGTTCTTCACAAGGTAGCACAGAGTTGCCACATAATCCAGAAATTCCATTCCTAGGTATATACCCAAGAGAAATGAAAACATATGCTCACATAAAAGCTTCTACATGAATTTTCATAGTAGCATTGTTCATAATAGCCAAAAGGTTAAAAACAACCCAAATGTCCAACAGACAAACAGGTAAACAAAATGTGACTCAGCAATACAATAATATATTATTATTCAGCAGTTTAAGAAAATGAAGTGGTGATTCATGCTACAATATGGATAACACTCACAAACACTTAAGTGAGAGAACTAATCACAAACGACCACATTTTACATGGTTCCATTTGAATGAAGTGTTGGGAATAGGTAAATATAGCAAGTAGATGATTGTTCGCCTAGGACTAGAGGAGTTGTGGGGCTTCCCTGGTGGCTCAGTGGTAAAGAATCTGCCTGCAATGCAGAAGACCTGTGTTTGATCCCTGGGTTGGGAAGATCCCCTGAAGGAGGGCATGGCAACTGACTCCAGTACTCTTGCCTAGAGAATCACATGGACAGAGGAACCTGGCAGGCTGCAGTCCATAGGGTTGCACAGAGTTGGACATGACTGAAGTGACTAAGCAGTAGCAGCAGCAGCAGAGGAGTTGTGAGAAAATGGGTGGTGACTGCTAATGAGTATGTGGCTTTTTTGAGGGGAGGGTTGATAAAAATGCTCCAAATTTGATTGTAATGATGGTGGCATAACTTTCCAAATACACCGAAACTCATTGAATTATATGCTTAAAATTGATATTGAAAAAATCAGGTAACAACATATCATCATTTGTGTCCCACTTTTCTCATTTCTGTTAAATAAGGAACTAAGTTATATGGTTCATGGCTTTCTTCCATTTCCACTCATCTACAATTCCATAGTTTTTGTGATTACCAATGAACACCAATATTGTCACACATACTGTATTTTTAATAGCTAAAGATTTTTAGCAGTTCTAAGGTAATCTTCAAATCAGTTTGGAAAGTTTCTATGATATAAATAACAATTAAATGGTTATTCCATTTTTAAACTCAGAGTAAAAACCACTGCTTTCTGAGATCATTTGAAGAGTCACTCCTGGTATATGCATTGAACCTCGAGAGAACTAGTTTTCTGTATTATCTTGAGCAGAGAAAATACTATACATAATACAAAAATTTCCATCAGCTTACATTATTAAAAGCTGTTTCTTATTTCCATGGCCTGAGCAGCACATTCAGTATACCAATTATACTGATTGATCAAGCACAAGAGAAAAAACATTAAATCAAACTTTAATGTTCTTTGGAGAACAGGCAGAAAAAAATTTGGCAGACTGTATAAATTGAAGGTATATAGAACAGTGGCAGTGATTAAAACTAAGAGGCTATAATTTGATCCAGACCTTAAGTCAAGATTCTTGAAAAGTCTCGTTTTACAAACAAATATCTATGACCATTCATTAAATGATAAAACCAAACAACATAAGCCAACACGTTTCAAAATGTAATCAGCTTCCAAGGATTGACACGATGATTTCCATCATGTAGTTTGGCTCTTCTGGCGTATGATGAAGCTAGAGGTAAGTAGGCTATTATGGCTGTTTGGGATTTGAAAAGGGTTGGTACTATGAACAAGGTTGATAGATGAGCTTCTCATAGCACAACTTCTAACAACATATCTCGCTAGTGGCCTTTGGTAACTAATAGCTAGAGGATGGCTAGTCTGACACAAGACAGTAAGAGAAGTGACTTTATCAAAACAAGGATACAGGCTCATTAACTGTTGAAAGTAGTGATATCAGTAGTGAACAAGGCTTGCAGAAAGTGTCATATTTATGTATAACTTGAAAGAGCTGATGGCCACTAAAGACTATTTACAAAGGCACCACAGGCAACAGCACTAATTGCCATGTCCTCTCTGGATGCAGGGAGGGTTCTGTGTAGTTACCCAGAACTACAGCCATCATTAAGATAAATGCCACTTCTAAAAACAGATAGTTGGAAGGGCAAAACATAAGCAAATTAGTTTCAAAGGGACTTCTTTGAAGTTAGAGGGTCAGAAAAAAGTATAAGTAAAAACTGAGTAAGAAGGAACCAGACCAAAGACGGGAATGCAGAATTTTAGAGCTAGATGGAACCTGCTAATCTTATCATGCTTTGTATTTACCAGGAGATGATAGAGTATACTGAGATAAGAAACCCAGAAATCTCTGTGGCTTGACATAACAGAAGTTTATTTCTTAGCCACACATGGCTAATTTGGGTTGGCATGTTCATTCATCTGATTATTCAGGGTTCTCAGCTCTTTTTATATCACAATGCCACAGCTTCCAAAGTTGCTGTGGTGAGAGAATAAAAAGAGGAAGAAGGCACTCTGGCTTCTCGCAGAAGAGGCACATTTAAAAATTTTAATTGTTTTCTGGGGGGCCTGCACCATGTGGCATGTAGGGTCTTAGCTCCCTGACCAGGTATCAAACCAGTGACCCTGCATTGGAAGCACGAGTCTTAATAACTGGATCACCAAGGAAGTCCCCAGCAGAAGAGATACATGACTTGTGTTTATTTATATTTCATTGGCTAGAATTCAAGTACATGACTCTAACACAGGAAAGCTGGGAAATGTAGCTTTTCTGTGAAACATGGAGACAAAATATAACACCATTTCCAGGTCACTATTGTGAACCACCTTCCATATCCAGTTAACCCTTAGATCTGCTTAATATTTTAGTTCACTGAAAAAAATCTAATTGTCCTTAGCATGTGTGCTAAGTCGCTTCAGTCATGTCCGACTCTTTGTGACCTCATGGACTGTAGCCTTTCAGGCACCTCTGTCCATGAAATTCTCCAGGCAAGAATAGTGGATTGGGTAGTCATTCCCTTCTCCTGGGGATCTTCCCAACTCAGGCATGGAACTCACGTTTCTTGTGTTTCTTGCATCTCCTGCATTGACCGGTGGGTTCTTTACCACTAGCACCACCAGGGAAGCCCAGTTATTCTTAGATAATATCCTAATCAGACTAAAATCTAATTTAAGCTGTTCTGATGTAACAAACATATATTTTTCTGCTGCTGCTGCTGCTAAGTCACTTCAGTCGTGTCCGACTCTGTGTGACCCCATAGATGGCAGCCCACCAGGCTCCCCCATCCTTGGGATTCTCCAGGCAAGAACACTAGAGTGGGTTGTCATTTCCTTCTCCAATGTGTGAAAGTGAAAAGTGAAAGTGAAGTCGTTCAGTCATGTCTGACTCGTAGCGACCCCATGGACTGCAGCCTACCAGGCTCCTTTGTCCATGGGATTTTCTAGGCAAGAGTACTGGAATGGCTTGCCATTGCCTTCTCCGTATATTTTTCTAGCATATATTAAAACAAATCCATGCTTATTAAGTATATGTTACCAATAATATAAAATTATCTTACATATCAGTGATAGTAGGTCAAATACTTTAGAAAAAATTGAATCTAACTCTCCCACTTTAAGATGAGAAAACTGAGGCCTGGAAGGATGACTTGCTGCTAAGTCACTTCAGTCGTGTCCGACTCTGTGTGACCCCATAGATGGCAGCCCACCAGGCTCCCCCATCCCTGGGATTCTCCAGGCAAGAACCCTGGAGCGGGTTGCCCTTTCCTTCTCCAATGTGTGGAAGGATGACTTAAGTCCCCCCAAAATCACACAGGAAGTTGAATGGCAAAGCCAGGATTCGAGTCTAGGTTTCCTTTCCACTGTACCAGGTTTTAAGTCCTCTAAGTCTGTGGGGAAAGGATGTGGGCGCTATAAAAACAAACTGAGTCACTATAATTGGAATAAAAAAGAACACAGGCACAACGGATACATTTCTCAGGAGGAAAAGAAGCTGGTGGGAAGAGTTGTGAGGCTGCAAGGCAGATGGGGTCTCTTGGAAAACATGACTCCCACACTAACCAGCAGATTTGGGCACATGACTGTCTAAAGGCTTATGAGAGACTGATTTTCTGAATTACTTAGACTCACTGATGGAAAATTCTAGGGGTCTTAAGAACCACCATGAGAATGGACAGGAGCAATGTGACTGGAAGAGCTGTTGGGACAGAAGCTGGACTCTGCACACGGAGAAACAGGAAGTGTTTGCTCCACATCTCGCTGTCCTCTGCTCACAGACACAAACCCCTGGGAGCACACTGCCGATAAACACAGGGAAGAGCATCACTTCCGCTTGGATCAAAACAAAATACCAAAAGGATTTGGGTAGGAAGCTTCTGGAGGTTTGCTGGGAGTTCCTTAATAGTCTATGAAGTAGCTTTGTAAACAAATGCCTGCTCCTGATGGATGCAGATTTAATTTTAGAAATTAGAATGATAGAACATCTTAGGAGATTTTGGAGGTGATCTGCTCTAACAGTTACAGTACTTATAAATTTTCTCTTGAAGGCTGTGAAAACCAATTTTTCAAAATAAGCGTTATGGACAAAGTTACGACATAGAACTGATAGGAGCAGAACCACTTTGGTTGGAGGACTTAGCCAGTCTGGACTACTGTTACTATAACAAAATACCATAGACTGTGTGGCTTAAACCACAGACATTTATTTCTCACCTGTTCTGGAGACTGGAGGTCCCAGGTTAGGGTATAGCATGGTCAGGTTTGGGTGAAGATTCTTTTTCTGGCTTGTAGGTAGTCTTCTTCTTGATGTATCCTCACATGGTGGAGGGAGCACATGCTCTGGCCTCTTGCTCTCCTTATAAGGGGACGAATTCCAACACGAGGGCTCTCCCTCATGATCTCATCTACACCTAATTACCTCCCAAAGGCCCCACTGCTTAATACCGTCACAATGGGAATTAAGGCATCAACATATGAATTAGAGGTGGGGGGACACAAATACTTAGCCCTTAGCAAGGAGAAAGGGTTCTGGTGCTTTGCCAGCCTTGCTCCTCTTATCCTCTCTCTCTCTATGTTATGATGTAGTATGATACTGTTTCATGTAGTACGAAGCCTTCATTTTGGAAATGCAGAAACTAGGCCTTTAGGCATGGTGATTTTAGAGGCCACCCAGTTAGGTAATGGCAGAGTCAGAACTAGAATTATAGCTTTTTGACTCCTGCTAGACCTTTCTGTGAGATTATTATAGTAAGAGACCATGACATTGTGATTTATGGACATAAATGTATAATATTGAAAAATTATTTCTATTGGGTTGATCAAAGAGTTCATTCAGGTTTTTCATAAGATGGTATACAATAACCTGAATGAACTTTTTGGTCAATCCAATAAATAATATCTAGAAACCATATAGGGCTTCCTTGGTGCCTGTGAAGAAGGCTGATCGCCGAAGAATTGATGCCTTTGAACTGTGGTACTGGAGAAGACTCTTGAGAGTCCCTTGGACTGCAAGGAGATCCAACCAGTCCATTCTAAAGGAGATCAATCCTGGGTGTTCATTGGAAGGACTGCTGCTAAAGCTGAAACTGCAATACTTTGGCCACCTCATGCGACGAGTTGACTCACTGGAAAAGACTCTGATCCTGGGAAAGGTTGGGGACGGGAGGAGATGGGGACGACAGAGAATGAGATGGCTGGATGGCATTACCGACTCGATGGACATGACTGAACGACTAAACTACAACAACAGAAACTACATACTAACTGAAATAGATTATAGACTATAGTTCTATCCTCTCTTGTCCTAAACACTGAAAGCACACAACACAGATAAGTTCTTTAATGTCTTAATAAAGTATAACTGACATAAAGTGAAGTCGCTCAGTCGTGTCCGACTCTTTGCGACCCCATGGACTGTAGCCTACCAGGCTCCTCAGTCCATGGAATTTTCCAGGCAAGAGTACTGGAGTGGTTTGCCATTTCCTTCTCCAGGGGATCTTCCCAGCCCAGGAATCGAACCCGTGTCTCCTGCACTACAGGTAGACGCTTTACCATCTGAGCCACCAGGGAAGCCCATAACTGACATAAAGTGGTATAAAAAAGTTGACACAAGATAAACATTTACATTTGATAGGTTTTGAAATAAATATGTACCTGTGAAATCATTATGACAATCAAAATAATAAACTTTTATTACACCCCAAAATTTTCTTGTTCACCTTTTAATCCCCTCTCAAACTTTCCCACATCTTCTCCATCCCAAGGCAATAACTGCTCTGATTTCTGTCACTGTATATTAGTTTATAATATAGGAATTAATGTAAATGGACTCATAGAGTAGGTACTGGTTTTCTTCTCTGGTTGCTTTCTCTCAGTATAGCAACTTTGAGGTTCACTTATGTTATTGTATGAATGGTTTATTTGACTACTGCTGCGATCTAGTTCAGTATATAGTTACATCACATGTTGTTTTTTCATTCATATGTTGCTGAACATCTGAGTTATTTATTTTCAATTTTTGACTATTACAAATAAAGCTGTATTGAATATCTGTGAGCAAGCCTCTATATGCGTATTTCTTTTGATTATATACCTAGAAGAAGAATTATTGGAATGGGAGGAAAATCCTATAGTAAATGTGACATTTTAAGAAACTGCTAAATCTTTGAAAGAGGAGAGTGAAAAGTTTGGCTTGAAGCTCAACATTCAGAAAACAAAGATCATGGCATCTGGTCCTATCATTTCATGGGAAATAGATGGAAAAACAGTGGAGACAGTGTCAGATTTTATAGATGCTGATTGCAGCCATGAAATTAAAAGACGCTTACTCCTTAGAAGGAAAGCTATGACCAACCTAGATAGTATATTAAAAAGCAGAGACATTACTTTGCCAACCAAGGTCCATCTAGTCAAGTCTATGGTTTTTCCTGTGGTCATGTATGGATGTGAGAGTTGGACTATGAAGAAGGCTGATCGCCGAAGAATTGATGCTTTTGAACTGTGGTGCTGGAGAAGACTCTTGAGAGTCCCTTGGACTGCAAGGAGATCCAACCAGTCCATTCTAAAGGAGATCAATCCTGGGTGTTCATTGGAGGGACTGATGCTAAAGCTGAAACTCCAATACTTTGGCCACCTCATGCGATGAGTTGATTCACTGGAAGACTCTGATCCTGGGAAAGGTTGGGGGCGGGAGGAGAAGGGGACGACAGAGAATGAGATGGCTGGATGGCATCACCGACTCTATGGACATGAGTTTGAGCTAACTCCGGGAGTTGGTGATGGACAGGGAGGCCTGGCATGCTGTGATTCATGGGGTCGCAGAGAGTTGGACCCGACTGAGCGACTGAACTGAACTGAAATCTTTTTCTGAAGTGGTGGCCCTCTTCTACATGGGCTTCCCTGGTGACTCAGTGGTAAAGAATCTGACTGCCAATGCAAGAGACATGAGTTAGATTCCTGGCTTAGGAAGATCCCCTAGAGAAGGAAAAGGCAACCCATTCCAGAATTCTTGCCTAGGAAATCCCATGGACAGAGGAGCCTGATGGGCTATAGTCCATGAAGTTGCAAAGGAGTTGGACACAACTTACCAACTAAACAATAACAACCTACTTTGCATTCCCATCTGTGAGGTAGGAGAGTTCCAATTGTTCCACTTACTTGGTATGGTCAGTCTTAAAATTTTTAGCCATTCTAACAGGTATGTAGACACTTGTTACTATGGTCTACTTTTATTCTATTTTATTTTCTAATAGCTTCTAATGATTAATGATCTTTCCATGTGCTTATCTATTACTTGTATGTCTTTTGGGGAAAGTGTTCAAATCTTTCATCCAATTTTTTAATTGGGCTGCTTATTTTTATAGTATTGAGCTTTGAGAGTTCATGTATTCAAGGCTACAAGGGCATTATCAGACATGTGAATTGATTTTCCGTCTTCTTAATGGTGTCTTTCAAAGAGCAGAAGTTTTTAATTTTGATGGAGTCAAACTTACCAATTTTTTCTTTTATGGATTGTGCCTCTGTTGCTATATACAAGAAATCTTTACTAATTCAACATCACAAAGATTTTCTTCTGTTTTTGTCTAAAAATTTTAGATGTTACATTTAGGTCTCTAATCTCTGATTTTTAGTTATTTTAAAATACATAGTGGGAGGTATGATGGCAAATATTTTATTTTTTGTATATGGATATCCAATTGTTCAAGCACCATTTGTCAAAACACTGTACTCTCTCAATGAATAGTTTTTACACTGTCAAAAATCAGTTGTCAGTACACACGTAGCTCTGTTTTTGTACCCTCTTGTCTGTTCCATTGACATAATATTGGGATAAGTGTAGCTTATCTGTAACTTTAGGATAAGTCTTGAAAGATATTGTAAGTCCTTGAAATTTGTTCTTTTAAAAAGTTAGTTTGGCTATTCTAGGTCCATTACATTTTCATATGAATTTTAGAACTTATAATGCCAAAAATGCCTGCTGGGATTTTGATTGAAATTGCACTGAAATTACAGATCAATTTGAGGAGAATTTACATTAACAAAATGAATCTTTTGGTACTTGAATATGGTATTTCTCTTTATTCATGTATTCTTATTTCAGCAATGTTTTCTAATTTTCAGTGAACACATCATATACCTCTTTTTTCCAGATTTATCCTCAAGTATCATTGTAAATTGCATTTTTTAAATTTAAATTTTCATTGCTATTGTATAGCTTATACAATCAATATAGGTTAATCTTGTGTGCCATAGTTTTGCTAAACTCATCTATTACATGCTATTTAGTAATATACACATGATTTAGTGGCATTTTCGGAGAAGGCAATGGCAAGCCACTCCAGTACTCTTGCCTAGAAAATCCCATGGATGGAGGAGCCTGGTAGGCTGCAGTCTGTGGGGTCGCTAAGGGTCGGACACGACTGAGCGACTTCACTTTCACTTTTCAGTTTCACACATTGGAGAAGGAAATGGCAACCCACTCCAGTGTTCTTGCCTGGAGAATCCCAGGGACGGGGGAGCCTGGTGGGCTTCTGTCTATGGGGTCACACAGAGTCGGACACGACTGAAGTGACTTAGCAGCAGCAGCAGTAGTGGCATTTTTGTAGATTTTGCAGGATTTTATTGATAGAAAATCACATTGTCTGTTAATAAAGACAGTTTTATTTCTTCCTTTTAAGTCTGGATATCTCTTTTTTCTTTTTCCTAATTGCACTGACCAGAACTATAATATGGTAGAAGTCATGAAAGTGTTCAACCTTGCCTTATTCCTAATCTTATGGGAAAGGCATTCAGCCTTTTCATGAAGTATGACATTAGCTGTATACTTTTTGTAGCTGCCATTTCAGGTTGAAAACAGTTTCTTCTATTTCTAGTTTTTTGAGACTTTTTATCAGGCATAGATATTACAGTTTATAAAGTATCTTTATACATGTAGTCAGGAGAACTTTTAAAAATTTTCTGTTAATATGGGTAATCATATTGATTGATTTTCAAGTGTTAAAACAATCTTGCATTCCTGTGCTATATTATTTTTAATATATTATTGGACTTAATTCTGTAAATCCTTAATAATTTTGCATCAATCTTTATGTGAAACATTGAAAGTAATTTTCTTTTATACCTCTGTCTCATTTTGGTGTCAGGGTAATGGTGGCCTCATAGAATGAGTTGAGAAATACTCCATCTTTAATTTTCTGGAAGATTTTGTATAAAATTATTATTTTTTCTTAAGTATTTGGTAGAATTTATTAGTAAAGTTATCTTGGCTTAGAGTTTTCTTTATAGGAAGAAACAAATTTAAGCTCTTAATAAACTTATATGTTTTAATAAATATTGAGCTATTCAGTATCTTTTTCTTGACTGAGTTTTCAAAAATGTATTTATTTCATCTAAGTAGTCAAATTCATTGGACATCCCCTATCTCAATCCTGATATTAATACTTTTGTTTTCTCTATTTTTATCCAGGTTAACTTGGCTAGGGGTACATCTATTTTTTAATTGATCCCACAGATAATTATGATATTGAAATGCCTTCTTGATCCCTTATTTCTTACTGTAATTCTAGTTCCAATTTTGAATCTTCCCATGTCTCAAGGGGACAGTCTTTCTTCAAGGATAAAAATCCAAACTCAGGGTCACATGTAAGACAACCTCTAGCATTCTTCAGTTACTTAGTAGTCTTGTCATTTTCTTAGTACAACAAACATGTAAAATCTTTGTGTTTTTATGCATGCTGTTTCCATGAAAAACAAACAAAACACCCTTCCCTTCTGCTTTTTTCCTGTTCTTGGTCATTCTTTAAAATTAGATTAAGAATAACTTTTTCCAGTGTGCCTTCTTTGGCTACCCCAACCTGGGTGTAATTTGCCAAACACCCTCAGTGCTTCCATAACACTCTGTGCATATAACTTTACAGAACTTATCATGTTTGTATTATTGATATTTTGTTTGCTTGTCTGTCACCTCAACTAGACTGCAAATTTCTAAGTTCAAAAATGCTTATTTCATCTTTGTATTCTCACTCTTCAAGTCAATGACTGTCAGAGAGTTGGAGAATAATAATGGGCCAATATTAGGCAGTGTTGTTCAGTCCAGTAGTTCTCAAAGTATGTTTGATGGATCAGCAAAATCAGTATCACTTGGGAACTAGTGAAGGCTAAAAATTCTATGTCCCATTCAGCTTTATTGGATCATTCTGCACTGCTCTGGAGGTAAGACTAAGCAATCTATGGTTAACAAGCCCTCCCCGGAATTCTGTTGCCTGTTAATGTTTGAGAACCATTGATTTAGTAGCTAGGGGATGACTGGTGAGCTCAGCAAGACCCAGTTTGAATGCTGCCTCTGTTAAATACTTTGACCTGGAATAATGTAATTAATATTTTTAAACTTCAGGTCCCTTATACATAAAAGGGGGATAAGAGGAGCTATTTTATAGGACTGCTAAAGGTTTAAATGTGGAGAAGGCAATGGCACCCCACTCCAGTACTCTTGCCTGGAAAATCCCATGGACGGACGAGCCTGGTGGGCTGCAGCCCATGGGGTCGTTAAGAGTCAGATGCGACTGAGCGACTTCCCTTTCACTTTTCACTTTCTTGCATTGGAGAAGGAAATGGCAACCCACTCCAGTGTTCTTGCCTGGAGAATCCCAGGGATGGGGAGCCTGGTGGGCTGCCATCTATGGGGTCGCAAAAAGTCGGACACGACTGAAGCGACTTAGCAGCAGCAGCAGTAGCAAGGTTTAAATGAGATAATTTATGTAAAGCTTCTAGTAAAAATTATATGTGCTTAATAAATGATAACTATGAATAATAGTTAATAACATCATCGTCATTATGACACTAATAATAACAATTTCTACCAGCCAGAAACAGAAGACTTCTGATTATGGCAGTCTTTGTGGATATTATTTTCATGCTAAACAGAGAGAAAACAACTATGGGGAATTAAAAAAGATCATTCTTAGAATCAAAACAGCCTAAGAAGGAGAATCAAAGAGGAAAAAGAAAAGAAGGAAAAAGAGTGAGGGAATTGATTTCTTTTAGGAGGAGAAAAATCTGATGGACATATTTGAAAATGTGGCACCCATATTTTATAGTAAGGTTCAACAATACAGTTTATTTTGCTTAGTTGATAATGGAGACCCAATCATATTCAAAGTTTGAGTCATTACTCAGTTTGGAAATTATCAACTTCTTGCAATTAAAACATTCTTATTAAGCACCAACCATAGCCAGCAAATTTGGAAAACTCAGCAGTGGCCACAGGACTGGAAAAGGTCAGTCTTCATCCCAATCCCAAAGAAAGGCAATGCCAAAGAATGCTCAAACTACCGCACAATTGCACTCATCTCACACGCTAGTAAAGTCATGCTCAAAATTCTCCAAGCCAGGCTTCAGCAATATGTGAACTGTGAACTCCCAGATGTTCAAGCAGGTTTTAGAAAAGGCAGAGGCACCAGAGATCAAATTGCCAACATCCGCTGGATCATGGAGAAAGCAAGAGAGTTCCAGAAGAGCATCTATTTCTGCTTCATTGACTATGCCAAAGGCTTTGACTGTGTGGATCACAATAAATTGTGGAACATTCTGAAAGAGATGGGAATACCAGACCACCTGACCTGCCTCTTGAGAAACCCGTATGCAGGTCAGGAAGCCACAGTTAGAACTGTACATGGAACAACAGACTGGTTCCAAATAGGAAAAGGAGTACGTCAAGGCTGTATATTGTCACCTTGCTTATTTAACTTATATGCAGAGTACATCATGAGGAACGCTGGGCTGGAAGAAGCACAAGCTGGAATCAAGATTGCGGGGAGAAATATCAGATATGCTGATGACACTACCCTTATGGCAGAAAGTGAAGAGGAACTCAAAAGCCCTCTTGATGAAAGTGAAAGAGGAGAGTGAAAAGGTTGGCTTGAAGCTCAACATTCAGAAAACAAAGATCATGGCATCTGGTCCCATCACTTCATGGGAAATAGATGGAAAAACAGTGGAAACAGTGTCAGACTTTATTTTTTTGGGCTCCAAAATCACTGCAGATGCTGATGGCAACCATGAAATTAGAAGACGCTTACTCCTTGGAAGGAAAGTTATGACCAACCTACATAGTATATTAAAAAGCAGAGACATTACTTTGCCAACAAAGGCCCGTCTAGTCAAGGCTATGGTTTTTCCCATGGTCATGTATGGACTGTGAAGAAAGCTGATTGCCGAAGAATTGATGCTTTTGAACTGTGGTGTTGGAGAAGACTCTTGAGAGTCCCTTGGACTGCAAGGAGATCCAACCAGTCCATTCTAAGGGAGATCGATCCTGGGTGTTCATTGGAAGGACTGATGCTAAAGCTGAAACTCCAATACTTTGGCCACTTCATGTGATGAGTTGACTCACTGGAAAAGACTCTGATGCTGGGAAAGGTTGGGGGCAGGAGGAGAAGGGGATGATAGAGAAGGAGATGGCTGGATGGCATCACCGACTCTGTGGACATGAGTTTGAGTGAACTCCGGGAGTTGGTGATGGACAGGGAGGCCTGGTGTGCTGTGATTCATGGGGTCTCAGAGAGTCGGACACGACTGAGCGACTGAACTGAACTGAACTGAACTGAATAGCACAGACATGGTGCTAGATACTGAATACAGAGATAAGGACAGTGTTCCTCATCTAAACTAAGCTGAGTCTAGTGGTATTTATCAGACACTACCAAGGTGATGTCTAAGCAGATTCAGTTCAGTTCAGTTCAGTTCAGTCGCTCAGTCGTGACCGACTCTCTGCGACCCCATGAATCACAGCACACCAGGCCTCCATGTCCATCACCAACTCCCGGAATTCACTCAAACTCATGTCCATCGAGTCGTTGATGCCATCCAGCCGTCTCATTCTCTGTCATCCCCTTCTCCTTCCGCCCCCAATCACTTCCAGCATCAGAGTCTTTTCCAGTAAGTCAACTCGTCACATGAAGTGGCCAAAGTATTGGAGTTTCAGCTTTAGCATCAGTCCTTCCAATGAACACCCAGGAATGATCTCCTTTAGAATGGACAGGTTGGATCTCCTTGCAGTCCAAGGGAGTCGCAAGAGTCTTCTCCAGCACCACAGTTCAAAAGCATCAATTCTTAGGCGATCAGCTTTCTTCACAGTCCAACTATCACATCCATACATGACCACTGGAAAAACCATAGCCTTGACTAGATGGACCTTTGTTGGCAGAGTAATGTCTCTGCTTTTTAATATGCTATGTAGGTTGGTCATAACTTTCCTTCCAAGGAGTAAGCGTCTTTTAATTTCATGGCTGCAATCAGCATCCGCAGTGATTTTGGAGCCCCAAAAAATAAAGTCTGACACTGTTTCCACTCTTTCCCCATCTATTTCCCATGAAGTGATGGGACCAGATGCCATGATCTTTGTTTTCTGAATGTTGAGCTTCAAGCCAAACTTTTCACTCTCCCCTTCACTTTCATCAAGAAGCTTTTGAGTTCCTTTTCACTTTCTGCCATAAGGGTGGTGTCATCTGCATATCTCAGGTTATTGATATTTCTCCCCGCAATCTTGATTCCAGCTTGTGCTTCTTCCAGCCCAGCGTTCCTCATGATGTACTCTGCATATAAGTTAAATAAGCAAGGTGACAATATATAACCTTGAAGTATTCCTTTTCTTATTTGGAACCAGTCTGTTGTTTTATGTCCAGTTCTAACTATTGCTTCCTGACTTGCATACAGGTTTCTCAAGAGGCAGGTCAGGTGGTCTTGGATTCCCATCTCTTTCAGAATGTTCCACAATTTATTGTGATCCACACAGTCAAAGGCTTTGGCATAGTCAATAAAGCAGAAATGGATGCTTTTCTGGAACTCTCTTGCTTTCTCCATGATCCAGCGGATGTTGGCAATTTGATCTCTGGTGCCTCTACCTTTACTAAAACCTGCTTGAACATCTGGAAATTCACAGTTCACATATTGCTGAAGCCTGGCTTGGAGAATTTTGAGCATGACTTTACTAGCGTGTGAGATGAGTGCAATTGTGCGGTAGTTTGAGCATTCTTTGGCATTGCCTTTCTTTGGGATTGGGATGAAGACTGACCTTTTCCAGTCCTGTGGCCACTGCTGAGTTTTCCAAATTTGCTGGCATTTTGAGTGCAGCACTTTCACAGCATCATCTTTCAGGGTTTGAAATAGCTCCACTGGAATTCCATCCCCTCCACTAGCTTTGTTCGTAGTGATGCTCTCTAAGGCCCACTTGACTTCACATTCCAAGATTTCTGGCTCTAGGTGAGTGATCACGTTATCGTGATTATCTTGGTCATGAAGACTTTTTTGTACAGTTCTTTTGTATATTCTTGCCACCCCTTCTTAATATCTTCTGCTTCTGTTAGGTCCATACCATTTCTGTCCTTTATCGAGCCCAGCTTTGCATGAAATGTTCCCTTGGTATCTCTAAGTTTCTTGAAGAGATCTCTTGTTTTTCCTATTCTGTTGTTTTCTTCTATGTCTTTGCATTGATCGCTGAGGATGGCTTTCTTATCTCTCCTTGCTATTCTTTGGAACTCTGCATTCAGATGCTTATATCTTTTCTCTTCACCTTTGATTTTTGCTTCTCTTCCTTTCATAGCTATTTGTAAGGCCTGTTCAGACAGCCATTTTGCTTTTTTGCATTTCTTTTCCATGGGAATGGTCTTGGTCCCTGTCTCCTGTACATTAACCTCCTGTCATTAACCTCTGTCCATAGTTCATCAGGCACTTTATCAGATCTAGTCCCTTAAATCTATTTCTTACTTCCACTGTATAATTATAAGGGATTTGATTTAGGTTATATCTGAATGGTCTGGTGGTTTTCCCTATTTTCTTCAATTTAAGTCTGAATTTGGCAATAAGGAGTTCACGATCTGAGCCACAGTCAGCTCCTGATCTTGTTTTTGCTAACTGTATACAGCTTCTCCATCTTTGGGTGCAAAGAATATAATCAATCTGATTTTGGTGTTGACCATCTGGTGATGTCCATGTGTAGAGTCTTCTCTTGTGTTGTTGGAAGAGGGTGTTTGCTATGACCAGTGCATTCTCTTGGCAAAACTCTATTAGCCTTTGCCCTGCTTCATTCTGTGCTCCAAGGCCAAATTTGCCTGTTACTCCAGGTGTTTCTTGACTTTCTACTTTTGCATTCCAGTCCCCTATAATGAAAAGGACATCTTTTTTGGGTGTTAGTTCTAAAAGGTCTTGTAGGTCTTCATAGAACCGTTCAACGTTTGGCTTCTTCAGCATTACTGGTTGGGGCATAGGCTTGGATTACTGTAATATTGATTGGTTTGCCTTGGAAACGAACAGAAATCATTCTGTCGTTTTTAAGATTGCATCCAAGTACTGCATTCGGACTCTTTTGTTGACCATGATGGCTACTCCATTTCTTCTAAGTGATTCCTGCCCACAATAGTAGATATAATGGTCATCTGAGTTAAATTCACCCATTCCAGTCCATTTTAGTTCACTGATTCCTAGAATGTCTATGTTCACTCTTGCCATCTCCTGTTTGACCTCTTCCTATTTGCCTTGATTCATGGACCTAACATTCCAGGTTCCTATGCAATATTGCTGTTTACAACATCGGACCTTGCTTCTATCACCGGTCACATCCACAACTGGGTATTGTTTTTGCTTTGGCTCCATCCCTTCATTCCTCTGGAGTTATTTCTCCACTGATTAAGAAGATAATTTCTTTTATAATAAGGGGAGGAATATAAGGAGGGAAATACATCTTAAGGGCAGTTAAGATGGCCTTCAGTGTTTGATATATCTGTGAATGAAGAGAAAGGAGATTCCTCAATATCAGCATTACTGAAGTGGATATTTCTCCTGTAACTGATTCTCCTGCGGCCCTGATTTTGTTGGCATTTTCACTAGATGCATCATATGCTTTCAGACAAACCAACAGGATGGTAAAAAAAAAAAAAGCTAAACTAAATTAAACTGTGTTCATTGCTTTGGTTTGGCATTGTAGATTTTCAAATTTGATTTAATGCTCCAAACATGTGTTCATTATCTATACATTCAAGGTAGTATGCTAAGGGATATCAAAGATGAGTAAAATGTAATCTCTGTCTTCAAATAGTTCAGTGTAATGGAGGGAGATGCATATCCAGTTAGCACCAATACATTTTTATATCTCTTTATACTTGACAAACTGGTTCACATAAATAAACTTAATTAATCTTCACAGAAACCCGAAAAAATGAATAGAGTAAGTAGTATTGATCCAGTATACAGATTGAAAATTAGAGTAAAAAGAATGTCCCTTATTTATCTGGTGACTTATTTATACTACATTAATTGTATCTTCTATCTTACTGCTCTTATGCAATCAATCACCTAGTTGTATTGATTCTACCACCTAGATATCTCTGTAATTTTTGTTTTCTTCACTGTTTTCACCACCACTGCTTTGGTTGAAATAAGCTCATCTTTTCTTGCCTGGGCTATTTCAATAAACTCCTAATTGGTCTCCCTGCCTACAAGTTCTGCCCACTCCAATCTGTCACCAGAATTATCTTTCAAAAACAGAGATGATTATGCCACTTAGCTGAAAAACCCTTGCTGGATTCTCTAGCCATCAATATAAGTTTCAAATTCTTCATCACGACATAAAGGCACTTCACAAAGCTACCCCAGTCAACCTTCCAAACCTCATCTCTGGATACCCATCAACTCTGGAGAGGTGCATCAACCACACCGAATGTATACTTTCATTCTTTTTCTTTTAAATTTATTTTTATTGGAGGATAATTGCTTTAAAATATTGTATTGGTTTCTGCCATACAACAACATGAATTAGCCATAAGTATACATATGTCCACTCCCTCTTTAACCTTTCCCCGACCCCCGATACCAACCCACCCCTCTAGGTTGTCAGAGTACCACATTGAGCTCCCTATAATATACAGCAAATTCCCATTAGCCATCTATTACAAATGGTAATGTATATGTTTCAGTGCTTTCTCAACTTGTCCTACCCTCTCCTTCCCCTAATGTGTCCAAAGTCTATTCTCTATGTTTGCTTTTCTATCCCTGTCTTGCAAATAGTTTCATCAGTACCATTTTTCTAGATTCCATATATATGCATTAATATACAATATTTGCTTTTCTCTTTCTGACTTTACTCTGTATAATAGGATCTAAGTTAATCCACCACAGTACAACTGACTCAGATGCATTCCTTTTTGTGACTGTAATTTTCCAATATGTATGTAGATGCTGGGGTTTCCCTGGTGGCTCAGAGGTTAAAGCGTCTGCCTCCAATGCAGGAGACCTGGGTTCGATCCCTGGGTCGGGAAGATCCCCTGGAGAAGGAAATGGTAACCCACTCCAGTATTCTTGCCTGGAGAATCCCATGGATGGAGAAGCCTGGTAGGCTACAGTCCACAGGGTCGCAAAGAATCGGACACGACTGAGCGACGGAATGGAACGGATGTAGATGCTGTGCTGTGCTAAGTTGCTTAAGTTGTGTTCAACTCTTTGTGACCCCGTGGACTGTAGCCCATCAGGCTCCACTATCCCTGGGATTCTCTGGGCAAGAATACTGGACTGGATTGCTGTGCCCTCCTCCAGGGGATCATCCCGACCCAGGAACTGAACCTGCATCTCTAAAGTCTCCTGCATTGGCAGGCAGGCTCTTTACCATTAGCACCACCTGGGAAGCCTATATATATATATGTATATATATACATATATATATACACACACACAAACATACACACACACACACACACACACACATATATATATGTTCATTGCAGCACTATTCACAATAGCTAAGACATGGACATGTCCATTGACAGATGAATGGATAAAGAATGTATAGCTTTTCAATTCTCCATAACTTGCCTGATGAACTGATTATCATTTAAGACTCAGCTCAAATGTTACCAATTCTAATAATTTTCATGACTATGGTCATATTGTGTAGTTGTTTCAAGTTTTGTGATTCTAGACTTCTTCCCATTTTCTGATACAGTTTACCACAATGTTCAGTTCAGTTCAGTTCAGTTCAGTCACTAGTCATGTCCGACTCTTTGCGACCCCATGAATTGCAACACTCCAGGCCTCCCTGTCCATCACCAACTCCCGGAGCCCAGCCAAACTCATGTCCATTGAGTCGGTGATACCATCCAGCCATCTCATCCTCTGTTGTCCCCTTCTCCTCCTGCCCATAAACTTTCCCAGCATCAGGGTCTTTTCCAATGAGTCAGCTCTTCACACCAGGTGGCCAAATTATTGGAGTTTCACCTCCAACATTAGTCCTTCCAATGAACACCCAGGACTGATTTCCTTTAGGATGGACTGGTTGGATCTCCTTGCAGTCCAAGGGACTCTCAAGAGTATTCTCCAACACCACAGTTCAAAAGCATCAATTCTTCGGTGCTCAGCTTTCTTTGTAGTCCAACTCTCACATCCATACATGACTACTGGAAAAACCATAGCCTTGACTAGATGGACCTTTGTTGGCAAAGTAATGTCTCTGCTTTTTAATATGCTATCTAGGTTGGTCATAACTTTCCTTCCAAAGAGTAAGTGTTTTTAATTTCATGGCTGCAGTCACCATTTGCAGTGATTTTGGAGCCCCCAAAAATAAAGTCAACCACTGTTTCCCCATCTATTTCCCATGAAGTGATGGGACCAGATACCATGATCTTAGTTTTCTGAATGTTGAGTTTTAAGTCAATTTATCACTCTCCTCTTTCACTTTCATCAAGAGGCTCTTTAGTTCTTCTTTACTTTCTGCCATAAGGGTGGTGTCATCTGTGTATCTGAAGTTATTGATATTTCTCCCAGCAATCTGGAATCCAGCTTGTGCTTCATCCAACCAGGCATTTCGCATGATGTACTCTGCATATAAGTTAAATAAGCAGAGTGACAATATACAGCCTTGACATCCTCCTTTTCCTTTTTGGAACCAGCCTGTTGTTCCATGTCCAGTTCTAACTGTTGCTTCCTGACCTGCATACAGGTTTCTCAAGAGGCAGGTCAGGTGGTCTAGTATTTCTATCTCTTTCATAATTTTCCACAGTTTATTGTGATCTACACAGTCAAAGGCTTTGGCATAATCAATAAAGCAGAAATAGACTTTTTCCTGGAACTCTTTTGCTTTTTCCATGATCCAGTGGATGTTGGCAAGTTGATCTCTGGTTCCTCTGCCTTTTCTAAATCCAGCTTGAACATCTGGAAGTTCATGGTTCACGTATTGCTGAAGCCTGGCTTAGAGGATTTTGAGCATTACTTCACTAGCGTGTGAGATGAGTGCAATTGTGCAGTAGTTTGAGCATTCTTTGGCATTGCCTTTCTTTGGGATTGGAATGAAAATTGACCTTTTCTAGTCCTGTGGCCACTGCTGAGTTTTCCAAATTTGCTGGCATATTGAGTGCAGCACTTTCACAGCATCGTCTTTTAGGATTTGAAATAGCTCAACTGGAATTCCATCACCTCCACTAGCTTTGTTTGTACTGATGCTTCCTAAGACCCACTTGACTTCGCATTCTAGGATGTCTGGCTCTAGGTGAATGATCACACCATCAAAATTATCTGGGTCATGAAGATCTTTTTTATATAGTTTTTCTGTGTATCCTTGCCACCTCTTCTTAATATCTTCTGCTTCTGTCAGGTCTATACAACTTCTGTTCTTTATTATGCCCATCTTTGCATGAAATATTCCCTTGGTATCTCTAAGTTTCTTGAAGAGATCTCTAGTCTTTCCCATTCTATTGTTTTCCTCTATTTCTTTGCATTGATCACTGAGGACACTGAGGAAGGCTTTCTTATCTCTCCTTGTTATTCTCTGGAAGTCTGCAAATGGTTATATCTTTCCTTTTCTCCTTTGCTTTTCGCTTCTCTTCTTTTCACAGCTATTTGTAAGGCCTCCTCAGACAGCCATTTTGCTTTTTTGCATTTCTTTTTCTTGGAGATGGTCTTGATCCCTGTCTCCTGTACAATGTCATGAACCTTCCTCCATAATTCATCAGGCACTCTATCAAATCTAGTCCCTTGAATCTATTTCTCACTTCCATTGTGTAATCATAAGGGATTTGATCTAGGTCATACCTGAATTGTCTAGTGGTTTTCCCCACTTTCTTCAATTTAAGTGTGAATTTGGCAATAAGGAGTTCACGATCTGAGCCACAGTCAGCTCCCAGTCTTGTTTTTGCTGATTGTATAGAACTTCTCCATCTTTGGGTGCAAAGAATATAATCAATCTGATTTCGGTGTTGGCCATCTGGTGATGTCCATGTGTAGAGTCTTCTCTTGTGTTGTTGGAATAGGGTATTTGCTATGACCAGTGCGTTCTCTTGGCAAAACTCTATTAGCCTTTGCCCTGCCTCATTCTGTACTCCAAGGCCAAATTTGCCTGTTACTCCAGGTATCTCTTGACTTCCTACTTTTGTATTCCAGTCCCCTATAATGAAAAGGACATCTCTTTTGGGTATTAGTAGTTTAACTTAAATGCAGAGTACATTATGCAAAATGCAGGCTGGATAAATAACAAACTGGAATCAAGATTGTCAGCAGAGATATCAACAACCTCATATATGCAGATGATACCACTCTAATAGCAGAAAGCAAAGAGGAACTAAAGAGCCTCTTGATGAGGGTGAAAGAAAAGAGTAATAAAAGCTGGCTTAAAGCTCAGCATTAAAAAAACTAAGATCATGGCATCTGGTCTCATCACTTCATGGCAAAAGAAGGGGGAAAAGTGGAAACAGTGACAAAATTTTATTTTCTTGGGTTCCAAAATCACTGCAGAAGGTGACTGCAGCCATGAATTTAAAAGATGCTTACTGCTTGGAAGGAAAACTATGACAAACCTTGACAGCATATTAAAAGCAGAGACATCATTTTGCCAACAAAGGTCCATATAGTCAAAGCTACCATTTTTCCAGTAGTCAAGTATGGAAGTAGGAAGTCAAGAGATACCTGAAGTAACAGGCAAGTTTGGCCTTGGAATACAAAATGAAGCAGGGCAAAGGCTAATAGAGTTTTGCCAAGAGAGCACACTGGTCATAGCAAATACCTTTTTCCAACAACACAAAGATGTCTCTACACATGGACATCACCAGATGGTCAATGCTGAAATCAGACTAATTATATTCTTTGAAGCCAAAGATGGAGAAGCTCTATACAATCAGCCAAAAAAGACTGGGAGTTGACTGTGCCTCAGATCATGAACTCCTTATTGCCAAATTCACACTTAAATTGAAGAAAGTATAGAAAATCACTAGACCATTCAGGTATGACATAAATCACATCCTTTATAGTGGAAGTGACAAATACAGATTCAAAGGATTAGATCTAACTGACAGAGTGCCTGAAGAACTATGGACAGAGGTTTGTGACATTGTACAGGAGGCAGTGATCAAAACCATCCCCAAGAAACAGATATACAAATAGGCAAAATGGTTGTGTGAGGAGACTTTACAAATAGCTGAGAAAAGAAGAGAAGCTAAAGGCAAAGGAGAAAAGGAAAGATATATCCATCTGAATGTAGAGTTCAAGAAAGGCAATGCCACAGAATGTTTAAACTACTGCACAATTGGACTCACCTCACATGCTAGCAAAGCAGTGCTCAAAATTCTTCAAATGAGGCTTCAAGAGTACATGAACTGAGGACTTGCAGATGTTCAAGTTGGATTTAGAAAAGGCAAGGAACCAGAGATCAAATTGCCAACATCTGTTGGATCATAGAAAAAGCAAGAGAATTCCAGAAAAACATCAATTTCTGCTTTACTGACTACACCAAAGCCTTTGACTGCATGGATCACAATAAACTGTAGAAAATTCATCAAGAATTGGGAGTACTAGACCACCTGACCTGACTCCTGAGAAATCTGTATACAGGTCAAGAAGCAACAGTTAGAACTGGACATGGAACCACAGATGGTTCCAAATTGGGAAAGCAGTGTGTCAAGGCTGTATATTGTCACCCTGCTTATTTAACTTATATGCAGAGTATGTCATGTGAAATGCTGGGCTGGACAAAGCACAAGCTGGAATCAAGATTGCCGACAGAAATATCAAGAACCTCAGAAATGTAGATGATACCACCCTTATGACAGAAAGCGAAGAGGAACTAAAGATCCTCTTGATGAAAGTGAAAGAGGAGAGTGAAGATGCTGGCTTAAAATTCAACATCCAAAAAACAAAGATGTCATCCAGTCCCATCACTTCTTGTCAAATAGATGGGGAAACAGTGGAAACAGTGACAGACTTTATTTTCTTGGGCTCCAAAATCACTGCAGATGGTGACCGCAGTCATGGAATTAAAAGACACTTGCTCCTTGGAAGAAAAGCTATGACCAATCTAGACAGCATATTAAAAAGCAGAGACATTACTTTGCCAACAAAGGTCTGTCTAGACAAAGCTATGGATTTTCCAGTAGTCATGTATGGATGTGAGAGCTGGACTATAAAGAAAGCTAAGCACTGAAGAATTGATGCTTTTGAACTGTGGTGTTGGAGAAGAGTCTTGAAATTGCCTTAGACTGCAAGGAGATCCAACCAGTCAGTCCTAAAGGAAATCAGTCCTGAATATTCATTGGAAGGACTGATGCTGAAGCTGAAGTTCTAATACTTTGGCCACCTGATGCAAAGAATTGACTCATTGGAAAAGACCCTGATGCTGGGAAAGATTGAAGGCAGGAGGAGAAGGGAATGACAGAGGATGAGATGGTTGGATGGTAATCCCAAATCAATGTACATGAATTTGAGCAAGTTCCGGGAGTTATTGGACAGAAAAGCCTGGCATGCTGCAGTCCATGGGATGGCAAAAAGTCGGACATGACCAAGTGACTGAACTGACCTGAACATATATGGATGTGAGATTTGGACCATAAACAAGGCTCAGTGCTGAAGAATTGACACTTTTAAATTGTGGTGATGGAGAAGACCTGAGAATCCCTTGGATTGCAAGGCAATCAAACCAGTCAAGCCTTAAAGAAATCAACCCAGATATTCATTGGAAAGTCTGATGCTGAGGCTCCGATACTTTTGCCACCTCATGTGAAGATGATGCATTGGAAAAAGACCTTGATGCTGGGAAAGATGTAAGGCAAAAGGAAAAGGGAGTGGCAAAGGATGAAACATTGGATGGCATCACAGATTCAATGGGATGTGGATTTGAGCAAACTCTGGGAGATGGTGAAGGACAGGGAAGCCTGGCATGCTGAAGTCCTAGGGTCACAAAGAGTCAGATACACTGAGTGACTGGACAGCAACAACAACAGTATGCTTCTTGTGTGAACAGACTGCCTTCTCCTCAGGCAGGACACTGGAAACCTTCTGGTGGGATGGGGTTGCATTTTTTCATTTTTGAGGTAATCTTGGGGGCTCTAGTGCTAATGGGGAAGCCTCCTTGCTAGGGTTGCCTGATTGGTCAACAGGATGCCCAGTTAAATTTGAATGTCATAAATAATGAATATTTGTTTAGTATAATTATGCTTTAAATATTGCATGGGACGTACTTAGAGTAACATTGTTAAAAATTTGAAATTCAAATTTAACTGGCTGTCCTGTATTTTTATTTGCTAAATGGGAACCTTAGACCCTGTGGGTCTGAAATCCGGTGCTATACCGCTGGCAGTTAAGCATTCCTACATTGTAACTCCCAAAGCTGAAATTTCTGCCCCACCGTCATGGAGCTTCCGGCTTGGTAAAGAAATCACAAAAACTATCTCTAGAATCAATAGTTAACACTCAACAAACATGTGTATTTGATAAACATTGACATGGTCAACTACATGTCTGAGGGCATACCTAAGTATTTATTTTATGGGAGAAATTGTTTTTTTCAGTTTCCCAATAAGAATATAATGAAGGGAGTTTGGAAAGCTTAGTTGAAATGGTTTGATTGCACTTTTAATCAAAACAACCACAATATTGAGATTAGAGTAAGCTTAGTCAAATTGCTTAACCCTTTTATACTTCCTTTCAAAAAATATGGATGGGGAGGGAGGGTCAGGTACAAGGATGGGAACCACACTCTTTTGCCTAATGAAATGACTGTCAAGCTAAATGTGTAACTTCATAATATGTATTCAGATGAGGGCAGAGGCAAAAGTCAGGTCAGGAGCATTACCAAGTTTTCAGTTCTTGTCGTAGAATGCACAAACGTGGAACTAGAGCCGGGCGATTGCAAAAATGATTCCAGATCTGCATGGTAACAATTTAGACTGACTTCCACTCCTGCCTGAAACTTAGCAGCAGAGGAAGTTCTTTTCCTGGCTGTCTGCCTTCACCCCGCCTCCCCCGCCCCCCAGTACCTCAGGCTGCTCACTCCCCACATCTGTTTCCAAGCCCTAGAGAGCAGGGTCACAGCATGGTGCAATAAGCAGCATTAGCAGGCAGCATGAATCAGTGGTAAACCTTTGATTTTAATTCCTTGCCTCTCCTAGAGAGGAAGTGTGGTCTAGTGGTCAACCCACTAAAAAAGCAGCTAGGAGGCAAAATTCCTGGTCTTCTCCACTCCCCTGTTTTATTCTTGTTGGAACACCCTGTCTGTCAAACATACATTTTCCCCCCGACTTTTGCTGTACCCTACTTTTCCTTGAACTGATTTGATCCCAAGATTCACTTGGGAAACTTGTTAGATGATTCCTGAGACCTATCCCAGAATCTTCCAAGGAAAAGTCCTAGGAATTTCTACTTTTAACAAGTACTGCAGATAAATCTTCATAATCAGACTCGGCTCAACTGTATGCTGGTTACACATTACACAAATGACAAGAGAGCAGTAAAGGAAGCCATAGCAAGATAATTGAGATGAAAGTCATTTACCATCAGGGCTTTCTATTACAAGCCTCCTGTGAAAAAGGCCAAAGAGGGAGAACAAAAAGATGGCAGATTCAAGGGCTGGCTCTATGTATCTAGAGCTATGTGACCTGGGGCAGGTCAGGGAGCCTCTCCTGATTGCATTTTCATCATTTAAAAAATGCAAGTGATTGGATCATCTCTTTCAGTTCTGTGACTCAATGAATTATTTCTGTGATTTCACAGAAATGCCAAGATGGACTCAGAACATCTCTCTTCCTGAAAATGACAGTGGGTGCAGTCATCGAGGTGTGGGTTGGCTTGTTTGGGGTTGTGGGCAGACAATGGAAACAAGTGGCAGCCAGGAGGTTTGGGGCCTTGGCCGCAAGGAGGTTTCTCCTCCAGCTCCCCCCTTGAGGCTCTGCAGCTGGCCTACTTATGCAAAAGCTTTGGCTCCTCTTTCCTTTTTAAAAGCATTTCTGACTCGTACATTCCCCTGAGGAGAAGAGATTCATCGTTTTGCGGAGAACTTGCACATGCTTTCCTGAAAGGAAGAAAGGAGGGAGGGATGGGAGGGCTTGGCTGGATTAGCGAGTGGGTTAAGGCTGCCAAAGCAATGAGTCTCCCCACGTATGATTAACATATACCCAGCACATCGTTAGCTCTGACTATGCCCAACAAAATCCTTTGTCCCACTTCCACAATGCCTAGAAGTGCATTCTTGTTAGTGGTCTGCACACCCGCCTACTCAGCTGTCATTCTCTGCAGTGGGGGCAGTCTTCCACCCCAGAACAAGTAAGGGGTAAGTTGGGAGGAGGAGAGAGCCTTGGAAATCACAGTGAGTCATGATTGTAGGAAAAGGATGTCTTAGGAAGCCAACGTAGAACTTGCTTCCTAGAAACTTCATGACAGGTCCTCTGAAGCCCACGCTTGGTTCTAATTATAACATTGCCCACATTTGAGCATTTCACAGTTTTCCCATGGTAACAACAGGGTTTCTGAGGAAGAGGACTCAACTGTGCTCTAGACTTCTAATACTGGGAGCTGGTTGGACTTCAAAAAGCAGTTATTTTTTGCTGTTTTACAAAGGAGATATCATTGGCCTGCCTATGCCTATTAATACACCTTTAAACTGGAGTTAAGCACATTGTACAATACAAAATGCCAAAATGAGCGACATAAAATTTTTAAAAAGTGTTTTATAAAGGCCAAGATGAGCAATGTAAAAAAAGGAAAAAAATAGAAACCTCAGATAAGTGGAATTTGTTTCTCTCTTCAACTTGAGACAAACAGCAAGCTTTAAAAAAAAAAAAATTAACCGTGCTTTAAAAAGCAACTTTGGAAGGTTTCCACAAGTAACTTATTTATAGTTCCATTGTCTATACTTTCTGATTCTATTAAACAGTGAATGCTCTTCCTTGGCATGATCATGAAGCATAGCATGGGTCTTTAAGACGTTATGTTCCACTGTGATTTCAGTGTCATATGCTATCTTCCTTTATTCAAAAATATTTGAAAATTGCTGATCAGGGAAATCTATTAATGATAACTTATAATTACATTCCAGCTCTTGATCAGTTTTGGTAAATGAAAATTTGATTTTCATTTTCCCAGTTTTAATTTATTTAAATACTAAAGACACTAGCCAGGGAACCCCGGACGCCAGAGATTAACTCTCTTTCTCTATAAAACAGATTCCAGGTTGGGTTAACCTAGGGGAGACATAAGGGAGATGATGAGGGAGAGGGATATCCCAGGCTGCCTTGGCGGTGGAGCTGGAAAATAGCATGCATACCTGCTTGGAGCTGACTTAGGGCTGGTTGGAAATTTTTATTTTTTAACATTCTATAAAAGCAGACATATGTGATTTCGAAAAGGAAGATAAGTACTGTCAGTTTTTGCAAGATTATCAAATGAGGCTTCACTCTGTAAATCTCAGCAGTTATGAAAGTTGGTGTGGTTTGTGAACCCCACCACAGGAAGTAAGGGTGATCAAAAAATAAGTTGGCAAAGTTTTGAAATTTTCCAGAAGTATAAGAGATTCTCTTCCTGTATAAAAAATAATGACCTCAGGTTTAGTAACTTCTTAGGAAATGATTAAGACAAATGAGACACACTTTCCTCAGTACCCCATCATAGATTCTTCAGGTAAATTCTCTGAACTTGATAGATTCAAAAAGTTATTATAGCTTATTTTTATAAGTGAAGCAATAACTTATCATCTTCTCCATTTTAGCATATTTGCTGTTTTTACAGAAAAATATCTTTTACCAAATCCCATGGATGGAGGAGCCTGGAAGGCTGCAGTCCATGGGGTCGCTGAGGGTCGGACACGACTGAGCGACTTCACTTTTACTTTTCACTTTCTTGCATTGGAGAAGGAAATGGCAACCCACTCCAGTGTTCTTGCCTGGAGAGTCCCAGGGATCGGGGAGCCTGATGGGCTGCCATCTATGGGGTCGCACAGAGTTGGACACGACTGAAGTGACTTAGCAGCAGCAGCAGCAGCAGGGGAAAATATGAAATAAAGAGAGCAGTAATGTTTTTGAGAAAGGTCCCAAATACGTAATTATTGATCAAAGTAATCAATAGTATCCGGCCAAGTATGACAGTAGCTAATTTTTATATAATCTATACAGGCTACTACTTGCCAGGCATTATTTTAAGTACTTAAAAAAATTATCAGTGATATAGTTAATCCTTACAATGACCTTTATCTTCATTTTACAGATGGCAGAATTGAAGCACAGAAAGGTTATATAATTTGTCCTAGGTCACCAGATAATAAGTGATGAGCTGGTATACACTCTGGCAGTCTGTCTTTTGAGCCTGTCTTCTTAAACACTACATGGAACTACTTCTTACTTTCTATAAAGTAATCAGTAAGAGGAATATACTTCTTACAGGGGTAGGAGGGGTTCTTTGGTGTGACTATAGAGTACCTATCTATGAAATATTACTAGAATGAGTTTTATTTTTAAAAAAGCCCAAATGACTCAGTGGGTTTCAGGGTGGCCTTTTTATTTTATTTTTTGACTGTGCTGCACAGAATATAGAATCTTAGTACCCCAACTAGGGATCGAATCAGTGCCCCCTGCAGTGGAAGCTTCAGAGTCCTAACCATTGGACTGCCAGGGAATTTCCTTGAATAAGTTTTAAGAGAGTAAGGGCCAATGGATGAATTGTTCATCTTCTTTATCAGCTAAATATTGTGACTATGAAGTGTCATAAAGGTGTATTTCTTGTCTAGAAGGAACTTGTAGTGTGATAAAGCAAAGGTAATTATTGACATTTGATAAACCTTTATTGCAAAACCGCTATGTATAGGGTACACAAAGATAGTCAAGCCATAAGATTCAACTTTAAGGTGGTTGCAGCCTGTATGGGGAGATGAACAATCATCATAAGGTGTGGCAGATACCAGAATGGGTTTAAAAAAAAAAAGGGAGGCTCTGAGAGCAGCAGGAGGGGCCTTCAACCCAGGCAGGGAATTCCAGAATGGATTCCCTGAGAACATGATGCCCGGCTGTAATCTTTTATAATTTTTGTTTTCCATTTCCACATCACTTTTCACCCTCTCATCCATATTTGAATTTATCAGTACTAACTTTAAGGATATGATCTGTTCTTATTTCCCAATCATTTGTCTTCCTTTCTGTTAATTTTCCAGGCTACATGCTGGGTTCAGTCTTGACAGAAAATGACTAAGACACTTTGGACCAGGACAGCTGCTTATTGTTCAGATTGGATTTTTTTTTTTTTTGCATCTGATGCTCCCCATTTATTTTGGCACTGAGCTGCCTTAGCTTTCTGGGCAGGCAGATCTCCTGGTTATCGACTACTTACCTGAGCAGTTCCCTAGTACTGAACTTCTGTCTTGTGCTCTTGTTAGCTTTTTGCTTTCCCATCTATTTACAAAATCTCATTTTTGCTTGCTTGCTTAGTTCTTGATTCTCTGCTAAAGCTGACCTTAGACTTATGTTTTTTCTGGACTTGCTGAGCCATGTTTAGTCAAGCCTCTAGCGTTAGATATATTTCTGCCTCTTGTTCACATACTGTCTCCAAGCCTTTTGCCTTGTGCACTCATGTATTCCATAAGTTCAGTTAGGAGTTAGAATTTTGGCCGCAGATAGAAATTAATAATAGGTACTCAGGAATAGATCCCATAGTGAGATGTGGAAATCTTACTGCTTTCCCTTAATCAGAGAAAACTTCTGGGAGAGAAATATTCTCAAAAACCTTTGACAATGAATGATTATTACATACGGATGAATAGCCTTTTGATGAAAAAGGAATGCTTTAGACTCAGGTAGGAAATGTCCATTGACAGTTATATGCGTTCCCTTAGCCTTACACAAAATTAACAGTGATATATGAACATGTAAGATGATGTCCAGTTGCTATCACCAGGTGCCCATGTCACCCATTGCTGAAACCTGATGTGAGTTCCATAGTGGGTATGTTGTTCAAAATTCTTCAATGGGCAAGACAGTATTTGATTTGAAGAACTGAAAAAGGAGTCAAAGGCAAAAGATCTCCTGGGCCAGGGGATCTCATGGCTCAGTGCTTTTCCTGGGCCCATCTAGGATTGGTGAGGCACCAGACCTATACTTCTTACTCCTATACCTTGCTAGTCACTGTGTCACAGGACTTGTTCAACGAAATTACTTTCGAGCAGAGTTAGGAAAAGCAATATTGGTGTTGAAGTTTCCAGACACACACATTTCACACTCCAAGTCCATGTCCTGAAACTGTTTTCTGCAAAAGTTTAAAAGGAAATAGTCCTTATTGCACAAACAGTCCCCACTCTCTAAAAGCATTTCCCTGCTACAAATAACATTTATTTCCTCAAAATAGAAACACCAGAGAGCATTTCCTCAGTGCACCAGTCAATTTTCTCAAAGTACAAGCACACTAAATTGCCTTTCCTTCTTTTCCTGTCCTTGAACTAGCTTTTTGTCTCTAGGGTCTTCTCTATAAGTCACCATCTTCCTGTCAAGCAGCAGCAACATAACCATTATTTTACATGGTGGATGGGGAAAGACAAGGATAAAAATTGTCATCTGAAGCATACTGAGATGCAATAACAACATTAAAATTTGTGTCTTCCTCACCAGCTTTATTGTTTTATGGAATACAGAAACATTCAAAAGAGACACTTTGGAAATTGTGTCTGAGGCAGTTTATACAGTAGGGCAGTATTTCTTAGATTCTTTTAATGGATCTCCTGCATTGACATAGGCCAATTGTGCTTACTTAGAACACAAATTTCTGTACTCCACTCCAGAATTAAACCAAGGAAGTCTGCGTTACTTTAAAAAAAATTATCAATTTATTTTTGGCTGTGTTGGGTCTTCGTTGCTGCACGCGAGCTTTCTCCAATTGCAAAGAGTGGGGGCTACTTTCTAGTTGCAGTGTGCAAGCTTCTCATTGTGGTTGCTTCTCTTGTTGAAGAGCACAGGCTCTATGGTGTGTGGGCTTTAGTAGTTGCAGCCTGTGGGCTTAGTTGCTATGCAGCATAAGGGATCTTCCTGGACTAGGGATCAAAACAACGTCCCTTGCTTTGCAAGGTGGATTCTTAACCACCTGACCACCAGAGAAGCTCCAAAATCTACATTTTTAACAAGCTTTCTCTGTGATCTGATGGATCATATGGCAAGCATTACCCTAGGATTGTGCTTAAAATATGAAAGACTCCTGTAATTGTAGTCAAAATCACACCTGGCTCCAGGTAAATCAATTGAAACTCTCATTACTGGTAGATGCATTATAAGAAGAGGAGGGGGTTGGTATGGTGCGTAAACAGAACTAACTGGAAAAGATTCTCTTTATGATAGGGAGAAAGGAGGGCAGTCCATTTATGGTTTCAGTAGCATCATAGCACCAGAGCATCATAGCACTATAATGTCCCTTCTCTGCCTGTGGAGAAAGAGAGCAAAAGCTACAACAAATGGCCCACCTGTGGTCATGACCAAGCAAAGCGTGACCTTCTGCTAAAAGATAAGCAATCCTTAATTAAGCCAAATCAAGAACATTTTGTTTTTACCCCCCAAAAGGATTCTGTGTATATTGATGGCAATTTCCATCTAGCCAAACAGAGAAAACCAGGGTAAATAAAATAGAGGTTCTCAATGTTTTGTGTCTCCTGAACATATTTGAATACCTAGAATTTGGGGCAGCATACTTGAAGGAAACAAGACACTTGGTAGGACCAAGATCCACGTCTCAATGCCCTAAACTACCCTGCACCCAGTGACTATTCTCACTGGACTGGCTTCAGCTCTCTGCTAGCTTGTGAGGGGATCCCACAGCTCAGTGCTCTTTCTGGGTCCCTCTAGGATTGGTGTGGCAACAGACCTATACCTCTTCCCCCATACCTTGGTAGTCACTGTGTCACAGGACCCGTTTAACAAAATTACATCTGACAGACATCACCTCAATACTATAAATACTTAGTAAAAGCCAAACCCCCCAAACACAACTCATTTAAAATATTGAAAGGCCAGTCTCTAAGAATGAAGTGCTGATAGATGCTTTGATGAGCTTTGAAAATATTGTGCTAGTAAAAAAAAAAAACAAGCCAGATATCAAAAGCCACATATTGTATGATTCCACTTACATAAAATGTTCAGAATAGGCAAATCAATAGAAACAGAAAGTAGATTAGTGGTTGCCAGGGAATGGAGGAGCGGGGTGGGTAGGGAGCAACTGCTAATGGATATGAGGTTTCTTTTTGAGGTGTTGAAAATGTTCTAAAGTTAGATAGTTGTAATGGTTGCATAACCTTGGGAATATACTAAAAAAAAAACCCACTGAATTGTACACTCTGGTGAATTTTATGGTATGCGAATTGTATCTCAAGCTGTTATTTAAAACTAAAATATTGAGAGGCTTCTGTGAAAATTTTGGTACACCAGTATGTTGAGATCAGTTCAGTTTAGTTCAGTCGCTCAGTTGTGTCCGACTCTTTGCGATCCCATGAACCACAGCATGCCAGGCCTCCCTGTCCATCACCAACTCCCGGAGTTCACGCAAGAGAAGTTAAAATTGAATTAAGCAATGACCAAGTGATAAATGATAAAATAGTGATGTTTCATTTAAATCCAGAGTTTAAAAAAATCTTAACTATAAAGTGGGTCTCTTTGATTATAACTGCTGCTAAGTCACTTCAGTCGTGTCCGACTCTGTGCGACCCCATAGACGGAAGCCCACCAGGCTTCCCCGTCCCTGGGATTCTCCAGGCAAGAACACTGGAGTGGGTTGCCATTTCCTTCTCCATTGATTATAACTAGCAGGTAGAATATGTAACTTATGTTTTTTTTTTAAACTTTGTTTTCACATATACTATAAAATTTGAGTGTACTTTGATGCTAAATAAAACTAGACCTTTATGAGCCAGATTATAGTTCATAGTGATGATTAATGTTAAATTAGAATTAGTGAGAAGGGTACTAAACAATATCACTGGTTTCCATTTCTGTCCAAAGTTGTTTCACAAGATGTATTTTATTCTCATTAGAGTTAGTATATATCATACTATTAAAGAAAGATTTTTAAAAAAGATTTAGAGAAGAAAGTCTGCTTATCAAGATCTCACACAGTGGAAAGCTAAATTACTTGAACTATAGCACATGGTTGTAAGCATGTGGCAGATTCAGGATCTGGAGAGAGGGTGCCAATGCTAAGTTCCTTCAGTTGTGTCTGACTCTTTGCAACCCCATGAAAGCCAGCCAGGCTTCTCCAACCATGGGGTTCTCCAGGCAAGAATACTGGGGTGGGTTGCCATTTCCTACTCCAGAGGATCTTCCCGACCCAGGAATCGAACCCACGTTTCTTATGTCTCCTGTATTGGCAGGCAGGTTCTTTATCACTCGAGCTACCTGGAAAACTTGGAGAGAGGGTAAAATTCATTTCAAAGTTGTTTAAACTGGTACGACCAAGTTATGTGTTACTTTAATGTACAGTGCTTATAAATCTAGACGAATGCTTCTGCTTTACAGTTTTTATTGGGTGCCCTTTTGAGAAAATGATTAAAAAACACATATACAGATGCCAACTTTATTCCCACAGAATTCTTAGGAGGATCACTCTGAAATCTATTCATGGACTCTTCACCCCATGCTGAGAATTCCACACCCATATAAAGAATAGTTTCTTCCATACTAATGTTTATTTTGGTCAGTTGTAGCTATTGTCAGTAATTCTACATTTGCCAAGATGCTAAACTTTTTATTAGTGCACTCAACACAGTATGTTGGGCAACAGACACCCACCCTAGCACCAACTCTGTCAGTTCTAAGGTTGGACTTTGCTTATCATATCTGTCTGGGACATGACAACTATTTAGAGGAAGTGGGACTGTGTATGATTATAAAATGTTCAATCCCCACTTCCCGATGAAACAAGATGTTTCCCTTAGTAAGTGGCCCATGAGGTTCTTTCTACTTATGCTTTAATGAGCAGCTCCATAAATAAACCTTCAAGTAGAATTTGAGACATTTTCCAATTATGTGTGCTTCTACCCTCCAGAGCACGCCCAGCTGCAACATACTGCACAGATCCAGAGAATTCAGGCAAACACCAAGTTTTGGTCTGAATTCTCCACAAAGAAGCCTCAATATTTTCACTTTGTTGACCATAAGTGATATATTTAGTTATCCAGAAGGGTAGTCAATCTGCTAGAAAAAATATCCTGAAGAAAATGAAACAGGCAATTATGTTGGGCAGACCCAGGGATTAGTTGTGGATGGACCTTGTTTTAAAACAGATTCCTAACTCAGTCAAAAAGTCTCATGTCCATGTGTTTTCCTGGGGAGAAACTTCCAAGGCAGCGACGTGAAAACTAACAGACTTGATGAAGGGGTGGATAGCCATCTGGTTTGCTCACAAGCAGAGCTGCTCTTTTTATCAGAATTATTTTCAGATTTTCATATGGAGGTGGAGTTGGCCATCTTGAACACCAAATCAGTATTAACCCTCTCCTTAAATAACTCTGTTGAAAATTCTCCTAATAAGGATACTAGGAAACTTTTCCTTTTTTCCCATCTGAAATAGGGAACAGAGGCCTATTGAAATCCAGTAGCCCGTCTCAGATGGGGGCAGGGCATTCATCAGTGGGATTTCCCTTGGGACTCCTAGGCTTGAGAAGAAGGAATCCCAGTGATTGGCTGCCTGAGGATACACTTCCCTTAGACTGAGCTTTCCATTCGCATGAAAATAAGTTAGGCTCTAATAAGGTGATTGTCAGTCTCTTTAGAACTGACTTATTTATGCTGAAGCCAAAGTCTCTTAGTTCTTCCTATCCACACCGGCTGAGGTAGGTGAAGGAGAGATTTGGTCAACAAGTCAATAACAAACAATAACTTTGCCTGTTGCAGAGTTCAAGAGAGATCACAACGGCTTTGCTCCTGTGTTTTGTTGTTGTCGTTTTGTTTTTGCTTTAATCATGCAACACTTCCCTCACAGAATTCTGAATATTTAATATCCACTGAGACAGCTTGCCTGTAGGTTTCTATTGAGGGCAAAAAAGGGTGTTGGAAAGCTGAGTTTATTTTTCTTGCCTTTTTTCCCCCGGGACTCTTCTATATACACTCATTCTTATTTTGAGTCAAACGGAAGGACAGGTTTCTTTTCATTTCCTGCCTGATCAAAAAAACAAAGTTTTCATAGTCAGCTCCTGGCAGGCATGCCCTAGTATCTTGGGGAGGGCTGCTCAGGAGTAGCAATGTTTCTTGTGTGACAGGGAGAGCAAACTGAAAGTAGCAGCTACCAGCAATGGTCACAGACAGGTACCAGCATTTCCCCACCCTTTCAAAGAGAGGGCAGTCACAACAGAAAGACAAGGTCCAGTCTGCTGGAAATTTGACTTCGAAGAAAAACTGAAAAAGCATAAAGTGCTATGTGTGAACTTCTCTTTTTCTATCTTCTTGATCTGTATTGGGCTGCATGTGATAAACTGGTCGAGTGTTTATTTTTGAAAGGGCTTCCTTTTAGTTTTCTGGTGGTTCAGAGTGAGACTGGTTGGTTAAGCATATATATTAAATTCTGATCCTTCCTTTAAAAAGAGAATAATAGTAATGTAATTTTAAAGAAAATCTTCTACTTAAGAGTGCTGTGATCTTGGGCTCCAAAGTTAAATGAAGAAATAAAAAAAACCTAAGCTAAAACTCTGGAATTAATTTGAACTAATGGCTTTATATTAACCCCATTTAGCCACAAAAAAGGTAAGTTTTTGTCTCCAAAATTACTTCCCAGAAAAAAAGAAGTCATCTTCAATACACATCCTATGAAGCCATTTTCTGGTACTCCCTCAACATCTGAATTTGGAACCACAAACTACTGTGAAGGGAAGACGCATCAGGCTGAGATGATCTAAGTTAATGTTTGTTTCAGAGGCTTATGGAGGTCGTCTATCAGAACTGGTTAAAAAAAGAGAGGAAAAGAAATTTATTACTGATCTAGTAACAATTCTTGAAGTTATTAGCCCTGGATGCAAGTGTTGGATATGTTTTTAAATAAACCTTTTGCTGCTAAGCTGCTAAGTCGCTTCAGTCGTATCCGACTCTGTTGCGACCCCACAGACAGCAGCCCACCAGGCTCCCCATCCCTGGGATTCTCCAGGCAAGAACACTGGAGTGGGTTGCCATTTCCTTCTCCAATGCGTGAAAGTGAAGTCGCTCGGTAGTGTCTGACTCTAAGCAACCTTATGGACTGCAGCCTACCAGGATCCTCCATCCATGGGATTTTCCAGGCAAGAGTACTGGAGTGGGGTGCCATTGAGAACACATAAAAATAATGAATTCAGTGAGTGTACTTTATGAAGACTATACATATGCATTTATAGGAAATTTAAAAAAATCACCAAGTGCTATGTACATGGGTAACTTAGTATTATCTTTCCTGGTGACAGCATTGTATATGGATTCAAAGAGTGTCAGCAACTTAGAAGGAACTGACAATTCTGTGTCTAGAAAACTGTTGAAATAGTCACAAAACAACACTAGTGAGGAATAATTGTTTTATGAAGTGACAGTGGACAAATATTGACATTAAAAATCAATACATTATTTTATAAATATGATTTTAAATATGTATGCTTTACTAAGTAGTCAACAAAAGATTTTGAGAAGCCATTGACTTATTTGTCCACAGCCCTAAAAATGGCCAGAAGAGAGTTTTCCTAAGTTTGTCATGTGTTTAGGCATATATGGGAGGGAGACAACTCATAGAGCTAAAAATCCTTATGAGAGCACATGGTCTAAGAGGGAATTTCCCACTTCACTAATGAAGAAATTAAGCTATTAGCTCAAGGTCACAAAGTTAGCTGGGGACAGAGGGGTATCAGAAATGAGACTTGCCCTTTCCATTATGATATATCACTCTCTCAGTGGGACCTTTCCTTTAGAAAGCTACCAAACCCTGGCAAAAAGGGAAGAAAGATTAAGAAAAATGTTTCAAGATCTCACTTTGTGGGAGAAACTTTTACCTGTGAAAAGCTGCTGCTTTCCCCGAGATGCATGTGCACACACATGTACGCCCACCCACCCAGAATCCTTTCATCCCAGCCAGGGGCTACTAGTTACCGACCTCCCTCTGTGAGGCTCAATCCAGGCAGATTGGCATTGGCTCTTGTGGGAAATTTATAAAAACTCCATGACCAAGGCAGTTGCCTGCTCCAGTGGAGTGTAGTGGTTGGTACCTTGGGAATCCCAGGTATTATTAAATGCACTGGCCCTCCCTAACTCTGCAGGCCCAAGAGTATCATTTCCTAAAGTCACTTGTGAGACAGTTCTACCACAAATAAAGGACAATGCTAAAACTATAGCATTGGCCCCTTGGGCTATAAAGTCTCTACAGCCCGTAACTCACAGCACCTGTGTGCTAAAACCATTATAAGCAATGTGCAGGAGAGTAAGCTCAAAGCAACATGAGATAGAATCACCCCCAAATGGAAACCAGTCACTCCCTGGGGCTTTAGTGTGATTGGATTTTGATCAGATTAACCATCAATATGGAAGTTTCAGATTGCGACTAACTTTAGATTTATCGGGGGGCTAAAGGAGTCATGGATCCCTCACTAAAAGCTGTTCTTGTGCCAAGAACACCCTGTTGCCACCACTCAAGGGGTTGAGAGTGGGAAGTGGTTCAGAGGTTCAGGGTAAAGAACCAGTACTGGATAAATGGGAAAATGTCAGGTATCCTAAAGGGTGAGAACACCCTTGGGGCAATGAGTATAAAGGGGCATGAGCTGGGTCATTAAGGCCGCCTAGAATGAGGTGGGCATTTTGAGAGGTAGCAATCACTTCATGGCCAATAAGTGGGTGAACAATGGAAACAGTGACAGACTTTATTTTCTTGGGTTCCAAAATCACTGCAGATGGTGACTGCAGCCATGAGATTAAAAGATGGTTGCTCCTTGGAAGAGAAGTTATGACCAACCTAGACAACATATTAAAAAGCAGAGACATTACTTTGCCAACAAAGGTCCATCTAGTCAAAGCTATGGTTTTTCCAGTAGTCATGTATGGATGTGAGAGCTGGACTATAAAGAAAGGTGAGTGCTGAAGAACTGATGCTTCTGAACTGTGGAGTTGGAGAAGACTCTTGAGAGTGCCTTGGACAGCAAGGAGATCCAACCAGTCTATCCTAAAGGAGATGAGTCCTGAATATTCATTGGAAGGACTGATGGTGAAGCTGAAACTCCAATACTTTGGCCACCTGATGCGAAGAGCTGACTCATTTGAAAAGACCCTGATGCTGGGAAAGATTGAAGGTGGGAAGAGAAGGGGACGACAGAGGATGAGATGGTTGGATGGCATCACTGACTCAATGGACATGAGTTTGAGTAAACTCCGGGAGTTGGTGATGGACAGGGAGGCCTGGCGTACTGCAGTCCATGAGGTCGCAAAGAGTCAGACACGACTGAGCAACTGAACTGAACTGAATCATGCTTGTCGACTTCAGATAGAAGAGAGGACATCACAGTCAGCCAAGATTTCAAGATCAGGGAGGAGGTCAAATGGATGTCTTTTTAAGTCAAAACCACTCGTTCAACAATTAGCTGAACTCTAAACAGATAATTTTATCTTCTCCAGGACTTCTTTTAGCATGTTACTCTTGCATAGTCCAGTTCTATCTGTTTGGAGAACTTTCTCTCTATTCTCAAGTAAATTGTACATCTCATTGTGCCAGTTTCTATAAATAACTTCTTTTTCCTCAATTCTGGTTATCTCAAGGCACTAGCTTACACGACTGATGATCATTCTTGAAGTTAGCATTGCCAAAGCCTGTTTATATTAGAAACTGCTGCTGCTGCGTCACTTCAGTCGTGTCCGACTCTGTGTGACCCCTAGACAGAAGCCCACCAGGGTCCCCTGTCCCTGGGATTCTCCAGGCAAGAACACTGTAGTGGGTTGCCATTTCCTTCTCCAATGTGTGAAAGTGAAAAGTGAAAGTGAAGTCGCTCAGTCGTGTCCAACCCTTAGCGACCCCACGGACTGCAGCCTACCAGGCTCCTCCATCCATGGGATTTTCTAGGCAAGAGTACTGGAGTGGCTTGCCATTGCCTTCTCCGATATTAGAAACTAGATAACCTTTTATCAACAGAGAGAGGATTTTGAGGGAATATAAATTTGAAAGTAGGCATCTCAGGGCAGTTACCCCAGTCAGTATCTCTTCCACTTTCCCATCTTTTCTCCTGTGGCTCTTCACATTCACAAACACAAATCACATTCAATTAAATGATCAACTTAATTCTTCCCCCCTATAAAACCATGAAAAGTTAAGCTTAAGCAAGAGCTTAAATTTGCTTAAGCAAAAGTTTAAGGTAAGTATTATATTCATTGTGATTGAATGCATTTCTAGTGTCTCTGGTTCCAGGTTTATTTCAAGTGAAAAGGACTACCTGTTAATGTGGAGTGTACTTGATGAGAATTCCTAACACCTGAAATCTTACTCCAATCTTGACTCTGAATTTCTCAGTAAGTGGTTAAACTTGTTCTTCTCAACTTTTTTATTAAAAAAACTTAATCGTCTTCTGTCAGTAAATAAGAAATATGGTGTCTGTGACTCTGAAATACTTTTCTGATGTTTCTTTAGGGCTGGGCAAATACAGTGAAAACTGCTGGGAAATCTCAAAAGCATTGCTAACAGCAATGAATGCACTTGTCCTGTAATTAACATCCATAGTGAGGAGCATGATGTGGAGATCAGGTGGTTTCTGTTCTGTTTATTTGTTTCCTTTTTAGAGGCTTACTAGTTTGAATGCGGCTTCCCTGGTGGCTCAGAGGTTAAAGCGTCTGCTTGGAATGCAGGAGACCTGGGTTGGGAAGAACCCCTGGAGAAGGAAATGTCAACCCACTCCAGTACTCTTGCCTGGAGAATCCCATGGAGAAGGGAGCCTGGTAGGCTACAGTTCATGGGGTCGCAGAGAGTCGGACACGACTGAGTGACTTCACGACGATGAGTTTCAATGTAAGTTATTGTGGTCTCAAGATATCTTTAGTTTTTTTTTTTTTTTTTTAATAGGACTGCCAAAAAGTAAAGTTCAAAGTGGGCATTATGGAGCATCCCCTGGAAGGTGGGGAAGTAGGCAGGGGGGACTCAGCCAGGTCACTTGGCAGCTCCATGAAACTCAGAGTGCTTGATTCTCAAGGATCAGAACTCAGAGAGAGGGAGTAACAGGTCAGAAGATGTTCAACTGAAATGTCGCTGAGTTAATGGCTCCCTATATGTTTCCTGTGTTTTCTGTGTAGCACCAGATGTCCCCAAAAGATTTGGACACAATGTTCATAGCAACATTATTCAGAATAGACCCAGACTGGAAACAACCCAAATGTTCCTCAACAGCTGAATGGATAAACAAATGGTGGTGCAGTTATGCAATAGAATACTACAGCAGCCGTAGAGAAGAAAGAGCTGCTTCCCTAACCCAAGTAAACTGGAGATGTCAGAAACAGAACTTTTACATTCATTTTCTATTGCTATACAACAAATTACCACAAACATCACAGCTGAAAACAATATCCACTTATTAACTCACAATTCTGTAAGTCAGAAGTCCAAGCACAGAATGACTGGCTTCTCTGTTGGGGTTTTAGAGGGTTGCAATCAAGGTGTTGGCTGGACTATGTTCTCTTCAGGAGGCTCTGAAGAAGGGTTTTCTTCTGAGCTCATTTAGCTTGCTGACTGAATCCTGTTCCTTGCAGCTGTAGGATGAGATCCCTGTTGACTTGCTGACTGTCAGCCAGGTGCTAGTCTTAGTTCATAAAGGTTTCTAGTGCTTCAAATCTCTTTCTTTGGGGAGAACCCTGTCCCTTTTATGGGTTTGCCTGATTAGATCAGGCCTACTAAGGATAATCTCCGTGTATATATATATAATATCCATATGTATATATGAAGATTATAGGCTGTTCATGAAATTTATACAAAACAAGCCCTTTTGAACTTATTCCTTGCAGGTATTTTTTAAATGATTACTAGATTTTTGTTGTTGTTACTCCGTAATGCACCACACTTTTTTTCAATATTTTGACCTCCTTCACCCATTTCTCCCACAGCTGCCCCCTACCTTTGGCAATCACCAATCTGTTCTCTTTATCTATAAAAGCCTTTATTTTTAAGGCTTTAAGAGAAGTAATATGATATTTATCTTTCTCATCTGATTTATTACACTCAGCATAATGCCTTTGAGGGCCATCTGTGTTGCCACAAATGACATAATTTCGTTCTTTTTTTATGGCTGAGTAATATTTTGCTGTGTGTATGTGTGTGCGTGTGTATACATACATATACTTCTTCTTTATCCATTCATACATTGATGGACGCTTGGGTTGTTTCTATATCTTGGCTATTGTAAACAATGTTGCAATAAACATATGCATATAGAGGTCTTTTTTAGTTTTATCTTGTCTTCAGGTAAATACCTAGAAGTGGAATTGCTGGGTCATAAATTTGTGACCTTCATTACATCTGCAAATTTCTTCTTAGCAGCCCCTGGATTAATATTTGATAGGATACCTGGGAGAAGATGTGTTTATATGAGGGACTAGAAATCTTAAGGGCCACCTAAAACTCTGCCTCCCACAACTCTTAACTTAACCCTTTCTCTGCTTTGTCAAAACAGAGTATGAAAACAAAACAAAACAACTACCAGAGAGGATTAGACCTGGCCCATTGAGTCCAGTACCCTCACTTTAACTATGGCAAAGACAGATAGCACCAGGAGGGTTTGATTGCCCATAGTCCGACCTTTGGTAAGGGAGAAAAAAATTTATAAAAAGTAATATATACATACATTTGACTGGGGAAATAGATGTGGAGACAATGGAAACAGTGACAGACTTTATTTTCTTGGGCTCCAAAATCACTGCAGATGGTGACTACAGCCATGAAATTAAAAGACACTTGCTCCTTGGAAGAAAAGCTATGACTAATCTAGACAGCATATTAAAAAGCAGAGACATTACTTTGCCAACAAAAGTCTGTCTAGTCAAAACTATGGTTTTCCAGTAGTCATGTATGGATGTGAGAGTTGGACCATAAAGAAAACTGAGTGCCAAAGAATCGATGCTTTTGAACTGCAATGTTGGAGAAGGCTCTTGAGAGTCCCTTGGATTACAAGGAGATCAAACCAGTCAATCCTAATGGAAATAAGTCCTGAATATTCACTGGAATGACTGATGCTGAAGCTCCAATACTTTGGCCACCTGATGTGAAGAACTGACTCCTTGGGAAAAACCCTGATGCTGGGCAAGACCGAAGGTAGGAGGAGAAGGGGACGACAGAGGATAAGATGGTTGGATGGCATCACTGATTTGATGGGCAAGAGTTTGAGCAAGCTCCAGGAGTTGGTGATGGACAGGGAAACCTGGTGTGCTGCAGTCCATGGGGTCGCAAAGAGTCGGACACGACAGAGTGACTGAACTGAACTGACTAGGGGATAAAAGGGACCATAATACTAAAAAAGGTTAATAATTAAAAAGATAATTTCCAGTTGTCCTTCAATGAGCATGTGCTATTCTTGCAGTCAGATAAAAGATGTTTATTTTTTTAAAAGTATATAACCTTATAGCACAGTTTTTCTTAGTTACCCTTCATGGATTTATCACCCTTAATTTTAATTTTTAAGCTGTTGGTAAACACGTCTTTTTTTCTTTCATGATAGTGATTCAGGAAAAAAATGTTTACAAGCTGCATTTTAACATTTTTACATAAAACATTTTTATTATATAAAATGGATAATTGCATTGGCTTATACTTATCATAACTTTTTCATTTAACCCTCATTTGTAGAGCACTTTAGAATTTCCAAAATTCATGTATATATATTATCTCATTGCACTGAATGATCTCACTTGAACTTTAAATTCAGAGATGATATTTGCTCCCCTCTCCCCACCCCCCCCCCAATAGAAGTGAGTTAGAGGCAGAAATATGATTCTAGTTAATGCTGGTGGTGTGACATGGTCTTCCCTCTCTACCTGTTCTCAGAGTAGAGTACAAGAATAAATAGAACTAGATTATGTCTTTCTTGAGTTGGGAAACCCAGGCTAAAAAGCTTACAGTCTACATACTCTTATTGTGGAAAACCATTCTTGATAAGGGCTATATATGAGATAAAGGAAAAATTTTCTTTTTTCTCCTATTAATTCTCATGTTGGAGATGCACTATTGAAAGGGTGCTAGAAAAGAGCAACCTAATTATAGTGTTCAATATATATGTTTGTTTTCAAATATGTACATATCAGTATTGGTAAAGAAGCACGATCTTTCTTGACTGCTGAAGCACATATATAGTGTTCAATATATATGTTTGTTTTCAAATATGTACATTATCAGTATTGGTAAAGAAGCACAATCTCTCTTTTGACAGCTGAAGCACCTCATTCCTTGATTCTGGGTGCAGGGGTTAACTTATCCTGATTCCATTTTATACCAGTAATCCGTGGCCAACTAAGCTAACCACATCTTTTTTGTCTATTTTGGTCACGATGTCAAGATCCTTAAAACTGCATGTTTTGGTTTGGGACTGTGCCTGGTAGTGAAATTCTATACAGTTTTATTTCTTTTGTTTGCAGATTGTTTATGGTCTTTTCTAGGAGAGGTGCTGGAGCTGAGTAGGGGAAGTTACATCAGATTCATGGTTTTCTTGATTAGATTATTATAGGATCCAAAATAATGGCCTTCTATGAAGTATAGCTAACTATTGGCAGATAATAGGTTGTCTTTCTTCCTCAAATGCTTGAAAAGAGAAGGACTGAAACCTTCAGTAACCTTTGCTGCCAGAAGGTTCATATGGTAGAAATTAAGTTGTCCTTTAATTTACATAAATAACCAAGAGATGGCAATTGACTTTGTTCATAGATCAATTTAAGCCTATTAATATATGTAAACTCTGTACAAAGAAAGTAGATCTGCCTTATGCAAGTACTGTCAGCATCTTTCTCATTTCAAACTCCTGCAGGATTGGAGTAAACAGGATCAAAAGTAGATTGTGTGGAATGCTTAGGATAATTGGTTTCCTGAAAAAAATTCCATTCACCACAGTTAAGTTTAAGGAAGTAGAAATTACTTTACCTTGCAATAGTTCATTCAATTAACTCTCCAATTATAGAAACCTCTAGAATGTGATTCCTAATTAAAGCAAGTGATTAATTCACGCTGCTGATAGGGGAATGGTGACGCTTCTTCTGCTTTTGACAGAATTTTCAAGGTATATGCAATGCTACCTGTATATGACTGTCCTAAGGAAAATTTCTGGCAAAGTAGTTTTTATATCTAGCAACAAATGAAGTGACTTCTGATCTTGATTCTCTGCCAAAATCTCAAGGTAACTTTCCATTTAGAAGTCTGAAGTTAGAACACTGATGGGAGGTTGAAAGCAATAATCCTGTGTGAAGAAGCACATCTTGAGTAAGTCCTACCTCAGCCTAGCAACATATATTTCAGCTACCCAATCCTTAAGATCTAATTCAAGTTCCTCTTGTGAATGTAGCCTCTTTCAGAAGAATAGTTATTAACTAATAAATATTATATTATTTTATGATTGTTTTTATTAGCTAGAAAGAATAAAGAGCTTACTGTCTCTGAACCTTTAAAATCTCATTTAAAATTGCTTCATTTAATCTTTGTCAATTCTATGATATAGGTACTATAGCTATGTTCATTTAAAGATTAAACAACTGCTGTGAAAGTTTGAGTACCTTGTTCAAGGACACACAGTTTATAAAAGGATGGTCTGGAACTTGAACCAAACTATAACTTCAAAGCTGGCATGTCTTCACTTGCTGAATTAGTTTCACCTCTTTTCAGGTATAGATTTTTTCGATAAATTCTTCCTAAAAAGTGACTTATTTCTTGAGTGATTATCTCTTTCAGTTCCTAGCAGGAAACAGGTGGAGTACCCAAATCAGGATGATTCCAGGAGGGTTTATTTACAAGGAGACTGTTTATAAAGGTATGTGTTAAGGGTGAGGATAGAGTGTAGGGAAACCACAAGACATAGTCCAGCAATTTGAGGCTAGTCGCAGTGGATAAAGTGTTACTACACTTAGATCTAAAAAGATGAGGGAAGGGAACAGTTACTGACCAGAAAGAAAAGCTGGGTGGAGAAGATCACCTAGAAAGGCACACTGAGCCCGCTGACAGGACATGTCCAACCAAAGCTGCCTCTGAGAAGAATACATACCCTGATCTCATGCTCATCCCACCGTTTTATCTCCTGCCAAGGCTCTCTTTGGCCAAACCCAACAAGAAACCAGAGGTCATGGGAGGCTTGATGACGTGGTTTTTGTAGGCCAGCTGAGCAAGAGAGAGCAGAATGGAGAAAAATGCAGAGAGGACCTAGAGAGACAGACAGAAGGTATCCAGTATAACGACACATAAGAAAAATGAACTGACTGTGATTATAGACTATTGGCTTTTTCTGTGAATAAATATGTAACTTAGAAACACAATATTTCTTAGGATGTGAGGGAAGTAACTGCAAATCTGGCTTTCCTGGAGTGACTCTGACTATTGCATGGTATAGAGCCTCACTTCAGGAAATTGTCTCTGTTACTGTCAGCAGTGGAGCTGTGATCCTAGAGCAAGAATCTGGTAAGGATCATAGCCCTAGATCACCTCCCAGATTAGGATTCCTTCTTACTCACCTTTGGAAAAGACAGCTTCCTTGAAAGGTCACTAGGAAAACACTGGGTTACTCTCAGCATTTCCAGAGAAAAGATAGGTATCTACTTATTTAGACAGTTGTCAAGAGAGTTGATACAAAGGATTTCTCGGTACTTTGCAAAACAAAACAAACAAGAAAAAGAAGAAAATGGAAGAAAGAATATTAAACTGTGAACACTGCAGGATCCAGGGGGGTACATCAGTTGTGAGAGAGGGAGAAGAATAAAGAAAAAAATATAAGGAGAAAATTTGTTAGTGCTCAGCTTAATTATCAAGATTTTAGTTCATCATGGAAGATATTTGCTTCCCATATATTTATGACTCAGATATTTACAATTTTTCCTGCGACTAATTAGTCATATACAATTCTGCAAACATAAATCAATTGCACTTGAGTTTCTTGTAAGTGCAGTGTTCCAGTTTAAATGTTCCCTCTCCCATCTTCCTCCTCTTTTGAATAATGTGAATTACCTCTTTGTTAAGTTACTTTCTGAACTCTTATGCAACTACCATCTTCAGCATATTTGTTGTCCCAGAGAATCTTTTATCCCAAGTTCACCTTTTCTCTTTTTAAAAGTTCATGACCACTTCCTTGATCGCTGTAATGCACCCACTCACTCTCCCCCTTTTAAAAGCGTTTAGCCTAGCACATCTTGGATTATTCTCTACTAAATGTTTAGAAAGCATATGTTGCAGAATCTGCTCCTTCAACTGCTAATTCCTTTCAGTTCAGTTCAGTTCAGTCGCTCAGTCATGACCGACTCTTTGCGACCCCATGAATCACGGCATGCCAGGCCTCCCTGTCCATCACCAACTCCCGGAGTTCACTCAAACTCATATCCATCGAGTCGGTGATGCCATCCAGCCATCTCATTCTCTGTCATCCCCTTCTCCTGCCCCCAATACTTCCCAGCATCAGAGTCTTTTCCAGTGAGTCAACTCTTCGCATGAGGTGGCCAAAGTATTGGAATTTCAGCTTTAGCATCAGTTCTTCCAATGAACACCCAGGATCGATCTCCTTTAGAATGGACTGGTTGGATCACCTTGCAGTCCAAAGGACTCTCAAGAGTCTTCTCCAGCACCACAGTTCAAAAGCATCAATTCTTAGGCGATCAGCTTTCTTCACAGTCCAACTCTCACATCCATACATGACTACTGGAAAAACCATAGCCTTGACTAGAGGGACCTTGGTTGGCAAAGTAATGTCTCTGCTTTTTAATATGCTATCTAGGTTGGTCATAACTTTCCTTCCAAGGAGCAAGCGTCTTTTAATTTCATGGCTGCAATCAGCATCCGCAGTGATTTTGGAGCCCAAAAAAATAAAGTCTGACACTGTTTCCACTCTTTCCCCATCTATTTCCCATGAAGTGATGGGACCAGATGCCATGATCTTTGTTTTCTGAATGTTGAGCTTCAAGCCAACCTTTTTACTCTCCTCTTCACTTTCATCAAGAGGCTTTTGAGTTCCTCTTCACTTTCTGCCATAAGGGTGGTGTCATCTGCATATCTGAGGTTATTGATATTTCTCCCAGCAATCTTGATTCTAGCTTGTGCTTCTTCCAGCCCAGCATTCCTCATGATGTACTCTGCATATAAGTTAAATAAGCAGGGTGACAATATACAACCTTGACGTACTCCTTTTCTTATTTGGAACCAGTCTATTGTTCCATGTCCAGTTCTAACTGTAGCTTCCTGACCTGAGGGGAGGCTAATTGTTGGGCCCAGAAGTTCCACCATAAAGAAGAACAGTTTTGATAGGTATAATTCACAATATATGGATGGGAACTTGGAAGTGAAGCAGTATAGTGATTCACCCTCACTGAACATCAAGTCTAAGGTGTATCTAGGACCATAACCTGGAGTCTCAGGGATTATTATTATTGTCATCCGTGTTTCTCTTATCATAGTTTTTCACCTAAAATGTGTAATTGATGATAACCTATTTATAGTTTCCTTATAGTAAACTCCTGTTTTTGCCAAATGCATTCACCATTTGTCATGCTTTCTCAGTTTCTCTCACTTGGAATTCCTTCATTCTCAGTGGCTTTCCAAATTCTATGGCATTAAATTCTACTTGGTAAACCTCCCCTTGAATTCTAGACCAATAAGCTTGTTTTCAATTCTCAATGCCTGCAGCAATTAGCTTTATCAGTTCCTTTCAGTTAATCATATAGTACTGAATTAGCACTTTATCATATTTCTAAAAGTTTGTATTAATTTATTTTAGAATTTGCTCATCTATCTGTGTTCTGTATTTTAACTTGGGTAAAAGTTCCACTAGAGATAAGAATATCTTGTCTCTATCCCTTACTCTCCTGAGTATGTACTAGTGTTGAGAGAACATTGGCCAAATAAATTAATCAAGCGTGGGGGAAAGAGGAATGAGGGAGCTGTAGTCAGGTAGAATACACCAGTCATCTTCTCAAACTCCACTAAAATGACAGGAAAGAAGACAGAGGTTCAAATTCATCTGACAGAGAAAAGAGATGTAAAGTGCCAAAGAAATGTCATCAAACTTTGGGAGATGTTATAACTTAGTAAGGAAGGCAGGCCCAAAACTAAGTGCCTGCAGGAGATAAGATAAAAGGAAACAAGTGGATTTGTGCTGACAAATTTGAGAAAAACTCAGGAATTAGCGGCAAGCTACTCTGGAAGTGGGTGTGGAAGGAGCTAAAAATTGGGGTCTATAAGAGAAGTATTAGATGCCCAGATATTCCTTGAATCAGTTCCACTGTGACTACTCCATCTCCTCTGGCAGAAGGCTCAAATAAAACTAAAGAGTTTTAACCAGCAAGGCTTTGCGTTAGGGAACATAGGCACATGTGAGGATATGCAAGAGAAGCAGTATTAAAGTTGGGAAGATTTATGCCAATTTACATTGTGAGGAGTGTGACCCTCCCCCAACCTCCTGTTCCAACATGATATGCAGAGTCCTAGCAGCCAGGCAGGAGATAGAGGGGTTATTCTCCAGGAAATCTGGCCTAGGAAAAAAAGGCTACAGGCTTTGACATTTGGTATTTTTGATAACCATTCCTAATCATACTATAGCAAGGCCCACCAGTTATGAAACCCTACCAAATGTATGAGTTACCCCAAATGCTTTTAATTAATTCTTAGGTGTCTTTTTAAAATATGAATAGAGAGTGAAGGATACCCAGATCCTGTTCATGTGGAATAAGAAACTGAACCCCAAAAACACTTTGTAAAAAAGGCAATGCAGCCTATTCCCAGTAGAAGAAAATTAAAAGAAAAAAAGTTCCTAAATGCATCTCCTCAGAAAGATAAAAGAATAAACTGCACTGTAGAATATACAAAGAACAAGGAAAATTGTTTGCAAATTAAAAATATGACAGCAGAACTAAAAATATTTGAAATAAAAATTGGAAAATGAAGCTAAAGAAATCTCCCAGAGGAAGAAATGAAAAATGAGAGGGAAAAGATAAACAGAAAGTTCATCTAGGAGATTTAGCCTCAACCAAAGGTCCCTTGGACTGCAAGGAGATCCAACCAGTCCATTCTAGAGGAGATCAATCCTGGGTGTTCATTGGAAGGACTGATGCTAAAACTGAAACTCCAATACTTTGGCCACCTCATGTGATGAGTTGACTCACTGGAAAAGAGTCTGATGCTAGGAGGGATTGGGGGTGGGAGGAGACGGGGATGACAGAGAATGAGATGGATGGATGGCATCACCAACTCGATGGACATGAGTTTGAGTGAACTCCGGAAGTTGGTGATGGACAGGGAGGCCTGACGTGCTGTGATTCATGGGGTCACGAACAGTCAGACATGACTGAGTGACTGAACTCAACTGAACTGAAAATAAATTTCACAAAGAGAGAATAGAGAAAATGAAGATGAAGGAATTATCAAAGAAATAATACAAAAGAAATGTCCAGAACTGAAGACTATAAATCTCAAGGTTGAAAGAGTCTACCAAGTGCCTAGAACAGTGAATGTAAAAAAAAACCTATACCAAGCCTCATCACTGTTACATTTCTGAACTTCAGCTAAAGAAAAAGTCTAGAATTTCCAGTGAAGGAAAAAAAAAACAAAAAACCCACCACCACCACCACCACCATCCTGCTACAAAACCTCACAAATAATTGCGAATTAGAATAACATCAGCCTTCTCAATAGCAACATCAGAAGCTAGAAAGTAATGGAGCAATCTTTAGAATTTTTGCATAAAAATTATTTCTACACTAGATTTCTTTATACAATCAAACTGCCAAAGATATTTAATGGCCATGCATGTCATTTACCTCTCAAGTAGCCTTTTTGAGCAATTTACTGGAAGATATGTTCCATCAAAATGAGGGACTAAAACAATAAAGAAAAAGACATGGAATTCTGAAAAATGGACTCAATACAGAAGAAAAATAAGGAAATTTCCAGAATGATGGTAATATAACATCCCAGGATGACAATTGTCCTTGACCTTTTTATAACCTGATACGTATACATTATTTTTGATAAAATAGAATTTTAACTTCTAATTTTTAATCAAAATTATAAAAAGGAAAACAAGAAGCATGGTAATAGGTATATAATAAAGTAGGAAAGAGGCCAGAGGGCTATTCTCATGGGCAGCTGAAGGCAAACCATGAATCTCCTTTCAGTGTGTTTTGACAAATCCAAGTACAGAAGTATATGCCAGTTCATCACAGATTAAGAATGCTGCCCAGGTCTCTGAGGCAAACTGCATCAAGGGAAGGACAGAAGAGGGAAGTCAATGGAATGGAAAGGTTCTTACTGAAAGCCTTATCATTTTGCATATTTGGGCTTTGGCAGTAGGTAGGAATGTGGGTTAATGGCATGAACGGGAAATGTGATAACAGTGCTGAATGCTGCTGTCCATCAGATTTCACGTGATGAATGTGTACAAGGATAATTGTTACCAACCAGAGTAAAAATTAGCCTCCTGCTTATTATTCAAGACTTGCTAAGTTCTCAAAAAGATCCCCGAACACAATAAATGGTTACAGTAATTTTTCATCTATGGATGTTGCTCTCCTAGCTTTTAAACTATTAAAATGCTGCATTTTTCTGCTCAAGCTGAAATATTCCATCAGAGCAGATCAAGAGGGTTCCAATCTTGAGATGGGAGTGCAATATGAATGGCACATATGTGCTGGAATCTTTTCTACTTTTCATATTTAAATGTATTATCTCACATTTTTCAGAACTTCTCCTAAGCAATTCTGGGACATCATAAGATAGTGTATATGTGTATATATAAGTATATATGTGTATGCATGCCTGTGTGTGTTCATTTGCTTCAGCTGTATCTGACTCTTTGGGATCCTATGGACCATAAACTGTTAAGCTCCTATGTCCTTGGGATTCTCCAGGCAAGAATATTAGAGTGAGTTGCCATGTCCTCCTCCAGAGGATCTTCCTGACCCAGGGATTGAACCCACATCTCCTGTGTCTCCTGCACTGCAGGTGGATTCTTTACCATCTGAGCCAACAGGGAAGCCCATGTATGTATATACAGACAAATATATATAATAGTCAATTTGGCTATTAATTTTTATTGTGTGATATTGGTGACCTACTTTATAAAGAATATACATCTAGTCCTTTAAGAAAAACATTTTACAGTCACACAGAGCTTGTAGGTATTAGATTCTTAACGAAGCATTTTATCAATAACTTGGGTAATAAACCAGAGTCAGAGACTCTGAGTTCTCCACTGTTACTGAATTGTTAAAAACTTGAACAAGTTTCTTTGTCCTTGCTATGCTTAATTTTTTTCATTAAGGATGGAGTTAGTAATATTTGTTTGCATCATATGGTAATTGTAAAAGATCAGTGATAAATGTGATAGCACTTCAGGGTCATGGGGAGAAAATTACAATTAAAATATTATAGTTTTGTGAACAAATTCTTTTAAAATTCCAAGTTTCAGCCTTTCTCTTTTCTCTTGCACATTTGATTCAACTCAGGAAAAGAAGGAAAACCTGAATTTATTGCTCACCAGTTACATGACAGGAATTTGTGCTTAATTCACTATATACATTACAATCAAACATAACCAGATATCTTTTTCTTGGGTATTAACAGTGTTCCCTTGAGTGAGAGGCCATTTGTAAACTCCCCAACTGACTAGAGGTAAAATCCCTAATTGATTATCCTAAATATCTTCGATTGCAAAGTAGAATATACAAGGGGAAAAAAAAGTATGGTTGGCACAGTGGATGCTACATTTCCCTGATTTATTATCAATCTTTTAAAATAGGAACTCATTTTCCTTTTAGAGTGGAAATTTGTGCTAGAGAAGACAAGAAACATCTTCCGTTACATCTGATTGACCTGGCCTTGTATAAAAGCCACATTCAGCAGTTCTAATGGGAAAGGATGTGAAATCTAAGGTGTGGCAGGTCTGTTGAGTATCTGCTTTTTGATAGTGTGTTGATGGTCAAAAGCTTATTGATCTCCATCAAAGGAAATGAGTTAGCAGGCTTCAAGATGCTATGTTTAATGCCCTTTCACTGTCACTCTGGCATGAACTCAAGAGTAGAGCTTAATAGGGCCATGTGCATCGTCACTGTGGTTATTATTTTGAATGCACATTGGAATTTAAGTGACACTAAAAAGGCCCAATTTAGCAGTAGTGTGTCTGAATGCCTTGGAGACTAATTTTCTTGGTGAATATCAGGTAAATTAACTCACTTTTGAGATTCCAATTCCTTTACAGACTCACATAATTACACCCATAAAGCTTGAAATAGTGAATGAATCTACCAATATGCAACCAATTTACCCCATGAATCCTAATCTCCAGTGTCCAAAAACACTAACTAAAAAACCAAACAAGATGCAGACCTGCTTGAAGCCACATTTATACTATAAAACTCTGCCGCTTTGTATTTCCACTGACTTAATAAGAAAGAGAGAGTTCACTCATGTTGAAGCAATCTGGTTGTCTCCTAGGATTTGCAGTTGAGCTTTTGGTCAGAATCTGCTGATTGAGAGATGCTCTTTGGTGCATGGAGAAGCAAAGAAAGTGCTTCTACTGAAAGGTAACATGGAGGCAAAGCCTCAGAAAGGCAGAGATGAGAAACCATGGGGAGAAAGGGAAAAGACGAAAGAGAAAAGAGAGGGAAGATGGAGGAGGTGGGGAGGGACTACGACGAGGCGGCAGAAATAGAGAAAAGGGAATCAAATCACTGCCTTAATTCCTGAAAGTATCCTGGTGTCTGACCCTAGTCCTTATAAAGCCTTTTCTGCCTCCCCTGCTGTCCATAAGACAGTTTTATAATAATTCCCTCTCCCCTTTTAGTGAACGTGGTTCAAATGGGCTTCTGTTATTTGCAGCCAAAGAGATTTGTGCTTTAAGGCATTTGTTAAATCCCTATTAGACAGCTCAAGGTTACAGTTTTTGAGTGCCAAAATTTCAATGGAATGCCACTCTGAGGCTTTGGTCAACATTTAGGCTTCTAATAAATTACTACAGCTTTTCTTGGTAAAAGGGCATTAGATCTGCCCTCTTGGTGTCAGGCTGGAAGTTTTGTGATCAGAATCATCAACATTCAGCTTTTCTGTGGTATATCTCACGAAAAATCTGATTTGGCTTTTAGACTGTTACCTTTTCACTCTTAAGATTAGTTAGTCCCATTCTACATGATCTCAATCAAATTGTGCTAAATGCAAACAGTTGTTTAGTAGTGTCTTTTAGAGTCCATTTTTGGAGTGGCATTTGCTTTTGTAATAATGGTGTCATTTTGCATTTTTGTGATAGCAAAGATATTTGGAGATTGGTTGAGCTGATGATGGGTAGACCAATGCTGAGAGTGGAGTTTAGTATTCTCAATGGTGTCTAAGGGGCTCCAGAAATGAGTAATTTTGGGGTGTTGCAGGGAAAGTAAAGTGACCATTCAAAATGGAAGCAAAGCATTTTGTGATACTGTGGGCTGTAAAATATATTTGTGGGTGGATATTTCCTTATTTTACGAGGCTCTCCTCATTATATTTTCCATGTAGGTTTTCAAGATTTCCATCAGAAAAACAGCTACCTATTCTAGGTCAGGTAAACCATGTCTTGTCCACAAGGGCAAAATGACGGTTGGTGGTTCCAAGCATTCCATACTTAAAATATCAGTCTGTGGAGAGGAGCTCATGGAAGCTAGCATTCCTCTGGGTTTCAAGAGTCAATACCATTAAAAATAAAGAGGTGATAGTATGCATAGTTTTCCTCTCTTGCCTTACTTTGGCAGAATTAGCCTAGTAAGTGGAATTTCAAGGCTTGGATGGTAAAGAATCCGCCTGCAATGCAACCCTGGGTCCAGTCCCTGGGTTGGGAAGATCCCCTGGAGAAGGAAAAGGCTACCCACTCCAGTATTCTGGTCTAGAGAATTCCATGGACTGTATAGTCCAAGGGGTTGCAAAGAGTTGGATATGACTGAGCGACTAAGCACAGAACACTAATTCTTGAAAAACATTTTAGCAAGCCTTTAGTCAAGTTTTGAGTAAGAGAGAAAGCCCAGTGGCTAGGTGAGATATGCACCTGTTGATATGACATATTCGGGAAAAACCCAGGAAGTCTCCCTTGTCCCAAAATATCTTTTCTACCAGCAACATAACTGTAGCTTCATAATTAGAGATTCAGTTTTGGTTTAAAGAATTGATCCATTAACACATAAATAGCCCTGAGAAGTTAACTGTGAAATTAATATCTAGCTAACCCAGTGACTCTCAAAAGAAGTCATTCAAGGACTATGGGGGCTCTTCATCCTCCTTAAAATTCTGATATAGTCTTTCTCGTCTCCCCTTTCCCTTACTATAGCTCATGTCTTAATTCCCAGGTGTGTGGGGGGTTGAGAAATACTGATGTAACCCTTGGTATGACTTTCTGAAATCACTTTCTTCAATTATAGCTACAGAAAACTAGAACATTAGGAGATTAGACATTGGGATAGGGAAGGGAGGAAGAAGGTAAAATTTTGATGCCAGAAGGAGTAATTCTGAAGAAATAGTTTTCAAGATGCTTTATGGTGGGCAGCCATGGGTGGGTGCTGCAGGCACGCTCCTGAACTGTCTGATGTCAGTTTTGAGGACTGCAGGGAACAGACCTGGAGACTCAGATTTCTCTCAGCAGTAGAAGAATGGGAGAGGTTTAGAAAAGGGAAAGCAGTAAGATCTGAAGTTTCATTTAGGGTAGGTTAAGAATTTTGCCTGGCTTTCTTCCTGCCTCTAGGTAAATGGAAAGGACAGCCTATTTGAGTGCTGGCACAGGTTTGTTCTGCTCTTGAAAATTATGTTCCTTCCTGGATACTAACAGGGCATGCTGATCTCTAGAGAGAGAGCAAGCTGGATTCTCTTCAACAAATGGTTTTGATATTTGCTGATTAATTAACCCAAGTAAACCAAATTGTATTTCTCAGTATCTTCTTCCTGAATTTGGCCACACTGCTGCTGCATCTGAGTATGCGGAAACTTGGACTTGTCTGTACAATAGATTTGAGAAGATCCTGTGATGCAAAGCTCCAGACTGGTCTTGAAAGACTGGTATTTCAAGGATAGTACCAAGATGTTCCTATCTTAAACACATGCATTTTCTGGAGCAAGACTTAGAAGAAGCTTCAGAAAGCAATGAGCTTGAGAGAATCCAGAGTCAATGAACAAGTGTTTAAATAGTCACTTAATGACTACTAAAATAATGAAAACTAACAACCATTTCTATACAGTGGTTTTTTTATTCCAGTTGATCATCAAAATTGACTGTGAACTCTTAAAAATACAAAAGCATAAAAAGAAGGAATGCTTATGGTAAACAAAGGTATGCTGCTGCTGCTAAGTTGCTTCAGTCGTGTCCAACTCTGTGCGACCCCATAGATGGCAGCCTACCAGGCTCCCCCATCCCTGGGAGTCTCCAGGCAAGAACACTGGAGTTGGTTGCCATTTCCTTCTCCAATGCATGAAAGTGAAAAGTGAAAGTGAAGTCACTCAATCATGTCCGACTCTTAGTGACCCCATGGACTGCAGCCTACCAGGTTCCTCTGCCCATGGGATTTTCCAGGCAAGAGTACTGGAGTCGGGTGCCATTGCCTTCTCCAAACAAAGGTATAAAAGGCTATAGATGTATAAAGTAAATGTTCCCCTCCTCTCACCCATCCCAAGTATCTTGATCCCTAGATATAACTATTGTTTACAATTCCTTCAGAAATTTTCTATTTATGAACAGAAGAGATAGATAAGAAGATAGATAACCTTTTACTAAATAAATGTCATGCCTTTCATAGTATTCTGCACCTTATTTTTCACTTTAGCATTGAGTAAATATAGATCTATTTTATCTTTTAACATCTTGTAGTCTGATTGAAGAAAGTTCATATGGTTTTGATTATCTTTTCATGCTGGAGTTGTGTGGGAGAGAGAAAATTTTATAAACCACAGATTCCCTAACTTTACTCAAAGTGAAAATGAAAGTTGCTCAGTCATGTCTAACTCTCTGTGACCCCATGAACTATGCAGTCCATGGAATTCTCCAGGCCAGAATACTGGAGAGGGTAGCCTTTCCCTTCTCTACGGGATCTTCCCAACCCAGAGATCAAATCCAGTCTCCCGCATTTCAGGCAGATTCTTTATCAGCTGAGTCACAAGGGAAGCCTCAGAATGCTGGAGTAGGTATCTTATCCCCTCACTAGCGGATCTTCTGGACCCAGGAATTGAACCAGGGTCTCCTGCATTGCAGGTGGATTTGTTACCAACTGAGCTATCAGGGAAGCCCAACTTTACCCAAGGGCTCTTTAAAAAATTTTATTATTGGTGTATAATCACATTGTAATGTTGTGTTAATTTACTGTATAACAAATCAGTTATATGTATACATATTTCCCCTCCTTTCTAAGCTCCCTCCCCACCACCACCACCCCTCTAGGTTATTAGAGAGCACCGAGCTGAACTCCCTGTGCTATACAATTGCTTCCAACTATCTATTTTACACATGGTAGTATATATATGTCAATGTCAGTCTCCCAAGTCGTCCCACCCTCCCCCATCTTGTGTCCACATGTCCATTCTCTACATTTGCATCGCTATTCCTGCTTTGCAAATAGGTTCATCTGTACCAGTTTTCTAGATTTCACATATATGCATTAATATGCAATATTTGGTTTTGTTACAATCCACACAAAGATTCTGATTCAGAAGTTTACCAATGGAGAAATCTTTCATACAAAATATACCTTTTTATTTTATGCATGTTTCCAGGAAGGCATCACTATGATTCGTTATGAACAGATGAAACTGCACCAGGAAGTTACAGCTATTCATTTTTCCTATGGTGGAACAAAGGAACACATGCTCTGAATGCAGTCCTTCTTGTATTTTCCTTTTTGTATAGTTGGTTCCACAAGGGAAGATTTACTGAATGCTGAGGAAGTGGGTGAGGACTCCAAACTTCCTCCTTGTACAAGCTCCTAACCTCTTTCTGTGTCCTTTTGCAGTCCATGGGGTGGTTTCTCCATGTGACTAGCATTTTACTGCTAGCCTTTTTTTTTTTACTTATCCCCCTCCTCACTACCAACCTCTTTTTTCTTCTCACTTGAAAAGAGCACTCTTAAGTAGCTGAGCCCTCTAGTCCACCAAGAAATGGACTGAGATAAGCTGTTAAGGAGACTGCTTTATAGGCTCTTTCAGTCCAGAGGGATTAAACAGGATGACCTCACTGAAAAAGAAACCACACTTAATAGCTTTAAAGGGAAACTGCTCTTAACTGAGTCACCCTGAGACACTGCACATACTTGTTTCAAGTGAATGTGGTGGGCTGACCTGCATGGGTTATCAGTGAGATAGTTTAAATGCCTTTGTCTTTCAGAGATGAACCAACCCCCTTAAATTATAAACAGAATGAGGAAATATCTAATAGTTTGTCTGATATTCAGTCCCAAGCTTTGAATCCTATTGCTGGGACATCTGGAGAAACTGTCAATCTCTCTTGACAAGGGAAATGAGAAATTTGTGGAACACAGTTCTTCCAAATAGAGACTTCATCCATTTTTCAACTGCATTTATCCTGAAAATAGGGATATCAGCTAGTATAGTGTGAAGGAAAAATGTTGCCTGCCCTATCAGTAAAAAGAGGATGTTGTAGCCACCAACCACGACGGCTACCCAACGGTGCACCCTGAGGGAACTCAGAATGGGAAAGAACAGGGTACTGGCCCTAAATAGCTAGGATAGGTATCAAAGGAGTGATTTCAATTAGCCCAGACTCTTATATCTTCCCATAGGTGTAAAAGCACTAAATTCCTTTAGATATCTGTTTTTCTTTAATCTGTTGATGCTCTAACTACAGAGACTTTGTTGCAAAACTCCTATATATCCTGCCTCTTCCCTTACCTCTTCTTCAGAGCAGTCTCTCAGAGATACTTGAGAGACTGCATCCCGGCTTGAAGTCCTCAGAAAGCCTGCCAAATAAAATATAATTCTAAACTCTTTGGTTGTGCATTTTTTCCAGTAGGTAACACTGTAAAGTAGCAGAGAAGAGCATGTCCTTTAAGTCAGAAATATCAGATCTCCATTCTCAGTTTTACTTTCAGGGTTGTTATGAGGGATTGAAGAATAACTTATATACAAGAACTTATCATAATACCTGGGCAATAGAAATACTTGTATGCATGCATTCTAAGTCACTTCAGTCTGTTTTATTCTTTGTGACCTCATGAATTGTAGCTTGTCAGTCTCCTCTGTACACAGGATTCTCCAGGCAAGAATACTAGAGTAGGTTGTCATGCCCTTCTCCAGGGACTTTTCCCAACCCAGGGATCGAACCCACGTCTCTTATGTTCTTTACACCTAGTGCCACCTGGGAAACCATTAACTTTTACCCTGAAATAGAAACTGCCTCTGTTAATAGTCAACATAAAGAACTCTGGTACATGTCCCAAAATATGTGGTCCAAATTTTAACTAAACCAAGACTTCTAGAAGTATTTTTTTCCCTAATCTCTTTGTCTCCATGAGTGATTCTAACTTTTGATAGCTTGCTCTCTCTGTTTTCTAAAGAGGAAATAGATTTTGCCAACTTTAGTAAGTCTTCATTATTAATAGTCATTGCTTGGAGATTTCCCCCCAGCCAAATCACTGACTCAGTACTTCTTGATTTAGAAAAAGGAAGTAACTGAAAGGCACCTGTTAGTGAGACTAAAGTAACACAATGTGTATGTATATCTGTGCTTGAGATCTAAGATCATTCTTGAAGTGGATATGAAAACCCTCACAGAGAAAGATGAGGCTCACTGTGTTTGAATTTTCCTGAAATGTTTAACTTTTATTTTCTCTTAGCTATGTTTTTTTACTTTTGTCTTTAAGAAGCATCTGGTAAACAAATGGACTTTTACTATAATTAAAAGACTTATTTCCCATAGGATTCTTGATCATCAAAATTATTTACATTGGAATAATCATCAAATTAGTGTCACAGTGGTAAAGAATCCACTTGCCAATGCAGGAGACACAGGAGACATGGGTTTGATCCCTGAATTGGCAAGATCTCCTATAGGAGGAAATGGCAACCCACTCTAGTATTCTTGCTTGGAAAAGTCCATGTACAGAGAAGCCTGGTAGGATACAATCCATGGGGTCACAAAGAGTCGGACACAACTAAGCAACTGAGTGCACACACAGTCATCAAATTAGTCATGAAGTTTTGCAGTGTTACATCAAGTTATGAGCTGAAGAGAAGGAAAGAGTATTGTAAAGTGAGTGCATGGTGTGTTTCACTCCAACACAGACCTGTTTCTGAACATAGTCTTTTCTAATCCAGAAGCAAGATCTGTAGCCATAAAGAAAGGTTTCAAACAAAGCAGTTTGCTTCACTCTATTTATTTAATGGAGCATACAATTACAATACACTTATTAGATGCCTTCTACGTGCCACACTTTGTGCTATAAGGTGGGCATGTTATCTAGGGAAAACCTGACTTAAGGGGGTAGGACAAATTTTACATTAAAGGTAAGAACAGAGAACTGTAGGAATGGAAGAAGTAATGACTATCTGTGGTCAAGGAAGGCTTAACCGGAGAAACTGACTCCATTGCACGTCAAAACAACACATTTTGTGGTATGAGACCAACCAGTTCCTGTATTCTGATTTCTGACCCAACTTTTGTTTCTGATCATTTCCTTTGGTTGGCCAGTCCACCTGAAGACCGTTCTGTTTATATTCTATTCCTCTGTATGCTCCTAGAATCTAGACCAAGATTATGTGCCGGACACATAATAGGTCCCCGATCAATGTTAGCTGAAATGTCTAAGGCTCATGGCTTCAGTAAACTTCCAACCTCATTCCTTTATGTACAGGCTAGACCTTCCTTTTCAAGTCTAATTCCACATTTCTCGATTTTAATATTAATAGTAAATTTTTGTTGGAATTTTTGGCTCTCCACTTTTGGTCAGAGTCCTATATATAATCAATGAATCTTGGGCTCCTGCTGCTCTCCTCCTGGGCTCCTGATACCTGGCACACTGCTACAGCCTCTTCATTAAATCTCTGGATTTAATCCCTTTAAATGCCAAGTTTGTCCTTGAATATCCTTATAATTTCTAGAGATTCTCAGATTATTTCTAAATAAGATAATCTACTGATTTACTCCATGGTGATGGTTTAAAGGCAAACTGAATTTTAGGGCTGTAGACTTAAATGGCAACCCACTCCAGTGTTCTTGCCTGGAGAATCCCAGGCGGGCTTCCATCTATGGGGTCACACAGAGTTGGACACGACTGAAGTGACTTAGCAGCAGCAGCAGCAGACTTCTAATGCTATTTCAGGACATTGCCTAGGTGACATTTCAAGGAATACTGAATCCGATTACATTGCTGAATGAGCTAATCACTTTTCATTGCTCTAGACCAGAGCACGGATATTCCTTTTGAACCCTAATCTAGCCTAAGAATGAGATTCTCTATTTAATATTGAAGTTGAAGTCATATACCAGGCTAAAAGGAACTAAGTTCCCTAAAGGAGTAAAATGGATCACTGATGTGGCCAAGGCTTAGTGAATATACACAAATTATCATGTATTGTACTATTTTCTGATCTTCTATCTCCTTTAATCCTGGCTGATTAAGACCAGCAGTTTCCTCAAGAAGTATTTGCTAGGGGACATTTCTCAGTAGGTCCAAAAGTTCAATATGAAAGCCCTAATATTCTAATATTGTCTATTTTCCTGAACGTTCCATGTATTTAGCGTTCTTTCTCAAGTTTACTTTTCTGCCCACTTTTAGTGGGCATAAGTTCCTTAAGGCAAGGCCTTGGTAACTGCTGTATCCTCAGCCTCAAGAATAGAACCAGATGTATGTATGTGCTCAATAAACACTTGTGGCTTGTATGTCTGACAGCCAAATTGCTGAATCTGGAAATCTCAAATTTTGTTCCTTCAAAGATAACATCCAGAATATGGTGATGGTGATGATAAAGATAGCTGTCATTTACTAACTTAAAGTAGTTTACTAATTTATTTCAGCATTAAAAAAGGAATGGCCCCCAATGAGCTGTGAATCTTGGTATCTACAACTTATGTAGTGGACACCTACAATGACCCTGAAGTTGATTATTATTACTTGTTTTGCCCAATAGGACACCAGTAAACATGGTGCAAGAAGAGGCTTGATAAAGCTCTTACACACTGAGCCTTACCCTCTTGGAAAGCTGCTGCTGGTGAAAAAGCCCAGCCTAATCTCCTTTAGGATGCAATACCATATGGAGGGAGACGGAATTTGCAAAGAGACCATCCAAGACATTCTGTCTTTCCAATTATCCCACCTAAGTCTGCAGAAGCAGAAGATATTAAGAAGAGGTGGCAAGAATACACAGAAGAACTGTACAAAAAAGATCTTCACGACCAAGATAGTCACGATAACGTGATCACTGACCTAGAGCCAGACATCTTGGAATGTGAAGTCAAGTGGGCCTTAGAAAGCATCACTACGAACAAAGCTAGTGGAGGCGATGGAATTCCAGTTGAGCTATTTCAAATCCTGAAAGATGATGCTGTGAAAGTGCTGCACTCAATATGCCAGCAGATTTGGAAAACTCAGCAGTGGCCACAGGACTGGAAGAGGTCAGTCTTCATTCCAATCCCAAAGAAAGGCAATGCCAAAGAATGCTCAAACTACCACACAATTGCACTCATCTCACACGCTAGTAAAGTCATGCTCAAAATTCTCCAAGCCAGGCTTCAGCAATATGTGAACCGTGAACTACCAGACGTTCAAGCAGGTTTTAGAAAAGGCAGAGGCACCAGAGATCAAATTGCCAACATCCGCTGGATCATGGAGAAAGCAAGAGAGTTCCAGAAAAACATCTATTTCTGCTTCATTGACTATGCCAAAGCCTTTGACTGTGTGGATCACAATAAACTGTGGAACATTCTGAAAGAGATGGGAATACCAGACCACCTGACCTGCCTCTTGAGAAACCTGTATGCAGGTCAGGAAGCAACAGTCAGGACTGTACATGGAACAATAGACTGGTTCCAAATAGGAAAAGGAGTGCGTCAAGGCAGTATGTTGTCACCTTGCTTATTTAACTTATATGCAGAGTACATCATGAGGAACGCTGGGCTGGAAGAAGCACAAGCTGGAATCAAGATTGCTGGGAGAAATATCAATAACCTCAGATATGCAGATGACACTACCCTTATGGCAGAAAGTGCAGAGGAACTCAAAAGCCTCTTGATGAAAGTGAAAGAGGAGAGTGAAAAGGTTGGCTTGAAGCTCAACATTCAGAAAACAAAGATCATGGCATCTGGTCCCATCACTTCATGGGAAATAGATGGGGAAACAGTGTCAGACTTTATTTTTTTGGGCTCCAAAATCACTGCAGATGCTGATTGCAGCCATGAAATTAAAAGATGCTTACTCCTTGGAAGGAAAGTTATGACCAACCTTGATAGTATATTAAAAAGCAGAGACATACTTTGCCAACCAAGGTCCGTCTAGTCAAGGCTATGGTTTTTCCTGTGGTCATGTATGGATGTGAGAGTTGGACTGTGAAGAAAGCTGATCGCCTAAGAATTGATGCTTTTGAACTGTGGTGCTGGAGAAGACTCTTGCGACTCCCTTGGACTGCAAGGAGATCCAACCAGTCCATCCTAAAGGAGACCAGTCCTGGGTGTTCATTGGAAGGACTGATGCTAAAGCTGAAACTGCAATCCTTTGCCACCTGATGCGACGAGTTGACTCACTAGCAAAGACTCTGATGCTAGGAAAGGTTGGGGGTGGGAGGAGAAGGGGATGACAGAGAATGAGATGACTGGATGGCATCACTGACTCTGTGGACATGAGTTTGAGTAAACTCCGGAAGTTGTTGATGGACAGGGAGGCCTGGCGTGCTGTGATTCATGGGGTTGCAGAGAGTCAGACACGACTGAGTGACTGAACTGAACTGAAGTCTCTAGACATGTGAGTGAGGCCATCCACGACCAGCCAGCCCCAGCCAAGATGTTTACTGATTATAAATGCATGAATGAGTCCAGCACTATGGAAAGAAATAAAAGTACCCTCCTGAGCTCAGTCCAAACTGCCACTCCACAGAATCATGAGTAAACCAAGCAACTTTAATCCAATAAGTCTTGGAGTGACTTGCTATACAATAAGTAATTGATATAGTTACTATGAGACACCAAGACAATTAGTGTATTGTCTTATTTCACTCACAGAATAATTCACTACCTTGTTATCATCTCTGCCTTATAGATAAGGAACCTGACATTTGGAGAGGTTAAATGACTTGCCTAAACTGACATAGCTGGTGATGAGGGAGCACAGATGCAAACCCAGGTCAATCTGATTATAGTCTAGTTCTTAACCATTGGCCTGTATTGCTTTGGTGATGACCTTTGTCAATCTGGCCACATCTAAGATCTATCTCTGCCTGCTTCCTTAAATAGATATATCATCCACTTGACTTCTTGCTGGGCTTTTGCTTGCTAGATACTTGAGATATTTTCATATGTAGAGGAAATTGAGATATAGAATTTGGACAATTTATCTTACAGATGACACCAGGATATAGCAAAGAGTACAGAGAGTTTAGTCTTCTATTATAATTTCACAGTATTTTTCTTTTATTGTTTTAGTAGTTATGGAGCTCTGTGAAATACCAAAAGCGAATAGGATATTGTAAAGTAAATGGAATTATGCTGATGCAGGTGACAGCTTTAGTAAAATATTAAATATTTCTGTCTTAATGCTTTCGATGAACCTAATATTAGTAACATAAATTGTGATCTAGAAATCATGCAGTCTTCCAACACTTTTTTGCTATCAAAATGTTAGTGGATGTAAAGAAGCTGGGATTGTTCATCTTTCTAAAATGCACTGGAGGAGGTAGGTTGATATTCTATCAGCACAAGAATTTTCATTTTGAAAACCAGGAGGATGTTCCAAGGTCTCTGTGGGCGCATTTCCTAGGCTTCTTTATCAGGAGGCAAGCAAGTTTTTTCTAAGACTATTACTAACCTTCGAAATAAGAAACATCATTACCTAAGAGACTTTGGCAAATAAGTATAGTATTTAATTTCAAATTATAGGATCTGTCAGGGGTAAAACCAAAGCCATCATTCCTAAAACCATGGAGGTGATAGAAATCTTTGTAAAACTATCTCTCAGTAGGGAGCTATAAATCAATAGAAACCATCCAGTGCTTAAAAGCTATTATTTGGGGACTTTTCTTAATGTGGGAAAGGCAAGGTTTCTGAAAGCCATTGGGAGAGCCATTGGCAATGATTACTAAGAAGAAATAATTGTATATGTACTTATTTCCATCCAATATATTATAAGGCTGTAGGGAATGAGTTTTTCAGTCTTGGAAATGTGACGAGTACTGTTAGATCTGTTTCAGTTTTATAATCTCAGAAAATCTAGGAACTTTAGAATTTATCTCTAAACTAAAGCTTTCTTTTTTTTTTTTTTCTTCTGTAGGTCTCCAGCCATTTAGTTACTCTTTAAGCACTTCTGTTGTCTAGCACTGTTATCTCCACTTGATAAGCCAGTCCCTTCCTTTTTTGGAGAGTCTTTTTTTGTTACAAGTCTACTCCACTGAATAAACTCAAAGTTTCACTTATATTTGCTTTTTTGGAGTGTTTTTCAGTAAGCCAATTTTTCTTCCACAAGAGAGTCGTTTTTCTTTATCACTTTTGTCATCAGCCTCTGGATTTAAAGCATGGGAACATAATATTCCAGAAGTGGTCTCAACCATGCTAATAGAAAATAGGTTATGATATGATTATTAACCAACAATGCTGAAATCTCAGTGGCTGATTCCACATGGGCATTTTGGATTGGCTGGGAGCTCCATGTTGTCACTGTCATCTTTGCCCTGGCACCAGTCAGGGTCAACCTCTATGCACAGGGGGCTCATCATAGTGGCAGAAGGAAATGAACATCTGACAAAATTCATACCAGATCTTCTGTCTGAGGCTTGCCCTCTTGGCATAAGTAAGGGACATAGGGACATATTTTATTCCTGCTTACTTTTTCTTTTCTTTTGCCAAAGCAAATCGTATGACCAGGACTGAACTCCGAAGGACAGAAAAATGCATTTATTCCACTTGCCCAGAAAGAGAGACAGAAGAAACAGAGAGAGAGAAGAGCACTTGTGAATTGCTCTATCACAGAATACAACTAATATTATTAGGAGTGTCAGAATATTGTGAACATAAAGATTCATTTTTTAAATATTTTAAAGCCACATTAAAATGTTGGCTTAAAGAGTTGCATTGTTGTGACACATGTTGGCATGAGTTACTGCACCAACATAAATTCCTAGTAGGATACTAAACAATTGATTATGTAAAACTTAAAAGGTAGAATTTTATATTTATCATTGTTCATTTCACTTTGTTTATTTCAGTATAGTACTTGTCTCCCTAGTAGGTACATCTTCCAATTTGCCATCAGTATAACTGCAAGTCTTTGGTGCTTTTATTTAAATCAGAATAAAAATATTGAAAAGCACAGATTTGATTATGGAACCTTGTGATCTGTCATTAGTGATGACAACCTTGGAACAGGTTGACATCAAATAATAAACATTCTCTTGTCATAATTGTTCAGCTATTTGTGAATGCGCATTAAATAAACATTGTCTGGCCAATATTTTGCATCTTAAAGAAAAGATGGTTGTTTCATTTCAATTTGCATATAATGGCACATGATAACATGTAACTTAAGTGGGTTAGTATAAGGTGGGTTTGTTGCTCTTTTACATCTCTTGGAATTTTTTTTTTTTTGGTGTAACAACAGATATCATAAATATTTCCAAAAAAATACAAGAAAAAAATAACCTGATTAGATGGTCAGTAAAACATGTAATTTGAATCTAGTAAGAAAGGACCTTTCATAAGAAGGCAGATTTTTCAGGGAAAATATCTTAAGAAAAGCAAAGATTCATGTGCCCTTTTGCCAAGCCTGGTGGAAGTAGATCTGACATACTCTACCTTGCAGTTTGGGTGTCAGGGAATCAGTAGCACCTTAAAAATAACCACAGCAGGATAAAGGATGGGAGGAAAAAATAAACACTGTTAACAAAATAGTTTATTAAGGAAGGAAGTAAAATGAAGCACACCGAAACTGTCATGTGCAGAATAAATATAGAAATGCACATTTTCAGAGACACACAGGGAAAAAAACCAAACCCAAATATACTGAAAGCAATCCAAGGATAGAAATAATAGCTAAGTGGGCTGGGATATTATCTATTGTTCAGAAGGAAAAACCTCATACAGAAGGATAAATGTTGAAAATAGAACTGAAAACAGAGTGGGAAGAAACCACTTTGACCAAAACATGTATATAAAGTAGTGGATCAGGCTCTTCAAATTCTAGAGTGGTATGGGAAGGCTAACCATGCTTTTCAAGGGTTTGTAGTGAACTCCGGAAGTTGGTGATGGACAGGGAGGCCTGGCATGCTGTGATTCATGGGGTCGCGGAGAGTCAGACACGACTGAGCAACTGAACTGAACTGAACTGAACTGAGGAGTCTGGGGAGTGTATTAGAAAAGGAGTTACCAGTTTTTACTACAGTTGACATGAATAACAATTAAAAAGTTTAAGAAAGAACTGTTTATTGGACTAAATTTTACATTGTTCTTCTTCTTTTAGGTAAAGGTACAGATACTCTTTGAGCCAAAGGTTTAAAATATTGTATAACTGTTTATGTGATATTTGAAATAGACATAAGCCTTCACACTCCTTTAGACCAGGGTCAGCAAATCTTTTCTGCAAAGGACCAGACAGTAAATATTTTGACTTTTTGAAGCATATGGCCTCTGTTGTAACTACTCAACTCATCATAGCACAAAAGCAGCCAGAGATAGTACCTAAATGAATGAGTGTGGCTGAGTTCCAATAAAACTTTATTTACAAAAGCAGGTGGGAAGCTGGGTTTGGCCCAGGGACTTCAGGGTACCGATCCCTGCTCTAGACCAGAAGTTACTTCCAGATGGTAAAATAATTGATTCCTGCCTTCTATTCTGTTCATTCAAAATAAATAGTCCTTACTGTCAATCCTGCTGACTTTATAATGTCGATTTGTTCTCAATGGAACAGGTGAGCTGAGCACTTTCATAGAGTAAAATACCTTTTCTGAGCTATGTGGGGTTTTTTTTTTAGAGAGGGCTTCCATGTTCTACACATGTGAATTAACACTTAAATATTGGAAGTTTAAAAACTCCACCTTATTTGTACTTCAATAAAAACTACTATAATTAGAGTTCCCAGGCTCCAAGTCTACTAGAGTTTAACTCAGGGAAACCCAAGTCTCAATATCATTTCAACTCGAAATTTAGGCAACAAAGTGGAGCCCTAACCTAGAGATTCCTGTTAATCCAGTGGCACCAATAGGACTCCAGGGTGTGGTTTCTTTCCTTGGTAAGTTTACAAGACTACCAATGGATGATTACCTTTTGGTTTCTCAGAATAGCTTTGGAGTAGAATTCTGAGATAAGCAGAACCAAATGGAATTGAATTACTGTTCATATTTTTACTCAGTGTCAGGGGCTTAAAGATGTCACTCTCTTGACAGCTAAACTTCTCATCATTCCTTCCTTTGGATTATAATATGCTTGGATTGACCAGTAGGAACAACCATTCAATCTTTTCAAGTTTTGTTTTTATCTCTTGAAAAGTCCTTGTTCATCAAGCTATTCAAAAGTAATGCTTTTGTTGACATGACACTTAGCAAAGTAGATGTGTCCCTACAAGCTCCTTTCTTTCTCCTTTTTCTGAAAGGGAAGTCTTTTTATTCTTTTGCCCACCTTTTTAAAAAAACAAAACCCAGGCTCTGGGTGAAAGAATATTTAGAAAACACAATCAATCTGTGTCTTCTTTGTCTTTGAATCCTATGTGGTATCTAGTGCAGTGCCTTGTACAAAATAGATGTTTAGTAAATGTTTCTTAGAAGCCTCCTAGAAGCCTTATGTATTCAACTTCATGAAATATCATTTATTTGGGAGTGATTAATCACTTAGCATTCTGCAGCATACTCATAATTCTATATTTGTTTCCCACTGGGAATCCTAATACCTGCCTAAATGATTCTCACTGCATTTGATAGATTGCATTTGATAATATTGGTATACGAAGAGCTCTTTTTCTTAAGTTTGTTCTAGATAATGGTCTCCTAAAACTTCTTTTAACCCTTAAATAATAATATAATGTGTTCTTCTGAAAATATACCTGGAGACTTTAACAATCAAAAAAAATAAACTCTTGCAAAGTTTGAGAATTGAAAGAGAAAAGAGATATCACTTTTGTAAATATCTGAAATTTGATGAATAGAGAAATATCTCCATTTTCTTTCTTACAAGTAATTTGAGTATTTTTGACCAAACCCTTTACACTGTACTATTGTGATAATTTGCATTTTGGATTTTATGTTTTTAGAAATGGCAAAGCTGAAGTTACTCTGGTAGACTTCTTCTATTTAGGAATGTTTTGTTTTTTTAAAAAAACAACCAATATAATATAGAAGAACCAGTTTTACAAAATAGTAAACAATGGGATGGTTATTCACCTAATGAGGTCATTCCTGCTTTGCAAAATAACTCCCTGCAGAGTTTCTGTAAAAACACTGCCCTCTTCTTGTCCCTCTCTGACACTATACATTTGTTTACTGACAATTTCTTGCTAAATGATGGAAAAGGAAGCTGGGGAGAGAAAATCTGGTTAAATTATGAAGAGACTGTCAACTGATGATCAATCTAATAAGAGATGACTAAAGCAATAATGTGATTAAAAGAAAAATATCTATTTTCAATTTACCCTTCAGAAACACCATTATGGTATAAATAAAGACACATTGGTATTTTCAGCAGCTCTGCTTCCACATCAGACTTCCTGGCCCTTTGGTTTATCAATGCTAGTTTGGGTGCTGGTTTTGAGTGAAAGTGAAATAATAAATACCTTACGTGTTAGCACTAAAGGGTTATCTACTGTTCACAGCAATAAGATGTGTTGGTTTTTAGACTACCACTATCTCTAAAAGATGGAGATTTGCTATTCAAGTTTCTTAGATCCTGTATCCTATAATTTCCTTTGCCCACTAGAATTCAGTAGAAAGTTTCATATTTGAAAAGAAAAATTGAAAAATTCCTTGCAAAAGATTGTTTCATTTCATTATTGTCTTTTCTACTCAAAGATCTATTTTTAGGAAATTAGCCTGAGTGAGACTAAGTGAAGAAAAACACAGGTAGCTAATTAATATAAAAAGTATTATTTCTGTCAACTAATTTTTTTCATTCTTTTTATATTACTCATGCTTGGTCACCAGATGTATAGCTATAATAAACCAATGGGTTTTAAAATAATAAATAAAGTGGGTTAAAAGGAAATGTAACTCAAAACTAAATCACTTCAAAAAGAAAAGAAAAATGTAATATTCCCTAAGATAACTGCTTTCCTTTTTTCTTCTTCTAACCTATGATCAATGGGTTTCTCTCAACGCAGTGATTTTGCAGTGCATCTTTGTTTCTTGGCCCCTGAAACATTGAGGTCATGTTTAGATAAGATCTGGAGGAAGGAAGAGAAGGCAAAGGGAAGTATCAGATAACTATAAATCTGATGCCTTTTAGAGTAGACAAAATCTATAAATTGTAAAAGATCATTGTTATTTTTAAATTGCTGGATTTACATAAGATAGAATCTTAGGTCTAATGTCCTGCTGAAAACAGGCAAGGAGAAGAGCTAGAAAATAGGAGCTCTAAACAGGGAGGAATGTTTGACAACTTGTTGATATGGTAAAAATTCCAAGAGGAAGAGATAGTAGTAGTGAAATATGTACCAAAGGCCCTCACCTCCCATCTCCCCTGCCTATCTTGTATCTTCAATTTCTTCCTCTACTTGGAATTCTTCCTTTCAATCTCTAAACGTGTTTAGGCCTCTCCCATCTGGGAAATTACACTCCCTTGATCTTGAATTCCAATTTAAGCTACTATCCTGTTTTTCTCTTTTCCTGTTGGCTAAGCTTCTGGAAAGACAAGGCTTTATTCAGTCTATACCATCTTACATCTGCACTTCATTCCTACCTCTAGCTCTCATTCCTTAGCCTGGGAATTTTTTCTGCAATTCCAAAATCTAGTGCACCCTTTCAGGTGCCTTTTCTGTTAATTAACACAGAGGCATGTGTTGCCTCTTATATTAAATCTATTCTACTTCCAGACTGATGAGTTATTTGCATGTCTCTTTCCATAGAATGTATGTCCCCGGAGGGCCAAGACATTTAAGTTGAAACCTTAAGATGATCTCAGTGCCTGACCTACAGAGGTGTTGAAGAAATGTTTGCTAAATAAATAGATTTTCCCTACTGGACTGCAAATGATTTTCAGGAATGTGGGAGTAGTAGGGCATTAATACAGACTTGTATTGTTGGTTTGTTTAAATGATGTGGCCTGTCTTCCCACATGGTTTGGGTTTGAGGGGCTCATTTCCTGTTTCTTTTAAATGGCTTCTTGCTCTAAAACCCCCCTGCAAGTTTGGTCCCCCTCTCTCTGAAGTCTCAGGCCTTCAGGAGGCCTCCCAGTCGGGTCTGGTGGTGATACACATTGCATTGTTTGCTTAGCCACCCCGGTGTTTCCCCCGTTTTGAGGGGGAGGAAGCAGCTACAAGAAAACCCTGGGGAACCCAAATGCGGCCTCCATTTCCAGGCAACTGGGGCTGGTTCCAGTGCAACAATGGCTGGGAATTCTAAAAGAGCAGCTGCTGCACAGCTTTCCTAGCTAGCATTCCCATCAGATGTGTCCCTTGCTCTACTTATGTTTTTAAAATTATTATAAATCAATATAACCGTCATCTAAAATTCTGGAAGATTAAAGGAAAAAAATCATCCCTAATGTCTTATATGAAAACTTCTTATGTATAAATGGTCCTCAATAATTCTTTTAACAATCATTAAAAAAAATACGGTTGTAATCAGAGTGCCTGCTTTTTTCACTTCGTGACTCATAAGCATTCTCTGTTCAACATGATCCTATAAATCATTATTTTAGACCAGGCCACTTTATACATTACAATGAAGAATTTGGTCCCATTGTCATCGCTGAGGCTGGTGGGCCAGGAAGTTCCCATGATGCAGTAGGTAATGATACAGCTTCCTACAGCAACTATTCTCTATGTTCTGTGTTTCTACCAGTAGAGGTAAAGCTATTGCATGGATCAGACTGGGCTTCCCAGGTGGCTCAGTGGTAAAGAATCTGCCTGCCAAAGCAGGAGGAGACACAGATTCAAAGCAGGAGACACAGGGTCGGGAAGATACCCTGGAGGAGGAAATGGCAACCCACCCCAGTATTCTTGCCTGAAAAATTCCATAGACAGAGGAGCATGGAGTTGCAAAGAGATGGACACAACTGAGAGACAGTGCACACACTTGGGTCAGATTGCTTTCCTGCAGCAAAATTTGCATGGTGGTGGTGGTTTAGTCTCGAAATCATGTCCGGCTCTTGCAACCCCATGGACTGTAGCCCTCCAGGCGCCTCTGTTCAAATTTGCATAATTTATTTGTGCAAGTTAGTTATTCCAGCCTTAAGAGAATTATATATACAGATAAAATTTGAACTATCATAATATTCATTTTAATGTTACTTTTTATATTCATAACATTAAAAATCAGTAACAATCTAAAATGCCCAACAGTAGAGGAATGGCCAAATAAGAATATAACAGGATGATCTGAAACTGAATATATAGGTACATGCATGTGCAGACACTCAGTCGTGTCTGACTCTTGCAACCCCATAGACTGTAGCCCACCAGGGTCCTCTGTCCATGGAATTTTTCAGGCAAGAATACTGGAGTGGGCTGCCATTTCCTCCTCCAGGGGATCTTCCCAATCCAGGGATTGAATCTATGTCTCCTGCTTTGGCAGGCGGATTCTTTACCACTAAGCCACTGGGAAGCCTGACTGACTATATGCAGAAGGCAAAAAAGAGAGAAGAAGATGAACATTTCTGTGTAGGTCAATCAGCAAGGCATGTATTAAATGAACTCCAGATGAGGCTTGAATTGTTCAGAAAACAAAGTCAAGTTCATTTGAAATCACTTGGGGAAATGTTGAGGCAAAGTTAAGAATCATTTCCACAAGACACAGCTGGGCCAGTCTGATGTGGGAGAGAAAATATCATTGATGCTCCCTGTCACTGCAACATCTTTCCTAGACACTCTCCTAGTTTTGTGGTTGAAACTTGTGTTTGCCCTTATTTGCATGCTTTCTGCTCCCTCCCACGATGAACTCCAAGTTGGGTAGGCCAAAATAAAGTATTTTAAGTGTGTTTTTTTTTTTTCTTTTATGGAGCTCCTAAGAGGCAGAACACCTCTATACGTTGGTACAGCCAGAAGCTACTGTTCAATCTTATCAAAACATGATTCGTGGGATTACAGAGCCTTCTGCATTAAAGCAGCTTGAAAGTCTCTTTAACACAGAGACTCTCAGTCACAAAAAAGAATGAATATTGGCATTTGCAGTGACATGGATGGATCTAGAGATTGTCATACTGAGTGAAGTAAGTCAGAAAGAGAAAGACAAGTATCATGTGATATTGATGATATGGGGAATCTAAAAAAAGGTTATAAATGAACTTATTTACAAAACAGAGTCATAGGTAATTTATGGTTACCAAGGATTGACATATACACACTATATATAAAATAGATAACTAATAAGAAGCTACTATATGGCACAGGGAACTCTACTCAATACTCTGTAATGACCTATATGAGAAAAGAATCTATGTATATGTATAACTCACCTGTATGAGAAAAGAATCTACGTATAACTCTGTATATGTATAATCTATGCATATGTATAACAAAGAATCTATGTATATGTATAATTATAAACTATGTATATGGATATATGTATATATATGACTGATTCATTTTGCTACACAGTAGAAACTAAACCAACATTGTAAATCAACTATACACCAATAAAAATCATTTTTTAAAAAAGCAGAGACTACCTATACATTTGGAAATTGCAAAAAAGAACTAGTATTTGATATCCTAATGGGCTTCCCTGGTGGCTCAGTGGTAAAGAATCTGCCTGCCAATGCAGGAGACACAGGTTTCATCCCTGGGTCAGGAAGATCCCCTGGAGAAGGAAATGGCAATCCACTCCAGTATTCTTTCCTGGGAAAGCCAATGGACAGAGAGACCTGGTGGGCCACAATTCATGGGGTCACAAACACACAGCTAAACAACAAGAAAGAAGAATAGTTGCTTGTTGAGTGTGGTGAAGTCATTAATTCTGGTCACCGTGTATTTTCAGTCCCTCTCCTCCCCTATTCTAGACACATGGTAGGGTTGTACTTCCTGGCCTTTTAGTAGTTGGGCTGTGAGATGGAAGGAAGTGTATTAGTTCTGACTGATGAGTTACAAAAGAAAGTGATGCGTGTTACTTCCAGACTGAGCATTTTCTTACCAGAATAATTACTTTCCAATGCTCTCTTGTCCCTGTGCCATGACAACTAGCAAGGTTTGTTTGAGATGGCAGATAGTTCACCAGTAAGAAAAATGGAACAGAGTTTCCAGCTAACTTGGGATGGACATAGAGTGGGTGAGAAATAAATCTATGCTGTTAGAATAAAGATTTTTTAAACCACAGCATAAGCTAGTCTACAGGGATTCATACAAATGCTGAATGTAGGAAGAAGACTATTGTGAACATTTACATGGGAAATCTCATTTAATCCTCAGAACAGCCCAATGAGATAGCTATTCTTATTTTCTAATTTATAGATGAGGAAACTGAGGTTTATGGTATAATAAATTTTCCAAAGTCTCATCTCTTGGAAATAGCAGATCTGGACTTGAACCCAAGTTTTGTTTGACTCGGCACACTGAGACACTCTTGTAAGTTTACAGAATATTGCTTAAAAGATAAAATCACAAGGCTGCTCAGAATAGGTAGTGACAATTAACTTCCACTATTTTGTATTCTGAAAGGGTAGTTTCAGTGTTACATTAGGAAATCCTTAAATGGTTTCTTTCCAGGTGGGACTGGATGAAGCAGCTTCTTCCTCCTATAGCCTTCAGGCCTATAGCATGACCTCTTTGAGAAGCACAAAGACGTACGTCTGGCTAGAGTTTTTGAGGCTCCCAACCCCAGATCTCTGTACCCAGGGTGTATTCTTGCTTGTTTGTGCATAAAGTTTAAGTAAAGCCTGGTGTGCAAGAGATCAGGCTCAGGCGACAGACTGTCTTGCTTGGACACTTAACATCCTTGAGATCTTGTTAATCTCGCTCAGCCTTGATTTCTTTTTCGGTAAAATTCAAGTAAGGTTAATAGCAAACCTCAGAGGTTACTGTGAGGATCAAATGAGGTAATGTATGTCAAGTGCTTAGAACAGCGCCAGAAACACTACAAGCATACACCGGCTCACACTCTTTCTCTCATATTCTGATTCCTTTGTACCTTCACAACCAACCAATGCAAAGTAACCCTATCACCATTTGAACATGCTGAAGGTTTTTTTCCAGCAAGAGGAAGAGTCTTAAAGTGGTGAGTAACCAGTTTTTATTTTGTTGTGTTTTTTAACCACATCAAGGATGCAATATTTTACTTTAAGGAGGAAGGTCAGCAGTATTCAAAATACAGGGAGCAAAAAAAAAACACAGGGAGCATTCTTTCTGAAAACACTTGAAGATTCTCTTCTAAACCTCATTTCAATCCCAGGTTCTCACCTTTCCTCCACCAACACAAGGGGAGGCCTTTTCTGATACAGAGGGAAAAGAAGACATCAGATACATCTTTTTGAACAATAATTTTTCTTGGAAATTTTCTTGTTGAAAATTATTTTTAGGGTTATTTTGCAAGTTTGGTTGAGGGCAATTTTTACTAAGAATGAACCAGGATCCTTTTGATTGCGGGCACTTCATTTCCCCTCCCAGATCTTATCTGCCTCTTATCTGTGAAATGAATGGATTAGAGTTGATAAGCCTTCCTGTATCTGGTGTTCTTTGATTCTGCCATCCCGTTTCATCTACTCCATAGGAATGTGGATCTGGAGCCTGTTTGTGCTTTAGATTGTGGACGAGGAATCAAGCCCCAGCTCCCCCAGCCCCCTCCCCCACCACACACCTCCAAATGCCTGGGAATTAAGAGAGGAGAGGCTTGTAACCCTTTTATTTGACGTTAGAGCTCTCCGTGGCATTAACCTGTTGCTGGTCTAATGTGTGGGAGAGAGGAAATGTGCTTCACAGCTGTAAACAGGGGTAGTGAACAAGTGCGTTTTCTTTTCTGTTTTCCTTTTTTCCAGGGGTGAGAGGGGGAGGAAAAACAGTGGTCTTTGTTGTGAAGCCATAGTTCCAAAGTTCAGCCTAGAGGAATGTTTAAGTTCTGAAAAAAAATGAACGGAGAAGGCCTGCAATGATGTACTTCTAGTCACAACAAGAGGGTAAGAACGTTCCAGGCGCTGGATTGAAGAGACACAAAAGTCAGGAAGTGACCCTTTCGTCGGGATTTCAGAGGCCGCGGACGAGAAACAAAGTCCTCTCACAACTCGGGGAACTTTGGGCCGTACCATCCCGAGGGGCAGGGGTGGCGGAGCCGGGGGTGGCGGAGTGGGGGCGGGGAGCGCCGTGGAAACTGAACGAGCCGTGAATAAACTGAGAATTTCCACGCTGAAGAGACTCAGTGTCCGCAGATCCCCCGCCCTGAAGTGGAAACGGGGTTCGGCAGATCCCCACTGCAGAGTCTGCCGAAATAGAAGCCGGGGTGGCCCTGGCTAGCGCCGGCCTCCTGAATCTCGGCCTGTGCGCGCCCGGCCGGGCCGCGCGCCCGGGTCTCTGGATGGCGTGCCGGCGCAGCCCATCTGCGGCCGCGCGGCCGGGAGGAAGCCGGCCCTGGCGATGAATGGGGCTTTGTTCGCGGGCAGCCGAGGCTGCCCTCGGCAGGCCCAGATCGCACAACGGAGGCTGTATGCGAGCGGAATGGAAATAAGCCTGCGGGCCTCCCGAAGGAGCCCCGTCCCCTTCCCTTCGCCGAGCAGAGGAATGCTGGCAAGCCGGAAAGGAGCCCTCGCCGGGAACGCTGCTCTCGCGGCTCTGAAACCCCATTGAGAAGAGCCCTTTGATGCAATTAAAGCGCATTTCATTGCAGGCCTGGGAGGAGGGAAGGCCCATCCAGCTTTTTTTTCTGTCTGGAGCGTGTTTGTGTGTGCACCTTTGTGGGGCGGGCGATTTAGAGAGCAGGCGGGAACTGGAGCCCCGTCTCTCGCAGACATTCTGTAACATCATCGTAAAGAAGCACCCATAAACAGATTGGTTTTCACCGTGGGTGGAACCCAATTTGAACAACATCCAGGCTGACCTGCAGGCCAGAGTTCCTGCTTTGAAAGACTCTTTGGTAAAACTCACACCACCTGCCCTGCTGTAAAGGTTTATTCGGACAAGAAATTGCGTTTGAAGGAGGAAGTTGTTTTTGAGGTCATTGCTCCCGGTTTTCCATTTTCTCAGCGGTGGAGTGGGCTATGTCGCAGCTCCAGAATTAGTCACAGTAAAATGTAGATGTAAAACGATGTAACCTGAAAACGTTGACGTTCTTGGATGCGACTGCTATTTTTGTGCTAGGATTATTCTCTAAGATTTCCCTGTTTCCTCCATTGAGACAACTGTGTGGCCCTGGGAAAACCCACGTAGCCTCTCTGAGTTTAGTATTTTTCATCTGTTAAAATGAATAACAAAAGGCCAGATAACTGATACCATTAAGCTCTGGGTGCTGGCAGGATTCTTTCTAAATTGGAGTGAGCACTTGTGTAAGATGTATGGGCCTGAATCTGCAGTAAACGTCAACGTAAAAGGATCAGAGTTTTTTGTTGACTTTGCACCAATTATAACTAGGGCTAATAGTCTAATGTCTGTTTCCACTAGAATATACCTTCTTGAGGACAGGAACCTGTCTTTTATTCTGGCATCCCCTGTTCCAGAGCATTGCCTGACCATCATGAGTGGGCAACACATGTGGAATATAAAGAATACTAACTTGATGCCATTTTCTGTCACTTACAATGTAAACAAGAAATAGAAGTTTGGTGGGTCTTGGGGACCCTTGGCTAGGTAGAAGTTTGAAAGAAGGAGCAGGAAAACATTTTGAGGGCACAGACATGCTGCAAATGTTTCCTGAAGTGACCCAAGCAGAGTGGGGCACTGAGGTGGCAGAGGCATTCTTTTTCTCCGAGTGGATGGTTAATACTGGCAAGCTTGAATCGCATTTTATATTTGCAAGGAGTGTGCATAGCTGATTCTTCATTCATTCTTTGAACATCCCATGGATGTGGGACCGTAAGACACAGTGGCTATGTATGATGCGTATCATACATATCATGTTTTTTATATATTGATCTAAATATATCTCCATGATTCTTGTTATTTGGGTTTTGTTTAGACCTGTAACTTGAGTGTTTTCCTCTGAGGACTTGAATACCTGACTTTTTCACCATTCAATAAAACCCAGTAAATTTTTTTCACCAAAATGAGGAAGCTCATAAATGAGACAGCAGGGAACGTCTTATTTCAGATACATCTCCAGGTATCTGCAGGAAACACCACTGAAGCGATATTGACATAAACAAATGGATGTTCCCCTCAACTCCCTCAACTTCCTTAACACACACACACACGCACACACACGCACGCACACACATGCACACACACAATATAAAGTCCAGTTTAAAGATGTTTGTGTCAGGGTACAGTATGCCCAACATACAACTGTCCTCAGCTTTATTTCTTATCATGTGGCCCTGCTTGGCTTATTCTGAGTTGCATTTTTGTCTTGATGTGGATATCATCCCTGGAGCTGAAACTCTTCAAATTGTTCCTTCCTGTCTATTTAGCCAGGTGGGCACTGTTGTTGTTCAGTCACTAAGTTGTGTCCCGCTCGGTGACCTCATGGACTGTAGCATGCCAGGCTCCTCTGTCCTCTGCTATCCCCTGCAGTTTGCTCAAATTCATGTCAACTGAGTCGGTAATGCTATACAAGCATCTCATCCTCTCCCACCCCATTCTCCTTTTGCCTTCACTCTTTCCCAGCATCAGGGTCTTTTTCAATGAGTCAGCATACATCAGACCCCACATACAAAATGATTCTCTGATAGAACAAAAGTTATATACAGCATCAGTAGCAGTGTCCCTCACTTTACAGAACTCCTGAATTTTCTCCACATTACTATTTGTTTCCTTCCGATTTACAGTATTTCTTTCAGAGCAGTTTTATGCTTATTTCAGATTAGGTCATTAATAAGGAATGACTTGGATCAACCTACTTGACTCTCCCAAATAATTAATGATCCAGATGGATCATTGAAGGCCAGAATGGAAGGTTCTTATAACACTGATATAGAGTCAAAAATACCATGTAAACAATCATGTCTCATGCATTTAGATGTATTTAGCTTTTAAAGGACTATACCTAGTGTTTTGGATGTTCTCAGGATTTGGTAATACTTCTATTTTAAAAACTAGAACTGCACATGCCTAGAATAGTTGGTGAGGTTGAAGTCTGCAGAGATAAGAACCCGAAAAGAAGAAAGCAAAAGCTGTCATTCCCCACTGCAGATCAATGCATTACCTCATAGAAGTAAAAGTGGCTTGTCTATGGTCAGAAACTGGGGAATTATAATTGCATCTCTGTTTTCTTGATTTGCAACAATCTCTGGTATTTTAATGCCAGGGAAGCCTTCAGTTTAGAAGGTGACCAGATCCTGGATCCCAAAGGACATATGAAAAGAAAGCTAGTTCACCTAATTTGCTAGACTGTATTACCTACTGCTGTTCCCTTTTTGAAAGATTTAACTTATTAGCTCAACTTCCCTTTTTTTTTTCTGTCTTGTTATTTGTCCAGTAGCCAGAAAAATGAAGAAAAGAACTCTCCTTTATTTACCAGATGATCCATGGCCGTCTTAGCCAATGCATTCTAGAAGTCAGGGTGGAGACATTTATATGTCCTGTTTTTTGGCAATAAAAGGGGAGGTGATGCCTCATTCAGCCACTTTTTGGCTCCTAAAATAAAATAAAAAGCAGTGTTATTTGCTAGTCTCTGGGCTACTATGTGCCAGAATGGCCTGTGTTGACTCAAATTCACGTTCTTGCAGCTAGGTGGGGCTCTCTAGAGTTGTTGGGCCTGTGAGGTTGCCAGGGCAACTTAAGTCTTCTGAGCTGGAAGGCTTCAAGAAGTACAAAGAAGAGACTACAAGTCACATTACAACTTACAGGCATGTGTTCAATAACATGTCATCTTTTGGTAATGGGGCTTTTATTTTTATTTTATTTTGTGGGATTGAAAGATCAGAAGCCGGAAATTAGCTGGGGAGGATAAAAAAAAAAAAAAAGGAAAAATTAAAGAGGGGGGTGGGCACTATTTCTGTTCCTTATGTGGGCAATGGTTAAACAAGGAGAACATCTGGTCCTGGAGTGGGTCTCTGCAGTGCTGCTTTTAATTACCCCAATCATTTGGTCTCATGCTAAATTAGTGACTGTGGGAGCAGCTCAGATCTCCAAACTGACAGGCCCGGAGAGCTCCACTTAGCCTGCCACATAGTCAGAGGGGAAACACGGAGCTTCCGGTTTCATATTTAAACCAGGGATTGACTCATAATTGTAGCTGTCAGGAGGGTGATGGAGACATTATGTAATCTGGTTCTTATGGCGATGTGTGTTTAAGGTTTCTGCTCTGTAAATTCCAGAGGAAATTTTATGTCCATTGAGGGAGAGCTTGCTGGTTGCTCTGTGGTGTGCCCCGCAGGATAATGACAGTGCTATTAAAGGTTCCTCAGTCTGCCTGAATCCAAACATGAATGAATTTCCCCTTGAAAGGTCTTCCTGTTTTTCCATAGACTTTTAAATGTGGATGAGGTTAGGCAAAATTTGGTAAACTGCCAGGAGGCAATATGTTGGCCCAGTAGGGAAATTTAATAATGCCAAGACATTCAGGTCCACACATAATTTCTTCTGGACCACACAGTTCCCCTATCATTCTAGCCTCAGAGATTCTGGAAGTGGACACCACTTGCTCCTAGAAACAAAGCACTAGATCTGTGGATCATTTGCTCCTTTATAATTAGCCTTGCTACTTGCCTCTTGGAGGTCTCTGAGCTGGTATAAATGTGCAGGGTGGCCAGGGAAGGTGTGAGAAGGCTTGAGACCTATCCAGGGTTTGCTGTCATGGGGAAAAAAAAATCAGAGGAGACTGTTTAATTTTAACCTTAAAGGAATGTGTTTTCAACAGTTTTGCTAGAGGGCGACTTGTGTTTTCACTTGATTGTTCTCTGAATTGTTAGTTATGCTAGGAAGGATTCATTAGATAGAGAATAGTATTCATATTAGGAGAATAATAATAAAGACTAAATAAAAACTTGAAAGGTAAATTGAGAGGGGGTGATGGTGGTGAGGAGTGGGGTGGATGGAACCCTCCAGCACTTCCTCGTTGCTGGCCTGGCTGGTCCAGAGTTCTCACCTCTGCTTGTTCACCTTGCCTTCCTTCCTCACTTGGGGAATTTTCCAGGCCACCAGTGCTTGGAGTTCTTTGCCTTTTTATACCCATCAACGACAGTGGTATTTGTAAAGTAGTTTTAGCCAAAATTTATAACTAAATGTGTGTATCATTATCATAATTTATATTGTAACTGACTGTTGTAAACTATATTTTCTAAAAAAATGAGCAGTTAGGATAACTGAATATGTGCCCTTTAGTCTGTGGAACATGTTATTGGGAATGGGTAATTTTCACTTTTCAAGAAGAACATTTGCTATTTTAATTAAACAAAATATAATAAAATGATATTAAATGTTAATATGTTTAATGTACTTGTGTATTTGTAGACATAATATATATATTTAAGGAACAATATAAAGTTTCCCCTATTCTTTCACAGTCTCAGGCTATGAAATATTTCTTAGGAAACAGTGACAGTATAATGACTTGATTTCTTCTACCCTATGAGAATGAAGTTTCACATGAGTATTATACAGTCACCATTATCATATGACTGCTGGATGATGCAGGGATGGATAATTTCATGAGCTGTCTCGCCTAAGTTTATTCATTTTCCTAGTCACTGGAATGAAAAGACTTGATGGGACTCCTGCTGAGATACTTCCAGAAGCAGCCATCCTTATAATGGATTCTTTCCATCAGAAAATTAGGTACTGATTTGCCTGTTTTTATTTTCCCTGTACTAGAACTTACAGATGGACTAAGGATTCCTCTTCCAGTGAAGGGCCATCAGCTTATAGAAAACAATAATTGAAGACAACAAAGCAGTATTATCCCAGAGTTTGAGCGAGTTAAACTGAGCATCGGATATAGTCACCAACAGGACATTTTTCCTTCCTTTGCCTCTCCTGGCATCTCTATCCAAACCCAGACATTCGTCATTGAGGGTAAGGGACTAGTCAGAAGGGATCATTGCCAGAGTTAATACCTTACCTTAGATTAAAAAGAATTAATCATCTTTATTTATTCCATGACCCTTCAGTAGGACAGAAAATGGTTAAATATAAATAAGTTGAGATTTGTTTTTCTTCAAACTTTGCAAACTAGCGTTCAGTTCAGTTCAATTCAGTCACTCAGTCGTGTCCGACTCTCCGTGACCCCATGAATCACAGCATGCCAGGCCTCCCTGTCCATCACCAACTCCCGGAGTTCACTCAAACTCCTGTCCATCGAGTCGGTGATGCCATCCAGCCATCTCATCCTCTGCTGTCCCCTTCTCCTCTGTTTCAAGTTTTCTCAGAACTCTTTGAGAACTTCAGCTCTCACACTTAATTTTCAAATTCCTTATCTAGATTTTCAAGGCCCACCACAATCTGGCTCCAACTTAACCTTCTAACTTTATTTCCCTCTCTTCTAACTGTGTTTCCCACTTATCCTCACATGCCTATAGTCATTCCAGTCTAAAAGACTCCACAATTTTAAAGCTGCTTTCTTCAAAAACTATCTTCAAGTTCAAACCCCACAAAGTCTCCCCTTTTTATCCCCAACCAGAAGGAGTTTCTCTAACTGAACTCCCAAAGCACTTGATCTACAGTTTTTCTTACGCTATTTCAGCGGTCCACAGATTCATGCCCATGTCTCCCTACTTATTTTCTGTCTTCTCATTTATTTCCTGTAAGTTCCTTCAGGGTAGAATCTATGTTTGATTCATGTTATATGTGTGGAGTGCCTTACATTCTGGTTTACCTATGATAGAAATTCCACAAATGTTTGTAGAAGGAATGAATAAAATCTAGCTACAACATATAACCATAGTTGAATTTCTTTTGAAGTCTGGACAAGAGAGAATTACAGTTTTTTGTTTTGTTTTTAGTAATATACAGAAGGGAGTTTTACTCCTTTCACAGATGACACCATTGATTCTCCCTAAATTGGATGGACTCTGTGCCCACCTCCTACCCTCAGAACCCAGAAAGACTCAGAACCTAGTGCTGGAACATTGCAACCCATGTCAGGTCATGGGCAGTTGTTTGGTTCTTACTATTACTGGAACAGAGATGAGGGTAAGGAGAAAGTGGGTAAATTCATTTGCGAGATAAGGAACAGCTCCATGGCCAAGTTTTTAAAAATTTTTTAACAATTGCCACAAGGTCTACTACTGTTCATGGTCTTTTATCATCTTTTTCTTTCCTTCTTGTGTCATTTGTCAACTCTGGTCAGCTTACTTTGAAGTGATGAGGGCTCTGGAATAATGGGTTAAGTCAGGAGACTTGGATTCCAGAATTGGCTCTGCCACTGGCTGTATGGTTTAGGGAATCAATTAAGAATTAATTTGTTCATCAGTATAATGTAGGTGATAAATATATACCTTTTTCACAGTGGTATTCTGAGGATCCAGAGGAAAAGTTTGTAAGAGACCATATTGAAAAGTACAGTGTTTTACATTTATAATGGATTATTATCATAAAAATGAACAATACTGGAGACTTCCTTTTGGGATACCTATGAAATCACTATTTCCATTTGGACCATAGTTACTTAATATGTCTAATTAGGCAATTAGAAGCATTGGGAATTTTGGCTCTGCCATTTACTAGCTCTGTGACTCCAGGCAACTTAGGGACCCTCGCCCAAACCTCATTTTTCACAATTGAAAATGGAGATGGATTATAGTGAGAATTATTAGTGTGGTGGTTCTGTCATACATTAACATGTAAGTAGGTTGAATTGGAGCTCCCCAGGTGGTGCTAGTGGTAAAGAACCTGCCTGCCATTGTCGGAGACATAACAGATGCTGGCTCAATCCCTGGGTCAGAAAGATCCCCTGGAGAAGGAAATGGCAACGCATGCCAGTATTCTTGCCTGGGAAAGCCCATGGACAGAGGAGCCTGGTGGGTTATAGTCCATAGGGTTGCAGAGAGTCAGATACAACTGAAGCAACTTGGCATGTAGACATGCAGGTTGAATTCCATTTCTGAGAAATCCCTTCTCTGAATGTGTTTGTTTGGGATGAGCCACAAAAGACATGTTTGCAATAGGTTTGGAGGTTGAAAGTGAAACAGAAGGTCATAGGAGGCACTCTGGTAACTAACACTGGTAGGCATTGTTGCTATTTGTTGGCTCACCTGATTGGCACCAGGCAGCAGCCACCTTCCTGGGGATCCTCTGTAAAGTTCTCTACCTCTTGGGCCACATGTGTATTTAGTTCTGTGACAAAGGGCCCTGGATTCTTCAGGCAGAAGGTCTGCATCATCAGTGTTTGAGACAGCTATCACTGACAAGGTTTCCAGTCTTTCCTTGCCCTGTGGGTCCCAGATTGTACTTGCTTACCCCAACATTACATATTACCTACTTATTCTGATGACCTGCCCTGTGGACTTCAAGCTCCAGCCTTAGGAAAAAAAGACTAACAGAGACTTCTGCTGCTGCTGCTAAGTCTCTTCAGTCAAGTCCAGCTGTGCGACCCCATAGACAGCAGCCCTCTAGGCTCCTCTGTCCCTGGGATTCTCCAGGAAGAATACTGGAGTGGGTTGCCATTTCCTTCTCCAATGCATGAAAGTGAAAAGTGAAAGTGAAGTCACTCAGTCATGCCTGACTCTTAGTGACCCCATGGACTGCAGCCTACCAGGCTCCTCCGTCCATGGGATTTTCCAGGCAAGAGTACTGGAGTGGGTTGCCATTGCCTTCTCTGAACAGAGACTGTTTAGCCTCCACCATTGTGTAGGGCTTCCCAGGTGGCACTAATGGTAAAGAACCCACCTGTCAATGCAAGAGACATAAGAGACATGGGTTCCGTCCCTGGGTCTGGAAGATCCTCTGGAGGAGGACATGGCAACCCACCCCAGTATTCTTGCCTGGAGAATGCCATGGACAGAGGAGCCTGGAGAGCTACAGTTTATAGGGTCACAGAGTCGGACACGACTGAAGCAACTTAGCATGCACCATTGTGTAAGGTGCCTATAATGTCCACTTCCCTCCACCACCAACATCCTCCCCCCAACACACCTTCTAATGCCATGGTTGTTATCATTAATACTATCATCCAGATGTTGGAGAACTAGGTAGGATTGTCTTAAAGGCCTCATCCATTCCCTATAGAAGACCAAATTTCTCTCCAAGATTACTCCAAATTCTTGCGGCACTTATATTTTCATGATCACTCCTGGCTCACCAAACCCTTCCCAATTTGTACAAAAGACTTGTTTATTCATATAAAGCACTTATAAGTATAATTGGTTTTATTACAGATTTGGTGGCATGAACAGGCTGAAGAAGGGTACATGTTGCAACAGAACAGTTTCTAGTTGAATTTCATGCATCCCTATGAGCAACATGTTTCTGCACCACTGCCTCCTTAGAGATCACGTCCAGTTCCCTTACCTGGTAAAATCCCTAGCCTCACAACAACTCCTTGGATCCTCCCTCCTTCCTCTCCCTTTTCTCCCCAACCCCACTCACTTGTTTTCAAGTGCAAAGCGGCTTAGCTAGCTCTCCTTTCTTTTTAGCTTGAATTATTGTAGACACATATCCATGCCCCTAGGACCTCACTTTCTATTCCCAAAGGCTATTTTTTTCTGAGAGAAAAGCTGTTGCAATTGTTATAAAAATAAAACTTTTACTGGTTACAACCATAACAAGAGCAAGAGGAATATATTTAGCACTCACTGTAATACAGATTGAGGCTTCCCAGGTGGCTCAGTGGGTAAAGAACCCACCTGCAATGCAGAAGATGCCAGAGATGTGGGTTTAATCCCTGGGTTGGGATGATCCCCTGGAGGAGAGCATGGCAACTCACTCCAGTATTCTCGCCTGGAAAATCCCATGGACAGAGGAGCCTGGTGGGCTGCAGTCCATGGGGTCACAAAGAGTTGGACATGACAGAAGCCAACTGAGCACAAACTAATGTGATCCAGGTTACGAGAGATCCTTTTATGTCTTCTTTCATCTGATTTCCACAACAATTCAGTGAGGTGGTCTGCATTTAGTCTTGTTTTTACAATGCTGAAATCAAGTCATAGGAAGACCACTAATAAAAACGCAATTACAAAACCTACTATTCATTGAGTTCTTATGTGTCACATGGCACTGTTTTAAGCACTTGAAAGGTATATATCTATATCTGTATTTACATCTGTACCTAATGAAATATATATTACATTAACTTCTTATAATTCTACAAGTTGAATTATGGATAGCATCACCAACTCAATGGACATGAATTTGAGCAAACTCTGGGAGATAGTGGAGGACAGAGGAGCCTGGCGTGTTGCAGTCCATGGGGTTACGAAGAGTCAGACACGACTTAGTGACTAAACAACAAAAACAATTCTGTAAGGTAAGTATAATTTTCATTTTACAGATAAAGAAATTGAGATCCAGAAAACTTGGGAAATTTGCTCAGATTTCATACATAAAGAAAGAGCAAAGCTGTGAGTGGAAGTCAGGCTGTTTGAATCTAAATTCAGGATACTGTTTGAGAAGGTAAGAAAGCGTTTCAGTGTTTACTTGTGCAGTCAGGCTCCTAATACATCTTCATGAGACCTATCCTGTCTAACTTAATATTTCAATCCAGCACTCACATTTTATACCCTTCATCCCAATTTTATTTTTTTCTTTAGCACCTAATACTCTCTATCATGTTACATGTTTTACTTATTTATCATTTTTATTTTTTTGTCTTCACCCCTGGAATGTAAGCTCTGTGATGGCAGGGATGTTTTGGTGTTTTGTTCACTACAAGACAGTGTACATGAAAGCCTAATAGAGTGTCTTACACATAGTAGATGTTCAGTGAGTAGTTACTGAATAAATGAATGAATGGGGCTGCTTGCATAGAGGTCAAGGACTTTCAATTAGATCTCGGAGTTACTTCTGGAACCAAATTCTTTTGGAGTCTAAATTGCACATGCAATGCAAGAGACCTGGGTTTGATCCCTGGGTCTAGAAGATCCCCTAGAGAAGGGAATGGCAACCCACTCCAGTATTCTTGCCTGGAGAATTCCATTTACAGAGGAGCCTGGCAGGCTACAATCCATGGGGTCATGAAGAGTCAGACATGGCTGAGCAACTGTCACTTTCTTTTCAGATATATATGATCAAACTCATGGGTGGAGATGGAGGAAAAGATTGTGTTCCTCCTCAGTTCCTTCCCCTTCTTCCTCTCCTCTCCTTCTACCAAGTACGTATGTTTCACTGTTTTCATCTGGTTTAACTGCCTTCCCTATGAACCTGCTTTGCAATATCGAAGACTTGGCTTGCCAGTTTACTTTCTCACTACAAATTGTACTGACAACTTCACCAGGATTTGGAAGAGATCAGTGAGATGATAGAGAGAAAAGGTAACAGGCATTGAATCTGATGAGGACTCTGACTATAGAAACATACATGAAAATTCAAATAAAAGACTTTTATCAGTTCAGTTCAGTCGTGTCCGACTCTTTGCGACCCCATGAATCACAGCACGCCAGGCCTCCCTGTCCATCACCAACTCCCGGAGTTCACTCAAACTCATGTCTATCGAGTCGGTGATGCCATCCAGCCATCTCATCCATAATTTGAGGCTTTTACCCCAGGAAAGTAACTCATTAACATTTATGGAAATAATGACTTTTGTAGCTTGTTATTATTTTGACCTTAAAAGAATCTTTTTAAACAATCATTAGAAATTACCAAGCATATATATGTAGAAATTTTTAAGATGAGAAAGTTACTTTTTCAGTTTAATTTTCTATTTTGGTTGGTAAAATTCATTAAAATTACATCTTCAATTAGCTAAAAGGATAATGTTCACTCATTAATCTAACAAATGTTATTTAAAATCAATTGTGCCAGACACTACTGAAATATGTAAAGGAGCTAATACCAGTGGAAAAACAGACTGAAAAAACTGTCTTTTTGTTGTGCTGTTCAAAGAGAGCTGTTTTTAGAGGCTGCTTATTGTATTAGTTTGCTAGGGCTGCCATGACAAAGGGCTACAGACTAAGTGGCTTAAACACAATTTTGGAGATCAGACATCTGAGATAAAGGTGTCGCCAAAGTCGGTTTCTTCTGAGGTTTCTGTTCTTATCTTGTGGAATGGCCTGCCTTATCCCTGTGTATTAACATGGTCTTCCCTTTGTGCTGGTCAATGTTCAATATATCCTTCAAATATTCTTTTCTTAGAGGGACACATTGACAGTGGTGAGAATCCATCTGAATAATCTCATCTTAATTTTAATTACCTCTTTAAAGACACTCTCCAAATACAGTCACATTCTGAGGTTCTTGGAGTTAGGACTTTAACATATGAATTTTGGGGGGACACACTCAGCCCATATCAATTATTCTGAAGTATTGTTAAACTTTTTGGGTCTCAGTTTACTTGTTTAAAAACAATAATGCCTGTTCTACATGTCTTTCATAAGCACATCACTGTTTATTTTCTTTATTGGAATTGTCGCTAGGTAGAAATAAGTCTACTTTTTAGAGAGACAGTAATATCATCAAAGGTCATAGATGGAACAAGATTTGCTCAGAGCTACACAAAACCAGCTAGATGGACAGGACAACTGGTTTCTAAGATTTTAACATTATGGAAAATGAGCATACACAATTGAATCTTACCTAAAGGGACTACCAAAATTATTAGAGCAGAAGAGATGTTAAACCAGATTAAAAGTTCATTTTCCTCTGGCCAACCAATGTCAAGAAACTTGGAAGAGAAGTCACAGATGAAAAAAAGTAGTTAACTTGGAGATCCTGCCCGATCCTTATGGTCATCACTGTCATCATTTTTACCTTGTCACACAGGATGTTTTTTATTGTCTTATCTTCTACTAGTTCTCTCTTCTTCCCAACAAATTTGTGGATAGAAAATATGTCTAGCATTGTTCATCCATGTCCTTTTGTCCCTTGCCTGGTGCTGGGTATGAAGCTGGGCCTTGGTCAGCACTAGTTGGCTGACTGTATTGACTTCTGGGCCCAGTCCTGAGTGCATCAGTCAGAGGAGCGGTGGTAGGGGACTGGGGTGGTTAGTTTCTATGGTACAGCCAAGAGTGGATACTCAGGTGTGATGGTAAACTTGGCCTTGATCAGTTCATTGATGGATGTCACTATGGGGTTCTGAGAAGGAAAATGGAGAGCTTGGACTTTAAAACTACATGAAAGACAGGCTGCAGAGCAGTTCTACAGACTTAGGAAATACAGAATTATCTTCTGAAAAAAAGTCAAATTACTAGCTTCTTTGCAGCTTTAAGCCATACATTGCCATAGAAAATGCATAGAAATGATTTGCTGGTGGGTGTGGGTAGGGAGAAGACAGGGATCAAAACAGAGAGCTTCTATTTAATTTTCCTTGACAATGGTTATAGTAAAACATTTGGCTAGGAAAAGATTAATTTCTGTTTTCAAATTTTTAAAAAAACAATGTAACATGTGGAAAATATTATGTTGATACATGTTTTGCTGAACAGATGGTGACAGTCCGCAAACTTCTCAAGGATTTCCCTTATAGGATGCAGGGGAAGTATTTTAATTCTTCCAAGTAAATGAGAGTCATAGGAATCTCTATGATTTTGTCTATCTCTTCTTATAGAAATCTTCTCTCTTTATCACCAAACCACAGATTTTTCTTCCCACTAATTTTTACTCAATACTTTTATCTGGGACATCCAATTAGTATCCAAATGTGAATTTTACTTTTTGCTAGTCTAGTCTTTCTCAGAAGGGGATCTCTTGTCTTTGTATTAATACATGCTCATTACTTTCATTCTTAGTCTCTGAAAATACATCAGATGTAATGTGGGTTGGCCAGTTATTCAAGTCTTCATTTTATGGATGGGGAAACCAAGAGCCGGAGGTTTCTGTGACCCTCGCCAACATTTCATAATGAGTCACAGCTGAAGTAAACATTAGACATGAGTTTCTTGACTCTCAAATCAGTGACCTCTCACTATCGTTTAGAAACTGTGATTCTTACTATATTTGAACCTCTTTTACTTGCGTATTTTCTTTTTGTGCTTTCCTTCTAGAAGAGTACAGAAGACAAAGGGAAGAGGTTTTCCTGTATTATATCCCACTCCTCCACCCCCGCTTTTTGGATTCCTTTGAAATGAACCCACAGCTTCAAGTAGAACCTTCCAAACGTTTTTAAGATGAGTCTGCTACACAGCTGGAGACAGATAGATTGGTTACTAATCAAGCATTTTTTTCTATGTCATAAGTCATTTCTGCATCAGGGGAAACTTTTCTTACCGGAAAAGAAAAAAAGTTGAAATCGAGGACAGTGAGCAGGAGCCAAGTGTTTACCATTGACTGAGGCTTGGAAATTTAATAGAATTAAATTTCTATTTACTTCTCTGCGCCCCAAGAAACTAATACCTCCCCTTTAAGACAAAACAAAATAACAACAAAAAACCCTTAATGCAGCTATTCCCTGCCTAGACTCATCTCATCTGCCAAGGTGAGTTAGGTGGCCTTGTGGAGATCCAAGTGAACTCAGGTCCTTGTCACCGATGATGAGCTTTAGGACCTGATTCTGATCCAATAACAGAACTTCAATACACATCAATTTGTGATTTCAGTGTACTTAAAATCTGTGGAGAGGCAAGGAGACTAAGATCTGGGGCTGTACTGGCCAAATGATTCTTCCTTCCTTTATCTGATGATCTTTATGAATAACTGAAAGGTTGTCCTAAATACAATTGCCACTTTTAAATGATTTTGTAAATCCCTTCGATCTTCATTTCCTTTTTTTTATTCCTTTTCTCAAATATTCTTGTATACATTCACTTTATGCTTGCTATCCCTACTGCAATTCATTGCTTAAGGCTTTCTAACATGAGGAGTAAAAAAAGAAAGATATGTTCTCATTATTAATATGGGCAGCCCAAAATAAATCCAAAGTGCAAGTGCATTAAAATCCAAACACTCTCTAATGACTTTAAATGGAATATAATCTAGAAAAATTGGGGGTCACTATGTTATACACCTGAAACTAATATAATATTTCAAATCAACTATACATCAGTAAAAAATCAAAACCAAAAACCAAACCAAAAAAACCCCCCACAAAACCCAACAATCAAACAAACAAAAAACACCCCAAAACAAAACAAACCCAAGCATTCTCATAAATCTCTATTTCCATCATCAATTTAAAGGGAAAATACTAGGAATGAAATGAGGAGAAAAACTGGATTTATTGAGTAAGGTATGGTAGGTTGTTTGCACAGATCATCTGCTTTAACCCTCACAACAGCCACGTGAAGTTGCAGTTTCTTTAGCCTCATTCTGCAGTTGCAGACTTTGGTTTAGAGAAACATAGTGGTTTGCCAAAGTTACACTGGGAGGTGGGGGTAAAGCTAGAAGTTAAACCAAGGAGGTCTGATTTCAGAGACCATAGATTTAGCAACAATGATATATTTTCTCATAGGAAAGCCCATATACTTCTTAAAATGTATTTAAAGAGATTTAAATGACAAAATGGATGTTTTGAGCATATTTGGCTTATTTATCATCTGTTCCAGATAATAAATCGTGGGAGTTAAGAAAATAGCTTAAGAAGGGTTAAAACATCAGAATCTAGAGCCTTCCATTTGTTTTTTTCTTCTTAGGTCTAAATGTAAATTGAATCTTAACAGTTGTTTTGGTCTTAAGGCAAATTACTTTTCATGCTGAGCAGTTAATACAAGAGGTGATTTTCGTATTCTGTCCAGCGTTCCTATTAGGGAAGGCAGAACAGCAAATTCTGGATCCTGACGTTGCTTGTAAACCAGATGACCTTTTTGTAGAACAAATGCTCTGCATTTCATGCCCTACCATTGAGTAGGTGAGGGGCTAATTATTATCTAAATGTTTCTTACCTCATAGAGGCACTACAACCTGCATCAAATGCTGCAGAATTCTTGACTTGTCCTAGTGACTTCTTTTGCCTTCCTTGTACTGTCAAGAAGGGAAGAAAAGTTGGGTACAATGGAGGAACTGAAAAGGTCTAGTGTTTTCATACAGAATTTGATGTTTCTGTATGTTGAGAGGGGCAGGTAATTCAGAGAGGGCTCCCAAGTTGGTTGTTCTTATTACAGAAACAAAACAGGAGAACATTTTAAGTCTTGATTCAAATGAGTTTTCGCGAACTGTGTGACTAAAAGTTCCTTACACACTAGGTTGTTTGTTTTTAATATAGGTATCCTATGGAACACAGAGATTGTAGGTGTCAGAAAAGTGTTATATTTCTGACACATGTTTATCTTAACCAGTGCTTGGCAGACCCTTCTCTTTTCTCTGCCTGGCAACCCTCCACTCATTTTCTGAAGTTAGCTCACCTATCACCTTCTATATAAGTCATTCCCTAACTCATCTAGACTGTCTTAATAACTGCCTTTTTGCTCCCAGAGTTTGACTCCTATAGGACTTATTTCATTTTTCAAGTCTAGTGTGCCCACCCAAGACCACTTTACTGTATGCCTTGAGAGGGCATTTTCTGAAATTCTGAAACACCACAGTCCTGTCTCCATCAGCTCATAGGCACAACCAGGGCAGCACTTCCATCTTTGTACTCCCAGCACCTAGCATGAAGTGAAGTGAAGTCGCTCAGTCGTGTCCGACTTTTTGAGATCCCATGGACTGTAGTATACCAGGCTTCTCTGTCCATGGGATTTTCCAGGCAAGAGTACTGGAGTGGGTCGCCATTTCCTTCTCCAGGGGTTCTTCCTGACCCAGGGATCGAACCCAGGTCCCCTGCATTGCAGGCAGATGCTTTACCCTCTGAGCCACCAGGGTCCCAACAAGTAGAATTATGGATACCTGAATTTAAAGGGATTAGTAATAAACTCAAGATAAGGTTATGTGTCTGTATGCTAAGTCACTTCAGTCATGTTCAACTCTTTGCAACCTTTTGGACTATAGCCCACCAGGCTCCTCTGTCCATGGGATTCTCCAGGCAAGAATACTGGAGTGGGTTGCTATTCTCTTCTCCAGGAGATCTTCCTGACTTAGGGGTCGAATCTTGATCTTCTGCATTGTAGGCAGATTCTTTACCATCTGGGCCACCAGGAAAGCCCAGAATAAAATTATTATTTAATAAATAGATACCGAGTGGCTGAATCTATCCATTTTGACCCTTGGACCTTGCTCTGTTCTATCACATATAGCTTTTCTTTTTCCATCTTGCCACTGCATTGCCTTGCCTCCCTCCTTCCCTCTGTTTCTTCATTTTTGCTTGACTCTCTGTATTGGCTTCTATGCAGGAGAGAAAAGTCACTTACCTCTTCCAGTCTTGAAGGAGTGGCTTTGTGTAGGAGTTGAAATTTATTGCTCAACCCTGCCCCAGCTTTCGGTTGTCTTTGAAACATTTGTGAGTGCCCAAGCAACCTATTTTCCTTTTAATGGTCCCCCGGAGTTGAGGGGTAGGGGGCAAGACCTGTCAATGTTCCAAAGGAGTAGGGTCCTAGATTCGGGCTGACTGGAAGCTGGCTCCTCAGGCAACAGTTTTTACATTGAGCAACCCTATACAGTCCTCTGCGACCCAAGCATGGGCCCATCAGCCCCTTCTGCCCCCTCAGCTTCAGACACAGGTGATCAGCGGGCTGTTCTCTGGGCAGCAGCTGCAGAGATTGGTGCACCTGCCGCGTGAAAAAGCTCCTCTCGCCCCTCCCCCACAGAGCCTGGCCTGGAGCGCGCGCAGAGCGTGGAGATGGCGCCTGTGTCTCCCAGCTGGCGGGTGCCCTGCAGGACCCCAGGGTGTGTCGAATCTGCTGCCTGCCCCTCCGGCTGAAGCTCTAGGACAAGCACGAAGCAAATGCGTTTCTTTTACACCTTCTGGGCGGCCCTGGATCCGCTGCTTCCGTGCTGGACCCGGGGCAACTGAGTCCAAGCAGGAGCCCATGCTCAGATCCCCATAGCCATGGGTCTCCCGGGCACAGTGCCCTGCTGAGTTTCAACACTAGGCATTTTGGGGGCATGCCTCTCAGGTGCACATCTTAAAATGCCCTTTTTGGCTGATCCAGCCCCTTGCTCCTCAGGGAGAAGCTCCGGTTTTGAGTTCCCATGCTATATGGGTTGCTGCTCCCAGTGTGGGGTTATGTCTCAGCCTCTCATACCCTCTTAACATGGGCATTCTCTCAGTGGCCTGACATGTAGGAGTTGTTCAGCCAGCTTTCATGTTTTTTTCTCCCCCGCAGGACCACGTTCCCTATATATCTGTGGATCTGGTGTGTTGTGGGAGGAGTTGAATTCAGAACCCTTTATGTCACCATCATGAACCGGAACCCCTCCTTTTCTACTTACTGTTTGTCACCCTTTTCCAAAAAGAATTTGCAAATATTCACACATGTATAAATATACATGTATTATTCAACAGCATAAAAAATAAATGTGGCCATCAGGGAAAGTTTGGACTTATTTTTTTCTTCTCGGATTTATCTTCACTTGCTTTGAAAAAGAAAAATAACTGAAGTTATTTCACTGCAGATTTTCTTAAATTTATGCTAAATATATTGATTGGTTTTCTCAAGTGCTGGTCACTCTATTTCCATGTCACTTGGGCAAACGATAAGGATTATTGGACCTGAGATGACGTTGACAAAACCCTCCTAGCTGTCCCTCATACTACCCAGTTGCCTGTCAACATAAGTAAATTACATGGGGTCTAATTTCAGGTAGTTTACTTGTAAATGGTTGTGTGTTTTTAATCTATGATTTTTCTGACTATTCTGCAAGGATCTCTCCAGTTTCCCTGGAGATAGGTGGGGAACAATGTAGAGGTTGAATTGGGTTCAGATACTGGATGGGGTTCTGTTAGCAAGGAAGTCCTATTAGGAGAGGCAAACTTAAACTAAATAGCTAATCTTGAAGCAGAGAGCAAAGAAAGAATGACTTTGCAAATGAAGGTACTCTGACTATGATTGATAGTCTAAATGAACAGAGTTCCATAATTTATAACCTTGCAGGGTTATAGACGGTGTCTTCTGTACCCCAAGTTAAAACAGTTAAACAGAGGTGAGAAAGTAGCACCTTTAAGACTGATAAAACTGGAGCTTCTTACCACGAAGAACTGATTCTGTGTGTTAAATGCAGGAAGATTTGGAAGAGTACAGGATCAAGCAGCAGGGAAATGGGAGTTCTTAGCCTCAAAGTCTATATCTAGACAAAAATCTTTAGGTGTGGTTACTAAGGCAAGGAATTGACCAGAAGTAAGCAGACTGAATCTACTAAGTTTTTTAGAGGGACTTTATTGTTAAAGCAAGTCCCACCAACAACTGCATATAATTGTTGAACCTACAAGGCAATCCTGAGGTGTCTGAACTTGTACCAACATGTGGAGGTTGCTAAAATTAGAAAAGAACTTTCTCCTGAATGCCCATCTCAGCTATAGGTATTAAAAATAGTGATTAAAGAATATCTTATAGGGATATGAATATACGTCTATGAACTGTTTGTGTTGGAAAAAGGATATGTATGTGGAAATTAGATTGCCAAAGGGGTGGACAGTGGTGAGCACTATTAGTTGACTACCAAAAAGCACTACTTACTCAGCTTTATTCCTTGTTAATAGGTCTCTGTACCCTCTCTTTGCACCCAACACACACACATTTTAGGTCGAATTCCCATGGTTTCAGAGACAGTGAGTTTAGTCAAAGACCTTATATAGGTATGCAATCCAAATCTACCAGTGATACATAAGGAGATGTTTTTTAGAAGTTTCTGGAGGTAGATGCTGGCACTTCCAAGATATTATTAAATTGCTAAACTAATATTACTAAACACTTGGGTCTAAATTTGTTATATGAGATAAACCGTTGTTTGTTTTAGTCACTGTTGGTTTTATTTGTTTTTATATCTTGTAGGCAAGTATTCTAAATGATAAAATTATAAACTTACGTTTTTGTCCAGAAGGTTACCAAATTATAGTGTATGGGTCAAATCCAGCTCCCCATATCTTATAGAGAAAAGAACCAGAAAAAAAAACAAAAACCATGTTTTTGTAATTAGTTTTATTGGAATATAGTCACTCCCATTCATTTATATCATCTATGGCTGCATTTATAAGAGTAAATTGAATAGTTGCAAATAAGACCACATGGCTTGCAAAATCTAAACTATTTCTAACTGATCCATTATGGAACAAGTTTTCTGACTTCTCATTTAAAGAGTCATATGAGATAATCAGAATTAAGTGAGATAAAAATATCATTTATTCCTATAATATTTTAGCACAATCTTTTCCAAACTTGCAGAGAATATGAATGAGCTGCAACCCTTGTTAAACTTACATATTCTGATGTCTTGTGCTGAGTTACTGAGTCAGACTCTTCAATGTAGAGCCCTGGGAGGTTGTATTATTAACAGTTTCCTCACATGAATTTTTTGACCAGCCAAGTTTGGAAAATACTGTTAGAGATTGATATCTTGGAGCTGGTTAGCTAGCCTGCCATTTAATCTGATCTGTAACTGGTGCAGAAATAAAGCCCTAGTATGACTAGGAGATTGAGTAAGATTTCATCGGAGAAGGCAATGGCAACCCACTCCAGTACTTTTGCCTGGAAAATCCCATGGACAGAGGAGCCTGGTAGGCTGCAGTCCATGGGGTCGCAAAGAGTCGGACAGGACTGAGCGACTTCACTTTCACTTTTCACTTTCATGCATTGGAGAAGGAAATGGCAACCCACTCCAGTGTTCTTGCCTGGAGAATCCCAGGGACGGGGTAGCCTAGTGGGCTGCTGTCTACGGGGTCATACAGAGTCGGACACGACTGAAGCGACTTAGCAGCGGTAGCAGCATGACTAGGAGATTGAGTGAGATTTCGTCAGGTCATTGTAGGCTTGTTTACAGAATGAAGTACAGTGGACCAGAAAATTTTGTTGTAGTAAAAATGACACCAGCTTTCAAAAGAGATACCTGGATTCAGGTTCTAAGTCAGCTTTTAACTAATGATTTGACTTTGGGCAAGTTTCTAGAATCCAAGATCTTCAACTATAAAAACATCAGTTGAATGGAATGTTTCCAAGTTGATTTTTGGCAGTAAGATTTGCAAACTCAGGAAGTAGAGAGTGCCTAAGAAGAAAATAAGAATAGTTTCTCTGTATTTTGAAATTATTTTCTTCTAGATTAGGGCTCCTCATCCCTGGCTACACATTAGACTCACTGTGAAGTTTTTAAAACAGCAATACCATAGTTCCCACCCAGAGATCTGTATACAGTAAGCCTTGGGGAGAGCCTAGCCCATAAGATGAAAGCTTTCCAGGTAACTCTACTTGTTTAGTCAGATTGAGAACCACACTTTCATTTTTTTTTTTTTTGTTTGTTTTGTATTTCCTATTTAAGGTTTACATACACTTGGTGAGATACAGTAAACAAGAGGAGCAAACAAATTCAGTAGTTTCCAAATACTGAGTTAAGAAGTCTGGATAATAGTTGGAGGAGAGCCTGTTTTAAAAAAATGTAGCTCAGCACACTTCACAGCCAGATTGATATATTAGCTTTTGGGCTTGGAAATCTCTCTCTCTCTTTTAAAACATACTCCCAAGGTCATCCTAATGCACAGCTGGCTTGGGAACCACCAGGCCCAGTAATCTCTGAACTTCTTCCAGCTTGTAGGATGTGAGGTCTTATGTTTAATTTTATGAGAAATAAGTCACAGTTTTAAAAACATTTTGAAAAGACAGTTTGTATAAGATACTGTGAAAGGAATGTTATTAATCAATAGGAGTGGGCCTCCAACAGGTGCTATTTGGAAAAAATACTGCTTGCCTGGTTTACCTTCTCAGAAACAGTCATAACTGTCCATGCAGTTTAATTATTTGTCCTTAGTAACACTTGAAAAAGTTCTTTACTTTGGCCTTTTATTTGCAACTATGTGGGCTTCCTTGGTGGCTCAGATGTTAAAGAATCTACCTGAATGCAGGAGACCTGGGTTTGATCCCTGAGTAGGGAAGATCCCCTGGAGAAGGGAATGGCAACCCACTCCAATATTCTTAGCTGGAGAATCCCATGGACAGAGGAGCCTGGCAGGCTATAGCCCATAGGGTTGCAAAGAGTAGGACGCAATTGAAGCGACTTGGCATGCACACCCACATATAACTTAGTCTTGCACTTACTAATCCTTTTAAATTTAGGTATTCATAATTCTACTCACTCATTTATTCTTTTGTTCATTCATTTAACAAATAATTTGAAAGACCCAACTATGAGCCATAAATTTCTCTAGGTGCTGGAGATACAACAAAGAACAGGAGTCTCTACCTCCTTGAGGCTTACACTCTACTTGGGGAAATTGATTTAAAATATCCCCACCTATTTAGAGTTTTTGTCATTGTTGAGTTGCTCAGTCATGTCTGACTCTTTGCAACCCCATGAACTGCAGCCCGCCAGGCTCCTCTGTACATGAGATTCCCCAGGCAAGGATACTAGAGTGGTTTGTCATTTCCCTCTCCAGTTTAGAGCTTTAAATGGTGCTAATTGTTAAGGAGGAAAATAAGGCAAGGAAAGATGATAGAAAATGATGGGTGCTGGAGGGCACTGCTATTTTACAAAGGTAATCAGGGAAGTCTACTCTGTTAAGGCAATGCTTTAACACAGATCTTAGGAAAGTAAGAGAAAGTCATAGTGATATCTGGGGGAAGAGCATTTTAGACAGAGGAAACCATGAGTGCAGAAGTCCTGTGGTGGGAATGTTCTGCGTCTGACTCAGAAACAGCCTGGAGACATGGGTTTAAGTGGGACGCGAGTAGTGGGGAATGTTGGAGAGGAGAGCAGGCCTGTCATGCAAACCTTGCCAGGCTAATTATCAGGGCATTGTAGTTAGCTCTAAGATTTAAGGGTGTATCCAGGAGTTGTGCCATTTGGAATTTTAGTCCCTGAGGCCTGGTAAATATAAATGAATAGAAAATTAGGCACAAACCTGAATACTTACTTGAAATGGAAAAAAAAAAAAAACCTGCAAGAAATCATCAGTTTTTAAAAAGTGCCAAATACTAATGGAGGGGATAGGAATATGCCACCCTCCAAATATACTGCTTTGGCATAAGGTTTGTTGTTGTAAGCTGAAGACAGTAAGGAACAGTAGATGCAAAAAAGCTCTTGTCAGGACTTGCGATGCCTCCCTTCCACTGCAGGTAGAGGAACTAAGATCACCTGTGGTATGTGACGAGGCCAAAAAAAGAAAAAAGATCTGTCTTCCTCACTATCATATCACACCAGGAAGTGCAAAAGGACTTTTAATCATTAGAGACGCTTATCAGCCCAGAGATAGGGAGGAATCTTTATAACAAACCACTGAAACCACCCTTATCTTCTATTCATTTCCCCCGTATATTTACCTTCCCAGTTTGCTGTACCTAAATGCCAAATTCCTTTTCTTTTGTCTTGCCATTTCTATACAAATTTATTATTCTTTAGTAAGATAACATATAAGCCCCACATTCTAACTACCCCTTTGAGTTACTTATTACTTAGTTTCTTCTGTGTGTCTTTGCATTACTTCTGTTAATAAACTCTACTTATTTCCCCTTGTTAATCTGTCTTTTGTCAGTTTATTCCCCAGGGCCTCAGATGCAGAACCTGGGAGGGTGAAGGAAAAAGGTTTTTTTTTCCCCTCCCCTATACCACACATGACACAAAATTAAAAACAAAACAAAACAAACCCATAATAATTTTACTAATTAACTATGACATCCCTCTGTTTTACATAATTTCCCTTCATTATTTCTGGCTAAAACCTCTTTGATTACCTCTTTACATATTATTTTGTAATAGCATTTTCTAGAAGAAGAATAGGAAGATAATTGAATCTTTCCTTTATCTTATTTGGTCAAAGTTTTTTATTTGTAGTGTAGAAAAATTTGTTTTCATAATACATTATGGGTAATGCTGTGTACATTTCTGGAATGGTAGTTAAATTTGGGAAAGTTTTTTTTCAAATTTCTTTTTTCACATGAACTGCTGTAAGATTTGTAAGAATTTTCCACAGACTAGCTGCTGGCTCCGTGTTTCAAGTTCCTTTTCTCCTTCACCAGCCACATATTTCTTGTGTGATGAAGGCAAGTTCCTATCTTATGATCCCTAGGCCTGAGCTTTAATGTCACAATGTAAGTTAGCACTGAGGATAGTAGATGTATTCTTAGAAGCCATTCCTGTATCAATGAAAGCTTTACATTACAGTAACCTTGAACTTCTGTAAAATATCCCACCAACTCAAACTAAATGCTTTTCTAACTCAACTTTTCCTTTGTATTCTCCTTAGTGTTAACCATTCAGTTGTGTTTGACTCTTTGCAATCCCATGGACTGTAGCCCGCCAGGCTCCTCTGTCCATTGAACTCTCCAGGCAAAAGTGGGCAAGAATACTGAAGCTATTCCCTTCTCTAGGGGATCTTCCCAACTCAGGGATAGAACCCAGGTCTCCTGCCTTGCAGGCAGATTCTTTACCATCTGCTGCTGCTGCTAAGTTGCTTCAGTCGTGTCCGACTCTGTGCAACCCTATAGATGGCAGCCCACCAGGCTCCCCCGTCCCTGGGATTCTCCAGGAAAGAACACTGGAGTGGGATTACCATCTGAGTCACTAGGAAAGCCTTAACTAGATCACAAATTGTCTGTGTCTATTCTAACTCCACTTGACTCAAAGAGAATTGTGACAGAAGGAAATTCAAAATTAGACAGTTGTGGTTAAAGTACCTCACAATCACAAATTAAAACAAAAGAAGGCCATGTGAATACACTGTGAGGGCCTCCTCCAAAGGGGCCTGTGCAAGTGAGGTTCCTGAATCTGCAACTTTATTAGCTTCAAGGAAAATCTTCCTCTGGTGAAATGTGAAGCTGTTGGAGGGCTTCTAGCAAGGCAGTAACATGATCTAAGTGCTGTTGAAAAAGGACCATTTTGTTTGGAGAATAGATGGTAGGGCTGCAACCCTGGAAGCAGGGGGATCTGTGCAGAGGCTGAAGTTCAGGTTACAAACAGAAAGTAAAAAAGGAGACATAACCCTTATAAGTTCCCAGAAAGCTGACCCTATTACCCACTAAGCTATTGTTGTATTTCCTGATAATTCATGCCTGCTCATGTCAGACTGGTTTCCTTTTTCAGCTATTGCTGATTCAGCGATTAGAGGACAGTCTACTAATATTTTCTGATGTTCAAAGTCTCTAAAGTTTGAATTTCATCAACAGTATTTTTATTACTGTATCTATTTGTGTTCCTAGTTTCTGCTGCATGGATGCCTGCAGTGCTGGCCAGTCAATCATTCTTTTCCAACACAATTTCAATTCATATCAACATACTTCTTTCCCTGGGTTGAGAACTACACAGGAGGACTCTTTCCTATGGTAAAGAAACTTTGTGTGTGTGTGTATTTAATTGTTATGTCCGATTCTTTGTGACCCAGTGGATTGTAGCTCACCAGGTTCCTCTGTCCATAGAATTTCTCAGGCAAGAATACTAGAGTTGTGTTGCTATTTCCTCCTCCAGGGGATCTTCCTGACCCTGGGATCAAACCAGGGTCTCCTGCATTGCCGACAGATTCTTTACCACTGAGCCACTGGGAAGCCCATAGAAAACTTAGAAACGGGCAGTTTATCACTTCATATCATCAACTGTCCCTTTGCCCGATGATGAATTATCTGATTAATTTCTTCAAACCTTTAGTGTTCAATCATTTTATCTCATTTATTTGGGAATTAACTTTGTGACATGTTGTTTTAGAATAGAGGCTGGTAAACCTTTTCTGTGAAGGGCCAGATAGTAAATATTTTAGGCTTTGTGGGCCATATGGTCTCTGTCAGAATCATTCGCCGATGCTGTTGTAGCACTAAAGCAGTCATAGACAATTATGCAAAGAAATGGACATGGCTGTGTTCCAACACAATTTTCCTTATATAAACAGGCCATGGGGCCAGGTTTGGCCTACAGAATACAGTATGGTGACCTCTGCTTTAAAATTTTCCTCTAGCTGTTTCATGTTATGTGTCCCAGATCTTAAACACACTTAACCTCTGTAAGTCTAGTGTGTCCATCTTTAAAATAAGGTCCATAATATATGCTCTGTCTACCAGAAGGCATTATCATAAGGATCAAATGAGATATTGGTTGTGACAGTCTCTTATAATTTTAAAGTAGCATACAACTGTACATTTTTTTCTCCTCCCTACCACCCTGTAACACCTTTCCCTACTGCCTCCTCCACCAAAGGTCCATATAGAAACATTCAGTCCCAAAGTAAAACCATAGTTTACTACTTTATCTTTACTCCTGGTCCTTATGTTGAATACTCCTGGCTCCCAAATACGTCACCAAAACTACCTTTGATAGCACAAAGCTGAGTTTGTTCTTACCATGGTAAGGGAGAATATAACCTTGATATCCATTCCATTCCATTCAGTTGCTCAGTCGTGTCTGACTCTTTGCGACCCCGTGGACTGTAGCCTACCAGGCTTCTCCGTCCATGGGATTCTCCAGGCAAGAATACTGGAGTGGGTTACCATTTCCTTCTCCAGGGGATCTTCCCGACCCAGGGATCGAACCCAGGTCTCCCGCATTGGAGGCAGACGCTTTAACCTCTGAGCCACCAGGGAAGCCAAACTTTAATAAAAGTGGTAGGGCAAAATCAGGATATTTTTTGAGATTTTAAAGACCAACCTAGATGAAGGTGGAACTTTCAGTGCAGGGGTTTGGTTAGGATTAGATATAATAGTCTAGGATTTGTGAATATAACAACATGTGAATTTTGAAGATGGATTCTAGGAGTTTTCGTGTGTATACTGTCCTTTAATAGTTTCTACTGAAAAATCGATCATCCTTTCAGAAAGTCATTTGTAACTTTCATTTGGGCAAGGGCAGGTTTCTTGGAATAATAAAGTTATATTGAGAGACACATTGAAATAGTAAAGTTATCTTACTGTGGTCAGTAAACAGTGTGGATGTAAATGATTTTGGTCCTCATTTATAACATACTGGAGGCATTTTGTGAGAAGAAGAGGAAAATGTAAATAGGATATTAGGATTTATTTAGAAAAGGTTAGAGAATAACTGGTAGAAAAGAAGACCGTAGATGAAAAGAGAGGAAGAGGTGGAAAGACCAAAGAGCTTCGGACAAGTTTCAAGCAAATTCTGAGACAGGAGAGAAAATCTGGGGGGATTAGAAGTTGGAATGTAAACTATATTGGTGTGTTGAAAATTGTAAAAGAGAATTTTAAAAGCTATCATATATAAATTGCTTTCAGTCAATTGTTATTGCTGGAGAGTTGTATTTTTGTGTGTGAATATGTGTCAAGATTGGAAAAATATGTGGGTCTGGTTTGGAGGAGATTGTTTTTACTAAAGACTATGTTCTCTATTTTGCTGTTGGCCTAAATTCTATGCAATTTTACAATATTTATATATATATATAGGTAGGTAGGAAATTTTGAATATACACATAAACAATTAGAATAAACAAAGGTAACTGTTAGTAGGAAAGTAAAATTCCAAAATGGATAAGTAAGATTCAAAAATAAAGAGAAATAGGAAAGATGACTTTCATTAAAAATAGGAACTTCTTTGGAAGAGGAGAGGAGAGACATGGGAGAGTGATAAAGAGAAGAGAAAGAGGAAGAGTAAATAAAGAGCATGTTGGGAGGGAACAGCATGATTTGTGGGAAATGGTCAAAGGCTACTGATTTTTAGGAAGAGTATCAAATTTATTTTCATCACTGTAATATTGCATAGAATTTAGGCTAACAGCAAAATAGAGAGCATAGTCTTTATATCTGGTAGCGACTCCAAATTTAGATGGTTCCAAAGCTATCCTCCGGTCTGATAATTCCCAGGAAGGACTCACAGAACTCACTCAGAGTTTTTATACTCATGGTTATGATTTATTACAGGGAAAGGCTATAGATTAAAATTGGTAAAGGAAAGAGGCTTTCCTATGGCAGAGTCCAGGAGAAGTACCACAGACAGAGCTTTTGTTGTCCTTGTCCTGTGGAGTCAGGAAGAGGCCATCACACCATTCTGCTGGCATCAGTGTGTGGCAATATGCCCAAAGTGTTGCCAACCAGAAAAACACACCTCAGCCTCAGTGTCCAGTTTTTTTAATGGGGATTTTATTACATAGGTATGATTCATTGCTGCCCACATGGCTGATCTCAGTCTCCTGAGATACTGCATATGATCCTGTTATGATCCTGCATAACCTGAAGTCTTCAATCCTAAATCACATTTAGTTTTTGTCAGTTCCTCTCTCTTCCTCCAGACTGTATGGGGTAAGCAGCCCTCCCAAAATCACATTATTAGACTGTCCAATATGACCCAAGGCTCCCAAACAAAGAAACTCCTATCTGGAGGGCCCAGAGACTTCCTCCCGTAAGCTGAGGGCTGAGGTTGATGTTTCCTTTGAGCAAGGTCAAATTTTTTGCTAGACAGATACAAATCCCTTTCATTATCCCATCCTTAAGTAAGGACTTCTTCACATGTGTAAAGGAGAAAAATCCATCCTCAATCCCAGCAACTTGATGAAAACACTTTAAACATTTTGGTATAGGTCTTTCTCGATCTTTCATAGGTTAGGCATACAAATGTTAACTCACCTTTCCTTAATTCCTCCCCAAATTTAAATGAATAGCTATTAAAAACTTGAAAAGTGTTAGTCGCTCGGTTGTGTTCAACTCTTTGTGACCCCATGGACTGTAGCCTACCAGGCTCCTCTGTCCATGGAATTCTCCAGGCAAGAATACCGGAGTGGGTTGCCATTTCCTTCTCCACAGAATCTTCCCAACCCAGGGAATCAAACCTGGGTCTCCTGCATTGCAGGTGGATTCTTTACCATCTGAGCTACCCAAATTTAAATGAATAGCTATTAGTACAAGTTAAAAAACTAACCAGGAAAATCAAATAATCAAATATTAGAGTTAAATGAGACTTTGGACTATATTTGGTCTTTTGGAAGAGTGAAATTATTTTTTCAAGACCATGGAATAAGTGAAGCACAGTGGAGTCAAGAAAAATGGCTTTTCTCTTGCAATAAAGGGAAACTCGAGAGACCTCGTTTTGGATCCAAAAGATGTTACTTTTGAAAATAGCACTGCCTTGCTGACATGTAGTAAGATAACCCTAATGGCTTTTTGATTGATTTGGTTTTGCCCCAGAATTTGGGACGATTTCCAGATCCATATATTAAAGTGTGTCTAGAAGACAGCTGCTCAGTGGCTTGCATATTTTTCTGATTAGATGAATTATATATGCTGCTGAAATAGTCAACTGGATTTCATGTTGTTGATAGGAACAGCACAAGATCTAAAATTGAACATTATTTGTATCTCTCTAGTTCTTTGGAAGAATTTCACTCCCATTTGATGCCTCCTGGTCCTTCTTAGGAAGATAATAGATTTGATGTTTTTCAGATTCCAAGCTGAAACCTAGTTTTCAACTGCTTTCTCAGTTCACTCTACATTTTAGAAAATCTAAGCAACTTGTTTTTCTGTGTGTATTGGTCAGGATTGGAGATTGTCAATTGATCTGAATGGTATAAAAAGGGCCAGAACATACTCTTTTGTCAAATAAGCTTGTGTCTTGGGAAGGTGCTCTGGACTAAAGTTCATGTCCCCACAAATTCATATGTTGAAATTTCATCCCCAGTGTGATACTATCTAGAGATGGAGCCTTTGGTATGGGATTAGGTCATGAGGATGAAGCCCTCATGAATGGGATTCAGATGAATTCAGTTGCTCAGTCTTGTCTGACTCTTTGTGTGCAACCCCATGAGCTGCAGCATGCTAGGCCTCCCTGTCCATAACCAACTCCCGGAGTCCACCCAAACCCATGTCCATTGAGTCGGTGATGCCATCCAACCATCTCATCCTCTGTCGTCCCCTTCTCCTCCTACCCTCAATCTTTCCCAGCATCAGGATCTTTTCCAATGAGTCAGCTTTTCGCATCAGATGGCCAAAGTATTGGAGTTTCAGCTTCAACATCAGTCCTTCCAATGAACACCTAGGACTGATTTCCTTTAGGATGGACTGGTTGGATCTTCTTGCAGTCCAAGGGACTCTCAAGAGTCTTCTCCAACACCACAGTTCAAAAGCATCAATTCTTCTGCACTCAGCTTTCTTTATAGTCCAACTCTCACATCCATACATGACTAGATGGACCATTGTTGGTAAAGTAATGTCTCTACTTTTTAATATGCTATCTGGTTTGGTCATGACTTTCCTTCCAAGGAGTAAGCATCTTTTAATTTCATGGCTGCAATCAGAATCTGCAGTGATTTTGGAGCCCCCCAAAATAAAGTCAGCCACTGTTTCCCTATCTATTTGGCATGAAGTGATGGGACCAGATGTCATGATTTTAGTTTTCTGAATGTTGAACTTTAAGCCAACTTTTTCATTTTCCTCTTTCACTTTCATCAAGAGGCTCTTTAGTTCTTCTTCACTTTCTGCCATAAGGGTGGTGTCATCCACATATCTGAGGTTATTGATGTTTCTCCCAGCAATCTTGATTCCAGCTTGTGCTTCCTCCAACCCAGCGTTTCTCATGATGTACTCTGCATAGAAGTTAAATAAGCAGGGTGACAATATACAACCTTGACGTACTCCTTTTCCTATTTGGAACCAGTCTGTTGTTCCATGTCCAGTTCTGACTGTTGCTTCCTGACCTGCATACAGGTTTCTCAAGAGACAGATCAGGTGGTCTGGTATTCCCATCTCTTTCAGGATTTTCCACTGTTTATTGTGATCCACACATTCAAAGGCTTTGGCATTGTCAATAAAGCAGAAATAAATATTTTTCTGGAACTCTCTTGCTTTTTCAATGATCCAGCGGACGTTGGCAATTTGATCTGAATGGGATTAGTGCCCTTGTAAGAGTGACTTCAGGTAGCTCCCTTGCCCTTCTGCTGTGTGAGGGCATGATAAAAAGATGGCTGTCTATGAACCAGAGAACAAGCACCCACTAGACACTGAATCTTCTGGCACCTTGGACTTCCTAGCCTCCAGAATTGTAAGAAATAAATCTGTGTTGTTTATAGGCTGTACTACCAGTCTGTAGGATTGTTGTTGAAGCACCTAGAGTGGACTAAGACAGAGGGTAATTAGTGTCCGCATTCATCTTCATAGGCTTTCCAGGTGACTCAAGTGGTAAAGAATCCACCTGCCAATGCAGGAAACACAGGAGACATGGGTTTGATCTCTGGATCAGGATAATCCCCTGGAGAAGGAAATTGCAGCCCACCCCAGTACTCTTTCTGGTATTCTTTCCTGAAAAATCCCATGGACAGAGGAGCCCAGTGAGCCACAGTCCATGGGATCATAAAAAGTAGATACAACTGGGCATGAACATGCTCAGTTTCCAGGGACTGCATCATGCATAGGCCCAGCTTACCTAGTCTCCTTTTAGCTGATGGAAGTGACCTTCTGTGTCAAAACATTTCCACCCTACTGCCTGGATCTGCTTTAGCTCTGAAATGAACAATGAGCAAATCATTTGGGTTAGCTGGAAATGTGTTTTAAAAATGCAAAGTCCAAACATGCCTGAGGGGGAGTTAGTACCTTAAAGCAACTTCAGATTGATTATCTTTTTTGTATACTTAACTGAAATCAGCTGCAGTAAAGAGATAACATTCTGATGAAATAAACTTGGAACTTGATGCGGAGTCAAGCCCAGGGAAGGACATTGCAGGTTTTCAGGAATGCAGAGAGCATCAGGAGAACGAGGAGGAGCCTGGGGGAGGCAGAGATAGGTAGAATCTCTGTTTTCTCATTTGGTGTAGCTCTGATCTGTGACTTAATGTAGTGTCAAGATGGAGAATTTACAAAGAAGTGTGGTCGTACGTCCTTTCAACCACTGAGAGGAAAATTATTGAAAATGTTGGTAAAGTGCTAGAAAGAGTCAAAGTGAGACAAATCAGTTATATGTATTATGAAGTACAAGTTCTGACTTTATTGTTTCTCCCAATACATAGAAATAAAGGTCAATATCAGTTCAGTTCAGGTCAGTCGCTCAGTCGTGTCTGACTCTTTGCGACCCCATGAATCACAGAATGCCAGGCCTCCCTGTCCATCACCAACTCCGAGTTCACTCAAACTCATATCCATCGAGTTGGTGATGCCATCCAGCCATCTCATTCTCTGTCGTCCCCTTCTCCTCCTGCCCCCAATCCTTCCCAGCATCAGAGTCTTTTCCAGTAAGTCAACTCGTCGCATGAGGTGGCCAAAGTATTGGAGTTTCAGCTTTAGCATCAGTTCTTCCAGTGAACACCCAGGATTGATCTCCTCTAGAATGGACTGGTTGGATCTCCTTGCAGTCCAAGGGACTCTCAAGAGTCTTCTCCAGCACCACAGTTCAAAAGCATCAATTCTTCAGTGATCAGCTTTCTTCACAGTCCAACTCTCACATCCATATATGACCATGGGAAAAACCATAGCCTTGACTAGATGGACCTTTATTGACAAAGTAATGACTCTGCTTTTTAATATGCTATCTAGGTTGGTCATAACTTTCCTTCCAAGGAGTAAGCGTCTTTTAATTTCATGGCTGCAATCAGCATCCGCAGTGATTTTGGAGCCCCCAAAAATAAAGTCTGACACTGTTTCCACTGTTTCACCATCTATTTGCCATGAAGTGATGGGACCAGATGCCATGATCTTTGTTTTCTGAATGTTGAGCTTCAAGCCAACCTTTTCACTCTCCTCTTTCACTTTCATCAAGAGGCTTTTGAGTTCCTCTTCACTTTCTGCATAAGGGTGGTGTCATCTGCATATCTGAGGTTATTGATATTTCTCCCGGCAATCTTGATTCCAGCTTGTGCTTCTTCCAACCCAGCGTTCCTCATGATATACTCTGCATGTAAGTTAAATAAGCAGGGTGACAATATACAACCTTGACGCACTCCCTGAAAAACAGAAAATACAAAGAAGCTTCACTGGTCTCATCTCATAGAGCAAGTCACACTATTGTGTCCTAAAATCTGTTTCTTCCTCTATTTCTACTTTCCCTACATAGCTAAATACTCTTGTGGTCCTGTGTTTATACTAGACAGTGTTGTCTGATAGAAATCTAATGAGCCATATACATGCTGTTAACTTTCCTAGTAGCTGCAAAAAAAAGCAAAAAGAAACAGGTATTAATCCAATACATCCAAAATGTTTCATTAATATCAAATTATTAGCAAAGTATTTTAGAACTTTTAAAAATTAAGTCTTTGAAACTAGGCCTATGTTTTATAGTTATAGAACATCTCAGTTTGGGCTAAGTATATTTCAAATGCTCAGTGGCCATATTTGTCTTATGCCTGCTGGATTGAATAGTGCAGCTCTAGATGAAAGATACAATGCAGGGATACTGTCTCTTGAAAAATCACACTAATTTGTCATCAGCTATAATGACCGAATAACTTATTAAAGAAGGCTTCACCTGTGAAAGTATTTTTGTTGTTGTTTGTTTGTTTATTTTTTTTACTTAACAAGCATACTGGAGGTAGATGGCAGATCACAATAAACTGTGGAAAATTCTGAAAGAGATGGGAATACCAGACCACCTGACCTGCCTCTTGAGAAACCTGTATGCAGGTCAGGAAGCAACAGTCAGAACTGGACATGGAACAACAGACTGGTTCCAAATAGGAAAAGGAGTACGTCAAGGTTGTATATTGTCACCCTGCTTATTTAACTTATATGCAGAGTACATCATGAGGAATGCTGGGCTGGAAGAAGCACAAGCTGGAATCGAGATTGCCGGGAGAAATATCAATAACCTCAGATATGCAGATGACACCACCCTTATGGCAGAAAGTGAAGAGGAACTCAAAAGCCTCTTGATGAAAGTGAAAGAGGAGAGTGAAAAGGTTGGCTTGAAGCTCAACATTCAGAAAACAAAGATCATGGCATCTGGTCCCATCACTTCATGGCAAATAGATGGGGAAACAGTGGAAGCAGTGTCAGACTTTATTTTTTTGGGCTCCAAAATCACTGCGGTTGCTGATTGCAGCCATGAAATTAAAAGACGCTTACTCCTTGGAAGGAAAGTTATGACCAACCTAGATAGCATATTAAAAAGCAGAGACATTACTTTGCCAACCAAGGTCCGTCTAGTCAAGGCTATGGTTTTTCCCGTGGTCATGTATGGATGTGAGAGTTGGACTGTGAAGAAAGCTGGTCATCGAAGAATTGATGCTTTTGAACTGTGGTGCTGGAGAAGACTCTTGAGAGTCCCTTGGACTGCAAGGAGATCCAACCAGTCCATTCTAGAGGAGATCAATCCTGGGTGTTCATCGGAAGAACTGATGCTAAAGCTGAAACTCCAATGCTTTGGCCACCTCATGCGACGAGTTGACTTACTGGAAAAGACTCTGATGCTGGGAAGGATTGGGGGCAGGAGGAGAAGGGGACGACAGAGAATGAGATGGCTGGATGGCATCAGCGACTCTGTGGACATGAGTTTGAGTGAACTCTGGGATTTGGTGATGGACAGGGAGGCCTGGCGTTCTGTGATTCATGGGGTTGCAAAGAGTCGGACCCGACTGAGCGACTGAAGTGACCTGAACTGAACTGGAGGTAGATGGTTGTTCAGAGAACTAAAAGTGTCATCAGGGATCCAGATCTTTTCAGTGTTTTGTTATAGGAAAGAAATGACTCCATGTTAGATCTCTTTTACTTTAACCTTTGCTTCCCATTCACTAAAAGGATACTGTTTATACATAATGTGCCTTGGGAACCCTGCCCCTCTGCCTGAATATTAAACCAAAGTGCCTTTTTATGGGACCCTGTCCACCTGTAGATGGCTATAGGAAGGAAGAAATTAACACATTCCTTCCCCAAGGCTTGCCATTCCTGGAGATATTTGCAAGATTAACGACTTCTTTCTTTGATTCTTCATCTCCTCCACCACTCTGTTCTATAAAAGATCCTGACATCCAGGCACAGAAAAGATGGTTATTTTGAGGTATTAGTCTGCCATCTTCTCTGTCAGCTGACTTTCTGAATAAAGTTGTATTCCTTGCCTCAACTCTTCATCTCCAGTTCATTGGCCTGTCATGCAGTGAGCAGTGCAAGCTTGGACTTGGTAACGAATTTACCTCATGGGTCTTCCTCAGCATGCTGACTTCCCTTCTTTGTGTTTGTCATCTCAGAATCATGAAATGTCTATTTGTTTTTGTTCAGGCACTGACTCATGTCCTATGGTAGCTTCTCATATCAAACCCTAATATCGGAAGGGGAAAGAGCAAATGTTGTTCTCTCAAGTCTCTCTCTCTCAAGTCTCTCAATTTCCCCTGACAGACATGCCCTGATATCTCATTGGCCAGATTTGGGTCACATGGTAACTCCTAGCTGCAGAGGATCTTGGGAAATGGAAAAGTTGCAAAGAAAAGAATGACTATGAGGGCTTTGCTTTGGAATATCAGTTTAATATATTGCTGACCCAGACAAAATCAGGCTTCTGTTAGCTCAGAAGGGAGAAAGGGATGGCTACTGTGCAGGCAGCCAGTGATGTCTGTCACACAGGCATTCTCTCAAGGTGACAGGGACAGAGGAACAGCAAAAACCAAAATGGTTCTATAATAAAATAGTAACTATATTAATAATTTCTACCATTTACCAACAAATAAAGGTCCATCTAGTCAAAGCTATTGTTTTTCCAGTAGTCATGTGTGGATGTGAGAGTTGGACTATAAAGAAAACTGAGCACTGAAGAATTAATGCTTTTGAACTGTGGTGTTGAAGAAGACTCTTGAGAGTCCCTTGGACTGCAAAGAGATCCAACCAGTCCATCCTAAAGGAGACCAGTCCTGGGTGTTCATTGGAAGGACTGATGCTGAAGCTGAAACTCCAATACTTGGCCACCTGATGCGAAGAGCTGACTCATTTGAAAAGACCCTGTTGCTAGGAAAGATTGAGGGCAGGAGGAGAAGGGGACGACAGAGGATGAGATGGTTGGATGGCATCACTAACTCAATGGACATGAGTTTGGGTAAGCTCCGGGAATTGGTGATGGACAGGGAGGCCTGGTGTGCTGCAGTCCATGGTGTCACAAAGAGTCAGACACAACTGAGTGACTGAACTGAACTGAATCGTTTACTAAGTACTTGCTTCCCAAGTGGTGCTAGTGGTAAAGAACTTGCCTGTCAAAGCAGGAGACATAAGAGACACAAGTTCAATCCCTGGTTCAGGAAGATCCCCTGGAAGAGGGCATGGCAACCCACTCCAGTATTCTTGTGTGGAGAAGCCCATGGATAGAGGGGCCTGGTGCGTTTCAGTCCATGGGATTGAAAAGAGTTGGACACACCTGAAGTGACTTAGCATGAAAGCATGCACTAAGTACTTATGTACCATGTATATTTAATAGATTATCTAATTCACACATAGACACACACACACACAGAGGTTATCTATTACTGAAATCATTACTAATAGTAAAATCAGTGCAGAATTGTCAGATTACCTTGTGAGCTCCCCAAGAGCAGGAATCATGTGCCCATTTTCTCTTTTTTTTTGGTTTGACAAACATAATACAGTATTTGTCAATACAGTTATTTCTCAGTATTCTTGGGGGATTGGATCTAGACTCACCAAGGATACCAAAACCCATGGGTGCAAAAATCCCACAGTTGTTCCCCATATCCATGGATTCTACCTCCACAGATATGATGGCTGACTGTATATTTATTGAAAAAGTTTGCATGTAAGTAGACCTGCATTGTTCAAACCTGTGTTATTCAAGGGTCAGATGTGTTTGTTGAATGAATGACTTCTTTTATTTGCTTATGATAATTTGTCTGCCTTTCAAATCTTGTTTCTGACCTGTATCACCTTCTCTCTTAAAAACCCAGTATGTTTCCCTCTTTAAATTACTGATACGACTACCCACACTCCAGTCTTAAGCATAGATCCTGGCCCTAACTGTGAACCTCCTGCAACACCTTCCAAGGCTCCCAAGCATTCTCATTTGGGAGGGAGTCATGGCTAGAAACCATGACTAACCAATATCCAGCAGTCTTTTCATTGGAGTTTCCTCCCTACCCAGACTTATTTGAAGACCTTAGGGAAATAAACCCAGTTCCTTCCACACAGAGTTGATGATTCCTGGCCTCTGTCTTATGATCTCTCTGTGTTATAAACCTTGCTTATAGTTTTCTAGGCTCTTTCAGTTGGTATGGAATAGAGATAAATCAAGTTTCATAAATTACTGGGAGTTTATTGTAATGATAAGAAAAAAGAAATCTTTGTCTCCCCACCTCCCCAGGCCTCACAGAGAATGTAAGTGTTGTTCTGGACAAATTAATAGCAGTAATTCTAATAACAACAATAGCTGGGATGATTCTGCAGTGATTTCTGAATTTCATTTTCTTCGAAATAGGCGTCTGATGTTCTGAGCCTAGTTCTTGACCATTGTGGTAACTGAGACATTTTCTATTTTGTTGGCCAAAAAAGTTCATTTGGGTTTTTCATAACATCTCACAGACAAGCCTGAATGAAATTATTGGTCAGCCCAATAATTCTGCTTCTCTACCATATAATCTCTTTCTCTACTACCTATTCCATGGGTTCTGTTTAGTTTTCATGGGTTCTGTTTAGTTTTCATAGATTCTGCTGTCTTTTTTTTTTTTTTTGGTTCTGCTGTCTTGAAGTCTATGTATCTTTCTGATACCTGAATTGATCTGAAGACTTCTTTTTGAATTCCCCATGAAAGTATACATATTTGAGTTGACCTTCCAGGGTTCTCCAATGATTAGGAGCCTTCATTGGTTAGAGGCCCCAGGCCAGACCAGCGTATAGATCACTAATTATAGATGCATACTTTGTCAGTCAGTCAGTTCAGTTGCTCAGTCGTTTCCGACTCTCTGCGACCCCATGAATCACAGCATGCCAGGCCTCCCTGTCCATCAACAACCCCTGAAGTTCACTCAAACTCATGTCCATAGAGTCGGTGATGCCATCCAGCCATCTCATTCTCCGTCGTCCCCTTCTCCTCCCGCCCCCAATCCTTCCCAGCATCAGAGTCTTTTCCAGTGAGTCAACTCGTCACATGAGTTGGCCAAAGTATTCCAGTTTCAGCTTCAGCATCAGTCCTTCCAATGAACACCCAGGACTGATCTCCTTTAGAATGGACTGGTTGTATCTCCTCGCAGTACAAGGGACTCTCAAGAGTCTTCTCCAACACCACAGTTCAAAAGCATCAATTCTTCGGCGATCAGCTTTCTTCACAGTCCAACTCTCACATCCACACATGACCACGGGAAAAACCATAGCCTTGACTAGACGGACTTTGGTTGGCAAAGTAATGTCTCTGCTTTTTAATATACTATCAAGGTTGGTCATAACTTTCCTTCCAAGGAGTAAGCGTCTTTTAATTTCATGGCTGCAATCAGTATCCGCAGTGATTTTGGAGCCCAAAAAATAAAGTCTGACAGTGTTTCCACTGTTTTTCCATCTATTTGCCATGAAGTGATGGGACCAGATGCCATGATCTTTGTTTTCTGAATGTTGAGCTTCAAGCCAACCTTTTCACTCTCTTCTTTCACTTTCATCAAGAGGCTTTTGAGTTCCTCTTCACTTTCTGCCATAAGGGTGGTGTCATCTTCATATCTGAGGTTATTGATATTTCTCCCGGCAATCTTGATTCCAGCTTGTGCTTCTTCCAACCCAGCGTTCCTCATGATGTACTCTGCATAGAAGTTAAATAAGCAGGTTGACAATATACAACCTTGACGTACTCCTTTTCCTATTTGGAACCAGTCTGTGGTTCCATGTACAGTTCTAACTTTTGCTTCCTGACCTGCATACAGGTTTCTCAAGAGGCAGGTCAGGTGGTCTGGCCTTCCCATGTCTTTCAGAATGTTCCACAGTTTATTGTGATCCACACAGTCAAAGGCTTTGGCATAGTCAATGAAGCAGAAATAGATGTTTTTCTGGAACTCTCTTGCTTTCTCCATGATCCAGCGGATGTTGGCTATTTGATCTCTGGTGCCTCTGCCTTTTCTAAAACCTGCTTGAACATCTGGAATTTCACGGTTCACATATTGCTGAAGCCTGGCTTGGAGAATTTTGAGCATGACTTTACTAGCGTGTGAGATGAGCGCAATTGTGCGGTAGTTTGAGCATTCTTTGGCATTCCCTTTCTTTGGGATTGGAATGAAGATTGACCTTTTCCAGTCCTGTGGCCACTGCTGAGTTTTCCAAATTTGCTGGCATATTGAGTGCAGCACTTTCACAGCATCATCTTTCAGGATTTGAAATAGGTCAATTGGAATTCCATCACCTCCACTAGCTTTGTTCGTAGTGATGCTCTCTAAGGCCCACTTGACTTCACATTCCAAGATGTCTGGCTCCAGGTGAGTGATCACGCCATCATGATTATCTTCATCATGAAGATCTTTTTTGTACAGTTCTTCTGTGTATTCTTGCCACCTCTTCTTAATATCTTCTGCTTCTGTTAAGTCCATACCATTTCTCTCCTTTATCGAGCTCATCTTTGCATGAAATATTCCCTTGATATCTTTAATTTTCTTGAAAAGATCTCTTGTTTTTCCTATTCTATTGTTTTCCTCTATTTCTTTGCATTGATCGCTGAGGAAGGCTTTCTTATCTCTCCTTGCTATTCTTTGGAACTCTGCATTCAGATGCTTATATCTTTCCTTTTCTCCTTTGCCTTTCACTTCTCTTCTTTTCACAGCTATTTGCAAGACCTCCTCAGACAGCCATTTTGCTTTTTTGCATTTCTTTTCCATGGGGATGGTCTTGGTCCCTGTCTCCTGTACAATGTCACGAACCTCCGTCCAGAGTTCATCAGGCACTCTGTCTATCAGATCTAGTCCCTTAGATCTATTTCTTACTTTGTAGTAGGCTCCTTTCTCTAATTCAATCATCTGTCTTCATAATGACAGAGTCCTGTGATAAACACATATGTTCCGTGTATCAGTCAAGTAACCTAAAGTTTTTCAGCCTTCAAGTTTACCCTAACGTGTTAAGCCCAGCTGGAAACAAGTCTGAGCCTTGTGTTCTAGATGATTTTAGAAAGTCAAATCATCAGCTTCTCTTCTCTAGGTGTTGTGGTCCCATCTGAAGACTACTTACTCTTCAGATATCAATCCGTTCTACTTGTTACATATCTATTTTAATCTGCCAAAATTTGTTTTTGCTCTTTCTCTTTCCATTTTTGGAAAAGTGGTTTCATCCAGTGATTGCCTCTTTAGAGTCGGAGGAGGTAGCCCTGATAGGAACATGAGGGTACTTTTTGAGCCATGGCAGTTTCACTTATCTTCACTGAAGTGTTGGTTACGCTGCCTGTGTTTAGCGAAGTAGACTCAATCTGTGTGTGTTTATCTATGGAATTTATTCCTAAATGTGATTGGTTAGCATCGACAATAAAATAACAGCAACAAAGTGATTGTGACAGTCAGGGTACTAACAGCAAACAGATTTACACTCATTTTGGTGATTTGAAGAGAGTTCAATAAAAGGTTCAATAAAAGTTAAAAAAAGGGTCAGTAGGGTGTAGAACCCCAGCGCTGTATCCTGAGTTCCTTGAACTGATATAAGGAAAAGTCAAAGGAAGAGAGTGGTTACCAGATGTGATGGATCCAAATGTGCCAAATGGAGAAAATTTTGTCAGAAGCTGGGATCTTTGTTCAAGTGATGTAGCCAGTACATCTCAACTCCATGATGAGAGAACTTGGGGAACAAATGCTCTAATCTCATCTTCCCCTGTCTCTGATCTCCTCCTTGGAAAACCCAACAGAAGCCTGGGAGTAAGGAAGCCCATATATATAGTCTATGCAGCTCAGTCTCACAGGGCGCAGAGGGTAGAGGAGGATGGAGATGAAATCTCGAGGGGCAATCAGAAGATACCCAGCACTGAGTTTTTCACTTTCCTTGAATTACTTCATTTTAAGTGTGGACAGTATCCCTCCTGTAATTTCTAAAAATGTAAATTATGTAATTAAGGCCAGATGATGACATTTAAAGTGGAAGCAGTGACAGATTTTATTTTTAGGGGATCCCAGATCACTGCGGATGGTGACTGCAGCCATGAAAAACCTAGATGGTATATTGAAGAGTAGAGACATCACTTTGCAGACAAAGGTCCATATAGTCAAAGCTACGGTTTTTCCAGTAGTCATGTGAGTTGCACCATGAAGAAGGTTGAGTGCTTAAGAATTGATTCTTTCCATCTATGTTGTTGGAGAAGACTCTTGAGAGTTACTTGGATTGTAAGGAGATCAAACCAGTCAATTCGAAAAGAAATCAACCCTGAATATTCATTGGAAGGACCGATGCTGAAGCTGAAGCTCCAATACTTTGGCCACCTGGTGAAAGAGCCAGCTCATTGGAAAAGACCCTGATGCTGGGAAAGATTGAGGGCAGGAGAAGGGGGCAGCAGAGAATGAAATAGATAGCATCACCAACTCAATGGGCATAAGTTTGAGCAAACTCCTGGAGATAGTGAAGGGCATGAGAGCCTGGCATGCTGCAGTCTATGGGGCTGGAAAGAGTCAGGCACCACTTAGTGGCTGACCAACAGCATGTCATTTAAAATATTTTACTGAAAGCCTGAGGATAACAGGGATTTACAATGAGAAAACTGCAAATGTTAAACAACCTTAGAATAGTCACTCAACTGTCTGCTGTCCCCCACCCCCCCCCAAATCCTGAGCCTATTGACTATGCCTTTTGCAGGTGGGCTCTCATTGTCTTCCTTCAGCCTCTTCACTGGCAGCATCACGCTGAAAGGCCAGTCCACCTCATCCTAGTGGTAGTTTCTTTGATCCCTTCCTGTGTATGCAGGTCAGGAAGCAACGTTAGAACTGGACATGGAACAACAGACTGGTTCCAAATAGGAAAAGGAGTACGTCAAGGCTGTATATTGTCACCCTGCTTATTTAACTTATATGCAGAGTACATCATGAGAAATGCTGGGCTGGAGGAAGCACTAGCTGGAATCAAGATTGCTGGGAGAAATATCAATAACCTCAGGTATGCAGATGACACCACCCTTATGGCAGAAAGTGAAGAGGAACTCAAAAGCCTCTTGATGAAAGTGAAAGAGGAGAGTGAAAAAGTTGGCCCAAAGTTCAACATTCAGAAAACTAAGATCATGGCACCTGGTCCCATCACTTCATGGGAAATAGATAGAGAAACAGTGGAAACAGTGTCAGACTTTATTTTTCTGGGCTCCAAAATCACTGCAGATGGTGACTGCAGCCATGAAATTAAAAGACACTTACTCCTTGGAAGGAAAGTTATGACCAACCTAGATAGCATATTAAAAAGCAGAGACATTACTTTGGCCACCAAGGTCCGTCTAGTCAAGGCTATGGATTTTCCTGTGGTCATGTATGGATGTAAGAGTTGGACTATAAAGAAAGTTGAGTGCAGAAGAATTGATGCTTTTGAACTGTGGTGCTGGAGAAGACTCTTGAGAGTCCCTTGGACTGCAAGGTGATCCAACAAGTCCATTCTAAAGGAGATCAGTCCTGGGTGTTCATTGGAAGGACTGATGTTGCAGCTGAAACTCTAATACTTTGGCCACCTGATGCAAAGAGCTGACTCATTTGAAAAGACCCTGATGCTGGGAAAGATTGAGAGCAGGAGGAATAGGGGACAACAGAGGATGAGATGGTTGGATGGCATCACCAGCTCAATGGATGTGAGTTTGGGTAAACTCCGGGAGTTGGTGATGGACAGGGAGGCCTGGCATGCTGCAGTTCATGGGGTTGCAAACAGTTGAACAAAACTGTGTGACTGAACTGAACTGCATGTCCAAAATCTGATTCTTCTCTCCTAAACTCCTTTCATTCTCGAGATGATCTTTTGTGGGAACATTAATTTCATTTGACAAACCATTATCCTCTCAAAATGTAATGGTCTGGCCATGGTACATATTCTTTCAATCAACTGTGGTCAAGGTGGTAGTGTTATGAGCGCCAGCATTCTGGAAGATAAGGAGTTACATCAGGGTTGGGAAGAACATGAGTGTAGTAAGGCCAGGCTAGGGTCTAGAAGGCCTGGCCATGGACCAGGACTGTCACTTAGAGGTCCATAGGTAGGTACTAAGGGCTGCTCAATAGTTCCAAGTTGGAAGACCTTGAATCGAATTCCATATTTATAATTTGTCAACCCTGTGACTTTGGGCAAGTGACTTAATTACCATGAGCTATAATTTCCTTTTTTTTTCTTTTCTCTCCCTCAATTTTTTTTAAAAGGGATGACAATGAGCAAAAGTATATGAAAACACCTTGTAAAGCTGTATGGTCCAAATGCACATAGCACTTCCTTTCTAATAATTGTCAATATTTTTCTGTTTCCACAACATTCACATGCATAATATACTCCCATCATGTCGTTCAATAAATTTCAAGGGCAAAAGCAAGCATTGGGGAGAGGGGGTAGGAGCCTCAAAATAGATTAGTTGAAAAAGCCCCTCATGGAGATTTTGATACAAAGCTCCCCCATATCACCCCCAACTGGATCACACCTAATTGAGAATCGCTTTCTACATGTGCGTGCATGCTCAGTTGCTTCAGTCATGTCTGACTCTTTGCGACCCTATGGACTGTAGCCTGCCAGGATCCTCTGTCCATGGGATTCTCCAGGCAAAAATACTGGAGTGGGTTACCATTTCCTTCTCCAAAGGCTCATCCTCACCTGAGGATTGGACTTGTGTCTGCCTACATTTCCTGCATTGCAAGTAGATTCTTTACCCACTGAGCCACCTGGGAAGCCCTACTTTCCACAGGTGGTTTTGTACAGGTGGATACAAACTGGTGGGGAGTAGAAACTGTGGAACATATGTTTTGTTGGGCTTTCACAGAATTGTGAGTTTTAAAGTAGGTGTTAAAAATTTTAAATCAGAATATTTCATAGGAAAAAAGATATTTCTGTCTCCTCTTGAAATACAGAATTTCTGGTGAAACGAAGCCTACATTCTTAAATGCCAAAACTCAGCTGGAGTTAAATAGTGGATGCCCCTTTAGACACAGGCTCATTATCCAGCTGGTATCACCTGTTTGTGTCACCTGTCCCTTGGCAATTGAATTCGCCATCCCTGGGTTAGGCTATGAAGGAGTCATTGATGCTGGAGCCAGAGGACCTCAAGATGTCATGGAGTCCTGGCTTTCCTTTTAGTTTAGTCAGTATTTGATTTCCCCATTCTACAAAGGCCTGCTGGTTTAAATGATCAGCCCAACTTCACCCACGCTGGGGTGAAGAGGGAACCAGTGATGCAGGAGACTGGTCAGAATTGAGGTCAACTCCCTCCCAGTGAAGAGCCTTTTCCTAGCACGAAGTGTTCCTTTGCAAGCAGCATATCACCATTGCTTAAGTCCAGTCAGTGGAGCCATTGTGAGGAAAGATCAAACCTTGGACAAGTGAGGCTTCTGGAAGCCTCACTGCAGTGCTTCCAACACCAGGACATACACAGGCTCTGGTGTGACCAAACTTGAGCCCGCCTCCCAACCGCCCAGCCCCACCGGAACATAAGTGACTGATGGAGCAGGGCCGGAAGGACTGCGAGCCTGGAACATCTAGTGTCCTTGACCCTCTGGCCAGGATCCCAGCTGAAGAAACCCTCTGGGTTTATCCATGTGGTATGGGGAAGGAAGATGAGGGTGGGGAAGAAGGGGAGAAAAACAGATACAGAGGAAAGCTGTTGTCTCTTTTCGACTGAAAACTGAGCATTTGTGTTCCTGTGCCTCTTGTGTGCTGTGATTTTTTTTTCTGTGTCTTTTTTTCTGGTGCTGGGTTTGGTGTGTTTCTGTAAGGGTGCATGTTTGTTTTGGCTCCTGGAGGAAGTAGTGACAAAGGAAGTGGGAGGACAAACATAATTTTGTAAGCAGCTGGCCTGAGAGGAACAATAAAGCGGAACAGGAGACAGCATGTCGGGGTTGAGATTCCCTGAGACTGTGTAATGCAATCATCCCCAGAGCTTGTGGCTACTGAGGAGTGGGAATGCGGGTGTTTTAGAGCTTCAGGGGGCTGCAGTGATCCCTTCAGGGGGCTTTGATGAGCTGTGTTTTGCAATTCTGATTTCTAGGCTCTGGTAGATGCCTTCTCTGGGCCCCAGCTCCTCTCCTGCACCCCTCCTCCTTACTGTTTCCTCTTGCGTGTCAAATCTAGGCCCTTCTAATGAGGGGATGGTCTATACCAGGAGAATGTGTGTGTGATTAAATAAGAAGGTTATGCTGAAGGATTATGAAGAGGATCCTATAAAAATTTGGTTTTATCTGTAGGAATTTTAAAAACACTTGAAGACTGTAAAAATTCCAATTGAATGTTTCATGAAATCTGGAAAGAATAGGCTTTCACTTTCCACCCGTCTGAAGGCCAGGTGGCTCAATGGTAAAGAATTTGCTGCCAAGCAGGAGACATGGGTTCGATCCCTAGGTCAGGAAGAGTCTCTGGAGAAAGAAATGGCAACCCACTTCAGTATTCTTACCTGGGAAAATCCCATGGACAGAGGATCCTGGAGGGCTACAGTCCATGGGGTCACAAAAGAGTCGGACACAACCTAGCCAGTAAACAACAGCACGCTGTTAGTTCTCTGTATCCTTGCTGAAAATGTCATCTTGAAAACTAGTTACACTTTATCCTTAAAGGGACTCTCTGGAGATTTTGTTATTCCAGATAAGGAGGGGATAACCTTAGTACTATTGCTTGACTGTTCTCTTGAATTTTCTTTTATTGTATATCACTGACAAATAAAAATTGTGTGTATTTAAGATGTAAAGCTTGATTCTTTGTTTCTTTTTTTAAAGTCTCACTTAACCCTCTCAACAAGCCTGAGAGAAAGATGTGTTTTTTAAAATAATTATTTTATTGAGATATAGTTGATATACAGTATTGTATGTTTTGGATGTACAACATAGTGATTCACAATTTTAAAAAGCCATACTCAATTTAAAGTGATAAAATCTTAGCTTTATTCCCTTTGTTGTACAATATAGCCTTGTGGCTTATTTATTAGTTTGTATCTCTTAAACCCCTATCCTTATCTTATCCCACCCAGCCCCCTTCCTTCTCCCCACTCTTGTAAAACTTGATGTTTTGATATTTTGGGAAATTATTATTTTTCTTAAAGTATATGAGAGTTTATTTAATATTCAAGTTAACAAAGGAGAACAGAGATTTTCACCAAATAATGTGGAAATGAATTCTGGCATAAGCTCTGGAAATCTAACTTACTTTTGCAGGGCTGTTGGGAAAATCACTTACCATCCATATGCCTTGCTTTTACCTTTCTATGTTGATACTGTGGAAAGATCTTATTACAGCATTTTTCTGAGATGGGCCCAATTCTGAATATTTATAATGCCAAAAAATCATTTAAATGCCAGAGAAATGCTAATATTCTGTTTTAGAATCTAAATAATATATCTTAGATTTTAAAAAAAATAATACTCTCCTGGGCCTTTTTAAAATAGTGGCTTTATTGAGATATAATTCACATACTATAATATTTACCCACATAAAGTGTTTAGTATATTCTCAGAGTTGTGCAACCATTATTGCACCTTAATTTAAAACATTTTATTATCCTGTAAAGAGGTCCTTTAGCAGTAATATACCATGCTCTCCTCCCTCCAGCTGCTGGTAAACATGGATCTACTTCTTTTCTCTATAGATTTACCTGTTTCCTATGCACAGAATCATACAGTATGTAGTCTTTTGTGCCTGGCTTCTTTCTCTAAACAATGTTTTTGAGGTTCATCCATGTTATAGAATGTTTCAGTACTTCATTCCTTTTTATTTCTGAATAGTATTCCATTGTATGGCTGTCCCTCATTTTATTTTTGCATTTGTCAGTTGAAGGACGCTTGCATTGTTTCCACTTTTTGATATTATGAAAATGCTGCTATGAATATTCACATATAAGGTTTTGTGTGGAGATGTTTTTATTTCACTTGGGAATACACCTGGCAGTGGACGTGCTGGTCATATGGTAACTCCATTTGCTCGGAGGGTAGTAGGATTATGATTCCTAGAGAATGCCGGAAGCTGTAACCTGGTGAGCTCTTCAGTGGTTATGTAGCCCCTGTCCCAGGTGGTGGGAGGTAAAGAACCCACCTGCCAATGCAGGAGACACAAGAGACACGGGTTTGATCCCTGGGTCAGGAAGAGCCCCTGAAGGAGGAAGTGGCAACCCACTCCATTATTCTTGCCTGGAGAATCCCATGGACATAGGAGCCTGGTGGGCTACAGTCCATGAGGTCACAGAGTTGGACACAACTTAGCATGCATGAACAGGTCCTCAAGACACCGTTGTGGCAGACAGACCCTAAGGTGACCCCTAGTTATCCTTGCCTTTCAGTTCAGTTCAGTTGCTCAGTCGTGTCCGACTCTCCGCGACCCCATGAATCATAGCACGCCAGGCCTCCCTATCCATCACCAACTCCCTGAGTTCACTCAAACTCATGTCCACAGAGTCGGTGATACCATCCAGCCATCTCATTCTCGGTCGTCCCCTTCTCCTCCCACCCCCAACCTTTCCCAGCATCAGAGTCTTTTCCAGTGAGTCAACTCGTCGCATGAGGTGGCCAAAGTATTGCAGTTTCAGCCTCAGCATCAGTCCTTCCAATGAACACCCAGGATCGATCTCCCTTAGAATGGACTGGTTGGATCTCCTTGTGGTACAAGGGACTCTCAAGAGTCTTCTCCAACACCACAGTTCAAAAGCATCAATTCTTCGATGACCAGCTTTCTTCACAGTCCAACTCTCACATCCATACATGACCACGGGAAAGACCATAGCTTTGACTAGACGGACCTTTGTTGGCAAAGTAATGTCAAGTATTTGTGTAATTTCCTCTCTTTGAGTTTGGTGAGACCTGTGACTTGCTTTGAACCAATAGAATATGACAGTGGTGATGAGATGTCATTCTGGTGAAATGTTGTATTATGGAAAAGTTCATTTTAGCAGACTGGAGACTCTCCATGAGGGCTTGATGAAGTAAGCAACTAGGTTTGAGAAATCCATGTATCAAGAAACTATTAGTGGCCCTAGGACCTGAGAATCACAGTTAGCAAAATGAAATGAATTCATCTGCAAGGATAAGAATTCTGCCAACAAGTTGAATGAACTCGGAAGTAAATTCTTCCCCAGTTAAGCCTTTGACGAGAAAGCCGCTTAACTAATACCCTAATGGCAGCCTGTGAAATGCTGACCAGAGGATCCAGTTAAGATGGGCCTGATACATGGAAACCAAGATCATAAATATGTGGTGTTTCATGCAGCTAAGTGTGTCATAATTTGTAGGCAGCATTAGAACATTAATTCAGAAGTCTAGAATTTGGTTCCATTGTATAATCTGAGCTGGGTACCACTGAGTTAACTTGTCAAGGCAAATATCCCCTTTATCAGTGTGATTATCATAAAGGTTAAACTGTCATATAATTTCAGTTATGTGCTTGGTTACTGTGAAGTAATCCATACCTGGGCTGTAATTTCTAGTATGGGGAAAAGAATGGCAGAAGTAAGATGTCAAGCACTCTGCCTGCTTGACTTATGGGGAACACATGCATCTCTACAAACTCTGTTCCAGGAAGACACAATAATCAGAGTAATAGTACTTTATATGATGAGTACTAGTATTTATTAGGGATCATACGGATGAGAGAGTAGGCATGAACTTGATGCCATGCCCTGACAGAGCCATGGAACAGTTCTAATTTGCCTGGTCCTCTTTGCAGACATAAGCTTGAACTTGATACTAGCTTTCCCTTGCACTTCATTAGCCACTTAATAACCAAACAGTCCCAGCATGGTGAACAGCACTTCTATTTTTAGAAAGCACCTAGAACTATTCCATCTTTCTTAGTCATCCATTTCTATATTTAACAACTCTTACACTCAGAAATTTTAACTTATAGCTCACATAAATCCCTTACTTTTCAGTGAAAGCCTGTGTTCTTTCATACCTGCCCCCAAATAGAAGGGGACAGCTGATGTGAAACTTTTGACTGACTTTGTCATGCCATTTTGTTTTGTTACATTTAATTCTCGATGGACTTAGGAGAGTGAGCTGGATTTTATCCTGTAGCACAGAGACCCATGTGGAATACCTTTTTTACTTCCACTGTGATCCAATTTTAATTTCAAGTGCTATCTAGATGACTCAATGTGCAGTAACTGAAATGCAAAGTCACACAGCTTATAACTACACTGACTCACCTCAGATGACTTGGAAGTTTCCTAGTTAGAGGAAAATAGCTGTTGAAACTAATGGAAAGTGAATGTCTGATAACTCAGCAGAGTAACATTTCTATCTCTCCAAGTCTCATACCAATTGTCACGTTAAAAAACAAAAAGTAATACATTATTTTGCTAGGAGTGGAATCAACTGTGTTCCTCCTTATGTTCACAATAGTGTCATCCATATTCCGGTCATAGGCAGTAGAGATAGGATGGATGGAATCATTTTTTAGGTGATGTACATCATAGAACAAGTTTTCTAGGAAACAGATTACTTGGACAGGATGGGGGGTAACTCCTTCCATGAATAGGTTCTCACCTTTTTTCTTGTTTTCATTTTCTATATTCATTTTTTAAAAGTGCTTACAGAACAATAGGGATGATGCTTATGTTTACATAGCTGATTCCATTGACTTTGGACAGTTTTCGGGGACCTTACGATGTCATGTTGCCCTAGTTCTGCATTCCATTGCTCGTCTCTCCAGTCACACAATAGAAGTCCTTGAGTCTCTATTTGCTGTTCTGCACTTACTCCTCGTGGTGGCTGGTGGAAATTTGCTGGAAGACAAGGACTCTCTTGGTTGCCTTTTCTAGAGTCTGCATCCTTGGCCCTCTTGAGTTGGGTATATCATGCTGCCAATCCCCAGGCTCTGCAATTGTAATTCCTAATGTGTCACAGATCCATTTAATTAAGGCATATACTTGTTAACTTGGACCCAAACAGAAATTAGCTAATTTTACATTGCAATTACCAATTGAAAAGCAGGGTTCTACATAAATAAGTGTAAAGGGCATACATGAGGGTTAATATGAGACAGAGCTGATTCTGAACATTTGTTATTTTTCTCTTCCTCCTAAATAGAAACTTTGCTAGGTAATTTTCACAGCATTAGCCCTGCCTGCTCCCATTCATTCTTTGTTGTTACTTGTTCATGTTAAATACCACATTAACACTTCCTTGCTGCTTCCATAAAAAATATCAGTGACTTAGCTGGTTTTCAGTCTCCTTCAACTCTCAAGCCTCTACAGGCATCAGATTCTGTTTCGCATTCTTTTCCTTCTGAATTCCCCTCTTAAGTGTCTCTGCTCAAGTGTCTTTTAAACTGGAAGCATATCGTTTCTAGTTTCTACTTAGAAGCAAGTACTAAGGTAGTGCATGCCCCAGTTGTTCTTGTTTTACTCAGAGGCACTCATTCTTGCACTCATCTGACAATCATATCACTTTGTTTTGTGACAACCACTGTGCTATGAACAAAGAATATAAAGATAAAGTGTTATTCCCTGACCTGGAGAGTGATTGGAATGCAGGCTGTGTGTGTGTGTGTGTGTGTGTGTGTGTGTGAGAGAGAGAGAGAGAGAGAGAGGGCCCTGGGGGGGTGTCAGGGGTAGGGGGAGAGAGAAAGAGAGAGATGAGCTCTGGGAGATGAGATGGGCATGGGGAAGCTTGGGGAGAGAGACAGTTGTTGCACCTGACTTGTTTTAAAGCAGTGGGGGACAGTGGAAGTCCTAAAACAGAATAGTTACATGATAGGCTGATAGAACATATGTATGTAGATGAAAGGGCTTCCCAGGTGGCACTGGTAGTAAAGAATTTGCCTGCCAATGCAGGAGACACAGGAGATGTGGGTTCAATAAGCACATGCTGCTGCTGCTAAGTCACTTCAGTCGTGTCCGACTCTGTGTGACCCCATAGACGGAAGCTCACCAGGCTCCCCCATCCCTGGGACTCTCCAGGCAAGAACACTGGAGTGGGTTGCCATTTCCTTCTCCAATGTGTGAAAGTGAAGTCGCTCAACTGTGTCCGACTCTTAGCAACCCCACGGACTGCAGCCTACCAGGCTCCTCCACCCATGGGATTTCCTAGGCAAGAAGTGTGACAAAGAAATCTGTTAGAAAAGTAAGGGAGAGTGAGTTTTTTGATGTGGTTTCCTAACAATTCTACTCTTGATTTGCTGTGCAGTGCTCTGACCAGGATCTGAATGAATGAAAGCATGGCTAGATGCTGGGGCATTCCTGAAAAACAGCAAAGCATAATCCCCCATGGGATTGTATGCCAGCTGAAAAGGCAGAAATTAACAAGTAATAGTAAATACCAAATTTATATAATTAAATACACAATTGTGTGAATAATTAAGTGAAGAATTATTCTAGATTATGAACTTTATGAGGGCAGGATAATGCTTGTTTTGTTTTTTACATAGTACAGCATTTGGCAAATAGTTGGTGATTCCCAAATAGTTACTGGATGATATGATATATGTTAAAAGGGCTAAAAAGGGATAATCCCTGCTCTCCTGAAAGCATGTAAGATGACCTAACTTGGTCTAGGGGACAGGGAAAGCTCCAGGGGAATGCTATTTAGGTTGATATAAAAAAGAATTGTCACTATGACAAAAGGCAAAGGAACAGCATATGAGAAGACCTACAGGTAGGAGGGAGCCTGTCACGGTTCTGGAAGTGATGCAAGTCTAGCATGTGGCAGAGGGCAGTGGTGGGGCAAGAGTGTTATACTAGTTGTCTATTGCTATATAACAAGTGACTCTGTATAACAAACTTAGGGCCTCAAAACAACAAATCTAATGATCTTATAGTTTCTGTGGGTCAGGTATTGAGGAGTGGCTTAGATGGTGGTTTTGGCTCAGTCTCTGTCATGGGGTTGTAATCAAAATATTGGTTGGAAGTATAGTAATCTGAAGGACTGACTGGAGTTGACACATTTGCTTCCAAGAGACTCTTATATTTGGCTATTGGATGCAGTCTTCAGTTCTTCCCTGGCTTTAGACCAGAGACCTTGGTTCTTCACCATGTGGGTCTCTCCATAGGATTTCTCACAACATGGCAGCAACTCTCTCCAGAGTAAGCAATTCACAGGAGAAACAGAGAGAGGCAGAAGATGTAATGACTTTTATGATCTAGCCTAAGAAGTTGTATTCATCACATCTGCTGTATGCTGTTGTTCACACAAACCAATACTGATACAATGTGGGGTAGACTACACAAGAGTGAATACCAGGAGGCTGGGATCACTGGGGCCATCTTGGAAGTTGCTTACCACAAGGCTAGATGGAATAGAGTTTTCAGCCCATATCAGGGGTTTTAGACTTTATTCTAAGGACAATAAGAAGACTTGGAAAGGTTTCAAGCAGTCGGGCCACGAGACTACTGGAGGCATGACCTCATTCCTAGGGCCTGGGTGTGCATTAGTTCATTCAGCCATTGTTTACCGGGGAGCTCGGATGTACTACGATATGTCCCAGATGGGAGAATGCAAAGGTAAGAAGACCTACTGTAGTCTAACCTCCTGCAGCTTACAGTTCAAGGGGATGTAGAAATTATAAGTGGGCAGTTACACTCTAGCATAATAACTTCTACAATAGGGCAGAGTGGAAGTTTCTATGAGAACATTAGGAGGACACGTAACTCATCTGGGAGAAGCAGGACAGGACTTCTGGAGGACTTGCCATCTAAGCAGGGACCTAAAGAATGAGTAGACAAAGGGTAATGATTCAAGCATGAACATAGGCTGGGAACTGATGAAGAGAATGGTGTGTTTGGGGAACTGAAAGTAATTCAGTGTGTCTGGCGTCTAGCTTGGAGGTGGATGTGGGTGGAGGGGTGAGCAACACAAAGTCAGTCCAGTATCAGGATGAGCCCCTTTTTCTTGTTAAGAAGTTTGACCTTTACTTGGGGAGCAAGAGGAAGTTACTCAAGGGCTTTAAGGAGAGAATGCACACTTACGAATGATTACTGTGGCTGCCATTTGGGAACTAATTTGAAATCAGCAAATGTGGAAGCTGAGAAAGAAATTGAGAGGCCATGATAATAATACAGGTGCAATTTGATGGTGGCACAAACTGTGGTCAATGAGAATTGAACTCAAGAGGTATTTAAGAGCTAAAGTTGCTACTAATAGAATCTGATAATTATTAGTTAGAGGGTAAGGAAGAGGAATTGAGAGTGATGCCCAAGATTATGACTTGATCATCTGTGACTGGCAGGCATAAAAGAAGGCAGGAAGGGATGTGATGACCAGAAATGAGGTAAAAGTTCTGGGTTGGGTCTCCCTGATCCAGTTACTGGGATTCTGTTATAGAGGTAGAAATACACTCTTTTTTAAAGGTTGACTTTGTTCTAAATCTTCTGAAAATTAAGTCACAGACCCTGGGGAGAGGGGAGTCTGGAAATGTAGAATAGCTCCTTTAGATTGTGGAGGTTGGAGAACAGGAAATAAAACAAGTCTTAAGACTCTGATGCTGGGAAGGATTGGGGGCAGGAGGAGAAGGGGATGACAGAGAATGAGATGGCTGGATGGCATCACCGACTCGATTGACATGAGTTTGAGTGAACTCCGGGAGTTGGTGATGAACAGGGAGGCCTGGCATGCTGTGATTCATGGGGTCGCAAAGAGTCGGTCACGACTGAGCGACTGAACTGAACTGAAGATTTATAAAGATTCCCTCTAACTCAAGGGCAAACCAGTAATGAGTTCTTACATGCTCCAGAAGACAATGGAGTGAATTCCAGGAGGTTTTATATGGTGGCAAAGGAAAAGTCAATTCCTACCTGAGATATTTTAACCCAAAATGTTCTGTAGCAGCAAATTTGTCTCCGGTAGGAAACTACATTCCCCCTGCCCTCAACTGGTATAAAAGCCTCTTGTTTATAAATACACATCAGTTATTCAGTACTTTTCTCTTTAAGCTTCTCAGTTCTGAGAGAATTGAATTAGTGATGAAATCTGCTTTACCATACCAACTTCCTGAATTACACTTCTTGGAATAGTGAGCAATCAGCAGAGAACCACTCTGTGTGCAAATATGTAGATAATATATATATAAAACAGCAGCCCTAATTGAGACCTAATTGACATTGGGGGTCAAGAGTTAAAATTATGTCAAACACGGAGAGCCAAATAACTCTCCATTTGGCTCCCTCTTCTCTCCACTTTATTCCAGATCATTACTACTCCCACTGGTCCTTTTATATACCCAAGCTAGTCTGATTCATCTGCTTCTCTTTCCTCCTTTCCTCCTACAGAAACTGCTAAAATTATTTTCTATTGAACAGTCTAACAGTCTTTCTCTAGAATCCTAACTTCTACTTTTAAGTTCCAGGGAGTATAGGCTCAAAGATAAATCTCCATTTTGGATGATTTTTCTTCCTTGTTTTACTTTCTATTCATGTCAAAGAATTCCTTTGTGGTCCACTCTGTGAGCTTGTGGAAGAAATTTTGGAGTCCGGTAGGATTCATCATTTTGTACCAAATGAGCTCAAGACCCTTTCCAAGCAGCATAAGCAGTTTTCTCAAGATGTTTACTGCCCTGTCCCTTGCCTCTCACCTTCACTGCTGTTCCGTACACTCCATCCCCCACTGATTGTTAATGCTTGATTTTCTGTCCCTTTGGAAGAGACCATTTATGCAACCACAATTATCTTGAGTATTTTCCCCAAAAAAGTGATTCTGCAAATAGGTCCTGTGCTATACCCTCTTCCAAAATATTTGTGTTTGAGACAATTCATAGAGAAGTTAACCTATGAGCAAAAGTGTGTTTGCACAGGAAGATGGCATTTTCTGAGAATATTGAATGGAACATTAGCACTGCCTGAGCCAGTCACTCAAGTCAGAGGCTTATCCCATGCTGCAGCTGTCACATAATGAAGCTTGAAACAGGCTGAATTAATGTGGAGCTAGCAATTCACTTCTGAACTCTTGAACTCACTTGCTCATCCTGTTACCTATAAAACTGATTATTGGAGCTATCTTAACAAATACACAGACAAAACAATTCTGTTGAACACCACTTGGTCTCAAACTTAAAATATCTTTCAAAGTGTCTATATATTATCAAATTTTATTCCCATTTTACTGATAAAGAAAATGAATAGGGAGTTAAGTGACTGGACCTAGGAACTATGCTACACTGAATAAGGAACTGAGTTAGATGGAGAAGCCAGTTTTCTTAAATTGTGGCTTAATATTGGATCCTCATAAAGTACTATACATCTTAATTTTTCTTCAACAGGAAAATTTATTGAGTACTTATTTTCAAGAGATGCAAGATACTATACCATATGTTAAAGTCAAAAGACAAGATCTTACTTGCGTGGACCTTGTAATGTGAAGATCCTGGGAATAATGATATACTTAGAAAGACATAAAATGAGTCAGAATATGTCAAAGATATTTCCAATGCACAAATACTATGAAAATGTATGTCAGTGTGGTTAGCAAAAGAAAAAGGTGATAAGACATCAGATAAGATCCTTCAACTATACTATCTTCCAGACTGATAGGTAGAAATGAGCCTGGTAGGAGGGTTCTAGAGAGAGGTGAGCATTTTGGTCAAAGAAAGAACTTATTTAGGGGAACGGTGGGAGCTTCCTTTCTAAAGGTAAGTAGAGCCTGACTGCCAAGTCTTCAATAACCAATTGAGTGTGAGCTTTCCTTTTAAAGTTACTAATAAGGTTCTTAAGATTTTGGACAGCAAAATGATAGCTTCCCAAAATATACTTATTGAGTGATAATTACATATCAGACACTGTTCTAGTGTAGGGATTAAATATCAGATAAGACAGTATCTGTACCATTACCAAGCTTGCAGCTTGATGGAGACAGACAAGTAGACCAGCATCTATAAAATAGTATGACAATTCTATAATGAGACAAGTATACATGGACCTGGGGACAGATAGAGGGAGCACCCCAACCTGAGATTGATGGTAAGTTTCTGGAAGAAAGAACTAAGTCTTTCAAAATGTATATTTTACTTTCTCTGATTGAAAAAACAATTCATATTTTATCATCAAACTATTCCAAAGACAACAGAGAAGTTACACACCTAGCTGGTGATACCTACTCCTACCCTCTCCAACTTCTCCTGTTGGAGTGTTGTCAGAAGAAACCAGGTAAAACAGAAGGTTTGAGATTCAGAGACTCAAGACTATACCTCAGATATTCAGATTTTAATTGAAAAAATCACCTGTCATATCAACAACCAGGAAGATCTCTTCCTGAATGAAAAAAGACAATCAATAGATACTGTGAACTAACATCTTGAATAGGAAGAAGATAAACAATGAGAGGGCACAAATAGTAGAATGATTCACTAAAAGCTTTAAAGGAATCAACATAAAAATCCTTCAATGAGCAATTATGAACGTGCATGAAATAAATGAAAAAAAAAAAAGCACCTCTCAGGACAGAGAAATAGAAGATATAATGAACCAAATTAAAATTATACTAAAAAATATAGTCCTTGAAATGAAAAGCTCAGGTAATGGACTCAATATATGAAGGTGGGGAGGACAGAGAAAACAATCAGAGAACTGGAAAATAGAACAATAAAAGTTATCTAATCTGAACAACAGAGAAAATATAGACTGAAAAAAATTAACAGGGCCTCAGGAACATGTGGGACTGTAACAAATGTGTCATCAGGGTCCTGGAAGGGAAGGAGAAAGAGGGACATGTATAAAAATTACCTGAAGAAAAAAGGGTTGAGAAATTTCTAAATATGGTAAAAAAAATAATAAAGTTATAGATCCAAGAAGCTGAGCTAAGCCTAAACCAAAAACATAAGATACATCATTATCAAATGTGAAAACTAAAGACAAAGAGAAAGCTCGAAAGCAGTGAAAGGGAAATTACACTTGACCTGTGGGGAAGAATGATTTGAATGATAGCAATTATTTATCAGAAACTGTGTAGACAGAAGGAACTGATATAACAGTTTTTTGACGGGCTGAATGAAAAGAACTGTCAGGCCAGAATCCTATAACCAGCAAAATATCCTTCAGAAATGAAGGGGAAATCAAGATGTTTTGAATTAAGGAAAGCTAAGGGAATTTGATGTTTTAGCTATCTTTTCTTTCTTCCTGTCACAGAAATAATAAAAGAAGGAATCTTTGAATATCAGGAAGGAAGAAAGAACACAGTAAGCAAAAATATAGGTAAATACAATAGCCTCCCCTCTTCCTCTGGAGTTTTCTAAATTATATTTGATGGTTGAAGCAAAAATTGTAACACTGATGGTATTGTTCTCAGTATACATAGAGGAGTTATTTAAGGTAATTATAAATAAAGGAGGTAAAAGTATGTAAGTGTGGAAAGGACTATCCATCTTACTTAAACAAGTAAAAGGACTAAGCAGATGATGACACATTTTATATATATATATAATGTAATACATGGAGCAAAAAATAAAAAATCTATATGAAGAGATATACTCAAAAATATTATAGAAAAATCAGAATGGAATTCTTAAAAAACTGTTCAAACAATCCATAGGAAGGTGAGAAAAAGAAAACAGAAATGAAAAAACAGAACAAACAGAAAACAAAAAATGTATGATGTTAACAGATTTAAGCCCTAATACATCAATAACAGGGCTTCCCTCTTGGCTTAGTGATAAAGAACCTGCCTGCCAATGCAGGAGATGCAGGTTTGATCCCTGGGTCAGGAAGATCTGCTGGAGAAGGAAATGGCAACCCACTTCAGTATTCTTGCCTGGGAAATCCCATGGACAGAGGAACCTGGCGGGCTACAGTCCATGGGGCTGCAAAGAGTCAGACATAACTTAGCAACTAAACAACAACAACAACATCATCAATAATTACACTAAATTTAAATTCAAATGCATCAATTAAATGATAGATAATAACGGAAAAACAGGAAAAAATGAGCTGAATAAAAGTAAATATAGAACTAAATGAAAATGGAAATATTAATAAAGTAAAAATTTATGAAGTACAGCTAAAGCAGTGCTGAGGGAAATTTATATCATTAAATGCTTATATTAGAAAAGGAAGATAGGTCTCAAAGAAATTACTCAAGATTCCAGCTGAAGAACTGGAGAAAAAGAACAAAATGAACCCCAAAGAAGCAAAACAAAGAAAACAATAAAAATAAGAGCAGAAATGAGTTCAAATTAAATGAAACTGAAAACATAAAGCAATGGAGAAAACCATTTTAATAAAGAGACTAGTTCTTTGAAAAGATCCATAAAATTGACAAACCTCCATCAAAACTGCTTAAGAAATAATGAGAGAAGAATAAATTACCAATATCAGAAATGAGACAGGCAATATCACTACAGATCCTGCAAATATCAAATGGATAATAAAGGAACACTGAACAAATATAAACTGACAACTTATACAAAATGGACCAATTCCTCAAAAAACAAAAACTTCCATCCAATATGGAATAGTTAATTATATTGGCTTATAAATATTAAGGAAATAGAATTTGTAACGAAAAGACTCTTCATACAAAAATTTCCAGACCCTGATGTTTTTAGTAGAAAATTTTACTTTTAAAGAAGAATTAGCATCATATTCTATAGATAATATTCTATATTCTATAGATATAATATAAATACTATAATTATAATATTATAGAATATTATATTCTATAGATATCTAAAGATGATATATTCTATATTATCTTTTCCAAAAAACAGAAGAGGAGTATGGCTGAATTCCTTCTCTGTCCACCTGAAGCTATCACAATATTATTAATTGGTTATATCCTGATACAAAATAAAAAGTTTAAAGTTTGAAAAAAAAAAAGTAGGGGAAGGAGTGTTTCTTAGTTCATTTTAGGAAGCTAGAATTACCCTGATTCTGAACTGGACAAAGATGGTGAAAAAAGAAGACAGTTACTGATGAATGTCCCTTAAGAATATAGGAAGAATATAGATGCGAAAATTCTTAACAATATATTGACAAGTTGTTCACTCACTCAGTTGTGCCCAACTCTTTGTGACCCCAGCAGCACGCCAGGCTTCCCTGTCCTTCACTATCTCTGGGAGTCTGCTCAAACTCATGTCCATTGGGTCGATGATATCTCACCCTCTGTCATCCCCTTCTCCTCCTGCCTTCAATCTTTCCCAGCATCAGGATCTTTTCCAATAAGTTGGTTCTTTGCATCAAGTGGCTAAAGGATTGGAGCTTCAGCTTCAGCATCAGTCCTTCCAATGAATATTCAGGGTTGCCTTCTTTTAGGATTGACTGGTTTCATCTCCATGCTGTCCAAGGGACTCTCAGGAGTCTTCTCCAGCACCACAGTTCAAAGGCATCAGTTCTTCAGTGCTCAGCCTTCTTTATGGTCCAACACTCACATCTGTACATGACTACTGGAAAAGCCATAGATAGCTTTGACTATATGGACCTTTGTTGGCAAAGTGATGTCTCTGCTTTTTAATACACTGTCTAGGTTTGTCATAGCTTTTCTTCCAAGGAGCAAGCATCTTTTAATTTCCTGGCTGAAGTCACCATCCGCAGTCATTTTTGAGCCCAAGTAGAAAAGAATTACATACCATTTCCAGGTTGTGTCTATTCCAGGCATGCAAAATTGTGTTCAGTATTTTAAAAAATCAAGCAGTATCCATCATGTCAACAAGATGAAGGAGAAAAATCTTATATCAACAAATGCAGAAAAGTCATTTGACAAAATTCAACACTCACTAAGGATAAAAATTCTCAGAAAAGTAGGACTGGGGGTAATTGCCTCAACTTGTTAAAGAGCATCTGTAAAGAAACTTATACTAACATTATACTTAATGTTGGAAGGTTGAATACTTTCTTTCAAAGATCAGGAATAAGACAACGGTGTCTGCTCTCACTTCTCTTATTCAACATAGTGACTGAAGTTTTAACCAGCGCAATGGGGCAAGAAAAAAGAAGGTATACAGATCAAAAAGGAAGAAATAAAATTGTACCTATTTGCAGATGATGTTATTTTCTATGTAGAAAATTTCAAGGAATGTATGAAAAAATATCTGCTAGAACTAATAAGTGAATTAAGCATGGTAGTAGGTACAGGATCAACACATGAAAATCAATTGTATTTCTATATACTAGACATGAACATGTGAACACTAAATTAAAAATACTGTGTTATTTATAATCACTCAAAAAATAAAAACTCAAGGTGCAAATCTAACAAAACTTATGTAGTACTTGTTTGCTAAAACTTATAAAATGCTGATGGACGTAATCACAGAAATTAACTATATGGATTGACATACTATCTTTATGGATTAGCAGACTCAACAAAAATAAAAATGTCATTCTCTATAAGTTGATATGCAGATTTAATGTACTCCCTATCAAAATCCTAGCAAGATGTTTTTGTAGATATAGACAAGATTATTCTAAAATTTATACAGAAAGGCAGAAGGACCAGAATAGATAAAATGATTTTGTAAAGGCAAAATAAATTGGAGAAATCAGTCTTCTTGATTTCAAGACATTGTTTAGCTATAGTAATCAAGATTGTGCGGTATTGTTGGAGGGATAATCACAAAATCAATGGAACAGAATTGAGAACCCAGAAATAAATAATTACAAATGTGTTCAGCTTATTTTTTATCATGGTGAAAAATCAATTCAATGGAGAAAACTTACCTTATACAAAAACCACCTCAAAATGGATCATGGACTTAAATAGAAAATGTAAAACTATAGAACTTTAAGGAAAAAAAACTTTAAGAGAAATATTTTTTGGATTTAAGATGAGATAAAAAGTTCTTAGACTTGATTTTAAATGTGCAATCCATAAAAAGAAAGTTTGAAAATTAGAATTAATCAAAATTGAATCCTTTTCACCCATGGAAGACTCAGTTAATACAACGAATAGCCAAGTTTGAGGCTGGGAGAAAATAGTTGCAAACCACATATCTAGAATATATATAGAATTAAGAGTTTTAAGAACTCTTAAAACTCAACAGTTAAAAACAAAACAAAACAATTGGAAAAATCCATGAAGAGACATTTTACTAAAGAGAATATTCAGGTAAGTAAACACATGAAAAGATGCTCAGCATCATTAGCCATAGGGAAATGCAAGTTATAGTCACAAAGAGGTATCACTTACATCTATCATAATGACTAAAATAATAAAATAACACCACTAAAGGCTGGTGAGGATGTAGAGAAGCTGGATAACTCATAACTTGCTGGAATGTGAAATGTCATTGCCTCTCTGGAAAACACTTTGGCAGTTTCTTAAAAAACAAAAACAAACTAAAGATATAATGACCTGTGATCCAGCAATTACCCTTTTGTATATTTATCCCAAAGAAATGAAAACTTACACTCACACAAAAACCTTTACATAAATAGAGTTTAGCAGTTTTGTTTGTAATAGGAAAAAAAAAAACTTTAAACAACCCAGGTGGTTTAAATGGATTGATGGATAAACAGGTACATCCACTCCATGTAATACTATTCAACAACAGTTAGGAATGAACTACTGACACACGGAGGCTTCCCGGGTGGCTCAGACTGTAGAGAATCTGCCTGCAATGTGGGCGACCTGGGTTCAATCCCTGGGTCGGGAAGATCCCCTGGAGAAGTAAGTGGCTACCCACTCCAGTATTCTAGCCTGGTGAATCCCCATGGACAGAGGAGCCTGGCAGGCTACAGCCCACGGGGTCACAAAGAATTGGACGCAACTGAGTGGCTAAGCATGCACACACGCGCACACACACACACACACAGATACATGCAACAATGTGGATGATTCTCCAAAAAATACAGTGAGTGAAATAAGCCAATGTCAAAAATGTGTAATATTAATATCATTATGGTGTATTCTTGAAATGACAAAATTATAGAAAGGGAGAGTTGCTTAGTGATTGTAAGGGGTTAAGAAAGGCAAAGGGATGAGAGGAAAGTGAGTGTGATTATTATGGGGCTATATGAGGGATCTCTGTGGTGATGGAAGTCTTCTCTACTGTCTTGATTGTATCAACATTAATGTCTTGGTTCTGATATTATACAATAGTTATTCAAGATGTTAGCACTGGGGGAAACTGGGTAAAGGGTACATGAGTTATCTCTGTATTATGTCTTACAACTGCATGTGAAACTATAATTATCTTAAAGTAAAAAGTTTAGTTTAAAAATTAAACCGTTGTTAAGGTTGACTTTGTTGAGAGGCAATAGTAGAGAAGGGCATTGTAGGTAGATGAAGAAATGGAACTGAAACTCAGCCAAATGAAACTAGAGTGCAGGATGCGTGTTGGGTGGTGAATAAGGCTGGAGTGGTTAGTCAAGGCCAGATGATAAAAGACATCATTTAAGGAATCTGAGATTTCTGAAACTTACAGTCTTTGAAGAATTTTAAGTAGGAGAGCGCAGAATCAGGATTTTGTTTGCAGTGATGACTGGAGGATTAAGCAGTGGTACCCAACAATTTTGGCACCGGGGATCAGTTTCGTGGAAGACAGTTTTTCCACAAACTAGAGGGTGGGGGGATGGTTTCAGGATGATTCAAGTGCATACATTTATTGTGCACTTTATTTTCTATTATTATTATTACATCAGCTTCACCTCAGATCGGGAGAAGGCAATGGCAACCCACTCCAGTACTCTTGCCTGGAAAATCCCATGGGTGGAGGAGCCTGGTAGGCTGTAGTCCATGGGGTCGCGAAGAGTTGGATATGACTGAGCGACTTCACTTTCACTTTTCACTTTCATGCATTGGAGAAGGAAATGGCAGCCCACTCCAGTGTTCTTGCCTGGAGAATCCCAGAGACGGTGGAGCCTGGTGGGCTACTGTCTATGGGGTCGCACGGAGTCGGACACGACTGAAGTGAGTTAGCAGCAGCAGCAGCACCTCAGATCATCAGGCATTAGATCTCAGAGGTTGGGGATCCCTGGATTACAGGAAGTTGGATCAATAGAAAGGAGCAAGCAGGCTGGAAGAAATGTGGAATTAAAATTTTAGAGATATTGATGAGGTGTAAGAAGCATATTATAAAGCAGAGACATTACTTTGCCAATCAAGGTCCGTCTAGTGAAGGCTATGGTTTTTCCCGTGGTCGTGTATGGATGTGAGAGTTGGACTGTGAAGAAAGCTGATCGCCAAAGAATTGATGCTTTTGAACTGTGGTGTTGGAGAAGACTCTTGAGAGTCCCTTGTACCGCAAGGAGATCCAACCAGTCCATTCTAAGGGAGATCAGTCCTGGGTGTTCACTGGAAGGACTGATGCTAAAGCTGAAACTCCAATACTTTGGCCACCTCATGGGAAGAGTTGACTCACTGGAAAAGACTCTGATGCTGGGAGGGATTGGGGGTGGGAGGAGACAGGGACGACAGAGAATGAGATGGCTGGATGGCATCACCGACTCGATGGACATGAGTTTGAGTGAACTCCGGGAGTTGGTGATGGACAGGGAGGCCTGGCGTGCTGTGATTCACGGGGTCGCAAAGAATCGGACACGACTGAGCAACTGAACTGAACTGAACTGAAGAATAGGGATACTGAAGATGAAAAGTAAGAAAATGTAGGAAGATGCGATCTGGGGGTAGCTATCAAGATTTTAGTACAAGAAGTGGAATGATTTTAGCAAATGGCAAAGAACTGGATTTGGAAGAAGGGTAAATTGCAGCAATAGAGTGGAACATTGAGGAACTGTGATGTCAGATACATTGTGCACATGAGCATTAGATTCACCTAGGACCTAGAATGGTGACAGCACTAGAGAAGAGTGGAAGGTGATAAGTATGATCCAGGGGCTCTGTTCTGTAATAAATGTGAGTATCACCTAGAAAGTCAATAACAACAACAAGGGAAGGAGTGGGGGTTGTAGCAGATGCTATAACCCTCAGTGGAAGTATATTTATATAAAGGAGGAGGGGTAGTTATCTGAAGGTGGCAGTGTAAAGCGAGAAAAGTATGATGTGTGCCCCTTCTCTCTTTATGTGAGCAGTGAGACAGTGAGCAACCTCGGACTGAGAGGTGGGGACAAACAAGTAGACGGAGTGTTTGGGAGAAAGGGAGATATAATCAAGGATAGTTTATAAAGAGTGGGAATCCCAGAGAGCAACTTGAGAAGGGCTGATTGATATGTCAATAATGGGAGGATGATAGGTATAAAGAGTGGGAATCCCAGATAGTGGCGTGAGAAGGGCTGATGGACATGTCAGTAATGGAAGGACAGTAGGTGGATATTGGGGGCGAGCACTGAGGAACTGAACGACTGAACGGAGGTGAGCATAGAAGAAAGGACATGTGACCAGAGGGGTTTGCATGTTGTGTAGTGGTGAAGGATGACCGTCAGTGACAGGCATGGGTGAATTAGCTGGCCTCAAGATGCTGCCTGGCTTTCTGTCGTCAGCCGTCTATTAGACTGGCAGAACCATCAGGCCCTGGTGGCGTCTGAGGCAGGGTGACATTTGTTGTTTGTGTCCTGGTCAGTGGACTCTAGCCTTCAGAAAGCAATTGCTTTCTGCTTCAGGAAAGTCCAGTCCAAAGGATGGGAAGTGCGGTTAGGCCAACACACGACTGGAAAAAATTTCCAGTGTCTGAAACACTAGGACTTTGGTGGAGGAAGTTGACATGGTTAAGTTCAGGCTGGCCACTCTTGCCCTTTGTGAAACCAGAAGCAAAAAGATGAATTGAGCCCCAGCCTGCATTTCCCCCTTGTCCTGTCAGTCCTGGCTTTGCTCTGCACCAGGTCGTGTCCTGGGGAACCCCCAGTCCACACATCTCATCTTTGTCTGTTAAATCCTGACAGCTGCCTTTGGCTGATATTCTGGCCCAGCGGGGAGGAAACGATTGGCCCAGTTCTTGCTCAGGAGATCTGTCCTGAGCCATCCAGGCAGGCCCTGGAATGAGCCCATGGCTATTCTCAGGGAATTCAAAGGTTCTGGGTACCTAGACTCTAGTCTAATGAGAGGGCATGGGCACCAGGCTGCCATGTCCCTGTGAACTCCTTGCCCTTTAAAAGAGGCACAGCCCCAAAAATGGTCAGAGAAGGGCCATCTAAATGACAGGTACAGTGCTGGTGGGAACCCATTTTGCATGGGTCTAAGGGTGGCGCTGGGTTCAATTCAAGGTAGAATGTTGTTCCTCAGGTCTTTCAGGGTGAGTGAAACTCAGCACCAGGTAAAAGACAGGGGAAGGGAAGTCGCTCAGTTGTGTCCGACTCTTTGCGACCCCATGGACTGTAGCCCACCAGGCTCCCCTGTCCATGGGATTTTCCAGGTGAGTACTAGAGTGGGTTGCCATTTCCTTCTCCAGGGGATATTCCCCACCCAGGAGTCAAACCCGGGTCTCCTGCGTCGTAGGCAGACACTTTACCGTCTGAGCCACAAGGGAAGTCCTGGTAAAAGATAGGGACATCTCAATTCCCTCTTCTTTCCCCTTCATCCTACTCTCCAGTCTCATTCTTCAGAGGTAACCATTGTAAAGAGATGGTATATTCTTCCAGAAGTTTTCACATATTGTTCAGTAATTGCTTTCTTTTATCCAAACATGTCATGCTGCTGCTGCTGCTAAGTCGCTTCAGTCGTGTCCGACTCTGTGCAACCCCATAGACGACAACCCAGTAGGTTCCTCTGTCCCTGGGATTCCCCAGGCAAGAATACCGGAGTGGGGTGCCATTTCCTTCTCCAATGCATGCATGCATGTTAAGTCGCTTCAGTCATGTCCGACTCTGTGCGACCCTTTGGACAGCAGCCCACCAGGCTCCTCTGTCCACAGGATTCTCTAAGCAAGAATACTGGAGTGGGTTGCCATTTCCTTCTAAACATGTCATAGATATGTTTATTAGTTGGTATACGTAAATATGGGGACTTCTCTGGCTCACATGGTGAAGAATCTGCCTGCAATGTGGGAGACCTGGGTTCAATCCCTGCGTTGGGAAGATCCCCTGGAGAAGGAAATGGCTACCCACTCCAGGATTCTTGCTTGGAGAACTCCATGGACAGAGAAGTCTGGTGGGGTGCAGTCCATGGGGTCGCAAAGAGTAGGACATGACTGAGGCTGTACATAGCACAGCAGCAAGATTGTAATTTTTTCTTTTCCCTATGACAAACAATGTTGAAATTCACCCATTCATTTGACATATTCTTATTGAACAACAAGAATTATTTTGTCACTGGAGATATAGTAATGAACAACGGCAAAAATGGGGGTTAATATATTAGTAACCTCAAATGATACAGAATGTCAGGTTAGGGTAAGTGCTACAAAGAAAATAAAGTAGGAAAGGGGAATGGGGATGTTGCAATTTTAAATAAGATGGTCTAGGGCAAGGGTCCCCAACCTTTGGGATCTAATGCCTGATGATCTGAGGTGGAGCTGATGTAATAATAAAGTGTACAGTAAATGTAATGTGCTTGAGTCATCCCCAAACTATCCCTCCCACCCCCTTCTATGGAAAAATTGTCTTCCATGAAACCGGTCCCTGGAGCCAAAAAGGTTGGGGACTGCTGGTCTAGGAGAATCTTCCTGAAAAGATGAGGTTAGAGCAAAGACAGAAGGAGTGAGGGGATAGAGGAAGCAGATACCTGAAAAGAATGTGTTTCAAGCAGAGGGTTTCAGTTAGTCCAGCAGTGGTTTTTTAAAAATGTTCTTGAGCTGATATTTCTATAGAATAGATGACTAAATATTTTATACCTGTGTCTAAGGCCAGGAGCATTTTAAATGTGACTAATGTAATTAATTTATACCTTTGTCTACTGTGTCTTAACATGATTCTTGCCCAAACCCTTGCCAAAACCCTAGAAAACAACTATTTTGATGGAAAAATACTTGGTAAGATTCTTAAGGTGGAGAAGTTACCTCCAAATGAACCTACTTCAGATAAAATAGGTGATTTCTGAATTGTTTTCCAAGGAGGGTTCATTTACCTATCAGAAAGGCTTTATTGATTTGGTGCCACTCTGTATATTTTGGAAACCAACACTTTTTATATATGTTGCAAGCATTGCCATGCATATACTATTAAGTCCCCAGCGGATGGTGGAACTCTAGGGTGAAAGTATCTTAAGTTCCTTTATTACATCATGAAGAGCTGTCTGCGAACCTGTAGCACTTCTTCTGAACTAAAAATAAACTTATCCTTTAAGTAACTAACATTTTGGTGTTCATTATAGCAGCTTAGTGAAGTCGCTCAGTCATGTCTGACTCTTTGCAACCCCATGGACTCTAGCCTACCAGGCTCCTTCGTCCATGGGATTTTCCAGGCAAGAGTACTGGAGTGGGTTGCCATTTCCTTCTCCAGCAGCTTAACATAGCCTAATTAGTGCTTTGGGTTTTCTGGGTTGATAATCCTATAATTTGATAGTAGTTTGTTTAATTTTGTAAGAAACTCCCAAACTGTCTTCTGCATTTCCACCAACAGTGAACTAGAGCACCTGTTGTTTCACATCCTCATCCGCATTCGGTGTGTCAGTATTTTAGATTTTGACCATTCTTAATAGCTGTGTAGTGATATCTCACTGTTGTTCCCTAATTCCATTTTGATATTCTGCATTCTAGTTGAAAGCTATCTTTGCCTTGAGAATATTTAAATGCCCTAGAATTAATTATGTATTCCACTTTCTCTACTGCCATGCACTAAGAAGCAGAATTATTGTCTATTTTATTATTTAAGGGTGAAAATGAATTAAAATTATGAAACTTAAGAAAAACTCAAGGGTAATCTGGTGGCTCATTTGGACATCTTGGAAACTGGTTAGGTAGGTTTTGAGATCCTTTTGTATAAGAAAATACATATGAAGCAAAAACCAGGTAATAGTCAAGAGACTTTAATTTTAGGAAGGATTGTATGATAGAAAAAATAATGGCCTTCCATAGATACCTACTTTAATCTCTAGAACTTGTGAATATATTACTTTTCGTGGCAAGAGATTTTGTGGATGTGATTAAATCAAGGATATCTGGGTAGGGAGATAGCCTAGACTATCCCTGTGGGTCCAGTTTAATTACAGGGTCCTTGTAAAAAGGAGGCAGGTAGGACATATCAGACAGAAGATGTGAGGACAAGAGCAAAGTCAGAGAGAAAACAACACTGCTGGCTTTGAAGAGGAAGGGATCAGCAGCCAAGGAATACAGCTCACCTCTAGAAGTTAAAAAAAAGAATGGATTCTCCCACAGAGCACAGAGAATGAATGCAGCCCCCAAGATTCCTTTTAGACTTTTGGCCACCAGAACTGTAAGTGAATAAATTTATATTATTTTAAACCACTAAGTTTGTGGTAATTTGTTACAGCCAGTAATGGGCGGTTTTTACCCACAACATTTCTGTCACCAAATGTGTGGGTTTTCTAAGCCAAGCAATTCTCCAATTTTCTGTGGACACCAACTGGGTGTCCCACAGTTTAGTTCACTTCTGACACTACCCGGAATTAGAACAGACCCCACAGGGTAAGGGTTCACATCCACAGTACTACCCTAACTCCAGACACCAGTCTCAAGTCTGAGCTACCAGTACTTCAGACAAGCTGACTATAAATTGTGGATTCCCGTGACCCCCTTGCTAGGTTCAATAATTTAATGGAATGGCTCTCAGAACTCAAGAAAGCCCTTTACTACCACTATTATTTATTACAGGGGACAGTTGAACACATACAAATGAACAGCCAGATAAAGAGGTACCGAGAGCAAGGTCTGGAAGGATCCTCAACACTGGAGCTTCTGTTCCCATGCAGCTGACATGTGTCACCTTCCTGGCACATGCATGCATTTACCATGTGCAGCAATCATTCTGGGTAGTGAAAGGTCTTAGACCTAGCTGAATCAGTTTTAAGAAAAATGATGCAGCAACAGTGATGGGATATCACTTCTGAGATTGGGTTAACAAGGATGTCAGCTTCAGTTCCCTGCCTCTCCAACTCTCTCTTGCTTACTCTGATGAAGTCAGCTGCATGTTGGGAGCTGCGTTATGCAGAGGCACATGTGAAAATAACTGAGGGCAGCCTCTCATTATTCATTGAGAATCTAAGGCCCTCAGTCTAGTACCTCACCAAGGACTGAATCCCACTTGGATGTTTCCTTCAAGTCTTAAGATGAGACCATAGCCCACACCTTGATCATAGCCTCGAAACATAGACTGTGGCAGATACCTAGTTAAGCTGTTCCCATATTCCACACTCACAGAAACGGTGAAGTAATAACATTTATTAAATGGCATTTAATTCATTATTAATTTGTTATTAATATATTATTTAGTAAATATTGTTTAATAAATAAATAAGCCCCCTAGTTTTGTTACATAGCAGTGGGGAATCAATATAAATAGATAACAAATGTTACATTCCTATGGCTGCGCTAACAAGTTACCACCAACTTGGTGGCTTAAATCAACTGAAATTTGTTCTCTCAAAATTCTGGAGGTCCAGAGTCAAAGTCTTTATCCCTGGGCTGAAGTCAAGGTGTTCGTAGGGCTGCACTCTCTCTGGAGGCTCTGGAGGAGAATCCTTTCCTGCCTCTTCCGGCTTCTCATAGCTACTGACATTCTTTGCCTTGTGACCACATCACTCCAAGGCCAGCACCAGTAAGTCTCTCTGCTCCATCTTCATATTGGCTTCTCCTTGTCCCCACTCTGTAAGTGTGCATGTGTGTGTGTGAAATTTCTCTCTGCCTCCTTCTTATAAGGATACCTTTGATTGCATTTAGATAGTCTAGATAATCTCCCCATCTCAAGATTTACCACAGAAGGATAATATTTATAGGTTCCAGGTTTTCAGATGTGGATATCTTTCGAGGGAATATTATTTAAAAATTTATTTATTTTAAATTGAAGGATGATTGCTTTACAATGTTGTGTTGGTTTCTGCCATACATCAACATGGATCAGCCACAGGTATACATATGTCCCCTCCCTCTTGAAACTCCTCACCTCCCACGCTATCCCACCCCTCTAGGTTGTCATAGAACACCAGGTTGAACTCCCTGCATCATACAGCAACTTCCTATTAGCAATCTATTAATATTTTACATATGATAATGTGCATATTTCAATGCTACTTTCTCAATTTGGCTCACCCTTTCCTGCTTGGGGGAACATTTTTCAGCCTGCCACAAATAGCTAACATTTTAAAACATTTATTTTGCTCTAGATAACTATGGTAAACACTCTACATGTATTTTCATCTATATGAATTATCACTACTCTTTTTATATACAAAGAAACTGAGTCTCAGAGAGTTTAGATGACTTGTCTCAGGTCACACAGCCACCAAGTGATGAAAGCAGAATGAACCTATGCAGTCTGACCTAGGAGCTCATCTATCTAACTGCTGTGTTGTATTACCTCTCCACAGTTTCATCTGTATTTGTGTGTGCTCAGTTGCTATCATGTCTGACTCTTTGCGACTCTGTGGACTGTAGCCCACCAGACAGACTGTGGCCATGGGATTTCCCAGGCAAGGATACTGGAGTGCGTTTAAACCATTTCTTTAACCTGAATAATTAGAAAAGGGTATATTCATTTCATGGCATATATTATGTTCAGTGAGTTCTTATTAATGATGTGTTTTGTGATATTTTAATTCTCAAGTTAAGAGAATTTTAGTTATTTTGGAATTTTTGGTTATTTTTAAGGAAAGCCACTTGAACTGGGAGGAGCTTATCTGACATTTAGAATCAAGATCTTTTGCCTATAGAGTATAGACCAAATAAATAGGCTTCCTTAGAGAATGGATCCCAGATGGGGTCTATTCCTCTTTGGTATACCATATTTACATAAACACAGTCTCTGATGTGGGGGCTCTGAAGAACTGGAATAGCCAAACTGTACCCTATGTGCCAGGGAATTCCCTGGTGGCTCAGTGGTAAAGACTCTGCCTGCCTACGCAGGAGACACGAGTTCTGTTCTGGGTCAGGAAGATCCCCTGGAGAAGGAAATGGCAACTCACTACAGTATTCTTGCCTGGAGAGTCCCATGGACAGAGACGCCTGTCAGGCTATAATCCATGGGGTCTCAAGTCAGACATGACTTATCAACCAAACAACAACAACCCTGTGTGCCAGGCTCTAGGAGAACTGATTGCTTTGAGTGCTTAGAGGCACTTCTTCATAACCAGTTTTGGATGGATTTATTTTAGCTTTCTTGGGAAAAGTGCATCTAGAGATGAAATCTAAATGAATGCAGAGAGAAGTGATTCTTGTGTTGATCAAAGTTCAGAATGAAAATGTGTAATGTATACCAAATTAGGTTCTGCTTAGCATTTACTATGCTATGCCTTTAACAATTTACTGATTTTTTTTTGTGTATTTCCTGTTATTCTAAAAATTCAAATCACACAGGCACTTTAGCTCTGTGTAGATTTAAAGTTTAGGCTGTGACTCTTTTCTACAGAGCTCTTCTTGGAAGGAGATTCCACATTTAAGGAAGTAATGCTGTCAGAGGCTTTGAAGCTGTTTCTTGAGCTTTTGTTTTTATTGCTACTGCACTAATGATGGCAGGGCCATCCCTGCCCCTATGTGACATGTGTGAGCAGGTGTGCAGATGGTTAAAGGGCTAGGGGGATGGGACTCAGGTGGCAGATGGTGATGCCTTGTCATGGTTCCAACTACACTTTGAACATTCTGTCTCTCCTCCGACACGCATCGCTTCAGGTGGCAACCTCATTTGGAGGTGAATTGTTCTTCACTGTTTGTGTGTGTGTGTGTGTTGGAGTTGACCTCATACCTGGCACTGTGTGAAATGTATTGGCCTAGATTCTGCCCCAGAGATGATAGAGGCCTATTGGTATTTAGTGTGTCCTCTGTCATATTGATTTTTAGAATAGAACCTGAAGAGATCTTCCAGTTTTACCGAGATTACCTAGTCACCGGCACTATTCTATTTACCTTCATCTGGTTTTCTCTCCAAGGCCAGATGCTTCATGAAAAAAAGGAGTTCTAGAGTCAAATTATGGAAGAAAGGGCAAATTAGTTAGAAAATGTTGATTCCTTTCCTCCCCTCATCACCTCTGTAGCCAACGTGTTGATACCTACAACTTCTCTTCTGTACTTCTCTGAATATAGCCATGGTGGATGTTTCTGGCATGCTGATAGCTTCTCCCCTTACATCAGCTCTCCTCTTGGCCCAAAGTAATTTTTCAGCACTCTGGGAGCTTGTCTGGGTTCCCTGCAGGTGGTACTCAGAAGCCATGGGAGTGTTCACGTCCTCAACCCTCCGTCTTTGGGAAGTTGGACTTGATAAATGCCCAAAACCACCCCACCCTCTGCAGAATAATTCTGAAGCCACATCATAGTTTCTCAGAGAGTATCCAGCAGAACTGAGCTCTAAACAGAGCAAATGCTCAGAGCAGTGACCTATTAACATAAACTGCATGGTGTTTCCCATTTCCTTATTTCATTTTTCCCTGTCTCATTTGTGTTTCCTGTTTCTATCTCTGACACAAACTACCTGCACTCAAGTCCTTATGGGAGAGTCTGCTTTGGGAAGACTGCACCTCTGGATAGTCCTATGCATATCCAGTTTGAGAGGTTTTTGAGTAGAGAAGTTTATTTAGTCCTGTTCCCTAAACTTACTATTCCACAATTTTTTTAAACTCTAAAATTCTGTGCATCTAATTTTTTTGCAATATCATTCCTGAATTTGGTTGCTGGAGATATCTGAGAAAGGTATTGCTTAATAGTGGCCCATGAAGGAGCCCACAGATTCCTTTTTACAGCTCATTTTTGTGTTGAGTCCCCTTGGCAGAAGCCTCAAGGTCACAGGTCTGCCGGGGACCTTAGAGTCTATTTACCTCGTTTTATCAATAGAGAAACTAAGGCCTAGAGTGATGGGCTGTCATTTGGCTCAGTCATCTGCAATTTCATAGGACATGGGCAAATTATCTAGCCCAAAGTTTAGTAAACTGGCTTATGGGCAAAACTCAGCCTGCAGCCTGTTTTTGTATAGCCTACAAGCTAAGAACAGTTATTACGTTTTTAAGTGGTTGAAAAAATTTTGAAAATACTATTTCATGATAATGAAAATTAATATAAAATTCTAACTTCAATACCTATGAAGTTTTATTGGAATATAGGCACACCCATTGGTTTATGTCACTAAACCAACAGCTGTTTTACTGCTACAATGGCAGAGGTGAGTAGTTGTGACCCAGATGGTCTAACCCACAAGCCTGAGATATTTACTATCTGATTCTCTGCAGAAAAAATTTGCCAGTTCCTGTTTTAGCTTCTCAGGACATGATGAAGAGAATTGCAGATGTCAGCGTGCACATAGGCGTAAATTAATAGAACGTAGTGGAGAGGTCAGAGTTGTGAGCTGTGGGTGAGAATCCTGTTCTGTGCAGTGCCTTGTTGGATTTTGGACAGATGACAACACATATTTAAACATCAATTTCCTCATTTATGAAATGAAGGGACTAGCCCGAAGAGTTCTCAAATTCCCTAATAATCTATTTTCTCTTAGTTTGTCTATTCTGGCTCCATTAATCACTGTGCTAGATTCATGGTCACAGTTGTTGACATCTCCCCTGTGACACAGCTTTCATAGGTGTGCAAAAATCATATTATAAACTTTCCAGTCAATCTCAAGTCCATTCCCCAGCTATATCCTTTATCTAAATCTCACACAAATCCAATAATTCTCCTGTCATTTTGCCTAAGGCCAGGTACCAGGCAACTAGAGACCACCCCTATAGAGCAGAGGGCATTTTAGACCATTTCCCCCTTCCCTGCCTTGCCTTTCCTGTAGAAAACACAATCAAGGCTCTAGGCCATGTTTTCCTCTCCTTCCTGCTTGTACTCGCTGGTATTTCCCCGTGTGCCTCTCATTTCTGGGGAATTGTCACAAGAAACTCTTTTTCAGTGACAGGGACCTTTCTGTATCATTACTCAGTCACCTTTATAAATTAAGACTTGTGCACAAATTACTTAAGCACAAATAACATAATTCTGTGTGGTTATCTGAGAGTTTAATGGATATATAATTCTAGAAGATGATTTGTTCCTGATACTCAGCCTGAGCCAGTCTTCCTTTACTGCAGCTCGGTTCCATTGCTCCTCATCCATGAGCTGCAGGAAAGTGAGCACACAGGCTGCATCCTTGCCACACAGGGAGCCTTTGGCTATTTCTAAAGTTCATATGACTTTTTGGTAAGTCTGTGGTTTGCCGCCTCATAAATCCAAAGCCTTGATTAAGAAACACTTTCTCATCACATCAAATGCTTTTTCATTTGTCTTTCCTCCTTACACTGCTCTGAGTCCTGGAAACATTGTGCTTTCCTACTTATCCCAATATGAGCTGTGCTACATATTTTCTTCTAAGTGTTTAGTTATGTCAGGTATGGTTGATTGTTTTTTCCGGAAAGTTGTTTGTCTTTTGGTAGCTCCTATCACCGTTGGTATCGTCATCTTTCTTTCAGGGATTCTCTCTTCTGTGTCGCCCTCAGAAATCAAGGTCAGTTAGGATTTACAGGTGTGTGTGGTGGCACAGATGAGTAAACTAGACCAGGTATGACACAGTCGGGGTGATGGGGACTACGGTGAACAAAGGGCCATGTGCGGTCGACTCAGCTCTTATTTCTCAGCTTTGAGCAATTACTGTCAACATGAGAATTCTGTCCAGTGGTGACAAAACTTTTCACTTTTTAAAGAGAAGTCCCAAATCTAGACTTTTAGATGGCATCTCTAGAATTTACAATACATGAAAATGAGAAAAAAAAAAAGTTTGAGTCAAATGAAATGCAACTCAGTTTGAATGGGCCTGTGAGCCATCGCTTTGCTATGTTTGATCTGTGATAAATGGGAAAATCCTTCCAGACTCATTCCAGACTCATTCTTGCTTAGACTAAGTCACTGGACCTGGAATCTATGACTGCTGAACTCTTGGCTTTTGTCAACACTTGTCTCATATGCCATGAGATCCTAGGATCCAGCTCCTTGCTATTTCAAGGGTAAATCAGGCAATCTAATGACCTCATTCATTCTAACGAGCACTTTTGCTAGGATCTTTCCTTCCTTCTCCATTAAGATGTATATTTTATGAATGAAATTATAGGGATAATATTCTTGTAGCTCTTTTCTATATTTGAGGACTTTAAACATGTAAAAGGGTCAGAAATCCATAGTCGGCCAGAGGGGGATATATAGGCACAGTGGTAAGTGGTACTTTGTGTTACCTCCCTAATCACAGGTACTAGCAAGCTGCCAGTGTCCAGGGGCAGGTCTGAAAATAATCTGGACTTGCACCATTGTGCCTCTGGTTGCCACTGTTATCTGTATCAGCATCAGGTATGGGCTGACTTACAGGGGACCATTAACAACTTTTGTCAGTTCTCTCTTAAAGTTAAGGGTGCTTCTGCTATTGATAGGCACTGTGTTTTAGAAGGTTGTTTGTGTATGCACCTAGTAATTGGTCCCATTTGGCATCATCTACATTGCCTAAGTGCTATTTTGCATGCTTAATAAGATCCCCCTGAGCTTTTAAAACATTTAAGTGGAAGATTTAGATTGCACAAATAGAAGAGGCAGTTGGTGAGACTCGGTCTTATGACAGGTGGAGGGGATATTTTGAGGTTTAGAAGCCCAAACCAGACTTTGTTCTTCTCTGCCCATTGGCCTAGAAGGCACCCACATTAAACCCACCAAGTTTTATTCAGTGAAACCAGTCTGTTCCCATCTTCTTAGACTGCCAGCAGCACTTAACAAGAATCCAATGAGCGAGCACCTTAGATGGCTAGTTGACCAGCTCTCTACCCCAGCTCCCTCTCAGGAATAAAAAGGTTGTATGCCAGGATTGTACACCTCCAACAGCCCAGCATGAGTCATTCTTTTGCCCCAGGGTCGGTTAAGATTGAATCAGTGAGTTGAGGAAAAAAAAAACAGAACAGTGATTTGATTTCTTTTATTCCCCCTGGAAAGTAGGTTGAGGATAAGGATGAGGACAAACTCGTTTATTTCACATGCTTATTTGCAGCATTAATATATAGTCTCCTTCCACGAGTAATGTTTTGAGCACCGTGTACAGCTCTGTCATTAATGAGAGGGAAATGGGGAACTGTTTCAGTTCCTTTTGGGGTAATTCTTTTGAGGCTAGCACCACCGTGTGGATAAAGTGGATACGGACATCTTTGGCTTGCGTAACAGGCCAGCACTGTGCCTCTGGCAACATGATTTTGGTATCTTCTCTCCTATTTCATTTCTTCTGAGTCATCGCAGAACAGCATAGTGATAGGGATATTTTTTGCATCAGTGTTATACAGTGCTGGGCTCTCAGGATTCTGTGCTTCCACAAAGTGACTGAACTTGCAGAAAGATGACAGGAAAGATTCACAGAGCAGATTTGTATCAGGCAGAGTGTAAATTAGACCCCTAGTTTGGGATTAGCCACTGAACTCTAAAGTGGATGGTGCCAATTTGGACTCTGTAAGAAACACCAGGGTCTGTTCTGAGCTTTATTACCCAAGAGGGGCAGACTGAATCAGAGGAAAGGAGGAGACAGAAAATTTGGTGGTGGGGTACAAAAGAATTTTACCAAGCCACAATGGTTTGCCTCCTGATTGAGAACATGAGGTGCAGCTCCTCTCCTGGCTCTTATGGTAGAATGAAGAGGAGAGAAGGATACAGAGCAATTGTACTGACTGTGGCTTTAAGTCCTGCGACCGAGGTGGGAGTGGCTGGTAAGGAGAGGAGAAAGATTTGTACCTCCATAGTGGCCTTTCCTGTGTGCTGGCACAAGATCCCTGGAGAAGGGCAAGCCTGCTTCTCCCTGAGGGGTTGTTTCTTCATTTCCAAATTGATTTGTATGTGTGTGTTGGGATTGGGGTCTAACAGACGAAGGTAGGGAAAGCAGTTGCTTATAAAGAACTAGCCCCATCTAACTCCTAATAGATCACCTTTCCAGTCTTTTTCTTTGTGTAGTCTCCCAACTCCAAAGAGAAAAAGTTTTACTAGCACTTAAAATGGGGAGCTGTGATTGTAGAACTTTCAGGGAGTCAAGAAAAAAAATCAGGATATGCTAACATTCCTCTCTTCGATGAACCACAAGTGATAGGAAATGTATAGAACAGTCCTTGCCACCCACCACTCACTTCTGCCTTTATAGATCCCCTTTGTATGTATGCTCAGTTGCACAGTTGTGTCCAACTCTTTGCCACCCCATGGATTGTAGTCCACCAGGCTCCTCTGTCCATAGGATTTCTTAGACAGGAATACTGGAGTGGGTTGCCATTTCCTACTCCAGAGGATCTTTGCATCCCAGGGATTGAACCTGAGTTTCTTGCATCTTCTGCATTGGCAGGTGGATTCTTTACCACTGAGCCACCTGGGAAGCCCATATCTCTCTTTTACTCTTTTCCATAACTGACCTGGCTCCTACAGCTGTAAACATTAATATATCTGGGATGTCAGATTGAAACAGCTTCTTGTGGCTAAGTATAGACTAATGCCAATCTGGTGGGGGCTTTCAAGGGACATGTTATGGAACTTTCCTCTGTAGAAAGCCATTTTTCAAACTCAAGTATGACCAGGAAGCTGGGTGGGCCAGCTGATACGTGAAGTGCAGATTTAGGTTCAGATTAAGATTAAAACAGAGATAAATCAATTAGAGAATAGAAAAATAGAGAAAAATCAATGAAATAAAAAGTTAGTTCTTCAGAAAGGTCAACAAAATTGACAAACTTTTAGTTAGATGACTGAAAAAAAAGGAATCAGATAACTCCTGACATGGCCACTGATGCTACAGAAATAAAAGTATTATAAGAGGATACTATTAACAATTGTACGTCAACAAATTGGATAGCCTGGATGAAATGGGCAAATTCTAGAAACATAAAACCTATCAAGACTGAATAATGAATAAAAAACCTGTTCTTTGAATAGATCTTTAACAAGTAAGGAGACTGAATCAGTAATCAAAAATCTCCCCAAAAGGAAGAGGCCTGGACCTGATGGCTTCACTGTTGAATTTTAACAAATACTTGAAGAAGAATGCTAATCCTTCTCAAGCTTTTCCAAAAATTGAAGAGGAGGGAAAAGCCCTAACTCATTTTATGAGGCCAGCTTTTCCCTGATATCAAAAAGCCAGACAAAGGCATTATAAGAAAATGCTAGTCATAACTTCATTGAAACCACTAACAAAACCCCAGTGAATGATTTTCTTTTAGGGGTAAAAAATTTAAAGACTCATCCCAAAGTCTATAAGTTACAGCTGTTTCTTTATTTCTGATTCAGCATTGACTCAAACTGAAGAGATAATAGCTTATTTTCTGCCAAAATTCACTTGTAAGGGTTAACAAAAGGCAACTTGCACAAGCAAATATCTATAACCATATCTGGTAGAGTTTACTGGCCAGTGAAGTAAGCATGTAAGAGCAAATATTGCAACACCACTTATTAGAAAATGATCTAAAATTGAATATCAGCTTTTCTTCTCTTCTGATAGTCCCTTGGTCCATTTCCACCAGCTTGGATTTCAGTGTCTCATCATTTTGTTCAGCTTTCTCTCCTTGCTGCTTCTTTTCTCAGATGTGACAAAAAAATTCATGTATTTCATTATTATGAAAAGCATTTCAGTTTCAGCACTTATCACTCCCTCACAATTCACACTTTGCATAACTCAGGGTTTATTAATGTGCCCTGCTAAAAAAAGGTTCATGCGTACCAAGTGTCACCCTTTCTTCTCTCCACTTCCCCTGATAGGAGCAGGGAGAGAAATATGGCAGTTAATTTTGCCAGAGCTAAGAATTATGCTTTTACCTTAGAAGACAGGAGGGTACATTTGATTTTGATTTTAAGCAACAATTGCAGCAGCATCTTCATTATATTATTTCCTGACTGTAAAGAGTTGGGAAATGCTAGTTTCCCAGAAGGGCTACTGAAAAATGCTCAAGAGACCTAGTTGTATCCTGATTCTGTCACTAACTAGTTATGTGATTTTTGGGAAAGTGCCTCACTGAGTCGGAATGACTAATTCCTAAATTCCTTGCCAATTTTATAAATCTGTAATTTGTCTGAGAGTCTCCCAAATTCTTCCATAAATGTAGCCATGGCTGGGATTTCCCACTTCACAGGTGGGTGAGCATCCCACCATGCTGGACTATGCCTCAGCCTTTCACTTGGCCAGCTGTCAGATCAATGTCTGCTGTTAGAAACAACCGAGGTATTAGAGGCCAAACTTTGGGTCCAGACACAGGCCCAAATTCTGGTTCTTTCAACTCAAAACTCTGGTTGTTCTGTTTGCTCTCAAAACTGGCTATTTGTAAACTAGGTAGGTTGTATTTAATACAGTGACATTCATAAAATACTTAGTAAAGGATTTTGTACATAATAAGTGCTTAATAAATGGAATTCATGATCATGAATATCATGTCTGTTATAAAGGGGCTGAGTAAATGTCATGACAAACTCTTTCTGAGTCTGCTGAGACATCTTAAGGCTTGTGGTAGAATGTTTCTCTTCTCAAGGGGCAGAAGTTGCAGAAAAGTCTGGGAAGTGCTTGGAAGGGAAGGTATGCACCTTGAAGACTCCTTTGGAGTGTGTCACTGAGCCCTTGTGTTTTGAGGGTTGTCTTCAGAACAACCTCCTGACCTCCAGATAAGTGGATTTCCTAAGAGTAGGCTGACTTCCCAGACTGTGGGGATCCCTGTGGAAGTAAGGCTGATGGTAGCAGAAACTGGAATCAATCTTAATCCTCTAGGAACTTAACCTTGGAAGTATGTCTGGGTACTTGAAAGGAACAAGAAAGGTACAAAGTATGAAAGGTACAAGAGGTGCAGCTTGAGCTCTGGCACCAGTTCCTAAGCATGGTCACCCTTGACACTGAAAAATGAGATGTAACTGTGTTAGCAAAATATACCATGTCAACAAGATTTTAGATTATATATATATAACCATACATCCTAGGCTTCTCTTGTAGCTTCGTTGGTAAAGAATCTGCCTGCAATGCAGGAGACCTGGGTTCAATTCCTGGGTCAGGAAGATCCCCTGGAGAAGGAAATGGCAAACCTCTCCAGTGTTCTTGCCTGGAGAATCCCATGGACAAAGGAATCTGGCAGGTTACAAGAGTTGGACACGACTGAGCGACTAAGCACACAACCATACACCCTGGTTTGCTGAGACAGTCCTGATTCCTCTTATCTTGACATAATTCTTAAGAGTGTCCTTTCCTATTATCAGATGTGTCTCCATTGAAAGAAAGAAAGTGAAGTCGCTCAGTCGTGTCCAACTCTTTGTGACCCCATGGACTGTAGTCTACTATGCTTCTCCATCCATGGGATTTTCCAGGCAAGTGTACTGGAGTAGGTTGCCATTTCCTTCTCCAGTGTCTCCACTGAGATGATTAATTACTTATTCAACCTGTGTAGGACACATTTCCAACAGTGACATCGTGTGGCCTCAAGAAGCAATGACAGTGAATCAAAGAGTTAAAGTTCACTCCCTGCTGGTGTGGAAGTCAGTGACCCCTTTGTGCTCTTGGACTTCAGAGCTGTCAAGGCTCCTGATCATTTAGAAAGGTGGAGAAGTTCAAGAGGAAGCTTGAGAATATCCTGTTAATAAGGCATGTACATGGTTTAACAATTAATTGGAAATGGTGGCTCTGTGGTAAAGAATCTGCCTGCAATGCAGGAGACAGGAGTTTGATCCCGGGGTTGGGAAGATCCCCTGGAGGAGGAAATGGCAACCCACTCCAGTATTCTTGCCTGGAAAAATCCCATGGACAGAGGAGTCTGGTGGTCTACAGTCCATATGGTTGCAGAGAGTCAGACATGGCTGAAGCTACTGAGCACACCTTGACCATATTTAGGTTATCCCAAGTTTGTGAAGCAGTTAATATGCCATGTGCCATTTACTTTATAGCATCCTTGCTTACTTCAGCTTTGGAGACCTGGGTTTTCACATATTTATATTGAGCTCTTTGCAATAGTTTATCTCAAATTATGATCTTGAAAAGCTATAGTTTTTACTGTTAGGAAGACACATGAAGTGAGCTACAGCTTTGAATTTAATTGCCAAAGTTGTATGTTTATGTGTAAGGCTGAAACTAGTGATTAAGTCAACGTCTGCTTTTGCCTCCAGTATCCTTTTCCCCGTCTCTGAAATTCAGTGCCCCTTTTCCTTTGGGAAACACATTCCATATAGCTTACATGGGGCTGATTCCTTATCTCTTTCTTGTCCCCTTGCCTGTCTTGTTCCTTTCAAGAGGTTGGACCTATGGTTCATGGATTCGTGCTTGACTAATCAGAGTATTCCCATCCATGTGGCTATACTGATTGTGTGACAGGGGTAGACAGTTGATCCCAACTAAGTCAGTTTATCTGAACTTTTCTGCTGGAGCTATTAGAAAAGATGGTTTCATTCTGCTAAGAATGCAACTCTCATAATAAGAGGCTTAGACTGTTGGTACCATCTTCTTGCTAAATGGAAAATGCCCACTCAATGAGAGGAGAAAGAGGTGAAGCTCCAATGACATTGCTTTCAGACTTCTGGATCCAGCCATGCCTGGAGTCCCAGATTTTTAGTTCTATGAGGCAATACATTTTTGTGTGCTATCGATTTATAGTGATATAATGAAGTCGCTCAGGCGTGTCCGATTCTGTGACCCCGTGGACTGTAGCCTACCAGGTTTCTCCGTCCATGGGATTCTCCAGGCAAGAATATTGGAGTGTGTTACCGTTTCCGTCTCCAGGGGATCTTCCCGACCCAGGGATCGAACCTGGGTCTCCCGCATTGGAGGCAGATGCTTTAACCTCTGAGCCACCAGGGAAACTAAGGCAATTTTTAACCAAAGAATTCTAATATGAGTAATGAACAATCTTCTGTTTTGCAGGGATCCAGTGTCTTAAATTTTTAAGATTCACCAGAAGAACTGATCCACTCTAATTTTGTTCCGCATCTATGATATTATTCTAAAAATTGTCTACTCTGTTTATTCTCTGGTTCTATTTAGCTTATCCACATAGCCACAGAAATCCATTGACAGAGCTCTTTACTGGACAAGGTTAATCTTGGAAAGACAGTGCAAGGAGGGATGGTAATGAAGTAGGCAAACCTCAAGGGAAAAACTGAAGAAAACCTCTTCCCTCCACAAGTTCTGCGTCTCCTAGTCAATGGACTCAGATGCTACTTGTCTTCTTTTGCTCAAGAATATTTCTTGGGGATCAGTGGGGTAACATGTCCTCTGTCTCAAGTGTGAGAGATGGAAAGAGGACACATCTTAGCTTCCACAAGACATTCCTGCTCAGTATCTTGGGCAATATGTTGACAAAGAGATCTGGATTTATAAAACTTATATGAAACAACAAGTAGCCCAGCAGTCTGATGAAAAACAGGGTGGTGAAAAAGAAATATTTAAATATCCTGGAAAGAGAAAGCCGAGGAACTGTTAACTAGAGGTTAGAAAACCTGGAACAAAACAGTCATACCTAAATGCATGTCTGATTCTCTGATATTCAAATGGCTCTACTCCTAACAACCCCTTTGAAAGGTAACCTCTTCCCATATGCTGGTCTGCCAGCTACTCTCTCTTCCATCACCATGTTTAATTATCTTTCAGCATTATCACTATTTAAAGGTATCTTGTTTTATTTGTTTTTATTTTGGAAAATTGTTTTTGCTCCAATTTATGCTGTATTAGCAAGGTGTGTTTCTGCGGCTCCACAGCCTCTTCAACAGCTGGTATTATCAGATTTTAAAGCTTTTGCAATCAAATGTGTATAAAGTAATATATCACGACGGTCTTAACTTGCATTTTCCTGATGAATGATGGTGCTGAACATTTGTCCATATGTTTATTGGCCTTATGTGATTCCTCTTGCCCATTTATCTATTATGCTGTTTGGGCCTTTATTATTAATTTGTAGGAAAACTTTGTGTATTCTTGATATTAGTGGTTTTCCATTGTATGTATTTTGAATATTTTCCCTCTAGTTTATAACTTTCACCTGCTCTAAGGTGTTGAAGAACAGAAGTTGTTTTTTTTTTTTCAAAATTTATTTTTAATAAAGTCTAATTTATCAACCTTTCCTTTAATTAGAATGAATGCTTTTTGTATCTTGTTTGAAAAGTTATTCTCCACTCCTTGGCCTAAAAGATACTATTTTCTATTAAATCTTTATGGTAGTTTAAAAATATGTCCACAAATTCTTTGGTACTCCTCCTTTTGAGAACTTCCTTTCTATCGGAGTATGGACTAGACTTGAATGACTTGCTTCTAAAGAACAGTGTATCATGGAAGTGACAGTGTGTAATTTCCTAGGGTATGTACTAAAAGCATTGCAGCATCCTCCTTACTTTCAGGAGGAAGCCAGCTGTGAGTCTGTGAGGACACACAAGCAGCCTGCTGGAGAGGTCCTTGTTGTGAGGGACTGAGACCTTCTGCCAACAACCAGCTGTGTGAGTAAGCTCCTTTGGAAATAGATCCTCTGGCCTCAGCCAAGCCTTCTAATGACTGTAGTTTCAGCCAACATCTTAACTGCATCCTCATAACAGACCCTGAACTAGAACCACCCAGCTGAGTGGCTCACAGATTTCTGACGCACAGAAAATGTGAGTTGATAAAATGTTTGCTGTTTGCAGTCACTGAATTTTGGGGCAATTTGTTATGTAGCAATGGATGACTAATACTGAGTTTTGTAAGCTTTTAAAAATTGACATTTACATCTTTAACTTATCTGGGCTTGATTTTTGTTATACTGTAGAGTAGTGATTCAATCTTATTTTTTCTCATTTAGATAACCATTTTTTTTCCCTACCATGTTTATTGAACAATCAATCCTTTCTTTCCCCTCTGATATATAATCACTGCCATATATCAAGTTTCTGTACATACACTGTTTGTGAGCTCTCTTTGTTCTATTCCATTGGTTGACTTTTCTATTCCTGTGATAACACCACACCGTCATAATTACTGTATCTTCCTAGTAAGTCTTGATATCTCAAAGGACATGTTTCTCACTCCTTAACTCTCCTTTAAAATTGCCCAGGTCATTTTTTGACCCTTTACTTTCTCATATATGCTATATTTTATTATCATTTTATTCAATTTCATGAAAAATCTTTTGGGGAGTTTGATTGGAATTGAATTGATTTTATTCATTATTTGGAGACCATTGATATACTTATGATATTAAGGCCTCCTATCCATGATCTTAGTATTTTCTTCTTTCATTCGTGTTACCTTTAATATTTCCTAATACATTGCTATAAATTTCCTTATGGTGGTCTTGATTTCTTTTTTAACTGACTAATTGTTTTGCACTTGTAGTTTTAATATGATTGACGTGAGCAAACCTCCCCTGTTTCCTTTGCTATATTACCCTCATCAAGCTGTGGCAGGCTGCATTCTGCCCCAGGATAAATTCACTGTCCAACTCCACTCACCAGTCAAAAACAACCCTTCCTCTCCAGTTTTCTGAAGTTTTCCTGTAGAGTTAATCTTGGTGACAAGGTCCATTCTAGTACAGGATCTTGGTCAAAATGAGAATCAAAAGCTGTTTACAATCCTCTTCCCACCACTTTCCTTGATGTTGGATACCATATTCATGAGCAGCGTCTGGGATGACATCTCTGGAAGGACATGCCTAGGGACAATCTCAGGAACAACCTTGCTTTCTCATCAGCACACGTATACCAGTGTCCCAAGGATGTGGATCAGGACAAGAGGAAAGACATTTGCAATTTGATGTAATAAGGTAGATTGCTGGACTTTAGGCTACTAACTTTTCTTTAGGCTACTGACTCTCTTTAAGGCAGACAAGTTTTATCCTAGGAGTTCACATGGGCAATTCCATGTTGGGCACTGTTTTTTGAATTATCAGTGAAGGTGGCTTAGGAGTTCTAGGGAAAATTCTTCTAGTTGTTCTGGGAACATGCATTTAGGGATATTGGAATATGTAGTACTTCACTTATCTGGTATGAAGGAGTATCCCTCTTAAGCAAATTTTCCAGACTATTGGAGCTGGCCTTTAAGCACCAATAATTTTATGTTAACTATTTTGATGGGACTCTTTCTAAATCACATGTCATACCACTTTAAATTTATGTTTCTCTATGCCTTCTTAAACATATTGAACATAATTTGACCTTTTTTTAAAAATGAAGGTCTTCAATACTAACTTTACTTTGCAATCACGGTGATTCCCTAAGGGCGAATATCCACTCAGTTGTTTGAATTTTAAGTTCTTATTCGTATTAACAAGATTTTTGAGCAGTTATTGTGTGCTGGATACTGTTAGGTGCTATCTCTTTTTCACAATCATTTTCTCTCCCTTTTATCTGTTGTTAGGCAGTGGTATCCTTGCATTTAGAAATTCTCTCCCTATTTTTATTTTTCACATTAAGAGATAGTATGCTGATGTAGCAAAGTTTTAGGGAGGCATATCTCACACAATAGTGTAAAAACCCAATTATCATGCTTATGAACCACAGAAGGATCTCCCCATTTCTAATCTACAGATGTTACTGGAGAACCAGACACATCAAACCAGTTGAAAGTGTTAAAGGGAAAAAGGAGTAAGAAGAGACTTACCACATCTCTTCTAGGTAATAAGATTCCTGTTTCTAATTACTGCCAGGCCACTGGCTTCTAATACTGGAAAGTTAAGATTAGTAATCACCTTCAGACAAGGAAGTCATAACATTGCCTGAGAAATGCAGTCATTGTTGACTTGACTCTCTGTGTGTGGTTGTATGTCTAAACTTTGCTCTCTGCCAGAGTAGTGAAGTAGAACTCCTAGTTTTCTGGGAAGTTTACTCAACGATATTTACTTACCTTTTACAGAACCCTGCTTTCTTCTTTTGGAGAGAGTTATCCTAGGAGAAGAAAGGACAGTGTTAAATAAACAATATCTGGAGGCTATTATCACTGCCAAATAATATTCATTGAGCTGTTAATTAAATGCTATTTTAGATAAAATTTTAGAGATTTTTTTCATACACATAAGGAGATGAAATTTTCAAAGCCAAATATATGTGTGTATATATGGATGTGTGTATGTGTGCTCAGTCCTTCAGTCATGTCTTACTCTTTGTGACCCCATGGACTGCAGCCCGCCAGTCTCTCTGTCCGTGGGAGTGAGGCAAGGATACAGGAGTCGGTTGCCATTTCCTCCTCCAGGGGATCTTCCCGACCCAGGGATTGAATTCATGTCTCCTGCATTGCAGGCGGATTCTTCACCACTGAAACCCGTATAAATATATACACATACACATATATATGTAACTGCATCACCTTTTAATATTCTGATAGGAAAGAAAGAAGACATAGAAAGGGAAGGTCATACAGCTAGTAAGTGGCAGGACCAGGCCTGGATCCCAGGTCCTGAGTCTACTTTCTGGGCTCTCTCAACTATACCCTTACCTTTGGATTAGCCAGTGACCCTTAGAGAAGTTTGTAGGCTATACAAACCACACAAACATATTCTAAGAGATAAAATTTGAAAGCTATAAAAATGTAAAGATGAGGATATACTCTGGATTTCTATGACATTTCTCTTCCAAATGTTTTCTCAGTTATTTTCCTTTTAACTTCCTTGTGAGATAAAAAGGAAGAGGAATTATGATCACATTTTAAAACTGTGGAAATGAGGCTTGCAGAACTGGAATTAGAAAGTAGCTTTCTGGGTTACAAATTTGATTATATAGCTTGAGTGGGATTAAGTGGCGTGCTAGCTGGTCACCTGCTTAGGTAGCCTCTCCACAGGGATTGCTCAAACCTCATAGGTAATTGAACCATCTCACGGTACTCTCATAATCTTGATGAAGACAACCCTGTTGTTTCTCCAATAGGTGGCCAGAAAAAGGAATAACTTAATGAGCCACTGGGATTAGATGATGGGACACACTGGGAGCATGCCAAGCTTGGTTCTAGACAGGTGGACTTCATTTATTTCAGGAGTTTTGCTTGTTGGAATACATAAGTTTGGGACCAGAATAACCTGTTCAGAACAGTGAGAACTACAGTCCTACAGTCTAATAAATATTCAGACATCTGGAGGACTTCAAGGATAATACTCAATTGTTGATATGTGCTTTTAAAGAAGAGATGACTTCTCCTTTCTATGATTATAAAGACTATATATCTCAACAATATAAAATTCCTGATGAATGTCAGTCTTGGTTCTGAAGGAAATATAAATTACAACTTAAATCCAGTAAGATTTATCTCTGTACTTGTTGCCATAAGACCCCAAGCAGCCCCAGAGGTCTGGGGCTCTATGTCCACATCGGTTTCCTTCAGACCTTTGCATATGTGCTGGTAACATCATGATGTTCAAGATGTACAAACATGGAAGCTGTATCATAAAGAAACAATTGCTTCCTATGTTTTAACTCATAGGCCAACTCTGGTTAGACGGTGATAGATGCCCTTGGCATTCTGTGCAGTGAAAGATTCAGGACCATGCTGGGATCATCAGGAAAGAGTGCTGTGACTGGTGCAGAGCAGTGGTGTATTTATTGGCCTTTTCTCCATAGAGTGCACCCTCAGCTACTGTTCCTTCTTGCTTGCATTCTAAACTCTCTCTGCTCTTGGACTGGTTTCTTTGAGAACACATCATTTGCATGGCTGTAGGAGGGAAAACCGGAGAAGGCGATGGCACCCCACTCCAGTACTCTTGCATGGAAAATCTCATGGACAGAGGAGCCTGGTAGGCTGCAGTCCTTGGGTCGCTAAGAGTCGGACATGACTGAGCGACTTCACTTTCACTTTTCACTTTCATGCATCGGAGAAGGAAACGGCAACCCACTCCAGTGTTCTTGCCTGGAGAATCCCAGGGACGGGGGAGCCTGGTGGGCTTCCGTCTATGGGGTCGCACAGAGTCGGACATGACTGAAGCGACTTAGCAGCAGCAGCAGCAGCAGGAGGGAAACAGTTTTTCTTAGTGTCCTCTTGGTTTAAGGTTGAAATGCTTTGAAATTACATCTAGTACTGTTCTTGGAAAATGCCCATGGGAAGAATGATAGATGTTTGGTGGCTTATAGTAATTTTGGAAACTCCTTTGAAAGGAGATGATGCTGAAGAAGCTGAAGATGGAGTGGGTACTTACCTTATTTTGGCTGTTATACTCTTTGCTTGTGGAGTTCATGCACATAACTTTTGACCTAGGGGTAAAAGAACCAAGACATAGATTGGATAAAGTGCACACAGAGATTCGTACTATCTGGTGGTTATTTTAAAAATAGTTTTATATTCTAACACTATGTTGTCCACTATTGTAGCCATTTGCTACATGCAGCTATTCAAATTAATTAAAAAATAATTTCCTTAGTCATGTTACCTGTTTTTCAAGTACTCAGTAAATGGCTTGCTGCTGCTGCTGCTGCTGCTGCTAAGTCACTTCAGTCGTGTCCGACTCTGTGTGACCTCATAGACGGAAGCCCACCAGGCTCCCGGTCCCTGGGATTCTCCAGGCAAGAACACTGGAGTGGGTTGCCATTTCCTTCTCCAATGTGTGAAAGTGAAAGTGAAGTCGCTCAGTCATGTCTGACTTGTAGCGACCCCATGGACTGCAGCCTACCAGGCTCCTCCGTCCATGGGATTTTCTAGGCAAGAGTCCTGGAGTGGCTTGCCATTGCCTTCTCCGAGTAAATGGCTTAGTGGATACTTAATAGATAGCATATAAATTTTTGTTAAGTAGTCTTGGTTTAGAAACTTAGCTTAGCAGTCAAGCCATACCTAGTACTCAGGAAGGCTTTTGGGAGACTTGAAGGTGTCCTTTAAGGGTGAGAGCCTCCAGGTCCCAGTGCCTTGGACACCAGGCCACCATGTGTGCCTGCTTATTTAGAGGCTTTATGCAGTTTGGGTCTCTTTCTCTTCATCCTAAGATTCCAAAATATTTAATAAATAGAGATACTTCTTGACTGAATTAAGATTTAACTTCTAAAGAGGGTCAAGAAATTGAAGTGACGTTTTTGATTTAAACTAAAGAATTTAAGTGTCTCCCAGGTAGCTCAGTGGTTTAGAATCTGCCTGCCAGTGCAGGAGACATAGGTTCAGTCCCTGGGATGGGAAGATCCCCTGGAGGAGGAATTGGAAATCCACTTCAGTATTCTTGCCTGGGAAATCCCATGAACAGAGGAACCTGGAGGGCTACAGTCTGTAGAATCTCAAAAGAGTTGGACACAACTTAACGACTAAACAACCACAAAAGAGTTAGACTCTTTTGACAAACTTAAGGAGTCTTTTTTTGGGGGAGGGGAGGGAGGCTTTTCTTTTATTTATGTTTAATATAGTATAATAGGGGCTTCCCTGGTTCAGAGGTTAAAGCGTCTGCCTCCAATGCGGGAGACCCGGGTTCGATCCCTGGGTCGGGAAGATCCCCTGGAGAAGGAAATGGTAACCCACTCCAGTATTCTTGCCTGGAGAATCCCATGGACGGAGAAGCCTGTTAGGCTACAGTCCATGGGGTCGCAAAGAGTCGGACATGACTGAGCGACTGAACGGAACGGAACGGATAGTATAATAGTATGCAGTTTGAGTTTCATAATATGATAGCCTTAGCAGGTGTCTGGAGGTTAGTGTCATGCCTATCCCATATGGTTTAATTTCTGTATATTTGGGGTAAGTGAGGATGGTATTAATTATAAGGTCTTTTCTATGAAATATAAGGCATGCTCTGCTTATCAAGGTGCTTGACCACTAGTCCTTTTTAAGGCACATGTTCCTGGCCTTAATATAAACCCAAATAATTGGTAATATGATAAAGTTAGGAAGGGAAATGCATTTCTAGAGTCTTTTAAGAAAGCTGGAAAAAGGACCTACATTTTAAATTTGGTGTATTATAATCATACTGTGTATACACTTGAAAATGGTGCTGTTTAAAAAAATTGTGTATTTATACAGTCACAGTGTATGAATTCATTTATCTTGCCTTAAAAAAAAGTTGGTTTAGTGTAGGGGGAGTTGACCTGATCACTATGGAGGGGAAAGACATGTGGTGTCGGGGCTCGTGTAATTCCAAACTGGAATTAGTCAGAGATGTCTGCCCTGACCCAGGTTGGGATGGAGTTACCACTAAAACCAGGATGTTCCTTTTTTTTTTTGCCAAAGCTCACACTTCTCTCTCAAGGAACCGAGTTTCCAGTTCTTCTTGTATTTTCTTCAAAGTTTCCTGGTACTTCTTCAAAGTGAAATAAAGGAAAGCACAGTTACTAATTAAAGCCCTGCGCTTTCCCTAATCATAATAAACACACATTATGGGCTTCCCTGGTGGCTCAGAGGTTAAAGCTCTACCTCCAATGCGGGAGACCCGGGTTCGATCCCTGGGTTGGGAAGATCCCCTGGAGAAGGAAACGGTAACCCACTCCAGTATTCTTGCCTGGAGAATCCCATGGACGGGGAAGCCTGGTAGGCTACAGTCCACGGGGTCGCAAAGAGTCGGACACGACTGAGCGACAAAACGGAACGGAACGGATTACATTATAACATAAATGTTTGATATTCCCACTGCCACTTTTCATCCTTCCTAGCCTTCACTCCACCATTACTGATCTCTCACTACATTTCACCATTTGACAGGCCCCCTAGGAATAATGGGGATTATAAACAGGAAAAGTGCTCATCATTAAGTTAAAGGCACTAGGGGCTGGGAGACCAGGGAAATAAAAGAATGATATTGGTGGTGGAGTGTCAAAGACTCTAAAGTCCCTTTGGAGTGACACCTTGAAGAGTTAAAATTATTCTAGATGGTCTTCTCTGAAAAACCTATTTCCATTTCACTGTGTATCTGAACAAACTCTTTGCTATCTCTTTACTGAGAGGCTGTACCTTTATGCAGACAGCTTGATCTTCACAAAGCTGGGCCACAAATGCATAGTCTTTTATTACCTGGGAAGCAAAATTTATTAGTCTTAAATTTTCTCAGGGAATTTCTATAAGAACAATAGTATACTTGTTTCCTCCTGTGTAGAAGACCCTAAATGTAGGCTTCTAGTTTTTCTAAATATGTTTTTTGTACATATAAACTCTTTTCTGAGGATATACTTTATAGTCCCATGGGGATTATTTGGGGACAGTTGGAAGAAGAATAGATACTAATTTGTGGAAAATAGACATTATGGAATGTATCCTTTAGAAATGTTAAATAGTAGGTAAACTAGAATTTTTTGAGCATGACTTTACTAGCGTGTGAGATGAGTGCAATTGTGTGGTAGTTTGATCATTCTTTGGCATTGCCTTTCTTTGGGATTGGGATGAAGACTGACCTTTACCAGTCCTAAAGATGCTTACTCCTTGGAAGGAAAGTTATGACCATCCTAGATAGCATATTAAAAAGCAGAGACATTACTTTGCCAACCAAGGTACGTCTAGTCAAGGCTATGGTTTTTCCAGTGGTCATATATGGATGTGAGAGTTGGACTGTGAAGAAAGCTGGTCATCGAAGAATTGATGCTTTTGAACTGTGGTGCTGGAGAAGACTCTTGAGAGTCCCTTGGACTGCAAGGAGATCCAACCAGTCCATTCTAAAGGAGCTCAATCCTGAGTGTTCATTGGAAGGACTGATGCTAAAGCTGAAACTCCAATACTTTGGCCACCTCATGCGAAGAGTTGACTCACTGGCAAAGACTTTGATGCTGGGAGGGATTGGGGGCAGGAGGAGAAGGGAACGACAGAGAATGAGATGGCTGGATGGCATCACCGACTCGATGGACATGAGTTTGAGTGAACTCTGGGAGTTGGTGATAGACAGGGAGGCCTGGCGTGCTGTGATTCATGGGGTCGCAAAGAGTCGGACACGACTGAGCGACTGAACTGAACTGAACCTAGAATATTGTATTCATCCTCCTTTCCTTCTTACCCTCCTGATCCCATGTAGTTTTGGAAGCAGAACGTTATTATAACTCAATAATTTGAAGAATGTATTAGATTGTTGGACCAAGAATCACATTTCCCTTCCTTTGGGAGAAGTAACATTGAAGTTTGTGGTTACCTTGGCCAGCTCCTTCTCTTGGACCGCACAGGAGGCTTCCAGTTGTTGTAACTTAACCTATAGACAGGAAAGGAGGCTGGTAACTCAGCAAGGCAAAAACAGAATTTCATTCTGAAATGCTATCACAAAGTTTATCTCACAGGTGGTTGAAGTGCGTCAGGCACATTTCAGATATCTCTTTGTTGGAGAGCAGTCAAACCATTCTGAGCAGCTGCCTGGTGAATCCACTGAGCATTCATTCATCAGTGCTCCCTTCGCCCTTAAACTTCAATTCTCAGCGTCCTTCTTCCTTAGCTATTTCTCTTAGCAAAAAATCACTCTTGAAAACGTCACTATTCCGTTTGCATTTATATATTCATTACTCACTTCTTTCTTCCTCCCTGTATTCCTCTTTTCCTTCCTTGAATATTTGATGAAAGCCATTTTATACCGGCCACTCTACTGGAATGACAGGGAAAGGGCAAGGGGAGTACTGAGGATACAGTGATGAGCAGGATTGATAGGCTCTCTGCCTCACAGAGTTGACATTGTAGGTGGGGGACATAACAAATAAGTCAACATGATAATGATAAGTGCTGTGAAAGAAATAAAAGCACAGAAGTGTGCTGAGAATGAGTGATGGAGTAAGAGCTATTATAGGTGGTTTGTGAAGGCCTCTCTGATGATACTTGAGTTGAAGTCTAAATGATAAATATTAGCCAAATAGAGATCTGGAGGAAATATGTTCCATGCAGAGGTTACAACAAGGGCCAAGGCTGTGAACTTTGGTGTGGATGAGGAAATAATGTGGGTGTCCATAGGGTCGCAAAGAGTCAGACACAACTGAAGTGACTTAGCACGCATATGATCACCTTACTTAGCAGGTAAAACTCACTAGATACTTGTATGACCAATTTAGTGATTTCTCTTCCTAGACTGGATCCCGTGACAGGATATGTAAATTTCCCAGCATACAGTAGATATACAGATCCTGGCTCTGTCTCTATGAATTCATACACATACCTTAGCCAGACTCTTAAATAGTCACTTTAAAATTATGTGATTCCAAGTTTTAGCTGTCCAAAAAGGGGAAAGAATAGTTTATGTATACAGTTTCACTCAATTTTTAAACTGAGGTTGGGAGGGATTGATTAAATTGCCCTTCATATACCACACTAAGTACTGGGGCCAGGATTTAAATTAGTAACTTCAGCTGCCTCCCGTGTTACATATGTATTTGTGTTTCTGCTCTTCCTCATGGAAGAAAGAACAAAATATATGGCTTCAGAGCAAAGTTCCTGACTAAGAGCAGAGGAAAATTCAGCACTCAATGGCCTAGGCTTATGCCTGACATGGGTAAAGCTACAAAGAATTTATCTCAACTTTGACAGTTGTTTCAACTTGAAGGCTTGTTTCCTGTTCACATAGTCCAAACCCATTCAAGATTGCTTTTCCATTTACCTTTGACTCTTCTGGGGTTCCCTTTAGATTGTCTTGTTCACACTTTGTTGCCTTTTGAGATTTCCTTGTAAGCTACAGTTTCAAATAAAAAAATTTGATTGTAAATAAAAAATACATCAAAAAAGAAAGACAAAGACATTCTCTGGTGTGTGTGGGCTGGTAATTTGGCCTTGATAAATGCTGTCAGGAGATGGTCCTTTGGTGGATACTTGGTACCCTTGAAAACATTTTTATTCTGCCTCCAATTTCTTCCCACTAGTCTTGGTCATCAAAGCTAGATCTGCTCAAGACAGGGGTACTTTTCCAAACTCCTAATCCATGCTGGGTTACTCAGGGCTGCAGACCTGGGTCAGAAAGCACGATAAACATAGGAAGCCCATTGTATTCTGAGCAGGAGTTAAGATAAAGGGAATGTCTAGATGAAGAAAAGGGAATCCTTAAGAATTAAGTATTTTTAAAAGTCTCGGTTGAAAGTAAAATTAATTCTCACTACAAAGTTGCCAGCCAATCACTTCCAAAATGTCTACTGGTATCCTTTTCCTTATAACACAATGAAGAACCCATTGTATCACTGAATATCCTGAATACCCCACCCATTCCTTTCATCTGATACTTGTAGGGAAGATCTGTGGAATTTGTTTATGTTATCGGGCTAAGTCTCAGGAGAGTAGTTCCCACCCCAGCACAGGCTGGTCTGACACGTGGAATCCCCTATGATCACTTTTGCTCCTTTGCCTCTGATGACTGCAGATGCAGCGGGAACACTGGGGAACACAAGAGCCCTATCCCACCTTTCTTTCAAGTTCTGCTATGTTGTGGACCAGGGTCTCATTCTTCCTTTCCTGTTGAGAGAAAGAAGCAGAGTGTAAGTGGGCATGTGCACATCATCATCTTTTTTTTTTTCCAGTTGATTATTCTCCATTTCACTCCAGTGATTTTTCCTGCAGGAACTCTATCTTACGGCATAATGTCAGGTTAGGAATCTGTGGTTTGATCTCAATACATACATGCCAACTTACCAGGGACAGATATACCCACACATAGGGCTTTCCAGTACTAAATATTACCAAAGAAACCCTAACCTCCACACATTCCTTTCCATGCATGGTCACATCCTGCCACAACTTTAGAGTTGACTACACTGTGTCAATCACAATAAACTGTGGAACATTCTGAAAGAGATGGGAATCCCAGACCACCTGACCTGCCTCTTGAGAAACCTGTATGCAGGTCAGGAAGCAACAGTTAGAACTGGACATGGAACAACAGACTGGTTCCAAATAGGAAAAGGTGTACGTCAAGGTTGTGTATTGTAACCTTGCTTATTTAACTTATATGCAGAGTACATCATGAGGAACCCTGGGCTGGAAGAAGCACAAGCTGGAATCAAGATTGCCAGGAGAAATATCAATAACCTCAGATATGCAGATGACACTACCCTTATGGCAGAAAGTGAAGAGGAACTCAAAAGCCTCTTGATGAAAGTGAAAGAGGAGAGTGAAAAGGTTGGCTTGAAGCTCAACATTCAGAAAACAAAGATCATGGCATCTGGTCCCATCACTTCATGGGAAATAGATGGAAAAACAGTGGAAACAGTGTCAGACTTTATTTTTGTGGGCTCCAAAATCACTGCAGATGCTGATTGCAGCCATGAAATTAAAAGACGAAGGAAAGTTATGACCAACCTTGATAGTATATTAAAAAGCAGAGACATTACTTTGCCAACCAAGGTCCGTCTAGTCAAGGCAATGGTTTTTCCCGTGGTCATGTATGGATGTGAGAGTTGGACTGTGAAGAAAGCTGATCATCGAAGAATTGATGCTTTTGAACTGTGGTGTTGGAGAAGACTCTTGAGAGTCCCTTATACTGCAAGGAGATCCAACCAGTCCATTCTAAAGGAGATCAATCCTGGATGTTTATTGGAGGGACTGATGCTAAAGCTGAAACTCCAATACTTTGGCCACCTCATGCGACGAGTTGACTCACTGGAAAAGACTCTGATGCTGGGAAGGGTTGGGGGTGGGAGGAGAAGGGGACGACGGAGAATGAGATGGCTGGATGGCATCACCGACTCTGTGGACATGAGTTTGAGTGTACTCCGGGAGTTGGTGATGGACAGGGAGGCCTGGCGTGCTGTGATTCATGGGGTCGCGGAGAGTCGGACACGACTGAGCAACTGATCTGATCTGACACAGTGTATGCAAAAAGGAGATACTATCTCATTCTTTGGAAGGACTGACGGTGAAACTGAAGCTCCAATACTGTGGCCACCTGATGTTAAGAACTGACTCATTGGAAAAGACCTTGGTGGTGGGAAAGATTAAGGGCAAGGGGAGTAGGGGGTGACAGAGGATGGGATGGTTGTGTGGCATCACCAACTCAATGGACATGAGTTTGAGCAAACTCCTGGAGATAGTGAAGGACAGGGAAGCCTGGTGTGCTGCAGTTCATGTAGTCAAAAAGAATCAGACATGACTGAGCAACTCAACAACAACAGCAACTTATCTGACGGTGGATGAGAGACAGGATGATGAATATAACCTGTAGAATCAGTTCAGTTCAGTTCAGTTCAGTCACTCAGTTGTGTCCGACTCTTTGCGACCCCATGAATCACAGCATGCCAGGCCTCCCTGTCCATCACCAACTCCCGGAGTTCACTCAAACTCATGTCCATCGAGTCGGTGATGCCATCCAGCCATCTCATTCTCTGTCGTCCCTGACTCCTCCCACCCCCAATCCTTCCTAGCATCAGACTCTTTTCCAGACTCTTCGCATGAGGTGGCCAAAGTATTGGAGTTTCAGCTTTAGCATCAGTCCTTCCAATGAACACCCAGGATTGATCTCCTTTAGAATGGACCGGTTGGATCTCCTTGCAGTCCAAGGGACTCTCAAGAGTCTTCTCCAGCACCACAGTTCAAAAGCATCAATTCTTCGGCAATCACCTTTCTTCACAGTCCAACTCTCACATCCATACATGACCACGGGAAAAACCATAGCCTTGACTAGACGGACCTTGGTTGGCAAACTAATGTCTCTGCTTTTATATGCTATCTAGGATGGTCATAACTTTCCTTCCAAGGAGTAAGCGTCTTTTAATTTCATGGCTGCAATCAGCATCTGCAGTGATTTTGGAGCCCAGAAAAATAAAGTCTGTCACTGTTTCCACTGTTTCCCCATCTATTTCCCATGAAGTGATGGGACCAGATGCCATGATCTTAAGTTTTCTGAATGTTGAGCTTCAAGCCAAACCTGTCGAATAGCACTTCCCAATTTCTTGCTTACCAGTCTGGCAGTTTCTTCTTCCAGCTCCTGCAAGGCTTTTTCCTTTTCCATCGTGGTGTTGTTCTCCTTCTCCCACTCCTCATCCTCTGCCAGGTCTCTGGTCTGAGTGATCTCATTTTCCAACCTGGATGACACAGCACACACTGTGAGGAACTCAGTTTCAGAACTGATAAAACACATGTATCAGTTTCAAGGGTACCTCAGGGACCATAAATATGAATCTCAAGTTGGAAACCCTTCTTTCCTGGACTCTTAGAATCACTTTCAAGGTAGGAAAGTAAGATTCCTCTAATTCCCAAGTCAAATACCTCAATGTTCTTTCAACTCAGGTAAATATCACCCAATTTTTTAGGAATCTCCTTGAAACTTGCTGTAGTTCAGGTTTGAACTGTAGAGAAATGCTGAAGAATGAAGGAGAAACTTTGCTGTACAAGATTTAGATATCTAGAACAAACTGGAAAATTCACTTTTGTCTCTTCTTTCCCATCCCATCCTCTGGACTGAGTACTTTCCACGTGGAAACATGTTTCCCAACACTCACCTCTGAATCTCATTTTCTTTCTCGTGGATTTTGACAAGAAGGTCCTGATTTGCTTCATCTATTCTCTGCATATCCCTTTCAAGGTCCATATTCAAAATGTTAATGTTCTTCTTTGACTGGGCCAATCTTAAGATTTCCACTTTCTCTGACCTATAGACTCAGTCCCCAAAATGAACAAGGGCCAGTTATTTTAAGGTCAGTAATCTTTGGACTAAAGGGTGTATCTAAAAGGCATTAAATTCATTAACCTGGCTGTTTCTGAGAACATAGCTTTCCATTTTCATTCTTAGGAAATTATATTTCTTAATCATGCTTTACAATTTGTTTCAGTAAGTCTCAACTTGGTTAGCAAGGGAGGTTTTTCTCAGCTTTCTCAGTCAAAGTGCTTGATATATTAGTGCAACTCTACTTTGGTTCTAGAAGAAGTCTTGCTTCCTTAAACAGCCCTCTGCACTGGTTTCTCAGACCAGCTGTTCACAGAATCTGCTCATGCAGTCCAGTTTTATTGAGTACTTTTATCTAGGTAGCTGGCACCTTCCTAATGATTGGTCCTGGCCTCATGCAGAGACACAAGTGATTTCCACTGGCAGGGAGGGCTTTAGTCTTTCCCTTCCTCCTTATCTCTAAACTTCTGCTCTAGTGCCTGTGACAAAGCTTGAACATGTACCATGACAATCACTCCATTAACGGATGTGATCCATGCATACGCTTTCACGAATTCAAACATCTTTTTGAAGTAAATTTGAATAAAATAAAGGTTAACACTAGAGTGGTCTAGAAAGGGTACCTGGTACATGGGAAGCTCTCAGTAAACTTTTCTTTTTCTTGTATCAATTAAATAGTTTGCTTTTAAAACAATTAGCCATAAATAAGTTAGTGAGGCAGAGAGATTTTTGAGTAAGAATGAGGGATGGTTTTGGAAAAGGAAGTCCTGCCTTGGAAGGACTCTATACTAGCTATCACTTAGAAGGGAAAATTTATGAATGCTATGGATGTTCATTGGAGGGACTGATGCTAAAGCTGAAACTCCAATACTTTGGCCACCTCATGCGACGAGTTGACTCACTGGAAAAGACTCTGATGCTGGGAAAGGTTGGGGGCGGGAGGAGAAGGGGACGACGGAGAATGAGATGGCTGGATGGCATCACCGACTCTGTGGACATGAGTTTGAGTGAACTCCGGGAGTTGGTGATGGACAGGGAGGCCTGGCGTGCTGTGATTCATGGGGTCGCGGAGAGTCGGACACGACTGAGCGACTGAACTGAACTGAACTGAACTGATCCCTCAGGAGAGCACACAGTGCTTGGGGTGGAATGCAGTGGGGGATGGATAGATAGTAGATGGAGAGACAGAGGAGGACTAGGACGTGAAGGAAGGTCAACGGTGGGCCTTCTTCATAGCTTGGTCCTTGGATGTGGCTTCGTATAGTTATGATTACTTACTCATAATCTAGTTGATCTTCCTTTTGTTCTTCCATTGTAGAGTTCCCTAAAATATCACAGAGATGTATCTAATGAATTGGGGACATGGGTCCATTTGTAAAATAGAGTAACTAGCTTAGAGCCCCCAAATACAGAAACAAAATTAACTGGTTTCTTTCCACCAACTTCATATTTTGGCCATGACAAAATTCAGCCTTTTGGTTTTCTGCTCATGATCTGATTATGCCTCAGTAAGGGTGCAGTGAGGATACAGTATGTACTGGATATTTCAGCATATATCCTGCCAGCAGATATATTTGGAGATAGTTCACCTACAGAAAATCCTTTGGATTTTATATGCTGCAATAAGCATCAGTAGTTATCGATTGTTCTTAAGTCCCTTTCTGCTCCAGGCCCAGTTGCTTTCCTAAAGAGCTCATGGACATGGGTGTAGGTGTGTAACTTCTCCAAAAAGTAATCTCTGTGCTCTCTAGCCTGGAGTCTGTAAGAATCTCCAGATATTAAGATCTTAGTATTAAATAGGTCTCAGAAAAACCAAGCAGAAGTAAATAATTTGGCTTGCTGTGCCTCCTTGGTTTCCCCTTTATCTCCATTTCTTCCGTAAACTCCACCTCCCTTCTGATGTGTATGGTCTTTCTGATTCTGCCCTAGGCAGTTAGCTGCTGAAGCGTCAAATCCTCCCCCAGTGGAACTGTGCAATAGATTCTCAGAACCTTCATGACTCTGCTGTTGACATGGGGAGGGCGGAGCAGCATGTCACAGTGGTTTGGGTGGCAACGGTTTCTCACCATCTATGGAGACTTAAGAGCCTAGCTGGGTGTGTGTGTGTTTCATGGCCATGTCTTCCCTTTGGCAGCAATAGTTGAATGGATCTGATTTCTGGGCTGAATCAGTGGGGTAGCCCCTGTATTTTACTTCTCTGGCAGATTGTGCTCTCTCACTGCCCAAGTGTAGCTAATATAGAAAGTCTCAGTCCTAAGGCCAGCAGTCTAATCCCATCATGTAGCCAACTATCTACTCATTCATTTGACAAAACTCCAATACTTTGGCCACCTCATGAGATGAGTTGACTCACTGGAAAAGACTCTGATGCTGGGAGGGACTGGGGGCGGGAGGAGATGGGGACGACAGAGAATGAGATGGCTGGATGGCATCACCAACTCGATGGACATGAGTTTGAGTGAACTCCGGGAGTTGGTAATGGACAGGGAGGTCTGGGGTGCTGTAATTCATGGGGTCGCAAAGAGTCGGACACGACTGAGCGACTGAACTGAACTGAACTGAAGTTGTTGAAGGAGCCACTTTGTATTCTAGGCACTGTTCTAAGCATTAGAGAGACAGAGTACACTAAACAGTCAAGACACTTGCCCTCATGGAGTTTACATTCTAGGTCAGGGGTCCCCAACCTCTGGGATGTAATGCCTGATGACTTGAGGTAGAGCTGATGTAATAATAATAGGAATAAAGTGCACAATAAATATAATGCCTTGAATCATCCTGAAACCATTTGCCCCACCCTTGTCCGTAGAAAAATTGTCTTCCATGAAACTGGTTCCTGGTGTCAGAAATTTTGGGGACTGCTGTTCTAGGAGGGGTGTGTGTGGGGTAGTAGTAACAATAAAATAAATGAGTAAATTAATTTTATTTGGTATGACAAAAGAGAAGAGTGCTGGAAAGAAACATAAATGGGTGAAGGGGATGAAAGAGATGTAGTGTGTTTATGTGTGTGGGAGGGAAGCTGTTACAGTTGTAAACAGGGTGGTGCAGCTGAGCACCCCCAGACCTGGAAGTGTAGATGTAGCTGCATTAAGAGGGCTAGTGAATGGGAGACCTTAGGTTGTGCTGGAGTGGACACAGAACCCAGAGACCCCACATGGGCAACAGCCAAGGTCATGGTCATCAGGAGCATGGGCCAGCATGCATCCTGAAAGGCCAGCAGACCCAAGAGCAACAAGCAGAGGTAGGAAGACCCAAAGGTCCTCCTTCAATCCACCTCAAGGATATACAGCTTTCCCCTGTACTTACCACTCTCCAGGGAAAGAAGAGAGCTCTAGAAAAGGAGAATCTCCCAAGACTGAGAAATTATCTGAAAGAGATTTTTAACCAGGAAAATCTGTGGTATCTTGAATTGGTTCCACTGAGTCTTTTCTGCCAACTTAAGGAGTCAGAGCTAAAGGGGAAGATAAGATCATTTGCAGAATATAAAGAATATACTTCTGCACACCTGGGTATGTACATTTTGACCAGATTCTGCACCATTTGTAACTTTGTGTGTGTGAATCATGGAAACCTAGGAAGTTTTGGATCTCAACTTAATAAGGACCGCATTGAGTTGATTTGTGGGCCAGAGTGACTTCTTAACATACTGTAGTTTCTAATAAACTATTTGTAAAATTAATGGCCTCTGATGACCCCCATTACCATCTCCCTTCTTCCTGAAAGAAGGCATTTCAGTTGCTTTATGAAGCTGTACACAGAAGAGTAATTAAGTAACAATTCAGGCCAATGGCCTCTCCCAGGAATTAATGGTAGAGAGAGTTCATTAACCCCAGCTAGTTATGGCTTCTCCAGGAAATGCCCTGGACCAAGGTTATTGTAACTATTAATGGATTGGATAGGGACTTTGAGATAAAAATAAAGCTCTATCTCCTTCCTGGGGAGCTTTTCTCCTTGAGGGGTTACCAAAGGCAAGCCTGTAGGAGCAACAGAACCCCAAGCTTGGGGCCTGTGTGGGATGAGGACAACAGATTGCTATAGGGAGAACTGCTAAATCAAGGTAAAAACAGAGCCTTGGGGGCAAATTAATATAACCCTTCTTGCTCTTTAGGAGGTGGCTGGATTAATGCCTCGTGCAGCTTTAGGATAGCAGTTATCACCTTGCTGACGTTTCTGTGCTGTGCCCTGCCCCACGCAGAAGAGCTGCTGAGAGACATGTGAGGTCTGCTTCATTGCTGTCAGAAATGCAGTGGTCTTTGTGTGGAAGTCTGTTGTGAAAACATGTGCTCTTTTCCATTCTGGGCACTCAGGCTCTGTGTCCTGGGTTTCACCCTTCTGCCACAGGGAGTCTGACCAGCTGCCTGACAGTCCTGAGTGGAGATGCCTGGGCTCTCCCTGGCCCTTCCTGCTGCCTCACAGGGATGGAGAGCTTTTCCTTCTGTTCACTCACTTGTCCTCACTTTAACTATGGCAAAATCTTTGGATATTTTTTATAAATGAGCTTGGTTTTGAAGCTCATATCCAGGCAAGGCTCTAGAATCCCATTTTAGATCATTCATTATTTTTTGAATACAGAATCAAGTATGCTATTTTCCTTAAGTCCTTACTTACTTTTAATGGCTATTTCCACTAACAGGGCTAATATCCAAATTATAGAAAGAACTTATATAACTCGGTATCAACCCCCTTCCCAAACAATCCAATTAAAAAATGGGCAGAAGATCTGAATAATCTGAATAAACATTTTTTCCAAAGAAGGAGGCAATAGATGCCCAACAGTCACATGAAAAGATGCTAAACATCATTAATCATCAGGGAAATGCAAATCAAAGCCATAATGAGATACCATCTCATACCTGTCAGGATGGCTATTAATAAAAAGACAAGAAGTAACAAGTGTCCGTGAGGATGCAGAGAAAAGGGAACCCTAGTGTACTGTTGGTGAGAAGGTAAATTGGTGCAGCCACTATGGAAAATGGCATGGAGATTCCTCAGAAACTTAATAGAACTATCATATGATCTAGCAATCCCACTTCTGGATATTTATCTGAAGGAAACAAAAATACAAATTCAAAAAGATATACATATCTCTGTGTTCTGTATAATCTTTAGGTTCCTAAAGTGTTTTTGAATTTTCTTTCAGAATAACTTTCTCGAAAGCGGAAACTTGAACTCAAATGTGAAAGCAAAAAAAAAAAAAAGAGAGAATGCACCATTAAAATTAAATATTTAAAAATCTATTGCATCATTGCTATTATAACAGCAATAAAGAAATAAAAAATGAAAAGTTCATTAAGGATTCACATCCTTAAAAAACTCTGGTTTTCCAAGTTTTCTTCTATTTTTTGTCTATTAGTAAACCATAAAAGCGTCTGCCTAGAATGCAGGAGACCTAGGTTCGATCCCTGGGTCAGGAAGATCCCCTGGAAAAGGAAATCCCACTCTAGTACTCTTGCCTGGAAAATCCCATGGATGGAGGAACCTAGTAGGCTACAGTCCATGGGGTCGCAAAGAGTCAGACACAACTGAGTGACTTCACTTTTCACTTTCAAACCGTCTTTTATAGTAATCATAGAGTAGCTGTATTGCAGTGTTTTGCCTTTTCATTTAATATTTTTTATAGACATTTTCCCAGGTTGTTACATACTCTCTATAATTGTCATTTTAGTCACTGAGTAAAATTCTGCTGAACTGATAATACGCAAAATTTACTTCACCATACCCTTTTCACCAAACTGTTTATTTATTTGTCTCCTCTTGAGGGCCAGGAGAATGCCTGTATTTCCTCTGTATTTTCTAGGGTTTCCATATAACAAAATAGTACAGACTTGGTGGCTTAAAAAAGAGAAGTTTATTTTCTCACAATTCTGGAGGCTGTGTCCTGATCAAGGTATTGGCGGAGCTGATTCCTCCTGAGGCCTCTCTCCTTGGCTTACAGAAGGCTGTGTTGTCTGTGTCCTCACATGGTCATTCTTCTGTGTGCCAGTATCCTAACTGCCTCTTATAAGGACACAATTCATAGAGGACTGTGGCCTACCCTAATGACCTCATTTTAAATGAATTAGTTCTTTAAAGATCCTGTCTATAAACAAAGCCGCATTCTCAGATACTAGGAATTAGGGTTTCCACATGTGAGTTTTGGGAGAACACAATTTGTATGAGGTACTCAGTAAATATTTACTTGTGACCAAATATATGAAACATTCAGATTGTTTCTCACCTTCAATAAAAAAGCGATTCAAAGAACACTTGTGTAATTATTATATTTTTCAGGTCTAAGCAAAAGATTAAAAATATATACTTCTATTTTTTACCATTTTTGAATTCCTATTTGTTAGCATATGAGTCAACTGCTTTATATTCTACAGATAAGAAGGCAAGGACAAGAGGGATTAAACATCTTGCTGGGATTAAAAGATTAAAAAAACCTGCCCTATCTGTGCCCACATCCCTCAACATTTTCTGGTCCATCCTGCAGTGAGCCTGGGAAAGGCCAGTAGGAAGAGAGTGTTTCCTCAGCTGTAATATGGAACTGGTATTATGGAGTATTGATTCAGTGTAACCCACATCTTAGTGGCATCATTTTTGTTTTCACTGAAGTCATTTCTTTTAAGGTAACCAATGCTTGGTCTCTGATCACCCTGCGTTTTATTTTAAATTTGCTTCTCTAGCTTTAATTAAAAGTTTACAATTAGAAAGTGATCATTAAGTGGAGGATTCCTAAAAAGGGTAACTAGCATTCAAACTTCCATAAAAAATTTACACTGAAATTTGGTGTAGTTTTTTGGTTTTGTTTTTTTGGCCACGCCACACATCTTGTCAGATTTAGTTCCCCAGCCAGGGATCAAACGCATGCTCTTTGCAGTGGGAGCACAGAGTCCAGGGAACCATTGGTCCACCAGAGAATTCCCTGATGTAGTTTTACGAGTGTGCGTATGTTCAGTTGCTCAGTTGTGTCTGACTCTTTGAGACCTCATGGACAGCCCGTCAGGCTCCTCTGTCCACGGAATTTTTCAGGCAAGAGTAGTTTTATAATCCCTTCTTAATTCTTCTAACTTTGTGTTCTTTCTATCTTAGACTAGAAACACAGTCTGAAGTTGAATGTTTTCTTAGGCCAATTTTAGTTTTGAACAAAACATCTCTGAGAGGTCAAACTCCAGATAATTTCAGAATTCTAAACAGGTTTTATAACCTCTATTGGCAAGTGATGTATATTTGCAGAATCCATAAAGCTTTTAAGGTATAGTTGATATTGAAACAATAATGACCCTGGAACAGGATATTTCCTGGAGATTAATGACCAGCTGGGAGGGGTTGATGGCCTGAGGTGTAGTTGAAGGCCATTAACCTCAGACAGTCATTAAAGCCCAGGAAATGTCCTATGTCTGGGTCGTTATTGTTATTATAAATTGAAAATGGAAAAAAGAAACAGGCATACAGATGATCTGAAGGGTGACTCCATTTCCAATGGTTTGAAGAGGGAGTGTTCTGGGAGAACTTATTCCCCTGTCCATTAGCCAACCAATCTCCCTGAATCCTCTGTCACATCGCCCTTCAACTGATGGGTCTTTGTGCTGGAAACATCTAGATTCCCCAGATACTGAGTAGAGTGTACAACTCCTCATTGCAGCTACCTTTGCTCAGAGTGACTGGATTAAGCACATGGTGAATGACTTTGCCACTGCTCTTAATTGCATCCTACATTGCCATCTACTTGCTTCCCCTGGGATCAGCTATTTTCTTCTCTATTTAGCTGCAGTAAATTTCCCACAGCTAAAATTTAAGCTCTTGGATATTTTGTTTGTGCTTATTTCCAGGTCACTGGGGGTGAAAGTGCACATTATTTGCTTTGCAGTTGTGCTGTTTCTAGTCAAGCTAGATATGGCATCCCTGTCCAATTGCTTCTTCAATTTCCAAAAATACCATGACTCAGAGATATTTTGAATTCTCAACTAATAAGTAATGCTGAGTTTTGAATGCTGTGAGTTTCAACTTCATGTTACTCCTATAGCAGCAGATTCACTTTCCTTTTTTTTCCCCAAGCAAAACATTCAAAGTGGAGAACTAATCACTTCAGGTTTCCATTATCACTTCAGGGCTTCCTAACAAATAGTTAGATATGGAATATTCAGCTGGTCTAGTCAGAAACAGCACTTGCCAATTTGTTTTATTCATTGGGCTATTAGGAAATTTCATGTAATACAAAAAAAAAAAAAGCAGAACAATATGAGCATCATGAGGATACAGTTTCCTTGACTCAGTGGTCACAAGGTAGTTTGATCCATGTATTAGATCAGCTCAAGTTCATCACCAGTTACTATAAAAAACAGGAAAAATGCCAAAACATTTCCCCGATAACATTGGTCAGAAACATCAGCTTTGTAGAATAGCACATCAAGGTATAGTTACAGGCTGCCAATATTGTTAGGAATTTTATAAATTCTAAGTCTATCCTCAAAAGGTTCCTCTTCTCCCTGTAGTGCTACCTGACATTTCCGTGTTACATATGAGTTTGGTCTAAGATATTGAAAGGCCCACTTAAAATACAAATACTAAGTTTTTAACCATTGATACTTATCTTCATTTTAGGTTATTAAATTTTCTAGATCACAATTAGCCTGGGGATTCAATATAAGCAAAATATTAAGATTAATAGGGATTAAGGGAAGTATTATGAAAGTACTCTTTTTCTTTTTTTTCAAATCTTTATCAATATAATCTGCAAGATCCCTTTTATTGGCAGAATCTTCAAAGTAGTTCATATTCTCTAGGCTTCCTAAAAGTCCTTGTATTTCATAATTTATTCTCATTTTAGTAACTATTTATTTAAAATGTTTTTTGATGCCAATCTGTGCTCTGTTTCCTTCTAGCTCTCTTGTTTAGGCTGGCATTCCTGGTGAGGCGAGTGAACTTTCATGCAGGCCACATGATTTGTCATGGCCTTATGGTGGCACAGCTCTTGAAATTAATGTTACCCTGTTGGGCTGTCAGTGTTACTCTGATTATGCCAACTATGACATTTTTGTACAATAACCTGATTTTGAGTTTAATTTCCTTTGTGTGCTCGTTGATTATAATTCATTTTACTTTACTAATTCCCCTCTCCACCCATTTGACTTCATCACCTCTTCTAGTGGAATTTGGTGTGAGTTATTATGGGAATGGGGTTGGGAGATAGTACAAATAATGTTGCTTGTGGTGACCTGTAAAACTAACCACTGGTCTTCAACAGAAATAGGCATCTTGAATCTCCTACTGAGATGAGTTCCTTCCACATTTCATGCAGCCATGGAATGCCAAGGTCCTTTTGCAGAAGGTTTATGTGACCGTCTTCACTCCTTATGGTCATTTATCATCGACAAAGCCTCTGTAATCATCCGGGATAGTCCACAAATAAGCCAACTGGCATATTTGAACTCTTGCATTGAACTGGTAGAATAGAGACCCTTTGAGAACTATCATTTTAGACTTTTTTTTTTGAGTCATTGTTGTTGCGCTTTGTAAGAGATACTGAATGGAGACGGAAATGGCAACCCACTCAAGTATTCTTGCCTGGGAAAACCGTAGACAGAGGAGCCTGGTGGGCTACAGTCCATGAGGTTGCAGAGAGATGGGCACAACTGAGCACACACACAAGAGATACCAAAAGGCATAAGTATCCTAAATGTCCAACCAGAATGTAATCCCGACAAGAGAGCAAGACGGAGAGAACAGCAAATGGCCATCTGCTGTCCTCTTTCTAAAGGAGGATGAGAGCATGGGACGATATAACTAAATACATTTGTTGAAGAGTTTCAGTTCCCTTGAGTTTAAGCTCCCAATTACTGCTCTTTTTTTTTTTTTTTGGACTATGGTACAGTTAAGTACCATACTACCTCATTGTAGGCAGTCAGTTAATAACAGGTATCTTAATAATGTGTTGGCTAGATTTCAGAATGTTCCAGTCACTTTTAATTATTAGAATAGTCTTGTGTTGTTTTTTTAAGTTTTAAATTAAACTCAAATTCTTTTCCTCTCTTCATTCTACAAAAAACTGACTCCCTCCTCCCTCCTCTATCTTTTATCATGTTCATGCAACATAGAAGGAGAGGGATGAAGCAAGCACCTTATTTAACTGCCCGTGGTGAGGTTGAGTTCTCTGTTTGGCTAGCTGTTTTCATTGGTTTGGCTCAAGGTAATCATGCAAGGAGATCCAACCAGTCCATTCTAAAGGAGATCAATCCTGGGTGTTCATTGGAAGGACTGATGCTAAAGCTGAAACCGCAATACTTTGGCCACCTCATGTGACGAGTTGACTCACTGGAAAAGACTCTGATGCTGGGAAAGGTTGGGTGCGGGAGGAGAAGGGGACGAAAGAGAATGAGATGGCTGGATGGCATCACCGACTCTGTGGACATGAGTTTGAGTGAACTCCGGGAGTTGGTGATGGACAGGGAGGCCTGGCGTGCTGTGATTCATGGGGTCACGGAGAGTTGGACACGACTGAACGACTGAAGTGAACTGAACTGAACTGAATCATTAATATCTTGTGTGTGGCAGGGATGTAGTTGCTGGTCCTCTCACCTGTGTGTTCTGTTGAGTATCCCCAAAGTCCTTCCCTTCCTAATGCATATTTCCTGACTTTACATTTTCTAAATTGAAGAAAGTAGGGAAAACCACTAGACCATTCAGATATGACCTCAATCAAATCCCTTATGATTATGCAGTGGAAGTGAGAAATAGATTTAAGGGACTAGATCTGATTGATAGAGTGCCTGATGAACTCTGGACGGAGGTTCGTGACATTGTACAGGAGACAGGGACCAAGACCATCCCCATGGAAAAGAAATGCAAAAGAGCGAAATGGCTGTCTGAGGAGGCCTTACAAATAGCTGTAAAAAGAAGAGAGGCGAAAAGCAAAGGAGAAAAGGAAAGATATAAGCATCTGAATGCAGAGTTCCAAAGAATAGCAAGGAGAGATAAGAAAGCCTTCCTCAGTGATCAATGCAAAGAAATAGAGGAAAACAACAGAATAGGAAAAACAAGAGACCTCTTCAAGAAAATTAGAGATTCCAAGGGAACTTTTCATGCAAAGATGGGCTCGATAAAGGACAGAAATGGTATGGACCTAACAGAAGCAGAAGATATTAAGAAGAGGTGGCAGGAATACACAGAAGAACTGTACAAAAAAGATCTTCACGACCAAGATAGTCACGATAATGTGATCACTGACCTAGAGCCAGACATCTTGGAATGTGAAGTCAAGTGGGCCTTAGAAAGCATCACTATGAACAAAGCTAGTGGAGGTGATGGAATTCCAGTTGAGCTATTTCAAGTCTTGAAAGATGATGCTGTGAAAGTGCTGCACTCAATATGCCAGCAAATTTGGAAAACTCAGCAGTGGCCACAGGACTGGAAGAGGTCAGTCTTCATTCCAATCCCAAAGAAAGGCAATGCCAAAGAATGCTCAAACTACCGCACAATTGCACTCATCTCACACGCTAGTAAAGTCATGCTCAAAATTCTCCAAGCCAGGCTTCAGCAGTATGTAAACCGTGAACTCCCAGATGTTCAAGCAGGTTTTAGAAAAGGCAGAGGCACCAGAGATCAAATTGCCAACATCCGCTGGATCATGGAGAAAGCAAGAGAGTTTCAGAAAAACATCTATTTCTGCTTCATTGACTATGCCAAAGCCTTTGACTGTGTGGATCACAATAAACTGTGGAACATTCTGAAAGAGATGAGAATCCCAGACCACCTGACCTGCCTCTTGAGAAACCTGTATGCAGGTCAGGAAGCAACAGTTAGAACCGGTCATGGAACAACAGACTGGTTCCAAATAGGAAAAGGAGTGCGTCAAGGTTGTATATTGTCACCTTGCTTATTTAACTTATATGCAGAGTACATCATGAGGAATGCTGGGCTGGAAGAAGCACAAGCTGGAATCAAGATTGCTGGGAGAAATATCAATAACCTCAGATATGCAGATGACACTACCCTTATGGCAGAAAGTGAAGAGGAACTCAAAAGCCTCTTGAGGAAAGTGAAAGAGGAGAGTGAAAAGGTTGGCTTGAAGCTCAACATTCAGAAAACAAAGATCATGGCATCTGGTCCCATCACTTCATGGGAAATAGATGGAAAAACAGTGGAAACAGTGTCAGACTTTGTTTTTTTGGGCTCCAAAATCACTGCAGATGCTGATTGCAGCCATGAAATTAAAAGACGCTTGCTCCTTGGAAGGAAAGTTATGACCAACCTTGATAGTATATTAAAAAGCAGAGACATTACTTTGCCGACCAAGGTCCGTCTAGTCAAGGCAATGGTTTTTCCCGTGGTCATGTATGGATGTGAGAGTTGGACTGTGAAGAAAGCTGATCGCCGAAGAATCGATGCTTTTGAACTGTGGTGTTGGAGAAGACTCTTGAGAGTCCCTTGTACTGCAAGGAGATCCAACCAGTCCATTCTAAAGGAGATCGATCCTGGATGTTCATTGGAGGGACTGATGCTAAAGCTGAAACTCCAATACTTTGGCCACCTCATGAGACGAGTTGACTCACTGGAAAAGACTCTGATGCTGGGAAAGGTTGGGTGCGGGAGGAGAAGGGGACGACGGAGAATGAGATGGCTGGATGGCATCCCCGACTCTGTGGACATGAGTTTGAGTGTACTCCGGGAGTTGGTGATGGACAGGGAGGCCTGGCGTGCTGTGATTCATGGGGTCGCGGAGAGTCGGGGATGCCATCCAGCCATCTCATTCTCCGTCGTCCCCTTCTCCTCCCGCACCCAACCTTTCCCAGCATCAGAGTCTTTTCCAGTGAGTCAACTCGTTGCATGAGGTGGCCAAAGTATTGCAGTTTCAGCTTTAGCATCAGTCCTTCCAATGAACACCCAGGATCGATCTCCCTTAGAATGGACTGATTGGATCTCATTGCAGTACAAGGGACTCTCAAGAGTCTTCTCCAACACCACAGTTCAAAAGCATCGATTCTTCGGCGATAAGCTTTCTTCACAGTCCAACTCTCACATCCATACATGACCACGGGAAAAACCATAGCCTTGACTAGACGGACCTTGGTTGGCAAAGTAATGTCTCGGTCATCACTTTCCTTCCAAGGAGTAAGCGTCTTTTAATTTCATGGCTGCAATCAGCATTGGCAGTGATTTTGGAGCCCCCCAAAATAAAGTCTGACACTGTTTCCACTGTTTTTCCACCTATTTCCCATGAAGTTATGGGACCAGATGCCATGATCTTTGTTTTCTGAATGTTGAGCTTCAAGCCAACCTTTTCACTCTCCTCTTTCACTTTCATCAAGAGGCTTTTGAGTTCCTCTTCACTTTCTGCCATAAGGGTGGTGTCATCTTCATATCTGAGGTTATTGATATTTCTCCCAGCAATCTTGATTCCAGCTTGTGCTTCTTCCAGCCCAGCGTTCCTCATGATGTACTCTGCATGTAAGTTAAATAAGCAAGGTGACAATATACAGCCTTGACGTACTCCTTTTCCTATTTGGAACCAGTCTGTTGTTCCATGTCCAGTTCTAACTGTGGCTTCCTGACCTGCATACAGGTTTCTCAAGAAGCAGGTCAGGTGGTCTGGTGTTCCCATCTCTTTCAGAATGTTCCACAGTTTATTGTGATCCACACAGTCAAAGGCTTTGACATAGTCAATGAAGCAGAAATAGATGTTTTTCTGGAACTCTCTTGCTTTCTCCATGATCCAGCGGATGTTGGCAATTTGATCTCTCGTTCCTCTGCCTTTTCTAAAACCTGCTTGAACATCTGGAATTTCACGGTTCACATATTGCTGAAGCCTGGCTTGGAGAATTTTGAGCATGACTTTACTAGCGTGTGAGATGAGTGCAATTGTGCGGTAGTTTGAGCATTCTTTGGCATTGCCTTTCTTTGGGATTGGAATGAAGACTGACCTTTTCCAGTCCTGTGGCCACTGCTGAGTTTTCCAAATTTGCTGGCATATTGAGTGCAGCACTTTCACAGCATCATCTTTCAGGATTTGAAATAGCTCGACTGGAATTCCATCACCTCCACTAGCTTTGTTTGTAGTGATGCTTTCTAAGGCCCACTTGACTTCACATTCCAAGATGTCTGCCTCTAGGTCAGTGATCACGTTATCGTGACTATCTTGGTCGTGAAGATCTTCTACTCCCTTAGTCCCTCCAAAAGGTTCCCACCCCTAAATTGAGATCCCTTTTCCTAGTGATCAGTCCTCTTGATGAAAACTGGGAAGACAGAATTCAGAAAATTGTCTCTTCATTTTTTAACCCTCAGGAAATTCATCCACCCATAACATGTCAAATAATGGGGTAGATAGCTTCTTGGCTACCTCTTTGCCCAGACTCACCTTGTTCTTTAATTCTCTTTTCCTCGGCTTAGGTAACTGAGGTGTGTTGGCCAGATTGCCAAAATTGGAAAACGAACTGCCCATATTCCTTTCATGTAATCACTCCGTGTTCTCAACATGAAATCCCTTTGAATCCTCTTTCCTTAATTTTTGGTAACAAGATAACCCATTTTCTTTCTCCTGAAGGAGAAAGAAGAGCCATGCCCTCCTCCAGGGGATCTTCCTGACCCAGGGATTGAACTGAACCATCTCCTGAATTGCAGGCAGATTCTTTACCATCTGAGCCACCAAGGAAGTCCATTAGTAAATTCCCATATGTTAGAGTATGAGGATCTTAGCATACCTTAGTTTTCAGCTTTGATCTTCATGTAATACTGGGGAAATTGAAAATTTGCACTTGACATCCTGCTTTGATCCAGAGACAGAAAGCCACGTCAAATTAGCCTAGCAAAAATGGGAATGTACTGGCTCACTGAAGACTCCAGAGAACTTCCTTTGGGTAGAGCTCAGTCCAGGGACTTAATAGCATCATCCAGACTCAGAACCTCTGCATCTCTCAGCTCAGATTTCCTCTGGGTTGACTTAATTCAGATTGGTTTTCTCTTGGTGATGAAGTGACTATGCAGAGCTTCAGCCCTTTCAGTCACCCCAGTGAAGGAAAATTCTCTTTCCCACACATTCTAAAGCTTTCTTTTGACATGCTTTTGTATCTCCCAGTCAGGCTGTTGATACTGCCTGTGCATCAGAGAGCACGATCAGTTAGATGTTAGTACTGTTCTTCATGAGCTTGCTGCTCCCAGGGTCATTCTTCTAGGGGAGAGGGCAATGCCTAACACTGAGAATTGCCCCTCTAATGGTCACATTTGAGCCTGCCATGAAGGCTGTTGGAGATGTGCAGTGAAAGAAGGGGCCTTCTGCTCTTCTCAGATAACATACCTAAGTGATGTCCATTTTATCCCAGGATGAGGCTTATTCTGTATCATCTACAGTTCACAGAATCTTAGAAGGGACATCATACCTCTGTTTAGCCATCAAATGTTTGTTAAACTCTTAGTATTTTCTAGGCATTGTGCTTCGTACTGGAAATTCTAATGTAAATAAAATAACGTCCCCTTCTTTAAGGAGTTCATTGTCAGGTTCAATAGTTCTGAGTTCTTGGCATTCAGTTCCTCAAAGTTCAGGCTCCCACTCTGAGAACCTGAAGTACTTGACATTGCTCCAAGTGGTCTGTTTAGAGGTCAGAATAAATTCCCTTCCATATTTTAACAGATTCTATAGGTTTTAGGATTACACCTATGCCCACTTTGTGGCAAGGACTTCCCCGTCTCCTTCCAAAACTTAGCTCATGACCCTCACCCCACGCCTGGCTTTGTATTGTCTAATATTGCTAAGTGTGCAATATTAGAGGGTTTTATTTTTTGCTTTCTGTTTGTGACAGGATACTTTATGTAGTTTTTAAAACTCTGTGTGCCCCTTTTGCTAATGTTGGTGTTACAAGATTTTTCTACCCTGGATATCACAAATTTGAGCTCTTCAAACCCTGAGCTTTAACTTACATACCCCTTTTGTTGCATTTTCAGAGTTTGGTTTACTAAATGATTACATTTTATTCTATTTCTAGAAGAAATTTTCTTGTTAACAAGATCTTTTGGTAGGTCAGAAGATGAGCTTGTAGCTGTGCCAAACCATCTTACTCTCAACAAGGCGGAGATACAGCATCTGTGGGTGCATCTCTGTGGCCAGGAATATGCTTCTTTCTTCATTGATCCTGTTAAGTGACAAGATCCTGTCTTCTAGGGTGAAAAATATCCATGTGGTTAAATGCTTTAATTTATAATGCAGTGATCATATTAGCTCTGTCGTCTTCTTGCATTCTGTCATCTGGGCCCTTCTGAAAGGTGAGGCTATTACCCTTCTCAGGAAGGCACTGACTTACTCATCAAGAGGGGGCTACTTCCTGTCCGTACTGCTGTGTCTCCCTGGAAGCCTTCCAAAGGGACATCCATCGTTTACAAATTGATTTGCACTGCCTTGGCCAACATGTAATTCCAATTTCAGTTTCTTCTCCTGCAGGCCTTCTACAAGATTCCAACTATTCCCTTTGGAGTTTCCCTTTCTTGTTGTCCAGTAGTTGCTCTTTAGTTGTATTTTTTTATTTGCTGATTCTGACAAAACGTACCTTTACCAAGCTTGTTTATCCTTCAAGACCCTATTTATTTTGCAGCCATCTGAACTACTTTAACTTACTTCAAAGTCACAATATCAGTTATACACTACTAGTTTAGTATTTAATTATTGAACACCTTGCATCATAACATAGTAGTTAAGGTTATAGGTCTTGGAGACAGATTTTCTGGATTTTCAAGCTGTTTTAACTTGGGCAAGTTATTTAAGTTATTTACCATTTGTAACCTTCAGTTTCTTCATCTGTAAAATGGGGCCAAGAATGACCTTACTTGACATCGCTACAGAGTCCATCTAGTGTTTCACAGCAGATGCTTAAGAAAGGAGGAGAAAGTATTTGCAGTTTCTTTTTTTCCAATGATGGGTTTATTTTAGAAAGTAGTTCCTTGCTATTTTAGGATCAAATTTCTTATAAATGTCGATTGAGTGCTCTGTAGGCAAAATTTTATTGAGTTTATGGATTAAGGGTTATGGACTAATGAATTACAGCTTCAAAATTTCTGAATTAACATTATAATGAGAGACTCATTCAGTTAATTTCATTGGAGCTCAAATGAGGGTAATAGCATTTGTCATATACTTACCTGACAGATATCAAAAGAATGAATAGCACATTGACAAAAGAATGTGGCTACACATAAATTATTTATTGAAACATTCAGAGTGACTGACTTTTTTCATGAATAATATTGAATTGAATCTAAATAGACTTTTAGGAAATTTTCCTTAGGTTTTAGTTTCTCTTAGATTTTCCCTGCAATTTTGTTGATTGTGTTCAGTCATAGTTGTATAAGTGACCATTGATCTAAGAGCAGGAATTTTTCCAGAGAACTTGTTCTAATGCTGTTTAAGGAGAATTTCTGGCAGGTCCTAATTTGACCTGTCCTTTAGGTCAAAGCCTGTTGTTTCACGCTCTCCCGTTCTCCCTTTCACGTCTGCCTGCTTAATTCACAATTTTATTTTGAATTCTCTTGCAAGTGAACTGTGGGACCTTAGGATTTTATTTTTTCAAACAAAGGGATGAATTAGGTGATTCTGAAAGTTAACATATTTCCTATATCATGTTAATTTTTGTTTTTTAATTAAATTTATCAATATATTAATGGTGCATAAGTTTTGTATTTGATTTTTTAATAATCAATGATACATAAAATTTCAGGCCATTTTCATAACTTTCACAAGTGAAATTTGTATTTAAGCCTTTTATACTCCAGCATTCAAAGTTTGGAGTTAGCCGTTGGCCTTTGTAAATAGCATGGCATGGTGCACTGCTTTTTTCTTGTAACCTCATCCATTTTAGAGCTTAGAGCAAAATCTTGTCAAGAGTTCCACAGTTTAGTTTGTATTTCCATTTCATTTCTGGTTAAATTAATACATATTAAAAGATTATATGTAATGTATATTCAATATAGATTATATTAAATATATAATTTAATTAAGGGAAATTTTATATGTATGTCAATTATATTTCAATACATACATTTCTCTTATTGAATTATATGTTGAGTATAAAATATATTGAATATATATTTACTGTAACATGTGTTGAACATATAATATATTGATTATAATGTATATTGAATGTAATATATTGGATATATAACTTAGTGAGTATAATATTTAATGACTATATATAATTGAACTGTATATTGAAAGTTAGTTGGAGGGTTTTGCCAGGTAGATGTACCAGCTTGAGTGTCAATCTCCATGACACATGTGCTGATCATTCCAACCTCTATTAGCTTAAAAATTTTTGAGTTATTTTGAGTGGTTCAGCAGTATCTATTGCCTCTGATCACACTGTCTCTGTGAAACAAAATTTTGCAAACTGAACAAATAAAAAAGTGCTACTTTACAATGTAATAGTTTGAGGATATTTTAAGCCAAAACTCAGAATCCAAATTTAAGTTAAAAATTCAGCCATGTTGGCTCATACAGTAGAAATAACACAACTGAGGTTATTGGATAAATGTTTACTTTCAATATTCACCAGTTTGCACATGTGCAGGCAATGATGACTATTGGCACTTCACAATTCATTCTGCTGCCTGGAGATTGTCAGATACTTTTTTAGAATCTATTCTATGAATCTCAGTTTTAGAAGTGTTGTAATAGAAAATTTTTTATCTTATAAACAAGAAAGTGTAGGGTACAACTTTTTAAATCAGGTGTAACTTACTTCCTCTCACTTCCCTGCTTCCAAAGCCATGATGGTATTATTTATGTTGGTTTGTCATACATAAAGCTGAAACTCCAATACTTTGGCCACCTGATGCAAAGAACTGACTCATTGGAAAAGACCCTGATGCTGGGAAAGATTGAAGGTGGGAGGAGAAGGAGATGACAGAGGATGAGATGCTTGGATGGCATCACTGACTCGATGGACATGCATTTGAGTAAGCTTCAAGAGTTGGTGCAGTCCATGAGGTCGCAAAGTGCTGGACACGACTGAGCCACTGAACTGAACTATCATACATATGGCCTTTAAATTATTTAAGGGTTTGAGAGCCACAAATTCTGACGTTGTTTGGGTGATGGTCAAAATAAGGGCCATTAAACTGGTTGAAAAGCTTAGTAAGGATCTTGGTATTCTGTCATTCTTTAGGGGAGGCTTCCTGTTAAGGTATCAGAAACTTACCCATTGCTTCAAGAAGTCTGTTGTCCTGCCCAGGAGAGAAATTCTATTGGTGGGGCACCTTATAGATCTATCTAGATCCTCTAGGACAGAGCAGGGAAAGCCCAACACCTGACACTTAGAAAGCTTGAGTCTCTGAATGAAAAGCTGCCATGAATTTGAGTGAAGATAAGAGAGAAGGGGAGTGTGAAAGATGCTCCAGTGGTGAGGGATCATTGGTGTTGGCAGCCGCCCATCACTCTTATCTCACCTAATGGCGGATGCCTGCCAATGTTTATTTGGCCATTGCCATTCACCAGCTGCTCCTCTACCATGTTGTTTTTCTTCCCAGATGGCAACACGATGTTTCACGATAAAACTGACACAAAAAACAATGCAAAATTTGTCTAAGAGAGGTTCAGCAAGCATGAGAAAAACATCTGATATCTCTCAGAGCTCGCCAAGTTTGCAGTGTACAGTGCCAGAGTAATTATGGGATGATTTGAGCAGAGGCAATGCATGGGGAAGCCACTTCCAAATGTATCAGGTAGGTTTCCAGAAGAGGCAAAACATTCGGCTCTCTTGTTTCTCTGGCGCCCTGACAGAATCGATGCGTGCAGCCTGAAGCCTCCCAGAAGCCTCATACATTACTGGATCCGTGCTTTACCCCATGCCGCCTAATTAATGGCTCAGTATTTTTAAAACTCTTTTATTCAATTAGACTCTGCTTTCAATAAGATAAACACTCCTGCTATCAAAATCCTGGGAAACCAACATTTATAGTCTGCCTTCTTGCCAAAGCATCTGTTTTCCTCTTGCCCTTGGTCTCTTATTCTGTCCAGTCTTCATTTGGCTGTTTGATTCTGTAATGATTGGCTGGTATTCGGGGGAATGACATGAAAGGAGACAGTGTCCCTGCCGTCTTGTTACCCTGATGACTCTTTCCCCCTAAACCTCTACATAGGAACACAAACTAAAGGGAATCATGTTACTATTATTGGTTACAAAGAGCCACAGATGTTATTTAGAATGGAGCTCTGGCTGGATTTCAAATTCATCACTGTGACTCACAGTACTGCCTTTTATGTGGGTTACCATTATTGCATTGTTCATCAGATCAGATTTTTAGGTGAAATGGTAGACAGCTCTTTCTTTAACTCTTGTGCCTTTTCATTTGACTCAGAATTGTCTCCTAGGGATACTTGCATTCATGTCTGCTTGGTTAGGTTTTTCATAATTATTACACTTTATATAACTTACATGAGAGCTAAATACTGAAAAACAATAGTTTTGAAAAAGTATTCTATCTAGCACTTAGGGGCTCTGCCCAAAAATGGCCCTATGATGAAACTGTTGGTTTTAAATCATTGTTAATGAGAATATAAAATTGAAAAATTTCCAGTTATCTTTGATGAAAAATACTATTTTAATGAATGAATTTATCCTTTCTGACTGCTGGGTGGTATAATGTATTAATAAAATTTAAAACAGATTTTGCATTTACTTGTTCTGGGAAGGAAGTTTTTATTTTGGGTAGCGTGTAACAGAGGAGAAGGCAATGGCAAGCCACTCCAGTACTCTTGCCTAGAAAATCCCATGGATGGAGGAGCCTGGTAGGCTGCAGTCCATGGGGTCGCTAAGCGTCGGACACGACTGAGCGACTTCACTTTCACTTTTCACTTTCACACATTGGAGAAGGAAATGGCAACCCACTCCAGTGTTCTTGCCTGGAGAATCCCAGGGACGGGGGAGCCTGGTGGGCTTCCATCTATGGGGTCACACAGAGTTGGAAACAACTGAAGTGACTTAGCAGCAGCAGCAGCAGCAGCAGCAGCAGCGTGTAACAGAAAAATGGGTTTAAGAAATGTTGACACATTCCCATATATAGAGAAAGACAGTTGAAAGGACTCAAGGTTTCCTGAATAAGACCTAAATTTATTCTGTGCTGTTTAACTTTATACAGGTCACTTAACTGCTTGTAATTTCTATTTTATATAAAATAGAAACATGAGTAATGGTCATCAAATACAACTGTTATGAGGATCAAATCAACTGACAGATACAAAAGAGTTTTGTAAGTTGTATAACATGGCATAACTATTAACATGGAATTGATGATACGTTTCTCTGTTTAGCTGCAACTTCATGAAGTTGTACTTTTTCTTAGGCTATAACTTTCCTTTAATAGGGGATTTCTTTTTTTTTTTTATTTTATAATGTGTTACTACAGCTCCAGAAATCGTGGGAGGATAGGGCAGTGTAGATTTTATGACTGTTGTGAATATTTGACCTTCTAAGGGCAGAGGAAAGATCTGAATATATTAACATTTGAGGTCATGCTCTAATTCAGTTTTGTAGGAAGCAACGTCATTTGACATTTCACCCTTTTTGTAGGACAGATTGTTGGGCATTTTCCAAGGTAGCAAGAGCTGAACTTTTCCTTCCAGCATTGAAACCACTTGACTGTCTATATACAGGTGGAATTAATATAATGTACATATTCTGGTTCATATTCATGTTGGAACAAAATGATTTCATGGAGTAGAACAGGGTCAAGTTGGGGATTCTCAAAATATTGAGAGAGAGGTTGATTTTACTAACCTATGCCTTCTAGAGTTCACACTCATCTAGAATAGACCAATGGTTCTCAATCATGGCTTAAAATCACCTGTATAGCATTTCTGTTTGGTTTTGATTCTCCGTAGCTACTGTGGCATACAAATGATGAAATAAGGAAATTAATACTGATACCCGGAGGACCGACACACAAACATTCTGACTAAAATGATTTAGGGTGGCATTTGGTCATCAAAGGGGCTTCCCTTGTGGCTCAGACAGTAAACAATTTGCCTGCAGTGCAGACCAGGGTTTGATCCCTGGGTTGGGAAGATCCCCTGGAGAAGGAAATGGCATCCCACTCCAGTATTCTTGCCTGGAGAACTCCATGGACAGAGGAGCTTGGTGGGCTACAGTCCATGAGTTGCAAAGAATCAGACACAACTGAGCAATGAACACTTTCACTTTTAGTCATCAAAAAATTTTAAGTTTCCCAGGTGAATCTTAGGTGCAGTGAGGCTGAAAACCACAGATTCAGATGTAAGTGGCAATAAATTGCTACCAAAAGGGACACACTGCTTAGGTATTTGGCTAGGTTTGGTTCATCTAGGCATGATTTTTGGGTGATCACTTGAACCAACATTCCATGATAGTGTAAAAATCATGTGTTCTGAGTTATAAATGTTGATAACTAAAATTTTTCTTTTTGAGTGCTGCTTTATTTAGTATCTTTAAATATTAAACTTGGTGTTTCCATATGAAACATTAAATACATGTTACCGATTTTTGAACTTGGAACAATGAATATATGAAAACAGGAAGGTGCCCTTAGTAAGCAGCACAGTGCACAGAAAGAGAACTCATCTGGGCAGCCCAGATTCGGAATGTCAAACATTTAGACTCTAATTCAAGTTGGAAGACCCTCTCCTCATCTCTACCCCATAACTCCCAGCCTGAAACAGGCTCAGAAACCTGAACTGGGAAGAGTATATATGCTGTATTTTTGCTTTCTATATTCCATCTTGTCCTACTCACTTCTCAGGGTCACAGTGAGGTGAAGGAGAGGAAGAGAAGGAGTAAAGTTAATTACTAAAGTGGTCATATGACTTTGTAGCCCTCTGCGTGGCACATGGGATGTATTTTTTGTAGCACTGTTCCCTGGCAAAGGAGATGCACCCTCTGGCTGACCCTGGTTCTGATCCTTACTGTTGGAGTCACCTAACTCTGGAGGGTGACCACCTGGACATGGCCCTTTGATGGCAGCTCGAGTCCTGCTACTTTCCTCAACGTCCATTGTGGTTCAAAGGAAACATTTGGCTCTTTTTTCCCATAAACTTCTTGAAGTGCAGGCTGCTCCCACCATAACCCTCCCTTCTCCTTGGGCAAAAAAGGCAGCAGTTCCTGCAAGCTTCATATATTTGGACTCTTTCCAAACTAGAGTCAGCCACCAGGCTCTGTGTCCTTCAGGCTCCCCGGGTTGCACGTCAAGCCCTCTGAGAAACTTTCCTAAAGCTTCCCTCATTTGACCTAATGGTTATGGTGGGAAATATCCTGATGCATTGGGATTTTATAATAAGTTTCATGATATCATTATTGATCAAATATTGCTAGGGGTGTTATTATGACCAGAATTCCACAAATATTGGTATAATATAAATGTCCATGTTCTAATCTGTATATCCCTCATTTTATCTTTATTTTTATGTTTTTTATTTTTTGGGTGTGCCTCTTGACATGCAGGATCTTAGTTCCCCAACCAGGGATTGAACCTGTGTCCCCTGCAATGGAAGCACAGAATCTTAACCACAGGACCACCAGGGAAGGCACATATATCCCTTGTTTTAAACATTTCAGTTATTTTAAGCAATTTAACTTCTCTTACTGAATAGCTACTATATGCCAGTACTGCTTGGGGATAAGAGAGCCCCAAAGTCCTTAATTTATGTTCAACAAATTCCTTCAGCTAGTAGCTGGATATGCTTATGAGTGGACCTTGGGTGAGGACTAGAAAATGGGGAGCACTAGGTAGAGAGATTCAGTGTGTGTGCATTCACAAGGCCATGCTCTGAATACCAGTGTGCCGAGATGAATATCAGTGTGCCAGGCATTGGACTTAGTACAGGTCTAAGTGCAGAGAGGCCAATCGGACTAGGCATTCCATACTTACATATGAAAACCTGAAGAGTTCATACTGTAGCTGGCAGTACAGCTTTGTGTAAGTGATCACAATACAAGGTGATATTTTATACTAGATTAGTGTTTTGTACAATGCATTGAGCTAGCTTGGCTGGTGTATCACAGAAAAGAAGAATGGTTTGGTAGACAAAGCATGGGTCATATCAAGTCTGTATGCAATCAGCTCTGTAATTAGTGAGGTATGTGGCCCTGGACATGTTCACTTAAACTGTCTGAGTTTCAGTTTCCTTACCTGCAAAATATGGATGATGAAACTTTTCACTAACAAATTCTCTATATTTACCTTGTTTGCTCTTTTTACCTTGTTCCATATATGATTTCAAGATAACAAAAAAAATAGATGAAATTCATGATCAGGAAAAATACAAATACAGTGGGTAATAAAGGTTGGGAGGGGGTAAAATATAGAAATGTAGTCCATGTACCTCAAAATTATACATTAATATGACTTGTGAAAAGTAAAATTTTATTCAATATTAGTTAATAAAATTTATAAAATATATTCTAGGTTCTAGGTGCCACCTATTCTTAGCACACTTTCACCAAGTTTGGATCATAAAGATGCCTGAAATTTACAGAGAATTTCTGAAATGAATAGTATGAAACATTGTGGAACTGATTTTTAGAATGAGAATTATACCCCAAGTTCCAAAGACTCAGAAGGACAACTTCTGAGTTCCAGATAGTAGCTTCTGTCCTTCCTGGAGATTTTAAAAATTCATATTCCAGTTTTGGCAAAAGTGTTCTTAACTCTTTATTCTGGTTTCTCAGTAACCAAATAATTTGGTGCACCTCCCACCAGTCATGTGTTACCAATCTTAGGATCTGAAGGACATTGCATATTAAGTGGATTTAGTCGTGTCCAGCTCTCTGCGACCCTGTGGACTATAGCCTTCCAAGCTCCTCTGTCCATGGGATTCTACAGGCAAGAATACTGGAGTGGGTTTCTATGCCTTTCTCCAGGGGATCTTCCCGACCCAGAGATCAAACCTGTGTCTCCTCCACATCCTGCATTGAAGGTGGATTCTTTACTCACTGAGCCACCTGGGAAGCCACTGCTTTCACGATGCTTGACTTGGATTAGAACCCAGGTTGCTGTCTGAAGGACATTAGTCTGTCTCCAAATGCATGTCTTTTTTGTCCCCTTTCCCCCTCCTCTAATGCGCAATGTTGAAGGTAGAGCCAAAGGGATGTGCTGATGAGGAGATGAGGAAAAGAGGAGGTGAGAAAAAAGAGAGCAAGAGATGACTACAAGGCTTTTGGTCTGAGCTTGGTTTGGAGCTTTCGGCTCCTACCAGCATATTGTTTCTTCTGCCTTCAGCTCCTCATAGCTTGTTCACTGATATCTTTTACCTTCAAGTTCAGAACTGTCCCAGTTTTTCCTGTGACATAGTATTTGCCATATTGTTTACTTTTTCACATATTTTTATTTTGAAAGTTACTAAAAAGCAAACAAAACCAGGAAAACACAAACTGCCCCCTCCTGAGCTAAATTCAATATGGTGATTTATGGCCTTTTAAATCAGAGCTCCTGTTGTCTTCTCTTCTTAATATATCATCGGGTAAAGCCAAAAGATTGGTGGACTGGATGTGGAAATTCACATTATTTTTTTTATGCTCTGTGATATTCAGTAATAAGCAAAAATTTTCTGGACTTTAATTTTGTCATCATTAAAACCCAGCAAAGTAATATATTAGAGAAGGAAATGGTGACCCACTCCAGTATTCTTACCTGAATAATACCATGGACAGAGGTGTCTGGTGGGCTACCATCCATGGGGTTGCAGAGTCAGACATGACTGAGTGACTAAACAATAACAAAAGTAGTGTTTGGCCAGTGAAGTAATTTTTGAAGCTGGTATCTAATGGGTGAACAATTATGTCTTCATTCTGAGCATTTCTACTGGTCAGGAGCAGCATGACTCCATGAATGGTGCAGACTTGTTGAATTTGGTTCTTGTTGATATCTCTGATAATATATGAACCTTTACTGCTGCTGCTGCTAAGTCACTTCAGTCGTGTCCGACTCTGTGTGACCCCATAGACTAAATACTTATTATAATCCAAGTGTGATAGTAAATGCTGTGAAGAACATCAAACATGAGGAATTTACAATCTTTTGCCAAAAGAATCTGGTCCTTCTAACCAGTCATTTGCAGAACTAACCCAGTGAAGTGCATGATGTGGTAAAATAGGATGATGAAAGACCCAAGTAGACATTAATTTTAACTAGAGTGTTCAAATGGAAAGATTTCAAAGTATTGACATTTGAGCTTAATCTTGAAGAATGGGTGAGATTTTTATAACTAGAGATGAAGAGAGCACTAACAAAGATGTGGAATGTTGATGAGAAAGTGCACCAGCAAGCTTAGAGAACAGTAAGTGGTTTAGCTTCGAGGTCAGGGGTGTACTGCAGAGTCTCAGATGCCACTCAGAGGAGGGTAGGTTTGGTGAGAATGGGAAACCTCAATTTTGTTTCAGATTTTCAAACCTTATTTCTTCTTGCATTTAACTGCACTCCTTACTATCATCATCCTATCCCTATGTCACTCCCTAATTCTTTTCTCAAGCCAAGCTCCTTGCATTGCTTTCTCTCCATTCTATTTAATATTTATTTCAGTTAGTGTTTTCAAGCCCTGTCTACATCTGGCTCTGTAGTGCATGCTCTTCAATCCCGACACTGCAGCCATAGAAGAAATTTTGGGAGCAGTAGTTAATGAACACCTTTGTGTATGAAATCTCCAGACCCTCACTTAATGCCCAGTGAGTTTAAGCTTTCACTCATCTATTAAAATACCCAGATACCTTTGATCTCCATTTTTTTTTTACCTCTTTGTCATTTAATTCTCTAATATTCTCCCTGTGTATCATGAGATCTAAAAACTGTTCAGTGATTTACTGATTTGTTGTTGTTCAGTCACTCAGTTGTGTCTGACTCTTTGTGACCTCATGGACGGCAGCACGCCACGCTTTCCTGTCCTTCACCATCTTCTGGAGCTTGCTCAACTCATGTACATTGAGTCAGAGATGCCATCTAACCATCTTGTCCTCTGTTGCCCCCTTCTCCTCCTGCTTTCAATCTTTCCCAGCATGAGGGTCTTTTCTAATGAGTTGGCTCTTTGCATCAGGTGGCCAAAGTATTGGAGCTTCAGCCTCAGCATCAGTGCTTCCAGTGAATGAACATTCAGGGTTGATTTCCTTTAGGGTTGACTGGTTTGATCTTCTTGTAGTCCAAGGGACTCTCAAGAGTCTTCTCCAACACACAGCTCAAAACCTTCAATTCTTTGGCACTCAGCCTTCTTTATAGTCCAACTCTCACATCCATACATGACTATGGAAAAAACAATAGCTTTGATTAGACAGACCTTTGTTGGGAAAGTCATGTCTCTGCTTTTTAACATGCTGTCTAGGTTTGTCATAGCTTTTCTTCCAAGGAGCAAGTGTCTTTTAGTTTCATGGCTGCAGACACCATCTGCAGTGATTTTGGAGTCCCCCAAAATAAAGTCTGTCACTGTTTCCATTGTTTCTCCATCTATTTGCCATAAAGTGATGGGCCCGGATGCCATGATCTTCGTTTTTTGAATGTTGAGTTTTAAACCAGCTTTTTCACTCTCCTCTTTCACCTTCATCAAGGGGCTCTTAGTTCCTCTTTGCTTTCTGCCATAAGGGTGGTGTCATCGCATATCTTGAAAATTCCATTAATAATCTTAAAGTGTATAACATTAAGTGTAACTTTTTCTAAGTTCAGCGTTATTGAGATTTCTGTAAGTTGTATCAATAACATAGGATGGAACATAGACACACATTTCACTCCTAAATGAAACTATGTATTACTGTTGCTTTACCCAAATCAGACATAAATCTGTGTGTAAGTACTGTAAGCCTACATCAGGTGATTTTTAAGACACTGGAGTCTTTAAGCATAGATAGGAAAAAAAATTACATCTTTCTTTTCACTGATGTCTCACAGAGACAGCATTTCTCTCAATTATCAATGTAAGCAATAAAGCATATTAGTTTTTATCAACACTTGTGAACTTGTCACCAAGAGATAGCACAGATATTATTATAGCATACTAGAGTTGTTGTGGATATCTCAAAATGTCATTTATATATATTACTATATGATATTATGTGTGTTTGTGCTCATGCTCAGTTATATCTGACTCTTTGCAAGCCCATAGTAGTTATTAAATCTACTACTAGATATTGATGTTTAGTAAGTTAAAGAAACACATATATTACTTAATCATAATTTTAAACTTTAAAACATTTTAATATACTTAAATATAATTGGTTTCTTTGTTATAAAGTGTATTTTGTTATATACATTTAAAAATGTTATTTCAGAAGGTATCCACAGATCTCACCAGATCATCAAAGGAACCCAAAAAAGTTATGAACCCCTGGACTAGGTAATGTTCTGAATTAGATCTAGAATGATAGCTATATAGATAGTAGGTACCACCACCACAAGGTCTTTATGAAGCAGTGGCTAATCCAGCAGCAATGATGCTCTTAACTTGTTGCCAAAGAGCTCTAGGACTGAACATATTTTTCACAAAACCTCTTTTTCTGCTTAACTAAATGGTTATACATGATAATCATATACAGAATGCTTCAGCCCAGAAAATTTATAAACCTGGAACAAAATTGGAAATGTTAATAAATACATCATATATCATATTTTCCTTGTTGAGTATATGTTTAGGGGAAATGCTAGCAAATAGTTTCTGCAAAAGAAATTTATGAGTTTGTACCTTGATTTGAATATTTCCTTCAAGCCACCGTGTTTTGTGATTATGTGTGTGTGTGTATATACACATTTATACATACAGGTCTGTATTTATGTGCACATACATGGGTATAGGTAGATATCAAAGTTTTATCAACTGTGCAGAATTGTTTCTATTAGTGATATATTTTAGAGCTAAGACTTGGAAATGGTTTATTGCCTTAAAGACTAGTAGTTTCTATTTACAAATTTCTCTACTTCTTATCTGTTGAGGTTTTAGAAACAAATTTATGAAATTTATAAAAATCCTCACTAATTACTTTGTCCCATTAGATTGTCACATTTCCTCAAAAATGTCATGTTCCTTAAATATTAGTTTAAAAAAGAGGTACAATTTTAGATTTTAAATTTACTTGTCAGATTGTTTATTTCTGGCAAAGATATTGGTTCTCTTTGTATCCTACACTATTTTTTTTTTAAGATCCATTGACACTTTAGTCTTGATCCTTTGTCACAGCTTTTAACTGAACGCAGTGCTTCTATTTTATTTACTTTATAAAGCCTTCTTGGACTAAGGAAAAGCAGGGTGATTTATACCTTCTTTATACCCCTTCTAACAAATAATCATTCAAAAGATTCACTGTTTTGTCATATGTTTTTTCTTGCAGATATCAAGTAGACTTTGAGTGTGCCATCTATTACCATCTTGCTCTAATGGGTTTTATTCTATTCATTTATTATATTGGGTGTCTCTAACTGGATTTGTGTTTCAACTACTTTCTGTAAATGTCAGCCCCTCAGCCAGTTAAGTGGACTGAGTCCTCTTTGTTGGGGACCATGGTCCTTGGTGGATTATGTGGCCTTTCTAGCCAAGTAGCTGCCAAGGTGTCCTGGATCTGGTAGGTACTCAGTCAATTCTAATTCATAATAAAAATGACACTCTCTGACCAAAGTGCACCTAGTACATCTTCAAGTCTCTTTTGAGGTCAGTCAGTTCAGTTCAGCAAGCCGCTTAGTCATGTTCAACTCTTTGTGACCCCATGGACTGCAGCACACCAGGCCTCCCAGTCCATCAGCAACTCCTGGAGCTTGCTCAAACTCATGTCCATTGAGTAGGTGATGCCATCCAGCCATCTCCTCCTCTGTCGTCCCCTTCTCCTCCCGCCTTCAATCTTTCCCAGCCTCAAGGTCTTTTCCAGTGAGTCAGCTCGTCGCATCAGGTGGCCAAAGTACTGGAGCTTCAGCTTCAGTGTCAGTCCTTCCAATGAACACCTAGGACTGATCTCCTTTAGGATGGACTGATTGGATCTCCTTGCAGTCCAAGGGACTCTTAAGAGTCTTCTCCAACATCATAGTTCAAAAACATTTTTTTGAGGTAACTGATAATAAAACTTAATTTGCTCATATAGGTGATTATTATGGACTTGTGCTGTGATTTAGGTTGGAATACAGACAACTTTGACTTTTGGAATTTCAGAAAGCCCATATTTAGTAAATATGTGACATAACATCTGATATATATGTCACATTAAAAACTTTCACTGTAACCTATTAAGTAGGCATCTCCAAGCATCCACTTTACTCAGCTATAGCACTATTCATAATGGAGAAGTTGGAAAATATTTAGTTTAGGATATTGCTCAAGATATCTTAAGATTTGCTCAAGGATATCTTTCAAACAAAGGATGCTTTCTATGACAATATGTAGTAAGATTTAATGTTGACCTGGTAGGTTTTGAATTTGTTACCTGTGAACAACCAACTGTATATCTCTTTGGCAAGGCAGAATACTCAGTGTTGCAACTGACATCACATTACATTTTCTGCAGATTTTTTAGAGGCAGAGACCTAGGAAGGGACCATAAAACTTTGAATATCTCTTCTTGCCTTTGAAACACTTAGGCCATCTAATAGCATTGGGTCCTTATTGCTGTGTTCAAGTTCCAAAAGTCCTGGAAGGAAAGCTACTCACAAATTTACTTTTCCTCGTGGAATTGACAAGCTATTTTGTAAATAGCTCACTGTAGTGTAGGACAGGATGAAAGACGTGCTGAATGGAGAGAAAAAGAGGACAGATAACTGATGGCCACAAACTGTCCTCAGAGGCAGCTTATAAAGCAGAGAACCATGTGTTCCCTGACAAATTGCTGTTAAAATCTAGTATTCAACTGAGGGTTAGGAATGAGCAGTGTTTGCCAACCAGGGTTGAGAGGAGTGTATAATGAAACTCATTTAATGAGGTTTTCAGAAAGCAGAAATGCTTTGACTAGAGGCAACTTCCACTTGTCTAGTCATCATTGTGGTTTGCTCATAAGTAAAGGGTTTTGTTGTAAACACATTCTTTTTCCAAAGTGTTCTTTTGACAATAGAAGGGGACTGCAATTCTCTCTTCAGGCCATAAGAGGGCACTTGGAGCACTCTGAATGCATTATAGTTGCATCAGGACAGGCATTTGACTTAAATTTGTCTGGATGTTTTCTGACTCTCATAGAATAAATCTAATTAAAATATGGTTTGGGAACCTGGAAGTGATGTGAAAAACAGAGTTGGTTAAGATCTGACCTGGTCTTTTTAAGCTGAAGATACACATTTATTTAGGTGTGTATAAGACTCTTGAGAGTCCCTTGGACTGCAAGGAGATCCAACCAGTTCATTCTAAAGGAGATCAATCCTGGGTGTTCATTGGAGGGACTGATGCTAAAACTGAAACTCCAATGCTTTGGCCACCTCATGAGAAGAGTTGACTCACTGAAAAAGACTCTGATGCTGAGAAAGATTGGGGGCGGGAGAAGGGGATGACAGAGAGTGAGATGGCTGGATGGCATCACCAACTCTGTGGACATGAGTTTGAGTGAACTCCAGGAGTTGGTGATGGATAGGGAGGCCTGGCATGCTGTGATTCATGGGGTCGCAAAGAGTCGGACATGACTGAGTGACTGAACTGAACTGAATATTAGTGATTCAAAATCTTATTCCCCTTATATTCATGGTGGTTTAGTTGCTAAGTCATGTCTGACTTTTTGCAACCCCATGGCCTATCAGGCTCCTCTGTCCATGGGGTTTTCCAGGTAAGAATACTGGAGTGGGTTGCCATATCCTTCTCCAGGGGATCTTCCCCACCCAGAGATTGAACCATTGTCTCCTGCACTGCAGGTGGATTCTTTACCAACTGAGCCACCAGGGAAGCCCTGGTTTAGGCATAGTATAGTAACATATACTTTGTATTCATAGTATAGTAATATAGTAGTATCCAAAGGAGCTTCTGTTTTGATAGCTGCAGCATATAGCAGGAAAAAGTCTAATATTTATATTCGGCCCCAAAACTTACCTTCATAGATCCTTTGCCAAACATGCTCAGTTGTGATTTGCTTGGACTTCTAATTATGGAAGACTTCCCTTCTTCCTTTTATTTCCCTTCAAAGTCCTCCATTTCTTAATCAAGAATGTTAGACTATTTTTAGATCTATAGGACTATAGCAGCTCCTAAAGTTCTGAAGATGAGGCCATAAAGCTTGAAAATAGCATCCTGAAGATTGGTTTGTGGAGTCGGTATAAACATGACTGACCAAGTTTGTTCACAATTGCGAGGATTAGACTTATTTTTGTTTTGCCTTTAAGGGCAATCCTGCCTAGAGGCTAAGATGAACTAGGAGAGCTCTTGAGGTAAGATCAAGGACACTATAGGAATTTCCATTAATCCTTTAAAAACAAAGTAATGAGCTGACTAGAGCATGGATGTGAACTAGGATTCTTGAATTTTAGCTTCTGTGCAAAATGGACTGAGTTGCAGAGTGATCTGAAAAGTTTGCCTTTTTGAAATTAGTTGTCTCCCCAATTAATTGGAAAAAATAGATTTTCCTTTATTTATTTGGATTCTTCCAACAGTTAAATTTTACAGAGGCATTAATATAAAATCTGTGGACAAGTAAAGCCTATTTTTTTTAATTGACCTAGTTGATTTACAATATTGTGTTAGTTTCAGGTGTACTGCAAAGTCATTTATATATATATATATATATATAAAACATATTTTCAGATTATTTTCCATTATACATTGTTATAAGATACTGATTATAGTTTCTTGTGTTGCACAATAAATCCTTGTTGCTTGTTGATTTTACGTATAGTCGTTTGTATTGGTTAATCCCATACTATTAATTTATGTACCCCCTTTCCTCTTTGGTAATCCTATGTCTGTCTTCTCTGTCTGCGAATCTGTTTCTGTTTCATAGATAGATTCATTTGTATTATTTTTTATATTGCTCATATAAGTGATATCATATAGTACTTGTCTTTATCTGACTTACTTAGTATGATATTCTCTAGGTCTATCCATGTTGCTGCAAATGGCAGTATTTCATTTTTATAGCTAAGTAATATTCCATTGTATATATACCTCAATCACATATATCTCATTTTCTTAAACCAGTTTTCTGTTGATGGTTGTTTGGGGTTGTTTCCGTCTCTTGGCTATTGTAAATAGTGCCGCTGTGAACATTCGATTGCATGTATCTTTTTGGATTAGAGTTTTCATCTTTTCCAGGAGTGGGATTACTGGATCATTTAGTAACTTTAGTTTTGTAAGGAACCTCCATTCTGTTTTCCATAGTGGCTGCACCAATTTACATTCCTGCTAACAGTGTAAGAGGGTTCCCTTTTCTCCACACCCTCTCGGCATTTGTTTAGTTCAGTTCAGTCGCTCAGTCGTATCCGACTTGCTGTGACCCCATGGACTGCAGCATGCCAGGCTTCCCTGTCCATCACCAGCTCCTGGAGCTTGCTCAAACTCATGACTGTCGAGTCAGTGATGCCATCCACCCATCTCATCCTCTGCATCTCATCCTCAGTGTTTATTATTTGTGTACGTTTTGATGAAAACCATTCTGACTGATGTAGGGTGATCCCTCATTATGGTTTGGATTTGTGTTTCCCTGATGTTTACTGATGAGCATCTTTCCACGAGCCTGTTGGCTATCTATATGTCTTCTTTGGAGAAATGTCTATTTAATCTTCTGCCCAGTTTTAGATTGAATTTTTCTTTCATATTGAGTTGAATGAGCTATTTGTATATTTTGGAAATTAACCCCCTGTTGGTCACATCCTTTGCAAATATTTTCTTTCATTCTGTAGATTGTCTTTTGGTTTTGTTTATGTTTATGCTTTCCTTTGCTACAAAAGCTTTTAAGTTTGATTAGGTCTCATCTGTTTATTTTTGCTTTTATTTCTTTTGCCTTGGCAGACTGTTCTAAGAAAATATTGCTATGATTTTTGTCTGAGAATGTTTTGCTTATATTCTCTTCTAGGATTTTTATGGTACCGTACCTTGTATTTAAGTCTTTAAACCATTTTGAGCTTATGATTTTCTGTATGATGAGAAGGAGTGTTGTGTTCTAGATTCCTTGAATTACATGAGGCTGTCCAGCTTTCCCATACCGCTGAAGAGACTATCTTTTCTCCATTGTATATTCTTACCTCCTTTGTCATAGATTGACCATAGTTGTGTGGATTTATTTCTTGGATCGCTATAATATTCCATTGATTCACATATCTGTTTTTATGCCAATACCATGCTGTTTTGATTCCTGGAAGTTTTGCAGTGTTTCTGATGTCTGAGAGGGTTATGCCTCTAGCTTTGTTCTTTTTCTTCAGCATTGCTTTGCCAATTCTGTGTCTTTTATAGTTCAACATAAATTTTAAGATTTTGTTCTAGTTCTATGAAAAATGTCATGGGTATTTTGATAGGGATCCTATTAAATCTGCAGATTGGTTTTAGTAATATAGCCATTTATTAAAAATAATATTCTTCTAATACAAGAGTATGGAATGTGTTTCCTTATCTTTGAATTATCTTCAATTTTCTTTATCAATGGTTTACAGTTTTCGGCATATAGGTCTTTCACTTCCTTAGTTAGGTTTATTTCTAGGTATTTTATTTTATTTTTAATGTGATTTTTAAACAGGATTAAAATAATTTTATATTTATCATCAGTGTAAAGAAATGTATGTTAATCTTGTATTAGCTGAATTTATTTATTATTTCTAACAGCTTTTGTGTGGAATCTTTATGGTTTTCTATATAAAAGTATCATGTCATCTGCAAATAATGACAATTTTACTTCTTCCCTTCCAATTTGGATACCTTTCCCTTTTTTTTAAATTGTTAGATTGTTGTGGCTAGGACTTCCAATATACTATGTTGAATAGGAGTGATGAGAATGAGTGTCCTTGTCTTGTTCCAGAATTTAGCTGGAAGGCTTTCATGTTTTTCATTACTGAGTATTATGTTGGCTTTGGGTTTGTCATAAACAGCCACTGTTATGTTGAGATATGTTTCCTCTACGCCCACTTTGGTGAGAGCTTTTAAAAATGTTTATTTATTATTTGACCATGTTGGGTCTTAGTTGTAGCACTCGGGATCTTGGTTGCATCGTGCAGGATCTTCTGTTGCAGTGCACAGACTCTCTAGTTGTGGTGTGTGGGCTTAGTTGCTCCTCTGCATATGGGAATCTTCGTTCCCCAAACAGGAATTAACCTTTGTCCCCTATCTTCATAACCACTGGACCACCAGGAAAGTCCCTGGTGAGAATTTTTATCATGAATGATGGTGAATTTTATCAGATGCTTTTTCTGCATCTATTGAGATGATCATGTGATTTTTGTCTTTTGTTTTGTTAATGTGGTTCATCACATTGATTGATTTGCATATTTGACCCATCCTTGTAACACTGGAATAAATCCAACTTGATCATGTGTATGTTCCTTTCTTTGTATTACTGGGTTCAGTTTGCTAATGTTTTGTTGAGGATATTTTCATCCGTATTTATCAATGATATTTCCCTGTAATTTTCTTTTTTGGTTGTACCTTTGTCTGATTTTGGCATCAGGGTATCAGTCTTCCATAGAATGACTTTGGAAGTGTTCCCTACTCTTCAGTCTTTTCGAATAGTTTGGGAAGGGTTGGTATAAGTTCTTTATATGTTGGGCAGAATTCCCAAGTGAAGTCATATGATCCTAGACTTTTGTTTGCAGGGAGTTTTGTTTTTTTTTAAAAAACAGATTCTGTTTCACTTCTAGTGATCGGTGTGTTCAAATAATCTGTTTCTTACTCAATTTTTGAAGGGTGTGTGATTATAGAAACCTGTTCATTTCTTCTAAGTTGTCCAATTTATTGGGATATAACTGTTCATAGTATTTCCGTATGATTTTCTTTTTGTATTTCTGCAATATTGTTATTGTTTTCTCTTCTTTTATTTCTTATTTTGTTTATTTGTGTCCTCTCTCTTTTCTTCTTGGTGATCCTGGCTAGAGGTTTGATGATTTTTAAAAGTCTTTTCAGGAAACCAATTCTTGGCTTTATGAATTTTTTCCATTTTTTGGTCTCTGTTTTATTTATTTCCCCTGTGATCTTTATTATTGCCTTCTTTCTGTTACTTTGACATTTTGTTGTTGTTGTTCTTATTTTTAATTCTTTTAGGTGGCAGGTTAGGTTATTTGAGTTTTTTCTCATTTCTTGAGGAAGGCTTGTATCACTGTGAACTTTCCTCTTAGGATTACTTTTGCTGCATACCACATTTTGTCAGGCCATGTTTTCATTGTAGTTTGTCTCAAGGTATTTTCTGATTTCTTTGATTTTCTTTTTATAGCATCGCTTTTTTAGCATATATGTAATTTTTTCCCCTCTTTTTCTTCCTGTGGTTAACTTCTAGTTTCATACTGCTGTATTCAGAAAAGATTCTTGAAATATTTTGTCTTCCTAAATTTGTTGAGGATTGTTTTGTGTCCAAGTATGTGGTCTATCCTAGAAAGTGTTCCATGTGTGCTTGGAAAGAATGTATGTTCTGTTTTTTCCCCCCCCTTAATTTTGGATGTAGTTTCCTATTGCTGTCAATAAGTCTAAATGTTCTATTGTATCATGTGGGAGCTCTGTTGTCTTATTGTTTTCTGTTAGACATGTCCATTAATGTCAGTGGAGTGTTAATGTCTCCTGCTGTTGTTATATTTCTGTCAGTTGCTCTCTTTATGTCTGTTAGTATTTGTATTATATATTTAGGTGCTCCTATATTGGGTGCATACATGTTAATGAGTGTAATATCCTCTTCTTGTTATTGATCTTTTTATCATTATATAGTGTTCTTATTCATCTTTCTTTGTGGACTTTGTTTTAAAGTATATTTAGTCTGACATGAATATTGCTATCTCCATTTTCTTACTGTTTTATTTGCATAAAATATCTTTTTCTATCCCTTAACTTTCATTCTATGTGTTTTTTGCTCTAATGTAAACCTTTTATAGGCAGTGTATTATAGGTTCTTGTTTTTAATCTAATCTTTCACTCTATGTCTTTTGATCAGAGTATTTAGTCCATTGATGTTTAAAGTAATTATTGATAAGTATGTAATTATTGCCATTGTAAATAGTGTTTCCAGTTGATTTCGTAGTTCTTTTTTTATTCCTTTCTTATTTTTGTCTTTCCTTTTGCAGTTTGATGGTTTTCTTTTATATTATGCTTGAGTTCCTTTCTTTCTTTTTTTTTTTTTTTTGGTGAATATATGTTTTTGATTTGTGGTAACTCTGGTTTTCATGTATGTTAACCCATCTACTTGCTTTAGACTGGTCATATAAGTTGAAACATTCTAAAAAAATCTACATTTTTTACTACCTTTCTTCACATTTTGTGATTTTGATGTCCTATTTTACATCTTCATGTCTATCCTTTTGCTGTTAATTGTAGTTATAATCACTTAAAAATTTTTTTTTACTGTTTTTTAATCTACATGCTGGTTTGTTTAAGTCATCTTCAATCTTTTTACATATTTGCCCTTTCTGTTGTGTTCTTTCCTTGTCTATGTATTCTTGCTTCTTTTCTATTTAGTGAATCAGTATTTCTTTTAGGTTAGGTTTACTGTTGCTGTATTCTTTTGGTTTTTGCTTATCTGAGAAATTCTTTGTCTCTCCTTTTATTTTAAATAACAATCTTATTGGGTAGAGTACCCTAGATTGCAGGTTTTTCAAGCTTTGAATATATCATGCTACTCCCTCCAGCCCTGAAAAGTTTCTGTAGGGAAATCAGCTGATAGCCTTATGGGAGTTTTCTTGTAATTGACTATTTGTTTTTCTCTTTCTGCCTTTAGAACCCTCTTTTTAACTTTTGTCATAATTATTATGGTTTAATTATGATATGATGTGAATCTGTTTGGGTTCTCTTGTTTGGGACCCTCTGTATTTCCTGTATCTGAATATCTGATTCCTACTTTGGGTTTGGGAAGTTTTCAGCCATAATTTCTTTAAATAAATTTTTGATCCTTCCCTCTGTCTTCTCCTTCTGGAGACCTTATTATGCACAAGTTGGCATTCTTTAGATTATCCCATAGATCTCTTATGTTGCTTTCATTTTGTTCGCTTGTCTTTCTGTCTGCTATTCTGATTGGGTGATTTCCATTATTCTATCTCTTAGATCACTTATTCATTCTTCTGCATTATTTTGTCTGCTCTTCATTGCTTTTATCTCAGCAGTTGGGTTGTCTAATTTTGATTGGTTCCTCTTTGTAGTTTCTAGTTCCTTGTTACACTGATCTGCATTTCTATTGATAATCTTTTATATCACTTTAGCATTTTTATTATCCCCCTTTTTGAATTCGAGTCTAGTAGACTGAAAGGGTCTGTTTCATTTTCTTGTTCTTTCAGGGGATTTCTCTTTTTCCTTTAATTGGGAGTAGTTCCTCTTTTTTTTTTTTTTCCATTTCACTTAAATTTCTGTCTCTATGAATATAGGAGAAATAGGTATATACTGTGGTCTTGAAATTTTTTTTTTAAATGTGGGAGTATACATGTGTAGACTATATGAATCTAATATTTTTGGTGCAAGGGCTGTTTTTGGTATGGATGCTAGTTGTGATTGGTGGTGTGGTGACCAGAGCCTGCACTGCATATTGGGCAGGGCTTCTTTGCTCTGTGGCTGTCACAGCTTTGTCAGGAAGTTGGAGTGGAAGTTCTGATGGTTAGATTTGAAAAGGCTTTATTACCTTTGAGTGTGTGCTCTATCCCCAAGGATATTTTTGCTGAAGCAAGCAAGGCCTGTATGGTCACAGCAAACCTATGCACCACCCATGCATGTCTCCTCTATCCATCCTGACAGATCTTCCAGCCTGTGAAGGGGGTTCCCAGGATGAGAGGTCACCCTTGTGTATGGCTCTTCTTTCATAGTTCCCTCTAAGGGAGGGAGCTGTTGATCCTGTAGCATTGCTTTTTTATGTGCTACTTGGTTACTTGGGGATCTTTCTTACAGCTTTGGTTGTATAAGAGATATTTCCTTCCTTCATTCTTTTTGCATATCTTATTATTTGATATTTTATAGACAAAACATTTCCAATAATGGTGATGATGCCTTACATGTATATAGGGCTTAATAACAATAGCTTGAAAATCTCCTTTATGTATATTATCTCAGCTTTATCCTAAGATCTATAGTTGAGGAAACCAGAGTTGCGATATTTTAAATGGCTCTTTGAGGTCCGATGTAAGTCAGGAGACCATCATTTATTGTTTAGTTGGGATAGATTTGTGATTAAGAGAGAATAGCATTAATAATATGTCAGTTCAACAGCACTAAATGGAACTGTTCTCAGAAAACAGAGTGTTATTAATAAGTGACAAAGTGAAGTCTTGTATCTAGGTCCTCTGACTTTATGTTCAATACACTATACTCTCAAAGGATATGATATCTGCATCTTTCCACTGTTAGCAGGATTATAATGAATGACGATTATGAAGAATTGCTAGATCCTGTGGTGTCATGTGAATCTTCACAAAACTGAATTGTAGACAACATAGTTTTGGTATTGAGTAATTTTTTCCATTTTGTTTTGTTTTATAATTCCTTCAAGATTGACAAACTGTTCAGTTCAGTTCAGTTCATTTCAGTCGCTCAGTCGTGTCCGACTCTCCGCGACCCCATGAATCACAGCACGCCAGGCCTCCCTGTCCATCACCAACTCCCGGAGTTCACTCAAACTCACGTCCACAGAGTCGGTGATGCCATCCAGCCATCTCATTCTCAGTCGTCCCTTTCTCCTCCTGCCCCCAACCTTTCCCAGCATCAGAGTCTTTTCCAGTGAGTCAACTCGTCCCATGAGATGGACAAACTGTAGAACACTGAAATCTTGATTAGTTTATGCACTCTGTACTTTGTTGCACCAAATATGTTCTGCTTTCTTATATGTATTTGCAGTAATATTTTGCATGTGTTAAAGAGTTTAATAATCTTCTCACTTTGTAGATGAGGGAGATGTATTTATGACTTGTCCAATATAATCAATATGCCATAATTTTTAGACTCAAATATAAATTCCTATTAACATATATACAAATTTTATGGACAAAGGTAAAATACACCTTACCTTGCCTTCCTCAGGTATCGGTGAATATGAGCATACCATTACATTTTCATATTTTCTACTGGATTTTATATCAATAGCCTTAATTCTTTTGTTAATGTAGATCTGTCCCTCACATACTTGATTTATATGCATATATGGAATATAAAATATTTCATGCTTTAATTAACTCTAATTAATGAAGGTATAGAGGGTTATCAAATATGTAATTAAAATAGCAATTTATAAGCCAGGGTAAAATCACTCAAAAAAGGGTGCCTAGACTTGTGTTATGAAGATGTTCTTTGCAAAGAACAATGATCTTCCTGGGTTCCACTCTTCTCCCTGTCATTCTGGGTATTTATCTGTTTATTTAAGTATTTCTTCTTCTTTTTAACCTCAATTCCAATTATTTAAGTGCTATTTGAAATTAGTTAGAATAAGTGCTATAGTAGCAACTTGAAATTTTTCATGGCTTATAGCCACAAATTTTTATTATGTCCATTTTGGGGTGACTGTTCCATGTTTTCTCACTTTGGGAACGAGGATGAAGGCACATCTATAGTGGATATGTGGTCAGTTTTATGGTACAGGAAAAGAAGGAATGACCAGCTAGACATTCTGAAAGGCTTGTCTTGGCTTGCAAATGATACTTTTTTCCTACTTACCTACATGTATCCCAAGCAAGTCACATAGTCAAGCATGTTGTCTTTCTTCAAAGAACCGTTAGACTTTGTACTTCTTATCCATTTATCAGTAAGAATTTGACTTTACAAAAACAGTTTGAGATTGAAAACTGAAAGGTTTTCCTCTTACCAAGTTTCAGTGCTATTTGGCACGCCTCTTATTCAATCAATATTTTCTTATCAAATACTCGGTACAAATCATCAAGCTAAAAATGCCGGCTCTATCTTAAGGGAAATTACAATACCATGGTGTAAAAACATGCATTGTAGTCTCCCCTGTCCATGGTTTCACTTTCTGTGGTTTCAACCATGGTCTGAAAATGGAAAATTCATAAGTTTTAAATTGCATGATGTTCTGAGTAGGGTGATAAAACCTCATTGTCCCGTTCTGTCCTGCCCAGGATGTGAATCATCCCTTTGTCCATTGTAACCTGCCCATTGGTCACTAAGTAGCCCTTTCAGTTATTGAGTTGTCTGTCCTGGTATTTAGTACTTGTGTTTTAGTCACCCTTATTTTACTTAATAATGACCCCCAAAGCACAAGGGTCATAATGCTGGCAATTCAGATACACTAAAGAGAAACCATAAAATGCTTCCTATGAGTGAAAAGATGAAAATTTTAAGAAATTTTAAGAAAATAAATCATATGTTGAAATTGCTAAGATCGACAGTTAGGAATGAGTCTTCTAGTCATAAAATTATTAGGAAAAAAAAAAAGAACTTTGTGTTAGTGTTGATGTTGCACCTCAAACTTCAGAAATTATGGCCACAGTGTGTGATAAGTGCTTAGTTAAGACAGAAGAGGCATTAAGTTTGTACAAGATACAGTTGATGCTTGAACAAGATGGGAGTCAGTGGTGCTGACCCCTGCCATGCAGTTGAAAATTCACATATAACTTTTGACTCCTTCCAAACTTAACTGTTAATAGCTTACTGTTGACAAAAGCCTTACTGATAATATAAACTTGATTAATGCACATTTTGTATGTTATATATACAGACATTTTATATATTTATGATAACCTCATTTTTCTTAATTTTTTAAAAGTATTTTTAGACTATGAGTTTCATCTGTGAGTTTGTGCAAATTGATGAAAATCTCCAAAAAATGCCAGTATATTTATTGACAAAATCAGTGTATAAATAGACCTGTGCAGTTAAAACCCATGTTTCTCTAGGATCAGCTGTATCTTGAGAGAGAAACTACATTTATGTAGCCTTTTTTTTTTTTTTTGCTGGAGCAGCTCTGAAGAGATATTCCACGACCAAGATAAGAGAAACCCAAATAAGACTATAGGTATTGTGAGGGGGCATCAGAGGGCAGACACACTGAAATCATAATCACAGAAAACTAGTTGATCTGATCACATGGACAACAGCCCTGTCTAACTCAATGAAACTAAGCCATGCCGTGTGGGGCCACCCAAGATGGACGGGTCATGGTGGAGAGGTCTGACAGAATGTGGTCCACTGGAGAAGGGAATGGCAAACCACTTCAGTATACTTGCCTTGAGAACCCCATGAACAGTATCAAAAGGCAAAATGATAGGATACTGAATGAAGAATTCCCCAGGTCGGTAGGTGCCCAGTATGCTACTGGAGATCAGTGGAGAAATAACTCCAGAAAGAATGAAGTGATGGAGCCAAAACAAAACAAATACCTGGTTGTGGATGTGACTGGTGATAGAAGCAAGGTCCGATGCTGTAAAGAGCAATATTGCATAGGAACCTGGAATGTCAGGTCCATGAATCAAGGCAAATTGGAAGTGGTCAAACAGGAGATGATGAGAGTGAACGTAGACATTCTAGGAATCAGTGAACTAAAATGGACTGGAATGGGTGAATTTAACTCAGATGACCATTATATCTACTACGGTGGGCAGGAATCCCTTAGAAGAAATGAAGTAGCCATCATGGTCAACAAAAGTCGGAAATGCAGTACTTGGATACAATCTTAAAACGACAGAATGATTTCTGTTCGTTTCCAAGGCAAACCATTCAATATTACAGTAATCCAAGCCTATGCCCCAACCAGTAACGCTGAAGAAGCCGAAGTTGAACGGTTCTATGAAGACCTACAAGACCTTTTAGAACTAACACCCAAAAAAGATGTCCTTTTCATCATGGGGGACTGGAATGCAAAAGTAGGAAGTCAAGAAACACCTGGAGTAACAGGCAAATTTTGCCTTGGAGCACAAAATGAAGCAGGGCAAAGGCTAATAGAGTTTTGCCAAGAGAATGCACTGGTCATAGCAAACACCCTCTTCCAACAACACAAGAGAAGACTCTACACATGGACATCACCAGATGGTCAACACCGAAATCAGATTGATTATTACCTTTGCGGCCAAAGATGGAGAAGCTCTATACAGTTAGCAAAAGCAAGACCAGGAGCTGACCGTGGCTCAGATCATGAACTCCTTATTGCCAAATTCAGACTTAAAGTGAAGAAAGTAGGGAAAACCACTAGACCATTCAGGTATGACCTAAATCAAATCCCTTATGATTATACAGTGGAAGTAAGAAATAGATTTAAGGGACTAGATCTGATAGATAGAGTGCCTGATGAACTCTGGATGGAGGTTCGTGACATTGTACAGGAGATAGGGACCGAGACCATCCCCATGGAAAAGAAATGCAAAAAAGCAAAATGGCTGTCTGAGGAGGCCTTAGAAATAGCTGTGAAAAGAAGAGAAGTGAAAAGCAAAGGAGAAAAGGAAAGATAAAAGCATCTGAATGCAGAGTTCCAAAGAATAGCAAGGAGAGATAAGAAAGCCTTCCTCAGTGATCAATGCAAAGAAATAGAGGGAAACAACAGAATGGGAAAAACAAGAGATCTCTTCAAGAAAATTAGAGATACCAAGGGAACATTTCATGCAAAGATGGGCTTGATAAAGGACAGAAATGGTGTGGACCTAACAGAAGCAGAAGATATTAAGAAGAGGTGGCAAGAATACACAGATGAACTGTACAAAAAAGATCTTCATACCAAGATAATCACGATGGTGTGATCACTCACCTGGAGCCAGACATCTTGGAATGTGAAGTCAAGTGGGCCTTAGAGAGCATCACTATGAACAAAGCTAGTGTAGATGATGGAATTCCAATTGAGCTATTTCAAATCCTGAAAGATGATGCTGTGAAAGTGCTGCACTCAAAATGCCAGCAAATTTGGAAAACTCAGCAGTGGCCACAGGACTGGAAAAGGTCAGTCTTCATCCCAATCCCAAAGAAAGGCAATGCCAAAGAATGCTCAAACTTCCACACAATTGCACTCATCTCACACGCTAGTAAAGTCATGCTCAAAATTCTCTAAGCCAGGCTTCAGCAATATGTGAACCATGAACTTCCAGATGTTCAAGCAGGTTTTAGAAAAGGCAGAGGAACCAGAGATCCTATTGCCAACATCCACTGGATCATGGAGAAAGCAAGAGAGTTCCAGAAAAACATCTATTTCTGCTTTATTGACTATGCCAAAGCCTTTGACTGTGTGGATCACAATAAACTGTGGAACATTCTGAAAGAGATGGGAATCCCAGACCACCTGACCTGCCTCTTGAGAAACCTGTATGCAGGTCAGGAAGCAACAGTTAGAACTGGACATGGAACAACAGACTGGTTCCAAATAGGAAAAGGAGTACATCAAGGTTGTATATTGTCACCCCGCTTATTTAACTTCTATACAGAGTACATCATGAGGAACGCTGGGCTGGAATCAAGATTGCCGGGAGAAATATCAATAACCTCAGATATGCAGATGACACCACCTTTATGGCAGAAAGTGAAGAGGAACTAAAAAGCCTCTTAAGGAAAGTGAAAGAGGAGAGTGAAAAGGTTGGCTTGAAGCTCAACATTCAGAAAACAAAGATTATGGCATCTGGTCCCATTACTTCGTGGGAAATAGATGGGGAAACAGTGGAAACAGTGTCAGACTTTATTTTTGTGGGCTCCAAAATCACTGCAGATGCTGATTGCAGCCATAAAATTAAAAGATGCTTACTCCTTGGAAGGAAAGTTATGACCAGCCTTGATAGCATATTCAAAAGCAGAGACATTACTTTGCCAACCAAGGTCCGTCTAGTCAAGGCTATGGTTTTTCCCGTGGTCATGTATGGATGTGCGAGTTGGACTGTGAAGAAGGCCGATCACCGAAGAATTGATGCTTTTGAACTGTGGATCTGGAGAAGACTCTTGAGAGTCCCTTGGACTGCAAGGAGATCCAACCAGTCCATTCTAGAGGAGATCAGTCCTGGGTGTTCATTGGAAGGACTGATGCTAAAGCTGAAACTGCAATACTTTGACCACCTCATGTGACGAGTTGATTCACTGGAAAAGACTCTGATGCTGGGAGGGATTAGGGGTGGGAGGAGAAGGGGACGACAGAGAATGAGATGGCTGGATGGCATCACCGACTCGATGGACATAAGTTTGAGTGAACTCCGGGAGTTGGTGTTGGACAGGGAGGCCTGGCATGCTATGATTCATGGGGTTGCAACGAGTCGGACACGACTGAGCGACTGAACTGAACTGAACTTTTTTTTTATGGTATATTGTTTTAATTGTTCTGTTTTATTGTTATTGTTACTTTGTTACTGTGCCTGATTTATAGATTAAACTTTTTCATAGGTATGTGTATATAGGTAAAAACATAGAATATAGTTATATATAGAGGGTTTGGTACTATCTGTAGTTTTAGATGTCCACTGGGGGTCTTGAAACATGTCCCTCGAGGATAAGGGGGTCCACTGTACAATCAGTTAGCCAAATAAACATAGGCATTTATAAGTCCACACACTAGAAAACTTTTTCTCCTTAATTTTATTAGATAGCTTTGATTTTGTATTCTAGCTTTGTATCATTAGAAACATTTATCTTTAAAAAAAAACCACACACCCTAATTTTCTTGAGCCCAAGGTGTGTTTTCCTGTTAATATGTCTTATTATAATATTGTATGTTAGAATTTTTCTTTACCATTTTCAACCCCAGAACAAGTTTTCTAGGGTAGGAGTGGTTAGGAGTTAGTCTACTGTGTTAAATTTAGGCTTTTTTGGTAAGAGAGAGAAAGTAGATTTGTGAACTCATCTTTTGCCCCCTTGGATGGCAGAGAAGTTTGCTGAGGTGTTGGTGAACAGGAAGCAGTGTCTTGGGTTCCAGCCAAACTCACGAAGAAGCCACCTGCCTGCATATGGATGGAATCTGCTGGAGGGTGTCTGCTTCTGAGAACTGCACACCACTGACCAGAAAGCCCCTGTCGTGGGAGAAAGGAGAAAACCAGAATCAGGAAGAGCAGTCATTAGGCCTCGTCAGAGTCTTATACCGACAAGGCCAAATACTGATGCGTCTGGCAAAGAAGTACATTTATGGGGTCCAGATCCAGTATCACAAATCAGAGCAAAGAAGGGTGTAGTTGGAGCCAAAAAGCAGTAAGTTGATAACTGACACAGTGACTAAGATAGTCATATTTTATTGTCTAAAATAGAAAGCAAAAGGGAGATCCATTAATGGTTATATTGAGCCAATAGATATAAGCTAGAACTGTTATAGGAGAAATGAGAGATATGTTTACCCTGTGTGGGAGCTGATCCTGAGGGATGAATAGATCTGCGTGTGGGGAAGAGGAGAATCAGTAAAAAATACTATGGTGCGGGGACTAGTGTGACAAAGAAAATGGATTCTGGAGATATGGAGCAAACAACCTCAATGTGTGGCCTGTGAGAGAAGCATATGTAAAGATAAGGTGATAATTTTTGAAGAAGGATTTTAGATAGAAGGCTTAGCAAATTTATTATCTTAATGTTCCCATAAATTTGTGAAAAATCAGTCTTTACAAGAACGTACATTTCCCTTTCTATCATTCCCATTGTCAGGACTCAGGATGCCTTCATCAAGCATTTATTGTGCTATTATACTGAGAATTCAGCGCCTTCTGCAGACCTACAGTTTAATTTTTGAAAAAAACTGATTGGGACTCTCAAAATCAGGTGAAGGAAACTTGATAAAGTATTTGTTTATTGTCAATCTTCGTGATTTTATTTTGTGAAATGTACCTATATGAGAAAAAACAAGAAACACTGAAAAATTGCCTTTCTGTAATACATAGTATAAATAATATAAAGAAGTCTGTGTGGGTTATTTTTCAAGTGCACATGTGTATAGAGAGAGCATCTAAACACTAAGAATATAAAAATTTAAGAGCTAATGCTGTTGATTTTTCTTCACTTTCTTGTTTCATCACCGAATGCAGCCCTCAGTAATAAGACTCTTTTACAAGAGGCCTGTTATTAAAATTTTTACACACATGATGAAGAAATGGAGGCCCAGAAATGTGAAGTTTTTTGTTCAAGTCACGAGCGAGTTTAGTGAGGGAAGCAAGTTTCCTCCTTTTCAATTCAACATCGCTTCTTTTTCATCAATATCTCTTGCTTCTCTTTAAGCTTAAGGAGGTAATTTCAGAACTCCAGTATCTGAATTTCACACGAGAACTGGAGATATGCTTCTGGACATTTGCTTTCTAGATAAGGGGATGCTGCTACTGCTGCTGTTAAGTCACTTCAGTCGTGTCCGACTCTGTGTGACCCATAGACAGAAGCCCACCAGGCTCCCCCGTCCCTGGGATTCTCCAGGCAAGAACACTGGAGTGGGTTGCCATTTCCTTCTCCAATGTGTGAAAGTGAAAAGTGAAAGTGAAGTCTCTCAGTCGTGTCCGACCCATAGCGACTCCACAGACTGCAGCCTACCAGGCTCCTCCATCCATGGGATTTTCTAGGCAAGAGTACTGGAGTGGCTTGCCATTGCCTTCTCCGAGATAAGGGGATACTGGATTCAATTGCCGTGTTTCAGGGCATGGACCCACAGAGTCATTTTCTTGCTTCTTCAGTGCTCATCTATTAATCTACTTTTGTTCCTTTCATTTCTTGCCCAACTCCCCCATATCTCAGTTATTTTCTCCTTCTTTGTCAAGTGCTCACAAGTTTGGAGAACAGGGACTGTGCTCCTTTGGAAGACAGGGTTTGTATTCCAGACATGAGTAGATCTCCCTTCGGGAGCCACTTCTCCAGCCTGTGTGTTCCTACGCTGGTCCCTCCATTCTACAGCATTTCATGAACCTCTGGTCCCCAGGCTCTCTGGTCTTACTCTGACATTTGGTAAACGGTGTAGGAAAAGCTGCTTCTATGCATCCCTATATACATTCCAGATAATAAATAAAAAGTATTTGGGAAAAATTAGAAATGAACAATTCTCAAAAGTTTCTTTTAGACTGATTTATTGGCTGACCTCTCTGTACCTTTCTAACAAAATTGCTATTAGAAACAGGCCCATCTATTCCAATTCACCACATGTGACCCCATTAAATCCATGGCCAGCTTTCCGTTGTATTGGACTCTATAAAACTCTTCAGGCTTGTTTCCAGCATTTAGCTTCCCTGGTAAAAACAAATGACATTAATGATAACTGAACATGAAGGAAAATACTTTTAAAACATCTCTATCTTATAGATTATTACAAAATGTTTGAAAACTTGATCAAAATAAATTTTGTAGATAACTGCAAAATATATACCAGTTTGTCTACCTGTCCCATTTTTGGGGGTAGTGTCCATGCAGAAGGGACACAAGTTATGGTCAGCTTTTTTTTTTTTTTCTTTGTCTCTGATATTAGTTTTGCTTCCTGTGGATATTTACTGCCAGCACAAAATACTGAATGAATCATTTATAGAAATTTTAGGAATGATAGCTTTTCTAATTTTCTTAAATTCATGTTTCCCAAATTTTTTAAGTAAGCTCATAAAAATTTATACACAGCTTTATTAACTGGTAAAATTTTAATTAAAAAGCACAATCATGTTTAAAGAAAAAACAAAATCTGGTTTTCACTAATAGCTGTGTGATTTTGTCAGAAAAGTCTTCCTTTACAAAAGTCTCAGTGCAAAAACTATAAATACAGTAGCATCTCTAAAATTTTGAAAAGAGTCACACTACTCTTTCCTCCTGCCCGATTTAAAAATATGTGACAAAGTAAGAGAATTGGAAAAAACCCTCTTCCCATACCCTGTCTGGCTAATTCAGACCAACTGGGAAAAATCACATGATGGACAACATATCAAAAAATCCAGGCTGAAAACGGCCAAATCTATGAATAGCAGATATGGGAACTGGCCCAAGGCTTGTGTGTAGAAGGGTGACAGATAAAAATAGTGCCCTAAATTTTTCAAAGGTGATTTGAAACCTCCCAGTATAGATGACCTTGCTACTGAAAATAAGACGACAAGGGCGAAGTTGAAATTGCAACCCGTTTCAAGAATCTATAGACTTAAGCTAATGTTAAAGAAAAAGAGCTGATTCCCTCCTCATCAGCAGGCTACACGCAGGCACAGAGCATTTCTTTTTCTCTGACCAATTCCTAATATATTTATCCTTCCCCTCTTGTCCTTTCAAGAAAGGAAGGCATCAGCCCAAGATCATGAGTTTTCAAAAAAGCATCCCATTTTCAGTTCCCTCCTGCTGATGAAAGCAATGTCCAGGAGACAAGCAAGAAGTAGGCTCAGTGACAAAATAAATTAATATATGTATCTTTCTCACATCATAAACCATTTTTTTTTTTTTTTTGCCGGACATTCTTCATTGTGCCTTTGCTTTCACACTGTGCTTGATATCAGTGGGGGTGTGGCTTGCAGCTGCTTAAATAGAAAAGTTTTCAAAACTTACTGGCTCCCATGTCTACTAGGTACAAAGATAAAGGCTATGCCACTTAAATTTTTGTTTTTTATTTTCTGTTTTTGAGAGAGGAACAAAGAGTACAGAAGGAAGTGAAGTTTTTGAATGTCCATTTCTGAAGTTCTCTCCTCCTTGCTCTGCTGTTGATTAAAATATCTTCACATGTTTCCAAGGCTCTCTAAGCTGGAGGGGGAGAGTTTGGTGACAGAGAGGAATACCATTAGTGAGATTTCTTTTGGTGATAGACAGATGTAAATGTATCCATCTAATTCTCTGCTCTCAGGTCTCTGCCTGCAGATGGATGTTAATAATTAGCAGTTGCATCTCCTCCCTCTTTATCAAATTGGATTCTCCATAAATTCATCATTTCTTTTTTATTTTCTCAAAGTAGCAGCAACTCTGACAGCCTCCCTTTGTTCTTGTGTTTATAAATAATTTATAGCACAGAAATATCTCTTCTTAGTCTTAAAACATAAACTAATGGAATAACACAACACACTGGCCCAAACTACCTTCTACTTGGGGAGAGAGACAACCTTGGAGTGGGGTGGAGGAGGCATAGAGCTTCATTCTTAACAAAGGGAGGCTGAGGATCAGATGAAAAACAAAAAACAAAAAGCATTTATGCACTTGAATGTATTTTTTTTTGTTTTAATTTTTTCCCTTTCCAGTTTCTAGCAAGGTATGGGAGTTCTAGACAGTATAAGCAAATTCTTTTGTGATTTCTTATCCAAATATTATACCTTGTTCAAATTCCCAAATACAAAATCCACTTCATTAAGCTATAAAAAAAGAGACTATTATTCAATTAAAGTATCCACAGATGCTATAAACATACTATGGTACATTTATTCAATAACTGTATTCTCATAACCCATGTACAATCTTTAAACACCAAATTACAGGGATTTGGTCCAAATTAGCAATAAAATACAATGTGTTAGCCCTCTATTGGGTAGTAATGACTGTGTAGTTTTCCTTGCATACCCAGTGGCCTTGTAGGCAGCTTCATAACTGTTTCATGTAGTCACTAACACAGTGTTATAAACAAATATGGCTAGGATTTGTGCTAGTTAAGGTAAATAAAATAATGTTGAAACTGTTTTTCTAAGCTTAGATCTTTTATGGAAGTGGTTTTAAAATATTTCTTATATTGCTGTAGGCTTGCATATCACATCATAGGAGATAGCTTATAAGTCATCATTTGATATCCTGGAAATATATTCAGGTTGTAGATAAATATTCCTCCTAACAATGCTAATGCAGAATGTTTGGCATGTAATTTAGATAGGAATCTGAACACCTCCTTACATCAGCTGTTAAGATTTTGCACTGAAGTAGAAATAATATCTTATCTTCCATCTGGAAATGGGACATAGAATAGTGACACAAGTTATTTACAGAGTTACTGCAAAATAAGAGTGGTGACAGTAACTACAAAGCAACTCTCTGGGTTGCTGCTGCAGTATACAGCCAGATAAATAAATAATGCCAGGGTAAATAAGTTGGGAGAGGTCTGATTTTATAAAGCATAAAGGTAACTTGCATTCCTGTTGGGGTGGACTTCAATTTGCATGTTGCTTTCTGAAGCATGTTTTAGAAGTTCTAGCTGACCCTGTAGAGCAATACACACTTGCATGGCACACTCAGGTCATTTTCACCTTTCAGGAAGTTTAGGGGGGAAGCCATTCCACTGCCAGAAATGGAGCCTCAATACCATCCAGAAAGACAAACATACCTTGAGACTTAAACTGACTGAATGAAGGAACTGGTTTAACTGGAGAGGAATTTGGCTGGTATTCTGGGTCAGGTCCTCTTTCATGGTCCCAATTGTCTTGCTCTTGGCAAATGATTTATTTTTTCTCTTAAAATGGAGTGGGGTTAATATCTTGACTTGGGGCTTTGAAATGTTTTCTCCCCAGAAACAGCAGCCAGCATTATGGGTTGGAGTGATTCAGGCATAAAGCAGTAAGGGAAGTGTTTTTTTGTCGAGGTACTGGGGACAAAATAATTACCGGATTGTACCACAGCCCAACAATTAAGAAGAAATAAAATCCTTTCTTTGGCTTAAAAACATTTCTACTTAAGTGCTGGGGCTCCTCCCCCTCCCACTGGCCCACCCACAGCATATTTTCTGAACTCTCTCTTTATCTCTGGGGTCTTTCAGGGGCAGGCAAGTAGCAGTATATCTCAGAGAAAAATATTTTTTATTCAAAGCAGAGAATGTGAAATGTCTCCTACATTAAAAAAATTATATTTCTTTAGAAATTGACATAGTAACTTTCAGGGTGCATATGTGGGCGTGGGACTGGGGAGACATAAGGAAGTAAGATGAGAGCCTTGCACTTTGGGGTAGAGTTTCACAGGAAAAACTCATGTTTCAAAATCATGTTTATGATTTTGACTGCAGAAGAAGACCGTTAGTGGCAATTGAGAGAACTGAAGGGAAGAAGACAAAAATCCTACAGAACTTAGTAATTAGATAATTGCTCAATTTAATGATGTTCTGATGGGATCAGAACATCCTCCAAAATTCTGGAATCTTCCCAACTGCCAACTGTGTCCTTATATGTATGGCAGGATATTTGTTTCTCTGTTCAGACCCTTGTCATCTTGCTAATTTTGTACTTGGCTAAATGGCTAAAAATGTTTTGGTTGTGTAAGGCAATTCTTGTTCCCAGCTGCATAAAACTGCTATTATTAATTACCTCCTTTGGCCTAACATTATGCTTTATAACACACGTATTGTCAGGCTCTTTGCGATTATTGGAAGGCTACGCCATACACAAAGGCATTAAGCTTAAAACAATAGAAGCTGCTTATTTGATAGTAGGAGATGTCAGGGGGAGACAAGTACAGTTGGCTAGAACTGACTCGAAGCTCGTCATAAGAAAATAAGGGGTGAGCTGATCACAGCACAGCATTAACTGCATGTGAGAGACACACAATTCTACATGGCAGCTTCCATCATGCGTTACCCATGGAAGAAGGGGGGAAATGGGCTCTGAGTAAATGATGGGTGAATACAGGATCAATTGTAGTGTATGACAAGACACTTTCTCTCTTTGTTTAATATATAAATCAGGAGCACTTATGAATTGATATTAATTAAAATAATGTATTTGCTTTCTTTCAACAGTAATGTCAGCCTTGTTAAAAAACGGAACACTAAATCTTCATTAGACTTTCAATATTAAAAAACTTGCATGAAATATGAATTAGCATTTAACTTGTTGCTAGTTAGATTAAAGGAGAGAGAATGCAATAGGCATTTAGCATTTTGGACAAAAGCAGAATCAGTTTTCCCAAATCCAGGAGTAAGTTGGTCTCTAGAGGCCTCACAGATCAGGGAATCATCCATCATTACCTTCTAACAAGAGTGACTACATCCCAAATGGAATTACTAAATGCTATCACATCCATGGAATTAAGTTCCAATCAAAAGGCTAATGCATAGTGAACCACCAAAATGTCTGAATATGAAAATTCAGCTTATAAAGATCCTTAGAGTTCTATTAATATATATCTGGGGACATGAACAAAAAACAGCCTTTGTTTTGAATAAAGCATGTATGCATTTCATTTTTCTACAGCCTTTTCCATGCCTAGAGAAATTATGAAAAGCTTAAATGTCATTGTTACTTAGCTAAGTCAAATTTCGGAAATCAGTGGCTACTCGGAGGGGAGCGAGTAGGTGAAAGACTTTTATTCATTCTGTTCAGATGGATGTTTGATATCGCCTGATCTTGCACTGGTGGCCTGAAATTAGAATAGACATAATTGCAATGACCAGGCTGAGACCTCGTATTGCATTCAAAAATGCATTATGAAACTCTAGTGATGTTATCGGCCATGTGTTGTCTTAGGTGAAAGCTGCTCATAAATGAGCTTGCTTATAAAATATACCATCGATCTTATAATTACATTCCACCTGGATTTATATGTTTGGAAACTGATTGAATTTTAGGCCTCTCTCTGGGGGGTGGCATGTACATGCAGAGAGAGACCACAAGGTGGCGGTATGGTGTCACCGTATTTTTAAGAACAACAAGAAAAGGGGGTTTGTTTAATGAGCTTGCACTCACAAGCCCGCTCATCTAGTGAACTGTGACTTTTCAAATACCAACCTATTAATGTCAGAGGCAATACTGAAGGGAACAGTTGTGTTTGATTTAAAAAATACAGACAATGTGAAGTCCACTATGGCCCAGTATCTATCACCTATGGGGCTCCATTCATGCCTAATGCTTTTATTCAAGCTAAGACCTAGTTTTTATATCAGATTAATATATATCTACAGCTTTGCACCTTTCTAGTTTGATTTTTTTATCATCAGGGCTCACCGGGGCCATTTTCATTCCCTTACTAGAGCATCTGCAAGCAGGTGGATTAGAGATAACTCTCATTGTGCTTTGTTTTTCTCCCGACACTGTCATTAATCATTCCTTAAGCCACACTTCAACTTCTAGTAATCAGGACTGGCTGCTCCTGAGCTGCACAAGAATTGCCTCTCACAGTGTAATATGGAATTGGAAGCGAATGGCTGAGGCCAGACGCCTCTTCTGCATTCCCCATCTATCTCATCATTTAGGTATTTATCCATCTCGGGCTTGTACAGAGAGCACCTCTCTCCTTCCCATGAGGACGCAGATTGCAACAGAGGATCAGATTTGTTACCAGGCTTTGGGCTTTGATTGTCCTCTTATAAGTTTGGGATTAAAGTGAAATTTCCCACAGGGCTATGCAGGATTTGCTAGCATTTAACTGTTTAACCTGGCTGTTTGTGAATGAGAATCCTGTGGTCAACTATTCCGTAGAGAATATTATGGTAAGCCGAGCCTGAGAGGTACACATTCCGGTGTGTGCCTGTAAAGACTGGTGCAGTTGATTCCAATTAACTTCATATCCGATATCAATTGTTTTCCTGCACATAGAGAGCAGTGATCCTAAGGTAAAAAAGAAAGCCAAAGCATTCCCTTTTATGAAACATAGATGTCAGTTTTAAATAAATGCAAATCTGTTCCCTCAAAATTATGATTTCCACTTATCCTTTTTACACTGATTAGAGAACTAATCAGCTTGGCATTGGGTTGTTTTCTATTTTGTGTAGTTTTTTTATGTTCTGTAATTTGTTTACTAATTTCAATCTAACAGTGATTTGATTCTTTATTCAACATGTTTTGAATATAACCAAAACAGAAATAAATTTTGTGAATTTATTTACGCTTACTCTCACACTGATAAGTATGTACTTAGAATTATGTACCTAGGTTATGTGCAGAACTTAGATATAGTTCCCTAATTCTTTGCTATTTCTGAAGAGGAATTTAGAAAAATTCAAAGAATTTTTCTAATCTGCTGTTTATTCCCTAAATCAAAGCGGTGGGAGATTGAGGGAAGGATTATTCAAAAATCATGTCCCTGTTATCTATTTTTGTTGTGTTTTAGATTGTGGCTACTGAAGGGAAGGATTTGAAAGACATCAAAATCATTGTTACCCAGTGTTGAGGGGTTGTATGCCCTTCCACTGCAGTTATTCTCTTTAATGTGAATATGTTTTTTAAGTATCTAAAAAGATAGTGCTCAGTTTGTTTGTCTCATCAGAAGAAGCAGAACAATGAGGTGACAGAAATATGGAATTTAGCAAGCCATTTAAAGCTTATGGTGAAACTCGGCTTTTGCAAGGGACCGGATCACATCATTAAACCTTTTATTCTTCCACAGATCCTCTGTTACATTTTTAACCTCAGTTTTGCAATGGTAAAAGAAAGTGAACCATACACCTAAGCAGAAATAACTTTTAAAAAAATCTATTTTTAAAAAAAATTAGTCACAATAGGTTGAAACAAAACAAACAAAAAAGAAAAACAGTTTTAAGCAGCTCACTGGATATCCTTTTGTAATGGCTAGTGTAGGTGGCAAATTGATGATTTTCACGGGGGAGAGGACCAGGAAGTGGTGAAGGTAGAGTGGCCTGTAGACTAATTTATTTGTTTTGCTATATTTGAATCAGATGCCCTCTTATTAGTGAGCAGCCTTCAAAGCAGTTTTGATGGACACTGATCTTGAGCCTGGTGGGAGCTTTGTTTGGGGCTATAAAACAAGAACACCGCAGGGTTGGTTTAACCCTATTTACTATATCCACAGAATTAGAGAGGTACTGAATTAGGAGTATGTGGGGGAAAAGTTATCTCTTTCTCTTTTAAATGAAAGAGAAATCTTCTCCAGATTCACATGAGTAATTTTCAGCTGTGTATTATGCTCCTGAAGTAACCTCTTCATTCCCATTGTTTTAGTGTGAAATCATTTCCTTGGGAGATAATTAGAGTTGCTCCATTTATTACATTAAATGATTAGCATGCACTTGAAATGATCCAGTGTATTTTCCTTTATTGCTGATGACTCTTAAATATGGGCCTCTATTCTTAATGGATAAATTAAGGTTGTCTTGACTCTTTGTAGCCGACTCTGTAGCCAAACAAGAGTGACTTTCTTTTTCAAACATAGGCCAGGTGTTCTATGGCCGAGGTCTAGGTTTGAAGAGATTCTATTCATATGGATATCCCACCTGGTTCAACAAAGAGCTCGATAACACTGCTTAAAGGGTTTCTTTCCCAATCCCCTTAATAAAAATGCTTTTAATGACAGTACTTTATCTGGCACTACTCATCCTCTGTGTAGAGTAAGTAAGTTTAACATAAAGTGACCCAAGATCACATTTCAAAAAAGTACCTCACAGGAAAGGCATGCACATTATCTGAGTAAGCAATGTGCCCTATGAGCCTTGGAAAAATGGTATTTTAAGATTTGCCAAATATAGATTTCATTTGGATGCAAGTGCTTCTTGGTTTCTTTGAACTAGCTTGGTTGTGTAGCTGACAGAGTCATTTGAAATCTACTGGAAAGTTTGGATCAAGCAGCCACTGCATGCTAAACAGGCGACATCGCATGGATAATTAGGGAGAGAAACCTGAAGTGTCTTGTAGTTAATTTTCAGATTTTCACAAAATAATAATATGTGGGATCATTTTAACCATAATGCATGTTTGTCAGAAAATTTTAAACTTGTATTTAGTTGCAAGATGAAAGGACGCATAGATATAATAAAGGTTAACAAGGATGGGGAAGTTTTACAGTTTTGCCAGTTTTACATTTGTCCACTCTGTCTGAATGTATGTTGATCTTTAATAAATTTCATTATTGAGAGAATTTCACATAAAAAGAATTAAAAGAAAACTAAAAAATTCTTCCTGCAAACTTCAAATAGTTTTATTTGTTTTGAGGGCGAGATCATTTTTTCTGCGATCTAGACATGATGATTCAAAACTCGTCATTTTGCCTTTATGGATTTGTTTATGTATTTATTGTGTTCTAATAGCATCACTGTTTTCAAGAAAACGCCGTGAGTTGCTGCAGGAGGTTTACAGTTCTTGGCAGCAACTGGAGAATTAACGAGAAGGAAAAGAAGCTTGCGGTGTGAAGTCAAGTTCTGTCTTTTGGCAACTGTGATCCCCTTGTCCCACAGAGGGTGAAACTGCTTGTGTTCCCATACTCTGATTTTTCAGGTATAGTGAACAGAGGAATAAACTACCAGAAATCAGGTATTCCCTTAGCTAGTGAGAAGAATTTAATACTTCTCTCATATAATGCATTTACTACTTCTCTCTTATAATTCATATCCTGGGAACGATCACATAAATTCTCTGTAAACAGTAGCTAGCATTTTACCACCATGCAGTCAAATAAAAAGCACTGGTGGAAAGTTTTTGGATCTTAACTATGGTCTTCAGAAGAGAGTCCTGTTAGATTCCTGTCAATTACTTACTTTATGTTTTGGACCAAAAATACTCAAACACCAATGGCAACAACAAAAAGACTCTTTTTACTTGTCTGTTATTTTCTGAGGATGGTGTTAGCCCTACAAGTCCTCTGAGCAATTGTGCAGAATTTCTTTTAGAGTTATTAAAAATATAATAAATTAAAAACGGCAATGTTTTGGTTAAATATCAAAATAATCTTAAATATTCTTGTATTTTTCTGTTCACTTTGATTAAAACTTTGCATGTTTAACCTTTTATATGTTAGCAAAATTGGGCTCTGGCTGAGCCACACCGACTTGGGAAAACACTATTTCTGAAGATATGCTGTACAACGATATTCTCTCTGCTTATATTCCTCGTTGTCTCTAGGAAAGGTCCTCCTGTCCAAGTTTACTTAGGTGGGACATATCACTGAAGGAGAGTAGAGAGTCTTCTAGATCATTCATAGACATGCTCGGATTTGTCTGGACACACATAGTGGTGATTCAGGACTTCCACCAGCCCCTTAACCAGAGGGGAGCCTCCTCCCACCCTAGATGGAAATGGTATTTACAAATGAGAAATTGGGAGCAATCCAGTGTGATTAGGTATGGTCCTTATTGATGAATATTGTCACCAAATATGACTTTAATTCTATGCAACACAGATTGTATTTAAATTACTTTAAGTGGATAATGGTCAAATTGTATTACCCTTTAGCTAACCATTCCAAAGGGTCTTTGAGAGATGGCAAACGCAATTAATAAAAAGGCATTGGCAGTCTATTTATAGTAAACCTGTCTTTAATTTCTTTAAGAACTTCTGAGAGCACTGTCAATGCATGGCGTTCTGAATTGGAGGAGATATGTTATCCTAAAAGAGTACTGTAATGTTTAGCTCTGGCGGGAGAGTTCTCAGGGTAAGGATGCTTGGAAGTCATCATCAGTGTCCTTATGGGAGAAATGATCCACTTGCAAATGATGGAGATGGAGGATAGGTTTAAATTGCGTTTCTTTTTTAACTTTGTGAATTTCTTTTTAGTGTACGTATCCTCTTCAAAAGATGAAGTTATAACAGTACTAATACTAGTGCTGTGGAAGGTTACAGTGTCTGAACATCATCTCTCTCAAACATTTATTCCATTTAAACAAAAATACATGATAGAGAGCATTTCTATTGTTCACAGGAAATCACACAATATAATGGTTTCTAGCACTCCTTTTGTAATAGCTTATTTAAATACTTGGGGCTGCAATTCGGATTTCGACTTTGTTCAGACTTCACAGAAACACTTTATTCAGTTGATCACATTTTTATTCTTTATTATGCTCTGAAACACCTTAGATTTTTAGAATGCCAGAAGTAAAAATCAAGTCTGTAGTCATGTAAAATGCAAAATTCCTCCCATGCATTTACTTAAAGATAAAATAAAAATAAAAACAGAAACCAAACAAAAACAAAGTAATAAATAGAAAAATAGGAAAAAAATGCTTCACATTAATACTTTAACAAAGATCCAAGTATATTATGTTTAAGGACAACTATGGTCTATGGATTATTTTATCTTTTAGAAATTTGATATTTTATACAAACTTGTTATTTTATACAAATTCTTTAGATGGAAATTTTGTTTCTTCTAGAAGCCTATTATAATATTAGACATTTATGAAGACAACTAGAAATCTCAGTTGATGCTTTAGTGATTGCCTCAGATTAAAGACAACTCCACCCCCAAAAGTAAATCTCATAAATATACATGAATTCACAAAAACTGGCTAAAATCTTAACTTTTAATAAGCTTGTGTTTCAGTAGTATTTTAAATTTAAAGAAGAAGAATGATTGTAGCCCTTGTGGTTGACACATCAGGGCAGCATAACTTCTCTTTATTAAAACTTTATCGTAAAATTTACAGTCTAGAAAAAGCTTTAAAGCACTTCTATGCACTTTTAGAAAGAAAAAAAAGAGAGAAACAAAACTAGAACAGAAATTGATGATAGCATAATATATATTTCAAAAGTACTTTTAATTTTGCCTTTATGGCAATAAGAGAAAATTTGTTAGAATTAATCCACGGAACAAGAGCAATTCTGTTACTACAAAGAAGACGACATAAAGCACCAAAGTGAAAGGAATTCCGACTCCCCGGCTGGCACATTTTGTTTTTTCTGTCTGAGCCCTCCCAGGTGAAAATGGAGCACCTATAATAACATATTGGATATTTAACATTATTATGATAATGCTACAGTCCCTAAAGGAAAGATTCATGGAAACATATCTGTGCGTGCCTCGATATAATAGAAGTAAAAGACTCCACAGTTACAATACATAATTTAACTATGCAAATACAGACTTAGGTATGTAGTGATTTATCCAGTTGCAATAGCTTGAAATTCTTTGAGAGGATTTTTAAAGACTTTATTGTCTAAAAATGAATATTTATAATGCTTTAAAGACATTGGTTACTTAACAGCTAGGCTGTGATGTTTGGAACCATAAAGAATGAAATGAAAAAACATATTTAGAAAACTTCTAAGTGTGTTTTGAATAGATTCTGTGAAGACGGATCAAATTAGTTGAAATGATAGAACTCTTTTTAGAATGTGATACCCATATTTATATATTTGTCATATGTATTATATATATACATAAAACCTATATAACTATTGAGTTTTATTCCAATATTTTTAATGTCAAATTGAGGTACCTATTTATTGTTTGTTTGTTTATTTTTTTGTTCCCAGGAAACTAAGATATTTCTTTTATGGTCATGTGAAACTGTTTTTATATATTGAAACAGAAACATCAAAATTCATTAAGAACAAAGCTCTGGAATATTAATCTGTCTGCCAGTTCTCAGTCTACTGTAAATTCATCTGCATGTAAGTCTCAAAAGTAAATATCCAAATAGAAATCCTCAGTGATTTCAGTAGTATTAACAGATTTGCCTTTTATTAAAAACACAATGCTTAAGAATCTTGTGATATCGGTGATCTGAATAAACAGATCAGTAAAGTAGAAAACAGTTTGCCCTCCCATGTTTTATACTAAATCTATGTGAAGAAGCTTACATTGCTTGCAAAGTTTCAAATGTTATTTGATTTATATGCACTTGAAAGAGAAATTCCCCTTGAAATAACAAGGACAAAATGTCCAAAGACATGGTAAATATATAGTTTCTTAATTGCAAAGCCAAAATAGATTACACACAGCCTTGCAAAATCTAAGACATCTGCTTTGTTTGAGGCAAGAAGAAAGACATCTGGGAGCTTGAATGTTTCTTTGTGACCCGCTCCAGTGTGAGCAACCTTGTAGTTAACTAGGCTTTAGTCAGGTCCGCAGAAAGATCATTGCCTGGACTCTGCCTCAGAGGCTGATGAGGACCCAGGCCAAAGCTGAAATGTCATCTCCCAAAGATCACTGAAGGCAGGCAGTCGGGGTGGAAGTGTCGTAACTGGAGCAGTGTAATAACAGCCGTCAACCATTTATCTCTCTGGCAATCACACACCGACACACATGAAATAATCAATGGAGCAGAAAAAAAATTTTAAACCTAAAAATAAAAAAAGTCAGTGCCCTTCTTCTAGATTAATTTCGTTTCTGACTAATTTGTTATCCTGTTATTATTTTCAACTATCCTTAAATGCTGGCGTCTTTCGTCATACAGGAAACCTTTGGTGATTTCATCTGGCATTGGTGGAATGAATTCACATAAAAAAAATTTCAATTACGGGCTTCTGCAATTACATTTGACTTCTCTAACGGCAGAGAAGCCACAATAAAGTAGCTCTTCTGTTGTTTAGTTATATTCCTGGCTAATGTTATGTGTGTTCAGTCTAGGGCAGAGTGGTTTATTTGTTCAAAGCTGCCTCCTTGATGTTTGGGTTTATTTGCTTGTTCGTCAGCCAAAACGAGCGCCCTTCTCCTGCGGTTCCTGCCCCTGTGTGACTTTGTAACAGAGTCCAGATGCAGTGTGAGAGCTTGTGCAGTTTGACAAACAAAACCAAACCCCAAATTGCCTACGAGTTGTTGATAAATCTTTCTATTGGAATTATACTTTTCTAAGTGGCAGAGATACAAGATTCACTTCTTATTCAGTTTTTGAATGTGCGGACAGCACATTTAATTGCTCCCCATAGGCAGAAATTTGGCAGGGAGAGAGCAATGCGTTTTAATCGGTCTGTCTAGCTACATTTTAAAGCACCCCTTACTACCACGCCTGCATATTCGTGTTGGCATTAATAGAACAAAAATGTGTATTGGACTTGAAAGGTGTTTTGATGGTAGGTAAACACATTTATTTTTCATCTGATTCTGTTTTCTGTACTTACAATGCCAAAAAGGCAGCTGACAGAATGGTGCTTACACTGGTGGGAATTAAGAATTGAGGGTTTTCTCTCTCAAGGACCACCTTTAGAATACAAACTCAGGGTTAATTTAATTAAAAGGAACAAAATACTCAATGGTGGAGTTTAGAAGTGAGAGTAAAGAAGTAAAGGAGGTTTTTGTCGTTAAATAGCCATAGCCACAAATGAAGCAATGAACCGGATGCTTTCTTTTAAAAATTATTTGATTTCCTGATTTAAAAAAGTGATTCACTTTATATGTGCATCACTTCTCATTAAAAAATACCAACATAACACGTGGCTGATTCTCCAGTGTAGAGAAAAGTAATATTAGTAGCTGGACTACAAATTTTTTAAGCACCACAATACTGAGATTCAGTGTGGATTTATGAACAACATCAAGAATAGTCAAATTGGAAAACTTTTTGTACTTCTTTGGTGTAACACTTTTTCCTGATATCTCTCATATGTCATAGAAGGATCTCTTTCACTCTAAGAATGCCTGATATTCATATATCTTACTTTTGATATCTTTCTCATTGTGGATTGTTTCAGCTGTTTTCAAAATAGCATCTCCCACTAGTGTCCTGTATTTACTTTGAAAGCTCCTTTTCATGCTTGTCTCGCTTTGAAATAATATGGGTTCTAGAGTCAAGCAAACTGAGTTATAATATAGGCTCTTCTTACTTGCTAAGCCTTTAGACACACTTGACTGTGCTCAGGCTTTTTCCAATGACCCTACCTATCACTTGCCTTCCAGATTAAAACAGAATCAAGTAGTTGGGCTTATATGGAAGGCAACTCTTTTCTCCTTCCCTGAAATGACATAGCGTTTGTTAGTTTGCATCAATTTTAAAGAACGTCAATAGTTTAAAGAACATCAATAGTATACAATAACAATAAAACAAAGTTTTCTGCTCTGTCAGAGAATTAACAATATACCAAAATAAAAATAAGTTCTAACAGCCTGCTGTGTGACGAGATGCTGAAGCCAATGAAATTGAGGCTGCTGTCTTGACAGTTGAGAGAGCAGACTCTTCAGGAAGGGGAAAAAACCCGGGATTTTGTATGAATTTAAAGAATTTCTCCCAATTATGTCTCTATAAAGAATAGTTTTCTAATGTTTAAGAGCGGTATCCTTTATTACCACACTTATTATAGTGAAGTGTAAGAATGCATGAGTGGTGGGTGTTTTGTTGTGACATCTGAACTATTTGTAAATATTGTTCACAGCTTTCTTAGCATATTTTAGCGAGGCAACATTTCAGGAAAGTATAATTTATTGCATATGATATAGATGGTGAGCTTCCCAACCCATTTGCTGTGGATATGTTTGCACAAAAGAAAACTGACACGGGGCATATTGGAGTGAAGTAGGAAATTTTAGTCTGTAGTTCTGGAGTCCTGGAGTGGTTGTTCTGCCTTTAAAAAACTTCAGTGGGGCCAAGAGATTGGCTTTATTTGATGTCAAAATCCCAAATAGTACAGGTGCTAGCTTCAAAGGGGGAAGAGTGCATTTTTCACTATTACTGTGTCATGTTTGTTTGTATGTATGTATGTTTTTATGTGTTTGTGTCTGTCTGTCCATTTGTATGTCTCTCTCTGTATTTTTGCCCAGGCAACTCTTCTGATTTCAGCATGCAATCTTAATTCCATTTCACATGGCATTTTCTTCTTTCATTTCCCATATGAAAGAAAACATATACATGCAGTTTAGTCTCTGATGTCTCATTTGGCTTTGCCTTATCCTTTTAGATTTTCATCAAAAAGAGATAAAGGTCTTAGATTAACTGATAGGATGGTTTCTTTCCCTCTCTTTTCCCTGGCCAGTCTAAATGACAATAAAGACAAAGTTTAATTTAGCAAGTTTATTTAAAGGTGTCATTTTTTTGTTTTTAGGAAAAAAAAAAATTGGGACTATCCTGAAAAGCTGTTCTATTTTCAGAATACAAGTGAACATTGAATTATTTGGACAGTAAAGTTTCTTTCTCTTTTTTTTTTTTTTCTTTTTCTTTTGGCTGTACCACTTGGCTTGTGGGATTATAGTTCCCTGACCAGAGATCAAACGCGGGCTCCTGGGAGTGGGACATAGAGTCCTAACCACTGGACCACCAGGGAATTCCCAGTTTACTCATTTTCAATGAAGAAAGCCTTTTCAAACTTGATCTCCCTTCCCTCCTATTCTCTTCATCTTTCTCCTTGTGCAATTGGGAGCTAGCCCAGATTCACATAAACACCACAGTTGTTGAGTTCCTACTCTGTCCCAAAGTGTCCTATTAGTAGTTTGGAGTAGCTCTGTGAAGTAACTGGGATTATCCCCATTTTGCAGATGTGGAGACTGAAACTTAAAGAGCAAAAATACCTTGTCCTAGAGCCCACAGCCAGTAAGACGTGTGCCAGGATGTGAATCTAGGGCTGTCTGGCTTCAAACCTGATGCCTTTCCCCTCTACTCCAATGCCTTTAAAGTAAAGCTAAATGTAGCATCATTTATTATTATACAGGAGTGATTACCAACCATTGCTGTGGATCAGAAGCATCATTTGGAACTTTAAAAAAATTCCAGTGCTCTATTTCCACTTCTGAAAATCTAATTTAATAGATATTCAGTTCAGTTCAATTCAGTCGCTCAGTTGTGACCGACTCTTTGCGACCCCATGAATCACAGCACACCAGGCCTCCCTGTCTATCACCAACTCCTGGAGTTCACTCAAACTCATGTCCATCGAGCTGGTGATGCCATCGAGCTGTCATCCCCTTCTCCTCCCGCCCTCAATCCTTCCCAGCATCAGAGTCTTTTCCAGTGAGTCAACTCTTTGCATGAGGTGGCCAAAGTATTGGAGTTTCAGCTTTAGCATCAGTCCTTCCAATGAACACCCAGGATCGATCTCCTTTAGAATGGACTGGTTGGATCTCCTTGCAGTCCAAGGGACTCTCAAGAGCCTTCTCCAGCACCACAATTCAAAAGCATCAATTCTTCGGCAATCAGCTTTCTTCACAGTCCAACTCTCACATCCATACATGACCACAGGAAAAACCATAGCCTTGACTAGACGGACCTTTAATAGGTATAGGGTGGGGGAATTGGCACTGGTAGTTTTTGGAAGACCACAGGTTTCTGATGCCCAGCATTAAGAGCCATTGGCATAGACGGGCCCTCTCTCTATTCCAGTTAATAATAAGACAGTTCTGATAAAACAGAAGACGTTTCTATTAAGTTGGTACCAGATGCAGTATTTATTGGTCTTTAATATAGTTGCTAGGATATTCTGTTTAAGTTTCCTTTTTTTTTCATCCATTTTCCTGGGATGGATAATTCAGAATGAACACTAATATATGCTGGTAGAATGGCTGGTAGAATTGTTTTTAGAGACAATTTTATCTATTGAAGATAATACAAACATAATGTTGACCTGTGGGTTGAGACGATTTGCCAAGTCACCATTGTAGAAATACTTTGTAGTTTCCTCAGTGGATGGTATTTGGCTTAATGTGTATCATTCTCAGAGGTTCTGAGAGTCCACACCTGATTATTAGTGTTGTTATCAGTCTTCGGAGACCTCAGTGAGGAAGCCTTGTGTGTGTGTGTGTGTGTGTGTGTGTGTGTTTGTGTTGTTCAGTCAGGTCTAACTCTTTGGGACCCTGTGGACTGTAGCTCGCCAGGTTCCTCTGTCCGTGGAATTCTCTAGCAAGAATACTGGAGTGGGTAGCCATTTCCTTCTCCAGCAATCTTCCCAACTCAGGGATTGAACCCAGGCCTCCCGCATTGCAGGTGGATTTGTTACCATCAGAGTTACCAGAGAAGCCCCTTGTTTGCTTAGTAAGTTCAAATTTGGTATTCCATTCATTAGTTTCATATAATATTAAAATTAAGACCAACTACAGCCCCTCTTTTAACTGCCTAGAAGTCTTGTGTATTGCTTGCATCATGTATTACTAAGTCATATCCAGTTTTAACAGGACTGTTAATGCCTTGTTTATACCTCTTTCTGGCATTGAGCAATCATATATGCTATGAAAGTGAAAAAAGTGAAAGTCACTTAGTTGTGTCCCACTGTTTGCAACCCCATGGACTGTACTCTGTCAGGCTCCTTTATCCATGGAGATTCGCCAGGCAAGAATACTGGAGAGGGTTGCCATGCCCTCCTCCAGAGGATCTTTCCAACCCAGAGATCGAACCTAGGTCTCACACATTGCAGGAGGATTCTTCACCATCTAAGCCACCAGGATAGTATACTTCTATAATAAATTTTTTGAAAATGGGCTAAAATACTTTTTCCTACAGTCTTCCAGTTAGTGATTTGTGCCAATAAATTGACTATCATGTAGAAACTAGTAGGATATGAAAATGTTCAGCTTATGGCTTACTAAACTGGAAAAATGTCACATACTGCTGATTTCATTTACCAGAGTGCACATCCCAAGTTTCACAGACCTATTTGCAGATGTTTTGCCATCAATGAACATAACTGATCTCCTAAGGATTACCCAAATAGTGACTCAGAAAAGCATCTTTAGGGAAATCTGATCTTAACCCTAAAGTTTATTTACCAAGCGTTATTGAACTTAAATGAAAATGGATGCATTTTAAAAAAGTCAATAGCCCAAGAGTGCCATTCCTAGTCTGACAAAGGTATTTGCTGTCTTATAAAATAAAATTTGCTATTTTATAAAATATTCCTGGTATTTTTAAATGACATGTCTGTGCACATCCTATACATAGGTCTTAGTTAAAAATACTGCTCAATGAGTTTTTAACAGTGAAAATGTTTCATCCTGTTCTTTACCTCCTTCCCTGGTGCCTCACCCCATCCCTCCCCAGAAACAAAGGCGTTAATGCTGAAGCAGCTGAGACACATCTATTTCTGTAACGGAGAAGTGAGTGATACTGCATGTCTGTTCCTAATGGTACCAGCACAATCTCTGCCTGGCTGAACCCAACAAAGACCCAGTGATTCATGGATGACTTGCAAACATTCTCCCTTGCTTTCTAAGTGAAAACATACATTGAAAAGACCCTCAGTTTATATATAAAGTATAAGCAGCAAAGGTGTGCTGTCTTAATTTTCAGTCTAACCCTCAAGACATCCTCCATGGCATCAGTATTAAAGCAGGAACCAGGACTACATTTTCCTATTCGATAATAAGCTATGGAAGTTGCATGGGGTCGAGTCTCTAGGAAATCCCCTCTTTCTTTGAAAAAATGTCATTGGTAAGATAGGAGATTGGCACCACAATGAGCAAAATATAGTGCAGGCTGATACGCATTGTCAGGTAGAATTTGGTTTGAGACACTGACTTTTGTCTGCGTGGTGTCTCCGTTCCAAAGAAGATGGAAGATGCAAAATTGCAAGTTTCCAATCTCTGGTTAATGTGGTCTATACAACTGAATAATGTATAAGGAGATGTTCCTTTGATAATGTCACAATTATTCATTGTACAGCCATAAACTCAAATATTCACATTAACAGCTAGGTATTATTTTTCTTCTCTGAAATTAAGTGAGCGGCATCAGTGGTCATAAATGAGAGCATTCATCAAAGGCGGAGCCATGGCAGAGGATTAAGAGAATGCTGATGAAGTGTCCAGATTCCCATAACTTGGAATGGAGCTGCATTCAGCATTCCTTTATTATCCATCTGCCACATAACAAAAAGTCTCCTATATTTAATGCAGGTTTGCCCTAGGCCACGTAATAGGATTAGGAATAATTTCTACAAATTTACAAAAACAAATCACATGGGAAGGCTTAGAATTTGCTAATAATTTCTCCATAGCTGGGAGATCAAAGGGATGTAAGAGTCCCTAGCCAGGCGGTAGTTTGACCCTGGCCAGGCTTTTTTAATGAAAGGGTTAATCTTCTCCGAGGTGACCATAGAGGAGCAGATAGTGTGACCAAAGGCAGATTCAGGCCCCCAAAAAACAAGGAAGAAAATAGTCTGCAAAGTACAACAGCAAGAAAACATTTACAGAATCACACTACATTTTCTGGTTAGAAAAAAATAAAACTGCAGAAGCTCATTGAAAGGGGCAAGACAAAGGAAGAGGGCTGGCTGAGAAACAAACCCAGGAAAGATCAAAACCCCTCACCATTGCCTTGAGGGAAAAAAAAAGAAATTAGGCTGCTTGCTTCTCCTTTTAGAGGTTGTACCATTGTGGTCAGGTGAGAGCCACCAACTTCTAGCCCTCTCCCAACGTTCCTGTCGGAGTCGGAGGAGGAGTGACTCACCTGGCAGAGTCTGCTTGTGCAGGAGCCAAGTGTCTTGTGAGGCAGTGCCATCTCAGGGTACTGCTTTATAGATAGGCAGATTAGGATAGAAAATCATGAATTCTTACAAGGATTTTCCCCCCATTCTTAGAGGGAAATGAAAGTGAACAGAGGCATATTAAAAATAATGAGGGCAGCTAGGACTAACAGCATTGCTCTGGATTCTTCCAAGTTCTCTATTACTAACTTGGACCAGTGGCAACCTGTAGCCAAAATCTCTGATCCTGGCCTTTTCTTTGTCAGTGACTGTCACGCTGTAGTGAGGGCTCGCACACGTTAAACGCCCCCATCTGCTTTTCTTCTTCTCTTAGCAATGCTTAGGGGATCCATCCCATTGCCAGCTGCATGGCTTGTTCTTAAGGCATTCTGAACAGAGTGCTCTGTTTCTCCTGTATGTGTTGTGCCACTCAGTATAGGGAAGGATTAAGTTACAGGGGTATTACTATGATGTATGGATGCTGGGAGGGATTGGGGGCGGGAGGAGAAGGGGACGACAGAGAATGAGATGGCTGGATGGCATCACCAGCTCGATGGACATGAGTTTGAGTGAACTCCGGGAGTTGGTGATAGACAGGGAGGCCTGGCGTGCTGTGATTCATGGGGTCGCAAAGAGTCAGACACGACTGAGCAACTGAACTGGGTGGATAATTTTATAGTTTTTTCGAAGGGTGAGTTGGCCTTTGGATGGGGATGGGAGCTTCTCAGTCTGATCCAGCAAGAGGAAATCAGAGTTACCTGCCCTCCTATTTCTGTTACTTGTTGGTCTGTTAAGACTGAGGGGAAAATTCTTCTTAGAAAGTTCACTAGAAGAGATTGGCTTGGGAGAAAAGGAAGGAGATTGATGGAGAAGATGGTATCACTAGTCAAAGTGATGGCCTAAAATGAGGGAAATGTGTTTCCTTGGAGTTACTCCTTTCTTTTCACTTTTAGCTCCTGAGAAACAGCAGGTTTATGACATATCCCACTACTCTCTAGAAGAAACTTTTTTTGTGGTTCAGTTTCTCAGTTGTGTCTGACTCTTTGAGACGCCATGGAGTGCAGCAGGCCAGTCTTCCCTGTCCATCAGCAACTCCCAGAGCTTGCTCAAACTCACGTCCATCGAGTTAGTAATGCCGTCTAACCATCTCGTCCTCTGTTGCCACCTTCTTCTCCTTCCTTCAATCTCTCAGCATCAGGGTCTTTTCCAATGAGTTGGCTCTTCTCATCAGGTGACCAAAGTATTGGAGTTTTAGCTTCAGCATCCATCCTAACAGCTTAGAAGGCATCAACTTCTTTCTCCCAGTGACTTCTGATCTTCTGCCTCCTCTCCCCAGAATTGAGGGAAACTGACTATTGGCATCTCTGGGGTTGGCGGAGGAAAAATGTCAAGACAGACTTGTGGAAACACATGTTTTTCATGAAAATCCTGTTTCATGCAATGCCAGATTTCTTTGTATCACTAGTCTGGTTCTTCAGCAGAAACAACAGATCCTAGACATAACATACAGACTAGCTTTGTACTCACAGGTGGGTTGACTTGTAAGATGTGGGGAGTCCCAAGGTCACAGCTAGTCAGCCTTCTATTAACAAGCTGAGTAGTTAAATCTAGTTTCATTCTTGGTCTGTCCTCTGTTAAGTGCTTTGCATATTGGGTATTGTTCTAATGCTGTATATATACTGACTGTTTTTAATTCTCCCATAGTCCCATGATGGAGAAACATGGGCTGGTTTTTGGTTTTTTAATATTTATTTATTTAATTTGGCTGCACCAGATCTTAGCTGAAGCTCATGAGATCTTTGAGCTTCTTTGTGGCATACAGGATCTCTGGTTGTGACATGCTGACTCTTAATTGTGGCATGTAGGATCTAGTTCCCTGACCAGGGATCAGACCTGGGCCCCCTGCATTGGGAGCATGGAATCTTAGCCACTGGACCACCAGGGAATTTCCCATGGGTTATTTTAGAGAAGTCAGTTTCCTTAAGGTTATAGCTGGTAACTAGCAGAGTCAGGCTTTGAACCAGACCTTAGTGTTATGCCAGATTGTCTTTTAGTTTCCCTTTCTTTTCTGGCCAACCCTCGTTTGTATTTAAAACATAGATGAGAGGAATCTTGGAGGTAACTGAATTGTGTTCGTATTTGTTTCCTTTTTTGGTGATTAAATTGAGACTCTGAGGCAACAATTGACTTAATCTAGGTTGCACAGGGAATGGCGGTGCTTGGATGAGAGAACTCAAGTGCCTCACTACCTACCCAGCCAGAATTCTTTCCATACTGTTCCCTGCTGCCCCCCTGACTGGAAAGCTCTGCCTTTCTCTCTTAATATTGATTTCCATCTCTTCTTTTAGAGCCAACAGACACGTTTGTTCATTCAGCAATCATTAAAAACTCACTGTGACCCAAACACTGTGTTAAATTTGGGAGATGTGGAGTTGAACAGAGCAGACTTTCTCACTATCCTCGAGACACTCTCTGTCTACAGTGGGAGACATGTGAAAAGAAAGTTTCAAGCCAGTGAGGACTCTGCTATTCGTGGGACTGTGTATCCAGTGAGCTATGACGGTACGAAGGAAGAAGACAGGACTCTTCAGGGTAAAGTCACGGACGACTTTACCCTTTGAAGTTTTTGTGGGTAAATAGGATTTTGCCAGATGAACAAGGAGAAGGAAGATATTTTAAATAAAAGGGAAGAATGGGTGAAGTCATTGAAGTGCTAAAGAAAATGAAGCACTAAAGAACCGAACTCAGTTCAGAATAGATATTTTGGATGTTACTTGCAGTTGGATGCTGTTTAAATGTGAACTATTAGTACCTAAACTGTGAGAATAGCAGGAAGAACATATTTGAGAGATAGGAAATGAGATTAATGGGACAGTGATATGGACATTGAAGAAGGACTCTGTTCTTTCTTGGGTGACTGAAGAGATGACAATGATTCATACTTCTCCCCCTGTGGACAGAAGGTGGATAAAGGGTGAGGAGAGATTTTGTTCTGTTCTGGACAACGGAGACAGCTGAGTGGGAGGTGAGGATGTGGGCATCATCAACATGTAGGTGGGAAGTAAAACCATGATATAGAGGAGAGCGATCTGAAGGTGAAGGCCCAGTGCTTCAGGAGTAGGCAGAGTGAAAGGAGCCTGCAAACAAAATAGAGGAAGCATTTGTCCAAGGAGCAAGAAAATAATGAGGTGTAAAAGCTTTATGTCATTGAAGGGAAGCCCCTCTGCATCCCATAAGAATATGGGAGTAAAATCTCTGAGAGGGGAATGAAAGAGGAGAGAAGGGGCCTGGGCACAAACTTTTAAAAAGGGACATAACCCAAGGACAGGACGTAAACTGATTAGAACCAAATAGATCTAAGATGGTGGATGAGTGGACTTCCACTAAATCTTGAACCTCAGTATATGCTCATCATAACACAACAACAAGCTAAATGACACAACCATAGGTTCCATGACAATTCTGAGGCCAACTGTCAAAGACCAAAAAGTAAACGGTGGTCCAGTTCCTGGAATCCCCACCCCTTCCCTGAAATAGTTGGAATAATCCTCCTACTCATTAGCCTGTGAAGTTACCTTGAAAACTAACCATCCCATATTTTGGGACTGCTCTTACTTTCTTAGTTGGCCCATACTCTGTCTGTGGACTGTGTTTCTCTCTAAATAAATCCACTTTTTACCTTAAAAAAAAAAAGGAATGGTCAACTGCTCAAGAAACTTAATAACTGAAAAGTAGTCATTGGGGATATCAGATATGAAGAATTGGGATTGGATTAAGGCCGATTTTAGAAGCCTGAATGCACGAACTGCATAAGTGAATGAATGGTTTGGAGGAAAGATGGAGGATGGAGTTCAAAAATGAAAGGAAGGTGAGAGAGAAGGTATTCGCAATCCAGGTAAAAGACCAAGGGCATAAAAACGAGTGAGTGAGTGGGTGGAAAGTTGCTCAGTCGTGTCCGACTCTCTGTGACCCTATGGACTAGCCCACCAGGCTCCTCCACCCATGGAATTTTCTAGGCAAGAGTACTGGAGTGGGTTGCAATTTCCTTATTCAGGGGATCATCCTGACCTGGGGATCGAACCCAGGTCTCCCACATTGCAGGCAGACGCTTTACCGTCTGAGCCACCAGGGAATCCCAAGGACATGATAAACCTTGGTCTTTTACCTGGATCTTAGTAGGCTAAGGGGAAGAAGCTGGAAAAGAGTATTAGGTTGATGGCATGGAGTGAGTTCCCAGGGAAATATGGGATCTAGAGTATGTGTGGTCAGGCAGTCTCAGGCATGATAGAGCCTCAATAGGCATGTGAATAGAGGAGGAATCTTTCCCTTTGTAGTCAATAATTTTATCTGGAGACATTTTGTGGACATTCCTGGTAGGAGTCTGGGGAAGACTTGGGTGATAGAGGCTAGGGATTGGGTAGGGAAGGGCCTGTTTAAAAGTCCTATTAAAGGGGAACTATGTTCTAGTGGGAAAGAGCAGAGATGGGAAGAGGGGCTGAATGGAAGTAATTCCATTAGCAGAAAGATGAGAGAAAAGACAGGGACTATATTCATGGTGGGAGATGGAGTCTGACATAATTCTAACTTAGCAGCAAGGCCTTGGGGCTAAATATGGTTTTGTGGGGGCAGTCTTTTAGCTTTCATGGAATTGTTGTAACCCATCCTCCCATCATGTATGTGTATCTACTGAAAGAGCTCTTTCTCAAAAGGCGGGAATATTTTGGGACAAAGCCACTTAGCCCCATTCTGGAGCTATCAATACACAGTAATAGGGAAGGGGTCTTCTTTCTCCCTTCTTTTTCCACACCAAAGACACAGTGTTGCTTTTTTGCTTCTGTCTTTTGGTGGGCACAGAGGGTATAGGATTCCATTTTGATGGGTGATGAGATGGCAGCTACAGCTTGGCTGGCGGCAGGCTTGTCTGAGTGAAAAAAATAATCTGTCTCATAGGGATCTGGAACACTGGGGCTGTGATGAAGCTCCAACTTGTCATCACACAGAAGCAAGGAGGAAGGCAATGTTCTTATTTTACAAAGTATCACTGGACACTCTACAGAAACAACACCCAGGTCATGCTGACTGTGTGGATGGTGGCAGTGTTGGTGTGGTTGTGACTGTGGCAGGTTTATTGAATGGGTTGGTAATGGAGTACCAGCCTTCATTATTCTAGACAGGACAGTCTGACCCTTGGTCAGATTGGGCCAATCCATGAAAACATTGAGAACAAGCATTATGTTTCTCCAGCTATGGAGTAGAGCGTTTACAAGCCACACAGTTCTGAATTCCAGTCACAGCTTTCCCAAGTACTGGGGAAAGTTATTGAACTTCTCTAAACCTCAGTTTCTCCTTTGAAAAATGATGATTATATGATGTCTATCTCATTGGACAGTTCTAAGGACTTATTTTAAATCTCTCGGACAATGTAGGTAAAGATGTTAAAACAGTAGCTGGCAATAAAGCTCTCCATAATGAGTAGTTCACTGAAGGTTATAGCACTTTGTTTTTGGAATTTGGGGTACACCTGAGTGAATGGAACTTGGAGACATTGAAATCTGTATGTTATTTTTATTGGCTATGTTTATGTCATAGGTTGGAAAAACTTAAACATTGCAATTAAATTATTTCCCAACTTATGCTTAAGTATAATAAGCAAGTTTACTCAAAGTAAAGAAGAAAGAAGCAACAGTTAATTATGTTGGAATGCTGCTGAGCTTTCAAAAGCAAAAGGATTCCTGGATTTATATTCCCAGTCTATAGCATATTTTGTGCAGGCACATATTCTTCTCTCTTCCTCTTTCTGCAGTTTCATTAATTCTGTTTTCAAGATGATTTGTAACATTCTAAAGGAATGTACAGATATATTAATTTACTACCAACTCTGCTACCTCTTTTGGGCTTCCCTGGTAGCTCAGCTGGTAACGAATCTGCCTGCACTGCAGGAGACCCCAGTTTGATTCCTGGGTCGGGTATTCTGGGCTGTCCCTGGTGGCTCAGCTGGTAAAGAATCTGCCTGAAATGTGGGAGACCTGGGTTTGATCTCTGGGTTGGGAAGATCCCTTGGAGAAGGGAATGGCTACCCACTCCATTATTCTGGCCTGGAGAATTCCATGGAATCTAAATTCCATGGAATCTATAGTCCATGGAGTCACAAAGCGTTGAATACAACTTTCACTTGCTATCTCTTTTAATTTCACTTAATTTAAAAAAAATTACATGGTAGAAAAGGACAGCAATCTTGGTTCACAACTGTTACTATGTTTCTCAAAGTAGGTTTTGTGGAGCTTGTCTTTGGATGTTAATACATCATATAAAGTAAGGATCCTTACTTCACAGGCTGGAAAAGCCTCGTTCAAGAGGTTTTATTTCTGTGTAAGAATTTCCCAGAAACTTACTATGCTAATATGCATTTGGCTCTCCCAAACTTATCTGATCCTAGCAATATTTTGTTTCATAACTACTGCAGAACTTGTGTTTCATGGATCAAGCTTTGGGAAATTTCTTTCTAGGAAGACATGGGATGACTATGACTCTTGGGATCTGAGATGTCAAAGTGGAAAGAATCTTCTAGAATCTTTTAGAGGACTGAGAAAAGAAAAAGACTGGGGAGATTTTAGGACTTAGCTTTTGGTAATCTGTGCTTCCTCTCCAACACGATTCCAGTATATACACTCCATTTACACTTCAGTCATAACCAGGAAATTTGGAGTGGAGAAATTCAATGGTAACTCCTAGGCAAAATTCCTTATGTGACTCTTCTGAGTGGCATGGCAATATGGTGCTGCATATATATACATTTTTTTAATACCAGAGAGTGGTGATGTATTTTTATTAAATGAGTGCCAGCAATTTTAAAAAATTTTTGAATTTTCTAATGCACAAAAGTTTCTATAGCAAATGCTTCAAACTATGATTAGGGCCAGGGGGCATGATATATTTTATAAACAAAGATCATAAGAAAATGTCATTGTGAATATTTTTTAAAGAGAAATTTTGTGTCGAACATGATTTAAATCTTCCAGGTATTCTTAATGATTAATTCTTAACTAACGTATGGGGGGAAATTCTCTTTCTCAGGTCACATATTCATTCATTATTTTAATTATACCAGATAACTCATGTGAAAATTTACTTACCTGGTTAGTGATTTTTAACCAGGGATAAGTAAGCACAAACAATTCTATAGAGCTATTTACAAGAAAATGAGCCTGGGCCCACATCCATAGATTCCAGTTCATTAAGATCTGGGAGGGGCTCCCCAGCTTGTGTTTTTTTCCAGCAATGCTTCTGGGTGATTCTGGTACAGACCTTGAGTTGACAACCCTTGGGATGGATATAATTAAAATAACAGACGTGGATTATTTTTCATTTATGAAACAGCATGGTGTGCTAGACTTCACACAGTTCTCCTGGATGATAGTGCCAAGAAGAATGTCGATTTTAAAATGAAAGTGATTAGCAAACATCCTGATTTGTGTCTGTGTCTTACATCTAAACAAATTTGGCACTGGAAGTGGAGGAAGGGGAGAGGCAGGAGACTGGCTCATCTTCGTGTAGGTTGTTAGGTACAAAACTCCCCTTTCTGAGGTGACCTCTGTAACAGTGTGGTCCATAGGCACGTTTGATTAAGGGAAATATGATATTTCAGGATAAGGAAAATAAGGAGCCACAGAATTTCTGGGGGTTGCGTGTATCAAGAGAGGGGATAATGAGAAGAGAGTATGGAGTTGAGTTTTCATTTCTTAACTTGATGTTCACATCAGTTCATCTACTCAGATTGTTGGCACAGCTACCAGTGATATTTTGGATTTGCAGGTAACTGAGACGCTTAAGCCACCCAGTGTTGCCATGAGGGCATTGCTTAAAAAGTGACAGTGAACAGTTTTGCAGAAAATGGGATATTTGTCAAATTAGAGGATCAAATTCTATTATCCCTCAGTGTAGGTAGGAGGAAAGTCTGTTTAACAAAGTGGCACAACATCTCTCAATCTCCTCAATATCAATAATATCTCCTCAATAATCTCTTCAATCTCCTCTCAATGAAATGATAGTTTATTGTGCAGAGTGGAAGAGCCAATTATCCTCAGATTAACAATTATACCTTCTTTTGTTTGTTTTTCTGAACTGCTAGCAAGCTAAGGTGTGGATTTTGAGAGAAAAGTTTATGATTTCACAAATTGCTTGTGGAATGGATTAGAGGGTGACATGCCCATGACACTGATCACCCTGCTGATCTCCTCGGTTGATTCAGACTTGTCCTAGAAGGGGAACTGAGGATAAATTGGACTCTGTGTGGCTTAGGGCACAAGTTTCCTTGGAGTGGAGGGCTTGGCTTAAAGACTAATTGTCTCAATCATATAGCTTCTCTGTGAATCTTGGATTTTCATATTGTTTCTCACAAGAATCAACTACTTAATCCCTATTCATTAATCTTTCGGGGAATTGTGTACAATATTATTACATATTGTGCATTATTTTATTTCATATATATTCAATCCATAGAAGGATGCATGACCTTGTCTGATACCTGCTTTATTTATAATGGATCATTTGCCTAAACTTCTCTAAGTAGAACCTGACTGGAATCTCACATATCCACCCCCATCCCCACCAAATACTCAACCTAAATATTACAATATAATTGAAATTAGATTAAAAAATTAAATGACATTTTGTGAGCTGTTTAAAAGGGTCAGCAATGTGTTTGAGCATTGCAAGATTAACCTTTGCTCATTTGGGAAAATGCAGACTTCAATAGGGATTCTGTGGCTGGGGTTGCACTTGCTAAAAGTTTAAAACAGTAATTTTTTCCTAAGAAAGGTCATCTTGAGCTAAAATGTCAAATAAATTATTTAGATTACTGAATTAGAAAAGTGAGGATCTGACAGGCTGAATTTTTTATGCACATTAGCCACAGCCGGGGTCTCTCTATGCTCTTTTTATTAGGTAAAGTGCACCCCCTTGCCTCTTATTAAAAATCTCTCCATTTAGGTCCAATACACTTCCTTTGATAGATGACTGCTGCTGTTGAGCATCCAAATACATGAGGCTGCTGAATTCAGATGGCCTGTGTTCGTTCTGCATGTCTCCTAGGCTGGATGCTAGTGAAGAGGCAAATGAGGGGGACACAGAGAGAGACAGGAGCATACATGCAAACATACACCAGCAACAAATGTTTGCATATATGTATACGTGCAAACACATATACATGTATATATACATGTCCGACTCTAGCCTGCCAGGCTCCTCTGTCCACGGAATTCTCCAGGCAAGCATAATGGAACCTGGGTCTCTTGCATTATATATTATATATTATATATTTACCCACTGAGCCACCAGGAAAGCCCCATGCAAACACTTAAGCATGTAAATAAACATGCTTTTTTTTTTTTAAAGGAAGAGACCCTCAGAATTCAGTAAAACAGAAACACTCTCTAAAGATATATATTGTGTTTCTAAATAGGGAGCACATGATGTCAGATTGGTCCCAAGATAGCAAGGAAATAATACCAAAAAACTAAATGGTTTTATGACCACATGACCTAAAATATTCTTCTAGAAGGAAGAGTTTGAAAGAACCTCTAGGTGCCACTGCCACCTTGGGGATATGGCAAATTTCTGGCTAGTGCTTCTTTTATAGAACACTCTAAGTCTTTCAGAAAACTTTCTTATTTTTTCTTTTCCATTATGGTTTATTACAGGATATTAAATATAGTTCCCTGTGCTATACAGTGGGACTTTGTTCTTTATTATTTATATAGTAATTTGTATCTAATAATCCCAAACTCCTAATTTTATGTATGTCTAACTTACTCCTCTTTCGTAACCATAAGTTTGTTTCCTACGTCTTTGAGTCTGTTTAAAAAATAAGTTCATTTGTATTGTACTTTAGATTCCACATATAAGTGATATCATATAGTAAATATTTACTTTTCTCTTTCTGATTATGTCACTTAGCATAATATTCTCTAGTTGTATCCATGTTCCTACAAATGACATTATTTCATTCTTTTTCTTGGCTGAGTACTATTCCATCACACACACACACATACACACTACATCTTTATCCATTCATCTCTTAATGGACATTTAGACTGCTTCTATGTCTTAACTATTCTACTCAGAGCTGCCATGAAAACTGGGGTATATGTATCTTCAGAAATTTTTCTAATTGCAGATAGATGATGCTGGTATTAGTTCTCTTTTATACATGAGAAATTGAGTTACAGAGCTGACAGCGTTAGTGATTGGGCTATATTACTATCACAGACTGGCAGACTTGAATCTTAACCCTGGCTCTTGGCTCCTTCTTTACCAAGATGTCTGTATTAGATTTGTAGTTTCTTGAGTAGAGAAGTTCTTTAGAATGTTTTGATGCCTAGAGGTGAAAATGTATATGAAAATTTCAAGTTTCTGTCCTCTATGTATAAATACAGAGTATTTTACATTTCTGTGAAGCTTTTAGTGTCTAACTCTTAGGTTCCTGGCTTATATGTGTGTGTATATTTTGCCAACTTCTCTTTTCAGAGAACTTCACTCTCTAGTTATTTTTCCAAGTTGCCTTTTCCATTCCGTTCTGTTCAGTCGCTCAGTCATGTCCGACTCTTTGCGACCCCATGAATCACAGCACGCCAGCCTCCCTATCCATCACCAATTCCTGGAGTTCACTCAAACTCATGTCCATCGAGTCGGTGATGCCATCCAGCCATCTCATTCTCTGTTGTCCCCTTCTCTTCCCGTCTCCAATCCCTCCCAGCATCAGAGTCTTTTCTAATGAATCAACTCGTTGCATGAGGTGGCCGAAGTATTGGAATTTCAGCTTTAGCATCAGTCCCTCCAATGAACACCCAGGATTGATCTCCTTTAGAATGGACTGGTTGGATCTCCTTGCAGTCCAAGGGACTCTCAAGAGTCTTCTCCAGCACCACAGTTCAAAAGCATCAATTCTTCGGTGATCAGCTTTCTTCACAGTCCAAATCTCACATCCATACATGACCACGGGAAAAACTATAGCCTTGACTAGACGGACCTTTGTTGGCTAAGTAGTGTCTCTGCTTTTTAATATGCTATCTAGGTTGGTCATAACTTTCCTTCCAAGGAGTAAGCGTCTTTTAATTTCATGGCTGCAATCAGCATCTGCAGTGATTTTGGAGTCCCCAAAAATAAAGTCTGCCACTGTTTCCACTGTTTCCCCATCTATTTGCCATGAAGTGATGGGACCAGATACCATGATCTTTGTTTTCTGAATGTTGAGCTTCAAGCCAACCTTTTCACTCTCCTCTTTCACTTTCATCAAGAGGCTTTTGAGTTCCTCTTCACTTTCTGCCATAAGGGTGATGTCATCTGCATATTTGAGGTTATTGATATTTCTCCCGGCAATCTTGATTCCAGCTTGTGCTTCTTCCAGCCCAGCGTTCCTCATGATATACTCTGCATATAAGTTAAATAAGCAGGGTGACAATATCCAGTCTTGACGTACTGTTTTTCCTATTTGGAACCAGTCTGTTGTTCCATGTCCAGTTCTAACTGTTGCTTCCTGACCTGCATACAGGTTTCTCAAGAGGCAGGTCAGGTGGTCTGGGATTCCCATCTCTTTCAGAATGGTCCACAGTTTATTGTGATCCACATAGTCAAAGGCTTTGGCATAGTCAATGAAGCAGAAATAGATGTTTTTCTGGAACTCTCTTGCTTTCTCCATGATCCAGCGGATGTTGGCAATTTGATCTCCGGTGCCTCTGCCTTTTCTAAAACCTGCTTGAACATCTGGAAGATGTTCAAGTTGCCTTTTACATGTATCTTAAATTCTTTTCATGGTTAAGGATCCTAAGCCTCAGAAAATCTAAATGCACAAGACTGGGGTAGCGTTGAGATTAGAACTCAGAACTTAGAGATATTTGGTTCTAATCTGTGGTTGAATTAAATCATTTCTTTTCTGCCTCCTTCTTCTGTAAGTTCCATTTTCCCTTTCTCTTCTGTCTTTGGCTGTCTACTGACCCCTCTTGTTTGGACAGTATTGGTGTCCTGCATTTCCAGACCTCCTGGCAGTTGGACAGAGCTTCATGACTAGTTCTGTCTAATGGAGTGTGTCCTTTCTCTGTTGAAGAATTGGGAAATTATTATGCACCCCTCTATTTACTTCTTCTAATTGCCTTGAAACATTTGAAGGAGACTTTGAGTTCTAATGGTAGGATTAAAAGTAAGCAGTCAATTTTTGAAGATGCTTCTGGAGAGGCACCAATACCTGCACTGGATTTTCCATGAGGAAATCATTAACTTTTGTTGAATTGAGTCTTTGGGGTTTCAGAGTTATTTATTACCTTAGCATAACCTTGTTTATTCTGCTTAAAACTGGTTAAGGGTGTTCTTGTCCAGACTTTTATTTTTAATAAAAATCCATTGCTTTTTTTTGTTCTCCACCTGTCTCTTTATCCAAGTTATTCTCCTCCTTTATAGGGTCTCTGTGTAAAGTCATGTAAGGTGAGCATCCCTTTTCCTCTGTCCTCAGTGATTTTTCTATGTAACGTTCTCACAAAATGTCGACTTGACCTCTCCCTATGTGTAATAAGAAGCCAAAGAGTGCTGACACAAAAAAATGTTATATCCCAATATTTCTTCCATGTATTTGAAAAGAATAGTCTCTGGCAATTTTGAAATTTACAAATGTCCAGTTCTAGAGAAAGAGTTCAAAATGAAGAAAATGAAAGGGTTTCAAAATGTCTATTTCTTTTCTATCACTGTAAAAATAAAGACATATTGCTTTACCCATGGCCCATTAGATCACTGAAATTTGGAATGCATGACTGTGGTTTTCAATTGATCTTTAATTTGAAACTGTCTGAGAAGTGGTCTAGGGATTGCTGGACCCTAAATATAATTTTCCAAATATCATCTATATTTTTGGCATTGAAGTAATACTAATGTTAAAAACTTAGAAAATTGGCTGATGCAATTCAAAGGCTAGCTTGAATTTTCTCAAGCTTAAATTCTCTGTAGGGGGTAATACTCTATCAGGAATAATGCATTCCCAAGCATCTTTCTTAAGAAAAGACCTCTGGAACTAAGACCTTTTACAGGTGGCCCAAGTTTTTGCATGTTTTAGTGTCTATGTACCTGGATATGAACTCAATTTATCTAGCATTCTCTGGAAGTTGAGGTAAAGTTATGCAATGTCCTTTGTCCATGATTTAATGCCAAAATAAAATTTCCACAATATCCCTAGGATAAGAACTTTCAGTGATTCTTAAGTTGAACTCCTTTGCTTCTATGCATCTCTATAATTTAGTCTCTCTCTGTGAACTTCTTTCATACCTACAGTCTCTGATCCTGTTGAGCAGTTCATTCTGAGCCTAGAACCTTTGTTTACATTATTCTTTATCTTGGGGTTTTCTTCCTTTCCTCCTCCTCCTCTCCTGTCTTTGATTTATCACTTTTTAAAAAGACCATTCCAAGCCCAGCTTTTCCACTAAACCTTCTTTTATTGCTAAAGGCAAAAAAAAAAAAAAAAAAAATTTAGTGGCTACCCTTGGGACTGAATTATGCTTTATATATGTAACCTGATATCATAAATCTCATGTTGGAGGTCCGAGGAATGTGAGTATATAGAATAATTATTTACAAAGAGGTCCAGAAAACAAAGCCAAATTTTGGAAAATGAGAAGTGATCAATCAATTATCAAGCAGGAAGCAGAAGAAAATTAGGGACAGTTGACAATAGATAAACCAAAAACCAGAGAAAGTTGTATGTGGGCAAAATGGGGCCTAATTTCATGATTGCTAAGTATCTTCTGGAATGTTTCTTTTATCTGTAGTCTAGAGTCTCTTGTGGGACTAAGAGTTGACATCCCAGAAATTGTTAACCAGTTTTCTATCGCCCCTACCAGCAAGGCTAGTCTAAGGTTTTCTTTAGGTCATAGTGAAAGGCTAAATTTCTATTAGTTGAGATATACTTGTGATAGTAGAGGCTTCCATATGTTCTCCAAGGTCCATGGATCATTAATTCTACAAGTTATAGGCCTTTGTTTCTGGGCAAATTAATCATGACTCTTAATTGTAAGTAACAGAAATGCAACTCAAGCAAGCTTAAACTAAATTTAATGAACTCACCAAGCAAAGGATTCCTGTGGCTAATTGCTCAAAAGAAGGAAGATTCCATTATGAACATACCAACAAATCTCCACTAAACTGAGAGTATAGGATGAGTATTTTGGCTCCTCTTCCCTAATCACTGAGGCAGACCCCAAATCCATGATGAACAAAGCTGTTTTCTTCCAGCCTGGGTATAGCAGAAAGCAGTAGGACACAGAGATGGGTGGGTGAAAGATAGATCCTGAAACAGATTCCCTGGCTCGGGAACTTGATTTTAAGTTGATGTACTTCTGTGGTTTCACTATGACGGCTGCTGTCTGAATGATTTCCCCTAGAATGTAAAGTTTGGTATGTATAAACTTAAAATCTGTATATCTTATCAGAAGAAAATCCAAAAGTCCTCCTGTGTAAACTAAGACTTCTTGAGGCGTTTTGTATTTGAAGTAGGAGTGGTGGATAAAAGCAGGGAAGCACTGGTTTTGCTTGTGTGTGAAATCCGTGATTTCAATGAAATGTTATATTCTAAATGGAATCATATATGATTAGATTAAGCTAACCCTGACTTGAGGAGACATTTGTAAGAAGGAGAAAAACTGCATCAGAGGTGCTTTTGCAATGCACAGTTTATACATTTCATCTGGCTATCAGTGTAGTATTGGTGCTATTCAAGGAAGAAGTGGCTCTTGTCCTGAACTGCTCTAAAAAGGCCCATGTAAAACTAAAATATAGAAAATATAGATGGATTCTTGGTGAAAACAGATCATAGGACCTGTGTATCCCACACAGCAATAAGATAATCCAGGGACTCTCCACTAGTGCTATCAAAATTTCCTCACCATCTCCAACTGATTGCCAGGGCTTGTCTCGCCAGCTTGCAGAGAAACCCTCTCTTCCTCTGGTGTCTCTTTTTGGAAAGTGGGGGACAGATCTCTCTGCAAAGGTTCTGAGAAATGTAGTGACACTTTTAAGTTTTCTAGGACACTATTTTATAGTCTAAAGATGGCTCCTATATATCGGCCCCTATTTGTTTATTTCTTTTTACCAGGCTAGGACAGTTAGCTCAAAGCCTGCAAGTACAAACCTCAAAATCTTACATATTCAGTTGCTTTAAATATCACTCAAATAAACATAGAGCACGTGTTTGTGTGCTCAGTCATGTCTGACTCTTTGCGACCCTAGGCTCCTGTATCCATGGAATTTTTCAGGCAAGAATTCTGGAGTGGGTTGCCATTTCCTCCTCCTGGGTATCTTCCCGACTCAGGGTTTGAACTCACATCTGCGTCTCCTGCATTGCAGGAGGATTCTTTACCACTGAACCATCAGGGAAGCCCATTTAGAGCACACACATCCCCAGTTACATCCAATATCCGCCCACCGTATGTAAGACTGACCCTGTAGCTATGAGAGACCCCAAACTATTGCAGCCCTTTAGAGCTTTCTGGCTCAGAGACTTCAGAGTGACATCACCTGGACACATCAGCCCGTCATTGATTTCTCTCCCCCACCCTGGAGTTTCTTTGCCCTCTTACCCTTCTGGGTGTTGGCCCTGCACTGCTGTCTCTGGAAAGCTTTTTACTCCTCTTGGAAGGAAGAGGGCTTCCTCACTCAGCCTCTTCAAGTTCTGCCTGATAAGGTTTATTGTGAAATACTGCCATCTTATAGTCCTGTCTTTGATCAGTTCTGAAGTTTTTGAACTCAACATAGATAACCTGCATTCCACCACCCCTGCTTCCGACCTCAGAAATACACAGCAGTGATATTAGAAGTACTTGCCAACTTATTGGGTCTTCCCTGGTAGCTCAGATGGTAAAGAATCTGTCTGCAATGCGGGAGACCTGGGTTTGATCCCTGGTTTGGGAAGATGCCCTGGAGAAGGGAATCTTCAGTATTCTTACCTGAAAATTCCATGGAGAGTAGAGCCTGGCAGGCTATAGTCCATGGGGTCACAAAGAGTTGGACCCAACTGACTGACTAACTCACACACATGCCAACTTACTGACTGACTCTGAGGTCTGCCAGTCAGAATGAACACAACTCTAAACCACTGACATGGGGTATTTATACAACACTTTCCTTTGATAGTGTGCCACCAGACATCCAAATGGATTAGGTTTATTCACTTATTTATTCAAGGATGTGTTGAGTACTTAGTGTGCCAGACACTGTCCTGAAACTCCACCAAGTATTACTAACTGAGGTGTCAGAACACTGTTGAGTACATCAGATGAAACTTAGTAGATCTGACTAGAATGGCGTGACCGAGAAATTCTCCTGACAGATCCCATGGAAAATATAGTCTCCAGGACTGTGCTTTCCAGGAAAGGTACTGGGACAGTGATCTGGAACCCTAGAATCTGCAAGCTGTCAGCTAAATAGTAGAAGATGCAAGTGCGCCAGACTCTTAGGAAACCCACGGATACTTGGACTTCAGTGGTTTAATTATAAAATCACTTTATGGTGCTGTATGGAGATTCAAAAATCGCCTTGCTAGCCAAAAATAAGCATGTTGCAGTAAGATCTTTTCTGGGAGTTTTTTTTTGTTTGTTTTTTTGTTTTTTTTTTTGAGATAAAACATTTGCCACTCTAACTTTGGAATCACAAGTCTACTATAAACTGATTTCAGATACTAGAGAACTTGGAATAAAGGTATATAGCACCTTCTGCTTCTTAAAAATTCTGCCCTTCCTGGAATCTAGATGAACCCAGTGTCTTCCTATAGGTGCTATTATGGAATGAATTGTGTCTGACCTCAACTCACATGTTGAAGCCCTAATTCCCTGTGTGACTGTATTTGGAGATAAAGCCTATGAGGAGATAGCTAAGGTTAAGCCAAGCCATAAGTGAAGACTGGTGTACTTCTAAGAGAAAGTGACATCAGGAGTGGATCCACACAGAAGAAAGGCTGTGTGAAGACACGGCAAGAAGGTGGCCCTCTGTAGGGAAAGGAGCGAGGCCTCAGGAGAAACAGAACCTGACAGCATCTTATCTGCACTTCTAGCCTCCAGAGCTGTGAAAAAAGACATTTCTGTTATTTAAGTCACCCGTTCTGTGGTATTTTGTTGTGGCAGTCCTAACAGACTAATACAGGTGAATTGTCAGCAAGAAGGCTAGATTTGCAACATGTGTGATAAACAGGTATAAGAAACTGCCGAAGCATGAAATTAAGGGAGATATGTAATAGTTTAGAGACCTGTCATTTCAAAAACATGGCCTGGAACTTCCCTGGTGGCCCAGTGGTTAAAAATCCCCCTGACAATGCAGGGGACATGGGTTTGATCCCTGGTCCTGCAAGATTCTATATGCTGCAGGGAAATTAAACTTGTGCGCCACAACTATGGAGCCTGTGTTCTAGAGCCTGTGAGCCGCAACTGCTGAACCCACGTGCTGCAACTATTGAAGCCTACACACCCAGAGCCTGTCCTCCACAAGAAAAGCCACTGCAGTGAGAGGCCTGTGCACCACAGCTAGAGGAAACTCGTGTGCATCAGTGAAGACCCAGCGCAACCAAATAAATTTAAACAAACAAACAACAGAAAACATGTCCTGTAAGTTCAGTTTTCTGGGTGTAAAGAACAAATATCTATCTCACAGAAATTCAGGAAAAAAGACTTTAGTGGATATGGTCTTGGTTTCAAGGAGTTGATAGGGGTTCCATCAATAGGGTACTTGGTATTTATTTACTCGAATGTTCCTTGATTCATTGTGACTGAACCTGACTTGGGTCTGTGTCTTTCCCTCCTATTTCCAATAACCTTGTTGTTTTTTGAAAATCTGCATGTTTTCTCTCTCTGTAAATTCCATTAAACTTCAGTTGGCAAGTGATCCATTAATAGGCTTTATTCTTTCTCAACTTCTGCTCCCATCCATTACCTGCCTATTGTTTTATATTTCAAGTTTCAGAGTTCTTGAGAATTCTGGGTGACCTTTGAGCTGTGGGAACCTGGACCAGAGAGTTCTCTGGCCCCATCACCTCTCACAGAAGTGGTTAGAGTCTAGCCATGGGACCCAATACCTTGTTACCAAAGGTCTGGAAGTGGATTGTGTGTGGGAAGGTAATGTGAGCCTCAGCTTCTGCACTATTATCACTTTTCTTGGCATTATCCACATGTCTTAAGGGAAAAGGATAATAGTCCAGGAATACATTGGTGGGTCACTCAAAAATGAAGTAACTTGATTTTATACCAAGATAACATATTGCTATTGACTTAGGTCTATCCCTGCTGAAAGATTCTGGAGGTTAGGTCCTGTGAATGAATTATGGATGTAAACCTCAGGTCCAGGAATCACATCCCATTCCTCACCGTCTTCTGCAAGAGACCATTAACATCATTCTTCAGTAGGTGCTGGAGCATGTCTGGACACTGGGAAAACTAAAGGGCTGAATGTGACAAATAGGTATGAGTATTGTGTGGTTGTCCATTTATTGTCCTGTGAGGATGTGTATTATACCAGTTGCAGATACAGTCTCATTAAGGCCTGAGCCCTTGGAAATGTTTCAGCAGTATCAAAAATACTTCTTGTTCTGATTCAACTGGGAATTGAGCCTGCCATAAAACTGTCCAAATAAATTAGAAACTGAGGCAGCACATCCAGATCTTCTAAAAACCGTTTAAGTGTAGTTGTTGGAAGTATGGCCAGATGTACCTTGTTGGCAAAAGTGAGTTATGTGTATGTATATTAGCCAACCACACCAAAATGTGCCCAGATGTCCCCAGAGGGGTCTGTCTATTTTCACCCAGCAGAAGTCATCTGAGCAGAGCTTTAATCTAGAGAACTAGAACATTCGGCACATTCACCTATGTATATACTCCACTGTTTTGAATGCCCTAGGGATGAGGGGCTATTGGCATAAAATCTGGTTCTCAATCGTAGGGTTGAGTCCTGACCAGAATGGATGAGGAAAGCATAGGAATTCAAACACATGGAGATGAGTGAGCTCTTCTCTGAGTTTTCTGTCTGAGGGAATGCTCTCCAGTGGACAGAATAGAATCAGAATCCAAAAAGGGAGATTTGGCAGCAGGTGATGTAGAAAAAACCGGAAGACTTGGGCAGCAGAGGGCCTAGAGAATGAATAGCCAGTAATGAGCAAGCTGAAATCAGTGTCCCAAATAGGTGAAAGTTAAATTATTTGCTGGAACACTTTACCTATCATCAGCAGTCTCTGCTGGGCTAGGGGAGGGAAATTAAGGGGATGTAGCTGAGAGAGACAAGAGCTGTTTCACTGTCTCTGAAATGCTGATAAACATGTAGTTGGCTGCATAGCTGAGCACTTATTTAGTAGGTTAGTTCTTTAAGCATCAGTTTCTTCATTCCTTACAGCATGTGCTGTGATACATTCAGTTCAGTTCAGTTCAGTTGCTCAGTTGTGTCCGACTCTTTGCGACCCCATGAATCACAGCACGCCAGGCCTCCGAGTCCATCACCAACTCCCGGAGTTCACTCAAACTCATGTCCATCGAGTCGGTGATGCCATCCAGCCATCTCATTCTCTGTCGTCCCCTTCTCCTCCCACCCCCAGTCCCTCCCAGCATCAGAGTCTTTTCCAATGAGTCAACTCGTCGCATGAGGTGGCCAAAGTATTGCAGTTTCAGCTTTAGCATCAGTCCTTCCAATGAACACCCAGGATTGATCTCCTTTAGAATGGACTGGTTGGATCTCCTTGCACTCCAAGGGACTCTCAAGAGTCTTCTCCAGCACCACAGTTCAAAAGCATCAATTCCTCGGCGATCAGCTTTCTTCACAGTCCAACTCTCTCATCCATACATGACCACTGGAAAAACCACAGCCTTGACTAGATGGACCTTGGTTGGCAAAGTAATGTCTCTGTTTTTTAATATGCTGTCTAGGCTGGTCATAACTTTCCTTCCAAGGAGTAAGCGTCTTTTAATTTCTTGGCTGCAATCAGCATCTGCAGTGATTTTGGAGCCCCAAAAAATAAAGTCTGACACTGTTTCCACTGTTTCCCCATCTATTTCCCATGAAGTGATGGGACCAGATGCCATGATCTTTGTTTTCTGAATGTTGAGCTTCAAGCCAACCTTTTCACTCTCCTCTTTCACTTTCCTCAAGAGGCTTTTGAGTTCCTCTTCACTTTCTGCCATAAGGGTGGTGTCATCTGCATATCTGAGGTTATTGATATTTCTCCCAGCAATCTTGATTCCAGCTTGTGCTTCCTCCAGCCGAGCGTTCCTCATGATGTACTCTGCATATAAGTTAAATAAGCAGGGTGACAATATCCAGCCTTGATGTACTCCTTTCCCTATTTGGAACCAGTCTAACTGTTTCCATGTCCAGTTCTAACTGTTGCTTCCTGACCTGCATATAGGTTTCTCAAGAGTCAGGTACTTAGAACTAAATGTCCCTTTGAGCCTATTCTGACTTTTTAAAAGTGAAGTTTATACTAAAGTGCAATATACATACAGAACAACTATCAGGTGACAAATTGTCACAAAGTAAACACATCCATGCAGTCACCACCCAGTTCAGGAAATAGTTATTGGCATTCCTCAATATCCTCCCCTTTCTCTATCCTCACTATACACTCCTGAACGTAAATAGAAGCTTTCTGATGTCATAATTAATTTGTTCTACTTGTCTTTAGCTGTATTTAAATGGAATTATACAGGCTATGCTATTTCCCCCTCTGAACATTATTCCTGAGAGATATATTGCTGCACACGAATTGTCTGGAGTAGCAAAATTCAGTTCATTTTCAATACCATATAGTATTGCACTACATACTATACACACTTTATCTGTCCATTCAACTGTTGATAGACTTTTGGGTTGTTTCCAGTTCGGGCTATTTGGTGCTATGATAACCATTTGGAAATGTTTTTTGATGCATATATGTATGCATATCTGTTGGGTATATGTCTAGGAGAAGAATTGTTGAGTCATGGACTGTGTGTTCAGCTTTAGCAGATATTGGCAAACAATTTTCCAGAGGAGTGCCACCATTTTATGAGCAAGTCTGTTGTTCCATAGTCTCATCAACACTTGGAATACTTAGCTTTTAAATTTTAGCCTTTTATGATTGTGTTTTGAACCTTCTTTTCCGAGTGACTAAAGATGTTGAACTTTTTTAAAAAAAATTTACTAGCCATTTTGGTATTCTTTGTGAAGTGCCTGTTTTGCCCATTTTTATTTTTTTTCTGTTGGCTTTTATTTTCTTATCAATGTGTTAGAGTTATGTATGTTGGATACAAGCTCTTTGTCATGTATGTATTGCAAATACTTCTACTCTATGACTTGCCTCTTTGAAATAATGTCTTTTAATGAATAGAAATTATTACTTTTCTTGTAGTCCAATTTATCAGTTTATTCTTTATAACTGAATTTTGTGTAGTATTAAAAAATATTTGCCATTCCCAAGATAGCCTGTTTTCTTCTAGAAGCCATAATGTTTTCAGTTTCATGTTTAAGTCTATGTTCCATGTGGAATTGATTTTTATGTATAGTGTGAGGTAGGGATCAATATTTTATTCTGTACAGATTTTCAGTTGACCCAACAACACTTATTCAAAAGACCATCCTTTCCCATTGCCTTCAATACCATCTTTGACATAAATAAACACATATATAAGGATTTGTTTCTGAATTCTATGGTATGTTCTACTAGTCTATTAATATTTTGGGGACCAATATCAGAATTCTTAATTACTGTAGTTTCAAAATATTTTTGTAGATATATAAATGTAAGTCCTTCTATTTTGTTCTTATTTTGTAAGTTTTTTTCACTATTCTTGGTTCTTTGTACATCTGTATATATTTTAGAATCAGCATATCAAGTCATATAAACATGCACAGGAATTTGTAAGGAGTTGTTTGAAGTAACAGTAACTCTCACATCAACTTTAGGAGCATTGACACCTTTTCAATATTAAGTCTTTCAATCCCTCAATATTATGTATCTTAACTATTTAGATTTTTAAATAATGTTTCCAGTAATTCTTATTACTGCTATAAGGAAATATAATCAAGTTTTGTGTGTTGATACTGAATCAGGGATCTTGCTAAGTTTAATTGGTAATTCTGACGGTTTAAATGTAGATTCTTTTGGAATTTCTTGTTGTCTTTAAATAATTATAGTTTTATATCTTCTTCTCCATTTCTTATATCTTGTTTGTTCTTGCTATATTGACTGCTGGGATTTTTAATAAAATTTTAGTAGAATTACTAATAGCTGACATCTTCATCTTGTTCCTAATATTAGGAGGGAAAATTTCAATAGTTTGCCATTATTACATTTGCTGTATGATTTTTGTAGCTATTCTTTATAGTATTAAAAATTCCCTTTTATACTCAACATTATATGTCATCACTTCACTAGGAAATTATAAGTTAAAACTAAAATTGAATACCACTATACACCCATACTTTGCCAACCAAGGTCCGTCTAGTCAAGGCTATGGTTTTCCCCGTGGTCATGTATGGATGTGAGAGTTGGACTGTGAATAAAGCTGATTGCTGAAGAATTGATGCTTTTGAACTGTGGTGTGGAGAAGACTCTTGAGAGTCCCTTGGAGTGCAAGGAGATCCAACCAGTCCATTCTAAAGGAGATCAATCCTGGGTGTTCATTGGAAGGACTGATGCTAAAGCTGAAACTGCAATACTTTGGCCACCTCATGCGACGAGTTGACTCATTGGAAAAGACTCTGATGTTGGGAGGGATTGGGGGTGGGAGGAGAAGGGGACGACAGAGAATGAGATGGCTGGATGGCATCACCGACTCGATGGACATGAGTTTGAGTGAACTCCGGGAGTTGGTGATGGACAGGGAGGCCTGGCGTGCTGTGGTTCATGGGGTCGCAAAGAATTGGACATGACTGAGCGACTGAACTGAACTGAACTGAATACACCCATAAATGTAAAAATTTAAAACTTTAAAATATTAAATACTGGTGAGGATGTGGAGCAACCGAAATTCCAGTTCATTGCTGGTAGGAATGCAACATGGTACAATCACCTTGGAAGATAGTTTGATAGTTTCCCGTAAAACTACACATGCTTTTACCATCAAACACAGTAATCACGCTCCTTGGTATTTATTCCAAAGGATTAAAAACTTATATCTACACAAAAATCAGCAAAAAATATTTTAGCAGATTTATTAGTTTTCAAAACTTGAAAGCAACTAAGATGTACTTTACTAAGTAAATAGATAAACTGTGGTACATTTAGACAATGGATTATTGTTTGATGCTAAAAAGAAATGAGCTATCAAGTCTTCCATATCAACATGGAAGAACCTTAAATGCATCTTATTAAGTGAAATAAACCAATCTAAAAAGGCCACATACGATGATTCCAATTATATGACATACTGGAAAAGGGTGGAAATAGGAAAATAAATTAGTGTTTTCCGGGAGTTAACAGGGATGGGCCTCACTGTCTCCCTGGACATGAGTTTGAGCAAGCTCTGAGAGATGGTGAAAGATAGGAAGCCTGTTGTGCTACAGTCCATGGGGTCACAAAGGGTCAGACATGACTGAACAACTGACCAACAGCAACAACAGAGATAGACAGAATAATACAGCAGAGAAGATTTTTTAAGGCAATGAAATTATTCTCTATGATAGTATAGTGGTGGATACATTTTGTCAAAATCTATAGACTATACAACGCTAAGAGTGAACCCTAGTATAAGCTAAGGACTTTAGGTGGTAATTCTGTGTTAATATAGGTTAATCAGTTTTAACAAATGTACCACGTCAGGAAGCAACAGTCAGAACTGTACATGGAATAACAGACTGGTTCCAAATAGGAAAAGGAGTACATCAAGGCTGGATATTGTCACCCTGCTTATTTAACTTATATGCAGAGTACATCATGAGGAACGCTGGGCTGGAAGAAGCACAAGCTGGAATCAAGATTGCCAGGAGAAATATCAATAACCTCAGATATGCAGATGACACCACCCTTATGGCAGAAAGTGAAGAGGAACTCAAAAGCCTCTTGAGGAAAGTGAAAGAGGAGAGTGAAAAGGTTGGCTTGAAGCTCAACATTCAGAAAACAAAGATCATGGCATCTGGTCCCATCACTTCATGGGAAATAGATGGAAAAACAGTGGAGACAGTGTCAGATTTTATTTTTGGGGGCTCCAAAATCACTGCAGATGCTGATTGCAGCCATGAAATTAAAAGACGCTTACTCCTTGGAAGTAAAGTTATGTCCAACCTAGATAGTATATTAAAAAGCAGAGACATTACTTTGCCAACCAAGGTCCGTCTAGTTAAGGCTATGGTTTTTCCTGTGGTCATGTATGGATGAGAGAGTTGTACTATGAAGAAGGCTGATCGCTGAAGAATTGATGCTTTTGAACTGTGGTGCTGGAGAAGACTCTTGAGAGTCCCTTGGAGTGCAAGGAGATCCAACCAGTCCATTCTAAAGGAGATCAATCCTGGGTGTTCATTGGAAGGACTGATGCTAAAGCTGAAACTGCAATACTTTGGCCACCTCATGCGATGATTTGATTCACTGGAAAAGACTCTGATGCTGGGAAAGGTTGGGGGCGGGAGGAGAAGGGGACGACAGAGAATGAGATGGCTGGATGGCATCACTGACTCTGTGGACATGAGTTTGAGTGAGCTCCGGGAGTTGGTGGTGGACAGGGAGGCCTGGCGTGCTGTAATTCATGGGGTCGCGGAGAGTCGGACACGACTGAGCGACTGAACTGAACTGAACTGAACTGAAGACGCGGTTTTACTTCAAGTTCACACTGATCCCCAAAATGTAGTAATTGAGAACCCAGGGACTTTGCTGGAGTTCTTTCTCATTGTTGAGTCTTGATTTCTTATTTTGTTTTCTGTACACTGTGAGTTTTATAGAAATTTCACTCTGCTTTTCAGTTGTTTTCTGTTTCTTAGCTTGCTGTCTTGCCCATTTGATCAGCAAATTCCTGGGGTAGGGAGTGATGGGGAATGGGGAAGGGGAAAAACCTGTGCAGGAGGCTGGGCTTACTTTGAGCTTCCCTTCAACCCCAGCCCCATGAGACTGCCAAACGTTCTGTTGGCTTCTCTGCTGCTAAACCTTGGTTCTTCTATTTTATCTTCTTATCCTCTCTGAGCAAAGAACTGGCAAACTCCCTAAGGAGAAAAAAGCAGAATGAGGAATATGGGTTTACCTCAGTGAAATATTCTTCTCTCTTGGATTATTGTCCCTCAAGACCTGGTTACTTCATTAGGTATTTGATCTTAGCTGGGAGTAAAAGTCTCATGGCTTTTCATTTTATGAACATAACTTTGCATTAGAATGTTGAAAAATACCTAAACAGATCATATATCTTGTGTACATTTCTAATGATATTATTCATAAGTGCATATTCAAAAACATAGATATTGGGATTTGGCAACTGTAGCAATAATTCAAATGCTTTCTGGACATTTCCTAATCATCAGTCATAAAATGAAGATAGAAAAAAAGCATAATATGCACAATCACTTGTACCAGAAAAGAAGACATAAGCACAAGGATAGTTTTATGCTTCTACAGCAACTTGCTAAGAAAAAATTCTAACTTTTATGATTATTTTCTATAACACTTTGGGAAAGAAGTTAGGTGAATTCTAGAATTAGGGTAGAATATTGCTTTTCACCAAATTAAAGATTAGTAGGGGAGTGTTCTGCCTTGGCATCTGGGTTTCCTCAATGCAAAATAATTTTTTAAAGCTTTTTGGAAAAAAAGTGTGTCCTGTAGGGAGATTCTTAGGCATAGACATAGAGCCTGACAACAGATGGTCACAGGAAATCCTTTTTGGTTGTGTCACTCTGGGGAAGTCTTTACCCTCAGCGACCCTCAGTTGTCATCACATGTAAAATGGAAAGGATAAACCCTGCTGTGCTTAACTCATGGGAGTTGTGTGAAAATTGAAAAAGATAGTATGGGCAAACATAGTCTGGGGACAGAAACTTACTATAAGTGGATGACACAGCAGATTTTTTGATTCAGATATTTAAAGTTTCAAGGAGTTTCTGAGCTCCGGATCCTTATTTAGAACTTGTTTATCTGGCTATTCTCTATCAGAGTTTATCAGATGATTCTCTAAATATAAAGGGTAAGCCAAAATTGCTTCTAAACCCAAATTTCACAATGAATCCAAGCTAAACAAAGCCCTATCCTGCCTCCTTTCTGCTGTCTTGTTGCTCTTGAGGCCCCCTGATTACAATGAAGAGTCCCCATCTGTAATCCTTTTAACCCCTCCTTAGCCTTATTTTACATCCCTGTGTGTCTCTGCCAGCCAACTAGTTTATTTTCCTCCTCCTGTTTGGATTAAGGGGGTTAAGCTGCATAGACTTTTTTGGAACCCAGTTAAGACACTATTCTCAGCCCCAGCCAGTAGGGCTCAATTTTATTTGCATGGTAAAGCCCTTTTCTACTGCTCCCCGTAACTGAAAGAGTATACACGCATCAAGGGGAGCACCCCTTGGCATTCCTATCACCTACTCTGTTTTATTTTCTTCTTGTCTAAGCATGACTTTGCTTATACAAGGCTAGCTTTTTGTGCCTGTTCCCTAGATGATTTTGGCCTGTTTTCAACTCTCATTCTTTCTGTGGCACTGGGGGTAGTTAGTCATTTGTGCATCAGTGAGAAGAGGGATTTAGTGAATAGGAAGACCACAGACTTTCCTCTTTGGCCCTTCCTTCCTTGACAAAGTAAATCCCACTGAAAAACAGCATTAATAGAGCATGACGCTTTGAAGAATAGAGCCCTAACTGTTGACATTTCTGTTGTCAAGTTAGGTATTATGTTGTGATAAAGAAAAGACACATTTAAAAAAAAGACAATCTCCATGGCATTAGTTTTATTAGTGCAATATCATTGTCATTGTCCTCGACTCCCCAATACACTTAAGGGCCTATCAATATTTCCATTAAAAAATCCCATTTGCTGTCATTTAAAAGTAGCTTGGCTATGTCAGATCATTTAAACTGAAATTATAGATCAATTATTTTTAGGTTTATTATTGAACGTCAAGGGTGGTTAAATTCACTGAATTGGTAGGGGTTGAATAGTCTCTGTTCTGGAAGAAAATGGGCAGTATAAAGACAGGATATTGTGCAGGTCCTAGGGAGAAGATGAGACACTTAACTCACTTTAACATGAATCACTGTTAGTTATTCATGTGTATCAATGAAAGAATAGATTTACTTCTCCATGACTGGGATCAGAAATGACCTAAAATAACCTTAGTTCTTCGTTAGAGAGATATGAGACCTAATTTGCTAGCTAGATATAAAAAAGAGAGGTCACCACCCTCTGGCCTCAGAAAGATATGACATCCATTGAGCACCCACAGCATCATACTCTGTTAGGTACTAACAATAATCCAACAAGTTAGGCTATAATATTTTAGAGATGAGGAAACTAAGATTATAGAGGTTAAAAAACCTTCCAAGTTAAGTTACTAATGAGTTGCTAAATTTAGGGCTCTTAGACTCCAAAACCCCTTAATTTTCTTGTGTACTCCTGACACACATACAGTGAAATCTACTACTTATCAGGCCATCGTCTTTTTTTTTTTTTTCTCTATCCTGTTTGACAATGGGGAAAATCTGTCCATGTTGAAAATTGCTTTCTATTTGTTCTTAAAACTGCCATCATAGTGTGAAATTCGCCTTATCCCTTTAAAGAGTCCATAGTCAGATCCTGGCTGGCAAAATTTTAAGTTGGCCTAGGTTTTTAAAATCTTGTTTACTCCATTTGCTTAAAATACTTCATTTAGTCCCATCAATAGTGTATTCAAGAGTCCCTTTCCTTGCATCTAACCTAAAATAGGTATTACTGCTTTTTCATATTTTTGCCAGTCTGATTCTTGCACAGTGATGGCTCTTGTTGAAACATTTCCATCATCATGAGTGGATTTCAGTACCTTTTCAGCACACAGTCATTGCTTGGTATATGCTGGATATTGGTTTCCGGATCCCAGCAGATGCTAACATCAAGATGCTCAGGTCTCTTATGTAAAATAGAGTGGTACTGTTAGCCCTCCATTTCCACTCCTTCTGCATCTGCAAGTTCAGCCAACCAAAAGAATGTCTTTTCTTTCAGTTGTATTTTAATTTAAAAATTAAAATAGGCCGAACTCTTTGGGCATATGTTAATCAAGTACAGATATGCAAGGTGTCACTAAATCATGCATACATGAAGAGAAAAAAATTGTTCTGGAGATCCTTGTAGATCTTTCCCTAACATGTCAAAAAGTGGATTCTATTGTTAATAGTGCTGCAATGAACATTAAGCTGCATGTGTCTTGTAATTATGGTTTTCTCTGGGTATATTCCCGATAGTGGATTTGCTGGGTCACAAATACACATATATGTGGAATCTAGGAAAATGATACCAATGAACCTATTTTCCAAGCAGAAATAGAGACACAGACATAGAGAACAAATGTATGGACACCAATGGGGGAAAAGGTGTGGTGGGAAGAATTGGAATATGGAGGCTGACATATATACACTACTATTTATGAAACAGGTAACTAACAAGAACCTACTGTATAGCACAGGGAACTCTATCCAGTGCTCTGTGGTGACAGACAAGGGGTATATGTATCCCTGTAGCTGATTCACTTTGCTCTATAGCAGAAACTCACATAACATTATAAAGCAACTAAATTCCAATGTAAAAAAAATGGATTCTAAGCATTGAGACAAGTCTTTTTTCCTTTCTAAACACTATAAGAGGGGATGGCTATAGTGTGTCCTCCATGAATTTTAAAAGTTTCTTGTGATATATGCACAGGAATTATAGCTTAAGCACTATGATAAAACTAGCAGAATAGCTACTAAAGTAGATATTACAGTATTTTCACTTCAAAGTGATACAGTTTGAAGCCAACTGAATGGAATTGAAATCAGTATTTTTTTTTCTTATTGAAAATCATAAGCTTCTTTATTGAAGACTGTTTTCTTGCTAAATTGGGTATTTTACCTTTGAGTTATTGAACTGTTTTGTTTTTTATGTTGTAAATAGACTTCTTTTAGTATTTCCAACACAAATAAAATTTTCTCTTGCTTCTTAAAAAATAGAATCTTCACGATGAAAGAAAGTAGGATTAATTACAGAGACTGTTGTTGAAGATTGTTATTGAAGACTGTCATTTATGTTTATCCATATGTGTATTATATAAAGTCGCTACCATTGTGTTTGAAGACCTTATATAAGAAGTGGGCTTCCCTGATGGCTCATACAGTAAAGAATCCGTCTGCGATTCAGGAGTCACAGGAGACGTAGGTTTGTCAGCAAGAGCCCCTGGAGAAGAAAATAGCAACCTACTCCAGTATTCTTGTATATTCTGTGATTTTAACACCAGACACTGATACTGAGTATCTGCTGGAAAGTTGCTGTTTCTTCTTCTTGTTTCAGGTTTAAATGCCTGGGGGCCTTGGTTTTCTTCATGCGGATTTTGTAGTTCCTCAGAAAAGAAAGACTTAATTTGACATTTTTACTTAACATCTATTCTTATCTTCTTTAGGGAGTTTATGGATGCTCTGAATAACAACCTTCCCCTCTCCGCACAAAAAAACAAAGTTATAAGAGATCTGATAAACTGAATGTCTGCTATTTCCTAGGTACTATCCTAAACATTTCACATGGATTGTCCCATTTAATTCTCACATGCGAGTTGGGTACTTACTTCAATTCAGTTCAGTCACTCAGTCGTGTCCGACTCTTCGCAACCCCATGAATCACAGCACGCCAGGCCTCCCTGTCCATCAACAGCTCCCGGAGTTCACTCAAATTCATCTCCATTGAGTCGGTGATGCCATCCAGCCATCTCATTCTCTGTCGTCCCCTTCTCCTCCCACCCCCAATCCCTCCCAGCATCAGAGTCTTTTCCAATGAGTTAACTCTTCGCATGAGGTGGCCAATATTGGAGTTCCAGCTTTAGCATCAGTCCTTCCAATGAACACCCAGGACTGATCTCCTTTAGAATGGACTGGTTGGATCTCCTTGCACTCCAAGGGACTCTCAAGAGTCTTCTCCAGCACCACAGTTCAAAAGCATCAATTCTTCAGTGCTTAGCTTTCTTCACAGTCCAACTCTCACATCCATACATGACCACTGGAAAAACCATAGCCTTGACTAGACAGACCTTGGTTGGCAAAGTAATGTCTCTGCTTTTTAATATGCTATCTAGGTTGGTCATAACTTTACTTCCAGGGAGTAAGCGTCTTTTAATTTCATGACTGCAATCAGCATCCGCAGTGATTTTGGAGGCCCCCAAAATAAAGTCTGACACTGTTTCCACCGTTTCCCCATCTATTTGCCATGAAGTGATGGGACCAGATGCCATGATCTTAGTTTTCTGAATGTTGAGCTTCAAGCCAACCTTTTCACTCTCCTCTTTCACTTTCATCAAGAGGCTTTTGAGTTCCTCTTCACTTTCTGCCATAAGGATGGTGTCATCTGCATATCTGAGGTTATTGATATTTCTCCCAGCAATCTTGATTCCAGCTTGTGCTTCTTCCAGCCCAGCGTTCCTCATGATGTACTCTGCATATAAGTTAAATAAGCAGGGTGACAATATACAACCTTGACGTACTCCTTGTCCTATTTGGAACCAGTCTGTTGTTCCATGTACAGTTCTAACTGTTGCTTCCTGACCTGCATACAGGTTTCTCAAGAGGCAGGTCAGGTGGTCTGGTATTCCCATCTCTTTCAGAATTTTCCACAGTTTATTGTGATCTACACAGTCAAAGGCTTTGGCATAGTCAATGAAGCAGAAATAGATGTTTTTCTGAAACTCTCCTGCTTTTTCCATGATCCAGCGGATGTTGGTAATTTGATCTCTGGTTCCTCTGCCTTTTCTAAAACCTGCTTGAACATCTGGAAGTTCACGGTTCATATATTGCTGAAGCCTGGCTTGGAGAATTTTGAGCATGGCTTTACTAGTGTGTGAGATGAGAGCAATTGTGCGGTAGTTTGAGCATTCTTTGGCATTGCCTTTCTTTGGGATTGGGATGAAGACTGACCTTTTCCAGTCCTGTGGCTACTGCTGAGTTTTCCAAATTTGCTGGCATATTGAGTACTTACTTAATGTACCATAATTTTATAGGCCACCTAGGCCTTGAGGTGAGGTCAAAGTTGCTCAATTTTGTCTGACTCTTTGCGACCCTATGAACTGTAGCCCACCAGGCTCCTCTGTCAATGGAATTCTCCAGGTAACATTACTGGAATAGTTGCCATTCCCTTCTCCAGGGCATCTGCCCAACCCAGGGATCGAACCCAGGTCTCCCGCATGCAGGGGGATTCTTTACTGTCTGAGCCACCAGGGAAGCTCACTTAGGCCATAGGGAAGTTAAGTAAGAAGCTCAATGTCAACAGAAAGTGTAAATAGTCTAGATTTTTTTTATTCATGCATGATATACTCAGGGTAAGTTTTAATTTAAACAATTGTTAATTTAAGTCTTTACTAAATTACATTCTCTCTAACTGCACTCTTTGAACTGATGATCATTATTGATTTTGCTTTATACTGAGAATGCAAAAAAGCTTATACTAGGAAAAAACCCAAAGGCCCCACCTCTAAATACCATTATATTGGGTATTAAATTTTAACATATACATGTTTGGGGACACAAACATTCAATCTATACACTTAGTAATGGATGATGTTCATAAGTCTACACATCCAGGCATAATAACTTGTGAGGAATTATTATTTTTTTTGTAAGGAATTATTAATAATTGTAATGGCTGAGATCAGACCCATGAGTGAGAACCCCTCTAGTAGACCTTCTGCAAGGGAATACTCCTTCTCTTCCCTTCATATTCCTCCAGGACTCAGTAGGATATGTGGTTTCCTGGTCCACAAAGACTGAAGAAGAGAGGGGTGGAAATCAGCTTATAAAATGGTATTTTTTCCTTAATTTTATGAAATATATATGCAAAAATGGAAGTGTAAAATTAATGAATAATTACAAAGCAAAAACTATGTAACAAACACGCTGAACAAATAGAATAATGCCAGCTTTCCAGAATCCCTCTTAGAGCATAACCTCCCCGTCCCCTCAAAGGCAGTCATTATCCTGATTTGGTGATAATTAATTCCTTTCTTTTCTCATTAGTTTTATCACCTATGCATGTATCATCAATCAGAGTGGTTTAGTTTAGCCTCTTCTTGAGGCTTATATAAATGGAGTCATACTCTGAGTTCTTACTTGAATTCATAGTGTCTTCTTTCTCTTAACATTGTAAGATTCATTCACGTTGTGTGTGGGTGTAGCTGAATTTTGTTCATAATTAGTGCCATATAGAATTCCATTTCTTGTGTATTACACAATGTGTCCATTTATGCTGAACTTGATGTGCTGATTTGGGTAAACCATAAGCTATATTTTCCAGAATTCCCTTCCTCATGGGGTTCTGAGTTAGAGCTGGCCAAAAGGATAGCTTGCTTGACACTTGGAAGACAGCATTAAAGAAACAACTATTATCCTCTGAAAGACTTTATGGCAATGAAGATGGACACGGAGGTACCCAGTAACCCCAGCTTGTCCACACTCTTCTCTTTGTCCGTTTGTTCTTGACTGTTGACTCTACTGACTAGCAGAACCTCTATATACCCTTGGCTATGGGCCCAGAGAGGTGATGACCTAAAGGCAGTAGTTTACTGGAGACACCTCTGTGAGCTTTCCTCTTCCTCCATCCACTTTAGACTGGCTTTTAAGATTACCTAAGTAGTAACTCTTTCTCTGATCCTCCAACTCCCCCTTCTGGACCTTTATTTCCCTAGCTTGTCCCACAATAGTAAAAGGTTGAATTCCTGCAATAAATCCCTTTTCTCAGGCAGACTTCCCTGACAGATGGTCATTCAATCAGCCATTCAACATCTGATGGTCATTTGGGTTGTTTCCAGTTTGGGGATGTTAGGAACAATGTTGGTTCTTGTAGCCTGAACAACTCTAAGCAGGCAAGGGTGGATCCAGCATTTTTGAAATCTTAAGCTCATGCAGTTTGGAGACTTGCTTTAAAACATATACATACACACAAGCACACACAAATTAAGTACCAAGACTTGCAGGGGCTCCATGTCATTGAAAGGCCTTTCATTCACAACATGGTAAATCTGCTGTGTCTCTAGGGTATATAACAAGGAGTTGAAATACTAAGTTCGAGGACAGGCAAATATTTACCTTTAGGAGATAATGCCAAATACTATTCCAAAGTGTTGGACCAGTTTGCACTTGTACTAATAGTTTATGAGCTTCTGTTTTTCCACATTCTTGTTAACATTTGGTCTGTCAGAATTCAAAAGTTTTGTTACTCTGATAGGTGTGTTTGGCATCTCCTTGTGGTAAGTCACTGATTCCAAATGAAACTGAGCAACTTTTCATATTGCTTTAGCTTGATTCCCTGAAAAGCAGAGCTTGCAGTAAAGGCTTATTTGCTGTTGCTGTTGCTTTCATCAAGGCTGTAACCCAAAGGAGCAGTACAGAGGGTGCAGGGAATAAGGCAGAGAAGGAGAAATGGCTAAAGCAAGCATATGTTTTCAACTATTCACTTCTCTTATCAAATTCAAATGACTGTCAGTCTCATGGAAGTACCATATGAGAAGCTGTGTAAAGGGTTGTTTCCCATGCCAGTTGGTTGGTTATAAGGAGAGAAGAATTCGTTCATTGACTCCTATCTTTTACTAGTCAAAGACTGATTGATCCCATGGGACATATTCCACATACATGTATAACTCTGCATGTATGGATGTTAAGGGATTCTATCAACCAAGAAGTCTGGGGAAAGAGGTGAGCAGTGTGTGGCATGGGTCTGAAGTTAGGTGGTGCTGGAGTGTACCTGTGTGAAGTGTGAAGTTAGTCACAGCTCCGCAAAGTTGGCTGGCAGTGAAACAAGTGTCTAGAGGCCACGGAGACAGTTTTAAGGCCAAGAAGATATAACATGGTGCATATGAAGTACATCTGTGTTTGCCGGTCATTTGGATTTCTTGTTTTGTGAAGTATCTGTTCTTTTTTGGCCTATTCTTCTGTTGAATTGTCTGTCTTACTTAATTGTAGAAACTCATTGTATATTCTAGACACTGGCCTTTGAGGTAAGTACTTTGTAAATAACTTTTCCTAATCTCTGAGATGTCTTTAATATTCTATGGGATTTTTCATGAAAGAAAAATGTCTGAATTTTAATGTACTCTAACATATCAATCTTTTCCTTTCAGGTTCAGTTCAGTTCAGTTCAGTTCAGTCGCTCAGTCGTGTCCGACTCTTAGCGACCCCATGAACCACAACACGAAAGGCCTCCCTGTCCATCACCAACTCCCGGAGTTCACTCAAACTCATGTCCATCGAGTCGGTGATGCCATCCAGCCACCTCATTCTCTGTCGTCCCTGTCTCCTCCCACCCCCAATCCCTCCCAGCATCAGACTCTTTTCCAGTGAGTCAGCTCGTTGCATGAGGTGGCCAAAGTATTGGAGTTTCAGCTTTAGCATAAGTCCTTCCAATGAACACCCAGGATTGATCTCCTCTTAGTACTTTTAAAATTGAAGTTTGGTTGATTTACAATATATTTTTTCAGATGTACTACCTAGTGGGTCAGTATTTAATAGCTTGTACTCCATTTCACATCATCACAAAACAATGGCTATATTTCCGTTTCCTGTACCATATACCCTTGTTGCTTACCTATCGTATACATAGTAGTTTTATCTCTTAATTCTACACTCCTGTTTTGCCCCTCTCCCCAGTCCCTTTCCCCATTGGTAATCACTAATTCTCTATATGTATGAGTCTGTTTTTGTTTTGTTATATACATTGATTTGTTTTATTTTTTAGATTCCATGATAACATAGATAATTTAGATTCCATATGATAACAGAAAATTTCATTCTTTTGTATTGCTGAGTAATATTCCACTGTGTGTATTTATATGTATATACATGTATACACACATGCATCTTCTTTATCTATTCATCTGTTGATGGACACTTAGGTTGCTTCTATATCTTGGATATTGAAAATGATGCTGCTAAGAACATTGGGGTGTGTGTGTTTTTTAAATTAGTCTTTTCATTTTCTTTGAATATATATCCAAAAGTGGAATTGATGGATAATATGATAGTTCTTTTTTTAGTTTTTTGAGATGTCCCCATACTGTTTTCCATGGTGGCTGCACCAATTTACATTTCTTCCTACAGTGTGCAAGTTTCCCTTTCCTCTATATCCTTGCCAACATTTGTTATTTGTAGGCTTTTTGATGATAGCCATTCTGACAGGTTCGTGAGGTATCTCATTGTTCCTTTGATTTGCATTTCGCTAATGATGCTGTGATTCATGGGATCGCAGAGTCGGACACGACTGAGTGACTGAACTGAACTGAACTGAACTGAATGATTAGCGATATTGAGCATATTTTCATGTGCCTATTAGCATGTCTGTATGTCTTCTTTAGAAAAATGTCTATTTGGTCTTCTGTCCATTTTTAATCTGTTTTTTAAAAATATATTGAGTTGTATGAGCTGTTTATATATTTTGGATATTAACTCCTTTTGCATTTTGGATATCAACTCATATTATTTGTGAATATTTTCTCCCATTCAGTAGATTGCCTTTTTGATTTGTCAGTGGTTTCTTTTCATGTGCCAAACCTTTTAAGTTTATTTAATAATTAGGTCCCATTTATTTATTTTTACTCGTTTCTTTTGCCTTAGAAGACAGATCCAAAAAAAATATTCCTACTGTTTGTGTCAGAGTGTTCTGCCTATGTTCTCTTCTGAGATCTCTATGGTTTGAGGTCTTAAATTTAGGTCTCTCATCCATTTTGTGTTTATTTCTGTATGTGCTCTGAGGAAATGTTCTACTCATTGCTTCACACATGGCTATCCAGGTTTCTCAGCACCACTTATTGAAGAGACTGTTTTTTCTCCATTGTATATTCTCGCCCCTTTTGTTGTAAGTCAATTGACCATAGGTGCGTGGGTTTACCTCTGCGTTCTCTGTTCTATTCCACTGATCTACTCATCTGGTTTTGTGTCAGTATTAGAGCTTTTCCATGTCTATTTTAGAAATCCCTCCCAAACTATGAGGATTTAAAAATATTCATTTATATTACTTTCTAAACTCTTCAGAGTTTTATTGTTCACATTTAGAATTAATTTTTGAGCTCACTGTGAGATATGAATCCCCATATGTATATCTCATGTTATCAGCATATTTTATTTAAAAAAGGAAGTTATTTTCTAATGCTCTGAAATATCATCTCAGTTATAAATCAAGTCCCTATACATATATAAAGCTGTTTTATGGTTCTACTTTAGGCAATTTGTTTGGTCAATATGTTAATTACTATATTTTGAAATAATTCATTGTGTTTGGTATAGCATGTCTTCTCACCTTGTACATAGCTTCCAGGGTATTTTAGTTATTTATCAGTGAATTTCCGTTTAAATATTAGAATCAGATTGCTACTTTACATAAGAAACATCTTGAGTTTTTATTGGGATTGCTTTGAGTTTGTAGGTTAATTTGGGAGAATTAAAGAATTTATAATAGAGTCTTCTAATACATAAGATTGAATATCTTTCCATTCTTTTAGGTCATGATCAATGTTTTTCAGTTTACTTAGTTATTTTCCTCTTTCCTAAGGGTAAAGAGAAATTCTTGGAATCTTTCGTTATGGCTATTTCTAGGTATTTCATATATTTGATACTATAGTAAATTGTGTTTAAATTTTTATTTCATTTTATGTTTTTTTTCTGGTGTATGGAAATATAATTTATCTTTTAAATATTGACCCTATATTCTGACAACTTGTTAAACTCTAATAAATTATAAAATATATGTGTATAGTTTTTTTGGTCTACACAAGTATATTATCTGCAAATAATAACTCTTCCCACACCCAAATTGTATTGTGCTAGGTAAGACCTCCAGACCAATTATGAATAGAAAAGATGTGGAATTTTATCAACTGCCTTTTTCTGTATTTATGGATATGGTGATATCATTATTTTCCTTTAATCTACTAATATGATAATTGCATTAATTGATTTTCTAATATTAGTGCAACCTAACACGTCTTGTACATGTTGTGTTCAGTTGCTTCAGTCAAGTCCAACTCTTGGAGACTCTATGGACTGTAATGACTAAGGTCTTTTAATTTTCCTTTCTTGTACACCCTTTGTCAGGTTTTGTTATCAAAGTTATGTTAATCTCTTGAAATGAGGTAGAGAGTAGTTCTTTTTTCCTGTCTCTGGAATGATTTGCATAAGTTTAGAATAATTTTTTTTTCCTTGAATGTTTGGTATATCTAAATGGTGAAGCCATTTGGATTTGGAGGTTTTTTTTTGCAGGAAGGTTATTTTAATTCAGTTATTTTATGAATATAGTTCAGGATGATATTTCATATTTTTGACATTAGGGAACAGGCATAGGCCAACCAGAGTAGACACCTGATTGATCAAATGGATGCCAACTGTAGATAAATGATATGACTCAATGCTTTCAAGGTGAATATCAGGCTTTTCAGGATTTTGGTTTCTTTATTGTAGGTTTTGGTAAATTATAATTTTTCTAGTTATCTGTCACTCCACTATTCTTGCCTGGAGAATTTCATGGACAGAAGAGCCTAGTGGGCTACAGTTCATGGGGTCACAAAGAGTTGGACATGACTGAGAGACTGAGCAACTACTTTTCTTCTTATTATTATATCATTTTTAGGACCAGGTGAATACTAAATACCATATTTGAAGAGGTAGGTGATGTCCTAATGGTGCTAAAATGTAAAATCCTTGTAGTGAAAATCTGTTGCTTAAAGAATAAGAAAAATTCCTGTACCATTTGTAAAGTTTGGCTATATTCTCCAGAATGTTTTACTTTGCCTACTGTGTGTGCTTACCCTCTTGCAAGATTCTTGCATGAATATCCTGGCTTTTTCTGAGGTCAGGAGAGAACTATTCCTCTGCTCGGGAGTAGTGTAGATAAGATTGTAGGTATTCAGAAACCTTAAGTGATTAACTGGGTGGAAGGATGGATAAATGAATGAGAGAAGAAATGAATAAATAATGAAATATAACCTTTCTTTGTGGAAGTCTTATCAGCTTTGGACATTAATTTAAAAAATCTTGTGGTGTAAATGAGATATGCAGTAACTGAAAACGTAGTTACTTATAAGTCAGAGGGAATTTCCAAAGATTTTTAACCCAAATGGATTGTTTCCAAAGGACTTGAGGAAATTTTGGAGATCAAATCCCTGACCAGGGTTAGAAGTTCTTTACAGGTTTTTTGTCAGTTTGTTAGTTTGTTTAGTAGAATATATTTATGAAGGTGGAATTGGTTTTCAAAAGGGTAATTGAAAACATTTACAACATGTTTTATTCATCCTTTGATGTATTGTTGATTTAGGAAATTTTCCTTCAAGAAGCCCAGAGAGCCTTAATGGATCTTACTGAACGGGTCTTACCTGCCTTACAGGTCCCGATGCAGCAAAGATACCTAGAGAGGACAAGAAGCAATACTGTTGACATCTCCAGAAGTATCATCTAAAGTAAGCAGGCATGTGGGCTGCTAGAATTTTAGAGGATAAAGACATATCTAATTGCACACCCCTTCCCCCATTTAACCATCTCAAAATAGTTCGTTTTTAATGATAGTGGCATTTTCCTGGTCTCCCTTCTATTCTACCTGCTTGGAAGGCTTTGTTTAATCTAAACCGCATTAAATAAATTCTTGATTCAAAATTCTGTACTGCCTTACTAAATGAAAGCCTGAGCCCTTTGTGGTTACATTTTAAAAAAAAAAGATATGGGAAAGTGATTACTTTTCTTGATACTGAACCATTGCAATGATCTGCCTTGGTGGTTACTGCTATGGGAGGAGGAGAGAGAAAGCAACCTGTTGGAAAATGCAGAAGGGCTAAGACACTCAGCAGCAGTACATGTGTGTATAGAAGAGCTTTCAAAATGAACCGAAGGAGTCCAAACACAGACCTCCCTTTATCGCAAAGTCCGGTTAACCACATAATCATTCTTGAGAGTCTCCTTGAAATACAAATTGAATGACATATTTGAATTCCACATAATTCTTTTTCTAAAACCTAATTAAAATCAATTCCCTGGCATTTTGCTGCTGTTAGAAAAGATGATGCTGTTAGATGTTTCAGTCATTAGCAATATGTTCACTGGATTAAAAACAAATTTCTGAATAATATTGTAATGATTAGTGAATCTATGATAATCTAAGCAATTATTTAGGAACAATGCCTCCCCTGACTTGGTATCTTGATTATTTGTTGATGACATCTGAAAGTGGAGATGTCAGGAGGCAATATTGTATTGTTTAACTGTGTTAATTTATTTTATTTATGTAAATTTCATGCTTCTCAGTATTTCACAAACTTGAATACTGGTTAATTGTCTAACTAGTGAAGACAGAAAATTGGGTATAAAAAGTAAGTGACAAGCTCAACACACTAAAGGTTTTTTCTTAAACCTCAGCTCTTAAGATTAGAAAAGCTCTTATAATTTTAATGAGCCTATTTTGATTTCTAAAATGAGAACAATTGTTAAATGTACATAAAAGGTTGGCTAGGTTTGGGGGTTATGATCGTTCATAATGAAAGGAATCTCTAAGCTGATAAGTGTGAATTATGCTTCAAAAAGAAAACAATTATCGAGGAGACAAGATGGCGGAGGAATAGGACGGCGAGACCACTCTCTCCTCCACAAATTCATCAAAAGAACTTTTGAACGCGAGTAAAGTCCACAAAACAACTTCTGAATGCGGGCGGAGGACGTCAGGCACCCAGAAAAGCAGCCCATTGTCTTCGAAAGGAGGTAGGAAAAAACATAAAAGATAAAAAGCGAAACAAAAGAAGTAAGGACGGAGCTCCGTCCCGGGAAGGGAGGATTTAAAAAGAGAGAAGTTTCCAAACACCAGGAAACATTCTCACTGGCGATTCTGTGGCGAGCCTTGGAAGCTCAGAGGGCCACATAACCCTCTGTTTTGTTTTGTTTTTTTTTTTTTTTTTTTTTTTAAGATTTTTTTAAAACCCACAGATTACCCGCCAAACGGTAACTCCCAGCGGAGAAGCAGCGCAGACGCCTGCATACGCCATTAGCAAGCGGGGGCTGGGCAGGGAGGAGCCGGCTGATCTGCTTAGAGAGAGGACTGGGCTTGAATGCCACGAGAACAATTTGAGAGAACTGGGGAGAGCAAAGCAGACTGTGGGATAGCTTCCCCACGAAAAGGCGGAAAGCTCTAACCTATGACTCGGCCAGCCCCGCTCACAGAATAAAGGACTGAGCAGAGTGAGCCGGCTGCGGTCGGCCCATCCCCCATCCCCCGCCGAGACAGGCAGGGAGCGCAGCCAGAGCCGGAGCGGGCAACCGCGGCCCCAGAAAGGCATCTGATACAAACTGCAGGCAGGCTTGTTGCTATTCAGGACTTCTTGGGCTCGGGCCGGTCGATATCCCCCTGAGAAGGTGCGCCGGTTGTACACCCAGAAAACTGAGTGGTGGGGACTGGGGAGGCGATAAGTCGCAGAGACCGCGCTCGCCAAACACCTGGTCCCCTGAGCTGCTCAGACCGGGGAAGGCACAAAACGCAGGCCCAACCAAGTCTGCGCCTTTGTGGAGTACCTGAGAACCTGAACTTGAGCCGCTCAGACCTGGGAAGTGCATACAACCCGGTGCCGGCCTTGGACAGTTCCCAGCAGAGCAACCTAGAGCCTGTGCAGTGTAGACTGGGACAGCATAAGTGCTGTGAGCAGGGGCAAACCCAGTGTGGCCGAGACGCTGCGAGCACTCCCCACAGACGCCAGAGATAATCGACTGCAGCGTTCCTCCCTTCCCAGAACAGGACTGAACAACTGAGCCTTAAAAAGTGTCCACCCACCCCCTAGTATCAGGGCGGATATTAGACACTGAAGAGACCAGCAGACAGAAGCTAAAACAGAGGGAACCACCTGGGAAATGACAGATAGAGACGTCTAGAGACTACTCCAAGAATAAGACCAAAAACCAGAGGCAAGAGGCTTAAGCCCGAATCCTGAGAACACCAGAGAAGTCCTGACTCCAGGGAACATTAATCGATAGGAGCTCATCAAACGTCTCCATACCTACTCTAAACCCAAGGGTCAACAAGTTCCAGAGCAAGACATACCACGCAAATTCTCCAGTAACACAGGAAACTAGCCCTGAGCTTCAATATACAGGCTGCCCAAAGTCACTCCAAACCCACTGACATCTCATAACTCATTACTGGACACTTCATTGCACTCCAGAGAGAAGAAATCCAGCTCCACCCACCAGAACACTGACACAGGCTTCCATAACCAGGGAACCTTGACAAGTCACCTGTCCAACCCCACACACAGCAAGGAAACTACATAATAAAGAGAACTCCACAAACGGCCAGAAGAGGGAAAGGCCACCCCAAGCAAAGCATTATAAACAAGATGAAGAAGCAGAGAAATACCCAACAAGTAAAGGAACAAGATAAATGCCCACCAACACAAACAAAAGAGGAAGATATAGGGAATCTACATGAAAAAGAATTTCGAATTTTGGTGGTGAAAATGATTCAAAATCTTGAAAGCAAAATGGAGTTACAGATAAATAACCTGGAGAAAAGGATTGAGAAGATGGAAGAAAGGTTTAATAAGGACTTAGAGGAAATAAAAAAGAGTCAATATACAATGAATAATACAATAGATGAGATCAGAAACACTCTGGAGGGAACAAACGGTAGAATAACAGAGGCAGAAGACAGGATAAGCGAGCTAGAAGATAGAATTGTAGAAATAAATGAAACAGGAAAAAAGAAAAACAAATTAAAAGAAATGAGAACAATATTAGAGACCTCTGGGACAATGTTAAACGCTCCAACATTCGAATCATAGGAGTCCCAGAAGAAGAAGACAAAAAGAAAGACCATGAGAGAATACTTGAGGAGATAATAGTTGAAAACTTCCCTAAAATAGGGAAAGAAATAATCACCCAAGTCCAAGAAACCCAGAGAGTTCCCAACAGGATAAACCCAAGGCGAAATACTCCTAGACACATATTAATCAAATTAACAAAGATCAAACACAAAGAACAAATATTAAAAGCAGCAAGGGAAAAACAGCAAATAACACACAAGGGGATTCCCATAAGGATAACAGCTGATCTTTCAACAGAAACTCTTCAGGCCAGGAGGGAATGGCAAGACATACTTAAAGTGATGAAAGAAAATAACCTACAGCCCAGACTACTGTACCCAGCAAGGATCTCATTCAAATATGAAGGAGAAATCAAAAGCTTTACAGACAAGCAAAAGCTGAGAGAATTCAGCATTACCAAACCAGCTCTCCAACAAATGCTAAAGGATCTTTTCTAGACAGGAAACACAGAAAGGGTGTATAAACTCGAACCCAAAGCAATAAAGAAAATGGCTACGGGATCGTACTTATCAATAATTACCTTAAATGTAAATGGGTTGAATGCCCCAACCAAAAGACAAAGGCTGGCTGAATGGATACAAAAACAAGACTCCCATATATGTTGTCTGCAAGAGACCCACCTCAAAACGAGGGACACATACAGACTGAAAGTGAAGGGCTGGAAAAAGATATTCCATGCAAATAGAGACCAAAAGAAAGCAGGAGTAGCAATACTCATATCAGATAAAATAGACTTTAAAACAAAGGCTGTGAAAAGAGACAAAGAAGGAAACTACATAATGATCAAAGGATCAATCCAAGATGAAGATATAACAATTATAAATATTTATGCACCCAACATAGGAGCACCGCACTATGTAAGACAATTACTAACAAGTATGAAAGGGGAAATTAACAATAATGCAATAATAGTGGGAGATTTTAATACCCCACTTACATCTATGGATAGATCAACTAAACAGAAAATTAACAAGGAAACACAATCTTTAAATGATACAATAGACCAGTTAGACCTAATTGATATCTATAGGACATTTCACCCCAAAACAATGAATTTCACCTTTCTCTCAAGTGCACATGGAACCTTTTCCAGGATAGATCACATCCTGGGCCATAAATCTAGCCTTGGTAAATTCAAAAAAGTTGAAATCATTCCATGCATCTTTTCTGACCACAATGCAGTAAAATTAGATCTCAATTATGGGAGAAAAACTATTAAACATGCCAACATATGGAGGCTGAACAACACGCTGCTGAACAACGAACAAATCATAGAAGAAATCAAAAGAGAAATCAAAATATGCATAGAAATGAATGAAAATGAAAACACAACAACCCAAAACCTCTGGGACACTGTAAAAGCAGTGCTAAGGGGGAAGTTCATAGCAATACAGGCACACCTCAAGAAACAAGAAAAAAGTCAACTAAATAACCTAACTCTACATCTAAAGCAACTAGAAAAGGAAGAAATGAAGAACCCCAGGGTCAGTAGAAGGAAAGAAATTGTAAAAATTAGGGCAGAGATAAATGCAAAAGAAACAAAAGAGACTATAGCAAAAATCAACAAAGCCAAAAGCTGGTTCTTTGAGAAGGTAAATAAAATTGACAAACCACTAGCCAGACTTATCAAGAAACAAAGGGAGAAGAACCAAATCAATAAAATTAGAAATGAAAATGGAGAGATCACAACTGACGACACAGAAATACAAAGGATTATTAGAGAATACTATCAGGAATTATATGGCAATAAAATGAATAATTTGGAAGAAATGGACAAATTCCTAGAAAAATACAACTTTCCAAAACTGAACCAGGAAGAAGTAGAAAATCTGAACAGACCCATCACAAGCACAGAAATTGAAACTGTAATCAAAAATCTCCCAGCAAACAAAAGCCCAGGTCCAGACGGCTTCACAGCTGAATTCTACCAAAAATTTAGAGAAGAGCTAACACCTATTCTACTCAAACTCTTCCAGAAAATTGCTGAGGAAGGGAAACTTCCAAACTCATTCTATGAGGCCACCATCACCCTAATCCCAAAACCTGGTAAAGACCCCACAAAAAAAGAAAACTACAGGCCAATATCACTGATGAACATAGATGCAAAAATCCTTAACAAAATTCTAGCAATCAGAATCCAACAGCATATTAAGAAGATCATACATCATGACCAAGTGGGCTTTATCCCAGGAATGCAAGGATTCTTCAATATCCGCAAATCAGTCAACGTAATACACCACATTAACAAACTCAAAAATAAAAATCATATGATTATCTCAATAGATGCAGAGAAAGCCTTCGACAAAATTCAACATCCATTTATGATAAAAACCCTCCAGAAAATGGGAATAGAAGGGACATACCTCAACATAATAAAAGCTATATATGACAAACCCACAGCAAACATTATCCTCAACGGTGAAAAACTGAAAGCATTTCCCCTAAAGTCAGGAACAAGACAAGGGTGCCCACTCTCACCACTACTATTCAACATAGTTCTGGAAGTTTTGGCTACAGCAATCAGAGCAGAAAAAGACATAAAAGGAATACAAATTGGAAAAGAAGAAGTAAAACTTTCACTGTTCGCTGATGACATGATCCTCTACACAGAAAACCCTAGAGACACTACCAGAAAACTACTAGAGCTAATCAATGATTACAGTAACGTTGCAGGATATAAAATCAACACACAGAAATCCCTTGCATTCCTATACACTAATAATGAGAAAATAGAAAGAGAAATTAAGGAAACTATTCCATTCACTGTTGCAACGAAAAGAATTAAATACTTAGGAATATATCTACCTAAGGAAACAAAAGACTTGTACATAGAAAACTATAAAACACTACTGAAAGCAATCAAAGAGGACACTAATAGATGGAGAAATATACCATGTTCATGGATTGGAAGAATAAATATTGTAAAAATGAGTATAGTACCCAAAATAATTTATACATTCAATGCAATCCCTATCAAACTACCAAAGATATTTTTCACAGAACTAGAACAAATAATCTCACAATTTGTATGGAAATACAAAAAACCTCGAATAGCCAAAGCAATCTTGAGGAAGAAAAATGGAACTGGGGGAATTAACCTGCCGGACTTCAGGCTCTACTACAAAGCCACAGTCATCAAGACAGTATGGTACTGGCATAAAGACAGAAATATAGATCAATGGAACAAAATAGAAAGCCCAGAGATAAATCCACGCATCTATGGACACCTCATCTTTGACAAAGGAGGCAAGAATATAAAATGGAGAAAAGACAGTCTCTTTAACAAGTGGTGCTGGGAAAACTGGTCAGCCACTTGTAAAAGAATGAAACTAGAACACTTCCTAACACCATACACCAAAATAAACTCAAAATGGATTAGAGAGCTAAATGTAAGACCAGATACTATAAAACTCCTAGAGGAGAACGTAGGCAAAACACTCTCCGACATAAATCACAGCAGGATCCTCCATGACCCACCTCCCAGAATATTGGAAATAAAAGCAAAAATAAACAAATGGGACCTAATGAAAATCAAAAGCTTCTGCACAGCAAAGGAAACTATAAGCAAGGTAAAAAGACAGCCTTCAGAATGGGAGAAAATAATAGCAAATGAAGCAACTGATAAAGGATTAATCTCCAAAATATACAAGCAGCTCCTGCAGCTCAATTCCAGAAAAATAAATGACCCAATCAAAAAATGGGCCAAAGAACTAAACAGACATTTCTCCAAAGAAGACATAAAGATGGCTAACAAACACATGAAAAAATGCTCAACATCCCTCATAATCAGAGAAATGCAAATCAAAACCACAATGAGATACCATTTCACACCTGTCAGAATGGCTGCTATCCAAAAGTCTACATGCAATAAATGCTGGAGAGGATGTGGAGAGAAAGGAACCCTCTTACACTGTTGGTGGGAATGCAAACTAGTACAGCCACTATGGAGAACAGTGTGGAGATTCCTCAAAAAATTGGAAATAGAACTGCCATATGATCCAGCAATCGCACTCCTGGGCATACACACCGAGGAAACCAGAATTGAAAGAGACACGTGTACTCCAATGTTCATTGCAGCACTGTTTATAATAGCCAGGACATGGAAGCAACCTAGATGTCCATCTGCAGACGAATGGATAAGAAAGCTTTGGTACATATACACAATGGAGTATTATTCAGCCATTAAAAAGAATACATTTGAATCAGTTCTAATGAGGTGGATGAAACTGGAGCCTATTATACAGAGTGAAGTAAGCCAGAAAGAAAAACACCAATACAGTATACTAACACATATATATGGAATTTAGAAAGATGCAAATGATAACCCTGTATACGAGACAGCAAAAGAGACACAGATGTATAGAACAGTCTTTGGGACTCTATGGGAGAGGGTGAGGGTGGGATGATTTGGGAGAATGGCATTGAAACACGTATGTTGTCATATGTGAAACGAATCACTAGTTCAGGGTCAATGCATGTTATAGGATGCTCGGGGCTGGCATGCGGGGATGACCCAGAGGGAGGATAAAGGGAGGAGGGAGGTGGGAGGGGGGTTCAGGAGGGGGAACTTATGTAAACCCGGGGCAAATTCATATCAATGTATGGCAAAACCAACCAATATAATATTGTAAAATAATTTGCCTCCAATAAAAAATAAATTAACTATAAAAAAAAAAAAAAAAAAAAGAAAACAATTATCTATTAAACTCAGACTTTTCACTCTAGAATACTGAAAATGTCTTGATATTAAAACCTATTTTCTCTTTACATGTGAAGATATATTCCCTAGAGTTTATTTTAGGGTTATTTTCTTTCATGTACTTACTGTTCACCTGATTGCTACATAGATTTTGCTAAAAGAATGGGGAAATGAACATGCAAAATGAGATAAAAAGAGAACATACCTTAAAAATAAGGACGGAAATAGAAGTAACTTTGCTATGCCTTTTAGCTATGCAGGGTGCAAAAGTTTAGCAAAGACTTGTACTGTAAAGTCAACAATTTAATAAATTCTGAAACCTGAACTCAGTCTCACAGTGAGGCAGTAGTCACTGCTCGTTTACAGAGGTTTGAGACATCACTTGCATCAGTAGAAATTTTCACTTCCATTATTTTTTAAAAACACTTTTGGATACTTAGTGGGTTTAAAAATTTTTTTGTTGTTGTTGTGGTAAAAGTCACATAATGTAAAATGTAATCTTTTAACCATATTTAACTGGACAGTTCAGTGGCAGTAAGTTCATTCACATTGTACAACTCTCACCATCATCCATCTCCTCATTTTTTCAACAGAACTTCCGTGGAAAACAACACACCTGTAAGTGTTCTGCCATGGGCTAGCTTCACTGAGTTCTGCCTCTAGGCAAGGAGAGTCCTGAGATCCAGATGCGGGTAGTGGAATGTTGAGATGGTTCTGGGTCCTGAACCTCTGGGGCCAGGAATCCAAATGTCAGTGTCTGCAGCAGTGGGGAGACAAATACTTGCTCCATCTTGGCTGTCTGATGTAGACAAGAATGAAATAAAGTGATTGGTGTAGTGAATCAGGAAGGGGCTCTTGATAAAGAAGATGAGATGGGAGGCTGTCTGTCATCACTGCTATTTTGGGTATTCCATACAGGCTAGTCTAGAACCATAGTTTTTGTGTGGTTGGGGGTTTTAGAGACATAGCCTGTCTTTTAGAGAGGTCTAAGTATGATGTCTTTTCCAGTGAGTCAACTCGTCTCATGAGGTGGCCAAAGTATTGGAGTTTCAGCTTTAGCATCAGTCCCTCCAATGAACATCCAGGATTGATCTCCTTTAGAATGGACTGGTTGGATCTCCTTGCAGTATAAGGGACTCTCAAGAGTCTTCTCCAACACCACAGTTCAAAAGCATCGATTCTTCGGCGATCAGCTTTCTTCACAGTCCAACTCTCACATCCATACATGACCACGGGAAAAACCATTGCCTTGACTAGACGGACCTTGGTCGGCAAAGTAATGTCTCTGCTTTTTAATATACTATCAAGGTTGGTCATAACTTTCCTTCCAAGGAGCAAGCGTCTTTTAATTTCATGGCTGCAATCAGCATCTGCAGTGATTTTGGAGCCCAAAAAAACAAAGTCTGACACTGTTTCCACTGTTTTTCCATCTATTTCCCATGAAGTGATGGGACCAGATGCCATGATCTTTGTTTTCTGAATGTTGAGCTTCAAGCCAACCTTTTCACTCTCCTCTTTCACTTTCATCAAGAGGCTTTTGAGTTCCTCTTCACTTTCTGCCATAAGGGTAGTGTCATCTGCATATCTGAGGTTATTGATATTTCTCCCAGCAATCTTGATTCCAGCTTGTGCTTCTTCCAGCCCAGCGTTCCTCATGATGTACTCTGCATATAAGTTAAATAAGCAAGGTGACAATATACAACCTTGACGCACTCCTTTTCCTATTTGGAACCAGTCTGTTGTTCCATGACCGGTTCTAACTGTTGCTTCCTGACCTGCATACAGGTTTCTCAAGAGGCAGGTCAGGTGGTCTGGGATTCGACGAGTTGACTCACTGGAAAAGACTCTGATGCTGGGAAAGGTTGGGGGCGGGAGGAGAAGGGGACGACGGAGAATGAGATGGCTGGATGGCATCACCGACTCTGTGGACATGAGTTTGAGTGTACTCCGGGAGTTGGTGATGGACAGGGAGGCCTGGCGTGCTGTGATTCATGGGGTCGCGGAGAGTCGGACACGACTGAGCGACTGAACTGAACTGAACTGAACTGAAGTATGATGTCAAGTTTTTAGCTAGGCAAGCTATGGTACAGTACTCTAATCCCAATCATGGACTCAGACCTCTGAGTAGATGTCTGGTCATGAATGATACAACATGAAAGGAGCTATCTGCAGCTCAACAGATTTACCTCAACTGAGATTCACATCTGCTTTGGCTCAGTGGGCTTGCCCTGATAGCTCAATTGGTAAAGAATCTGCCTGTAATGCAGAAGACCCTGGTTTGATTCCTGGGTTGGGAAGATCCACTGGAGAAGGGATAGGCTACCCTCTCCAGTATTCTTGGGCTTCTCTTGTGGCTCAGATGGTAAAGAATCCGCCTGCTAAGTGGGAGACCTGGCTTTGATCCCTGGGTTGGGAAGATCCCCTGGAGAAGGGAAAGGCTAACCACTCCAGCATTCTGGCCTGAGAGAATTCCATGGATTGTATAGTCCATGGGGTTGCAAAGAGTTGGACATGACTGGGCAACTTTCACTTTCACTTTGGATCAGCAGGGCCGATTCCAGACATCACCTGCCAGTGGGACTGGTATTGCTGGAGGCTCTGAATGCATGAAGCTGAATTGGGCAGGGAGAGAGAGAAGGTTTCTTCTACTCAGGACAGAATTTCAGATTTCCTCTTAAGGTGTCAGATCTTGTAACTTTATTTCTTTTGATATGGACTAATATTTGAAAAGGCCTGAGTAGGTTTTCACCTAATGTTTTTGATTCATTCACTCGCATCACACACATTGAATCATCATTTAATGTATGCCTTTTAAACTAATTCTTATGACAGAGCTCACAAATATTTGTAAGTAAACTCTACTGGTTTTAAATTATTGGTCTCTGTAACTTTTTTTGACCGTACATTTAAGGTTAAAATTGATCACTTTCTACATTTTTGTTCATCTTTGAAGTAAATATTTGATTATCTTCTTTTCATTAGATCAATACATGTTGCCTCTGGGGAGTCTATACTACAGCTTAGTGGGGAGATAAAAAACGAGTGCTGTGTAATTAATTCTGAAATGGAGGATTTAATGAGGTTCAGTGGCATGCAAGAGAGTGTGCTAACCTCTGCTTGATAGGTATCTGGAGACTTGCTGCTCTGGAGAATTCTTTACCTGGCCTTCTCTGTTTGTTCTGTATGGGATGTTATCCATCTTGGCACACTCCATCTTTTACAGCTGAGACCCAAGTTTACCCCTTGGTGAAGTTCTCCCTGACTCCTGCAGTCAGCCAGTGTTGCACAGCCCTTCCAGGTGTTCGCACACCCTTATTGCTAGTGCTGTTGTCTGCAAATGCATCTGTCCCTACCACTAGGCTGAGAAGCAGTGAGGACAGGGAGTAGCTTGCTGATTTTCCTGTTCTCAGCGCTGAGAACAGGGTCTGGGTGGACTGAAGCAAGCAATGGAAAGAGCAGTTGCATCCAGCATTCATGTGAAATAATCCATGGTGTCATAGACTGTTTCAGGTTCCTGCCCAGAATGGAGATTCTTCTCATTATTCAAATTGGTCAGTTGAGGAATCACAATTTACTGGCTCTCTATAGAGCTGAAAATGTCATTACCATTGAAACTATAATGATGCCCGCTTGTGAACAGGCGATTTAATCCTGGAATTGGCACCACCAAGGTGATATGACAAATGGACTCATGAAAGAAAATGTGTTGCATTTGGAAACTCTTTTTTTTAAAGTCCTGGGAATGAACCTGGATGAAAGAAGTAAAGTTGAGTTAGCATCAGCTTCCGTCTATGGACTATATAAGAATAAATGGGAGAAATGTCCTCTCAAAAAACTAGCAGGTGAGTGTAGCATTGCAGAATCAATGAACCTGAAAAAAAAAACAACAACAACCAAGGATGCTAGCTTACAGTGGCCTTCTCTTTGTTTTCTGAGGATGTCTTGGAAAAGGAAATGAAGACAGCATCTCTCGAGAGCCCAGTTTTATCTGTGTTGTCTTTCAGCCCCCCAAAATCCATGCGTTAAACATATTTTTGTATTTATTTATTTTTTAACTTTTTATTTTATATAGGATTATAGTTGATTATAGTTGGTATATAAACTTGTTTTCTTGGGAATCCATGGAGATTCTCCAGGCAAGAGAACTGGAGTGGATTGCCATGCCCTCCTTTAGGGGATCTTCCCAACCCAGGGATTGAATCCAGGTCTCCTGCACTGCAGGTGAATTCTTTACCAGGGAAAGCCACTAGGGAAGCCCTAAAACAGACTAAAAGTGGGCAGAAAAGCTAAATAAACATTTCTCTGAAGAAGACACACAGGTGGCCAAGAGGCATATGAAAAGATGTTCAACATCGCTAATAGAGAAATGCAACCAAAACTAGAATGAAATATCACCTTACACCAGGCAGAATGGCCATCATCAAAAAATTCACAAACAGTAAATGCTGGAGGGGGTGTGTAGAGAAGGGAAATCTCCTACACTGTTGGTGGGAATGTATATTGACGCAGCCACTGTGGAGAACAATATGTGCTAAATCACTTCATCCGTGTCCAACACTTTGTGACCCTATAGACTGTAGCCAGACTGTAGGACCCTATGCTCCTCTGTCCATGGGATTCTACAGACAAAAATACTGGAGTAGGTTGGCATGCCCTCCTCCAGGGGATCTTCCTGACCCAGGGAGGGAACCTGCATCTCTTGTGTCACCTGCATTGCAGGTGGATTATTTACCATTATTGTCACCTGGGAAGCCCCAGAGAACAGTATGAAGCTTCCTTAAAAAAAACTAAAAATAGAGCTACCATATGATCCTGCAATCCCACTCTTGGGCATACATGCACAGAAAAACATGGTCCAAAAGGATACATGCATTCCAATATTCATTGCAGTGCTGTTTACAGTAGCCAAGATGTGGAAGCAACCTAAATGTCCATTGACAAGACACTGGATAAAGAAGATGTGATACATATATAATGAATGCAATGGAATATTACTCAGCCATTAAAAAGAATGAAATAATGCATTTGCAACAACGTAGATGGACTTAGAGATTGTCATACTGAGTGAAGGAGTCAGACAAAGATAAATATTATATGATATCCCTTATATGCAGAATCTAAAAAACCAAAATTATACAAATGAACTTATTTAGAAAATGGAAACAGACTCACAGACTTAGAGACAAATTTACAGGTACCAGAGGGGAAGTGTAGGGGTAGGGATAGTTAGGGATTTGGGGATTGACATGTACATACTTGTTTGATAAGCAACAAGGACCAGGGAATTCTACTCAATATTCTGTAATAAATGAATTGGGAAAAGAATTTTAAAAATTCTTCACATTTTTTTTGAAAAAAACTTGAAAATTTGTACTTTGTTGTACACCTGAAACTAACAAAACATTGTTAATCAAATATGCTGTTGTTGTTGTTGTTTAGTTTCTAAGTTATGTCCAACTCTTTGTCATCCTATGGACTATAGACCACCAGGCTCCTCTGTCCATGGGATTTTCCAGGCAAGAATACTGGAGTGGGTTGCCATTTCCTTCTCCAGGGGATCTTCCTGAGCCAGGAACAGAACCCACAACTCCTGCATTTCAGACAGATTTTAGTGACTATGATTATAGAGTTAGGATTCCAAAGAAAACAACGTTTTGTTGTTGTTGTTTAGTCACTGTGTCTGACTTTGCAACTCCATGGACTGTAGCACACAAGACTCCAATGTCCATGGAATTTCCCAGGCAAGAATACTGGAATGGGTTTCCATTTCCTTGTCCAGGCGATCTTCCTGAAGTGGGGATCGAACCCATGTCTCCTACATTGCAGGGACATTTTAGTGACTGTAATTATAGTTAGAATTCCAAAGTAAGCAAGATTTTGTTGTTGTTTAGTTGCTAAGTTGTGTCCAACTTTTTGTGACCTGATGGATTGTAGCCCACCGGGATCCTGTGTCCATAGGATTTTCCAGGCAAGAATACTAGAGTGGGTTGCCATTTCCTTTTCCAGGGGATCTTCACAACCCAGGGATTGACACTGAGTCTCCTGCATTACAGGAAGATTTTAGTTTCTGTAATTGCAGGGTTGCCAAGAGTTGGACATGACTGAATGACTAAGCATGTTGGTATCGTGTTGTACGAGCTGTTTATACAGTTTGGATATTAACCCCTGACTTGTCATAGTATTTGCAAATATTTTCTCCCATTCAGTAGGTTGTCTTTTTTGTTTTGTCAGTGGTTTCTTTTGCTCTGCTAAAGTTTTTAAGTTTAATTAGGTCCCATTTATTTATTTTTGCTTTTGCTTCTTTTGCCTTAGGTCACCTCACTTAATTGTCTTTGGGCCGGGGGTTTCACACAGCAGCCTTCTACCACAAGCCAGGTGGATGAATGCTTTGGCCATTATTTGCCTCTTAACAGTGTTTTAAAATTTATATTAAATAGTGGAGGACAGAGGTGCCTGGCCTGCTATTGTCCATGGTGTTGCAGAGTCCAACACAACTCAGCAACTGAACAAAAACAACAGTAGAAAGTTATATTAGGTGATAGCTACAAAATGGTGCGTGTGCTTTAAAGAAAATGTCCACATAAAATATCTTTAATAGTCTAAGGATGGTAGCTTACATAATTCTGACTATGCTTTCTTTAAGCTAAGGGTTGCCAGATTATAGACTATGGTCCAAATTCTACCTGTTGACATTTTTTGTATAACTTCTAAACTAAGAATGGTTTTCAAATATGTTAAGTAGTTGAAAAATAATAATGATAATAATATCTTTGGAAATACAATAATTGCATGAAGTTCATTTTTCAGTGTCCATAAATAAAGTTTTATTGAAACACAGCTACATTAATGTATTTATGAATAGTCTCTGGCCACTTTCATGCTGTGATGACAGAGTTGAATAGTAGTGACAGAGATCACATGGCCCTTAGGACTAAATTATTTATTATCTGGTCCTTTATAGAAAAATTTGTCTGCCTCTGGTCTAGTAAAGAGGTCCTTATTTGAAGGTATCTGGCAATGCGTGTAAAAATCTGTCCACTAGATATCTGAGCCCAAGTGTTGGAGGTAGGAGAGGAGTTACTCTTCAGATGTGAATGGAAAAGTGGAGAAGGGAGACAGCTGAAAAACACAGTGTAAGATTTAAAGTGACATCCAGTATACAGACAGCCTGAAAACAGAAAAAAAGAAACATGCTTCCATCCTTCTGGCTTACATGTGGACTCCATTGTCTTGGTGGAAACAACCAAAGCAAAGGTTAATTTTCATTGCTGTTATCTTGCTTTTTTGAGAGAACAACTGATTACCTGTACACGCTGGAAGGGCCTTTTCACTTTTCTTTCAGTGTTCATTAGAGTCACATGCCTGAAAAAATACTACATCAACATCACTTTCATTGCTACTTTCTTTGTAATACCCTCTTTATAGGCTAAACCCTCCAGTATAGGGGGAAGGACTCAACTTATGGGTCCAGGCAGCTCTGATTTTCTCTGTCTCCTTGAAGAAAAAGCCTCGGTGGGAAAGACATCCTGGTCAAGCACCCACAACCCAGGGGATTGCCAATTCCTTGAGTGGCACTTCCTACCCACCCATCATTATTGAAATATACTTGGCTGCTAATTTCCTGGAAGATTCAAATGCTCCTACTTCAAGGTCATCTCAAAGGAGAGTTGAGAGAGCATTCCTCTCCCCCTCCCTTCCATTGTAAAATATGTATATTTACAAGAGCTTGCATAAATGGTCACCAGGGAAGATAAGCTATCAGAGAGCTGGGAGATGTCTTTCCTCATACAGTTCACACATCACTGAAGCAGATAAAATTGGTTTTGTACCTAGCCTCCGAATATACTGTTAAGGACTCTGTCCTGAAAATTGATCTATACCACTATGATAAAATTCAGAGCATCTCTTTCATAAATATCTAACTGTGACATCAGTGGCTGCTGCTCCTAGGAACTGTGCTCTAGCAGACGGAGAATGGCCTGCAGTTTGCAGCCCCTGTGTGCACCCTGGCCAACGTCACTGGCTTCATCAAAGCTTAATTAAAGCATTAGGTTCAGTGCAGTATGATGTATGCCTTAGTTTACAATTGTTAAAGTCAGTTGCATAACTGCCCATAGAATGTTAGATTAAATCTCGATTTAATTTTAATAATAATAATAATGGCATTCGGGATCCACAGCTTGTCATTTTCCAAACACCGTGTGCAGCTTTTTTCATGCCTGCTGCCTATGGCCCTGAAAGCTGCATGTGTTGTTGTCAGGCTTTGTAACTCACTAAAAGCCAACAGGACTGCAGATTTCTTTGTTCTGTCTTATAGTAACTAATGCCATTTGAAAAGTCAGTGCATCCTTGTACATAAAGTATTACATAAAGACCTCACTTGAAAGTCATATGTGTACCATACGGGGCTTCTGTGAAAAGCAGAGGTAACACAGTAGATAAAAATTAAGTGAGCGTAAGGTCACCTCTTCAACCACCCATCTCTAGCTGGCTATTAGACAAAACTTGATGGACAAATGTGGGAAGACTGTATTCTAATGTCAGGCAAATATGAAACGGTCTCTAAGTTGTAATAGATGTTCCCAGGATTGAATCAGAAACCTGTTACATAGTAGATGCTGAATAAATATTTATTAAATAATAATAATGAAGGATGAAGGATAATGAGCAATGATCTTGGAGCAAGAAGATGTGTGTATAAGACTCTGCTCTATTTACAGTCTCCATTAGGTAAGACAGGGAACTCAATCTCAATGTCTTCCTGTTGAAAGCAGAGGAAAAAACTGCTTTCCAAGACTTCTGGATGGGCTAAATTGGATAACTAATGTGAAAATGCTTTGCAAACCTGTATAAATATATGTGATATATTATTATTCTGTAATGAAATCACTACCCATGGATTAATGTTTAAGTATATGAGTCTAGAATATGATAAGACAAAAGATAAATTATTATCAATTGGGTTTTTGAAAGAAAGACACCATGTAAATTCAAGCATGAGTGATACATTAATGATAGAATAATTTTGGTGACATTAAAAAAAAAAGGAGAATCATGAGATCTAAAACCTAGTACTGGCTGTGCTGTTCCTTAAGTATGCGATTTTTGGCAAGTCCCTATCTTTGCCTTGTTTGATCAGGAGACTGGGCTAAGTGGTTTTGAAAAGTCTCTTTCAGTTCTGTGATCCAGTGACGCAGATCTGAGTAGACTCAAAAGCATATCAAGTTTTCCATTCTTAAATCCATATGCATGTATTTTTGTACATCTCAGAGGTGTATACTCTCTCTGTGTGAAATATTACATTTCCTCTTAAAGGAGGCTTGGGAGTTATAGAGTGGCAGTCAGAAGAAAAGGGATATTGGGAGTGGCGAGCCTTGGGAAGAAAACTCTCTGGTGGTCACAGCTCCTGGAGAGTTTATTTACCTTTCAGTGACAGATGATTCATGAAGCGCCAATGGAAGTGGAAATCCTGGCCTAAGCAAGTGGCAGTTACCCAAGCATTTTCTGGGGGAAAAGGACCCAAGTCTCTGACATTGCGGGGAGGGAGTTGCGATGATATCATCAGACCTATCACTGTCACCCTCACACTCCTGCCTTAGAGCAGTGTTTCTAAAGCTTCTGATTCACCCAAATGAACTGAATTTGCACTTTGAAATTATTCTGATCCTTAAGTTTCTTAAGTCTACTTGTTAGGAAGATAAACCTTGCATAGATGGAGGTGGGTGGGTGGGTGGGTAAAGGACTGATGGTTTATTATACAAATTTAGCAAAATGCTGCTTACCTCTAAAATAATTATATGTCTAAAACTCCCATGGTAAGGGTTTTTTTCTTATTTACTACTCCTACTTACTTAAAATGGGCTGGAGATCATTTGTATCTATGTACATTCCACCCCAGTTTTATTTATTTGTCCTGTTTCTATACAGCAATTTGAGACCTTTGGCTTTTTCTTGAGAGGGGTTAACAGTGAAATAAACAATTATGCTCCAGGGAGGGGAAAAAAATAAAGATCCAAATAAAACATAACTATCGTATCTCATTTAGGGTTCCCTCGGAAGCTCTTTTATCTAGAATTCACTTATGCTCACCGGAGGCCTGTGGTCTTATTTAGTATCAGCCAGTAATAAAGAGCCCTTCAGCTAACTACGGCCATATTCCTCTATTAACTGCAGCTCTTGAAGCAGTCATCGAGGGAAGGGGAGTCGGAACCCTTCAATGTCAAGACGTTTAGAGGCACTCTAGCATCAATCAAGATGCATGTCGCTAAGTGCCTGCTTTCATTTACATGAAATATTCATACAGCATTCCGTTTTGCTTTTCTCTCTCCTAATCATCACTTTTCGGAAGAAGCTACAATCATCTCAGTTAGGGGAGGGTGTTATGGGATGTGCTGTACCTTTCAAAGTCGGGCTTCCTGCAGATAGCTAGTCCTGTAATGAGGCAGCAGACTGCATAGACCACCAAAGGTCTCCCTTGCAGAGGCTGGCCTTGTTATCTTGTATTATTCATCTTCGAGTATACAACTTAGTGCAAATGAAAGTAATTAATTAACCATAGCAAACCTGTCAAAAAGCTATTTAGGATTTTGACAGAAAAAAATTTTAACATTTGTTTTAAATGGAAAACAAAAATCATCTAGCTCAGAAAATTCAGAAGCAATTCTATTCTTATGAGCTTTCTTATTACCTCCTCTCTTAATTACATGATAAGTAGCATTTAAATTAATTTCCATTTTTTAAAATTTATATTTTATGATGCTTTTACATGCAGGTTTTTTAAAAAAAGCTCTAGGTGTGTAAATTTGCCCCTATAGAAATAATACCAGAAAGTAGGTATAATATACTTTTGGTCATCTAAGTAGTGATTGAAAGTACATGGGAGCAGGAGGGTCCCCTTTCCTCTTTTCTTCCTTCTTCCTAAATTAGTGATTTACTACTGTATTAATTTTTCCCCTTAAACATTAAACTAGGTCTGGGTGGCATATGTGAGATACAACCCTTTGGAATGAAACACCAGTGATGGATGTCCCTTATGAAAGGACTATGAAATGTGCTTTATTTCTGATAGGTACAGAAAGGAAGATGATCACCTTCGATGTAACAATTCTGACTCACTATTCTAGAAATTAAAATTTATTTCCAAAGGTTTTCCTATATTTTATTTATTTTTATTTGTCTATCCAGGTCTGCTTGTGGCAAAGGGAGAAACTGAAGTTGGTCTTTGCTTGTGGAAGTATCTTTTGCAAATGAATTTTTATGTTATAAGAGAAATGTCAGGTGAATTATTGAAGTCTAATTAATGACAAGAGTAAGCATGCAATGTTTTTGCTCAGAGTGCTTATTTTTAACAACAGGCATTTCATAATCGGTACATACCAGAAAGGTACTCATTTTCAAAGTTAGAAATGTTAATGGCCCTGAAACAGTTCATTCTTTGTGTCCATTTAACCCCTCGTATTATGTAGACGGTAATACCAAAGTGGGAAGTGATGAGGTTGCTTCTCAGTTTGGTAGACAGTTTCTGCTTTAGAACACAGTACCAAAAGTATAGCTGATTGCCCAGAAATGGACTGTAAGTGACAAATTGATAAAACCTCTTAAAAAATACTCAAATGCTAGCTCTATCCATATGCATTTTGCCCCACAATTTGTTTACTTTTTGATCCATTTTCAATCAGTCATCTTTTTAAGTTACCCTATAGTTCTCTAAATAACACAAAATATACTAAAGATTATATTTTAAGAAAAATCTAAACTCCCAATGATTTGTGCTCTTATGGATTAAAGTGTGAATAATATAAAGCAATTCGAAACAATTCAGGTCAATAATCTTTAGTTACCTTAAATAAAGAAACAATCATACTTAGTCACACATAAGATACAATTGTGATTTTCCGCAGTGAAAAAAATGCCATATATAAAAATTTAGGAAAATTATGTGTACTTTCTTTCATTGTCAAGGTGCCTAGGAACTTTGTTCCAAACTGAAGACAAAGAAAAAAATTAATACATTCTCAGTGTTTCTCTTCACCATACGATCAATGTTTATAAACAAACAAGTGGGATAAAAAGTTGAGAATAGTGGTTACCAGGAATTTCACAGAAACTTTATTTTTAAATGCCCTTTTGTAGCTGTATTTTTCTTGTCTCTGGATAAAAGGTTTTTTTTCTCTTTTCTTTGCTATTTAAACTTGATAACAACTTTAAGAAGTTTAATCTTTGTTTTTTCTTTAAAAGTGCTTTTCTAGGGAAAAAAAAGCAAAGAGTAATGGAAATTGATATTTCAAAGTACAACAAAAGTTGCCGCAAGAATTGTAAATAGAACACAATTTGTGGGTAATTTTAAAAGATGCCGGAGTCTGGAATGCAATGAAAATACTACGAGGTTTAAAATCCAATGTATTAAACATTCAAACGCAAATAATGATTCTAGAACAGGCACCTTCTTAACATTAACAGGTTGCGGAGCATGTTAACACCCACGGTTCCACCCATCTTGAATAAATATAAAGCCATTTAAAGCAGTGGAATTGCAGTATTTTGTAAAACTGAGTCATAAGTGGCATAATCCATTACCGCCCCCCACCCCCACTTTGTATGTGACTTTTAAAGTTGATTTGCTTCTACTTTATAGCCTGACACCACTCTGCACATATTTAAACATTTCAAGTAACTAACATAAAATAGGTCATTTCCCTTTCCTCTTTTCCCACATAAAATCTGGGTTGGCTTAAATTTAAAGTTTGCTGAAACCTGCTGAAGTTTGAGGAACTTGAACCAGATGTAACCCATCACACCTGTGGGGTATCTTTAAACCCTGGAAGTAGTGGGAATTTATGTATTGTTATTATATTGTTTGCGTTTGATCTTATGACAATGGTTTTGACTACAACTTGCTTGCCAGGCAGACATAAAAGAATTGGTTCCCCCTGTTCTGTTGTCTGTATGGCTCTCAATATAGGGAGTACTGTGAGCTCTGAAGTTAGGGGTGAGCTTTGTGAAGGTAAATTTTCACGGATGGAAGAAGAGGTGTATGTGTGCTAATGATTCCTGCTGGAGTGTTATGGCAAGATGAACAGGTTATTGGTGAAAAACAATTGTCTTTGCTTTCCTTTTCAAATAAACTCTCTGATTGTTAGTTTATTTGAAAATTGTTCTGTGTTTTTACTTGGGTTGAGACTGCATTTCAGGGCAATAGTAACTATTAGGAAACTGTTCAAGGCAATATAACCATCCATATGGCCACACACTTGTGGGCTGACTGAAATGTAATGACTGTTATTTCAAATTAATATTGTTCCCATCAACAATAACCTTTAGGAAGTGTTAGTAATGTTAGTTTTTCAAAGGCCATCTGTATAATCTGCCCTCATACTCTGTTTAAAATTGTTCTTGCTTTAAAAAAAAAACTTACTTAATTTTTTCTTTTTAAAAGAGCTTTATTGAGGTATAATTTACATACCATAAAATTCAGGCATTTTAAGAGTACTATTCAAAAAGTGTTAGTAATTTACAGAGTTGTGTAACCAGCACCACAGCCTAATTTTAAAACATTTCCATTACTTCAAAAAACAACCTCATACCCATTTGGAATCAATCCCTGTTTTCACCCCTTGCCCCAGGCAACCTCTAATTTGTTTTCTGCTAGTGTAGATTTTCTTTTTCTGGACATTTTGTACAAGTAGAATCATACAATAAGTATTTTTTTTAATGTCTTGATTTTTCACTTAATATAATGTTTTTGAGATCCATCCATGTTGCAATATTTCTCAGTAGCTGATTCTTTTTTTTTATTACTGAGTGGTATTCCATTGTGTGGATGGCTATACCAAGGTTTTTTTGTTTGTGTGAGTATTTGTTTTTATACTAACTTTTATCTGTTCACCAAGTGATAGATAATTGGATTATGTCTACTTCTTGGCTATCAAGAAAAATGGTGCTATAAAAATTTGCTAAAGAATATTAGTGATGGCAGATCTTAGCAACTGAAGATAGCTTTAGGTTAGAGAACAGAACAAAGTCATTTGAAGTCTAGTTGATAAGGCTGATAAAGTATATAAGCATTGGTTATTATTAAAAATAAGTGTGATTATAGGAGAAATTCATATGACTTACCAATTATCCTGAAGGCATTTCCAAAGGCAGTTATCCACATCTTTTGAGTAATGGAAATTTCTTTATAATTTAATTATTCTCCGCATAGATGAAATCTGTTACGGCATGTTTAAAGAACAAATCTGACTGGTATTTAGTCTTATCCTGAGGTATGCATTCCATTTTTTCCAAGTTATGTTTCAGAGAAGAAAGTTTAGTCAGTCTGCACTTTTCCTTGAATAATAACTTTGATAGATAAAGTAGTATTTAGTGTTCAAATTAAAAAAATCAGGAAATATCATTAATGTACTATTAACCAGATTATGCATACATTGATAATACAATCATTCCTTTTAAAGTGCTTTGTTACCATGGAATAATTGCAGATTTTGAAAGATCAAACACCCTTTCTGTACTCTTTTCGCTGTGTATTTGTGCATAGATTTCTCAAAACAGCCATTGTCTCTATCTAATGCACAATGTATATGTGTAGACACACTGAAATATTTCATTAACATAATCACATACAATTATAAAACTGGGGAAAATTATCTTGCGTTAGATATTCATTAGTACTCTGTTTATTTGAAAATTCTAAGGTCTTTGATTAATAATTGCTAATTCCATATATAATTATTTGTTAGTCACAAACAGTCGTTGGCTGTCATTTACTTTGCTATTCAAAGTTAAGGGACCTATGCTTAATTAGAACATTATACATTTGTATTTCTGTCCTCTTTGCTAAGATGAAACATAAATCCATCAAGCCACCTTAGAACTTTTAAACTTCCCTTCTTTTACATCTGTAGTTCTCATTATCCAGAAGTTATTCTGTCCCTTCTGTTAAATTACTTTATGCCGCAGCTTAAACGAACATGTCTTGCTTTCATCTAGCATTTCAAATAGGGCAAAGACTGCTGTACAATTTCCAAACACAACTGTGCTAACAGAGATGAATTACTAGAGTTTATATAATTTATATTAGGAATTCATAGACCTAGCAAAAGGGATTAGTACATTTTATTTCAGGGTAGGAGATGATCCTGTCATTAATGGTCGATACTTTCATCATCTTTTAAACCTGAGGAATTTCCTGGGTGACGAGACTGTAAGGACATATCAGAGATTCACAGCTGTGAGCTTTATCTGGACATGCACTGCTTTACTCACAGTATGTGGACTACGTCCTATCAAAACTGGATTAGGCTGTCAATCACATCTTCCGATGTATATTGTATTATGATTTTTTGAAAATGTCACTGAGATCAGAGTAATTTCTTGGCTAATTGCATCTTGTCTCTTCTTAATACTGCACATTTAATGGTTTCATTACCTGATGTGACAATCACAGTTCCTGGTCCAGTTCTGAGGGCGGTTTTATTTCTCTTCTTTTTTGCACACATATATATATGCTGCCACGCAACTAAAGCATTGCTTTAATAAAAAATAAAAAATATATTTAAAGCACTTCTACTTTTATGAAATAAAATGTATGTGTAGGATTCCTTGTTTCTCTGTGGTTTAACATATACATAATAGTTTAAATTGTCTCTGTAATCCCCAAAGCATACCCAATGTTTAATACAGTATTTTCTCTTTCTGTTATGGAAATAGATTAAAGAAGATATTAACCTTTAAGAAACTGTCACTCATTACTTCCATTGCCCATGACTTTCTCTAGAGAAATTGCTTCAAACACAAAAATATTTGTGTTTCAGTATTACCTATGTAGCCATGAGAGATTCATTTGAATGAACATTAGGTTTCATTAAAGCCTACTTTGGTGCATGCAGTTCTACTGCTACCGGCTACCAGCAGAAAAATGGGCAACAAGAGATATTAAAATCTCTGTTATAATGAGTTGCTCTGAAAAGGAAGTTATTAAAAGTCTCCCTGAACACACTCAGGTTTAGATTAAAATAGGTGCAGGAGATACGTGGATGAATAATGCAGTGTGCTAATCTCTCACTAGTAAAGCCAAATAAGTTTTTGATTTTTGGGTAGAGGAAAGCAGAACACAGGCTTTGGTTTTATTTTATAGCTTTTAAACACCATCTACAGTGTCATACTGGGATACCCTGGTCTTTAGAGGTTTAGCTATAGGCCTGATGGGGAAAGTGCATCAAACAAAGGTTTATAGACATTGTTCTAATCATTGAAACGTAGTGATTCCCAATGGGTTCTGTTGATTATATACTGCAAGGCAAAATGATAGTGGTGGTGGTTGCAGGGGGACAAGTGCTAGTTCAGGAGAGGTTCGGCATTGTAAGGATGGATTGTTTAGTTGAGGCCTCTGACAGCTCTCATGTCCATCAGTGATGGGGAGGAAGCTGTACTTCTGGTGTCCTTTGATTTTTCCTTTTCCACTGAAAATACTAATTGTGAGCTACGGGGTAGGAGATGTGGATGAAAGATGGGCAGATTTTGCCTGGCGTTCTTGGTAGGGGGCGGCAGCTGAAGGATGCTCCCGTGTTTGGATCTGACAGCAGCTGTGGTATCCAATTCAAATTCACTGTGGCAGGAAGAAAGAGTGTGAATGCTAAAGTATCCAAGGTGTTTGTAAATACTCTGGTTTGCTAACCATTCAAATCTGGTTTGCATAGATTGCTACAGTTGCCGGTATAAATGTAGAATGACATTTATAAAAAAATAATGTGCAACCGGTGATGAGTTTTCCTTCTAAATGTTTTTTAAAACAGTACTGCACAATTCATTGGTATTCATACAAACTAGAGAAAGAGTGATGATTAAAAAGCAGCTTCTGACTACTGTGTACTTCAGGGGAGAAAATTAATTGTGATTTCATCAAAAGCTTCTGCACAAGGGTTCAAGGAGCACCTGTATTTTAGCTTTGGGTAGATTTCAAAGTTATGGAATCAAAGTTATGACTTGCTAAACTGGTTGGGAATTCTGTTTTCACTGAATGGTAGTGAAATGTCAAAGAATTTCAGACACTGGAAGTCAAATAATAGTGGATAGCTTTGCTGGAAGACTGGCCTTGTATGTGCCGCATGTGTGCTGCCGCTTCAGTCATGTCCGACTCTTTGCAACCCCACGGACTGTAGCCTGCCAGGCTCCTCTGTCCATTGGATTCTCCAGAAAAGAGTTCTGGAGTGGGTAGCCACGCCCTCCTCCAGGAGATCTTGCTGACCCAGGGATTGAAGCCGCATCTCTTATGTCTCTTTCATTGGCAGGTGGGTTCTTTACCACCTTGGTGATCTCTAAACGAACTTCTAAGTGATACTTTCTATTCTCTTATTGGTACTGAGATGTGGAATTTGTTCATATTAGAAACCCTCTGAAATGAGGGTCCCTTTGAACATCCTCCAAAAGCTGTTTTTTTTTTTTTTTTTTAATTCAGACCCTTCTGGAGGTCTCGTCGTTGTAGATGAAGTTACCAACAAAATGGGTAAGGGTAAAGATAATTTGGAGCTCCATGACCTGTTTTGTTCTGTGGTAGTAAAGAACAGATTTAGAGATGTTCATGGGAATTTTAAAAAGGGAAGCAGAAATGGGGCCCGCATAGATTCATTTTTGTTTTTCCAAGAAAAAGACAGTCACATAGCCGCATTTTGGAACCATACATACATTGGATTGTGGCACTTGTTAGCACATATTCCCTGGTGGCTCAGATGGTAAAGAATCTGCCTGTAATATAGGTGACTCGGGTTCGATCCTGGGTCAGGAAGATCTCCTGGAGAAGGAAATGGCTACCTACTGCAGTATTCTTGCCTGGAGAATCCCATGGACAGAGGAACCTGGTGAGCTACAGTCTATGGGTTGCAAAGAGTCAGACATGACTGAGCAACGAGCACTTTATCTTTCAGACAGATATCAGCTTAGACTTTAGCTGTTACGTGGTACCTCTTTTACTTCCCTTGGACTTCTGTTGCCCTGTGCAGAGAGGCTATGGACTAGCCTGTACAAGGCAGAGCATCAGATTCCACTATTGAAGAGCTTGGCTTTTCCATTTTTAACCATCCACCTTTATTACCCTGATTTATAAATGAGACCCCATTTTGTCCTGAAAAGTCCAAGGTGATAGATGGACTAGGTGATCATCAACTGTTTTTCATACTGTCTCCTGAATGGATAAATGTGTCAAGATTAAAAGATAGTTTATGCTTTAGCATGAGAGGGGAAAAATGAAATAAAGCTGTGTTGTCACCCACCTGGTAATGGATAAACACCAGAGATCAATGTGTGTGCTCCTTTGGAAAAGATCATCAGTGACATTGGAGCGTTACTTAGAAGATGACAAGAAATTCCTTGATTGAGAAGAATTACTTAGGGAATCTCTAGCTGTTATACTTGGGATTATAGCTGACAACTCTAGGTATGTCATTAGTGGAGTCTTGGGCTGTGAGCATAACTAAGGGCAACTTCTGCTGAGGTAGAGGATTCTTAGTGTGGGCTTTAGTAGACTCAGTTCTTAGTGTGGGCTTCAGTATATTCAGTACTAATATATGACAAGGGATTCTCTCTGGCTACACTGTAAGGCAAGATAGACTTCCTCTGAGGTAGAGGATTCTTAGTGTGGGCTTCAGTAGGTTAGGCCGGTTTATGCTTCCCTGGTGACTTAGCAGTAAAGAATCTGCCTGCTCATGCAGGAGACATGGGTTTGATCCCTGGGTCAGGAAGATCCCTTGGAGAAGGAAATGCCTACCCATTCCAGTATTCTTGCCTGGGAAATCTCATGGACAGTGGAGCCTGGTTGGATCCATGGGGTCACAAAAGAGTCAGACATGACTTAGCAACTAACAATAACAACAGCAACAACAAGGCAGGTATATAATTATTCCCATTTTATAAATCAGGAAGTTGAGGTTCAGAGAGGGTGACTGAACTAAACATTTTAGTTTTTAGGTGGAAAATCTTATTGCCTTAACTCCAAAAGATGAATTGTATATATTCCACAGTGGTAGACTGAAGACTTGAATTTATTTCTCAATATCTAATTCTAGCATGTTTTCGTGGAAGGAGAAAGTCAGTAAAAATACTAACAGGGAAAGCTGTTAGTAATGATAGAAATAGCAAAAATGCTATTGTTGAAATATGATAGTATTCAAGGTCTTTTTTTAAGTCTCTCAGCTTGGATTTTTTTCAGTAACCCAATTTTCCATTTCCTCATTTTCTGTACTTTATGAGTTCAAGTTTCTTTGAAAATACTAAATATTATCAATTTTGCATGCTCATGTTAATCCTGCTATTGGAGGTTTTTGTAACTAGTGGGATGAAGTTCTTTTGACAAATCTATAAACATACATTATTGTAAGTAGAAACAGATTTTATGAATAATATTATTACTGTGGTTATTAGTACTGCTACATATCAGTTCAGTTTCTTCATATAACTGTACTTCTCAACAGAATAAGGGATGGGGAGAACAGAACATATTAGAATAATCCAGGAAGATTTTTCAAAATATTTATTATGCCCTTATTAATCTTAATTCTTCTCCCACCCTCCTCCACTCTTTAAGATGTATGAGAATTTCAGAGAAACTTCAGTTCAGTTCAGTTCAGTCGCTCAGTCGTGTCCGACTCTCCGTGACCCCATGAATCACAGCACGCCAGGCCTCCCTGTCCATCACCAATTCCAGGAGTACACTCAAACTCATGCCCACAGAGTCGGTGATGCCATCCAGCTATCTCATTCTCCGTCGTCCCCTTCTCCTCCTGCCCCCAACCTTTCCCAGCATCAGAGTCTTTTCCAGTGAGTCAACTCGTCGCAAGAGGTGGCCAAAGTATTGCAGTTTCAGCTTTAGCATCAGTCCCTCCAATGAACATCCAGGATTGATCTCCTTTAGAATGGACTGTTTGGATCTCCTTGCAGTCTAAGGGACTCTCAAGAGTCTTCTCCAACACCACAGTTCAAAAGCATCGATTCTTCGGCGATCAGCTTTCTTCACAGTCCAACTCTCACATCCATACATGACCACGGGAAAAACCATTGCCTTGACTAGACGGACCTTGGTTGGCAAAGTAATGTCTCTGCTTTTTAATATACTATCAAGGTTGGTCATAACTTTCCTTCCAAGGAGCAAGTGTCTTTTAATTTCATGGCTGCAATCAGCATCTGCAGTGATTTTGGAGCCCCAAAAAATAAAGTCTGACACTGTTTCCACTGTTTTTCCATCTATTTCCCATGAAGTGATGGGACCAGATGCCATGATCTTTGTTTTCTGAATGTTGAGCTTCAAGCCAACCTTTTCACTCTCCTCTTTCACTTTCATCAAGAGGCTTTTGAGTTCCTCTTCACTTTCTGCCATAAGGGTAGTATCATCTGCATATCTGAGGTTATTGATATTTCTCCCAGCAATCTTGATTCCAGCTTGTGCTTCTTCCAGCCCAGCGTTTCTCATGATGTACTCTGCATAGAAGTTAAATAAGCAAAGTGACAATATACAACCTTGACGTACTGCTGCTGCTGCTGCTGCTAAGTCACTTCAGTCGTGTCCGACTCTGTGTGACCCCATAGACGGAAGCCCACCAGGCTCCCCCGTCCCTGGGATTCTCCAGGCAAGAACACTGGAGTGGGTTGCCATTTCCTTCTCCAATGTGTGAAAGTGGAAAGTGAAAAGTGAAAGTGAAGTCGCTCAGTCTTGTCCGACCCTTAGCGACCCCACGGACTGCAGCCTACCAGGCTCCTCCATCCATGGGATTTTCTAGGCAATAGTACTGAAGTGGCTTGCCATTGCCTTCTCCGACCTTGACATACACCTTTTCCTATTTGGAACCAGTCTGTTGTTCCATGTCCAGTTCTAACTGTTGCTTCCAGAGAAACTTAAATATGCCTATTTTAAACAATCAACCAAACAACAAAAATGAACTCCCATGTGGTTCTCGGTTATATCTCTTGGTGGATAACCACTAATTAATATGATTGGGAAGAAATTCATTCATTTACTCACTCACTCATTTATCAAATACTTTTGAACATGTATAATGTTTTAGACCACGAGCTGGATGGGCAATCCTTTCACTGGCTTAAACGATGAACAGTCTCCGCTTTGCAGCTTTCCCTTTATATTTGCTGATAGCAGCGCACTGTGGAGGCGCTGATGCTGCATCCTGGCACTGGTATTTACATTGTTTAGAAACTGACAGACGTGGAGACACAGTTGAGAACTACTCTCTGTATCTTTTGTTACGATATGCAGTGACTATGAAAAGCAATAACTTGCTATTACTGTGTATACTTTTTATTGGGTTCAAATATAGATTTTATATTGAAAATCATATAAAGATTACAGATCCGTGAAGTAACAGATGTTTAGTTGATGCCATGTATGGCAAGGGATTCTCCCTGGCTAAATTGTAAGGCTAAGATAGAGCAGCGGTTGACTTTGACACTACTAAGTGACAGCTCAGACCATTGTTACTGGTCTTTTCTCTGCTATATTTTTATACTGCTTTTTATTTCGCTTAACATCTCCTCTTTTCCTTCTTCCTATCTTTTCCCTTGCATGTATCCTTCAACTTGCTGCTCCTGTCTTGCAACAAAGCATCAAGTAACACTGGTGCTCTGTACTTCACAGACCTAGCACTGAATCTTGTGCTTTGTCTAGTCCTCGCATCTGACTTTCATCTGCTTTGGAACAGCTTACCTGTTGAGACCTTGGTTCCTGATCTTATTTTTAGATCTCTCTGTTCTTTTGATCTGCTGATTAAAAACTTTAGCTCCTTGTAATGTGGCTGCTGCTGCTGCTGCTAAGTCACGTCAGTCGTGTCCGACTCTGTGCGACCCCATAGACGGCAGCCCACCAGGCTCCCCCGTCCCTGGGATTCTCCAGGCAAGAACACTGGAGCGGGTTGCCATTTCCTTCTCCAATGCATGAAAGTGAAAAGTGAAAGTGAAGTCGCTCAGTCGTGTCCAATCCTTAGCGACCCCATGGACTGCTGCTTACCAGGCTCCTCCATTTTCTGTCTGGATTTGGCACAAAGAGAGTTCTGACACAGTTCTCAACTATCTTTCCAATTTCCTCCAATTCTGTTTATGCTTCTCCACCACTGATTTCCATGGTTCTCAAATCTGGTTCCACTCCAGAAGTACCCATGGAGTTTCTAAAGACATGGATTCTAGAGCTAAATTCTAGATCTTCTGAAATGAACTTGCCAGGGTGCTGCTAAGTTAATGAAAATGATTGATGTATATACTATCCCATGTGGAGCCACTGATTACATGTGGGCATGTAAATTTAAAGTTAAGAAAATTAAAAATTCACCCCCCTTGGTTGTTCCAGACACATTCAAGTGTTCAATAGCCACATGTAGATATTGTCAGCATAGTTCCAGGTTGTAGGTCCCAAGAAACTAACAAACAGCCTTGCCGTGTCCCTCACAGATTTGAGAACCTTGATGTTAGGTGATCAGTAACTTTCCATTGATTTTACACTGATTGATTTACTTAATTTTGAATATAGTAACAGTGAAAGTATTTCTGATTTTAAAAATCATATGGTTACTTCCAGGGTAGATCCCTCGGTCAGGAAGATCCCCTGGAGAAGGGAAGGGCTACCCACTCCAGTATTCTTACCTGGAGAATTCCGTGGTCAGAGGCTATAGTCCATAAGTTCTCAGAGAGTTGGACACAGCTGAGTGACTGACACATTCACTTTTTTCAAGCAATTGCACATGTCCATTGAGTCTGGTCCAGGGATCAAGGAAGGGAAACTCTTAAAAGGTGAAGGGATGGAAGGTTTAAGAGAGTTGGCCTATTCATATCTTAAGACAGGAACTTGAGAAGTCTAGAAAAATACTGGTATGAATCCAGTGAGCATGTAGTAGCATCTGTCTATGACTCAGTGTTTTAGAATGTGGGGAATAAAACTAAATATAAGGATGGCTCTACCACATTAGTGAGAGGCTTTCATTGGTAACCCTAAGATAAATAATTAATATGGGGGGAAATGCTGGCAAAATATTTGCCTAATAGCATGCAGGCACATACTCTCACACATGTGAAAATGCTCTAAGTTGTCTTGTTTAATGATGAAAAAAAAAAAAGAGATGCAGAAGGTTTTTGTGAATATCAATTAGGAGACATGCAAACCATTGTAGGTTAACTGGACTACGGTACAGCCGTGTTAGTTACCGTCACTGAGTTGGAGCGTGATGCATTGAAAGCACTGAGATATGTGGTGTCTGTCCTGACTTGCAGCTAAAGGTGGTAGCCAGAGTGTGTGACACAGAATGAAACAGTAAAAGTGATCCTGGAGGTCATTGTTCTCACGGACCTTCTAAATGGTTTTTATAAGATAGATTTAATGTTAAGTGTAATGATGATGGTATGTAGAAAATCTGGTTTTTAAGATATAAGTTTTAGGGCTAAATTATTTCTTCTTTGGCACATAGACACATATTTACAAAACAGATTTCATACTTAACACAATGTCTGATATACTACACAGAACCACTGCTTATACCACCAACCTTCTAACCAGCTAGCCATGACCCAATGAATGTTTGTGATTATCATGGGGAAAGACTTATACAAATAGAAAAAGAATTCTCTCTCAGAAGAGAGAATCCTAGGAACCAATCAAGCTCCTGCAGAACCTCCAGGGTAAAAAAATTTCCTGACAAAAAAATGGAATCCATTTGCCATATGGATTATTTCCATCTTAGGCATGATATTTAGGTAATGTCTAAATGTCTACTCTTTTTCACTTGGTTCTGATGAGATCAACAAAGCTACTAGTTCTGCAAATTGTAAACCTCACTAAAGGATAAAATTATCCATATCACTTGTCAAACTACATGGCAAGGAAATAGTTTTCAGATGTAAATGTTAACTTTCTTTTTCGTCTGAGACATTTTCTCTCTATATCCTCTATGTTGCATACACTCGCTTAAAAATACATAAGATGTGCCCATTTGAAAAGTGTTTCTGGCCACCATTTTGCTTATAAAGATTAACTGAATCACTAAGTTCACTAAAGATATTTGCTCAAATTCAGTAAAATGCTGTAAGAACTGTCATAGGACAAAAGGACAGAATGACAAGTAAGCAGTCAACTTAAAGACTATACTCAATTTGGTCAAGTTGATTTGTAGTATAAACTAAATATTATAAGTTGTATTTGTTGTTAATTTAATAAGCAATTTTTAATAGGGTATCTTATATCAGTGGCATTGCAGTTATCATCTGAAATGTTTAAGTCTGTTTCTATTATATACAATCCTTACCCTCCATCGGGTTATAGTAATTCTGGGGTGACAGAATTTTGGGTCACGGTTTATATCAATACCTATAATGAATCAATCACTGTCACTATAAAAGTGCAGATTAGCCACCAAGTTAGAGCTTGGAATTTGCAAAGTTAATGGATCCTGTAAATTTAGCCTGATTTCCATTATATTTGGAAGCAGTTATGGGTAAAGAATATTCTTTGGAAACAAATGGACCTGGAAAGAATTTAGGCCTGGCATGTGAGTCTGGACAAGTTATTTATTGCCCCGGGACTCACCTGTCTAGAGAATAATGCCCACTTTAAGGTGTTATGAGAAATAAATAAAGCTAATGCGGTTGGTATGGTACCTGACACATATATATGTTCATTGCTGAAATGTTGTTTTATTTTTAATTATTTCAGAGGATTTGTATTAACAACAGTTATATGGGCCTTAATTTTCTTGAGGATATACTTAAAAATATTGAAGATTTTTTGTTTTAGATACTTGTTAGTTGAAAAGTATTTAAATGGCATAGAACTGTAAAGATGAAAAGAAAGAAAAAAATGAACAAATCAGGAACTCTTTTTCAAAGTATCTCTTAGATGCGTATTGAATGATTTTTATTTACAAAATTTTATAGTTGGACCTCGGAATCCTCAAGCTTTGCTTTTGTGGGTTCAACCAATGGATCCGTTCCCTTCCATTCCATCACTCAGTCGTGTCCAATTCTATGCGACCCCGTGGACTGTAGCCTACCAGACCTCTCCGTCCATGGGATTCTCCAGGCAAGAATACTGGAGTGAGTTACCGTTTCCTTCTCCAGGGGATTTTCCCGACCCAGGGATCGAACCGGGTCTCCAGTATTGGGGGCAGACGCTTTAACCTCTGAGCCACCAGGGAAGTCCAACCAATGGATACAAAGAGACAATACTAGTTTGATGCATCTGGGGATTTTGGTATCTGTGGAAGCTCCCGGAACCAATCTCCCTGTGGATATTGAGGGATGACTGCTTTTTATATAGTTTCACAGGTTCACTGGATCTACTTTGCTCTTTTAACCTGCTGCATAGTATTCTATGGTAGGCATAAATGATCATTCTCCTAGGGAATGGAGCTATGTTACGTCCAGTTTTTTAAAACAGGCATTTTTGTTTTCCAAACATTTAGAATTTGTTTTTCAAAATCTAAAATAGAAACCCTGATTTCTCTGAAACCTTTATTTTTCCAGTAAATAAAATATAGTCAAGCTATCCTGCAGGATCAAAACATCATAATTATTTGCTATACCTTTCAGGGAACTGTATGATTTGGCCTATGCTATGATATGAATGTTTGTGCACCCCACATTCTTATGTTATTAGAAGGTATAGATGGTATTAGATGGTATAGAAGGTATTAGATGGTATTAGAAGGTGGGATTTGGGGATGTGCTTAGGTCGTGAGAGTGGCACCCACGTGAACAGGACCAGTGCTCCTGCAAAACAGACTCCACAGAGCTCCCTTACCCATTCCACCGTGTGAGCACATAGCTAGAAGGTGCCACTAACAAGGAAGAAGGCTCTAACCAGAAGGTGACCATGCTGTTGCCCTGATCTTAGACTTCCCAGCCTCCAGAACTATACAACATAAATTTCTGTTGTTTATAAGCTACCTAATTTGTGATATTTTGTTATGGCAGCCTAAAATGACTCTCTCTTGCTATAGAACATCGTTTGTTAACAAAGAGTATGTTTTAAAAACATACTTCTGGATTTCTTTCACCTTTGAAAAATGCACTAAATATTTATTGAACATCTACCTTACGTTAAGTGGCCCCCTCCTATCCACACACCATTTCTGATATAGTTAAGAAACTTTAGGAACTGGTAGAGGTCATGTTTGAACTCAGGATTCAAATCCTTTTTAGTCTTTCAGCACGCTAACTAAACATGGTCAAATGAGGAGAAGGCAATGGCAACCTACTCCAGTACTCTTGCCTGGAAAATCCCATGGACGGAGGAACCTGGTAGGCTGCAGTCCATGGGGTCGCAAAGAGTCGGACACGACTGAGCAACTTCACTTTCACTTTTTCTTTCACGCTCCTGTTCAGTATTCTCCAATGGCTTCCCAATACTTGAAAAATAAGATCCAGTCTTTACATGATGCTGTACACTGCCTGTGTGATTTGACCACTCATAGCCATCGCTTACTCAGCCCACTTGACTTTAGGCATTCTGGCCTTTATGAAAGTTCCCACAACGCGAGGAACGTCCAAGCCTTTGTATTTGCTTCCCTGTGCTTGAACACTTTCTCAGGGCTCTGTTCTGGTGTCGCCTCCCTGACCATCCTACCTCCACTGCTCCACTCTGCTCCCTCACCTTGCCTTGGTTTTCTTCCCGGAACTTGTCCCTCCCTCATGTCCTAGTATGGATTTATGCTTTACTTGGTATCTCTTGGTTGCTGGCCTCCTTCAGGGGAATATAAACTATCAAAGACAGGGCCTTGTTTCTCTATATGCGTGCACCTATAATGGAGCCAGCTGCACAATAAATACACAGGAGGCTTTTGCCGAGAGAAGGAATATGTGATTGGCTCAGTCTATTTTGGCCTGTTTACTCTCTAGTATACACACACACACACACACACACACACACACATATATACATATATGTATGTGTTTTTTCAGAATTAAGTGAACCCACACCTTACCTCTGGCCATGTATATTGTGTGTATTCTTGGAAGCACAGTATTATAGATACTGGTTTGAAGATTATAATAGAAGTAAATATACCTGCACCTTTATTACTTCTGAATTTTAGTAAAGGATCTATATTTTTTATTGAAGTTTTAATGAAACATTAAATTTCAGAAAAATGTATGAACCTTATGTGCTGATTTTTACAAACTGTGCAACTGTGTGACTACTGCCCAGATCAAGAAAAAGAGCATTACCAGCACCCAAGAAACCCACTCGTGCTCCCTTGCGTCATTAGGTAACTCTCTACCAAGGGCACCATAATGTAGATTAATTTCACCTATTTGTCACATATCTTAATTTTAATAGTCATTTAAATTCTGTCTCTCTTCATAGTGTTTGTCCTTTGTTTGGTGCCTGTTCTCCAAGGTCTTGAAATCCTTTTATGGTGAAAAAATTAATTAAGTTCTTTAACATCTCTTACTCTTTTAATAGTTTTGTAGGAGTAAAACTGAAAGCCTCTTAGTAATTCTCAATAGACGGGAAATTTGAGCAATGAGCCGAGAGTTGAATGCATTTGATCTGTGAAATGTTTGGTCTCAAAGTACTTCAGGGAATAGCAACTTTTTGTAAGTGTCACTTTAAAGATAAACAATATTTAGCAGAATATCGAGCAAAATGATCTAATATATCAGTAATGGTAATATATTTAGAAAAACATATACAGCCCAACAATGTACTTTAAAGAGATGAAAATTATCTGAAAAATATGATTCATGGTTTTAGTACCTTCCAGGAAAAAGGAGTGGAAAACATAGGGGAAAGTGATAATGAATTCATGTATTTAAAAGGTGGTAGTACATTTCAAGAGCGTTTTCATGGAAATTACAGTGTTGCTGAAGAGAATCCATTATAGGATTTAAAAAAACTTTTTTAAAATATGTGTTGCTGATTCATTTATGATGGCCTCTGCACAGTTGGCATTAATATCAATACATCCTTGAATCCTTTCTGTAAGAATCTTTTTTTTTTAACTAAGATCGATTATTTTAAGCCAAACATACTTTATATTAAAACGTATCACTTATAATGTAAATTTATACCATTTGTATCTTTAATCTTTGGAGGCTCCTGTATTTGATTATACAGTGGTACTGTTTGACTACCTTGCATGGTATTACCATGAGATAAAACCTGTCTTGCTAACAACAGCCTGTATGTTTATCTTGTGGGGGTGGTAAGGGGCAGATGGTCTCAATTTTGGTCATTCTTTTTTTTTTAGGCTACTGTTCAATGGAACTCATTTGCACTTTTGATTCCAGCAATTTACCATGTGAAAATATACCATTGGTTAAATTACCATTAAAGCAAATATACCATGTGGAATGGGCAATGTGTTTCAGTGAAATGCTGTGAATGAGGCATCCAGTCTGAGAAGTGTTACTTTCAGGTGGTTGAGGAACGGGACAGAGAGACGGTTCTCTCTAGAATATAGACATTAGGGCCCATGAGGATCACTGATTGCTGCCTCCCCCGCCCAGAATTTCTGATTCAGTAGGTCTCAGGTGAGGTGGTGCTTGAGAGTTTGTGGTTCTAGTTCTGACAAGTTTCCAAGTGATGCTGAAGCTGCTGTTCCAGGGACCAACTCTGAGAATCACAAGATAGAGAGATACAATGCAGAGAACGGTGGGTTACCTCAGATAACCCACTTACTTAAGCCCATTTTGGGGAGGCCTACATGCGGCTTCAGGAATAAATTTAAAAAACTGCTTGCTAAACTCTAGTAGCTATATAGGTCCTGATTCTTTGGTAACTTGGTCCCTTTGAATCTCTCCAAATGCCTTTCTAACATGGATTTACATGGCTGGAGGGGGCAGGGTGCTCTGGAGGAAAGTAATTGGGATGTGGTTTGGGGAAAAAAAACCTTGCCAAGTTCTTACCCCTTTCCCTGTTTTAGAATCACTGTATGTACCTTACCTGTCCTATTGCCTTAGGGGTTATGTCAAAGCACTGCTTAATAATGGAGGTGGCTTCTTTTGTTAGTATTTCTAAAGGAAGAGGTCAGCCTTTTTTATATCCTGTGTAAGGGAAAAGCCCAGTTCTCCCCCACTGTGTGTTTCTTTCCAGTGAGCCTCCTACTCATTTAGAAACACTCCTGACACTTCTGATCACCAAATGTGTGGAGTTTTTACACTGAGCAATTCTCTGTGACACCAACTGGGTGTCTGATAATTCAACTTGGTTCTGGCACTGTCTGCTGATTGGAGGCATCATCCAGTCCCATTGGTTGTTAAGGGTTCAGTCCTACAAGACTGCTTCTTCCTTGGACTTCAGAAGCCAGTTGCAAGTCTAGGTTGTTACCTGTGCTTCTGACCAACTGGCTATAAATCAGAAGTTCCCAAGACCCCCCTCCTTGGGTTTGATCATTTGCTAGAGCAGTTCGCAGAAAGAACTGAGAGAAACATTACTCACTAGATGACCAGTTTATCATAAAAAGATGTAACTCAGGAACAGTCAAATGGAAGAGATACACAGGGGAAGGCATGGGGAAAGGGCACGGAGCTTCACGCATCCTCCAGGCTCCTCACTGTCTCAGCATCTTCATGTACTCACCAACTGGAAGCCCTCTGAACCCTATTCTTTTGGGATTTTGTGGAGGCTTCGTTACATAGGCACGATTGATTAACTTATTGGTCATTGATGACTGATTCAACTTACAGTCCCTTTCCCGTCCCCAGAGGTTGGTGGTAGAACTGAAAGTTCAGGCTCTCTAATCACAAGGTTAGTTCCACTGGCAATCAGCCCTAGCCTTAAAAGTTTTCCAAAAGTCACCTCAAATTCATAATAAAAGATTTCTTTATCCCTCTCATTACTTGGGAAATTCCAAAGATTTTAAGAGCTCTGACCAGAAATAGGGACAAAACCAGATAAATGTAATTATTGAAAAAAAAAGTGAAAAGTGTGTTACTCTTTCAGTCATGTCCAACTCTTTGTGACCCCATAAACTGTGGCCCACCAGGCTCCTCTGTCCATGGGATTCTCCTGGCAAGAATACTGGAGTGGGTAGCCATTCCCTTCTCTAGGGGATCTTCCTGACCCAGGTCTCTTGCATTGCAGGCAGATTCTTTTACCATCTGAGCCACCAGGGAAGCCTGAAATACAATTCATATTATGCTATGCATCAAATATCACAGCAATCATTAACATCTTTAGACTGGGCCAGCTACTCAGTCACCCAGCATTCCCCGAGCACCCTGTCAACTTTCAGATTGTTCAGTTCCAAGAATATTTAATACCTTGTGGGAGGGAAATATATGAACCAGTGAAAAGTAAGTGCTAGGGGAGAAATGACCCAGATCTAGGGTGCTGTATGGCAACTGAAGGACTTTAGAGGGTTTAGTTAAGGAATGCTTCACCCAAGGGGAGGAAAGAGATCTCTGAGTAATCTTAAAGCTTCCACCAGGATTTTCACACTGAAAATTCCTGCTTATATAGGAGAATTCTCATCCACTTCAAGGACTCTCTCAGTAAATAGGAAACCATGTCATAGGTCTGGTACCTGCTCAATTGGTTTGTGGAAATGTTAAATACACATACGAATTAAATGTAAAATTATGGATCATTCAATAGTGCTAAAAAGACACTGGAGCTAGATTATATGAAAAAGAAATATAAGGTCAGCTTTGTAAGTCATTAAGAGAGCAATGGGGAGTGTTATCAAAGGAAACACCAACTGTTAAGATTTACATCTGTTTGGAGGATGCCTCAAAATGATCTCTTGAACCCTTTTGCTTGGCCTGATCAGAATTCCTACAGCTCATGCTCCCAAACTAACCCCAAGTGCCCACAGTAGCTGGTCATCAGAAAGTCCATCACTTTATCTCCCAAACTAACCCCAAGTGCCCACAATAGCTGGTCATCAGAAAGTCCATCACTTTATCTCAAGAGAAGACACTAGTGGCAGCAACCTGGGACTGTGTCCTGACGAATGGATCAGCTACCTGAAAGAAACCTCAGTGGATGCCTGCTTTTACAAAACCTAAGAAGATTTGCTTCTGCCATTACTGGTCAGGCAAGCCAGCCCAGTTCCAAAGCCCAGTAAGGGTCTGGACATTCTTTGGAGGCATGAATGTCCCTTCTCAAATCTTCAAAAGAGCATACATACTTTGTCCTAGTGGACTGTGAGCTCCCTCTGGAGAGTGGGAGCTGGAGACTGTGGGAGGCAGAGACTATGGATGTGCATGAAACATCTGATTATTACTGCTATCTTCTCTGCAGAACTTAGCCCAAGGTCAGGGCCAGAGCAGGGGCTAAAGTCATTCAAAAAAGATGTAACTCTCTTTCCATCCCTAAAGTATGTTAAGTGTACACTTTCAGAGATGAGACTAAATGATATTTTCTTTTAAGGAATTTGAATTTTCTCCTAGAGGTGATGGGGATCTATTGAAGGATTTTAAACAAGGTAATTTACATGACATCTGCATTTGGAAAGTTCATTCCACTGATAGTATTGAAGAATATAAGGAGGGAGGGAATAGAAGATAAGCACAAAACACCTTTGTACTAAATATTGTTTCATAACGAATAGTGAATGAGAGGGGTTACAGTGAATCCATAAAATAAACTTTAATCTATCAAAAATATGAATCTAACTTCCATATTTAAAACTCTTCATATGCTCCATATTGCCTAGAAAATGGTCTTCAACCTATTTGATCACACTCTTTTCATTAAAGAAAAAAGGTCAAGAATTTCCCTATTCCAATATATGTGTATTTATTTAGCTGTAAATAATATGCATATATAAAGTACTAAGGTATTAAGTGCTTTAAAAAACCGATAAATAAAAAATTTTGAAAGCACAAGGTAGAAATTCCATTTTCTTCCTAATACTCAAAGGACCGTTGCACATCCCTGTGGTGGAACAATTCTAGAGAATAGAGAAGTAGCTTAAGCATAGCATCTAAACCCATTCATGAAGTGACACATACAGTGTCTTCAGGCTCCCCTCTCCACTGTTGACCACCAGTGCCCCAAAGGCAGTCCCCTGAATTGTGCAACAATTTCTCCCCTCTGAGTCCTAAGGCTTGCTAAAATCTCTTTGTGGATTATTACACTCCCGTCTTTGTTTTTTCTCTAAAGTATCTCTATCCTGATGGTGTGGACATCATCTGTATCTTTTTCCTCCTCTATCCCATGAACTCCTTGAGGGCAAGGACTATATTTGAGTCTAAACTGTGTTTCCAGTGGAACTTAGCAGACATATCCAACACATCCCTAGCTACATCTTTAATCAGAAGAAAATAGAAGATGTGTTTTGGATGTGAGAGTTGGACTGTGAAGAAAGCTGATCGCCAAAGAATTGATGCTTTTGAACTGTGGTGTGGAGAAGACTCTTGAGAGTCCCTTGGACTGCAAGGAGATCCAACTAGTCCATTCTAAAGGAGATCAATCCTGGATGTTCATTGGAAGGACTGATGCTAAAGCTGAAACTCCAATACTTTGGCCACCTCATGCGAACAGTTGACTCATTGGAAAAGACTCTGATGCTGGGAGGGATTGGGGGCGGGAGGAGAAGGGGACGACAGAGAATGAGATGGCTGGATGGCATCACCGACTTGATGGACATGAGTTTGAGTGAACTCCGGGAGTTGGTGATGGACAGGGAGGCCTGGCGTGCTGTGATTCATGGGGTCGCAAAGAGTCGGACATGACTGAGCAACTGAACTGACTGACTGGCTTGAAGACAGGGAAAGAATGAAACATGGGGTATGGTTATGTGACTGTACTATTTTTTCCTCCTCAATTATATTTTTCTGTTAACTGTGGACACTTTATAGCTTATAAAAAAGACATAATTTTAGTAGTAATGGTAATAAATAATAATAATGCTTCATGAATAGGATTATCCTAATTCTTAATTATTATTAATCATTAGTAACAATAATCATTAGTTATTAGTAATACTACTAATAATAATTAGTAGTAGTAATAATTATTATAGTAATAATAGTAATAATCACTATTATAGCAATTATTACTACTACTACTTAGTAGTAGTAGTATTAAAAATAATAATTAAGCTGAAGCTCCAATACTTTGACCACCTGACTCAAAGAGCTGACTCATTGGAAAAGACCCTGATGCTGGGAAAGATTGAAGACAAAAGGAGAAGGGGGTAGCAGAAGATGAGATGGTTAGATAGCATCACTGCCTCATTGGACAGGAATTTGAGCAAACTCTGGGAGATACTGGGGGACAGAGGAGCCTGGTGTACTGCAGTCCATGGGGTCGCAAAGAGTAGAACATGACATAGTGACTGAATAACAGCAACATTAGTAATTAGCTTAATTACTCATTAATTATCCCTGAATCTTCTTTTCAAATAATAATAACAATAATTCTTTATATTTGTATTCTGCTTTATTATTTTATAAGTGGTTTAATATAGAATATCTACTTCCAAATATACCTCCTGCAAGAACCTCCTCCAAGAATATCTACTTCCAAATATCCCTCCTTCAAGAGAGAGGGGGTAAAATTCTTATCAATTAAAGCAGGCTTGCTGAAACATTATCCAAGTTTTTTGCAAGGGAATAATCATTTGGGAAAAACTAGGTTCAACAGTTAAACATCCCTCTTACTATAGAATTGTGAAGTACTTATCTTACAGACACATACATAGGCATGCTATATCTTCTAATATTTTTAATCATGGGAAACCCCTTTGTTCAGGAAACATCTCACTGAGCTACCAGGTTCCACAAAACTGTGAGAAATCCTGTCTTAAAGGCTTGAAGACATGCTTGCCAAGTAGGTGCTATGCATACCTGCTCAGTTGCTCAGTTGTGTCTGACTCTTTGTGACCACATGGATTGTGGTTCCCCAGACTCTTCTGTCAGTGAGATTGTCCAGGCAAGAATATTGGAGTGCATTGCCATTTCCTCCTTCAGGAGATCTTCCTGACCCAGGGATTGAACCTGGTTCTCTTGCCGTTCCTGCATTAGCAGGTGGATTCTTTACCACTGAACCACCTTGGAAATCCCAAGTAGGTGCTATGCATCAATCAATAAATAGTTTTATAATAAAAAAAATTGACTGGCTTTGGTCTCTGGTTCCTAGGAAAATTCCTGGCACCTTGGGTCATAACTGATAGCCTGTGCTAATGAGGTGCCTCCTGGTGGACCCCTGAAAGCTTCAGGATAGAGGCTGGTCATGCTGGAAAGACCAACCATATGATGAGTGGGTTGGAGTTTTGAGCCACTTTTTAAGTTAATTAATTAATTTTTTTTTTTTGGCTGTGCTGGGTCTTGTTGGGAAATATAGGCTCAGTAGTGCAGCATCGGGCTCTAGAGCACATAACTGTGGCACACGGGCTTAGTTGCTCTGCTCCGTGTGGGATCTTCCCAGATCAGGGATTGAACCTGTGTCTTCTGCATTGGCAGATGGATTCTTTACCACTGAACCACCAGGGAAGCCCCCTGAGCCACTTTACTTCAGCTGACCTCCCACCCTTTGTGGTGCTGGAGGTTGAGTTCAATCTGTAGCTAGTGATTCAATCAGTTGTGTCTATGTAGTGAAACCACAGTTAAAAACTCTGGACGTGGAGCTCAGTGGAGCTTCCTGGTTGGTGCACACACTGATGTGCCAGGTGGGTGACATGCCCTCATTCCATCAGAACACAGCACAGAAGATCTATATTCAGGACCTTCCAAGGCCTCACTGTTTGTCTCTTCAGTTGGATGGTCTTGATTTGTATTTCAGTAGCAAAATTGTCATAAGTGTAGTGCTCTCTTGGGTTCTGTGAGTTATTCTAGTGAATTGAATTATTGACCTAAGGGAGCCATGGGAACCCCCAAATTAGTAGCCAGTTGGTTGGCATGCTGATGACCTGGGGACTTGTGAAATGTGGTTGATTTTTGAAGTGAAGCAGTTTTATGGAGGACTTAACCCTTAGCTTATGGGGTCTGTGAGGACTCTAGGTGATTAGCCAGAATTGAATTTCAGTACACCAACGGGATCAGAACATGAAGCAACAAAAGAACTCTGGTGTTCTGACTCCCAGCCCTAGATTCTGGTATAGTCTATCTGCCCTGAGAGCAGGGACACGTGTTCCAGTTGTTATGGTCCTACCCTGGCACCTTGCACAGTATATCACAATACTCACAGTGGTTGCTTAATACATGTGGTGCAGTATTGAGTTAGACCACGGACTAATACAAACCAAGTGAACAATTTATACTTAAGCAAAAATAGAAAAAAATGACCTAGCTAACAGATTTAATACACCTGACTGGAAACGACTGGAAGCTGGTTATACCGCACTTACTGTGTCTCAATATGTATTCCATGTGCATTTCTGCTTAGTATTTCTGTTTCCTTGGTGTATACTCCTCAAAGAGATATAACAAAAAATATTGAATGCACCATGAGTAAGGTTCAGGATTGGAGTTCAGTTCTTGTTTTTCTGGTCTGAGAAATGATCACTCAAAATTGTCAGGTTGGGGGATGTGAGCTCAGTCATGCACTTGATCGTTTAGCTGGTGAGATTGTATGAATTGAAGCGTCTGCCTCTGGATGTCAGCCACCAGAGAATAGCTCCAAAGAAGCCATGCAGTCCACTACCATGCCTCAAGTTCAAGATTCAAGGGATATCCATCTCTTTTTAGGAACCTCCAGGGAGATTTCACAAGATACCAAAATTTCTTCCAATTCACTGGTTTTCCAGATATGAATCATCCTTAAAAAAAAAAAAAACAAAAAACCTCTTATTTGGATCTTAAAAATCTTCCTTGGCTTTTTCCTTTATTTTTCCCTTCTTCTTTCCCTCTTCTACTTTTTTCCTTCTCTTCCTCCTCCTCTCTCTTCTTAAATTCTCTTCCACACCCTTTCTTGCTTCTGCTTTGCTCTCAGCTGTTGTCTTTTTCTTCTCATCTATGCTCAACACTGCTCCACTTGATTTCTGTTTATATGCAGACTCCTTTTTTTGTTTCACCATATGAAACACACTCTCTAGGTTCTAGGACAGCTGTTAGGACCCTTCCTATAATACTTATTTTCATAATTGTGGCCTAATAGGTATAAAGGAATATTATTCTAGTTTGAAATTGACGTTTGTTTTATTGGCAAAGAACCAGAACCTTGCCCAGGTCAGTACCATGCTGTTAATCCTCCAGTGCATGGAGAACCTAAACTTGGATCCAAATGAATTGCTTTGCTAGGTCACTTATCCACATGAAGTTTGCATGTGGTCTGACAAAAACAGATAGTAAAAAATACATAATAATCACACATTTAAAACCAATTAAAACTTAATAAAGTGTTCACAGAGAGATAGTATGTTTTTAAAATCACAGATTCTGTCTCCATAGGTATCATGAGAGGGAGTTCCACTGGGCATGTGGCATTTACAAATTTTGATTGGCATGTCCTTCTTTGTTGAAAAGCGAACCTAGCTCAGTTTGCAGCAAATATGACAATAGGCTGTGCAAATGTATGTCTAAAATGCAGCTCTGTGGGGGTTAAACATTCAAGTTTATATGAGACAGCATCAGTTTCAGGTCAAAGTGCTATTCTTAAATGATCAGTATAGAAGAGAAAAAAAGGCATTGAAGTGACCTTGCTGAGGGTCTAAAACTGCACTGAAGCCTTTTCTTCATGATTAAGTGAGCAGAATCTTAGATTAGCTAAAAGCAGTGCAGAAACATAATGAGTTCACTTATTTTGGAGCATTTAATAACAGTTATAGACAGTTATGTGATCAGGCGGAGTTATGACTTATTCATTCTTTCATTGCTATTAAAATTACTGCATTTGAGGTTTTTAAAGTCATTGAAATAAAAAAAGTCTGATTTATGTTAGGAGAATTTAGCTTGCCCTTTGGTCTCTCAGTTTTTAAATGATATAATTAGACTTTTTAAAGACCATTCTAAAAGCATTATTAGCATTTTGTATAGCGGAAAGTAAATGCATGTTTTGTGGATAGTTTAATTTTAAAAGGGATAATAATACTTGATTCAGACAGTGATATTAAAGAGAGATTTTTTGTATGAAATTTCTCAAAAGGCAATTGTATAATTTTAGTAATAGACTATACAAAATATGTGTGGATTTTGCTGTGTGTACACACAGTTACTCTCTTTCTAATGCACTCTCTAATTTCATTTTGAATGGACATTACAAAGACATGGAAATAATACAACACAGCTTTCTTCCCATTTGGGAAAGCAAGGATGGGAAGAGAAAGTACCAGAGGATATATTAACTCATGACCTTTAGCATATTTCCTCTGAAATTACAGAGCCATCTATCAGCCTGGGGATAGGGGGAAGCTTACTTTAATCATAACAAAGGGATTTGCAGGTGGTTTGAATTAGCAGTAAACAACAATCATTAATAAATCATTTTGGAAGAATATGGAAATATCCTGGATGCATCAACATCTTAACGTGATTCTGCTTCTTAAACTTTTCTTACTATTTCATTGTATGCAAATATCATCCTTTGTCTAAATGATTCCAAATTAGACATTACTTCCATTTTTGAGTGGGTTACTGCACTATGCATAAAAGAGCAGAGAGAAAATATATCTCCCATGAAACTGTGAAATAAAGTGCTGATTTTAGGTAGACACCACAGTTGGATTATTCAATATACACATCTCTGCTCATAAAATCCAACTGACTGCAATCGCCTTAAATAACAACTGTTTGTGCCACATGTGTGTTCTGTAAACAGTTTGGGTATCTCTTTGGGAGGCTCAAAATGCAGTACACTATACTGTCAAAGAGGACTTCCCTTGTGGCTCAGATAGTAAAACGTCTGCTTATAATGCGGGAGATCCAGGTTCGATCCCTGGGTAGGGAAGATCCCCTGGAGAAGGAGATGGCAACCCACTCCAGTACTCTTGCCTGGAAAATCCCATGGACAGAGGAGCCTGGTAGGTTATAGTCCATAGGGTCTCAAAGAGTCGGACATGACTGAGTGACTTCACTCACTCATACTATTAAAGAGGACTTCCCAGGTGGCGCTGTTGGTGAAGAAACTGCCTGCCAGTGCAGGAGATGTAAGAGACACAGGTTTGATCCCTGGGTAGGGAAGATGACCTGGAGGAGTGCATGACAACCCACTCCAGTATTCTTGCCTGGAGAATCCCATGGACAGAGGAACCTGGCAGGCTACAGTTCACAGGGTCACACAGAGTCAGACATGACTGAAGCAAGCACACATACTATTAAAGATGGAAACTGAAAAACACTTTGATGAACTCAAAGAAGCCCTTAAAATAGCCAGTAATGGAAGACTATCCAGCCCTATGGAAAAACAAATAGTGCAGCTTGTTTATCTGTTCAAACATGACTACATGTCTATGAGTACATTACACATGCTTGTTATGCCTCCCTCTTTTATCTGAATATAGTCATATTTAATTATTGAAGTTTGCCTTCCACATGTGTAACCACCCTCTGGGAAATTAGTCTTTAGTTGAATCCACTGAAACAGCCCAGTGATTAGTTCTGTTTACCGTGTTTTTGTTTTTTTTTTAAACTGACAGGAAAAGGTGTCACTCAATTTACAGGAAGGGAAGGGTCAGGTTATTTGGGTGGAAGCTGAGGGGTCAGAATTGCAAAGCAGCAGCCTCTAGTGACTTCACACCACTGGTGCTGTTTGAAGAGGCTCCTCTGAAAACAGTTTCCTGACAGTGATGTCAGCATCTACCTGGATCATTTCCAAAGGGACAGAATGGACTAGAAACATGAAAACCCATCAGTCCCAATGACAGGGGCCGATGGTACGTGGGGCAATGGTTATTGGGTGGCCTCCAACTCGTGCAGTGCAAATTTTTGTCCACTAGAGACTGATCTCTGCCCAGTAAACATGTCGCTTAAGGTTTCACAGTGAAGACTTGAACTATGGTCTCAGAGGTGAGAGGCTAGCGTTTCATCCACTAAGCCATTTAGCCTTTTCCTTTGAAGGAAGATTGATTTTAAAAAAGCTATTAACCTTCAGTGATTTATCTCATCAGATCATCTTCATTTTCTTCCGTTTATAATAAGACTATATTATATAGTTTTATTCTTCAGTTAATTCAACGAGACTATCTGAAAGGGAAATACACGAGAAACATAAAGAAGGCAGAGATAATAGAAAATTATCAGCAACACTGAAATGAAAATGTTAACAGGGGAAACAAAAGAAACTGCGCAAATGTTATCACAGATCTCAGAGATGCAATCACAGAAGATATAATGGTTCTATGTAACCCAGTTTTACAGAAAAACTTTCCATGTGTCACACTGATTCTAGGGCCATACACCATGCTAATGTCACAGGCACTACCTTCCTTTTTCCATTGGAAAGACAAAGGAGACAGGTTTCATTTTTTGCAGTGACTAGATTATAAGCTAAGGAAACCAGTGGTAATTAATTCACATAGAGCATATATTCAGAGGTGCATAAGAAACAGCAATTTTCAAGGAAATTGCAATAAGACACATTCTGTTCTGAGCCTGAAATTAGAGTTTATCTATTTTTAGTGAAAAATGTGGGAAAAACGTGTTAAGCAGTAACTTATTCTGCTGCCTTATCCTGAATCCCTTTAAAGTGAACCAGAAAACCAGTCACTTTCTGTACTGAATTACATTTGATTTATTGCATTATATTGATTGAGTTTCTACTTTGGAAAAAGTGTTACATTTTGTGAAAAATATGTTAGCATTAATGACTCATTCATTCTCCATAACTTTATGACAGACACAAATTTACATTTCTTCTGGAGTACCTGATAGTAAAGGAAGTTCTGCCATTTCCTTTTTTTTTCCCAATACATCCCACCAGCTTCAGTGAGAAAGGAGGGTGCAAGAACAGGAGAGTCTGTTTTGAGGAATAAGGGCTCTCCCCCACCCGCTAACCTAGGCTGCCTCACCCCCACACTCAGGAAAGTACATTGAAAGTCAAACTGGAGGCTTATGATAACATCTCAGTGTTTGATGAGGCTGAGCAACAATAGCCATCAATCTGATATTTTGAGGGATTATTTAACACTCATGGTTGAAACTCCGTTTGTTTCAGGTATTGTTAGATTATAGTTTATTTAAGTTGGTATTTGGGCAGGTGAGACTAGCTCAACAATGGCAAGTTCTGACAACTTGATTCTAAGAAAATTGAAGAAGCTGAGCTTGACAAGCTCTTGTTCTGTGTTTCCGGAACTGGTCAGTAAAGACACCATGTAAGAAGATTTGAAACTGGAGAAATAAAGGACTAGAAAAATATTTGTGGTAATGAAGTGACCTTTCTGTGTTTTTTGAATAAATGAAAATGATGACAAAATAACTCTTTGGTAGCTAGTTATACATCCCCTTGCTAGGTATTTCACGATACAAAATGACTACGTTTAATGCCTCTTCTCTCATTTTTTCAGTATAGTTCTGATTTCCTCAACTCACTGTAGTTAAATACAAAGACCTCTTTTAATTGCTTTCCCTTATTTGGACAGAGGATGAGATGGTTGGATGGCATCACTGACTCAATGGACATGAGTTTGGGTAAACTCCGGGAGTTGGTGATGGACAGGGAGGCCTGGCGTGCAGTGATTCATGGGGTCGCAAAGAGTCAGACACGACTGAGCGGCTGAACTGAACTATCTAGATTAACTCTGGGATTTATATTTGCAAAATGAATTTTGATGGGAATTTGAGAAGCAGCGTTGATGTTAAAAGTGAAGGAAATTACAAGAAGGCAAAAGTACGTGATTCTTGGAATTCAAGTGTGGTTCAGCTTTGCAAAAGTGAAAGGGTTTGAGGTTGAGAAGTGAAGGAGAATAAGGAAGATGACTGTTGCCCTTTACTTTCAGCTTCTGTTTGGTTCAACTCAAGTGTGAGGAGAGAATTCTGGGTTGCCATCTAGTGTTTCTCTGTCTCTTACCTAGATTCTTTAGTGTGCAGAATTCCATCAGTTCTGCCCATCTCTTGACCCAACTCCACACTCACTGAAATATCCGTTCCTGTTGGATTTTCTGAGTGTGATCTTTCCATGATCACATTAAAACCCACGTTATTCCAGTGCCTCTTGGTTATTTCTTTTATCCCATCTGCTAGGGAAAAGGAGGAGAAAAGATGATGATGGACCACACTAAGAAATGATCAATTGCCTAGATTTGCGAACTTTAGAAAACTCTGAAAAATGTTTGACATAATAGGCTATTTTAGATTTGGCTACTTATGACAAAGTATCCTATCAAAAAATTAATGAGTTGCATTTCCTACAAAATTCATGTTTTCCTACATGTTGAAATTGCTCCCTGATATAAAAATGTGATAGTGAAAATGTCTTAAATAGTAGTAGCAAATAAAATGATCATTAGCTGGCTTTTATTGACATACCCTAACATGACTCCTGTCCCAGGTATGAAACGACATGTCATAATCAAATATTAAAATATGTCAGAAGATAATGAAAAAGTATAGAATAAAACCAAAGAGATACACAGATGTTTCTTTTTGTTATATTAACCAAAGATACATTTCTTTTTTTAAATAAATTTTGATTGGAGTATAGTTACTTAACAAAATTGTATTAATTTCTGCTGTACTGAAAAGTAAATCATTACATATATCCCCACTTTATTGGATCTTCTTCTCATTTAGATTACATAGAGCTTTGAGTAGAGTTCCCTGTGTTATACAGCATGTTCTCATTAGTTATCTATTTTATACATAGTCGTGTATATATGTCAATCCCAATTTCCTAGTTCCTCCCACTCCCTCTTCCCCTCCTTATATCCATTCTCTATTTCTGCCAGAGAGTGATTTCTTACTCCTCTCTGCTTTATGTCCTTTGAAATATTGCAGTAGATTTTAAAATAAGATAGTAGACCTTAGGTAATAAGGGATCCTACTCATTTTAAACTCTAAGCATAAGCAGCAATAGAGGTAGAAAGTTAAGGGCTACAATGTCTCAAATCAAACGTACTCCAAAATCTGCCATGGTCACCTACTTGGTGAAAAGGTGCAGGATTTTGCTGGGCAAAAGTTCTAATGGTTTAGAGTCTTTGTGCTACACTTACTGATCTTTACCTGGCCATAAATAAAAGGAAACTTCGGTTCCTTATGGTGTTCTGAATTCTTGGCTTAGATCTGATCCCCTTTGCCCTACTCTTTCCTTTCTCTGTACAACCACCTGTTTCTAGTTTCCCAGCTTCCAATGGCATTACTTGCTTTCTGCCTTGGATTTCTCCCTAGTGGTCTTCGTGGCCGTCATCATGGTTCTTCACAGGTAGTGATTTAGATCTTCCTGCCACATTTCATCATTCTTGCAGTCTGTGTCAGATCACTTGGTTATGTACTATCTCTCCTGACTTTCAGTTCAGTTCAGTTCAGTTGCTCAGTCGTGTCCAACTCCTTGTGACCCCATGAATCACAGCATGCCAGGCCTCCCTGTCCATCACCAACTCCCGGAATTCACCCAAACTCATGTCCATTGAGTCGGTGATGCCATCCAGCCATCTCACTCTCTGTCGTCCCCTTCTCCTCCCGCCCCCAGTCTTTCCCAGCATCAGAGTCTTTTCCAGCGAGTCAACTCTTTGTATGAGGTGGCCAAAGTATTGGAGTTTCAGCTTTAGCATCAGTCCCTCCAATGACCCAAATCCAAATACATTCTAATTCCTGCTGATCTGTAGGTGAGATTCTTGTATGATTTGCCTCAGTCTTGAAAGGACAATCCACATAATAAATTCCTGTGACTTTGTAATATCAGTGATTTGGAAGGGACTGATTCCACCAAGAGAAGGTGCTGAAAATATTTGTGAATATTTTTACAAATAATAAAATAAATAAACAAACAAATAAATAAATAAAAATATAAAATTAATAATTTGTTAATTAAGCTGTTATATTTGAAGTTACAAGATGCTTATGTTTGCCAACATCTGTTGCAGGATTTTTTGTGGCGTCTCTGAGCACAACTATTACAATGTTCTAAGTGGTACTAAGTGTAGGTGATACACATTTTTGAAATCATAATGGTATCCAACCAATCAATAGAATATTGTCTGTAGATCCAGTTGAACACATTCCTCTCTGTTTGTACCAAATCTGAATTCTTCCAGCCTCTTGTAAGAAATTCAGAACTAATATGTTCTTCCAATTTTCCTCCATATTAAGCATCTTATTTAAAGTTGTAACATTGGGAAGCCAGGCATGATTTTCCTTAGAAGCGGAGTAATTCCTGCAGCTTTAATAAGCATTTAGTAGGCATTTGTCTGAGCTCCCAGGTGGCACTATGGTAAAGAATCCACCTGCCAATGCAGGAGACATAAAAGACATGTGTTTGATCCCTGGGTCAGAAAGGACCTCTGGAGGAGGGCATGACAACCCACTCCAGTATTGTTGCCTAGAAAATCCCATGGGCAGAGGAGCCTGGTGAGCTACAGTCCATAGGGTTGCAAAGTCGGACACAACTGAAGTGACTTAGCACATATGCACGCACACAGGCATTTCTCAGGGAGTCTAATTAGCTCTAGATGGATAACTGACAACATGAATCAAATACACAATGTGATCAAGAGCAAAAGTCACTCCAGGTGGACACTGTGCATCCTTGAAAGCTTTCCCAGTAACAGTCCCATCAGACATGAGAACAACTTCTCCCTAGTAAGGTGATCCTAATCACCCAAATTACTGATCAGTCTCCATTTGATCTGTGATAGTTGAATTTCGGCCAGTCTTTAAATTATCCTCCCATGTTGTAGTCCTCACTCTCCAGCCTTCAAGAAGGACAATTGTCAGCTCTCATGCTCATAATACAAATTGACCATGCTTAAAATGAAAGGTTATTGATGGAAATTAAGAATTGCTTATGGCAGCACAAAAACCCATGCTCAAAGACAGGTGCAAATAAATGATGATATAAGAGCCTGGAGAGTTTGACTGTTTATCTGAAACAGCTCTGCAAATATTGCCTGTGGAAGTTTATTTTTCACCTGGCCTTAACATGTTCCTCTTTTAGGGGGCATGGAAAGTGAACATTAGGTTAAGAGAAGTAATAAAAAAAGAAAACAAAACTGTAAACCCAATTAATTAAAGGCTTGTCTTTGACTGTAAGTGGCAGATGTATTTGTGCAGGGTGATTATGTCTCAGTTACAAAGGCATCAATGTGATATTCTACCTGTGCTTTCAGCAGTCTCTCAGGTAGAGTGAATTTTTAAGTGCTAAGCACACAATTGAGATGTACAGTTTTCAGTGGTTTCCAATCAGATGTTTAAACTTGGTGCATAAAGATAACCTCATCAGGGTAATTTTTTCCTCTCAACAAAATGAAACAGAACTTAACTGTGGAAATAGTGGTTAGGTTACCACATTCAGATGATTAAACATCATTGCTTTTGTTGAAGTTCTAGCCTCTTTAAAAATGCAGAAGCAAAAGTCTTAGAATAAAAATTTCTTTCAACTGCTTTGTAACCTAGTTAGAATCTAGAATTTAGAGGCTTTTATTCTTGTTTTCCTAATTTCCATTCCCTCATAGCGTTTTCCAAGGGCTTACCAGGTGGTGCTAGTGGTAAAGAACCCACCTACATATGCAGGAGACATGAGACGTGAATTTGATCCCTGGGTTGGGAAGATCCTCTGGAGAAGGAAATGGCAACCCACTCCAGTATTCTTGCCAGGGAAATCCCATGAACAGAGGGGCCGGGCTACAGTCCATGGGGTGGCAAAGAGTCGGACACAACTGAAGCGACTTAGCACACTACAGAATTTTCCAGCTCCCACTTGCTTGAGTCAGCCTGTGCCCTCTAACTGGTCTCTTGCCTTCCTGTAATTAATCTCTCAAAGAACATGGCTGCCTCCACAGCAGCACACACACCTCTCCATCCCATAACGACATGGCTTATGTGGCTCTGAGTACCATTCTTGGCTTCACTAAGCCACTGTTCCACTCCCTGCTTCAGCTTGGACATCTTTGTGCACTTTCTCCCCCAACACCTCCATGATACAACTGTCTCTTCAGACTGTGGCTGCATGGTGCTTGATTCCTTCACTGTCTTCTTTTTCTTCCTAGCTTCACATTCCCTCTCCATCCCACAGTTTTATGATTCCACCCAGTCACTTTACAGAGACTGTTCTTTTTTTTCCTTTCTTCCAAAAGTCACTAATGACCTACTTGTCAAACCCAATGACTCCTGCAGAGCTTCTGACAATTTTGACCATCACTCTTTCTTGTTCTCTCTCTTTTTTGACTTTCTGACTCCACAATGCCTTCACCCTGTTTTCTTCCTATATCTGGAATGATGACAGCAACTTGCTGGTGAATGTCTAACAACTGTATCCCTGAAGGGAAGAAAAAAAAAAAAAACAACAACAACCAAAAACCTCTGATGTGCAATGCTTCCTGATTTCTATGGTGCAGATACTCTCACCATGGTCCATGGTTTCATTTCAAATTACCAACATAAAATCACTGAATGCAGAATTGAGAAGAGATACCAACAATTATGTCTTCAACTGATTTAAGTCAACTCCAGCATACTACCAACTCTTTGTCTTCTTTTATTAGCTTGCTCCTCAAAATAGGAGTTCTCTTAAAGTGTGATTTCCAAATTGAAGTGCATGTATTCCATGGGTTCTGCAAGATAATCTATTGAAGTGTGAAAGTAGTATGTTAGAAATTATACTTAATTTTAGCTTTGTTTTCAAATTTTTATCTTATGTGGGTTTTATTATACAAATATTACATTAGCAAATTATACATATGGTATATATGTATGTTATATATGTGTGTGTATGAATAGCATTTATTAGAGTTTTACTATATACTAGGTGTATGTCAGGTTACTTCTTACTATAATTCTCTAAGCACTGACATCCAAATATTTAAATAATTAGCTCAAGATGAGTTATAATTTTAGAGTAAGTAAATACAATATATTGATGGTGCACCCTCATTTTTTAAATTAATGAATTAAACAATCCAAAAATTGTGGAGGTTGTAGCCTGAAGCTTGGCTTACTTTATACTCTGTTTACTCCTACCAGATTACCTTACATGCACTGATGGTTTTAATAAACATTCATAAGCATTTGATTTACATTTTTTTCTCCAGTCCTGGAGAGTTTTAGACCTAAATTTCTAAAGCCTTCTGGTAGCCCAATATGTTGAAGAAGTAATGAGAAGACTTCAGGGCTCATGTATTGAGTTTTTTGCTAGTATAATTGATTCTAATTATAAACAAAGTTAAATTTCCAGAAAAATGTCAAAAACGTACCGTTAAAACATATCACTTGTTGTAATACGTATTTATGTAAAACCATTTTGTAGGGTCCTAAAAAGTTAAATCAAATACATCCTGGCCTTCAGTTTCCTCATCTATAAAGCAAAAAAGTTGAATTTGGTGGTTTACTTGAAATATTTTTGTCCTTGATTCCTAGTAATACCCTACTTTATTAGTGTTTTCAGCATAACTTTCTGCCTAAGTTACCAATCAATAGCAATTTGCTGGTTTGTGGACTTACACACTTAATAAATGGAATTCTGATTTTCTTCACATTATCTCCTTTAAAAATGGATATATGTGTCTGTTACAGAAATGACCTCTGATTTCTGACTTGGAATTGACTCTTAATTTCAAAATAATAAGTCTCACATGAAAGATTATTTAAATATATGTTGGCAAATATCCAGATCGACAGGTTTCCAAGAGAATTTTTAGTCAGCTATTTAGGAAAGAATGTAATGTACCCTTTGCACTCACTACAGGCATAAAGGAAATCTGCGTTTGTAAAACATTTGGTGATCGCTAAGCTTTTGACGCTTGCCTACAAACGTTATTGTATGATGGATATAGTCTCAAAAAGACAAAACTATTAAAATGTGATGGGGCAGGGGAGCATAATATTGAGGGTTTATTTCACAATCTCTTTTTGGAGTGCCAACTAGTTGCAAGATACTAGAGTTTTCTTAGGGATAGGTACTTTCTTCTTTACTCTCAGACTTCCTATTTTCATTATAGCTTAAGGATTCTTACTTAGAACAAGAGCGTTTATGACTCCAGCAAAGATGATTCTGAAATAGAGACAGGTAAGACTTTAATATCTTGACATGTATTACTGATTTATAAGATTTTGAAAAAATTAGTTCTATAATTTCTTAATTTTAATTTTGTAGTATAAGAAATAGGGTAAAATGGCTTCTTTGCATCTAGATAATGTTTAATCCTTACAGATTTTTTTCACTTAGAAATGAGATTTTTTTATTGATATATCTAAACATTTTGAGGTACATGAATTAATCTCTCACTGCATATAGGTGAAGCCTATTATATTTCCAAGGTTATTTTTTAATCAACAGTTTAGGTAAATCCTGTTGGCTGTGAAGTTGAAAAATATCCTTTTAACTTTATATATATATATATATGTTGGAGAAAATATTTGCTTTTAAAAATGATATTCTGATGATAAGAGAGCTAAATATACCAGGTCATCTCTGAGTAAATGTAAGTTATCAGAGCTCACTGTCCATCTCCTATAGGAGCTACAGTCTGTTCTGCATTCCCAGTTTATCCATATAAAAGAGAGAGTGTTAGCTGGAGAAAGATTTATGAAGGGATATCCAACCATGTCTAAGGAAGATCTTAAAATTCTACTGACTTTCTTTGCCACTAAAGCTGTGTGAAAGTTAATATTTTTAGTCCACAGAGACTTATGCAAATTATTTTTGAAGTCCTAGTCATGTGAGGTCATTTCCCTTGAGTGTCATCAGAAATTCTGATTTGTATTAGCTGGGATTCCCAGAGCTAAACTCATCCAAAATGGCTGAAAGCTACCAGGGAGATTTTGTGTTCAGGAGATATATTTCTTAGAGGCAGAAAGAAGAATTTGATAGTTATTTTTTAAATTATGAAGATAGTACTTTCTTGTTTTAAAAATCAAACAATATAAAAGTTTATAAAGTAAAATCCAGAAGTTCCATACATCAACCACTAGAGTTAACCAGTAATAATTGTCTTTTTTTTTCATTTTTTAACAAAAAACATGGTTAATCTGCCCTTATTGTTGTATAACTTGCTTTTATTTACTTTGGAATATGTCACTAACATCTTTCCAGACTTATGCATATAGATCATACCTAATACATAATAATACACTTCTCTATAGCAGGATATTTAGATTATTTCTAATTTTGGACCATTACCAGCTATAATAGAAACTCTCCTACTTTAAGGCTTTCATGCTGCTATTTCTGAAGGCTTGGTGCCAGAAATAAGGTTGTTTCATTCATTTAACATCTTTACAGGCGATGTATAGAAGAACTTTACAAAACTTTTTCATTATAAGATCTTGATCTTCACATATAAAATAATCCTGGGTTAGAGACCAAGTGGAGCTCAGCTAGGCTTGGTCTTCAACACAAGGAGTGGTTATGTATTTATTTGTTGGGTTTAATTGCCTGACAGTCTACAGCCAGCTTTATGAACCAAGGTAATGCATATCTGTGGAAATGAAAACCACTGAATCACTTATGCAAGTTTAATTTGGCTTTATGAATATTTTTAAACATCATTCAAAAGGAAACTATAAATAATCTTCCTTGAGTATAATCTTTCTCTTAAGGAAAATAATACACACCTCACAGATTGGGTATGTTATTGCCTGCTGCCATACCTGATTTATATCTGTGCTGTTTTGCATTTTTATACTCTGTAGACTATTTTGTGAGTTAATAAATTTGCATTGGCACATCTATATGCTATCACAGATAGTGGACACACTGCCCTAAGGCAACTGAGTGAAAATAAACCATGGAGAAATTAGTGTTAAGATTTGGGGTGCAACAGTGTCACTGAGAACAAAATCTGTTCTGTTTTTTATGCTTTTCTGGACTGATTCTGTTGCCCCCAATCTATCTAGGAATGGAAAAATTACTTTTTGACTTTTCTTTCCTATGCCTAAAGCCAAAATGACTACATTTTTTTCTCATCTCACTTTTATTTATAGTTCTAAGACATAGCCATCATAACGATACCTATGTATATATAAGTACTATATTTTGGATTTGATTTGCTTTAGAAGGAATCAGACTATAAACACTTATGTAACCTCTTTTATTTTTTTATCTTTAGTACCACTTGGACAAATTTCTATCTGGTATAGTTATACTTACCCACTGTACTTTTAACTGCTACATTTCATTTCTTTTTTAAAAAATATTTTCCATTATGGTTTACCCCAGGATATTGAATATAGTTACCCATGCTATACAGTAGGACCTTGTTGCTTACCCATCCTAAATGTAATAGTTTGAATCTACCAACCTTCACGCAATGCCCCTCCCCTTTGAAAACCACAAGTCTGTTCTGTATACCTATGAATCTGTTTCTGATTTGTAGATAGGTTTGTTTGTGCCCTATTTTAGATTCCATGTATGTGATATTATATGGCATTTGTTTTTCTCTCTCTGACTTACTTCACTTAGTGTGATATTCCCTGGTTGCATCCATGTTGCTGCAGATTTCATTATTTTATTATTTTTTATGGTTGAGCCGTATTCCATGGTATATATGTACCACATTTTCTTTATCCATTCATCTATAAAGTGACTACATATTCTATCACTTCCTCTACTGGTTTAATAAAATGAGAATTGAAAAAGCTTAGGGACACAAGAGAATTTAATACCAACAGTAGCTATGATTTTGCCACTGGGATGCTGAAAGTTATAAAGCAAGGAGATCAAACCAGTCAGTCCTAATGAAAATTAACCCTGAATATTGACTGAAAGGACTGATGTTGAAGCTGAAACTCCAATACTTTGGCTACCTGATGCGAAGAACTGACTCATTTGAAAAGACCCTGATGCTGGGAAAGATTGAAGGCAGGAGGAGAAGGGGATGACAGAGGATGAGATGGTTGGATGGCATCACTGACTCAATAGACATGAGTTTGAGTCGGCTCTGGGAGTTGGTGATGGACAGGGAGGCCTGGCATGCTCCAGTCCATGGGGTCACAAAGGGTCAGACATGACTGAGCAACTGAACTGACTGACTGACTGATCCATTGGAAGGACTGATGCTGAAGCTGAAGCTTCAATACTTTGGCCCCCTGATGTGAAGAGCTGACTTATTGGAAAAGACCTTAGTGCTGGGTAAGACTGAGGGCAAGACAGGAAGAGGGTGCTTGAGGATGAGATGGTTGGATGGCATCACTGACTCAATGGACATGAGTCTGAGCAAACTCCAGGAGATGGTGAAGGACAGGGAAGCCTGGCAGGCTGCAGTCCATGGAGTCACAGAGAGTTGGGCATGACTTAGCAATTCAGTAAAATTATTTCATCATGATGGTGGTGTTATATCTTTCTAAACTTCCATGGATGAAAGCAAAAGACACTCTTGATGTCTGGGCACACTCAGAAATGTTTGGATGAACAGATACCGGTTTTTAATATCTTTTAGTTGTTCATTTTAGACCTTTTCAAAGAGCTAATTTTCAGCACATGTACAATGAAGACTTTGAGTTTCTGTGGGGGAGAGTTCTAAGCAAATTGTTTCCAGTGCTTGCTCTTACCATTCCATATGTTGGCCCCCAATTAAGTACTGGTCAGGTCTCAACTGAGGCAATCAAGGCCCTTAGTAATTTTATTACTGTGCTCAAATGTAGAAAATGCATTAAATGGTCTAGTGTGATTCTTTTTTTGATATGATATTTTTCATCTTGTCCTGCTTTCTACTTTCAGCGGGGAATTAAGTAAGGTATTTTCTTAATAGTAACGACTTTATTCTCACCACACTCCCAAAAGGAAAGAGCCAAATCTTTTCTCAGAACTAGAGCAATAGTTTTTGAACTTGTCTGGCTTTTATCCAGTTTCTACAGTTACTGAGTGCTCTTTATACGGAACTAACTTGTTCTATCACTCCCTTGCTTCTTTCCACGGCTTCCTTTTGCCCACGGCATAGAATTTGTATTCTGGTTGTACAGGTAATGCCTACCATGATCTCAATCCTCTCCCAGCATTTTATTTCAAAAATACTCCTTTGCCTAAGAAATTCCAGTCATAAGAGATTGCTGTGCATTTTCTTTCAAAAATACCCTTTTGCCTAAGAAATTCCAGTCATAAGGATTCTCCAGGACTATAACTTCCACACATCTTTCCTAAACATTTTCATCTAGAATACTTTCTTCACCCTAACATCCTAGCCCTGGGAAGCTGGTCAGTCAGTCTTTTGTGCCGAATTGTAACTGAGTACTGTAATAGCTCATTAACTATATTAGTTTAGATGTCTATTTTATATTTCTGGACTGAAAGTGCTTCATTGACAGAACTAAATATCTACATTTTTGTATTGCCAAGTCTAATCTATAGTAGACAATGCCTAAAGGGCCAATTAATTAATGAATAAATATTAATATATCCATTTCAACCAAAGGGAAATCAGACATAGTTATCAGAGCCATAAAATTGTATTTTGTGTGTGTGTTTCTTTTTCTTTTGTCTTATTCTAAAAAGGATTTAAGTTAATTAAAAAATTAGTATATTCGAGTTGGTGATGGACAGGGAGGCCTGGTGTGCTGTGATTCGTGGGGTCGCAAAGAGTCAGACATGACTGAGCGACTGAACTGAACTGAGGTGAACAGGATGGTAAATAAACAATGGTTGACATTAGGATAAAATAAACTAAGATGAATTGTAAAATCATGTTTAGAGCTCTGAGTCCATTGTTGTTTTAGCCACAATCAATTGTACCCTTAGTTACACTGTTAGGAAAAGCAAAAAATAGACTTGAAATTCTTCAGAGAGTAATCTGGGACTTACTAAAGGATTGTGGGTTTAAAAAATCAGCTGGACATACAAATTCGAATATTTTGAAAGGAAATATCAGTGAAATTAAGTATAATTTTATTAAATTATACTTAAGTTAATAAGTATAAATTAAATATTATACTTGTAGTTATGAAATTTATCTAAATTCCAGAATTAATACAGTGTAGAATAATGGTATCTCATTGTTATTGCCAAAGGCCTGAGACTATACATATATTATCATTGAATATTAAACTACAGCTCTTAGTTTATAAGGGGTTCTCAGGAAACTTTAGCTTAAAATTTTAAACATATTCTGGAAGCTTGCATTCAAATATGGCATGAAAGACAAACTAGACATACATTCATTCAAAGAAATAAATTTTTCTTTGGCTAGGGGAGAAACAATAAAAGTTTGATTTTCTTTTCCTTGGAACACAATCTTAGCTAGCTATCCATGCTATTTCATTGTTGTATTTGTAAGACGTTAAATTCTGAAAAGTTCAGAGAAGCTGAAAGAAAAGAAACTGTGTGGAATTTGAAGGGACATCTTAGAATGAAAACCAAGAGAATATTATAAAACACAGAGATTATTATATTTTATACTAAAAAAATTTGTTATAATGACAACTCCAAATGGTAGAATTTGTCCTACCATCAAATCTAAATAATTGTACTTTATTCACTTGGAAAAGATGGCATATCTGGATTTAACGTACAAAGCTTAGGAAAAATGTAAAATATTTAAATTCTAGGTATAACTTTTAATCACATTCTACACACTTATCTAAGTTGCAGTAAGTTCAAGAATAGTTAAAATTTATCCTGATCCGTGATTATCTTATTTGCATATACCCTTATTAAAATATTATTAATGTGATGAATTCTCAAGTAGAAGAAAGATACATATATCATGGGGGTATGATAGCTGCTTTTAGAAGAGATGATCAACCACATTTATTCAATTTGTGCAGTTCAGAATTGAAAGGAGGCACAAAAATTAAGTGATACTCTTGTGAAAACCTCTAAATTTCAGGTAAATATCTAGTGTATTAAGAACCCTTGCTCTCTTGGAAGTAGCACTAAACTTGTTTCTTTGTTGAGAGTTAAGGTTGATGTTCAAATATATATTCTAATTTCAGCTTATATAGTGAAAAATCTCTGACGAGATCAGTTCATCAAGCAATCATCAGGGTTTTCTATCTTTCAAGAAAAATGTGTTTTATCTCTCTTCATTTTGAGTTAAAGAACTTTTATGTTCACTCAGCTGTGGGAAAAGAAAATGGGAAACATATGACCAATTTATTTCCAAATTATGAGCAAAAGAAGGTTTTTAATTGGGGATTTTCAAGAAACCCTGCCTACAAAATTTTTCAGTAGGTAATAAAGCTGATTCCTCCAGTGAATGCTAGCAAGGTCGTCAGCTGCCAAGTGGAGATAATAAGTTTCTTTCTCCCTGTATCTGTTTTTGTCATCTCTTTTTCCATGTGCTATAAATGAGAAGGAGAGATGAATTTGGCGGAGGTGGACATCGAGAGGAAGTCAATACCACACTGAATTCTTTGGGTTGATTTTTATTATAATAGAGAGTGTTAGAGGCAGTAGCTGAAGTGCTTATTTAGTAGAGATTTTCTAAGACTGTGGTTTCTGGGACAGCTTTAGGCCAAGCAACTAAGTTTGGAATGCAGTTGTGAAGAAGACCCTTTCCACTGCTTGTGTACCATACCCATCATCTCCTGGAGAATGAAATGGTTCTGGGTGAAACCAGAAACAATCCACTAGCCATGGCCATTGACTTGCTTACATTGAATGGCAGCAGTGGGAAAGCTTCTCTGAAAGTCTTTGAAAGCAGCACATGTAGACTTGTGGAAGCACAGCCACCTCTAAGAGAGTGCCAGCAGAGCCAACTGGCTAGGGCTTACAGAGAGCCTTGGGAGGCAGCATTTTCTGGAAATCACTATGAAATATTTGAGTAGAAGGTTTAACGGATGTGTGTATATGCTCAGTCACTTAGTTGTGTCTGATTCTATGTGACTGTTTGAACTGTAGCCACTGAACCATCTGAGCCACTATTTATAATGTGCTGTGCTTAGTTGCTCAGTCATGTCTGATTCTTTGCGACCCATGGACTGTAGCCCAACAGACTCCTCTGTCCATGGGGATTCTCAAGGTAAGAATACTGGAGTGGGTTGCCATGCCCTCCTTGAGGGGATCTTCCCAACCCAGGGATGAACCCAGGTCTCCTGCATTGCAGGTTGATTCTTTGTCTGAACCACTGGGAAGCCCACTATTTAGCACAGGATTTAATTAATCATGAATACAGACATGCAAATCATAAGTACTCATTGCTCTTTATCATCTATTGTTTTTACTTCTTTAAAAGTTGATGGAATGCTTAACTCCGTGGACATAAAGAAAATGTCTCCATTCTGGTATTCGCTTTTGTTTGTGTTGTCCTAATTTTTTTTTTTTCTGTATAGGATTCCATTTTTTCCCTATGCCGTCCTATAAAATAATAATTTCCTTGCATCATGACTTTCAATTCTAATTAAGAAATTTCTTAACTTTGTAGTTGGAAATTTCTCCAAGTCAGACCTTATTAAATATGAAATATGAATTAACTGTATTTCCAAAGTTTTGCTTCCTTCTAACACATTTTGTAAAATGTCTACCACCAACTCATTATTGTCCTGGGAATGGCTTCTCTGTGTTTGTGAGTTTCTTGAAGTCTGTTTTGTGTTTTTGATCTGATGCTCAGTGCTCTGTATCTGCTGTTTTTCTCTGTTCACCTGTAGCACTCAGTTCTAACTTTTCATTGGAAAACCTGTTGAATAATCTGTTGAAAAGGATTTTTGCTGCCTAAAGATACAGACACCCTGATACTTTTTGTTTAACACTATTAAATGTCTTTTGTGGTCACAGACACACGAAGTTTTATAATTCCATTTCAAATGCACTGTCATGTGAGCTACACAAGCTCTGTGGTGCAGATGTCCTTCCAGTTCTTTGATTAGGTCAGTGATATTATTTTAAAGTAGCTATTGAAATTCAAAAATAACTGCCAGGACTTTTGAAGAAAGTGGCCTTCAATCTTTCTTCCTATCACTGCTATGTGCATCAAGTCAGATCATCTCGGCTAGCTTGGTCACATCTTTGACCAGAGTGTAGTGCTCAATGCAAATATTTATAGACTGGATGTAAGCAAGACAATAACTTGCGTGCCATTGTGGATGATGAGAGACGGATTGTGATGGTTAATTTTATTCGTCAACTTGACTGAATCATGGGGCGCCCAGAAATTTAGATGAACATTATTTTGGGGTGCTTGTGAGGGTTTCTAGATGAGGTTAGCGTTTGCATCGGTAGGCTGAGTAAAGCAAAAAAGATTGTTCTTTTCCACTGTGGTGTGCATCCTCCAAAGCCATACTTTTTGAGGGCTTGAATAGAACAAAAAGGCACAGGAGGGGAGAACTTGCTGTCTCTCTGGCTGACTCTTTGAGCTGCAACTTCTGCCTTCTGTCCTCAGATTAGGACTTACACCATTTGCCGCTCATCCTCAGAATTACACCACTGGTTCTCCTGATTCTCTAGGTTGCAGATGCAGATCCTGGAACTTCTCAGCTTCTATAATCACATGCATAAATTCCTTTTAATAAATCTGTTTATGTCTGCATCTATATATTATGTATACACATATAGATGTAGATATACAAAGATTTTTATATAACATGTGCTATTGGTTCTATTTCTCTGAAGAACTCTAATACACTGACCTAATTAGATCTTCTGTCTTGGGCAGAATGGAAGTCAGATATATAAGAGCATTTGGGCCACTGGAGCTGATAATTGTTAAGCAATATCCTCATTGTGTCAGGGGTGCCTATCCTACTTATAAAGGTGGTACTTTACTGTAGTTTGATTTGCATTTTTCTATTAGTGATGTTAAGCATCTTTTAGTGTACCTGCTGCCAATTATATTATGTACTTATTATGAGTTTGTGGAGGAGAAATGATATGAAAAAAAATTAGTAGGTCAGTAAGAATAGGACAAATGTTAGCTATAACCTGCAAAGTTACTGGTCTCGTTTTTTTTTAATTTGTAATAAAAAGGTGTTGTTTCATAATGACTGTGATTTGTGAAAGTATCATAACCTCCCCAATTCTCTTCATATAGATGAGTAGATAGAGAATAATGGTCTCCTTTTCTAACATTTGATTGCTGATCTATAACCACTGATTAATAGGCAACTGTGACACATTACTGAGCACCTGATCCTTTCAAACTCACTTCCCCTTCATCCTTTTCATTCTTTTCTCCACTCTAACTTCCCTTTCTAATGTCACTCTGGTGACACTCCAGTCTAAGTTTGAACATGACTTTAGACTGCAAGGCATTTTGAGCTTCTTACCAAAAATCATAGAAAAGCAAGGCATTATCATCAACAAAGAATTTTTATTTTATTTTTTATTATTTTGTACTGATAGGAATAGCAAAAGACAAGAACATAAGCTAATGTAGCCCCTACGCTTTGGTGTACAGTGAGTTCCCTATATATCTATGAACCTATAACGTGAGTACTTGCAAAGATGTGAACATGCATCTGGTTCCAGCAAGGACCAGTGCCATCAATGTCAGGTATGAAAAAAATTGCGGTTTACCCTCCATCTCCTATTGCCGACTATCTTTCAGTTCTAGCATCTCCCACCTTCTCTCCCTCTTCTAGTCAGTAACTCGTCTTGCCTGTTCATTTTTTGTGTTTGTTTGTTATAGATTATTTGTGTGAAAAGCATTATAAACCTACTACAGTTCCATACTATATAGCCCATTTTATTAGTTTGGTACTTAGGCTAACTTTGTTAGACTTATGAACAAATTGGACTTATAGACCTGCTCTTGGAATGGAACTCATTTGAATGTGGAGGACTTACTGTATTTTTCTTAAAATGCATGTTTAGCAGGTACTCTGGATACAGAAGACATGTCAGCTAGGGTTAAATATCCTATTACATAGGACAGAAAAATATACATGAGGACACTTGGATTGTTTTCCCACAGAATTTCACACATTTTTTATCATATCACTTCTTTCTAGGGCACGAATCTTCCCCTTTCACCAAGAAAGGTCATGAGCTCCGTTTGTCTGCCACATCACTTAGCTGTCATGGAAAGACGTGTTCTGCTTGGTCATAACAGACCTTCATGACCATATTTATAGTTCATATCTCCCTAAATACTCATATGTATTTGCTTCTACTACCAATGCTGCTTTAGCATCTGGAGAAGAGACAAATATTCCAGTTAAGGTGGGAATAAGGGTAGGGCTCCCCTTTGTCAAATCTGAAATTCCAAAAATGACATTTGCAGATACTCTTTAAAAAAATGGGTGTCTTTGGAGTCTGTGTTGATTGTGTTAGAGACGGTAATAATAAGTCATGTCAATAAGGTCAGTTTTACTTATTTAAAGCCCTGGATAACCAGAGTCATAATTTCGTGGTTGGCAAATTAGAACTACCATTTGGTAGTCATTAAAAGGCTTTTCAATAAAATTTTTCCCCAAAGGAGAATGTGTTAAGAAGATGATCTGTGGGGCTACACGTTATGATGGTCCCTGGGAGAGCCACTTTGCATCCCTCCCCCATGTAGAAACATGGGCTTCCTTGGTGGCTCAGTGGTAAAGAATCTGCTGGTTAATGCAGGAGACCTGGGTTCGATCCCTGGGTCAGGAAGACCCCCGGAGAAGGAAATGGCTACCCATTCCAGTATTCTTGCCTGGGAAATCTCACCGACAGAGGAGCCTGGAGGGCTGCAGTCCATGGGGTCTCAAGAGTCGGACACGGGACATGACTTAGCGACTTAACCACATACAGAAACAGAAGCTGGCTTTCTGTCATTCTTCAGTTCAGTTCAGTTCAGTTCAGTCGCTCAGTCATGTCCGACTCTCCGCGACCCCATGAATCACAGCACACCAGGCCTCCCTATCCATCACCAACTCCCAGAGTTCACTCAAACTCATGTCCACAGAGTCGGTGATGCCATCCAGCCATCTCATTCTCTGGCGTCCCCTTCTCCTCCCGCCCCCAACCCTTCCCAGCATCAGAGTCTTTTCCAGTGAGTCAACTCGTCGCATGAGATGGCCAAAGTATTGCAGTTTCAGCTTTAGCATCAGTCCTTCCAATGAACACCCAGGATCGATCTCCCATCTGTCATTCTTGGGAAGTTGTATTTCCTGTTTGGAGTGGAATTTGGGAGAGTGGTCATATTCTACATTGGAAGTTTCTTTTTTGCCTCACCTCAGAAAGCTGTGCTTTTGTTTTTAATCGTGAACTCTATGGAAGTTTGCAGGATAGGGTGCATTAGAGAACAAGATTAGGCAGGTGGGTCTTGAGACAGTTTTGGCAAGGGCAGTTCAGCAGTGATTGTTTTAGGGGAGGGGCTTGTTTTTGTTTTTTATATTAGTGTTCAACATCACTTTTTGTTTTAATAAAAGGGTAGAACAGTTAAAAAAATGTATATATATATATATATATATATATATATATATTTTAAGTCTTGACTTAGGGCATTTTAGTAAACATTTTGTGTTTTATTTCCCTTAGGCAAAAAATAGCTATAGTATTTACACCTTCACTCCCACAATACTCACTGTCCCATTCCCTCCTTTCTTCCCAGATGTCATAGATATTGTAGAGGAATAATTAGATCAAATCTATAAAATGTCTTGAATTGTAAGAGAAAGCCCTCTGAAAATGCAACCTGTTGTTATGCTTGTTCCTTATAGACACATCCAACCACAGATGTTTCCATCTTAACTCAGAACCCATCAATTCGTGATATTTAAACTTCAGGAAACAGTTGGAGCTATCTGACAACTTCTAAAGAACTGCAGATCTGTAGATCTTAGTGGGAGACAGAGCAGCAGGAGGATATACCCAGGAAACCAAATATATATATATATTTATTAGTCTTATTCCCTGTCCCATCTTGTTTTCTCTGGCCATCCTCTCCCTTCTCAGCTATACCTCCAAATCCCTCTCTACATGGTCCTAAGACCTCAAAATTCTCTTTAAATTTACTAAAAGGAGTATCTTTATTAAAAGGAATATCTCTATTTGAAGGAATACAGTGATAGATCATTGTCATCACTGCAGTCTTTCGCCCTCATTTAGAAGTTGGCATGAAAGGTTTGATGTACAGAACAATATCATCTGCTCTAATGATCTGTAGACTGGAGCCGGAGCTCAAAGGCTCCAGTCTCTCTGGCTCATACTGTGCAAGCGAAGCAGCTGGTGCTCATGTTTTATTGGAAGGATGGGAACAAAGGATCTTAAGAGGACTACACAGGGGCCATGTGAGTCATAACAAGCCTTATGAAATTGTTTCAACTCCTTTCCTCAACCTCAGCTGTTGTGACAAATGTGTCAGAGCTTTAGACAGGGAATACTGGATACTGATGGAACCTGGGTAGATGCAGAGCAGGACTGTGCCTCCAAGTCAAGGTACTGAAGCTGGAAGGAGAGAAAAAGGAGTCTCTGTAGAAAGATAAGGTTGCTGACATTTACTGTTAAACAAGCTGAGCACTACTACTTTAAGAAAAATTTTGTTTCTGGTCTGAAAAGCTACTTTATCACAAGCGTTCCAACTGCTTTATATTCTTATTGATGCCATTACAATTCATTGACCTGAGATTGAAATTTCAAAAAAAGAGTAGTCAGGAAAGTGTATTCATCTTGAAGTGTGCAAGTAGCTAGCTTCCAGGGTATTGTGCGTTTCCTGGGCCAGCTGTCATCAATCTGGAGATTTCACTTACATTGTCTGTGAACAAGTGTGTTTGGGTAAGTTGTGACTTCTCTGCAAGGGAACTAGTCATGCATTAAAGCCCATATGGCTTCCCTCTGGGACATGTAGCTGGGGCTGAGCTCTAAGCGATGATCGCAAAAGAGCCCTGAGTAAGTTGCCAATGTTTCTGCCACCTACTGTACAGACATTTCGAGTTTGCAAGCCCATGAATTCTTTCCCGACCATCCAGGAGTATAGAGAAAAGTAAATATTGAATTCTGCATATGGTGTCTTATTTTCTGCTCATTTCCCTTCAGACCACCAAGGTCAGTCAATGAAAGTACACTAGTAGTCTTTCCTGGAGAGAGCAAAGGTCACCATGTGTCTGAGAACTGAATTTGAAGTTTCATTGACTTGGAATCCACTGTATTTCTAAATCATCATCCAGCTTGAAGTGGAAGTTAAAGCTGAAATATATTTCTAATGGAAAGAGCTGGATGGCTTTAAAGAGGTGCAGACCAGAGTTTTGTTTCTGAATTTGCGAGGCTGCCTCATCACCAGAATATAAAGTAAGGACTCAAAAGAACTGAATTCTTATTTTCTATTCTTGTACACAGGCTGATAAAAATTTTGCTTACTTTTTGTACTTTACAATTTGCATCTGCAGAATGGGGATAAGTGACATTTATTGACCTCGTAAAAACCCTGTAAGGCAGATAATATCTTTAAGGTCTAAGGTAAGGAGTTGTTGAATCAAGAGGGTGTTCTTTATTATTATTATAATACCAATCACAGAGTGGGCTCACATCAAATAATTGTTTTCTTTCGTGTCTACTGATACATTCTTAAAGCTCTTAGGAAGCCACTTTCATCACAGAGCTGACTGGAGCCCTGTTGATTACTCTTTGAAATTGAATGCAAAAAGATTGCTAATATCCAGTGGGGAAACAGGTACTCTCAGACACTGTTGGTGGGAGTGTAAATTGGAACAGCCTTTTTGGAGGGCAATTTGGCAAATTCTAGCAAAATTTAAAGTGCTCAAACCCCTTTAACCAAGTAGTCTCACTGGTGGGTTTCTATCATAGAGAAAAAATTCCTCATGTGCACAAAGTAGCACATGCAATGATGATCATTTGAACATGGTGAAACATTAGAAACCCTTAAGTGTCTGTAGGTTAACAAATGGAAGAACTTAAATGATGGTTCACCCATGCTTCAGCATACTGGATGGCTGTTAAAAAGAACGAAGATCTCTTCACACTGATGAAGAGCTCTTCAGTGTGTATTTGAATGGAAAAAATAGAATGAAATATTTCTACTTGTGTCACAAAAGACATATTTTTACACATGTGTATATATAAAAGTAGGGCAAAGCTTGGGAGTGTATATATCAAGTTGATGAACTCTGAGAAGGATTATAGAAAAAACAGGCTAGGAAGCAGGTGACTTCTACTCTCCATATTTCTATATCTTCTGGGTTTTTATAAGCTATAGAGAACATACTTAGATATTTTTATATAAAGATAATAAATATATTTCAGAGCCATTTCTGTTTGCTCTGGAAAATATCTAATAAGCTTCCTTTGCTTCCTTTTTCATCTAAGAATTGTCAAAATAGTTCCACAGTCTATTTTAGTTCTAAGTATGATCAAAATTGATGGATAGAAGATACAGATTCACGGGAAAGTCAAAACTTGGATATGCTGTCTTTCTTCAGTGACTTCAGTTTTCTTGATTATCTTTTTATCTACTTGGTCATGAGACATCAGAAGGTGTAGGAATAAGAAAAGCTTAAAGTGGTATTTTTGAAGGTATATTCCACGGAACCCTTATCTTAGATTTGAGTGGGAATCCCAGGTGGCTCAGTGGTAAAGAATTCACCTGCCAATGCAGGAGACACAGAAAACATGGATTCAGTCCCTGTGTTAGGAAGATCCCCTGGAGGAGGAGGCAACCTGGTATTCTTGCCTGGAAAATTCCATGGAGAGAGGAGCCTGGTGGGCTAATGAGGTTGCACAGAGTCAGACACAACTGAGCAACTGAGTACCCATATACTTGTTATTCAAAGCATGAGATATAGGACTCCACTTACTCTTTCCTTTTCCTAGAAAGAGTCTATTTCTCTATTACGTGGTTTGCCTGGAATTAGCCTTACTTCCAGCTCCCACAGTGGTCCTCTAAGGCAATCCACCCCACCCTGATCAGCCGAGGAATAATGAAACCTAAACCAATCAGCACATCACGTTTCCATGGATAGCAAATAGCCCCAAGTGGGCATGTGACTTAATCAGAAGAAGCTTCCTTTTTACTTTGACTGTAATGAAGACTATCTGGGAGAGACTACTGTAAGGGTAGCCCCCTTGAAGCTGACACAATGAGGCAAAGATGAGAGACTGGAACTGTAGCCCTGGTGCCTTAAGCTCACACTACATTTTTTAGTTAAGTGCAGCTGTAAAGTTCTTTTATTTGTTAAATTAGTTTTGATTTTGGTTTCTGTTATTTGTTAAGTGAAAGCATCCTAACTATGGATGTAGGAAGACTCATAATGTGAGAAGAGGTAGGAAGTGGTGGTTTGGAGTGTGACTCTGGTGACAGAGTGTTGGGGTTTGAATCCTGGTATCACTCACTGGCTCAGTAATCCTGGGCAAATACAATAGAATTATTGGGGGTACATCTCTCATAGAATTGTTATTGTTATTTAAAGAGATAACACATATAAAATGCATGACACTGTGGCTGGCATATAATAGTACTCAATGAATTATTACTACAATAATAGTCATTGAATTAAAAAAAAAGAATTGCATTATCAGATAGGTTTGGGGAAACTGTCAATCAGAGTAAAGATGGTTTCTCTACTGCGGGACTTCTTAAAGCTTATAATATGCAAACATTCACTGTAAATTTCCAAGACTGAAATGTTATATGGAGTATTGTTCAGAGTCATTTGTCCATAGGAAACTTTTTTTTTTTGAAAAATAGCTTTAGTGACTTCTGTAGAGGGGCTTCCCTGATATCTCGGTTGGTAAAGAATCTGCCTGCAATGCAGGAGATCCTGGTTGGATTCCTGGGTCGAGAAGATCTGCTGGAGAAGGGATAGGCTACCCACTATAGTATGCTTGGGTTTCCCTTGTGGCTCAGCTGGTAAAGACTCTGCCTGCAATGTGGGAGACCTGATTCAATCCCTGGTTTGGGAAGATCCCCTGGAGAAGGGAAAAGCTACCCACTCCAGCATTTTGGCCTAGAGAATTCCATGAGCTGTATAGTCCATAGGGTCACAAAGAGTCAGATACGACTGAGCAACTTTCATTTTCACTTTTAGTGACTTCTGTAGAATCTTCTTCTAGAAATGTTGACTTTGAAGGAAGGTTAATTAAAATAGGACTCAGGGTGCCAGATGCCCAAAAGTCTGTTGGTTCAGCTCCTTTATAACCTCTGTCTAATTCTGCAACTGCTAGATGTATGCTGACGTATTTTTGTCTTTTGACCCCACTCCAGTGTTCTTGCCTGGGAAATCCCATAGACAGAGAAGCCTGGTTATAGTCAATGGGGTCGCAAGAGTCAGACACTATAGTGACTAAGCACACACCCCTGCAAAAAAGGGACACTTAAATCTAGTGCTCAGTCTGGGTTTGAAAACATAGTTTTCACTCGCAGCCAAAATGATGAGAAATTCAGTGCACATGCTACTAATAATAGCTATCATTTATAATGGGCTAAGTACTTCGCTAAACTCTTCACATTCATTGTCTCAATCATCTTTTCAATAGTCATTTGATGTAGGTATGATGATTCTATCCCTTTTGCAGATAAGATAACTGAAGCTTAGAAAGGGTTAGTAATTGCCATGGTCATCAACTGGTCAGGGGCAGAACTTGAATTTGGAACTGGGTCTGTCACAACTTAAGACAGTAACCAACACATTACGCCGGTACAAAGAAAATTTCCTTTAGAAATTGTCTTAAAGTGCACATCTAGATGGGCTTCCCTGGTGTCTCAGATGGTAAAGAATCTGCCTGCAATGTGGGAGACCTGGGTTTGATCCCTGAGTTGGGAAGATCTCCTGGAAGAGGGCATGGCAACCCAGTCCGGTATTCTTTCCTGGAGAATCCCCATGGACAGAGGAGCCTGGTGGGCTACAGTCAATGGGGTCACAAAGAGTTGGACATGACTGAGTGACTAAGCACAGCACAGCATACAGCTCATCTAGATATTTATAATCTAAGATGGGTGACCCAATAAAATCCTTAAAACCAATCTGTGCACAAAGAGTTAGTTGTACACACAGTACTGTTAGACTAATGAAAGTGCTTCTTTTTTTTTTTTATCATATATGGATTTCAAAGTCATCCATATCAAAGCACCGTCACCTGAGAAACTAAAACCCAACAACATGGCTTCTTTATCAAGGAGCGTCTGTTTCTTATAGTGATCAGATTGCCTTTCAGCCTTTTTCTGCATAGTTGATAATTCAGAAGCATTCTCCTATACAGTAATTAAAGATGAGTTTTCCAGCCCTGTTGAAAAAACTCCTCAATTTAGCTATGACAGGTTATATTTTATAATGAGGTGAAAGGATATCATTGCTAGAGAAAAAAATGCACGGACTCTGCTACTCACAAAAGGCTGTCAAATACTATATCCTTCATTGTAGAGGCTCATTGTGAAAGGAATGCTTCTGTGGGGTTTCAGATTTTCCTTGGTCTCTCTGTATTCTCAGAACAAACAACTGTGGAGAAATGGTAACTCTCTGGAAGGAGTCAGACTCTCAGTGACTGACTGGACTGTTTTTCCTTTGGAACAGCAGCAAATGCTCACAAATAGCCCTGCTCACGGTCTCTCCACTGCCCAGTCAGAAGAGTCCTAATTAAAGTCCAGACCTGCACAATAAAGGCACAGCTAGAGGACAGAAAAATTCACTCTAGGTTTCACAGACTTTCTGTGGGCCTAGGATGTTTATTAAAAACAATTCTTTTAACTGTATTAGTAGATTATCAACCCCTCACACCCTTCTGTTTCCTGACTGTTTGGCAAAATTATGGAGACTGTCACCTTTGCCTTGACAAAAAGATAACAATGACCTAACTTTATTTCCTGTTTAAATTTAAACCAGAATATCTGGGGAGTTCCTATCACATGTATTGGCTCTCTCTGTGTAATTTTTTTTTTTATACACACAGATACATTCACAGACATATTCATTCAAGGCTGAAACCCATGTGCCTGCTGTCTCAAATGAGATCCCTCAGTCCCCAAGGGCTTGCAGCCATTTGCCCTTTGGAAGTGCCTGACAGGTTGGAAGCTGGTTCATTTCCTGTGGTTCTTTTAAACAGAGCCAGCTGTGTGGGGACGGAACTTGCTGTCTTCCATGTTGTTCCAGTAGATGTTTCAGAAACTTCCTGAAGGGAATTTTTTTTTTTTCTTACCAAGTTGAGAGTTTTTAAAAAGTGGGGATGTATATATATATATATATACACACACACATACATATATGTATATGTATATATATATAATTTTTTTATGATAAAAAGATCCTATGGGAAGTTCACAGTTATAAATGACAGATAAAGAATCAAAAGGGAAAGGAAAGACTGACCACGCCTAAGTTTATGCTCAGTCAGTACCATGACATCAGGGACTCCAGTGTATAAACAAAACCAAAGGGGAAATTAAATTTGTCGGCTAGAAAATTTTATTTAAAAAATAGTCACAGTTACAGGAAATATTACACATTATGTGCCACCAGATAGCCTTTATTTATCTGCCTTTTCATTGCCACAGAGTACATGTTAACCTTGAGAGCACCTGAAAAAAAATTCAAAATATGTGAGCCCTTGATTTCCTATTTACTTTCAGTAATAATTCAGGTTTTGTGTCAAAATACTAATAAATATTGCCCAAAAGACAAATTATTTCTGGATTTTGTTTCTTCAGAGGATGATATCACATTAAAACTTGGCAGAAAATGTGTTTGTTAAATATTAACTTCAAAAGCTTGAAAGGAAAAATATTGGGAACCAAAATATGTTGGACAAATAACATTATATCTTAGCGTATCTAGAGAGAAGCTCATCATAAAGAAGGATCTTTAGTGATGGATGCCCCAGTAGGATGATACTGTTTCAGTATATTTTGTTTGTTTGTTGCTCTGTTCTCTGCATCCGTCTAACATTTATTGCATTTTGGTGTATATTTATTCTTTATTGCTTTTTCTCCAAATTGTTATATTTCTAAGTTTAGGGTCCACAGAGTACTGTCCATTCCAATTCATGGTAGTACCATCTAGTGGCAGAATGCTAGCTTTTTCTCATTAGGTTTAAGTAGGATAATGGATGGAGACAATGCTGGGAAAAGAAGCCATTTTGTGAAGATCAGGGGTTGCCTAAGTTGGACTAAAACTAACGTTCTACTTTTGTGTTACTTTTACCTGTTTTCTGCACATCTTTATTTTTTTCTCCAAGAAAAGGTTTATAGGAAGATGATAATAACCAAAATCAGTTCATTAATTAAGTTTCTTTATGAGGGCTTATAGTAACACAGATGAATTGTACAAAAAAGATCTTCACGACCAAGATAGTCACGATGGCGTGATCACTCACCTGGAACCAGACATCTTGGAATGTGAAGTCAAGTGGGCCTTAGAGAGCATCACTATGAACAAAGCTAGTGGAGGTGATGGAATTCCAATTGAGCTATTTCAAATCCTGAAAGATGATGCTGTGAAAGTGCTACACTCAATATGCCAGCAAATTTGGAAAACTCAGCAATGGCCACAGGACTGGAAAAGGTCAGTCTTCATTCCAATCCCAAAGAAAGGGAATGCCAAAGAATGCTCAAACTACCGCACAATTGCAATCATCTCACACGCTAGTAAAGTCATGCTCAAAATTCTCCAAGCCAGGCTTCAGCAATATGTGAACCGTGAACTTCCAGATGTTCAAGCAGGTTTTAGAAAAGGCAGAGGCACCAGAGATCAAATTTGCCAACATCCGCTGGATCATGGAGAAAGCAAGAGAGTTCCAGAAAAACATCTATTTCTGCTTCATTGACTATGCCAAAGCCTTTGACTGTGTGGATCACAATAAACTGTGGAAAATTCTGAAACAGTTGGGAATACCAGACCACCCGACCTGCCTCTTGAGAAACCTGTATGCAGGTCAGGAAGCAACAGTTAGAACTGGACATGGAACAACAGACTGGTTCCAAATAGGACAAGGAGTACGTCAAGGTTGTATATTGTCACCCTGCTTATTTAACTTCTATGCAGAGTACATCATGAGGAACGCTGGGCTGGAAGAAGCACAAGCTGGAATCAAGATTGCCGGGAGAAATATCAATAACCTCAGATATGCAGATGACACCACCCTTATGGCAGAAGGTGAAGAGGAACTCAAAGGCCTCTTGATGAAAGTGAAAGAGGAGAGTGAAAAAGTTGGCTTGAAGCTCAACATTCAGAAAACTAAGATCATGGCATCTGGTCCCATCACTTCATGGCAAATAGATGGGGAAACAGTGGAAACAGTGTCAGACTTTATTTTTTGGGGCTCCAAAATCACTTCGGATGCTGATTGCAGCCAGGAAATTAAAAGACGCTTACTCCTTGGAAGGAAAATTATGACCAACCTAGATAGCATATTCAAAAGCAGAGACATTACTTTCCAACCAAGGTCCGTCTAGTCAAGGCTATGGTTTTTCCCGTGGTCATGTATGGATGTGAGAGTTGGACTGTGAAGAAAGCTGATCGCCAAAGAATTGATGCTTTTGAACTGTGGTGCTGGAGAAGACTCTTGAGAGTCCCTTGGACTGCAAGGAGATCCAACCAGTCCATTCTAGAGGAGGTCAATCCTGGTTGTTCATTGGAAGGACAGATGTTAAAGCTGAAACTCCATACTTTGGCCACCTCATGCAACGAGTTGACTCACTGGAAAAGAGTCTGATGCTGGGAGGGATTGGGGGTGGGAGGAGATGGGGACGACAGAGAATGAGATGGCTGGATGGCATCACTGATTCGATGGACATGAGTTTGAATGAACTCCGGGAGCTGGTGATGGACAGCGAAGCCTGGCGTGCTGTGATTCATGGGGTCGCAAAGAGTCGGACACAACTGAGCGACTGAACTGAACTGAACTGAACTGATAGTAACACCTTATATTCAGTGAAAGCTGATTTTCCTCTGTATTCAATCTCTCCTTTCACTTCCCAAGTTGATAATATTACTATTCTCTAGAACTGACATCACCGACTTGATGGACGTGAGTTTGAGTGGACTCCAGGAGTTGGTGATGGACAGGGAGGCCTGGCTGTGCTGTGATTCATGGGGTCTCAAAGAGTCGGACATGACTGAGAGACTGAACTGAATTGAACTGAGAACTTCCTACCTTAATTGGCTTCCCTGGCTGTTTTCTTTTCCTGTGTATGTTTTCTTAAACCATTTCATATGAGAATCCCATTTTTAAAGATGTTTAATAGTGACAGATTTTATTTTCTTGGGCTCCAAAATCACTGCAGACAGTGACTACAGCCACAAAATTAAAAGATGCTGCTCCTTGGAAGAAAAGCTATGACAAACTTGGACAACATATCAAATAGCAGAGATGTCACTTTGTCATCAAAGGTCCGTATAGTCAAAGCTATTGTTTTTCTAGTAGTCATGTACAGATTTGAGAGTTGTTTCATAAAGAAAGTTGAGTGCCAAAGAATTGATGCTTTTGAGCTGTGGTGCTGGATATGACTCTTGAGAGTCCCTTGGACTGTAAGGGGATCAAACCAGTCAATCTGAAAGGAAATAAATGCTGAATATTCATTGGAAGGACTGGTGCTGAAGCTGAAGTTCCAATATTTTGACCATATGATGTGAAGCGCTAACTCATTGGAAAAGACTATGATGCGGGGAAAGATTGAAGGCAAAAGGAGAAGTGGGTAGCAGAGGATGAAGTGATTGGAGAGCATCATCTACATGTTAGCTGTGGAAGACCTCACAGTGAGGTGGGGAGGGGTGAGCTTCAGTTTAGGTCTTGAAGAGCAACTGGAGGTTTACAAGGTGAAGTAGATGAATAATAATAACTCTATAGGATAGACTCCTTGGGTTTATTCTTTTAATGCAAAACAGGACTTTAGTCTTTAATTTATGCACCCACTTAATTTTTATCCAAGACCTGTAGTAAATATGGAGCAGTTAACTGAGTTGAGCTAGAGGTGATAGTCAGAAAAATAATTATTAGAGTAACTTTGCTCACACTGTTCAGTATTCAAAATAATGCAGGTTCACGCCCCACTTTATTTAACCTAACTACTATGAGTAGGCTTTTCTTTGTTGGGAAAAAGAAATAAAGTGACAAATTGCCAAAATTGCCATAGCCAAGCTAGAAGTCATTTAGAGACTGAAATTTACCTTTTCCTAGTATGGAGGTCTTTGATACACAGAGGTAGAGTAGACTATTTCGGAGAAGTAAACTTTTTGGAGAAGGCAATGGCAAGCCACTCCAGTACTCTTGCCTAGAAAATCCCATGGATGGAGGAGCCTGGTAGGCTGCAGTCCGTGGGGTCGCTAAGGGTCAGACATGACTGAGCTACTTCACTTTCACACATTGGAGAAGGAAATGGCAACCCACTTCAGTGTTCTTGCCTGGAGAATCCCAGGGACGGGGGAGCCTGGTGGGCTTCCGTCTATGGGGTCACACAGAGTCGGACATGACTGAAGTGACTTAGCAGTAGCAGTAGCAGAGTAGACTATGATCTTTGTTTTCATTTCTAATCATATATTTCTTTTTAATTAATTCATTAATTTACTTTACAAATTTTACTACTATTTTATGCCAGATAGTCTGAGTACTGGATATTTCACAATGAAAAGGACAAAGTATCTACCCTCAAAGGGGTGGGCAGAAGGAGAGAATGTAATTGATGTAATATTAAAAAATGTATGATAAGGCATATTATAATACATAATGTCATTGAATAATTTTAGTAGTATAAGTGCTATATCATTCCAAATCAGGAGAGGTGTTCATCAAGGCTATCACCCTGTTTAGTTAACTTACATGCAGGGTTCAGTTCAGTTCAGTTGCTCAGTCGTGTCCGACTCTCTGCGACCCCATGAATCACAGCACGCCAGACCTCCCTGTCCATCACCAACTCCCGGAGTACACTCACACTCATGTCCACAGAGTCGGTGATGCCAACCAGCCATCTCATTCTCTGTCGTCCCCTTCTCCTCCCGCCCCCAACCTTTCCCAGCATCAGAGTCCCTTCCAGTGAGTCAACTCGCCGCATGAGGTGGCCAAAGTATTGCAGTTTCAGCAGGGTATGTTATGCTAAATGCTAGGCAGGATGAAGAACAAGCCGGAATCAAGATTTCCAGGAGAAATATCGATAACCTCAGATACATAGAAGACACCACCTTTATGGCAGAAAGCAAAGAAAAACTAAAGAGCCTCTTGATGAAAGTGAAAGAGGAGAGTGAAAAAGTTAACTTAAGACTCAACATTCAGAAAACTAAGATCATGTTATCCGGTCCCATCACTTCATGGCAAATAGATGGGGAAACAAGGGAAACAGTGAGAGACTTTATTTTGGGGGGCTCCAAAATCACTGCAAGTGGTGACTGCAGCCATGAAATTAAAAGACATTCCTTGGAAGAAAAGCTATGACCAACCTAGACAGCATATTAAAAAACAGAGACATTACTTTGCCAACATCTAGTCAAAGGTATGGTTTTCCCAGTAGTCATGTATGGATGTGAGAGCTGGACTATAAAGAAAGCTGAGCACTGAAGAATTGATAGTTTTGAACTATTGTGTTGGAGAAGACTCTTGAGAGTCCCTTGGACTACAAGGAGATCAAACCAGTCAATCCTAAAGGAAATCAACAATGAATGTTCCTTGGAAGGACTGATGCTGAAGCTGAAGCTCCAATACTTTGGCCACCTAATGTGAAGAACTGATTCATTTGAAAATACCCTTATGCTGGGAAAGATTGAGGGCAAGAGGAGAAGGGGACGACAGAGGATGAGATGGTTGGATGGCATCACTGATTCAATGGACATGAGTTTGAGCAATCTCTGGGAGTTGGTGATGGACAGGGAAGCCTTGCGTGCTGCAGTCCATGGTGTCACAAAGAATTGGAGACGACTGAGCGACTGAACTGAACTGAAAGTGCTATGATGAGAAAATAAAGCAGAGAAAGGCAATAGAAACTGTTGAGAGTGTGTTGGAGCACCCTAAGACCAGCATCAGGTTCTGTGATTCACCAGAAGGACTCACAGGGCTCAGAAAACTGTTACACTTACTGTTATGGTTTATTATAGGTAAAGAACACAAATTAAAATTATCAGAGGAAAAAGGTTCATCGAGAGGAAAACAGAGGAACCAGAAGCAAGCTTTCATTTGCTTTATCCCAGGGGGGTTGGGACTTCCCTCATAGCTCAGTTAATAAAGAATCTGCCTGCAATCCAGGAGACCTGGGTTCAATCCCTGGGACGGGAAGATCCCCTGGAGAAGGAAATGGCAGCCCCCTCCAGTATTTTTGTCTGGAGAATCCCATGGACAGAGGAGCCTGGCAGGCTACAATCCATGGGGTCGCAAGAGTCAGAGACGACTTAGCAAGTAAACCACCACCACCACCACAGGGGGCTTGGGGGGAGATCACAGGGCTAGTGCTGAATTCTCTAAGCAGCAGTGTGTGACAACACTTGCAAAGTGTTTCCAGCAGGGAAGCTCACCCAGGTCTTGGTGTCCATGGTTTTTATTAGCGATCAGCATGTGGCTTCTGCATGATTGACCTGAGCTACTCAGTCTGCTGCTGCTGCTAAGTCACTTCAGTCGTGTCCGACTCTGTGCAACCCCATAGACGGAAGCCCACCAGGCTCCCCCGTCCCTGGGATTCTCCAGGCAAGAACACTGGAGTGGGTTGCCATTTCCTTCTCCAATGTGTGAAAGTAAAAAGTAAAAGTGAAGTCACTCAGTCGTGTCCGACCCTTAGCGACCCCACGGACTACAGCCAACCAGGCTCCTCCATCCATGGGATTTTCTAGGCAATAGTACTGGAGTGGCTTGCCATTGCCTTCTCCACTCAGTCTGCAGCCTCCCAGATATTAAACTGATACAGGGTGTCCCAAAGCTTAGGCACCAAAAAACAGGCATTCACCATAAAACATGCTGTTAGCACAACTATTTTGCATGGCTGGAAGATTTTTTATACAAAAGACACTCTTATCAGGCAGGATACTTCAAGGGCCCAGAGGTCTCCCAGGAGGGAGACTGAGGGCTAGTCCTGAAAATGTTGGAACTGTGCAGGGTTTGAGTAGCCCAGGGCTGCTAAGTTAACCCTTTACTTCCTAGAGTGAGAATAAGGATTCTAATGGGGCTTCTCCTCCTAATCTCCTCTTTAAGTGTAACTCAATTTACATTTCTTGGACTTCCTGTTTTTGGTGTGCTAATCAGCTTTATCTCTTATTTCAAGATTAATAACCACCAGTGTGTGTGTGTGTGTGGGTGTGTGTGTGACATTCTAGGACAAAGAAGCAGCATTCCAGCACCTGTCTTCCCAGGGCACCATGGATTCATGCACATCCCACTAAATTAATGCCTAGATCTCTGTGGGCTTTTTGATGGTAACAACACTCTTTGCTGTGTGTGAGCTGATCCATGCATCCTGACTCAAAATGTGTAAATTATTTTCATTATACATTTTATCAGTCAACACTGAGAAATGTGAAGATTTTCTTTCTCTTTCCTAGTTTTTAACAATGTCAGTTGACTTATAACTTGAATTCAAAAGAGTTCACCCATATATGTGTGCTGGAGATGGTAGGGACTGGAAGGAGGAAAGGTACAGAAGTATGGGAGAGAGTTTTGCAGCTGAGAGCTATTTGTATATTAGCAGCTTAAAAAATCTGCACTCCACAAAAGTAAACTGCAACCTATTATATAATATGCCATGTATATATGCTTAGGAAACAAATACATAGTCATTATATCCTTTTTAAAAAAAAGATAATTATGCTTGATGAAATTTGAAGTCTTCCTGAAAACACATTTATTCTGATCTCCCAAAAAGTATGCAGTGGAAGGCTAAGCTCTCTCTCCATCTGACTGTAATATGGTGGGTTTGCCTTTTGAGGAGAAACCTGCAGATATCAAATTCAGAGTAAAAATGAAGGTCCCAGCTCTTTTCACTATGAACAAGGAGGACATGAATGATGTACCTTTCCCCCTGGAGTTGGAAGACTAGTCAACTCTGTGAAGCGGAGGATGATATTTCCCTTCCAGATCTTTCTTTGAGCAGTTGGTTTCAGAGACTGTTTCATAAATGTATCATTAACTGTTGTCCACTGGCCACTTCCTTTGCCTGTGGCATCTTTCTTGTGAACAAGTCAGAACAAGTAATTTTTTCAGCATGTTGCCACTCTAAGTGGAGCTGTCCATATTTATTCCATGAAATGTTTGTTGGCATTTCTAATCTACCAGGGTTTATTTCCTTATAGTTTCTAGTGCCACTTCCTGCACTACCAGTTTGAGTGAGGCATATTCATTAGTCTGACAGTATACACATTCATCTCTAAGAGTCTAATCTAATCTTCACATTAGCTGTTCTAGACCCTTTTCCTTCTCTGTCCAACCCCTGACTGTGCTCTCATTTCTCATTCTTAGCCGATTACTAGCACTCCCACTTGTGAAATTCAGTTCCCATTGTGCTCTGGCCCCAGCTTCTTCAGTCGTCACTCATTTTTTCTCCATACATTCTTTGTGGGAAAGAATCTCAGCATCTCCTTGTCCTTGCCTCTCAGCTCAGCCTGCCAACACGTTCATTCCTATTGCCACCATTTTAGCTCATCACTTCGTTAATTCTTACCTCAACTGGGTTTTTTGCTATTCTGCTGCCTCAGTTCTTTTACCTTTCCTGACTGCAAATCACACTGCTGATTAATTTTTTAGCATCTTTATATCATTTCATTCTCAAATACCTTCAGTGGTTAACCAGTACTTATTAATGAAGTTGAAACTCCTTAGCTTTGTGCTTTGCCAAGCTTCCCCCATGACCTCCCTTGATTAACTCAACTTTATATTCTCTATTGTTGGTTCACACTACATCTTTGCTGGCTGTTCCCTTATAAGCACTGTACTTCCTCATCTTCCCGTCTTGGCTCACCCCATTCCTAAGCCTGGATTGCTGTCTAACATTCAAAAGAGCCTTCTTTCTTTGCCCACTTGTACCCAAGTCCTCGGTTAAGGTCTAGCCCAAGTTTAACCTCTTCTCAGAAGCTTTCTCTACCTAGAAATGCTCTGTTTGTTTTAAATAGCTTTCTTAAAGTTTAGTTTGTACCCCTCCTAGAGTGCTTTTTCCATTTTGTACTCTTACCACTATTTATGCTTATCTCTTCTGCTAAGAGTGCAAGCTCTTTAGGCTAGAGTTTATGCTTACTTCTTTGTTGTGTGTTCTATAGTGCCTATTTCTAGCACAGTATCTGAAAAACACTAATGCTGTGTTTATTAAATAAATGAATGCATATCTCCAGAAGGAAGAACTGCTGATGGAAGTATCCCTCATATCCTAACTCAGTATCTAGGTGTGAATAAATTAAAATAATTACCCACAGCACATCAATTCTTCCAGATACTTTGTAATTGCTCTTATCATGTAAAGCATATCAAGGTAATTGGATACAATGTGTTTACGAGCTGTAAGATATATTACTGGCCAGATTGAAATTTGTTTCCATCTAGATTAGTCATACTGCTTTCTAATGACCTCTGAATCTTGCAGCAGAAGTCATTAGGGTATTTATCGGAAATAGAAATCAGATGGAAAGCCCATTGCATCTTTTTGTCCTCTCTTTACCCCAACCTAAATGCAGAAAATATTTAGTATCTTCAAAACATTTACTGTTCTACGGCTTTTAAAGAAAACCCCAAAATGAAAACACAAACAACATATTGTGTGCCTTTCTCATATTCTGACCTATTGCATGCTTTAAAGCTATTTTGAAACTCGGAAATAGAAATGGGAGCATCAAAATGCAACAGTGTCAACAAACTTAAAAATTTTGTAGGTTTGAGCTTTCAGAAAGGGACTTATTATTTTCATTCCTCTTGCTGAAGCTCCCATTAATACAATGCCGCTCTCCCCAAGGATCCCCAATAAGCTTCACCCATTTTCCCACCACTGAAAAGAGAGGTACCCCTAGGCTGGAGAGCAGCTCCCATTTAATAGTGCATAACAACAGAACCGGTGCTGTCAAACTCTGACAGCTTGAATGAGGGAAGATTTCAAACAATTATGAGTGGGATTTTAAATGCCTCACCTGAAACACATTGCAGAGTCCTTATCACAAAAGGGAGATACTTCGGAAACTGCCTGAAAATTCATCCAGGAGGAATTAAAGAGAAACTTGGCAGGTGCTCATGACACAACAGTTGAGAATAAGAAATGAAGCTGGGGTGCTGAAGGGATTTGGGGAAGTTGAACATAATCATTGATGTAAGAATGAGGCCAGGACCCAAGAGATACAGTCCCTGCCCTTTGTTACAAGACCTCAGGGACTGCAAGTGTCTAAACCCTTCATTGTTTTGTGTTTCGTCTCAAGCCAAGTTGTGTTATTCTCATTAGCTAAAAAATAGGAATTGTCTAGTTGAGTAAAAAAGCCTGTTCAGGACTGGGCAGAAAGGGACACTGTTGCTATTAATACACCACCCTTTACACGTATCCATTCATCCTTAACAGCACTCTTGATAGAAAAAAATCCATGATCAGTTCTGGTAGGTCTGTTTTGTTGATAAGGACTTTAAGTGAATAAGTAAATACAAATCCTGTTGTAGTCAGGTTGAAGGTGAGATTGTTTTCTGACAAGTCTGGCCCTCTCTTCTTTCCAGACAATCCTATCACTGTGCTCAAATGACTTGCCAGTTTTACTCTTAGAACACTTTTCTTGTTCTAGGATTAGATTTTTTTCATGGCATGTTTGCCCAGCAATTTATTTAGACTGTTTTTGACTTTCAGACTTCTTTAAGTTCACATTTGCAAGCAATTTTATTCTTCTCTTCTTAATACAGTGATTATGACTAGCCATTGTAAAGCCATTTGAAATGAAGATTTTAACAGAATTTTTTTGGTAAATTAATTTATTTATTTTAATTGGAGGCTAATTACTTTACAATATTGTAGTGGTTTTTGCCATACACTGACATGAATCAGCCATGGGTGTACATGTGTTCCCCATTCTGAACTCCCTCCCACCTCCCTCCCCATCCCATCCCTCTGGGTCATCCCAGTGCACCAGCCCTGAGCACCCTGCCTCATGCATCAACTGGTGGTCTATTGCATATATGATAATATACATGTTTAAATGCTATTCTCTCAAATCATCCCACCCTCATCTTCTCCCACAGAGTCTTAAAGTCTGTTCTTTACATCTGTGTCTCTTTTGCTGTCTCACATATGTGGTCATCATTACCATCTTTCTAAATTCCGTATATATGCATTATTATACTGTATTGGTGTTTTTCTTTCTGACTTACTTCACTCTGTATAATAGGCTCCAGTTTCATCCACCTCATTAGAACCGATTCAGATGCATTCTTTTTAATAGCTGAGTAGTATTCCATTCGGAGAAGGCAATGGCAACCCACTCCAGTACTCTTGCCTGGAAAATCCCATGGGCGGAGGAGCCTGGTGGGCTGCAGTCCATGGGGTTGCTAAGAGTCAGATACGACTGAGTGACTTCACTTTCACTTTTCACTTTCATGCATTGGAGAAGGCAACGGCAACCCACTCCAGTGTTCTTGCCTGGAGAATCCCAGGGACGGGGGAGCCTGGTGAGCTGCCGTCTATGGGGTCGCACAGAGTCGGACACAACTGACGCGACTTAGCAGCAGCAGCAGTATTCCATTGTGTATATGTACCAAAGCTTTCTTATCTATTCATCTGCCAATGGATATCTAGTTTGCTTCCATGTCCTGGCTATTGTAGGCAGTGCTGCAATGAACATTGGAGTACATGTGTCTCTTTCAATTCGGTTTCCTTGGTGTGTATACCCAGCAGTGGGATTACTGGGTCAAATAGCAGTTCTATTTCCAGTTTTTTAAGAAATCTCCACACCTGTTCTCCATAGTGGCTGTACTAGTTTGCATTCCCATCAACAGTGTAAGAGGGTTCCCTTTTCTCCACACCCTCTCCAGCATTTATTGTTTGTAGACTTTTTGATAGCAGCCATTTTGACTGGTGTGAGATGGTACCTCATTGTGGTTTTGATTTGCATTTCTGTGATAATGAGTGATGTTGAGCATCTTTTCATGTGTTTGTTAGCCATCTGTATGTCTTCTTTGGAGAAATGTCTGTTTAGTTCTTTGGCCCATTTTTTGATTGGGTCATTCATTTTTCTGGTATTGAACTTCGTGAACTGCTTGTATATTTTTGAGATTAATTCTTTGTCGGTTGCTTCGTTTGCTATTATTTACTCCCATCCTGAAGGCTGTCTTTTCACTGTGCTTATAGTTTCCTTCATTGTGTAGAAGCTTTTAATTTTAATTAGGTCCCATTTGTTTATTTTTGCCTTTATTTCCTTTGGGGAGGTGGGTCATAGAGGAGCCTGCTGTGATTTACGTCAGAGAGTGTTTTGCCTGTGTTTCCTCTAGAAGTTTTATAGTTTCTGGTCTTACATTTGAAATGAAGAATTTAACAGACAATGTAAGTGAAGTTAGATCCAGCCACTCTAACCATTTACTTAACTTTGACTTAAATATTTTAATTCCCTAAAGGGCCAAGGGAAGGGGAATTGTTTGTTAATAGCCACATGGCCCCATAATTCCTGTATGTAAATTCCTGGGCACCACATGTGTTTTATTTTATATTGGAGTATAGCTGATTAACAAATATTGTGATAGTTTCAGGTGGACAGCAAAGGGGCTCAGCCATGCATATGCATGTATCCATTCTAGAATCACAATTTTTGGATTTTAGAAACTGTATAGAGCATAAATATTATATATTATGCGAATATGTTTAGTGGCATCTGGGCAGCACCCATCATCATTGCATTGATGTATCTATAATAAAATGCAGAAATGTTCATATCAGTTCAGGTCTGTGTTGCCACCAAATCAGTTACAAACCACTTTTAGTTTTCAGAAAAATTGGCTTCCAAGTTTCAAATAAGGCACAGATATTTACTTAACTTTTTACTTATTTTACCAAAACCCTCCAATATTCTTTTTTTGTTAGTGAGGAAATTGAACTTCAGTGCAATGGAATAATATATCCAAGGTCACATGACTAGCAAAGGATGCTAACCCAATGCCTTCTATTCCATTCTACAACATTGTCTTTCTTCATAATACATGACTACTTAATTTGTTTACACTTTTGCCCTGGCTCTTACTGCTCTAATACCCATGAGTCCATTGAAATCTAGGTTATCTTGTTATACAGAGCTTGTCTTGATGTAATATTAAAAATGAAATGATACTTCATCTTATATAGGCCCTGAAATCCTCTACAAGGTGACAGAGTTCAAGTCCTACATTCATTTAAGTGCCAGAAATTAGTAAGCATTCCTTTTTCTTGTACAAATATTATCTTAAGCACCTAATTTAGGCAACCATGGGATGGGTTCATGAAATAAGTTCAGAAAAACCTGGACATTTTCTCAATGTTTACCAATTATTTTCTGAAATATTCTAAGGGAGGGAAAGACAAAAATAATTTTGCAGGATTATTTTCTATTTGCATTTTTTGTCACATCAACTGGAAAAAGGTTGGAAATGTTACTGTTTGAAGTTACATGAAAAATGTATTTGGGAATCAGGCTAGCTCTTATGTTTCTTGGGAATAAAAAGAAACTCTTTTACATATTCTTTTTCCATTGTTTTCACACAATATTTTTGAAATTATGTGATTAAAAGGGACTTGACACATTGGTCATCTCTTCACTTAAAGGTAAGATTGCCCAAGCGGTGGTGCTCAGCAAAAGTTACAAAGATTTCCATAAAGATAAACTTTGAACTCACTCAGTAACCTACTGATAACCGCATTGGCAAAAGATTTTCCTTTTGATCTAACATGAGTCCTTATTGCTGCAGTTTCAGTTGATTCTTAGGCTTAATAAATACTATCTTTGTTCATGAAGGGCAACACACTTTGTAAAATAAAGCTAAAGTTTTTATAACTTCATTATAATATATATTAGATTAGTTTTAGTTTTGCAAAAGAAAATCACCTAGGTGTTCAAACTTCCAAATACCAGTCTTTTTTTTTTGGTCTCATCACACAGCTTGCATGATCTTAGTTTCCCAGACCAGGGATTGAACCTGTGCCCCCTGCAGTGCAAGCACAAATTCTTAACCCCTGTACTGCCAGGGGAGTCCCAACAGTCATCTTAAATTTTCCTTATAACAAAATGCTCTAATTTTATATACAGAAACTATACATATCATTTTATTTATGTGTACACTTAAGACATTCTGTGAAGGGTAAAATCTCCCTTCAAACTTGAGAACAGCTTAACCACTCAAGAATGTAAAAAAAAAAAAAAAATGCCATCTTTCTGAAAATTCATGATTCTTATGTTTAAATTTTTACTCTATTTGTCTGCTGCCTCTACTGTTTAGTTGCTAAATTATGTCTTGACTCTTTGTGACCCCACAGATGGTAGTGCCAGGCTCCTCTGTCCATGGGATGTCCCAGGAAAGAATACTAGAGTGGGTTGCCATTTCCTTCTCCAGGGGATCTTTCTGACCCAGGGATTGAACCGGCACCTCCTGTTTGGCAGGTAGTTTCTTTAACCACTGAGCCACCTGGGAAGCCCTACTATTACCGTAGAATAGACTAAATTAATTATTGTACCCATCTTTCTTAATTAAAAAATATAATCCTGCTCAGAGTCTGAAAGTAGAAAATGAATTACAGAAAACATTTATGCAAGACTGCATTAAAAATTAGACAATATTTTCAAAAGACAATTATAAAATGGTACAATATTTTGTTAAAAAAAAAAAACACAGAAACATTTTAAATCCAGAGATTCTATACTGTTATCTCCTGGCAAAAATGGCTTTGTAAATAAATTATACAAAGGAAAAGATTTCCATCGTTTCACAATGGATATGGAAACTCTTTATGTCAAACAAGAATTGTTTTTGTGCAATTAAAATCTTCAGACACATCAGAGAGCTGTAACATTTCCTTTCATAAGGTCAGCAACACCATCAATTCAATTAATCCTCTCAAATATTCTCTGCATTACTCAAAAGCTGTCCTCGTCAAGGTGGCTGATGTGATGGCATCAGTGGGGAGGGAGGGCATCCTGGGGAGGCAAGACTGGCATCCTGGTGGATTGTGTTCATTGTTTCTCTCTACATCATAAAAAGATTTGTGTAAAAAGACCTGGAGTCTTATTTTTAAAGTGTCCTCATTCAGTTTCACTTGCTTTTGTAAATGTAGTTGAGAAAGAGCAAATGTTGCCTGTTTGTCAATGTTTCCTTTGTACATCTGTTTGCCCAGTGGCATGACCAACTCTGAATATACATAGTCATCCCTCAGTATCTGCAGGGGGCCAGTTCCAGGATCTGAGGACACCAAAATTCATAGATGCTTAAATCCCTTTTTCAAATGGCATAGTATTTACATCTAACCTATGCATATCCTTCATATACTTTAAATCATCTCTAGATTACTTATAATATCTATTACAATAAAGTTTTCTGTAAAGAGTTAGTGTCATGTGGCAAGTTCAAGTTATGCTTTTTGGAACATTCTGGAATTTTTTTCTGAATATTTTCCATCTGCAGTTGGTTGGGACAAGGCAATGGTAACCCACTTTAGTACTCTTGCCTGGAAACTCCCATGGGTGGAGGAGCCTGGTAGGCTGCAGTCCATGAGGTCGTTAAGAGTTGAACACGACTGAGCGACTTCACTTTCACTTTTCACTTTCATGCATTGGAGAAGGAAATGGCAACCCACTCCAGTGTTCTTGCCTGGAGAATCCCAGGGATGGCAGAGCCTGGTGGGCTGCCGTCTATGGGGTCGCACAGAGTCGGACACAACTGAAGTGACTAAGCAGCAGCTGCAGCAGTTTGTTGAAACCTTGGATACAGAACCTCAGATATGGAGTGCTGACTCTGTGTGTGTGTGTGTGTGTGTATTCAGATCAACTTTGTGAATTAAGTGTCAATACATTTGAATGATTGGTGGTGATACTAAAATTAAAGTTACAGGGCCTCTTTTTTCCTCCCACACAACTTTCTTAGGATTTGTGTTCCTATCTCAGAATGCTCCCTAGGAAGGTTTTCTTCCTGGAAACCTGTTAAACACTTCTGTTTTACCAAGAATAAAAGCAGCTTCAGAAACACAGTAAATAAATGCCTCTGAATATATTTTAGGGCTTTTCTTTTATAATACATAAAGTGCTAGTTTCATGTTTCCACCTGTTCTAATAGGGCTTTTTAATTTATAAGAAACCTTTACTAAAGTGCTCTATTTAAGTTTAGGGGCAAGGAGAATTTGGAGAGAGTCCAGATAGAGTAATAAAAATCAGTAAGCCTATATGCAAATACATTTGGGGAAAATGGTAATGCTTGCCAAGATTTTAGTCAACCTGCCAAAAATTGCATTTTACAAAATGCAGTGGTGTTACTCATGCATTTTTCGCACTGTGAATGCTAATGAATAATTCCCAGTGGTCGTTGAGGGGACTGGTCCAAAGAAGTAGCTTCTGGGGCTTACGAACAAGTTACAGGTTTAATGTAGATGTGGTTTAAGACTTTTCTTTTAAAATTGGACTCTGTGGGTATCTAATTCTTACTGTTCTATGTTATGGAAATGAATCTAAAGGGCAGAAAAAATGTAGGAAGAAATGTTCTCATTCCAAGGACCCAGTTGTAGAAAAATTTTCATTAACTGATTCATTTTAGGTTTGCTAAAAGAACAGTTAAAGGAAAACTGTGTTCCTCCTTATAGTGTTGAGTTAGCACAAGAGTCATATCCTGATTTTACCATCTTGGGTTTCCCAAGTCTAATATTTTCTTGAAAAGACAAAAGGAAGTAAGACCCAGCCAACTATTCTGAGGTAGCTTTTCATAATGGCAAAAATATGGACTTTGCCATTCAGCTGACTTGGCTACCAGTCATACCACTGCCCATATGAGCTCTGTAACTTTTGCTGGCTTTGTAAATGAAGATAATAACTCAGTTCAGTTCAGCCAGTCGTGTCCGACTCTTTGCGACCCCATGGACTGCAGCATGCCAGGCTTCCCTGTCCATCACCAACTCCTGGAGCCTACTCAAACTCATGTCCATCAAGTTGGTGATGCCATCCAGCCATCTCATCCTCTGTCATACTCTTTTCCTCCTGCCTTCAGTCTTTCCCAGCATCAGGGTCTTTTCTAGTTATTCAGTTTTTCGCATCAGGTGGCCAAAGTACAGGAGCCAAACTGTACTAAAAGTACAGTTTCAGCATCAATGAACGGATCAGCTTCAGCATCAACTTCACCTTCCATTGAATATTCAGGACTGATTTTCTTTAGGAATGACTGGTTTGATCTCCTTGCTGGCCAAGGGACTCTCGTATCTAGCTTTTAGGGTCTTATGATAATAAGGTTTAAAACATTAAAGCCTTTGGCTAACATAGGTGCTCAATAAATGTAAGCCCCCTTTCTAGAAGCAGTTCTTATCAGTAGAATAGTATGATTTTATCAGAAAATTGACATCTAGTCATACATTTAGAGAGAGTTTTCAGATAAACATATTTAAATGATAAAATAGAGAAGTTGAGGGGAAGGAAGCACTTTGATATCTACAAAACAGTTGTTGTTTAGTTGCTAAGTTGTATCTGACTCTCTTGTGAACTCCCTGGACTGCAGCCCGCCAGGCTTCTCTGTCCGTGGAGTTTTCCAGGTTCTTGCCTGAGGTGGATTGCCATTTCCTTCTCCAAGAGATCTTCCTGATCCAGGGATTGAACCCACATCTCCTGCATTGGTAGGCAGATTCTTTACCACTGAGACACCTGGGAAACTGCCACAAAATAGACTCACATGCAGTTTTTCAAACTCCTGTCAAACAGATTAAAGGCCACTGTTGTTTTGCTGTATTTGCTTCTCTGCATACTTGGGTAATCATAATAGATGAAAACATTTGAACCTACTCCTTAGGGAATGCATGGTATCAGAGTCAGTAAAGTGTATAGATGTAATGGATAATCATTGCCTAAATCACAAAAGTAAATAGATCTATTTATGTGAAAGGTTTATATTACATTATTTGTTATACTTTTTTTACTAGGTTCATATTTAGAGTTGCCAAATAAATTATAGAATGTCCAGTTAAATTTGAATTTCAGATAAATAGTGAATACTTCTGTAGTATAAATATGTTCCAAATTTTGCATGGGCATTCTCACATTAAAGTGTAATTTGTTGTCCATCTGAAATTCAAACTTGACTAGTTGCCTCATGTTATTATTTGCTAAATCTGACAACTCCACTCATATTCTAAACTCATTTTACATTGGAGGGCTATATTATGGATTTTCCTACCCTAAAATCAACTCCTTTGCCTATAACTGATCTCAGGCCTTTTATGCGTGCTATTTTTGAGTTATTTCTGGAGACATTCTTTTGCTTTATATAGGAAAGTGATGGTGAAGTTAACATTCTAGGAGAACCCTGAAGCTAAATAGTCTATGAGAAATAACTTCTACAAACTGCATAATGAATATCAGCTGCATTCACATTGCTCTGTTTTAATACATCAGAGTAAAAAGATCTCTAAAAGCAGAAGATAGCTGATATCATCAAATTGCACTGTATGGCATTGCAAAGAGGGAGAAAGAATAATCAGTCCAGAGGTTCTGAAAGACTCTCCCTTAGCAGGCTGCCTGTGTGGTTGGGAAGGCTTCTCTGTATGCAGCAGTATAAAAGCTAAAAGAGGGAGAGATTATGCTTTCAGTTTTATTCATATTATGCACAAGAATCTTGAATTAGTTTTTCTGTAGGTAAGCACCTTAAATCACCCCAAAAATATCAACTTTATTGTTCCTTGTTAAAGAAGAGAGAAATAGGAAAGAATTTGAAGAATTAAAGGAATACACAGGAAACTTGTTCATACACGTGCCTTATGTTTTAACAGTTAATCACTAACTTTTTAGACCTGGCACTGCCTGCTAACACTGAGTTCCAAGGGGAAAAAAAGAGAGTGAAAGAGAAAATTTCCCTTGGATTGGAACAGAAAATAAGGTTGAAGCAAATAGAACTCTATATACTTCTGACAGTTCAAATGATACATAAGTACACAGGCTGACAACGGCTGGTTTGTCCCTGCAGTTCACTTCACTCAACTCTGCACGGTTCTGTAGGACAATGAAATTCAATGCACTTAGAATTTCCAAAAAAAAAAAAAAAAATGTGAGCTCAGATTCTTTTAAAAGCATTTCTATGAGAAAACAGATCATTTACATGCCAAAAGCACTTTTAATGTGACATATTTAGCACATGTATTATTTAGAACGAAAGCTGCTTGAACTTAGCGAATTTTAAAGTCTATAAAATGGCACCCCACTGAGCAGGAAGGTAGCTGTTCTCTGTTATGTGATTATTTGGAATAATAGACTTGTATATAACTTTTTACGAAATTAAAGGTATGACATTTACTTTCGTTTAGCCCCATAAATTTCACTTTTGGAGCCTAAAGAAGGGGCTGATATATGAATTTGTTGTTCCTTCAAGCAATTTAACTGATTTTTTAAAGAACAGTTTTGTGTTTCATCTATTGAGTAACTGATCAAACAGTTATCTCAGATTTAATGAGACTCATGTATCACTTAACTCTTCCAAGAAATGTTAGGGACCTTTCAAATGAGAAAGGTAGTAATCCCAGGTTTAATTTGTTTTCTGCTTCCAAGTGGAGTCCAAACTCCAGAGTGGCTGCTAGGCTGCAGTGGAGGTTACTGTGCTGGCGGGCACAGGGGTGCCTGGTCTGGAGAGAGCGTGGCTACACGGTTCATGCCTCACCGTGGGATACAGGGCTGCCTCCAGTTCCTTTGGAAGAGAACATTGACATCGCAAATCTGATTAGATTTGGACATATTCTCCTGACAAACATACCATTTCCCAAGAAGATCCTCTCATTAGAGTACACTGCCTGACTTAGAGGAAGAACTTTGAAAATACTTGTTTCTTTCAGCATAGCTGTGGACAAAGCATACAGATCTTAAAAAGTTATTGCAGAGAAAACAGGGATCTGCTGCAAAAAGCCTGAGAGCTCTCAACCTTTCCTCATGTATGATCATTTTGCCTCAAATGAAGAGATGTTGATAAATTAACACACACACACAAAGACCACTGAATTTTTATGACGCAGCCAGTCAGAAATATATCTGTGCCTGTGTGGAAGTGATTCTCAAGATGAACCCAGGACTATGTTCATGATTACTAAGCAGGGCGCAGCCTGCATCAAACCTCTGTGAGTTTAGAGAATTGAACGACTTGTAGGCTCCAGATTAGAATGAGAGTGTTGCAGTGGTACACAGGCTGTTTCCAGATTTCCATTTTTAAACCTCTGCTCCCCACTCCACCTCCTTTGTCCGCTCCAGAGATTTCAATGAGCGTGTTTAAATTTGCTTCAGGCTTGAAATCTGACATTCAGGAAGTCAGCTTAGCAATTCCTGAGTAATTTATCTGGGTTTTCAGAAAGGTGTTTTTGGTACCTTTTAAAGACAGACACTTGACTGAAAAACAGAGTGCTGGACAGGTCAGAGATTTGCTGTGGGTCCACACAACTCTGAAAACAAGGCATGATTTTTCTTGAAAGTTTGCTGTTTCTGATCCACATCAAGGTCTCTCTCTCTCTCTCTCTCTTTTTTTCTGAATTATTTTAGTGCATGTTAGGGGGTTTGAAAATTATCTCTAGGGACTTCTGATTGTCCAGTGGTTCAGACTTGGCCTTCCAGTGCAGGAGGTGTGGGAAGGCAGGAATCCCTGGTTGGGAAGCTAAGATTCCACATGACTTGTGGCCCAAAAACATAACACAGAAGCAATATTGTAACAAATTCAATAAAGACTTAATAAAAAGTCCACATCAAAACAGTTTTAAAAATAATCTCAAGTGAAGCGCCGTATTTTTTACTATGTGTGTTCCCATGACTCTCTTGCTCTTGTGGCAGCTTTGTTCAGAGAGAAATAGAACTAAAACTAGATCTACAGTCCAAAAGGTGCAATTATGGTCATTTAAGCCAATAACATAATTATGTATATAGTGTATATATTTATCAGATATGTGCAGCCATTTTGAACTCTTTATGTATTATCATTACCACTTTGCATCTTTCTTGAAACAATTTTCAACATCATCTAAGCAAACATTATTGAGAAGGTTAAGTGCTAAAAATATACTTTTAGATTACATTGAGGTTATGGCTTAAAGCCTGAAAAATCAGAGAATTTCTATCTGACAATCCTCTTTGATATTAATTAATATCAGGAATTTAATTAATCCCTATTGTTGTCAGCAGTCTTTCATGTTTATTTTGAGAAATATGGTTCAAGAAGATGCTTACTCATGACCTAAATGCAAACTGTTTCAAACTCTATTCAGAATATAAACTTACTGTTTCATTTATGTGTGACATTAAATCTCCCTTCTCAGAATAAACACTGCACCACCTGGGATTACAATCACTCTTCATTTTTAAGCCAAAAATTTAGTAGTGTTTGAAGTCTAGTTTATTTCACACCTTTCTGAGTTTCTCTTTTCATGCAAGTAGGTAGGTTCTCTAATCTTCCTATCTTGCTGCAATCCAACAGTTACTAATATTCACATGTGTGTGTTGGTGAAAAGGAAGGTTGCTTTTAGCAAGCATGAGGCAAGGTTTTCATTTGTAGCTGATAATTTGCTACTGGAAACGTACCCTGATTAGTCTTCTGACTGCACCAACAGTTTTTTGAGGTGGTGTGAATTACCTGCTGTGTATGTTTTTACCACTCACTCAGGGATGAAAATGAATTACAACCTAGACCTCAATTAAAGCTTGAAATAAGAAAACCTCAAACTTCTTTTATGTCTGCACTTCTAAAGAACAGAATTAGTTGCTTCTGATATCACTGGAATTGTAATTCACACTCTTCGAAATCCTGCAATGGATCTTTCAGCCCCAGTCAAACAAGCGCATCTTGGCTGTTACCCAATAACATTGCCTTTGCTCCAAGTCAAATCATCATCCAACAGCTGAGAATTGAAACAAACTCCATTTGTGAAAATGAACCATGCATTTATCAATAATGGGAATGTTTTTTAAGTGTTAATCCTCCTCATCCTACAGAAATTGCTATGCTATTTTGGCCCTATTAATTGTGAAATCTAGGCAACTGAGTTGTGGACTTTGATTTAATTTGTCATTAATGCACTGCTAAATTTTCAGCAGTGTTGGAAAGAAATACATTAATGAAAATTTTGAATAAATATCTTTGACTCATTGTTGTTAGATCTTTTGAAAAAATGTCCATTACTTTTAACCAGTTTGTCACAAGCCTACAAAAGCTTGTATTTGTTTGTTGGGTGAACTTGACATCCAAAAGGAAACACACAGGCAGTCAAATAGTCTGTGTGTTTATTCAGCAGTTCGTGTTCCTATGAGGCACTTATTGTGTGTTTCACTTGCTCATGCCATAGGAAACTGAGAGCTCGTTTGTCTTAAATACTTTCAGTCTACATAGGAAAATGGGTTTTACCACTCACTCTCAGGAACAAAATGTCTTGTACTTTGGTCATATCTCCTGAATCTGCTGCTGTTCCTCAAATCTTTTATTTTCTTCTGGGAAAAAAAAGAGGGATATCTGAGAATTTCCTCTCCTAAGATCAGCACAGTAAATGGCACGAAATCAGGAAAGCAAGGTGGGCCTGAAACTGTAGGATGTTTTTCTGTTGTGATGCTTGGGAGAGCCTGATAGCAGTTGGAGAGTGCCTTTTATTGTTGTTCAGATTCTTTGTGACCCCATGGACTGCAACACACCAGGCTTCCCTGTCCTTCAATATTGCCGGGAGTTTGCTTAAATTCATGTCCACTGAGTTGGTGATGCTCTCTAACCATCTCATCTTCTCTGACCTCTTCTCCTTTTCCTTTCAATCTTTCCCAGCATCAGGGTCTTTTCCACTGAGTCAGCTCTTCACATCAGATGGCCAAAGTATTGGAGCTTCAACTTCAGCATCAGTCTTTCTAATGATTATTCAGGATTGATTTCCTTTAGGATTGGCTGGTTTGATTTCCTTGCTATCCAAGTAACTCTCAAGAGTCTTTTCCACACCACAGTCCAAAAGCATCAATTCAACATTCAGCCTTCTTTATGGTCCAGCTCTCACATTCGTACATGACTACTGGAAAAACCATAGATTTGACTATACAGACCTTTGTTGGCCAAGTTATGTCTTTACTTTTTAATATGCTGTCTAGGTTTGTCATAGCTTTTCTTCGAAGGAGCAAGTGTCTTTTAATTTCATGGCTGCAGTCACTGTCTGCAGTGATTTTAGAACCCAAGAAAATAAAATCTGTCATTATATTTATGACAGAAAAAAAAATCTTTCATTTTTTTATTTATAAAACTGCTTCCACTTTTCCCCTTCTCTTTGCTGTGAAGTGGTGGGACCGGATGCCATTTTTGAATTTTGACTCTTAAGCCAGCTATTTAGCTCTCCTCTTTAATCCTTATGAAAGGCTCTTTAGTTCCTTTCCACTTTCTGTCATTACAGTGGTATCATCTGTATATCTGAGGTTGTTGATATTTTTCTAAGCAATCCTGATTCCAGCTTGTGATTCATCCAGCCAGGCATTTTGCATGATGCATGCGCATATAATTTAAATAAGCAGGACAATATACAGCCTTGTCTTACTCCTTTCCCAGTTTTGAATCAGTCAGTTGTTCCATGTAAGGTTCTAACTGTTGCTTCTTGATCTGGATACAAGTTTCTCAGGAGAGAGGTAAGGTGGTCTAGTATTCCCATCTCTAAGGATTTTTCACAGTTGGTTGTGATCCAGCCAGTCAAAGGCTTTTGCATAGTCAATGAAACAGAAGTAAATGTTTTTCTGTAATTCCCTTGCTTTCTCTGTGATCCAACAAATATTGCCAATTTGATCTCTGGTTCCTCTTCCTTTCCTCAACTCAAATTTTACCTCCTCATTCACTAAAAAAATTATTTTCTTGATGTGGCTGAGGACATAAAAGATTCTATTTTAATTCTGAGAGAGGAAACAGAGGACTACTCAGCTAGGAGTTGATCACAAACAAGGCTGTGTAGGAAAGAGAGGAAAAAAACAGAAGACACAGAACTGAGCACTTTCAAAAAGATGTTAAAGTCCTGATAATAGAGATCTGGTTTTCTGTTTCATCTGGGTTTCTCATAACATCTCGTTTGGGGCTGGATTCACAATATGAAGCAGTTTCTTGATTAACACCCATAACTCTGGTTTATAAGACCAAGTGAAGTACAGTTATGTTATATGCTGGATACACTCTTTAGCAGAGTTTACTTTTGATATTTGCAGACTTACAGCAAAGTTACCAACTAATTTTGATTATTTTCCTCTCATTCACAGTCGTAAATTTCCTAGTTGCAATTCTGTTTTGTAATATCACAGGAAAGATGCTATGTGAAGCTCTGCTTGCTCATGTTCCTAGAAAGAGGAAAATCATCATTCATTTGGTTCCTCCTCCCTCTTTCACTATCAAATGACAAGACTGTTGATAAGTAGCTACATATTATGCAGTGTTACAATGTTCTTAGAACTCTTTATTCTTAGGAATAGAGAAGTAGACTTCCAAGGATATTATAAATGGCAAATTAATGAGTGTAAAGAAGAAAGTCTCCTTTGATGTAGGAAATACATTATTTTTGACTGGTTTAACCTTTCTGGAGGTCTCTATGTTGCTATTTGTTGATATTGTTTAAGTGATGCTTCCCTTAAGAAAAGTCTGCCATTGGATTTTGCTAGATTTAATGCAATTTTGGAAATTAATTATGCCTTCTCAGATATGAGTTATATCTTTATTAATATGAAGAGAATACCTAAGAAGCCATTCAAGATTAGCCTGAAATTGAAATTGGACCACTATGTGGTTGATTTTATTGCTTTAATTTTTATTGCTTTAATTCACTTATTTTTGTACCAAACCAGTAGCTTGGAATTGAGCAGAAGCTCAATTGAGGTAAATGAGAGCACAAGGTCATTTTGCTGGACAACCTTGTAAGAAAATTTTTCTTTCTCTTTTCACTTTATCCTTCATTTACTCCTTCACTCTCTTACTTTCTCCCTCTTTTATCTTTCCTTTTCTTTCTTTAGAAAATTCACTACCATATATCACTGGTATATTATTACCTCTATCATTGATTATCTTCCTTTATTCTAGAGGTAATGTAAAATAGCATAAATTCATATATATTTCTTATTTTAGAAACGTGATACAGCTAAGGATGACAAAAAAGAATGCACACAGCCCAAAATACGGTCAGTTGTACATACAGTCAGCCCTCTGTATCTGTGGGTCCCACATTCATGGATTCAAACAAACTACGGATTGTAATTTTTTTTTAAATCCAGAAAGTTCCAGAAAGTAAAACTTGACTTTGCCCCACACGAGCAATTCTTTACATATCATTTCTATTGTATTTACAAATGTTTACATAACATTCCAGTGCATTCTCTTGAGAAACCTGTGTGCAGGTCAGGAAGTAACAGAACTGTACATGGAACAACAGACTGGTTCCAAATAGGAAAAGGAGTGCGTCAAGGTTGTATATTGTCACCCTGCTTATTTGACTTATATGCAGGGTACATCATGAGGAACGCTGAGCTGGAAGACGCACAAGCTGGCATCAAGATTGCTGGGAGAAATATCCATAGCCTCAGATATGCCGATGACACCACCCTTATGACAGAAAGTGAAGAGGAACTAAAAAGCCTCTTAATGAAAGTGAAAGAGGAGAGTGAAAAGGTTGGCTTGAAGCTCAACATTCAGAAAACAAAGATCATGGCATCTGGTCCCATCACTTCATGGCAAATAGATGGGGAAACAGTGGTAGACTTTATTTTGGGGGGCTTTGAAATCATTGCAGATGGTGACTGCAGCCATGAAGTTAAAAGACGTTTACTCCTTGGAAAGTTATGATCAACCTAGACAGCATATTAAAAAGCAGAGACATTATTTTGTCAGCAAAGGTCCATCTAGTCAAGGCTATGTTTTTTCCAGTAGTCATGTATGGATGTGAGAACTGGACTATAAAGAACTCTGAGCACCAAAGAATTGATGCTTTTGAACTGTGGTTTTGGAGAAGACTCTTGAGAGTCCCTTGGGCTGCAAGGAGATCAAACCAGTCCATCCTAAAGGAAATCAGTCCTGAATATTTATTGGAAGGACTGATGTTGCAGCTGAAACTCCAATACTTTGGTCACCTGATGCGAAGAGCTGACTTACTGGGAAAGACCCTGATGCTGAGCAGGATTGATGGCGGGAGGAGAAGGGGACGACAGAGGATGAGACGGTTGGATGGCATCACTGACTCCATGGACATGAGTTTGAGCAAACTCCAGGAGTTGGTGTTGGACAGGGAGGCCTGGCATGCTGCAGTCCATGGGGTCGCAAAAAGTTGGACATGACTGAGTGACTGAACTGAACTGACTGACATAACATTCACATTGTATGAGGTATTATAAGTAACCTAGAGATAGGAAGATATTTATAGGTTTTATGCAGTTACTACAACATTTTACACAAGGGACTTGGGCATCCTCTATTTGGGTATCCAAGGAAGTTCTGAAACAAGTGCCCTGCTGATGCCAAGGGATGACTGAGTAATGTATGAAAAACGTTTTACTAGAAACAGGTGAATCCAGGGTCATTTATGACCTTCTTCAGGAAATTCTAAATCAAATTGAAAATGGACGAGAACTTGAAACAGTGATGCTCCACCAGAACTGGACCCACTCAGAGCATTTGGTAGCCTTATATGGGCAGAGTTTTCATGACCTCATTCATCTCTCCCTTTTGTCCCATAACACATGAAAGTGTGTTATTTTTGCCAGTCTAAAATTTTAGAATTTATCAATTACATAGAAGTTAGAAATTATGAAATATGATCTTGACAGACCAAGCTGATTATTTTTGTAGCAAGCTACATCACTGAAAGCAGAACTACTCAGTTATTCAAACATTGGTTGTTTCTTTCTCACATGTCAGGTAAAAGCCCCAAATTCTCTGGAGGAGATAGTGCTGAGTAGAGAGACACAGAGACCTGAAGGAAAGTTCCAACTGCTTATATTTCACAGTTTTTCTTTGGGAAAAACATGAATATGCAAATGATTTCTGATTTGTATAACACTTAAGTGCATTTTGCTTGCCTTTTAGGCAATTTATTCCACTTAGGATGCAATAGCATATATTGTCATAAGTTAAGATGATTTTAAAATACAGAAAACTAGTGCAAAAAAGCAGCACTTTAAAAGTTTACATGTGATGGAGCATTTAGAAAGAGGATTTTGGAAATTTAGAACTAACAAGTTTTGTGTTAATGGTGGTGGAAGGCTGTCCCTGTTCCCAAATAAAACAATAAAAAATTAGTCTGTTACTAAATATAAGGTTTAATAGATACTACACTGTGAGATTTATGTTTTACTTTAAAGGAAAATCTTGAGTTTATTGGCTAGCTTTTGAAATTTGCACTGAAATAGATGTATCTATTCAGTCTTCTGGCTTCATTGCATTGTTGAGTTTGGTGTATGGGGTGTGAGAAGATATAATGTTCAAACAGGTCAGACTTGAAAATATTTGCAGGTCTGTTTTTTCTATTAAGTAATGAAATTATATTCCTTCCCAACAACACACACAAACACACACACACACACAGATTTGAAAAGATCTGTAGGAGTATGTCTATCAGATTTAATCAGTGTATGAGTAGAAGCCTTCTGAAGAAGCAGTATGGATAAATTAAGATACTATTGATAAAGCTGAATTTTGGAATGAACCCTAACTCTGAGGCGTGGAAATCTGGGTTGCAGAACATTTTCAGCTACTTACCAGTTGAACAATCTTGGATTTGTCTTATAAACTCACTTTTCTCATCCACTAGGGGATAATAATAATGCCTCCCCCTCCTACATATTTTGAGGTGCAAATTAAGAACTATGGAAGAACTTTGGAAGATGCGAACTATTATTCAAATGTAAGGTATCATTATCTTCTCTTCAGGTATAAGAGTTAAGCCTACTGATCCTGTTGGGTCCCTGTATATTTTTCTCTTTTTTTTTTTTCTTCTTACTTTTAATCTTGAACATGGATTCCAGGTCTATTTTAGAGTCAGTTCTAGGGTCTTTCATGTACGCCTAAACACAAAATTTGCCTTTGTAATGTTGATAAATAAGTTAAATTCAACCATCTAACTATGCAATGCATTTTCATTAGTGCGTATTCCATATAAGCACCTGTTCAGGTGGTGCAAAGGTGAATACAAAACAAATACTGTCTTCAAGAAGGTTACAGCTACATGCTGCAGCTGCTGCTGTTTAGTCACTAAGTTTTGTCTAACTCTTTGTGACCCCATGGACTGTGTCTGCTGGGTTCCTTCTGTCCATGGGATTACCCAGGCATGGGAGACACAAAATACATCATTGTTGAGTCTGGGATTGATTTTACCCAACTTAATTAAAGGATGCTTGCTCCTTGGAAGAAAAGCTATGACCAACCTAGACAGCATTTTAAAAAGCAGAGACATTACTTTGCTGACAAAGGTCCATCTAGTCAAAGCTATGGTTTTCCAGTAGTTATATATGGATGTGAGAGTTGGACTATAAAGAAACCTGAGGATGGAAGAATTGATGCTTTTGAACTGTGGTTGTGGAGAAGACTCTTGAGAGTCCCTTGGACTGCAAGGAGATCCAACCAGTCAATCCTAAAGGAAATCAACACTGACTATTCATTGGAAGGACTGATGCTGAAGCTCCAATACTTTGGCCACCTGATGCGAAGAACTGACTCATTGGAAAAGACTCTGATGCTGGGAAAGATTGAAGACGGGAAGAGAAGGGGATGACAGAGGATGAGATGGTTGAATGGCATCACTGACTCAATGGACGAGTTTGAGCAAGCTTTGGGAGTTGGTGATGGACAGGGTAGCCTGGCATGTTACAGTCCATGGGGTTGCAAAAATTTGGACAGACTGAGCGACTGAATTGAAAGGTTAATTAATTGGCAGGTTAGTAACTTAGCCTGTTGCTGTTTTATGAATGTTGGTAGAATTCAAGAGATCCCTGAGTCAGAGACAAAAGATTTTATTATTCACAGCACAACAAATGGTATCATATTTGTATTCGTTTCCTTTGCCCTCAAAGTCCTGGGAGTGGGAAGAGCGGTGTGGTAATAGGAAGCATAAGGTATTTAGATATTGTACATTCAGATGGTTTGTGTTGTAGCTGAGGAACATTAAGCTTGTGGGCCCTTTTTTTTTCCCACGTGGCATGGGGAACCTATGCCATGCCAAATCTATGCTATGTTCCCGATCAGGGATTGAATCCACACTCTGTGCAGTGGAAGCATGGACTCTTTTTTTTTTTTTTTCTTATTTGCTTATCTACAGTTGGATAATAATTGTTTTACAATGTTGTGTTGGTTTCTGCCATACACCAACATGAATCAGCCATAGGTATAAAGATGTCCCCTCCCTCGTGAACCTCCCTCCCACACCCCCCCATCCCACTCCTCCAGGTTGCCACAGAGCACCAGCTTGAGCGCCCTGTGTCACATAGCAAATTTCTACTGGCTTTCTATTTTATATATAATAATGTGTATGTTTTCACGCTACTCTCTCAATTCACCCCACTCTCTTCTTATCTGCTTTGTCCACAGTATGTTCTCTATTGCTCGCCTACAGATAGGTTCATCAATGTGCTTTTCTAGACTCCATATATATGTATTGATATCCAATATTTGTTTCTCTCTTTCTGACTTACTTCACTCTGTATAACAGGCTCTAGATTCATCTACCTCACTAGAATTGACTCAGATTCATTCTTTTTATGACTGAGTAATATTCGATATATATATATATGTACCACAGCTTCTTTATCCATTCATCTGTTGATGGACATCTAGGTTGCTTCCATGTCCTGGCTGTTGTAAATAGTGCTGCAGTGAACACTGGGGTACATGTGTCTTTTACAATTGTGATTTTCTCAGGGTATATGCCCAGAAGTGGGATTACTGGATCATATGGTAATTTTATTCCTAGTTTTTAAGAAATCTCCAAAGCATGGAGTTTTAACCACTGGACTACCAGGGAAGTCCAGGGGACCTACTATTTTATAGCGAACAGTAAGCAAACTTTCTGTTTGCCCTGGAGCATCCCTCCAACACAGATACACGTAAAATTCTGAGAAACAGACCCTATAAAGAGCAGTCAGGGCCTTGCTCTCTTGGTATACCCAGCAAAATATGTAAAAACACAGGAGACCTGCAGAGGAGTGTCCCTCAATAGTCATAAGACAGAAAGTGGCAAGTGATGAGACTCATTAATAGTCTGAGGAATTTTAGTTCTAGTGCATATGAAGCAAAGTCAACTGCTTTTTCTTTTAATTGTTCTTTTTCTGGATTTGTTTATTTATTTTTTGGCTGCGGCGAGTCTTTGTTGCTGTGCGCAGGCTCTCTCTAGTTGCAGTGAGTGGGGGCTACACCTTATTGTGATGTGTGGGCTTCGCATTACAGCGACTTCTCTTGGGTTCTAGGCGCACAGACTTAATTGTTCTTTGGCATGTGAGATCTTCCCGGACCAGGGATTTGACCAGTGCCCCTTGCATTGCAAGGCAGATTCTCAACCACTTGACCACCAGGGAAGCACTCTTTTAACTGTTCTTATTGCCAGCTATTTGTGAAACTCCTAATGATAGGTATGTTTCATGGTGGAACATGATGGTGTTAAAGGATTCTGATCCTATGAAGAGTTCAGCAAGGTGTCTGTCTGTCTTACAACCAAATTCAATGAGATATCTTCACTTGGCATATGCTTCATCCCTTAAAATTCTTGACCATTTTTCTAAAATTAAATATGACTTTTCCTAATGAAAGCTCGTGGAGAAACCAAAGGATTCCTTAAGAAAATACATTGACTTTCTGATATCTCATATTGAAATGGCACCAAAACTCCATGAGTTTTCGTTAGGAAAAGTCACATTTGATTTTCATCTCTTAGTGCTACCTAGATTAACAGGTTTATGTCAAAAGAGGTAGCATGGTGTACTGATGCTTCTTTTGACCAAGTAGAGATTTCAACTGGTCTCTTTCGAGAGCCTAGGCTCATTCCATTGGCATCACTGTACCCTGGGAACCAGGAGACTTGAGAAATAGAGAAGAGAGCTTCTTAGTCTTTTTCAGAGCCAATTTATAAAATAAGCCTGCATATGCTGCTGCTGTTGCTGCTAAGTCGCTTCAGTCGTGTCCGACTCTGTGCAACCCCATAGATGGCAGCCCACCAGGCTCCCCCATCCCTGGGATTCTCCAGGCAAGAACACTGGAGTGGGTTGCCGTTTCCTTCTCCAATGCATGAAAGTGAAAAGTGAAAGTGAAGTCGCTCAGTCGTATCTGACTTCGCGACCCTATGGACTGCAGCCTACCAGGCTCCTCTGTCCATGGGATTTTCCAGGCAAGAGTACTGGAGTGGGGTGCCATTGCCTTCTCCGAAGCCTGCATATGCTCCCCCCAAAAAGACTGATCAACATAAACAAATATTCTTCATTTGCTGAGCTTGTCACATTCAAAATTTCCCTTGGAAACTGTTGTTGCTACGAATGTGTGTAGGGAACAAAAGTGAAGAGTGAAAGTGAAAGTTGCTCAGTCGTGTCTGACTCTTTGCAACCCCATGGATTGTAGCCCACTGGGCTCCTCTGTCCATGGAATTCTCTAGGCAAGAGTACTGGAGCGGATAGCCATTCCCTTCTGCAGGGGATCTTCCTGACCCAGGGATCGAACCCAGGTATCCTTCATTGCAGGCAAATTCTTTACTGTCTGAGCCACCAGGGAAGTCCCATAAGAAACAAAATAATCCCTCAAATATAAGTGAGCTAATAACTGAGAGAAGTTTGTTTTTAGAAGTAGGAAAGGGCCCTCTGCTTTGAAGTTTGAGATCTTGGTAAAGATACTGCCTTGAACCAGCTGACAAGAGAGAAAAACATTTAGTGAGAGAATAAAAAAGGGAGATTTACTATTAAGTCAAAATACAGGGAGCAGTACAGGAAAACCTTCCTTGGGAGACAGCATACTTTTCAGAAGAAGAGTGAGTTTGTTTTGGCAGGGGTCCTTGAAATTCTAGTTTGCAATTTAAATCTTTGCTAAAAATTGCATTTTTAAGGCAGGTGCTTGTCTAGAACAGGTGGTTACTGTAGCAGTCACTATATCGACAGAAAAATATTATGATGGGATGTAGAGATACCAACCAAATGAAATAAAGTGAAAGAGAACAAAAAAATTATTCATTTTTCATTTCTCTCTTGTTTCCTCCCTCACATACCTCTTCAAATAATTATAATTTAATGTTCTGTTTAGAAGAACATATTTATAACAAGGCCCCTCAATATTAATCTTAAACTCAGAAAAATAACTTGTCATTTATTTAACCCAAGCCTGATGGGAGGTTAGATTCACTACTGAAAGTCTGTTACAAATAGCTGGGACATTCTAAGGTCACCAAATGATGGCTGTCATTTTCTTATTCAGCCCAGTGATGAAGGAGCTTTTAAATGTTTGGACATTCAATCTATGTAGTGCCACGACCTGGACATACCCTTTTACTAAACACCAGCCCACTAAATCCTCTTAGAATGTTGTTTACCTCCAGATAAATCAAACCTGACAATGTAGGTTAACTTCACTGATTCATTTTTCAGCCACAAATGATTAATAATTTTTACAGAATGAAAGCTACAGACTTCTTATTATACGGTGGACTACAGGGAGTGATATAATTCTTGGATGTCAAGTGAAATGTGAAGCCATTTTTCTAAAACTATGTTCCCAGGTCTCTCCTAAGCACAGTAGCTACCTCTCCTCCACTAGAAGATCATCCAGCAGGAATGACCTTATCCATTACTGTAAGTCAGCATCTTTCCCCCAGAGTTGGAGCAAGCTGTTCTCTGCAATTTGTATCGGTAGCCCAATCCGAATCCATTTCCAAACCCAGGCATGCCACATGTTGTGGCAGTGAAAGACATGCTGCTGTCGTAAGCAAGGACATGGGCTCTGTGAGGAGAGCTCTGCTGGCGGACCAGAGACCCCACACAATGGAGAGAGGCCAAAACACAGACAGGAAACTGAGCAGAGAAGGACCCAGGGTGTTTTCACCCTGCAAAGTTTAAGGGGGAGATTTTGCCCATAGTTATTTCACTTCTGTTTATTTTGGTTAGCTTCCCCTTCTCTGTTCACTACCAACCACATAGCTCCAGAGTTCGTTATGGTTTTAATAAAGATTAGGAATTAAGGTCAGCAAAGCTTTTGCTACAGTGTTCTTGATTCTGCAGATTCCTTTGTGAGATTTTCCCCAATCTACTTTCCCTCCAACACTTTGGAAATAGTATTTTCTGTTATGTCTTATTTCCAGGGTGGCCAAGCTTTTGAATGGTCTTATTTCTTTGACCTCACGTTTCACCATTCTTGAATAGCTAATAGTGGTGATAACATTTCCCACACTTAGAATTGCTTTCTGGTGACCGAGAAGGGAGAGATTTTTCTGAGAGATTCAGCACATATAACCTCTCTTGACATCAAGGACACAGACAAAGTTGCTAAAATACATGATTGATTACCTACACTGAGCTCAGCACTTGGATTTTCCATTAGGTTCAGAAATTTCCCTTAGGTTTACAACTGGAAAATGTTGGCACTGTCCCTTAATATCTTTATCTGCTGGGATACAGTCTTATATTCCTGCTTTGGGACTAGCTGCACTTGAAAGGAGCAGAGGAATGTAAGTTAAGAACATTTTTTTCCCTAAAAATGTATTAACATTTTAATAATAGTTCTTTTGGATTTGGTTGATGTTCAGGTTGAAGCTTTAGATTAGGTCTACTTTTATGTCTACCAGCTTGACCATCCGTATTCTAATCCCATATGAAAACCAACATTTCATTCTTTCAAAATGGAATTTGGTTTGCTATATAGTAAGAGCTCCATCCATTATGTGAGACGTAGATTATGCAGACATTGGACACAAGGATGAAATGGCTCCTCTTCAGCTGTTCTTTTATACTGTGTAATTATATAATTAGGATATAGACTATCCATCATATAATTCTTTTTGTAATTCCATGGGAAAAGCTACTGAATATGGACAACAGATGATTCTGAAACCTCAATATCACAGCTGGTTTACATTTTTTACCCTAAATCCCATAAGTGGGCAGGCCATGTTACAGAATCCTTTCATGCCAAATTTCCTTTTTAAAAATTGAAACCACTTTGGTATTATCCAAGAGAAAGAGTATTGAAGAATGGTCGACTGTTTACCTGATGTTTATAAGATTATCCACATTGTTTTTCAGTGAATGCTTTCCTTTCCCTAAAAATTCACTATATTTAATTCCTATTGTGTTTTTCCATGCTCCCTATTTCATTTTTTATTATTATGCATGTTTTCTACTTAACTCTCTCTTTCCTCTCTATTTGATACCTTCTCTATTATTGTCCAAGTGACAGACGACCTACACTGTAAAGTCTCTTAGGTTCCCCAAGCTGCCTCTCACCCCAAGTCATCCTCTTTTTAGTGCTCAATATGGAGAAGGAAATGGCAACCCACTCCAGTGTTCTTGCCTGGAGAATCCCAGGGAGGGGGGAGCCTGGTGGGCTGCCGTCTGTGGGGTCGCAGAGTCAGACATGATGGAAGCGACTTGGCAGCAGCAGCAGCAGCAACAGCAGCAGCATGCCTACCTTGCATCACTTTCAGTTCAGTTCAGTTCAGTTGCTCAGTCATGTCCGACTCTCCGCGACCCCATGAATCACAGCACGCCAGGCCTCCCTGTCCATCACCAACTCCCGGAGTTCACTCAAACTCATGTCCACAGAGTCGGCGATGCCATCCAGCCATCTCATTCTCTGTCGTCCCCTTCTCCTCCCGCCCCCAACCCTTCCCAGCATTAGAGTCTTTTCCAGTGAGTCAACTCATCGCATGAGGTGGCCAAAGTATTGCAGTTTCAGCTTTAGCATCAGTCCTTCCAATGAACACCCAGGATTGATCTCCCCTAGAATGGACTGGTTGGATCTCCTTGCAGTACAAGGGACTCTCAAGAGTCTTCTCCAACACCACAGTTCAAAAGCATCAATTCTTCAGTGATCAGCTTTCTTCACAGTCCAACTCTCACATCCATACATGACCACGGGAAAAACCATAGCCTTGACTAGACGGACCTTGGTTGGAAAAGTAATGTCTCTGCTTTTTAATATACTATCAAGGTTGGTCATAACTTTCCTTCCAAGGAGTAAGCTTCTTTTAATTTCATGGCTGCAATCAGCATCTGCAGTGATTTTGGAGCCCAAAAAAATAAAGTCTGACACGGTTTCGACTTTACCTCTCCCCAAAAGTACAAAAAAAGAAATTTTCAGTTCTAATTCAATTAAAAAGCCCACTAAAAAGTTTGACAGAATTTGTCTTAAATAAATTTTCAAATTATTAGCATAATAATATCTTAACTTGAGAAAAGTCAAAACGTGATGCAAGAAAGAATATAGGAATCCTGCTATCATAAATTTGGCTCAGTGGAAAGACAGCAGGATATAGAGTCAGGGGATACAATTTTAGAATCACTTTCATAAATAACCTGCAGTGAGAATTAGCCCCAGTAGGTCTGTTGCTCATTGCTTAAATTTCTATGACTACATAATGGGTATGCATTAAAGGAATAAAATGTTTTTTGACTTTAATGCTGTTCAGTCAACATATATTGACTATCCAGTCTGGGTGAGATACTCAGCCAGGTGCGTTGGGACAAATAGACTTGCTTATGTCATGGCCCCTTTCCCTCAAGTTTATAGCTTATTTGGCAAACATGCCTAGTGAGAGTGAAATAAGCAAAGAAAAGACAGATATTCTAAATATCACACATAATGTATAAATGAAGCATGGAAACACATAAGAATAATTTCATTTGGAGAGATGTCTATTGTGGCTAAATGGAAGAGCTGACATTAGAACTGAGCCTTAATCAGTTGACTTGAGTGCAAAGTGCAGAGAGAGAAAAATATAATTTAGAATGGGAGAGTAATAGGAGTAAAAGAACAGAGGTATGAAAGTTCAGGAAACATTTTGGGAATAATTAGAAACCTGATGGATGAGATTGGAAAATTATCATTTGATTTCAATTGTATTTTTATGTGTAGAAGTTCTATTTCTTCTTTTTAAAATCAGCTTTGTCTATCTACAGTTTCTTATTCTTTGTTTTAAGATTCAAGTATTCTTTACCAGGTTAAACAAAGTGTTCCAAAATCTATCTCATTACAGTATCTGAAATTTGCATATATTGAACTCTGGTATCTATTATTTATGTTTACTTCCACTCAGGTTAATTTGATGTGCTCTTTTGGATTTTTGGTTATGAGTGATTCAGTTTTTTGGAATTCTTTGAGGCCTGATATGAAATAAGTTCTTCCAGAGAGAATTTGCTTTCACTTTTGGGAGTTGTGTGGTGATACTACCAACATAAGATGACTTTAAGTAAGTTGTTCATTTGAAGTCTTCTGGACTAGAGAAGCATTAAGAATCCAGGCCTATAAAGCCATAAGTGGAGACCACATGTGCTTCTCAAGGCAGATTTCCCTCCTTCCTCGTTAGCACCAGGATCAGTTTTAAGAAAAGTTTTGCAGCTTTCTCCTCCTGCTTATTTCTTATTCTTCCTTACAATAAGTGTAATGCCCTAAATGTGTGTTGATGTTATCCATCCTTCTTTCTAGGTGAGGACTATGGTTTTTTCCTACTGCTTTTAGGTATGATGTAGCATTACAGAGGAATTCAAGATCATCATGAATTCCCTCTGTTACTTATGTTTTAGATCCTCGAATATTCTTTCATCTGAGCCTAACAATGTTTCAAAATAGTATTTTTGCATTTTATTTAGCATTTTAGTTGTTTTAGCTATGAAGGTCATTCAGGGCATTTAGTCTGCTAAACTGTCAGAAATGGGTCATAGGTATAATTTTTAGATCATCAGTATCTTATTTTTAGGGGGGGGTGCGGAGTGGCTTCCCTGATAGCTCTGTTGATAAAGAATCTGCCTGCAGTGCAGGAGACCCCAGTTTGATTCCTGGGTTAGGAAGATTCGCTGGAGAAGGGAAAGGCTACCCATTCCAGTATTCTTGGGCTTCCCTTGTGGCTCAGCTGGTAAAGAATCCGCCTGCAATGTGGGAGACCTGGATTCAATCTCTGGGTTGGGAAGATCCCCTGGAGAAGGGAAAGGCTTACCCACTCCAGCATTCTGGCCTGAAGAATTCCATGGACTGTATAGTCCATGAGGTCGCAAAGAGTCAGACATGACTGAGCGACTTTAACTTTCATCTTATTTTTTTGCCTCAAAGTTTAGACAATATTTTGTAGTTAGTAGAATTCCACTGCTTTCTGTTTGTTTCTCTGGGGAAATTACAAGCTAAGAACTGTAATTTGGAAAGGTGAGTCTGGCAGCGTAATATCAGAGACTGGAAATGAGTTAGAAAGTTTATCATTGTTCACATAAGAGGTGAGAGGTATGATTTGGGAGAAGGCACAGGGAATGAAAGAAAGTCTTATACTGAAAGAATATAAAAAATTATGTATAGAGAGAATATAAGAAAATAATATATATAAATTGGAAAGACAAGAAGTGAAACTTTTTTCACTGGTGAAACAAACTTGTTGCAATGTAAAGAGAGGTGTTGTTGAAGATATATACTATAGAGAAGTCTTGGAAGCTCTGTCAATATAAAATCTCACTAAATTGTTAATAAAATATCTGAATGCTAACCCCTCTATTATAATAAGGACATATTCATGTAATTGAACTTTCTAAGAAAACACTTCACTAGTAATCACTTTTTAGTCTGAACTTATTTGAGTAGGAAAGTCTAACCTATCCTGAGGATGATAAATCCCAGGGAAATGCCACCTTGCTTTTTGTAATCCAGGAAACCATCTTGCTTTTACTGTAATCCTATGCTTCCTTATGGAATTAAAAATCACTTTAATAGGCTGAAAAATACATCATAAATTCAAATTTAATCAATTCTTCAAATTATAATCTTCCTTTCATTCAGCTATCTGAAACAAAATTTATTAATTTTTTCTGTGCAAAAAGAAATTGATGGGTATAGAAACACAAAGGAGATAGAAATGATTAAAATACGGGAAATATTATGTCTTATTTTGTCAGCATTCTTAAGAAGTTATAAAGAAATGAGTCTTATGATGCTGTATGCTGATGACTTTATGTTTGCTGCGGAGAACATGGTTTTTATTTACCTGTCAGTATTCAGAATTCAAGCTCACTAGGCTATCTTTCTGTGGGATGTTTATAATTAAATTCCCCTAAACTTCTTGAACTAATGGGATGATGATTAGAGATTATTAAAATCGAGAGGGAGTTTTAATATCATTTCTTTAGACTTCTTCCACTGGGATGGAGGATGGCTGTAAGGAAAGAATGATGGTAGTACTAGGGTTAAAAGGAATCCAGAGTCAGAAACACTTGGGTTCAAATTCTACCTCTGCTTTGTACCCATATGTGATCTTAGGTAAGAGACTCTTTTTTATGAACTTCAGATTATTTATAAAAACAGGGATAATGATACTGGTTTCACAGAGTTGTGGTGGATATTAAATGAGATATTTTTGCAAATGCCTAGCATAGTGTCTGGCACATTATAAAAAGTGACAAAGTCACTCAGCCCTGTCTGACTCCTTGTGACTCTATGGACTGTAGCCAACAAGGCTCCTCTGTCCATGGGATTCTCCAGGCAGGAATGCTGGAGTGGGTAGCCATGCCCTTCTCCAGGGGATCTTCCCAACCCAGAGATTGAACCCAGGTCTCCGATATTGCAGGCAAATTCTTTACTGTCTGATCCACCAGGGAAGCCCATTAGAGGTACTCAGCAAATAGTAACTATTGCTATTGTTCTATCATATCCAACTTCTCTTTGAATGTCTCCCATAGTATATAACTTATTGTGATGCAATCTGTTAATTTTTTTTATAGGTTCTCTATTGAGTAAAAAATATGACTCCCTGAAACTTCAATTCTTTGATCCATGTTCTGTCCCATGAAACAACAGAGGATACACATTTTCTTTCTTCTGAAGGACAAACCTTCAGTTACTTGAAATAGAGGTGATAGAGAGGACGTCATTGAGCTATGTCTCTGAGACAACTGAAGGTAATGAGCTTCAGAGATCAGGTGGAGACACAGTCCTCTCTTCTTTTATACCAGAGGGAAATAAAGGAAGTCTAGGGAGAAGGCAATGACACCCCACTCCAGTACTCTTGCCTGGAAAATCCCATGGACGGAGGAGCCTGGTAGGCTGCAGTCCATGGGATTGCTAAGAGTTGGACACGACTGAGCGACTTCACTTTCATTTTTCACTTGCATGCACTGGAGAAGGAAATGGTGACCCACTCCAGTGTTCTTGCCTGGAGAATCCCACGGACGGGATAGCCTGGTGGGCTGCCGTCTATGGGGTTGCACAGAGTCAGACACGACTGAAGCAACTTAGCAGCAGCAGCAGCAGCAGCAGGGAGAAGTGCAGGTACATTTGTAGGTTTGGTGAAATTTCAGGCACTTCTCTCTATGAGGTAAGGTCTTCAGCTGAGAGAGAACATGTCTGTGATGGGGTGAGAAGTTTTAGGCAAGTGGGAAAGGCTTGAAACCATTTCTGTGCAAAACTGGAGAAACTATTGACCGAGTACTGTTGGTCAGTACTGAGGGTCCAGCTAAGGTTGAAGACCGGATGTTAATATTGGCACCAATTGCTTGATTGTGCTTTTTTTTTTTTTTTGGCTGTACTTAGTGGCCAGAATGGAGGCCAGAATTGGCGATACCTGAGTTTTCTCAAGTTTGCAGGCTTTCCAAGAAAGTGGAATAAATCACTGCTATGGCAGAATATTTGAGGAAAACAGCAAAAGAATGCTGAAAGTATTGGATGATGGGGTTAGTTGAAAGAGAAAAAATTAAAGGCAAGAAATGGATAATAGCTGCAGAGAAGAGGGACAAAGGAGCTACAGGACTCTGAGTTTGAAGGGTAACATGAGTAAAAGTCATCCCTTTATTGAATGGATCCTTTGTGCCCAGCACTGCTCACATATAGGGTAATGAGATAAATATTACCTGAGGAGAGAAAAGTCATAGTACTGCCTTTGAAAAATTCACTTTTTATTAAACGTAAGTGGATTATTCTGAGTGTTTGCAGTGTTAGACTCTTGAACATTTATATGGAGTTTAAGAAGGGCAGAGATTGATGAAAAGCAATGGTGGAATGACCCTTTTTCTTTTGTTTCCTCAAAATGGTTCCATTCTAGAACTGGGTCTTCTTCTCTTAACTAAGTTGAGTTTTAAAGAGTAAGTTTTTCATTCTCTTTTGCTTTGTGTTAAAATTTTCTTTTTAAAAAGTAATTCCACACTAACATTCCCACAGCCATTCATCAATTTAGCACTGAGGCTCTGATCTTTTCACTATCCATTTCCCTAGTTTTGTAGAAATTACAAGAACATACTGACAATGCCTGGAGCTCACACAGAGGGCTTGTGCTTAATGATGAGCCTGGGAATTCTGTGTATTTCAGGGGTAATATGATCACTAAAATACAATGCACATAACTGAGGTTTGCTATGTATGATTGCCATAAAATTATCCCTGATATTTTTAGAAATATTATTCACCAACCATAATTTTTACTTTATTTCAGCTTATTTAAATCCATGGACTATAAAAAAGACTTCTCTCTCAATAGCTTTCTTCCCCATCTTTACTAGAGAATGAGAAAAGATTAAATATTTTTTAAAAATAGGAAGCTCATATGTATTTTAGAGTAATGGGATGGTGATGAGTCAAAATAAAATGTATTTTCTCTAAACTTAGTGCCAGTCTACCAGTAATAATGCAAGAGTCATAAAAACCTACAAGATTGAGAAAGTAGGCATTTTCTACAGTTCTAAAATAATTTTCTCAGAGAAAGTTGGTTGCATTGAGTCAAAGAGCGTGTTATTTTGGAGAAAAAAAATGATTCTGGAGCTAAATCCATTGGCAAAGTTGAAAAGGAAAGATAAACCCATTTGAATGCAGAGTTCCAAAGAACAGCAGGGAGGGATAAGAAAGCCTTCCTCAGCGATCAATGCAAAGAAATAGAGGAAAACAGTAGAATGGGAAATACTAGAGATCTCTTCAAGAAAAATAGAGATACCAAGGGAACATTTCATGCAAAAATGGGCACAATAAAGGACAGAAACAGTATGAACCTAACAGAAGCAGAAGATATTAAGAAGAGGTGGCAAGAGTACACAGAAGAACTATACAAAAAGATCTTCATGACCCAGATAACCACGATGGTGTGATCACTCACCTAGAGCCAAACATACTGGAACACAAAGTCAGGTGGGCCTTAGGAAGAATCACTATGAACAAAGCTAGTGGAGGTGTTGGAATTCCAGTTGAGTTATTTCAAATCCTAAGAGATGATGCTGTGAGAGTGCTGCACTCAATATGTCAGCAAATTTGGAGAACTCAGCAGTGGCCACAGGACTGGGAAAGGTCAGTTTTCATTCCAGTCCCAAAGAAAGGCAACGCCAAAGAATGTTCAAACAACCACGCAATTGCACTCATCTCAGACGATAGCACAGTAATGCTCAAAATTCTCCAAGCCAGGTTTCAACAGTATGTGAACTGTGAACTTCCAGATGTTCAAGCTGGATTTAGAAAAGGCAGAGGAACCAGAAGTCAAAGTGTCAACATCTACTAGATCATCAAAAAAGCAAGAGAGTTTCAGAAAAACATCTACTTCTGCTTTATTGATTATGCCAAAGCCTTTGACTGTGTGGATCACAACAAACTGTGGAAAATTATTAAAGAGACAGGAATACCGGACCACCATACATGCCTCCTGAGAAATCTGCATGTAGGTCAGGAAGCAGCAGGTAGAATTGAACAAAGAACACCAGACTGATTCCAAGTAGGAAAAGGAGTACATTAAGGCTGTATATTGTCACTCTGCTTATTTAACTTATATGCAGAGTACATCATTGGAGACTGCAATGGCACCCCACTCCAGTACTCTTGTCTGGAAAATCCCATGGACGGAGGAGCCTGGTAGGCTGCAAAGAGTTGGACACGACTGAGCGACTTCACTTTCACTTTTCACTTTCATGCATTGGAGAAGGAAATGGCAACCCACTCCAGTATTCTTGCCTGAAGAATCCCAGAGACGGGGGAGCCTGGTGGGCTGCCGTCTATGGGGTCGCACAGAGTCGGACATGACTGAAGCGACTTAGCAGCAACAGCAGTAGCAGCAGCAGAGTACATCATGAGAAACTCTGGGCTGGATGAAGCACAAGCTAGAATCAAGATTATCGGGAGAAATATCAATAACCTCAGATACCCGGATGATACCACCCTTATGACAGAAAGTGAAGAGCTAAAGAGCCTCTTGATGAAAGTGAAAGAGGAGAGTGAAAAAGTTGGCTTAAAACACACCATTCAGAAAACTAAGATCATAGCATCCGGTCCCATCACTTCATGGCAAATAGATGGGGAAACAATGGAAACAGTGAGAGACTTTATTTTGGGGGGCTCCAAAATCACTGCAGATGGTGACTGCAGCCATGAAATTAAAAGACACTTGCTCCTTGGAAGAAAAGCTATGACCAACCTAGACAGAGAGCAGAGACATTACTTTGCCAACAAAAGTTAGTCTAATCAAAGCTATGGTTTTTCCAGTAGTCATGTATGAATGTGAGAGTTGGACTATAAAGAAAGCTGAACGCCAAAGAATTGATGCTTTTGAACTGTGGTGTTGGAGAAGACTCTTGAGAGTCCCTTGGACTGCAAGGAGATCCAACCAGTCCATTCTAAAGGAAATCAGTCCTCAATATTCATTGGAAGGACTGATGCTGAAGCTGAAACTCAAATACTTCCACCACTTGATGTGAAGAATTGACTGATTTGAAAAGACCCTGATGCTGGGAAAGATTGAAGGTGGGAGGAGAAGGGCATGACAGAGGATGAGATGGTTGGATGGCATCACTGGCACGATGGATATGAGTTTGAGTAGGCTCCGGGAATTGGTGATGGACAGGGAAGCCTGGCATGCTGCTGTCCATGGGGTCACAAAGAGTCCGACAAGACTGACTGAATTGAACTAATTAATTAAAAAATCAGTATTGAGTGCCTTATGTATTCAGAGTTGGTTTCTTTGTGCATCTTCACATGTTCTCTGTGTGTATGTCTATGCCCAAATTCCCTCTTTTTATAAGGACATCAGTCTGTCAGATTAGGGCTCATCCATATGACTCCATTTTACTTCTTTAAAACTCTATCCCCAAATGCAGTCACATTCTGAGTTATGGGGGTTAGGACTTCAGCATATGAATTTGTAAGAACACATTTCAGCCCATAACAGTGAGCAAAACAAAGTTCCTGCCCTATGAAATTCACACTCTAGGGTAGAGGATGGAAACCACTCTCTGAAAGGATCAGTAATAAATGTTTTAGGCTGTGAAAGTCAGATAGGACCTCTGTTGCATATTCTGGATTGGGCTCTTGGGTCTTGGCTTCCCAATTCTTGCTCCAGAGTAACAGATAAATAACTAGATATGTTATGTAATGTCAGGAACTAATAAGTTCAATGAACTTGCAGGGGTTGGATAAAGCATGCAAAAGACTTTAGATATAGGTTGCTGGGAAAAGTTTTGACATTTGAACAGCTTTCCAATGAAGAAGTAAGTGAGGATCTTCTCACTTGAATGAAGTGAAGAACAAATGATCCAGACAGAATGGCACACGCAAAATGTTGAGGTGGGAGAACAGTTAGGAGGCAGCTATGGCAGGAGTATGCTGGAACTGTGTTCAACGGGTTAAAGACAGCCTGTTTTTTGTATTTCAGCAGGTTCCCCCCAGCTAATCCAAGCACTAACACTAGCTGTAATATTTTTAAATAATTGAGTAGTTGCCTTTTTCGGATAATCTTCTAACACTTGAGCTTATTAGAACATTATTCTAAATGTATATAGCATGCCAATTTAAGGGGCAAACACATCTTAGTTACTCGGAATTAAAAAAATGAATTCTGGTGGTTCAGTGGCTAAGACACCACGTTCCAAATCCAGGGGGCTCAGGTCCGGTGCCCAATCAGGGAGCTAGATCCCACATGCTGAAACAAAAATCATGTGACCACTGAGACCCGGCACAGCCAAATAAGTAAATAAATATTAAGAAAAAAGAAGGGCACTCTTGGGATTGTGGGATTAAAAGAGACAATCAATTAAAAAATAAAAACTAACACAAACCTAAAGAAAGAAGATGTGAGGCTTCTTAAAATCCTTTGAGATTGCAGCTTATTCAAAATGTATGTGGAATATGAACCACTGTTAATTGATCTTGATAACAATCCCAAACATTCCAAAGGCTGCTAGCTAGGGTCGTGCTGAGCTGAAGTCACTCAGTCATGTCTGACTCTTTGCAACCCCATGGACTGTAGCCTACCAGGTTCCTCTATCCATGGGATTGTTCAGGCAAGAGTACTGGAGTGGGCTGCCATTTCCTTCTCCAGGGGATCTTCCCAGCCCAGGGATCAAACCCAGGTCTCCCGCATTGCGAACAAACGCTTTACTGTCTGAGCCACTAGGGAAGCCCAAGGTTTGTGCTAGAAGTTTCTAACAGAAGAGCCGGAGAAAGAGGAGCAATTCTTTCTCTGATCAGGGGCTGCTCACCCTGGAGTCTGGCATGCCCTCTTCAGTCTTAAAGAATTCAAAGTACATTATTCTCCCTGTTATTCCAGACATTTTCCCTCAGGCTCTGGCTGATATTTAATGTGAGTTTTCATGTAATTAAATTTTTTAAAGTCAGTGATTAAAAAATGTAAAAACAGCTAGAAAAACACTTTGCTCATTATTTCTTTAAATATTTTTTATCTATCGTTTGCCCGTCATTTCCTTCAGCAATTCCAATTAAATGTACATTAAGTTACCCAAAGTTATTCCACAGGTTACTGGCCTCTTCAGTTCTTTTATCTTTTTACCCCCTCTCTTTCTTCAGGCATAGGTTCCACTTTGTTGTGTCTTCAAGTTCACTAATGTTTTTCTTTGATGGAGTCTAATCTATTGCTAATTCCATTTGTTATATTTGCTTTAATTCAGAAAGTTTTATTTGCATCTCCAGAAGTTTGATTTTGTTGCTTTTACATGATTTTACATTTTTTTTTCAAATTGGAGGGTCATTGCTTTACAATATTGTGTTGGTTTCTACCACCCATCAACATGAGCCAGTCCCAGGTATACATACGTCCCCTCACTCCCAAACCCTTCCCTCTTCCTCCCTACCCCACACCTCTAGGCTGCCACAGATCACTGGGTTGAGCATCCTTTCCTCCACCTTTCTGAACATATGAAATATAAAATACTATTTTAATGTCTTTGTCTACTAGTTTTGACACCAATGTCAGTTCTGGGTAGGTTTTGACTAGATTATTACAGATGATATTTTCTTAGTTCTTTGTGTGCCTGGTAAAATTTGACTGAAGGCCAGACATTGTAAGTTTAACACTGTTGGGTGTTGGATATTTTTGTGCTTCTGTAAATAGTTGTGGGCTTCCCTAGTAGCTGAGTTGGGAAAGGATCTGCCTGCAGTGCAGGAGATGCAGGTTCGACCCCTGGGTTGGGAAGATCCCCTGGAGAAGGAAATGGCAACCCACTCCAGTACTCTTGCCTGGAGAGTTCCATGGACAGAGGAGCCAGGGGCTACGGTCCATGGGGTCACAAAGAGCTGGACAAGTCTGTGTGACTTTCACTTTCAAATAGTTGTAAACTTTGTTACTGAATACAGTTAAATTACTAAAAATAAAATTTTCAAAGCTTCCTTTTAAGCTTTTGAAGACCCCATCAGAAGTACCTTTGACTGTTGAGTTAATATGAGAAATACTGGAAGCAGCTTCTGACTCTAAAGAAAAGGTGCTAGAAGGAATTAAGAGATTAGACTTCAGTTGTCTGAAATGGGTTTACGTCTGAGCTCTTCTTCCTAAGATGTTTCGAGACACTCTAGGAAGTAGAAGTAGGAGGAAAGACGTTGTTTATGCCATTCTATCTTAACAGCATCAGGAAACGTGTGACACATGTCATCCTAACATTTAGTTCAGTTCAGTTCAGTCCCTCAGTTTCGTCTGACTCTTTGCAAACCCCATGGACTGCACTAGTTATTTCGAGTCAGCTTATAAATTTAGCAGATCACTTGTTAAATGCAAATAAGAAATGATCACCTAATATGCAAAAGAATGATTTTTCCTAAATCACACCAAAAATGTAGAATAAAATATGCCCATAAATGTTTGCAAAATAACAAGAGTAGACATCTGGCAACATGAAGATGAATGCAGTTGCCAAGAGGTCAACTAGACGCACTCACTAGTCAAGGGATTTGTCTTTAGCAAAATTACCTATTTCTACATGTCATGAGTCTTTGGGGTAGCTGACCAGTAGTCAAAATCTTGAATGCTAAATATGTGAATGCTGAAGTATTATATTATTTAGGGCTACTGTTTCCTGAACATAAGACCTGAAGGTTTGGGAAGAACTAAAAAAGAAAGAACAAAACCAAAGCAAATGTTTTAAGCCCAGTTATTCTTTGAATTTACACCGTATTAATTTACTATTACTCTGAGAACCCCAGGCTGTAATTGGAACATCAGCAAGATATCAGCGCCCCTGTCCTCTGAATGACAGACAGTGCTTGTCACTGCACTGCTTTTACTATGTACTGGAAGGAGTTAGCCAACCCATCATCTCTTTATATCCTCTTTAATTCTTCGATCTTAAGTATTTCTAGTCCAGGAAATAGGTGTCATAAATCATCTTTAGTGGTTGGCCACCTAGTTCATTGAAATAAGCTTCTTAAAGATGGTCTTTAAAACAGTTTTATATTGAGAGAAAGCAAATGGCTGGATGTTTCAGGCTTGGGATGCTGTTCAAGGCACACAAGTTGGAGTGGGAGAAAAAAATGAGAAGTAGCTGGCTGAGAGATTTATTTAGGCTGCATTTAGGAGAAAAGTGATGAAATAGGATTTGTGTTTTGAGACTCTGCATAGCTTCTGGCTATTGAATTCCTGCTCTCTCTGAAACTGGGACCATTTAGGCTTCACTTTCAAGTTAAACTCATCCTATTCTCCAGGGCCAATTTGGATGGAGCTGGATTCTCAACCATGACACATATATACATATAGGCAATAAATATTTCTGTAAAGAGTTATTTAAAACCCATGATAAAAACCATCACAAATGGTTGACATTAGAGAACTTTAAATCTCTGAATTCAATTCACCTTCCTTCAAAATTCAGCTATTCAGAATCAGACTCTGGCTAGAAAATTTGAGAACAAATTGGGGTGATTTTGCTAATCATTTGCTATTTAAAAAACTGTTATTGAAATAATCTTTCAGAAAAATCCCTTCTCTTTTTGAGCTAGTGCTTTTGAGCTTTAGTTAAAATTAAGGAATCCTTTTCTTTTTGGTTTAGCATTGAATTTGTACATGTATGATTCAGTTCAGTAGGTATTTATTTTACAACTACTATGCTTAAGGTAGCTTATTATATGCTATGGGTAGGAATAAGAAGAATAAAACACAGCTCCTGCCATGTAGGGAAGGTGAATTGTGAGTCAAAGTAAGCTTGTTCAATGACAGATACAGTTCAATGACTGTATCTGTTATCAGAAGCAGGAACAAGTCTTGATGGGATATCACATGAAGAAAAGAGCATTTGTTGCTGAAGAATTATGGAAAGAAACCTTGGAGCGAACAAGTTTTTGGAGGATTGTTGGATTCTGAAAGTTGATTGGGGAGAATAAAGGCTGGGGACATGTTCATCTAACAGAAAATGGGGTCAGAGAGTCAGGAGAAACTGTGTAAATAAATATAGAATTCAATTGCATATTTTAACCACATTTTCAGCTAACTTTATGTCAATTCTTATATGTGCATATTCCTTTTCTTTGGTCTTTGATCTTGAAAAAGAAATTATTCATCTGATATTCTGGAGAGAGACTTAAATTTGAGCGAATGTCTGAACTGGTGTTTTCCAGTTCAAGCTAACCTTAGCACAGTGCTTAACACATAACAACGTCTGTTTAAAAGCAACACCAAGTTCCCAAGTCTTCTCTAAAATGTAGAGAAAAGCATGGAACCTTGGGGTGAGGATTCAGTTTACTAATGAGTGGGTTTGATTTTGTTCTAGTAAATTTCTTCCTGGGGTCCTGAAGATAGAATCCTGCATTGCCTTATGCTGAGTATTTGCTTGGGATTCTGATTATAAGCCTACATCAAAGGATCATGCCAGGAGCTGTGTTAGCACCTCATTAACGCTCCCTACACAAGGATCTCAGGTATTGAAAGTATCATGTCAAGTCTGTTCCCCTACACTTAGGCATAACTTATACCTCTTCCTGAGTTAAGTGGGTCTTTGTTTTCTTTGGAATTTTATGTTTGGGAAGGAAAGGAGGAAAAGGAAGAGGCAGGTTAAAAAGTGATGTAAAAAGGAATTTCCATTTGCTTATTTGCTTACTCTGTATCTAATGAGAACATTGTTTTTAAGTGTGCAGTATTCATTTCTCTTAGGCATTTTTTAAGACGAGGAACAAAAGATTATATGTCTAGTTGGTTGATGGCTAAATTTAAGGACTCTGTAGGTATAAGGGGCATTGTTTTCACTCTTCCTTTCTTGGAATGCTGATTAGCCATAATGGATAAATAGTGATTATGGATGGAGATTTACATAATAGATGAATCTGTTTATAAACTACGCTGAACTTCTGACCAGCCTGCCAACCTTTTTAGAAATCCATACAAATTATCTGTTGGTGTCTACAGTGCCCAAACATCTTCTCCTAATTCAGTTCAGTTCAGTTCAGTTCAGTTCAGTTCAGTCGCTCAGTCGTGTCCGACTCTCCGCGACCCCATGAATCACAGAACGCCAGGCCTCCCTGTCCATCACCAACTCCCGGAGTACACTCAAACTCATGTCCACAGAGTCGGTGATGCCATCCAGCCATCTCATTCTCCGTCAAGTATTTAAACATAAATGAAAGTGAAAGTTTAGAATTGATGCAGTGGGCAATTCTAATAAAACTTCAAATTGGCAAGAAGACCCAGTTCTACTTCCACTGCATGTTATTTTTTTTTTTTCTATTTTATAATCAGCAAAATGTGTTCATATAAATGGCAGCAGATCCTAATTATGGGAGAGGGGAAGGAGTGAATTATTGACCTTCACAGATGAGATCTTTTTCAAAGGCTTATTCACTGAGATAACTATGAAAATGCAAAACTGTAAATGAGATTTTTTTCCCCCTATTGATTTGGTTGGTTGGTAAAAGAGGAATGACAATAAAAAGGAATGTACAGTCCCAATATTCTGATCTTTCTGAGGTTGCAATAGAGAGGTTATACATTTCATTTGAGCTGACAGGAATTTGAAATGTTGTAGATAGGTTTCCTGTGCTCAACCATTATTTACTGTTTGACTGTAATGTCAGTCTCTTTCTGCTTCTTCAATATTGTTTGCACTTTACCTTTCTGAAAAGGGTCTTGATTGAGCCATACAGGGGGAGATATTTCTATCTTTCTGCAAGATCAATGAAGTCGTGTTTACAGGTCCCCAGCACAGTGTACACACCACAATAATGGATTTTAGTCCATGTTGACTGAAAGCTCTTTTTCTTTGTTACTTGTCAATCTTGTATCTATTACTTGATTGCAGCATTAAAAGGTATTTGACCAAACACAGAAACAACAACTATCAGGCCAGCTGAAGTAGTTATCCAAACTAAATATATGCAGCCCTTAGCCAGACAAGTCACTCGCAGCCTTAAAGCAGGCAAGACTTCATTTGCTTTACATTTAGCAACCATTTCATGGTTGTACTCACCTCAAGTTTTCTTTTTCCTTCTAAAGAGGTTTTAATTAATGTGCAGTTGTGATTGCTAAGGGTTCAGTCCCACTTTAATCAGAGAGTTATATATAATAACTCTGTTATTATTTCTTGAAGGAGAGACTTCAGTTCCCAGAAAGAAAAGTTCCACACTCTCATCAGGGTCTCCTCTTCTTGGTAATGTCAGCTGGTTTTTGAGCTTGTAAAGAAAACAATGACTCTCTCCACTACGTATAGTATATATGACTATTGAGCAAATGATACGGAGATTGAAGATGAAAGATTTCTTTCCTCTCATCTTTTCAGTAACAAACCCATTATATTTAGATATTCCTGTCTTAATCATTTAACCTCTAGAGCAGTTAAAGGTTATGGCCTACACCACCAAACCATCCTGAAGATGGCTCAGAATATCTATGTCAATACTGACTCCACACCCTGGGCATCGATTACAGTTATTCTTAGACTAAAACAAGAGTCGTATGTGATAAGATGATTGCATATGGAGCAACTTTTTCAGGAAAACATTTCTTCCCTCCCACTTTTTTTTCTTCTTTCGCAAAAAGCACTTAAGCACCACTCATCTGGACACCATGGTAAAAAGAAAAGTAATAGAAAATTTTTTGGGAATAGATACATTATGGCTAATTCTGCAGACTATTACTATCTTCCAAAGTAGTGGAAATGAATTTTACTACTGTATTCACGTATAACTTACTATAAGAGATACTTAGAAAAGGTTTGTGTAACTCCAGTTTCGGTAGCTAGAATCATGCTTTCATTAGGTAGGAAACCAGCCATTAAAGAAAGGTTGCCTTTAATCTAGTTTTAATATTAAGAACCTCTTTTCTAATGTATGTAGTCATCTGTTAACTGTTTTTTTAACTGTGTATTTTTTTAGGGCAGATGGAGCACAATTGAATAAACAAATATCTTCTCTTGAAAAATCCTGTGTTGGTACCTTAGAGATTTTGAGCTGGATGGTATCCTCACCTCTCAGACAAAGGAACTGAGACCAGGAAGAATTAAATGACATATCCACGGTATTATAGCTGGCTTAGTAACAGAGGTTTCTAGATGCCTCTAGATGGGACTTGTTCTTCCCCCATGTTCTTTGAAGAAACAAGAAAGAGATTCCATTGGGGAGCTCTCTTAATTTCCTAGGTCTCTCATAACAAAGCATGACAAACTAGGTAACTTAAAAAGACAGAAATTTATTCCCTCACACTTGTGGAGGCTAGAAATCTGAGGCTCAGGTGTCAGCAGGATTGCTTTCTCCTGAGAGGAAGGAAGGTACCCACAGCATCTGCTAGAGTTACATTCACTGTTAACAACAACAAAATTGCTTTAAGCCTCCTTCAAGGGCAATTTCAGAATTACCACCAAGACTGAAACTCAAATGCCAGAGAAAGTGTGTTGATACTCTGTTGTAGACCTGGTCAAATCCGTTTTGGATTACAAACAAACAGCTAGACTAAAAAAAACTGCTCTTACTGATTGTTCAAATGATGTATTTTATTGTGGCCCAAATCTCCCTGAACAACTGTTTAAAAAACTAGGATTAAACCTAGTTTTTTAATATGTAGCATAAAAGAATGTATAAGTAATTCATTCTTTTGTTTTACTTTATAATGATTATGGACATGAAGACATGCCAATTTGAGAAGCGTTTAGCTACACTAAGTGGCAGAAAAGTGTCCAAGCAATAAGCATTTTCACAGTCACAGTGCTGACTGGGGAAAGCATATGCAACTGAGCCCAGATGGGGCAATATTGAAGATATGAATAGCCTACTGTGATGGCCAAGATGGTCTCTCCCCAGCAGGAACCATTGCAGCTTCAATCAGAATGCCACCTCAGTGGCTAGCTTCTTGACTTTCTTGGTGTATACCACAAGGTGTGAAGAGATAAGGTTTGTTTAAAGCAGTGGGCTTCCCTGGTGGCTCAGATGGTAAAGAATCGGCTTGCAATGCAGAAGACCTGTGTTCAGTCCCTGGTTTGGGAAGATCCCCTGGAGAAAGAAACCGGTACCCACTCCAGTATTCTTTCCTGGAGAATTCCATGGAACAGAGGAGCCTGGCAAGCTACATTCCACAGGGTTGCAAAGAATCTGACTTGACTGAGTGACTAACACAAAGTAATGGTTTGAAAAATCTTCTTTTTAGAAAAATTTATTTTAAAACACAAACCCTCACAGTTGTATCCCAGTATTGTTGTTCAGTTGCTCAGTCCTGACCAACTCTTTGCGACCCCATGGACTGCAGCATGTCAGGCTTCCCTGTCCTTCACTATTTGCTAGAGTTTCCTCAAGCTCATGTCCACTGAATCAGTGATGCCATCCAACCATCTCATTCTCTGTTGTCCCCTTCTCCTCCTGCCTTCAGTCTTTCCTGGCATCAGGGCCTTTCCCAATGAGTCTGCTCTTCACATCAGGTGGCCAAAGTATTGGAGTTTCAGCTTCAGCATCAGTCCTTCCAATAAATATTCAGGGTTGACTTCCTTTAGGATGGACTGGTTTGATCTCCTTGCAGTCCAAGGGACTCTCAAGAGTCTTCTCCAGCACCACAGCTCAAAAGTATCAATTCTTCGGTGCTCAGCCTTTTTTATTGCCCAGGTCTCACATCCACATGACTTCTGGAAAAAACATAGCCTTGACTATATGGACCTTTGTCAGCAAAGTAATGTCTCTGCTTTTTAATATGCTGTGATTCAAAGAGCAATCATAGCAACCATATATCTTTCTTTCTTTTTCCTTCCTTCCTGCCTTTCTTGTTTAATTTTTTTGGCTGCACTAGATCTTTGGTTGTAGCATGCAGCATCTAGTTTCCTGATCAGGGATCTAACCCTGGCCCTCTGAATTGGGAGAGCAGAGTCTTAGCCACTGGACCACCAGGGAAGTACCATGCAACCACATTTTCAAAGAATATTCCTTGTGTTTATTGAATAAAATAAAGGGATGTAGTGTAATAATTTTTGCTTCTTTCTCATAAATCATCATTGCTCCTTTTTCTTTCTCCTCGGAATTTCTAGATAAACCCTTCCAGACCACACACTGGAACCTCATGCTGTCTTGTTTCCTTTCTACTTTCTCTCATTCACAAGGCCTGAGAAATGCTTGGGGAGGAAGGAACGCTTTCAAGGGCAAAAGACAGCAAAAAGCCAAAGTAAATGAAGTTAGAAATCTTACTAACAAGCGAGAAAAGGGGAAAGAAGAAAGGCTTGGAATATTCATCAGTTCAGTTCAGTTCAGTCGCTCAGTCGTGTCCAACTCTCCGTGACCCCGTGAATCACAGCATGCCAGGCCTCCCTGTCCATCACCAACTCCCGGAGTTCACTCAAACTCATGTCCACAGAGTCGGTGATGCCATCCAGCCATCTCACTCTCGGTCGTCCCCTTCTCCTCCCACCCCCAACCTTTCCCAGCATCAGAGTCTTTTCCAGTGAGTCAACTTGTCGCATGAGGTGGCCAAAGTATTGCAGCTTCAGCTTTAGCATCAGTCCTTCCAATGAACACCCAGGATTGATCTGCTTTAGAATGGACTGGTTGGATCTCCTGGCGGTACAAGGGACTCTCAAGAGTCTTCTCCAACACCACAGTTCAAAAGCATCAATTCTTCGGCGTTCAACTTTCTTCACAGTCCAACTCTCACATCCATACATGACCACGGGAAAAACCATAGCCTTGACTAGACGGACCTTTGCTGGCAAAGTAATGTCTCTGCTTTTCAATATATTATCAAGGTTGGTCATAACTTTCCTTCCAAGGAGTAAGCGTCTTTTAATTTCATGGCTGCAATCAGCATCTGCAGTGATTTTGGAGCCCACAAAAATAAAGTCTGACACTGTTTCCACTGTTTTTCCATCTATTTCCCATGAAGTGATGGGACCAGATGCCATGATCTTTGTTTTCTGAATGTTGAGCTTCAAGCCAACCTTTTCACTCTCCTCTTTCACTTTCATCAAGAGGCTTTTGAGTTCCTCTTCACTTTCTGCCATAAGGGTAGTGTCATCTGCATATCTGAGGTTATTGATATTTCTCCCAGCAATCTTGATTCCAGCTTGTGCTTCTTCCAGCCCAGCGTTCCTCATGATGTACTCTGCATATAAGTTAAATAAGCAAAGTGACAATATACAGCCTTGACGCACCCCTTTTCCTATTTGGAACCAGTCTGTTGTTCCATGTACAGTTCTGACTGTTGCTTCCTGATCCTTTCAAATTTATAATGGAATGAGAAGTAACTGGGAAAATGTCTCCTAAATAGTTGAATGCAGTATAACATTATGGCTACAGATTGAGCCCAGGAGAGCCTGAGTTAGAATCCTGTCTCTACATTTTTTTCTCATGTAAAATGGACATAATTATAGTACCTACCAAGTGGAGTTGCTGAAAATATTAAGTAGATAACCTATATATAGCAATTACAAATCACCAGCCATAGTAAATGCAGCATAAATATTTGCTACCGTTCTCATCATTATTATTAAATCAACATTATTATTGCTTAGCAGGTAGAAAGTGCCAGAGAAGGTAACTGATCTTGTGTGTGTGTGTGTGTGTGTGTGTGTGTGTTTAAGACATTGGAGAAAATGAGGTATCACAGTAAAGGGCAAAACCCTGGAAAGAATGAATATATTTTCACCCTTATAATAGAAAGCAGTTGATTACATTGACTTGTTTAGCAGACTCCGTCAATTAACCTCCACACAGTGGGACTCTAAATCAGGTTCCCCAACCTCCAGGATCTAATCCCTGACTGATCTGACGTGGAACTGATGTAATAATAACAGAAATAAAGTACACAATAAATGTAATGCACTTGAACCATTCCCAAACCATCCACTCCCCACCCCCAGTCTTGGAAAAACTGTTTTCCATAAATGTGTTTCCTGGCACCAAAAAGGTTGGGGTTCACTGCTCTGAATGGTTTTATGTTACCTGAAACAGTTGAACTGAAATTGAAATTTAAAAGTTAAATGAAGAAAGTTAGTGTAGAAACTGAGTTTCATGAGATCTAGTTCACTTATATCTTATGAAAATTTCAGATTTATCATCAAGTACATAACATGTGAATCTTTAGGTCTTTGTTTTTAATTGAGAAAAGGGTCTTTGATGAGTGTTTTCTTAAGATAGGGAAAAAAGCACACATAGAAATTCCAATTTCATCATTAGGCACATGTAACTGACCCTGTAGTAAGATGTGTGGAGTGCAGTGTTAACTGCTTAGTCGTGTCCCACTTTTTGCAACCCAGTGGACTGTAGCTTGCTAGGCTACTCTGTCTATGGAATTCCCCAATAAGAATACTGAAGTGGGTAGCCGTTCCCTTCTCCAGGGAATCTTCCTGCCCCAGGGATCGAACGTAGGTCTCCTGCATTGCAGGCAGATTCTTTACTGTCTGAGCCACCAGATAATAAGACATAGTCATTAAAATTCCCACTGGGCTTCCTAGGTATTGTCGTGTTAAAGAACATGCCTGCCAATGCAGGAGGTGTAAGAGACGTGGGTTCGATCCCTGGTTTGGAAAGATCCCCTGGAGGAGGGCATAGCAACCCACTCCAGCATTCTTGCTTGGAGAATCCCATGGACAGAGGAGCCTGGCAGGCTATGGTCCATAGGGTCGCAGAGAGTGGGACACGACTGAAACGACAGCATACACGCAGACTTATAGACATATAAACTTACAGATATCTAAATTTATTCTGTCTATTGATTGATCAACTGATCAATCTGTTAAACCACAAAAAATTTCTAAAACAATCTAAATTGTAACATGTAAGATCCAATATGTGTTTTTAGACCCTGATGAGCTATATTTATATGTATTTTGTTACTATTCCTGACATTATTTTTTCTCACTGTTGATCAAGTCATTGACATAATGCACTCAATGAAATAAAAGTTATGGAAAGAAAAATTAATGTTTCAGAAACTGAAATAACTTAGAATGGACAAAGTCTTTGATTCCAGAAGCATACTGAGCAGCTAATTGCTGTGCTTGGCTTCACATGATGTGGCATTTCTCACTCTCACGATATGGCATGACTGGGGTATAGCAAAGAAAAAGGCAGTAGAGACACTGTGAGCTGTATATTGGAATGTACCATCTTCACTCTGTTTTTCATGTCTGTTTATATATTTTTCTTCATTTTATACTGTTCAGAAAAAAATAAAGCTTTAGAAGAGCATCAGTAATACTTGCCATGTGTTAGAGCCATAATTCAGTGCTTTTCTAGAAGCTTGATGTTTAGGCTTGTGGCACAAACATTGGTTATTTTGTTTTAGAAAGTGCTGTCAGCTCAAGGACATCAGTGAGGAATGCTGTAATGAGACAATCTTAAACGCATTAATAATACAGGGTTTTGGTGAGAGTTAATTGTGATAATATATGTAGAGCCTGGAATGCCAGTTATATATCAATTACTCCAAAACCTTATCTATTATTATCATTATTATTATGATTATCACTACTATTATTAAAATTTGTTATCAGAAGATCTGTATAAACGTCATGAGGTTTCTTTTGTGCATAAATTTGCTTCTTGGGATATAGCCAGATTGGCACTGTTTATTATTATGTGTTGAAATACATGGTGAAGTTTTAGACATAGACTCATAACCTAAATAAAACAAGACCACTAATGAATGGGTCTTACCTTGGAAGATCTTACAGGTCAAGATAAGGAGTTGGATTTCTGTTGGTAGAAAATGTATAGCCAATAAAGGCAGTAAGACTGTGGTGGTACGATAGATCTATCTGAAATAATTGGCTTTCAGCAACATGGCAGATCAAGTGGGTTCAGCACTCTATTTCATTCAAACCATTTAGAAGTTATGTGTAAAATAGTTCATAGTGAAATACTTTAAATGTTCCACATGTACCAGAAATGAAGGAGAAGTTTGAGGCTGAAAATTTTACCACAGGGATAATTTCACAGCTCACAGTACATGGGATCACCTGTGAAAAGTCATGCCCACTGATTCTGAACTCACAATTGAAATTATACAGCACAGGGAGAAACAAAAAAGTCGTGATGAGGAGCCAGCAAACAAACAAAAAATCTTCAGGAAAATTAAAAATACTTTGAACTTGTGACAAGAGAGTAAATCTGGAAAAACTATAAAATTAGTATTTAAAATAATTTAAAAAGGAATAAAAATCTTGACTAAAACAAGATAATGTGAAAAAGATTAGGCAGACCTGAGAAAGACCTAAATAAAATTTTGTGAAATTTAATATACAAACATTGAAATTAAAAATTCAGTGTGTAGTCAAGAGCAGTTTAGACATAGGTAAATAGAGAACTAATGAACTTGAAAAGAAATCTAAGAAAATTCTGTGGAGTGCAGTTAGTAATTAAATAATTAGAAATAAGGATATTAAGAGACATTGAGTATAGTTTTCAAAAGTTGTAAAATGTTTTAAAGAAGTTCAGAAGGAGAAAATAGAGAAAATGAATTCTCAGGTTAAAAACTACCTAGGATCCAAAGTAAGATAAATTATCAAATTTTTTTTATAAAACTGAAGAATAGCAAAAACAAAGGTGAAAATATAGGTTGATAAATATATATATATGTATATATTTGTGCATATAATATGTATTCCAGAAGGAAAAGCAAGGTTTCCTGAAAAAAGCAACAACAATTAGAATAAGAGTAATAATCAATCTCCTATCAGATAAAAGTAAGGACTAGAAAGTAATGTACTAATCTTAAGAGTGCTGTGGAAAAGTAACCTTCAAACTGGAAATTGATACCCAGTAAAGCGAGAGACGCCGGCCCCGGCGGCGCAGACGCGACGCGAGAGACGCCGGCCCCAGCGCAACGAACCACGCAAAGAGGTGCGGCCGTGAGGAGCTACCCCACGCCTGAGGCCAGGGCCGGCGGCCGAGAGGAGCTACCCCACGTCCAACAGGCGGTGACTGCGCGGGCGCAGGAGGGCCGAGAGGAGCTACTCCGCGTTCAAGGTCAGGAGGGGTGGCCTTGAGGAGATACCCCTCGTCCAAGGTAAGGTACAGCGGCTGCACTTTGCTGGAGCGGCTGTGAAGAGATTTTCCACGACCAAGGTAAGAGAAACCCAAATAAGACGGTAGGTATTGCTAGGGGGCACCAGAGGGCAGACAAACTGAAATCATAATCACAGGAAACTAGCTGATCTAATCACATGGACCACAGCCGAATGTGGTCCCCTGGAGAAGGGAATGGCAAACCACTTCAGTATACTTGCCTTGAGAACCCCATGAACAGTAACAAAGGGCAAAATGATAGGATACTGAATGAGGAATTCCCCAGGTCGGTAGGTGCTCAGTATGCTACTGGAGCTCAGTGGAGAAATAACTGTAGAAGGAATAAAGGGATGGAGCAAAAGCAAAACCAATACCCAGTTGTGGTTGTGACCAATGATAGAAACAAAGTCCGGTGCTGTAAAGAGCAATATTGCATAGGAACCTGGAATGTTAGGTCCATGAATCAAGGCAAATTGGAAGTGGTCAAACAGGAGATGGCAAGAGTGAACGTCGACATTCTAGGAATCAGTGAATTAAAATGGACTGGAATGGGTGAATTTAACTCGGATGACCATTATATCTACTACTGTGGGCAGGAATCCCTTAGAAGAAATGGAGTAGCCATCATGGTCAACAAAAGAGTCCGAAATGCAGTACTTGGATGCAATCTTAAAAATGACAGGATGATTTCTGTTCGTTTCCAAGGCAAACCATTCAATATTACAGTAATCCAGGCCTATGCCCCAACCAGTACTGCTGAAGAAGCCGAAGTTAATCGGTTCTATGAAGACCTACAAGACCTTTTAGAACTAACACCCAAAAAAGATGTCCTTTTCATTCTAGGGGACTGGAATGCAAAAGTAGGAAGTCAAGAAACACCTGGAGTAACTGGCAAATTTGGCCTTGGAGCACGGAATGAAGCAGGGCAAAGGCTAATAGAGTTTTGTCAAGAGAATGCACTGGTCATAGCAAACACCCTCTTCCAACAACACAAGAGAAGACTCTACACATGGACATCACCAGATGGTCAACACCGAAATCAGATTGATTATATTCTTTGCAGCCAAAGATGGAGAAGCTGTATACAGTTAGCGAAAACAAGACCAGGAGCTGACTGTGGCTCAGATCATGAACTCCTTATTGCGAAGTTCAGACTTAAATTGAAGAAAGTAGGGAAAACCACTAGACCATTCAGATATGACCTCAATCAAATCCCTTATGATTATGCAGTGGAAGTGAGAAATAGATTTAAGGGACTAGATCTGATTGATAGAGTGCCTGATGAACTCTGGACGGAGGTTCGTGACATTGTACAGGAGACAGGGACCAAGACCATCCCCATGGAAAAGAAATGCAAAAGAGCGAAATGGCTGTCTGAGGAGGCCTTACAAATAGCTGTAAAAAGAAGAGAGGCGAAAAGCAAAGGAGAAAAGGAAAGATATAAGCATCTGAATGCAGAGCTCCAAAGAATAGCAAGGAGAGATAAGAAAGCCTTCCTCAGTGATCAATGCAAAGAAATAGAGGAAAACAACAGAATAGGAAAAACAAGAGACCTCTTCAAGAAAATTAGAGATTCCAAGGGAACTTTTCATGCAAAGATGGGCTCGATAAAGGACAGAAATGGTATGGACCTAACAGAAGCAGAAGATATTAAGAAGAGGTGGCAGGAATACACAGAAGAACTGTACAAAAAAGATCTTCACGACCAAGATAGTCACGATAATGTGATCACCGACCTAGAGCCAGACATCTTGGAATGTGAAGTCAAGTGGGCCTTAGAAAGCATCACTACGAACAAAGCTAGTGGAGGTGATGGAATTCCAGTTGAGCTATTTCAAGTCTTGAAAGATGATGCTGTGAAAGTGCTGCACTCAATATGCCAGCAGATTTGGAAAACTCAGCAGTGGCCACAGGACTGGAAAAGGTCAGTCTTCATTCCAATCCCAAAGAAAGGCAATGCCAAAGAATGCTCAAACTACCGCACAATTGCACTCATCTCACACGCTAGTAAAGTCATGCTCAAAATTCTCCAAGCCAGGCTTCAGCAGTATGTAAACCGTGAACTCCCAGATGTTCAAGCAGGTTTTAGAAAAGGCAGAGGCACCAGAGATCAAATTGCCAACATCCGCTGGATCATGGAGAAAGCAAGAGAGTTTCAGAAAAACATCTATTTCTGCTTCATTGACTATGCCAAAGCCTTTGACTGTGTGGATCACAATAAACTGTGGAACATTCTGAAAGAGATGGGAATCCCAGACCACCTGACCTGCCTCTTGAGAAACCTGTATGCAGGTCAGGAAGCAACAGTTAGAACCGGTCATGGAACAACAGACTGGTTCCAAATAGGAAAAGGTGTACGTCAAGGTTGTATATTGTCACCTTGCTTATTTAACTTCTATGCAGAGTACATCATGAGGAACGCTGGGCTGGAAGAAGCACAAGCTGGAATCAAGATTGCTGGGAGAAATATCAATAACCTCAGATATGCAGATGACACTACCCTTATGGCAGAAAGTGAAGAGGAACTCAAAAGCCTCTTGATGAAAGTGAAAGAGGAGAGTGAAAAGGTTGGCTTGAAGCTCAACATTCAGAAAACAAAGATCATGGCATCTGGTCCCATCACTTCATGGGAAATAGATGGAAAAACAGTGGAAACAGTGTCAGACTTTGTTTTTTTGGGCTCCAAAATCACTGCAGATGCTGATTGCAGCCATGAAATTAAAAGACGCTTACTCCTTGGAAGGAAAGTTATGACCAACCTTGATAGTATATTAAAAAGCAGAGACATTACTTTGCCGACCAAGGTCCGTCTAGTCAAGGCAATGGTTTTTCCCGTGGTCATGTATGGATGTGAGAGTTGGACTGTGAAGAAAGCTGATCACCGAAGAATCGATGCTTTTGAACTGTGGTGTTGGAGAAGACTCTTGAGAGTCCCTTATACTGCAAGGAGATCCAACCAGTCCATTCTAGAGGAGATCAATCCTGGATGTTCATTGGAGGGACTGATGCTAAAGCTGAAACTCCAATACTTTGGCCACCTCATGAGACGAGCTGACTCACTGGAAAAGACTCTGATGCTGGGAAAGGTTGGGGGCGGGAGGAGAAGGGGACGACGGAGAATGAGATGGCTGGATGGCATCACCGACTCTGTGGACATGAGTTTGAGTGTACTCCGGGAGTTGGTGATGGACAGGGAGGCCTGGCGTGCTGTGATTCATGGGGTCGCGGAGAGTCAGACACGACTGAGCGACTGAACTGAACTGAACTGAACTGAAAATTCAATCAAGAATAAAGGGAAGTAAGTATTTTTAATACAAGGACCAAGAATGTTTCTCTCTCAGAGACTTGGAATAAAAATGATTCTCAAGATATAAGTTAGGAGGAAGGGAATTGAATTCAGAAAGAAAGAGTGGAATGCAAAAATAATTGTGAGAGTAAACGAATAACATGTGGAAAAAATAATAGCATTACTTTTGATGACTATTCATGAACATTGAAAAAGGTAGAGCTGGATAGTGGGCAATAATTACATAGAGAATAGAGAGGTGATTAGAATTAAATTGCTCTAAGATTTATTTTGAAGGAGAGTATAGAAAATGATTAACTAATGATTAACTTTAAGCTTGGTAAATCAAGAATGCCTGCTCCAAATATAAAGATAATCAATAATGGAACAGATACAGAATGAGTGGCTTTTAAACAAGGAAACACAAACAAGTAAACAAACTAGATTCGTCCAATGGAAGTTGAGAAAGGAAAAAATAAGATTAAAAAATTGTCAACAGAAAATGCTAAAAAAAAAAGTTGGGGTGGAAAAAACATCTGTCTCTAAAAAAATGTAAATAAACCATTCTCCTGAAAGTTAAGTTTTGTTTATTTTGAAGTTTACATACGTAGAATCATATTGTTGATATTTTCTGTACCTTGTGTCTTTGACTCAACATTTATGAGCGTCATCCATGCTAATGCATGCATCTTCATTTAGCTTACGTATTTATATTCTCAAGTGATGTTTCATTGCTTGAATTTATGACAAGTTATTTATACATTCTACCATTGATGGCCATTGAATTTCTCCCTAGCATTGGCCAATACAAATAGAACTGCTAGGAGCATTCTTGAATGTGGCTCCTTGTGCACATATGCTTCTTTACTTCGTTCCTGAATCTATTTGATGGGAGCCTTTCATCCTTTGATAGCTTTCTTGGATTTTTGATATGAAAATATATTTCAGCCCCATTTTGTAGGTATTCTGCCCCAGACTTGGATTCAGCTGTTTTTAAGGAGCTCTGATTCCTTTTTAGTGAAAAATGGTAATTAAAGAGGAGCACGGTCTAGGTGCTAGGGGTATTCACTGGTTCTAGGTTAGTCATTGTTGCTAACATTTTAGCATGCATAGCTAGGAAATATGTATTATTTTAAAAACAGAAATACACAAGAAATTCCAAATCAGATGTTGGGCTACAGAGTTATAAAATTCCCATCCTGCATCCATTTCATATACCTAAAACTTCTGTTTTCAACAACATTAGTAATTTTTTTTTATTCCACAAAACACACATGACAACTAAAGAATAAAAATATCAATACTATAACCTACAATACGATTTAAATACAGATTTTTAAAATTTGTATATATATATTTAATCTTTTAGTGATAATTATGTTTTGAAGTCATTTGTAATACAGTAGTCCCCCCTTATCCACAGTTTCACTTTCTACATATTCAGTTTTCATGATTTCAGTTACCTATGGTCAATAGCAGTACAAGAATATTAAATAGAAAAGTCCAGAAATAAGCAATTCATACAGTTTAAATTGTATGTCATTCTGAGTGGCATAATGAAAATTTGCACCGTCTTGCTATATCCTGCCAGCAACATGAATTATTCCTTTTCCAGTATATGCCACCCCTTAGTCACTTAGTAGCCACCTCTGTTTTCAGATCCACCAGTATAGTACCGCAGTGCTTATGTTAAAGTACCCTTATTTTATTTAATAATGGCTCCAGAGAGCAAGAGTAGTGATGCTGGCAATTCAGAGAAGCCAAAGTGAGAGAGTTAGTAGCTCAGTTGTGTCTGACTCTCTTCCGACTCTTTGCAACTCCATGGATAGTAGTCTGCTAGGCAGCTCTGTCCATGGGATTCTCCAAGCAAGAATACTGGAGTGGGCAGTCATTCCCTTCTCCAGGGATCTTCCCAGCCCAGGGACTGAACCCACATCCTCTGCATTGGCAGTGGATTCTTTACCATCTGAGCCACCAGGGAAGCCCCAGATAAGCCGTAAAGGGCTTCCTTTAAGTGAAAATGTGAAAGTTCTTGACTTTACTAACAGAGATAACATTCCACATAATTTCTATTATAGTATGTATTATAATTGTTTTGTTTCATTATTAGTTGTTAGTCTCTTATAGTGCCTAGTTTATAAATTAAACTATCATGGTATGAATGTATAGGGGGGAAAATCAGTATATATAGGGCTTGGTACTATCTGTGGTTTCAGGCATCCACTGGGGGGTCTTGGAATGTATTCCCCACAGGTAAGGTGGACTACTGTAATTCATCTCCATGTGGTTGCAAAGGTTTTTAGTCAAACTTCAAAGTCTGAAGGAGGAGCCCTCCTCAAGACTTCCCTCACTTCTGACCCCAGCCCCAAGTTCAGAGCTCCCAGGATTACCCTCATTTCAGATCAGCTGTGAGCATTTCTAGGACCACCCTCAGGTCAAATGATTGGCAGGACTCAAGACAGTGCTATGCTTACAATTACAGTTTTATTAAATGTGGCTTAGTCACTAGGTTGTGTCTGACTCTTGGAACCCCATGGACTGTAGCCGACCAGGCTCCTCTGTCCATGGAATTTCCCAGGCAGGAATACAGGAGTGGGTTGCCATTTTCTTTTCCAGGGGATCTTCCCAACCCAGAGATCAAATCTTTGGGAGCTCACCTGAGCCTTTGGCATCCAGAGTATTTTGGGTGACTCAATCACATACTGCCCTGTGGCTTACACTCCTGGAGGCCAGAACTGGTAGGTCATGACTCAGACTTTACAACATTGTTAGACTGAATGTTGACCAAAATTCCCAAAGAACAAAGACACTAGAGTCAGGCAGGAAATAGCAGGGGCCTAGCGGTTACTTCCCAGTAGTACAGGGTAAAGGCCAGACCTCTCTTTGCTGTTGCAGCTAAGTCGCTTCAGTCATGTCCGACTCTGTGCAACCCCATAGACAGCAGCCCACCAGGCTCCACCATCCCTGGGATTCTCCAGGCAAGAACACTGGAGCGGGTTGCCATTTCCTTCTCCAATGCATGAAAGTGAAAAGTGAAAGTGAAGTCGCTCAGTTGAATCCAACTCTTCACAACCCCATGGACTGCAGCCTACCAGGCTCCTCCATCCATGGGATTTTCCAGGCAAGAGTACTGGAGTGGGGTGCCATTGCCTTCTCCTCAGGGTGAGGCTAGTTCTTCATTAGACAGTGGTTCTGTCACCAGCTAGATATATTCTTAGGTTTGTTTGTTTCTTTCTGATTTTAGTTGTTAGGAATTACTTTAAAAATAACTTAGGTTTTAAAATTTTATAAAGTACTTAGGGTCCCAAGGTCAAATTTACAAAATAATGGATATTTAAAGAAGTCTAATGTCTATCCTTGTCTCTTTATTCCATCATTCTGGTATAAACTTTAGTTATTTCATAGCTTATCCCTTAATTTTTAAATATAAAAAGATATGAGTGAATCTGTATTCTCACTTTTTCAGATAAATAAGAGTCCTAGCACATTTTCTTTTCAGAAAAAATTATTCTTTCCTCACAGATTGGCAAGAGTACCTGTCATATACCATGTCCACTGTATGTGTAGGTCTTTCTACACACACTTCTGTGCCACTTATCAATCCAACATCGATACCACATTGTCCCAATTACTGCAGCTTTATAGTAAGACTTAATAACTAGTGGGAAAGTCCTTCTGCCTTGCTCTTTTACTTCAATGGTACCTTGGCTTTTCTTGGTCCTTTGAGAAATTTGATTTACACTTTAATGTTAAATTTGTCCAAAAATAGTATTGTGTGCTATTATCAATTAAATTTCTTCAAAAATAGCATTGTGTTATTATCAATACAACATTGAATTTACATGTCAGCTTCATGCAAATTTACTTCCTTACAATATTGTCTTTCAATTCATGAGTATGTTATATCTATTCATATATGTATGCTGTGGGTTTTTTTATAATTTTATCCAGGATCATTTTAAGCATTTTTGTTAGATTTATTTCTATGCACTTTGTATTTTTGGAAGTACTCTAAATAATAGCTTTCTTAAAATTTTGATTTTTCTGTTTGGGCCTTTGCATAGACATAAAATAAATTTTAAAAATAATGATTTTATATCCAGTAAATCTCCTAAACTTTTTCTCAATATAGTCTAACAGTTTGTCATAAATTCTTTTATATTTTGAGTGTACATAACCATATAATTTTTGATAACGATTATTGTATCTCTTTAATTTCAATCCTTATACCTTTTTTTCTTGCCACTTTGCAGTGGCCAGGACCCCAAGGTTTTGATACAGAGAACATCATTTCCTTGTTTTGAATATTGAGGGAATAAATTTCAGTATACCAACATTTTCAGTGACTATTTTTTAGATAAAAAGAAAGTCCTCTTCTATTTATATGCTGCTAAGAGATTTTTCTTCTAAATCAAAAACAAATGTTGAATTTTGTGATTTAATTAATTTTAATAGATTAATTAATTGATTTGTTTTCTCATCTTTAACTTTCCTTAAGATTAGTATTATCTTGTGGTAATTAAGTCTGGTCATGAGGCTAATCTTTTCATACATTGTTGAATTTACTTTGCTAATATTTCATTTAGGATTTTTGCATCTTTGCTTATAACAGCTTTTCCTTTTCTAGCTCTGTTAATGTTATATCTCAATATCAAGGCTGCATTAGCTTCATAAATGTATAAGTGAGTAATTTTTCATTTTCTATGGAAGAGTTTATATAAGATTTGAATGATTTGTTTTCTAGAATGTTTGAACCTAGGGGAAATTTTTTTGAGTACTGAGAAGTGAAAAAAGTCATGGTCTTGTTAAGAAGGTAGAAAAAGAGATAGGCACCTTACAGTGTTCACTACAAATAGAGATCATTATCTCTACTTCTCAGAGATGTTGTAAAGTTTAAACAAGGAAGCAACGAGAAAATACTCTACCTAGTTCCTGGCTTCTGTGTCCATTTTTCTTTTCTTCTAGTAGCTCTCTAAGCTTGTGTGGCAACTCTTCTGGTCGTCACCATATTCGTAATAGTGCTGGAATCTCAAGAGGCCACGAGATATTTACAGCAGTTGTGTCCACTCCCTGTCCTGTTTAGGTACCTTACTTTTAGCCCTCTGGCCCCTGTGATATCAAGGCTTTACAAAATGAAGAGTTCCACCTCCTCTTAAAGAATCAGCCCCCCTACCTAGCTCAGAAGAGTCTGTTTCTCACTGTGCAGTAAGAGACTTAAGGTGGGGGTGTGGATATCACTCTCCTTATTGTCAGCATAAAAGGACTGAGTTCAGTTCAGTTCACTTCACTTCAGTCCAGTTGCTCAGTCATGTGCGACTCTTTGCGACCTCATGAACCGCAGCACAACAGGCTTCCCTGTCCATCACCAACTCCCGGAGTCTACCCAAACCCATGCCCATTGAGTTGGTGATGCCATCCAGCCATCTCATACTCTGTCGTCCCCTTCTCCTCCTGCCCCCAATCCCTCCAGCATCAGAGTCTTTTCCAGTGAGTCAACTCGTCGCATGAGGCCGAAGGATTGGAGTTTCATCTTCAACATCAGTCCTTCCAATGAACACCCAGGACTGATCTCCTTTAGGATGGACTGGTTGGATCTCCTTGCAGTCCAAGGAACTCTCAAGAGTCTTCTCCAACACCACAGTTCAACAGCACCAATTCTTCAGTGCTCAGCTTTCTTCACAATCCAACTCTCACATCCATACATGACCACTGGAAAAACCATAGCCTTGACTAGACAGACCTGTGTTGACAAAGGAATGTCTCTACTTTTTAATATGCTGTCTAGGTTGGTCATAATTTTCCTCCCAAGGAGTAAGCGTCTTTTAATTTCATGGCTGCAGTCAGCATCTGCAGTGATTTTGGAGCCCCCAAAATAAAGTCAGCCACTGCTTCCTCTGTTTCCCCATCTATTTGCCATGAAGTGATGGGACCAGATGCCATGACCTTAGTTTTCTGAATGTTGAGCTTTAAGCCAACTTTTTCACTCTCCTCTTTCACTTTCATCAAGAGGCTCTTTAGTTCTTCTTCACTTTCTACCATAAGGGTGGTGTCATCTACATATCTGAGGTTATTATTTCTCCTGGCAATCTTGATTCCCACTTGTGCTTCATCCAGCCCAGCATTTCTCATGATGTACTCTGTATATAAGTGAAATAAGCAGGGTGACAATATACAGCCTTGACATACTCCTTTTCCTATTTGGAACCAGTCTGTTGTTCCATGTCCAGTTCTAACTGTTGCTTCCTGACCTGCATACAGGTTTCTCAAGAGGCAGGTCACGTGGTCTGGTATTCCCATTTCTTTCCGAATTTTCCACAGTTAATTGTGATCCACAGTTAAAGGCTTTAGCATAGTCAATAAAGTAGAAACAGATGTTTTTCTGAACTCTTTTGCTTTTTTGGTGATCCAGTAGATGTTGGCAGTTTGATATCTGGTTCCTCTGCCTTTTCTAAAACCAGCTTGAACATCTGGAAGTTCATGGTTCACATATTGCTGAAGCCTGGCTTGGAGAATTTTGAGCTTATTTTACCAATGTGTGAAATGAGTGCAATTGTGTGGCAGTTTGAGCATTCTTTGGCATTGCTTTTCTTTGGGATTGGGATGAAAACTGACCTTTTCCAGTCCTGTGGCCAGTGCTGAGTTCTCCAAATTTTCTGACATATTGAGTGCAGCACTTTCACAGCATCATCTTTCAGGATTTGAAATAGCTCAATTGGAATTCCATCACCTCCACTAGCTTTGTTCGTAGTGATGCTTTCTAAGGCCCACTTGACTTCACATTCCAAGATGTCTGGTTCCAGGTGAGTGATCATGCCATCATGATTATCTTGGTCGTGAAGATCTTTTTTGTACAGTTCTTCTGTGTTTTCTTGCCACCTCTTCTAATATCTTCTGCTTCTGTTAGGTCCATACCATGTCTGTCCTTTATTGAGCCCATCTTTGCATGAAATGTTCCCTTGGTATCTCTAATTTTCTTGAAAAGGACTGAGTAGTGGCTCCTAAGTATTCCCAGTTTACTTTACTATGACGTATTTTTTCTAGTTGGATGTAAAAACCTTCATTTTGTTTTTGGACCTGACACTTTCTGTGTGATTTTTGGGTCGAGTATTTAACCTCTGTCAGCCTTGGTTTCCCTGTGCAGATAACATAGAGATTGGAGTTGTTTTCTAAAATTTCTTCCAGGTCTAAGACTTTATGATTTCTCTGAACCGAAGTTCTGTTGTGCCAGTACTTTGTCAGTTTAGGTTGACTTAAGCACTTATTCTTTTTTTACCCACCTTGAGTTAACTGTTTAAGTTATTTGGCTATTGGGACCACTGAATTTAACCTCAGGGATTGCTGTATTTCAGTAGCTAATTCCATGATCCCTAAGTAGTATGTCCCTCTTGAATGTGTATAAGAGCATATTGGCTGAAAAGTAGTATGTGGTTTTGTTGTTATCATGAACAGAAAGCTCCACTTTCTTTCTTCTTTCTCTGGCTTCCACACTCCTTTTTTCTAATTGGCTTAGCAAAAATTTTAAAAATTGTACAAATATTTTATTTTTGAAATTCAGAATAAAAACTAAACCAGATTAGTAGTACTAGGGACTGGTGGGAGGGGCCCATGCCTGGGAGAAGGAGTCTCTCAACAGTGGCATGCGAGAAGCATCATCTAGAAGCACAAAATTCTGAATATTTATATCTCGGGCTCTTTTCTGATCTCATCCTTGACAGATCTGTGTCATCGTAGTGGTACTGCCACTGTCAATCTCTGTCAGATTCTCTTTGCTGAATTGTGCACAGTGAAAATTTAAAGAGAAATGGTCATACTATTTTCTCCTCTGAGATTAAAAGAGAAATATTTTCCTTAGTCAAAAGATCCTGAATCTTAGCACTATCAGAGCGTACAGGAACAGGTGGGGTAGTGTGTGTGTGTTTGTGAGTGTGTGAGTGTGTGTGTGTGTTTGTGTGTGTGTATGTAACAGGCATTGCCCTCTGCGAGCAGTAAGACATGAACTGCTGGGAAGTTGGCTGGATTTCAGGCTGGTCCTTTCCCGTTTGTAATGAGAGTGTTGAATTAGGTTATCTCCAGTCTCTGGTGGTGAGCGTTGGTACACTGATTTTTAACTAGAAGTTCAATAGGGCAGGTTGTTATCTTAGTTCAGTTAACAATTGTTTTTAGGCAAAGCACAGTCTCTTTGAGTTAATAACATGGCTTTAAAAATTCTGCTTATCCCACCCCAAAAGTTGTTTTATGTTTTTGAGAATAAATTACAATATTGTAGTCAAAGCTTTTCAAAACACTTTTTAAATATCCATAATTATAACATAGAATGGGATTAAAGGGAACCAAGTGGAATTTCTTCCTCCTTCACTTGATATCTGTAAATCTGGGGGAAATGGCTGCATTTTTGTGACTTCCATTTTCCTTGTTTGCAAAGTAGAATAACTCCCAGGTCTGCTTTAAGAATTAGACAAGGTGAAATATTCATCACTTAGAAAAGTTTTTAGTAAACAAAAATAGACAGCATATATGGTAGTTATTACTTCTTAAATAATCACATTTATATTTCCAGTCAGAATTTGAGTCTTGAGTTTCCATGACTTTCACAAGGTTCTCCAGAGGGACAGTGGTTGACAAGGGGCCAAGTCTCTGAGGGGCACTACACCTGCATCAGACAGCCTTCCAGCCTCGAAGGTGTTATCGTCCTCACCTTACTGTATATTCTTATCAATCTGCTTTGATTATTTGTACGTGTCTTTCACATGTATTGACTCTAGTTCACACCAGTTTTGGTGGTTTATTATCCACTCTGCTTGTTAAATAATCTGAGTTTTATTTGGAGTCAGTTTTGTTGGTGAAAATATGAGAGAGTAATTTTTACCCTTATGTTTAAATAAAACAAAGTAGAGATGACAGAAAATACAGATGAGAGTTTTGTGTAATTTCAAACATGAGAAGGAATGATATTTTAAATTTTGTGTGTGTTTGTTGTGGGTGGGGAAGTATAATCATTGGCTAAGACTGCAAATGTAATTGAGCCTGGATATTTGTGGTTTGATGAAGAAAGAGAATACTGGAAAGGATAGCAATGGAAAGGATACCAGTATGTCACCAAGTCCAAGTGAACCATTATTCTCCTAAAAGTGACCTTTCCAACAGACAGACACCCTGGTGTATACTCTAAGATTGGGAATTGTCAGCCTCTTGCTGCACTTATAATAGAAGATACATCTATTTTTCTTCAAAGATAAAGAAACATGACTTGTTATGGTGTTTGAAATTATTTCTCAATTGCAAATTTTATTTCAGAAAAAAATATTTAGAAAATATTTAAGAATTATCTATTGTCATAAGATTCGTAAGATTGTTATGGTTCATTATTGTGGATGAAGATGATTCCAGAAGTTTCAATTGGGTGCTGATTCCTCATTTCTTAAGTCTATACAGTCCATAAAATAAATGCTTACAAATCCTTGAGAATGTGTTCTTAAAGACTTAAGTAAGTAGATGTTAGTGGATAACACATATTTTCTTTAAAGCTGGAAGAATATATCATGTTTTTTAAATTCAGGTTTGAGATGAACATTTGTTTACTATTTATTCAGTTCAGTTCAGTTCAGTCGCTCAGTCGAGTCTGACTCTATGCGATCCATGAATCACAGCACACCAGGCCTCCCTGTCCATCACCAACTCCCGGAGTTCACCCAAACTCATGTCCATCGAGTCGGTGATGCCATCCAGCATTCTTATCCTCTGTCGTCCCCTTCTCCTCCTGCCCCCAATCCCTCCCTGCATCAGAATCTTTTCCAGTGAGTCAACACTTCACATGAGGTGGCCAAAGGATTGGAGTTTCAGCTTTAGCATCAGTCATTCCAATGAACACCCAGGATTGATCTCCTTTAGAATGGACTGGTTGGATCTCCTTGCAGTCCAAGGGACTCTCAAGAGTCTTCTCCAACACCACAGTTCAAAAGCATCAATTCTTCGGTGATCGGCCTTCTTCAAAGTCCAACTCTCACATCTCTACATGACCACTGGAAAAACCATAGCCTTGACTAGAAGGACCTTTGTTGGCAAAGTAATGTCTCTGCTCTTTAATATACTATGTAGGTTGGTCATAACTTTCCTTCCAAGGAGTAAGCGTCTTTTAATTTCATGGCTGCAATCAGCATCCACAGTGATTTTGGAGCCCCCCAAAATAAAGTCTGACAATGTTTCCACTGTTTCTCCATCTATTTCCCATTAAATGATGGGACTGGATGCCATGATCTTAGTTTTCTAAATGTTGAGCTTTAAGCCAACTTTTTCACTATCCTCTTTCACTTTCATCAAGAGGCTTTTTAGTTCCTCTTCACTTTCTGTCATAAGGGTGGTGTCATCTGCATATCTGAGGTTATTGACATTTCTCCTGGCAATCTTGATTCCAGTTTGTGCTTCTTCCAGCCCAGCGTTTCTCATGATGTACGCTGCATATAAGCTAAATAAGCAGGGTGACAATATACAGCCTTGATGTACTCTTTATCCTATTTGGAACCAGTCTGTTGTTCCATGTCCAGTTCTAACTGTTGCTTCCTGACCTGCATACAGGTTTCTCAAGAGGCAGGTCAGGTAGTCTGGTATTCCCATCTCTTTCAGAATTTTCCACAGTTTATTGTGATCCACACAGTCAAAGGCTTTGGCATAGTTAATAAAGCAGAAATAAATGTTTTTCTGGAACTCTCCTGCTTTTTCCATGATCCAGCGGATGTTGGCAATTTGATCTCTGGTGCCTCTGCCTTTTCTAAAACCAGCTTGAACATCTGGAAGTTCACAATTCACATATTTTTGAAGCCTGTTCTGGAGAATTTTGAGCATGACTTTACTAGCATGTGAGACGAGTGAAATTGTGCGGTAGTTTGAGCATTCTTTGGTAGATTGGGATGAAAACTGACCTTTTCCAGTCCTGTGGCCACTGCTGAGTTCTCCAAATTTGCTGACATATTGAGTGAAGCACTTTCACACCTTCATCTTTTAGGATTTGAAAGAGTTCAACTGGAATTCTATCACCTCCACTAGCTTTGTTCATGGTGATGCTTCCTAAGGCCCACTTGACTTCACATTCCAGGATGTCTGTCTCTAGTTGAGTGATCACACCATCGTGATTATCTAGGTCATAAAAATCTTTTTCGTACAGTTCTTCTTTGTATTCTTGCCACCTCTTCTTAATATCTTCTGCTTCTCTTATGCCCACACCATTTCTGTCCTTAATTGTGTTCATCTTTACATGAAATATTCTTCCCATTCTATTGTTTTCCTCTATTTCTTTGTATTGATCACTGAGGAAGGCTTTCTTATCTCTCCTTGCTATTCTTTGGAACTCTGCATTCAAATGGATATAATCTTTCTTTTTCTCCTTTATTTTCACTTCTTTTTTCACAGCTAATTGTAAGGCCTCCTCAGACAGCCATTTTGATTTTTTGCATTTGTTTTTCTTGGGGATTGTCTTGATCCCTGTCTCCTGTACAAAGTCACGAACTTCTGTCCATAGTTCATCAGGTAATCTATCAGATCTAGTCCCTTAAATCTATTTCTCACTCCACTGTATAATCATAAGGGATTTGATTTAGGTCATACCTACCTGGCCTAGTGGTTTTCCGCAGTTTCTTCAATTTAAGTCTGAATTTGGCAATAAGGAGTTCATGATCTGAGCCACAGTCAGCTCCCTGTCTTGTTTTTCTGACTGTATAGAACTTCTCCTTCTTTAGCTGCAAAGATTATAATCAATCTGATTTCAGTATTGACCATGTGGTGATGTCCATGTGTAAAGTCTTCTCTTGTGTTGTTGAAAGAGGGTGTTTGCTATGACCAGTATGTTCTCTTGGCAAAACTCTATTAGCCTTTGCCCTGCTTCATTTTGTTCTCCAAGGCCAAACTTACCTGTTACTCCAGGTGTTTCTTGACTTCCTAATTTTTTTTTTTTTTGGCATTTCTTTTTTTTTTTTTTAATTTTAATTGGAGGCTAATTACTTTACATTACTGTATTGGTTTTGCCATACACTGACATGAATCTGCCCTGGGTGTACATGTGTTCTCCATCTTGAAACCCACCTCCCACCTCCCTCCCCATCCCATCCCTCTCGGTCATCCCAGTACACCAGCCCCAAGCATCCTGTATCATCATCGAACCTGAACTGGAGATTTGTTTCACATTTGATAATATACATGTTTCAATGCCATTCTCCCGAATCATCCCACCCTCACCCTCTCCCACAATGTCCAAAAGACTATTCTATACATCTGTGTCTCTTTTGCTGTCTCACATACAGGGTTATCATTACCATCTTTCTAAATTCCATATATATGTGTTAGTATACTGTATTGGTGTTTTTCTTTCTGGCTTACTTCATTCTGTATAATAGGCTCCAGTTTCATCCACCTCATTAGAACTGGTTCAAATGTATTCTTTTTAATGGCTGAGTAATACTCCATTGTGTATATGTACCAAAATTTCTTATCCATTCGTCTGCAAATGGACATCTAGGTTGCTTCCGTGTCCTGGCTATTATAAACAGTGCTGTGATGAATGTTGGAGTACATGTGTCTCTTTCAATTCTGGTTTCCTTGGTGTGTATGCCCAGGAGTGGAATTGCTGGTTCATATGGCAGTTCTATTTCCAGTTTTTAAAGGAATCTCCACACTGTTCTCCATAGTGGCTGTACATGTAAGAGGGTTCCCTTTTCTCCACACCCTCTCCAGCATTTATTGCTTGTAGACTTTTTGATAGCAGCCATTCTGACTGGCTTGAAATGGTACCTCATTGTGGTTTTGTTTTGCGTTTCTCTGATAATGAGTGATGTTGAACATCTTTTCATGTGTTTGCTAGCCATCTGTATGTCTTCTTTGGAGAAATGTCTGTTTAGTTCTTTGGCCCATTTTTTGATTGGGTCATTTATTTTTCTGGGATTGAGCTGCAGGAGTTGCTTGTATATTTTTGAGATTAATTCTTTGTCAGTTTCTTCATTTGCTAATATTTTCTCCCATTGACTTCCTACTTTTGCATTTCAGTCCCCTATAATGAAAAGGACATCTCTTTTGGGAGTTAGTTCTAAAAGGTCTTGTAGGTCTTCATAGAACCGTTCAGCTTCTTCAGTGTTACTAATGGTTTGCCTTGGAAACAAACAGAGATCAATCTGTCGTTTTTGAGACTGCATCCAAGTACTGCATTTCGGACTCTTTTGTTGACTATGATGGCTACTCCATTTCTTCAAAGAGATTCCTGCCCACAGTAGTAGATATAATGGTCATCTGAGTTAAACTCACCCATTTCAGTCCATCTTAGTTCGCTGATTTCTAGAATGTCAATGTTCACTCTTGCCATCTCCTGTTTGACCACTTCCAATTTGCCTTGATTCACGGACCTAACATTCCAGGTTCCTATGCAATATTGCTCTTTACAGCATCTGACCTTGCTTCTATCATCAGTGACGTCCACAACTGGGTGTTGTTTTTGTTTTTGTTCTGTCCCTTCTTTCTTTCTGGAGTTATTTCTCCACTGATCTCCAGTAGCATATTGGGCACCTACCGACCTGGGGAGTTCATCTTTCACTAATACTAATATGATAAATCATATTAAATTATAAACTCAGAGGAGTTCAAAGAAGAGAGCTAATCATGTATGTTGGGTGTTGGAGGAAACAAAAATGAGGCTACCCATGTTGTGATGAGAGAAAAATTAAAGGTGCATGCTTTCTTATTTTTAAGGGTTAATAAGAAGACCACTTAGACCAGAACAGAAGATTTAGACAGCAGAAAAAGCTATAGAATCATATTTTCAAGGGCTTTAAACACTAGCAAAAAGATTCTAAAAGGGAGTTTTTGAAAGCTAGAAAATAGGAACAAAATGCTGCAAGTGGCATTTTAACAAAAGTATTATGCAGGATAAGGTACAAGAGGATTTTGCTTTTGGCTGTCTTTCACTCTCTCTTTCTCTTTTTCCTAACTGAGTTTTTAATTTCATCAAATTAACATCGTTTAGAGTGGCAAAACTTCTATAAGGCTTCTATGAAAAACACTAATTCTCTCACCCTCTTTCTTCTATGCTGCTTCTTCAAAAAATTCATATTTGTTCATACTTTAAACTTTAGATTCTTTTTGTTTACCTGTCTCTAAATAACATGCTTATATTGCTCCGTTCTGATTTTCAGACACCCACTTCCTGTCTTCCTATCCTTCCAATGTCGTTATTTGAAACCAATTTTTCCTCTCTAAGCTTTTCTCTTTGTTCTGCTGTTTTAAATTTTCACAGAGATATGCCTTGGTGTGGGTCTATTTTCATACACTGTGCTGGGCCCTCAGTAGATCATTTATGCAGGAATCACATGTATTCTAGTTCTGGAAAAAATGCGGCAATTATGTGTTTGATGACTTCCTCCTCCTATTTTCTCTCTTCTTGGGTCTTTGTTATTTTAAATGTTCCTCTAATTTTCTTATTTTTCATGCCTATTTTAGATATTTTGTCCTTTCTCTCTTCTTTCTGGGAGATTCTTGTGGCTTTATCTTTGATCCTTCCAATTTTATTTTTTTCATCTCTGCTCTCTTGCTTTAATTTCCAAAAGCTTTTATTTACCCTCAAACTTCCTTTTAAGATAACATCTTTTCCTTGTTTTGTAGCGGTAACATCTTTTCATACCTAAATGATTTTATAATTTGTAGTTGTGAAGTTCTCTTTTTCTCCACATTTCACTTACCTGCACTCCTTGGTCTCCAGCTTTTCCATTAGAGGTTTTAAAAAAATGACTTTGTAGTCAATTCAGATTTAAGAAAAAGAAATACAAAATTTCAGGGGGAAGTCAGAGCTCATAGGGAGGCCTATTCTCTAGATATTTAGCTTTATCTGGCTGGGTTGCTTAATAGTTAACACTTGAACTCATTTTTTTTTTTGGGGGGGGGTGCTTTCTTCTGGGCTTTAGAACAGAAGCCTCTTTAAATCTCATGCTGTATGTGTTTAAGTCTGGCTGACCACACTTTCAGATCTGACAAAGGTGGGAGTCTCAACCTTTAGGATACACACTGTCTTAATCTCCCCAGTTTTAGGATGATATATTAATACCTGAAAATCTCAGTCAATGAAAATTGACTGTTTTTTCCAAAAGCAAACTTTTAGTCCTCTTCCAAGATTAAGCAGGGCAGTGGCCCAGCTTTACAGATCTGGACACCTCACATTTTCTTAGCCAAGAATTTTAATTAATTCTATCAATTTGTAATTAATTCTATCATTTTTGGCTCCACCTTCAATCCATTTCCAGAGAACCCTGTATTATGGAATTTGGAATGTTTGGAGAATTTTGCAGTGTTAAGCAGGTCGTTTTTTTTTTGCTTCCCTACTTCTGGTTAAGAATTCAGCTTTTTTATATCTTCTATGTCATGCTTCTATTTCCTTTCTAGCTTTCAACATTTTGCTGTTATTGCCTTTTCATCCAGTATCTTTGTTATGTGTTAAAAATCCGTTTACACAGATTTTTGTGAGATTTGGAAAGCGATTGGAAGAAAATCATGAATGATAAATTTTCTACCTTTAACCATGGGTTTCCACCTGGTTTTGCCTTTTATTTTTTTGGTGTGGAAATACAGGAGACAAGGCAACCAATTAGAAGGTGATAATAGAAGTAAAATGAGAAGTGAAGAGTATTTGGACCACAGGAGAAAGGACAATGAAGGTTTTCAGAGGAAGACTCAACAAGATATATTGATTGTTTTAGATGAAAGAAATGAAGAAAGTGTGATCCCAAATTTCAAGTTAGGTGAGTAGAATAATGATGGTACCACTGTTGGAGATTATCAGGGTAGGATTAGAACTGGGTATGAAAGAAGATATCCTGAAAGACTGTTTGGATTGTTTCCTCCCATTTGGCTTCAAAATATACCAAGGTAAACATTGTTTGCATATAAGACAGAGGTTTCCCTCTGCTAATTGCAAGTTAGGTTCTATTAGGATTTAGTTGTAAAAACCAAAATTTGTACCAGCTAGCAAAAAATATTTTAAGAAGGGGCATTAGCTACTATAGAATTATTGGATGTAAAAGAGAAGCAGACTTAATGTTGACTGTCTAAGAATAACCTCTGGAACAAGACACTGAAATAACATGCTGGGAGACCCACTACCAAGTCTGCAATCATGGGTGTTGAGATACAAGAGGAAATCACTGGAAATGTGTTCAGGAATCCACTGCCAAAGCTGTGGTCCAGCAATCAGGATATTGCTACCACCGCAAATGTGTCTTAATTCTCATGAGGAGTCAGATGTCAGAACACTTCTCTAGGTACAGCTAACATCTTTATAACTTTCTTTCATTGGAACAAGGACCAAAATATTAGCAAAGTTGTTCTTTTTAACTTCCATTTTCCGAAGATCAAATACTTTGGTCAATATATCAACCTACTTTTTTGCCTACTTTTTTGTTTTTTCAGTGACAATAGAAAATGAAAATGGCAGTCTCAACTTTTAGTTCATTTTTATATGTCTCCTTGGTGGAAGCACTCTTCACTTAGAAACTAATGCCTTGAAGCCAGCAAAGCCCAAAGTTGCAATGATGGCAAGTAAACATTTTGCAAGTGAATTGTAAGGCATAGTAGTGAGAGAAATCACAAACATACTTCTACCTCTTAGCTTCCAAATATTTCCATTCTGACTATGGGAGAAAAGGCATCATGTGTAATTGAAGATTTAGAGCACCTTTCACATCATACAGGTCAGTGCTAAGCTTATAAGTTGTCATCCTCCAGCTGATATCTACAGTTAACTCTGCAATAGACCAATGTCATAATTCTATAAGTTCAGCTGATTCCAAATGATGGGGTATTTCAATGAATCCCATGAGTCTCAATCCACTGCTTTACTTTCTTTTTTATGCATAGTGATTTCTTTGATTACAACGAGAGGATGTAGTGATGATAAATATACCATAAAATAAGACTATGGATGTGGATTTAAAGATTCAGGTCAGGCAGGAAAGTCATATCCTTTCTGTTCTCTTCTAATAAGCAGTAATTTCTGTCTGCTTTTTGGGGAATGAATCCAGTGTTATCAGTTAGTAGGAACTGGGGTCATAGTAGAGGCTTAGCATTGTTTTCTACTATTACAAGGAAAGGTAAATCCTCATGGTTGAATGTGTAAATAACATCCAAACCCTGCCACAGTGGCCAGTATGTTCATGGGTTCTTTGAACCACCCTTGAATAGTTGAGAAAAGCTGATGGGGAGAAAGTTTTAACATACTCTAACTAAAGGGTCTTTCCTCCTTTATATTTCTTGGCTGGAAATACATCAGGACACAAATATTGTTAAATTCTGGGCCAATTTGGAGAGGTACATTTTTCTGTCCCTTCTAAATTCATTGTATTTTCAACCAAAATTATTTTTTGAGAGTATGTGATGTGTCAAACTATTCTTAACACATTGGATACAATAGTGAGTGAAATCTTGGCCTTATGATGCTTATATCATCTGTGCTCTAACCTTGTTCCTTCCAGTCCTGACTCATTTAGGCAAATTGTTAGCTGTGGACCAGAAATCAGTATAGATCCCACAGTCACGGTTATTTCCAGGAAAAGTGGACCACCTGATGCTGCTGCTGCTGCTTCTGCTAAGTCGCTTCAGTCATGTCCGACTCTGTGCGACCCCATAGACAGCAGCCCACCAGGCTCCGGTCTCTGGGATTCTCCAGGCAAGAACACTGGAGTGGGTTGCCATTTCCTTCTCCAATGCATGAAAGGGAAAAGTGAAAGTGAAGTCACTCAGTCGTGTCCGACTCTTCGGGACCCCATGGACTGCAGCCTACCAGGCTCCTCTGTCCATGGGATTTTCTAGGCGAGAGTACTAGAGTGGGTTGTCATTGCCTTCTACGGACCACCTGATATGCTTTTCAAATTTCTATCCACTGGAGATTTTCCTTCTCTACCCCTCAGTTCAGTTCAGTCACTCCGTTGTGTCCAACTCTTTGCAATCCCATGGACTGCAGCACGTCAGGCCTCCCTGTCCATCACCAACTCCCGGAGTTTACTCAAACTCATGTCTGTTGAGTCAGTGATGCCATCCAACCATCTCATCCTCTGTCATCCCCTTCTCCTCCTGCCTTCAATCTTTCCCAGCATCAGGGTCTTTTCAAATGAGTCAGCTCTTCGCATCAGGTGGCCAGAAGATTGGAGTTTCATCGTCAGCATCAGTCCTTCCAGTGAATACCCAGGACTGATCTCCTTTAGGATGGACTGGTTGGATCTCTTTGCAGTCCAAGGAACTCTCGAGAGTCTTCTCCAACACTACAGTTCAAAAGCATCAATTCTTTGGTGCTCAGCTTTCTTTAGAGTCCAACTCTCACATCCATACATGACTACTGGAAAAACCATAGTCTTGACTAGATGGACCTTTGTTGGCAAAATAATGTCTCTGCTTTTTAATATGCTGTCTAGGTTGGTCATAACTTTTCTTCCAAGGAGTAAGCGTCTTTTAATTTCATGGCTGCAATCACCATCTGCAGTGATTTTGGAGCCCAAAAAGATAAAGTCTCTCACTGTTTTCGTTGTTTCCCCATCAATTTGCCATGAAGTGATGGGACTGGATGCCATGCTCTTAGGTTTCTGAATGTTGAGTTTTAAGCCAGCTGTTTTACTCTCCTCTTTCACTTTCATCAAGAGGCTCTTTAGTTCTTCTTCACTTTCTGCTATAAAGGTGGTGTCATCTGCATATCTGAGGTTATTGATATTTCTCCCAACAATCTTGATTCCAGCTTGTGCTTCATCCAGCCTAGTGTTTCTCATGATGTACTCTGCATATAAGTTATACAGACTTGATGTACTCCTTTTCCTATTCAGAAGCAGTCTGTTGTTTCATGTTCAGTTCTAACTGTTGCTTCCTGACCTGCATACAGATTTCTCAGTGGGGCTTTAATGTCGCCAGTATCTATTTATTTAATTTCTATTGCAAAATAAGCTGAGTGGCTCAATGGATGTGAGCCCAGTGCTGATTTAGGCACAAGTTGGAGGGTCTGGTTCCTTAGGGGCATTTCACATATATTTGCTATTGATCACAAGGGCAATCATGAAGGAGTGTGTGAGTAGATAAGCACCCACCTATCAGTACAGACACACACACACACACACACACACACACACTATAGTCGTTTTATACTGATGATAGCTTTGTAGTTTCATTTTTACATAATAAAATATAAAGGAGAAAGGGCACAAAACTGAATCAGAAAGCTTAGCTTATGGTCTTGATTCAAGCATATGCTTGCTAAGAAAAATCATTTAAAATATAATCCTTTGTTTCCTTTCCTATAAAGACTGTAACATTTGACCTATTTCCCATGATTATTGTAAGTTTAAGATATAAAAATGCTATGAAATGTGTTATATGGAAAATTGTAATTATAAAGATGTTTGTCAAAAACTATTGTCTAAGTATCAAACATTGAGGAGATAATTATTCTTTTTTAATTTTATTTTATATTATCGTGGACTTATTGTGTTAGTTTCAGGTATACAGCAAAGTGATTCATTTATTCATATATATGTATCTATTCTTTTTCACATTCTTTTAAACCAAGGTCACATAGCTGATAAGTTCCATAGATTGAATTTGAACCCAAGCAGTCTAGCACTGTATTCTGAGCTTTCCATTTCTATGTTGCCTCTCACCCTATTACCAGTCTCCATTTATTATTTCTTATTATTTCCTACTTCCTAATAAGTAAGATATAGTCTCAACACAGTAGGATTTTTACTGATATAAAGAAATACATTAAAAAGTAGTAGAATAAGTTAATGTATTTATGGACAGAATTATGGAGGGTTTAAGAGGAAGATATTACTTTTTTCTTGGCTGAGAGGAAAAGCATAAAGCAAAGCTTCACAGAGAAGGTGACATTTGACCTGAATATTGAAGGAAGAGGAGATGGTTAGGAAGAAAAAAGAGAGCATATGGGCAAACTTTTCTATTAACCCTTTATGAAACCACCTGTATCTTAGCTTTATATTTTGTTTGAGCATAGTGGCTGTCACATGGTGAGCAAGCACTCAAATAACTCTCATCTGTAGGCAAGACAAGAGATGACAAAAAGACCCAAGGAGTACTGTACTGGAGCAGGATGATCCTATGTACTGCCTTCTGTGGTCAGGGAATGCTGATGGTGATATCTGAGCTGTTTATTCTCGCTGGATCATCTTGTTCCTATAAGGCCAATAGAACATGTTGTGCCACTTTGCGAAACCTCTCCAAATGTTTTGGATTTGGAATTTTGAACTAAAGTGAATCCTTTCCCTTTATTCTGGGAAAAATATAATTTCTTATTTAGTCTTTTTAGAAGAAGTAATTAGAAAACTTTGCAAAAGCAAATTTAACCAGACATTTAAAAAAGTACAAAAAATGATGAACCAAGAACAAAGAAGCTCAAATGATGTAAAATATAATTTCTTAACAGAATGATTTAACATGCAGAGGTAAGGCATTTAACACAATTTACTTGGGTTTTTTTTTTACTTGGTTTTTTTTTACTTGGGTTTTTTTTTTTTTTTATTGAATCCATGTTTAAAACTTAAGCTTTCATCAGAGACAATACTAAAGATGGTTACATCTCTCTCAGATTTTCAGTGTAGCCAATGAAAATAAAATTACTTTCTATACTTACTGATTACCCCCTTGGAATATGAGCGACTGCATTTACAGTAACTAGAGGAAGACACAGAGATATATTTGTTGGATTTACCAGGGTTTGTGAAGGCAAAAATGATTTACGGCTTCTATACTTGTATTATGCTATCAACAGAAATACACAAACTTAGAAATCCCACATCCCAACTTGATTCTTAGTAATTCGTGCCTTTACATGTTAATAGTATGGTAGTGCTGTGGATTTAATCCAACAAATAAAGTGTTTCATTATGGTTCGTTCACTCTTACTAACCTTGGACAGAACTGCTTATGTTAGTGATGTTTTAGAAACATCATCATCACAGTGACTTAGAAGCTGTTCTCAAAGCACTGGCTGAACCACTGAGGTCTTATCTTGAGAAAGTATCATAAAACTATTAAGGTGATTGTTGTATATTAATATTACTGAGGGCTGTCATAAGGAATGTGGTATTTTTGTTTGGGATGTTGGGACAGAAGTGAAAGCAAAACAAATGTCAGTTTCTAAGGATGTCCTGAAATTGAATATTTTATGTCTTGAAGTGAAAGGATAAGAGGAATGGGACAGGCCTTAGTAATAGACAAAGTGGTATAGTTGTGGAAATGTGTTTAAGGAAATAATTCAAAAGAGAAAAACCTATTTTCATGTAAATGCTTTTTGTAGCATTACTTATATTAGCAAAAATATACTACTCTTTATTAAGTTTCAACCTAGTTCATAACTAACTATATGCTTTATTTGACCTTGGCCTCCTGGATGTCTCCTGAACACCTAATATCCTTAACACCCAAGCAATCATGTTTAAGACTGCATAATCATTAAGGAATATTCCCCTCCCACTGCTTCCTAAATTATACTCAGTGCATTTCCTTTACCAAGGTATGGATTAATTGTTGACTCCCCCAGAGACAGCGGAGCCTAGTGGGCTGCAGTCTATGGGGTCGCACGGAGTCGGACACGACTGATGTGACTTAGCAGCAGCAGCAGCCACCAGTCACGAGCCAAAGAGACTCAGTTCTGCCTCTATGCTGACTCTTCTCTATATGTTACCATCATGCTCTAATTTATTGCCTCTCTACATTTTTTTTCACACTTTATAATAACCTCCTAACATGCCTCCCTGAATTCAAGATGTCATTTTTCCCACTTCTCTTTTCCAACCACAACATCAACAGTTCTCTACACATTGGTCCATGTACTTAGATCCCATTGCCATATTCATATGAAATCCTATGTGCTTACAAAATAAACTCCAAATGCTTTAGCATTGGAATATTGGAATAAACATACCATGAGCTCTCCTATCCCTGATTCTCCAACCTACTTCTGACCTACCATTTTAGCTCTATGTTGCATGCATCTAGACTCTCAACCCATTGAATGTGCCTAAAACTTCAGCCTCACCCTCATAACATTTCCTTAAATTTCCTTTATCCTAATTTCTTATTTTCTATTTCTTTTGTAATTTCAATTTCTTTATCATTTTCATTTCTTTGTAATCCCATCGCCTGTTTTATTTTTTTAGATTTTTTTTCAGATGCACACAACTTTTAAAATCTTTATTGAATTTGTTATAGTATCATTTCTGTTTATGTGTTGGTTTTTTGGCCATGAGGTATGTGGGCTCTTAGCTCCCCAACCAGGGATCAAACCTCTGCCCCCTGCACTGGTAGGTGAAGTCTTAACCACTGGACCATCCCAAGGAAGTCCCTATATTTTCTTATATGCACTGTTATGATTATGTGTTTTGTTCCAAACTTATATTGATGAATTGTTCCTATATCTCTGTCTTCTTTAGTGGCTTATAAGTTTCTGCAGGCAATCACCTTAGATTTTTTATGACCTTATGCCTACTACTTTCCCAAGTAATATCATTCTTCTGCTTAGAATGCATCCTAAAGTATATTTATTGCACATTAAGCAAAATATTTTATTAACTGATATGTAATATGATATATAATTATAAGTACAGTTTCATGCAACCAGTGTACATTGAGACAGTCTAACTGAATATTTATATCTATACTTAAATAAGTCAGTTGAGTGTGATGGACAGTTGCCAACATTTATTATGAAGAAACTATGTGCCAAGTACTTATCTAGTACTTACCTATTGGATGGATTTAGATGCTAATTCAGATGTACATATTGTGGGTCTACTATGTCCCAGGTTCTGTATTGGGAACTATTAATAGAAAGACTAGATGCAGTTCTACCTCTATGATCTTATAGTATAGTTTGAGGAAAAGATAATAAAAATGCTAGCATAAATATTATATAATAGGTTCCACAATAGAGAAAAGATGCTTGCACCTTGGAAGAAAAGTTATGACCAACATAGATGGCATATTAAAAAGCAGAGTCATTACTTTGCCAACAAAGGTCCATCTAGTCAAGGCTTTGTTTTTTCCAGTAGTCATGTATGGATATGAGAATTGGACTAAAAAGAAAGCTGAGCACCAAAGAATTGACGCTTTTGAACTGTGGTGTTGGAGAAGACTCTTGAGAGTCCCTTGGACTGCAAGAAGGTCCAACTAGTCCATCCTAAAGGAAATCAGTCCTGAATATTCATTGGAAGCTGAAACTCCAATACTTTGGCCACCTGATGCGAAGAACTGACTCATTTGAAAAGATCCTGATGCTGGGAAAGATTGAAGGCAGGAGGAGAAGGGCATGACAGAGGATGAGATGGTTAGATGGCATCACCGGCTCAATGGACATGAGTTTCAGTAGGCTCCGGGAGTTGGTGATGGACAGGGAATTCTGGCGTGCTTCAGTCCATGGGGTCACAAAGAGTCGGTCATGACTGAGCAACTGAACTGAACTGAACTGAACAATAGAGAAAGGCAGAGGGTGCTTGGGACATTTTAAGAACACAATGGAAAGGTTAAGAAAAGGATTGTTTAGGGGAGGCTGTCCATTCCAGGTATTGACAGCCAATGGAAATGTATAAAGAGGAAATTAGTGCTTGGGTTACATAAGCAGTTAAATAAATATGACTTGAAGAGAGAAAGTGCATACATGTTGGTGGAGCTGAGGAAGTTGGTGATGAAAGGAAGTAGCTTGAAAGAGAAACTAGAACTGGGAAATGGAGGTAATGGAATATCTTATACTGATCTAAAAGTTTGATTTTTTTTTTCAGAAGAAAATGGGAATCCACTGTAAATTGTGAGTAATGAAATGCATAATTAGAATGTTGAGAAAGTGCCTTCTAGGCACTTTATATATATTATCTCCTTTAATCCTCTTCTTACCAGTTAGTGGGTATTTATCCCTGGCTTACAGAGGAAATATTCCTCTCAGTGATGACTGTCTTCCATTGTTTATCTTTCTGCTTCTATTTTGTCTCTTCAAAGAGGATTTTTCTGACAGCCCTGTATAAATTTCTTCTTCTATGGGGTAAAAAATAGAAAAATATAACCAGGAGAGCTGGGGACAGGGGGGGCGGGAGGGAAGGGGATGGGAATTTAAATAAGTTGGCCAGGGAAGGTCTCATTAAGTTGACATTTGGGAAACTTTAAAGATGGTAAGAAGATATCTTGGAACTAAAGCATCTCAGGTAGTATTATCAGCCAGTGTAAAGGCCCTAAGGTAGGATCATGCTTCACTTGAGTAGGAACAGCAAAGAAATTGGAACTGGAACATATTCCATCTCCCCTTAACAGAAATACTTGTAGAGAACAGGAATGCAATAAATATTTCCTGAATAAATATATGAGTAAAGGAAGAAAGGACATATTTCAGTTTCTCAAGTGGTTTGCTCAAACCCAAACCCATACCTACCCTTTCTATTATAATTACCCTGCCTCTTGATGCCTAATTCCTACATGGCTGAAATCCTATAAACAGCATTGAGGTAGAATTTTTATGAATGAGTATTCATTAAGGACTCTGTACAGACTCATCTATAGTTTACGTGCAGATGTGTGTGCCATCTCTGCAGACAAATACTCTTTCATGTGTCTTTACAAGAAGCAACAGTGACACACAGTGGTTGATGGAGTGAATCAGAGATGAACTCCCTCCAGATATCCCAGGAGGTATCGCAGCTATTTCTCAGGCTTTCTTTCTTTGGAAAGTTGGTTGTCTTGTTAATTCAGGCAGGTATTAACTACCCAATATATTCAGCGTATCCCTCGTTGTAAGCTGTCAGACTGTGACACAACATCACATAATGTGACGTTACATGATACATAATGCCTGAATTAAATAATAAAAAAGTCCTAGACACTTCTTTCAGTGAAAGAGTAGGTAGGTAATCTGAATATTTGGGGTAATTGGCTCTAGGAAGAGAGAGGCATCATTATTTCAGGCTCCCTAGTGAGCTTTAATTAGCCATATTGCTTCATTGTGTGACAAAGAGAACGCTGCTGGTAGTGCTAAATCTATAATGACACCCTGGCTTTAGGAGCACAGGTATTTTAAACTACCTTGACTGACTGACATATAGGTAATTCTATTCAGAGCTTAGCAGTGAACTCAGGCATTTGGAAGTGTCTTTCCTCAGATGGGCATACATTTGTTGTTGTGAATCTGAGAGGTTTCTTCTCCTTTGTTTCCTCGTCTTCCCCAATCCCCATAGTCCTCCAACTGGGGAAAGTCATCAGGTATTCACAACAGGCCTGTGTTCTACCTGGGATTTAAGAATATAATACATCTGTGTTTCTGAAGCACTGAGTGCTGCAGAAAGAGTTCCAATAGCTCTTAACATTTAACAATGGGCCAAGACACTAGGAAGGGCTTTCTGGGGGCCTTGGAAGCCCCTTTAATCCTTTATTTGCAGATATGGCAGGAAGACTACTTGCAGAGCAGGAAAATTCTTAAAGGCTGAATTTTTTGGAACCAGTATTCAGCATTTTGATTTTTTATTTTAATGATAGTAACACCAGGAATAGCAGGCTGGGTAGCAGTGGACAAAGCACCAGCCTTGTGATTCAACTGTCTTACCTTGGATGATGGGTGAATTGTCTTACATGCAGGGAGGTAATTGTGCTCCATCTCTATCTCCATAAAATGCTTTCTGACTTTCTATGTTTTTAGCCAGTTGAGATTGTGGATTTTCCCTATCATCTTCTCACCAGTGTTCTTAAAGAGAAAAAGCAGACACATGCACGAGATGGATGGACAAGGCTGTGGAACGGTCTATGGTCAAGGATCAAAGAGAAACTGATGGGCTCATATTAGCCTTCTTATCCCCAGAGAATATTAGGAGCCGGAACTTAAGTGTCTAAAGTCTGTGGTTTTCAATAGAGCTCCAGAGATGCTGAGCTGAAAGCACTGCTTCTTTGCAATTGCTAAAGGAGATGCCTCTAAATGATCCTTGCATCTTCAATTAAACATGAACTACTTTCAGTGCATTTATAAGAGTCTATCTAAGAACTGTGGACCCCCAAATTTAACTGAGTATGTAACCGAGACTGGTATTATCTAGGCATCACGTAAAGTGGAGCGGGGCAGGGAAGATGAAGAAACTCAGAAGAAAACAAGTCATAGCATTATATGAAGACAGGAAACTCAAAAGGACTGCCTTCCAGCTCTGACCACATTTTAGGTGGAGGCAGCACTAGCGCTTAGCAAGAATCGCTTTCTTAGGTAATTTTTGTCTCCTTTATATTTTTTTCTCTCCTTAAAATAGTAATGACAATAATAGTATTTATGGAGTATTTTAGTATTTTATGGTGAAGTGTGCTCATGTTTAGTCACTCAGTCATCTCCAGCTCTTTGCGACCCTTTGGACTGTAGCTTGCCAGGCTTCTCTGTCCATCTATTACCCAGTCAAGAACACTGGAACAGGTTACCATTTCTTCCTCTAGGGGATCTTCCTGACTCAGGAAAGAAGTCTCCTGCATTGAAGGCAGATTCTTAACCTGCTGAGCCATCAGTGCATGCATATATATTAGCTAACTTGCTCCTGATTTTATAGACATAAAATATTTATTGACTCCCCATTGCATCGCCCGTCATTTGCTTAACATTTCCCCACTCCACATCAGGTCAGATTCATTCTTATTCCTGTTTCACTAACTCAACTCAGTGTTTTTTCTGGACTAAAACTACAGCATTAAAATAAAGCAAAAAGAGCTATCTGCTATTATTTCTTCAATAGTTTATAAATAGGAAAGCTGATAATTTTTGTGGGTACAAGAAGAGGTTAAGAAACGTGAAAAGAGATGCTGTGGGGAAGAGAGTGTTTTTCCCCAGACAAAAAGGCCTGGGGCTAAGCTGGAATTTTAGAATAAGTGAAGGACACTCCCATAGGGAACTGGCATTTCCCTCTTCTGTGGCCAGTGTTGCAAAATGGGAAAGAATTCTGAAATGTGGCACAGAAGAACTTTCTAATTATCATTTTTCAGATTCCAAGGATAATAATTTTCTCTAAATGTAAACAATACCAATTCTGCACACCAAAGATTTATTGATGTGAGATTCCATGGAATGTTTCTCTAATAATACATTTTGATTGGCTGTTGCAGGCAGAAACTATTATTGATGATTGGGATTCCAGTTAAGGGGTCATCTTGAGGAGGTAGGTAAAAATGACATTAATTTGCCTCTTGTTGAAACCCTTGAATTTTCCCAAATGAATGGTGAAACCACACCAACCACAATTTTAGTGATTGTGGTTGTTTTTCACTTAATTTTAATTTGGGGGGCAAGTGTACCTTGTTTTGCATAGTTAAATTAGAATAGAAATAAATTACTTATGACTACTGTAGTGCTTTAGAGCTTGAAGAAAATTTAGAAATAATCTAGACTTTTTACAGTTGGAGGACCTGAAGCCCAGACAGTTCAAATGACTTAAACTAGTTAGGCACAAAACAGAAAGTGGAACCTAGTTCTTACTGTTAGTCAAATGATTTTCCTGATAAAGCATTTTGTTGTTGTTTAGTCATTAAGTTGTCTCCAACTCTTTTGCGACTTCATGGACTATAGCCCACCAGGTTCCTCTGTCCATGGGATTTCCCAGGCAAAAATACTAGAGTGGGTTGCCATTTCTTTCTCCAGGATAAAACATTTAGCCAGTTATAATTCTTTACGAATTACCTCTAGCCAGGAAATTGCTGGTAAACCCAGATATTCTGAGATAGCTTTGTTTTTCTCTTTTTGCCATCTTTGTGCACAGTGTGGGAGTCTCCCAACCCCCAATGCTGCAAGCTCACATTTCTGAGACACACTCTCTCTGACTCTGCATGAGGCTGTTCTAGGCTGGACTTTTTCCTCATCAGCCTCTTTGTGTCCCCCTTTGTGAGGCTGTCTTTTGGCCTGACAGTATATTGGTGGTCTCTCTGGCTTCAATCCCTAAAGGTGGGCTAGAAATAGATTCACTTCTAAAGGTAATATGAGAGAGTGAATTTTGCTAAAATATTTTCTCCAAAATATTTGATTTGAGATTTTTATTGGAAGTTGATATTTTAAATCAGGAAGAAGAATGGAAAGACTAGAAAGGGAAGGAAAACAAAAGACAAAAGGAAATCAACACAGAAATAGAACTAAAAATCCTATGTTGGCAAATCTAAGAGTTGAAAGATCAGATAACACAGTCAAATCAGAGCCCAGTGGACTACCTTGTATGACACTCAGCAAATTATAAAGTCCATTCACATACATTATTTGATCTTCACAACAGCTTTGTAAGGGAAAAGTGATTCTAAATAGTTTATAAATAAGAAAACTGAGATTCAAATTTCAGTTTAGTTACTTACCCACGTTTGTTTGGGGAAGCACACTGACTGAAACCACCCACTCTGGCCAGGCGACATAGTAACCATTTGCATGAGTTTTACAACAGGAGGAACACAGAACTAATAAGCCACCACCAACCGAAAGAGTTCAGGTCAAAAGGAGACACCACATGTTTGACCACCTGCCAGAATCCTTCTCTTTGGCATCCATCTTGACTGAACAAGGCATGCACCACCAGGAAGGACTCTGAGTCAGAATGATTGGCTAAAGATGACCCAGAAACTAATCCCATCACCATAAAACCCGAAACTGTGAGCCATGTGACAGAGCTGTTCTCCTGGGTTCCCTTATTCTCCGCCCGAGTGCCCTTTCCCAGTATAATCTCTTGCTTTGTCAGCACATGTGTCTCCTCAGGCAATTCATTTCTGAGTATTAGACAAGAGCCCAGTTTTGGGCCCTGGAAGAGGTCCCCCTTCCTGCAACACATTCCTACAGCTTGTAATGGCAGAAATAACCAAAACCACAAGCTTCTCTCTGCAGATTTTGTGCTCTGTTAACCACAACACCCCAATTTACAGTTGTTTCAAGTGACTCAGGCACATTAGGGAACTCAGCTGGTTAGAGTTTCATGGCCCTATGGCATAAGTTACAGGTTTGATTATTTTGTATTTTGGTATCTATTTAGAGTAAAAGCCATAGTCACCTATAACACAAATACATTTCCTTTAGTTTCAAGAAGAACGAGGTATCTGTGTACTCTATAATACAAATAGGTCACCTTTATTTGAATAAGAGTGTATGTTCTCCATTTTACTGGTAGAGGGTTAAACCATCTTTGCATATGAAAGACAGTTGTCATGCATTGTGATATATAGTAATGCTTCATTATTTGGATTTGTAAAGCTGGTATTGTAACTTAAATACCCACAGTCTGTAAGTCCCTGCCACCAGGTAAATGAAAGTACTTTGAGATATGATTGCTCATATTGTCCGAAGTCGAGAGATTTAAAATATTTTTCAAAATAAGATTTTTGTAGTTCCCACGGGTGTTAGTAGATATTCAGATAAAGGTTATATGAGAATCTGGGGAAAAAAACAAAACAACCTCTTCTTAATATGAATGTTTTTAACAAGGCCATCAGCTTGAACTGATGGGATAGAAGCAACATTGTGATCTTCAGAATAAAATATTTTTCTTCAGAATTGTGCCCTGGAATCCTCAGGCTTAATTAGGTTATTTCAAGGAAGGACTGAGGGGAAAGAAATAATCTCATTTGCTTGGCAGCATATCATTCCTAGGGGAACACATGTTTACATTTTGCTAAATTACACAACTCCACAGAAGTTACTGGAGAGCTAAAGATATAGTCATACTGAACTGTAGGAAACCACATGTTGATAATGAGCCCATTTTGTGTCTTGGCTTGTGGAAAAGAATGTGAAGATGCCTTATTCTGTGTTATTTTTTTTTTCCTTCTGACAGTACTGATGCACTGCCGCAGGCAGTCTAAAAATAATAGCATGAGGTTAACTGACAATTGCAGGTGTATTTACACTGATATTCTGATATTAGCATGTTGCTTAAAAATACTACTGGAGGTGATACAGTATGCATCCAAATAAATTTTCTTTATTAGAAAGGAGAAACTGGCAGAAAAGGCAAAAATTCCTTAAAATAATTGATAGAAAAATGTAGCTATTTTAATAATCTGCCACAATGAGCTGATTTTTTTCCCTAAACTTGTGCTCTGTGGACTGAAAGCAAAAGAATCCATCTGAAAAATGTGTCATCAAATGTCCCTCCTTCCACACACACATCTACACCTGCACTCACATACCCGTGTGTGCATACATACAGCAAACAGTTTGAGAATCATACCTGGAAACCTTCTAAATCTGTAGGGATGATCAGAAGCCTCCCGTCTCTGTGGCAGTGCATCTCACCCTCCAGATCCACTTTCTACCCTTTTTCTCATTGGTTGACAGGCTCTTGCTCATGTTTGGATTTAGCTAATGGGAGTTATCAACATGATCTGGCGTTACTTTGAGGTGTTGATTTCCTGGCCTGCAGAACTAAAGCTGCAGCTCTCACTACATTGCAGGTGGATCTCTCTACCCCTGGCCTGCAGGCAAGAGGAGGAAATGGCCCCTTGCTGTTGCCAGGCCCAGGCGCTCACTCCTGGTTGTTTCTCTTAGCTGTGACTCTTGTTTCTGTGTTTTGTCCCTAAGTCTTGTCTGACTCCTTTGCCACCCTATGGGCTGCAGCTCACCAGGTTCCTCTGTCCAGACAAGAATGCTGGAGTGGGTAGCCATTTCCTTTTTCGGGAGATCTTCCTGACTCAGGAACAGAGCTTGCGTCTCTTGCATAGGCAGGCAGATTCTCTACCACTGAGCCACCCTTAACCCTGATTGAAAGTGAAAGTGAAGTCGCTCAGTCCTGTCTGACTCTTTGCGACCCCATGGACTGTAGCCCACCAGGTTCCTCTGTCCATGGCATTTTCCAGGCAAGAGTACTGGAGTGGGTTGCCATTTCCTTCTCCAGAGGATCTTCCCGAACCAGGGATTGAAGCTGGGTCTCCCGCATTGTAGGCAGACGCTTTACTGTCTGAGCCACCAGGGAAGCCTGTTTACATCCTTGTAAATAATTTTAATGAACCCTCTCAATTACTCCGTTTGAGTATGTTTACTGTGAGGACTCTGAACTGAAAAAAAATGCTGGGTTGAGAAACTGGTTTTATAAGGGCAAATGAAGCCCAGGCCTCCCCACAAGGAACTGATCACAGCAGAGAAAGTTATATACAGAGTGATGGGGAAACACAGCAAAAGGTTATTCATGTCAGTTGACAGTGAGGCTAAGGGAAGTGTTTTGGGGGAAGAGATGATGCTTGACAGAAAATTTATGCTATTGAAAAATTTATGCTATTTTAATAAACTTCCAAATAAAATCATACCATTTTCAAAAATCAAGAACTCCATCAACATATGGTCAGATTATTTGCCCTCATCCGCTTCACCACCCCTTCCTTAGGATCATTTTCAAAATGATTTGTGGATAATATATGTTTACCTCTAAATATTTCAGCATGTATCTCTAAAACATAAGCACTGTATCATCACCCTTAAAACAATCAATTACAAAACTTCAGTATAATTAGAGTTCAAAACTATCTAGTTGTACTAAAAATGTTCTTTTACTCTAGTTTATTTGAATTGGAATCAAGTAAGGCATATATTATTATAATTGGTTTCTTCTATTTATAGGTCTCTCTCTCCATATATATATATATATGGACTTCCCTGGTGGCTCAGAGGTTAAAGCATCTGCCTGCAATGCAGGAGACCTGGGTTCGATCCCTGGGTTGGGAAGATCCCCTGGAGAAGGAAATGGTACCCCACTCCAGTATTCTTGCCTGGAAATCCCATGGACAGAGCAGCCTGGTGGGCTACAGTCCATGGGGTAGCAAAGAGTCGGACACGAATGAGCGACTTCACTCACTCACTCCATATATATATAAACACACACACACACACACACATATATATATATGTATATGTCTATGTATATTTCCCTTACAGTTTCTTTGTTGGAAAAATCAGGTTATTTGACCTAGAGAATTTCCCTCAGTCTGGATTTATTAATTGTATTTCCTGTATTGTTTTATGTTCCTCTCTATATCTCATAACTTGATAGTTGTAACTACAGCTTAATTTGACTTAGGCTTAATTATTTTGGTGGAGGGAAAGATTATTTCATAGATTGTCAATGTTTTTCTGTCAGAATGAATATAATGTCAAGTTGTTTCTCTTTTTTGATGGTAAAAGCCATTGATAATCATTGCCGTAGGCCAGTGGTTTTTCAAATTTCAGTATTCATCAACATCACTTGAAGGCTTGTTAAACCCAGACTGCTGGGCCCCACCCCCAGAGTTGCTGATTCAGTAGTTCTGAGGAAAGATAGGGAGTCTGCATTCCTAACAAGTTCCCAGGTGATGCTGATGCTCGAGACCTCATGACTACTCTCTGAGAACTGTTCCAGGTAGCTCATTCATTCATCTTGAACACCGCCCATCTCAGACCTGGAATCAGCTGTTTCTCCAAAGAGCCCTGATACTTTTTAGTGGGGTATCCTATTTAGAGTCCACTTTCTGAGAGTTATAGGCACTCATTTAAGGTGGGCTTGTCATTGCTTATAGACATTTTAGAGGATAGAGTTAGGACATATATTGAAAAAAATAAATCATGAGTCCATATGGATACTTCCAATTCACATTCAAGACTATAAGACTTTCATTTAATCTTATCCATGTTGCAGTAGTATTAATATCTCCTTTCTCTCACTGTGAAAAATTCCTGCTTTTAGCAACACCAACAAAATTCCCATTTGTTTATCCTATACTAATCATACTACAATCTTATAAAAACAATATCAATATGTCCACCAAACTGATTTCCAAAACCAATTTAATTTTCTATTTTGTTATTGATATTGTTTTGCTACACTTTTAATCTTTAGGACATGTCCCACCAGGGGTGCACAATTATATTAGGTGGTATAAAGTCACTTGAACTAGTTCCTTTCTGTGTAGCTATGTTTCACACTGGTTATTCAATTAGGTAATTTTTATACTTTTATTTTTAAAGTTTGCATTTTGATAAATTAAACTTGTTTTATAATTATATAAAATATCTATAAAATTAAGTCTTTGAAGCAAGGAAGAATCGAAGGATTCTAGCTTTTATCTCTGATTATATCGCTCTGATTCTTTCCTTCCTTCCTCTAAAAGTAAATTTAAAATGTTTTAAAATATCTTTTGGCATTTAGGAAGGTTTGTAATTTTGTTTTAATGATTACCTTTGTACTAATATTACCTTTGTATAAAATCCATCTCCCTTCCCTCTTTTTGGCTGTTGACTGTGACTCTTGTTTCCTACTGTGAGGTATAGTGAACCAAGCTGCCTACTATTCTTTCCTGCCTCTCATCCAGCAGATACTGATAGAGTATCCTCGTAAACACAGTAAATCCTTACTAAACAGCAGAAATACTTACTAAACAGCCAGTGAGTTTATTGTATTTCTCTGTTTTTGATACTTGTACCATGTCTATATTATTACAGTACATAGCAATTTTACTGTTAATGATTATTAGACTTAAATTGAAGGAAGTAGGGAAAACCACTAGGCCATTCAGATATGACCTAAATCAAATCCCTTATGATTATACAGTGGAAGTGAGAAATAGATTTAAGGAACTAGATCTGATAGATAGAGTGCCTGATGAACTCTGGACGGAGGTTCGTGACATTGTACAGGAGACAGGAACCAAGACCATCCCCATGGAAAAGAAATGCAAAAAAGCAAAATGGCTGTCTGAGGAGGCCTTACAAATAGCTGTGAAAAGAAGAGAAGTGAAAAGCAAAGGAGAAAAGGAAAGATATAAGCATCTGAATGCAGAGTTCCAAAGAATAGCAAGGAGAGATAAGAAAGCCTTCCTCAGTGATCAATGCAAAGAAATAGAGGAAAACAACAGAATAGGAAAAACAAGAGATCTCTTCAAGAAAATTAGAGATTCCAAGGGAACATTTCATGCAAAGATGGGCTTGATAAAGGACAGAAATGGTATGGACCTAACAGAAGCAGAAGATATTAAGAACAGGTGGCAAGAATACACAGAAGAACTGTACAAAAAAGATCTTCACAACCAGGATAGTCACGATAATGTGATCACTGACCCAGAGCCGGACATATTGGAATGTGAAGTCAAGTGGGCCTTAGAAAGCATCACTACGAACAAAGATAGTGGAGGTGATGGAATTCCAGTTGAGCTATTTCAAATCTTGAAAGATGATGCTGTGAAAGTGCTGCATTCAATATGCCAGCAAATTTGGAAAACTCAGCAATGGCCACAGGACTGGAAAAGGTCAGTCTTCATTCCAATTCCAAAGAAAGGGAATGCCAAAGAATCCTCAAACTACCACACAATTGCACTCATCTCACATGCTAGTAAAGTCATGCTCAAAATTCTCCAAGCCAGGCTTCAGCAATATGTGAACCATGAACTCCCAGATATTCAAGCAGGTTTTAGAAAAGGCAGAGGCACCAGGGATCAAATTGCCAACATCCGCTGGATCATGGAGAAAGCAAGAGAGTTCCAGAAAAATATCTATTTCTGCTTCATTGACTATGACAAAGCCTTTGACTGTGTGGATCACAATAAACTGTGGAACATTCTGAAAGAGATGGGAATCCCAGACCACCTGACCTGCCTCTTGAGAAACCTGTATGCAGGTCAGGAAGCAACAGTCAGAACTGGACATGGAACAACAGACTGGTTCCAAATAGGAAAAGGAGTGCGTCAAGGCTGTATATTGTCCCCTTGCTTATTTAACTTATATGCAGAGTACATCATGAGGAACGCTGGGCTGGAAGAAGCACAAGCTGGAATCAAGATTGCCAGGAGAAATATCAATAACCTCAGATATGCAGGTGATACTACCCTTATGGCAGAAAGTGAAGAGGAACTCAAAAGCCTCTTGATGAAAGTGAAAGAGGAGAGTGAAAAGGTTGGCTTGAAGCTCAACATTCAGAAAACAAAGATCATGGCATCTGGTCCCATCACTTCATGGGAAATAGATGGAAAAACAGTGGAAACAGTGTCAGACTTTATTTTTTGGGGCTCCAAAATCAGTGCAGATGCTGATTGCAGCCATGAAATTAAAAGACGCTTACTCCTTGGAAGGAAAGTTATGACCAACCTTGATAGGATATTAAAAAGCAGAGACATTACTTTGCCAACCAAGGTTTGTCTAGTCAAGGCTATGGTTTTCCCCGTGGTCATATATGAATGTGAGAGTTGGACTGTGAAGAAAGCTGATCGCCGAAGAATTGATGCTTTTGAACTGTGATGTTGGAGAAGACTCTTGAGAGTCCCTTGGACTGCAAGGAGATCCAACCAGTCCATTCTAGAGGAGATCAATCCTGGGTGTTCATTGGAAGGACTGATGCTAAAGCTGAAACTCCAATACTTTGGCCACCTCATGCGACGAGTTGACTCACTGGAAAAGACTCTGATGCTAGGAAAGGTTGGGGCGGGAGGAGAAGGGGACGACCGAGAATGAGATGGCTGGATGGCATCACCGCCTCTGTGGACATGAGTTTGAGTGAACTCCGGGAGTTGGTGATGGATAGGGAGGCCTGGTGTGCTGTGATTCATGGGGTCGCGGAGAGTCGGACATGACTGAGCGACTGAACTGAACTAACTGAACTGAGTCCTAATTGTATAGAAAAAAATATTCTGTGCTTCTCAAGTTATTTGAAGCTCCTTCTATGACAGATTCTTCAGGAAGAGATCAAGGAACTGATATTCTCTGAGCACTTGCAAGTTTGTAGTAATTTGTAGCTTTTCTACATGAAGTTCAGTTTACATCTTTGCTCATGCTGTCTTTGATTAAATGACTTAAGTATAATACATCATTTTGTTCTACCATAGAGATTTATTGCTGAAAGATTTGATGACAATTGAATTTTTTCCTTGGTATTTTTGTCTGGATGTCATTATGTATACACATTTATTTTTTGTTTAAGTCCAATTATTTAGAAAAAATATGTCTATTTTGGCTATTATAGACTGTTTTCCCAGATATGTGATATACCTTTTAAATATTTATTTTTCAATCTTATTATTATTTCAGAAAAGTTTCCCTCAATTATAGTTTTAGTGTTTATTCTGTTCATTGCTTTGGTTTTTTCTTCAAAGGACTATTATATTTATATTGGATCTTTATCCATCAATTACTCTTGAACACTTTTAAAAATCTTGTTCTTAGTTTCTGATATCTATAAAACTTTGCTATTTTCCATTCTGTTTCTCTTAAAGCATGTTCTTTTGTGTTTATTTGCTTTTGTTTTCTTAACTTTGAAGATCATTTTTTTCTGTCATTTTAAATTCTTTCCTTAATACTTTTCTGTAAATCTTTTTCTCAGTCATCTTATGTTCTGATTTATGTTGTTCCTTGTAGATTCAATAATTACTTAATGACTTTTAGTTCATTTTGAAACAATAAACTTTTTACCTATTTTGTGGGCATATTTTTCTGATATGCTTCCATTATCTGAGGGATTTATTTCATTCTCTAGTCACGCATTTTTATACTGATTTTATGTGTTAGGGTATTATGTAGTGTACTCTGTAGTGTTCTTTGACTCTTGTTCATTTTAAAGTGAAGTGACTTTTTTCTGTTGTTTTTGATGAGAAGAGTGAGTTAGGTTAGCTACCTCTTTTGTCACTTTAATGGGTAAATAGCCTTAAACTTAGATATTTCTACTCTATCACTCTCCCCAGTTTTTTTCTCTTCTCCTTTCCTTGCCCACCTAACACCTGTTCTGCTCATTTGGTTTGTAATCCTAGCGGGTTCTCCTTAGTGCTAAGCTGTGTGATGTGAGGGTTATATTGTCAGTCTTGAGAGTCTGAAGACCTTAGACTCCCAAACTCTCTAACACCATTGATCCTGCTTTGGACATCTTAGATTCATCAATTGGTTTGAAACTTTCAAAATCTTCTTCCGTTTTCTCTTGCTTTTCTGAGCAAGGCCCACTGTGCTTTCCAGTGAATACCTAATAATGGGTTGGGAGTTTCCAGCTCTTGGGGTTATCACCGGTCCCTTTGCTTTTCCTCCAATTTCTCTCCCATAGTTTTTGATATTGTTTGGATATTGTAGTTTTTATATGAAAGTGAAAGTCACTCAGTTGTGTCCAGCTCTTTGTGACCCCATGAACTGTAGCCTGCCAGGCTCTTCTGTCCATGGAATTCTGCAGGCCATAATGCTTGAGTGGGTAGCCTTTCCCTTCTCCAGGGGATCTTCCCAAACCAGGGATCAAACCCAGGTCTCCCACTAGTTTTTATCTAGCCACACCCTATATTTTGAATTCGTGAGTAGATCTTGTAACCTAGTGTTATTGTAGATGTAGTCCATGGGGTCTTGTCTTTCCTACTATAGTTTCTCTATCTTAATGGGAAGATTATGGGGCTTTCCAGATGTTTCAGAATACTCCTTGAACTGAACGTTGAAAACTCATCTAGATGTATAGAAGGCTGAGCTGGAAAGAAGTGGGCAGGAAAGAAAGAAAGATTTCCAAATAAAAAGAGCGTGTGGAAAAGCATGAGGAGGAAAACACCGTGATGCACTAGTAGAGCTATATTCCAGTTTGGTGTGCCTCTAGCGGAAGGTTTGCATGAGGTAATGGAAAGAGTGAACCACTGAGACAGATGGAGCTTAATCGCAGTGAGCCATGTGTGCTGAACTGGGAAGTTGGAACTTTAATGCTATAGGGAGCTGTTGAAGGATGTAAAGCAAGGAATTAACATCAAATTACTAATTCAGAAAGGTTTCTCTGGTAGCAGTGTAGAGAATGGTCTTGAAGTAGTCCAGAGAGTAGACAGGACTCTTCCTCCTTCCCCATATCCCACTAACTGTGGGAAAGTGAGAAGTGATGATAGACTAAACCAAGGCAGCGGCAGATGCTGTTTGCAAGGTTAAATCTACAGGGTATGGTTAATGGTAGAATATGAAGAATGGGGTTGGGTCAGAGATAGGGTAAATCTTAGGTTTCTGGACAATACTGTAAATCCTATGATACTATCCATTGTACTTCTTAACACTCTCATTCTTGCTGAGTTGTTCTAATACTCCTAAAAATGGTGCTTTTGGAGATATTCTTTTGTCTGATTATATCCTGTGATAGGATTTGGTTATAAAACTTATTTTAAAACTTCTATAAACACAGTCTGTAATCTACAAAAAATAGTACAAAGAAGGCACAGGATTATTCTTCCTTAATACACATCTGAACTGGTATCTCTCTGCCAGAATTTGATTACAACATTTATATCTATATTCACATTCCAGTTGTCTTCTTTGAGATGAAGGAAGAAGAAGATGGATGTAGGAAGAGGCAGAAATTTGAGATGGGTAGTCTGGACTAGATTGTGACTCCTCAGAAATTAGGGAATGGAAAGAAGGAACTGGGAACTAATAACTGGAACTTTACTCCTGTTCCTTCCACCCATCTCCAACAGATCTACTAAAGTAGCAAGATATCATCCAGGGGCTTGTTACAAATGCAGACCCTCAGGTTCCACTTCAACCTACTGAATCAATATTTGCCTTTTAACAAGATCTTTAGGTAATTCCTCTGAACGTTAAAGGTTGAGAATCACTGCTCTAAACCATGTTTGGAAGTGAAATTTTGTGATTCTAGCCTAACTTTCTTAGAATAACCAGATACTATATTACAACAAAGCATTCATTTGGTGAATATCCTATAAGAACTTGAGTTACTGTAAGGAAAGAGTATACATCAGGGTTTGTGCTCTCTACGGAAGCAGTTGGACTTCCCTGGTAGCTCAGATGGTAAAGTGTTTGCCTATAATGAGGGAGACCTCGGTCCGATCCTTGGGTCAGGAAGATCCCTTGAAAAAGGTAATGGCAACCCATTCTAGTACTCTTGCCTGGAAAATCCCATGGACGGAGGATCCTGGTAGGCTACAGTTCATGGGGTCGCAAAGAGTCGGACACAACTGAGCGACTTCACTTTCACAGAGGCAGGTAATGTACATTCATTTTTTTTAATTTATTTTTTATTTTTTTATTTTTATTGAAGGCTAATTATTTTACAATATTATATTGGTTGGTTTTGCCATACATTGACATGAATCGGCCCTGAGTGTACATGAGTTCCCCCTCCTGAACCCTGCTCCCACCTCCCTCCTCCCCTTATACTCCCTCTGGGTCATCCCCGCATACCAGCCCCGAGCATCCTGTAACATACATTGACCCTGAACTGGCGATTTGTTTCACACATAATAATATACATGTTTCAATACCATTCTCCCAAACCATCCCACCCTCACCCTCTCCAACAGAGTCCCAAAGACTGTTCTATACATCTGTGTCTCTTTTGCTGTCTCGTATACAGGGTTATCATTTGCATCTTTCTAAATTCCATATGTATGCGTTAGTATATTATATTGGTGTTTTCCTTTCTGGCTTACTTCACTCTGTATAATAGGCTCTAGTTTCATCCACCTCATTAGAACTGGTTCAAATGCATTCTTTTTAATGGCTGAGTAATACTCCATCCAACTCTGTGGACATGAGTTTGAGTGAACTCCGGGAGTTGGTGATGGACAGGGAGGCCTGGTGTGCTGTGGTTCATGGGGTCGCAGAGAGTCGGACACGACTGAGGGACTGAACTGAACTGAACTGAATACTCCATTGTGTATAGGTACCAAAACTTTCTTATCCATTTGTCTGCAGATGGACATCTAGGTTGCTTCCATGTCCTGGGTATTATAAACAGTGCTGCAATGAATATTGGAGTACATGTGTCTCTTTCCATTCTGGTTTCCTCGGTGTGTAGGCCCAGGAGTGCGATTGCTGGATCATATGGCAGTTCTATTTCCAGTTTTTTGAGGCATCTCCACACTGTTCTCCATAGTGGCTGTACGAGTTTGCATTCCCACCAACAGTGTAAGAGGGTTCCCTTCTCTCCACACCCTCTCCAGCATTTATTGCATGTAGACTTTTGGATAGCAGCTATTCTGACTGGTGTGAAATGGTATCTCATTGTGGTTTTGATTTGCATTTCTCTGATTATGAGGGATGTTGAGCATTTTTTCATGTGTTTGTTAGCCATCTATATGTCTTCTTTGGAGAAATGTCTGTTTAGTTCTTTGGCCCATTTTTTGATTGGGTCATTTATTTTTCTGGAATTGAGCTGCAGGAGCTGCTTGTATATTTTGGAGATTAATCCTTTATCAGTTGCTTCATTTGCTATTATTTTCTCCCATTCTGAAGGCTGTCTTTTCACCTTGCTTATAGTTTCCTTTGCTCTGCAGAAGCTTTTGATTTTAATTAGGTCCCATTTGTTTATTTTTGCTTTTATTTCCAATATTCTGGGAGGTGGGTCTTGGAGGATCCTGCTGTGATTTATGTCGGAGAGTGTTTTGCCTACGTTCTCCTCTAGGAGTTTTATAGTTTCTGGTCTTACATTTAGCTCTCTAATCCATTTTGAGTTTATTTTGGTGTATGGTGTTAGGAAGTGTTCTAGTTTCATTCTTTTACAAGTGGCTGACCAGTTTTCCCAGCATCACTTGTTAAAGAGACTGTCTTTTCTTCATTTTATATTCTTGCCTCCTTTGTCAAAGATAAGGTGTCCATAGGTGTGTGGATTTATCTCTGGGCTTTCTATTTTTTTCCATTGATCTATATTTCTGTCTTTATTCCAGTACCATACTGTCTTGATGACTGTGGCTTTGTAGTAGAGCCTGAAGCCGGCAGGATAATTCCCCCAGTTCCATTTTTCTTCCTCAAGATTGCTTTGGCTATTCGAGGTTTTTTGTATTTCCATACAAATTGTGAGATTATTTGTTCTAGTTCTGTGAAAAATATCGTTGGTAGCTTGATAGGGATTGCATTGAATGTATAAATTACTTTGGGTAGTATACTCATTTTTACAATATTTATTCTTCCAATCCACGAACATGGTATATTTCTCCATCTATTAGTGTCCTCTTTGATTACTTTCACTAGTGTTTTATAGTTTTCTATGTACAGGTCTTTTGTTTCCTTAGGTAGATATATTCCTAAGTATCTAAATCTTTTCATTGTAACAGTGAATGGAATAGTTTCCTTAATTTCTCTTTCTATTTTCTCGTTATTAGTGTATAGGAATGCAAGGGATTTCTGTGTGTTGATTTTATATCCTACAACTTTACTGTATTCATTGATTAGCTCTAGTAGTTTTCTGGTAGAGTCTTTAGGGTTTTCTGTGTAGAGGATCATGTCATCAGCGAACAGTGAAAGTTTTACTTCTTCTTTTCCAATTTGGATTCCTTTTATGTCTTTTTCTGCTCTGATTGCTGAAGCCAAAACTTCCAGAATTATGTTGAATAGTAATGGTGAGAGTGGGCACCCTTGTCTTGCTCCTGACTTTAGGGGAAATGCTTTCAGTTTTTCACCATTGAGGATAATGTTTGCTGTGGGTTTGTCATATATAACTTTTATTATGTTGAGGTATGTTCCTTCTATTCCCACCTTGTGGAGGGTTTTTGTCATAAATGGATGTTGTATTTTGTCGAAGGCTTTCTCTACATCTATTGAGATAATCATATGATTTTTATTTTTCAGTTTGTTAATGTGGTGTGTTACGTTGATTGATTTGCGGATATTGAAGAATCCTTGCATTCCTGGGATAAAGCCCACTTGGTCATGATGTATGATCTTCTTAATGTGTTATTGGATTCTGATTGCTAGAATTTTGTTAAGGATTTTTGCATATATGTTCATCAGTGATATTGGCCTATAGTTTTCTTTTTTTGTGGGGTCTTTACCAGGTTTTGGGATTAGTGTGATGGTGGCCTCACAGAATGAGTTTGGAAGTTTCCCTTCCTCAGCAACTTTCTGGAAGAGTTTGAGTAGAATAGGTGTTAGCTCTTCTCTAAATTTTTGGTAGAATTCAGCTGTGAAGCCGTCTGGACCTGGGCTTTTGTTTGCTGGAAGATTTCTGATTACAGCCTCTAGTTCCGTGCTTGTGATGGGTGTGTTCAGATTTTCTATTTTTTCCTGGTTCAGTTTTGGAAAGTTGTACTTTTCTAGGAATTTGTCCATTTATTCCAGGTTATTCAATTTATTGCCATATAATTGCTGATAGTATTCTCTAATAATCCTTTGTATTTCTGTGTTGTCGGTTGTGATCTCTCCATTTTCATTTCTAATTTTATTGATTTGGTTCTTCTCCCTTTGTTTCTTGATAAGTCTGGCTAGCGGTTTGTCAATTTTATTTACCTTCTCAAAGAACCAGCTTTTGGCTTTGTTGATTTTTGCTATGGTCTCTTTTGTTTCTTTTGCATTTATCTCTGCCCTAATTTTTACAATTTCTTTCCTTCTACTGACCCTGGGGTTCTTCATTTCTTTCTTTTCTAGTTTCTTTAGATGTAGAGTTAGGTTATTTAGTTGACTTTTTTCTTGTTTCTTGAGGTCTGCCTGTATTGCTATGAACTTCCCCCTTAGCACGCCTTTTACAGTGTCCCAGAGGTTTTGGGTTGTTGTGTTTTCATTTTCATTCATTTATATGCATATTTTGATGTCTCTTTTGATTTCTTCTATGATTTGTTTATTATTCAGCAGCGTGTTGTTCAGCCTCCATATGTTGGCATTTTAAATAGTTTTTCTCCTGTAATTGAGAACTAATCTTACTGGACTGTGGTCAGAAAAGATGCTTGGAATGATTTCAATTTTTTTGAATTTACCAAGGCTAGATTTATGGCCCAGGATGTGATCTATCGTGGAAAAGGTTCCGTGTGCGCTTGAGAAAAAGGTGAAATTCATTGTTTTGGGGTGAAATGTCCTATAGATATCTATTAGGTCTAACTGGTCTATTGTATCATTTAAAGTTTGTGTTTCTTTGTTAATTTTCTGTTTAGTTGATCTAGCAATAGATGTAAGTGGGGTATTAAAATCTCCCACTATTATTGCATTGTTGTTAATTTCCCCTTTCATACTTGTTAGTAATTGTCTTACACATTGCGGTGCTCCTATGTTGGGTGCATAAATATTTATAATTGTTATATCTTCTGCTTGGATTGATCCTTTGATCATTATGTAGTTTCCTTCTTTGTCTCTTTTCACAGCCTTTGTTTTAAAGTCTATTTTATCTGATATGAGTATTGCTACTCCTGCTTTCTTTTGGTCTCTATTTGCGTGGAATATCTTTTTCCAGCCCTTCACTTTCAGTCTGTATGTGTCCCTCATTTTGAGGTGGGTCTCTTGTAGACAACATATATGGGGGTCTTGTTTTTGTATCCATTCAGCCAGCCTTTGTCTTTTGGTTGGGGCATTCAACCCATTTAAGGTAATTATTGATAAGTATGATCCCATTGCCATTTTCTTTATTGTTTTGGGTTCGAGTTTATACACCCTTTCTGTGTTCCCTGTCTAGAGAAGATCCTTTAGCATTTGTTGGAGAGCTGGTTTGGTGATGCTGAATTCTCAGCTTTTGCTTGTCTGTAAAGCTTTTGATTTCTCCTTCATATTTGAATGAGATCCTTGCTGGGTACAGTAATCTGGGCTGTAGGTTATTTTCTTTCATCACTTTAAGTATGTCTTGCCATTCCCTCCTGGCCTGAAGAGTTTCTGTTGAAAGATCAGCTGTTATCCTTATGGGAATCCCCTTGTGTGTTATTTGCTGCTTTTCCCTTGCTGCTTTTAATATTTGTTCTTTGTGTTTGATCTTTGTTAATTTGATTAATATGTGTCTTGGAGTATTTCGCCTTGTGTTTATCCTGTTAGGGACTCTCTGGGTTTCTTGGACTTGGGTGATTATTTCTTTCCCCATTTTAGAGAAGTTTTCAACTATTATCTCCTCAAGTATTCTCTCATGGTCTTTCTTTTTGTCTTCTTCTTCTGGGACTCCTATGATTCGAATGCTGGATCGTTTAACATTGTCCCAGAGGTCTCTAATATTGTCCTCATTTCTTTTAATTAGTTTTTCTTTTTTCCTCTCTGTTTCATTTATTTCTACAATTCTATCTTCTAGCTCACTTATCCTGTCTTCTGCCTTGGTTATTCTACTGTTTGTTCCCTCCAGAGTGTTTCTGATCTCATCTATTGCATTATTCATTGTATATTGACTCTTTTTTATTTCCTCTAAGTTATTGTTAAAACTTTCTTCCATCTTCTCAATCCTTTTCTCCAGGTTATTTATCTGTAACTCCATTTTGCTTTCAAGATTTTGAATCATTTCACCATCAAAATTTGAAATTCTTTATCAGGTAGATTTCCTATATCTTCCTCTTTTGTTTGTGTTGGTGGGCATTTATCCTGTTCCTTTACTTGCTGGGTATTTCTATGCCTCTTCATCTTGCTTATATCGCTGTGCCTGGGGTGGCCTTTCCGTCTTCTGGCAGTTTGTGGAGTTCTTTTTATTATGTAGTTTCCTCGCAGTGTGTGGGGTTGGATGGGTGACTTGTCAAGGTTCCCTGGTTAGGGAAGCTTGTGTCGGTGTTCTGTGGGTGGAGCTGGATTTCTTCTCTCCGAAGTGCAACGAAGTGTCCAGTAATGAGTTATGAGATGTCAGTGGGTTTGGAGTGACTTTGGGCAGCCTGTATATTGAAGCTCAGGGCTATTTTCCTGTGTTGCTGGAGAATTTGCATGGTATGTCTTGCTCTGGAACTTGTTGACCCTTGGGTGGTGCTTGGTTTTAGTGTAGGTATGGAGGCGTTTGATGAGCTCCTATCGATTAATGTTCCCTGGAGTCAGGAGTTCTCTGGTGTTCTCAGGATTTGGGCTTAAGCCTCTTGCCTCTGGTTTTTGGTCTTATTCTTGGAGTAGTCTCTAGACCTCTATCTGTCATTTCCAAGGTGGTTCCCTCTGTTTTAGCTTCTGTTTGCTGGTCTCTTCAGTGTCTAATTTCTGCCCTGATACTAGGGGGCGGTGGTGGACACTTTTTAAGGCTCACTTGTTCAGTCCTCTTCTGGGAAGGGAGGAATGCTGCAGACAAATATCTCTGGCATCTGTGGGGATTGCTCACAGTGTCTCGGCCATACTGGGTTTGCCCCTGCTCACAGCGCATGTGTTGTCCCAGTCTACACTGCACAGGCTCTAGGTTGCTCTGCCGGGAACTGTCCGAGGCTAGCGCTGGGTTGTATGCATTTCCCAGGTCTGAGCGGCTCAAGTTCAATTTCTCGGGTACTCCACAAAGGCGCAGACTTGGTTGGGCCTGCGTTTTGTGCCTTCCCCGGTCCGAGCTGCTCAGATGACCATGTGTTTGGGGAGCGCGGTCGCTGCGACTTATCGCCTCCCCAGTCCCTGCCACTCGATTTTGTGGGTGTACACCGGTGCATCTTCTCAGGCGGATATTGACTGGACCGAGCCCAAGAAGTCTTGATTAGCAACAAGCCTGCCTGCAGTTTGTATCAGATGCCTTTCTGGTGCCACGGTTGCCCCCTCCGTCTCTGGCTGACCTCCCTGCCTGTCTCGGTGGGGGATTGGGAATGGGCCGACCGCAGCCGGCTCGCTTTGCTCAGCCCTTTGTTCTGTGAGCGGGGCTGGTGGAGTCTTAGGTTAAAGCTTTCCGCCTTTTCGTGGGGAAGCTATCCCAGTCTTCTTTGCTATCCCCAGTTAGTTGTCTCAGATTGTTCTTGCAGCATTCAAGCCCAGTCCTCTCTCTAAGCAGTTCAGCCGGCTCCTCCCCACCCACGCCCCGCTTGCTAATGGCATATGCAGGCGTCTGCACTGCTTCTCCGCTGGGAGTTACCGTTTGGCGGGTAATCTGTGGGTTTTAATTATTTCTTTCTTTTTCCTCCCGGTTATGTGGCCCTCTGAGGTTCCAAGGCTCGCCACAGACTCATCAGTGAGAGTGTTTCCTGGTGTTTGGAAGCTTCTCTCTTTTTAAAGCCTCCCTTCCCGGGATAGAGCTCCGTCCTTACCTCTTTTGTCTCTCTTTTTATCTTTTATGTTTTTTCCTACCTCCTTTCGAAGACAATGGGCTGTTTTTCTGGGTGCCTGATGTCCTCTGCCAGCATTCAGAAGTTGTTCTGTGGACTTTACTCTGCGTTCAAATGTTCTTTTGACGAATTTGTGGGGGAGAGAGTGGTCTCGTCGTCCTATTCCTCCACCATCTTGTTCCTTCCTCCTCCGGTAATGTACATTCAAATCTGGCTTCCCAACTAATTAGTTATGTGGCTGTGGAAAAGATACTTTATTTTTCTATGGATTGATATCTTCACTTATCAATGTGAACTGAGTTATCTCTTAAGATTGTCATGAGGCTCACATGAGATGGCTATTTGTGATATGGTTAGCACAATTCCTAGTGTTCAGGCAATGCATCATAAATATTAGCTACCATTGTTGAAAATTAATAGCTTAAAATGTCTTCCATGTATCTTGGATGCATTTAATGACTTGTTAGAAGTAACAATACAATGTGCAGAGACCTCATTTCTTAAAGGAGGAACATTCTTGGAGATTATATAACTATATAAGCAACTGAAAGTAATTCTCAGAGAAAGAACATCTTTCATATGGTGGTTGTATGTATTTGTGTTAGGACAGTTTCCAAGAAAAAAGAAATGTCAGCATTAGAACTGAAAAATTACTTTATTCAAGGATTTATTTGTATAATCTCATTCAACTTGTCTAGGTAAACTATACAGAAAAATCTTTACTTTAAAAAAAATCTTGAAGTTTAGAAAGTTTGAATGATTCTTCATGTTTCTATCCACTTTTAAAATTTTTTCCTATATCCTGATGAAATCCTAATGAAATTTCACATTAGATACTGAATGACCCAGACTTCTATGTGTCTTGAGACATTCTGAGTCAATAATTTCAGGAATCAGCAACAATCATACAAAGCATTGCTTTTAAGCCATAGGCAAACAAACAAAACTGAAACAAACTCTTAGGTTTCATAAGCTTTGGGAACCTATCTGACTTATTCTGTAATCACCCACACATTTTAAAAGCCATTTTATTCCCTACCAATCATTTGAAACTAGAGAGGCACATGCTATGGAGGGTAGAAAGAAGTCAGAGAAATAAACTCCAGACTGTCTTTGTTTCTTATTACAAGCTCAAGATTTTTATGTTCCCTCATCAACAAAAAGACTCCCCATTACACACCCTTGGCGCTTTCTATTTATGTTCACCTGCTACTCAATTAACACCCCATCAGATGGCACACTTGCAGGGGGTTTATTGTCAGACCACTGCACTGCAGTCCTTACCCTTCTATCTCACCTACACTGCACATGGAGTAAAAACAGTCCCCTGCCTGTGCTTGGAAAACATGTCTTTTCATTTTGTGTTTGTATAAGGTTTTCCTTGTGCAAATTACCCTGGGTGTTCATAAAGTTATAACTGTATCTACATGTGTCTGACATTTATTACCTTCCATAGAACTGTAAAACACACTTTTCTCTTTTAACTGTGTCTGCTGACATGATACATAAAATAAACTTTAAATATTACCTATAAATTCATTAGCATTTTCTCTCTATTATAAAAGTAGATGAAGGCTTAACAACACTGCTTTAGTACAGTTAGAAGTTTTAATTGGATTCTTTATGAAAGACAATAGGATTTTTCTTAACCATTTATTTTTCTTTTGGTTATATTTATATTAGCTAAATACATATGTTACACATATGTTTAGAAAATTAAGGAAGTACAGAAAAGTTTCAAGAAGAAAATGAACGTCTTTTCCCCGAAATTATTTCACTAATTTAAATATCTCCAGTATTATTTTCCTTCCCTGGTGGCTCAGAGAGTAAAGAATCTGCTTGCAATGTGGGAGACCAGGGTTCAATCATTGGGTCAGGAAGACCCCCCCTGGAGGAGGAAATGGCAACTCACTCCAGGATTCTTGCCTGGAAATCCCATGGACAGAGGAGTCTGGCAAGTCACAGAGTCAGACATGACTGAAGAGACTTAGCAAGCACGTATATTCAGTATTATTTTGGTTTTTCTTAAATATTTAAATAACTATTAATATTTTTAAAAATACCTATCAGTTTATAAATATATGTTCATATATGAATAATTATATGTGTGTGTGCGCATGCACACTTAGTCGTGTCTGACCCTGAGAGCCCATGGAATGTAGCCTGCCAAGGCTCCACATTATAGAATGTACCTTTCTTACAAAATTTGGCAATGAGCTTATATTTTATACTTGATTTTGTATCTAGTCCTTGTACTTAATATTGTGTAACTGCCATGTCCTCTGTAGGTAGTTATACTCTTCTTACACTTGGATGTAAATAATGTATAAGTCATTTGCCTTGAGAATGTGCCATAATATTTTTCACCATTTATGAATTCAAAAGTTTTGCTGATTATATCTTTGATAGAAATTCCTAGGAGTTGAAGCACTATCAAAAACTTAAAATCTTTTGTCAGAAGGCTTTCCAGAAAGGCTGTAAAATTTTACATGTCCATGATTTTACAATACCCTGATCAGCTCTCAGGATTTCTTTTTTTAATCATGATCGGTTTGATAGTTGATTATTGCTCTTTCATGAACCACTTCTTTAGTTAGCAGTTAGGTTGAAAATATTAAAACATTGCTGTATTGTATCATTTTCATGATCTTTATAGAACATACTGGTAAAATTCTTGAGCTCTAAATATAAATGAATTTTAGTTCAAATCCAGACTTGCAAGGGCAAAGCTAAAGTTCACGTCTAAAACTGTTTTCTCAAATGCAAATGGTGATAATATTAGCTTTTATTTTATAGTGTTAATGTGAGAACTAAGAAGAAAAGCATTAGTATACATAGCATGGTGCCTGACATAGTAAGTGCTCGATACATAATGTGCTGTTGGGTTCTTATGTGAATTGGCTTTTTATTATCTGGATTAACTTTTTCACATTGGTAGTTAATATAAATAAACTCTTCAAAATCAGAAGGAAAATATTAAGCCTTTCCTATCATTGACATCTGTGTAATTGATTTTGCCATGCTTTGACATAAAATTAGATTATAATTTTTATATAGATCTATATCTTCAGCACAGGCTTTCCAGGTGGCACAGTGGTAAAGAATTCTCCTGCCAATGCAGGAGGTGTGAGAGACGCAGGTTTAAACTCTAGGTTGAGAAGATTCCTTGTAGTAAGAAATGGCAACCCACTCCAGTATTCTTACCTGTAAAATTGCATGGACAGAGCAGCCTGGCAGGCTATGGGGGGTCACAAAATAGTTGGGCATGACCTAACAACTAAACAACAATGACGACCTGAATTTCTGCCTCTGCTAGCAATTCTTATCTATAAGCTTCTTTAGAGAACTTTCTTGGTCACTTGTAGATGCTTTTCTTGTGAAATGGCCAGTGTCCAAGGGCTACCAATATGGTGATATGAAAGCCTAAATCTTTTGCTTCAAGTTGAGACAAAGTCTGGTGCAGGTTTTCTCTGAGTGCGCCATGAATTAAACAGAATGAGGCTAGACATCATTTGAACTCATATTCTTCCTTAATTTCTTCCTCTTTTCTTTTCTGCTTCCCAACTCCTTTATAAGTTTGCCCTGAGAGTACCCCCTTGACAAATCACTTACAGGCAAATCCTTGTCTCAGGTTCTTCTGTAGAATCACATGATCCTTTATCTTTCTATAATTTGTTCCTCGTGAATTTCTTAGTTCCATCTTCTAGGTCACTAAGTTCTATTTAGTAATGTTGCCTATCTATGATATTTGTAATTTTTTAAAAAAAATCTCTGAAATATTTATGAGTGAAATGGGTATCATATGTGGAACTTCTTTAAAGTAAATTGGGGTAGAGGGAAATGTGGGAGTTTAGTTGAAATACAATGAGCCATGTGTTGATAGTTGTTGAAGGTGGGTGAGAGGAACTTGTACATTAAGTATATATATATATTGCTTCTTTGAATATATTGAGTATATTTCATAATAAAAACTGGTTTTGAAATGACCTGTTGGTTGCTTTTCGTTTTTCATGGATATAGTCCTAAATTTCTCTGAGATTATTAAAGACAGTATGGACTTCCCCATTGGTGCTAGTGGTAAAGAACCTGCCTGCCAATGCAGGAGACATAAGAGACACGTGTGCAATCTGTGCTTTGGGAAGATTGCCTGGAAGAGGACATTGCAACCCACTCCAGTACTCTTGCCTGGAGAATCCCATGGACAGAGGAGTCTGGCGGGCTACAGTCCATAGAGTTGCAAAGAATTGGACATGACTGAAGCAACTTAGTGCACACACATGTCCAATTTACATCGTTTGCCCAATTCGCTTCACGTGTTTTATGTTACTTTTGGGTTTTATTGGTGGCATATTTTTCTTCATGGTGTTAGTTTTTCTCAGATAATTAGGAATCTCAAATGTTGTGGTTTTTAAAATTTTTGATTGTCTTTGAATGTAAGAATCCCTGTTGATTCGCTTGTTAGCTGATAGCAACCTACCTCAGAGGAGTGGGAGGATAGATTGCACTGCCACATGCAATTGTCCAAGAGTTTGGGACAGTTAAAGGCATTTCCCATGTTTTCTGGGAGAACCTACTTTCTTGGGTCATTGCTCTGCCTCTTTGGCTCCAGTTTCTCCACTCTTTGCTGTGTTCTGCTTGTAAAATCATAGATACAGGATATTGTTAGAAGGTAGTTTGTGTGAGGATGGGTCTTTGTATATTTTCTCCAATTTCAGCTTTCTTCTTGATGAAAGTTGCAGGGCACCTTGTACCCACTTAGTGTTGCCTTTGAAACTTCTTCCTTCCAAGCAACCCTTACTCCATAATGATCTATTTCCATATTTCTAAAGCTATAATTTTCTTTGGCTTTAATTTCTCTTAAATATAATACCATCCCTTTCCATATTGCAAAGATTCTCTTCCTTCACTGTTTAAATCAATTATTTGAAAAAAACATTTTTGAGTTTGTTATTTCATGGCGTTTGTGACAGAAGGAAAGGGAGTCATATGATCAAAGCTCACCATCTTGATCCAATTAATTTTTTATATCCATTGTGGCTTATATTTCTGTTGTTGCAACTCATTTCCTTGGCATCTAATTTATTATTTTTGCATCTCATTTTTTTTTGTTTTTGGTCTTAGTTTTTTATTGTTTCATGACTTCTTTTTTTCTGTGTCAAACTTTTGCATGCTACTGAAGGTGCTAGATACCTATTTTAAAATTTGTTCTGGTTCTTATACTAGATTATTTTCAGAGGATAACTTAACTCAGGGTTTTATAGTGACAGTTCCTTTCCCACGATTGTGTTTTTCACAGGCTCCACTCCATGTCATTGGTGTTCTTTTATGTTTCTTATCCATGATAAGCTAATCCCCATTAGTGGTGAACACCCAAGGTATTGGGCTGTTCCTTAGCTGTACTCACAGTTCATGTGGGAGCAGGTAGAAGTGCCTTTTCAGCAGGAGAGCAGGTTGACTCAGGAGTTCAGAGCATAGGTACAGTTCCCTGCATCTGTGTCTGGTGGTTGTGTCTCTGATGTGGCTCCTTGCATGGATGCAGGAAGACACTCCTTGATGCCCGTTTCAATTTCTCTAATACTGACCATTCCAGGTCCTTTCCACTCCTGTAATTTAGATCTAAAGCTTTTTTGGTTGAGGCTAAACTTCACAGAAGCATTGTTCTATACCAGTCCTTTTCTACCTATGAATTTCTGGTCTAAATGAAAACAGAGATTAATTTGTTCAGTTACTTGATAGTTATGACCTGCTTTCTCCATACTTCACAAAGAGAACTGGTCTGGGAGTGGGAAGATGAAGATCTACCTTGTCTATTACCAAAGCAACATAGATGAGTAAAGAGGACTGGAAATTCTGGAAGTTACAGAGTACCTAAACCAGAAGGTGGTGATGAAGGAAACTTTTCTACATTTTCTTTTTTCACATTGAATAGGCTTTCCTTATTTGTCAGTCCTATCTCTAGGGTAAGTTTCTTTTATATGCTAATAAAAACTCTGTTGGGGTTTGATTTGGGTGTTAGTATGAAGTTTATTGTTTTGTTTTGTTTTCATAAACATTCTGGTGGGAAGTTGTTTGAACGTCTGCCTCAAGGACTACTAGCAACCACAGAAGTACAATTTAACTTTTCATTTCTGTTATGCATTCTTTTTTGCTTTGCAACAAAGCTCATATCTTAAGTATAATTTTGCTGAAGCTTATCAATCTAGATTTTAAATATATTTGACTCACCAATTTCATAGATGATGGGAGAAAATCATTTTCAAAACAATCCCAATTATTTGACAAAATTTTGATAGACACTGGTAATTCAATGTCATGCTGTCTAGTAAAATATTACCAGAAGTAACTGTCTTAGGTGGCTCCACTTCTTTTTTTTTTTCTTAACAAAACTCATTTGACAAGGTATGTGTTTGTGGCAGGACTTCCTTGATGGCTCAGTGGTAAAGAATCTGTGAACCAATACAGGAGAGGCAGGTTTGATCCCTGGGTCAGGAAGATCCCCTGGAGTAGGAAATGGCAACCCATTCCATTATTCTTATCCGGAAAATCCCATGGACAGAGGATCCTAGTAGGCTACAGACTCTGGGGCTGCAAAGAGTTGAACATGACTTAACAACTAAACAATGTTTATGGCAATTCCACATATTGTGTCACTTCAGGTAGCATTTTGCCCCTGCCCTTTATAAAATTGAGAAACGCCAATATCATGGAGAGGAGAACCACCTCGCTCCATATATATACATTGCATCTATACTATCACTGCTGCTGCTGCTGCTGCTGCTGCTGCTAAGTCACTTGAGTCGTGTCCGACTCTGTGTGACCCCATAGACGGAAGCCCACCAGGCTCCCCCGTCCCTGGGATTCTCCAGTCAAGAACACTGGAGCAGGTTGCCATTTCCTTCTCCAATGGGTGAAAGTGAAAAGTGAAAGTGAAGTCGCTCAGTCCTGTCTGACTCTTAGCGACCCCACGGACTGCAGCCTACCAGGCTCCTCCATCCATGGGATTTTCTAGGCAAGAGTACTGGAGTGGCTCTGAATTATCTATACAGATCTTTTCAGGAAACATGATTAATGGCCCTAATTCTGAAATAAATACAAGAAGATACAAAGAGCAACAAATAATAGCATTTTAAATAAGGACTGAATTATCAATCTGTCCCCTCACCATTCTTTTATAAAGTAGGACTATGTTTTTCTCTAAAAGCACCAAATATTTCACATGTTGAATTTTATAAGCGAACTTATTTTGAAGCATTTCAAACTTTTCCTAAACATTTTGAAGGGTTCAGGAGATGTTCTATGTTATGATTAATACTTTTTATATTTGATACAGCCTGGACATAATTTCTTCATTAGATTCACTGAGATATTGTCACAAAATTTTTTCAAATGATTCAGAAATATGCTTTTTAAAAAGTATATCTTATATAAGTATGCACTGAAACTATTAAACATTTACCACCTTGGAAACTTTAATTTTGATTTTGATCCATTAATTATTGTTTTAAATGAATAGTGGAAAAATTATGACAGGGTGTATCTGATACAGTCTGTATTCCTTACTGTCCACTGTGTGTGTATGATCTTAATATCACTATTAATTGCTAGGCTGCCTTGCTGCTGTGCTTCAAATCACTTCTGAACATTATGCTGAGATGATGATAAAGATTGTTTGTTTTTATCCTAAGTGACTTGGGGCACTGACTAATTAAAACTTGAGTCTCTGTAAACACATGCTGACTTGTCAGTGAATTTCTAGGCTATCAGGCTGTCAGGAATGTAAAATCATAGGTTCCTATCAAAGGCTCCCTAGAACAACCATGAACCCCTGACAAGAATATATATAGGCCTTCATAAAAAGATGACACTTACAGCACAGAGCTGGACTACAGATTTTTAGACCACTGGCATATATGTCCCCTTTGAAATTATTGAAGTGAATTACTAAAAAAAGACCTTCACACTATATCTGTATTTTTGGTGGAATGAATCTAGATTGTATTACCTCAGGGAATTCTAGCTGAGTCAGGTGGTTTTCTGGAGAAGTAAATGGAAACCCACTCCAGTGTTCTTGCCTGGAGAATCCCAGGGACGGCGGAGCCTGGTCGGCTGCTGTCTATGGGGTTGCACAGAGTCGGACACGACTGAAGCGACTTAGCAGCAGCAGCAGCAGCAGCAGGTGGTTTTCCCGTTTTCATAATATTTTAAAATAATGTTTATTTTTTCTAATTATGAAAGAGTTACATGTTTATTATAAGAAATACAAAAAGGGAGATGAATAAAATGAAAAAAAAATACTCAGAGAAAATTCTTATTAACAAAGGAGAAAATGCCTTTCAACAGTGACAGACTTTATTTTCTTGGGCTCCAAAATCACTGCAGATGGTGACTGCTGCCATGAAATTAAAAGATGCTTGCTCCTTGGAAGAAAAGCTATGGCCAACCTAGACAGCATATTAAAAAGCAGAGATATTACTTTGCCGACAAAGGTCTGATTTTTCCAGTAGTCATATATGGATGTGAGAGTAGGACCGTAAAGAAGGCTGAGAACCAAAGAATTGATGCTTTTGAACTGTGGTGTTGGAGAAGACTCTTGAGAGTCCCTTGGACTGCAAGGAGATCCAACCAGTCAATCCTAAAGGAAATCAACACTGAATATTCATTGGAAGGACTGATGCTGAAGCTGAAACTCCAATACTGTGGCCACCTGATGGGAAGAACTGACTCATTGGAAAGAACCTGATGCCAGGAAAGATTGAAGGGAAGAGGAGAAGGGGATGACAGAGGATGAGACGGTTGGATGGCATCACTGACTCGATGGACATGAGTTTGAGCAAGCTCTGGGAGTTGGTGATGGACAGGGAAGCCTGGTGTGCTGCAGTTCATGGGGTTGCAAAGAGTCGGACACGACTGAGTAACTGAACCTAACTGAACTGAATTATACTTGCAATACCTGAACCTCCTCTCTGTGTCTAATTAAATTACTAAAAGTAAGGTTAAAGTCCATCTGAATCACCATATTAAATTCTGATCCCTATGCAGTTATTTCTATTTTATACATACACATACACACACAATATTGTTTTGGAAGATACTGAATTTATAGATTGAATTGGAGAAAAACTGACCTGTTTACAATTTGGAGTATTCACCTCAATGGAAATGGTAGTTTTCTTTAACCAGTCTTCTTTATGTTCTTCCGTAAAATATATATAGTTTTCTCTGTAAAAGTTTTACATATTATTCCCAATTTCTTTATAAATTTTTTATAACCTTCTGAATAGAATTTGTTTTGTATACTCAAACTGATTATTGTTGGTTGAGAAGAAGGATGTGAAAATTGTCTTAGTCAGGTCACGCTGCTATAACAAAAATACTATTTACTTCAACAGCAAACATTTATTTCTAACAGTTCTGGAGACTGAGAAGGCCAAGTTCAAGGCATGGGCAGATTCAGTATCTGATAAGGACCTGATTCCTGAGTTCATAGAGAGCAGCTGTCTTCTCATTGTGTCCTTGCATGGCAGAAAAAGCAATAGAGTTTTCTGGTGTATGTTTCATAAGGGCACTAATTCCATTTATAAGGGCTCCACCCCCTTGAGCTAATCACCACTCAAAGGCCCCAGCTCTTGTTAGTATCACCTTGAGGTTAGGATTTCAATATCTGAAATGCTGAGAGAACAAAAATAGTCTATAACAGAAGCCTTTCATTACAAAGATGACATTAAGATCAGAAGTACACATTTCTTCTCTAGAAATAGAAATCAACTTCTAGCTTAATTTCAAAGGTAAGATAACATCTCAAAAACAATGCATTTTTCGTCAGGTGTCTGCCTGCAGTAGAAGATACAAATTTTCCAACTTTTAATAACCTTTTTAGTAACTCCTGTTTCACACAAAAAACTATTATGTGGTTTGAAAGTGAAAGTGAAATGGCTCAGTTGTGTCCAATTCTTTGTGTCCCCATATGCTGTAGCCTACCAGGTTCCTCCATCCATGGGATTTCCCAGGCAAGAATATTGGAGTGAGTTGCCATTTCCTTCGCCAGGGTATCTTCCTGACCCAGGGATCGAACTCGGGTCTCCCGCATTGTAGGCAGATGCTTTAGGGTCTGAGCCACCAGGAAAGTCCTATTATGTGGTTTAGTTCTTTAAAAGTTATAATACACTTGCAGACAAACGTCTTATTGTGAAAATTAGTGATGGTTCAAAAAGGGTATTAGATAATGGTAATGACTCAACAGTGAGTTAGCTAAGTTTTTGAAAGATAATTTTTTTCTTAAAAAATGTCATAATCTTACTTTGCTATTATGGCTTACAGAGTCATGTTATTTATTTATTTTTTCTTTCTACTGTTACAGACATTTTATAATACGGTTTTCTCTACTACAACCACCATCATCATAAAATGTTTTGATTCGGTTTGTTTAGTTTGGCTAACTTTTTCTTTCACAGTGGCATATTGGCAAGCCATTTGATTTTATATATTAACTTTTAATCCAATCACCTTGTTCAAAATTAGTCTTAGTGATACACAAGTGATTTTTAGTTTTCTAGGTAGGTAATTACACATTCTACACATAATAACAATCTTATCTCTTTCTTTCCAGTATTTTAATCTGATTTTCTTTTCTTATCAAATGTTTAGAAAAGAACATCTAGTTTTGTATACATAAGAACACAGCAAGAGAGTAATGATTATGGCATCCTTATCTCATCCTTGACTTTAATTGGAAGGCTTGTAGTATTTTAACATTGAATATAGTGATTGCCATGGGTTTTTGTTCATACCTTTTAAATCAAGAACATCTCTTTGGATTTCTAGTTTGCAAAGTATCATTTTTACAATTATAATGTTACCATTTATCAAATTATTTTCAGTATAAACTAGGATATTACATAGTTTTATTATATAACTATTATATAATTTACATTTTTAGATTTTCCTTTGTTGCATTTCACAAATATTGATCATGATATGTTCATTGAGTGAACTGCAGGATTCATCTTGCCTGTGATGTAGAATTTAGGTCATATTTTGTGTATGTTCAAATTTTTTTCAAAAGTGCTTGTTAAATATTTTACTCTCTTGCCAGTCATGCTGAATATGTCAACATAGCTGGCTCACTCCTCAGCTTCTACCTATAGATTTTTAATAAACATATTTGAGCTTATATTTACCTATAATAATTGAGTCATTATATCCTTTCTCCACCTGTGTAAGTCAAGAACAGTAGCATAACTTTTCGCTCACCTGTCCCCTCACTTCCCACTTCTCATGTTGATAGCAAGTAAAATTTTATTTCCAGGTTGTTATTAATAAATCTTTTAAAACCCTAGTTATTTAGGCTTAATGAATTTTTAAAAATTTGTTCATTGTTGCTGTTTTCTCTTGAACTCATTCTTCTGTTCAAATTACACACATTCATAGTATACTTACAAATATTTGTTAGTCTGTAATTGGTAAATGTTTTGTTTCAGTTTCATATTCCAATGTCTTTTGTCTGACATAGATCCAGAATTATGCCTTTTTCAGTTTTTTACAGTTTTTCCACATTTAAAAAATTTATCCAATATTGTTGATGGGAAGATTATTCCCAGATATAAGACTGATTTATGACAATCAATTAAAAATCAATTATAACAAGCAACCAGAAAATTTAACAGATACAAAATTCCATTTAAAATATTAAGAACAGTTAAAGTTATGCTATATTTAAACACAGCAGCCCTTAAATTTCTTTGGGGAATGAATAAAACTGTATTAAAGGATGCAAAAATTGTAGAAAATATAGAGTCCATACTTTTAGATGGGATGCCTTGACAGATAAAATTATTAACATTGGAAGCTTTATCAAAGATTTACCTGAAATCCTCACAGATGCATTCTATGAGTATGACACTTGCTTAAAACAAAGAAACCAAAGGACTCAGATATGTGTGTGTGTGTGTGTGTATATATATATATATATATATATATATATATGTACGTATATAAAGCTTGGTGAGCACACACATGTGCATGTTATTATATATTCAAGAGTAAGCTTAAGTTTAGCTCTCAGCCTTTGTGGCTTTTTAATATACAATCTTTGCCAATTTTTCATTATGCTAACTATATAAGTAAGAATTATGGATATTTTTTCTTCTAGTTTTTGGAATTGTTTATATGATATGAGAACCATTTTTTCTCTGAAAGTTTAGAAAGCTTAATCTATAAATATATCAAGTATGAAGATGTATTTGAATATAATGTCTTGATAACTTATAAAAGTTTCTTAGGAAAGCATTATTTACTTTTTCTATGAATTGATTTTGGTATTTTAAATTTTCCCAGAAAATTTACCATGTCATTGGATTTTTCAAAAGAGAGGTATAGTTTTGCATGAGATTTCTTTAATGATTTGAAATAATTTCTGAAATTTTTCTATTTCTCTTTGTATAGATTTGACATAATTTTTAATTTTACATTTTTTGAAAGAACCAGCTCTTATGTTTATTTTATATAGTATTCTCTTTTACTGTTGTTTGCTTTTTAAATAGTTATTCTTATCATTAAATTTTCAATTCTTTATTTCCTTTTTCTTTTTATATTAAAAAGACTGATACATATAGTAAGTATATGTTTTTCTAAATTACCTAATTTACAGGTACTGTTTTTAATTTTTATTAACTTTTACATAGCCTATCATCTAAGTTGTGGTATCTTTTTAAACCCACAACTCAAAAGATTTTTTTCTTTTTTCCAATATTCATGTAGTTTAAGCTTTTTATCCTTTGGTCCTTGGAAATATGGAAAAAAATATATGCTGTTAGTTTTCCTTAAGATAGTAAAAGCATTTTTCTAGTAATTAAATGAAAAATGAAGCCATTTTTAGTGATTCTAAGAAAATAATTCTAGATACTTGCACTTTGTTTAGTTGCTTTCCCCTCCTCCTCCTTTCATTGAAGTTTATAGTTTATTACAAAATAATTCTAGATTTAAAAATCTTTGTTATCATTTATTTCAAAGTATATATTATCTTTCAATATTTATTATATTTGCATTAAATTTTGTTGTTGTTCATTTGCTCAGTTGCGTCTGACTGTTTGCAACCCCATGGACTGCAGCATGCCAGGCTCCCTTGTCCTTTACCATCTCCCAGAGTTTGCTCAAACTTATGTCCATTGAGTCGGTGATTCAGTTCAATGATGCCAGTGACTCAATGACACCGAATCACTGGCTGTATTAAGTTTGATAGCCATATTACAAGAAATTTTCAAAAAACACTGTGTGCTACCAGTATTTTTTGATTATTACCAACGTCCCTTTATAATATTGTACAATGGCTCACGTTTTTAAGTGTGTTAGATCCATCTCACCATCAGCTGGAGAATTGCTATTCAGTAATTTTTAAGGAATATAATGCAGGTGATAGTTTTTGAGCTCTTCATTCCTGACAATGTCTATTTTTCTTATGCTTGGCAATGAATTTTTGTTGCATCTTGACTTACTGTCACATTTTCCCTCAAAACTCTATAGCTTTGACTCCATTTGTTCCAGAGGGTTAACATAATAGAGAGAAAAAGACTGTGGACAGCTTGATTTTCCTTTTCCTTTCAGAGATAGTGTGTTTTTTGCTTGTTTTCTGCCTGAATAGATGCATGAATTTTCCCTCAACATTGTAATGGCAAGAGTTATCTGAACATACAGATCTTTTCGATCTGTTTTGCCTAATGTGTTTATATGGCAGTAGTAAAGGCCCTTGTCTCACCATTCTGTCAGAGGTCTTTGGTAGTACCCTTGAAGCAGTCCTCATCCCATTCTCTAACCAGTTCCTTGGGAGAAGTTGCTTTTCTGATTTGTGAATTTGGGAAGTGATGATCAGCCTCATCTGAACATTTCTGTCTCTTCCTCTCTTTTTTTAGATGCAGCCTGCTGTGTGGAGGATCCATGGCTGGTGTTTCTGGGCACTTACTTTCTGGGGTAAGTGCCAGTTTCTGTTTTGGAAGTTTGTAGTCGCATGGCTGTGCTAGTGACTATGTGGGCATAGCTGGCAGATTCACAAATGATCTATTAAGAACACTACTGTAGCCTGTGATTTAAGTCAGGTTCTAGAATCAGCTTTATTGAGCAACTGATACTTTTATTTCTCATTACCTGATTCTTTTGTCTTTCTTGTGATGGTCTGGGCCTCCTACCACTCACAGTTTTAACTTTTGATATATTTCTGCCTTTAACCCCAGGTCTTTCTTCAGGTCAGAACATTTTTCTTCTCCCTCCTCCTCCTTGCTTATATTCAGTTCTTTTTGTTATTTATCTTTAAATTTGGAAATTCCTATTTTTTATTTTGTTTTGTCTGAGTGTGGATCCTTGTGTATTTTATCACCTTCTATATCCCTTATCTAGCAGAAGGTAACCACATAAACAACCAACCCAAGAAAAAATGGGGCAATGCTCCAGGCTCAATTTTATGGTGTTTTTAGTATGAAGGTAAATCTCCCCACTGTCTGTCCCCAATACTGTTACTGAATTTCTGAAACTGTGAAGTAAAACTATAGCTATTAACTTTCTCCTATCCCTTCATCTGAACCTAAATGGGAGAATCACATTTTCTCAGAAAAAATTCATTCAGTCTCTAAACATTAACAAGCCTAGACCTCCCTCGGTAAGGATAGCAAAATAAAAAACAAAGCAAATAGAATCTCTTAGCATAGGAAAACATGTTGATACTCTGAGTGGATCAATATGAAGGAATAAAATATGTACCAACATTTAAACAGAGCAATTGCAAATTGATGGAAGGAGTGGCAAAGAATTTGGAGGCTCTCTTTTAAGCTCATTATACCTACTTTCAGCAGGAGCCAGCCATGAAATGCTTTCATTCTTGGATGTGCACAGCAGGAGAAAAGCCTTGCCATGTGATCACTGCTCTGTTGGTGGTTGGTGGTCTCTAGTCTATAAAGCTGCCAGTTGTATTCAACCAATCAAATTAGAATGTTCTCTGGATTCCTATTGGGATTTCATCTGCGTACTTTTCAGATGTTCCACAGTGGTTAAAGAATGAGCTGGCCCCTCTTTATTCCCATAATATCTGCAGGTAGCAGACAGTTCAAGAACTCTGATGTTTGAGATGCCCATGGACAGTTTCTAGTGCTGATATGGGTATCATTTTTATGCATGGGTAGTTATTTCAATGACAATTTGGAAAGCAAAGTGAGCATGTAATCACTTTTAAGGTACTATCTTGTTTGTAAATCTATTCACTTAAATGGGTTACAGAGTCCTTTGACTCTGTTTCCCTATTTGTAAAGTAGGGATAATTTTAATTACTTCCAAGGGCATTAAAATAAATTTCATTTACAGATTTGAAAAAAAATTGGGAGTGAATGTTGAGTGCAATAAAAATCATTATTGAGCATTTGGGTAGTCGTGAACATCCTACCAAAAAGGTAATGAGTTCAGGATTGAAATCTTGTATTTCTTTCTGTGAATACAGTATTTATTTTCTACATTAAAGACAGCCACTGGATATAAAAATTTTGTTTAGTGGTATGCTCAAAGGTAATCGGAACAAGAAGTAGTTATATATTTTTGTAGCAGATCATGTGGGAAATCAGAATAAGAACAAATAAAGTGTGTGGTTCCCTTTTATTGTACATCTGTTCCTTCATATCTATTTAATTTGAAAAAATGGCTTCTTCAATAAAACAACCTTATGATGAGTTTACTATATTTCTATGATGTTATGATACAAATATTTCTTTACTACTAGAGTTTTAGCAAGCAGAGGTATAAAACAGTGTTTCAGAGTCACTATTTCGTTTTCATTGTCTTTAAATCTCTTGAAATAAAAGTGGAATTAATCAGAACCTAGGGAAATTCAAGACAATATTTTGGTGGCTTGTTAATTTTAATTTTGCTTCTGGCACTCATTTAAAAAAGTTAACCTTTCATTAAAGTAACTCCTTTTCAACTCTTAAACTTTCAACTCAAACTCTTAAACAGAGAGATTGTGTTATATAGATTATTTTTGCAGGGTTTGGATCATTTGTTTGGGTTTGAGTCCTACATTATCATTATATAGCCATTTTAAACCTTGGTTTCCTAAATAGAATGGAGGTTACCTACATTTACTGAGTTGGTAATTATATATATATTATGTATGTATATAATTTACATATATATATGACATGAAAAATGGATAAGTTTGAAATGAGTTCAATAATATAATAAAGTATAGCAATAGCACACCTAACAGTCATTCATGTGTTCTAGGATGGTGTGGAGGCAGAATCTGATTTTGCTTGCAGAGAGCTAAATGGTTCCTATGTTGTGGCATTAATGTTTTCTCTTTATCATCTGTGGGATACCTCTGCATGTCAGAGAATTTTAAGCACCAAGGAAATCTATAGGACAAAATTAGCAATAAATGATACTCTTCAGTTTGCTGTTTAATACCACACTGAACAAGGTATGAAGACAATAGGTAAAAAATATCAACTTAGCGAGTATACTGAGAGGTTTAATCAGTGCTGTTGAAGGCTAGGGATAACAAACAATTTCATTATAAGGCATGCGATTAACATGGAATTCTCAATTAATCTGGAACTTGTAATTCTTAATAGATAGATAATGGGCAATGAGAATTCCTAAATTTAAATATTGAATAAGCATTTGCTCCTATATCTGATGTTGATGTAGTTAATAGTTTTGTTCATGAAAATAATGAAATACTTGCTGATAATATGGCTATATGTATATATATATATATATTTACATATGCAGAAACATTGATTCCTTCAGGAAAGTAATATGTGGAATAAAATAAATAAAATAACACAAATTGCAATTACTTAGATGTCTTACAAATCTTGCTAGGGTAAATCTTAGAGTGCTTTATTTAGGTGATGCATTTCAAATGCCACTGCAGCTTTAATTACATCGGTCTGAAGACCCTTAATTAAACTCACAGGAAAAATAATTATTTGCGTTAGCCATAATACCTGGTGCTATCAAGGACTTGACATGTCAATCAATAGAACATGATTGCTGATTATCTAAAGGTGATCATAAATCAGTTAATATTGATAGTTATGTTCAATCCCAGTTTGAAGACCATGTGTTTATTATAGACTCAAAATTCAGAATGCTGTTCAGGCATAGCTTCAGTATACACAATGGCAGTTCTACTGAAATCCACAAAATATTTTTCTGCAGTTAAAGATTATATTCTTCTAGAGATAGGGTCTAATGAGTAGTATCCATCAAGGCCTCTATGGGAAATCAGAGCATTACAATTTGCTTATTCTTTCTGAAGTACCGCCCACACCATGTCATTTTCCCATACCCTGGATGGTATAAGGTCAGGCCTTATACCTTCTTCTACATCTGTTACAGCTCTCTCAGGGAGGTCAGCCCATAGCAGATGTTCAAAGGCTATTGTGGAATAGAAAAGTAAATGAATGCATAGATGACTGTGCACATTGGCAGGTACAAGCTGTCTAAACTTAAAATTTAATTTTTAAAACCCATAGCTTTGAGTTCAAAGTCAGTGAATTAACAAAAACAACCTAATGAACTATGTAGGTGGTTTCATAAATAATGAAAAAAATGTATATACTTAGATGTTTAATTCTCTCAATTCACTGACACAAAAAATTGTGAATTGAGCTGTTTTCTAGTTATAAGTTTTAATATGAAGATAAGAAAGTTAATGATGTTAAGTTAGCAAAGTATTTCATGCAATTATGGAGTCTACACCTTTCTTTCAAATCGTGTACTCCTTGCTTTCAAAATTCAAATAAATGGATTCTGGTTCTCGTAATTTTTCCTGTAGTCACTTGAAAAGGTTTTCAGTTGTAAGGAAGAGCAAGATTTTATTGTTTCCAAAATGTTATAAATTAAGAGAAGCTCTATAATTCAGTTTTGGATGAGGACATTTTCTTTGTTAAGCAAGTGTACATTTTCTTCCACCATTTATTGATAGTAGTGGCAGGCTTACAGAGCTGGGTTTTTACCTTGAATGTAGTAGGGATTCCTCCTCTACTATGTCATAAGGAAGTAATGTAGTAGAAAGGACCTGGCCCTTGAATCAGATGTAGCAGGTTTAAACTCCACCCTACTCTATACTGGAAATTTAGCAAATTTCTTTATTTCTCTGAGCCTCAGATTTCTTTTCTATATAATGGTGTAATAATACCTGAGTCTTGGGAGTATTGTCTTCTACGATTGTTGTGAGAATTGATGCAACAATTGTTCAGAGTATCATGCAGGTATAGAAATACTTATTCCCTTGTAGCTCAGTTGGTAAAGAATTTGCCTGCAGTACAGGAGACCTGGGTTCGATTCCTGAATTGGAAAGATCCCCTGGAGAAGGAAATGGCAACCCACTCCAGTATCCTTGCCTGGAAAATCTCATGGACAGAAGAGCCTGGTGGGCTGCAGTCCATGGGGTCTCAAAGAGTTGGGCATGACTGAGAGACTAACACTTACTTAGTTACTTATTAGTATCTTACTTAATGCTTACTCAAAGAAATGCTTAGTGCTTACTCAATGAGAAAAAGCCAGAGAGTTGAGTGACTTTAAAAGTTACTTGAAAGTGTGAGTCTAACACATGCATTCGACTTGTCTTTTAATTTCAGGCTGTGTGATATTTCATTTCTGCTATCTTGTTATGGAGATTAATGAATAATCTTCACATGAATCCAATGTGATTACATAAATGAACACATGATCACTAAACCCAATATGCTGGTTGCCTTTATTCTTGTTTGAGAATCTGATTCTGTCTACTGATGAGGTATAAGAGCAAGCAAGTGGGCCAGGTCTGGTCCATTGGCTTGCACCCAGTGAGTTTAGAAAATGTGGGTTGAAGGAAGGAATAAATTGGGAATTTATCATTAGACTTTTAGGGGAATATATTTCTGGTGGCATGTACTATATCTTTCTCCAAAAGAAGAGGCAATTCATTATGTAGTTCTCTTATATGATTTTGATTGTCTAGATGTAAGATGAAAGAGCCTCAGAAACAGTTTACTCAGTTTGGTCACTGTAATAATTCACCATTGTGACAGTATTTTGCTTTGCTAAGATGGTTATTTTAAGGGAAAAGGATTTTGTATGGAAAATGAAGTAAAATAATTGACTTCACTTGAGTTGAGGACCACTCACTTTTTAGAGAAAAGCTTTCCAGAATCTCATCACTGTCTTAAAACTCCCACTGAAGAAGCACAAATTTGATCTTTATTGATATTCTTTTAAATCTAAAAAGGATTATCCCCGTCTATGTATGTAACATTTTATTCCCAAATTTAGCATCTTTTTGGCCCTTGTCTAATCTAATGTATCATAATGATGTAGATTTATCTTTTAAGCAACATTAAGGACTTTGGTTCTATCACAGATGACTGGTGAATCACTCATGAATGAGATAATTAGAGGAAAAAATGATAAGAAATGAGAAATAAAGGCGATTGCAGAATAGTTGCTGTGAAGCAAATTTGGCAACTACTTATACCAGAGCTGAATGGACTGAACAAAAGTTACCCATGGAGGATTGTGTTTTTGGACCTAGGAAACAGAACTCAAATATATTCCAAACATTAAAGCGAAAAAGATATTGAACAACTGAACTGTTGGGATAGATGCCAGGAAAAGGAGGGCCTAGCAAGAGATGGTGTATGTGGGGACAGAAAAGAGAAGCCAGAAATGAGAAATGTTAGAATTTTAAAACAGAGACAGAATTTTGACAAACCTTGAGATTCCAGAGCATGTATCAGGAGCAGTCAAGGATGATTCCCAGGGTAATGGTTGGCAAATTTATTGAAATAAGGAATCTTTAAAAAAGAAGAGCTAATGAGTTAGAGATAATGAATTAATTTTGGACATGTTATATTTAAAATAATTGCAGGGCATTTATTTATTTAGTATTTGTAATGCGCAAAGTGCTGTGCTAAGCTCTGTAAAAGTTTTGAAGGGACACAGAATATTAATCCTTACTTTAAGGAATTTATATTCTAGTAAGGAAGAAAAGGCATGACTTCAACTAATTGCAAAGTTTAGTAGATTATTGTGAGTAATTGCAAGAGACAGCAAGTCAAGTTTAGGGAAAGATTTTAAAGATCTGAAAAATGATTGTGATGTCTCTATCCTTCTAGTTAGGTTTCATTTTATTTTTATTTGTAAGCTGTTGATGAGAAAAAATTTAAGCAAATTGAACTAAGAGAACTTTTATACATATTGAAAACTTATTAGAAAAACACATTTCCTATTCTAACATATTTATACAATAGTACATACTTTCCTGTGATATAGGTATTTTGTATGAAAGAGATGTTCTTCCTGGAGCAGAACATTTACTCTGTTTTATAAACTTTAACTTTCTCCCCGTATTTATTATTTATTGAATCTTAGTCTTTTTATTGAAGCCACAGTAGTAAATAAGATGTATTTTAGCAATTTAAAGTTATATATTGCCATCTAAATATCTTAATAAATTTTTATCTTTTTATTAGGCATTTAATATATTACTTTTATCTGTTAAAAATTTCTAAAATATTTCTAGACTGAAAATAATCTTTTATATAAAAGTCATACATTCTACATAATAATTTTTGCTTTCAATAGCCTAGTAGTTTAAATTATTTTCATTAGCCAAAAATACATTTCATAGTACAGGAAACCATGTTTCTTGATACCTACGTTAGAAAAAAAAATTTTGTATTTCATATCATTAGTCTAGCTTAATGGGTATATATTTCTGTGGGCTTTTCTTTCTTAGTAAAGTCATATCTTCCATATAACCCATTAAAAATACTTGCATAGCTTAGAGTTGAAGGCTTCTTGAATCTGTTTTTGTACTTAAGCTTTCTATATAAATGTATATGCTACTAATTTTGAAAGAAGTACAAAGCCCCTGTGAGTTATATTGTAGATGTTAATGACATTGTTAAAATGATGACAGATTGCTTTAATGGGGGATATGCACTTAATTGGAAGAAGTCTAACAAAATGTGCTATTTCATATTACTTAAGAGTCAAGAGCCACCACCCACTTACAGTCCTGTCTTAACCCAAATCACAAAGCATGTGTAGGATCAAAACTGATTAAAAAATGCAAGAAGCTTGTATTCATGCACTGTACATTCATTCAGACAACCCATTAACTAGAGTTTGTTAACCTTTAATTCAGATGTCTGCAATAAGATAATGTAATGTAAAACACTAGTCAATGGAGGGTTGTAAAACTGTTTTTGCTACAGTTTTTATTAGTGTGCTATCCATTGCTGAAGGCAGTTACACCCTGAAGCAAGTCTTATATTCAAGTGTGGTATCAGTATATTATAATACACATTTAACCTATTAAATATGTGACAAGTATTATGTATTCCATATTGTTAGAGTCTATTAAAGCATTGACATTGTTATTGATAAATGTCACTATATCTACTCTCTATCATGGGCATGCCCTTGCAGTTCAGAGGACCCATGGGGGCTCTTGGCTGCACCCTCCAACTTATTTTGCCATAAAACGCAGAGTAGTTTAGTTACCCAGAGGATTTATCATTTAATTTTTATGTTAGCTATTGTATTTTTAAAGGCTATGTTTATACATATAGATCTATATTTTTCTTAAACAAAAGGAGAGAATATCCTACTAAAAGAGGTGGAAAGTTATGGATGCTTTTAATTTTGTTCTTATCACTTACACGTATCTTCTAATTTTTCTACAATAAGCGTGTATTCTTATGTAGTAAAAATTTTTTTAAGTTTTTTAATTGATCAATAGAAAAAATGATGGTGATAGTAGTGCTAATCCCTGTTCTATCTCCTTACAATAGGAAAAATAGATACTACATTAGGAGATGAGCTTTTATCTTGATCATCCAGAGAAGCCATGTATATTATTTGCTCAACACTGATGGAAAATTTTTTTCATGGACTCCAAAAACAAAATTTCAGAATGATGACAGAGTTAGTAGTAGCTATCGATATATTCACCTTGCCCCCCTCAACATCATGGGTAGACTGGATCAGTTTTCAAATTTTTGATAGAGTCGGAAATGTAGTTCTGTTAGACTCTTATAATCCCTAGCTAAGTATTGATAAGCAATAAGTTTTGGTTATTTTAAAGACCTGAATTGAGAACAAGGTAGAATAGTGAAGAGACTATTAAAGTAATGCTTAAAATTCTCCAAGCCAGACTTCAACAGTACATGAACCTCGAACTTCCAGATGTTTAATCTGGATTTAGAAAAGACAGAGGAACCAGAGATCAAATTGCCAGCATCTATTGGATCATCAAAAAAGCAAGGGAGTTCCAGGAAAACACATTACTTCAGATTTATTGACTATGCCAAAGCCTTCGACTGTGTGGATCACAACAAATTGTGGAAAATTCTTAAAGAAATGGGAATATCAGACCACCTTACTGGCCTCCTGAAAAGATCTGTATGAGGGTCAAGAAGCAACAGTTAGAACTGGACCTGGAACAACAGATTGGTTCCAAATTGGGAAAAGAGTACATCAAGGCTGTATGTTGTCACCTGCTTATTTAACTTCTATGCAGAGTACATCATACAGAATGCTGGGCTGGATGAAGCACAAGCCGGAATCAAGATTGTCGGGAGAAATATCAATAACCTCAGATATGCAGATGACACCATCCTTATGGCAGAAAGCAAAGAATAACTAAAGAGCCTCTTGATGAAAGTAAATAAGAGAGTAAAACAGCTGGCTTAAAACTCAACATTCAGAAAACTAAGAGCATGGCATCCAGTCCCATCACTTCATGGCAAATCGATGGGGAAACAATGGAAACAGTGAGAGACTTTATCTTTTTGGGCTCCAAAATCACTGCAGATGGTGATTGCAGCCATGAAATTAAAAGACGCTTGTTCCTTGGAAGAACAGTTATGACCAACCTAGACAGCATATTAAAAAACAGAGACATTACTTTGCCAACAAAGTTCCATCTATTCAGAGCTATGGTTTTTCCAGTAGTCATGTATGGATGTGAGAGTTGGACTATAAAGAAAGCTGAGTGCTGAAGAATTGATGTTTTTGAGCTGTGGTATTAGAGAAGACTCTTGAGAGTCCCTTGGACTTCAAGGAGATCAAACCACTCAATCCTAGAGAAAATCAGTACTGAATATTCATTGGAAGGACTGATGCTGAAGCTGAAATTCCGATACTTTGGCTACCTGATGCAAAGAACTGACATTTTGGAAAAGACCCTCATGCTGGGAAAGATTGAATATGATAGGAGGAGAAGGGGACAGCAGAGGATGAGATGGTTGGAGGGCATCACTGGCTCGATGGACATGAGTTTGAGTAAACTTCGGGAGATGGTGAGGACAGGGAAGCCTGGTATGCTGCAGTCAATGGGGTCGTAAAGAGTTGGACATGACTGAGCGACTGAACTGAGTGAAGAGACTTTGAAATATAACCTTCACACCAAATCACCTACTTCTATAAAACCACAAATCAATTTTTATTTGTGCTTTTAAAAATGTGGTTTGACATAGTTTTTAATTCTGTTTAGGTAAGGAGCAAAGAATCTTGGATGATTTTCTTTATATATCCTTTCTATCTTTCCATTCATATTTGCAAAGTCACACACATATATACACCTAAACACTCATTCATACATTCATACTCAAAGACATTCAGATTTAAATTTGCTAGTCCTCAAGAATAAAATCTTTTAAAATAAATGCTATGAAGTGACTAGTATGTTCTTGGCTCACAAGAAATAAAGTGTGTGTATCTCATGGGTAGTTTTTTATTTCTTGCCACTTTTCCAGAAGTCATTTTTGCTTCTGGGTTTTTAACCTACTTTTATTCATAGTTGTGAGCTTCCAGTATATTTCTTCAAGGGTGATAAAAAAAATTCACTGGACTATAACTTGCTTTGCTGTTTGAAGATTTTGAGATATTGAGCCCTATTTTTATCATTGGCCTATACTTAAAATAGATGTGTGATTATAAGTCTATTTCACTTAATTCATTTTAACATATACAGATTTCAAATAGAAGGCCATTATGGCAATCCTCGAGCTCATTTTCTTTTCTTCCAAAGCTTGTGATTTCTTTGAATCTAGATGTTTAGTTTTTAGGTCATGTTTGGAACCCATAAATGTGTGGGACTGAGTCTCGAATAAGTCATCTAATGTTAAAACATTTAGGCAAACTCAAGGATTCCCATTTAATCCATTATTAACCTTCTAAAGGGCTTCCAGTCACTTGTAGTTAGTACTATGAGGCTGTTTTCATTACTTTTTCTGGTAAACAGAGTCATTTCTTCTAATTAAATTGTTTCCTAACATTTTCACTGAGTTGCTAGTTAGTTGTCAAATTACTGTGTCTTTAATTAAGAACCAACATAATTTGGGTGGCTTAGTTATTGATAGAGGTGAGTGGTTGTTAATGGAATTGGTAGTGAAGTTTCCTCTCCCTCTTTGAAAATAAATATTTCCTGGACCCAATAATGCATTCTGAATAACTCTGCTTAAATATCTGAAAATTTTGAGCAAGTTCAAATGACCTGCTTGCTGACCATTTTATCCCAGTCACAGTCTTCTCTGATTTTCAAGCCACTGGACAGTATCTTCTCCTGAATCACCATGTAAATAGCCTGTTGGAAGACTAGGAAAAGATGTCTGTTGTGTCAGTTTCCTACTATCATTTAGCAAATTACCACAAACTTAGTACACAAGCTATCTCAGTTTCTGTGAGTCACAATGTTCACAGGTTGCAATCAAGGGATTAGCTGGTCTGTGTTCCTTTCTAAAGCTCTAACTTCTCTTTCAGGTTCACATGGCTTTTGGCAGAATTTTGTTCTTTATAGTTGTAGGACTAAGATCTTTTTCATGCTGGAGGCAGCCAAGTGAAGTGAAAGTTGCTCAGCCCTATTCAACTCTTTGCCACCCTGTGGACTCTACAGTCCGTGGAATTCTCCAGGCCAAAATACTAGAGTGGGTAGCCGTTCCTTCTCCAGGGGATCTTCCCAACCCAAGGATCGAACTCAGGTCTCCTGCATTGCAGGTGGATTCTTTACCAGCCGAGAGCCACTCTCAGTTCCTAGAGGTCACTGTTTCTTGCCCTTGACCCTCCCACACACCTCTCACAATAAGGAAGCTGCTTTTTGAGACCAGCAGGAGAATCAAACATCAGAGATGGCCAGTGTTGCAAGGCTTCACTTGATTGAGTCAGACTCATCCAGGATAATCTCTCTTTTGACTAAGTTAAAGTCAAATGACCTGGGACTTTCATCATCATTGTAAGCTTCCTTTACCCTTGCCATGTAAGAAAAGTGAATCATGGGAATGACACAAAGGTGGAAACTCTGGGGCCATCTTCAAATTCTACCTGTTACAAATTTGTATTTTAGGTAGTTTAGGAAACTACAGATTGAGGGAGAAAGATAAAGACCTATAGAACTGGTATACATTATTTTCCCTGATCATAAAGAAGTTATTTTCTGCTGTCCAAACTGCTTTTGTTTTTTGTTTATGACACACTGAAAGGGTAATCTCAAGTCTCCATTTGAAACTGAAGTGCACTTGAAATAGTGCTGTTTTCTACAACCATTACATCTCAGAGGTTACCTTTGTTGGAAATCTATAATATTTGTAATTAAAAATAATGGTTTTAACATACTGAACATCTGCTCTGATTAGACATATAAACATTTTTTAATACTTAATCCTTAAATACTCTACAAATATTTTATTCTTACAATTTTATAGATGAAGAAACCAGAGATTTAAAAAATTACATTTTTTACTGATCATTACAAGTTTAGGGATAGAGGATATGATGACTAACTTTATGTGACAGCTTGACTGGGACAAGAGTTACCCAGATAAAACATTATTTCTGATTGTGTCTGTGAGGATGTTTCTAGAAAAGATTAGTATTTGATTCAGTAGAGTGAGTAAAGAATATTTGCCTTCACTGATATAGACAGTTCAGCTCAGTCGCTCAGTCGTGTCTGACTCTGCGACCCCATGGACTACAGCACGCCAGGCTTCCCTGTCCTTCACCAACTCCTGGAGCTGACTCAAACTCATGTTCATTGAGTCAGTGATGCCATCCAACCATCTCATCCTCTGTTGTCCCCTTCTCCTCCCTCCTTCAATATTTTCCAGCATCAGAGTCTTTTCAAATAAGTCAGTTCTTCCCATCAGGTGGCCAAAGTATTGGAGTTTCAGCTTCAGCATCAGTTGTTCCAATGTATATTCAGGACTGATCTCCTTTAGGATGGACTGGTTTGATCTCCTTGCAGTCCAAGGGACTCTCAAGAGTCTTCTCCAACATCACAGTTCAAAAGCATTATTCAATCTGTTGAGGGCCCAGATAGAACAAATGGAAAAGGAAGAGCAAATTCTCTCTCTTCTTGAGCCTGGACACTGGCTGTCCTAAGACAGTGATGCTTCTGGTTTTCAGGCCTTCAGATTCTGGGACTTATTCTGTCACTCTTGGCACCCCTTAGTTCACAGGGCTTTGGACTGAGACTGAATTAATTTCCTGATTCTCCAGCTTGCAGACAGCAGGCTGTGGGATGTCTCAGCCTCAATAGTGATGTGAGTTAATTTCTATATGTATGGAGAGTCTTAATACAGAGGGTTTATTTGCATTAGGTCTAATTCTAAAGTCTGTGGGTTTTTTCCTTTCATTTACTACATTGTAAAACCACTATAAACTCTAGGTAAAGTTGATGTAGCCCATCTGAAAAGTCCACTGAGCTCCAAATATCAATGTATAGTCAAATTCCGCTATTACAATTTCTCCTAGAGCCTTGGGATTGTGTATTAAAGGGATTTAAATGTATAACCAGGAAGAAACCTAGTGCTGAATAGATGTATGTATTTCTTTGCACCATTGATATCAAACATTGAAATGGTAATAGATTACACTGCTTCCAGAGATGTGGTGAAAGACAGATGGAAAAAGGGTTAAAATACCTGTATGCTTTATTGAAGTTTAATGTGATTTTCTCCATTCTTCTATGTGAATAACAACAACAACAACAAAAAAAAAACCCTCTAAATACTTCTAGAATATTCCCTAGAGTCAATCACTTTTTTAATGCACAGTGAAGTTTGAGAATGTATTCTTTCTAAAGAAAGCTAAGTTTACTAAGATATGTGTGTTATAGCATCGACCCCACCCATCTCTCATTTTCTTTGTATTTTATCTTATAAGAGATATAGTTAGATTTCTAAGACTTTGTGCAATTTAAGCAAAATAACAAAAACAAAAATAAAAAACCTTGTAGGTGTGTGTGTAGAGATTGGTCCTCCTGGAAGATTTTAACATGCTCCAGGTTAAGAACTATTGAGTACAGTCCATGCAGTATTGCAGGTAGGATCTTCCTGACCCAGAGACTGAACCCATGTCTCTTGCATCTCCTGCATTGGCAGGTGAATTATTTCCACTGGGCCACCTGGTTAGGCTTTCCTTAATTATCCTCTACTTTGTTCAGGCTGTCTGAAGGTCAGGATAAATATTTTAAGAGAACTATTATCAGTGTTAATACTGTGTTTCTGTTGCTCTCTTTCTGCCGTTCTATTTTCAGCCTAGACCTTTCTTCTTCACCTTACATTAATTTATCTAACTGCTTTATTTAATATATCTATTAAATATATAGAAATATTGATAGTTTCTCAAACTCAAAAATCACCCTAATGTAAGCTCCAATAGGGCAGGAAACACAGCTCTTTTGTTCATGACTGTTTCTTCAGAGTTTAGTTTGGGTCATGACATAAAGTATATTTTTAATATACTTTATTAAAAATAAAATTAACAAATGCATAAAATTTGAGTTGAATGCATAAAAGAGTTAAAGTCATTATCTTCCCCATTCCCCAATAGTCCTCCCAAATTTGCTTTCCTCTTCTATTTTCTTACAAACTGAATGTCATCACCTTTTTACTGGTAACTTGAGTCTAAAGTCTAGGAGTTATCCTCTACATTCTATTTATGTACCTATGACCTCAGATTGTAATTGATAACCACTTGGCACCACAACTCTCTCCTGAGCCCTCTCATGGTCCTTCTTTTCTATCCCAACTGTAATTGCTGTTTTTCAAATATCAGCCTTCCTTTTCAGGACTATTGGATTAACCTCCAAAATGTTGTTGCGTCTCCAGTTTTGAAATCCTCTAACCCATCTTCCATTTCATGCTGTTATCTTTCTCAAATACAAATCTAATTATGCTATTTATCAGTTTAGATTTAATTCCATGGTTTAAGCCCTGACAGTTACAGCTAATACCTTGAATAAAGCAAAAAGCAAGGAACAACCAAATGCCCCTCAATGGATCCCAGGACTATCAATATTTCTTTTGGATTCTCTTCCTGTCAGCTTTCATTAAAATCTCCCATTATCAGTTTTTCTCTTTCCTGTATCTTTAATCTCTTTCACTTGACTAGAATCATACCATCAAAATTTAAATATGAAAATTACTTCTGTGTTAAAAACAATTTAAATTCTCCTTGACATTTCGTGGCCTTTCAACAAATTTAATTGTACTTCCGTCTTTGTGATCAATAGCCTTGCCTCCTGCTCGGGTCTCATCCCAGCCTAGCCTGACTCTCCCTGCCGTCACTCCCCTGAAGCTCCTCTCACCAAGGATGCCAGTGACATCCTTGTTCTAATTCCAGTGTTCAGAATTCATCTTCCATAACTTCTTAGCAATATCTGACAACGGTACCCCACTGTTTTCTTCCTTGAAAGATTCCCTTTCTCTCTGTGACATCACATTCTCCTTGTTTTCCTCCCGTTTCTCTGATTATTATTGTTATTTATTTTCCTTTGCCGCCCTTTCTCCTTTACCTGACCATTAAATGATGAGGTTCCTCAGAGCCCAGTCCTAAACTCTCTTTTTGCTTGACATCTGCACTTGACATCTAAAAGCAACTTCAAATACTTATGGAATGCTTATTGTATATTAGACGCAGTCCTGAGAAATTTTAAAAAGCAACTCCTGACATCTAGAGACTGGACTTACGCTTACGGCTGGGCCATGTAATTCTTCTGGTAGACATAATCTCACTAACATTAGACAAGGTCATTCTGAAACTATGAGACAAAACAAGACCAATTTGTAACTTTAAGCCCAGCAAAAACAAGACATTTGCGCAAAATAGCTAACACTCCTCTCTCATGGTAATGTAAGTGGCTGCTAGTTCTTTAACAATTATAGCTTTAAGCCTTGCTCAAGTCTCCCTTCTCTATGGTTACAATTTATTGAAATGTAATGAATTTTAGAGATTTTCTCAGGAACACCTCTTCCTGAGACACCCAACGGCTCCCTGTGTTTTTGTTTTATCTTTTCTGTAAAGAGTAATAACCCCTGCCTGTTCAAATGTAAGTAATTTGCTGATGGTCTTTGGCTGGAGAGCACTGACAATGCTCAGCCTCTTAAGTGGATTATTTTATTCAACTCTGGTAACAACTCTATAAATTGTAGCTGCTATTATTATCTTTCCCTGTGTGCATGTAAGCAAACCGGGACTTAAATATGTTAAAAATTTTTTTACCCAAGATCACATGATTAGGCAGTGGTAGAGAACTTGATCTCAGGCAATTGAAATCTCCAGTTAGGTCTCCTAAAATGTACACTCAACTTCCTCAATAAATATTACTTGAATAGATTAAGTTAATAAACTATCTGATCCTGTTGCCACTTTTTACATCACCATTCCCTAACTCTGTAAGGAATAGCTTGCACTTTTATGCCTCAGTGCTGAGATTTCTATTTTATTCTTTTTGTGTATTGCTCTAGAACTCTCTCCCAATCACTATGACTGTGCATACAAACATCTACTTACATTTCATAGCCTCAGCTAAATCTTAAATTCCTCTATGAAGCCAGGTAGAACTGATGACTTTCTCCATTGCTGTAAACCGCACCTTCTTCAGTTGGAATACAGAATACGTTGAATATTTATCTGTCTCTTCGTCTAGGCTGTGAGCTACCTAAATATAGGAATGAAAAGTGAAAGTGAAAGTTGCTCAGTTTGTGTCTGACTCTTTGCGATCCCACTCCAGGCCAGAATACTGGAGTGAGTAGTCTTCCCCTTCTTGGGAATCTTCCCAACCCAGGAATCGAACCCAGGTCTCCTACACTGCAGACAGATTCTTTACCAACTGAGCCAGAAGGCAATAAAATTTCATTAATCTTTGTATTCTCATGTCAGACACAAAACAGGAAGAAGTAATTATATATTTAATAAAATAATAAAAATCCTGAAATAATGCATTTCGATGGTTCTAATTAAAATAGTACTATCTATATCTTCCCTCTGGTGATTTAAAGGAGAAAGTGTATAAGAATTTCCCAATTAGTTCTACCATGTTATAACTAATCCGATTAGTCAAATAAGCCAGGCAACATCATTTATTTATTGTCTATTAAGATAGAGTCTCCCTAGAAATGATAAGAATACAGGGAATTATTAATTTCTTCATTGTTAAAATTTATCCTATGAATTTTATTGATAGTATACTATGTGCTGAAACTCCAATACTTTGGCCACCTCATGTGACGAGTTGACTCACTGGAAAAGACTCTGATGCTGGGAAGGATTGGGGGCGGGAGGAGAAGGGGACGACAGAGAATAAGATGGCTGGATGGCATCACTGACTCGATGGACATGAGTTTGAGTGAACTCTGGGAGTTGGTGATGGACAGGGAGGCCTGGCGTGCTGTGATTCATGGGGTCGCAACGAGTCGGACACGACTGAGCGACTGAACTGAATTGAACTGAACTATGTGCTGATGCTTCCCTGGTGGCTCAGTGGTAAAAAATCTGCCTGCCAATGCAGGAGACAGGAGTTCAGTTCCTAGGTTGAGAAGATACCCTGGAGAAGGAAATGGCAATCCACTCCAGTATTCTTGCCTGGAGAATCCCATGGACAGAGGAGCCTGGCAAGCTACAGTTCATGAGGTTACAAAAGAGTCAGACATGATTTAGGAATTAAAAAACGCATGCTGTTAAGTCTTTTCTTTCTAAAGGAGCTCACAGTCCAATAAAAAAGAAAAACAGGCATGAAGATAAGTAGTTGCAACACCCACACATGTATACCAGATGTTAACAAGGCCAACACCTCAAGTAAATAGGAATAAAAATTTATTCTTAAACCAAGTGGAAGTTTCTCAGTCGTGTCTGATTCTTTGCAATCCTGTGGACTGTAGCCTGCCAGGCTCCTCTGTCCATAGGATTCTCCAGTCCAGAATACTAGAGTGGGTAGCTGTTCCCTTCTCCAGGCAATCTTTCCAACCCAAGGATCCAACTCAAGTCTCTTGCATTGCAGGTGTATTCTTTACCATCTGAGCCACCAGGGAAGCCCACCTAAACGAAGGGGACCATGCATAATTGCTGTAAGGTTACTGGAAACACTATGCTATAAAATTCTGGGAGAGATGTGTTTTAAATGTAATAAATAGGATATTCTACCCCACAATCTTAATATTATTATGATCTGTGGTTTAGAACAGCACTGTCCAATAAAAATATAATATGACCCACTAATGTAAGCCATATAAGTATTTAAAAATTTTCTAGAAGTCACACTTTAAAAAGTAAAAAGAAAGGGAATGCATTTTAATAATATATTTAACCCTATATATATGTAAAGTATTATTATTTAACATGTAATCAATTTTAAAATTGTTAATGAGATGTTTTACAGTCTTTATTTGAAACTGAGTCTTTGAGAATCTGGTGTGTGTTTTATCCTTCCAGCAGTTCTCAGGTAGTAAAATAGCACAGGACTGAAATATTTCTGACTTTAGGAAATTTAGTCATGGCTTTCTAATTCTAACAGGAACTTTTACCCACCCAAGATATGCTAAGTCAATAATGATGATAAATATTATCTTACTTTTCAATATACCATGGAGTATGGTTAAATTTTTTTTAATATTTTTTAAAAATTTACTTTCCTGATAACAGCTTACCAAGGCTGTGATAGATTCAGCTATCATAATATAATCAGTGTATATTTGCAATCTATTGACTTGGCTTAAAGAACTGTATCCTGCTATCAAATTTCAACATTATCATTTTATTTTAATTATAAATTTGTCAAGAAAAGCTTTTGCTTATCAGAACTTTCACATTTTCCAATGCAATTCCAAAATACACTGACAGGGATATGCAACTGAAAATATTAGAGATATTTTATTATTTTCTCCTTCAGGGTGCAGTAGCTCACTATCACATTATCTACCACTAGTGGCAGAGAAATTGAATCCAGGGCTCCCAGATGAACTTTCTGATAATCAAAAGAAATCAGTATGTTCAGCTCTCAAATGTTTAAAGGACCAGCAGTGTCTCTTGAAAACTTATGATACTTTGGTTTCAATTAGGGAGGTGATAGAAATAATAAAGTCCTCTTTAAAAGAAAACTCACCCTGCAATGATAGAGCTATAAAATGAAAATGTAACTCTATTACTCTCATAAAACCTGCATTCGTTATAGACAAATTTCCAATCTATTGGAGGTGATGGGTATATATCGGATGAATTTGAATGAAAGATCCTTTGATTCTTAGGTAAAGATGATATCTTCTTGGGAAACAGAGCAAAAAGTTACCTAATTTCTAGTGGGCTTTTATTATTGCTCAGAATTATCTTCTCAGAAATGTTGCTATTTTCTCTCTTTAAATTGCTGAGAATGTCAGAGATAAATAGGAGGTCTCAACAGGCCTTTTTGAGCATGATAATGTCACGCAATTTCCACACATCCATATAGAATATCCACATTGAAGGAATGTTGATACGTTATTCTTGTTGAAGATCTCATTTTAAAAATTTTCTCCTTTTTATTATCACTCGTTCATTATCATTGACTGAAGCTCCCCAGGAGTACAGTAGAGGGTAAATATTTGTGGAGACAAAATGTACTTCTGTGACACTAGTGAAAGACACCAGAAACATGAAGAGATTGCATTTACTCCTGAATACAAATTGGTCAGCATTGGGTAGACAATGTAAAATTGACTAACACCTTGATGACTTTAGATACATTTCCTGTACGAAACATTCTGCTACATAATTCCCATTTTTTTCCCTTTTATTCTCCTTTTCTTGCCCGCACACCAGTTCCAAATGCAGAGACATCTAAGACTCAGAGATCTTGGTTAATCTGGGAAAAGGGGCGCCTGTCATAGAAGAATGTAGGGGAATCCCCATCATTGTTTCTCTTTTTTCCCTTGCCACTTACCCCATTTGCTTAAAACTGTACAAAAGGTCAGGAGGCTAAATTTTGAAAGAAACCAATCTTTCTAGCCAGAGTAACGGGGAAAGAACCTCCTAAGAACCAGTGTGTGATAGTAAACCCTGGCATGAGAGAGGTTGAGAAGGACATCCCTCATTTTCTATCTGAACTCACAGAAATACTGAGGTCACTGGTAAGTCGTACATCTGTGGAACGTAACTAAAGAACAGCAAAGGCCTTGAAAGCTGAATTATAACTTAAATATTTATTATTTGAATTTTTAGTAATCACTATGTATTTTCTTTTATAATTAAGCATTTCTAAAAGGATTTATCTGTATTGTTAAAGTCAAAGTTGATTTTAAGGCAAAAGCATTGCTAAAGTTAGAGATGAGTACTGTGCCACAGAGATCTGTATGCATCTAATAATTCATTGTCAAAATATATAACGCAAAAAAAGATCAACGGGAGTATAAGATGGAATAGACAAATCCACAATATAGTGAAAGAATTTGATTTTTTTCTTTCTAGCCCATGGAAGTCATCAAAAGTAGGGTTTAGCTTCTCAACCACTTGGGAACACTCTTAGGAACATTCATTGTCATTAGTGACAATGTGGAAAGTAATCCCAAATTTATAATATTTTCTTGAAAATGTCACCTTTCTGAACTTCTGTGTTCCCTAGAAAGTATCCTGGTAATTCTTCACCATTTTGTTATTCTTTGAGACCTGAAGCAAATTTTATTTCCTCATAACTTGTCTTGGTTTTTGAGTTGTCATAATAGGAAAGGTTATACTGATTACCTTGTCCTCCAATTTTATATTTAGATGAATTCTTAAAGCTTAGAGGTTATTGTTGAACTGACGCTGGGAGAATCATTTGGGCCACATCTTTACAACTTTTGCAATGATAGTCACATCTCTTTATATGCTGTAGATATTTAACTCTGACTGCTTTTGACTCTGGGTGTCTTCTGAAACTGACACAAGAGAAAGAATCTCATTTAACATCCTTTGTTGTAAATTTCTCACAATTAAAATCAAGCAGTAATGTTTAGGCCTTCTTCTAAGAAATTTAATTGAGTTTACAAAAATAATCTCATTATGTCTAATGTGTTAATAGTTTTATTTTATGTATTTAAGTGTGATCATCTTTCTTGAACTATCTTGTCACATTTTAATGATTTAGAAGCTAGATAAGATAAAAACCAAAATCAAGTTTATACAACATATATGACATTGAGCCTAAATAGTTCTCTATTTTCCTAAGCTGACTCTTCTTGGTGCTAGCAGTCTATTTACTAAGAAACTAAAATTTATATTTTTAAAAGAATTGACTCTTCTTTAGTAGCAGAGTAGATGAGATTTCTGACTTTGAGATTACTCAATTCAGCTCTTTCTGGCCAAATTGTACTATTTGGATATTTGGGTTCTTGTTATTTATTTGTTTTTTTTCTTTCTTACAAGTATTTGACATTGATAATATAATCTTCCCATGGGCTTCCCTGGTGGTTCAAATGGTAAAAATTCTGCCTGCAATGCAGGAAAACTTGGTTGGATCCCTGAGTCAGGAAGATACCCTGGAAAAGGGAATGGCTACCCATTCCAGTATTCTTGCCAGGAGAATTCCATGAACAGAGGAACCTGGCCACCTCCCAAGCAGGAGACTTGGGTTTGGGCAGATCTCCTGGAAAAGGAAATGTCAACCCACTCCAGTATTCTTGCTTAGGAAATCCTATGGACAGAGGAGCCTAGCGGGGTACAGTTCACGGGGAAGCAAAAGAGTCAGACAGGACGTAGTGACTAAACAGCAGCAATATAATCTTATATAACTCAATCTTTTAAACATTCTGCATTCGTTTTCAAGGAAGGTCACAAAAGAGGCTAGTGAAGAAACCAGATGCTAGGATTCTAGAGGATTTTTTTGAGAAATTCACTTTGCTTTTTCAACTATTTGTTGAATGCTTCTTATGTGCCATGTGCTGATTGTACAATAGTGAGCATAGTTGATAATGTTGTAATGGGGCTTATATTCTCCTTCAGGTTAGAGATAAAATAAACAAGAAAAATAGCTAGTGACAAATTCTCTTTAGACAGCTAATGATATTATAGTAGCTAGTTCTCTATTTTAGATTGGGTGGTCAGTAAGAGGAGATTTCAGCTGAGATGATGTTTAAGGCAAAATCTGAATGACAAGAAAGAGCCAGATTAAAAGATCATGGTGAAGAGCAATTTAGGTTGAAGAATCAACTTAGGGGAGGGTCTCAAGATAGGAAATAGCTCAATGTGGCCAAGAAATTAGAAGCCTAGAAGGAGCTTCCCAGATGGTTCAATGGTAAAGAATCCACCTGCCAATGTAGGAGACATGGGTTTAATCCCTGAGTTGGTAAGATCCCCTGGAGAAGGAACTGCAACCCACTCCAGTATTCTTGCCTGGAGAATCCCACAGACAGAGGAACCTGGCAGGCTGTAGTCCATGGGGGTCACAAAAGAGTTGGACACGACTGGTGTGTAAACAACAAAACAAACAAAGATTGGAATAAGACATAAAGTGAAGAAAGAAGTAAACAAGGACTCTAATATATAGGGCTTTGCAATCTAGTGTATGATAATGGATTTTAAGTGCAGTGGGAAGACCCTGGCAGCTTTTAAACTGAGAGTAACATGTAAAGTGGTAAATATCTGCTGCTTGGGAAGTGGATTGTAGGAGTCAACCAGAGAAGGAATGAGACCAGTTAGAAGATGATAGAAATAATCTAAGTGAGACACCATGGTGGAGGCAATACAGACACAAAGAATAGATTAAAGTATACTTGTTGATGGATATGAGATGTCCATAGAGACTCTGGTACTTTAAGGGGGAACTAAAGGCAACATCCCAAATTGTTGCTTTAAAGCAATTGAGTGGTTATGATTTGCATTTCTCTAATAATTAGCAATGGTGAGCATCTTTTTATGTGCCTGTTATCCATCTGTGGGGCTTCCTTGGTGGCTCAGATGGTGAAGAATCTGCCTGCAATGCAAGAGACCCAAGTTCGACCCCTGGGTCAGGAAGATGCCCTGGAGAAGGGAACGGCTACTCACTCCAGTGTTCTTGTTGGAGAATTCCATGAACAGAGGAGTCTGGTGGGCTACAGTCCATGAAGAGTTAGACATAACTGAGCAACTAACACTTTCACTTCACTAGCCATCTGTATGTGTTCCTTGGAATGATGTCTATTCAGATCTTATGACCATTTTTTAATCAAGTTTTTTTGTTTTGATATTGAGTTGTATGAGCTGCTTATATATTTTGTATGTTAACCCCTCATCAGTCACATCATTTACAAATAGTTTCGCCCATTCAGTGTTTTGTCTTTTTGTTTTGTAGATGGTTTGTGTTACTGAGCAAAAGCTTTAAGTTTAATTGGGTCCTATTTGTTTATTTTACTTTTATCTACTTTACCTTAGAAGACAGATCCAAAAAAAATATGGCCAAAATTTATGTCAAAGAATGCTCTATGTTCTCTTCTAGAGATTTCATGGTTTCAGGTCTTAGATTTAGGTCTTTGATCCATTTTGAGTTTATTTTGTATATGATATAAGGCAATGTTTTAATCTCATTGTTTTACAGATAGCTATCTAGGTTTCCCAGCATTACTTATTGAAGAGACTATCTTTTCCCCATTGTATATTCTTGTCCCCTTTGATGTAGATTAATTAACCATAAAAATGTGTTTTTTTTTTTTTCTGGACTCTGTATTCTGTTCCACTGATTTATATGTCTTTTTTTGTGTGCCAGTACCATGCTGTTTTGTTAATGTAGCTTTATAGTGTAGTCTGAAGTCAGGGAATGTGATACCTCCAATTTACCAGTTTGTTCTTTTCCTCAAGATTGCATTGGCTACCTCGGATCTTTTGTGATTTCATATAAATTTTAGGATTATTTGTTCTAGTTCCTTGAAAAATGTTTTTTGGTATTTTCTGACTGAGATTGCATTAAATAAGTAGATTGCTCTGCATCATATGAGCATTTTAACATTATTATTTTTTCCACTCCATGAACATAGGATATCTTTGCATTTTTCATATTATCTTCAATTTCCTTCATCAGTGTTTTATAGTTTTCAGAGTATAGATATTTCATCTCCTAGTTAAGTTGTCCTATGTATTTTTTGATGTGATTTTAAACAGGAGTTTTTTTTTTTGTCTTTCTTTCTCATACTTCATTATTAGTGTATGCAAAAGCAAAAGATTTCTATATATTGATCTTATATCCAGCAATGGTGAAGACTTTTGGGTTTTATATATATGAGCAACATATATATATATGAGATGTATATATTGCTCACACATATATATATATATATATATTTACACACACACACACATACATGTACATGTATATATTCAGTTCAGTTCAGTCGCTCAATCATGTCCTGACTCTTTGCGACCCCGTGGACTGCAGCACATCCAGCTTCCCTATTCATCACCAACTCCCGATGCTTGCTCAAACTCATGTCCATTGAGTCAGTGATGCCATGCAACCATCTCATCCTCTGTTGTCCCCTTCTCCTCCTGCCTTCAATCTTTCCCAGCATCAGAGTCTTTTCCAATGACTCAATTCTTCCCATCAGGTGGCCAGAGTATTGGAGTTTCAGCTTCAGCATCAGTCCTTTCAATGAACACCCACAACTGATCTCCTTTAGGATGGACTGGTTGGATCTCCTTGCAGTCCAAGGGACTCTCAAGAGTTTTCTCCAACACCACAGTTCAAAAGCATCAATTCTGCACTCAGTCCAACTCTCACATCCATACATGACTACTGGAAAAACCATAGGTCTGACTGGATGGACCTTTGTCAGCAAAGTCATGTCTCTGCTTTTTAATATGCTGTCCAGTTTGGTAATAGCTTTTCTTCCAAGGAGCAAGTGTCTTTTAATTTCATGGCTGAAATCACCATCTGCAGTGATTTTGGAGCCCAAGAAAATTAAGTCTGTTGCTATTTCCATTGTTTTTCCATCTATTTGCCATGAAGCGATGGCACCGGATGCCATGATCCTAGTCTTCTGAATGTTGAATTTTAAGCCAAATTTTTCACTCTCCTTTTCCACTTTCATCAAGAGGCTCTTCAGTTCTTCTTCACTTTCTGCCATAAGGGTGGTGTCATCTGTATATCTGAGGTTATTGGTATTTCTCCTGGCAATCTTCGTTTCAGTTTGTGCTTCATCCAGCCTGGTATTTTGCCTGATGTACTCTGCATATAAGTTAAATAAGCAGGGTGACAGTATACAGTCTTGACGTACTCCTTTCCCAATTTGGAACCAGTCTGTTGTTCCATGTCCAGTTCTAACTGTTGCTTCATGTGTGTTTATGTGTGTGTGTGTGCGTGTGTATTTATCTATCTCATGTCATCTGCAATTAGTAACAGATTTAGTTCTTCCTTTCCAATTTGGTTATCTTTTGTTTTATTTTCTTGTCTGATTGTTGTGGCTAGGTCTTCTAATGCTTTGTTTAATAGCAGTTGCAAGAGTGGACCTCCTTGTCTTACTCCTGATTTTAGAGTAAAGGCTTTTAGTTTTCCATCAGTGAATATGATGTTAGCTGTGGGGTTATCATAATGGCCTTTATTTTTTTGAGCTATATTCTTTCTATACAAACTTTGATGAGAATTTTGAGTCACCAATGGATGTGAACTTTTAAAAATGCTTTTATTGTATCCATTGAGATGATCATGTAAATTTTATCTTTCCATTTGTTAATGTGGTATGTCACATTGATTGACTTGCAAATATTGAACCATCCTAGCATTCTTGGAAGGAGAACAAATAAAGTTCAGATCCAGAAGAAGAAAAAAATAATAAAGATCAGAGAGGAGATACATAGGGAAAATAGAGATCACCCAAAGCAGTAGAAAAGATTAAAAAAAAAATAAGAATTTTTCCTCAAAAGATAAAATTGATAAATCTTTACCCAAACTAATCAAGAAGAAAAAAGAGTCAAAATAATCAAAATAAGAAATAAAAGAGGAGAAATATCAACCAATACCACAGAGATATAAAAAAATCATGAGAATACTATGAAGAATTATATGTCAGAAAATTGGACAATCTATAAGAAATGGACATATTTCTAGAAACAAATAGTATGCCAAGACCTAATCAGAAAGAAGCAGGTCATCTGAACAGCCTTATCACTAGTAATAAAATTGAATTTGTAATTTAAGAAATACTCCCAGAAAATTAAAGTTCAGAACCAATAGCTTCATAGGAGATTTATACCAAACATAAAAAGAAGAAGTAATACCTATCCTTCTCAAATAATTTCAAAAAAATTGAGACATATAGATGCATGTGTGTGTGCTCTGCCGTGTCCAAATCTTTGCAGCCCTATGGACTGTAGCCCACTGGGCTCCTCTCTTCATGGGATTCTCTAGGCAAGAATACTGGAGTGGATTGCCATGAAACCCTCCAGGGGATCTTCCTTACCCAGGGATTGAACCCACATCTCCTAAATCTCCTCCTTTGCAGGCAGATTCTTTACCAATGAGCCACCAGGGAAGCTCCAAAGAAGGTTGCAACACTCTCAAATTCATTCTGCAAGGCCACTGTTATCCTGAAGCCAATAATAGACCAAGACACTTAAAAAAAAATTAGAGACCAATATCTTTGATGAATATAGATGTGAAAATTCTCAACCACGTATTAGCAGAGTCCAACACTATATAAAAAAGACCATACACAAGGATGGTTTAATTTTAAAAGACTATTGGTAAAAACAATAAAAAATGAACAACTGCTTGAAAAGGAGTTGAATTGACATTTCTCTGAAAAAGATATACAAATGTCCAAAGCTCAGCTTCACTAATCATGAATAAAATGCAAATCAAAGCCACAATGAAATTTTACCTCAAACCCATTGTGATAGCTACTATAAAAAAAGAAAAAAGAAATAACAAGTGTTGGCGAGGACCTTAGCACCCTTTTTCACTCTTAGTGGGAATGTAAAATGGCATAGCAAGTCTGAAAACAGTATGCTAGATATTCAAAAAATTAAAAATAGTTTTACCATATCATCCAGCAATTTCACTTCTGGGCATGTACCCAAAAGAATTGAAAGCAGGGTTTTGAAGAGATATTTTTATACCTATGTTCATAGCAGCATTATTCACAATAATGCAAACATGGAAGCAACCCAAGTCCATCAACAGACAAATGGATAAGCAAAATGTGGTAGATGCATACAATGGAATTTATTCAACTTTCAAAGGAAGAAATTCTGACATATGTTACTACATGGATGAGCCTCAAGGACATTATGCTAAGTGAAATAAACCAGTCACAAAAAGATAAATACTACATGATTCCTTTTTTGAGGGATCTGGAATGGTAAAAAATCAGAGACCAAAAGGAGAATGGTGGTTGCTAGGGGCTGAGAGGAGAGGAGAATGGGTCGTTACCTTTTACTAAGTATAAAGTTTCATTTTTTAAAGATGAAAAGAGTTCTGGAGATGGATGGTGATGATGGTTCCACAACAATATGACTATATTTAATATAACAAACGGCACAGTTAAAATTGGTTAAAATGGTAAATTTTGTGTCGTGTACTTTACAAACAACCAAATAAATATAAAGGAAAAACTTAATTTATATTATCGGGAACATATTCAGTAGAATTCCATTAGGAAAGAAATATACCAGAGCCAGTATATTGTCATTCAATAAAATTTGTTGAGTAAATTAATTACATTTTCAAGGAGACAGAGATTGATAAACTGAAAGGACCTAGAGTTTATGACATATTTACACTAACTCAAAGCTCTGTTTCTATTGCCCTGGGATATCCTCTCTATTGAATAGGTTCTGTGGAGCTGGTGATTTGTAGCTATGATATTCATGGAGTGTAGAGAGTTGAAGTAAAATGTGTGAAACATTATTCTACAGCCCCCTTTCTTTGAGTGAATATTGAGAAGTGAATCTTTATAATCTTGGTGTAAAAGTAATAGAATGTTGAATAAAAGCTACTTTTTTTTCCTTTCTTGGAAGAAACATTGTTTTCTATTGCAAATATTTACAGAAAATATTTCTACAGGACTGCCTTTATGACATACTATGTTGCTTCAAAACTGTGAAAATGATATGCTCAATCTCATGCTTAATATAAGAACTATTTACTGTATATTCAAGTGAATAATAAAAATAAAAGATTAGAATGATATTAAAAAATAAGTTTAGGTTATGCAAAACCTAACCTAAGATTCAGCAGTCTCTGAATAGATTAATCCACTCCATTAAAATTTGTAACGGCTTCCCTTGTAGCTGTTGGTAAAGAATCTGCCTGCAATGCAGAAGACCTGGGTTTGATTCCTGGGTCAGCAAGATCCCTTGGAGAAGGAAATGGCAACCCGCTCCAGTATTTTTGCCTGGAGAATTCCATGGACAGAGGAGCCTAGTGGGCTATAGTCCATAGGGTCAGAAAGAGTCAGGCAACTAAACAAATAAACAAAGACTCAACAGATAAACCACCACCAAAATTTGTAAATGTGACACATTGATTTGTATGCAGTCAAAATAATAAGTAGAATCTAAACTTTCAGGTAGTTGTTTTACAGATTTGTGTTAGGATAAAAATTATTTAAATATGGGAGAGCCTTCAAAATTATTCAATTTTAAATATTTAAATGAAGGAAAATGATTAGTTTCAAGTAATATAATCAAAGAATGGAAGAGAGGCAAGGAAACAGAACTGAAAACCACTAAATTACTGAATACCTATTTTTGTGTAACAGAGTTCAGAGAGGAGGTGGAAATAACTCTTTTATTCATATATACAGTTTTTCTAATGTTCTGATTATGTGTCTATTCTAACCAATTTCTAGCATTTTACAGTGAAGAGAAACAGTGAAATAATGATAAAGTGACTATAATTCAAAATATGATTTTGAATATATATTAGAGTAATTTTTGAACAAGTACTTGATTATAGCATTAAAATCAGAAATAGAGTACTTGAGAAGAAAACAAGCTGCCCAGCAACACAATGAGGAATAATTTGTCAAGTGTGTGTCAAACAATAAAATGTGTAGAACTTAGTGGTCCGCAAAATATGCATAAAAGGAATTGCATATTCATGAGAAATGCTAGATTAATCTCATCAAATTCTAAGCCTCAACAGAATTTTGACAAAGGATTGTAGAATTCCCGGGAACTATAAATTATATATGATACATAAAATACATAAAGACCTTTGGAATTCAGTTACTAATTGTTAGTTCTTTTCTTTCTTCTTTTGGTATATTCCTGTCTAGCCTTCTTTTCTCATTCTATTTTTTTATTTAAAAAAGTTGTATTTTAGTATTTATACTATATTTAATAGCTGTATCTTGCTATTTAAACTGAGAATGGTTAAAAGTATTTTTCATGTGATTATGCATTCTTTATAGCCACTCTTTTTAATACAGTTTCATAAAGTATATCTGATGCATTAAGCATATCATGATTAATTGAATAGTTATGCTTATTTTGCTATCACAGGTATTGCTAAACTTCTTTACACAGAGAGTTTAGTATTTGGGATTTTGTTACTAACACTTTCTGGAATTGGGATTATTTGATAAAAATATTAAAATGCACAGCCATGCATATGATTTATTTGATAAGTAGGAATGTGATATTATTATTGTTTAAATCTGTATATATGGGATTACTAGGGAGAATTAACACTTGTATCATGTTTACTTTCTGTCTGTAATTCTTTTGTGAATTATTTGATCATATTCTTTGTCCACTTAATCATGGGCTTTTAATGATTGCCTTATGAATTTTGGGGGGTGATTTATATAATAAAAGCAACCCTATTGCTATATTTGCTGTAAATATTTTCATTTGTCTATAATTCTCACTCTTAAAATCTTTTTCCTTTTCTTTCTACCAAAGAAAGTATAAACAGTACATTTCATGATATAAAATCCGTCACTCTTTTCCTTTGTAATTTCTTCCATTGTTTCTAAGCTCATTAAGTCCTTTCCCTTACATGAGTTTATAAACACAGAAGTTATTTTCTTATATTTTGTATGTAGTTTACATATAGGTTATTTGAATATGGTTATAGCTATGTAAAGTAATTTAATTTGTAAGTGATTTAATTAGTTTTGGCATTTTTTTCTTCAATGTTTCTGATCATTTGTCCTAATATTTACTGAAAGAAAACAAGTTCCTACTTCACTACTCTTACTATTTATTAAGGGAAAAGGGTTTATAGCTGAGTTATTTTTATTTCATTGATCTGCTCTACATACATATGCATATACACAGTATAGTGTATATATGGTTTAATGTATATATATATATAAATTAGTCCATGCCACACTGTTTTAATTACTGTAGTTTAATGAAATAGTTTAACATCTGGTAGAGCTAGTCACACGGCATTGTCGTTTGTCATAATTATTTTTGATACTCTTGCCTATTTACAAATTACAAACTGAAAGTTCATCTTAACTATTATTTAATTAATTTAGCTTTGGAGTCATAGTGATATGATGTGTGCATGTCTTTTCCTACTTCACGAGTAATCTGGTACCAAATGAGAGTTTTACAGTTTGTAGATTCCATACTGGAATTTTTGTCTGGTGTTTTTATACAGGTAGAGCAATAGGAACAATAGTAAGTCATTCACTAAAGGACAGTAATAAAATCCCAGGATTATTGACTTTACATATTCTTTCATATATTTAACAATCAACATTTCAAAATATAATTTCTTTGATTAATCAAGACTTTTAGAACTGATAATAGTGAAATTCTTCACGATTTTCTTAAATATGCCTTGAAAATATTTAGGCTTAAACATATTTACTTTGGGCTTCCCAGGTGGCTCAGATGGTAAAGAATCCACTGGCAATGCAGGAGACCTGGGTTAGATCCCTGGGGTGGGGAGAATCCCTGAAGAAGGGCATGGCAAACCACTCTAGTATTCTTGCCTGGAGAATTCCCATGGACAGAAGAGTCTGGCAGGCTACAGTCCATGGGATCACAAAGAGTCGGACACGACTGAGCAATTAAGCATGGCACAGCACATATTTTAAAAAAGAAACTAAAGCCTAGTCAGTGCTTCTTGTCCTTTCTTCTCCACCAGTCCCCAACCATTTTGGCACCAGGGACTGGTTTCAAATGGAAGACAATTTTTCCATGGACCAGAAGATGTGGGATGGTTTCAGGATGATTCAAGTACATTACATTTCTTGTGCACTTTATTTCAGTCATTATTATAATACATTAGCTACACCTCAGGTCATCAAGCATTAGATTCTGGAGTTTGGGGACCTCTGCTCTGTCTTGATGGCTTTTCTGTTTTTGGTCTATCTTCAATATATAGCTCCTATGTAATATACATCACAGATCATAATACCAAGTTAATATTTTTCTCACTGAGTTTAATTTGTAAGTGCTTAATAATTTTGTAAGTTCATATAAAGCAATAAACAAAGGGGGCAAAATTTAATTCTTTGTAGGGGTGGTATATTAAAGTCTGCCATTTTGACTAGTTTATAGCATTGCTGATAGAACTCTCAAAGTCACTATGGTCTTCACAAAAAATAAAAAAGGGATGGTATTTTCAAAAAAGAAAAAAAAAAAACAAAAACTCTCTGAAGTATCCAAGAGTTTGTATTAACCTAGCATGGTGATTTTACCAGGGGCAGATTCAGGTTTTGTGGGAACTGAAGCATTTATGACTAGGGTAGAGGACTCTTTACGGGAAAAATGCAAAATTAGGAAGATAAAATTATTAGGAATACCATGTTTGCTTTGGATGGGGTCACTTAATTGATGGACCCTGAAACCTAATTTTTATTAACTTTACATAAAATTTGGCTCTGCTCTAGGAATATATTGGATGATTTTTTTTCCTTACTGTTAAATGTTTTTAATAAAATTAAGAACACTTTCAAAACTTCAACTGTTTTGATATAGTTTCGAATTGTTAAAATAATCCATGTTTTTATTCTAAGAATTCTACAAAATAACCTGAAATGGTTTTATATCAGTTTTGAATGCTGATATTCATTAAATGACAATAGAATATACCAAAAGGAACCCTTTTAAAATTTGTAAGCAGTATTGCATTTACACCTACTATGTGTGGAGCCCTGAAATAATGGTATAAAACATCTATTGTGGTCTTTCTTCTCAATGATGTTATGCTAAGAATAACATAACTCCTGACTGGTTAGGGGCACTTTGGAAAGGGTAAATGAAATGGTAGCTTCAAGGTTTACTTGAAGGTTTACTTTAACAACTGAAAAAATGTGTCACATGTATTAATGTCAACAACTGGAATTTTACCTCATTAGGCAATTTCTGGATCTAAGGCTCTGATTATTATTCTAAGCAGAAAAAATATGCTAATTATTCACTCTGAATGTAGAAGGAAAAAAAGGTGTAAAATCTCCCGTTAGCCGTGTGACCATGTACTAATTGCATGTCATGTGTCAAAATAATGCAGCTCCCTGTGCCTAAAGCAATTAGACACACAGAACTCCATTAATGAAGCACTGTCTGTCACTAAAAGTGTTTTCTGTGCTATAGTTGAAGATTAAAATATTAACTTCTCAAATATTTAAGATAGTTACTGACAGCATTTCAAAATGTTGCTTTTAACAAAAGCTTTCTATTAAGAATTAGTTTTTAATTTGGATTTTATATTCAAAGATGATATTAACATATGGGAGTAAGATAGGATTTCCTAGGTATCTGAAGAGAGTTTATTATCAAAGGTAGATTACTTTTTTAGAAAACTTTACCATGTCTTTGACCCTTAATTTTTTCCCCTGAAAGTCCCTTTCTTGGGGCATTTCCAAAGCATCTCTTTACCTCATTTACATATTCATTTGACAATGACGTGCAAATGAAGGTTTTACTTATATTATTTTTCTCTCTTATTCCAATTAATCAGTTTTGAACTCATTATAAGAAGTCAGACCCCACAGGTCAAATATATTATAACCTAAATATTGTTTGGAGATTTGAGGAGCATCAAAAAGGGATGTCAGTAACCTTGGTGGTGGTTTAGTTGCTAAGTCATGTCCGACTCTTGTGACCCCATGGACTGTAGCCTGCCAGGCTACTCTGCCCACTGGAGTGGGTTGCCATTTCCTTCTCCAGGGGATCTTCCCAACTCAGGAATAGAATACGGGTCTCTTGCATTGTAGGTAGATTTCTTTACTGCCTGAGCTATGAGGGAAGCCTGAAAGATCATTAATTTTATTTTATTTTTTAGATCGTTAATTTTAAATCAACCAGTAACAACAGCACTGCTGCTTCAACGCTAAATCCATTTAGTGAATGATTACTATTTGCCAGGTACTATGCTTGACATAGAGTATTTTATTTAATTCTAGCTTTGAACATTTGGGGGCTTCCCTGGTAAGAATCCACCTGCAATGCAAGATACCTGTGTTCGATTCCTGTGTTGGGCAGATCCCCTGGAGAAGGTAACGGCTACTCACTCCAGTATTCTTGCCTGGAAAATTCCATGGACAGAGGAGCCTGGCAGGCTACAGTCCACAGAGTCACAAAGTCGGACACAATTGCACAACTAACACTTTTGCTCTTCACTTTGAACATCTTTGTTCCTTTATTCTTTATGTCCAAAGAATTTTAAAATACCTACCATGATGGATAACTCTTTGCCTTGAGTCTGTGCCTCAGTTTTCACAGATGAAAGTTTTTATTTTGCCAAAGCAGCAATCTTATTTAATTTGTGTATATTTTAGCACAGTTTCAGTGCGTTCTGTTCTTCATCAATTTTTGTGATTAAAAAATTTGTCCTCCCTCTTGGTAGGTTTGTTTTGGGGATAGGATTTCTTGATCTCAGTCTGTCTGAGATCAGTTATTTTCAGAAATCTGCTTAGATTCATCCAAGAATGGTATAATTCTATTTATTAATTCAGGTGAAAAAAAAACTCAATGGCTATGTATTAAACTTTAGGAGTATTACATCTAGATGACATACCCACTAATCTTTTAAAGTTCCTTTTGCCATTTTCAGGATGTTTACTGAGTTTAATAGAAGTCTTTGGTTTCTTAATCATATCTTAGAAAATTTAGTGCCAAATATGGTCTCTTGAACTAGTGCCCCAAACTTTTTGGTCTGGCTCAATAAATGCTATAATTCAACCCCAAATTAAACAATAAATCTTAACTCAGGTGGCAATAAATACTGATTTTTTTTCTTGTTTTGTTTTCACATTAAAAGCTCAAGGGTCACTTGAAGTTTTTACACTAAATTATATTCCTTTTCCCCTCTGGTCACTTCTATGTATATGGAAGGAAAACCTTGCTATCTAGAAATGTTCATTAGTATGGCAACTGGGAGTAGAACAATTTGTAGCCTCATTAGTAATTTTTCTGATTGGTAGGAAAATTCTGCAGTTCTGAGCTGACGGAGTGCTTATTCATTAACACCCTGAATGCGACTACATCCAGATTCTCCACTGTTGCACAGTCTATGGTAAATCTTATTGTTGTTTAGCCACTCAGTCACATCCAACTATTTGCAACCCTATGAACAGCAACACGCTAGGCCTCCCTGTCCCTCACCATCTTCCAAAGTTTGCCCCAAGTTCATGTCCATTGCATTAGTGATGCCATCCAGCCATTTCACTATGATATTGAGTGATTATTTGACTGGAGGCTCATTTAGGGTTTCTGAAGGGATCAGCAAAGGTTTAGTATTTGTATCCAAGATAGAGTTAGTCCATATTTATACCAATTTGAAAGATAACTTACTTCAAATCTTTAGCACAGAGTATTGAACATTTGGGCTTCCCTGGTGGCTCAGTGGGTAAAGAATCTGCCCCAACACATTAGATGGAGAGGCGCAGGTTCCATCCCTGTGTCAGGAAGATCCCCTGGAGGAGGGTGTGACAAGCCACTCCAGTATTCTTGCCTAGAGGATCCCATGGACACTCCATAGGGTCGCAAAGAGTCAGACATGACTAAAGCAACTGAGCACACTCTGGACATTTAGGGCAGAAAAATTCAACTGGTCTTAACATTCTGTGAATAATTAAATTGAAATTAAATTCCTCAGAAACCTGAAACAATGCTTTGCCCAGTTTGCCTCTCAAATCAAACCCTTTGGCCATCGTTGAGGCTGTTGTTCTTGGAAAGGATGAAATAAGATTAATATGGAGGGATTAGATTCCTTAAGTGGACTTTAATCATTCTTCTTTTGTCAGACTGTTGGTAATCTCAAAACTTTATTTTTTTAAATTAGAATACTGACCCTTTTTATTTTCCATTTTTATTTCCATTTATTTCCATAACTTTATAAAGTATTTTAATCTTAATAAGTTCTATTTCATAAAGTTTTTTTAGTTGAGTCTTGTTCAGTGCATGTTCCAAGAATACAGAGATTTTTTTTCCTGTTTTTTAAACATTGACACTGGATATTGTTTAATTCCTGGTAGCTCGAGTTGTATCTGGCACTGGTAGAGGTAGTAGTACTATCAGTCACTTAGTTGTGTCTGACTCTTTGTGATCCCACGACTGTAGCCCACGGGCTCCTCTGTCCATGAAATTCTCCAGGTAGGTGTTTAATAATTATATGCTAAATAAAAGGGTAAATGTTTTATATTTTTTTCTACTTTTATTTTTATTATGTTTTAGCACATGAAAAAGTTTTGTTATGTAAATTTTATTAATAGAGCATAATGGTATAATACATCCATAAACCCAACATTCAGTCGAAGAGACAGGAATTCCCAGTAATTTGCATTTACCTATGTGTTCTTCCCTTGTCTTATTTCTTTGATTCTTTCCTCAGAGACACAAGTATCCTACATTTTGTGTTTGTTTCCTCAATGTTGTTTTTTTTTTAATGTGGGTTCAGTCATCATATTAAATGCCTAAGAATATATTGTTTAGTTTTACTGTTTTGGGAGTTGCAGAAAATGATAATATACTATACATTATCTTCCTAGACTTGCTTTTTAACTCAACATTATGCTCTCAAAGCTTATCACTCATTCTGTATGTATATTTATTTTATTTATTGCTGTATAAAAATCCATCATGTGACTATACCATTTTGATGGAATTTTAATTTTTTTTTCAGATTGTTTACTCTTTTGATGGATGTTGCTATCAGCATTTATATATATCTCCTGGTACATAAGCATAGCATAAAACTAACATAGGCATATACCTAAGAAATGGGATTTCCAGATTGCAAGATAGTCAATACATCAGCTTTGAGAAAAATGTCTAGTTGTTTTCCAAGGTAATTTGAACATTTAAATTAGAATCTTGCCCTCCAAGAGAAGTGTATGAGAATTCGAACTGTTCCATATCCTTGCCAATAGTACTATAACATATTCTCAATTTTGTCAGCATTGACATTTTTATTCATTTTCTATTTTGTTTTTGTTGTTATTTTAGAATAAAGGGATTCTCGGAGATCAGCTATGCCATTTGTGAGCCTGAGATGTCTCAGATAATATAGCTTTCTAGACTGCAATCATTGTTCAGTGAAAAGGTTCTTTGGTGCTCTAACCTGGCCATATTCTAGAACCTAAATGCCCTTTATTCACTTATTACTTAAAAAGTATTCAAAAGTTGCTAGATATTAGGTCCATATGCAAAAGACAATTGCAGTTTTTCATGCAAGCAACATACAATTGAAAAATGTACTCTTGTACTCATTTCACATGCTGGCAAAGTTATGCTCAAAATTCTTCAAGTTAGGCTTCAAAAGTATGTGAATTGAGAACTTCCAGAAGTACAAGCTAGGTTTAGAAAAGACAAAGATTAAATTGCCAACATTTATTGGATCAGGGAGAAAGCAAGAGTAAGAGAAAAACATTTACTTCTGCTTCATTGATTATGCTAAAGCTTTTGACTGTGTGGTTCACAACAAACTGTGGAAAATTCTTCAAGAGATGGGACTATAACACAACCTTACCTGTCTCCTGAGAAACCTATATGTGGGTCAAGAAGTAACAGTTAAAACTGCACAGGGAAAAACTGACTGGTTCCAAATTTGAGAAAGGAGTATGTCAAGGTTGTATATTGTCAACCTGCTTATTTTACTTATATGCCAAGAGCATCATGTGAAATGCCAGGTTAAATGAATCACAACCTGGAATCAGGATTGCTGGAAGAAATATCAGCAATGTCAGATATGCAGATGATACCACTCTAATGGCAGAAAGTGAAGAGAAACTAAATAGCCTCTTGCTGAAGGTGAAAGAGGAGAGTGAAAAAACTGGCATGAAGCTAAACATTCAAAAAACTAAGATCATATTATCAGGTCTGATCACTTCATGGCAAATAAAAGGGTTGGAAAAGTGGAAGGAGTGACAGATTTTATTTTCTTGGGCTCTAAAGTCAGTGCTGATAGTGACTGCAGCCATGAAATTAAAAGATACTTGTTCCTTGGAGGAAAAACTATGACAAACCTAAATAGTGTATTAAAAAGCAAACATATCACTTTACTGACAAATGTCCTCATAGTCAAAACTATGGTTTCTCCAGTAGTCATGTATGGATGTGAGAGCTGGATCATAAAGAAGACTGAGCACTGAAGAATTGATGTCAAATTGTGGTGCTGAAGAAGACTCTTGAGAGTCCCTTGAACTGCAAGGAGATCAAACCAATTCTGAAGGAAATCAACCTTGAATATTCACTGGAAGGACTGATGCTGAAGCTGAAGCTCCAATATTTTGGCCACCTGATGCAAAGAGCCGACCCATTGGGAAAGATCCTGATGCTAGGAAAGATTGAAGGGAAAAGGAGAAGACAGAGAGGATGAGATGGTTAGATAGCATCACTGACTCAATGGACATGGATTTGAGCAGACTCTGGGAGATAGTCAAGGACAGGGAACCCTGGCATGCTGCAGTGCATGGTGCTGCAAAGAGTCGGACATAATTCAGCAACTGAATGACAGAAACTCTTGAAGAAATGTCATTTACATTACTAAAGATAAAAAATCTGGAAAAATAAATCTGATAAAATATGTGGTATAACTGTTAAGAAGAAAATAATATTTAATTGATTTAGAGATTGAAACATGGGGAAACATACATAGACGTTCATTAATAGAACACCCAATATTTACAAAAATGTCAATTCTTTCAAAACTGATCTATTAATTTAGAGTAATCTTATTTTAAATCTTAATACGTTTATTCACAGGTCTAAATAACAGACTCATTCTAAAATTTATTTGGAAGAATAAAAGGCCAAGAATTGCCAAAGCACTTCTAAGAAAAAAATCATCAAGCAAGAAGAATTTTCCTATTAAATAGCAAAATTCATAAAGGAAAATTATTAAAGTTTAGTTGTTTTGGTGTTGTGATGGAAAATTAATCAATATAACTAAAAAGAGAACCAGGAAACCTATACATATATAAAAACGGGTATTTATGAACAAAATTTACATTGAGATCAATGAAGAAAATAAAATATATTTAGTAAATATTGCTGGAAATATATTTTCCATATAAAAATTATTTACTATATTATGCCATACAAAAAAAGCAATCCCAAATGAATCAAAAATTCAAATGTTAAAGAGAAAATTTTGAAATTTTGGAAGATAATTAGATATATTTACCAAAAGGGTGGAAAACATCTTAAACAAGTGAGAAAAAGTTAAAAGTATAAAGGAAGATTTAATAAATTTGAAACATTAAAATTAAAAACTTTAGGTACATACCCAAGAAAAACTCTTGTACATGTTGACAAAGAGTAGAATATTAAAAGCAACATTGATTGTAATAAGAATAAACAAAGATCAAAATGTCTATCAAGAGAAAATAGTATATTAAAAATTAAACATGGTACAGAACTTTCAGTAAGTGAACTAGTGCTGTATGTCCCATCCTGCTGCTGCTGCTGCTGCTAAGTCACTTCAGTCGTGTCCGACTCTGTGTGACCCCATAGACGGAAGCCCACCAGGCTCCCCCGTCCCTGGGATTCTCCAGGCAAGAACACTGGAGTGGGTTGCCATTTCCTTCTCCAACGTGTGAAAGTGAAGTCGCTCAGTCGTGTCCGACCTTTAGCGACCCCACGGACTGCAGCCTACCAGGCTCCTCCATCCATGGGATTTTCTAGGCAAGAGTACTGGAGTGGCTTGCCATTGCCTTCTCCGTCCCATCCTGAATAACTCTCAAAAATATAATGCTAATGGTAAGGAGCAAGCTTCAGAAGTATAATTTAATCTTAAAAATCTTTTCAAGAATCTTAAAAATTCTTCAAGATACCATTGACCAATTTTATGTACTTTTTTTTTAAGGAAATGCACAATCTATGCTTATTACAAATGAATCTAATTAGGTTGAACTGTATAAAATTGCAATTATTCAACCATTTCTGATCTAAAAAACAGTAGTTTCATATGGTTATACTCAATATCACCCAGCCAATGACGTTTTACTTTTAATAAGTATACATAAATACTCTGCCTCACTTCTCATTTTCCTCAATTCAACTTCAGTTGCTTAATAATTTTGCAATATTACATCTATTTTTAGCAAGAAATATGCTACCATTTTCCTGAACATATGTGTTTCTATGAAGTTTAAAAGGATGCCCTTTACTAACATTAAAAGTTTAGTCTGAACTGATTAACTAGAAAGTACATCAAAGTTGGAAACAAATGTATCTGCCTTGAAGGTAAAATGATGGAAACCAGAGGATGAGGCACTACCTTAGTTCCTGGGAGATTTCTTTCACTATGATCCCATTGCGAATCACTTAATATGTTCAGTCTTTTAGGAAACAAGGCCAGTTTATGGAGACAAATCTATTTCTTTTACTTCTTTTTAATTCTAGGTTTTGCTCGTTTTGCTGTATGAAAATAAATTGGTATATATTTTCGTTAGCAAACGAGATTTTTTTTCTCTCTTAGCCTGATAATATGCAGGAGATAGAAATAAAAATAAGGTATTCATTGATTTTTTCAAATAAAAATTGTTTAATTCTACCTGGTACTTAGGCTAGGCTCAGAGACTGACAAGAAGTCCAAAAGGGCATTAGATAATGATGAAGAAGATGGCACTAAATTATTAGACCCAAATATTTCCAAATGTTCTGTTTGTACAACTGACCTTCTTCACTAGATTTCAATCTCTGGTATATTTGGATTGTAAAAGTCTCTTATTGTTAAACACTTTTGAAGTAAATGCCCATTAGTTTTAAAATGTTTCCTTTTGGAAAAAACAAGTACTGAAATCAACTACTCAAGAGCATAATAAAAGTAATTGAAGTACATTTATATTGTATTTTCTAATGTCATAATTGCAAGGAGATCCAACCAGTCCATTCTAAAGGAGATCAATCCTGGGTGTTCATTGGAAGGACTGATGCTAAAGCTGAAACTGCAATACTTTGGCCACCTCATGCGACGAGTTGACTCACTGGAAAAGACTCTGATGCTGGGAAGGATTAGGGGCAGGAGGAGAAGGGGACGACAGAGAATGAGATGGCTGGATGGCATCACTGACTCGATGGACATGAGTTTGAGTGAACTCCGGGAGTTGGTGATAGACAGGGAGGCCTGGCGTGCTGTGATTCATGGGGTCACAAACAGTCAGACACGACTGAGCGACTGAACTGAACTGGATCTTTTTAAAATTTGAAATTTAATTTTATTTTTATGAACTATATTTGTTTTACAATATAATGTTAATGTTTGCTGTACAAATAAGTGACAGTTTTGCACATATGTACTTTTTTTATATTCTTTGCTGTCATGGTTTGTCTCAGGATATTGAATATTGCTCCCTATGCTATATAGTTGGAGCTTGTTGTTTATCCATTCTATATGTAATAGTTTGCATCTAGTAACCCCAAACTCCGAGTTCATGCCTCCCCTCCCCCATCTCCCCCTTGGCAACCACAAGTCTATTCTCTATGTCTGTGAGTCTGTGTCTGTTTCTTTTAGATTCTTTTAGGTTCTTTTAGATTTTTTAGGTTGTTTAGATTTTAGATCTTTTAGATTTTTCAGGTACTCTTAGATTCCATATATAAGTGATCTCTTACAGCATTTGTCTTTGTCTGATTTACTTCACTTAGTATGATAATCTCTGGTTGCATCCATGTGACTGCAAATGGCATTATTTTATTCATTTTATGGCTGAATAGTATTCTGTTGTCAGAGAAGGCAATGGCAAGCCACTCCAGTACTCTTGCCTAGAAAATCCCATGGATGGAGGAGCCTGGTAGACTGCAGTCCGTGGGGTCACTAGGGGTTGGAAACGACTGAGCGACTTCACTTTCACTTTTCACTTTCACACGTTGGAGAAGGAAATGGCAACCCACTCCAGTGTTCTTATCTGGAGAATCCCAGGGACGGGGGAGCCTGGTGGGCTTCCCTCTATGGGGTCGCACAGAGTCGGACATGACTGAAGTGACTTAGCAGTAGCAGTATTCTGTTGTATATATGTACCACATCTTCTTTATCCATTCATCCATCAATGGACATTTAGGTTGCTTTCATATCTTGGCTACTGTAAACAGCTCTGCAATGAACACTGGGGTGCATGTATATTTTTGAACTGTGTTTTTCTCTGGATATATGCTCAGGAATCGGGTTGCTACATCATATGGTCTTTTTTATTTAAGTTTTCTGAGGAACCTCCATACTGTTTTCCTTAGTGGCTACACCAACTTACATTCCCACCAACAGTATGGGATCCTCACCCTCTTCAGCATTTGTTGTTTATAGACTTTTTAATGATGGCCATTCTGACTGGTGTGAGGTGGTACCTCACTGTAGTTTTGATTTGCCTTTCTCTAATAATTAGCGAAGTTGACCATATTTTCAAGTGCTTATTGACCATCTTTAGAAAATATGGTCTTTAAAAAATATCTCTTTAGGTCTTCTGTCCATTTTTTGATCGGGTTGCCTTTTTTGTTGTTGAATTGAATGAGTTTTGTTTATTTTGGATATTAAGTCCTTGTCAATCACATCATTTGCAAATATTTTCTCCCTTTTCTTAGGTCTCATTTGTTTATTTTTGCTTTTATTTCTATTGCCTTGGGACACTGACCTAAGAAAACATTGGTATGATTTGTGATAGAGAGTTTTTTGTCTATAATCTCTTCTAGGAGTTTTATGGTGTCTTTATACCATTATGGTGTCTAATACTTTGGCCACCTCATGCGAAGAGTTGACTCACTGGAAAAGACTCTGATGCTGGGAAAGGTTGGGGGCGGGAGGAGAAGGGGACGACGGAGAATGAGATGGCTGGATGGCATCACCGACTCTGTGGACATGAGTTTGAGTGAACTCTGGGAGTTGGTGATGGACAGGGAGGCCTGGCGTGCTGTGATTCATGGGGTCGCGGAGAGTCGGACACGGCTGAGCGACTGAACTGAACTGAACTGAGGTTATTTTTGTATGTGATGTGAGGTTATGTTCTAACTTTATTGGTTTACATGCAACTGTCCAACTTTCCCAGAGCCATCTTCTGAAGAGACTCTTTTTCCCATTTACATTCTTCTCTTCTTTGTCAAAGGTAATTGACCATAGGTGTGTGGATCTATTTCTGGGTTCTCTATTCTGTTCCATTGAACCATATATCTGTTTTGTACCAATATTGCACTCTTTTGATTACTGTAGCTTTATATATTAACTGAAATCTGGGAGGGTTATGCCTCCAGCTTTGTTCTTTTTCTTCAGGATTGCTCTGGCAATTCTGTCTTTTTAATGTCATAGTCTTGAAAACTAGTAAAAATTCAATTAGTACAATTTGTAACACTAGTATTAAAAATCAAACTTTAGTGCTTTCTGAAAGGAAATTATAAAAATAAAAAAATTGATATATTTATATCCCTTTTTTTCCCAAAAGTGGCTTGCTGAATTTCATATTTTGGAAATAGCTTATTGTGGAAGTACCTAAACCTACATGTTAAAAAATTGAGTCATAATATAACTAATTTTATAAACTTAGGGGTATCACTGGTGAAACTTTACTCCCAAAACTAAGGAAATTTGACCTGGAGTGCTTCTGGCCTATATTATGGCATCAGCTGTCAAACTTTCCCTTTTTTTAACCACAGAATTGTTATTCCTGTATGTTGACTGCAGACTCTGCCTTAGTTTGGGAGCTATTAACATCTATCAGGATCAATTGTACATACTTGAACTAAGAAAAATTTACTTGACAACTCCAATGGCTGTTAAAAATCCATTACAGAGTCACAGAGAAAAACGCGAAAAAAGGCTAAAGAATGGCAAGGAGCTGGAGGAGAAATTCTCTTTTTCTCTTACTAACTTCTATCAGTCTATTTTTAGCCCAACTCTGAACTTTTCTTTTTTTTTCTTGCGAAGTTAAATGCATGTTTCTCAACAACTATGCTCTTGTGTTTTGTTGAAAGCATGCATATATGATACCGACACGTGGCCTTGATGCTGTGGTCTGCTGGGAACACATGGCATTCAGTGCTGTTCGACGCTGATGAAGGAGAAGCGAGCACCAGGGACAAGATTTTCCTTTAAACAGAGCAGCAAAGAGCATAAAGGAAATCTCTTAACAGGTGGTATTTTTCAGACTACCAAAGCAGCACTGCCTTGTGTTTAGTTCTACCCAGTAGATTTTCAAATAATAAGAGAATAATGTCATTAGTGAGTAGAGTCATTTCTTTCTTTTTCATTATTTCCCAGTTAGCTCCACCTAGAAAATCCCTTACAAACCTCAATGTTATATTTAAAGTAAATGCACCTAGAAAAAGTAACCACAAAAGCTGTAAAGTTCAGCCAGATAATGTATAAATAGGTGCTGCAGACTGAATTTTCCTTTAAATAAAATAAAAGTAATTAGTTCTTATTGTCATCAATTCTTATTGATGAGTCACTGCCATTTCCCCCCAATACAGTAAGTATTTACTTGTTATTTTTTGTTCTCATCTTGCCTCCTGTTGTATTTACATTTTATAAGGCCACAGGATGGGTGATAATTGATTGTCCCAAAAGTTACTTATCGAGAGATGATTGAAAAAAGGATTATGAAGGAGATGTGCAATTGATTTCCAAATCAGGCGACCTGTTTATGAAAATAATTCTAAAACTTCATCTATTTAGAATGCAACAGAGATTTTTCTGGGGAGAAGAAATCCATCAAAAAGGAAAAAAAAAAAGGAGTAGAGAAATAAAAAAAAAAGAGCAAAGAAACAGAGATTTTACTTTTAGCTCATCCTCAGATTTGCAAGGGACAATAAGCGAGATTCATTAGGCCATTTGTTTCTGTCATCTGCCATGATTCAAAATGAAATACTAAATGTTTCATGGACTCAGAAAAAGAGTAGAATTTGTCTTTGTGTTGGCTGTGCAAAGACGGTGTGGCTTACAGCCCCCATACAAGAGGCCTGACGGATGAAAGGGGGAAGGGTGGTGCCATCTGAATGATGATGGGCTAATATCATCACCCTCTTGTCAGCTGTAATAGGCTTTTCCTCACAGAAATAATTCATAAAACCGCTACATTATATTCTATCCCTGACAGGCCCTATCTATCCTCCAACCCAGCAGGCTCACAACTAATAAGAAAATATGTGGTTCAGGAACCCTGAAAAATTAAACAGGTAGTTTATGAACAATTTGTTTCATGGGGATGTTTATTATGTTTATTAAATATTGAGCCTTTAATGTTTTCCCAGTGCAGATGATATCATAAAACTGCTGACTTAAGCCTCGGATGTATTCTTAGAAAATGACATTTTACACCACTAGTAGTACATAGTAAATAACTAAATTATAGCAGCTTATGTCTGTGTATAGAGACAGGATGTGGGAAGTGTAATTTATAACGTATCTTTATGTACATGTGTATGTGAGATGCGTTGTAGTGTACCCTCATGGATCGCGTTCGAGCTTTTGTCGCAGGCTTGGGTTTAAAAGTAAGTTGGGGAATACCATTATTTTAGCGCTTGTCTTGAGGAAGGTCAGCCTGAGGTTTGTTTTATTGCTTGTACTAAAGGAGAAACCTTGAGTTCAGTATTTGAGGCTCAGGAGTACACAAACTCTGGGCACTAATAATAAACTTAATCAGGACTGTTACTTTGTAAATACAATTTTTATAGAAATCCGTTGTCCTGGTTTTCTCTGGAGACCAATGCATGTGAGCATGTAAGCGGTAAAATGACTTCTGGTAATGTGATGTTCTTTATTTGAAAAGTACCAAATTAGATGATACAGAAACTGTTCTGCAGAGAGCGGCAGAGGGAGTGTGTGAAGCATATTCTTTCTTTGCCCATACCTTGCGCATTACTAGCTTAGCTGTCATAATATATTTAATCAGGGTGACAGTAAATGATCTTCTGCTGTAGACAAGCAAGTGGAAGATTATCTGCATCTTACAGGGTTAATGGCCCTTCCATAATAAACAATACCCACAGTATGAAAATAAGGCAATAATTCATGTACATATTTCAGAAAGCACATGTCCAAGGTGATTTACAAAGGAGGTTGGATCAAACCTGTGGTTAAATGCTATAGCATTCCAGGCCACAGCTTTACTGATCTCAGAAGGACATCTTAATTTACTGCATATTCCCACAGAGAAACATATACACATTTTATAATAAATACATCCTCACAGGGTTTCACTGAGGGTATAAAGGTATATGTAATGTGGAAATCCAGATGAAATAGAAAATATCAGCATGAAGAGGTTAAATGCAGAGTCTGTTTGAAGAGTGATTATCAGTAACTCAGCTTCAAGCTAGGGGAATACTTTAGGGGCCAATTCATGTACCATTTTTGTCTAATACTTTTATAAAAATCCAAAAAAAAAAGAATAGAGAGAAATTGATCCCAAGCTTGAGGATGACCCTGAAAGCAATCATCCAAATTAAGGATAACTTTCATAAACTGCAAGGCATTGTCAGAGAGAAATAGAAAGATTCAGAAAGAGGAGATCCCCTTGGGTAAGAGAGCTAAGCTTGCATGGAGGGGATGGGGATTGTCTAAATTTTTGGAGATGTGACAAAAAGCTTTCACTGTGGGTAGTAAGCCAGTTGTCAGCAACACAGAATGGTGGTGGTTTAGTTACCAAGTTGTGTCTGACTCTTTGTGACCCTATGGACTGTAACCTGCCAGACTCTTCATTCCATGGGACTTCCCAGGCAAGAATACTGGAGTGGGTTGCCATTTCCTTCTCTAGGAGTTTTTCTCAACGCAGGGATTGAACCTGCATCTTCTGCATTGGCAGGTGGATTCTTTACTGGTGAGCCACCAGGGAAGCCCTGCAACACAGAATAAGTATCTAAAATCAAGCAACATACTGCAGGTATTAAAATAGTCTAGCTTAGGAGATACAAAACAATCTCTGTGTTCAGTGCTGCTCAGCTTCTGATTGGCTCTTAATCTAGCTTCTACAAATAAAGAGTGGTGTGAATTTGGACCAAAAAAGCTAAGGGATTGAGATGTATAGCTTGCAGAAGAGAATGGTGAGGCTGAAAAATAATCTTTACCTCTAAAGGGTTACTATCTGAAGATGGAAGACAAACTGTTCCTTCTCACCTAGAAAACTGGTCCAAGAGGATGATTTCAGATTAAATGCATTATTTTTTATAATAGGATCATTAAATGTCAGATTAGGTAGCAAGAAAGGTATATTCTGTTGCTAAGATTTTAAAAATAGATTCAATCTTCCTTTGTTAGGAATAGGCTAGAAGCAGCCTGTCCTTAAGAGGAAGTGAAAGTGTTAGTTGCTTAGTCATGTCTGACTCTGCCTCCCTACGGACTGTAGCCTGCCAGGCTCCTCTGTCTATGGAATTCTCCAGGCAAGAATACTAGAGTGAGTTACCATTTCCTAATTCCAGCGGATCTTCCTGACCCAGGGATCAAACTCAGGTCTCTTGCATTGCAGGCAGATTCTTAACCTCTTGTAGTTTCTTCCAGCTGTAAGAAACTATGACTGTATCCACGATCAAGTTTCTATCCCTGAACAGAGTTTCTAATATTTTCAACGAGAATATACTTCAACAATTATTGGGCCAGTCTGAGGCCTCTTTTGAAGTCTAATTCTAAAGAATAAAATCTATACCTTACCTTTCTCAAATACCTTTTCCAAGTGGTACATTATTTTCTGATAGAATTGGAAAATTCTTCACTTAAACTGGACCCATTTGGAGTTTCTTGTCCTGACATAGACTTTTCAGAGTGAGGTTGCCATTCCTGAATGGGTGGCCCTTCCTGCCTTGCCTCTGGCTTTCTTACTAGTCTGAATTTGTTAATGAAACCCAGAATCCTGAGTCTTTCTATGCAAAAGAGACAGACAAAATGGACGGCAGCTTGTGGAGGGAAAAAATTTACTCTGGGTCATTAAAGAACCATGAACGTCCTAAACAGCATTAGGCTGTTTTGGTCTCTGGGGCACACGTTGTGCTACCAATTTCAGACACCCCTGTTTCAGAGGAAGGCAGTTGGTGGCAATTAATTACCCCTGGATTGCACATACAGCTGCAGCCTATGTATGGAAACAGAAGAGAAATTAGATTTAATTGGCCTTAGCACAGTCAGAAATGTGGCATTTATTTAATTATAACTTGTTGGGAATGGAGCCTTGATTATGTTTTATTTCATTTTGAATATTAATAATATGATTAATAACACATGCAGCGTATAAAAATGAAGTAAACTTCTGGGATGTTACAGTAAGGTATTGTGTGTTATTTTTAGGAACATGTGAAGTATGTTCTTATGACAATCAAAAAACTCTCAATTATATGAAAAATGAAGGGTTTGTTACCCTTGAGTGTCAGTCACATTGATTATTTCAAAGTTTTCCTTTATCAAGCCAGGGCCTGACGTATCCTCAGCAGAGCTTGTATTAGTAGGTGAAATGATTCATTGAAACCCAATTTATTTCTATTTTGGTCTACTTTTTGGCTTTGAAGTTAAAATGTTTGTCATTAAGTGCCCTTGCATCTTTTCCTTGGTAATAACTGGGATTTCTTAAAAGGAAAAAGAAAAAAAATCTGGCATTTGAATGAAAAATACAGAAAAGGAGATATCCTACATCTATGGGCTTTTAAAATTGTCATAATTCTCAAATGATGCTTTAACTTTTATGGAAATATTTGCCTAGGAAAATATTTTACATAGTATTAATAAAATAATTGCATTTATACTGATTGTTTTCATAGTAGTCTTCCTGGTTTTTATATGTTAAATAAAATCCTTAAAAGTAAATCTCTAGACATTTTTACCCAATGGTTTTATAGAGTGAACTGCTGCTGCTGCTGCTAAGTCACTTCAGTCGTGTCCGACTCTGTGTGACCCCATAGACGGAAGCCCAGCAGGCTCCCCCGTCCCTGGGATTCTCCAGGCAAGAACACTGGAGTGGGTTGCCATTTCCTTCTCCATATAGAGTGAACGTTTGCTCCCAATTCAAGGGAATGATCTGCATTTAAACATTGTCTCCCTGGTGGGAATTTCCTCTAAATGCCACACAGACTAAACAAGATAAATGCTTCTGACTGCATGTTGTATTTTGAAAAATCTGTCTTATATTCCATACGGACCAGGCAATATTTCTGCACAGTTTCACACCAGGATTGGACGTGCTTTGCTGTTGCATCAAACATTCCTAAACAGAGGGAAATCAACACCCCACGGTCCTACAAATGTTTATAAACTGAAGTGGCTATGTGTTCTAGGGAGTAAGGGAGGCATCCTTTTGCTATGCTCAACACGGGTCACAGTGACTTGCTGTGCAGTTTTGAGAACATTTTATTTCCAACTCCTTCACCCTTGCAAATGGGTTATCAAAATTTTATGTTCCAGGCTTAAGTATAGAGAAAGGATACCAAGCTCAGAGGGTAAGCAAAACATTAAAAAGGTTAACCATAAGTTCATAACATCCAGGCTTGGAGAGAGTTAACTTTACAAAGACAGCTTTTCTACTTTCCTTTCCTTGAATTTTTTTTTTTTCATCATTTGAAAAAAAAATTAAGGAAAAAAAAAAACACTTTTCACAGAGAACACTAGATTCTTCTTCACGTTATCAAACATTGCTTAAATACCTGCTGGGTATATACAATCCTGTTCAAGTACATATGGTATCTAGATGAAAGATGGATTTGCCCTTGCAAATCATGAAAGAAAGCAAATCAAAGTAATCGCATGACTGCTTTATGTGGGGAACCCCAGAAGAAACATTCAAGGAAAACCAATCCAGACTTTGGAGTCAGTGAGACCTGGCTGTCATTTTTGTTGTTCTGTCACAAACTGGCTGTGAGATCGTAGGCTTATAACTTTCTTCTCTTGAATTCAGCTTCCCCATTTGCAAAGTGAAGAAGTTAAACTCTTTAGATGATCTCTGAGCCCCCTTCATGCCTAATATTTTATTATTGTTATCTATAGGATTGAGGGGATGTGATGGAGCCTTCACAGACAGATGGAAAAATCCTAAAACTCCAAAATGTTATTTTGTAAGGGCATATCAAACATCTACCCAAAGCAACAGAATAGAGTCTCTGCCAAAAAATGTCCCAGGGAACGTTGACTGAAATATTTAACAGGAGAGCAGGAAGTAGGGGGGATGCAATTGTTTCCTTTTCTTTATTCAAGATCTGAGAGACGTTTCATAAATGGAAAGGAAATGTGGCCTCTGTTGGTGTGCTGTGGTTCCCTTCAGGGTGATCTTCATCTGGCACTGGTACTGGGCCTCGTCTATTCTGCCTGGTGGCCTCTGCCCTGTACCCAGGGCTGGATTAGGCAGAGGAAACCCTTCCGCTATCCCTTGAACTGGCTTTTGAAAATTAAACAGGAGAAAAGATACATGCAGAGTGAGTGAAATCGCACCTCAAATTATAGCCACATTTGTCATTTGACATCATGCATCAGAAATAGCAGTTAAATATTAACACACGTGTACATTTGTATGTGTTTATAGGCATAACCTCCACCTTCCTGCTAACTTCCCCGCTAAGTTCACTGTTTTGTTTGATTAGTTGTGGGGTTGTTTTCAAGATCTGCCAGTTGGAAGTGACTACGTTTTGTAAAGTTAAATGAACTTGGCCTGGGAAACAGTCCATTATATGAGAAATTTTACATAAACATATGGGAACTGAATGACTCCTTGTTACTTTAAGCTGGTGACAAGTATCATTATCCAAAGTGTTGTTGGTTTGGTGCAGGAGCTGGGTGTGCTCCTAATGTACTTTCTTTACTTTCCTGCAGAAAAAACCCTCAGACACAGTGTCTAATAGCAGCATGTACCTGTCTGTCAACAAAGAAGTCCATGATATGAAATCACCACTGTAGCAGCTGGGAGAAACAGGCAGCTGATACCATCACCTTTGGTGGCTAAGAAGCCAGTTGTAAAGCAACAATTAAAGTTCGGGATTTTATTTTCTATTTGTCTAACCCCATCTTCCCATCGCTCCTGAACAGAATATATAACTACAATAAAACTTCCAATGATACCAAGGCCTCAGGGACTCTTGTAGCTCATACTCAAAAATATGAAATACACACACATACATATGCACGCACGCACACACAAAATTGAGAAAATAAAACCAGGTGAACATGAATGCATATTTGCTGGGTATAACTGCAAAACTAATGCATCCAAATCTTCATTATCAAAATGTGATTTGACATGGCCCTTATAATGTGACTCATACATTTACAAATAAGTCTTCAGAGGTGTTAAAAATAGAATGGCTGGCTGGAGCTTTTATTTCACTCACAGGGCCAGAAGGACATATGTGTCATTATGCTTGTAGCTACTTAACTAAGGCTTTCCATCTAAAAATATTTTCTCTTTTTTGCTGAAAAAATGTAAACATATGTTTTAAGCTAAAAATCCTATTAATATATGTCAGGGAGGCTCTAAGTGCCCCAGTACAGTGCTGCTTTTTGTTGGAGTTTGCTAAAGTGTTTTGGAGTTAAATCTAGTCTCCTTTTGACACCATGTTGGGAAACTAGGGACTAGGGAAAGGATTAGCAGGTTAAAAAAGGAAGGAAATTCATATTTCTGGTTCAGGAGAAACTTGTACTTATTGAAGGTAGTTTCTAGATGTGATTTTCTGGTCACCAACTGACTATAAATTTGTATTTGAGAGAAGATGGAAAGAAGAAATGAATGATTTCTATACACACTTGACCAGAGTGTACAGATGTAACATATATACTCCTGCCAGTAGCCTCTGCTTTATAAATAATGAGGTGCTGCATCTTAAGGCTGATTTCCAGTATCCTACTGCAGGACTGAATTCAGAGTCTTTTCTTATTGTATATTTTGTTTATTGGCTGATAACTCTGATTTAAGTTTTGAAATCTGAAAGTGAAACAGAGATGCAATTGGACTTGGTGCAACTGATATAGCTACCACCAGGGATTGGATTACCTGTCCTCCTCTGTGGCCCCGGAGGTGTATCTTATTGAATAGCTTTTCTTGCCTCTGAATCCACTCCCTCTGTTCTATGATTTCCCCTCCCTTTGGTGAGCTATTTTAGCTTGTCTCCAGCGGCCCAACAAAGCAGTCTCACATCCCCAACACCAGAGGGGGAAATAAAACCAACTTAAAAAAAAATACCTTCATGTCAATGTTTTATAATTTTGAAAGATAGAAAAAATTTGTCTGCACATCAAACATTGCAAATACCTGGTAAACAATGGGGCACACAGACTCCGAGGAAGAAAAAACAAATCAAATTTTTGCCTCAGGGAGGAATAAGCAAGAGAGGATTTTTATTATTTCCATGTGTTATTTTGAATATATTATTCTGAACAGCACTTAGCACCTTCATGGTGCTAAATTAATTTCCCTTCCTTTCTAAGTGATCTCTTCTGTGGGTGTTGTAGGGTACAGGTGGTGGGCAGAAAACTTGCAGGTTTTGATCTTGCATATGAAATATTTCAAGTTGTTAAGTTTTTACATACCCAATTTGTTGCCGGGTAACAAACCGTGGAGGTAGAATATGATTATATTTCCAGGATAGGTATTTTCATTGGTTTATAAAAACTGTGTATTTATAAATCTGTGTTAAATTTTTCAAAGCATTTCACATTCGTATTGTACTTAACCTTCCAATTTCCCCAAGTGCTAGTTGCATGAGGTGATACTTTATATAATGTACACAGAAAGGAAGGTTAAATGACTTAATCTAAGCTGAAAGTTACGTTATCATGAGAAGCTGAATGCTGTCTCTTCTACCTCAGAGCAGAACCGAAAGAGAAACAGATTTTACTTGAAGTAGAAAGCAGTAATATTGCTTGAATCTATTTCATCTTTAAGTTCTAGGAACCAGGACGCTGGGCTTAAAATGGGTTAGGAAGATTTTCTGGGAAGATGTAACACAGGAAATTGGCTTTTGTGGTGAAATAACACAATGTAGTCAACTCATAATTGTCTTTCTAATCTTTGCTTTTAGACTGTTGGTGTTTCACATAGGATGCTGAGTTTCTTGAAAGAATACATGACTCTTTCACCAGAGCCAGACCCAAATGCCAAAGTATCCTCATTTCCCCCTTTCTTTGTAATGGGGGTGAGATGGGGGCTTTGGGGGTGTTTCTCCTTTCTTCTATTGTTCTATGCTTGCTCTTTTTTCTCCCTGTCAAATTTGACTTTCAGGAGGTAAATTGGTAGCATTCTCTGAAATTCTGAGAATTCAGGTTTTGTTTTGAACACACGTGCACACACACACAAACTTTAGCTAAGTTTTTTATTGTCCTTCTCTCTAATAGTATATATGAAGAAATATCCCTCATTTACAATCACTAGCATAAGAATGTAAGTTGAAAAGTAGATTTGAGAGATAGATGTTTAAAATACAGTGAAAACTTTAGGGATGAATTGAAGAAAAATACTAGATATAGATGTTATAGCAAAGATACGGACATGGGAGAGAGAAAAAGAGAAGTAGGAAAAAAATGAGGGAGTGGAAAAGGACAGAGAGGAAAAAAAAGACAAAGATGAAGGAAAGAAGGGAGAAAGGAAGAGGAGGCCATGGAAGGAAAGGAAGAAGGGAAGATGGGAAGGGAAGGTGAAACAAAAAGGAGAAGAAGCAATTAAACAAGGAAGCGACGGGGCGAGGGGTGGGATATGTACATTTTAAGAAGGTAAAAGTCAGTAAAAACAAGAGGTCCCAGGTAGGAACTTGTTTTTAGAGACTTTGAAGTTAAGTTTAAAATATAATATGATATTATTTGGGACTTCCCTGGTGGCTGAGTGGTAAAGGATCTTCCTGCAATGAAGGAGATGCAGGAGACGTGGATTTGATCCCTGGGTCAGGAAGATCCTCTGGAGGAGGGTACGACAACCCACACCAGTATTCTTTCCTGAAGAATCCTGTGGACAGAGGAGCATGGTGGGTTACAGTACATAGGGTCGCAAAGAGTCGGGCATGACTGAAGCACCTGATCTTGCAGGCCCACACGTGGAACTATTTAATATGATGAGGTAGTCAAGGGCTGCTGCTGCTGCTGCTAAGTCACTTCAGTCGTGTCCGACTCTGTGTGACCCCATAGACAGAAGCCCACCAGGCTCCCCCGTCCCTGGGATTCTCCAGGCAAGAACACTGGAGTGGGTTCCTATTTCCTTCTCCAATATGTGAAAGTGGAAAGTGAAAAGTGAAAGTGAAGTCGCTCAGTCGTGTCCGACCCTTAGCGACCCCACGGACTGCAGCCCACCAGGCTCCTCCATCCATGGGATTTTCTAGGCAATAGTACTGGAGTGGCTTGCCATTGCCTTCTCCGAGTCAAGGGCAGATTTTCCTTTTTAGGTCTGGTGAAGATGAGGCTATGGAAGACTACAGATGGGCATTTCAGTCACTTTTTTAAATAAAAATTAAATAATTTGAAACTACTCATATGGAAAATCTTGATCAAGGACAGTTTGGAGGTTTAGCCCCCAGTGATATTACTCTCGTAATCAGTCTTAAAGGTTTTCCTATGAGTTATTATTAACTTACACATTCAAAAATATATTTCTTTTGAGTTGATTATTTTTAAAATGGGGACAACCCATTAATGAATCATGAAATTTATTTAGATGGTAAATCAATTATTTGAAAAATAAAATAAATAAGAGTATATTAAGTTGGTTTAGAGTTAAATATAAAACTGAGTACCTTGTATGTCAGAATAGTAAATATTTTATTTTAGTTGTGTGTGTTTATATATGTATATAGGTATTTAAATATGTTATATATATATGGACAAATATATATATTTGTCCAAAATTTTTGAAGATGACTGATCTGGGTGGTATTGAACAAAAACTCAACAGTATGTATATGTGTCATGTTCTTGGGGACATTTTAACGTCTTTATTCCTGATGGAAAGATTGCTTATTTCAAAATGTGTCTGTTTTGTTTTTTCACTTTATCATATTTCCAGTTATTTTTTCACTCAAAAGTATCACTTGTTTAATGAATGTATATAAGAAGTGGTTCAAACTCATGTCATTACAGAATTGCAAAGTAGAACAACAATAAGACACGGCTGCCAGCCTATTAGAATGGTCAAAATCCAAAACACCAGCAACACTAAATGTTGGTAAGGATGTGGAGCAACAAGAACTCTCATTCATTGCTCATCAGATGTGAAATGTTCCACACACTTTGTAAGACAGTGTGGCAGTCTCTTACAAAACTACACATACTCTTACCATGTGTGTGAGTCTCTCAGTTGTGTCTGACTCTTTGCGACCCCGTGGACTATAGCCTGGCAGGCTCCTCTGTCCGTGGAACACTTCAAGCAAGAATACTGGAGTAGGTTGCCGTGTCCTTCTCCAGGGGATCTTCCTGACCCAGGGATTGAACCTGGGTTTCCTGCACTGAGCTTCTCTTATCATCTGAGCTACTCTTAGCATACCATCTAGCAATTGCATGTATAGTATGTATGTACTATTGTACGTATAGATTGTATGTATAGTCCTTGGTATTCACTTAAATGAATTGAAAATATGTCTACACAAACGCCTACACGTGGATGTTTATAGCAGTTCTATTCCTAATTACCAAAACTTGGAAGCAACCAAGATGTTGGTTGGTGAATGAATAATAAACTGTGACACATCCAGACAATGAAATATTATTCTGTGCGTAAAAGAAATGAGCTATCAAGCCATGAAAAGACACGGAAGAAACATAAATGCATATTGTGCATGCGTGCTAAGTCGTTTCAGTCTTTTGGACCCTGGGCGACACTATGGACTATAGCTTGCCAGGCTCCTCTGTTCGTGGCATTCTCCAGGCAAGAATGCTGGGGTGGGTTGCCTTGTTCTCCTCCAAGAGATCTTCCTGACCCAGGTATCAGACCCAGATCTCTTATGTCTCCTGCACTGACAGGTGGATTCTTTACCACTAGAGCCACCTGGAAAGCACCTGAATGCATATTACTAAAAGAGTATTTGTGTGAGAGAAATCAATATGAAGAGACTATTCCAACTATGTGATATTCTGGAAAAGGCAATGCAGTGAAGACAATAAGAGGATCAGTGGTAGCCAGAAGTTAGTGAAGAGGGATGAATAGGCAGAGAACAGGATTTTTAGGGCAGTGAAATTATTCTTTGTGAAGCTACAATGGAAAATACATGTCATTATAATCATTTGTAAAAACCCATAGAATGCGAAGCACCTAGAGTGAACCCTAATATAAACTGTTGTCTTTGGTTAAGAGTAATGTGTCAACATATGTTCATAGATTTAAAAAAGGTACCATTGTGGTACAGGATGTCGTTAGTGAGGGAGGCTATGCACATGTGGGAGCAGGAGAGAAGTGGAAACTGTACTTTCTCCTCATCTTTACTGTGAACCTAGGAATACTCTAAAAATAAAGTTTATTAATTTAAAAAGGGATATGCGCTAAAATGCATCTGTGCTGCCAAATTGACCTCCAATAAATTATACTAATTTATTTTTCAATTAACATTGTATGGGAGTGTCAGTTTCCCCACACCCACACCAACTCTGGGTGCTATTAACTTTGATATAGATATTTACCAGCTCAATATGTGAAAAATAATCTCATTGCTGTTTTATTTTGCATATCTTTGTGATGAATGCTAAAGCATCTTTTCCTCTGTTTATAAGCTATTTATGCTTCCTTTTAAAACTATATATTCTTGTTCTTTGACATTTGCATGGCTTTTAAAGTTGATGATCATTAAAAAACAATTTTTTTAAAAAAGGTGCTTTGGGTTCTTTAGAAAAAAATATTAATGCAAATCTAAAATAGAAGGAGCAATTAGTACTACATGGTGAAAAATGATTATGATGTCACAAGAACAGTTGCCATTCAGACCTGGCCTGTTCCTTAGGCAGCCTGGAGACCACCAACCAGTTCTAGGCTTTCTGCTGTGGACTACAGAGCAACACGATCCTTGTCTTCAGGAGCATATTCTTCAATCAAGGAGTCTGGATATCTTTATCTTCTTTTCATTCTAAGGAGGGATAATGGAACAGAAGGGATGGGAGGGGAAGATAAGAAAGAAACAGTCAATGAATAGTTTTTTGGCAAAGGAATCAAAAGCTGGAGATGACACAGAAGATGTGAACATCGAATGTGGGAGCAGTTACAGTACCAGAGGCCAACTGGCTTGGACCCTGTGGAAGTGCAAGCCCAAATGCCAACAATGCCATGGGATCTGTAGACTCTTCTCCATATGATTATGGCAGATTCAGACAAATCCGTTTGCAGCTCTTATGACTGAAAGTGAGCAGCAAGGAGCTCTTGACTCACCTTGGTTCTTTCAGGCGCGGCTCCTTTACTACCCACCACCACCTTCGTGATACACCTGATGCTCTGGTCACTGAGCCTGTACTGCATTAAAGGCATCCCCATCTTGCTGTGGGGGCCTCACCTCCTCAATTCTTTAACCAAAGAACTGTTGCGAGGTCATGGAGAAGCTGTCAGGATTTGGCCATGCCAGTCGTTAAGAAGGTAGTGAAAGAAGAACCAGCTTTACCTGTCAAGTGAGCTGTGTTCTGTGTGGTCCATCCTCACCTGCTATTGCATTAGTGCTCTCTTTTGAGAGTCATTTCTGACTGTGTCTATTTGCACTGATCCAACGTTATTGTAATTTTTGGACTGGAATACAGGTTATATTGCAAATGAATACAAATATTTTGTGCCTCTATGTGTATAAAAGATACAGGCTCTCTTCCTAGGGTTTTGAACTCTTTGTCAGGATTGGCAATCACAAAAATCCTTTCTCTTTCCCCCATCACTGTTTAGTTGCATTGAAATTATTTTCCTTGCCTCCAGAGGGCATGTCATTGGAATTCAGTCTTCTTACAGATCAGTTTCACATATGCATCATAAATAGACAATCTCAAATGGAGGTGAACCCCAAATTACGTTTTCATCGTTAGCCCTACAATAATTTCAGAATGTGTCCCAGCTCCCCCACTGTAGCTCCTGTCGCTGTAATCCCTCCATCATTCCATTTGCATGCCTTTACGGTGTAGTCTACCTTCATGAGGGCAATGTGTCAGGAAGCATCCCATCTGTAAGTGACTAGAGTTAAGATCATCCTCAACAAATCGGCAGTGCGATCGGCTCTGAGCCGTGCTAATAATGCCATCCTGTCAGCTTCCACGCTTTTGATAAACACTCCTTCCCAGCGAAGGATGTGGGGAAGTTATGTAATCATTTGGAAATATGTCAACATAGCCGTGGGACTGGGGCAATTAAGCCTGTTATTCCTTAGGTAAATGCAGAATGGGGTCAGAAAAGTGGATACTTATACCCAATTTAGTGACGGCGTCTGGAACCAATTCCTTTGTTTAATATCTCCTCGTTGGTGTACATGAAATTCCTCCTGGCAGGGGTGGCAGACGGTGGGGAGAGGGAGGTTGAGAACAGCTCAACAGGAAAAAGCTAAATAGGAGACAGTGTGTGTGTCTGTGTGTATGGTGGGGGCAAGGTTGAGGTGATTTTCTTTCTGTTCATCCTCCTCTGACTTCAAAATAGCCCCCACTCTCCTTCTCCAGCCTCTAGGACATACATCCTGCCCAGCTGCTGGGATTTCCACCACAGGTAGTGGACACCTCCTCAGGGAAGGGGTGTGTCACTGATGGTGGAACAGTCTTCTGATGCATTGCTTGGCTTGAGTTCTGATACTTTTCAGTGATAAGCAGTGTGTCCCTTTTGGTGCCAAATCTTATATAGTGTGGAGACTCCCGGTGTGCCTACCTGATTTTGTGCACATCTCATAATAATACCTCCTCCCTTCCTAATCCTCCTTTGTTGCAATATCATATTTCATTTAAGTTTTATACTATCCATTTTTCTGCTCACTCTTTACACACACATCTGGGATATATCATTTCTTTGAACCCAAGGAAAGTCAAGTTAGCATCTCCAAATACTGATAGGTCAGTGACTCAAGGCCAGACAAATGTTGGTGGCTTGACAGCTTATAAGAGATGACACAAACCTTTGGGTTGATGCTTCACCTTGCCGATGACCACAAAGAGCTTGGCATCCAACCCCATGAGCCCCTTTGCTAGGGTGATAGCCTGTGTGGCTAATGCTTCCTGGTGATTATGGTACTGGAGATCTATTTAGCTTCCTATGGTGGTTTCTTGGCCTATCGTTTGGGGCTTGTATTTGGCTGGGACCATGTTTGCCCTGCTTTTTTTACCCAATGCAGCTGCTTCTCTGGTGGGTAATTGGAGGGGTGGTAGATTTCCAGGAATGTATGTGGTATTGAGTCTTTCATCCTAGTGGTTACTGTCACAATCATTTCTGATGCCAAGTGCCAGTCCTTGAATCAAGGCTGTCAGGGGAGCTGGCTGGAGAAGCTATGACTCTGCATCTTGTCTGGAAGCTCTGTTGTTTGGAGATGGTGAGGGAAAGTGGGAGAAGGGGAGATGAAAGACGAGTGTGGTGTGACCAAATAGGGGAGCTGAGGGGTGGGGGAGGGTGAAGAGCACAGGTGTTCAGATGTTTCCTTTCCTTCCTCTCATCTTGTCTTTTGTCCTCTACATGCTCCTTTTTTTCTTCAAACTCTTGTTTCTGATCTCATCTGGAGTCAGCTCTTGACCTGTCTCTCTATTGTTAACCACCATGCTAATGTCTTCCAGGTGTTTCCCATTGTAAGACTGAAAATAACATGATGGGCAAGAGAGGAAACCGTGAAGGGTCAAATATCTAAGCCCAAGAGTCAAAAAGTGAGGTTTGATGAAACAGCAATCTTTAAGCAGGGAAAAAAGAGGAAAACGCTGGGAGGTTTCTATCTGCATCTATGTCCACAACCCATCAGCATACTGCAGGTACAGCGTGCGAGGAGATCAGTAACTGTGTGTTAAAGAAGACTGCTTTTCTTCCAGATACCCTACTTTGCTGGGGTTTGACAAAACTGTAGTCAAAATGCTAACTACTGTCTAAAAACACTCAGGTGCAATTCCCTACACGCAATACAGGAATAAACTAAAAGCCATTCTTTGTAAACAGTGTAATTGAAAGTATAAAGTTTAATCTACAAGCAAGCTACTTCCTTCATGAGGAGAACAGTAATCCTTTTTAGAGAGTGGCTAAGGCAAAAGGAAAATTTGAAGACATTTATTCATTTATTTCAAGTCCATGAGTGACAAATTCTGAAGCAGAGAGTGACAGAGTAATGATTTAATTTTGTTGGTGACCTAGGAACCCCAACTAATTTGGATGTATTGATGGCAACTGATACATTGTTATCTTTTGGATAATTATACTTTCTAAGATAAGAGATTATAGTGGATGTAATATATTAAGAATTATGATATATACATGTGTGTACGTGTGTTCAGTCACCTATTCATGTCCAACTCTTTGTGACCCATGGATGGCAGCCCAGCAGGCCCCTCTTGTCCATGGAATTTTTCAGGCAAGAATACTGTAGTGGGTAGGTTGCCATTTTCCTCCTCCAGAGGTTCTTCCTGACCCAGGGATGGAAGCTGAGTCTCTTGTGTCTCTTATATTGGCAGCAGATTGTTTATCACTAGCACCACCTAGGAAAGCCCTGTGACATATATAATATATCCTAATATGCACAATTTTATGCATTATTAAAAGTTAAAGACAATACTTACCCTTCATGAATTTCCAGAGAAAGTAGGTTCAGGAGAGCTGTTACTTATGGATAGAGAATGCCCGACACTAAAAAGAACATAGCTAAGATTACACCACCTTGAGACTGAGTGATAGATAGTAATAAGAGACAGGGTTATTATTTGAAAAGTATTCTGCCAGTTTTTAAAAATCAGCTGTTCAGATTACTTAGTGAACTGCTTACCTAAGGTACTGATGAAATTACTAGAAACATCTGGCTGCCACACATCCGTTCCTCTATTTACTATGCTGGAGAGAGCACTGAGTCCCTCCCACCCCCCACCACCAAGCCCTCTCTTTGTTTTTCTGGGAGGGTTAGTTTTTCATGAATTTGTAACGATCACATGACAAAAATGGTGTGTTTCCTACTTTCTATATAGGATGTTTTCGGTGTTCTATAACTGCAGTCGGTGCACCAACTCCTGATTTGCTCTTATTTTGAACTACGTAATTAGGTCATCCAGGTTAAAGTGGTTCAGATTAACATATGATTTTAAAGGGCATTCCTGTTTTCCTCTAAATGAAAACAACATAATTTCATGAGTTCTTTGGTTTGCCATAATGCAGGTCAGTAATCAAGTGAGTTCTTGATTATTAATCTTCATCATTCAGTCTATTCAAATTGAAGGAGGTAAGGAAAATGTTTAAAACTACCAGAAACTAAGTCCCTCATTATTTCTGCATTCTACTGGTTGGAGGAGAGAATTAGTAAACACCAGACATTAAAAGGGAGAGATGGGCTATCTCTGGAGTCGGAATCAGTTCATCTCAATCTCCTGTGCCTATCACATCTAGAACTTTGCTTCTGTACATTGAGAATTCATGGTCAGAATACTGACCTCAAGACCCCGTAGAACCTTAAAATAAGTAACAAAAAATTTATCACAGAAGAAGTCCTCTTATCATTTGTTTTTGTTCAGTTGCTCAGTTGTGTCCGACTCTTTGTGACCCCTTGGACTGCAGCACGCTAGACTTTTCTGTCCTTCACCATCTCCCCAAGCTTGCTCAAACTCATGTCCATTGAATCAGTGATGCCATCCAGCCATCTCGTCCTCTGTCATCCCCTTCTCCTCTTGCCCTCAATCTTTCCCAGCTTCAGGGTCTTTCCCAATATGTTGGCTCTTCACATCAGGTGGCCAAAGTAGGAAGTTTCAGCTTCAGCATCAGTCCTTCCAATGAATATTCATAGTCGATTTCCTTTAGGATTAACTGGTTTGATCTCCTTGCAGTCCAGGAGACTCTAAAGAGTCTTCTCCAGCACCACAGTTCAAAAGCATCAGTTCTTCAGTGCTCTGCCTTCTTTGTGGTCGGACTGTTACATCCATACATGGCCACTGGAAAACCATAGCTTTGACTATACAGACCTTTGTTGGCAGGCTAATTCCACATAATCACTTCTGGACTGATTTTCTCCACATCTCTTGCAAAACTCACTGACTGGTATCATCTGCTTCCAAAATCTTATTGCAAGTATGTTGACATACTTCTTCCACTGGTTAAGTTGTATGTTTGTCAAGAGCCAGTGGTGTTTTCTCCAAAATCTGATTATGTCAGTTGTGCTTGTACTTATAATTACATAATTTAATAATATTGTATAAACTATTGAACTAAAAATAAGAGAAGAGAGCTCTTGATTCTGAGTTGAATGTTTTGAAGACTCAACAAAGCAAGCCACTAAAAAATTACTATCAAGATATGTAACAACTGTAAAACATTGAGAAAAATAATAGTTTTTCACCTAGATTTTTCCCTGATGTTAGTGCACGGTTATCCTTAAGTGTTTGATTCAATTTAAACTGGTAATCATGGAGACTGCATTTTCTAGTTTTGTGTGACTCCAGTTCAATTGACTTCTTTCTTTAGCTGTAGAATCATTGATTTTAGTTTGATAAGATAGAAAGGACTATTGTATTTGAGTCAAATTGTCTCTTATGTTGTTGAAAAAGAGTATTTGCTATGACTAGTGCATTCTCTAGGCAGAATTCAGTTAGCCTTTGCCCTGCTTTATTTTGTTCTTCAAGGCCAAACTTGCCTGTTACTCCAGATATCTCTTGACTTCCTAATTTTGCATTCCAATCCCTGATGATGAATAGAACTTATTTTGTACATGTTAGTTCTTGGAGGTCTCTAGAACTTCTAGGTCTTCACAGAACTGATCAACTTCAGCTTCTTTGGCCTTGGTGGTAGGGGCATAGACTTGGATTACTGTGATGTTGAATAGCTTGCCTTGCAAACAAACAGAGCTCATTCTGTCATTTTTTGAGGTTGCACCCAAGTACTGTATTTCAAACTCTTGTTAATTATGAGGGCTACTCCATTTCTTCTATGGAATTCTTGCCTAAAGTAGTAGATATAATGGCCATCAGCATTAAATCCACTCATTCCCATCCATTTTAGTTCGCTGATTCCTAGGATGTCGATATTTATTCTTGCCATCTTCTGCTTGACCATGTCCAACGTTAGAGAAAACTCTTGAGAGTCCCTTGGACAGCAAGGAGATCAACCAGTCAATCCTAAAGGAAATCAGTCCTGAAAGTTCAATGGAAGGACTGATGTTGAAGTTGAAGCCCCAATACTTTGGCCACCTGATGCGAAGAACTGACTCCTTGGAAAAGACCCTGTGGCTGGGAAAGACTGAAGGCAGGAGGAGAAGGGGATGACAGAGGGTGAGATGGTTGGATGGCATCACTGATTCAATGGACAAGAGTTTGAGCAAGCTCCAGGAGTTGGTGAAGGGCAGGGAAGCCTGCAGTCCATGGGGTCACAAAGAGTCAATGATGCCTGAGCAACCGAACTGACTGATTGATGCAAACAGACGACGCATTGGAAAATTCCCTGATGCTGGGAAAGATTGAGGGAAGTAGCAGAAGAGGGCAACAGAGGATGAGATGGCTGGATGGCATCACCAATGAAATGAACATGAACTTGGGCAAATTCCAGGAGATGGTGAGGGACAGTCCACGGTGTTGTCAAGAATCATACATGACTGGGCGACTGAACGACAACAATTGTTGCTGCTCTTGAGGTTGTTGTCGTTCAGTCTTTGAGTCATGTCTGACTGTTTGCAGCTGCATGGACTGCAGCATGCCAGGCTTCCCTGTTTCACCATCTCCTGGATTTTGCTCAAATTCATATCGATGGAGTCAGTGATGCCATCCAACCATCTCATCCTCTGTTGTCCTCTTCTCCTCCTGCCTTCTATTTTTCCCAGTGTCAGAGTCTTTTCCAATGAGTCAGTTCTTTCCATCAGGTGGCCAAAGTATTGGAGCTTCAGCTTCAGCATCTGCCCTTCCAGTGAATATTCAGAGTTGATTTCCTTTAGGATTAACTGGTTTGATCCCCTTGCAGTCCAGGGGACTTTCAAGAGTCTTCTCCAACACCACAGTGTGAAAGCATCAAGCACAGTTCTGACAAATCATGGTCCACTGGAGAAGGGAATGGTAACCCATTTCAGCATTCTTGCCTTGAGAACCCCATAAACAATTCTTGAGGTAATAGAGAATATTTGTGTAACATTCATCATTTATTTATTCAACAAACAAGTATTAGCCATGTGGTATGTTCTAGGTCCTATGCTGGGCAAAGAATTCAAGATCATAAATATTTAGGTGTTTATAACTAGTAGGGAGAGAAATAAGCTTAAACAAATGTTGGCACTATCACTGGAGTTTTGAGGTCAAGTAAGATTTTGCAAGATATTTATGAAAATCAGAAATATGAAATACCATGCTGTTTTAAGGGACCACTTGGAGCAACAAACAAAGCATGAAGTTAAGGTTGTTAGTGGCTGTGTGGGCATGGGTTTACTTGCTAAACTCTGAAGTGTTAACTTTATCCTGAAAGTTATAAAGAGTTCCTCAATGGTTTTAAACCAGAGTTACAAGATCAAGTTGTGTTTTAAAATGACTACTCTGGCATCAGTTTAGAGTTTAAAGACATTGAAAACCAGTTATGAGGATGCTGTCCAGTTGAAAAATAAAAAGTATATGAATATCTGAACTAAGACACACTTCTTAGTGAGTTTGTAATATGTGGGGAGTCAGACAGGAGGGAGAGAGGAAAGAGAATCAATGAGAAATTAGTTTCTTTCTGCAGTTTCACCCTACCAGGATTTAATTCATATCAGTTATAGACTTATCAATACATATATCACATAATATTCTTTGTTCTTAAATTACTCAGGAGAGTTGATTTTTAAGAACATATACTTGGATTTTAGAGTATTATGTTGTAGCTCAGTCAGTAAAGAGTCTGACTGCAATGCAGGAGACCTGGGTTCAATCCCTGGGTCAGGAGGATCCCCTGGAGAAGGAAATGGCAACCTACTCCAATATTCATCAGGAGAATCCAATGGACAGAGGAGCCCGGCAGGCTACAGTCTATGGGTCACAAGAGTTGGACATGACTGAGTGACTAAGCACACAGGACACACATGTTATGGAACAATTACTATAATTATTCCAATAATATTTTAATCAATAAATTATATGAATTATAGCAATAATGCTTCCAATTTAGGAGGATGTTTAGTGCCTTACAATATGGTTCTTTGTATTGAATCCCCACTAGTTAGTGTAATAGAAGTAGCCTCTTAAAATGAATAATTTCAAACTTTGTTTTCCTTGCTAATACTTGAGAGTATTCAGTTTTGGAGGTTTGTTTAATTGTAGGTTGGGCCACTGAATTTCCATGTTATTCTAAGCATGATGGCTGCCTAAAATTAGATTGCATTCTGCCACTGAAGTCCCAAAATGGATTTATTAGAAAATATTAATATCTAAAGATGAGCTTGAAAAGGCATTTGTAGAAGCCATTTTAGACTTGGGCCCATCAGTCATCACTGTGAATAGTCTGAAATAAAACAAATCCCAGAATAAAACATATCTCTCCACCAACTTTAAAGCATTATTTTCTAATAAATATTTGTATATACTCTATCATTAAAACTGCTTACCATTCCTGATAGAGAAAACCCTGTTATGTTGAAAAACCCACCATCAAAGGGTATTTTCAAACCAGGTGACAGAATATATTTTGATATGTTGAGTGATTTCTGGGTCATTGTGTCAACACTAATTTTCCATGGAAAATATAAAAAATCATACTTCTGCCTTAGAAGTTGATATTTCATTTTACCTGGTAAACAATGTGATTAAGTAAGAGTCTGGACAATGACTCTGCCGGTAACAGGTACAAAAGCTCAACTCTTTATGTGCAGTAAATCTGAAGCTAACACCTTTACCCCTTTTGCCTTCTTACGTTGTTAGTTAAATGTGTATTGTATAGTTGAAAGCTTTAGCAATCAACTAACAATGTACTTTTCATTATTCAAAGCTTTAAAAAAATATCTTAATAATTTTGCAGTTCTAAAGATGAGATTGTCATAAATGTCCAGCTCTATACGATCAGAATTAAATCATTTGTAAGCAAAGTAGCTTAGAAACTAGAAAAAAAACACCTCTGACTTCCTGTGTTCCTCGCTTTATTCATGACACTGTGCCGCAGGTAATTTTGAGGTGGCAGCTCTCCAGTTATTGTACAATTATGTCATGTTATTTTCCTATTGCCACATAGCTGCCACGAAGCATGCTTCATATATGCCTGAAGAGTTTACCTTGCATGAATATTTGCATTAAATAAATGAAAATTCACCTCTTTCCACAGATATCATGCAGAGACACAAAAGTGTTCCCTGCTATTAGAAATGGGCTCATACAGACTATAAAAATTGTAAATGAATTTTTGGTTGATTTGTTCCATTTATATAAAATAGATTGAACATGCAGCCTTATGAAAATGTGTTTATCTAACCAGAAACCACAAATATTTTTAAGAATTTCCTTTCCTATCTAACTTTTAATTCTAAGATTTCTTTTTATGAATCTTCACAGTGATTTTATTGAGCTGTAAGCTAAAGTAAAGGTACCAGTGGGATTTTGTAGGAGTTTCTTTTTTTTTCAACAAAGTGTTTACTTGGGATAGAACATAAGTTTTAGAGCTATGATTGATAGATGGTTGAAATGAAATGTCTGCAAAAGCAGAGCGATCAGATTCAGGGTGACATCACTTTGAATATTTAACAGTCCAAGTCAATGCAAACTCTAATGGTCGAAGGAAAGCTCCCATAATAATTATATATTTTATTATGATTAAAAATTTCCACATGACCATACTGTTCTGTATTTGCAACCTCAGCAAGAGAAAGCCATATCCTTTGTTTATGTAGTAATTACATTACTATTCTGAAATGCTAGGAAATCAAATCAAAATGGCAATCTCTGTTGTAAACGTTGGTGCTTGTGCTCTGTTTTCTACGAAAAACATATGAATGTAAACATAGACATACATATAATATAATAATTAGTGTTTTGAGATAGAAATTAAATAACAGCTAAAGAAAAAAAAATTGCATCTAGGGAAATGAAGTCTGAGTACAAATCTATTTTGGTGATCCTGTCGGTAATTCATGCTGGATAATCATGAACCCAGCAGTTAATGACCTCTACTCTGATACATTAAGTCCAACCAAAGATAATGGTGTCCTGGGTAAATTAACAAACCCAGTGGTAAACTTGCTTCCAATTCAGCAGGAGACAGTGTGCAAATTAGCATTAGTTCTTAATAAGATCACTGTCCCGCGATCCACGGTTCTGCACTGTTCATAACGCTGTCTCTTTTCAGGTGAAAATTTTTTCTCCTGAGAAGCCTTGCACAATACATTCTCTTGACAGAGATTGTTGTCATCCTCATCAGTTCTCCACCTTAAAACTTTCCTCATTTTTCCCACTTTCATGCTGTGAAGGCTGCTGTGAGTGGCTGAGGATGGTTATTCATTTGTAAGCTTCTTTAATAACATTTTCATTAGATGTTGAGGTTCCCAGCAGAGTCAAACAAGAATTTGATTTTATAATTATAACCATTCTGCAAAAGTTATGGTCAGCATATGGGTAGTCTTGGTGGAATTTACTAATCGCCACTTTAGATGTCTTTTTTAAACAGCATTTATATTTCGTTAAATAAATGAAACACCCCATGGACAAGTGGGCACTGAGTTATTTTGTAGGATATTGGGCCTCTTAGATGACTGTGTCTGTCCTAGGTTGTGTTTGGAACAGATAAGACCTGCAATGAGAGATATTTCTTACGATCTATTTTAAAGCTATTTTTACTACAGGATTTGGAAAATTATATATTTTAAAGGCAATTATTAAGAAAAAACTGTAATATGATATTTGTGCACATCTGCTATTTTATTTGAATTAGATATATTTGGCTTTTGTAGAGTACCTGCTAAAAATGATACTTGGAGTGCTAGTGTTTCAAATAAATTGACACAAGTGCCTAAAAAATAAGGAATGGGTATGTGTATGCAAGTTTGGGTGGGTTTGTATGTTTGTATGTACAACCACCTTTCTTAGAATTGGAGCACACGATGATGAAAGTCTGTATGCATATTTCAGTGTTCTTGGAATGTTTGGGACACAACTTTCCACACATTATCTGTCAAAAGTTTTATAAGTTAAAAAATTAAATACATGGATCTTGTCTGAAGAATCCTCTCACTGTAAAATGTTTACCTTTTGTGACACAGACTATTATTTCTTGATTATGTTAAAATACACTTAAAGAGTTTTACGTGTTAACCAGCTACTAAGAATGCCTTAATAGAGTACTAATTTTTGTTAGAGGTGTCTCGACAATTTGAATTTTATATGCATGCATTATGTTTTCTTAAAATGGGAAAATTATGCATCTGAAGGAATCTGTCTAGAATAATGGGGTTCTATAGAGGTTACTTTAATCACGTTCTCCAGCAGTTATAGCTGTTTTACATCTTATTTGCAACAAAAGGGAACTCTAATTATCTTCAAAAAGAGCATAAAATGGTGTGTCTTGCTGCTGATGTAATGTTGATTCCTGAATGCTGCTGATAGGAACTGACAACTAAATGCATGTCACACTTTTCAGAAATCAGCCATAGTGACAGGATAACCACCTTTTGTGACCTAGGAGCCCAAAGAGGGAGTATATATTTGCCTGTTAAGTAGAAACAATTTGCAGTCTTTCTTTTTTAAAAATAAAAATATACTTGTCCCTGGGTTAAAAATAATTTATTTACTAATGTTAAAACTTGGTTTATGTGGCTTAAATTTTAGACGCAATCTACTGTAAGTTATCCTAAGTATATTTAATCTCAGTTCAAATCATAAAAGAGGAGAGTAGCCTGAACCTCTGACTCTCCATTTCCTTTGTATTTTTTTTTCTTTTTGTCTCACAGACATAGATGGGTATATTATTATGCCTAGTACTGGAGTCTCACATGTATGATTAACATGTGCTTGCAGTTTTATTTCCAGCTCACACAAATCTCATTTATAAATACAAATGAGATGCATATAGCCTATTACAAAATATTAAAATTAGAATTGAAAAGAAGATTGCGTGTTTTAAGTCTGGCTGTAGTAGTCATGTTATATACAGTGTTCGTAAGATTGAACTGGTTGACTCTGAGTCCCGGTTATGAAATTAATCTATGCAGGTCTGTAATATACTGCAAATAACCAACCTGTACCACAGGACTTGATTTAAAGTTCACATTAAGTGATGGTGAGCTGGTATAGGAAAGAAGTCATACCTACCCATACATGGCATGTTCAAATATACAGAACTCAACCTCAAAACTAAGGTTGAGCCTTTGTGGACAATAAAACCAAATTATATACTCAGATAGACTTTTATGTCCAACAGTGACATGACATTAGATCCTATTGTTTCCATCTCTCTTTATTCCTCTCCTGCCTAGAGTGGGAGAATTAAAAGCAGGCCAGAGGTAAAGAGCAGAAGAGACATTTTCCTATATAATGTGTACAATTATGCAAGGTATATCCTTACTATGAATGCTTAGCCAGAGGAAATTTTTGGTGAGATCTGAATTTTGAACGTACAATACACATTTATGGCTCAACTATTTATAGAACAAATTAATCTACTTTGGGAATTAAATTGACATTCTCTCTTTCCTCTTCTCCAGCCAGCTTTCACATATTCAGAAATACAACTATAAAGACTAATAGTAGGCAGACAGAGGAAGAGAGAGAAAAAAATAGAAAAAAGAAAAGAAAAGGAGAGAAGCAGCGAGAGTTCAGAGATTGATGTGCAATCAATTTTGATAAAAATACAAATATGCTGAAGTAACTATTTGTCTTTTAAGATTATGTACACCTTCACTACAAATATAGTAAATCAAAAGGGCTAAAAATAAAACTATGTTTGAGCAGATGGTAATAATTCAAATGAATTCCTCCATTCATCCAACACAAATTACTTCAACTTCTCTTTTTATCTTTCAACTTCATTTAAATATAATTGACACATGAACATTGTGTAAATTTAAGATACACAATGTAATAATTTTATATAGAGATATATATAGCAAATACTATATATACCAGTAATGCTGAAGAAGCCGAGTTGAAAGGTTCTGTGAATGCCTACAAAACTTTCTAGAACTAACACAGGAGATTGGAATGTGAAATAGGAAATCAAGAGATACCTGGAGTAACAGGCAAATTTAGCCTTAAAGTACAAAGTGAAGCAGGCAAAGGCAAACAGAGTTTTGCCAAGAGAATGCACTGGTCATAGCAAACACCCTCTACCAACAACACAAGAGAAGACTGTACACATGGACATCAAAATATGGTCAATACCGAAATCAGATTGATTGTGTTATTCACAGCCAAAGATGGAGAAGCCCTTATGGAGTCAGCAAAAACAAGACTGGGAGCTAACTGTGGCTCAGATCAGTTCAGTTCAGTCGCTCAGTCGTATCCGACTCTCCGCGACCCCATGAATCACAGCACGCCAGGCCTCCCTGTCCATCACCAACTCCCGGAGTTCACTCAAACTCATGTCCACAGAGTCGGTGATGCCATCCAGCCATCTCATTCTCCGTTGTCCCCTTCTCCTCCTGCCCCCAACCTTTCCCAGCATCAGAGTCTTTTCCAGTGAGTCAACTCGTCGCATGAGGTGGCCAAAGTATTGCAGTTTCAGCTTTAGCATCAGTCCCTCCAATGAACATCCAGGATTGATCTCCTTTAGAATGGACTGGTTGGATCTCCTTGCAGTATAAGGGACTCTCAAGAGTCTTCTCCAACACCACAGTTCAAAAGCATCGATTCTTAACTCCTTATTGCCAAATTCAGACTGAAATTGAAGAAAGTAGGGAAAACCACTATACCATTCAGGTATGACCTAAATCAAATTCCATAAGATTATACAGTGGAAGTGACAAATAGATTCAAGGGATTAGATCTGATAGAGTGCCTGAAGAACTATGGACAGAGGTTCATGACATTGTACAGGAGGCAGTTATCAAGACCATCCCCAATAAAGAAATGCAAAAAGGCAAAATGGTTGTCTGAGGAGACCTTACAAATAGCTGAGAAAAGAAGAGACGCTAAAGGCAAAGGAGAAAAGGAAAGATATACCCATTTGAATGCACAGTTCCAAAGAATAGCAATGAGAGATAAGAAAGACTTCCTCAGTGATCAGCACAAAGAAATAGAGGAAAACAATAGAATGGGGAAGACTAGAGATCTCTTCAAGAAAATTAGAGACACCAAGGGAACATTTCATGAAATGATGGGGCACAATAAAGGACAGAAATGGTATGGACTTAACAGAAGCAGGAGATATTAAGAAGAGGTGGCAACAATACACAGAAGAAATATACAAAAACAATCTTCATGACCCAGATAACCATGATGGTGTGATCACTCACCTGGAGCCAGACATCGTGGAACACAAAGTGGGCCTTAGGAAGCATCACTATGAACAAAGCTAGTGGAGATGATGGAATTCCAGTTGAGCTATCTCAAATCCTAAAAGATAATGCAGTGAAAGTGCTGCACGCAATAGGCCAACAAATTTGGGGAACTCAGCAGTGGCCACAGGACTGGAAAAGTTCAGTTTTCATTCAAATCCCAAAGAAAAGCAATGCCAAAGAATGCGCAAACTGCTTCACAATTGCACTCATCTCACACGCTAGCTCAAAATTTTCCAAGCCAGGCTTCAACAGTACATGAACCATGAAATTCCAGATGTTCAAGATGGTTTTAGAAAAAGCAGAGGCACCAGAGATCAAATTGCTAACATCTATTGGATCATTGAAAAAGCAAGAGAGTTCCAGAAAAGTATCTATTTCTGCTTTATTGACCATGCCAAAGCCTTTGACTGGATCACAATAAACTGGAAAATTCTGAAAGAGATGGGAACACCAGACCACCTGACCTGCCTCTTGAGAAACCTGTATGCAGGTCAGGAAGCAACAGTTAGAAATGAACATGGAACAACAGACTGGTTCCAAATAGGAAAAGGAGTTCATCAAGGTTGTATATTGTCACCTTGCTTATTTAGCTTATATGCAGAGTACATCATGAGGAACGCTGGGCTGGAAGAAGCACAAGCTGGAATCAAGATTGCCAGGAGAAATATCAATAACCTGATATGCCGATGACACCACCCTTATGGTAGAAAGTGAAGAAGAACTAAAAAGCCTCTTGATGAAAGTGAAAGAGGAGAGTGAAAAAGTTGGCTTGAAGCTCAACATTCAGAAAACTAAGATCATGGCATCCAGTCCCATCACTTTATGGCAAATAGATGGGGAAAAAGTGGAAATAGGTGGCAGACTTTATTTTTTAGGCTCCAAAATGACTGCAGATGGTGACTGCCGCCTTGAAATTAAAAGACGCTTACTCCTTGGAAGGAAAGTTATGACCAACCTAGACAGCATGTTAAAAAGCAGAGACATTACTTTGCCAACAAATGTCCATCTAGTCAAGGCTATGGTTTTTCCAGTAGTCATGTATGGATGTGAGAGTTGGATTATAAAGAAAGCTGAGTGCCAAAGAATTGATGCTTTTGAACTGTGGTGTTGAAGACTCTTGAGAGTCCCTTGGACAGCAAAGAGATCCAACCAGTCCATCCTAAAGGAAATCAATCCTGAATATTTATTGGAAAGACTGATATTGAAACTGAAACTCCAATACTCTGGCCACCTGATGCAAAGAATTGACTCTTTGGAAAAGACCCTGATGCTGGGAAAGATTGAAGGCAGTAGGAGAAGGGGATGACAGAGGTTGAGATGATGGATGGCATCTCTGACTCAATGGATACGAGTTTGAGTAAACTCTGGGAGTTCATGATGGACAGGGAAACCTGGTATGCTGCAGTCTATGGGGTTGCAAAGAGCTGGACATGACTGAGCAACTGAACTGAACTGAACCAAACTGGTAGGACCAGATGCCATGATCTTAGTTTTTTGAATGTTGAGTTTTAAGCCAACTTTTTCACTCTCCTCTTTCACTTTCCTCAAGAGGCTCTTTAGTTCTTCGCTTTCTGCCATGAGGGTGGTGTCATCTGCATATCAGGTTATTGATATTTCTCCCGGCAATCTTGATTCCAGCTTGTGCTTCATCCAGCCCAGAGTTTCTCATGATATACTCTGCATATAATTTAAATAAGCAGGGTGACAATATACAGCCTTGATGTACTCCTTTCCCAGTTTTGAACGAATTCATTGTTCCCTGTCCATTTCTAACTGTTGCTTCTTGACCTGCATACAGGTTTCTCAGGAGGCAAGTAAGGTGGTCTGGTATTCCCATCTCTTTAAAAATATTCCACAGTTTGTTGTGATACACACAGTCAATGGCTTTAGCATACTCAATGAAGCGGAAGTAGGTATGTTTGTTGGAATTCCTTTGCTTTTTCTATGATTCAATGGATGTTGGCAATTTGCCGACATAGGTTTGTATTCTCCAAGCTATGGTTTTTCCAGGAATGAGTATGGATATAAGAGTTGGACCATAAAGAAGACTGGAGTGTCAAAGAACTGATGCTTTCAAACCATGGTGCTGGAGAAGACTCTTGAGAGACCCTTGGACAGTTAGAAGATGAAACCACTCAATCTTAAAGAAAATCAATCTTGAATATTCATTGGAAGGACATGCTCAAGCTGAAGTGCCAGTACTTTGGCCAACTGATATGAACAGCCAACTCACTGGAAAAGACCCTGATGCTGGGAAAGACTGAAGGCAAAAGGTGAAGGGGGTGGCAGAGGATAAGATAGTTAGATAGCATCACCAACTCAATGGACATGAATTTGAACAAACTCTGGGAGATAGTGAAGGACAGGGAGCCTTGCTTGCTACAGTCTGTGGGGTTGCAAAGATTTGGACACAACTTAGAGACTGAACAACAATATTATTACTCTTATTTCAGAAAATTATAGAAGGCTGAGTTTTATCCTTAAATTGATTTCAGATACAATTAATATTGTAGTTAAAGTATTTGGGAGTTTTCATTTTGTGACACTGTACTTTTTAATTGAAATATGTATATTAACAATATTATATTAGTTTGATGTGTACAGTACCATACTGTTTTGATTACTGTATCTTTGTAGTACAGTCTGAAGTGAGTGAGCATTATCCCTCCAACTTTGATCTTTTTTCTCAATATAACTTTGATTATTTGGGGTCTTTTGTGGTTTTATATGTATTTTAGGATTACTTGTTCTAGTTCATTGAAAACTGTCGTGGCTATTTTGGTAGGAATCACATTAAATCTGTAGATTTCTTTGGGTAGTATGGACATTTTAAAACTATTAATTCTTCCATTCCATGAACATAGGTTTATCTTTCCATTTCTATGTATCAGTCTCGGTTTCCTTCACCAAAGTTTTATATTTTTTCAAAATATAGACATTTATTTCCTTGGTGAAATTTTTTCCTAGATATTTTATTCTTTTTGATGCAATTTTAAACAGGATTGTTTGCTTGCTGTCTCTTTCTAATAGTTCATTATTAGTGTGTAGAAAACAATGGATTTCTTGTACCCTGCAACTTTGCTGAATTCATTTAGTAGTTCCAAGAGGGTTTTTTGGTGGAGACTTTTTACAGTTTTCTATGTGTAGTATCATATCATCTGCAAATAGTGACAGTTTTATTTCTCTTCCAATTTGGATTCCTTTTATTTCTTGTGTGATTGCTGTGACTAGGACTTCCAATACTATGTTAAGTACAAGTTGTGACAGTTGGCATCCTTCTTTTTCCTGATTTTAGAGGAAGGACTTTCAGATTTTCACTGTTGAGTATGATGTTACCCATGGGTTTGTCATAAATAGCCTCTATTGTGTTGAGATATGTTCTCTATCTATCCACTTTGATGACAGGTTTTTTTTTTTAATCATGAATGAAGTTGAATTTTGTCAAATGCTTTTTCTGCATCTATTGAAATGATCATGTTACTTTTCTTAATCCTTCCTTTTTAAAATGTGGTATATCACATTGATTGATTTGCAAGTATCTTTATCTTTTAATTTACCATTTTAATTGTTCTATTTCTTGATGTGAGTCTGTTTGGGCTCATCTTATTTGGAACCCTCTGTGCTTTCTATATCTGACTTTTCCTTCTTCAAGTTTGGGATATTTTTAGCTATAATTTCATCAAATACATTTTCAATCGCTTTCTCTCTGTTTTCTCCTTCTGGGTCCCCTATAGTGTGAATATTGGTACACTTGATATTGTTCCAAATGTTCCTTAAACTGCTCTAATTTTTAAATTTATTTTTCTTTTTGTTGTTGTGATTAGGTGATTTCCATTTTTCTGTCTTCCAGATCATTAATGTGTTTTTCTGTATCACCTAGTAGGCTAAATCCTCCTAGAATATTTTTCATTTTAGATATTATGTTCTTCAGTTCTGACAAATTCCTTTTTATATTTTCTCTGTTCAGTTCAGTTATTCAGTCATGTTCAACTCTTTGCGACCCCATGAATCGCAGCATTCCAGGCTTCCCTGTCCATCACCAACTCCCAGAGTCTACTCAAACTATGTCCATCGAGTCGGTGATGCCAACCAGCCATCTCATTCTCTGTCATCCCCTTCTCCTCCTGCCCCCAATCCCTCCCATCATCAGGGTCTTTTCCGATGAGTCAACTTGTTGCATGAGGTGGCCAAAGTATTGCAGTTTCAGCTTTAGCATCAGTCCTTCCAATAAACACCCAGGACTGATCTCCTTTAGGATGGACTGGTTGAATCTCCTTGCAGTCCAAGGGACTCTCAAGAGTCTTCTCCAACACCACAGTTCAAAAGCATCAATTCTTCAGCGCTCAGCTTTCTTCACAGTCCAACTCTCACATCCATACATGACCACGGGAAAAACCATAGCCTTGACTAGATGGACCTTGGTTGGCAAAGTAATGTCTCTGCTTTTTAATATGCTGTCTAGGTTGGTCATAACTTTCCTTCCAAGGAGTTCAGTTCAGTTCAGTTCAGTCACTCAGTCGTGTCCGACTCTCCGCGACCCCATGAATCACAGCACGCCAGGCCTCCCTGTCCATCACCAACTCCCGGAGTTCACCCAAATTCATGTCCACAGAGTCGGTGATGCCATCCAGCCATCTCATTCTTGGCCAACCCCTTCTCCTCCTGCCCCCAACCTTTCCCAGAATCAAAGTCTTTTCCAGTGAGTCAACTCGTCGCATGAGGTGGCCAAAGTATTGCAGTTTCAGCTTTAGCATCAGTCCTTCCAATGAACACCCAGGATCGATCTCCCTTAGAATGGACTGGTGAGTAAACGTCTTTTAATTGCATGGCTGCAATCAACATCTATAGTTCTAGTTCTTTATTAAAATTCTCACTGTGATATTTTCCCTAGTTCAATTATCATTCTTATTACTAATGCTTTGAACTCTTTATCTGGTAAATTATTTATTTCTGTTTCAGCAGTTGTGATTATCTGAGTTTTTCTCTTGTTCTTTTGTTTGAAGCAAATTCCTGTGTTTCCTCATTTTACTTAAACATCTCTGTCTCTACAAAATTAAATAAAAGTTACCTATCCCAGTCTTTAGTGATTGGTGTCCTTGTATGAGATTGTCTGTACACAGCCTGCGTGGGCCCACTGGTTTTGATGGTTGATTTGGGTCTGAAGTGAGTATAAGTCATGTCTTCCCTCAGGATGTGCTGGCAACTATCACTTTGGTAGGAGAGGGACTGGAAATGGAGGGGCTAGACGGAGATTCAGGTGTTAACAAGGGTTCTCCTCTGCTTAGCAGACAATACCGTGTTACTGAGGATGAAAGTGGGTCCCAAGTTGCTGGAGCAGAAACCCCTAGTGTTCAGGTCTGTCTGCTCCATTCCACATGTATGTGTGTGTTCTCTCCCCGTCTCTCAGCACTGGCACTCTTTCCACAGAGAGGTACAGGGCTAGAGTGGGCACTTAGTGTGTGTTAGGACCCAGGTACCATTCAAAGTTCTGGACCACTCCCAATCCACTGCTTCTGTGAGCATCAGCAATGGCTGCCCTCACCCTGTTCAGAGATTTGTGAGATCCAAGCTGGCTCTATTCCCTACAATTGCATGTTCCCGTTGGCCATGACAGCCTTGCCCTAGTATGGAGCTGCACTGAGGAGCAAGAGGGGCTGGAGAAGGCACCCAGCATGGGTCAGGGCATGGCCTGTGGCAATCTCGGCAGCAGTCATGATTCCAGACCCCTCCCACTTCAGATGCCATGTCAGGTCCTAATCAGCAGCCCTAGCCCCAGTGTGGAGCTGTTTCACAGAGCAAACAGGGCCAGAGCAGGCATTCACTTCATCTGGGAGATGCTGGACTGGTCATGTGAAATGGGCCAGAGTTCTGGTCAGTTTCAATCTACTTCCTCAGTCTTGTATTGGGAACAAACCAGAGTTCATGTGCTTCATGAAAGAAATCTAGGTTTCTTACTGCTTTAGTATCAGGCCCACTGGTTTTCAAACTAGCAAAGGGATCTAGTCTTTCTGGTGTTGGATCCTAAGGCTGAGGCACTTAATGTATAGATCAAACTACCCACTCCCCAGTGAGGATCTCTGGCCCTGTGTAATACCCTTCCTCTTTTTTATCACTTTCCAGGAGTGCAGGCCCTTCTTTTCCCTTCCTACCCAATTCCGTGTGGATCTTTCTTATAGGTTGGTTGTGTAAGAGTCTTTCTGTCAGTCTCCAGTTTATTTTCAGTGAGAATCGCTCTACATGAAGATGTATTTTCGATATGTTCGTGGGGGAGTTGAGCTACATGTTTTCCTACTCTGCCATCTTGATCTCCCCCTGGGAGTGTTATCATTTTGAAGGAGAAATTGTGATTCAGTCACTCAACAGGCCTCTCTTTTGGCTGATTCTACATGATAAATGAGGGTAAACCCATGTTTAAAACCTGTGAAGCTAATCTTTTTTTTTTTTTTCATGATTCAGGTAGATAGATTCAAGGAATAAAAATTTTCTAAAAGATAAAGGCATAGCTTTAAGATCTTATTATTGTTAGGATATTGTTTAATACAAATGAGATTAAATATTTATACAGTGATCATACGGAATTTCCTCTCCTAAAACTGAATTATTTTCAGATTTGTTTTGGATAAGTAACATTCCTAAAATGATTCATGTACAGATCTACTAGAGCTTCCCTGGTGACTCAGTGGTAAAGAATCCGCCTGCCAGTGCCGGAGACATGGGTTTGATTCTGGTTCAGGAAGATCCCCTGGAGAAGGAAATGCAACCTACCCTAGTATTCTTGCTTGGGAAATCCCATGGACAGAGCAGCCTGACAGGCTATAGTCCTTGGTGGTCAAAAAAGAGTCAGACATGACTTAGGGACTAAAAAAACAGTAACAACAGATCTATAGTGGTAGGGAAATGGATAAACTAGCAGAAAGGGATGGTGTTTGCATTTTCCCAATGGCAAGTGACGGTGATGTTCAAGAACTTTTTATGTGCTTATTTGCTATCTCTATATATATTTGATGAAATGTTTTTTTGTCTTTTGCCTATATCCTAATTGGTATTTTTCTGTTTTTATTTGTTTGTTTGGTTTTTAGTGTAGAGTTGTGAGAGTTCTTTGTTTATTCTAGATACCATCGTTTGTAGGATATGTGATTTACAAGGACAGGGAGGCCTGGCCTGCTGTGATTCATGGGGTCGCGGAGCGTCAGACACGACTGAGCGACTGAACTGAACTGAACTGAACTGAACTGCCATTCTGCACCATTTGTTAAAAAGTCTTTCTTTCCTTCATTAAATTGCTATTGCACCTCTGTTGAAAATCAACTGGGCAAAGTTCTGTTGCGTTATTCTGGATCCTATATTTTGTTCTATTTATTTATGTTTTTGGATTATTGAAGCTATGTAATAGGTCCTGAAATCAGGTAGACAGATTCTCTCACCTTTTTTCATTTTCAAGATTATATTAGCTATTCTAGTTCTTTTGCCTTTCCTTATAAACTTCATAGTAATCTTGTCTATATATATTTTTTTAATTCTGGAATTCTGACAGGAATTGTATTAAATCTGAAAATAAATTTGTGAGAATTGTCATTTTTTTCTTATGTTGAATCTTCCAATCCATGAATGTAGCATGTCTCTCCATTTATTAAAGTCTTTTATTTCTTTCATGATTTTTCATTTTTCTGAATACAAATTCTGTGTATGTTTTGTTATATGTTCTCTTTTTTTAAGTGAATATAATTGGCATTATATTATTAATTTTAGTGTCCATGTGTTCATTGATAGTGTCAAAAAATACAGCTAGTATTTGTGCATTTATCTCGTATCCCATGACCTTACTGAAATGACTTATTAGCTCCAGGTATTTTTGGTTTTGATTTGTACATTTCTTGGTATTTTCCTATTTATAAAATCATGTCATAGAAAATAAGGAGAATGTTATTTCTTCCTTTGTGATTTATATGACTTATTTTTCTTGCCTTATTTCACTGGTCAGAGCTTCCAGGACTCAGCTGAGTAAGAGTGGTAGCAGTGGATATTTTTCCTTCCTTCCTGACCTTATAGAGAAAACTCTTTCACCACTGAATATAGTGTTAGCTATAGGGTATATATAAATGCTCTTTATCAAATTGAATAATTCCACTTATACTTTTCTGAGATTTAAAAGTTTCGAATACCGGTTGAATTTTGTAAAATTCTTATTCTGCATCAGTTGATATAATTTTTTTTTCTCAGTTTTTAATATGGTGATCACGTAGATTGATTTTTTTAATATTAAGCCATCCTTTCATTGCTGGTATATACTCCATATGTTCATAATGTATAATAATTTTTATATATTGCTAAACTTTGTTTTTTAATACTTTGTTAAGGATTGTTGTATAAATATTCAGGAGGAATACAGATCTGTAATTTTCTTCTTTTGTATTATCTTTGCTTAATTTAGTATCAAGATAGCCTGCAATGCAGGAGACCCTGGTTCATTTGCTGGGCTGGGAATATCCACTGGAGAAGGGATAGGCTACCCACTCCAATATGCTTGGGCTTCCCTTGTGGCTCAGCTGGTAAAGAATCCACCTGCAATGCTGGAGACCTGGGTTCAAACCCAGGGTTGAGAAGATCCCTGGAGTAGGGAAAGGCCTACAGTCCAGTATTCTGGCCTGGAGAATTCCATGGACTGTATAGTCCATGGGGTTGCAAAGAGTTGGACAGGACTGAGCAACTTTCACTTCACTTTCACTTTCGAAATGAATTGAGAAATGTTTCCTCATTGATTTTTCTCAAATATTGCCTAGAAATGATGTTAAATCTAAATGGTAGACTTCTCCTAAATACGTTTTTTGGGGGAATTTTTAAATGAAAAATTCTGTATCCTTAATAACTATAGAAATATTTAAGTTATGAATTTTATATTGTGTATATTGTGGTAGTTTCTGTTTCTAGAAATTGGTCCATTTTGTTTAAGATTCAAATGCATGTGTATAGAGTTGTTTGTGGCTTTTCTTTCTTTCTATGTCTGCAAGGTCTGTAGTGGTATCCCCTGTTTCATTTATGATACTGGTGATTTGTGTCTATCCCTTTTTTGATTTGCCAGTCTTGCTGCTGCTGCTGCTGCTAAGTCACTTCAGTCGTGTCCGACTCTGTGTGACCCCACAGATGGCAGCTCACCAGGCTCCCCTTTCCCTGGGATTCTCCAGGCAAGAACACTGGAGTGGGTTGCCATTTCCTTCTCCAATGTGTGAAAGTGAAAAGTGAAAGAGAAGTCGCTCAGTCGTGTCTGACTCGTAGCGACCCCATGGACTGCAACCTACCAGGCTCTCCATCCATGGGATTTTCTAGGCAAGAGTACTGGAGTGGCGTGCCATTGCCTTCTCCGGGCCAGTCTTGCTAGAGATTTGTTAATTTTATTAATATTTTAAAAAGACTAGTTTCATTGGTTTTTCTCTATTGTTTTTCTGCATTAAGTTCATTGATTTCTGCTCATATCCTTATTGTTTCCTTCTTTATGCTTACTGTGGCTTTATTTTATTCTTATTTTTATAGTTCTTAAGGTGGAAATTAAGATTATTGAGACTTTCTATCATTTCTAATGAATTCATTTAATGTTATAAATTTCCTCAATAATGCTTTAGTTGTGTTCCACAAGTTTTGAAATGTTTAGTTTTATTAAATTCACTGTAGTTTTAAAAATTTCCTTGAGACTTGCTCTTTGACCCATAGATTGTTTAGATATGAGTTATCCAATTGTTTTGAGGTTTTCTGGTTATCTTTCTGTTATTAATTTCTGGTTTGATTCCATTGTGACCAAAGTACATACTCTACTATTTCCATTGTTTTGTATTTTGAGATTTGTTTTATGGACCAGGATATGTTCTATCTTGGTATAAATTCTGTTGACATTTGAAGAGATGTTGTATTCTGCTGTGTTGGGGTGACACATTCAAAAATGTTCATTAGATCTTTTCATCTGATGGTATTGTTGAGTTCTTCTATATTCTTGCTGGCTTTCTGACTAGTAGTTCCATTGATTGTTGAGAAAGAATTGTTGATGTCTCTATAATTTAGGATTTCTCTCTCCTTTCAGTTATAATGGTTTTTGCTTTACATATTTTTTAGCACTGTTGTTTAATGCATGTAATTGGGATTACTATGTATTCTCAGTAAACTGAAGCTTTCATTATTATATAATATCCTTCTCCGTATCCACTAATTTTTTTGCTCTGATGTCTATTTTTATCTGACATTTATATAATGAGTTCTGTTTACTATTGATTAATGTTTACATGATATACCTCTGCCTATTCTTTCATTTTCAGCCTCCCTATGTGGTTATATTCAAAATAAATTGCCTGTAGATTGAGTATTGTTGGCCATGTTTCTTAATTCAGTCTGCCAATTTTTGCTTTTAATTATTTATTTAAAACATGAACATTTGGTATAATTATTGATATGTAAGGAACTAAGTGTGCCATTTTATTTTTGTTATATTTGCTCTCTGTGATCTTCATTGCTCTGTTTTATTTTAACTGCCTTCCTATGAGTTACCTGAATATATTTTATAATTACATATTCATCTATCTGTACTGTTTTTGAATGAATCTCTATAGTATATACATTATAAAATTTCAGTTTACTGTTATTATCATTTTACCAGTTTCATATTCCTTTATTTTCTACCCTTTATAGCATAATAATGTAAAATATATCATCTACCTGCATTTGGAACTACATGAGATATTGTTTTGACTTTTATTTCAACTGTTACTCATAATTTAGAAAACTGAAGAGGAGAAGCAAAGTTAATTTTATATATGCATATTTTTGCTTACTCTATTGTTACTTCTAGATATTCTAAGATTCTTCCTTTATTGGTTCCTTTCTGTTTAGAGAACTTCCCTAACCATCCTTTTAGGGTAATCTGAAGTCAACAAGTTGTCTTAGTTTTCCTCAATCTGAGGATATCTTGATTTCCCTTTCATTCTGGAAGGAAATTCCTGTTGGTAAAGGATTCCAAGTTGACAGCAACCGCCCCCCCCATAATTTTATTTATTTATTTATTGGGTTTGTTCTATTTTTTTTAAGTCTATTTTCTCTCTGTTTTTTAGATTGCATACTTTAATTGTTCTATCTTCAAGTTCACTGATTCTCTTCTATGGTATATATGAAGCTGAGAGAAAAAGCAGAGGATTCATCACCAAGTTTTTTTTTGCATCCTAAATGCTCTAGCATGTCTACCTTCTCTCCACATTTCAGAGACTTCATGTGTTTGTTTTCTATACCATGTTCAGGCTTTTTACTTTCACTTAGTGAGAGGAACAGGGAAAAGTATGTCTACTGCATATCTCAGAAGCAGAAGTCTTCCTGCCCAGGCCAGCTTTACAATTTATACCCTCACCAGCATTGTCTGAAAGGTCTAGTTTCTCTACAACCTCTCCAGTACTTGATGTTATCACTGTTGTCTATTGAAGCTATTCTAATAGGTATATAGTGATGTCTCATCATGGTCTTCATTTGCATTTCCCTGATGGCTGTGTGTGTGCATGCTAAGTTGCTTCAGCCATATCCAACTCTCTGCGACCCTATGGACTGCAGCCTGCCAGGCTCCTCTGTCCATGGGATCCTCCAGGCAAAAATACTGGAGTGGGCTGTGGCAAGTGCCTTTCACCAGGGGATTTCCCTGACCCAGTGATCGAACTTATATCTAACCTGCAGGCAGGTCATTTACCACTAGCACCACCTGAGAAGCGCCCCCCAACCCCACACCCACCATGGCTAGTGACATTGAATATCTTTTAATGTGCATGTTTGCATCTATTTATCCTTTTTGATGAAATGTCTCCTCAGGTCTTCTGCTCATTTTTCTATCCAATTCCAACTTAGATTACCAAAAGAGTAATAATTTCACAATTGTTGTTATTGTTAAGTTGCTCAGTCATGTTGTCAACAATGCTGGGAGCAAAGAGTCAACATTTGTAGGGAACAATATTATTTATTATCTACACCAGAGTTTCTCAAGTTTGGCACTATTGATTTCATTGATAGTTCGGACTGGATAATTTCTGTTGTGGGAAGTTTTTCTCTATCTTAAAGATATTTAGGAGAATTGCTAGCATGTAGTCATTAGATACCAAGACCCCTTTGTTCCCTTCCTCTAGTTATGAAAACCAAACCTGTTTCCAAATATTGCTAAACATTTTCTGGGGTTAAAATCACCCTCAGTTGAGAATCACTGATTTATACTCAAACTAATATCTTTCAATTTCAAACCAATATTTGTATATGTATTAAATTTAAGATCTTCCATAGGCTCAATTTGACTCTTTTACACATAATTCAATCTCTTTTCTATCATGACTTCCTCCTTTATGATGTAATCCCCTCCTTCACCCCACCAGCAACTTTGATGCACACCTCCACTCCTCTGACTGTTCCCCAGGGCTTCCTTCAAGTTAGTATTTTATAGAACACATGTAGTTCTGTCTATATTCCTATTTTTCTCTCATTTGCATCTGTGTTTTCCTCATTAAAAGGTTATAATCCCTGGTGGAAACTCCTTAGTTAGGCTGGCATGAAAAAGATTGTGAACAGTTCAATCTTTACTGAAACTTTATCTGGTAAAGCTCCCAGTGTGTTTTGGCTCCCTTCAGGTTTGTGATCAAAACATGCTTAACCTTTCCCAGTTTCATCTACTTCATCTCAGTGTTTTTTTTCCTTCTCTCCATAATTTCTTATTGACCTCTTCAGTTTCTCCTGAACATGTCTTAACTAATTTTGTTTCTACTAACTAAATTTTATGCTTTTTGTTCTTCTTTCATAATAGGTTCCTATCCGAATTGCCCTCTTTCTAGTCAGTACTGCCCATGTAGGATTATATATTTAAAAAAAAGGCAAGGATATAACCTAGTCATCTTTAAATGAAAGCAAAAATTTATATCAATGTGATGACAAGAAATTCTTTTGCTTTATGAAATAGGAAATATTAAAAATTGAAATGTGAACTGTATGTTGAAAATATAAACTGAGAGCTAAGAGACATAAGTCTAAGAAAAAGAACTTGCTTAGTGCAGAAGGAAATCAGGCCAGGTGACCCTGTCTCGTTTATATAAATGGATAACTAGGCATAACATGATAATAATTTGTAGTTTTGCTACACAACATTCCTTAATGTGGACCTAGACCATAAGGGACAAAATTTGATCATGTTATATCTCATTATTTGCATTGTTCTAACCACAGTATTTAGCAGAATAAGGATGTCAAATCACAATAATGGCCTTTCTTTTTCCTTTCTATAACTGGTTGGGTAACTGAATCATCTTTTTCTAAGAACTCAGCCATGAGATAACAGGAATATACCTTCCTAAAGACACTTGAATTAGAATTAATTCATTCTGTGCTGATGTACTTCACCTTCTTCATGTTGAGAGTTGTAGCACAGGAAGCGTTGATATAAAGTGATTCAACCATTTACGGATTGATTACCAGGTTTTTAAAAACACATTTCAGAAGATGTGAACTTCTCTGATAATTTCAGAACATATTTTTATTTCAACATTTAATTTCAGTAGTTTCCTAAGTCACAGAAGTCTAGATGAGATTAGGCATTCTTTTATGTAAACTATGTAAATTGAAGGTATATTTTGTCATCCTAAACTTATTGGTTGGTGGAATGTTTGTAATAACAGATCCAGTTTAGTTGACCTTTTTAAAAATTTGACTTGGCTTTTTTGGAGGCAGTTGATTTCACGTTGAATTTGAGTGAAAGGTTAATCCAGCTCTTCCATATAAATTATTGCATACTGGTGAGTCACATGGGTGTTGGGAATTTGACAAGTTGTGAGGTTTTCTTCAATATGTGACGCTAGAAAATATGACACCCAAAACCAACTTGCAAGATGTATTTTTCTTGAAACATCTTACAACTTAGGAAATGCTCCATTTCAGCATGCTACAAAACCTATTTTAAAAAGCAACAGTTTTTTAATTAATGTCAACTATTGAGTTTGGGGATTTAGTCACATCTTTTGCTACTGCTAACCTTTTTTTTTTTTTTAGTAAATATGCTTATTAGAACATCCAATTAGAAGAGAAGTTAAAAAAGAAGTAGGACATTTGAAAAACCATTACGTTATTTTCTAACATCCCTGGTCAGTTTGTGAGAGAAAATAGTATGGCCTGTGGACCAATTACCAATCTGTAACACGTGAATTTTATGTTATATTACAGGATACTTAGAATTAGCATGTGCTCCCCAGGTGGCTCAGTGGTAAAGAACATGCCTACCAATGCAGGAGACATAAGAGATGTGGGTTCAATCCCTGGGTCAGGCAGATCCTGTGGAGGAGGGCTGGCAACCCACTCCAGTATTCTTGCCTGGAGAATCCCCATGGACAGAGGAGCCTGGTGGTTACAGTCCATTGGGTTGCAAAGAGTCGGACATGACTGAAGTGACTTAGCACGCATGGAGAATCAGCTTAAGTGAACTAAATCAATGTGCTTAATATGCTATTGTAATATTTTCTCTTAATATGTTGGAACATCAGTAAAATGAATAAGAATATCATTGGTAAACATAATTTATCCAATTTGGTAAAACAGGAGTTATAAAAAAAATTTTATAATATAGAGTAGTACTGTATACAACAGAGGATGGACTTTCTATTGAAATCTTTGAGTTACAAAAAAACACTAAAATATATAAATATATATAGAAATATAATCCTTCATCAGATGAAAATTATAACTGGCATATGTATGTATATGCATCTGTGTACATATGTCTATGTCTGTATCTATCTATATCTTAACTTTTTCTATTGGAAATATAATTTCTCAACTGTGGCAAGTTTAAAATTATATACCTAAGCCAAAAATTAAAATAAATTTCACCTTGTGTTCATATGGGAGAAAAGCGATAAACCTCTTAAAATATTTTTTCTTGGAGGAGGTAAGGAAAAAAAATTTTTTTTTCAAAATCCTAAAATGAGTTTCAAAGAACTTGAAGAGCACTTTAAAGTGTAAGTTGACCTGAAAAATTCTTGGAAATATTTTTCTATGATAATAATATAGAGAATGAAGCTGAGAACTTTCAACTAAGGGTAAATAAAAGTATAAATTTAGTCATTCATATTGTTGATTTGTTTATTTAAATATAAAAGCCAGGAATAATATAAATTTACATAGATATTTTCCAATTTCTCTACTCCCCATTGCTTTTTATATCCTGTTTATTCCTTTAGGCCAACTTTTTTTTTTCCCCTATATAAATCACTTAGCTCTTTTATCAAGGGTCTTGGAGTCACCAACTGTCTATCAGTCTTTATGTTAAAATATCTTAAATAGGACTTTTGTTTTAGATGATAATATACATGGATATTCAATTCTCTTGATTATTTTTCCACACAAATAAGTTCTATTTGTTTCTTTTAAAGAAACTTCTGTTTTTGTGTTGGGTTTCATTTTTTTCTTTCACTATGCTTCCTATTTCTACTTATATGTCTTCAATCCTTCAAGCATAATTATTTTGTGGTTTAATTAATATTATCTTAAGTTCTTGGAGACAAATCCTCTAGTTTGTTGTGAATATTTAATTTATTTCATGGTGGATTATTTCCTTTCATATTTTAATTTTTGACATTTTGGCCTATTTTAAAAGAGATCTATGTCTACTGAATTGTTGAAAATGGCAGGAATTTCTTTTCGTAGATAAATTTCAGGTTTCACTAGTCCAAGACAAGATTTTACATTTTGTCCATGTAAAATCAAATTCCTAACTTCCACACATAGTTTAGGCTTAGAGTTGGGTTTTGTAAAGAAAGCCACCTTGTCTTGTCTTAGAGTTGAAGCAAAAGCAAGATTTGGTGTTACTTGCCTGAGCTGGAGAATAGGGTATTTATAATCCTTCTTCTCATGAGAGTCCAGCACATAAAGAGTCTAAGGTTTATGCAAAAATCTCTATTGCTACCTGCAGCCTCACCTGAGTCCTAAATCATGTTCCTCAATCTGTGTAAATGTTAAAAACTGCAGAGCCTAGCCATTAGAATTTATGTCATTCAGACATTCCTCGGGAGCTATTATCCATGCAGTTTTACCATTTTAGCTTTGTTTCTTTTTCCTTTCCACCCCTGAATGTTTCCTTTTCTTTCACATGAAGTTATGCATTGTATTGTTTCGTGTTTTTCTTGAATTACCTTGTTAATTATACATTCTTCATTATTTTAATGGATATCTTAGAGATTATGAAATACATGATTGACTTTTGAAATACATATTATTATTTTTAATATTTTTAAAATAATGTAGAACATATACCCTCCATTAACTCTTCTCTGACCTTTCGCATTATTGTTATCATGAATTTTAATTTTCTCTGTATTTTAAATTCCAAAGGACATCACTATTAACATCTTTTACAGTACATTTAAAAAAATATTTACCCACATGTTTATGTTTTCCAGTGTTCTTTATTTCCTCCTGCATTTCTGTGTTTACATTTGAGATCACTTTTCTTTGGCTTGAAGAACTCTTTTAGGGTATGTTATTACAGGTCTTTTATAAACCTATTGCTTTAGTTTTGTTAAGATCTTTATTTCACCTTCATTGTTGAAAGATTTTTGTTTGATATGGAATTTTAAATTGGCAACTATTTTCTTTAAACATTTCTTTCCATTACCATTTGGTATATGTTATTTCTGTTGAAATATCAGCTTTCCATCTGATTGTGTTAATACCTTCTCTCTCTCTGTCACTGTACTTTGATTATTGATTATCTTAGGTGGTTAGCAGTTATGTTCTATTTTTGGCTGTTTATCCTGCTTGGTTAAATTTCTTGCATCCGTAAATAAATCTTTTCCATTGATTTGGAAAAATTTCCTGCTTTCTTTGTATAATGCTTTTGCCCTGTTTTCTCTATCTTGTCTTTCCAGAACTCCACTTTCACACACGTTAGAAATTTTGAGTATATTCTACATTTTATTTTGCTCTTTTCTTTTTTTAAGCTTGTCTTTACTTCTGTCTATATTTTAACTTCAGTATTTTCTATTGACTTATCTTCAGCTCGTTGATTCTGACTTCATTTGTGTCTAGTCGACTCAATCTTTGTGTTCTTGATCCAGATATTGTATTTTCAGTTGTAGAATAACCATTTGATTCTTTCATATAGATTCAAATCTTGATTATTTTGCTTCTAATATTTTTATTCAGTTTTATTATTTTCATCTATTTTCTTGGATATATTCATAGTAGTTATTTTTAAGTATGTCTCAAATGCTTCAAAATGTGGATTATTTACCAGTCTGCTCCTATTGTCTATCATTTTATTATCTGCCAGGCACTGTGTATATAAAAATCCATATACTCTCAGGGTGATATTCTCTTATACTCAAGAGCATTAAATATTTCCTTTGTTAAGAAGACAGAATGTAGGATAAGATTGGAGGGGTTATCATTTCAACACAATCACGGATTAGGTTGTGTTGAGACTAGTTGCAATTTTGATTAGATTTAATCTGTGTGGGTCATCCTGATTCCTAGGGCATGACCACCAGGAAATTCAAGTGAGAGCCTGGTAAATCTTTGTATTTTCAACTCTGAAAATCCTCTGGAATTATATCCACCCATCAAAGGATTAACTTTAGCTGTTTGGTCTCATCCTCTATGGAATTTTGCAATTTGATCTTGAGAGGGAACTTGACCTTGTGGTTAACGCCCTCAGGTCTCCATTTTTATCATTCCAGCCCTATACAAATGCCAAAGTATATCCATTGTTTTCAATGTATCTCAGCAGCAGCCTCTGCCAGATCCAAGTCTGATTCTGAGTCCAGTAATGTTCAACATTGATAAGTGTCCTTCAGTTCAGTTCAGTTCAGTTCAGTCACTCAGTTTTGTCCGACTTTTCACGACCCCATGGACCACAGTATCCCAGGCCTCCCTGTCCATCACCAACTCCCGGAGTTTACTTAAATTCATCTCCATTGAGTCGGTGATGCCATCCAACCATCTCATCCTTTGTCATCCCCTTGTCCTCCTGCCCTCATTCTTTCCCAGCATCAGGGACTTTTCCAGTGAATCAACTCTTCGCATCAGGTGGCCAAAGGATTGGAGTTTCAGCTTCAACATCAGTCCTTCCAATGAACACTCAGAACTGATCTTCTTTAGGATGGACTGGTTGAATCTCCTTGCAGTCTAAGGGACTCTCAAGAGTCATTTCCAATACCACAGTTCAAAAGCATCAATTCTTTGGCTCTCAGCTTTCTTTATAGTCCAACTTTCACATTCATACACGACTACTGGAAAAACCATAGCCTTGATGAGCTGTACCTTTGTTGGCAAAGTAGTGTCTCTGCTTTTTAATATGCTATCTAGGTTGGTCATGACGTTCCTTCCAAGGAGTAAGCATCTTTTAATTTCATGGCTGTGGTCACCATCTGCAGTGATTTTGGAGCCCTAAAAAATAAAGTCAGCCACTGTTTCCACTGTTTCCCCATCTATTTGCCATGAAGTGATGGGACTGGATGCCATGATCTTAGTTTTCTGAATGTTGAGCTTCAAACCAACTTTTTCAGTACCCTCTCTTACTTTCATCAAGAGGCTCTTTAGTTCTTCTTCACTTTCTGCAATAAGGGTGGTGTCATCTGCCTACCTGAGGTTATTGATATTTCTCCCGGCAATCTTGATTCCAGCTTGTGCTTCATCCAGCTCAGCATTTCTCATGATGTACTCTGCATATAAGTTAAATAAGCAGGGTGACAACATACAGCCTTGACATACTCCTTTTCCTATTTGGAACCAGTCTGTTGTTCCATGTCCAGTTCTAACTGTTGCTTCCTGACCTGCATACAGATTTCTCAAGAGGCAGGTCAAGTGGTCTGTCATTCCCATCTCTTTCAGAATTTTCCACAGTTTATTGTGATCCACACAGTCAAAGGGTTTAGCGTAGTCAATGAGGCAGAAATAGATGTTTTTCTGAAACTCTCTTGCTTTTTCGATGATCCAGCAGATGTTGGCAATTTAATCTCTGGTTCCTCTGCTTTTTCTAAAACCCACTTGAACATCTGGAAGTTCACAGTTCACGTTTTGCTGAAGCCTGGCTTGGAGAATCTTGAGCCTTACTTTACTAGCATGTGAGATGAGTGCAATTGTGTGGTAGTTTGAACATTCTTTGGCATTGCCTTTCTTTGGGATTGGAATGAAAACTGAACTTTTCCAGTCCTGTGTCCACTGCTGAGTTCCAGATTTGCTGGCATATTGCATGCAGCAATTTCACAGCATTATCTTTTAGGATTTGAGATAGCTCAACTGGAATTCCATCACCTCCACTAGCTTTCTTCATAGTGTTGCTTTCTAAGGCCCACTTGACTTCACACTCCAGGATGTCTGGCTCTAGGTGAGTGATCACACCATCATGATTATCTGGGTCATGAAGATCTTTTTTGTACAGTTCTTCTGTGTATTGTTGCCACCTCTTCTTAATATCTCCTGCTTCTGTTAGGTCCATACCATTTCTGTCCTTTATTGAACCCATCTTTGCATGAAATGTTCCCTTGGTATCTCTGATTTTCTTGAAGAGTTCTCTAGTCTTTCCAATTCTATTGTTTTCCTCTATTTCTTTGCAATGATCACTGAGGAAGGCTTTCTTATCTCTCCTTTCTATTCTTTAGAACTCTTCATTCAAATGGGTGTATCTTTTTTTCTCCTTTGCTTTTTGCTCTCTTCTTTTCACAGCTATTTGTAAGGCCTCCTCAGACAGCCATTTTGCTTTTTTGCCTTTCTTTTTCTTGGGGATGGTCTTGATCCCTGTCTCCTGTACAGTGTCACGAACCTCCTTCCATATTTCATCATAAATTTCCTTAGGAAAAAGTATCTGTAGATTCTTAAATGTAGTATCAATTCAACAAATTCTAGAGATTTTGTCTCTTCTTGCCTTTTAAATTGTTTCTCCCTCCTAATGAGTCTTGGTTTTCTCAATCCCGTGAAACTATAGAATATTTCACCCTTTCCACAGATTTCAGCTTAGCTCTTTTGTCTTCTCTTGAACCTCAGAATTCAAGGAATGCCAAAGGTAAGGAAATGGTGCTTTGTGTAAGACCCCCTTGTGCCTGTATGCCCCCACCATCTCCTGGAGCTTGCCCAAGTTCATGTCCATTGCATCCAACTATCTCATCTTCTATTGTCCTCTTCTCCTGCCTTCAATCTTTTCAGAGATTGAGAGATGGTGGGGGACGGAGAAGCCTGGTGTGCTGTAGTTCATGGGGTCACAAAGAATCAGAAATGACTGGGCGACTGTGTGTATTTGCTCATTACTTCCTAAATAATAAGACTTGAAAGTCAAGATTACTCCTTGGGCTGCAGAATGAATATTGTGTTTGCAAGCATGAAAACAGCACAGGCAGAGTAGATATAACACAATTCTTAAGGGCCTTAGGATTTCCAGGATGGTAAATGAGTATTGGCTTCAACTTAAAATCATCAGCTGTGTTAGCCCCTAACAAGAGAGTCAGCCTGCTGTTTGAAGCTTTGAAACCAGGCATTGACTTCTCTCTAGCTATGCAAGTCCTAGATGACATCTTCTTCTAATAGAAGGGTGTTTTATCTATGTTCAAACTATAGTTTAGTGTAGTCACCTTCATTAATTATCTTAGCTGGATCTTCTAGATAACTTGCTGCAGCATCTACATCAGCACTTGCTGCTACACATTGTACTTCTGTTATAGAGATGGCTTTGTTCTTAAACCCCACAGGCCAACCCCTGATAACTTCAAACTTTTCTTCTGCAGCTTCCTCACCTCTCACATCCTTCTTAGAACTGAAGAGAGTTAGGGCCCTTCTTTGGATTAGGCTTCAATTTAAGGAAATGTTGTGGCTGGTTTGATCTTATCCAGACCACTAAAATGTTCTCCATGTCAGCAATAAGACTGTTTTGCATCCTTATTGTTTATGTGTTCACTGGAGTAGTGCTTTTAACTTCACTCAAGAACTTTTCCTTTGTATTCATGGCTTGGCTAAATGTTTGGTGCAAGAGGCCTAGCTTTTGGTCTGTCTTGACTTTTCACATGCCTTCCTCATTAACCCATTTCTAGCTTTTGATTTAAGGTGAGAGACCTAATTATCTTTTTACTTGAACAATTAAAGGCCATTTGAGAGTTATTGATTGGCTAATTGTAATATGTTTTGTTTCTCAGGAAATAAAGAGGCCCAAAAGTGGGAGAGAGATGGGGAATGGCCAATTGGTAGAACAGTCAGAACCCATGTTTATTAGTTGTTTGCTATCTTATATGAGCATGGTTCTCAGCACCCCAAAACAATTGCAATAATAACATCAAAGGTTCACAGACCACCATAAAAAATATGATAATAATAAAAAAGTTGAGGTATTTGCAAGACTTACCAAAATGTAGCAGAGATACAAACTGAGCAAATGCAGTTGGAAAAATGGCCCAAAAACCTTGCTTGTAGTAGGGTTGCCACAAAGCTTTGCTTGGTAAATAAATAAATAAAACTCACAATATTTGTGAAGCATAGTAAAGTGAAACACTATGAAACCTGATATGCCAGTACATCCTTTAATTCTTAAAGCAAGCCTATAGGTAAATTATCACTATTAAAACTGTTTTATAGATAGGAATAATTGAGGCCTATAAACTATCCTAAGATCAAACAATTAATGATTGATGAAGTTGGGATTTTAATTCAGACTACTAAACCATACTGCCTCTGACCAAATACTTATATGGTATAGGGCATTATTATTGCTTTATGTTATTTTTTGATTCTTTTGTGGGCATTTGATTTTCTGCTCCAAAATAAAATAAATCCCTAAGTTTTTGTTATTGAGTTTAGTAACAACACTATTATTTTAGGCATTTGAAAATATTTTGACAGGTCATATCATTACCATGTACATTTATAGCAAAACTCCTGATACAAATGCATTGAGTGTTTAGAAAATAGACCCAACATGTGGCATTGTCAACTAAGTCTTGGTTCACGCTGATTTCTGATGGTTTTTCAGAATGTTGTGTTAGTTTTTAGGGCTAATGAGTTTGGCTTAATTTCTTTACCCCTCTCAGCCACGTCTTTCCACAATGTGGCTTCTCCCATGGGGTCCTTGCTAATAAATATTTTAATTGAACTGCTGTATTAAAATGAGTGTCTATATGATCATCTAGACACCCCACAGATGTGAGGAGAGATTATGAGTTTAAATGAGATTGGGGTATGCAGATCCAGATTTGATTCTGATACTGCATTATCACAAACCCTGATAATAAAGAAAGCCAAGTTCACACAAGATTAGTAAACATAATGAAATGAAACTTAAGTACTTGTTGAGTTTGCTTTCAGCAAATCATCAATATTTATTAAGCATGAGAGACTGGCACAATTTCCAAGCGCAGGAAGCAGAATGTTATTAAATACATATTAATTTCAGTTGCTATGTAACTTTATCATTCACTGATTTTGTTGAGCTAGGTAGGTGATTGTCTTGTTTCTTGTCCCTATTAAAAAATGATCTTCCATTCATATTTCATAAACAAAGTCATAAAAACTGTTGATTCCATTTCTGTTTAGGATGGACAGGGAGGCCTGGTGTGCTGTAATTCACGGGGTCGCGGAGAGTCGGACACGACTGAGCAACTGAACTGAACTGAACTGAAAGAATTTCTCCTTGTTCCTTTGTTTTTGTCCTGACAGCCACAACTATTTACAATTAATTTTATTTTGAATGGGCTTCCTTGGTGGCTAAGATGGTAAAGAAGCTTCCTGCAATGTGAGAGACCTAGGTTCAATCCCTGGGTCAGGAAGATTCCCTGAGAAGGGAATGGCAACCCACTCTAATATTCTTACCTGGAGAATCCCATGGACAGCGGAGCCTGGCGTGCTACAGTCCATAGGGTCGCAAAGAGTCAGACACGACTGAGTGGCTAACACTACTACTACTTATTTTGTAGAATATTCATCCCTTTGTAATTTGTTTTGAATTTTATGTGATTTAATAATTGCTTCTATAATTCTATATAAGTTGAAAGAGTATTTGCTCAACAAATCAAAAATTTAAGAAGGAACAAAAAACCCCTTTAAAATAAATTTTAAGGTCTTCTTATACTTCTTAAAGTTTTTCTTACCATATTCATTCTCTATAGGTAATTAAAATCTAAGTAGCATTTAAATGTTATTATATTAAGATACTATATTTAATTCAAATCTTGCAATAGTCATGGTTGTCAAATACTTCATATCTAAGAGATATCCCGTGGTCATGTATGGATGTGAGAGTTGGACTGTGAAGAAAGCTGATCACCGAAGAATTGATGCTTTTGAACTGTGGTGCTAGAGAAGACTCTTGAGAGTCCCTTGGACTGCAAGGAGATCCAACCAGTCCATTCTAGAGGAGATCAATCGTGGGTGTTCATTGGAAGGACTGATGCTAAAGCTGAAACTCCAATACTTTGGCCACCTCATGCGACGAGTTGACTCACTGGAAAAGAGTCTGATGCTGGGAGGGATTGGGGGTGGGAGGAGATGGGGACGACAGAGGAGGAGATGGGGACGACAGAGGATGAGATGGCTGGATGGCATCACTGACTTGATGGACATGAGTTTGAGTGAACTCCGGGACTTGGTGATGGACAGGGAGGCCTGGCGTGCTGTGATTCATGGGGTCGCAAAGAGTCGGACACGACTGAGTGACTGGACTGAACTGAACTGAAGAGAAGAACAAAAACAGTCATAGAGTAATATTAATACCTTCCTCTATTACTAAACTGAAAGCAATTTATTACAACTTGAGAAAAGGAAGTTGATACCTCTCTTAATTTAAATGACATTTAACTTGATGAGTACTTCATGTGAAAGGCAAGAATGGGTGAAGCACAAGGTGGAATCAAGATTGCCGGGAGAAATATCAATGACCTCAGATAGGCAGATGACACCACCCTTATGGCAGAAAGCGAAGAAGAACTAAAGAACCTCTTGATGAAAGTGAAAGAGGAGAGTGAAAAAGTTGTCTTAAAGCTCAACATTCAGAAAACTAAGATCATGGCATCTGGTCCCATCACTTCACAGCAAATAAATGGGGAAACAATGGAAACAGTGGCAGACTTTATTTTGGGGGCTCCAAAATCACTGCAGGTGGTAACTACATCCATGAAATTAAGACTCTTGCTCCTTGGAAGAGAAGCTATTACCAACCTGGACAGCATATTAAAAAGCAGAGACTTACTTTGCTGACAGAGGTTAATCTAGTGAAAGCTACGGTTCTTCCAGTAGCCATGTACGGATGTGAGAGTTGAACTATAAAGAAAGCTGAACACCGAAGTATTGATACTTTTGAACTGTGGTGTTGAAGAAGACTCTTGACAGTCCCTTGGACTACAAGGAGATCCAAACAGTCAGTCCTAAAGGAAATCAGTCCTGAATATTCATTGGAAGGAGTGATGCTGAAGCTGAAACTCCAATACTTTAACCACCTGATGTGAAGAACTGATTCATTGGAAAAGACCCTGATGCTGGGAAAGATTGAAGGCAGGAGGAGAAGGGGATGACAGAGGATGAGATGGTTGGATGGCATCACTGACTCGATGGACATGAGTTTGAGTAAGCTCTGGGAGTTGGTGACGGGCAGGGAAGCCTGGTGGGCTGCAAGCCATGGGGTCATAAAGAGTCAGGCATAACTGAAGTCACTTGATGGAAAACTCAAAACCTAACGTGCCGAGATTAGGGAAAAGAAAGGAATAAATTTTATTGAAATGAATAAACCAAGACTTCTTTTTGGGGAAGGTACAAGGAAGGATCTAAAGAAGACCCAGTTAGCTTTAGAAAAGAGGAGTCAAGGACAAATTGAGGAAGATTATATCTCTTTTTATAAATACTGTTTTAATATAAGCAACAATAAAGTTGTTTACAAATAAATCTTTTAAAATCATATCATTTGAGGGCACCTGATTAATCTGAAAATAAAAACATCCATCATAATTTTCCTACCCCTCTGGTGGCTCAGCAGGTAAAGAATCTGCCTGCAATGCAGGAGACCCACATTTGATCCCAGGGTTGGGAAGATTCCCCTGGAGAATCAAACAGCAACCCACTCCAATATTCTTACCTGGAAAATTCCGTGGACAGAGGAGCCTGGCAGGCTATAGTTAATGGGGTTGCAGAGTTGAACACGACATATTTTATCAAATCTCAAGACTATTTGAGTTTATTATTAATTTTACTTGCACCCCATGTTTTTTGTGCATTATGCAGAATTCAGTTATAAAAGAAATTGGGCAAATATACCATTTAATATATAGGCTTGGTAAATTGTCCCAATTTAAATCTAGTTAAGTGAAATTTCCTTAGATTTTCTTCAAGTCACAATAAGAATATCTTTTCACACTGAGAGCTTCTTCAGTTGCTTTTAATGCTGGTTATGACCCCTTCATCCACATCTGGCTCAAATCATCTTTTAAACTTTCTAAAATAACAATAGTAATGATAAAGATAAATTGAATAACCATGAACATTGGATTCAATTTACTTCTAGAATGTGTTCTGTCTCCATTCTTAGTTTGGGGGAAGGAGGGATCTTCCTAAATACTTTCACTCTGCCTCTTATTGCTTTCTTGTCTCTCAAATTATGTTCTTGTGACCATTTTTTTTTAAATTTGAAAACATCTGGGAATATTTCCATTCATACTAGAATTTGATCTATGAAAAAGAATAGACCAGATAAATGTCCCTCCCAGGAATTTCCTGGGGTCCTAAACAAATGTGCTTCACTCTTTCCTTCTTAAGTGCCTTTTAGGTCACAAAATATTCCTTACCTTTCCTCTCAGAGTAATAGTTATCTAATGTTTCATATTTATTTGACTATATTACCATATAATTTTTATAAAACTAAAAGGTCTCCAGAATAGTGATTTTCTGTCTTCACAGAGATGTGGTTGATGCTGCTGCTGCTGCTGCTGTAGAAAATCCCATGCATGGAGGAGCCTGGTGGGTTGCAGTCCGTGTGGTCGCTAAGGGTCGGACACGACTGAGGGACTTCACTTTCACTTTTCACTTTCACACATTGAAGAAGGAAATGGCAACCCACTCCAGTGTTCTTGCCTGGAGAATCCCAGGGACGGGGGAGCCTGGTGGGCTTCCGTCTATGGGGTCACACAGAGTTGGACACAACTGAAGTGACTTAGCAGCAGCAACAGAGATGTGGCTAGACACAGGTAAATGGTGAACTTCTACCATGGAAAATAATAATAAAAGTAAATTTTTAGATAGATGCCATCTCTTTCACCTATTCCTCTTGCCACCAGTTCACACAAATCTCCATCTGCTGTATCAACTTTGTGAGGCTCAAGGCATAGGATTAGATGAGGCACAAGTCCTATGTACGGGAAACTTACAGTTTAGATGTTGACAGGTTGCCTAGACTCCTGTGCAGCTGGCTGAGAAGAATGTAAATTCTAGCCTCAGTACCACTCTAAAGATGCTGTTTATTTTTTGTTTGACTCCAAGTTAGTCTCCCCTACCCAGAGGCAGCAAAAGGGAATTTTGCCATTGAACTGTTTCATACCAAAAGATCATATATTTTACCAAAATGCTAAGAGAGAAAGAGAGTACTTTGACTTCTGTTCTTTTACTTCCCTAATGGCTCAATCGTGGGTGTTCATTGGAAGGACTGATGCTAAAGCTGAAACTCCAATACTTTGGCCACCTCATGTGACAAGTTAACTCACTGGAAAAGACTCTGATGCTGGGAGGGATTGGGGGTGGGAGGAGACGGGGACAACAGAGAATGAGATGGCTGGATGGCATCACCGATTCTGTGGACATGAGTTTGAGTGAACTCCGGGAGTTGGTGATGGACAGGGAGGCCTGGCGTGTTGTGATTCATGGGGTCGCAGAGTCGGACACGACTGAGCAACTGAACTGAACTGAACTGAACTGAATGGCTCAGTGTTTGGGAAAAAAAAAAAAAGTCTGCCTTCAATGCAGGAGATGCAGGAGACTCAAGTTTCATCCCTGGATTGGGAAGATCCCCCAGAGGAGGGCATGGCAACCCACTCCAGTATTCTTGCCTGGAGAATTCCATGGACAGAGCAGCCTGGCAGGCTTGCAGTCCATGGTATCGCAAAAGTGGGACATGACTGAGCACTCATACCAACAACTTTTAAACTTAAAGCTCTAAATATAAGCACTGTGTTCAATTAACCAGTTAATTAGGAAAAAAAACAAAAAGGAATTTCACTGAAGGACATTTTCACATGAATAAACTTGAGTCTAACATGTGAAAGTCAGTTCAAGTGATGTGAAATACTTTAGGTCCCAAGTAAGTAGTCCCAGCTGTAGCCTCCACTCTGCCACAAAGTGGGAGTGTGTCCAGAGTTTGCTGGGTCTCTGTTTCTCATGTGATAAGAATATCTCTTAGCTCAGACACTGTCTGATAAGAATACTAATTTCAAGCATCATTTGCAACTGCAGAAGTTGCTATTAGAACGTAGGCTTTCTACCTTGTAAATAGAAATTTTAGAATCAGATCCAGTTAGGGTAACAGAATTGTGGCAGGAGAGTCTTCCAGAATCTCTTCCTATTGAGTTTGGCCTTCATTAGTGCAGATGATGCCTATGAGGCTTTCTAGGCCCAAGAGGAATTTATTAGGATTTGCAAAGATAAGGTCCCATGTTATCTGTGTTTCTTTGTATAGGCAAGAGCCTCTGAAAAAAAAGCAGTAAAAGTGTTATTTGCTCAGTTGTGTCTGACTGTTTGCAACCCCAAAGACTAGCCCACAAGGCTTCTCTGTCCATATAATATTCCAGGTAAGATTACTGGAGTGGATAGCCATTCTCTTCTTCAGGGGATCTTCCCAACCATCAAACCAAGGTCTCCTGTACTGGGGGCAAATTCTTCACCATCTGAGCCACCAAGGAAGCCTGAGAGTCTCTAATGGAGTATATTTTAATTTAGTTGATTATATTTACCTTGTAGAAAATTTAATTGTTGTTAGTTTAGGACAAGATATCTTAGAGAAATACTGCAAAGAATTAACTTGATTTCAGTGTTTCTGGCAATCAAGAAAAAGGTGGTTTTCAATTTTTATGTATATATGTATATATATGTATTCTCCCTGTAAGTGAAATGTGAAAGATAATACTTCTGCAGAATTTTTTAGATGCTTTTTTAATTCAAAAGAGGGATTGGAAAGTTGTTGTACATTTATGAAGAGAAACACAAGATTAAAGAACTAGAATAAATGGAAGTTAACTTTTTTCTTCCCAGCTAGAATAGAAAATATCTCTCTCCCTGTCTCTTTCCTCTCCACACCATTATCTCTCATTTCCACAGACTGCTAGAAACCCTATGTTGATACCAAAATGTAAAAATGTGTGAAGATACTACATAACCCTGTCTCCAAGCGGAGATTGAACAAAGGTGCCAGTGCAGTAGTTGGACTTATGTTAAATGTTTGTATATTTTATCTTTCTTTAAATGCAGCAAATATTATTAATTCTTCTATTATATTTGCAATATCTTATGATCTTGAAATGACTTAACAGAGATATTTACCTTTGCTTTATCTATGGAAAAATATTTTATAAGCAAAGTCATCATTAAAAGTACATTTCAAAGGAAAGGCATTTATCCCATTTAGGAAACTTGATCAGGTACTTTAAAAGTCACTCGGTGTTAATTTATTTACAGGTATTCAGTATGGTAATTACAAGCAATACTACTATTTATTTGCTTGCATGTAAACTGAAGTTTTTCATTTTGGGGGGCTCCAAAATCACTGCAGATGCTGATTGCAGCCAGGAAATTAAAAGATGCTTACTCCTTGGAAGGAAAGTTATGACCAACCTAGATAGCATATTAAAAAGCAGAGACATTGCTTTGCCAACCAAGGTCCATCTAGTCAAGGCTATGGTTTTTCCAGTGGTCATATATGGATGTGAGAGTTGGACTGTGAAGAAAGCTGATCGCCGAAGAATTGATGCTTTTGAACTGTGTTGTTGGAAAAGACTCTTGAGAGTCCCGTGGACTGCAAGGAGATCCAACCAGTCCATTCTAAAGGAGATCAATCCTGGGTGTTCATTGGAAGGACTGATGCTAAAGCTGAAGCTCCAATACTTTGGCCACCTCATGCGACGGGTTGACTCACTGGAAAAGAGTCTGATGCTGGGAGGGATTGGGGGCAGGAGGAGAAGGGGACGACAGAGAATGAGATGGCTGGAAGGCATCACCGACTCGATGGACATGAGTTTGAGTGAACTCCAGGAGTTGGTGATTGACAGGGAGGCCTGGCGTTCTGTGATTCATGGGGTTGCAAAGAGTCGGACACGACTGAGTAACTGAACTGAACTGAACTGAAACTGAAGTTTTTAAAAATGTATTTTAAGGACTTAGTAGAGGCTATTTCCTATTCAGCTTTCCTCTGCCATCTACTTTCCTCTCAATAAATGCAGTTTTTATATAGAAATTATGCAACTGATCATTTAGTTACAGTATATGAGATGGTCATCTTATTAATATACTTTAGTTAGTGGTTGTCAATATTGCTATAATTTTACCTGTACTTACCCACTACATCCTATAATAGATAGATTGATTGATATCTTCCTTTTGAGGGACTCTAAATGTTTCACACACACATTCATAATATAAACTTTTCCTAGGGAGTAGACATTATCTTGGGCTTCCAGGTGGCTCAGTGGGTAAATAATCACCTGCAATACAGGGGACACAGGGAAGATCTCCTGGAGAGGGGCATGGCAACCCACTCCAGCGTTCTTGCCTGGAGAATCCCATGGAGAGAGGAGTCAGAAGGGCTGCAGTCCATAGCGTCACAAAGAGTCAAACATGACTGAAGCGACTGACCATGTACAGACATTGTCATATAGGAAAAAAGATAGAAAATTTAGGAGTGAGGCTTGGAATCCGAATCATCTATCTCTGAGTCTGACCATGGGTTTTTGTAAAACAATGGTAAACATTCTCTCAGCATGTACTGTGTGCCTGCTGCTGCTGCTATCACTTCAGTCGTGTCCGACTCTGTGTGACCCCACAGACGGAAGCCCACCAGGCTGCCCCGTCCCTGGGATTCTCCAGGCAAGAACACTGGAGTGGGTTGCCATTTCCTTCTCCAATGTGTGAAAGTGAAAAGTGAAAGTGAAGTCGCTCAGTCGTGTCCGACCCTTAGCGACCCCACGGACTGCAGCCTACCAGGCTCCTCCATCCATGGGATTTTCTAGGCAAGAGTACTGGAGTGGCTTGCCATTGCCTTCTCCGACTGTGTGCCTAGCACTGTCCTAAAAGCTTTACATGTATAGTCCCATGTATAGCCTGTTAAGAGAGAAAATATCTATGCCTCTGTTTTGCAAATGGAAAATTGAGGTGTGGTGAGATTATGTAAATTGTTCACAGTCACAGATTAGTAAATGGAAGAGCTAAGCGCCATCCCAGTATCAGTTCAGTTCAGCTCAGTTCAGTCGCTCAGTCGTATCCGACTCTTTGCGACCCCATGAATCACAGCACTCCAGGCTTCCCTGTTCATCACCAACTCCTGGAGTTCACTCAAACTCATGTCCATTGAGTCAGTGATGCCATCCAGCCGTCTCATTCTCTGTCGTCCCCTTCTCCCACCCCCAATCCCTCCCAGCATCAGAGTCTTTTCCAGTGAGTCAACTCTTTGCATGAGGTGGCCAAAGTATTGGAGCTTCAGCTTTAGCATCAGTCCTTCCAATGAACACCCAGGACTGATCTCCTTTAGAATGGACTGGTTGGATCTCCTTGCAGTCCAAAGGACTCTCAAGAGTCTTCTCCAAGCCCAGTATGTTGTTGCTAAGTCACTTCAGTCGTGTCCGACTCTGTGCGACCCCATGGACGGCAGCCCACTAGGCTCCGCCATCCCTGGGATTCTCCAGGCAAGAACACTGGAGTGGGTTGCCATTTCCTTCTCCAACGTGTGAAAGTGAAAAGTGAAAGTGAAGTTGCTCAGTCTTGTCCGACTAGTAGCGACCCCATGGACTGTAGCCCACCAGGCTCCTCTGTCCATGGGATTTTCTAGGCAAGAGTACTGGAGTGGCTTGCCATTGCCTTCTCCGAGTATATCAACATCTAAAACCCTACTGTAAGCACTAAGTGATGTTTCAGTCCCACCGATGAGTTCCTGATTTTGAGTAACAGGTAAACATCTAAAGCCCAGTGTATCAACATCTAAAACCCTACTGTAAGCACTAAGTGATGTTTCAGTCCCACCGATGAGTTCCTGATTTTGAGTAATAGGTATGCTCCCTTAAATTCATTTCTTTAGTTTTTATGCCAGATGTACACAAAGCTTTGAGCTTTAGAGTCCTTGTAACTATTGGGAATTACAGGGAATTGTAAAGTGGTCCAGGAAGAGTGAAAGCTGCTTAGAGTCAGGAAGCATTTACATGCAAGCATATCTATCTAGGGGCTTACCTTGTGGCTCAGCTGGTAAAGAATCTGCCTGCAATGTGGGAGACCTGGGGTCAATCATTCAGTTGGGAAGATCCCCTGGAGAAGGGAACGGCTACCCATTCCAGTATTCTGGCCTGGAGAATTCCATGGACTGTGTAGTCCACGGGGTTTCGAAGAGTCGGACACGACTGAGCAACTTTCACTTTCATATCCATCTAGTAAACTGTCCAAAGAAACTTAAAACTCAAATGCTCTAGGAATTTGTTATAATATCTTTTCTTATTCTATATAAATATTTCCTTTCATACCTAATTTTGTATTATTAATACTACTTGACATTCTTTTCCTTATAGAGGGCCCCCAAAATTATAAATTTGGGTCCCAAAAACTTGGATCCTCCATTACTTGCTCTTTGTGTGTGTGTGTGTGTGTGTGTGTGTTTTATTTGCAAATAGAAAACAGCATCATCCGTTTTATAGTGAAAAACATGCTGGATGCTAGTACCAGTGGGAAGGGCTGGTTGTATCAATATCAGACTGCCTCAGAGTGTAAATGGTCATTTTAGAAGCTATTCAGTTCAGTTCAGTTGCTCAGTCATGTCCAACTCTTTGCAACCCCATGAATCACAGCACGCCAGGCCTCCCTGTCCATCACCATCTCCCGGAGTTCATTCAAACTCATGTCCATCGAGTCGGTGATGCCATCCAGCCACCTCATTCTCTGTCGTCCCTGTCTCCTCCCACCCCCAATCCCTCCCAGCATCAGACTCAAATGCTTTACAAGTGGATTATTTTAAAATAGCAGAGGATAGATGATCTATGATTCTGAATTATCTCAGCAATCTGGCATGTTGTAAATTTACCTGTCTACAAAGTATTTAATGCTAATATTTAATGCAACATGTAAATAACTCAGTGACTTTCAAGTATATTTTTAACGCTTCTCATAGGAATGCACCGGAGAAGGCAATGGCAAGCCACTCCAGTACTCTTGCCTAGAAAATCCCATGGATGGAGGAGCCTGGTAGGCTGCAGTCCGTGGGGTCGCTATGGGTCGGACACGACTGAGCGACTTCACTTTCACTTTTCACTTTCACACATTGGAGAAGGAAATGGCAACCCACTCCAGTGTTCTTGCCTGGAGAGTCCCAGGGACGGGGGAGCCTGGTGGGCTTCCGTCTGTGGGGTCACACAGAGTCGGACACAACTTAGCAGCATAGGAATGCACGGTACATGCTGCTGCTGCTGCTAAGTCACTTCAGTCGTGTCCGACTCTGTGCTACCCCATAGACGGCAGCCCACCAGGCTCCCCCATCCCTGGGATTCTCCAAGCAAGAACACTGGAGTGGGTTGCCATTTCCTTCTCCAATGCATGAAAGTGAAAAGTGAAAGTGAAGTCACTCAGTCGTGTCTGACTCTTCCAGACCCCATGGACTGCAGCCTACCAGGCTCCTCCGTCCGTGCTAGTCCCAACCTATTGTCCTATTCCATTTGAGCTGCTGTAACAAAATACCACAGACTAAGTAGCTTATAGAAACAAATTTATTTCTTACAATTTTGGAAGCTGGAAAGTTCAAGATCAAGGCATCAGCAGGGTCAGGTAACAGCTGTCTTCCTAGTTCATAGCCAATGTCATTTAGTTGTGTCTTCAGATGGTGGAAAGAGTAAGGGAGCTCCCTGGAGCTTCTTTTGAAAGGCACCAATCTCATTTATGAGGGCTCCACCCATCTCTTTCTATCATCTTTGGGAGCTGAGCTTTAAGCAATGAATCTGGGATGACACTTTCAGACCACAGTACCTTAGGTGGATTTCAAAACTCGCTAATGGGTGACAGATTTTAGTTTGAAAAACAGTGAGAGAACTCATTGCTCCTTCAGCTGAATTTTGTTTGTTTGTTTGTAAGGAATATGTGGACATGGGGAAATTAATCTATTTGTCCTCCCTTGTGTGCTCAGTCGTGTCCAACTCTTTGCTACCCCAAGGACTATAGTATAGCCCCCTAGGCTCTCTGTCCAAGGAATTTTCCAGGCAAGAGTACTGGAGTGGGTCGCCATTTCCTTCTCCATGGAATCTTCCTGACCCAGGGACCAAACTTGCATCCCTTGCATTTCCTGCATTGACAGGCAGGTTCTTAACTACTATGTTATGTGGGAAGCCCTATCCTCCCATACCCAGTCACGTTTCACAGTGAGAAACAGGACTAGCTGCCCCAATGGGAAGAGAACTACTGACAATAAGGAGAAATCAGTCATCCAATATTCTGGTGAGATTGTCATTGGTTTGTTGATTCATTTATTAATTGAGAGTGAGTTTTTAACTGACTTTTACTGCCCATTTTACACAGGTGCCTCACGCTGGTTCATTGGCTACATTGTCTAATCATCCACGGGAGGCTAATTTAAATGGCTATTCTATTGGTGATTAAGCCATCAGTTGATGATGGAATCAGTGGTTGTTAGTATAAATTCTCCACTTAAAGATTTATTTTTCACAAACTATTTAAATATAGAAACTAGCTCAAGTTAGTGATTAAGAGATTCGATACACTGAATAAGGAGTGATATTCTTCCACAGTATTCAATTACTGAGAACAATCAGCATATGTTAGCTAAATTGCACATCTTGTGAAAAAAAAATGTAGAGAATTGAATGAATACTCAATGTCTTTGCTAGAACTAAAGACTTTTACAAGGCTTCTGTTTGTATCCTATCTTTCCAAAAATGAAATTCATCAATAACCTTAAATGCAGTGAGCCTTGAAAAAAGATTTCGTGAATCAAAGCTACCTTGCCATTTAAAGTTAACTGATTTCTAATCAAGGAAGCTTAATATAGATATTAATTGGCAAAGTAGAATTGCAGATGCACTTTCAGTAATGAATTTACTGCAGCAATTTCTTTTTATCTGTGATGGGATTATTTATCAAATGTCTGCCACATGTGGGAATTTGAAAGTACTAGGAAGCCTCACACTGAATCAAGGCCTTTAAAATATAAATCTGGAGAGTTTATTTGTAACCGCTTTTTAATGTTTTTGCAAACAGTATAGTAATTATTATAACAGTCTTTGGAGGCAAAATTTGTTAAGCAGTTATTCCCATTTTTGGACTGAGGTGATCAATGACCCTTTCAGCAGATTTCCTTGGTGGGAGAAAAATTCTGTTGTCTTACAGCATTATATGAACTATCTTAGCTCACTGAACGTAATACAGTCTTAATGAATGTGTGTTCTTGAGATGTGGTGAGTAAGGAAACTGGTCATGGAAATCCTTCACTGTTTGTGTGAACAGTCCCTAATCTTCCTTCCATCACACACCTCCTACTGTCATCTGTAGTAGGAGATGAGAACCACTCCAGGAGCACTTTATATTCCAATAATTTGCTTCCTCTGCCTCAGTGGTTAGTGCTTGGTCCTGCTTTTCTCAACACCTTGACTTTTTCACTGATCGTGTTTAAGGAAGCCTTCTAAAGAAGGCGCAGCTAGCCAGCCTAAGGCCCACGTGCTCAACCCTGTCCACATGGAGAGAGGCACAGGATTTGATTCTCACAGAACGGACGAGGAAACAAAACTACAGGGTTCTGTAAGAGTGGAAATAGACATGCATTTCACATTTGTTTATTGATTTCGTTTTATTTTGGCTGTGCTGGGTCTTTGCTGCAACTCATGGGCTTTCTCTGCTGGCGGTGGTCAGGGTCTTCTCCAGTTGTGGTGCGCGGGCTTCTCTTGTTGAGGCCCAAGTGCTCCAGAGTGTGTGGGCTCAGTAGCTGCAGCTCATGGGCTTAGCTGTCCTGTAGCATGTAAGATCTTAGTTCCCTGACGAGGGATCAAACTCGCATCCCCAACATTGAAAGGTGGATTCTTAACCACTGGCCCATTAAGGAAGTCCCCTATTGAATGTTTATTTAGATTGGCACTTAGTGCTTTCATCCTGAGTACTATCTCAAACTTTTCCCTGGATATCATCTCAGTGAAATCTTGATTGACTTCCCAAAGACAATTAGGCTCAAAGGAGCAAATCACCAGAAGGAGAGTTAGTCAGCAGCTGAAGTAGAATCCAAGAAGTGTGTCTGAAGACAAAGTTCATTACAACAGGCTCTCAAAGGTACTAAATTAATCTGGGGCTGACCAAGGACTACACCCATGTTCCTACCCTCCCAACCAGTGTTATTTTACTAGACTATGCTGCTCCATAACAGCTCCTTCAATTCAGAGCAAGAGCAAGATTGTCTTCCCAATATAGTACTTGACTATTGAAGTAGCTTAGGTGAAGAGTCTAGAGACTTCCAGTTGAGAGGCCAACCATTCAGTTAGTCATCCAACTACATATTTGAGACAGAGAACATTGGGGGCGAGGGTGGGGTCTGAGTCAGTCAAAATCAATTCTCTTTTCACAAATGTAACCTAGAGTTTTTGCCATCAGGGAAGAAATTTGGCTTCATTAAAAACAAGTAGCTGTGGTGGTTGATTGATGACAGAGCAAAGGAGTCTTGCTTACTCTCCAGATGGAGACTTTTCATTGTGGTCATCACCCTGCATGTTTTCAGGGCTTATTTTCAAGAGCTCCAAGCTCAACTGCCCTGTCTTGATACTCCCAAACAATATTGTTCGAATTTGTGATTACTTACTAAAGATTTGAATGGCTGTTGTCTAGATATACATTCTCAGAACAGTGCTATTGTGTCTCCACTATGTGGTAGCCATTGCTTTCAAAATCAAGTTAAATGCCAAAAGAAATAATTAACTCTTCAAAGCCAATTTAATTAAATGATTTTCAGCTGCCTACTGCAAGATAGTCACGATAATGTGATCACTGACCTAGAGCCAGACATCTTGGAATGTGAAGTCAAGTGGGCCTTAGAAAGCATCACTACGAACAAAGCTAGTGGAGGTGATGGAATTCCAGTTGAGCTATTTCAAGTCTTGAAAGATGATGCTGTGAAAGTGCTGCACTCAATATGCCAGCAGATTTGGAAAACTCAGCAGTGGCCACAGGACTGGAAGAGGTCAGTCTTCATTCCAATCCCAAAGAAAGGCAATGCCAAAGAGTGCTCAAACTACCGCACAATTGCACTCATCTCACATGCTAGTAAAGTCATGCTCAAAATTCTCCAAGCCAGGCTTCAGCAGTATGTAAACCGTGAAGTCCCAGATGTTCAAGCAGGTTTTAGAAAAGGCAGAGGCACCAGAGATCAAATTGCCAACATCCGCTGGATCATGGAGAAAGCAAGAGAGTTCCAGAAAAACATCTATTTCTGCTTCATTGACTATGCCAAAGCCTTTGACTGTGTCGATCACAATAAACTGTGGAACATTCTGAAAGAGATGGGAATCCCAGACCACCTCACCTGCCTCTTGAGAGACCTGTATGCAGGTCAGGAAGCAACTGTTAGCACTGTACATGGAGCAACAGACTGGTTCCAAATAGGAAAAGGTGTACGTCAAGGTTGTATATTGTCACCTTGCTTATTTAACTTATATGCAGAGTACATCATGAGGAACGCTGGGCTGGAAGAGGCACAGGCTGGAATCAAGATTGCTGGGAGAAATATCAATAACCTCAGATATGCAGATGACACTACCCTTATGGCAGAAAGTGAAGAGGAACTCAAAAGCCTCTTGATGAAAGTGAAAGAGGAGAGTGAAAAGGTTGGCTTGAAGCTCAACATTCAGAAAACAAAGATCATGGCATCTGGTCCCATCACTTCATGGGAAATAGATGGAAAAACAGTGGAAACAGTGTCAGACTTTATTTTTTTGGGCTCCAAAATCACTGCAGATGCTGATTGCAGCCATGAAATTAAAAGACGCTTGCTCCTTGGAAGGAAAGTTATGACCAACCTTGATAGGATATTAAAAAGCAGAGACATTACTTTGCCAACCAAGGTCCGTCTAGTCAAGGCAATGGTTTTTTCCGTGGTCATGTATGGATGTGAGAGTTGGACTGTGAAGAAGGCTGATCGCCGAAGAATCGATGCTTTTGAACTGTGGTGTTGGAGAAGACTCTTGAGAGTCCCTTATACTGCAAGGAGATCCAACCAGTCCATTCTAAGGGAGATCAACCCTGGATGTTCATTGGAGGGACTGATGCTAAAGCTGAAACTGCAATACTTTGGCCACCTCATGCGACGAGTTGACTCACTGGAAAAGACACTGATGCTGGGAAAGGTTAGGGGCGGGAGGAGAAGGGGACGACGGAGAATGAGATGGCTGGATGGCATCACCGACTCTGTGGACATGAATTTGAGTGTACTCCGGGAGTTGGTGATGGACAGGGAGGCCTGGCGTGCTGTGATTCATGGGGTCGCGGAGAGTCGGACACGACTGAGCGACTGAACTGAACTGAACTGCATTCCAGGTAGTTATAGATCCTAAAGGGGTTACATATATGTATATGGAGCTTGTTTTTAAAATTTGACTTTTTATTTATTTAGCTGCACTGGGTCTTAGCTGTGGCATGTGAACTCTTTTCAGCATGTGGGACCTAGTTCCCAGACCAGGGATGGAACCCAGGACCCCTGCATTGGGAGTGCAAAGTCTTAGCCACTGGACCACCAGGGAAGTCCCAAATAAGTAGTTTATCAAAGGAGGAAAACAGCTGCACAGATAACGCTAGTGTAATTCACCCTGTGCTGTGGTAAAAATACAGGATAGGGACAGCTACTTTTTATTAGAAGAATCAGCGATATGTCACAGAAGACACATTTGATCTGGGTCTGGAAGACAAAGAGCGTTTACATAGAGAAGTGCTTTGGATGAGCGGGCAGAGAGAAGAAAGAATATCACAGGCAGGCAGGCAGCACAAGTAAAGTAGGTTGAAAGGAAAACACATGTTTAGAAAAATACAAGTAGCACCACACTGAGAGATGAGGAAAGAAAAGAGGCAGTTGAGATTCCAAGGCAGAGGAATCTAAAAGATTTTGAGAAACAAGATTGCAAGTTGCCAATGAGATACACCTTCATTTTGTAGGAAATGGAAACTTTTATGAATTTATAAATAAAGCAGAGAAAGGAAGATTGTTTAGGACATACAGCAGTTTCAAGATGTCAATTGGGTAAGAAATAGAAAGTGATTCTGCCCACCTCAAAATAATACCTAAGAAGAGTTTAAATAAATGTCACCTAGATTTCTATGGCAGTGAGTTAATTTTAACCGTGGATGTCAATACTCCAACTCACTATTTGAAATATACTTCCCACTCCAGACTTCTGTTATGTAGCAAATGTGTGAGAAGGTAATTTTATCTGAAATATTTGCTGGGGAGAATGATAGCACGAAGACACATCTTTTTTGCACTAATAAAGATGGTAGAATAAGCGGTCACAGCCATGCTGTTTTGAAATCATAATCTCTTAGCATGATTCTAAGAATTTAATTTAGAAAGTATAGTTCTAGAAACAGTAAGTGTCAGGTGTGATGCAAAAACTTTCTTTGTCTTTCTGAGTTGTAAGTGCTGCTTGAAAGAGGATGTTACCCTGCCTTTGCATTGCCTACTTTATAAGACACAAGATTCTGAAGAGTTACAGAATTTGAAAAAGAAAATAACAGAAAACATAAACAGTAAAGGATGAGGTATAACGAAGTCATCCTGATTTTTACTGTCTTTGAGAGGCAGATAAGTCGGTCATCTGGATTCCTTCACCTCTGTTTTGACCTGGCCATTTTAATTATGTGCCTGTTTTGTGTGTGTACTGAATTTTCTATATCTTTTTGCTGTATTATGTGCAATTATACCTATATTATCATAGGACATATTTTCAACTGTTGTCTTTTTTATTGAGTCATGGTTTAATTAGTTTTAATCCTTCATTGGTGCTTTAAATTCCTTAAATGAGAATAATGCAAACTAGGGTGATTTTCACCTCTTTATTAGCAAATGTGAAACATATGCAACTCATAATCACTTGGTTGTTCTTAGCCCAGGGCTTCTGGAGAGCCTTTCAAGATTTCTGCTCTCCTCAGGTACTTACCAAAGGGAATAAAAGATTCAGTCGTTTTAACTGTATGAAGTTAAGTCCAGATTTGATTATTAAGGCTTTCTATTTCCTACTTGCTGTCACAAACCCATCCTGGAATTTAATTCACCTACTAGAAATTTTAAGCTAATTGTTCAAATAAAAATGGCCAAACACTAATAAAGACTTCCAACTGGAGAATGATGTGAGATTGAGTCAAGAACTCAATTTCATTTTTGTTTAGAGGGAAGCAAATTGTAGAATATTGATGATCTCTGTTTTAATGAATCTGAGAATTAAGCCATCTTTCAAACATTCCACAAACTTCTATAGCTGTGGACACATTCGTGGGTATACTGATTACAAACCTGTCAATCCAGGTGTGTTACAGAGAGACAGTCACTCCTTGGTTCAGCTAAAAGGTAGCAGTAGTGAGCAGGAAAGAACAGCTTAATTAAAATTCTTTTAAACAAGAGTTTCTGGGATCGTTAGTAACGGAAAACTATGAGAAATTATTGGACTGCTCACTCTACACATAAGAAAGGTTTGATGGCTGATAGAGGTTTTATTTGTGAATCATCATTTTAACGTGATAGTAAATGAAAGACATCTCCAGGTTGTATTCATTTTTGGTCACTGTAAGTGTGTGGGGTGCTCTTCATCTTCTTCTCATGACGCTGTCACCTCCCCAGATAGTCACCCTAAACCGCAATCTACTGCAGCCCTATGGCACTGTCTCTGTTGCGCTATCTTCTCTTCACACTAGTTACCAGGATCAGATGTTTTCTGATTTATGTATTTGTATATTAGATTACCACGACTCTTTACTCTGGGATGTGAACTCCATGAAAGCAGGAACGTTTCTGTCTTGTTCAGCATCATATTCCAAGCCCCTGAATCTGTCTAGGGTGAGGTCTGAGCTCAATCATCGTCAGGGTATAATTTTGATGAATCTGGTATTGATTGCCCATGGAATATAGGAAAGTTTTTGCTTTCTTTAATAAAAGTGTGTGTTTTTCAGAACATGAGCTTTTAAAATCCCTTTGACATAGAGATATTTATATGAAAGTGTTAGGAATAAGAAAATATTCATGTGTCTCATTTGCTTCTGTATCATAACCATACTGCTATGGACTGAATTGCGTGCCTCCTTCCCCAAATTCATACACTGAAACTCTAACCCCAAATGTAACCATATTTGGAGATAGGACCTTTAGAAGTTAATTAATTTAAATGAGGTCTCATGACTGGGATCCTAATCAAATATTAGTGTCCTTATAGGAAAAGACACCTAAGGGACTTTGTCTCTACTGCGTGAAGAAAAAGTCACCATCTGAAAGCCATGCTGAGAGCTTCAACTAGAAATTGAATTTGCTAGTAAGTTGATAGTGGACTTCCAAGTCTCTAGAACTATGAGAAAATATATTTTTGCTGTTTAAGTCGTCCAATCTATGGCATTTTGTTAGGGAAGCCTGAGCAGACTCATACACATACCAGTCAATGCACTATTGTTTTAATGAGTTTATTAGTACATTTTCTATTTTTTTCATACTAAATTAATTGGGTCTTGTTATGCTTATGCCACTGACAGTATTACTTGAAATGCAATGGTGATGGAAATGAATGAGGAAGGAAGGAAACAGTTTTGTAAGATCAAAGCTGAAATTTACACAATATAAAGCTCTTCCTTCTACAAAGTTCATCGTTTTTATGTGATAGGTTTCCAAAATAGATGGCATTGTATGGACAAAGAACAGGCACCTTACTTGTCATTATATTACTGCTACTTCTACTTTAGATTGATCAAAGGGATAATCTTTTGGAAGAAGATGAACGAATATCTTCAAATGGCATAATATTCTGCAAGATCAGGAAAACACTAGAGTGTGTAGTTGTTGAGCACTCCTTGGACTTTAGGAAAGCAGAATAAGAGCAAAAACATAGGCATGAAATAATTTCTATGTCCCTCTGTGATATGTTTAGGAAGCAGGTCTAGCATAGAGCAGAAAGCCAACCATGGGCATATATTATTAACTTAGGAACCCTGCAAGCATTTTGTGACCTAACGTTTTTTTATTTGTTTGCTTGTTTTGTTTTCAAGATATAATGGATACAGGAGTCTATGAGAGTAAAGAAAAATAATTGAATATAAAGGGTGTTAGTCGCTCAGTTGTATCCGACTCTTTGTGGCCCTATGGACTGTAGCCCACCAGGCTCCTCTGTCTGTGGAATTCTCCAGGCAAGAATACTGGAGTTAGTAGCCATTTCCTTCATCAGGGGCTCTTCCTGACCCAGGGATTGAACCTGGGCCTTATACATTACAGGCAGATTCTTTACCATCTGAAACACCAGGGAAATATTGAAGATAAAGCCTCATCCAAATAATGATTATTTAAAAAATTATATTGGTCATGTTAGCATGCTTTATATACTAATAACCTAAATTAATAGATGAAGGAGGTGCATACATTGCTTTAATTAACAACAGCTGTGTTATAGCAACATTATAGGGGCTTATTATGGCATCATTTATTAAGAATGTGTTGTCATACATTTTATAGCATGTATTATGAAAAGTTATTAAAGAATGCAGTTACATCTTGAAATAATTCAATAAATATTAATAAAGCATTTGTGATTGTGCCCTAAGTTTAAAATGTTATCATCTTTCAAACATATGTCAGCATCAGGAGCTGAGAAGGCACTTCTGACCACATCAGTGTTCAGTAGTGTTGACCAGTGGTTTCTCTTAGTGTGTGTTGAGCATCCTCATTAATTTGGAAACTTTCACTTCCTGAAGGGTAGTTTGTGAGTCTCCCAATGTGCTACCTGAATCTCAATGGGAAAATAAAAAAAAGATTAAATCCCCAAATCTTACCCACTGAGCTTTAAAAAACAGTTACTTGTAACTGGCTTGCCCAGTGGCATAGCAGTAAAGAATTCTCCTGTAATGCAGGAGACACAAGAGGCACGGGTTCGGTCCCTGGGTCAGGAAGATCCCCAGGAGGAAGGCATGCAACCCACTCCAGTATTCTTACCAGGAAATCTCATGGACAAAGGAGCCTGGTGGGGTCTTAAAGAGTTGGATCAGACTGACACGACTGAGCATGCACTTGTATAGTCCATTAATTGCTTTGAAACCTCATCAGTCAGTTTTTAATTTGCTACCATTTGTAGGTAACAATGCTGAAGGGAGTGGTTAAAAACAAGACCATTTATTTCAGTTAGCCATTTACTTTATGAAACATCAGTTTGCAAAAGTAAGGGTTAGAAATATTCCCTAGATGAAATGTACGGAAAACAGATATAACATTTTTAAAATGAGAGATTCTTGAACAAATCAATGAAAAGTTCTGAAATGTGTCCTTTTTACAGTGTAGGAAATTAAAAAATCTTGTAACCTTGTAAACTGTAGCTGAGGTTAATAAGATCTAAAAACAAACAAAAATCATAGAATTAATATTGACCTCTGCATACAGTACAGAATACAAAATGATGAATAATTAGTTCTTGAGCTCAGTCTCTCAGTTTTGTTCTTGTCCCCTGGGAAAAAAAAAAATATCTGTGAGGCATTATCTGCATATTATACATGTGAAAACTTAGGTTTTGGAAAGTTCATAAATTTGCAGGGTAAAAATCTTTACAGCTATAAAGACAATGGGCTTTCTTTATAGCTCAGTTGGTAAAGAATTCACCTGCAGTGCAGGAAACTCCAGTTCATCTCCTAGATCAGGAAGATCTGCTGGAGAAGGGATAGGCTACCCATTCCAGTATTCTTGGGCTTCCCTGGTGGCTTAGCTGGTAAAGAATCCACGCGCAATGTGGGAAACGTGAATCCCTGGGTTAGGAAGATCCCCTGGAGAAGGGAAAGCTACCCACTAATGTATTCTGGCCTGGAGAATTCCATGGACTATACAATCCATGGGGTCACAAAGAGTCGCACACAACAGAGTGACTTTCACTGATCACTGATAATGCCAATATAATTATCATATTTTTTTTAAAATTTTTCCTCTCCATGAACATCAGCTAAAACTTGAAGCTGAAATGTATGTAATTACAAAACAGTTTCCTTATTCAAGATACATAGAGCTTTTACTACATATACTGCTTGGTGAAAAAGAAATTGTGGTTTTGGACTGTGAATTTTAAATCATTCTAGTGTACTCCGGGAGTTGGTGATGGACAGGGAGGCCTGGCGTGCTGTGATTCATGGGGTCGCGGAGAGTCGGACACGACTGAGCGACTGAACTGAACTGAACTGAACTGAACCAGGCTCAAACACATCTTCATTAATCATTAAGATCAACACATTTTTTGCCAATGGGAAATAAGTTAGTTTGCTGCTGCTACTGCTAAGTCACGTCAGTTGTGTTCGACTCTGTGTAACCCCATAGATGGCAGCCTACCAGGCTCCCCCGTCCCTGGGATTCTCCAGGCAAGAATACTGGAGTGGGTTGCCATTTCCTTCTCCAATGCATGAAAGTGAAAAGTGAAAGTGAAGTCGCTCAGTCATGTCCGACTCTTTGCGACCCCAAGGACTGCAGCCTACCAGGCTCCTCCATCCATGGGAGTTTCCAGGCAAGAGTACTGGAGTGGGTCGCCAGTGCCTTCTCTGAAGTTTGTTTAATCCTGTAGAATAAAAATTGCCTCAGGATTCAACAAACTCTTGGAAAACATTTTCTGCCTCCTGCTGGTTGTGTGTGGAAGCATTTTCTCTGAAAAAAAATGTTGTCAAGATGCTTGAGAAAGTGGTAGTTGGTTGGCAAGAGGTGAATATGGCATAGTCCAAATAGTTTAATTTTTTGAAGCATTGGTTGCACATCGTGCAGTCTGATGTTGTTGTGGAGGAGAATTGGGCACATTCTGTTAACCAGTGCTAGCTGCAGACATTGAGGTTTTTGGTGCATCTCATCAGTTTACTGAGCATAATTCTCAGAAGTCATGATTTCACCGGGATTCAGAAAGCTGTAGTAGAACCAAACAGTGACCATGACCTTACTTTGGTGCAAGTTTGATTTTGGGAAGTGGTTTGGAGCTTCTTCTCAGTCCAATGAGAGCTGGTCATTGCCAGTTGTCATATAAAATCACTTTTTATCACATGTCACAACCTGATTGAGAAATGGTTTGTTGTTATTGCATAAAATAAGAGAACATGACACTTCAAAATGATGATTTTTTATTTTTGGTCAGCTCATAAGGCACCTATTTATTGAACTTTTTCACCTTTACAATTTGCTACAAATGCTGAATGGCTGTAGAATGGCTGATATTGATTTCTTTGGCAACTTCTCTTGTAGCTGTAAGAGGATCAGCTTTGATGATGGCTCTCAGTTGGTCGTTGTCAACTTCCCATGACTGGATACTACACTCCTCATCTTCAAGGCTCTCATCACCTTTGCAAAACTTCTATCACCACTGCACTGTACGTTCATTAACAGTTCCTTGGCCAAATGCATTGCTGACGTTGCAAGCTGTCTCCATTGCTTTATGACCCATTTTGAACTCAAATAAGAAAATCACTCAAATTTGCTTTTTGTATAAAACTATTTCCCTAGTCTAAAATAAGTATAAAATGCACAGCAAGTAATAAGTCATCACCAAAAAAACATAAAGTGCGAAATGAACATTAAAATGATGTATAACATAAACACAGTTATTTAAGAATATATTCCAATATCAGACAGCAAAGTATAACAATGTAAAATCACAATTACCTTTGCACCAACTTAATAATACATATGGCAGCCACATTTGATAAAGCTGTTAGACATGCAGCAAATAAATCCTGTTGTTCAGTCGCTTAGTCATGTCTGACTCTTTGTGACCCCATGGACATCAGGCTTCCCTGTACTTCACTATCTCCCAGAATTTGCCCAAACTCATGTCCATTGAGTCAGTGATGCCATCCAACCATCTCGTCCTCTGTCATCCCCTTCTCCTCCTGCCTTCAGTCTTTCCCAGCAGCACGGTCTTTTCCAGTCAGTTGGCTGTTCACATCAGATGGTCAAAGTATTAGAGTTTCACCTTCAGCGTCAGTCCTTCCAATGAATATTCAGGGCTGATTTCCTTTAGGATTGACTGGTTTGATCTTCCCCTTGCTGTCCAAGGGACTGTCAAGAATCTTCTCCAGTACCACAGTTCAAAAGCATCAATTTTTTGGTGCTCAGCCTTCTTTATGGTCCAACTCTCACATCCATACATGACAACTGGAAAAACCAAAGCTTTGACTATATGGACCTTTGTCAGCAAAGTAATGTCTTAATATGCTGTCTATGTTTGTCATAGCTTTTCTTCCAAAGAGCAAGCATCTTCTAATTTCATGGCTATAGTCACCATCTGCAGTGATTTTGGAGCCCACCAGGCTCTTTATCCATGGGATTCTCCACGCAAGAATACTGGAGTGTGTTGCCATGCCCTTCTCCAGAGGATCTTCCTGACCCAGGGATTGAATCCAGGTCTCCCACATTACAGGCAGATTCTTTACCACTTGAGCCATCAGGGAAGCCCCTAGCAAATAAATCTTAATAATATATAAAATAAGTGCATGAATTCAGTTGGTGAATGAAGAGTTTTCCATTTTGTGTAATCTTCAAACTCGTTTGGAAACACATACCATTGGTGAAAAGAAGTTGGATCACATATTCTGGATCACATATTCCATATAATTGTATTAATTAAATGCACATATTTTAAAATTAAGAACAATACACATTTTACAAAGATTGGAATAGTATTAATATGAAATTATTTAATAAGAACATATTCTTTACTATGTTCTCTCTTCAGTGGCTTTTCTTGCCCATTTCTGGGATGGATGGCCCCCTACTTGTTTTCTAATCACTTAGTTACTGACTAAAAAATGGCTAACAGCCATCTTGTATGATATGTTCCAGTACTTCTGAAACAAATATTTTGTAGTCTTTTGCATGGGAAAGATATTACATCATTTCACAAATGTATGTTGATTGTTTATTGTGTACAAAGTATTTCTGAAAATGTCATGATCTTGCTTTGCTGTCTTCAAAATATACAGTATTACAATGAATGCATTTTTTTTCTGAATCAGTAACCTCTTGTAAAATCTAATTTTAACTTAATATGTAGCTAAAGTTCTCTGATGGCTCAGGGGTAAAGAATCCTCCTGACAATGCTGGAGACATAGGTTCAATATCTGGGTCAGGAAGATCCCCTGGCAACTCACTCCAGTATTCTTGCCTGGGAAACCACATGGACAGAGGATCCTGGTGGGGTACAATCCATGGGGCTGCAAAAGAGTAAGACACGACTTAGCAACTAAGCAACAACAGTAAAAGATAATGACTGTTGGCAAGGTTATAGAGAAATTGGAATCTTCATGCACTGGGAATGGAAAATGATGCAGCCACCATGGAAAACAGTATGGAGATTCCTCAAAAAAATTAAAAATAGAACTGCCACGTTATTCAGCAGTTTTACTTCTCAGGATATATAGCCAATAGAATTGAAATAAAGATCTCAAAGAAATATCTGCACTCCATGTTCGTTGCAGCACTGTTTTTTAATAGCCAATATACAGAAACAACCCAAATGTCCATAAACAGATGAATGGATAAAAAATGTTCTTTATGCAGGCAAGGTAATATTATTTAGCTTTCAAGAATAGGGAAATCCTACCATTTGCAACAAGATGAATGGATTTGGAAGAGTAAGTGAGATATGTCTATCACAGACAGACAAATATTGCATGATTACACTGTTATGAGGTATGTAAAACAGTCAAACTTATAGAAGCAGAAAGTAAAGTGGTGGTTGCTAGGGGCTGGAGGGAAGGGTAAATGGAGAGTTTTTATTCAGTGGGTGTAAAGTTACATTTTTACAGGATGAATAAGTCCTAGAGATCTGCTGTACAAATACAATGCCTATATTTAACAGTAAGGTATTGTGTATTTAAAAATTTGAGAGTAGACTTCATGTTAAGTGTTTTACAACAAAAAAGGAGGGGGGGGGAGAGATACAAGGTAACTTTTCCAGATGATGGATATGTTTACCTTGATAGTGGTGATGGGATCACAGGTATATGTATATGCCCAAACTCATCACATTGCATACATAAAAGATGTGTATTTTTTGTGCATCAATTATAGCTCAATAACACTTTAAAAAAGAGGAAAGTTAAATCTTCAAAGAACCAGATCTTTAGGCCTGTTTGGTGTGTAACTCCTCAGGCAGTATTTCATGGTGAGGCATGTGCAGGGCTAGAGTTGATCTCCAAATATTCTTATTTTGGGGCTGTGTCCAGTGTGGCCACTAGTTTTATTCTGTTTTGCTTTCTTAAATAAGAACATCCTAACCTGGAAATTCATCTAACTTCTTTGTCTATAATATTCAGTTGCTTGTGTTTGTGCATGCTAAGTCACTTCAGTCGTGTCTGACACTTTGCAATCCTACAGACTGTGGCCTGCCAGGCTCCTTTGTCCCTGAGATGCTCCAAGCAAGAATACTGGAATGGGTTGCCAGGCCCTCCTCCAAGGGATCTTCCTGATCTAGGTATCGAACCCCCATCTCCTGCCACCCCCTACCTTGGCAGATAGGTTCTTTACCACTGAGCCACCTGGGTAGCCCATTCACTCGGTTATCTAATTTATTAACCATTTTTTTAACCCACTGAAATTCATTTTTGGTCATGGGTTCTGAATCAGACCTAACTTGTAATCAGTGAAAATATTACTCCTGTCTGCTCTGGACTGAAAAGCATTTAGATCCAAGCCATTCTTTTGGTCATTTCAAAATGTATTACCATATATGTAGCAGAATGATATGAACTGCTTAGTTCTCAAATCTATTTTCAATCATTTTTTGCTCTGGACACAGGGTGATTCAATTTTTCATAAGGTAAGCTAACAGGATAATTTTTCCTTGGATATGTATATTTAGCAGGGCAGCCCAACATTTGCTGCTAATCCATTTTAACGTTCTGTCAAAATATTATACAGGTAACAAAAATAGTAATTTAAATTTATATTATTTTTTGTTACTAAAATGATGCCTTGAGTTTAAAAAACAAATGACAGCAAAGAAAACTTCAAATGTTACCAAAATGTAAAAGATACAAAAGTGTCAAAAAACTTGCTTTTTCTAGATCTCGAGAAGTCTTTTCACCAGCTTCTTTATACTGAAAGTGAAAGTCATTCAGTCATGTCGGACTCTTTATTGACTGCATGGACCGTAGCCTGCCAGGTTCTTCTGTCCATGGAATTCTCCAGGCCAGAATACTGGAGTGGGTAGCTATTCTCCTCTCCAAGGGATCTTCCCAACCCAGGGATCGAACCCAGGTCTCCTGCATTGCCAGTAGATTCTTTACCGTCTGAGCCACCAGGGAAGCCCAAGAATACTCGAGTGGGTAGCCTATCTATTCTGCAGCAGATCTTCCGGACCTACAAGCTGAACTGGGGTCTCCTGCATTGCAGACGGATTCTTTTTTTTTTTTTATTGGAGGCTAATTATTTTACAATAATATATTGGTTGGTTTTGCCGTACATTGACATGAATCCACCCCGGGTGTACCTGAGTTCCCCTTCCTGAACCCCCCTCCCACCTTCCTCCTCCCCTTATCCTCCCTCTGGGTCATCCCGGTGCACCAGCCCCGAGCATCCTGTATCATACGTCGAATCTGGACTGGTGATTCGTTTCACATACAATAATATACATGTTTCAATGCCATTCTCCCAAATCATCCCACCTTCACCCTCTCCCACAGAGTCCCAAAGACTGTTCTAAACACCTGTATCTCTTTTGCTGTCTCGTATACAGGGTTATCATTTCCATCTTTCTAAATTCCATATATATGCGTTAGTATACTGTATTGGTGTTTTTCTTTCTGGCTTACTTCACTCTGTATAATAGGCTCCAGTTTCATCCACCTCATTAGAACTGATTCAAATGCATTCTTTTTAATGTCTGAGTAATACTCCATTGTTCATATGTACCAAAGCTTTCTTATCCGTTCGTCTGCAGATGGACATCTAGGTTGCTTCCATGTCCTTGCTATTATAAACAGTGCTGCGATGAACATTGGAGTACATGTGCCTCTTTCAATCCTGGTTTCCTCAGTGTGTATGCCCAGGAGTGTGATTGCTGGATCATCAGTTCAGTTCAGTTCAGTCACTCAGTCGTGTCCGACTCTTTGCGACCCCATGAATCACAGCACGCCAGGCCTCCCTGTCCATCACCAAGTCCTGGAGTTCACTCAAACTCATGTCCACCGAGACGGTGATGCTATCCAGCCATCTCATTCTCTGCCGTCCCCGTCTCCTCCCACCCCCAATCCCTCCAGCATCAGAGTCTTTTCCAGTGAGTCAACTCATTTCATGAGTTAGCCAGAGAATTGGAGTTTCAGCTTTAGCATCAGTCCTTCCAATGAACACTCAGGATTGATCTCCTTTAGAAAGGACTGGTTGGATCTCCTTGCAGTCCAAGGGACTCTCAAGAGTCTTCTCCAGCACTACAGTTCAAAAGCATCAATTCTTCGGCAATCAGCTTTCTTCACAGTCCAACTCTCACATCCATACATGACCATGGGAAAAACCATAGCCTTGATTAGACAGACCTTTGTTGGCAAAGTAATGTCTCTGTTTTTAATATGCTATCTAGGTTAGACATAACTCTCCTTCCAAGGAGCAAGCATCTTTTAATATCGTGGCTGCAATCAGCATCTGCAGTGATTTTGGACCCCCAAAAAATAAAGTCTGACACTGTCTCCACTTTTTCCCCATCTACTTCCCATGAAGTGATGGGACCAGATGCCATGATCTTTGTTTTCTGAATGTTGAGCTTCAAGCCAACCTTTTCACTCTCCTCTTTCACTTTCATCAAGAGGCTTTTTAGTTCCTCTTCCCTTTCTGCCATAAGGGTGGTGTCATCTGCATATCTGAGGTTATTGATATTTCTCCTGGCAATCTTGATTCCAGCCTATGCTTCTTCCAGCCCAGCATTCCTCATGATGTACTCTGCATATAAGTTAAATAAGCAGGGGGACAATATACAACCTTGACGTACTCCTTGTCCTATTTGGAACCAGTCTGTTGTTCCATGTACAGTCTGTTGCTTCCTGACCTGCATACAGGTTTCTCAAGAGGCAGGTCAGGTGGTCTGGTATTCCCATCTCTTTCAGAATGTTCCCCAGTTTATTGTGATCCACACAGTCAAAGGCTTTGGCATAGTCAATGAAGCAGAAATAGATGTTTTTCTGGAACTCTCTTGCTTTCTCCATGATCCAGCGGATGTTGGCTATTTGATCTCTGGTGCCTCTGCCTTTTCTAAAACCTGCTTGAACATCTGGAAGTTCACGGTTCACATATTGCTGAAGCCTGGCTTGGAGAATTTTGAGCATGACTTTACTAGCATGTGAGATGAGTGAAATTGTGCGGTAGTTTGAGCATTCTTTGGCATTGCCTTTCTTTGGGATTGGAATTAAGACTGACCTTTTCCAGTCCTGTGGCCACTGCTGAGTTTTCCAGATTTGCTGGCATATTGAGTGCAGCACTTTCACAGCAGCATCTTTCAGGATTTGAAATAGCTCAATTGGAATTCCATCACCTCCACTAGCTTTGTTCGTAGTGATGCTCTCTAAGGCCCACTTGACTTCACATTCCAAGACGTCTGGCTCCAGATGAGTGATCACGCCATCATATGGCAGTTCTCTTTCCTGGTTTTTAAGGAATCTCCACACTGTTTTCCATAGTGGCTGTATAGTTTGCATTCCCACCAACAGTGTAAGAGTGTTCCCTTCTCTCCACACCCTCTCCAGCATTTATTGCATGTAGACTTTTGGATAGCAGCCATTCTGACTGGTGTGAAATGGTATCTCACTGTGGTTTTGATTTTCATTTCTCTGATTATGAGGAATGTTGAGCATTTTTTCATGTGTTTGTTAGCCATCTTTATGTCTTCTTTGCAGAAATGTCTGTTTAGTTCTTTGGCCCATTATTTGATTGGGGTTGTTTATTTTTCTGGAATTGAGCTGAAGGAGCTGCTTGTATATTTTGGAGATTAATTCTTTGTCAGCTGTTTCATTTGCTATTATTTTCTCCCATTCTGAAGTCTGTCTTTTAAGCATGCTTATAGTTTCCTTTCGGAGAAGGCAATGGCAAGCCACTCCAGTACTGTTGCCTAGAAAATCCCATGGATGGAGGAGCCTGGTAGGCTGCAGTCCGTGGGGTCGCTAAGGGTCGGACACAACTGAGAGACTTTACTTTCACTTTTCACTTTCACACATTGGAGAAGGAAATGGCAACTCACTCCAGTGTTCTTGCCTGGAGAATCCTAGGGACGGGGGAGCCTGGTGGACTGCCGTCTATGGGGTCACACAGAGTCGGACACGACTGAAGTGACTTAGCAGCAGCAGCAGCAGCAGCAGCAGCAGCAGCAGCAGCAGCATAGTTTCCTTTGCTGTGCAGAAGTTTTTAATTTTAATTAGGTCCCATTTGTTTATTTTTGCTTTTATTTCCAATATTCTAGGAGATGGGTTATGGAGGATCCTGCTGTGATTTATGTCAGAGAGTGTTTTGCCTATGTTCTCCTCTAGGAGTTTTATTATTTCTGATCTTACATTTAGATCTTTAGTCCATTTTGAGTTTATTTTTGTGTATGGTATTAGGGATCGTTCTAGTTTCATTCTTTTACAAGTGGCTGACCAGTTTTTCCAGCACCTCTTGTTAAAGATACTGTCTTTTCTCCTTTTTATATTCTTACCTCCTTTGTCAAAGATAAGGTGTCCATAGGTGTGTGGATTTATCTCTGGGCTTTCTATTTTGTTCCATTGATCTATATTTCTGTCTTTATGCCAGTACCATACTATCTTCATGACTGTGGCTTTGTAGTAGACCCTGAAGTCCAGCAGGTTAATTCCTCCAGTTCCATTCTTCTTCTTCAAGATTGCTTTGGCTATTCGAGGTTTTTTGTATTTCCATACAAATTGTGAGATTATTTGTTCTAACTCTGTGAAAAATATCGTTGGTAGCTTGATAGGAATTGCATTGAATGTATAAATTACTTTAGGTAGTATACTCATTTTCATAATATTTATTCTTTCAATCCATGAACACACGGTATATTTCTCCATCTATTAGTGTCCTCTTTGATTACTTTCACTAGTGTTTTATAGTTTTCTATGTACAGGTCTTTTGTTTCTTTAGGTAGGTATATTCCTAAGTATTTAATTCTTTTTGTTGCAACAGTGAATGGAATAGTTTCCTTAATTTCTCTTTCTATTTTCTCATTTTTAGTGTATGGGAATGCAAGGGATTTCTGTGTGTTGACTTTATATCCTGCAACTTTACTGTATTCATTGATTAGCTCTAGTAGTTTTCTGGTACAGTCTTTAGGGTTTTCTGTGTAGAGGATCATGTCATCAGCGCACAGTGAAAGTTTTACTTCTTCTTTTCCAACTTGGATTCCTTTTATGTCTTTTTCTGCTCTGATTGCTGAAGCCAAAACTTCCAGAACTATGTTGAATAGTAATGATGAGAGTGGGCACCCTTGTCTTGCTCCTGACTTTAGGGGAAATGCTTTCAGGTTTTCACCATTGAGGATAATGTTTGCTGTGGGTTTGTCATATATAACTTTTATTATGTTGAGGTATGTTCCTTCTATTCCCACCTTGTGGAGGGTTTTTATCATAAATGGATGTTGAATTTTGTCGAAGGCTTTTTCTGCATCTATTGAGATAATCATATGATTTTTATTTTTCAGTTTGCTAATGTGGTGTATTACATTGATTGATTTGCGGATATTGAAGAATCCTTGCATTCCTGGGATAAAGGAATGGTCATGATGTATGATCTTCTTAATGTATTGTTGTATTCTGATTGCTAGAATTTTGTTAAGGATTTTTGCATCTATGTTCATCAGTGAAATTGGCCTGTAGTTTTCTTTTTTTGTGGGATCTTTACCAGGTTTTGGGGTTAGGGTGATAGTGGCCTCATAGAATGAGTTTGGAAATTTCCCTTCCTCAGCAACTTTCTGGAAGAGTTTGAGTAGAATAGGTGTTAGCTCTTCTCTAAATTTTTGGTAGAATTCAGCTGTGAAGACGTCTGGACCTGGGATTTTGTTTGCTGGAAGATTTCTGATTACAGCTTCTAGTTCTGTGCTTGTGATGGGTCTATTAAGATTTTCTATTTCTTCCTGGTTCAGTTTTGGAAAGTTGTACTTTTCTAAGAATTTGTCCATTTCTTCCAAGTTGTCCATTTTATTGCCATATAATTGCTGATAGTAGTCTCTAATGATCCTTTGTATTTCTGTGTTGTCGGTTGTGATCTCTCCATTTTCATTTCTAATTTTATTGATTTGGTTTTTCTCCCTTCGTTTCTTGATGAGTCTGGCTAGTGGTTTGTCAATTTTATTTACCCTCTCAAAGAACCAGCTTTTGGCTTTGTTGATTTTTGATATTGTCTCTTTTGTTTCTTTTGCATTTATCTCTGCCCTAATTTTTACGATTTCTTTCCTTCTACTAACCGTGGGGTTCTTCATTTCTTCCTTTTCTTGTTTCTTTAGGTGTAGAGTTAGGTTATTGACTGTTCTCTTGTTTCTTGAGGTGTGCCTGTATTGCTATGAACCTTCCCCTTAGCACTGCTTTTACAGTGTCCAAGAGGTTTTGAGTTGTCGTGTTTTCATTTTCATTCATTTCTGTGCATATTTTGATTTCTTCTATGATTTGTTCATTATTTAGCAGCGTGTTGTTCAGCCTCCATATGTTGGCATTTTTAATAGTTTTTCTCCTGTAATTGAGATCTAATCTTACTGCATTGTGGTCAGAAAAGATGCTTGGAATGATTTCAATTTTTTTGAATTTACCAAGGCTAGATTTATGCCCAGGATGTGATCTATCCTGGAAAATGTTCTGTGTGGGCTTTAGAAAAAAGGTGAAATTCATTGTTTTGGGGTGAAATGTCGGAGAAAGGAATGGCAAACCACTTCAGTATACTTGCCTTGAGAACGCCATGAACAGTATCAAAAGGCAAAATGATAGGATACTGAATGAGGAATTCCCTAGGTCGGTAGTTGCCCAGTATGCTACTGGAGATCGGTGGAGAAATAACTCCAGAAAAAATGAAGGGATGGAGCCAAAGCAAAACAAATACCCAGTTATGGATGTGACTGATGCTAGAAGCAAGGTCTGATGCTGTAAAGAGCAATATTGCATAGGAACCTGGAATGTTAGGTCCATGAATCAAGGCAAATTGGAAGTGGTCAAACAGGAGATGACATGAGTGAACGTCGACATTCTAGGAATCAGTGAACTAAAATGGACTGGAATGGGTGAATTTAACTCAGATGACCATTATACCTACTACTGTGGGCAGGAATCCCTTAGAAGAAATGGAGTAGCCATCATGGTCAACAAAAGAGTCTGAAATGCAGTACTTGGATGCAATCTTAAAAATGACAGAATGATTTCTGTTCATTTCCAAGGCAAACCATTCAATATTACAGTAATCCAAGTCTATGCCCCAACGAGTAACGCTGAAGAAGCCAAAGTTGAACGGTTCTATGAAGACCTACAAGACCTTTTAGAACTAACACCCAGAAAAGATGTCCTTTTCATTATAGGGGACTGGAATGAAAAGTAGGAAGTCAAGAAACACCTGGAGTAACAGGCAAATTTGGCCTTGGAGCACGGAATGAAGCAGGGCAAAGGCTAATAGAGTTTTGCCAAGGGAACACACTGGTCATAGCAAACACCCTCTTCCAACAACACAAGAGAAGACTCTACACATGGACATCACCAGATGGTCAACACCGAAATCAGATTGATTATATTCTTTGCAACCAAAGATGGAGAAGCTGTATACAGTTAGCAAAAACAAGACCAGGAGCTGACTGTGGCTCAGATCATGAACTCCTTATTACTAAATTCAGACTTAAATTGAAGAAAGTAGGGCAAACCACTAGACCATTCAGATATGACCTAAATCAAATCCCTTATGATTATACAGTAGAAGTAAGAAATAGATTTAAGGGTCTAGATCTGCTAGTTAGAGTGCCTGATGAACTATGGACGTAGGTTCGTGACATTGTAAAGGAGACAGGGACCAAGACCATCCCCATGGAAAAGAAATGCAAAAAAGCAAAATGGCTGTCTGAGCAGGTCTTACAAATAGCTGTGGAAAGAAGAGAAGCAAAAAGCAAAGGAGGAAAGGAAAGATATAAGCATCTGAATGCAGAGTTCCAAAGAATAGCAAGGAGAGATAAGAAAGCCTTCCTCAGCGATCAATGCAAATAAATAGAGGAAAACAACAGAATAGGAAAAACAAGAGATCTTTTCAAGAAAATTAGAGATATCAAGGGAATATTTCATGCAAAGATGGGCTCAATAAAGGACAGAAATGGTATGGCCCTAACAGAAGCAGAAGATATTAAGAAAAGGTGGCAAGAATACACAGAAGAACTGTACAAAAAAGATCTTCAAGACCAAGATAATCATGATGGCATGATCACTCACCTGGAACCAGACATCTTAGAATGTGAAGTCAAGTGGGCCTTAGAGAGCATCACGACTAACAAAGCTAGTGGAGGTGATGGAATTCCAATTGAGCTATTTCAAATCCTGAACTGAAAGCTTTTGATTTCTCCTTCATATTTGAATGAGATCCTTGCTGGGTACAATAATCTGGGCTGTAGGTTATTTTCTTTCATCACTTTAAGTATGTCTTGCCATTCCCTCCTGGCCTGAAGAGTTATATGCTGCTTTTCCCTTGCTGCTTTTAATATTTGTTCTTTTTGTTTGATCTTTGTTAATTTGGGTTTATCCTGTTGGGGACTCTCTGGGATCTTGGACTTGGGTGATTATTTCTTTCCCCATTTTAGGGAAGTTTTCAACTATTATGTCAAGTATTCTCTCATGGTCTTTCTTTTTGTCTTCTTCTGGGACTCCTATGATTCGAATGTTGTGATGTTTAACATTGTCCTAGAGGTCTCTGAGATTGTCCTCATTTCTTTTAATTCATTTTTATTTTCCCCTCTCTGTTTCATTTATTTCTACAATTCTATTCAGGCTTGCTTATCCTGTCTTCTGCCTCCATTATTCTACTGTTTGTTCCCTCCAGAGTGTTTCTGATCTCATCTATTGCATCATTCATTGTATTCTGACTCTTTTTTATTTCTTCTAAATCCTTATTTAACCTTTCTTGCATCTTCTCAATCCTTTTCTCCAGGTTATTTATCTGTAACTCCATTTTGCTTTCAAGATTTTTAATCATTTCACCATCAAAATTCGAAATTCTTTATCAGGTAGATTCCCTATATCTTCCTCTTTTGTTTGTGTTGGTGGGCATTTATCCTGTTCCTTTACTTGCTGGGTATTTCTATGCCTCTTCATCTTGCTTATATTGCTGTCCCTGGGGTGGCCTTTCTGTCTTCTGGCAGTTTGTGGAGTTCTCTTTATTATGTAGTTTCCTCGCTGTGTGTGGAGTTGGACGGGTGACTTGTCAAGGTTCCCTGGTTAGGGAAGCTTGTGTCAGTGTTCTGGTGGGTGGAGCTGGATTTCTTCTCTCCGAAGTGCAATGAAGTGTCCAGTAATAGTTATGAGATGTCAGTGAGTTTGGAGTGACTGTGGGCAGCCTGTATATTGAACCTCAGGGCTATTTTCCTGTGTTGCTGGAAAATTTGTGTGATATGTATTGCTCTGGAACTTGTTGACCCTTGGGTGGTGCTTGGTTTCAGCGTAGGTGTGGAGGCATTTGATAAGCTCCTATTGATTAATGCTCCCTGGAGTCAGGAGTTCTCTGATGTTCTCAGGATTCAGGCTTAAGCCTCTTGCCTCTGGTTTTCGGTCTTATTCTTGGAGTAACCTCTAGACTTCTCTATCTGTCATTTCCAAGGTGGTTCCCTCTGTTTTAGTTTCTGTTTGCTGGTCTCATCAGTGTCTAATTTCCTCCATGACACTAGGGGGCGGTGGTGGACACTTTTTAAGGCTCACTTGTTCAGTCCTGTTCTGGGAAGGGAGGAACGCTGCAGACAAATATCTCTGTGGGGAGTGCTCGCAGTGTCTCGGCCACACTGGGTTTGCCCCCACTCACAGTGCGTGTGCTGTCCCAGTCTACACTGCACAGGCTCTAGGTTGCTCTGCCGGGAACTGTCCAAGGCCCACTGGGTTGTATGCACTTCCCAGGTCTGAGCGGCTCAGGTTCAGGTACTTGGATACTCCACAAACGAGCAGACTTGTTTGGGCCTGCGTTTTGCGCCTTCCTCGGCCGGAGCAGCTCAGGTGACCAGGTGTTTGGTGAGCGCAGTCGCTGAGAGTTATCGCTTCCCCGGTCCCTGCCGCTCGGTTTTCTGGGTGTACAGCCGGTGCCCCGTCTCAGGCGGATGTTGACCGGTCAGTAACCCATGAAGTCTTAGTTAGCAACGAAGCCTGCCTGCAGTTTGGTATTGGATGCCTCTCTGGGGCTGCGATTGCCCGCTTCCAGCTCTGGCTGCCCTCCCCTGTCTGTCTCGGCGGGGGATGGGCTGTCCGCAGCCGGCCTGCTCTACTCAGTCCTTTGTTCTGTGAGTGGGGCTGGCAGAGTCTTAGGTTAGGGCCTTTTGCCTTTTCACGGGGTAGCTATCCCACAGTCTGCTTTGCTATCCCGTTAGTTCTCTCAGATTGCCTTCCCAGCATTCAGGCCCAGTCCTCTCTCTAAGCAGTTCAGCCGGCTCCTTCCTGCCCAGCCCCCACTTGCTAAAGGCAGATGCAGGTGTCTGCGCTGCTTCTCAGCTGGGAATTACTGTTTGGCGGGTAATCTGTGGGTTTTAATTATTTCTTTCTTTTTCCTCCTGGTTATGTGGCCTGCTGAGGATCCAAAGCTCACCACAGACTTGCCAGTGAGAGTGTTTCCTGGTGTTTGGAAACTTCTCTCTTTTTTAAGCCTCCCTTCCTGGGATGGAGCTCCGTCCCTACCTCTTTTGTCTCTCTTTTAATCTTTTATGTTTTTTCCTACCTCCTTTAGAAGACAATGGGATGCTTTTCTGGGTGCCTGATGTCCTATGCCGGCATTCAGAAGTTGTTTTGTGGAATTTACTCAGCGTTCAAATGTTCTTTTGATGACTTTGTGGGGGAGAAAGTGGTCTTGCCATACTATTCCTCCGCCATCTTGTTCCCCTTCCTGCAGACGGATTCTTTACCAGCTGAGCTACCAGTTAAGCCCTTTATACTGAGGGGAGAAGTAAAGATGGGTATCCATCATAAACCATAAGAATGATTAATACTCTGGGTCGTATGTTCTCTTATCACTTACTCATGGCCAGATTCCTCTTGAGCCTAAAACTAACTCCATTTCTACTCTGAGTCGGTGGCACCAAGCTCATTTGTGTAATTCATTTTGCTCTCACTGAATGCCAAGTGTGGACTAATAACCTGATTTGGAAAATAGTGAGCAATTGTTTGGGAAAGTTGTAATTGTTCTTGTTTTGGGGTTGCTTGAGTTACAAATCCAGCAGCGTGGAGCGTATTGATCCAAGCCTGTTTGTGTCACAGAAGTAAATATCACAGAAATACCAATATTTGAATTTAAAATATGGCAGTATTGTCCAACATTCACTGCCTTTTGGCAGACAATTCAGTGAACCTGTGAATGTATTCATGCAAATAATTGTTCATGATCAGACAAAGTCTCTTGACTGCTATTGCTAGCACCCACCACACAATGCCATAGCAGGGTTTTGGGAAATACCTTTTGAATTTTTCTGAATTGAACAGATACACAGGGACATAGAGTAGGGTTCACACTGGTTTGCATTTATTTTTGGCTTCCTGTCTGTTTCCCTCATACCTCAGAGCCCATCAATCCAAAGAACAGTTTTATAAAATGTAGAACTTCTTGTTTCAGGCAAGTGTTGTTTGATTACTGCTTCTGTAGCACCAAAGAGATAGTAAAAAATCAATAATTTTCTTATTTTTAGACGTTGCAACAATTCCAACACTGCACATCACTAATATTGAGCAATGCATGGGTTTCCTTAATAATGTTTTTCACTTATAAATGATCTTTTGGCAAAGACCATAAGACCACAACAAAGTCACTGGAAATCACTGAAAAAGAAAACATTTTGGTATAAAGAGTTTATGAAAAATGACACCTTGTTGCAGTTTTTCCAAGCAAATTATAACTGCCTGTCACACAGACAAGGGTTGCCATGGTAAGCATTTTTTGAATAGGTGAGCACTATAAAAGTAAGATAGAGCATGTGTGAAGCTGGAGGGAAAGGCAAGTTCAGGTTGCCTGGAGCAAGAATAACTTCAGTATTTTAAATAATGGGAGAACACAGCACCCTTTCTCCAAACGTGGTGCAGGCAAATATATATTTTTCACTATCTGGCAGTTTCTTTCTAAAATATTTAGTGTAGGAATTGCTACTGGTTAGTGGAGGAAAAGACTGAATCAGAGAAATGTTTGCCAGCAGGTAAAGGTTTGTTGTTCATTGATTCTAAAGAAAATGAATCAATATTCATCTCTTTCTCTCGTCTCTTCCATGTACATCATTCTCATTATGCCATGTGTGGAGAAGAATTTTAGACATTTGGTCCTCAAGCAGTAGACAAAAAGGTAAAAAGTGAAATAATTCTAATAGATAAAGTTAGTGAAATTATTTAGTATGACACTTTTGCTTTCTAATTCCCTAATTGAAGAGCTCTCATGTTTACCTTGTTACTTCACTTGATATCACTTAACAAAGTGGAGACACATGTCCACGTGTATCAATATATTTCACATTTTTGAATACTTGCACGCCCTTTCACTTCTAGGTCCTCTTTTGTCTACCTATACTCTTTCCTTCAATTCATCTAACCCTGCAGATTTTAATAGTCTATATGCTGCTGGCTAATCCTAACCTGTAATCACAAGGAAAACAAACTTGTAGTTGCCCTTCATATTGCTGGGGGCCAATCATGTTGACAAGTACAGAGTATGAGAAGCTGCTCCATATAGTGCTTGGTGGTTAGCTAGAGGAAGGGCTTCCCCAGTGGCTCAGCAGGTAAAGAATCTGCCTGTAATACAGGAGATGTGGGTTTGTTGCCTGGGTCAGGAAGATCCCCTGGAGGAGGAAATGGAGGAATGGCAACCCACTCTCGTATTCTTGCCCGGGAACAGCCCATGGGGTTGCAAAGACTCTGATATGACTAAGCAAGCATCCTTGACCACTACTCAAGCCTAAGAGGTAGAAGAAAAACCAACCCCTGGAATAAGGTCTCAGCTGGAGTGGGAATAGGAAATAAAGATTCCACAAGAATGCATATGTTTGCTTATGGAAATCAAGGACAGGACCCTTTGTAAAGGTTCTGGACTGGGAATATAACAGAAGGGGGCACAGTTGCATGGCTTGGATTGAGCATCAGAACTCTAGTCCATGGGAAAAGAGACCAAAAACAGTGTCCTAAGGCAAGACAACTGTATCAGTTCAGTTCAGTTCAGTTGCTCAGTCGTGTCCGACTCTCTGCGACCCCATGAATCACAGCACGCCAGGCTTCCCTGTCTATCACCAACTCCTGGAGTTCACCCAAACTCATGTCCACTGAGTCGGTGATGCCATCCAGCCATCTCATTCTCTGTTGTCCCCTTCTCCTCCCGCCCCCAACCTTTCCCAGCATCAGAGTCTTTTCCAGTGAGTCAACTCATCGCATGAGGTGGCCAAAGTATTGCAGTTTCAGCTTTAGCATCAGTCCCTCCAATGAACACCCAGGATTGATCTCCTCTAGAATGGACTGGTTGGATCTCCTTGCAGTCCAAGGGACTCTCAAGAGTCTTCTCCAACACCACAGTTCAAAAGCATCAATTCTTCGGCGATCAGCTTTCTTCACAGTCCAGCTCTCACATCCATACATGACCACGGAAAAAACCATAGCCTTGACTAGATGGACCTTGGTTGGCAAAGTAATGTCTCTGCTTTTTAATATACTATCTAGGTTGGTCATAAAACTGGGGCTTGGAAGGAAAGATGAGGACTTAATCAAAGGGGATACTACTAAGAAAGTAAACATACCATTAATAAAACTATTAGATAAGGTCAGAGAATTGTCAGTCAGTAAACTGGCTTAAAGCTCATTCCTGGAGAATTGAACTAGAGCTTTGAATCCCCTAAGAACCTGGATTGGTATCAATGAGGGAAACTGGAATGAGCCTGCAGGAGTCTCCCCAGTCACAAAAGAGAAAGACTATGGGGAAGAGTAACCAGAAATCTGAGGCTATCTAGTAATCTACTTTGTGGTATTTTTTCTCTACTTATTTTTAAGTGTTATATTAAAGTTTCTCATTCTTCAGTTGTTTTAAATTGGACATCATGGTTAAAATATTAGTAAGAGATTAAATTCTCTTGCTTTTGTCTACGGTTGGAAGTAACATGAAATTTATTTGGATTTATATAGTTTACATTGAAATGGGTGCTTTAGTCAATGAACCACAGAAATCCTAAGATTGTACCATTATGTAAACCTGTTGAATTCATAGAGAAGATAACATAACATGAAAGACTAGATATCCAAACCTCAAATTTGGTCTTATTTATAGTTTTTGTTTTTAATATTTGTTTTAGAAACTTGTCATCTATCTACTTTTAATTTAGTAGTGAATTTTACAATTGATGGCATCTTTGATTTAAAAAATTATTATAGAGTCTGAAGTCTTCTCTGAGCAGGTTCTTTTTGCCCAAAACTAACCCTCAACAACAGTAGTGGTTTTACATCTAGCATATACCATCCTGGGCTAGGCTATCCGTGTCATGTGTACTGAAGCCACGGCCTTCTCTTCTAGATTCACATCACTGAGAAGGACATTGTCTCTCCATCTCCACCTGAAGGAACCTGGCCCCTTCCCCAGGCAATCAGAATTTGCTGTTCATAATATGGAGTTTATGGTATAGACATTAACATTGTGATGGACAGAAAGAAATAAGAAAGATTCCTCCAGTTCAGTTCAGTTCAGTCGCTCCATCGTGTCCAACTCTCCACGACCCCATGAGTCACAGCACGCCAGGCCTCCCTGTCCATCACCAACTCCCGGAGTTCACTCAAACTCATGTCCACAGAGTCGGTGATGCCATCCAGCCATCTCATTCTCCGTCGTCCCCTTCTCCTCCCGCCCCCAACCTTTCCCAGCATCAGAGTCTTTTCCAGTGAGTCAACACGTCGCACGAGGTGGCCAAAGTATTGCAGTTTCAGCTTTAGCATCAGTCCCTCCAATGAACATCCAGGATTGGTCTCCTTTAGAATGGACTGGTTGGATCTCCTTGCAGTATAAGGGACTCTCAAGAGTCTTCTCCAACACCACAGTTCAAAAGCATCGATTCTTCGGCGATCAGCTTTCTTCACAGTCCAACTCTCTCATCCATACATGACCACGGGAAAAACCATTGCCTTGACTAGACGGACTTTGGTTGGCAAAGTAATGTCTCTGCTTTTTAATATACTATCAAGGTTGGTCATAACTTTCCTTCCAAGGAGCAAGCGTCTTTTAATTTCATGGCTGCAATCAGCATCTGCAGTGATTTTGGAGCCCCAAAAAATAAAGTCTGACACTGTTTCCACTGTTTTTCCATCTATTTCCCATGAAGTGATGGGACCAGATGCCATGATCTTTGTTTTCTGAATGTTGAGCTTCGCTTCAAGCCAACCTTTTCACTCTCCTCTTTCACTTTCATCAAGAGGCTTTTGAGTTCCTCTGCACTTTCTGCCATAAGGGTAGTGTCATCTGCATATCTGAGGTTATTGATATATCTCCTAGGGGATGTCTATTGTCTTTGTATTGACTTCCAAAGTGTAAACTATGATAGCAGAGTTTGTCTTTCTTTCTAAGATATGTGTTAATGTGCCCAAAGGCTAGTAAGCAAATTGAGTGCATTTAATATCCCTGATAAATAAAGGCATGAAACCACAAATTTTGTTTAAAAAAGAAGAGTTTACTTATTTTTCTAAAAATGAAAACCTTTCCGTAAATGAAGACTGAAGAAACACACTGTTAGTCTGACATACACCGAAGTAGGAAATAGTAGCAGAACAATTCTGATTATGCGGAAAAGAATATGCAAGTCATTTACTGGGTGGTTTTGTGCCACTCTCCTTACGTACTGTTGGCCATCTTCATGTGAGAAATTAAAGGGCAAAGGATTTGGAAGAGACATACTACTGGGCAACAGTGCAGTACAGAGCCCCCTGAAGCTACTGAGCCTAAAATCTATGTGTTCAATGACACAAGTAAGGAAAGATGATGGCATCCTGAGTGCCCTGCTGACTACTCTGTGAAATTAGAGCCCACTGTCTGTATCAACTCATTCTTTTTCAGTTTTGAGTGGAACTGAGTCAGGAATTGACCCAGAATTCCCCAAGCATGTTGGTCAACTAGGGCTTCGACAGATGTATCTTTTCATTCTGGTTCAATCCCTATACCTTATGGATCTGGAAGAGGGAGAATATTTTTACTTTGTCTTCATCAACAAGCATGTCCAAGTATGAGTTTTAGAAATAATTTTATAAATTAGTATGTATTCCATATTTAATACTAATACCAAATATATGTGAAAACAAGCAGCTGTATCTCCCAGCTTCTGAGTTATATTACCAGGTATTCACAAGTTCAAGGTCACAGCATTATGGTATTGTGTCCCACAGGTGGCAAGAAAGCATGCTAGTGAAGCATGGAACTGGGGGCATGAACCATTAACACCTGTGTTATTTCTTTGGCTTTTGAAGGATGATATTCTCCCTGACATTGATGTTTTCTGACGTGGGAGATGGGTCCTTCTTCCAATTTAGACTGAAGATGTTCATGAAGCCAAAATTAAGCTTGAGCTTTGAAATGACAACCCTATTTGGCAGAGAGGAAAGCTCAGCCTTATTCTGTACTACTCCTTGAGTGCCAGCAGCCCATCTCAAGGAGACTCAGTGCAAAAATGTGGTTAGGGCTCAGCCACAATTGCTATTATCTTGGAAAACATATCCAAGTACCTGTGTTTGCTAGTACACTGTTCAGCCATTCATTCTTCCTTTCAGTCATTCATTCAATAAGGTTTAACTGAAAATCCACATTTTACAAAATACATTAACACATGAGTGACAAAGACACAGACATTTGTGTTGGATTTGAATCCAATATGCTAAGGCTGATATATATTTTGAGTGTGTAGATTTGATCTAGATTATAATTTTATTTCTTAGTGCTATGGTAAAGACTTTTCTGGTGGCTCAGTCAGTAAAGCGTCTGCCTACAATGTGGGAGACCCAGGTTCAATCCCTGGGTCGGGAAGATCCCCTGGAGAAGGAAATGGCAACCCACTTTCAGTACTCTTGCCTGGAAAATCCCATGGATGGAGGATCCTGGTAGGCTACAGTCCATGGGGTTGCAAAGAGTCGGACACAACTGAGCAACTTCACTTATGGTAAGAATAGATTTCCAGAGAAGTATCAGTTAGCATTCATTGATTCTTGTGGGTGACTTCCACTTTTTACAAAATTCCTACTTATTGCTAAAGGCAAATTTTCATTTCTGCATCTTCAGGGAACTCAATGTGACTGTGAAAAACCTAAATCTCTTCACAAAACAAACTCCATAAGCAATGCTTTGCTTTAGCTCTAACGATTCCTCTTTATTCAGTATTTCTGAGCCCTTTCTAAAAGCCCTTTCTAAGAGCCCTTGAATATATTTTGTGTGAGAACTCTGGATGAATCACTATTTTATTTTATTTATTTATTTATTTTTTATTTTACAATATTATATTGGTTGGTTTTGCCATACATTGACATGAATCCGCCCCGGGTGTCATGAATCACTATTTTAGAAAGTGACACTTAAAGCTCTTGCTTTCACAATTATTACTGGTTTGGGCCAAAGATCTAAGGTTATTGAATTAAAATGAACACAGATCCCTTTATCAAATAATAGTAAAAGGTTTTTTGTTACACTGTATAATCAGAAATACATGCATGTGTAACAAAATGGAAGACTTTTTAGTTTTACATTCTGTAAATTCCAAAGGTAAGTTCACGTTCTTTGAATTAACTGTCTCTAAAAGCGCTGTCATGCTTACTTTTTTCCTTCATATTATTCATCTCTACTTTGCTTGCCTAAAAGCCCAGGTTTGGTCTTTGACCTGGCAATACAGCGTTTAGTTCCTACCTGCGATATAGTGAAAAAGCGCAGTCCGAAGGTTTGATTTCAGGGGTCTGGATTGTTTGTCTTCAAAATGGATATGATGGTGTCATTCTTGTTCATGAGGATTAAATGTGATAATGGATGTAAAATTATATGTAGCTATAAAGTGGTTATAAATATAAGTTATCAGTCTTATTGCAGCTAAATTAGAGGTGAAGGTGCTTCCTCAAATTCTTTGGAAGCTTCTAATGGATTAGAGGCAGAACTTCTTCCATTCAGTTACAAAAATGTATGGTGATATTACTGTGATATTTATGTTTCATTCCTGTATGTGAAACCCTAACTAAATCTACAGATTGTATTTTCACTTATAATCCCCATGTGTCTGATGATAGGAAATCCCTGTTTGTCTTTACCAGAAGGATAGTTATTTGTGCTAGAATGTAGAGTGTGATGTTTGTGAATCTTAAATGTTTTACTGTGTGCTTGAATTCTAACAATGGAAATAGAAGAATGGTAGGGATTTCAAAATGGATTCTGAGGAGTGATCAGACAAGCATGTTTATGCCATTTCCATCATTTTGAATTTTAAATCACCTTTTAAAGGGCACTAACGCATTCTTACAAATTAGTCTACTCTCCAATTAATGTGCCCAACATGACTATAAGACTGGTTTCAGCTTGGCTAAGCAAACCAGTCAACCAGGAGTGTGTGACTTGAGGACTTGGAAAGCTTGTCCAAGTCCACATTTCTTTCCCCTGCCTCCTCTGGGGGCCCTTTTAACAGCTTACATCTAATTAGGCCAGTTAATCCACCTAAAACAAATGGATAGAAGTTTCTATCAAAACCCTCCTACTAGTTGTAACAATATGAAATTATGCTGTATATTGTCAGATCTAATTGCCACATGGAATAATAGCTGTGCATTTTTTAATCTAGATCACTGCTTTCCAATAGAAATGTATTGTGAGTCACATATATAATTAAAATTTTTCTAGTAGCCACATCATAAAAAAGTAAAAATAAAAAGCGAAATCAACTTTAACATACTTTATTTAACCCACAATATCTAAGATATTATCATTTAAATATGTAACCAGTATAACATTGTGTGTTATTTTACAGTTCTGTGCACAATATCAAAATTCAATGTGTATTTTATATTAATAGCACATTGGAATTTGGACATTTCAAGAATTTGGTGGTCACATACGGCTAATGGTTACTAAATTCCACAGAGCTGGTCTAGATCATAAGAATTCTTGCCTTGATAAGCCCACTTCAGGACATTTACTGATAAACAGAAGGTTTCTTCTTTGTCTCCTTATTTTCCAGATCATGCACGTATTTAACATGCATTACATTTTATAAGAGTAGACTGCAAATGGTAGTGATGAGAAATGCCAGGTTTTATTACAACAAAGTGTTCATAAAAAGAAATGACTTTATGTTTTCAATCAAAAAGTAAATAATGCTTGCATGGAAATATGGGCATCAGATTTTCCAAAGGAAAATTGAAGAGTAGGGTACAAGAACTAACCAATTATGTACTTTGCAAATGTGTGCTGTGCTGTGCTTTTCACTCAGTCATGTCCGACTCTTTGCGACCCAACAGACAGGCAGGGCTACCTTCCATGGGGATTCTCCAGGCAAGAATACTGGAGTGGGTTGTCATGCTCTCCTCCAGGGGATGGATCTTCCCAACCCAGGTCTCCCACATTGCAGGTGGGTTCTTTACCATCTGAGCCACCAGGGAAGCCTCCAAAGATAGAAATGTGCTATTTCCCAAGTTCCTATAGACAAAACAGTGATTTTTGAACTACAAGAAATGTTGTCATAGCAAAAATAGTCCTTTGTGGTATTCTTATCTGAAAAATGCTTGTTAAATGCCTGCCTTCAGAGGGTTAAGATTGACCATTACACCAGTAAGGATTGGTCCTGCCAAAATAGGCCACAGGGATGTAAAGGTATAGAGATTTAGAGGTTTTCTAAAATGCCCACCTCTCTTACCTCAAAAATGGCTTTCTATCTCAATTTTCTATTGTTTGGGGAAGCTTTTCTTTTCCATTCCCTCTGTTTATTAAATTTGGCATAATCTTAAGGCAATCGGAAAATGAGTAGGGAGACTATATAGTTGCCCAGAAAATCTTTCATATCCATGTAAAGTGAAATGCAGGCTTCATGTTTCTTTAGGCTTTCCTTGTTCTAATATATAACATTTTAAAGCCTTAATGGATATGCACGTGAGCACAGACACAGAGATATTATGACAAAAAAAATATCCTTAGCACTGTTGACATTTCTGGAGCTGGGGTAAGGTTTTGGTCCAGGAATTTCTTGATGGATGGTGTCAGAATCACCAGGAGCATCTTCTTTGTCTGTTACATGGTACCTTTTGGGGATTCATCTGCCCATAAAGGGGGGTATATTCTGTTCCTATATCTCAAAGCATTTAAAAACTTATTAATATATACTAATAACTATTAAAATTATTATCATTTAAAAACATATAATATACATAGGTTTTAGTAGTCAGTCAGAATAGAATTACATCAATATCACATACTATATATGGATATATAGATATGTAAAGTAATTCACCCTTATTTGGAAAATTAGTTAATTTTTTCCTTTAAAAACTACACAAATATTGATTCACTATCTTTTGCTTAATTTCCGTTCCATCGCTCAGTCGTGTCCGACTCTTTGCGACCCCATGGACTGTAGCCTACTGGGCTTCTCCGTCCATGGGATTCTCCAGGCATGAATACTGGAGTGGGTTACCGTTTCCTTCTCCAGGGGATCTTCCCGACCCAGGGATCGAACCCGGGTCTCCCGCATTGGAGGCAGACGCTTTAACCTCTGAGCCACCAGCTTAATTTAGCATGTATAAATATCACCTGGCATGCATAAGAAATACTGATGTCCAGAAATTCAAATTCAGTAGGTATGATGCAGGGCTCAAGAATCTGAAAGCGTTCAAGATCTCTCAGAGGATCGTGAAGATCACTGTTAAAAAGACATGCCTCCATTTAGATGGACACCAATCAGAACTATCTATTCCTGTGTAGGGATTGCTACTTTTACGGATGATTAACTAGCTTATGATCAAGCTAGTTAATAAGTGTTAGTACTTTGTCTAGGCAAGATTTGATTAACTGGTGCTTTTAATTTTTTAAAATACTGTACTGCCTAACTCAGGCATTCAGTACCTTAAAAATCAATAAATAATTTACATGTTGGAAAGAGCAATGAAAATATTTAACATAATAATATCACAGTCATTGGTCACTAAAAATCCCTGTCTCTTTTTAAGTGCTAACTATGAAAATAGAAATGTTTAGATACCTTTTCTAAATATAAATTAGCCCTCTCAGAGAGAGCCCATTTTATATTTGCTAAAGTATTCCTTAACTTACATTATTAAAGAAATACTCATTGTTTGAAATGAAAAATTACCCTTTCACTTACTAAAAAGGGTAACATCTTCTTTCTTCGGGTATATTATGCAAAAATATTTGTGTGATAGATTTTATCAGGCCAGCTCCATCTGTCAACAGGTACTTTTAAGTATTTGCTTCTAGGCAGAATTGGTGACAGGCTCTGATAATTTGATCTTTCTTATTCCAATGAGCAGAAAAACCACATCGAAACTGGAAGCTGCAGGTATATTTCAGAGCCTCATAGTTTAATACTCCTGGACCTTCATTTATTACAAAATTTAAATTTTATTAACCTTTTAGTAATTATATGTGATGAGAAATTATTTCATATATTTCATGGTGGAGGCAAGAGTCATAAGGATTGAATATTGATGGCAAAAAAATTCTGCATTTCTCTATTACAAAGTCATAATCCTTACTGTTCTCATAAAAGAAAGTGAAAATTAAAATATATTTGTGATCAAAATACAATATTAAATACTTGGTACACAAATTCTAACCATAATCTATAATATGGAGATAATTACTATTAAAGTATTTCATTTCTGTATACATAAGAAGCATGCATGAATGCTTTTACATAATTCAAATGTAAAATTTTATGTGCTGTTTTAATAAACCTCATCTCTAAATCAGAAAAGTTTCAATTCACTTGTATTTTCACCTTGTTAGTGTTATATGAACAACAACTGATAAATTGTCTTAATTGATTTGAATGATTTGGGGCATTTAGGACCCCAAGTTTTTACTGTTACAAATAATGCTATGATAAATACCTTTATATGTTTATCATTATCCACATTTCTGTAGGACAGACTTTATGAGTATGGCAAAAGTATCAATATTTCTCTGCAACTCAATATGTTTTGTCATATATACAGTTACACAATAATATATATTGCCTCATAATACACAGTATCTATTGCTTTCCACAAAGATTGTGCCAATTTAAACTTACACCCCAGTGTTTTGAAGTTCTGGACTCATCACACCTCAGGAGAACACTGAATTTCAATACATTTTTGTGTGAGAGACTACTATTCCAGTGGTCTTTAAAAGCTGCAATTAAATGAGGTCAAAAGGAAGAGTCTGACTTAATCTGTGAAAAATATGACTTTACTGTTAATTAACTGACCCCAAAGCTTGGTGATATTTTTCCTGATTAGCTCCTAGACCCTGAACTTTTCCTTGTGCTTAGGAAAGTCAGGCTAATAGGGAACATGTAATGGCAATCACTAATTGCATCAGGTATTTCAAATCAGAGGTCTAGTCATTGCCCATTTTCCTTTTTGTTTTTAAAACTTGCAGTTTTCTGAGGGGTTGGCTGTACCAGTTATTACCTCTTTGCCCTTATCATATTTTATGAAAGACACATATACACAAAGACGTATGCCAAAGATAAACTGGATCAAGGGCATCTTTCTTTGGATTGCCAGAATATGATATACAATATGCAGTGTTTAACTACATAGTATCATTTATTGAAAACCCTTTCTCTCATGGCCATTTACTTAATATGCAGCGCTCGATGTGGGGATTATATGGGGGAAAGACTTCTTTCAATTATTCTACACATCCAAACTGAGAGGTTTAAAGTTGTATAAAATTTAGTGTAGGTTATTGAAAGTTTTAAATACACCTGATTAGTCTGCATTGTTATTAGCATCACCCATGTTCTTTGTTGTTCTGTTGCTCAGTCATGTCTGACTCTGCAGCCCCATGGACTGCAGCACACCAGGTTTCCCTGTCCTTCACAATCTCCCAGAGTTTGTTCAAACTCATGTCCATTGAATCAGTGATGCCATCCAACTTTTATCCTCTGTCATTCCCTCCTCCTGCCTTCAATCTTTTCCAGCATTGGGGTCTTTTCCAACGAGTCGACTCTTTGCTTCAGGTGGCCAAAGTATTGGAGCTTCAGCATCGATCCTTCCAATGAATATTCAGGGTTGATGTCTTCACGGTCCATAAACAGATTTGTTGGTGTTTACCGTATGTATGCCCTGACATCCCCATAGGATTTGATCTGGTATGTTTGGGAAGACTTATCTGAATAGTCTTTAAGTTAACCTGAGAAAATTGTGTTAATAAAGTTATCATGATTCTGAAAGCTCTTAACAGACACTGTGCAAGGTACTAAACTGTAGGTTTGTGTATCCAACTGCCTACTTGATGTCTTTACTTGAATATCTCATCTCAGACATCATGAACTTTTATTCCTAAACCTCCTTCACCACTTCAGCTCCCACTTTAGGGATCACTGCTGTTGGCAACTTAATCATTTTAAATTTTAGTTCAATAACCCTGTAGTCATTCTTGACTCTTCTCTTTCTCTCATATCTGACACCAAATGCATGAATGAATCCCATTAGTTCTGCTTTCAAAATAGTTCCAGAAGCTATCTTTTCTCATCACTTTCACTCCTACCATCATCTCCCAGCTGAATTATTATGAGACAGATCATACCAATCCCTTCTCAAAACTCTGCAATTCACTGCTCATTGTTTCATTGAGAGTAAGTAAAATATCCCTAAGGTGCCCCTGCCACTCTTTTCACCTCTTTTCCTCATTGATCCTCATATTCACTTCACTTTAGAGTATTCGGCCCTCTCTTCTTTACCTCTGCATTGGGGCCTTTGTACTAGTGGTTCTCCCTGCTGAGAATGCTCTTTCTCGGATAGCCACCCGACTAAACTCTCACCTTCCTCAACTATTTTTTTTCCAGAAATGTCATCATTTTAATGAGATCTAGTCTGACCACCCTATTTAAATTGCAATCCCAGCACTTCAGGTCCCTCTTACTCTGCTCTACATCTAGTATTTTTCTAAAGCATTTATTGCCTTCTAGACGATCATCATATACCTATTTGCTATTTCTGTTTTTTTGTTGTTGTTGTTTCTCCCACCAAAAGCTAACCTATTAACACCTGAGAGAATGGATTTTTGCTTGCCTTCTTCAATAATGATAAGTCCAAGAGTCTAGAACAGTGCCTTGTACATGAAAAGGAACTGAATAATATTTGATTATTATCAGGTGGCCAAAGTATTGGAGGTTCAGCTTCAGCATCAGTCCTTCCAATGAATATTCAGGGTTGATTTCCTTAAGGATTGACTGGTTTGGTCTCCTTGCTCTCCAAGGGGCTCTCCAGAGTCTTCTTTGGCACTACAATTCAAAAGCATCAATTCTTCAGTGCTTAGCCTTCTTTATGGTCCAGCTCTCACATCCACACATGACTACTGGGGAAAAAATCATAGCTATGACTAGACAGATCTTTGTCGGCAAAGCAATGTCTCTGTTTTTTAATACACTGTCTAGGTTTGTTGTACCTTTTCTTCCAAGGACCAAGCATCTTTTAATTTCATGGCTGCAGTCACTGTCCATAGTGATTTTGGAGTCCAAGAAAATAAGTCTGTCACTGTTTCTACTTTTTCCCCATTTGTTTGCCATGAAGTGATGAGGCCGGATCCATTATGTTAGTTTTCTGAATGTTGAGTTTTAAGCCAGTTTTTTCACTCTCCTCTTTCACCTTCATCTAGAGGCTTTTTAGTTAACCTTCAAGTTAACAGGGGTAAAACTAGACTCTGATGCACAGCCCTATCTTCTCCTAATTCTTCTTTCCTATCTGAGAATTGTCACCAACCACTACTAAGTTGTTCAAGCCAATAAAACTGCAAGTTATCTTGAGCCCTCTCTCTTTCACATCTGAATCCCAAATTAAACCATTATGAAACCATTGAACTTTATCTCAAATGTATCCCAAATCCAAACACTTTTTTAAGAAAACCACTACAGCCATCTCTGGTCATGAAGATGGCTTTAGTAGTCTTCTACTGCAAAGAGATCCAACCAGTCCATTCTAAAGGAGATCAATCCTGGGTGTTCATTGGAAGGACTGATGCTAAAGCTGAAACTGCAATACTTTGGCCACCTCATGCGACGAGTTGACTCACTGGAAAAGACTCTGATGCTGGGAAAGGTTAGGGGCGGGAGGAGAGGGGGACGACAGAGAATGAGATGGCTGGATGGCATCACCGACTCTGTGGACATGAGTTTGGGTGAACTCCGGGAGTTGGTGATGGACAGGGAGGCCTGGCATGCTGTGATTCATGGGGTCGCGGAGAGTCGGACATGACTGAGCGACTGAACTGAACTGAACTGAACCTGTTCTCTTTGCTTCTATTCTGGGTCTTTATAATTCAGTGTCTACATAGAAGATACCAAATCAGACTGTGATGCACCTTTGCTTGAACTCTATGAAAGTGTCCCATTGTATTTAGAATAATTCTGCAATCATTACTGTTTTCTCTAAGATGCATGTGATGTATTCCTTTCTACTTTGAAATGTCTTCTCAAACTCTGTCACATTTATTGCATTTGAACCACCTTGGTCTTCTTTCTGTTTTTAAACCGAATAAGCGGTTTCCTTCCCTAGGGGACATGTAGCTGATGTTCTTCTGCCTGGATCAATCTTTGTTACTTCTGATGAGCCCAAACATTAACCTCTTAGAAAGTATTTCCCTGATCATTACTCTAAAGAGAAATCCCTCTCCCCACCCTTGTTGCATACCCTTTCAGATGTTTTCTGTCCCCAGGCCACAGTGAAGATACAAACTACACTACAGCACAAACTCTGGCTTCCTCATTCATTGCGGTATTTACATTGCCTTGTATAATTTCAGGCACTTAGATGGGGTACAACAAACATTTTTGAACAGATGAATGGATAAATAGGTAAAAGAACAACTAAATAAATTAGCTACAGTTAAAGAACCTCTTGATGAAAGTGAAAGGAGAGTGAAAAAGTTGGCTTAAAGCTCAACATTCAGAAAACTAAGATCATGGCATCCGGTCCCATCACTTCATGGCAAATAGATGGGGAAACAGTGGAAACAGCATCTGACTTTATTTTTGGGGGCTCCAAAATCACTGCAGATGGTGATTGCAGCCATAAAATTAGAAGACGCTTACTCTTTGGAAAGAAAGTTATGACAAACCTAGACAGTATATTGAAAAGCAGAGACATTACTTTACCAACAAAGGTCCGTCTCGTCAAGGTTTTTCTGGTAGTCATGTATGGATGTGAGAGTTGGACTATAAAGAAAGCTGAGCGCCAAAGAATTGATGCTTTTGAACTGTGGTGTTGGAGAAGACTCTTGAGAGTCCCTTGGACTGCAAGCAGATCCAACCAGTCCATCCTAAAGGAGATCAGTCCTGGGTGTTCATTGGAAGGACTGATGTTGAAGCTGAAACTCCAATACTTTGGCCACCTGATGAGAAGAGCTGACTTGTTTGAAAAGACCCTGATGCTGGGAAAGATTGAGGGCAGGAGGAGAAGGGGACGACAGAGGATGAGATGGTTGGATGGCATCATCGACTCAATGGACATGAGTTTGGGTAAACTCTGGAAGTTGGTGATGGATAGGGAGGCCTGGCATGCTGCCATCCATGGGGTCGCAAAGAGTTGGACATGACTGAGCGACTGAACTGAACTGAACTGAATTGAAGCACTTTACTGGTTAGCATTTATTCAGTTTAAAAACTTTACTAAATAAGATATTTTCAGGAAATTATAAATCCTTTTAATACATATATTTGAGAACTGGGCCAGTTTATGCACTCCCAAGGTGCTTGGACATTTCTGCTTTTCTTTTTTTGTTTTTACAGATAGAGAAACTGAGATACGAGTGATTGTCCAACATTGCTGGTATTCTCCACCTAGGGTCATTCATTCTCTATTCAGAATAACTAAAGAAAGTCTTGGCTCAGCTCCAACCATTTGGCCACACTTTCTGAATAGAATCGATTTGATTGTGTAAGAGAACAAAGTAACGTGCACAGGGCTATTTATTTAGCTTCTTTCTTTTCTTGAGATATATGGTCCTTTGCTTTCTTAGTGTGAGAGAACTATGATACTAATATTAACTGAGTCCTTTGGGGAATACAGAATGAAAATTTTACAAAGAGAACCAAGAAGCAGGTTGTCATTTGGATAGATCTTCACTATTGAGTCTTGGGCAGAAATCTGGACAGACCTACTGTTGCTGCTGCTGCTAAGTCGCTTCAGCCGTATCCGACTCTGTGCGACCCCATAGACGGCAGCCCACCAGGCTCCCCCGTCCCTGGGATTCTCCAGGCAAGAACACTGGAGTGGGTTACCATTTCCTTCTCCAATGTGTGAAAGTGAAAAGTGAAAGTGAAGTCACTCAGTCGTGTCCGACTGTTAGCGACCCCATGGACTGCAGCCCACCAGGCTCCTCTGTCCATGGAGTTTTCCAAGCAAGAGTACTGGAGTGGGTTGCCATTGCCTTCTGCCTGGACAGACCACTGCCACAAAATGTTTTATTTTCATTTTTTCAGAGAAGTGAACCCAAATAATGCCACCCAGATGTAAATAACACATTTTATTTAATGAGCAGGGAGACTTAAGACTGTATTTACCTTATCAGTGACGATCACCTTCCTAGTAGAGTGAGCCCAACAAGAGATATGACAATATTTTAACTAGACCTATTCATTAACTATCTGTAAAAGGGAAAGATAATTAAAATAATCAAAGGCAAACTTGCCAGAACACTGCAAGGGGGATCAGAGAGCCTAGATTTATCAGATGAAAGAATGTGGCTACTCAGAAGTTACTGTTACCCAGAGGCTGGGATGAAAGCACATACTGGAGAGACAGAAAATTCACCACAAGTGATTGAATAGAAACATGAAAGAAAGCAGGCTCAGCATCCAAGCCTAGACCTAATTGCAAAGAGGAACTATTCCATGAAATGCAATTAAACTTCCAAGGACATCAAAGCATTCTTCCACAAGGGAGGTGTAAGAGCAAAGAAATATTCCTCTTATAATTAAGAAGCATTATCAAAATTTAGAGGAAAATCCAGAATATCTCTTGAGACTGAAAAATAGTGAAATGAACATATAGGATAGGTTGTTTGTTATGAGGGCAAAAGCATAAAACATAAATAAATGCAATTAGCCCAAGATACTCTAGCTGGTAATATAAATTACCCTGCACTGTAATTAAATGTCATCTAAAAGCATCTTTATAATAATAGTTACTTCATTTTATAATATTTTTGAAAATTAAATTTACAACACTGAATGGAAATGATTCATAATTCTCTATTGTGCTCAAATATAGACACAGTATTCACAGACAACTGTGCATTTCCAATGATATTCTTTTGAGTTGCTTGAAATACATGAAAGATAATGAAGTTCACTATTCCAAAGTAAAATGGAGGAACATGCTTTGCACATAGAACATATACAGTTATGCCTTCCCCACTGGGGGTTTTTCTTACCCAAAATCCTAGTTAATTTGGATTTGATTTTTGTTTACAGCTTTTTCCTAGTAGCAAAGAAAACAAAACACAGGTAGAAGTACAAATTTTGTTGTTGCTTGTTTGTTGCCAAAGAAGGCTAGGAAAGCTGATAGAAATTAGGAAAACCAGAGGATGATTCTGTTAGGAGAAAGGTGTTGGGTGTGTGACACTTACTAATTTAATAAGAACTGTGAGAAGGTGTGTACCATGTATTGTGATCTAAAGACCACCCAATCTTGGATTGTGTATGTTGCTTTCTGTGTGCCCAACTCTGTGACCCTATGGACTGTAGCTCCGCAGGTGCCTCTGTCCATGGGACTCTCCAGGCAAAAATTCTAGAGTGGGTTGCCATTTCCTACTCCAGGGGATCTTCCCAACCCATGGATCAAACCCACATCTCTTACATCTGTCTCCTACATTGGCAGGAGGGTTCTTTACTGCTGGTGCCACCTGGATAGCCCCAGATTATGTATATAGGAGTTAAAAAAAAATCCGTTCAATTTTATCTCACAGATTAAAATATATTTTCCCAAGTCTCTCAAACAATGACATGACTTTGTATCTGAGGCCAGTGAGGATCCTAAAACTGGAGGTAATAATCCTAAGTCACAAAGTCAGAAAGGCATGGGAAACAAATGAAAACTAACCTCTTAGCATTTTTTTTTTCCATTAGAGCACTTTCAGGTATTTTGTTAAAATCACAGAAAGGAATATTTTATAGGAAACATGAGATTCTAAATATAGACAAACTGGACTATGGCTAAGTAATGATATATAGTTGTTGATTTTTCACTTTATATATTTTGCCATCTTTTTAAAATGCAGGTTTATAAGAATTTTAATAGATTAACATGAGATTTCTGTTTTTTTCCTTCAACGAAGAATTTTATTCTTATAAAGTTAGTGGGGAACAAAATTTTCTTGATAGAAAGTAGCCTGATGTCATGATTTTCCAAAGGAAAGAATTTTCAATCAATAGTTGTCATACATGTATAATAAAAACAAGCATTCCCTATCCCAAAACACATTAATTTTCCCTTACAAAATTTCTCAACAGGTGAATTAGAATCTTTCTTTTCTGGCAAATTGGTTATTTATGGGGAAACAAAAGACAACCTAACGAATTAATATTTTTAATTTTAGACTTTAACTTTCAGTAGCAACAGAACAGTGAGATTTTAATTTGAAATTTCCTTGAACTCTTCCCACATTAATGGTACTGATATCTACTTTGACTTTTCTATTTCCGTTTTTAAATTTTGTCATATTTTGTTTAAATCATTTTTTCATAGATTTAATTAAAAGTAATTATAACACATTATGGATGACACACAATGATTGAAAGTAAAGCAAATAGGGACAGCATTTCTTAATAGTTACAGGAAGTCACAGCACTGCACAAATGAAGAATTTTTTCCCAATTCATTCTGCTTACTTGGAAAAAAAAAACAAACATGTGCAGACCTTGTGTAATATGTACTATCTTTTATATTAAGGGGTAAGATTAAGCATATGTTGATATTTACTTTTATATGCATAAAGAGACCCTAGAAAGATACCAACAGCAAACAGAAGATGGACCAGCAAGAGGAGTACATATAGAGATCTTGGGTTCAGAGGAAATCTTAAAGCTGCCAGTAGAGCAGCCAGTAACCTACCAAAAAACATCCTGTAAGAGGGCAGTGACCCTGTGCTTGGAGTGAATTTAGAGTGATGGCAGATGTAAGATTTATGAACTTAGTAATAAGGGGGTTTAAATGCAAAAATAGAGTCCCAGCACACTGGTAGGATGCTGTTCTGTGCAACATGCATGGAATTTCAAGAGAACCAGGAGAAGTGCCTGGAGAAGGGGGTCCCCAACTGACCCTTGGTGTGAAGAAACTGAAAGTGATAGAACCCCGTCATTGAATGGTAGCATGCTAAAGTCCTTGATGCTGGGAAAGATTGAGGGCAGAAGGAGAAGAGGGCATTAGAGGATGAGATGGTTGGATGGCATCGTTGATGCAATGAACATGAACTTGGGCAAACTCTGGGAGATGGTGAGGGACAGGGAGGCCTGTTGTGCTGCAGTCCATAGGGTTGCAAAGAGTTGGACGCAACTGAGCAACTAAACAAAAATTGATACACACAATAACATAGATGAGTGAAAGAAGCCAGACCAGAGAAGGTAATTCTATATTTATGACTATTACTTATTATACTTTCAGCTCTAGAAATATTTCCTTTTTATAAATCACAGTCTCTGATGACTATATCCAATTGAATCATCTGTTTTCTTCAGAACATTAACATGGTTAAACTCATTATTTGCTAGCTATGAGTCAGAACCACCTATTGTTCTGTTTCTATTTTCTGATTTTGCTCGTATTCCTGGTTTTCTTATGGGCCTCATAATTTTGATTTGAATGTCAGATAACCGGCATGAAAAATTGTAGCAGATCTGGGTGATTTATTTAACCTCAAGAGATGATTTAACCTATCCTCTGGCATTTTGAAACAATAGTGGCAAATCATCAGAATCAAATGAAATTTGACTCAAGGTTAAACTTAAGATTTCCTGAGGCTATGTTTATCTCTGGTACTCCCTCAGTACTAAGGTATATCTCTTTAGGAGGTCCATTAAGAGCTTGGGATATTCACCAGAGAATCTCTTGATACCATTTAACTTCAATTTTTATGTCATCACAAGGGGGACTGCTACAGACATCTAGTGAGTACAGGCCAAGAATGCTTCTAAACATTCTATGTGTAGAATAGTCCCTAAAACAAAGAATTATCTGGCCCATAATATCAGTAGTGTCAACTTTGAGAAATCTTGCTTTAATAGATGTATGACTATTTAGGTTACCTATTTGTTTGTGAGTGGGCTTTAGTAATTTGTATCTTTTAAGAAAGAACTATCTTATTTACAGTGTCAAATTTATTGGCATGAGATCATTCACAATATTCTCTAACTTCCCCTTTCGATATTTGTAGACTCTGTAGTGTTACCAGGTCTCTCACTCCTGATTTGTGTCTTCTCTGTTTTTTTCCTGGTCAGTCTGGTTAGAGGTTTATCAATTATATAAGTCTTTTCAAAGAACCGTGGTTTAGTTTCATTCATTTCCTCAACTGATTTTCTATTTCTTTGACTTCCACTCTGTTCTCTATTATTACATTTCTTCTGCTTGGTTTGAATCCAATGCATTCTTCTTTAGTTTTGTAAGTTGGAAATTGAGGTATTTATTCAAAGCCTTATTTATTTTCATTATATGTATATAGAGCTATAAATGTCCCTCTAAATACTGTGTTAAAGCTTTTTTACACATTCTTATATTTTGTCTTCTTCTCCATCAAGTTCAAAATAATTTTTAATGCCCTTTGTTTGTTTTTTGCTTTTTTTACCCAGTGATTATTTAGAAGTTGTGCTATTTAATTTCCAAATAATTGGGAGTTTTCTGAATATTTCTGACTAGTCTGTAATATTTCTGACTAGTCTGACTCCTGACTGGCTTATAGTGTACAACATCGTTGGGCTTCCCTGGTGGCTTAGATGGTAAAGAATCCTTCTGCAATGTGGGAGACCTGGGTTCGATTCCTGGGTGGGGAAGATCCTCTAGAGGAGGGCATGGCAACCACTCCAGTATTCTTGCCTGGAAAACCCCATGGACAGAGGAGCCTGGCAGGCTACTGTTCTTGGTGTCACAAAGAGCTGGACATGACTGAACAACTAAGCCCAGCAAAACACAGTCTCCGATTTAATTCCATCGTCGTCAGAAAATAGTCTTTGTACTACTTAAACCCCTTGAACTTTATTGAGATTCATGTTATGTCCCTTTAATACAGTGTATCTTGGTCAATTTTGAAAATTATGTTTGTTCTGCAGTTGTTTGGAGAGTTCTATAGAGGTCAGTTAGGTCAAAATGATTGATGGTATTGCTCAAATTTCTGTACCATTGTTGTATCCACCATTCAGGCTAGTTGTTGAGAGAGGGTTATTGAAAGCCTGATTATATCTGTGGAGTTTTCTATTTATTCTCACAGCACTGTAAGTTTTGATTTGTGTATTGTGATGCTCAACATAGCATTAATTAACCATATAAGACTGTAGGTCCTCTTGATAAATTGACATTTTTTTCACTATGAAACAGCCTTCTTTATCACCGGCAATATTCTTTGCTCTGAAATCTACTTTTTCTCATATTGCTATAGCCACTTCAGCTTTTAACAGTATTGGGATGATATATCTTTTCCTATCCTTTAATTTTTAATTCAGTTCTATCTCCATGTGTAAACTAGGTTTCTTATAAGTAACATATAATTGTCTTTGTTATCCAATCTGACAGTCTCTGCCTTATAATTGTATGTTTAGACAATTTATATTTAATGTGATTATTGATATGATTAAGTCTCTATTTTGTTATTTGACTTTGTCCTATTCTTCTTTAACTGAATTCTCTTTGATGAGTCAAGCATCTTTAATTACTCAATTGTATCTCATTTATTAGCTTATTAGTTATAACATTTATTTTTGATATTGATTTTACAGATAATAATTCACATTTTTAACTTATCACAGTCTATCTTTATGCATACATGCTAAGTTGCTTCAGTCATGCCCAACTGTTTGCAAACCTGTGGATATAGCCCACCAGGCTCTTCTGTACATGGGATTTTTCCAGGCAAGAATATTGGAGTAGGTTGCCGTTTCCTTCTCCAAGGGAATCTTCCTGGCCAGGTATTGAACCCACATCTCATATCTCTTGCATTGGCAGTCAGGTTCTTTACCACTAGTGCCACCTGGGAAACCCACAGTCTATCTTTAAGTGATATTATATCTCTTCACATATAGAATATGAACTTTACAATAGTATATATGTATTTCTCTCCCAGCTTTTATATTATTGTTGTGATATAGTCTACTTATTTACATGTTGAGTTCAATTTAGTCACTCAGTCATATTCAGCTGTTTGCAACCCATGGACTGCAACACGCTAGGCTTCCCTGTCCATCACCAACTCCCGGAACCTGCTCAAACTCACATCCATTGAGTCGGTGATACCATCCAACTATCTCATAATCTGTCTTTCCCTTCTCCTCCTGCCTTCAGTCTTTCCCAGCATCAAGGTCTTTTCCAATGAGTCAGTTCTTTGCATCAGGTGGCCAAAGTGTTGGAGTTTCCACTTCAGCATCTGTCCTTCCAATGGATATCCAGGACTGATTTCCTTTACATGTGGTATAAACCACATGCAATTTCCTTTACATGTGGTGTAATATTCAGGACTGATTTTATTTAAATGTGGTGAACCTCAAAACACATTGTGATTTTGTGTTTATTTAAGTGAGTAAGTGAAAGTCACTTGCCTGTGTCTGATTCTTTGTGACCCCATGGACTATACAGTCCATGGAATTCTCCAGGCAAGAATGCTGGAGTGGGTAGCCTTTCCCTTCTCCAGGGGATCTTCCAACCTGGGGATCAAACCCAGGTCACCCGCATTGCAGGCAGATTCTTTACCAGCTGAGCTGCAAGGGAAAGCCTTTATTTAAGAGCTTATCTTAAAAAAAATTTAAACAACATAAAAATATGACACATTTTTCCTTATAGTTACCATTTTTGGTTCTCATTATTTCTTATATAAATCTGTACAAGAAATAATGAGCACCATGATTTCAAAGACTTTTTCTGTTCCTCCACCCACCACTGACACACACTTATCCTTTGGGAACTTCAGTTACACAGAGAGTAGTTTATTTTTGGGTTTCTCTGGGAGCTCAGCAGTAAAGAATCCACATGCAAGGCAGGAGATGCAGGTTCAATCCCTGGGTTGGGAAGATGGCCTGAAGAAGGAGATGGCAACCCATTCCAGTGTTCTTGCCTAGGAAATCCATGGGCAGAGGAACCTGGTGGGCTGTCTATAGGATTGCAGAGTCAGACATGACTAACTGACTAAACAACAATGAAGTTTACTTTAAGTTGTCCCATAGCCCAGTAGTATTTAACTTATTTTAAAAAGTTTTCTTTTTTATTCACTATGCATAGTTTCTTCTGCTATATCTTCATGTCCACTCATCTTTTTATCTATAATATCTAATATGCCCTTAATTACACCCAGTGTTTTGGGGTCTTCTTATATATTTCATAATTCTATTTTTTAAGCAGCTTGTTTTGAGGTATAATTTATATGCAATAAGGTTCACCTATTTTAAGAGTACAGTTCAATCATTTTTAGTACTTTGTATAGGCTTATGTTTTCATTTCTCTTGTTAAGATGCCTAGGAGAGGAATTATTGGATTAAAAGATAATTCAATGCTTAACATTTAAGAAACTATTAAATTATTTTTAAAGTGGTTGCACCAGTCTACACTTCAACCAGTAATATGAGTCTTTCTATATACTCACCAACACGTGTTATTGTTGGTCTTTTTTTTTTCTATTATAGTCTGTCTGTGCTTATTCTCTGTTTGTATATGTTTAAGATATCCATTCAAATCTTTTGCTCATTTTTAATGTTTTTTTTAATTATTTTGAGTTATAAGGTTTCTTTTTATATTTTGGACACAAGTCACTGAATGTATGAATTTATTTTTTCTAAGTCTTTGGATTGTCTTTTTACTTTTATAGTGATATATTTTGAAGTGCCAAAACTTTTACTATTGATGAAGACCAATTAAAATTTTTTTTTTCCTTTATAGATTTTGCTTTTGGTGTTTTATGTTAGAAATCTTCACCTAACTAAGATTGTGAAGATTTACTCCTTGTTTTTTTCTAAGAAGTTTATAGTTTTAGCTCTGTCTGTAGACCATTTTGACTGTTTTTGTATACTTACCGTTTGGAAAATCCAGAATGTAGTTGTAACTGTTTTAATGTTCTTGTCTGCAAATTCAAACATCTGTATAAATTCTGTTTCAGTTAGTTGATCTTTTTCTTCTCATTATAAGTTATATTATCTTGATTTTTTTTCTGCATGCCTGGCAGTCTTTGATCACATGCTAGACATTATAAATTTTACCATGGTGTGTGCTGGATATTTTTGTATTCTTATAAACATTCATAAACCTCATTCTTACAATGAAAAAATTATCATAGTTTAAGTGGCAACTTTTTTTCACTTTTGAGTGGTACATAAAATAATAGTGTATTACACAACTGATTGAATTTTACATTTACTAAAACATATAATGAAACACCTATATTAAAAGATCATCTTTATATATGTGCCTGAACCATACATTTATGAATAATAAAATACTAGAATTGAGAAATGGAAAATGTTGAAGGACAAATAATGCTTTCATGCCAGAGAATGGTACAGTAGCAATATGATATTACTGAATCAGGAATGACTAATACTCAATGCTAAATTATTACTCCAATATAAAACTTCCAAACATTCACCAGAGTCTCTTCCAAACATGTTTTGAGAAGAAAATGAAGACTTTGACATTTTAGTGGACATAAAGGAAAAAGAATTACTCTGAGGGGCAATATACCAATGAGATCCAGAATTCAGCAGGAACAGAAATTTATGACCTGAAATAACAATAACAAATTTAGGATCTTAAAATTTCTGTAATCTTGGGGAAATTATTGGATATACCTAACCAATTTGTGGTGCTGGAGAAAACTCTTGAGAGTCCCTTGGACTGCAAGGAGATCCAACCAGTCCATTCTAGAGGAGATCAATCCTGGGTGTTCATTGGAAGGACTGATGCTAAAGCTGAAGCTCCAATACTTTGGCCACCTCATGCGACGAGTTGACTCACTGGAAAAGACTCTGATGCTGGGAGGGATTAGGGGCGGGAGGAGACGGGGACAATAGAGAATGAGATGGCTGGATGGCATCACCGACTCAATGGACATGAGTTTGAGTGAACTCTGGGATTTGGTGATGGACAGGGAGCCCTGGCGTGCTGTGATTCATGGGGTCGCAAACAGTCGGACATGACTGAGCGACTGAACTGAACTGAACTGAACCAATTTCATTCACTTTTCAAAGAAGCAAATGACATCATCTGATATCTATGTAAGACATATATCTTTTGTATACCTATAATATGCAGTTTACTATGCAAGTTATTTTAGATGACAAAATAAAAGCAAATGACATTGACCGGAACTTAAGTCAGTATATTTGTACATGCATATGTAGTCTATATATGCACATAGTTATATTAAAAATACAAATATCTATAACCTTGTCACAAAAATATTATATAAAGAAGTTATAAAGATTAAATAAGATACAACTTTCAATCCAAAATAAGTAAAGGTCATGAACATATGATTCAAAGTGAGAATTCACTACTAAGTATATATTTACTCTAGCAATCAGAAGTTTACAAATTGAAACAATATGGTATCACTTTTTATCCCAACCAACTTGGTTAATTACACAATATCTCAATAGAAAGCCTATGAAAAAAAATGACATTCTTATACATAGCTAGAAGCATTCTAAATTAATTTAATACTTTTGGAAATACATAATAATCACTCTTAATTCAGCTTTGTGCTAAATTCTAACATAATCTTTACAAAAATGATACACAGTAGGTTCAGTTCAGTTCAGTTCAGTCGCTCAGTCGTGTCCGACTCTTTGCGACCCCATGAATCACAGCACGCCAGGCCTCCCTGTCCATCACCAGCTCCCAGAGTTCACTCAAACTCATATCCATCGAGTTGGTGATGCCATCCATCCATCTCATTCTCTGTTGTCCCCGTCTCCTCCCGCCCCCAATCCCAACCAGCATCAGAGTTTTCTCAACTGAGTCAACTCGTCGCATGAGGTGGCCAAAGTATTGAAGTTTCAGTTTTAGCATCAGTCCTTCCAATGAACACCCAGGATTGATCTCCTCTAGAATGGACTGGTTGGAACTCCTTGCAGTCCAAGGGACTCTCAAGAGTCTTCTCCAGCACCACAGTTCAAAAGCATCAATTCTTCGGCGATCAGGTGGTATTATCCAATTATGCAATAAGAAACTGGGTTTACAAGAGATTAAATTATATCCTTAAGGCCACATAAATGAGTGAATTAAAATTTGTATCCAGGATCACAGCTTTAAAGCTTATAGTCTTTCTATTACATCTTTTGAGCCAGTAATTTCCCTTCTGTGAATTTGTCTTAAAGATAATCTAAATATTTTAAAAGTCATAATCATATACATATGTGAAATGTCATGAAATATAATAAAAATGTTGTAAGTAGTTTACTGGCATTGCAATAGTTCATAGTTAAATAAATCTTGATATAACCACTTAATGAAATATTAGCCAGAAGTCCTCATAGACTATTGTGATGTAGAGAATACTTATGACTTAATATTTAATAAAAGCTCTGTGTAAAAATCAGCATGAAGAGTATTTTTTCAAATATATAAAATAAGCTTATAAAAATAGAAGAAAATCTTTTCTAATTGATCATAGTTATTGGACTTGGGCATTGAATTATGATGATGTTTTCCTCTCTTGTTCAAACACAATGTTATTTTAATGCTTTTGTAATTATTCTAAGATAAGCACCAACACACAACTGACCAAAAAAGTGCCAAAGTGTACCATAAACAGTGTCATAGATTTTGAGACAAAGCAAAAAAATAATCATTGTCATTGTTACAAGGGACCCATAAAGTATGGCCTTGAAAAACAAGCAAGTCATGTCTATGGTTTTGCCAAATATGTCTATGAAGTGACGTCAAACATCATATATCGTTTTTTTTTTAAAAAAAAAGAGGGAGCAAGTGTCTAAGTATCAAATAATTCTTTTGGCACTTTTGCCCTCTCACTATAATGGAACTAAGGCTAGCCAGTGGACTTAAGATGAGGCAGTGGAGAAGAAATATAGTCTCAATTCTTTATTCTGAAAGATTTAACTTTATTACATACCTCTTCTGACACTCAGTCTAGCCACTCCTTCTCTCCTCTCCTCTAGGAAGGAAGAGCATATGTGGTTCAATGGTCTTAAGAGAGTGCAGGAAGAAAATACTATTAGACATACTTCTTTCTGCTTCTAACTTCAAGTGATACTTTGGTTCTATTAATCTCTACCATTCATTCTCAGAGATAAGTATTCAAAGTCAGCTTAGAGTCCTGGGCTGAGTGAAAGTTGAGAATGAATTTACTGGAGTGCTATGTTTACTAAATACAAATCCATTTCCCAAGATAACTGACCTTGCTTATTAGCAGTAGATCTTGAGATCAAAGCCAGGAGTTAGATCGTAGATAGTTTCACTAAAGTATGCCTTTGTAAATGTATCTACTAACTACAACAAATAATTCATCTTTTTTAATTTAACAAGATAATTAGGACATTGTGCTATATGTGTGTACAGATGGAATAAAAAGCAATTAAAAGGTGACTTCAGAGATGGAGTGGAATTGCCATGAGTATTTCAATTCACGTGTTGATAAAACATGTAAATAACATTCTCCAAAATCCTTACTTTCATTGAACAGTAAGACAGCAATATTCAAGTAGGGTTGTTTGTTTTAAAAGCAATAACCTGGAGTCATTTCTGTTTATCACCAACGTGAGAAGAAGTGGAAAAACATGAGACGGTCTAAACACTGGCCTTACAAGGCCATATGGCACTTCCTATTCTCCACCTAGTCTCCCCACCCACTGAATAAAATAACCATCATGGAATGACACTTTTTCCTTGCTTAAATTTGGCTATAAATTGAAGCGTAACTTTCTGAATAATTATTTTGAGCCTGTAAATGGTGTCTCTCTATAACCAACCAAGCACATAACACGAAGATGAAGATTAGACTTATTTTCACTTCATTTCACTTCTTTGTAATTGACAAGCTCTCGCTGGGTGTCAACTTTAAAAGATGACAAATCCTAAATCTTAGAGGACCCAATTCAATAGTTCAACTTTCTAAATTGTTTGCAAATTAATCTACATTTTCAAATGAGTCAGGCATGAAATATAAGATGACATCTATATTACAAAAATATTAATTTCCTTGTCTTTCTCTTTTTCCCTGTCAAAGACAAAAGGTACATTTAAAATGTTCATTTTTTTAAGAGATAGTAAAAATGAATATATAGTATGCATTTTAGCAACTTGGCTTTTTTCGCTTTTTTTTAATACTAATTTATTTCTCTCTATTTAAACATGCAGGTTATTCAGCTTGCAAATGTTCTATGTATTGATAAAGAAAAATTAAATTTGTGAAGTATTTTCAGTGCCTTACATTTTTTAATAAAGATTCAACAAATGAAATAGTAATCTGAGCCCCATTGATTTAAATTCTAGCCTTAGCCCCCTTCTCAATTAGCCCTTGCCTCAGTTTATCCACATGTAAGTAAACACTGCTGTTTTTTTCTTGCAGTCAACTTGATGGTTATAAATGCTCTGCATATTTTTAATTCCTAACTAAAATAGTTATAACATCAATGTCAGTGATCTGATTTACTGAAGGGTATGAAATATAAGATAAATATTGTAGGGTTGTCTGTTCCTCTAAAATGAAATTTCAGATAATTTTTTACTTCATTGATTAAACATATATTTTGTGTCCAATAATTAACTCCAATATTACTATCAAAAGAAATTGATCTAAATTAATTAATGATCATTAGAGGATCAAATCATACTGCTCTTAAAGATATCACATTTCAGATAATTCTATTTCCTTAGTACTTTAACATTCTCCATTTAGGAGGGCTTAGAAAATATTGCCATTTCAGGAAATAGCAAGTTGAAGAATTTCCAAGTTATTTTAGATATTAGATCCTATTGACCAACTGTCATGATTATCATTATCAAATGTTATTGAACATGAAATTAATATAAATGAAATGAATTAAAAAGAGCAAACTACCCACTGATATCAGCAGGGTCACTACCCTTCTGGGACAGGAAATTATTAGGTCACATTTAAATTCAATAGAGACTTGTTTGTTTAGGAAAGTTGTGTAAAAACATATATTTGTAGAGCTGAGAGGGACTATATAGGTCACCTCATCCAACTTAACTATTCTATAGAAAACTGAGGCTAATATAATCAATATAAATTAAAGGTAAAAAATTATGAAAATAAGTTCTTTAAAAATTAGTCTTTTAGGAACTTCCCTGGTGGTCCAGTGGTTAAGAATGCACCTTGCAATGCAGAGAACACTTTTGATCTCTGGTCAGGAAACTAGGCTCCCAGATGCCAAGGGGCAACTGAGCCCACATGGGGCAACTAGAGAGTCCTGTGCTGCAACGAAAAAATCCACATGACACAACTAAAATCCTGCATGCTACGACTAAGACCCCAATACAACCAAGTTAATTAAAATCAGTCCATCAAAATTTCTAAAAAAATAATTTCATATATTAAGCACATTCCATTATGTTTATTAATAAAGAACATAAAGGTGACTTTCATATATTAATAGACTCATGACTTAGAACAAGACCATAGCCCTAACCACTGTGTCTGTACAATTAAACCACGTAAAGGGATGGCCTAAAAGCTCAGCTCAAGTTGCTGATTCAGCTGCTGCCATCAAAAGGGGTGCAGCATTTTATCTGATGTAAGTCAATGAAGGGAATATAATTTAATGCAAAACTCTGGGATTGAAGAACAGAAGAAGAAACCAGAGACTCTAATTTGGGGCTCCAAGACAGCTATGTATGAGTCCTTCTTTGATTTCAGTAGTTCTAATATTACCGTTTCACTAATTAAAATTGAATTTCTTGACTGAACAGTCTTCACTGAACTACATTATATGTATTTATAAAATACTCTGTCTTGCCTTGGCTACACTATACCAATGATTTCTGCATCCTGCCATTTAGACATGGTGTCTTGAATCCAGACAGTGTTAGTTACACACAATGGTTACGATGATTTGTTTCTTCTGCCTTCGTGTCCATTCACAACCTCCAGCAGTAATAGAAACAATTATAATATAGTTATTTATATAGGTGTCTGTCTTCTCCCTTAAATTTTGTGATTCTTGAGGGCATGAATTTCTTTTTCCATAATGCCAGATAAGCACCATATACAGGGGAGGTGTTAAAAACAAGTTTTTAAAAAAAGAATTAGTGAACATGAATACATTTTCAGGATTATAAATTGTCCTCCCAAGCTGCCAGCTATTTATCTTCCATTCAGTTCAGTCATGAAGTTTGGATCTGGTTAAAAAAATATATAAATGCATCTAATATGCTGTCATTTTTTTTCCTTCCTTTGAGACTTTCATGTTGGACTGTGGCTTCCTCTTTGAAATACTAGTATACAGGTTTAGCAGCCATTTTGCAGAGCAACTCTATCTGATTCTTTCCTTTGCCTGAAACAATAACTGGCTTGGTAAGAAATAAAGTGAGGTTATCTAAGGAAGCAAAGATACTAATGTCAATTGATGAGGGTTTTTGATATCCATGCTGTTGTTTTTCAGTCACTAAGTCATGTCTGACTCTGCAACCCTGTGAACTGCAATATGCCAGGCTTCCCTGTCCTTCAGTATCCCCCTGAGTTTGCTCAAACTCATGTCCATTGAGTCAGTGATGCCGTTCAACCATTTCATCTTCTGTTGTCCCCTTCTCCTCTTGCCCTTAGCTTTCCTCAGTAGTTTTAATTAATACTTGCTTGTCCATGTTATTATCCTCAAATACCTGTACTTGGAAGAGTGTTAAAATACCCAGTTAGGAAGGTTGTTCATAGATTAAAGCCTAGTAGAATACTCTGAAGTTTTCAGAAATTCAAAAAGATTTGTTAACTGAGACAGAAAATGATTGCATTGGCTTTTCTTCCAGTTCTATGTACTCTCTTTAGCTCTAATCTATAGTATCACTAAAATGACTATTTATTGAAAGATATTAGGGACAGTCATGCATCTACTTCAACATGGTTCTATTTTTTTCATTTTATATTTAGGACTTCCTCGCGGTCTCTGGATTCTGCCCCCAAGTATACATTTCATGGTACAGACAATCTCTCTGGTTTAGAATAATGATTGGCAAACTCTAGAAAGTTAAAGAGCTAGATAGTAAATATTTTCAGTTTTGCAATCTGTGTGGTCTCTGTTGCAGATTATAGAAGGAAGGCAGTTGCAGACAATGTCTAAAGGAATGGACATTGTTGGGTTTCAATAAAACTTTATTTAGAAAAACAGATGGGAGATTGATTTGGGTCATCCTTTCATGAGTTGCTTACTCTTGGGTCTTCTTTTCCTGTGTTACTTCCAACCATATTGTACTAGCCTTTTTGATCTGGGACAAATATCCAATTATTATTCTAAATCTATGCACTTAAAGTACTTTAATCTCCTATTATAATTCATATAAATGCTTAGCCTTAATTTTCTTATTTGTGGAGTAAGGATAATATGTTACCTCTCTGCCTTTTGTGAAAATGTAATTACTACATGTAAAAATTTTTATCACTTGTGAAGTACTGTGTAAAGTTAGCATAGAATTATTTTGGTGAACAAATCCATGTGATTATTCAAAGTTCTTAAACTATTGGTCTTAGAAATGGAAAGTTTAAATATCAAATATCAGAAATCATAAATTTAGCAGCTGATGATATTTTCCAAATGCTATCTTATCAAGGTGAAGTAAATACTTGCTCAATTTATATTAGATGGCTACCTGGGGCATCTTTGATTTCTTGGTATGCTAATGTTATATCCATTTATTCTTCATCAGTGACTTAGGAATTCCTTATAATGAGCACAATTGAAAACTGGATTTTCACTTCACACACCATTTCTAATTAAGAAATAATTAAATGATTTTAAAATGTCAAGGAATTTGGTTCAGTGGTTATGTTAGCATAAGTAATTATATGATTCTAATCATAACTTTTCAGTCTGCTATGATCGTTTTCAAGCAGATTTTATTCATTTCTCAAAGTCATGAATTTATCTTTAATGTATAAAGTTGCTTTCTAAAAAAAAAAAAATCTAGCAGCAGAAGCCAGGAAGAAAATGGAGTACACATTCACTGAGCTGTGAAATGTGAAGATCTATTCAACTCCATTAACTACAAAATATACATCATCCACTAACGTACTGGACAATGAATGACTCTATATGGAGCACTACATGTCCAAATTACTGCAAGATGAATACATTGGTAAAGGTTAGATGCTAGAGATAACTGTTTACATATATTAACAGAAGGTAAGCTTTGACGGTCTTGCAGTCCTTTCAAAGCTTAATGCACTCCAATTCCAATGAGCACTATAGGAATTTCAGAAAAATTCTCTGACAAAAACATCCATAACCTTTATTTTCAGCGTAGAGAAAGATTAAGTTATTTACAATACTTTTAATTTTAGAAAAGCTGTAACCCATGTTGGCTTTAGAATGATTTTTATTTATTAAGCATCTACTAAATGCCTCTTATGTAAATTTTATGTGAGCAAAGGGAGCAAACAGGAAAATAAATAAGTAGGCTTCACTGTAGAACCAAAAGCTTAGTGACATTTTGTCAACATAAAATTTAGTAATTTTAAAGGGAAATGATCCATATTTGGTTTTGCTTTTTAAATACTTTCCTATTAACTTTATGATATATCAATATTCAGGAAGCTCTTACAGAGATTAAAAATAATTTTTTTCTGGGAGATAGAATTTATTTTGTTTTTCTATTAGAAGATGGGTATTTTCTGAGTTTCCACAGGAAGAAAATATCAGACTTCAATATGCCTCCATAATATTCAGCAAAAGCACTTACAAGCATAGCTTGTAACTACTGTGAACATGAATAGGTAAAATGAGTAAATGTCATCTGTCCTCTCATGGGATTTATTTCATGCTCACACATCAGTTCAGTTCAGTCACTCAGTCATATCTGACTCTTCGCAACCCCTGGACTGCAGTATGCCAGGCTTTCCCGTCCATCACCAAGTCCCATGCTCAAACTCCTGTCCATAGAGTTGGTGATGCCATCCAACCATGTCATCCTCCGTTATCTCCTTCTCCTCCTGCCTTCAATCTTTCTCAGCATCAGGGTCTTTTCCAATGAGTCAGTTCTTCACATCAGGTGGCCAGAGTATTGGACTTTCAGCTTCAGCATCACTCCTTCCAATGAATATTCAGGACTGATTCCCTTTAGGATGGACTGGTTTGATCTCTTTGCAGTCCAAGGGACTCTCAAGAATCTTCTCCAACATGACAGAGTCCAACTCTCACATCCATACATGACTACTGGAAAAACCATAGCTTTGACTAGACGGACCTTGGTTGGCAAAGTAATGTATCTGTTTTTTAATACACTGTCTAGGTTTGTCATTTCTTCCAAGGAGTAAGCGTCTTTTAATTTCATAGCTGCAGTCACTATCTGCAGTGATTTTGGAGCCCAAGAAAATAAAGTCTGTCACTGTTTCCATTGTTTCCCCATCTATTTGCCATGAAGTGATTGGACCAGATGCCATAATCTGAATGTTGAGTTTTAAGCCAGCTTCTTCACTCTTCTCTTTCACTTTCATCAAGAAGCTGTTTAGTTCCTTTTCACTTTCTGCATAAGGGTGGTGTCATCTGCATTACATGAGGTTATTGATATTTCTCCCGGCAATTTTGATTTCAGCTTGAGCTTCATCCAGCCTGGCATTTCTCGTGATGTATTCTACATAGAAGTTAAATAAACAGGGTGACAATATACTCCTTTCCTAACTTGTAACCAGTATACTCCTTTCCTAACTTGTAACCAATATACTCCTTTCCTAACTTGTAACCAGTATACTCCTTTCCTAACTTGATGTACTCCTTTCCTAACCAGTAACCAATATACTCCTTTCCTAACTTGATGTACTCCTTTCCTAACTTGTAACCAGTCCATTGTTCCATGTTCAGTTCTAACTGTTGCTTCTTGATCTCCATACAGGTTTCTCAGGAGGCTGGTGAAGTAGTCTGGTATACACACACATACACACATACATACACACAGATTTATGTGGAGATATATATATATATATATATATATATAACTAGTAGTTGAATGAAACAGGAATTCAGAAAGACTATTATAATAAGCTAGCACTTACTATGTGTTCACCATGTGTTCGGCACTCATGAATGTTTTTTATTCATCACTCATTCCTCAGTACCTCCTATTGAGATAAATTTTGTAATTACTCCCATTTTACAGACCAGGAAACTGAGCAGTAGAGAAATTAATCAAAATACCCCAGTTCACATAGTCATGAGGTGAAAGAGCCAACGCCTAAATCCAAGCAATTTAGCAGCTGAATCTACACCCTGAATAGTCAAGCTATCCATTCTCCTCTGAGTAACAAATTTTTTACCAATGCAAAGTCCTTTGAGTTTTGTATGACTGATTTTGAAATCCTTATGCAATACTTATACCATGGTCTCTGACTCATATAATTTATTTTGAACAATTCAGAATTATATACATTTCATATGGCATCTTGAAGGCACATGCGCAATTTTCATCTTTGAAAATTCAGTTAATAAGTCGATTATTTTTAGTTATCAAAAAGAGATGTTTGCCCTTATCAAATGGGTTGTTGCCACTTTTGAGCAGCAGAATTTATACAGTTATTTGCATTGAATGCAATTTCCATCCTTAACTGTAACTATCAGTTAAGTAAAAGTTATGTAAATGCTAATAACTATCAATACATCTTAGTGGTGAAAAAGACCTCTAAAATTAAAATTGATCAAAGTTTGAAACCACTAGCAGCCTAAAAGCTACAAGTCTTTAACCTCATTTATATTTTCACTAGACTTGAGTCAATTGATTTTAATTGTAAAGGAAAATATCAATATTTACAATCATGTATGAAAACCTAAAGAGGTATCATCAGAGACTGTGCCTAAGAGGCAGGCACAATTCAGCATTCTATAATGTAAGCTCTCTAAATTTCTGCTCCCCCACCAGTGGATAACATATAGGGTTATCGTATACCTCACATTGTAGGTTTACTTGCACTGATTTGCAGATGTTATGTTATTAACCTCATGAACTTCCTGTATAATAGTGCAATATTTAATCCCATATGTTCAAAGTCTATGTAAACTTAGAAGTATTTTCATCATTTATCACAGGTGAAAAACAAAATATTTTCAAACACTTTTTCACCTTCTGTGAATGCTCTGACATAGGAGGAGAATCTATAATGTGAATTACAGCCACTTAGTCATTAGAGTTTATTTATGATCTATCACAAACTTTAATCTAGGGAGAAATAAAGAATCATTAATACATGGTATACACATTACTAGTTTTGCATGAAATTTCCAGTTTCTATAACTATGATCTAATGTGCAAATACTAAGAACTCAAAGGAGTTTTTATGTAAGAAAGATCAAGGCATTTCACATATTTTGGAAAAAGTCTAATAAAAATATCTTTTGGAGAGAAAACAATAATAAAAATCACTTTCATAAAAAATGTAGGGATGAAAATATAAAAATATGAATACTAGTTACTTGAGGGTGGAGTGTTTTTTTAAAGTTCTTTCCCACTTTTACCTATTTTAAAATTTCCCTGCAATAATCCTAGAACAATTATATTAAAATTTGGATTAGGGCATTTGATGGTGTAATTGGGCAGAATCTCATCTTGTTTATCCCACAAACAGATTTTTGTTTTAGAAATCTTTATATCTCAGTATTTCAGCTGGAAAAGATGTTATATTTGAATTAAAAACTACTTACTGGCTATAATTTATTTGAAGTGCATTTAACTAAATGGAAGTGGAAACCACACATTTACTCCATAACCATTTTATTAACACTTTCTACGAAGTAATTCAGGTTTGGAAACAAGTTTATATGGAATCTTAGTGTAGCATCTGAGTAGAAAAATAATGCAGTCTGAATTTGATGGCTTTATCTACACCAATTCTATGAATTATAATTCCTATGTATTTCAATCAATCTGCTTAATAGCACCAATCATTTTTGTGGGGTCAGGGTTTTGCTATAACATAGATTAGTATGGTATAATAATTTTTCTTTGTTAGTGCAGCATGACTAATTAAGTACTTCCTTTTAATGTTTGATTGAATTTGGTAAAAACCATAGTTCAAACAAATGAAGGTGTGTCACTGACCTCAAATGGGACCTGGGTTTAAGCAAATCATTTGATGGAGCAAAGAACTAAATTAGTTCTTTTCCTCATTCTATTTTTATCAAGATATGAAATATCTCAAGTTGTTTCTAAATGAAAGTATATTTGTAAGATATTTATTAAATTGTGAACTTTCGAGCTCTGATGCAAAATTTGAAGGCAAAATAATTTTTTCATATGTATTAAATATAAATATGATTTATATTAAAAATTTACAGATTTTTCTTTCAAAATTGTTGTTAAATCAGGACAACTGCTTGTTAGGTTTCCATTTTTCATAGTGTCATTTTATGTCACTGCTGTCACGTGAATAACAGGCAATCAGGATTGAAAGGTTTTCAGAATTGCAGTCCTCTAGATGTTACAATTAAATTAATTATAAGTCAGGATAAACAGTTCTTAATCACATAAAACAGTTCTGCCACATTATACGCACTTCTGTTATGATGTAAATTGAAAGTCAGTGAAATATTTTTTTAAATAAATAAATCTGCATGTTCACAAAACTCTAGCTAACCCCTCATTAATAAACAGATGCACTGAAAACGATGTGCCCCAAACATCTGCTGTTGCTAAAAATGACATCTTATTTTCCAATTTTAGTATTAACTATTTGATAAACTAAATAGTATTTATTTTCCATTTTTATATGTACAATCAACCGCTAAACAAATCTTAAGTACTTTATTCATGGGCAAGCTAGCTTGACAAAATGGATTGTTCTCAGCAGAGAGTCAGAGAAATAAAGGCAGTCAGAGTGTCTCAGTCCATTTGGGCTAATATAACAATACCCTAGACTGGGTGGTTATAAACAACAGACATATATTTCTCACAGTTCTGGAGAATGGGATGTCCATGATCAAGGAGCAAGCAGATTTTGGTATCCAGTAAGGTCCTGCCCTGGGCTTCCCAGGTGGTGCAGTGGTAAAGAATCCACCTGCCAATGCAGGAGACACAGGAGACGTGGGTTAGATCCCTGGGTCGGAAAGATTCCCCTGGAGGAGCCAATGGCAACCCACTCCATCACTCGTGCCTGGAAAATTCTTTGGAGAGAGGAGCCAGGCAGGCTAGAGTCCCTAGTGGGGTCTCAAAGAGTTGGACACAGCTGAGCACACACACACGCAAGGTCCTGCTTCCTGGTTCATAGATGACTCTCCCCCACCCCCTACATTTTTTTTCAGTGTCCTACACATGGCGAAAGAACCAGGGATTTCTGAGAGTCTTTTCTGTAAGGCCATTAATCTCGTTATAAGGGCTCCACCCTCATGACCTAATCATATCCCAAAGGCCTTACCTCCAAATAACATCACATTGAAGTTTAGTTTTGAACATATGAATTTGGGGGAAACACAAATTCAGTCCATAGCCCAGACAGTAGTAGATCTTACAACTAATAAAAGAGAATTACATGAAGAGCCAGGTTCTATAGTGCTGGAGATACACATAGAACAAGACACAGTGGTTCATGATTCTGGGTCCCATGTCCTGTGGCAGGTAGGCAGATGACAATTGTAAGGTTTCAGTACCAGCATTCAAGCTAAGTTAAAAGCAATAAACTTTCTTCCCCAAACCCCATATATTACACTAAAAACAATTAGATTGACTACTATAATTATTCTGTTTATAAGGCATTTCATATACTATTATAGTGTTCTGACTATTCTGAGAGTTACTTATTGAATGACTGCTATGTTTTGATTTATGCGAAATACAGTTTTTATTTATTCAATGTTATTTATCAAGAACCTATTATGTGACTATACTCTGCTAAGTACCAGCTTACATAAAAATTTCAAGAATTCTGTATTCCACTAGGAGAAATAATAATGGAAACCAACAACTATATTATATTGCAAAATACTGACAGAAGATACATACAAAGGAAATCCCTAGGGAAGACTACCCTGTGTGTGTGTGTGTGTGTGTGTGTGTGTGTGCTCAGTAGCTCAGTCATGTCCAACTCTTTCAATCCTGTGGCCTGTAGCCTGCCAGACTCCTCTGTCCATGGGATTATCCCAGCAAGAATAATAGAATGGTTTGCCATTTCTTCCTCCAGAAAATCTTCCTGAGTCAGGGATCAAACCCGTCTCCTGTGGCTGCTGCATTGGTAGGCCAATTCATTACCACTGCGTCACCTGGGAAACTCCTGGGGTGTTATAACAGGGAACCAAATTCATTAGGCAAGGCAGGGCATTCTCAAAAAACTTTCAATAAAGTTTGAAGTTTACAAAGTATTTAGAAAGAGATAAATATTCTATGCCAAGGGAACAGCACACTGAATGGCTCAGAATATTAAAGAGCCCAAAGAGAGCATTTAAGAAACTCAGAATAAGTTTGACACCCTGAGGTGAAGGGCATGAACTGGAATCCTACCTTGGGATAGGGCCAGAGACCTAGGTAGTCCACATCAATGGAAGCTTTGTTCCTTGAGCTGAATTAGAATTTTATCCACGGAGATATGAATAGCTGTTAAAGAATTTACAGGAATAATGTTAAAGGATATGCGTATCAGATCAGTATCTTAGGCATTAAGTGACATGGAAGTTTGGGAGTGGGATTTGGTCACTGTAACAGTACTTCTCTTGAGCTTCATTGCTGTCATAGTGCTAACAGTAAAGTAAAGATGAACAAGATCTAGTCAATGGCCATTTTTGTTGTTCAGTCACTCAGTCATATCCAATTGTTTGCAACCTCATGGGCTGCAGCATGCCAAGTTTCCCTCTTCCTCACCATCTCCTGAGCTCTGTCCATTGAGTAAAGATGCTAATCTCATGTCCATTGAATCAATGATGCCATCCAACCATCTTCTGTTGCCCCTTTCTCCTCCTGCCTTCAATCTTTCTCAGCATCAGGATTTTTTCCAATGAGTTCGCTCTTCACATCAGATGGCCTAAGTATTGGAGTTTCAACTTTAGTATTAGTCCTTCAAATGAAAATTCAGGGTTGATTTCCTTTAGGATTGACTGGTTTTATCTTCATGCAATCCAAGGGACACTCAAGAGTCTTCTCCAGCACCACAGTTTGAAAGCATCAAGTATTTGGTTCTCAGCCTTCTTTATGGTCCAACTCTCACATCCATACATGATTACTGGAAAAACCATAGCTTTGACTATACTGACCTGTGTAGGCAAAGTAATGTCTCTGCTTTTTAATACACTGTCTAGGTTTGTCATAGTTCTTTTTCCAAGGAGCAAGCATCTTTTAATTTCATGGCTGCAGTCACCATCTGCAGTGATTTTGGAGCCCAAGAAAATAAAGTCTGTCACTGATTATCTTGTTGCCCTATCTATTTGCCATGAAGTGATGGGACCAGATGCCATGATCTTTGCTTTTTAAATGTTGAGTTTTAAGCCAGCTTTTTCACTCTCCTCTTCCACCTTGGTCAAGAGGCTCTTTAATTCCTCTTTGCTTTCTGCCATAAGTATGGTGTCATCTGCATATTTGAAGTTATTGATATTCTTCCTGGCAATGTTAATTCCAGCTTGACTTTCATCCAGCCCAGCATTTTGCATGATGTACTCCACATATAAATTTAAATAAGCAGGGTGACAATATACAGCCTTGACATACTGTTTTCCCAATTTGGAACCAGTCCGTTGTTCCATGTCCAGTTCTAACTGTTGCTTCTTGACCTGCAAACAGGTTTCTCAGGAGGCAGGTAAGGTGGTCTGGTATTTCCATCTCTTTAAGAATTTTCCAGTTTGTTGTGATCCACACAGTCAAAGGCTTTAGCATAGTCAATGAAGCAGAAGTAAGTGTTTTTCTGGAATTCTCTTGTTTTTTCTATGATCCAGCGGATGTTGGCAATTTGATGTCTGGTTCCTCTGCCTTTTCTAATTCCAGCTTGAACATCTGGACGTTCAAGGTTCACGTATTGCTGAAGCTTGACTTGGAGAATTTTGAGCATTACTTTGCTACCATGTGAAATGAGTGCAATTGTGTGGTAGTTTGAGCATTCTTTGGCATTGCACTTCTTTGGGATTGGAATGAAAACTGACCTTTTCCAGCTCTGTGGCCACTGCTGAGTTTTCCCAATTTGCTGGCATATTGCACTCAGCATTTTCACAGCATCGTCTTTTAGGATTTGAAAGAACTCAGCTGGAATTCCATCACCTCCACTAGCTTTGTTTGTGGTGATCCTTCCTAAGGCCCACTTACTTTGTTTCCAGGATGTCTGGCTCTAGGTGAGTGATCATACCATTGTGGTTATCCGGGTCATTAAGATCTTTTTTGTATAGTTCTTCTGTATGTTCTTTCCACCTCTTCTTAATATCTTTGCTTCTGTCAGGTCCATACAATTTCTGTCCTTTATTTAGCCCACCTTTGCATGAAAAATTTCCTTGTTGTCTCTAATTTTCTTGAAAAGATCTCTAGTCTTTCCCATTCTATTGTTTTCCTCTATTTCTTTACATTGTTAACTTAGGAAGGCTTTTTTTTTTAATATCTTTTTGCTCTTCTTTTGAACTCTGCATTCAGATGGGGATATCTTTCCCTTTCTCCTTTGCCTTTCATTTCTCCTCTTTTTCTCAGCTATTTGTAAGTCCTCCTCAGACAACCATTTTGGTTTTTTGCATTTCTTTTTCTTAGGGATGGTTTTGATCACTGACTCATGAACAAACCTCTGTCCATAGTTCTTCAGGCACTCTATCAGATCTAATCCCTTGAATCTATTTTTCACTTCCACAGTATAATCATGAGTGACACAACAAGACACTTAACCATACTTGTCTGTGAGTGTTCAGGAGTCTCTGGCAGAGGCATGGGTCAACAGCGGCCTGCCACAGGGTCAGGTACACTGACTGCAGCAGTGCTGGGAGGCACAGCATGCTGACATAAGTCCTTTTGGAGGAGGTTGCCATTACCCCTACCATAGTTTGGCCTCAGATTTAACTGCAGAGAGGGGACATCAGCAGAAAATTGGATTAAAAAATTACTGAACATGGCTCAACCCACAGGAGCAAGAAGATCAGTTTTCCCCACAGCCAGTCCATCTCATCAGGATGCTTCCACAAATGTGAACACTGGCATTTTAGAAATCAATGAACTAAAATGGATGGGAATGGGTGAATTTAATTCAGTTAACCATTATATCTACTACTGTGGGCAAGAATCTCTTAGAAGAAATGGAGTAACCCTCATAGTCAACAAAAGAGTACAAAATGCAGTTATTGGGTGCAATCTCAAAAACAACAAAATGATCTCAGTTTGTTTCCAAAGCAAACCATTCAATATTACATCAATCCAAGTCTATGCCTTAACCACTAATGCCAAAGAAGCTGAAATTGAATAGTTCTTATGACCAGCCTAGATAGCATATTAAAAAGCAGAGACATTACTTTGCCAACCAAGGTCCGTCTAGTCAAGGCTATGGTTTTTCCCGTGGTCATGTATGGATGTGAGAGTTGGACTGTGAAGAAAGCTGAGTGCCGAAGAATTGATGCTTTTGAACTGTGGTGCTGGAGAAGACTCTTGAGAGTCCCTTGGACTGCAAGGAGATCCAACCAGTCCATTCTAGAGGAGATCAATCCTGGGTGTTCATTGGAGGGACTGATGCTAAAGCTGAAACTCCAATACTTTGGCCACCTCATGCGACGAGTTGACTCACTGGAAAAGAGTCTGATGCTGGGAGGGATTGGGGGTGGGAGGAGAAGGGGACGACAGAGAATGAGATGGCTGGATGGCATCACCGACTCAATGGACATGAGTTTGAGTGAACTCTGGGAGTTGGTGATGGACAGAAAGGCCTGGCATGCTTTGGTTCATGGGTCGCAAAGTGTCGGACACGACTGAGCAACTGAACTGAACTGATGAAGACTTACAAGACTTTCTAGAACTAACACCAAGAAAAGATATCCTTTTCATCACAGGCAACTGGAATGCAAAGTGGGAAGTCAAGAGATACCTGGAGTAATAGGCAAGTTTGGCCTTGGAGTACAAGATGAAGCAGGACAAAGGCTAATAGAGTTTTGCCAAGAGAATGCACCGGTCATAGCAAACACCCTCTTTAACAAACACAAGAGATGACTCTACACATGTACATCACCAGATAGTCAATACTGAAACCAGACTGATTATATTCTTTGCAGTTGAAGATGGAGAAGCACTATATAGTCAGGAAGAAAAAAAAAGACTGGAAGCTGATTGTGGCTCCTATCATGAACTCCTTATTGCCAAAGTCAGACTTAAATTGAAGAAAGTAGGGAAAACCACTAGGCCATTCAGGTATAACCTAAATCAAATCCCTTTTGATTATACAGTCAGTGGCCATAGGTATATTAATTTATTTACCAATTACTTTTTGAAAGAGTACCAATCCCAGGTTGCTTGGTACTTGTCTGTGGATCAGAGGAGGAGGATAGGTAACTTTACACCACTATTTTGAGACTGTCTAACTATTCTAAACTCATTCTAAATTAAAATTATACAGTACAGGAAAAAACATAATTTAAAATGGAATTTATTATCAGTCAGGAAAAAGTGCTCTGATATCTACTAACAGGATTATTCCATAATGAAATATAGCACTTACATTACAGATGCTCCCAAAAAGGACATTTCATTTTGCACATTATAAGCATTCTCAATCTTGCCCCTAAATCATTTTTTTCAGTGTTGATTCCTAGTGTTTCTTTCATTTATTCTTGATCGTTTTCTCTGCCCCTTTTCTGAAGGTTTGTTGTCCCAAATGTCATCTCAATAATATATTGCTAAATATGAGGAATTTTGCCATGAAATTAAAACTGTTTCCATGTTTTATGAAGTCAGGAATCTCACTCAGCCTGCTACTATATTCAAGGAGACTAGTGATATTGAGAAGAATGATAACTCAGACAGACTGAAAACAGGAAATGTAAACAATCTCAGATTTTTGTTTTTCTACTGATTTTACATTTGACTAGTTCAGACTTCTTTTAAAAGGGTACTGCTACTGCTGCTAAGTCACTTCAGTCATGTCCGACTCTGTGCGACCCCATAGACGGCAGCCCACCAGGTTCCCCCGTCCCTGGGATTCTCCATGCAAGAACACTGGAGTGGGTTGCCATTTCCTTCTCCAGTGTGTGAAAGTGAAAAGTGAAAGTGAAGTCACTCAGTCGTGTCTGACCCTTAGTGACCCCATGGACTGCAGCCTACCAGGCTCCTCCATCCATGGGATTTTTCCAGGCAAGAGTACTGGAGTGGGGTGCCATTGCCTTCTCCATTAAAAGGGTACAGTTGGTTGCAAATTAGTTTACTGTGTGATCTTCTAACAGTTTTTAAACTTTGGCTAGATATGATTGACAAGGAAAAGAGCCATCTTTGATTGGAAAGTGCTCCTTTTATAAAGCCTTTGAATAAAGTAGTAAATACCACTAACTGATGCTTTTTGCCTAGAAACATCTGTCTGGTGAATGTGTTTCAGTAGATGGATTAATAGGGAAATATAAATTTATCTTATTTGAACTTCAAGGATCCCTTTGTTTTTTCTGGAATCAGAAGTTCAAGCAAACTTCTAAATGTCAGTTTATATTGGTCTAGTTCATGCCAGCAAGAAAAAAACAGAATTCTATCAGATTCAAAAACAACTCGGATTCTAAACTGTGGTTAGAAAGGAGAGCTATCCAAAGCAAGAGTTTTAAAATTTGATTTTTGAAATAACTTTAGAAACATTTATGCAAAGTCATTGAAATCCATTTGTCTGAAATACTGTGCAGTGACTTCCAGGAACTAGTAAAAACATATGAGTTCAAATATAGCTCTCACAATGAATATTACAACATATATTATCTTATGTAATCCTTCCCATAAGATGCTAAATCTGAAAGCCTCGGAACCATTGCTTTGCTTGTGCTTAGTCACTTAGCCATGTCTGACTCTTTGTGAACCTTTGGACTGTAGCACACCAGGCTCCTCTGTCTGTGGGATTTTTCAGGTAAGAATACTAGAGAGGGTTGCTGATTTCTTCTCCAGGGGATCTGCCTGACCCAGGGATCAAACCCTTGACTCATGTTTCCTGCATTGCAGGAGTTAAACAAGAATTTGATGAAGCATTTCTATATAAGCTAGATAGCATTTACAAAAAGCCAAGGACAAGCATCCAGTCAAATGAAGAAGTTGTAATAGCTTTTTATGTATCTTTAGTAATTAAACAAGAAAACTTCTGTCACTACTAGCACTCATTTTGAAGTTCAATCAAATGTAATGAAAAGTGAAAGTGAAAGTCACTCAGTCATAGCTGACTCTTTGCCACACACAGTCCATGGAATTCTCCAGATCAGAATGCTGAAGTGGGTAGCCTTTCCCTTCTCCAGGGTATCTTCCCAACCCAGGGATCGAAACCAGGTCTCCCACATTGCAGGTGGATTCTTTACCAGCTGAGCCACCAGGGAAGCCCAAGAATACTGGAATGTGTACCCTATATCTTCTCCAGGGGATCTTCCCAACTCAGGAATTGAATCGGGGTCTCCTGAATTGCAGATGGATCCTTTACCAACTGAGCTATCAGGGAATCCCATGTGGTATACATAATATAGAAGCACCACAAAAGCAAATATATCACCACTATTCACATATTGTATAATCATGTTTTTAGAAAAACTTAGAAAATCAACTAAAATATCTGAAATATTAATAGAATTTGTTGAGTACCTGTCATTGAGTCATTTAAACTTGTACTAGTCCCCTAAAACTTTCTCTGTTCATTTTATTTGACTTATAAATAGCATTAGACAAAGTTTATTGCTCTTTTTCCCCTGGAAACCCTCTCTTCCCTTGGCTTAAAAGACACTAGGTGTATTAATTTTCCTTCTAGATAACTGGTCACTACTTATTTATTCATGAATGTGACCTATTTTCCTTTGTCCATCTTACCAATGTTGAAGTGCTTCAAGACTCAGAAATTAAGTTCTATTGCATAGCTTTCTACTGTTCATTAGGTGGTCTCATGATAAAATCAATTTAAAGTAAATTATTGGCATAGCACTTATAACCATCTGATATGTGTGTATGCATCTAATTTCCATCTCATACCACCTGAATATAACCTTTACAGCCTTCTCTATGTTAGCCACTATTTTCCTATTAGTACCTAGAACTGTGCCTGATAAAAAAAAAATGTGGATTCAGTAAATATTTGTTGAGTAAATAAACAACCAGCCATAACTAGTTAGAAATAAAAATAGGAAAATATCCAATTAAAAAATAAACAAATATATGCAAAATACTTAAGAATAAATTTTAAAACAATGATATAAAACCTTCTAGAAGAAAATTATAAAGTTTACTTATAGAATTTGATGGAGAAACATGCAGGTTTCTTAAATGGGAAAAATTGGTATTGTAAACATTAATCCTTCTTCAACTATTATGTATATAATACATTAATGATCTGTTACTGTCAGAATCACAACAGAACTGCCTGTTAGTTTGCTTTTTTTGGAACACAATTAAATTGTACAATAGTTCAAATGAAGACAAAAATGTGTAAGATTTGCCAAGGATCTTGGAAAGGAATAGCAAGAGGAGGCTAATATTTGATTAAGGTAACATTCTAATCAGTAGTGAAAAATAATAGATCATCTAATAAATGGGATTGGGATACCTGACTCTCCATTAAAAAAAAAAATCTCTCACTCACAGGTATTTATCTGAGAAAACAAAAGCATATAACCACACAAAGCTGTTGTTGTTCAGTCGCTCAGCTGTGTCCATGGACTTTGCAACCCCATGGACTGCAGCGCACCAGGCTGCCCTGTCCTTCACTGTCTCCTGGAGTTTGCTCAAACTCATGTCCATTGAGTTGATGATGACACCCAACCATCTCATCCTTTGTCATCGTCTCCTCCTCCTGCCTTCAAACTTTCCCAGCATCAGGGTCTTTTCCAGTGAGTCAGCTCTTAGAATCAGGTGGCCAAAGTATTTGAGCTTCAGCTTCAGCATCAGTCCTTCCAAAGTGTATTCAGGGTTGATTTCCTCTAAGATTGTCTGGTTTGATCTCCTTTCTGTCCAAGGGACTCTCAAGAGGCTTCTCTAGCACCACAGTTAGAAAGCATCAATTTTTCAGTGCTCAGCTTTCTTTATGGTCCAACTCTCACATCTCTACATGATTACTGGAAGAACCACAGCTTTGACTGTACAGACCTTTGCCAGTAAAGTACTGTCTCTGCTTTGTAATACACTGTGTAGGTTTGTCTTAGCTTTTCTTTCAAAGAGCAGGTGTCTTTTAATTTCATGGCTTCAGTCACCATCTGCAGTGATTTTGGAGTCTTAGAAAATAGTCTTTCACTGTTTCCATTGTTGCCCCATCTATTTGCCATGAATTGATGGACCAGATGCCATGATCTTTGCTTTTTGAATGTTGAGTTTTAAGCCATTTTTTTTCACTCTCCTCTTTCACCTTCATCTCGAGGCTCTTTAGTTCCTCTTCACTTTCTGCCATTAGGGTAGTATCATCTTCATATCTGAGGTTATTGATGTTTCTCCTGGCAATCTTGATTCCAGATTGAGCTTCATCCAGGCCAGCATGCTGCATAATGTATTCTGTGTATAAATTAAGTAAGCATGGTGACAATATACAGCCTTGACGTGCTGCTTTCCCAGTTTGGAACCAGTCCATTGTTCCATATCTGGTTCTAACTGTTGCTTCTTGATCTGCATACAGATTTCTCAGGAGGCAGGTAAGGTGGTCTGGTATTCCCATCTCCTTAAGAATTTTCCTCAGTTTGTTGTGATCCACACAGTCAAAGGCTTTAGCATAGTCAGTAAAGCAGAAGTAGATGTTTTCCTGGAATTCCCTTGCTTTTTCTATGATCCAACAGATGTTGGCAATTTGATCTCTGGTTCCTCTGCCTTGTTTGTTGCAATGCTTCCTAAGGCCTACTTGACTTCACACTCTAGGATGTCTGGCTTTAGGTGAGTAATCACACCATCATGGCTATCTGGGTCATTAAGACTTTTTTTTATACAATTCTGTGTATTCTTGCAACCAGTTCTTAATATCTTCTTCTTCTGTTGGGTCCATACCTTTTCCATCCTTTATTGTGCTCATCTTTGCATGAAATGTTCCCTTGATATCTCTGATTTTCTTGAAGAGATCCTTAGTCTTTCCCATCCTGTTGTTTTCCTCTATTTCTTGGTATTGTTCATTTAAGAAGGCTTTCTTTTGTCTCCTTGCTATTCTTTGGAAATCTGCATTCAGTTGAGTTGTATCCTTCCTTTTTATCTTTGCCTTTCACTTCTCTTCTTTATCTCTTCTCATAATCGCTAAAAACTGGGAACAACTCAGTGCCCTTAAATTGTTGAATGGATAAAAAAAATTGTGGAACATCTGTAAAATGGAATACTAATCAGAATTTAAAGGAACAAAGTTTGATATACACAAAACAATTTGGACCAATCTCAAAATTATGCTGAGTGAAAAAAGCCAGACTCAAAAGTCAACATACTGTGTCATTTCATTTGTATGCCTTTCTGGAAAAGGCAAAAGTAGGGGCATATATCAGATCAGTTGCTGTCAAAAGCTAGGAATGTAAGAGAGGCAATTAACCACAGAGAATAACCAGGGAATGTTTTGAGATAAGCAATATATTCTATATTTTTATTTTGGTGGTATATATCTGTCAAACCTACTGCACTGTAAATTTTACTGTACATAAATTGTATCTCAATAAATAACTTGAATAAAGAGAATGAAACTAGACTCATACCTCAAGCCATGATCAGGACAATTTTTATAAGTATTAAAAGTATAAATATAACAGAGAGAGCTGGGCTCAGAAATGAAAATATCTGTGGCCAAGACCTTTCACAGAAACCAAAGTTGAGGCAGGAGTTAGCATCTTCTTACATCTGATCCAGAACAAAGTTTTCTGGAGGCTACACAAGGTTTTAACATTCTGCAGATGTAATAAATGCATCTTCACTTTAAAGAAACCTTCAAAATTACTCAGTGATGAACTCCTGAGAGCCTTAAATTTTTTCTTTATTGTTATGAAATATTATTAATATATCTCCAAAATGAAAAATTTGGAAATCACAGAGAAGCCAAAAATGGAATTAAAAAATTACCCATAATTCTATCTTACCTTTTCTCTCTCTTTTTCAAAATGTAGATAGTAAAGAATGAAACTATTCTTCTTTCTTTGGCCCAACTATGATGCCTAGAGGTAGCTGCTGTCATCTACACTTCGGTACATATTTTGACGGAGACTTTTGTGCCTGGCTACACAGAAGTAGGTTAAAGTTTTGTCTTAGTTTGTTTGGACTTCTATGGCAAAAATACCATAGACTGAATGATTTGTAAGCACAGAAATTTAATTCTTACAGTTCTGGAAACCAGGATGTCCAAGATCAAGGTGCCAGAAATTTCATTGTCTGATGAGGGCCCACTTTCTGTTTTATAGACAGCCACTTTCTCACCGTGTTCTCAAAGAGTGGAAGGGGAAAGGGAGGTCTCTGAGTCCTCTTTTCTAAGGGCTAATTTCATTCCTGGGGGCAGAATGCTTATGACCTAAACACCTCCCAAACTCAGTGAAGTTCAGGGCCTCAGTGAATAATTTTGGGAAAGATAGAACCATTCAGTCTTTTGAACTGGTTTTAAAACTATTATTACATATTGTTTGTCTTCCAAAATATCATACTATACTTATTGTTATGCAATTTGCTTTCCACTTAATAAATATACTTTAAGAATCACAAATATATAAGGATTAAATTTGGATGATTTTTGTGAAAAAGATGAGAATATTTGTGAATCTTGGAGTAAGAAGACTTCTTAATCAAGATAAAAAATCTGAAAGGCATGAAATGTAGGTCCTTTGTTTCTAGAAGATGCTGTAATCATTAATTGTATACTTCAACTTGACTGGCTGAAGGATGCCCAGAAAGTTTGTAAAATATTATAAAATATTATTTCTGGGTGTATGTCTCCAGAAGAAATTGACATTTGAATTGGTAGGCAGAGTGAAGAGGGGCACCCTCAGCAATGTGGGCAGGCATCATGCAATCCCACCCTGAACTGAGGGCCCAAATAAACAAAAAGACAAAGGAAGGACAAACGTGGTCTCTTTGCTTGAATAAAGACATCCCTCTTCTGCCTTTGGACATCGACACTTCTGATTCTCAAACTTTTGTACTCAGACCAGGACTTGCCAGGTATCTCAGTGGTAAACAATCCGCCTGCCAATGTAGGAGATGTGGGTTTGATCCCTGGATCAGGAAGATCCCCTGAGAAAGAAATGACAACTTAGTCCAGTATTCTTGCTTGGGAAATCTCGTGGACAGAGGGGCCAGGTGGGCTATAGCCCGTGGGGTCACAGGAGAGTCAGACATGACTCTAAGTCCTGGACTTACAGGACTTAGAACAACAGGACTTAGAGCCACCAGCCCCTGGTTCTCTTTGGACTCAGAATTCCACAGCCAATTTTCCTGATTCTCCAGCTATGGGAGAATGGGACTTCTCAGCCTCCATAACCACATCAATCTATTCCTACAATCAATCAATCTATAATGGTTATGTTTCTCTGGAAAACTTTGACTAATAAAGATACCCAAAGCAAAGTCATTTACGCAATTCACCAGGAGAAAATAGTAAAACATATAGAGTATATTAGTAAGAATAAGATAAATGAGTGAAAGTGAAAGTGAAGTCGCTCAGTCGCGTCTGACTCTTAGCGACCCCATAGACTGCAGCCTGTCAGGCTCCTCCGTCCATGGGATTTTTCTAGGCAAGAGTACTGGAGTGGATTGCCATAAGATAAATGAAACCAACCACAAAAAAAGGAATAGGCAAGTTAAAGGAGAGGAAAAAATAGACAACGCCCTTTAAAAAAGCATAACCTTATTAATGTCAATAAAATGCATGTTAAAGCACAACGAGATAATATTTTTTAGTCAAAATTGAAAAAAAAATTTCATTGAAGACCTTTAGTATCAAACAGGTAATTTTATATGGTAGTGTGTATTAATATAGTCATTTAATAATCTACCAGGTTTATTTAAACAACCGTACCTAACTTTTGACTCAGCAGTTGGACTAATTTATTTAACAAAATATCAATTCAGAAAAACATACATAAAAGATATCGCAGCATTATTTGCTAAAACAACAAACAAAAAATTAAAATGTATAATCTTACAATGAATACTATGTATCCATTAAAATGAATGAGATAGACTTATCACTTAGAAGGATATGCACATTGCAAAGTTAAGCATAAATGAAAGTAACTGAAAGGCATTGATTATGTTTTGTATTCAGTGACTAGAAATCTCAATTGCACAAATGGCGATAGAGAATATTGTGACGTGTTCTACCCAGATATGCGAGCCATCTCCCAGTTACTAGTATTATTGAATGATGATGGCTCCAAGTTTCATCCATCTCTGAGAACTCACCCAAGGTTGCACCTCTTCCTAGGGGTTGGCTAATGATTGGATAATTTGAGTATAAAATTCCAGTCCCTTTTCTTAATTTGGAACAATGCTGAAAGATTCATTAGAGTTTGAGGATTTTCTGATGAGTTTGATGAGACCTCAATTGCAACTTTATTTTAGTCAGCTTGCCCCCACCCTCTGCTGCCTTCCTCACTTCCTTAAGAGTGTAGTTAGAGGTGTACCTCTCAAGAGCTCACCCCAGTGAACTTTTGCACTGAACACCCTGTCATCAGAGAGCTCGATCTAAAACAACTCATATGTCTGTGTATGTTAATAAATGCAGAGGGAGAGGTACCAAAGAAGATACATAGCAGGTCATTTATACTAGACAATCAAGGATACAAGGTTAAAGAGGAGTGACAATAGAGAGTATTTCACTGATTCACATCTTCATTGTTTTAACAATTAAATTTAGAGGTTATTTTTTCTGTTAGTTAAGACACCTAGCATATATTTTGTGAAATATCAGATGAAATGATTCCTTTTGTATAAAACATACACTATTTTGCATATAACAAGGAAGAGTGACACCATTCTCATGCTTTTTAGTTCCTTTTACCTGCATTAAAAGGAAAACTTTCAAAGTTTCTTTTAATCCACTCAAACAAGTAAGTCATCAGACTTCCCAAATGGGTATATTCTGTAATTTTAATTTTATGCTAGCAGAGAATGTGATCGATAAATGATTGCTGTTTGTGAAACATTTACTTTTATAGTTCTAACATAGGGTTACCAGAATGGTGGGGTTTTTTTTCCCACATTATTTGACAGCTGAAATTAAACAAATCCTCTCCAACTACAAGGCTAATAGAAGATTTACTGTGTGTGTCATTAGCACCATCCATATAAGGCAACAGAAAATATGAGGTGTGGATTTTTAAAATATGATAAAATGAGAATACTGTTAGGTGCACAGGAAGGTGTGACTTCAGACTGGCGTTTTCTTATTAGAATAAAAGTACCTCTGTTTTATTTTACTAAAATAATCAGTATTATGTGTTTTTGAGTTGACATCTTTCAAATTACTTTATCAAATCAAAAATGTATACCTTAGTTGAAATATGTCTTAACTATCATGTCACTTTAATGTAATGTATGGCATAAAAGATTACCCTGTAATAGGCTGCTAAACATTTTTATGTTCATGAATATCATGGTTAGAATGAAGAAATGTAATTTATTTGCTTATATATTTTAGCCCTCACTTAACACTATTGCAACATGTTTTTTATGCTTGAATAGAAGATTTTTAGGAAAGTTTAAAAGCACGTAAAATTTTCCCCAAATATTTAAAGCGTAAGCATAAGAGCTATACATATGTGAATATATGTTTACATGTATATAAATTTTAATGAGCACATTTATTCATAATCACAACACTTCAGTTATGTATTATCTTACTAAGGCAGCTTCTAATCTTGAGATTGATTTTTCCCTACTTTGCATTTATACAACTTCTTTCATTCAGAGATATTCTAAGAATACTACACAAAGGCCAACGTTTTGCCGCCTATCCACAGCCAGGAAGAGACTGGAGAGCCTTCATTCTTTTAAAAATTCTTAAAAATGGATGTCCCCGGGATATGGAGTGTCAGTAGAGTTGTAATAATCCCTATCATATTATTTGTATTTCTAATTCTGTTTATGACACCAGTTATCGTTATTCTATAGTATAGCAATTAAATACATGAAATAAGTATAAGTATATAAAGAGAGTTCTTAAGAAAATCAAAATAATGAATGTGTTAAGCATGATAAAGACAAATTGTTATTTTACAAAAAGTAACTGCTGTGCATTTAGGTGTGTATGAGACAAGTATAAAACATTAGAAACAAAAGTTGTAAGAACCTAGAGTAGAAATCAGAGAAGGCAATGGCACCCCACTCCAGTACTCTTGCCTGGAAAATCCCATGGATGGAGGAGCCTGGTGGGCTGCAGTCCATGGGGTCGCTAAGAGTCAGACACGATTGAGCGACTTCACTTTCACTTTTCCCTTTCATGCATTGGAGAAGGAAATGGCAACCCACTCCAGTGTTCTTGCCTGGAGAATCCTAGGGATGCGGGAGCCTGGTGGGCTGCCGTCTATGAGGTCGCACAGAGTCGGACACGACTGAAGTGACTTAGCAGCAGCAGCAGAATAGAAATTCATGTATATTGTTTTACAAATGTTTTGGCCCTCCTTAAAGATATTGAAATTCAAGGTTGTGAAACTATAGGTATGGTTTATGCAAGAAAATTCTAAGGAACTTTACTTGGTAGATCTAATCTTAAAGAAAACACTTTCGCTCTACATCAAAAAATAAAATAAAATGAGAAAAAAGTAAGTGACTGTATATTTATATATTTTAAATTATATTTTATGCATATGCTTTGTGGCTCAGTCGGTAAAGAGTGTGCCTGCAATTCAGGAGACCCGGGTTCGATTCCTGGATTGGGAAGATCCCCTGGAGAAGGAAATGGCAACCCACTTCACTATTCTTACCTGGACAATCCCATGGAGAGAGGAGCCTGGCAGCTACAGTCTATGGGGTTGCAAGAGTTGGACACAACTGAGCAATTGAACACAAGCACACGTGTATATTTTGTTTGTTTGTTTGTTTATGATTCTTCTCTTAACTGACCAATTACTGACCCTGACTGAATTTCTGAGAAGGCTTCTGCTGCGGCCAAATGCTCAGCCTGCTTTGGTTCCAATACAAGTTCAAACATTTAATACACGTAGAGTTTTGAGCAAATGAGTCTTAGTTTCTTCATTTGGTAAAAGAGAATGGTAGTTGGATCACCCATGTAGGGTTGACTGAGACTCAACTGATCATCGCTAAGAAACCCCTGAGCACAGTACCCAGCAATCAATCAGTACTCAGTTAATGCCAGCTGTTATGTAATGGGATGTGGATAAGACTGTGATTTTGTATTTGCAGCTGTTCAATGATTTGCATTTTTTCCTCACAATTTCCAGATTTTATTTAAATAAAGGGTTACATATAAAAAGCAAATTTAGTATAATTTTAGTGTTACTAGTATTCAGACGATGGGATGTTGAACCTCCTTGCTTTTAAAATTAAGAGCAGAACATATAAAAAGTACAATCTGTGAATGAAACATAAGTATATCGTGTTTGTGCACCAAAATTTGTAATTATGTGAAAAACTCTAAGATTATGTAAATTAATTGCATGAATTGATGGCATGATGAAGCTAAAATTAGGGGGAAAAATCCATTTTCATTATGAATATCTTTGATGTGAACAAAATCTTGAGTTACTAAAGTCACAAAGCTATACCCTATATCCTTTTTTATTTAAACACATTTTAATATGCACATGGTTCCTTCTTCTTTCACAAACCATATGAGATGATAGGTCCTTCAGTTATACAGTATGTGTCTTATTTTGGAGAACAAGTTTCAAAAAGTATACATCATTTTGTAGGTACCCAGTGTTCCTGTTTACAACATGGTGCCAATTTATAAGTGTAGGGTTCACTAGATTGCTGTTGTTGTTTTCAGGTGTGTCCAACTCTTTGTGACCCCATGTACTGCAGCGTGCCAGGCTCCCCTGTCCTTCACTCTCTCCCACAGTTTGCTCAAATTAATGCCCCATGAGTCAGTCAGTGATGCTATCTAAGGGTCTCATCCTCCACTGCCCCCTTCACTGTAACCAGCCCATTTTTTAAGAAGTGTGGAATTTCCAATCCAATTTCAAGTGTTAATGAAATGATGCCTTTTTCTAAATTGATTAGCATGATTCAAGTGACAACCTCTAGTCTTGTTTTTAGATATGACTTAGGATAAATTTTTATACATGCATGAAAGAAAAATAGAGTCTTAAGAACTGACAGAGTTTCTTCAATTTTAAACTTAGTGTTCTCACTGTATAATATTTCAAGTGATTTTTAACTTTTTTAGTAAAAAGAGGTCTTTAATTCCAAAACTGTTGCTAAATTTATGCAGTTTTGGATCAAGAAGATGTATGTCATTGCTTCTATTTGGTAATATAATTTGTTCTTATTAGTCTTTATTCAGTATATGCTAAGGTAATTATTTTTGTTGCTACCATCCTACTGTAGGTGATAGGAAACAAGCACAATTCTTATGTCCAATGAGGTAGTCTTAAATTTAAGCCACCTCTGGATTTCTAGGAATAAAGGTCTTATATCCAGTTAGCCCATTTTTTAGTAAAATTTCCTGATAGCACTTATTCCAACAACTAAAATGTTATAAAAATAAATGTCTTTTTTAATAGCTTTGTTGGGGGGAAAAAAAACAACTTTACTGTAGTGGACCTGAATTTTTTTCACACTGCACAATATTGATTAAATAATACAAACAATCAAGAATGCTTTTTGTCTGTAGAATTATATCAAACAATTGATAAAATACAGCATTTTTATCCTCCTTCTTCTCTCTTCTCCAAGTGTAATAGATAGAGGAAAAATAATTTGGTAATGAAAAAATTATTTTCTCTAAGTAAATATAAAGATCATTCAACTCAATAGACTTATTTTCTTAGCCAAAATTAATAATAACAATGATAATAACCTTGAAGAATAGCTTGCAACTTTTTAATGAGCTCTATGCTGCTGCTGCTGCTAAGTCACTTCAGTCGTGTCCAACTCTGTGTGACCCCACAGACGGAAGCCCACCAGGCTCCCCCGTCCCTGGGATTCTCCAGGCAAGAACACTGGAGTGGGTTGCCATTTCCCTCTCCAATGTGTGAAAGTGAAAAGTGAAAGTGAAGTCGCTCAGTCGTGTCCGACCCTTAGCGACCCCAGGGACTGCAGCCTACCAGGCTCCTCCATCCATGGGACTCTCCAGGCAAGAGTACTGGAGTGGCTTGCCATTGCCTTCTCCAAATGAGCTCTATAAATGGGGAAAATAAAAGATTTCCTCATCTATCATTTCTGATTACATTTGAAAGGCTGTTTCCTTTAAGAAGGAGAAAATTGAGAAAAGAACTTTGATTATTGCTTTAAAACAGTATAGATTAATCTAAAAGTATTCTAAAAGGCTTTGAAATAAAGGTAGTTCAATTTTTAAAAAATTCTGGTTAGGAAATTCTTTTCCAGAAATACCAATTACATGTCAAAACATGTACTTCACTATAAACCATTGCAAACTTCATAGGTTGTGCAGGCTGCATTTCCTTCCCATGATGTCACAGAAAAGCTCATGGTACTTTATCAAATTAGGTTTGGAAGCTAGGCTTCAGATACCATCACCGCTACCATGAATACCTCTTACAGGTGAACAAAATGATTTCCTAGTTCTAAAAGTTCATGTAGAGTGAACAGAGGTACCTGTTTGCCCAAGATAGTCCTTTTTTGTGCATATTGTCTCAGTGTTATTATCAGTACCTCCCTCCTTCAGCCTCAAAAGTGTCCTGGTGTAGATGACAAAATGATATATTCATCCTAACTTTAACCAGCATTAACTTAAATGACCATTCTATGAACCCCAAGAATCTGTCAGAAAATTAGCACTGTCCTAATATAACAGAGAAGAAAGCAGATGAGGTCTTAAAAAGTTACTTCCTGTCAAGTGAGTAACAAACTAAACTAGATCTTTTGGCTTCTTTTTCAAGACTTTTTCCTTGCTACATAATAAGTTCAGTTCAGTTCAGTTGCTCAGTCGTGTCCGACTCTGCAACGCCATGAATCGCAGCACACCAGACCTCCCTGTCCATCACCAACTCCTGGAGTTTACCCAAACCCATGTCCATTGAGTCGGTGATGCCATCCAGCCATCTCATCCTCTGTCGTCCCCTTCTCCTGCCCCCAATCCCCCCCAGCATCAGGGTCTTTTCCAGTGAGTCAGCTCTTCACATGAGGTGGCCAAAGTATTGGAGTTTCAGCTTTAGCATCAGTTCTTCCAAAGAACACATACTAAGTATACAGAGACAAATCCTGAATGCTTTAGGACTTCCTGAATTCCAGCCAACATGCTGCTTTCTTGAAATCTTATATTATACTCAAAAGACATTTTTTTCTTTATGAGGTATGGATTAGGGATTGTTCCAGGATTCTAATTTATTAGTTGATTTTGTGTGTGTATGTGAGAGAGAGAGAGGTATCATTCTTGGTTACATTCTTAAGGACCAAAGAGAACTTTCTAGTGGTCCACACTGCCCGTCGTCTGGTGGGACTCACACAGAAAGTGACTGTACATGACCTCACATTGTCACAGTGCCACAGGACAGACCCAGAAACTCCAGATCCCCTGGCAGCTGCTCTCACTGAACAAGTAGGTGCCTGATTTCTGGGTCTTCTCAGCAGGAACTGTGTTAACCCTGTCTCTCCTCCCAGTTTATGACACATTGTCATACCAACAAATTCCAGGTATCAAACAAGGTCAGAGAGTAGTTTCTTTGTGTGCACAATCTTATCTAGTGAAAGTTTTATAAGTTATAGGATCTGGTCCCTCCCCCAAGTTTTGTTTTTCCCGTCTTAGAAATCAGAGGTTTTATCAAAATGGTTTCAATCCTGGGTGTTCATTGGAAGGACTGATGCTGAAGCTGAAACTCCAATACTTTGGCCACCTCATGCGACGAGTTGACTCACTGGAAAAGAGTCTGATGCTGGGAGGGATTGGGGGTGGGAGGAGACGGGGATGACAGAGAATGAGATGGTTGGATGGCATCACCGACTCGATGGACATGAGTTTGAATGAACTCCGGGAGTTGGTGATGGACAGGGAGGCCTGGCATGCTGTGATTCACGGGGTCGCCAAGAGTCGGACACGACTGAGCGACTGAACTGAACTGAACTGAAGATAAAGGCAAATAATAAGTGATAATTGTTACTTTGAATTTGCTTAAGAGAAAATTATTTTAGAAATTTGCTGAATTTTAGAGTTGATGATATCTCACAATTTAAAATAATTTCAAAACTAATAACAGCTTAAAAGAAGAAAGAGTACAAAAAGAATTTATTAGGAAACAAGTAGATGCATCTTAAAAGAAAAAAAGCATTTAATTACATCTTGATATATCTACAGTGATTCATGATGGCTATTTACATCAAATGATTTTTTAAATATTAAATATTAAATCCATTTAAATGCAATAAATTGTGTGGAGAATTTTCATCTTTATTTCAGAGTCATGCTACTTTAAAATTCATCATTAGAGTTAATAAGAAATTATATTGGATCTACTCTGTACATTTAAATGAAGCATAAATCAATTATTGGAGCAAGGAATTTTTTCATCATTATAATGATTATCAGAATAAATTTAGTTCTTGAATGCGGCCTAATGATATCTTCAATAACAAAAAAAAAAATTGCATGGCCTTAATATTTACTAGGGACTCTTTAAATGTGCTTATAATATCTTTTTCAGGCAAAAATATTTTCGAGGATTCTCATTCAATATTGGAAGGTTCTAAATGCCAGATTCAGTTATCTTCAATACCCTGGAAACCAAAATTAGATTCAGAATCAATATACTGTACTATCCATTTAACATCTAGTACACCAAACACTAACAGCATTTATGAAAGAGTAACAGACTCAAAAAGGTTAAGCTAGTAAAACCAATCAATATTGCAAGTTGTATTATCAGTTCAGTTCAGCTGTGTCTGACTCTTCATGACCCCATGGACTGCAGCACTCCAGGCTTCCCTGTTCATCACCAACTCCCGGAGCTTACTCAAACTCATGTCATCATGTCAGTGATGCCATCCAACCATCTCATCCTAGTCATCCCCTTCTCCTCCCACCTTCAACATTTCCTAGCATCAGGGTCTTTTCCAATGAGTTAGTTCTTCGCATCAGGTGGCCAATGTATTGAAGTTTCAGCTTCAGTATCAGTCCTTCCAATGAACACCCAGGACTGGTCTCCTTTAGGATGGACTGGTTAGATCTCCTTGCAGTCCAAGGGACTCTCAAGAGTCTTCTCCAACACCACAGTTCAAAAGCATCAATTCTTTGGTGCTTAGCTTTCTTTGCAGTCCAACTCTCACATCCATACATGACCACTGGAAAAACTACAGCTTTGACTAGACAGACTTTTGTTGGCCAAGTAATGTCTCTGCTTTTTAATATGCTGTCTAGGTTGGTCATAGCTTTTCTTCCGAGGAGCAAGTGTCTTTTAATTTCATGGCTGCACTCACCATCTGCAGTCATTTTGGAGCCCAAAAAATAGTCTCTCAATGTTTCCGTTATTTCCCTATTTGCCATGAAGTGATGGGACTGGATGCCATGATCTTAGTTTTCTGAATGTTGAGTTTTAGGCCAGCTTTTTCACTCTCCTCTTTCACCTTCATCAAGAGGCTCTTCAGTTCTTCTTCACTTTCTGCCATAAAAAGGTGGTGTCATCTGCATATCTGAGGTTATTGATATTTCTCCCAGCGATATTGATTTCAGCTTGTGCTTCATCCAGCAGTAGTATTATAGGAAAGGGGAATTTTGTAAGTCTGTGACTTGCTCAGGTGTGACCCAGAAAGGCTAGTGTGCTTTTAGATGAATATCTGTTGGAATTTCTTTTGGGGTTCACATGACAATCACTTTAGCCAAGCGTGAGACATAGACTTTTGCTCTACCCTCCACTTTGAACTTCTTACCATTTGCGGGGAACAAAATAGGGCAAAAACTAAAATCATTGTTTGACTGACTTGGTGATTACATCCTGGTGTGAGTTAATAGAATTTTATAATAATCATTATTATTGTTGTTATTATTAAGTGCATACTGTGTGCCAGGAATTCGGGAAGCATTTCATACGCATTATCTCATTCAGTCCTCAGAACACTCTTTCATTTTTCTGATAAGAAAACAGACACTGAGAGGAAAACCGACCTACCAGGGTTATCCTGCTGGAAAGTGGCTAAGCTGGAACCCCTACTCTGCCCACATGATGAAAAGACTGTCCCACTAACTATGCACAAGTGTGCTATAGTTTAATCTAAAAGATTCCCAGTAACTCAAGATTCCATGAATCAAAAGGAAAATAAAATGATTATATTTGTCATTATACTCCCACATACATTATTCAGATTAATTAATATAAATGTATTCTTAAAAGGTTCTGAACCTTGATCCAGACCTAAAATATTTTAAATGCACACAAAGAAATAACAGTTTGGCAAGTGTCTCCATGTTTCCATTATCTAGCATTGCCAGATTGGAGAAGGAGATGGCAACCCACTCCAGTGTTCTTGCCTGGAGAATCCCAGGGACGGGGGAGCCTGGTGGGCTTCCGTCTATGGGGTCACACAGAGTCGGACACAACTGAAGTGACTTAGCAGCAGCAGCAGCATTGCCAGATAATACAGGTGTTCCTGATAGAGTTGACCATTAGAAGGTGAAATTTTCACCTCAGTGGATAGTTCATTGCCCCTCAGGCAGACCCACTATATCTCTTTCTGAGATAGGAGGGATCCCAACTAGTGCTGTCTTGATGCTTTGATATAGCTAATCACTTATGAAGTGAATTACTGAGAATACCTGATACACTAATGCTTGAAAATGATAGAGCTGCTGGAGCAAGAGTTGTTACTTTAAAAATATAACTTTCACGCAGAGACACTTTCTTGAATATGAGAAAAGAAGGATGGAGTTTCAGCTAACCTTTAGGGAATTTGCTTATTGGGAGTGCATCACTGATATTAATGTCATCTTATGTGTATTTTTCTGTAACAGGGAGAATGTTTACAGCTGCTCAAGGAAGATGGAACCAGAATAAGAAATTTTCCACTTAGACCCAGGAACCAGCAACCTCATTCAGAACAAACCAATCAAAATAAGGGAGGAAGGTAGGATATATTATATCTATACCTACTCATTATATTATATTGTCTAGAGATGTCATGATTTGGATTTCAAATTACTCTTTCATTGACTTCAACCTGCAAAGACTAAGAAAAGTTTTGTTTTTTGGCATAGTTAGAAAATTTTCCATGTGAACTTACATGCTTATAAGTAATATATTTATAAATACATAGTAATTGGTATGAATACATTTATATTGATGGAAATAAATCTAGATAACCTCAAAGAGAATCGTATATATAATATAGGATTAAATTAATCTTTTTCTCTGATTTTGCTAGGAGGTAGATGATTGCACTTTCACTAACAAAATTATACTGAGATGCACTTAAATACAGAACTACTTCCGTTCCGTTCCATTCCATCGCTCAGTCGTGTCCGACTCTTTGCGACCCCGTGGACTGTAGCCTACCAGGATTCTCCATCCATGGGATTCTCCAGGCAAGAATACTTAATAACTATTTTTTAGCTGCATCACACTTCACTCATCTGTCAATAGGTCATATGAATGAAAACCTATTTTAAAAAGAAGCTAAGAGGACACAAAACTACCCATGTAAACATTTGAGTCCATACTCATTTTTCCAGTTAGAATCTGGCAAAACAAGCCAATTCCAGTACTCTAAGATAGGAAACTAGACATATGAATACTGTGGCAGGGGTCAGAACCCAAGTGAGCCTAGTTTGGACAGGTGTTAGCTGAATGGCCTTTATTAAGTCTTTTGACTTTTCTGGTTCTGTGCAAAGAAACTGTTGATGAATATACTTACACTTCTAAAATCATTAATAAGAACTTTGAATTGGATAATACAAAATTATTCAATAAACTTGAATGGTTATTTATAAAACTTTATTTAATAGGTTTCTTTCTCTTTCATATTTCACCCAAGACTAAATTTTTCCCTCTTGATAAAGACAATAGAAAATGAGGTTTTTTTTTTAGTGAATAATATGAATGTATTTATACAACACAATAATTCTTCAAAGGAAGTCATCATCACCATGCTCATTACACAGAGAAAAGAAGAGTAGGCAACACTACTGACCATCCTGGAGTTTGGAAGTTTTATAGTATGAGAATTAATTTTTAATTCCTTCCCACTTTTCCATTGGTTATTTATGTCTGTCTGACTCATCAAATTATGAACCTTGGAAGGCTGCTTGTTTTTAACAACTTCACTCAGAATTTATCTCAATGCCTGAAGCATCATAATTGCTGCGACTAAAGTTTGTTGACCTCGGATTTTGTTTGTGATATAAGGGAGGATCAGAAGAGACCTGTGATGTGCAGAACTCTCTAGTTTTAAGTGCAGCACTTTGGATAAGGCAGAGAATGACTGGTGAAGACAACAGTGGATGAGGAAGCTCAAGACTGGAGAGCGTTGTCCTTTTATTATCCCTCTCAGTGCTTAATCTCTTTCCCTGATTCAGTGAGTTAGCAAAAGTCTTAGATGCCATTAACCCAATCTTCTACCAACAAAGGAATCCCATCTGTGGTTTAAATAAGAGCTGATCACTCCACTTCTTCAGCAGGGAGATTGTAATATCTCAAGTAGCTAAACACTGTTGAAGATTTGGGGATTTTTTTTTTTTTAGAAATTCCCTTTATACTGAGCTTATACACTGTCCTTGCTCTGTAGTTTATGCTTCAGTTTGTCTGCATGAAATGGATAATGAGCATAGATTTAGATCCTGTCCCAGGCTTTGAGAACCCTGCTTGTGTTGGGTAGAGAATTTGGAACAGTGGGAAACGGGGGAGCAGGGTTATAGAAATTTCATAAACTTGTGTATCTTCAACATTAAAAGACAAGTGTTTAAGTTTTGCTATGAAATAGTAGAATCGCTATGGATACTGAATTCACAGGGGTCCTTGTGGTAAGAATATGAATTGTCTTACTGTCCCAAATATAAGGAAAGTCAACTGGATTCAAAATTATTTTCCCATCACTTATGTAGTAGGTAATAGCTTGGCAACTTAAACAATCTGAGCTTCATGAACTAATTTATATGACAATGTGTAGTGCAGTATCTGCCACATGATAGATTTTCTTCTTTTCTAATCATAGAGTTGTAACATTTACCATTATCCTAGAAACATTTCCAAGTTTATAATATTAGTAGTTCACTCCTAGAAAATTAAAACAAGGTAAAACCATATAGAGCAAATTTCTAAAACTTTCATATAGATATGTGCAGTGCTGTTTGTTCCAACTAAGCACGGGTAGACATACAGTATTTATCTAATGATTTTATCTTAACATAAATGTATATATAAAGGAAGTTTTCTTGGATCAGAAAAATAAACATCTAACACTTTTAGATTTGTTACCTTTTATAAACTAACACCCCAAAAAAATATATCCTTTTCATTATAGGGGACTGGAATAAAAAAGTAGGAAGTCAAGAAACACCTGGAGTAACAGGCAAATTTGGCCTTGGAGCAAGGAATGAAGCAGGGCAAAGGCTAATAGAGTTTTGCCAAGAGAGCGCACTGGTCATAGCAAACACCCTCTTCCAACAACACAAGAGAAGACTCTACACATGGACATCACCAGATGGTCAACACCGAAATCAGATTGATTATATTCTTTGCAGCCAAAGATGCAGAAGCTCTATACAGTCAGCAAAAACAAGACCAGGAGCTGACTGTGGCTCAGATCATGAACTCCTTATTGACAAATTCAGACTTAAATTGAAGAAAGTAGGGAAAACCATTTGACCATTAAGGTATGACCTAAATAAAATCCCTTACAATTATACAGTGGAAATGAGAAATAGATTCAAGGGACTAGATCTGATAGACAAGAGTGCCTGATGAACTATGGATGGATGTTCATGACATTGTACAGGAAACAGTGATCAAGACCATCCCCAAGAAAAAGAAATGCAGAAAAGCAAAATGGCTGTCTGAGGAGGCCTTACAAATAGCTGTGAAAAGAAGAGAAATGAAATCAAAAGAGAAAAGGAACGATATAGCCATTTGAATGTGGAATTCTAAAGGATAGCAAGGAGAGATAAGAAAGCCTTCCTCAGTGATTAGTACAAAGAAATAGAGGAAAACAATAGACTAGGAAAGACTAGAGATCTCTTCAAGAAAATTGGAGATACCAAGGGAACACTTCATGCAAAGATGGGCTCAATAAAAGACAGAAATGGTATGGACCTAACAGAAGAAGAGATATTAAGAAGAGGCGGCAAGAATACACAGAAGAACTGCACAACAAAGATCTTCATGACCCAGATGATCATGATGGTGTGTGTGATCACTCATCTAGAGCCAGATCCTGGGGTGTGAAGTCAAGTAGGCCTTAGGAAGCATCACTACAAACAAAGCTAGTGGAGGTGATGGAATTCCAATTGAGCTATTTCAAATCCTGAAAGATGATGCTGTGAAAGTGCTACACTCAATATGCCAGCAAATTTGGAAAACTCAGCAGTGGCCACAGGACTGGAAAAGGTCAGTTTTCATTCCAATCCCAAAGAAAGGCAATGCCAAAAAATGCTCAAACTACCGCACGATTGCACTCATCTCACACGCTAGTAAAGTCTTTCTCCAAGTCTGGCTTCAGTGACACATGAACCGTAAACTTCCAGATGTTCAAACTGGATTTAGAAAAGGCAGAGGAACAAGAGCTCAACTTGTCAACATCTGTTGGATCATCAAAAAAGCAAACAAATTCCAGAAAAACATCTACTTCTGCCTTATTGACTGCCAAAGCCTTTGACTGTGTGGATCATAACAAACTGTGGAAAATTCTGAAAGAGATGGGAATATCAGACCACCTCACCTGTCTCTTGAGAAATCTGTGTGAAAGTCAGGAAGCAACAGTTAGAACTGAACATGGAACAGACTGGTTCCAAATAGGAAAAGGAGTACGTCAAGGCTGTATATTGTCACCCTGCTTATTTAGCTTATATGCAGAGTACATCATGAGAAATGCTGGGCTGGAAGAAGCACAAGCTGGAATCAAGATTGCCAGGAGAAATATAAATAACCTCAGATATGCAGATGACACCACACTTATGGCAGAAAGAGAAGAAGAACTAAAAAGCCTCTTGATGAAAGTGAAAGAGGAGAGTGAAAAAGTTGGTTTAAAGCTCAACATTCAGAAAACAAAGATCGTGGCATCTGGTCCCATCACTTCATGGCAAATAATGGGGAAAACAGTGGAAACAGTGGCTGACTTTATTTTCCTGGACTCTAAAATCACTGCAGATGGTGACTGCAGCCATGAAATTAAAAGACACATTCCTTGGAAGGAAAGTTATGACCAACGTAGACAGCATATCAAAAAGTAGAGACATTACTTTGCAACAAAGGTCCATCTAGTCAAAGCTATGGTTTTTCTAGTAGTCATGTACGGATGTGAGAGTTGGACTATAAAGAAAGCTGAGTGCCGAAGAATTGATGCTTTTGAACTGTGGTGGTGGAGAAGACTCTTGAGAGTCCCTTGGACTGCAAGGAGATCTAACCAGTCCATCCTAAAAGAGATCAGTCCTGAGTCTTCATTGGAAGGACTGATGTTGAAGCTGAAAATCCAATATTTTGGCCACCTGATGCCAAGAACTGCGTCACTGGAAAAGACCCTGATGTTGGGAAAGATTGAAGGCGGGAGGAGAAGGGGAAAACAGAGAATGAGATGGTTGGATGGCATCACTGACTCAATGGACATGAGTTTGAGTAAGCTCTGGGAGGTAGTGATGGACAGGGAGTCCTGGCGTGCTGCAGTTCATGGGGTCACAAAGAGTGGGACATGACTGAGCAACTGAACTGAACTGAATGAATATTAACTATTATATACTAACCATTTTAAAAAATTTGCATTTTTCCAAACTTTGATAACTGGTAGAATCCACATTTTTAAAATTAAAGTATAGTTGGTTACAATGATGTGTTAATTTCTCATATATATTTTATATATATATATATAATATATAAGTATGTATTCTTTTTCAGATTCTTTTTCATTATAGTCCATTACAAGATATCAAATATAATTCCCTGATATACTGAAGGACCTTGTTATCTATATATTTTATACATAGTAGTTTGTATCTGCTAATCCCAAACTTCTAATTTATCCCTCCCCTACCCTTTCCCCTTTGGTAACCATAATTTGATTCCTATGTCTGTGAGTCTGTTTCTGTTTTGAAAGTAAGTTCATTTGTATCATTCTTTCTGGATTCCACATATAAGAGATGTCATATGATATTTCTCCTTTGTCTGACTTACTTTACTCAGTAAAACAATACCTAGGTCCATCCATGATGCTGTAATGGCATTATTTCATCCTTTTTAATGGTGAGTAACATTCCATTGTATATATGTACCACATCTTCTTTAGCCATTCTTCTGCTGATGGACATTTAGGTGGCTTCTGTGTCTTGGCTACTGTAAACAGTGCTGCAATGTACATTGAGGCTTATGTATCCTTTTGGACTATATTTTTCTCTGGGTATATTCCCAGGAGTGGGAATGCAGGATTATATGGTAGTTCTATTTTTTATTTTTACTTTCTTAAGGAAACTCTATATTGTTTTCCATATTTACACTCCCACGAACAGTGTAAGAGGGTTCCCTTCTTTCCCACTCTTTGAGGATTTATTGTTTGTAGATTTTTTGATGATGGCCATTCTGACTACTGTGAGGTGATATCTCATTGTCATTTTGATTTGCATTTCTCTAATTAGCAATTTTTACCATCTGAACTGAACATCTTTTCATGTGTCTCTTGGCTGCCTGTATGTCTTCTTTGGAGAAATGTCGATTTAGGTCTTCCCATTTTTTGATTGGGTTGTTTGTTTTTTCAGTATTGAGTTATATGAGCTGTTTGTATATTTTGGAAATTAAGTCCTTGTTGATTTCATCATTTTCAAGTATTTGACAGTCCATAGACTGTTTTTTGGTTGTATTTATGATTTTCTTTGCTGTGCAAAGCTGGTAAGTTTGGTTAGGTCTCTTTTATTTATTTTTGCTTTTATTTCTATTGCCTAGAGAGACTGACCTAAAAAAAACATTGGTATGATTTATGTCAGACAATGTTTTGCCTACATTCCCTTCTAGGAGTTTTATGATTTCCTATCTTGCAATTAAGTTTTAAGCCATTTTTGGATTTTTTTGTGTGTGTATAGTGTGAGGGTGTGTTATATCTTCACTGATTTACTTGAGGTTGTCCAACTTTCCCAACACCACTTGCTAAAAAGACTCTCTTTTCTACATTGTTCATTCTTGCCTCCTTTGCAAAGAGTAATTAATTGTAGGTGTATGAGTTTGTTTCTGGGCTCTCTGTTCTGGTCCATTGATCCATATATCTGTTTTGTGTGAGTGTGTGTGTGTGTGTGTGTGTGTGTGTGTGCATCAGTACCATGCTGTTTTGATTACTGTAGCTTTGTAGTATTGTCTGAAGTCTGGGATGTTATGCTTCCAGCTTTGTTCTTTTACCTCAGAATTGCTTTGGCAATTCGGGGTCTTTTGTGGTTCTGTATAAGTTTTAGGATTATTTGTTCTAGTCTGTGATAAATGTCATGGATATTTTGATAGAGATTGCATTAAATCTGTAGGTTGCTTTGGGTGGAATGACCTTGTTAGCAATGTGAATTATTCCATTCCAAGAACATGAGATATCTTTCCATTTCCTTGAATCATCTTCAATTTCATTTATCAATGAGAAACAGCATATATAAAATTTATCATCTATCAGTTTGTCATAACTATTTGTTTGATCTAAATTTAATCTCTTAAACTCTTAAATCTGCAAGTGCTTTCTTCTAATTCTATATGCATTGTTAACTATATTGTTGTAGCTAGTCATACCTACAGATCATTTCTGTTACTAACAGTAACCAGAGATTAGTCTGATAAGACAATTTTTATAAAGGTAATAATTTATATTAGGAAATAACATCTAAATATGCTTTGAAAAAGTGTAAAGCATGACAGACTACAAAGTGTTTATGCTTTCAGCTTAATTATCTGGCATGGTAAAGATAGGACATCATGGTATATTTCATATTTTAGTTATCTGAAGCTCAAGGAATTTCACTGGCTAAATCACCTTAAAAGGGGGACACTGCTGGTGAGAATGGGATTTGAGACTAGACAATTTCACTATAAACTGTATTATGCTAGTTGATTTCTTGGTTATGATCATTTTGGAAAATAGTACTTTGAGTTCAGTTCAGTACAGTCGCTTAGTCGTGTCCGACTCTTTGCGACCCCATGAATCACAGCACGCCAGGCCTCCCTGTCCATCACCAACTCCCGGAGTTCACTCAAACTCATGTCCATTGAGTCGGTGATGCCATCCAGCCATCTCATTCTCTGTCATCCCCTTCTCCTCCCACGCCCAATCCCTCCCAGCATCAGTCTTTTCCAGTGAGTCAACTCGTCACATGAAGTGGCCAAAGCATTGGAGTTTCAGCTTTAGATTAAGTCCTTCCAATGAACACCCAGGATTGATCTCCTTTAGAATGGACTGCTTGGATCTCCTTACAGTCCAAGGGACTCTCAAGAGTCTTCTCCAACACCACAGTTCAAAAGCATCAATTCTTCAGCGCTCAGCTTTCTTTGCAGTCCAACTCTCACATCCATACATGACCACAGGAAAAACCATAGCCTTGACTAGATGGACCTTTGTTGGCAAAGTAATGTCTCTGCTCTTTACTATGCTATCTAGGTTGGTCATAACTTCCCTTCCAAGGAGTAAGCGTCTTTTAATTTCATGGCTGCAATCAGCATCCGCAGTGATTTTGGAGCCCCCAAAAATAAAGTCTGACACTGTTTCCCCATCTATTTTCCATGAAGTGATGGGACCAGATGCCACGATCTTTGTTTTCTGAATGTTGAACTTCAAGCCAATCTTTTCACTCTCCTCTTTCACTTTCATCAAGAGGCTTTTTAGTTCCTCTTCACTTTCTGCCATAAGGGTGGTGTCATCTGCGTATCTAAGGTTATTGATATTTCTTCCAGCAATCTTGATTCCAGCTTGTGCTTCTTCCAGCCCAACATTCCTCATGATGTACTCTGCATATAAGTTAAATAAGCAGGGTGACAATATACAACCTTGACGTACTCCTTTTCCTATTTGGAACCAGTCTGTTGTTCCATGTCCAGTTCTAACTGTTGCTTCCTGACCTGAATACAGGTTTCTCAAGAGGCAGGTCAGGTGGTCTGGTATTCCCATCTCTTTCAGAATGTTCCACAGTTAATTGTGATCCACACAGTCAAAGGCTTTGGCATAGTCAATAAAGCAGAAATAGATGTTTTTCTGGAACTCTCTTGCTTTCTCCATGATCCAGCGGATGTTGGCAATTTGATCTCTGGTGCCTCTGCCTTTTCTAAAACCTGTTTGGACATCTGGAAGTTCACAGTTCACATATTGCTGAAGCCTGGCTTGGAGAATTTTGAGCATGACTTTACTAGCGTGCGAGATGAGTGGAATTGTGCGGTAGTTTGAGCATTCTTTGGCATTGCCTTTCTTTGGGATTGGAATGAAGACTGACCTTTTCCAGTCCTGTGGCCACTGCTGAGTTTTCCAAATTTGCTGGCATATCGTGTGTAGCACTTTCACAGCATCATCTTTCAGGATTTGAAATAGCTCAACTGGAATTCCATCACCTCCACTAGCTTTGTTCGTAGTGATGCTTTCTAAGGCCCACTTGACTTCACATTCCAAGATGTCTGGCTCTAGGTGAGTGATCATGCCATTGTGATTATCTTCATCGTGAAGATCTTTTTTGTACAGTTCTTCTGTGTATTCTTCCCACTGTTTCTTAATATCTTCTGCTTCTGTTAGGTCCATACCATTTCTGTCCTTTATCGAGCCCATCTTTGCATGAAATGTTCCCTTAGTATCTCTAATTTTCTTGAAGAGATCTCTTGTTTTTCCTATTCTGTTGTGTTCCTCTATTTCTTTGCACTGATCGCTAAGGAAGGCTTTCTTATCTCTCCTTGCTATTCTTTGGAACTCTGCACTCAGATGCTTATATCTTTCCTTTTCTCCTTTGCTTTTCGCTTCTCTTCTTTTCACAGCTATTTGTAAGGCCTCCTCAGACAGCCGTTTTGTTTTTTCACATTTCTTTTCCATGGGGATGGTCTTGGTCCCTGTCTCCTGTACAATGTCACAAACCTCCGTCCAGAGTTCATCAGGCACTCTATCTATCAGATCTAGACCCTTAAATCTATTTCTCACTTCCACTGTATCCATAGTAAAACCAAAAATTCAGCATACATGTGTTTTGAGAAATATCTCATAAGACACAGAGAACATGAAGCTGGGTGCATAGTAGACATGTGCTGCTCACCTTTTCTACTCATCTTCCCACTCATTTTTGTGGTTGCAATGAGTTGGTGATGGATAGGGAGGCCTGGTGTGCTGTGATTCATGGGGTCGCGGAGAGTTGGACATGACTGAGCGACTGAACTGAACTGAACTGAATGATTTTATTTATCATTAACCTCACCTATGCCTAGAATCCTCATTCTGTTGGCTAGGAACCTATTCCACTTAGAGAGCACACCTATGCCTGATAACAAATGTGTCTGGCAAATGATACTGGGTGTCACTGGTTCCCATGAAGTACTTGTCCTTGGATGTAAATAGAGAAAAGCTCAAAGACCAAGTTGTCAAAAGATCCTCATAGGTGAGTAGTGAAAAAGAAGATTTCCCTCCTCTGATATTTGAAGAGAGGTGGGAGGGAATAGAAAAGATACATATGAAAGAAATATGTTGTATTTTGAAGCATGTTAACTTTTGCAAATCTGCTATTCCTATTACCATTTTCTGTGATATTTTTAGTTTAAATTTTTATAAAAGAATTCTTAAAGATATCCTCATGGGAAATACTTTTTGTTTTTCATATTCAAATAGGAATTTTTTTCTTTCCCAGAACTTTACCATTCATTATCTTTGCAATACTTATATATGTGATAAATTTCTTTGGTCCCATCACCCAGGAAGAGCATGTAAAGTGTTGAAAAACTGTAACTAGGTTAGGCTCAGGGATGATGGTGTTTATTTAAGTATGCTTTCATGATTCCCTAATTTAAGAAATGAGTCTTTGGGCCAAGGCTTCTTAGATGTAGCATATATCAGATTCTGCTGATTTTGACAGAAAAGGAAGCATATCTAAATTAAATCATCCCCCCAGTCAAACCTAATGGAAATGCTTTGTCAGCAGTGACAAAGTTTTTGTATTTAAGTTAAAGAATCATAGAATTTTGAACTGAAAGAGGCCACAGAGATAATGTAATCCACATTCTCATTTTCCAAATGAGGAAACCATTTCCCAAAGAAATGATGCCAATTACCCAAGGTGACAAAGCTAATCTGTGTCAGGGTTGGGACAAGAGCCAAGTTCTCCTTACTCCAAAGTAATTGCTTGTCCCCATACCATTTTGTCTTGTATGTTCCTAAGGAATATTTAGAACCCAAAATAAATTTAGATTCTGAAAGCTTCCAGTCGATCCCTTTATCTAGTAAATAGTCTCTGCTAGTCATTCCTTCAGTGTAACACTCTTTCTTACTTTGCACTTACACTTCCTCTGCCCGAAAATTTCCCCTCTTCCTTCACCACGTGGAAAAGCCCCCTTCATTCTCACAAGACCCAATTCAAATGTTACTTTTGATGGAAAGCCTTCTGCAATTCCATTCGCAGCCCCTTGTTCTCCTATAATCTCTTACCACATTTTACAATGTGTTACATGACTGGCATGTGAGACTGTTTTCCCATAAGCTTAGATATAAAAACAGTGCCCAAATTAGTTAAAATGTATTAGGTTGTAAATAAAGGGATCCTCTTTGAACTCACATCAGCAAAGAGAGTTTTGCTTTGTTTCACCTCGTTTTGTTATAAAAATCTGGAAGATGGCTTCCACAGTATAGGACAGGGATGCAGCCCATTCTCAGGGATGGCCTCAGTGCAGGATTACAGCATACCAAGGGGCCAGGAGGACCTCTCCCTACTTCTCTCGTTCCTGCTTCTCTCTGTGCATCTGCCTCATTCTTTGCTGCTCCCACAACATGGCCGTCTCTCTTTCCCAGTGCCCAGAGTCAGAAATGGACACTGCTGATAATTCTGCAAGTGATATCACTTCCACTCGAGAATGAGCCAGATCAGTTTGGAATCTCTTTGTCTCAAATACAATTCCCAGGAAAGCCTGGACCGACCGATACAAGTACCCACTCCTCTACCAGTCAACTGTGACCACAGGACAGACATGTCGTATTTACATAGATACTCTCACTGTAACTATAGGGATGGCAGAGAAAAAAGTCCCCAGGGAAGGGAGCTGAGCAGACAAAACTAGGTTTCTACTACGTTGTCTTATTCATCATGTATTCCTGTCTTCCTTTATGTAACACACTTTACCAACAAGCTGATGAACTTAGTTCCTGGAACTGTGATAGACCAAAGTTTTGAATTAATTAATTGGAAATATTTTATACACACCTATAATTTTATACATGAGAAAACGGAGAACCTGAGAGAATAAGTGACTCCTTCAATGACATGACTAATTAGTATTCAATGGAGAATCTAGATTTCCAGAACTTCAGTTGTTGTTGTTCAGTTGCTCAGTCGTGTCCAACTCTTTGAGACCCCATGGACTGCAGCATGCCAGGCTTCCCTGTCCTTCATCATCTGGAGCTTGCTCAAACTCATGTCCATTGAGTCAGTGATGCCATCCAACCACCTCATCCTCTGTCGTCCCCTTCTCCTCCTGCCTTCAATCTTGCCCAGCATCGGGGTCTTTTCTAATGAGTCAGCTCTTCTCATGAGGTGGCCAAAGCACTGGAGCTTCAGCTTCAGCATCAGTCTTTCCAATGAATACTCAGGAATGATTCCCTTTAGAATTGACTGGTTTGATCTCCTTGCAGTCCAAGGGATTCTCAAGAGTCTTCTCCAAAAGCATCAATTCTTTAGCACTCAGCCTTATTTATGGTCCAGCTTTCACATCCACACATGACTACTGGAAAAACTGTAGCTTTGATTATACAGACATTCATTAGGTATTTATCTCATACCACATAATTTACCAAGTGCTTTGTCAACATCTCAATTCATCCTCATGAAACATTATAGTGAATACTATTTTTATACAAGAAGGAATCTGAGACTTAGAGAAATTAGACATCAATGGTTCAGAGCCATGATTCAAAGCCAGGTCAGCCTTTTTAGAAATCTATAAACTAGTACTGACCAAAGAAATAAAATGTGACCTACCTAGGTGATTTTGTTTTCTAGTAGCCACATCTTCTAAAGTACAGTTAAGAAATAGATAAATTTTTAATTTTAATAATAAACCCAATATATTTAAAATAGTATTTCAATATGCATTGAGTATAAAAATCATTATATTGCATTTCTTTCTTTGAACTAAGTCATTGTTGAATAGCCACATCTGGCTTGTTGCTACCATGTTATTAGACAGTGTATTTCTAAATGATTATGCTCAGCTGCCCATCAAAACTAGTTTAACTACATGAATTTTGATGCAACATAAGGACACATTGTCAGTCAGACTCTATTCCACCCAGGCTCCCCACCAGATACCATATCCAGTATTGCACTACCCTGTCCCAGGCAGATTACACAAACTTCAAATCTCTTGCCTCTACCTCCAGATAAACTTCTTACATGGCTACAATGGAAGACCACTTGGCAAAAGCCCCAACTTCGGGCTCACACAGTTCTCTATCCTTACAGCAAAGGGACCTAGCCCTAGAAAAGCTACCCTGAAGTCTGAGCTTCACTGTGTTCTATATTAAAAGAAACCACTTCAGTCTCAGTTACTCAAGAAATTTGAAAACTCACAAATAGTTCAACATACCTTCTCTTTAGATCTGCTCTCAGAATACCTCTTTCAGTAAATAAGAAACACTGGAAGGATTTTGACTCATGTTTTCCAATTTCAGGTGTAGACCATTAGCAAGCATGTTATAATCCATTTAGAGGAAGGAGGAGGGGCCCCGCGTTAAGCATGTTGAGCATCCATATCCACTTCATTTCTCAGGTTGTGGACAGCAATTAACATCACCAGCTGACAATGCTTGTCCTCCTTTCAACACCATTTTCAGCAACACTGGGAAGCAACCTATACACAATGACAAGAAACAGAAAGATTGTTGGGAAGCCCATTAATATATAAGTATACATAAGGTGAAAAGTGAGGAAAGATAATTATGTGAGCCACATCTCTAAGTGATGAAAAATAACCAGTTTATAATTCCGTGAGCTCACAGTTCTGCAGTATCTCATTGCTAGTTTCTAAAACATGTAATTCATTCATGTAAATCTGAGTACTTTATTTTATTGATGAACAAATCTAAAGAGATTGGGAACTATTCTAGAATTTAAACAAGTTAAGAATTAAGTACTATATCTGCTATTGATCTACCTTTTAAAATATTGTGTTTTTATACGCTCCCTTCTTCTACATATACTTATAATATTGAAGAGTTCAGAACAACCCACACTTAAATATGTTAATAAGAAATAAGATGTGTTAAAATGAATACATTTTCAGCACACCCATTTCTAATATCCATAATATATTTTCTTCTAGGTAGAGTAGTGCTCATTTGCAAATTCAACAGATTAATCATAAAGACATTTGTTTTTCCATTTTGTTAAGTTTTTGTCACATGCTTTTGTCACTGATCACATTATAGAACAAATGAGAGGAATTTAAAACAATAGACACAGTACCTGCCTTGAAGAAATATGTAATTTCAATTCTTTCTGGGAGAGACAAGACAAACAAGATAAATTACTGCATGACTTCAGTAATTGCCAGAATAAAGAGAAGAAAAGCAAACAGAGAGAATTGTGCTAGTTGATTGAAGAAAGGGAAATAGTAAATCTGAGCGGACTACCTGGGAGATCTCTAAGCCCCAGAAAAGCAGAACTCAAAAAAGTAATATAGTTGGTGGTGAGGGTAAAAGAAAAACCATTAGTGACATAAAGAGACTGGGTAGAACTTAGGTTACAAAACAAAGAACTGAAATTTAGGTGCTGAAAAGAGAGACGTAGAGAGGAATGGGAATCTTGAAGACAACCTAAAATGCCTGTGACATATTAAGCCTTAAATAGATTTTATTATCATTAAAATTAATGTGAAGAACAGTGAGGATAATTCATAAGAAGGCAAAAAATAGCCAATATCAACATAATGACTGGAATGATTTGAGAATTATTTTAGCTATAGCATTTTATGGTGAATATTGACTGGAGTCTGCGAAAACAAGATTGGAAAAATAGAAGTGGAAAGACCTGGTTCAGTTCAGTTCCGTCACTCAGTCATGTCCGACTCTTTGCGACCCCATGAATCACAGAATGCCAGGCCTCCCTGTCCATCACCAACTCCCGGAGTTCACTCAAACTTGTCCATCAAGTTGGTGATGCCATCCAGCCATCTCATTCTCTGTTGTCCCCTTCTCCTCCTGGTTGCTGATACTGCTGCTGCTAAGTCACTTCAGTCATGTCCGACTCTGTGTGACCCCATAGACGGAAGCCCACCAGGCTCCCCCATCCCTGGGATTCTCCAGGCAAGAACACTGGAGTGGGTTGCATTTCCTTCTCCAATGTGTGAAAGTGAAAAGGGAGAGTGAAGTCGCCCAGTCGTGTCCAACCCTTAGCGACCCCACGGACTGCAACCTACCAGGCTCCTCCATCCATGGGATTTTCTAGGCAATAGTACTGGAGTGGCTTGCCATTGCCTTCTCCCTCCTCCTGGTTAAGAGAAGGCAAAAATAAATGGGCGAGAATAAAATAATGTTTTGGAGAAACAATTGCCTAACTGTGAAAAGAAACCACAGAGTAACTGATTATTTAATTTAAAAAACCCCAAATGATGATGTCACTCATTCTTAGTCTTTATGGAAATAAGTACAAATTAGCCTAAAGTTGGAGTCTTGCTTGAATATAAACAAATCCTTATTTTCTATATTCAATTTCTTTTTTGTTTTTGATGGAGGAAGGAAATGGAGAGAGGAGGAGAGAGAGACAACTGTTCTGGCCCCATCTATGACATTGCTATACTTAAAAACTTGCTTTAATATCTCTGAATTTTTAAAAACGTTAGTATTTTATAATTTTATTACTATTATGTTTGATGAAAATCTCATGCCATATAATCAGCTTTGTTCCTTTTCTCTGTCTATTCATAATGTTTTTCTCTTTATGGTCTGTGGCCTAATTCATACTAGGTTGTATTTTTCAAAGGATGAACTCTGGCTAGACATGCTTACTGTGTCATGTGTGCTTGCTCAGTTGTTTCAGTCATGTCTGACTTTGTGACCCAATGGACTATAGCCCACCAGGCTCCTCTGTCCAGGTAAGAATACCGGAGTGGGTTGCCATGTCCTCCTCCAAGGGATCTTCCTGACCCAGAGATCGAACCTGCTTCTCTCATGTTTCCTGCATTAGCAGGCAAGTTCTTTACCACCAGAGCCACCTGGAGAGCCCACATTTCATACCAAATACATATGTTATAAATTCGATTTTTAAGGACAGGAAATTATGTTTAATTATTCGGGATTTATAATGCCTGAGTATGCCTTTAGCTTTTTAAGCTGTTTGTATGCCGCCCCCGGTGGCGCAGACGCGGGAGACCGCCGGCCCCGGCGGCGCAGACGCGGGAGACGCGGATGCCGGCCCGGCGCAACCGACCACGTGCAGAATCGTGGCCAAGAGGAGCTACCACACGCCCAAGGTTAGGGCGGTGGCCGAGAGGAGGTACCCCACGTCCAAGAGGCGGTGGCTGCGCGGGCGCAGAAGGGCCGAGAGGAGCTACTCCACGTTCAAGGTCAGGAGGAGCGGCTGTGAGGAGATACCCCTCGTCCAAGGTAAGGTACAGCAGCTGCACTTTGCTGGAGCAGCTGTGAAGAGATACTCCACGACCAAGGTAAATGAAACCCAAATAAGACGGTAGGTATTGGGAGGGGGCATTAGAGGGCAGACACATTGAAATCATAATCACAAAAAACTAGTTGATCTGATCATATGGACCACAGTCCTATCTAACTCAATGAAGCTAAGCCATGCCGTGTGGGGTCACCCAAGACGGACGGGTCATGGTGGAGAGGTCTGACAGAATGTGGCCCACTGGAGAAGGGAATGGCAAACCACTTCAGTATACTTGCCTTGAGAACCCCATGAACAGTATCAAAAGGCAAAACGATAGGATACTGAATGAGGAATTCCCTAGGTCGGTAGGTGCCCAGTATGCTACTGGAGCTCAGTGGAGAAATAACTCCAGAAAGAATGAAGGGATGGAGCCAAAGCAAAACAAATACCCAGTTGTGGATATGACTGATGCTAGAAGCAAGGTCTGATGCTGTAAAGAGCAATATTGCATAGGAATCTGGAATGTTAGGTCCATGAATCAAGGCAAATTGGAAGTGGTCAAACAGGAGATGGCAAGAATGAACGTTGACATTCTAGGAATCAGTGAACTAAAATGGACTGGAATGGGTGAATTTAACTCAGATGACCATTATATCTACTACTGTGGGCAGGAAACCCTTAGAAGAAATGGAGTAGCCATCATGGTCAACAAAAGAGTCTGAAATGCAGTACTTGGATGCAATCTTAAAAACGGCAGAATGATTTCTGTTCGTTTCCAAGGCAAACCATTCAATATTACAGTAATCCAAGTCTATGCCCCAACCAGTAAAGCTGAAGAAGCCGAAGTTGAACAGTTCTATGAAGACCTACAAAACCTTTTAGAACTAACACCCAAAGAAGATGTCCTTTTCATTATAGGGGACTGGAATGAAAAGTAGGAAGTCAAGAAACACTTGGAGTAACAGGCAAATTTGGCCTTGGAGCACGAAATAAAGCAGGGCAAAGGCTAATAGAGTTTTGCCAAGAGAACGCACTGATCATAGCAAACACCCTCTTCCAACAACACAAGAGAAGACTCTACACATGGACATCACCAGATGGTCAACACCGAAATCAGATTGATTATATTCTTTGCAGCCAAAGATGGAGAAGCTCTATACAGTTAGCAAAAACAAGACCAGGAGCTGACTGTGGCTCAGATCATGAACTCCTTATTGCCAAATTCAGACTTAAATTGAAGAAAGTAGGGAAAACCACTAGACCATTCAGATATGACCTAAATCATATCCCTTATGATTATACAGTGGAAGTAAGAAATAGATTTAAGGGTCTAGATCTGATAGAGTGCCTGATGAACTCTGGATGGAGGTTCGTGACATTGTACAGGAGACAGGGACCAAGACCATCCCCATGGAAAAGAAATGCAAAAAAGCCAAATGGCTGTCTGAGGAGGCCTTACAAATAGCTGTGAAAAGAAGAGAAGCGAAAAGTAAAGGAGAAAAGGAAAGATATAAACATCTGAATGCAGAGTTTCAAAGAATAGCAAGGAGAGATAAGAAAGCCTTCCTCAGCGATCAATGCAAAGAAATAGAGGAACACAACAGAATAGGAAAAACAAGAGATCTTTTCAAGAAAATTAGAGATATCAAGGGAACATTTCATGCAAAGATGGGCTCGATAAAGGATAGAAATGGTATGGACCTAACAGAAGCAGAAGATAATGAGAAGAGGTGGCAAGAATACACAGAAGAACTGTACAAAAAAGATCTTCATGACGAAGATAATCATGATGGCGTGATCACTCACCTGGAACCAGACATCTTGGAATGTGAAGTCAAGTGGGCCTTAGAGAGCATCACGACGAACAAAGCTAGTGGAGGTGATGGAATTCCAGTTGAGCTATTTCAAATCTTGAAAGATGATGCTATGAAAGTGCTGCACTCAGTATGCCAGCAAATTAGGAAAACTCAGCAATGGCCACAGGACTGGAATAGGTCAGTGTTCATTCCAATCCCAAAGAAAGGCAATGCCAAAGAATGCTCAAACTACCTCACAATTGCACTCATCTCACACGCTAGTAAAGTCATGCTCAAAATTTTCCAAGCTAGGCTTCAGCAATATGTGAATCGTGAACTTCCAGATGTTCAAGCAGGTTTTAGAAAAGGCAGACGCACCAGAGATCAAATTTGCCAACATCCGCCGGATTATGGAGAAAGCAAGAGAGTTCCAGAAAAACATCTATTTCTGCGTCATTGACTATGCCAAAGCCTTTGACTGTGTGGATCACAATAAGCTGGGGAACATTCTGAAAGAGATGGGAATCCCAGACCACCTGACCTGCCTCTTGAGAAACCTGTATGCAGGTCAGGAAGCAACAGTTAGAACTGGACATGGAACAACAGACTGGTTCCAAATAGGAAAAGGAGTACGTCAAGGTTGTATATTGTCACCCTGCTTATTTAACTTATATGCAGAGTACATCATGAGGAACACTGGGCTGGAAGAAGCACAAGCTGGAATCAATATTGCCGGGAGAAATATCCATAACCTCAGATATGCAGATGACACCACCCTTATGGCAGAAAGTGAAGAGGAACTCAAAGGCCTCTTGATGAAAGTGAAAGAGGAGAGTGAAAAGGTTGGCTTGAAGCTCAACATTCAGGAAACGAAGATCATGGCATCTGGTCCCATCACTTCTTGGGAAATAGATGGGGAAACAGTGGAAACCGTGGCTGACTTTTATTTATTTGGGCTCCAAAATCACTGCGGATGCTGATTGCAGCCATGAAATTAAAAGACGCTTACTCCTTGGAAGGAAAGTTATGACCAGCCTAGATAGCATATTAAAAAGCAGAAATATTACTTTGCCAACCAAGGTCCGTCTAGTCAAGGCTATGGTTTTTCCCGTGGTCATGTATGGATGTGAGAGTTGGACTGTGAAGAAAGCTGATCGCCGAAGAATTGATGCTTTTGAACTGTGGTGTTGGAGAAGACTCTTGAGAGTCCCTTGGACTGCAAGGAGATCCAACCAGTCCATTCAAGAGGAGATCAATCCTGGGTGTTCATTGGAAGGACTTATGCTAAAGCTGAAACTCCAATACTTTGGCCACCTCATGCGACGAGTTGACTCACTGGAAAAGAGTCTGATGCTGAGAGCGATTGGGGGGAGGAGACAGGGATGATAGAGAATGAGATGGCTGGATGGCATCACCGACTCGATGGACATGAGTTTGAGTGAACTCTGGGAGTTGGTGATGGACAGGGAGGCCTGGCGTGCTGTGGTTCATGGGGTCTCTAAGAGTCGGACACGACTGTGCGACTGAACTGAACTGAACTGAACTGATGCTTAAGCTACTTTAAATGATTTCCTATCACTTCTGATGTCTATGCCTTGCTTTCTGTTTCAACTACAAACTACACCAAAATCCAGCGGCTTAAAATAAAAGCTGTCATTTATTTAACTCATATATCTGCAAGTTGGGCAGGGTGCTATGAGAAAGCTTGTCTTTCTCCATACAGATCAGCTGAGGTGTCTCAACTGTGGCTATAGGATGTGCTTTTAAGATGGCTCATTCACCCAACCAGACAGTTAACATTGACTGTCACCTGGGAGCTCAGCCATAGCCAAGGAAGTAGGGGGTCTTAGTTCTTTTCCACTTAGATCTCCACATTTGGGCCTCTCCATGAATTGCTTTCACTCCCTTGCCAATGGAGCCTGGTTTCCAGGAGTGAGAATTCCATAAGAAGCAGGCAGTGGCTGCATCAGTTTTTATGACCTACGCTTGTACATCACAGAGCATCCTTTCTGCCATACTCACAAGTCAGCTAAGGGAGAGATCTGTCCAATTCTAAATGAGGAAAACAACCTTCTGATTCACTGCTCTTACCTAAATCTTATTGTTCAGGAATCCAAAATTCTTCCTTGGGGGCTATAGGTTCTTTAGAAATAACCTTGAGAAAAGACAGGGAACAAAAAGCCACTGCCCTCTAGACTTACTGGAGAGATCATAGTTAGCTCTGGAGTCTAAAGCTATCCTTCCAAGAGATTACTCTGTGTATCTTTACAAGGCAAAGTACCTCTGATTTTATATCCGTAACTTAAGGAAATCACAACCCCCAACACCTCCCTCTACACAAATTCTGTAGTAAACCTAGAGAAGAGTAGGGAACATGTAACTTGGAAAGCTAGATTAAAGTTAGACAGCACACACAAAAGAAAATAGAAAACAGCACGGTTTCTATTGAACATCATATTCAAGAGTTGCCTTTAAGGACTGTGCATTCCAAAGGACAGGTTGAAGAAAATGCTTGATCTTGGTTGAATCTTGGTTCAGATCTAGGGAGCCATGAGCATAGTGGAAGAAACACGGGATCTCAAACAGATTTTGGTTATAATTCAGCTCTGAACTTAGCTGTGTGATCTTGGGAAAATCATTTAATCTCTTTGAGCCTCAGTTCCCTTGTCTATTAAGCAAGAATTATAATTCCTGTCTCCCAGGGTTTTAGTAAGGACAAAAGATAATGTAAGAAAGATAACTAGCACGTGGCAGGCCCTAAGTAAATGAATTATTTTCCTCTTTTCCCTGCTGCTGACTCACTGTGCTTTAAAGCACCTAATTTTCCTGAATCTCAGTTATCCCCACAAAACTTAGGTTAATTTGAACTTCATACCTCAAAGCAGCAAATTGATGGCAGTGTCAAGAAAAGTATATCATCATCTGAGATATATTAAGGATGCATAAGTTCAGTGAAACCCCACCATCATGGTTTCTAAAAATAAAAAAATCAGTCTCCCCCCACCCCACTGCAGACAAACATTAAAAGGAAGGTATTGCATATGTATAGGACTTTCCTGGTGGCTCAGATGGTAAAGAATCTGCCTGCAATGTGGGAGACCTGGGTTCAATCCCTGGGTTGAACTTCCCCAGAGGAAGTTATAGCTTCCCATTCCAGTATTCTAGCCTGGAGAATTCCATGGACTGAGGAACCTGGTGGGCTACAGTCCATGGGGTCACAAAGAGTTGGATATGACTGAGCAACTTTCACTCACTGACTCAATGCATATGTACATATTGAACGAGTGAGGATTCTCAAAAGAAAAAAAAAACATATGGAGAATCTTTACCAGAAATCATGATGATATATGGATTTTTTACTATGTAAAATAATTTTGTATACATGTCCTGTGTACACAGTTTAATTTGAGAAGAATGTGGGTGAAGATGACAGTTGAGGAGATTGGTTTTAGAAAATGCCATGTTTACCTAAAAGCTTACAGAGAACTTAGATTCAATGATGAAATCATCAAGAACACATCATGGTATTTTTCAGGTGTTCCATATGTGCCCTGGGTGTATATGAATGGACTTTTTCTGTATCTGTGCTCCAGTCTCCATTTATAATGAAACCAGCAGATAGAGGAATGTTGGCCGGCTTCACACACTCTTCATGCCCCGAACCCGATGCAGGGAGAGTATCATGTGTGTAATGTTTGTCAAAATGGCCTGGAGTCACTTGCTGGACTGAGTCTAAAAGCCCTGGCAAACATCAGAAGCTAGTTATAGGTTTTAGATGATAACTCACTGAATCCAGACTTATTTGACCAGAATGCTAGTTCAATCCATATTTCTAGTCTTTAATGCTCGAGAGGAATCCCTCAGTATCATTTAAGGGCTCACTGTGTACTATCTTTTATTCTATAATCATGATACCCTGTTAAATTCATCTCAAAAAAGGCCAGCTTTCTGTGACTTTGACAATTATGGATTTGTGGTTTGGAGATGTTCTAGAACATTCCATTCTTATTTTAGTTATTTTCCATTTGAGTCATTTTAAATTGGAAGGTGGCCCAGGGGCCATTATCTGCCTCATTAGAATCAGTATCCTATTAGCAACCATGTATCCATGAAAACAGAAAGGAACAAGTGAGCCTAATTTGAACAGGGACTTGGTTTCCTCGTCTACAAACTGTATTCCTGTTTCACAAGTTGCTATAATGATCAGTTGAGAAAGTATTTTGGAATGTACTTTTTAAACTCTACTGAGGCAAGGTGATTAAGAAGGAGATCAAGCACTTCGTGGTGCAGTGGTAGAGAATCTGCCTGCCAATGCTGGAGGCAAGGGTGCAATCTCTGGGTAGGGGAGATCCCCTGGAGTAGGAGATGGTAATCCACTCCAGTATTTTTGCCTGGAGAATCCCATGGATCAAAGAGCCTAGTGGGCTAGGGTCCATGGGATCATAAAGAGTCAGCCACGACTGGGCAACTGAGCAGCAGCAGATTCATTATACTGAGAAACTGAGTAGTCATCATGGAGTCCTGGGGGCTGGAGAGGAGGGTAATGCTAAAAGTAAGCCCTCATAGCAAAGCATTTGATCAGGAGCAGTTACAGTCAGGGAAGTAGGCTGTGGTCAGAAACTAAGGTCTTTTCCCAGATCAAGTAAAATCATCTCAGGTCTGGAACCCAAGGAAATGGGGGCCTTTACGGAAGCACATGTTAAAGGTTAAGTTTGCACTTAGCACAGGTGGCCTAGAGAATTGTAATTGTCTGTTCCCTAGTTTTATATCTTTATGGTCTAGCCTGCCTGTTCTCCTCAAGAAAAAATAAGGCTTAATATTCAGTGTGAGGACAGAGTTTGGCAAGCAAAGCCAACCTAAAAAGAGCAGTAAAGTTGTTAATGAATCTTCTAAACTCTCATTCCCATCAATGTCCACCTCCCCTGTTTTCGGCATCCCTTGAATGATCAGCTTCCTGTTAGGCACCTAGCAACCCATCCCCAGGATTCTCTGAGAAGTAATGTTGCCCAGGTTACTCAATACACCCACCTCAAGAGAATATCTTAATGTTTCTTGGCATTTGCAATTTTTCAGCCCAATCAAAATGCACCCAATCAAAAAGTCCTGGGGGGCTGCCCTGGTGGCTCAGAGAGTAAAGAAGCTGCCTGCAATGTAGGAGGCCAGGGTTTGATCCTTGGGTCAGGAAGATTCCCTGGAGAAAGGCATAGCAACTCACTCCAGTTTTCCTGCCTGGAGAATTCCATGGACAGAGGCACCTGGCAGTCTCTGGGATGGGATCACAAAAAGCTGGACACAACTCATCGACTAACTCTTTAACTCACTATGTCCCCTTTCCTTGAATATTTGGTCTCTGTCCAGCTGACCATTTTCTCTTGGGATATGACAATAGTGGTCAATAGTGGCTCACATGTTTTATATCCTAACAATTTTGCAATAGGGGATTTTTAATACCATGATCCCCCAAATTGAGGATCTCATGGAATTGCTTGTGGAAGTGAAACTCTGACAATGTTTCTAGACATCCTTCAAGTCACCCTACCAAGGTGGGCACTGCCACCACCTTCTCAAAAGGTGTCAAGCAGGAAGAAAAAAGTAGGTGGGCCTGTTTCAGTAGGGGATGCTTCGTGGAGATGGTATTGGGGGCAAAATTGTAGTCATTCATTTGCAAACCGAGATATATGTAAGATGCTTTGAGAGAAAATGATAGATAATTCACCAGTTTTTATGATTTTCCTATGTAGTAAATGGTCTGATACCGTGCATATTATTACCATAATGTTAATTTATTCAACAAATGTTTATTGAGCATTTACCATATGCTGGGCACCATGCCAGGTCTGTAATATACAGTGAACAAGAAGACACAAATCTAATCACCCAGATAAATAATTTGAAATCGTATTGGTTGTTCTGAAGAAAAATGTAGGGTAGTAGGAGAGAGTAATAATGAGGAAAGGAGACTTGACTGGGAGTTAGGTAAAGTCTCTGAGGAACCATCCTTGAGGATTATTAAGAATTAGATGAAAAAAGCAAGAACTTTCTAGGTGCTGAGATATGGAAAAAATTGGCTATTTGTCTAGGAAATGAAGGGAAGGGCAGTGTGGTTATAACCCAGAAAGTCAGAGGGAAAGTACATGAAGGATCTGGAGGGGTAAGCAGTGAGAAAATCATACAACTTTCTGGAGGTTTTCGTGAAGAATTTTGGAGTCTTGTCGTAAGTGTAGAAGAAAGTCACAGGCAGTGGGGGATGGGTGAGGACCATTGAATTAGGAGATTGATGTGCTATTTAAATTTCAAGAAATCATTCTGATTATTGTGGGAATGAAATTATAGCAGAGGGAGGGGATGTAGGATAGGCAGGCAAAAGAGGAAGCTTGGGCTAGAAGGGGGTAACTAGAAGGGGAGTAACGAGAGGACAGACTCAAGATATATTTTATGAGGAGATGGTGAAAAATTTAACGATAGATTGCTTGGGGCAGGATTTCAGTGGACAGCGGAGGTGTCAGGAATTGCTCTCTTATTTCTGGCTTAAGCACCTAGGTAAATGTAGGTGCTATTAATGGAGATGAGTAGGCTCTCACAAACTGATGGGATTTCAACCAGCATAAAATGCAGGCAGTGTGGATACATGCCTTATCTTCTAATGAAAATGGCAATGCCAATCGTCGCCATCATTTGAGCGCGTCTGTGTGTCTGTGTGTGACAGTGCCTGTGCTTGTGCTTTGTGAAGAGTAGCTCAGGAGGCTTAAAAAAAGAAAATTGCAAACAAGCAGCCACCTAAAATAATGAAAAAATGATCACTGACTAGTATGGATGCTGCTGGAGGGTCTTTCTGATGCAAATACATACATAAGTTAGCTTTGCTTTCACCTTAGGTACAAAAAAAAAAAGAAAAGCAAGGTTTAGAAAAGAAACACTGCCACCACAAGCTACAGATTCCATTGTTTCTAGAGAAAAATTCATTTACATCAAATATCTGAAGCTGTCAGTGCACACAAAGACTTTGAAGGCATTTGTTTGGAGCTAATACTGTACTTTCTATTTATATTCTAATACCTCGTCCACCCCCTTATGATTCTTTGTGAACTTGCTCAAGTTTTGGTTCTACTATACTTTTATTTTTTTCCCCTGAGACACACTTGTAATCTTTACAGACTTGTTTCAAGAGCAAAGAAATGGCTTATTAAAGAAAGAATGAAATGTCTAGTGTGCCTGCTGCTTTCTTTGTGGAGAATTTGTTCCCATAGGCGTGTAAAGCTGGAGATGCTGCATAGCATGGAAGTTAAGGACCAGATTAGACCTGGTCAAGGTCAGAAAACACATGTTCTTTCCGCCCCCTTCCAAGAAGGATGAATTCTGAAGCTGAATGATGCCTGGTATTTCTAATTGTTTTTAATGATAGCAGTCTTTCTGTGAACCATCTCAGAAGTGATAAACGGCCTTTGAAAATGAAATCTAATGCAGACAATGGATACAAAGCTCTCAGAAGATAAATAATAATAACAAAACTTTGGTAAAGATAGGGAGAATAAAAATCAGATCTGAAATAATGAGACATTGTCTGACAGAATCATTAGCCACTTAAAGTTCTGATATTAGTTTGGGAGAAAAATGTATGAAATCTTCAGGAAATTTTCAAATCTTCTATGAAAAGAACCTATATCTATATCAAAGATAGAACAATATCAGAACTAGTTTTTTTTTAAAGGAGGTATAAGAAACTACACTGTATTGCTAATTTTTCAAAACGAAATATAGGAAGAATGAACCAGAAACTAAAGAGATTGGTTCTCTGGAGGGGGTGGGTAGAGAAGGGAAAGAAAAATTGCAGAATAGGATTGAGTCGAGATGGGCAGGGAGTGACACCTCCTTGAGTAGATCATCTTGTACAGCAAATAAACCTTACCATACAGCTATTAATATATTTCAAATGAGTAACATATTCACACTGAATGGGTGAGGAAAAAAGAACTAATCTACCTAACAAGGGAAAATAGTGTCTTGGCTGGATACTCCACAGCTAAAGACCAGCAAAACTGTACAAGCAGGTATTCAAGTTAATAAAAATGTTTCTTACAGGGATTGCTGTTGTTGTTCTTGTTGTTCAGCTGCTGGGCTGTACCCCACCAAGTTCCTCCCTCCGTGGGATTTCCCAGGCAAGAATACTGGAGTAGCTAACCATTTCCTTCTCCAGGGGGATCTTCCCGACCCAGGGATGGAACCCTTGTTTCCTGCATTGGCAGGAAGATTCTTTACTGTTGAGCCACCAGAGAACCTTCTTATAGGGATCAGTTCAGTTCAGTTCAGTCACTCAGTCGTGTCCGACTCTCCGCGACCCCATGAATCACAGCACGCCAGGCCTCCCTGTCCATCACCAACTCCCGGAGTACACTCAAACTCATGTCCATAGAGTCGGTGATGCCATCCAGCCATCTCATTCTCTGTCGTCCCCTTCTCCTCCCACCCACAACCTTTCCCAGCATCAGAGTCTTTTCCAGTGAGTCAACTCGTTGCATGAGGTGGCCAAAGTATTGCAGTTTCAGCTTCAGCATCAGTCCTTCCAATGAACACCCAGGATTGATCTCCTTTAGAATGGACTGGTTGGATCTCCTTGCAGTATAAGGGACTCTCATGAGTCTTCTCCAACACCACAGTTCAAAAGCATCGATTCTTCGGCGATCAGCTTTCTTCACAGTCCAACTCTCACATCCATACATGACCATGGGAAAAACCATTGCCTTGACTAGACGGACCTTGGTTGGCAAAGTAATGTCTCTGCTTTTTAATATACTATCAAGGTTGGTCGTAACTTTCCTTCCAAGGAGCAAGCGTCTTTTAATTTCATGGCTGCAATCAGCATCTGCAGTGATTTTGGAGCCCAAAAAAATAAAGTCTGACACTGTTTCCACTCTTTTTCCATCTATTTCCCATGAAGTGATGGGACCAGATGCCATGATCTTCGTTTTCTGAATGTTGAACTTCAAGCCAACCTTTTCACTCTCCTCTTTCACTTTCATCAAGAGGCTTTTGAGTTCCTCTTCACTTTCTGCCATAAGGGTAGTGTTATCTGCATATCTGAGGTTATTGATATTTCTCCCAGCAATCTTGATTCCAGCTTGTGCTTCTTCCAGCCCAGAGTTCCTCATGATGTACTCTGCATATAAGTTAAATAAGTAAGGTGACAATATACAACCTTGATACAACTTAGTAATTCTAAAACTGCATCATGTGTATACTAAAAATTAACAAATAAGTAAATATTTTGTAGGGCTTCCCTGGTAGCTCAGCTGGTAAGGAATCCACCTGCAATGCAGGAGACCCTGGTTTGATTCCTGGGTTGCGAAGATCTACTGGAGAAGGGATAAGCTACCCACTCCAGTATTCTTGAGCTTCCCCGGTGGTTCAGTTGGTAAAGAATCCATCTGCAATATGGGAGACCTGGGTTTGATCCATGGGTTGGAAATCCCTGGGTTTAATCCCTGGGTTGTGAAATATTTTGTAGATAATGAGCATCAGTTTTCTCACGGGTGGAGAAAGAAGTTGCTAATATGGAAAGGAGAAAATTAGAATGATCTTGTGGTACTAGATTGAAATCAGAGATATCAATACGAGCTCATGTTTTTACCATATGTATACAGAAAAATATAGAAATAAATATAGATGTGCATAAAGCTCTGTCCCCTAAGAGATCCTACTAGCAATGGTACTCATGGCCAAAAAGCATACTTAACACCCAAATCTGGGTTTCTAAGCACCATTCTTCAATAAAGGGAACCTGTTCTCCTTGGAGAAGTGGGTGATTCCTGCACTGGGAAGAGGAATAACTTTTGGTGATATAAAGTAAAGTTCTCAAAAACATATAAAACTATGTCAAAGAAACTCCCAATGGCCAAAGCTGGAGCAATTTGAGCGCAAAAATAATGATAGTACTAGGTTATAAACCATAAAATAAATGAATGTGAATGCATTCTTACATATTTATGCAATTATATAGGTAAATAAATGAAGAGATAAGACAGCTCATCCCTGGAAAAAAATTTCAAATATATGTGAATGGAATGAAAGAAATGCAAAATCACAGTTAAGCAAACTCCACAGTAATATACATTGCATATAAAATCTGACAACGAATGCTAACATTGGTAGACAACAATTTGAGGAGAAATAGTACGTCTGGATAGTCTCAAATATCTGCACCATGATATTTGTTAATTATAACAAGAAAAATTATGACTTTATAATATAGAAACCTAGGAAATGCCAAGGGATATAACCAAGTGATCAAAGGTAATGTTATCAGTAATAAAACATATCAACATCAAATACCCTAATACAATGCACTGATAAGAGTACTATATCGTTGTGGCTGATATTCTTGCCAAAAATACGTAACCTCAACCTAATTATGAGACAATAGCAGATAAATGCAAATTAAGGAGCATTTTGCAAAATAACTGTCTGTCCAGCACTCTTCAAAAATATCAAGATCATGAAAGACCAGGAAAGGCTGAGGAACTACCACAGAGTCTGAATCATGACAGCTGAATACAACATGAAATCCTGGATTGGATCTTGAATCAGGAAAAAAATATTAGTGGCACAGTTAGTGAAATTCAAATTTGGCCTGTAGTTTAATTAGTAGACTTGTACTGACACAAAGTCCTGGTTTTTATACTGGTACTATGGTTCAATAGGACAACAGAAGGTAGCCAGATAAGGGGAATATAGGAATTCTCTGTAGTTTTTTGGCAACTTTTCTGTAAATTCAAAATTATTTCAAAATAAAGTTAGAAAAAGAGAACTATCAAAATAAAACAAGTGCTTAGAGTTTGAAAATTGGAATGGAGAATATGAGTGTGGCACAGGAAAGTGAATTTTACTTCAAAAATGACAGCTAGGGACTTACCTGGTGATCCAGTGGTTAAAAATCTACCTTCCAGCGCAGGGGATGTGGATCCGATCTCTGTTCAGGGAATTAAAATCCCACATGCCAGAGGGGCGGATACGGGTGTGGACAACCAAGCCCAAGCACTGCAACTATAGAGTCCACACATCACAATTAGAGAAGCCTGAATGCTACAATGAAGATCTAGCATAGCCAAAGAAAACTAAAACATCTGTGCTGTATTTAAGTGAACAGTAGAAGATTCCTCCATCTCTATTTTACTCTGTATTTTTGGTTAAACTCTTGTAATTTAGTACTTTTGACTAAATTCTTACTTGGATTTGATATCCTATTCCTAAATTCAACCTATCATTTCCCCAATTTCATATCTTGGTTTTTGTTTATTCATAGATTTCTCTTATAATGAAAAAATAAGTAAGGTGATATTTCAAGGAGGTAGAAAATTTCTTTTCAAGCGGAGTACTGGGTTTATTTAAGAGAAAAACCCCTCAGTGTCGTGTTCCAGTTATTATTTCAACATGAAAATAAGGAGTCTTGAATTTGCAAGCAAAATTCTTAGAAAAAGGAGCAATTGAGAATTTTTACTTCATAGACCATTTGTTTCTCTGCATGGTGTCTTAGGGTTTGGGGAGACATTTTAGAAACAGGACCAATCTTTTATTTTAAATAATATTCATGCAATTTATGTTAGATTTACATTCTTCAGGGTGACTCCATTGGTCTTATAGTGAGAACAATGGTTCATCTAATGACACTTTATTACTTGAAATATGCTGGGAAAACCTCATTAAAAACGTTGTTTCTATACTTGGTATTTCATATCTTCCCATAATGTTAGAGCAGTATATACACAGACCAGGGAAGTGTGGAGAGAGAACAAAATCTCATAGGTCTCTCTTAGCTCTTTAATCCCAATATGTAAAAAACAAAGTTACAGGAAGTAGTTTATAATATAAAGATTTCCCAGCAGGTAAGTGTGCATAGGAAATAAGTTGGATTGTAGTTGCCACAGGGTCTTTATGTGATATTAAAGCATATTCTTGAATTTTCTAAGATGCTTTTTACTCTTTAAAGTCTTTCTGTTGTAATTGCTGAAAATTGAATGGCTTTAATAAATAAAATTCTTATTTCACAATTAATATGAAATCAAAGAGATACAACAATGTTTTTAGATCATATCAATAAATAAATGACTAATAAGTATATTTCCAAAGATGACCATTATAGGAATGAGAACCTTAACAGAGAAGTACATTATCTTTTAGCTAAAATATTGATTATTTTTCTCTGAAACTTTGTCTGTTTAGGTGAGAAAAAACTATGAAAAACTAACAATACTGAGTCAGTCTCTACTGAGTTTTTGCTCAATAGTAAGCATTATTCTAACCCCTATTAGTCATTTGTGTATTTAATCTCCAAATAACTCAAAACATAAGATTTTTAATTATCCCCAATTTGCAGATGAATAAGTTGAGGAAAAAAGAGTTAACCAGTCTACAGCAGCAAGGTACTTGCTGCCTTGAAGAAAGTAAAAATAATGCCTTTACTTCTGAGAGTAACACTGTTGTGCAGAGTGAATGTAGCTTTTAGTATTTTGAAATAATATATTTCCAAATGCACGTGTTGTTGTAGAACTAGGTTAAACTCTCTAGGATTCACAGGTAAATCAATGATTATTGAGGAACTCATGTCACTGGTACTAATCCTAATGTAATCCTTTCAATCATGGGCCTTACTTCCAAAATAGCATAACAAATAAGGTATGGGAGGAAAGATTACTGGAGAAAATGACAAAAAGGTGCATAGAAGAGGTCAAAGCTATTCATTATTGCAACTATAGAACTTCCTGGGATCCATGCTTCTGTGTATAAATAGAGATACAAACATTAGTTTTCCATAGATCCATTGTTTTAAGTTTCCGAGTGTATCATATTCATTTGTGTATGAAAAAAAGACATAAGTAAAGGTAATAATTAAAATTTTGTAGTAACATATAGAGGAAACAGATTTGTTATACTAAATACTGGGTATAGAAGCAAAGATGTTTAAAGAAAACAAGACTAGCAAGCAGTTCAGAATGGCTAGTAAACTGAAACTAAACATAGGAAGGCTCTGCAGGAAATAGTTCCTAAGGGTTTACATGCTGCAAGAGGGTATTATTTTATTTAAGGGTCTGTGCATGTATGTGTTTGTAGATATGTTTCATGGATGAGAAGGAGCCAGCAAAAGATTTTAAAGAAAGTGCTGCCGTATTTTATTTCAGTAAATTCACTCCAGCCTTGGTATGAAAAAGAGATTAAAGAGGATGAAACATGGAGTTGGTTAAAGAGTTCACCTAAATAAGCAACAACTGAATAGTTTCAAAGGATTTGGGGTGAGCAGAGAGTTATATGATCTGTTGAATATTGGACATTGCAACCTTTAGGAGAAGATAAATAATTATAGAGCAGGGAAGAGCAAGTCTTTAAAGGAGGCTGAGGGAATGAAAGAGACCAAAATGGTGCAGGAGAATTAAGGAAGAATAACTCCAGGCTGAGTAAGCAAGTGATTTGGATTTTGACTTCCATTTAGGAACAGTTGATGATACCTTGTGAGCCCACATGGCATAGGAGTTGGACCTGAGATCCCTACAAAAGACAGGGGACTCTAGAAATGCTACTTCATTAATGGAAAAGTAGATTAGGAAAAGAAAAGTCTCTCATATCAGTGCAGGGAAATGACAGTACTAGTGTCTCTGAGCCTTGTCTCTGGCAAGAAAATAGTCTCCTCTAAGAATCCTAAACCTTAGACTTACTCCTGTTTGAATTTTTAGTTTGAATTAAACTGCAAATGGGGTCTAAGAGCTATCAGAAATAGGACTTAGAGTAAAAAAGTGGTCTTCAGCCATCAGTAACCCTAGAATAACTGCCAAAACCAAAAATATCTTGGGATGGATGTACCTTCAACCCCAGAAGCAAAAGAAGACCACACGACAGCTCTGAGCAGATGAGCTAAAGTCTTTAATACAAAATAAACACACAGGGATTTCCCTGGTGGTCCAGTGGTTAAAACTCTGTGCTCTCAATGCAGGAACCTGAGTTCAATCCCTGGTCAGGGAACTGGATCACGCATGCTGCAACTACGGGAACCCGCACACCACAACAAATATCCCGAGTGCTCCAGCTGAGACCTAGCACAGGCAAATAAATAATAAATAGATAAATATTTTTTAAAAACAGAAAACAAATACACACCAATACTAACATACACACACTCAGAAGAAACAATGTATCATAAGAAAGGATCAGACTGATTTTTTAGGAACATTCTAGACCCTCAGAATTTGTTATATACAACTATTGAACAGAGACTTTAAAATGTGGATGATGAAAATTTAAAAAAAAAAGAAAAGAAACATAAGGGGAAGAAACACAATCCTAGGAAATTCTGGGGAAAAGTTATTTTTAAAAATATAAATACACAGTAAAAAAGTCATTGACACTAAACAGAGCTTAAACATCAGACAGACAGGTAAATAATAGAATCAACAAAGTTGAGAGGAATAGTGAACTAGAAGAAAGATCTGGGGAAATTGCCCTGATGCCACCCAAGAAAATATATAGGTGGAAAATCTGAAGAAAGATTAGAAACATGGAATGTTTCTAGAATGTGACTGTCCAACATAACATAAAACCTACAAAAACATTATTAAAAGAAAAATGGAATGGAGAAGAGGCAGTATTTGAGAACAATAATAGCTGAGAATTTTTCAGAATTGATAAAAGCCACAAATACTCAGATTTAGAAAGGATAAGACATAAATGTAAATGACAGGTGGAGAGCTAGTCCTCTGAGAGTCTTGGCCATGAGGAGTAAAATCTAAAAAAAAAAAAGCTAAGTTTAAAAGACTTTCTTAAAGGTATATGAGATGCATGTTTTTCTACCTCAGGCAAAAAGCATGATGAGGAAGAGGTTAAAGGTAGAGAGGAGAAAGTAGAATAATGACCATCTGAGATCGAAGACCCTCAGAGTTTGTCCTGAATAAATGATATAATGCAAAAAGAAAAAAAAAATGACAGAGGACAGGTTCTGTAGCTTATGGTTGTCAGTGCAGGGATTATAATGGAATTCAATTTTTTCCTTTCTCACTGATTATACTGTTAGTTGATCACAGATTTTAAAGTCTGGTAAATCTTGACCCCATTCCTGACTCAGCCACATGTTAGTAGTGTGGCTTTTTACATATGAATTAACTTTTTTAGCTTCTTTTTTTTTTTTCTGGAAAAATAGAAAAGACTATGTAAGGCTTTGAGAAATTAGGGCAAAGAACAGAAAAATCTGCATATGATAAGTTCTCACTTGATAATAGCAATTGTTTACTTCTATCACTTGTATCTGACGCAGTGCTTAAATAAACTCTTTTGTTGTTCACTCTGAGTCTCTAGTGAATCTATGTTCATCACACACCATATTAAAAAGCAGAGGTACAGAGGATTGCCAACACATTCTGCTCCTCTAATGCTCTACCCCTCCAAGAGTTATTCAAAGATTCCAAGCTTCTGAGATGTTCTATAGCATTTCCCTGAAGTCTCATTGTCTCTGTTTCTAAACCATTGTTTTAAACATATATGATATGTATAAAACTAAAATATCTATATTAAATCATATCTATAAGTATTCATAACTATTATTTTAACTTAAATTCTGCCACAAATTCATTTGTAAAAGTCTTCACACAGATGAAAGTCTATAGGAGAGAATGGCACCATGGCACCTATTTTGGGTGTGATGGTGGGGATTATGACAACAGTTTTGACAGATAGTGATTCATACAAGGCACAAACATTTTAGTTAATTCTAAAGAACCAGTTTAGAACTAGAAAAGGGCCAGTGAGATCACAATCAACACCCTCATTATACAGACGAATAAACCCGGAAAAGTTAAGCAACTTGTTCAAGGCTCACAGCCTCGGATTCCCAGTCCAGTTTCTAGAACGTAAGTGACAGCAACGTGTGTGTGTGTCCTCCTGTTTTCCCTGCAGAGAACCCTGCACACCGCTCGGACAGGCAGTGTACCTAATTCACAAAGCAGTAAGGCAGCACGGCTGCAATTAGAAAGCACTCTTTCTACACCCTGTTTGTGAATATCACCTTTGCATGGTTAATTTCCTTACTCCTCTCAGCTTCATAAGGAAGAGAAAAAAACCATTTTACCCACAGTGTCTAGCACAGTGATTGACACACAGTGGCAACTGTGAGCTGAAGCTGAGTTTAACAGTGATGGACGCTACCTCACAACAGAGGCTGCAGGCAAAGCAGGAACCATAAGCAGGGTTTGTGAAGTTCCTGTTATGAAGGAAATTCACCTGAATAATCGAAGCAATAATCTAGTTATTTGGGAAGAGGAGTGAAATTCTAATTCTACAAATTAGTTGCTTATAATGGATCTAATGTCTCAGTCGCTTGTCCCTGACTTTGTGCCATTCTTTGGCTAAACTTGTTTGCAATCTTAATTCTACTTGAGAAACTGTATTTTCTTCCAAGCAAGAATAAAGTTGAATGCTAACTGGATGGACAGCACAATCTTATAGTTTGTCACTGTTTGTTTCTTTAACAACCTTTTGACTTCCCTTTACATTTTTACCATCTTCTCCTGATAGTAACAGGGACTTACATAAAATTCCTTTGTTCCATTGTTTGCTATTTCAAGTTCCATTGTTTTGCTGTTATCTTAAAAGAGGTACATGATCTCTAAAGACTCACAATGATAATGTTTTGACGTTGTAATTTAACATGGCAATGTGGTCTCAATAATTTTTCAGCGACATTGTTTTACCATCGTCTTGACATTGTAAAATGGTCTCTCTAGACTTACATTTTGCTTTTGCCTTGATGCTGTAATATGGTCTCTATAGATTTGCATTGAAATTTGTTTTGTCATTGTCTTGATATCATAATGTCCTCTCCACGGACTTCTCTTTACGTATGTGATCCTCTCCAAAGACTTGAATATCAGCCCCATTACAAGAGCAGTGTGCACTGTTAACTTCCCATTCAGGTGAACTGGGAATGATCTTTCATGGTTTCCACTTAACAGGAAGTATCACATCTCATCAATAACTATTTTCAAACTCTTCTATCTAAACTCTTTCCAAATTTCATTCCTGATGACAGGTTTTTACCAAGAAGCAAAGTGGACAAATTTCCATTAGGTAAAATCAGCCTGCACATTTTTCATTTTTAATATTGAATTCACTCACTTTAAAAGCATTAAAGTGGAGCAGATCATGAGGGAGCTTGCCACTCTCTAACCCATAATGGGGAACTATTTTATAGAGTAGATCCAACCGGTACAATAACACAGCAGACTACATTAGAAGAGGAAATCCTGATACTTTCCCTACTCATGAAATACCTTGGTAAATGCTGTTCCCCTATTAATGTCTTCACTTTTAATGCTCACTGCTTCAGACAGTGCACTGCATGTATCATCTTGCCCCAATATCATGTAGCCTAAAAACACAATGGGTGTTTAAAATCCACAATTTCATCCACTTTTCTATATGCATGTCTCAATGGAATCATTTTTTCTTAGTCACAAAATGCAAGTTTAAACAAAAGCAAGATCATTTAGTGTTATCATGAATTTTGCCCGGAATGGAAATGGAATCTTTTCATTTGAGCCCCATGGGGGAAAGTGAGGAATTGAGTAAGTCTCTTGATAGTTGGACTGTTCCTAGAATATAGCCCCTGCTGACTGAATGCTCACCCCAACTATGGTTGCAACATTAGGAACATGTTTATAACGTTTGGTGAGTTCCTACATTGTGCCAAGCACTTAGACCCTACAAACCCATAAGCTCCATAAATTTCTGTTACCACTACCCCATTGGGGGCTTTGAGAGCCTAGGTCACTTGCTAAGTTAACACAGATATTAGTTTCTAGCAGCAGGATTTAAATCAAGTTAATCTCAAAGAGCATTTAAAGGGGCAGAATCATAGCTGAATTGCCCTAACTTCTAACTGATGTATATTGTTCGTTCAGCAATAAACACAGGTGATAAAGCACAGTGACATCACAATGCCTGTGACTTTGCTACCAAGAGAAAGCACAGATATTTTCCCATCACATGACATTTACTGCAGATCTCTGAAAATAGCACTTACGCTCGTCACTGCTTCAAAACTGCAATCATCATTAATAGATCTACCTCTAGACCTAGTTATGTAATATCATATAAAATCATGTATATTACTATTTTATAATTTGAGCTTTCTAATGTTTTGATAATTGCACTTCAATATAATTGTTTTCCTCTTATGATTTCCTTCTGTGAATTTTGCCATGTCCACCCCCATTACCTCTTTTTTATTTACATAATGTTTTCTTTAAAATAATAAATGTTTTACTCATTTCATTCTTTATTGAGGAAGTTTTCTCTTTCTCCTATTATAATAACTGATCATATTTTTGAAAACATTAAAATAAATATACAATGATTAGAATTTTAATAAGAAGAATCTTTAGCTCACATTCCACATTTTGAGAAATTCTAAACTAAGGCATGAAATACCACAAATGGCACTAACTTAGCAAAAGCAGCCTGCTTTACTAAAAGATCAGTCATCACTGGGTGATCGGGAGGTTTCTCGAAGATTTCTCTTTGCATTCTGTAAATGCAAAGCTGCTTCACACAGAGTTCAGGGCAGCTCTCGCTGTTTCATAAGGCAATTTCCCTCTGAGGTAGAAAGAACCTGGCTTTTGAGTCATATTGTGGTACAGCATCTTATCAGCTATCTGCTAGCTGTGCAATCTTAGCTAAATCACTCAAGCTTAGCTGATTGACTCCACTTACCCCATAGTCCAATAAAGAGTAAAACCCTAAAGACTCCACCAAAAAAAAACTGTTAAAAATATTAAAGGAATTCAGTAAAGTGCAGATACAAAGCAAACACATCAAAAACAGTTGTGTTTCAATAACAATGAACTATCTGAAAAAGAAATAAAGAAAAGCTCATTTACCATAGCATCAAAACAATAAAATGCTTAAGAATAAACTTAGCTAGGGAAATGAAAGATCTGAACACTGAAAACTATAACACATTGATTAAAATAAAAGATATAAATAAGTGGAAATATATCCTGTTTTCACTGATTGAAAGAATTAATATTATTAAAATGTCCACACTACCCAAAGCCATCCGAGACTCAATAAAATCCTTATCAAAATTCCAGTGGTATTTTTCATGGAAATAGAAAAAAAGCAGTCCTAAAATTAGTATAGAATTACAGAAGACTTTGGCAACCAAAGAACAAAGCTGGAGACAGCACACTTCCTAATTTCAAAGTATACTGCAAAGATATCATCAAAACAGTATAGTAACGGCATAAAAAAGACACAGACCAGTGGAACAGAATCAAGAGCCCAGAAATAAACTTACACATATACAGACAACTAATATTTGGCAAGGAAGCCAAGAATATGCAGTGAGGAAAGCACAGTCTTTTCAATAAATGATGCTGGGAAAATCAGATATCTATAGGAAAAAGAATGAAATTGCTCCCCAATCTTACACTATACACAAAAACTAACTCAAAATGAATTCAAATCAAACAGGACCTATGCTAGTATACTCCAGGAACAGCTCTGTGGCATTGGTTTTGGCAATGACTTTTTGGATATGACACCAAAAACATAGGCAACAAAAGCAAAAGTAAATAAGGGGAACTGCATCACACACAAAAGATCTGCCCAGCAAAGAAAACCATCAACAAAATTAAAAGGCAACCTATACAAGATGAGAAAACATTTGCAAACTATATATCTGATATGTGGTTAATATCTGAAGCATATAAAGAACTCATACAAAGTGGGCTTTATCCCAGGAATGCAAGGATTCTTCAATATACGCAAATCAATCAACGTAATACACCACATTAACAAACTGAAAAATAAAAATCATATGATTATCTCAATAGATGCAGAGAAAGCCTTCGACAAAATTCAACATCCATTTTTGATAAAAACTCTCCAGAAAGTGGGAATTGAAGGGACATACCTCAACATAATAAAAGCTATATATGACAAACCCACAGCAAACATTATCCTCAATGGTGAAAAACTGAAAGCATTTCCCCTAAAGTCAGGAACAAGACAAGGGTGCCCACTCTCACCACTACTATTCAACATAGTTCTGGAAGTTTTGGCCACAGCAATCAGAGCAGAAAAAGACATAAAAGGAATACAAATTGGAAAAGAAGAAGTAAAGCTTTCACTGTTCGCTGATGACATGATCCTCTACACAGAAAACCCTAAAGACTCTACCAGAAAACTACTAGAGCTAATCAATGATTACAGCAAAGTTGCAGGATATAAAATCAACACACAGAAATCCCTTGCATTCCTATACACTAATAATGAGAAAATAGAAAGAGAAATTAAGGAAACTATTCCATTCACTGTTGCAATGAAAACAATTAAATACTTAGGAATATATCTACCTAAGGAAACAAAAGACTTGTACATAGAAAACTATAAAACACTAGTGAAAGTAATCAAAGAGGACACTAATAGATGGAGAAATATACCGTGTTCGTGGATTGGAAGAATAAATATTGTAAAAATGAGTATACTACCCAAAGTAATTTATACATTCAATGCAATCCCTATCAAGCTACCAACAATATTTTTCACAGAACTAGAACAAATAATCTCACAATTTGTATGGAAATACAAAAAACCTCGAATAGCCAAAGCAATCTTGAGGAAGAAGAATGGAACTGGGGGAATTAACCTGCCGGACTTCAGGCTCTATTACAAAGCCACAGTCATCAAGACAGTATGGTACTGGCATAAAGACAGAAATATAGATCAATGGAACAAAATAGAAAGCCCAGAGATAAACCCACGCTCCTATGGACACCTTATCTTCGACAAAGGAGGCAAGAATATAAAATGGAGAAAAGACAGTCTCTTTAACAAGTGGTGCTGGGAAAACTGGTCAGCCACTTGTAAAAGAATGAAACTAGAACACTTCCTAACACCATACACCAAAATAAACTCAAAATGGATTAAAGATCTAAATGTAAGACCAGAAACTATAAAACTCCTAGAGGAGAACGTAGGCAAAACACTCTCCGACATAAATCACAGCAGGATCCTCCAAGACCCACCTCCCAGAATATTGGAAATAAAAGCAAAAATAAACAAATGGGACCTAATTAAAATCAAAAGCTTCTGCACAGCAAAGGAAACTCTAAGCAAGGTGAGAAGACAACCTTCAGAATGGGAGACAATAATAGCAAATGAAGCAACGGATAAAGGATTAATCTCCAAATTATACAAGCAGCTCCTGCAGCTTAATTCCAGAAAACTAAGTGACCCAATCAAAAAATGGGCCAAAGAACTAAACAGACATTTCTCCAAAGAAGACATAAAGATGGCTAATAAACACATGAAAAAATGCTCAACATCCCTCATCATCAGAGAAATGCAAATCAAAACCACAATGAGATACCATTTCACACCAGTCAGAATGGCTGCTATCCAAAAGTCTACATGCAATAAGTGCTGGAGAGGGTGTGGAGAGAAGGGAACCCTCTTACACTGTTGGTGGGAATGCAAACTAGTACAGCCACTATGGAGAACAGTCTGGAGATTCCTCAGAAAACTGGAAATAGAACTGCCATATGATCCAGCGATCGCACTCCTGGACATACACACCGAGGAAACCAGAATTGAAAGAGACACATGTACTCCAATGTTCATTGCAGCACTGTTTATAATAGCCAGGACATGGAAGCAACCTAGATGTCCATCTGCAGATGAATGGATAAGAAAGCTTTGGTACATATACACAATGGAGTATTTCTCAGCCATCAAAAAGAATGCATTTGAATCAGTTTTAATGAGGTGGATGAAATTGGAGCCAATTATACAGAGTGAAGTAAGCCAGAAAGAAGAACATCAATACCGTATATTAACGCATATATATGGAATTTAGAAAAATGGTAACCTGAACCCTGTATAAGAGACTGCAAAAGAGACATAGGCATTTAGAACAGTCTTTGGGACTCTGTGGGAGAGGGTGAAGGTGGAATGATTGGAGAGAATGGAATTGTAGCATGTATATTATCATAAGTGACCAGTCCAGGTTCGACGCATAAATTTTCCTCTGTTCATTTCTTTGCATTTGTGCTTTTTTAATAAAATTCTTTTTTAGAAAAGAAAAATAAAAAAAAAAATAAAGGAGATCAAAAAAAAAAAAAAAGAACTCATACAGCTCAAAAGCATAAAAACAAACAAATGATGCCATTTATAATGGTCAAATGCCTGAAAAGACATTTTCCCAGAGATAATGCTCATTGGCAAGAATGTGGAGAAAAGGGAACCCTTATGCGCTGTTGAATAGCTACTATGGAAAATATTATGGAAATTCCTCAAAAAGTTAAAAATAGAATAAATATACAATCTAACAACCCCACCTCTGTGTATATATCCAAAAAACTTGAAATCAGGATCTCAAAAAGAAATCTGCATCTCATGTTCATTGCAGCAGTATTCATAATAGTTAAGATATAGAGACAACATGCATCTGTTGATAAATTAATAGATAAAGAAAATGTGGTACATATATGTATAAATAATGTAATACCACTCAGTCACAAAAAATATGCTTCCATTTTCAACAATATGGATAAGCCTAGAGAGCATTATGCTGAGTGAAATAAGCCAGATAGTAAAAAAGCAAATACTGTATGGTGTCACTTATATGTGGAATCTAAGAGTCAAACTCATAGAAACAGAGACTGGCATGATGGTTGCCAAAGATGAGGGGACAGAGGGGAAATGGGGAGATGTTGGTCAAAGGGTAAAAAGTTTCAGTTCCAAGAATAATTTCTGAGGATCTAATGTACAATATGCTAATTATAGTTAATACTGTTATACTGTGTGCCTGAAATTTGCTAGAGTAAATCTTAAGTCTTCTCACCACACACGGAAAAATATGTTAATTATGTATGTTCAGTTCAGTTCAGTCTCTCAGTCATGTCCAACTCTTTGCGACCCCATGAATCACATGTATGTTAATCAACTTGATTGTGGTAATGATTTTGCAATACATACATAAAACAAATTATCACATTAAACACCTTAAATATATACACCATTTTATTTGTCAATTATACCCTAATAAATCGGGGGGGAAAAATGAATAAATGGGATACCATTCAAGATGCCTGATCCTTATAAGTTCTCACAGAATGCTTGTTCTCTTCCCTACTTGCACTCACCACCACTCCTCCTCTTGGTTAAGAGGATAAGAAGAAAACTGGTAGCTAAACAGAAAGACAAATGATTCCAGTGGTGTATTTCACACTACTGTGTCTGACAAGTAAAGACTCAGCTTTGAGTGGAATCTAGGGTGGTAGAAAATGTACCTGATTCAGAAAACCTTGGATTCCTATGTCCACACATTTCCAGGTGATTTTGGACCAAGGAATTTCCTTGACTATCAATGCATCTTCTCTCTACATTAGAGTGATGTTCAATATACACGACTGGTTTATTGTAATAATTAACACGAAAGACATGCAAGAGGACTTTGGCCACAATATATAGGAAAATCGTGCATTATCTCTCTGGCTTTCAGGCCTCTGAACTTACTTGTAACTTTCCTGGATGACTCAGTTATCATTATGAGCACCATTATTTTATTAGGTGATAGGGCAAACTGTTTCTAGAATATTTCTCTTCCTTTCCTGCAATAGTGGGCTTCCCTGGTGGCTCAGTGTTAAAAAATATCTGCCTGCAATGCAAGAAACCTGGGTTTGATCCCTGGGCTGGGAAGATCCCCTGGGGAAGGGAATGACAACCCACTCCTATATTCTTGCCTGGGAAATCCCGTGGACAGAGGAGCCTGGCAGGCTCAAGTCCATGGGATCGCAAAGAGTCAGACACAATTGAATGACTAACACTCCTGCAATATTGAACTACAATACTGTCCCACCTGCTCTATGTTTATTATTTTATATATTAAAATGTATTATTTATCATCTGCGATATATCATAGTGGAGCCATAGCTAATAGGAAGACCTAACACTTACTTAAACAGAACTCAGTACATGTCAGACACTATTAAAAGCATTTTATGTAATATATATATGTATATATGTATGTATGTCTGGGTGTGTTATTCACTCAGTCATGTCCACCTGTTTGCAACCCCACGGACTGTAGTCCGCCAAGCTCCTCTCGACGCAGGAAATCTCCAAGCAAGAATACTAGAGTGAGTTGCTATTCCTTTCTCCAATATATATGTATGTGTATATATATATTTAATCTTTGGATCAATTCTATAATCTCTAATTTGGAGATGAGGAAACTAAAACACAGGTTAAGTAGCTTTCCCAAGGTCACACAGCTAGTAGCTGGCAGAGTTAGAAATCATCTGATACAGTCTAATTCTAGAGTCTTTGTTCTAATTATTACATTATATCCCTTTTCAAGATAACGTAATATCTTCCTTCATGGAGCTTCTGTGTAATAAGTGCCTCTCAACAATCCTAAGGAATTAGAGCTTTGCAGTTTCCTGAGAATTTTTACAATAGTGTCTCATTTGATTTTTTTCAGTGCCCTTGGAGACAGATAGGGATAACATTAGCCTCTTGCAACCATTTTAAAATGCTGAAAACAATATCAAAAATTGGGAAGCAAACACTTCAGCTTGAAATTTTAACAAGACTAAAATGTCATATCATGGATTCTCTCCTCTCTCCAATGACACTGCACAGGGTTTTTATGATAATCAAATAACATGATAGATGAGGAAATATTTTGTAAATTACAAAGAACTATGAGGCAGGAGCAATAGTAGTAGGAGTTGCTGTTCTCATGGTAATTGTTGTAGTAGTAGCAGTATTTTTAATACCCACAGAAATCTGAATCTTCATGCAGGGTTAGTCTAATTTAGCCTACAGCCATCATCTTTATGGGGCTTCCCTGATGGCTCAGCAGTAAAGAACCCACCTGCCAATGCAGGAGACTCGGGTTTGATCCCTGGGTAGGGAAGATCCCGTGGAGAAGGAAATGGTAACCTACTCCAGTAGTCTTGCCTGGGAAATCCCATGGACAGAGGAGACTGGTGAGCTACAGTCTATGGGGTCACAAAAGTGTCAGACACAACTTAGAGGCTAAATAACAACATGACCTTTATAGTAACCTGAAACCCAAAGATCCAGTTTTGGTATTAAACCCACAGACAACTATGTGTTAGAACTATCTGCTAACCCAACTGTTGGAGGATGTTTCATACCCAACCATGAAGCCAGCCTACTGTTAGGAGTGATTGAGCAGCAAACCTCTGAGCTTAGTATCACCATCTGCAAAATGGCTTCCTGATAGCTCAGTTGGGAAAGAATCTACCTGCAATGCAGGAGACTCCAATTTGATACCTGGGTTGGGAAGACCCACTGGAGAAGGGATAGGCTACCCACGCCAGTATTCTTGGGCTTCCCTGTGACTCAGCTGGTAAAGAATCCGCCTGCAATGCAAGAGGCCTGGGTTCAATCCCTGGGTTGGGAAGATCCCCTAGAGAAGGGGTAGGTTACCCACTCCAGTATTCTGGCCTGAAGAATTCTATGGTTGGCAGTCCATGGGATCGCAAAGAGTCAGAAATGATGCACGACTTTCACTTTCACACTTTCATCTGCAAAATAGCTGATGGAATAACAGAAAGAGCCCTCTTAGACTCTCCTGCTGTCTTTGTGGTTTATCCCTCGCCCCCGGTACCTTCTGTGCTCATATCCTGTCTCTAATACTCTGTGCTCTCTCCACCACAGGCATTTTTTCAATAATCACTTTGTGCCTGTCATTTGTCAGCATGCATATGGTGATAAAGGAAATCTAATTTCTCTTGAGAATAATCAGAGAATTAGGTCAATATTCTTCACCTAACACACAATGTTCATATATTACAATTGTTAGTAGATATCTTGAATCCACCGAAGTTTGAGATATTATTAACACATGTGGTCAAGACCAGTAACATTGTCAAGATTGCACAAAGCTTTTTCTGGAGCAGATATTCTCTTTGATTCAAACTTGTGTAGTTGTATTCATTGATTTCATACATTTTGTGAAGTAGAAAGAGCTTGGGCTCCAGAGTCTGACAAGTCTAAATTCTGAGTCTTGATGTATTCATCTGTATAGTGGAAGTAATGCCGCTTACCTCACAGGGTTGTTCAGAACAGACTGAAATGATGAGAGGGAATCCCTTTGCACAGAACATAGTAGATGCTCAGTCATCATTCCTTTCTCCCTATACTCTCCTTCTGCCCTGCTTTCAGCCACATTTGAAACCCACACTCAGAGTTTCAGAACTCAGCCCTTCATGCCTCGTGGGATTTGTCAGACAGGAGCCTTGTTTTAATGTTTTGTGGGTAACAATAATGATGTTCTTGATAAACAACATCACTTATATAAGTGTTCAAAAGCAATACATTTTCCTTGTTTTAACAAAAGGGCACCAAAAGTAAAAGACTCGTAAAAGACTGTTCCCAGACACCTCACCCTCTACTGGGACATGAGGAGCAAAATTATTGTTCCTGATATTTATTATGACTTTCACAACATAATTCACCAACAGACTTTTGCAAGGCTATTAGTTGTAATGACACCAGTTTTGTGCAAAGACCACATTCCAGTTAATTCTTATTTTTCAAATTGAAAAACAGTGTTCAGATTAGATTCCAATGCCAGACTTGTCATTAATTTGGAAGTCTTGTCTAGAAATAGGCAACATTTAATGGGAAAAAGAAAAACCTCACTGAAGTCAACTGTCCATTCAATATATGACACTAATCAATTAAGATGACTCCAAAGTATATCCATATAAGTAATCATTGTTCATGTAGTCCATGCAAAAATTAAAAGTGTTGAGTGATAGGCATAGCATCCAAAGACAATTGTGCAACAGAAAAAGAAACTCCTTGTGTTAGAGCTAAAGTTTAACATTTGGTTTTCATTCTGCACCATTCAGTTTTACATGCATAGAATTCCCAGTAATATTGACGGAGGGAGAGCAGAGTATCAGTCAAATCTACCAGACAGATGTGAAAATTGAATTTTTCCAGTAAGTTACAATGTAAAAGGAAATACTGGTACATTGCAGGGTTAGATAGTGGAGGAGGAACATTGCGTGAAGATGAGGGCTGCAACTATAGCAACGTGGGAAACTGTGATTACAAAAATCAGAGGAAGAACTATACTGACAGAGATGAGTAAGGGCAAAGGAATCTTCCCCTAATGATTCAGATGCTTGAGACTAAAACATATGCAAGAGACAAGCTAGTGTTTCACTCACGCTACCACATAGGTAACAATGCTCAGGCAGGGAAAGACACTGTGATTACAGAGCAAAGCCCGAGCACAGACTACTCTCCACTGAACATGAGGAGTGTTGTTTTGATAAGAAATACACTCATCTTATAAGCTTCACTTATTTATTCCATGGGAGAATAAACATGATTAAAACCTCAGCTCACCCTCAGATTTCTTACAGTTTCACATGTGTTATAAGAAATTCACATAAATAATTCAGTTTAGGATAGAGAATGGTCATGGTGACTTAAGAAACAAATAATCAATATTTGTGCCATCATAATATTATTTCTTTCATATTACTTTCACATATATTATCTCATTAAACCATCTCATAACTCCATGATGTAAATATTATTAATGTTACTCCAATTCTATAAATATACTCATTGTAGTTATATTCAGGGATGTGTCCTTAATTAAGCATGGAGTATGTGACCTTTGGGGGACTTAATTTCTGCTTGTAGTTGTCATTTGTACTTCTTATTCTACTTTTGGAATCTCCATGCTGTTGCTCACATTAAAATACGACTGAAAAGTTTATAAAAGGTTTTCCTTATGTATTATTTAAATCATGCAACTGCCCTGTGAAGAAGTATTATTACACATATTTTACCTATTTTATGGTGAAGAAAACTGGGACATAGAGAAGTTAGTGTCTTGCCAAAACGTCACAAATGGTAATAGCAGAAGGAGAGTTCTGGCCAAGATATTTTGATCACACATGGCTGTTTAAGAACTCAGAAGCTAAAGATATTATTTCTGACTATACTAAGTAGCATTTTGCTGGATCTTAAAAACTAAATAAGATCTTGGCAGAGAGAAGAGTAAGGCAGTGGCGGGACCATATCAGACAAAAGAATGCAGTAAGTCACGCAGTCCAAGAAAGCAACTTTGTAGGATGTATTGGGATAGAAAAGAAAAATCAGGTTTCAATCAGTTGGTGGAAAGTCTTAACTGCCTTTTCAGAAAGTTTGGAATTTTTTCTTTGGGGATGGGGAGGTTTGAAGATAGATGATAATATATTATTTTTATTATTCTTTATTATGTTTTGGTCTTTAATCTAATAATGGCACAAGAATGTGCTTTAAGGAGGAGAGACTGAAGTCAGGGATGCAAGTGTGAATATTATTGTAATAGTATGGACAGGCAATAACAAAATTAGTATTAGGTATTGGCTGAAGGAGGCTCTCCAGGTGGCGCAGCAGTAAAGAATCTGCCTGCAATGCAGGAGGTGCAAGAGACACAAGTTCAATCCCTGGATCAGGAAAATACCCTGGAAGAGGAAACGGCAACCCAGTTTAGTATTCTTGCCTGGAAAATTCCCTTGACAGAGGAGTCCGGCAGGCTAAAGACCATGGGGCTGCAAAGAGTAGGACACGACTGAGTAAGGGTGAATGAGAGCATTGGCAGTGGGAATGAAAATCAGACTAATTATCCCTATTTTGCAGATGAGGAAACTGAGGCATTGAAAAGACAGATTTAGATTTATGCAAGGTTTCTTGTGGGTTTTTAGTAAATATGATGCTAAACTAATACTTTAAAGCATGGGATACAAGGTTTTGTCTCAGCGTGGACCTTCCTACAGACCTGTTTCCCATGCCATGTACCCATTATTCTCAGACACCCCAAACTACACACCAGATCCCAATGCACTCAGTCCTGTGTGCCATTCCATACTGATATCTCTAAGCCATGGACTCTTTTTCTCCCAGAGAACACTTGATTTATCCTCCATCCACAACCCTGTTTACTTTGAAGAACCTTCTCCAACATTCCCAGTGTGCAGCTAAACTACCTCATCTATTATCACATGTGCATCTATTATAGCATTAATCACATTGTACTAACATTTAGGAATGTGTCTGCCTTGCCTTGAAGCCAAAAGCTAAATTGCAATCATCTTCATGTCCCTAGGACCTTAATATTTTAAGGACCCTATAGTTTATTGAATGAACATATTGAGTATCTTCATCATTAATAACGGAGAAGGCAATGCCAACCCACTGTACTCTTGCCTGGAAAATCCCATGGATGGAGGAGCCTGGTAGGCTGCAGTCCATGGGGTCGCTGAGTCAGACATGACTGGGCAGCTTCATTTTCACTTTTAACTTTCATGCATTGGAGAAGGAAATGGCAACCCTCTCCAGTATTCTTGCATGGAAAATACCAGGGACAAAGGAGCCTGGTGGGCTGCCATGTATGGGGTCGCGCAGAGTCGGACACGATTGAAGCAACTTAGCAGCAGCAGCAGCATCATTAATAATCATAGATTAATTAATTCTAGGATAAAGGGACAGCATAGTGAGTAAAGACGCTATCTAACCCACTGGTTCCCCAGTCTCTAAAATGACATGGCAAAGACATGAATAGTTTGGGCCAGAATATGTTTACGAATTACAATTTTGAATATATTGATAGAAAGGTACCTAGCTATATGCAAAGCAGTACAAAGAAGACATGGGTTCCTATGTATTTGATTTTTCAGATGGTTTTCATTTCTAGGACTCTCCTCCTACCACTGCCATTGCAACTGTTGTCCTCTTTATTCAGCCCTCTCATGCCTCCCTTGTCCCTTGCTCCAAACTGATTACCTGATCTCCACCTCACCTGACACCTTGTTGTTTCTTTGCCTCAGCTGTCCCATGACCTAATTAGGCAGCTGAGCACCCAGCACTGCTGCCGACTCTGCCTAACAGATGGAATCTCTGAAAACACCCCATTCCCTGCCCTGGAAGGAGACCGCAGTGGCAGTCCTGAATGGAAAGGCATTTTATTGCTAACAAGAGCAGTGTCCTGTTGCGGGGAGGGTAGAGTAAAAGGATCTGCATTTACTGGAAAGTTCTTTTCTCTTCATTGCTTACATCACATCGACTTTCATCAGACAAAGATATGCAAAAATGAGATGTGAAATGATTCAGACATTTTTGACAAAGCACCATACAGAGTAGACAAAAGAATGTATGTAAAGGGGGACATGCTCATTTCCAACTGTTTCACGTGCTTTTTGTAAATTTCCTGTTGTCCCCTCAAAGGACCAAGTGGGCAACAAGGTACTCTGGTATCTCACTGTCAGAAGATTCAGAGAATCCATGATTACTTAAGTTTATTGGGCCTTTAGAGAGAGCTCTGGTGATATACTAATATTAATGGTTTTTAAGCTAGAAAGTCAAAGTTGAGTATAAATTTTACTTGATTAGTTGAAGGACACTCAAATTTGCAAATGAGTGATACTGGGTCACAATACAACATATAAACAAAATTTGAGAGGGAAAGCAAGAGTTAATATAAATTTATTTCAAACTCCATACTTTCTGGAAGGAACAAGTTTTGTAAATATTATAAGTTCATTATACTGAATATCTAGGCCACCATAACCCTTCCAGTTATTAATAGTATGACTATTAAGACCTTGGTCTTGGGAGTGAGAATCAGTTGGTGAAAATCCTTGCTCTTCCCTTTGATAGCTTTTTGAACTTGGGGAATTTCCTTCACCTATATAAGCCTCTGTTATGGAAATAACGTAAGCACCTATCTAATAGACTTGTCAGAAGGACTAAATGAGCTAAAGATATGAAGTGTATTAGTACCTGCATAGCAATACATAAGGATAGATATTGTGTAAATATTATTAGCTATACTTCACTGGCTTTCAACTTTTCCAGGAATTACTATCATAATTAGGAAACAGCTATCATTTCTTTGGGTAGTTTTTAATGTTAATTATTCATTGACTAACTTCTGAATCTACTATAAAAATTTGATTATGTAAAACTAAAGGGTCAAAAGAAATCTTGTGTTCAAATGTAAATATTATCACGTATAAAGTTCTACTGTTTGGTTATCATAGTAGGCTACAAATATTTTCTATCCTCCCATAAAAAGGTAGAGTTTAATTCCTCTCCCCTTGAATGGAAGTTGGTCTAGTGACTCACTTCTAGCAGAAAAAGACACGACTGAAATAAGACTATGTGATTTCTGAGACTGTATAGGGAGAAGTGGCGTGACTGCCCTGGCTCATTTAGGATACACATCTACACTGAGCCCTGAGTCTCCACGCCGCAGACCACATGGAAGGACCACCTGGAGACAGATGATCCTTGAGGAGTCCCAGGCTATTCTAGCCTCTCAGCTGTTTAACCCCTTCCATCAACCACCAGACATGAAGGAAAGAAAGTCTTAGGTGATTCTAGGCTTCAACATTCAGGCCCTAGATGACAAAGAATGAAGTGGAGACAAGATATTACCTTGAATCACTGCCCAAATTGCAGATTTGCAATCAAAATAAATATAGTTGTTCTAGTCCACTAAATTTTGGGGTGATTGGTTATGTAGCAAAAATTATTGGGGGAAATGACCAGTTTGTGTGCATCTGTGTATGAAATGTTTAGATTATAAAGTTGTTGTGTAGTCTCTAAGTCGTTTTCAACTCTTTTGCAACTGTAACCTGCCAGGCTCCTCCCTCCACAGGATTTCCCAGGCAAGAATACTGGAGTGGGTTGCCATTTCGTTTTCTGGGGATCTTCCTGACCGGGTCGATTATTTAACCCTGAGCCACCAGGGAATCCCTTGATTATAAGGAATGTTTGTTAAGTACACAGGTTCCCAACTTGGCCCAACTTGCAGTTTTAACTATGTGTCTGATGTGCTTCAAAAGACTTTCCTAAACAATTAGCACACAGTAGCATTTTCCTACAAAGAATCTTAGATGTAGTGTAGTCTAACCTTTTTCTTTTAATGAAAAACCACACTCAAAAAGGTCATGTAATTTTTCCTATATTTTACGGCAAGATGGTACCACCAGTTCCACTGGCCCTCTGCTTCCCTGATGCTTTGTAGGTCACTCCCCAGTGTCTCATAGCTGTCTTGATTATTGCCCCTATTACACTGTAATTTGATTACTGCTTCATCCTCTATTCCTACTAGACTATTCTCTACTTGGCACAGGTACTTTTCTGTTTTTCATCTTTGTACACATAGTAACTGGCGTGTCCTCAATTAGTTAGATGTGTGTTGATAAAAAGGCTTCTGGCAAAATGTATAGTTTGGCTTTTTTTCTAATGGATTTAGATTAGTTGTTCTCAATCTAGAAATACTGATGTCAAGGCCATACTCAAAGAACTCCGAATGAATTAGCCTAGAGTGGACCCTGTAGGTTTTAAAATTTTTTAAGCTAATCTTGCAAATGGCGCCATTGTCATAGGTAACTACCAGTTGTGCTTCCCTGGGCGAGTCATTTTTCTAAACTGCACCTACACAGAAACAGACCTTAAAAGAGGTCTCTTGGAGGACAGATTTAATTCATTTTTATCTCCATTCATAGTTCATTGTCTAATCAATAGTAATGTCACTGGATATTTGAGGATGGGGGAGAAATGGCAAAGGTAGTACCTCAACTGAAGCAAACCTTCCCACCACCATACACATGGGTTGGTTGGCTTGTTTTAACTTCCTAGAAGTCATTCCTCTGATCACCTAAGAACTCTAAGTTCATTGTGATGCTTAATAGATCAACCTTGTTCTTGAATCAGAAATGTAGGTCTACCCTGAGGCTTTGCCTGCCCTTGAATTGAATCCAGAACGGGAAATGGTTAGTTTTACCTATCTTAACTTGACCCTAAAAAATGTGCAGTGAAGTCTGCTGAAGATTGCTATTTTAACATCCAAAGAATCATAAGCCCAGCTATTTTATTTAAACATCCAAACTGATTTGGAGAAGGAAATGGCAACCCACTCCAGTATTCTTGCCTGAAAAATCCCATGGACGGAGGAGCCTGGTGGGTGTAAGGCCGGACCCCGGTGGCCATCTTGGCTTCTCCTTCTCCTCTTCCCTTTCCCGCCTGCAGGAAAAAGCCCTGCTGGACTCTGACTATTGTGCTCTATTCTCTCATTCCTTCCCCTACTGCTGGAGTGTCCTTGATGTATCCGTTCCTCGTAGAAATCGACCCTCTCCTAACCTCTCCTAACTCCTCCCCTCCTGTCCAGAAACAGCATTCTGCCCAAAAACAGCAAGAACTATTCCACTGCGTCAGCACAACCTTGAGCAAATCGGGCAACCAACCCAGTCTTGCCCCCGGGTTAACTGACCTATGAGAGACCTCCATTCCAAACCTTGCTGTGAAGCTATATAAGTTGCTCTTTGTCTTTATTCGTGCGCAGACTTCCTCGACCTTGCTCTGTTGGGTCCCGGAATCCCGCCCAGGGGCACCTCGCCATTAAAGCCTGTTGCACCGCTTACCTGGTGTCTGAGTTATTTTTACCTAACATTATTGAGCCGTTTTGACCTTACAGTGGGCTGCAGTCCATGGGGTCACAAAGAGTCAGACATGACTGAGCGACTTCACTCACTCACATGTGCTTCTATTTACCTCTTTGTCCATTTTTTCTTGGCAAAATAAGTGGTTAAACCCATCTCACATGTGAAAATAGTGAAACCCCATGGAAAGAGTATAATAGGTGCAAAACAACACAGTGCAGCTGAACACAGAGAGGCATGGGCATCACACAGATCTCTTACTTTAAAGGTTGCTTCATTTACTTCAACTCTGTTCACCTCAGTTCAGTCAGTTCAGTTCAGTCACTCAGTCGTGTCCAGCTCTTTGCAACCCCATGGACTGCAGCATGCCAAGCCCTCCCTGTCCATCACCAACTCCCCAAGTTTACTCAAACTCATGTCCACTGAATCAGTGATGCTACCCAACCATCTCAAGTGAGGAAACATCCATGAACGCACAGAATTGGTGCTCTGAAAATGTTACCTTTTCATTTCTAGACACATGGACAAACTATTATATATGTCCTTCTGGATCTTTTCCCCTTCCTAATCTACCGGGAGATTCTGGGAAAAGTCTGAACCATCTCCATATTTTCATTTGTAAGTTTCCAAGAGTAAGAATGGTTACATAGGTATTTTAATTATGTTTATGAAATAGTTTCTGCTACATGTAAAATAATTCTTGTTAGACCCTATTAGAGCTCTTCTTACCCATATCTCCCCAAAATAACCTTATAAACCCTTAAGCCAATTCAACACATCAGTGCTTACTCAGTTCATTTTGATCCTCTAAGAAACTTTGATACATTAAAGGTATTTTATAATTATGAACAAATCTATGTAAAAATGTATTCTTGCACAAATACAATGTACAAGGTATCTAAATGGCTTCTTATGCCCTAAATGAAAAGAATTCCACTCCCTCTTTCCATTTTTCTGACTTGATTCTTTAGAAAAATGTTTCTTCTTACTTTACTTTTCAGCTTCTCTTTTATTGTACCAATAACTCACAACCCAAAGATGAAATAAAGACTTGACTTTTTAGACTGTAGATAAAAATGTTAAAAATTAAAATATTGTTGTTTTTCTAAGTTATATGATGAAATTTAGTGTATAAATCATACAGACTTTTAAGTAAAATTTTACTTTAGCAAGTAAAGATCCTAGGCAAAATTTACTGTATGGTTTAACCACTATGTTAAATATCTCTCGACTTGTGTTGTGGAATAGTATTTTTATCTACATACAATATATTTTAAGTTGTTCTAGTATTAAGACATAAAGATGTCTCTTCCTAAACCAGGAGAGACATTCCTAAGTTTCCAGATATTTCCCTCCCATCAAAGAAGTTGCACCTAAAATGTAAACCATTTCTTCTCAAATTTTGTTATAGAGAAACGCAAAAAAAGTCCTCATCTGAGACTTGTCTAAATTCCCATAATGTACTGGGGTTCAGATTCTTGCTGCTGAGGTCGTTGTTGGGCAGTATGCCCAGTGAATCTCAGCCTAGGATTTAAGATTCTTGAGCTACGTTAACATATTTGAAAATATTATTTCAATCAGTAGTCTCTAAGTGCCTTCATTTTTTCAAGTACAGAATGGACATAATTGAATATTTACTACATCTTAGAGAAATGTGCTGCTTTCAGAACACTGAAACATTTAAGAGGCTCAGATGAAAGATTAAAGAATTAAGTGTACAAACCATCTTCCTTAGTTTTAATCCAAATGGGTAATATTCATTATGATGTAAAACAGCAGGATACATAGCATAACTTGGCATAGTGAACAAAGTATCTCAAAAAGCACTAGCTAGACAAAAACTGAACCCAATCACCTAGTTCCATAGTATCTAAGATTATTAGGAAGATAATATAGCTAATACTTTACATCTGTCTTTTTTTCCTTTAAAGCAGAAGACACTTTCTTGCTTATTGGACTGTTCTTAGACTTTTATTTAGGTGAATAATTCACTCATTCCTTGTTTAGGATGACAAGAGAAAGTGAGCATGAAAAAGAAAAAAATTAATACAATTCTAATTCCTAAGACTATGAAATTGCTGCATATATCTAAATAATTTCCTGCATAGCCTTTAAGATTCAAAATATTTTTATATAAATAGCTATATAAATTTATACAAATATACATATATTGAAGAATGTAACTACTATTTTATTATTTGATTGGCTTCAGGGCAGTCTTCCTTATAGTTCTAATGTTGCAGAACCCAGTATCATTTTCATCTAACCTTCTTCCTCTAATGGGTTTCACAATTTTTTTTGTTTAAATTATAATTATTTATCATCTAAAAATGTATTTTACTCTAAATTGCTTACTATTACTGCAAAAGAAGGTTGTTGAGTGAAAAACTGCAATTTGTTATTTTGATATGCCCAATAAGTTAGATCGATAGCAAAAGTCTAAAAGAGGAAAAGGATAATCTACTTTCTGATATTGTATGTCCTTTGTTACTTCAACCATTAACATCTGTGAGCTGCTGTCAGTAATTTCTTTAATGAGATTATTGTGTTTTTCTTTTAGAAATGTAACTGTCAGGCATTTTACATTTGTCCTTGCTAATAATTCCCCAGGCCTTTATTAAAGAGATTTACAGATTTCTTAAATCCACAGTCCTGCATCACTCTGATACCGACTTCCAATAAAATAATAAATTAGATTTTATTCTTCGCCTTATCCTTACAAATGAGCAAATAAAAAAATGTTTACTGAATAAGCTGTCCATAGCCAAAATAAATCTTATGCTTCTCTTTTCCAAACGTTTTGATAGCTATAAATGAGCATCTACTTGACATTGAATAAAATGATCATTTTAACATTATAAATTTTTATAAAAATGAGAACTTCATAATGGGAAAAGATGCATTGTGTTCGGGTGCTTTTCAAAGCAAGCATCCAAATGATAGCAAATTAATCAAATATTTTTTCTACAACCACTTTTTTACTTTTGGTAGTTTTGCCTAAGAAAACATGCTAAATTGCAAAATGCTTTTTTTCCCCCAATTCCAACTCACTTGAGTAGATCCGTTTAGCTAAGTAGCTTGAGACATATGATTTAGAAATATTTTCAAACATCTTCACCATAACTACAAAATAATCAGATGTTCATCATTTAA